>NC_140337.1:36342869-38840369 GCF_963514085.1 Chelon labrosus | reverse complement strand
GATGACGATGATGATAGTAATGATGATGATGATTGATGATGATAGTAATGATGATGATTGATGATGATGATGATGATTGATGGTGGAGATGATGGTGATGATGATGGTGATGGTGATGATGATGATGATGATGATTTAAAGGAGCCTCACGGCGTTTGGGTCTGGGCTGTTGCCATGGCTACGGCGTCACCTGTCAGACAGTAGCTGACATGTTTTGTGTATCTTGTTGTTGTCATAGACGCACACATGTCTCACACGTGTCTGTCCCCCTGTCTGTCCCCAGGTGCTGCTGGCGGTCGTGGTCCTCTCCTGGTCTTACGTGATCTACGCCAGCAGGCTCGCAGCTCATTGGCTGCTGGAGAAGAGGAGCGCCGTCTGAGACTGTCCGGCCAGTCTGCTGCTGGACGTCCCGCCAGGTCAGCGCCGCTTCCTCCTCCATCGCTGAGCTCTTGTCCACGCTGCCACTGGGTCCAGTTCTTCTGGCGTCTCTGGACAGGAAGCTCTTAAAGGAACAGGAACACGCTGCAGGAAGTGTCCCAGGACACCATGAGGTGGGGAACTCTGGGACGGGACGACGCACCTGTCGGTTAAAGCGTCATGACGTCTACTGGAGGTGAGTGGAGATAAATGGAGACACACTTCAGTCCCATCCTCAGCTGTCACCCTGCCACAGGCTTGAAGCTAATGAAGCTAGTGACGCTAGTGAAGCTAGTGCAGCTAATGAAGCTAATGAAGCTAGTGAAGCTAATGAAGCTAGTGCAGCTAGTGAAGCTAATGAAGCTAGTGCAGCTAGTGAAGCTAATGCAGCTAATGAAGCTAGTGCAGCTAGTGAAGCTAATGCAGCTAGTGCAGCTAGTGCAGCTAATGAAGCTAATGAAGCTAGTAAAGCAAATGAAGCTAATGAAGCTAATGAAGCTAGTAATGAAGCTAATGAAGCTAGTGCAGCTAATGAAGCTAGTGAAGCTAGTGCAGCTAGTGAAGCTAATGCAGCTAATGAAGCTAATGAAGCTAATGCAGCTAATGAAGCTAGTGAAGCTAGTGAAGCTAGTAAAGCTAATGAAGCTAATGCAGCTAATGAAGCTAGTGCAGCTAGTGAAGCTAATGAAGCTAATGAAGCTAGTGCAGCTAATGAAGCTAATGAAGCGAATGCAGCTAATGAAGCTAGTGCAGCTAGTGAAGCTAATGAAGCTAGTGCAGCTAATGAAGCTAATGAAGCTAGTAAAGCTAATGAAGCTAGTGCAGCTAATGAAGCTAATGAAGCTAGTGCAGCTAGTGAAGCTAGTGCAGCTAATGAAGCTAGTGAAGCTAGTGCAGCTAGTGAAGCTAATGAAACTAGTGAAGCTAATGAAGCTAGTGAAGCTAATGAAACTAATGAAGCTAGTGAAGCTAATGCAGCTAATGCAGCTAGTGAAGCTAGTGAAGCTAGTGAAGCTAATGAAACTAGTGAAGCTAATGAAGCTAGTGAAGCTAATGAAACTAATGAAGCTAGTGAAGCTAATGCAGCTAATGCAGCTAGTGAAGCTAGTGCAGCTAATGAAGCTAATGAAGCTAGTGCAGCTAATGAAGCTAATGAAGCTAATGCAGCTAGTGCAGCTAATGAAGCTAATGAAGCTAATGCAGCTAGTGAAGCTAGTAAAGCTAGTGAAGCTAGTGACGCTAGTGAAGCTAGTAAAGCTAATGAAGCTAATGAAGCTAGTAAAGCTAGTAAAGCTAATGAAGCTAATGAAGCTAGTGAAGCTAGTGAAGCTAGTAAAGCTAATGAAGCTAGTAAAGCTAATGAAGCTAGTAAAGCTATTGAAGCTAGTGAAGCTAGTGAAGCTAATGAAGCTAATGAAGCTAATGCTCCTGAATGAATATCATTCAGCGGTCGTCCCCACGGCTCAGGAACGTCCTTATCGTCCTCTCATCAGGTTTTGACTGTGTCTCCCACGGCTGACACTGTCTCTCCCATGTCCCAGGACCAGGTGGGCCCAGGTTAAAGTTCCTAGCTCCATTATTTGTTCAGTTTAAGGAGCCGTGTCAGAGTGACACAGCGTTAACACGTCACGACTGAACTCTCCTGGAAACATGAAACGACGTGAATCAAACCTTCCACCGGCAGAGCCCTGTTCTCACGGGACGTCCGGTGATCTGGGGGTAACGTCAGAGGTCAGAGGTCGTCCGTGAATCCACCGTGTCCAGTGAGAGTTGCTCTTGTTGTCTTAATAACTGTGTGGACGTCCTCTCTGTCAGGGAGCAGAGAGGACACGTCTCTGAGACACTCACTCCTCTACAAGCATTAACGTGTTCATCAGCAGTCTCACCACGTCCTCATTAGAAGCTGTCGCACCGCGTGAGACGTCCTCTGGCGCGTGGCAGAGACACGGCCGTGGACAGGAGGTTGGAGTCAAACACAAACGTGGCTTCCTGGGACGTCCTGAAACGTCCAAACCAGCTCAGGCTGAAGACACGAGGACCGTTGGACGTCAACCGTCTGAGAAATGAGACGTGGATGAAAAGGACGGACTGGACTCGGTGTTAAAGTCAGGTCCACGGGTCACGGCTGGGTCACGTAGCTCAGAGACAAAAAGACGTGAAGACAAACACATGAATCAAAATGATGGTAATTAAAAATAAATAAAGTAAAAATAAAATCTAATCAATTAATAATGATAAAATAAATAGTAGGAACAAAAGTAGAATAACTAGAGACGGCAGTAAATGTATTAATAACACGCTGCTGGGTAGAGGAGAGGAGAGGAAGAGGAGAGGAAGAGGAAGAAGGAGAGGAGAGGAAGAAGGAGAGGAGAGGAAGAGGAGAGGAAGAGGAAGAGGAGAGGAGAGGAGAGGAAGAGGAGAGGAAGAGGAAGAAGGAGAGGAGAGGAAGAAGGAGAGGAGAGGAAGAGGAGAGGAAGAGGAAGAGGAGAGGAGAGGAGAGGAAGAAGGAGAGGAGAGTAGAGGAAGAAGGAGAGGAGAGGAGAGGAAGAAGAAGAGGAAGAGGAAGAAGGAGAGGAGAGGAGAGGAAGAGGGAGAGGAGAGGAAGAGGAAGAGGAAGAGGAAAGGAGAGGAAGAAGGAGAGGAGAGGAGAGGAAGAAGAAGAGGAAGAGGAAGAAGGAGAGGAGAGGAGAGGGAGAGGAGAGGAAGAAGGAGAGGAAGAAGGAGAGGAGAGGAGAGGAAGAAGGAGAGGGAGAAGGAGAGGAGAGGAGAGGAAGAAGGAGAGGAAGAAGGAGAGGAGAGGAGAGGAAGAAGGAGAGGAAGAAGGAGAGGAGAGGAGAGGAGAGGAAGAGGAAGAGGAAGAGGAGAGGAGAGGAAGAAGGAGAGGAGAGGAGAGGAAGAAGGAGAGGAAGAAGGAGAGGAGAGGAGAGGAAGAAGGAGAGGAGAGGAAGAAGGAGAGGAGAGGAAGAAGGAGAGGAGAGGAGAGGAAGAAGGAGAGGAAGAAGGAGAGGAGAGGAGAGGAGAGGAAGAGGAAGAGGAAGAGGAGA
This sequence comes from Chelon labrosus, assembly GCF_963514085.1. Classification (NCBI taxonomy): domain Eukaryota; kingdom Metazoa; phylum Chordata; class Actinopteri; order Mugiliformes; family Mugilidae; genus Chelon; species Chelon labrosus. The sequence goes on along the minus strand of NC_140337.1, from coordinate 38,836,908 downwards.
GGAGAGGAAGAAGGAGAGGAGAGGAGAGGAAGAAGGAGAGGAAGAAGGAGAGGAGAGGAGAGGAAGAAGGAGAGGAGAGGAAGAAGGAGAGGAGAGGAAGAGGAAGAGGAGAGGAGAGGAAGAAGGAGAGGAAGAAGGAGAGGAGAGGAAGAAGGAGAGGAGAGGAAGAGGAGAGGAGAGGAAGAGGAAGAGGAAGAGGAGAGGAGAGGAAGGAGGAGAGGAGAGGAAGAGGAAGAGGAGAGGAAGAAGGAGAGGAGAGGAGAGGAAGAAGGAGAGGAAGAAGGAGAGGAAGAGGAAGAGGAAGAGGAGAGGAAGAAGGAGAGGAGAGGAGAGGAAGAAGGAGAGGAGAGGAAGAGGAAGAGGAGAGGAAGAGGAAGAGGAGAGGAGAGGAAGAAGGAGAGGAGAGGAGAGGAGAGGAAGAAGGAGAGGAGAGGAGAGGAAGAAGGAGAGGAAGAAGGAGAGGAGAGGAAGAGGAAGAAGGAGAGGAAGAAGGAGAGGAGAGGAGAGGAAGGAGGAGAGGAAGAAGGAGAGGAGAAGAAGAGGAAGAGGAAGAAGGAGAGGAAGAAGGAGAGGAGAGGAGAAGAAGAAGGAGAGGAGAGGAGAGGAAGAGGAAGAGGAGAGGAGAAGGAGAGGAGAGGAAGAAGGAGAGGAAGAAGGAGAGGAGAGGAGAGGAGAGGAGAAGAAGAAGGAGAGGAGAGGAAGAGGAAGAAGGAGAGGAAGAAGGAGAGGAGAGGAGAGGAAGGAGGAGAGGAAGAAGGAGAGGAGAAGAAGAGGAAGAGGAAGAAGGAGAGGAGAGGAGAGGAGAGGAAGAAGGAGAGGAAGAAGGAGAGGAGAGGAGAAGAAGAAGGAGAGGAGAGGAGAGGAAGAGGAAGAGGAAGAGGAGAAGGAGAGGAGAGGAAGAAGGAGAGGAAGAAGGAGAGGAGAGGAGAGGAGAGGAGAGGAGAAGAAGAAGGAGAGGAGAGGAGAGGAAGAGGAAGAGGAAGAGGAGAGGAGAAGGAGAGGAGAGGAAGAGGAGAGGAAGAAGGAGAGGAGAGGAGAGGAGAGGAGAAGAAGAGGAAGAGGAAGAAGGAGAGGAGAGGAGAGGAAGAGGGTTTTTTTTGGTTTTCAAAATCCCTTTATTAAACAATCCCAAGGAAAAAAACAAATCAGTTCACAACATCAGTTCAAGTCAAAACACCAAAACCCTCCAAAGTTGACAATCAGCTCCCATCTTCCCCCACAGAGCACAACACCCCCCAACAGCCCATATGCGACTGAAAACCTGGATTTTATCCATCATCTGATAATATGCATGTTCCACCCTCAGACGGGCCTTCAGCAGCCCCTCCAGAACCGGCACCAGCTGCACACTGCCATCGCCCTGAGTCCGGTTCCTACGTGTCAGCCAAAAGGCCAGCTTTGCAGTACCAGATAAAAAGTTCATCAGTGTATGCACAGCTTTTCTCTTGACACAGTATTTTGGACCAAAGATAAACAATTCAAATGAGAAGTGTTCCCCTAGACCCTGGAACCACTTTTTTAAAAGTTCAAAAAGAGCCACCAGCCGAGGACAGCAAACAAATAAATGTTCCAGGGTCTCAGTCTGAGAGCAAAAGACACACCCCTCCCCCAGCTCCGGATCCATGTGCGCCCTGTATCTGTTCGTAGCTATTGCCCCATGTACAATCCTCCACTGGAGGTCTGCTGTCCGCTTCTCAACAGGCAGCTTGTACAGGGACCGCCAGCTGCCTTTCGGGGAAAAATCTGGACCAAAAAACCCAGCCCACCTCGACTCACTTGTCCCAGCCAAGGAGCGCAGGTTCAGGACCTTCACACAGCTCTGATATACCTCCTTCTTCCCAACATCCTGGAACTTGCCCAGGTGAGGAGTTGAGAAGGACAACAGCTGACCACCTCCCTCCTGCCACTCACCCACAGCTGGAGCAATTGATAAAGAGGGAAAGCTGTATTCACCCTCTTCACTCCACTGGTCACATAAAGCAGGGTTCTTCACAAACACTCTGAGGGATGGAGGCAGGGCAGTGCAGACTTCCTCCACCACTCTGCTGATCAGTCTTTTAGAGGTGATGTTACTCCTCTCCCTCAGAGCCTCCACCGATCCTGCCGTCATCCTCATCAGGTGGCCTAGTTTGGTGCAGCCAGCCTCTCTCAGGTTGACTCGCAGACTGGCAGACAGCAGAGTTTGGGCCCTTATAAAGTCATTGAAAAACAATGGCTCCTCAAACAACCACATGCCTGGAGTCTCACTTTCCTCACGAGCAGCCTGGACGACCTGCCACGCCTGCAACACAGAGCTGTAAAAAGACGTCAACCCAGTAAGATCCACGTCTCCGGGGCGCAAAAGAAAGAGATGTTTATCATAGCCCAATCTCCCAGCTTTCCTCAGCAGCAGCCGGGCTGTGTCACACCATCCAGGGCCACAGATGTACAAAAGTTTTTGTGCAGTCCGAAGTCTGAGAGAGGCAATCTTTGACTGGATGCTGATGAGCCCTTGCCCCCCTTCAGCCACAGGCAGGTAGAGAATAGCCGCCCGGACCCAATGCTTCCCAGACCAGAAAAAATCCAGTATGGCTCTCTGAATGTCTTCCACCAGGCCTCTTGGTGGTGTTAACGCAGTGAGTTTATGCCAAAGAGTCGAGGCGACCAGATTATTGGCAACCAGAACTCTTCCCCTATATGACAGCTGGGGTAGCAACCATTTCCACTTAGACAACCGGGCGCACACTTTCTCCTTCACTCCCTCCCAGTTCTTAGCTTGAAAGCCCTCAGTCCCTAAAAACACTCCCAGAACTCTCAACCCTTCCTTTCCCCACTGAAGACCTCCAGGCAGACGGGGTATTATCTTCCCCCTCCACTGCCCGACTAGCAATGCCTCACTCTTAGCCCAATTCACCCGAGCAGAGGAGGCCTTTTCATACAGTGCCAGGGCTTCCTGCAGATGTTTCACATCCCCCTGACTTGAAACAAAAATGCTGACATCGTCTGCATAAGCAGTTACAGTAGGTGGCCGGTCCAGCTTGGGGGATGCAGGCAATGAGAGACCACTGAGGTGACTTCTCAGCTTACACAGTAGAGGCTCAATAGCTAGACTGTACAGCTGCCCAGAAATTGGGCACCCCTGCCTTATACCTCGCTGTACAGGGATTGGCCGACTCAGCCCAGCCCCCATCTTCACCATACACTGTGCACCCTTGTACAATAAACTAACCCAGTCTACAAAGCCATCACCGATACCAAAAGCCCGAAGTGCAGAGAACAAATAAGAGTGATCCACCCTGTCGAAAGCTTTCTCCTGGTCCAAAGAAACAATACCAAAGCTAATGTTACAACATTTAGACAGTTCAATCACATCCCGAACGAGAAAGATGTTGTCCATGATAGTCCTGTCCGGAACACAGTAAGTTTGATCCTGATGAATAATTACTTCAAGGATGTCCTTAAGTCTGTTAGATAGGGCTCTTGACAGAACCTTATAGTCCGTGCAGAGTAGGGCAACTGGCCTCCAGTTCTTAAGTAAGGCCAGGTTTCCTTTCTTGGGCAGCAGGGAAAGCACTGCTCTTCGACAAGAACCAGGAAGAGATCCTGTTCTGTAACACTCCTGCAACACAAGGTGAAAATCAGGTCCGAGAGTGTTCCAGAATCGTTTATAAAAGTCAGTGGAGAGGCCGTCAATTCCTGGTGCCCGTCCCAGCTTCATTTGATTCACTGCAACCGTCAGTTCCTCCAGAGTCAGCTCACAGTCCAAAGCAGCCCTCTCTCCTGGACTGAGCTGTGGAAGCCCTTCCAGAAGCTCCTCACGACATTCCACACTACACTGCTCTGCCCCAAACAGGTCAGTGTAGAAGTCCATCACATGGCTCCTCATCTCCCCAGGGCTGGTGTTAACTTTGCCCCCTGGAAGTTCAAGGCAAACCATCTGCTTCCTCTGTGCCACAGACCTCTCCAGATTAAAGAACCAGCTTGGGCCATCCATGTCCTTTAACAGAAGGAACCGAGACCTGACCAAAGCTCCCTTCACTCTCTCCTGCAGGAAGGAGCTCAAGGCCAACCTCTTCTCCTGAAGTAGATTTCCAACAGCAGGATCAGTGTTACCATGTACGCTCTCCTCAATGGTCTTAATACTATCTTCAAGATTTCTGACAGCCTGCTTAATCCTAGCAGTGGTATGGGAGGTGTACTGCTGGCAAAAAACACGAATCTGTGCTTTTCCAACCTCCCACCACATCTTCAAAGAAACAAAATCAAGTTTTCTGTTTTTCCACTGTTGCCAGAAACTTTCAAAGCTTTGACAAAAACTACTGTCCTGCAGGAGTTTGTTATTGAACGCCCAGTAAGACTTGATCCTCTCGCCTGGTGTAATAATTATCTCTACAATAACCAAATGGTGGTCAGTGAAACCAACTGGGCTGATGTTGCTCTGCACTATCCTGGAACTGAGAGTCCTGGAAATGTAGATCCTGTCTAGTCTGGCTGCACTGACTCTGTTGTTGTTCATCCTGACCCATGTGTACTGTCTGGACTGTGGATGTTTAACTCTCCATGTGTCCAGTAAGTCCAAATGTGTGATGGTGCAACAGAGGCTCTGACTTGACTGTGGGTGGGGTTCCTCGCTTGTCCTGTCTACAGTAAAATCTAAAGTGCAGTTAAAATCCCCGCCAATGACGAGCTGGTCTTGAAGGTGATTCCTTAGTTCATTTTTTAGCAGGTTAAAGAAACCCACTCTCTCTCTTCCCTGATTTGGGGCATATATGCTAACAAAGCAGAACACACAGTTCTCTATCTCTGCCCTGACAACCAGTAACCGACCCTTCACGATCTCAGCAGAGGATAAGATCGTTGCATTAGCAGTTTCTTTAAACAGGACAGCTACTCCTGCGCTGGAACTAGTGCCATGGCTAAGGAAGACTGACCCTTCCCACCATAAGCCCCAATCCACCTCATCTGCTGCAGTACTGTGTTTTTCTTGTAAAAACAGCACGTCAACCCTTTTCTGAGTAGAGACCTCAGAGATCAGAGCCCTCTTGTGCCTGTCTCTCCCCCCATTGATGTTTAGAGACCCTATTTTTAGGCTTGGCATAGAGAGGACAGAAAAGAGAAGCAGACAAGCTGAAACAAGCAGAGAGCAGTAAAGAAAAGAGACCACCGTGTGATGCTGCATGATCTTATAACTTCCTGGTTCTTCTCACAGATCTGCTCTGTGCTACCTTTCTCAAAGTTGTGACGTGCTTTTTGAGTCGGAACCTTTTCTTCTCATCAAGGAGGTCAAAACCAACCTGTCTCTTCAGTACGCTGACGGATCTTATGAACTTCTCGGTGTCATTGAAGTAGTCGCTCACTTTTACAGACCTTTTAAAGGTTTCATCCAGAAACTGGTTGATCTCTTCTAAAGAATAGAGCTCAGTGCTCCTGTTAGAAAAGTCACCAACAGAGACTGTGTCTGACTCTGCCTCTGACAAGTCCTCCTCACATGATGCCTGACTGTTCACCACGACCTGTGCACTGCACTCAGCACTGCTGGAAGCTGTTTCCTCCACACTCCCTGACTGGGACTGCACTTCACTCCCTGCACACTTGGCTCTGCTTTCACTCTCACACTGTGAGCTGCTACCACTAGTTTCTGCGATCACAACACCGCAATCCATTTCCGAGACCCCACCCGCCCCAGGCGCAGCACAGAGACCCGCGGGGCCCGGACCAGCCACCGCGAGACCCGGCCCAGCGGTAGCGGGGCCCGCCACCGCCACGCCAGGAGCAACGGAGGCGGGACCCGCCCCCGCAGCGCCAGGAGCAACGGCGGCGGGACCCGCCACCGCAGGGCCCGCCACCGCCGCGCCAGGAGCAACGGAGGCGGGACCCGCCCCCGCAGCGCCGGGAGCAACGGCGGCGGCGCCCGCCACCGCAGGCCCAGCACCGTGTGTGCCCACCTGCTGTCTGTGCGGACATGCAAACCGTTTGTGCCCCACATCTCCACACTCAAAGCACTTCCTGTTCCCGGAGCTGGCGTACACCATGTACGAGCCATCACCGTGCTTCACCCTGAAAGACACTTCCAGCGTTTGTGCAGGTGAGTCCAGGAACATAAACACCTGGCGCCTCAAAGACTGCACGTGCTTCAGTTTGGGATCCTTACACCCCAAACTGATCGTTTTAAGCCCGCTGGCAAATTTTCCAAACCTGCGGAGCTCGTTCTCCAACAGCTCGTTAGGTATGAACGGCGGAACACCGGACACGGTGATCCGCACAGAGGGAACAGACAGCGGGGACACCTGTACAAACAAATCCCTGATGAACACACCGCTCTCTACCAGCTGATGATCATGCGACTCATCTTTCAGGAAGACAACCATCGCTTTGTTCATCCGTGACGCGTAACAGAGTTTGTCATGTCCTACCTGCTCACCAGCAGCCAACAACACCTCCTCCACACTGACGCTGCCATCCGGCGGCACTATCCTCACTCCCTGCCGGATGGACGGAGGAGGCGTCTCGGTGGACGCCATCCCTCCAGAAAGTCACCCGGCAGACCCGGACCTCTCACGGCAGACCCGGACCTCTCACCGACACTCGTCAAGAAGAATCAACAAATCTTACCTGATCATGCAGGAGAACAGGAGGAAAAAACAGAACCAGGGACAGAAACCAGTTCAAAACTCCGCGACACTCACACAACCACCACCCACGCTCACTCACACAAACAGGAAACGGAAGGAGAGAGGAGAGGAGGAGAGGAGAGGAGAGGAAGAGGAAGAGGAAGAGGAGAGGAGATGAAGAGGGAGAGGAGAGGAGAGGAAGGAGGAAGAGGAGAGAGGAGAGAGGAGGAGAGAGGAGAGGAGAGGAGAGGAGAGGAGAGGAGGAGAGAGGAGAGGAGAGGAGAGGAAGAGGAGAGGAGGAGAGAGGAGAGGAGAGGAGAGGAGAGGAAGAGGAAGAGGGAGAGGAGAGGAGAGGAGAGGGAGAGTGAGAGTGAGAGGAGCTGGATCCCTCTGTTGTTCCTCTATAGTCTGGAGGAGTGGATGAGACAGACTGTCCTCAGGAGTCTACTCACAGCATCACCGTTGTCCCTCCAGTCCAGTCTGGAGGTCTTCTGGTCCTCTTCCTCTGGTGTCCTCTTCCTCCTGAAGTCAGGGACCAGCTGGTTTGTCCGGGACAAAGTCTCTGATCAGTGTCCTGTCCTCTACACTATATACATGAGTCTTCAGTGTAACTGGGTGATGTGGATGTTGGACGGTTTGTCCACCAGGTGGAGCTGTCCCGTTGACTGAGGTCTGAGCTGCAGGTTTTGTTGCGTGTGAAACCAAACGGATGAGTCCAGGAACCAATCAGTGATGGCAGGGCTGGACGATAAAACCATAACGATATCTATCACGATGGACACGAGATCAATGTCAATAGAAAATACGTTCAATAGAATGTTTGATCATTTCACTTGAGCTCCGTTAGAGAAACACAGGAAGAAAACCCCGAGCCAGAACTGCAAGGCATTCTGGGGGATGTAGGCAGAGGAAGGGCTTTAGCCTCTCGACCTATCACGGCCCAGCTGCGCCAGGCTGGTCCAGGTTGGTGGCATCAACAACAGCAACAAGAACGGCGTGGAGTGAAAGGAGAATATGAGAGAGACAGCGTGAGAGGAAACAGATGTCTGCTAACTTGGTGGAGAGTGAGAATATTAACTGGCTCTTATCTCTTGATTAGTGTTAGAGTCGGTTAAGTTTGTTTCTCTGCGTGTTGTGATTAAGTGAGTGATTGTCTGAGTGTCTTAGTTTGATAGAGGTCATGTCTGGTCGTACGTTTAGTTTCTCTGTAGAGATGTCAGATGTTAGAATGGTTCAGTTTATTGATTATATATCAGTCAGACGTGGTAGGACTCAACTGAGCCGTTAAATAGATTCATGATTCATGATTCTTGAGTCTTCTTTATTCCTTTTTTTTCCACCGCTACTGAATATTAATTAAAAGTGAATGAAAATTAAATGCTACTATTGAATATGTCGTTTTGTGACGGGTATAAATAGATTATGACGGGATATTTATGACCCTGTCAGTCAAAGTGACGGACAACGAGAAAGTCTAGAGCAACATCTGATCTAGAGGAACACAGCAGCAGAACCATACGACAGAACATCAAAGATATAGAGAAATAACGGATGAAGTGGTGAATCATTTAGAAGGACATGGTCCTGTTCAGCACAGTAGAGGAGTCTGAGTAGAACAGGTTAAAGAAAGGGATCAATAATTATCATATCAACTGATATAAATATTTATATGGTGATACATGTTCCAGCCCTACGTGTTGATGAATTCATTTCTGTCTGTCTCTGTCTCTCAGATGGTGTTGGACAGTGATGGACAGTGATGGACGGTGATGGACAGTGATGGATGGTGTTGGATGGTGTTGGACGATGTTGGACGTCCAGAAGATTCAGGCCTTGAATGAAACGATGCAGACGGAGTGGAAGAGCAGCTCTGACTCTCTGAAGCTCTGACTCTCTGACTCTGACTCTCTGAAGCTCTGACTCTCTGACTCTCTGAAGCTCTGACTCTCTGACTCTCTGAAGCTCTGACTCTCTGACTCTCTGAAGCTCTGACTCTCTGAAGCTCTGACTCTGACTCTCTGAAGCTCTGACTCTCTGACTCTCTGACTCTCTGAAGCTCTGACTCTCTGAAGCTCTGACTCTGACTCTCTGAAGCTCTGACTCTCTGACTCTCTGACTCTCTGAAGCTCTGACTCTCTGAAGCTCTGACTCTGACTCTCTGAAGCTCTGACTCTCTGAAGCTCTGACTCTGACTCTGACTCTCTGAAGCTCTGACTCTCTGAAGCTCTGACTCTCTGAAGCTCTGACTCTGACTCTCTGAAGCTCTGACTCTCTGAAGCTCTGAAGCTCAGACTCCTTGACTCTCTGACTCTCTGACTCTCTGAAGCTCTGAAGCTCTGACTCTCTGAAGCTCTGACTCTGACTCTCTGAAGCTCTGACTCTCTGAAGCTCTGAAGCTCAGACTCCTTGACTCTCTGACTCTCTGAAGCTCTGACTCTCTGACTCTGACTCTCTGACTCTCTGAAGCTCTGACTCTCTGAAGCTCTGACTCTGACTCTCTGAAGCTCTGACTCTCTGAAGCTCTGACTCTCTGACTCTGACTCTGACTCTCTGAAGCTCTGACTCTCTGAAGCTCTGACTCTCTGAAGCTCTGACTCTGACTCTCTGAAGCTCTGACTCTCTGAAGCTCTGAAGCTCAGACTCCTTGACTCTCTGACTCTCTGACTCTCTGAAGCTCTGAAGCTCTGACTCTCTGAAGCTCTGACTCTGACTCTCTGAAGCTCTGACTCTCTGACTCTGACTCTCTGAAGCTCTGACTCTCTGAAGCTCTGACTCTCTGACTCCTTGACTCTCTGACCCTCTGAAGCTCTGACTCTCTGAAGCTCTGACTCTTTAACTCTCTGACTCTGACTCTTTGACTCTCTGACTCTCTGAAGCTCAGACTCCTTGACTCTCTGACTCTCTGACTCTCTGAAGCTCTGACTCTGACTCTCTGAAGCTCTGACTCTCTGACTCTGACTCTCTGACTCTCTGAAGCTCTGACTCTCTGAAGCTCTGACTCTCTGACTCCTTGACTCCTTGACTCTCTGACTCTCTGAAGCTCTGACTCTCTGAAGCTCTGACTCTTTAACTCTCTGACTCTGACTCTCTGAAGCTCTGACTCTCTGAAGCTCTGACTCTTTGACTCTTTGACTCTGACTCTTTGACTCTTTGACTCTCTGACTCTCTGAAGCTCAGACTCCTTGACTCTCTGACTCTCTGACTCTCTGAAGCTCTGACTCTTTGAGGCTCTGGATTCATGGGAAGCAGATTTCCAGACGTCATCTTTTTACTCTGGTTCCTTCAAACTCGCTCCCTTCGCCTGCAGACACTAAAAGGTAAACAGTTAGTCTTCACCTGTCAGCCAGAACATTATGACCGCCTGGACTCCTTTAGACTCTGAAGGTCGTTCTGTGACGTCGGCCGGACTGGACTGAGACCTGGACCAATGTGGAGGTCCAGGACCCCGTGTCTGGTTCTCCTCCTTCCTTGGACCTCTGCTCCTGGGTTCTGATCCACAGCAGACCAGGAACCAATCAGGAATCAGTCAATCTGGAGCCGAGCCTGAACCTTTACGTTTGTTTCACATGGACCATGAAAGAAACAGCATCTCTGAAACATCTGGAACCAGATTTCTGTTAAACGTCTAGTTTAGTAAAGCCGGTCCAAGCCGGTCCAAGCTGGTCCAAGCCGGTCTAAGCCGGTCTAAGCCGGTCCAAGCCGGTCCAAGTGTGGTAGTGATCCAGTGAAGATATTAAAGTTTGGTAGCTGCTGATTTATTGAGTGTTTGTCATAAGAGACGTGATTCTACTTTCTTTAAAGGTATTTATTCTGATGAAGACTCAACCGTTGTAGAATAAATAAAACTCTTTGTTGACGTTGAACTCCGGCGCTGGTTGTCGTGTTTGGTTTTCAGGTTTGATGGACGTCCTCTGGACAGAACATAGAGACACATATCATCATGTCGTCTCTGAATACACCTCCTCTCGTGTCTGTGAAATGTCCTCGTCATATTCATGAGTCCTGTGATGTATTCAGTAACTAAAGCTGTGTTTGATGTGAGTCCTCTCATATGGAAATGAAGGAGGGACGAGAGCGGGCGAGCGAGATAAAGAGAGAATGAGGACCAGAGAGAGAGAGAGAGAGGTGAGCACTCATTCATTCTGTTGACAAAAACACTTGAGTCATCTGTAATTAAAAACCCTCCCAGGCCTTTTCTCTCTGAAAGAACACCACGCAGAGGAGGAACAGATCCAGGTCTGAGCGCTACGAGGACTCTCCTGAGCCTGAGGACAGCCATAACATTATGACCACTGACGGGCAGGGAAGGGAAGACGGCTGATCTGAGTCCAGATTATTTAAATAAATAGAATTTCATCCCCTGATCCATGAAGACGTCTCATCTCACTAGGTCACATGATCAGCTCTAATAAAAGGATTGTTTTATTCTACAACAGCTGATCCTCCAACTAAATAATTTTAGATGGAGTAGAACTATTGTTTCTCGAGCTGGATGCTTTTAACTCCATAAATAAAGTCAAGTCTCCTCATTTATACACTGCGTTCCAAATTATTATGCAGAATAGTCAAACCTCCCAATGAAATATAAAAGCTTAAAATGCTCTGTTCCAAACTATTCCAACAGAGTTTCAAATCATTTTACAGGTTGTAAAGAACTGAAAATGCTCGTTTGTTGAATCTGCAGCATTAGGAGGTCATATCTACTGAAATCTAAAACATCTTAACAGGTCAAGTTACTTATTTGATAACAGCTTCACACTTCTTGCATCCAATGACCTTGTGAGTTTCTGGAGAGTTTCTGCTTGGGTTTCTTTGCAGGATGTCAGAACAGAGCTGCTGTTTGGATGTGAGCTGCCTCCCATCCTCATAGATGTTTTGCTTGGGGATGCTCCAGAGGTTCTCAGTAGGGTTGAGGTCAGGGGAGGATGGAGGCCACACCATGAGGTTCTCTCCTTTTATGCCCCCAGCAGCCAATGATGCAGAGGGATTCCTTGCAGCATCAGAGGTCATTTTCACACCTTCAGGGACCTAAAGGGGCCAACCAGCTCTCTCTGCATGATTCTGGCCCAATACATGACTCCACCACCTCCTTGTTGATGTCTCAGCCTTGTTGGGACATGGTGGCCGTCCACCAACCGTCCACAGCTCCATCCAGGGTTGTACAGCACTCTTCATGTATGTCTGGGCCCACTGCTGATGTTTCTAGTGAGCATTGGTTAGAGGTGGCTGAATAGAAGGCTTATGTATAACTGTAAGCCTCTGGAGGATCCTACACCTTGATGTTGACATGACTCCAGAGGCACCAGCAGCTTCAAACACCTGTTTGCTGCTTTGTAATAGCTGCTCTCTTAATTTAATGTATTTATCTCTCAGAAACCTTCCTCATTGTGCTTTTATCTGCACGAACCCGTGTGTGCTCTGAATCAGACACTAATCTCTGATCAGTACGATGATCACGCTTCAGTTTTCATGAAACATCTAAGGTTTTCATACCTGGTCCAAGGCATTCAACTGTTTCAAGCTTTTCAGCAGCAGAGATGCTTTTTCTTTCCCGTACTGCTTGAAAATAGTGTTCAGCTCAATAATGTGGAGCGTCCTTCAGTAGTAACTAATTATCACAGGTGTCTGAGATTGATTTCAGTGATCCAAAGAGTCCTGAGACACAATACCATCCATGAACGCGGTGTAGCTCTGTGGCGTGTAGCTCTGTGGCGTGTAGCTCTGTGGCGTGCAGCTCTGTGGCGTGTAGCTCTGTGGCGTGTAGCTTAGCTCCAACATTCACACTGACCTGCTTTATGACGGTATACGACAGAAATCTCTCCTCACGTCTGTAAAGCCCTTCCAGGTTGAAGACGTGTTCGGTTTTTAACGTAAAACTAATAATAATAAAGAAAAAGAAAAGAAAAACCGTCACACTGTCTCTACTGACGGGAAGTCATCAGGCAGCAGCTGAACATTTAGAACTGGAAGCAGTCTAGGTGGTCATAATGTTATGGCTGATGGCTGTATATGTTGCAGTTTGAAAATGTCTGAAAACTGAATTTCGGTTCTGACACGATGAAGTCAAACCGTCTTCCTGCGCCCACGTTCTGGAGTCTCTCCGTTTGGGAGCTGCTTCTGCTCTGGCACAGATCTGCTGGGCCAATCAGATCGTGTGGTGTGGGCGGGGCTTAACCTGGCGATGGACAGAAGAGTAGCAGCAGCGTTGTCAAAGCATAGACACGTCTGTGTTAGTGGGCGGGGCTTGGTCCAGACTAAAACACTAAAGTACACGTCACGTACATTTTATGTAGTTAGTATAATGCTGATGTTTGTTATTGGACGCTATAGAAGAAACAGGAAGTGACTCAAGTGGTGACGCGTCATTCGACCGTCTGAGCTGAAATGTCTCTGATTGGTTGGAGGACCATCTCTCTCTCTATCTATCTCTCTATTGGCTGAAACACTTAAAATCAAGTTGCTTTAATTGGAAATGTGAAATTCTGACATCAGAACTGAAGCTTGATTTTGACCCGGACTAAAGAAACGTCAGACGAGTGACGGGGGACTAACGTGTTTAAACGCCGTAAAGGTTTGATTTCAGGTTTGTCCTCTACGTTTGAGGACACGTCTCCCTCGGGTCCACGTCCACCTCCCGTCCAGCTGTTGTCGCGTCGGCCATCTTGGCTGCCAACAGGCAAACGAGCCCTCTCATGTCTCTTCAGGTCGTCCTTCTGCTGAACAATGCGTCATGAATATTTATACGCAGCAGCCAGCGTGGTCTCTGAGGTGGACCTGGATAATGATCTGGATGTGGTGAGCAGGTGTAGTTCCTCCACCCTCCCCCCCAGTGTGGATGTTAATACCCTCAAATTAAAGCTAGTCATCTCAGAACTGGAAGCTCAAGTAGAGGTAGACCAGTGGGACAGACAGTCTACGGTGGTTTCAGTGACGCTCAACATAATAAATCATTCTGTTAAATGGATTTCTACAACAACACGAGTAAAAGACTTCAAACGACAACGATCAGGTTTCTCTTCCTGTGAACACAGACTTTAATTCATTGCACGTTTTTAACAAACACAGACAAATAAATAAAGACGTAGACTCTGAATCCCAGATTTGTCCTGAAGACGTTTCATCATGTTCTGTCTCTGAACTCGTCCTAGTCTACCAACGACAGCGTCCTCCATTACATTTCCTTGATGCCGTCAGTGCAGCTCTTCTTCTATGAGTCTGGACCTGAAACCGTTTCAGTCTTCTATTTTATTCTACTGAACTCTGCAGGTTGAAGCTAAACGTCTGTGATGAAGTGATGAGTGTAGCGGAGACACTGTGACGTGGACACGCGTCTGATCAGGATGTGTCCAGGAGGAGATCCTCGTTCAGAAACCCCGGCACCGACGGGTACGCCTCTCGTTCCTTCTCCGTCTCCGTGGCGACGCGTCTGCTCGTTTGGACGTCCTTGGGGATGAATGAGGTCTTCTTTCCCTCCAACCAGTACGTCACCATGTCCCCTTTCCCCTGGAGAGACACAACCCTGACGTCTCTTTACTGGGTCGCTGTGTGTTATTGTGACGTCCACGGCGTCTTACCTTGACCTGCAGCGTCCCCCTGCACTCCAACACGTAGCCTCCTATTTCCTCCAGCAGGTAGAAAGTGCTGGAGCTGCACTGGATCTTCAGAGCTGCAGAGACAGGGACAGGCGTCACAACCACATCACCAGACAGCACAGCAACATGTAGGGGGGGTGTTGGTGGGGGCGTTACCTAGGCTGGTGGACTCCATCCTGGACGCAGTGTTGACGGTGTCTCCAAACAGGCAGTAACGAGGCATCTTCGTCCCCACGACTCCCGCGACCACCGGACCTAAAAACCCCAGAGAGACTTTCAGAGTGGACCAGAACTAGCTAGCCGCTACTAGCCCTGTGGCTACAGAGTACGATTAAATCAATGTTGTTTGTGTCACTTTGACTAAATGTAAGAATGAAACTAGAACGATGAAAGATAAAAATGACTCATGATAACGCTGGTACCCGAGTGGATCCCAGCTCGTATCTGCAGCTGAGTGTTGGGTTTGTGGGGGATCCTGAAGCTGCGGCAGACTCCCACCAGGTCCAGGGCCATGCTGGCGATCTCGGAGGCGTGGAGGATCCCGTTCTCCCGGGGAACGCCGGACACCACCATGTCTACGAGACCACAAGGTAAACAGTCAGTGCGTGAACGTCATGAACGTCCCACTGGTGTGGTGGGATTGGTTTGACCTCCTGACACTTTCTCAGAGATGATTTTACTTTTTCTTTTCTTGAGCCAGTTCTTTGTCCTCATTGTAACCCCCCGAGACCCTGCGTCCTCATATGTGGACATTAGGTTTGTGGGTGCTTCATTTAGACCTGTTGTCCTCATACGCTTTAGTAGCAAAAGGTCAACACACTAGTTGGTGTAAAAACACGCATTTCATCATTCATTCTGCGGCCGATCAAAAGTGGACAAGGTTTTCTAGTTTGACATGCAAATTTATCAAAATCTGTCAATAGTAATAAGCTACAACGTCGCTAATTAGCAAGTACTCGTTTGAGGACACTGGGATTCCATTGTTTGTGATTCTGTTTTTGCACAGCCATGTTCAGGTATTCAGGCGTTCAAAAACTGCTTCCTGTTCAAATATGATGCTTAGTCTTTCTACCTCTCAGGTCTCACTAATCCCAAATACGTTGGAGAAATTAAAAATGCATACCAGACTAAAGGGGAGGTCGATGCTATCAACACGTTAGCTGAACATAACTGTGACTCACAGGCGTCTCCGATCGTCTCCACCTTGTAGACGTCGTGGTTGTCGATGATGTCGTCGAAGGTGGTGTAGAGCTTGTTGAGGAAATCTACGACCTGGTAGGGGGTGCTGCTGCTGGACAGCTGGGTGAAGCCCACGATATCACTGCACACATGGAGGCTCAGTCAGGACCTCGGTCAGGACCTCAGTCAGGACCTCAGTCAGGTAACTCTACTACTTTACATACGGTTACATAGTTTAGGCCCTTGGTTATCAACCTAGGGGTCGGGCCCCTTCAAAGGTCCTCCAGATAAATCTGAAGGGTTGTTAAATTCCTTTGGTAAAATATTCATGTCATCAATATCAGACAATGATGCTTTACAATTAAAACTGATGTACAGAGTAGAACTACATGAAGGTACTAAAGTTTAACGGTTCCTGGTTACTTTACAGCTCTTGTGACGTCAAACTTTAGATTGGACGTCCACTTAATAATCTGAAGGTTGATCCCCTCCAAGAGCTTGACTCAGCCTCAGGTGTGTAGTTCCCGTCTCTACCTGAAGAAGATGGTGGCGCTGACGTAGCTCTGAGCCTGTAACGGTTTCCCCTGGCGTAGGTCGTCAGCTACCTGCTTAGGAAGCATACCTGCACCAAGACAGGAGAAGATGGAGAACCTGAAGACCTGCTGATGGATTAAAGATGGATGGAGGGCTGGATGGTGTGTAGTGTGTTACTGTGTGTATTGTGTGTGTATATTGTGTAGTGTGTGTTACTGTAGAGCAGTCGGTCAGTCTTCTGTTTCTCGTGGGTCAGGTCCTGAGTCCTCTCAGTGACCAACACCTCCAGATGTTTACTGTACTTCTCCATCTGAAACACAAACACAAATAAACACAGAGAGAGTTGTTACTGTTTAATGAGAACATGTGATGAAGGACTCGTTAGTGTCTCTCCTCTATATCATGTGTGTGTATGTAGTATATAGTGTACATTTACTTGTGTGTTGCTGCTGAACCAGAGTTGTTGTGTGTTGAGGAGGAGGAGGAGTCATTTTACAGTCTCCAACAACCTCTACCTAAATAAATTCTTCTGTACGTGCCGTGTGTGGTCCCAACAGTATGGTTTAAACATATCTGAATGGTCACTGTGGTGTCCTGTAGGGGGGAGGCGCCTCGTTACCAGGTTCATCATCATGTCCACTGGGCTGACTTTCACCGGGTTGATGCGGTGAACAAACTTCCTGATTTGCTCAAAGGTGGGTCGGTGGGCGGGGTTTTGAGAGCGGCATCGGCGAATCAGCTGCAGAGAGACAGGCACAGGGGTCAGAGGTCAGGACAGCAGGAAACGGACCACTTCAGATCAGCTGAGAACACCAAAACTGAAAAAGTGTTTGTTCACTTGGGAATATGGAGCTAGCTAACAAGCTAATGCTAACACATCCTGATGCACAGAAAAAGAAAAATGTCTGATCCTGAATTTAGTTTCTATTTGGACACAAACAATTAGATTTGTCTTGTTTTATTTCAAAATAAAAGAGAATCTGACAGCTAGCTAACAACGTAGCATGCAAACACACATGGAGGGTCTTAGTGTACTGTCTGAGTTCAGGGACAAACATATTCATTATATGATGAGGTGAACACAAAGATACTACTAATAATAGACGTCGTGGACAAACCTCTACGTAGTCAGCTGGACAGGGGCAGGTGGTGTCGGCTTTACTGGAGATGAGCTCAGGTAGAGGAGGACACCAGGCACAGTCCAGGTTAGACTCCTCAGCCTGTAGGGGGCAGTGTTTCATTGAGTGCTGCTTGGTTTAAGCAGCGTTTAACGGCTACACATGTGAACGCCTCAGTGACTTACTGGGACGGGGTTACTGCGAGTGGCTATCTCCAGCAGGATGATGGAATAACTGGGAACACAAGCACACTGAGGTCATCACGTGATGGGACTCAACCGTCAAAACAGGTACACAAACTGCAGTTCCTTCAACGGCCACTAGAGGCTCCACCATAGACCTCTGTGTAACAGTTTTAGTCTCCATTCATGGAAACACTGAAGAGCTGGCTAACTAAAAAATGTTTTAGCCACTAAATCAGTTATTTGTCTATAAATAATGTCACCACTAGTAGTCGTGTTAGCTAACCTGAACCGCTAGCTAACTCCTAGCCTAGCTGCTACTGAAACTTCCTCCAGACTCACTCATGTTTTAGTTTAATTAATACTACGCTCTGCTCTACCTCCACCTGGTACAAAGAGATGATGGATTATACACTGGACTAGTTTATTTTACAACTCTCACGGTCTCATGGGACCTCATTACGAAACGATTGTCATAGCAACTGGTAGTCACCATTATGTCACATCCTGTTTCTATAACGTTTAATAACTAAAACTAAACTTATCCAAAACATTGACACTTGAACATTCATCAGCTTTATATTAATGACCTAAAATGACAGAAGCCATCCTTGAAAAAAATGTATTTTAGTGTTTTAGTTTGGACCAAGCCCCGCCCACTCTCATGGATGGGTGGAGCTTATGACCTATACCCCAGCCAGTCACCAGGGGGAGCTCTACTTGCTTTGTCTTCACTGTAGAGGAGCTGTTCCTCTCAGTTATGGTCTTCACAGATGGGTGGACTTAGTGAGCTTGGTTAGGTCCTGGTCTGTGAAGTGGAACAGATGTAACTGATAAAACCAAGGTCACCTGAACACGTCTCCAGCGAGCGTCGGCTCCATGTTGGAGTTCTGAAACTCGGGCGGCATGTAGACCTCCAGGAGTCTCTGCTGATAGGTGGAGAGAGGCTCGGCAGCGTCGTCCCTGCGGTAAATCCTCAGCCCGTAATCTGACGGACAACAACCGGTCGGTCAATGAGCAGGGTGGAGGCTGCTTTGTTTTTTGCTAAGCTAAGCTAGGCACAGAAAGTTCTTCTCTTTCTTTTTAAAAAGCTGAAATGAGGTGTAGCAGTGAACAGGGTGAACTCTAACCTGTGATCTTACAAACCCAGCGGTCGTCTAACACACAGTTCAGAGACTTGAGTCGGCCATGACAGATCTTATGTTGGTGGAGGTACGACATCCCCCTGGCAATGTCTGTGGCGAAGGAGAACCTGAAAGACAAAGACGGATGGATGGATGGATGGATGGATGTCAGCCAGAGCTTCATCAGCGTCTGTGTCGGGACGTTACCTGAAGCCCCAGTTCAGAGGGATCTCCTCGTTAAGGAGGACGTCGTTGAGGCTTCCTTTTGGGCAGTACTCTGTCACTATGGCAACGTTAGGCACCTCCACACAGCCGCCGATGAACTTGCAGAGGTTCGGGTGATCGAGCTCCCTGGAGGCAGCACAGAGAGTCAGAGGGGACGCTCTCGTCACGGTGAAGACGACAGCGAGTTCACGCCTCACCTGACTTGTTTGACTTCCTGTCGGATGGTCTTGGACAGGGAGAAGGTCTTGGTCTGGATCATCTTGATGGCCACCGTCCTGCCGTCACTGCAGGAGGAGAGGGATGTTTAATAAAGCGTCCAGCAGTCTGAGCGTGAGTGCTGCCGAGAGGACACCTACTATATCCCGGTGCAGGTGAAGAGGGTTTTCCTGGTTCCTGGTTGTCCCGTACAGGAGCTGAGCGCCGTCACACAGCTGGTGTTACTGTCGCTGTTCCCCACCGGGACGCTCATGATGCTGCCCATGGTCATACGGGCCTCCTGATCTGCAGACACCACCCTTCCTTTAATGCTGGTCATTCTCCAGAGGTTAGAAAACACAGACCTGGTATCAACACGTTCCTTCAGCAGCGTGGACACTCAGCGTGTCCTGGCCACGTTGGACATTACTCTGAGCATGGAAGCCTCCAGGGTCCAGTTCTACTCTGAGCTTTGAGATGAACCTCTATTCATTATAATTAACTAGCATCACTATACGAGTTAATAGTACTACGTCTGAAACAAATATTTAATCAGTAAAAAATATATTAAAATATATAAAAGAATAACGTTTAATAATGAAACAGAGCCGTTCGTGGTTCTGAAACAGCAGCAGACGATAAGAGCTGTGATCCTGGCTCACAGAGGGCTGTGATTGGACGACAGGAGAACGTCACATGTCAGTTTCAGACCCGTTGTTACCGGTTCTCATCAGTGTTCTCTGGTTCTCTGGTTGTAGCTCTAGTACCTTGTTTGATGGTGGAGAAGTCGATGATCCAGCTCTCGTCCCAGAGCAGCTTCTGTTTCTGGTACCTCAGCCACTACACAACACAGTGATGGTGGACGTTACTGGGGGTCTCTGCTGGCGTGTTGGTCATGTTTGTGTGTCGCTGGTGTGTTATTTCTGTTTGTGTGTTGTTGTCACTGTTTAGCTGTTGTTGGTGGTGTTCTTGGTGTGTTGTCATTGTTTGTGAGTTGTTGTTGGTTGTGTGTTGTTGCTGTTGTTTTTTGTGTGTTGTTCTTGTTGTTGTCGTTGGTGCCATTGTTGTCGCTGGTGTGTTGTCATTGTTGTGTTGTTGTTTGTGTGTTGTTAGTGTTGTTGTTGTTTGTGTGTTGTCATTGTTATGTTGTTGTGTTGTTGTCATTAGTGTTTTTGTTGGTGTGTTGCCGTTGTTGTTGTTTGTGTATTGTTGTTAGTGTTGTTGTTTGTGTGTTGTTGTGTTGTTAGTGTGTTGTCATTGTTGTGTTGATTGTGTGTTGTCATTGTTGTTGTTGTTTGTGGTGTTGTCATTGTTGTTACTGTTTGTATGTTGTCATCGTTGTTGCTGTTGTGGTGTTGTTATTGTTGTGTTGTTTGTGTGTCGTCATTGTTGTGTTGTTTGTGTGTCGTCATCGGTGTTGTTTGTGTGTTGTCGTTGTTGTTGTTTGTGTGTTGTCATTGTTGTCATTGTTGTGTGTTGTCATCGTTGTGTTGTTTGTGTGTTGTCATCGTTGTGTTGTTGTGGCGTTGTTCTCACCACGACGGTCAGGATGAAGCAGAGGCAGAGGAGGCTGAGCGGCAGGCCGATGGCCAGCTTGGTGGTTGGGGTCATGGGGCATTCGCCGCAGTCAGCTGGGCAGGTGGAACAAAGCTCCGCCTCCTCGCAGACGCCGTCACCACAAACTCCACAGAGGGTTGAGAAGAAAGGTTGAGTGTGAACCCTGTTAAAGATTTAGACGGAACCAGACCCTGGGCCTGTTCCTCCTACGTGGGCTAATGTTTCAGTCAGATTAAAGGATTCGGTCGACACCTGAACATTTACGTCGTGACCTCCAACTAAACACGACCTTGAAAGACTTCTGGCTCCACCTGACCTAAGACGTCTAGTTATTCTAGAAGAAGTGAAGAACCAAACGTACCCACGGCCGGCAGCACCGTGCTCTTTGCCTCCAGGGCGACCTGCATGCGACCGACTCGTATGTGGGCGATGAGCGAGGTCAAACCGGCGTGGAACAGAACCACCTGTGAGACAGCGCAGAGGGAAAAGAGTGCATTCAGGGGCTGGATGTTTGCTGTGGACGTAAGTCTCAGCGTCTTTGCTACCTTGGCGGTCCAGTTGGTCTGGGTCATCTTGCCGGAGGTGGAGATGGTGTGAGTGAAGATTTTTCCGTCGTCAGGGATCCATGGACCACAGATGCTCTCCGTCGTCTGGAAGAAAACGAGGCTGCAGTGAGCTTTTATGTTTAGTGACGTTGTTGTGGATTATTTTTGACCAGGACTCGTGTGGACCATGTAGCCCAGAGGACAGGAGTGGATGTTGGCGTGATGGATGCAGCAGTTCTCTCCGTTGGCGTCTTTCCAGTTGATCGGACAGTCGTGATGTTCACAGAACCTCCGAGCTGCTTCAGCGTTCTGATCGGACAGTCGTGATGTTCACAGAACCTCCGAGCTGCTTCAGCGTTCGGTATGGAGCTGGAAACACAGACAAACCGGTTCAGACCAGACCAGACCAGACTAGATCTGACCAGACCAGCCCAGACCAGACTAGATCTGACCAGACCAGACCAGACCAGACCCAATCAGACCAGACCAGACCAGACTAGATCTGACCAGACCAGACCAGACCCAATCAGATCAGACCAGACCAGGCTAGATCAGACTGGATAAGACCAGACCAGTTCAGACCAGACCAGACCAGACCCAATCAGACCAGACCGGACTACATCTGACCAGACCAGACCAGACCCAATCAGACCAGACTGGACTACATCTGACCAGACCAGACCAGACCCAATCAGACCAGACCAGACTAGATTAGATCAGACCAGACCAGATCAGACCTAATCAGACCAGACCAGACCTAATCAGATCAGACCAGACCAGGCTAGATGAGACTGGATAAGAACAGATCAGACTAGACCAAACCAGACCAGACTAGATTTGACCAGACCAGACCGGGCTAGATCAGACTGGATCAGACCAGACCAGACCAGACCAGATCAGATCGGACCAGACCAAACCAGATCAGACCAGATCCAGTACGGAGCTAGCATGTACTGTTAGCCTTAGCTACAACCTCTGAGTGAAGATGTGGTTCTGGACGGCCCAGTCGTAGAAGGAGTCCTGAGCCGTGACCGAGTACGTGACGCTGAACACCTCACCGCTCTTCACCGACTCCGGAGGACGAAGCACCCACGCCATCTCCAGACCTGCACCAACGAAGAAGAAGAAGAAGAAGAAGAAGAAGAAGAAGAGTCATCTGAGACCTCGTCAGTCAGCCGCTGCTTCAGATGTTAAAGTCCCAAAACAGAAAGCGATCACCATACTCAGCCTCCTTCTAAAATATGACTTTAAAAATCATCCTGAATTGTAAAACCAGTTCATTTTCTTATTATATATAAAGTTTGAAAGTAAATTCAGAGTAGAGGATTGATCCATTCAGTATTCATGCTGACACATTTCTGGTGACTTTATTTCCAGTGGGCGGATGAAGAAGAAGGAGAAAGATCAGTCGACCAATCAGCAGCCAGCCTGACGCCAGATGACCAATCAGCGGTGGCCATGGTTGAACTACTTCCTGTTTGTGAGTTTCCTGGACAGAGTGACATCACTCATCTTCATCTTCATTGGTCGATTTTTCAGAATAATTATTAAAACTCAGTTTCAGATTTATTCAACTCAAATATTTAGTTCATTTGATTTTTATTTTTTTTTTAACATGAAACTTCCTTAAAGGGAATCATGACTGTTAAGAATAATAATATGTAATAATAGTGATTAAAGTTAGACACGTTATAATAATATAATATAATATAATATAATATAATTACACAAACTATTACACAAAATAAAACATATATTATTTAAAAGAAATAATATTATTGACCAGCTGATGGTGTTTCATTTCTTTCTATATTAGTATTAATCAGTTATTTCTAGTTGAATTCATTTAGATTTGATTATAATCCAATAAAAACAAGAGAAGAAACAGCTCCAGTGTTTTCTGTCGGGTCACGTCCTGCTCAGGGGGGTCTGCTCCAGCTCTGGTTCTGATCCAGATAATAATCCATCCACTAATGAATGAATGAGTGAATGAATGAGTGAATGAGTCCCTTCAAAGTAAAGCTCTCACCTCCACAGTCGATCATGTTGTATTCGTTGGGACGGTCCAGAGGCCAGCAGTCGTACTCACTGTTGTCCAAGTCATGCCAAGAACACGCCGGACCGAGCCAGGACACACACACCTGGACACAACACACACGCACACGCACACACACACACACACACACACACACACACACATCAGGAAACATCTGGTTTAAACGTCAGCAACAGAGAAGAACTGGTTCTAGCTATCAGATCAGCTCCTTCAAAATAAAACACACATCATCATTTATTTACTTTTATTTATTTATTAATTTTTTTTAAAATTATTATTAATTTTACCACAGAGATGATTTTATCTTCTCTCTGCGTTTAGATGCTTGATAATAAATAAATAAAGTTTAGAGGATATTCTTACCGAGAGCAGGAACCAAAGGGTTTGTTGTTTGTTCATCGTGTCACAGGAGTGAAGGAGTGAAGGAGTGAAGCATCTGCAGCTTCTGAATCAGTGAGGAGAGGAGGATGGGCTGGAGAGAGAGAGAGAGAGAGAGAGAGAGAGAGAGAGAGAGAGAGAGAGAGAGAGAGCTGAGTGATGTCCTCTGCCCTCTGGTGGCGGCTGCTGTTACTGCACCCTGCTCTTTATCTCCACTATAATAAATGAAGGAAATATTCATTGTTTTTATACATGAACGTGACACATGATCAGTTATTAATTATTTATAAATCAAATATGCAAATACGAGAATAGTTTGGTTAACTGTTGGGTGAGTTAAATCGAACAATAAATCTTTTAGATTAAGTTTGAAAAGTTCAAACTTCTTGTTTCATCTGCAGCTCGTTTAAATGTTTAATAGTATACTACTACTACTACTACTACTACTACTACTAATACTACTACTACTACTACTACTAATAATAATACTACTACTACTACTACTACTAATAATAATAATAATAATTTGTTGTATTTTAATGTGATATCTGTCGTTAGACTCTTCCAGACGTGTCGGGTGAACCTTATTCAGAGTTGATTCCGTTCTTCAGGAACATGATCAGAATTCAACAGTTTAGCTTTAATCTGGTCTTTGTACAGACCACGCCCACTTCCAGGTGTTTACCGTAACATGAACGCGTTCAGGTAGCAGCTGAGGCGCGTGCGGACGGAGGAGGAATCACTCTGACTCCCTCCCTCCGTTCACCGACAGCACGAGGACAAACAGCTCCGCCGCGCGATGCTCGGTTCGGGTCCGCGAGCCGGATGAGTCCCGAGAGGTCTGGTCAGCAGGGGGGTCCGGACCGGACCGGATTTAACGGAACCAACCGGACCGGGTCTAACGGTGGCAGCATGCGGACCCTGGTCCTCCTGTCCTGGTTGTGCATGTGGACCCGGAGCCAGCGCTTGGACCACGACAGGTCAGGAAGGCAGCTTTAATGTGAACCAGAACCAGAGTCCAGTCTGTCATCAGTGAATGAATGAATGAATTAGAGGAGGGGGATTGATTAACGGATTAAAGAGCTGAGAGGAACCAGAGACGTGTTCAGGACGGAAGGTATGTGGAGGGAGGAGTGGAGACATCAGTCATGTCTGGACAGGCAGCGGAGACAGGAGACACCCGGGGAGGAGGGGTAGCGGGGGGACGGGGGGACGGGGCGGGACATGAATCCAGACTCTGACTGACTGTTGGTGGTGGTTGTGTTGCAGCTGGGACGGCCTCTGTCGCTATGGCAACAGTGTGGAGTGCTGCTGGGGCTGGAGACGGATGGACAAGGGACGGTGTGGACGTAAGGACACATCCTGAGACAGCTGACTGGGTTTTATTTTCAACTGCAGCAGATCTAAACCTGTCTGTCTCTGTCCCTCTGTCTCTGTTTGTCCCTCTGCCCCTCTGTCTCTCTCTGTCCCTCTGTCTCTCTCTGTCCCTCTGTCTCTGTCTCTGTCTCTCTGTCTCACTCTTTGTCCCTCTGTCTCACTCTATCTCTCTGTCTGTCCCTCTCTCTCTGTCTGTCTGTCTCTGTCTGTCCCGCTGTCTCTCTGTCTCTCTGTCTCTCTCTGTCCCTCTGTCTCTGTCTGTCCCTCTGTCTCTGTTTGTCCCTCTGTCCCTCTGTCTCTGTCTGTCCCTCTGTCTCTCTCTGTCTGCATTCAGCTGTCTGTCTTCAGGGCTGTAAACACGGAGACTGTCTCGGAGCAGACAGATGCGAGTGTCGTCCCGGATACACCGGCAAGGCCTGTAACCAAGGTAACCGTCAGCGTTTACATGACGACTGAGTTAACTTTTTTGAAATGAACCGACCGACCAATCAGGAGTGACCTCTATCGTCCTAGATCTTCACTGGTTCATTCTCACGTCAACCAAACATCTGAAAACCCCCAAATCTAATCTAGCCTATAGTCTATAATCTACAGTCTAAATCTATAAACTGTAATCTGTAATCTATAATCTATAGTCTATTCTATAATCTATAATCTATAGTCTATAATATGTAATCTGTAATCTATAATCTATAGTCTATAGTCTGTAATCTATAATCTATAGTCTATAATCTATAATCTATAGTCTATAATCTATAATCTAAGTCTATAATCTAAATCTATAATCTGTAATCTATAGTCTATAATCTATAGTCTATAATCTGTAATCTAGAATCTTTAGACTGTAATCTATAGTCTATTCTATTATCTATAATCTACAGTCTATAATCTATAATCTATAGTCTATATTCTAGAATCTGTAATATATAATCTATAATCTATAGTCTGTAATCTATAATCTAATCTAATCTGTTGTTTAAATCGTGATGATAAATCTTTTTATTGATCAGATCTTTTCAGGAGCAGAATCAGTTCTTAAATATATTCTGTTAGTTCTGACTTCCAGACTAAATAATTAAGACAAATAAAAATAAAACCGACAGAGAAGAGTCGACCATCATGGACCTTCAGCCATCAGGGACTAGATGAACACATGAACCCAGCAGCAGCTTGTTTACACACACACACACACAGTTATTAGTTATGAGCTGAACATCTGGATGAACCGGTCCAGACGTGGATCCAAGACGCCTGCAGCTCTGAGGATCTGATCAGTCGTCACGTCTCAGAGAAAGAGACAGAGAGACATTCCTGAGGAGGCGTGTCTTTACCTGGACGAGGACACACACACTTCCTCCTCCTCCTCCTCCTCCTCCTGATTAGAGGGTTCTTTACGACTCACATCCTGACTCTGGAACATCTGGAACACGTCTATCTCTGTGAGGACTTGAACTTCAGGATCCTCTCTGGCGTTTGGTAAATTATACACAGGAAGACAGGAGACATCCGGGACGAACTAAACATCTTCTCCTTAAAGCTCGTCTGGTTGATTCTGTGCTTTACGCTTCAGGGATTTGATTTGTTCTGGGTCAACGCACAAAACGTACAAACACACTAACAGGTCTGAAAGTCAAAGGTTAATCCTTCAGGCTGACAAGAAGAGAAACCTGACCTCTGCCTCTCTCTGCTTTTATTCAGTTGTTGGGACCAGACTTTCAGGGAATACTAACGTTGTGGGGACATGTTGTCTTTAAAGGATTAAAACCTGTTCAGGCTTGGTGGTTTTAATGGAAAGGTTAGTGTTAGTGTTAGTAGGTGAATTAGAGCCTGATTAGACCTTACATTAGGATCCACATCTGGGAAATTACTGGAGTCCAGGTTAAACAGGTCCAGGTGTGAACACTGATCTGGTCTCTAGTGTCCAGGTTAAACAGGTCCAGGTGTGAACACTGATCTGGTCTCTAGAGTCCAGGTTAAACAGGTCCAGGTGTGAACACTGATCTGGTCTCTAGAGTCCAGGTTAAACAGGTCCAGGTGTGAACACTGATCTGGTCTCTAGAGTCCAGGTTAAACAGGTCCAGGTGTGAACACTGGTCTGGTCTCTAGAGTCCAGGTTAAACAGGTCCAGGTGTGAACACTGATCTGGTCTCTAGAGTCCAGGTTAAACAGGTCCAGGTGCTGATCTGGTCTCTAGTGTCCATGTTAACAAGGTCCAGGTGTGAACACTGATCTGGTCTCTAGAGTCCAGGTTAAACAGGTCCAGGTGTGAACACTGATCTGGTCTCTAGAGTCCAGGTTAAACAGGTCCAGGTTCATTATTGTGTGTGTGTGTGTGTGTGTGTGTGTGTGTGTGTGTTAGATGTGAACGAGTGTGGCCTGAAGCCTCGTCCCTGCAAACATCGGTGCATGAACACACTGGGCAGCTACAAGTGTTACTGTCTGGACGGATTCATCCTGCAGCCGGACGGCAGCTGTAGGAGTGAGTACACACACACACACACACACACACACACACACACACACACACACACACACACACACACACACACAGGAAGTGTTTGTAAAAACATGAAACTTTCCCAGAATCCATCCTGATTCTTACTGACTCTTAAACTTCGTCGTCTCTTTGTCGCCATGTGTTTGCAGATGCTCGAACCTGTTACCATGCCAACTGTCAGTACGGCTGTGAGGTCGTGAAGGGGGCCGTCCGATGCACCTGTCCATCGCCAGGGTTACGTCTGGGACCAGACCGGCGCACCTGTGTCGGTCAGTCTGATTCTTTGCTAGCTGGATGAGGAGATGCTGGTTCTTCACCTCCACCCATCCCTCTCTCTCTCTCTCTCTCTCTCTCTCTCTCTGTCTCCCTCTCTCCCTCTCTTTCTCTCTCTCTCTCTCTCTCAGACATCGATGAGTGTGTGTTGGGTGGAGGTGTGTGTCCTCGGCGCAGGAAGTGCGTGAACACGTTTGGGAGCTACGTCTGTAAATGCCACCTGGGCTTCAAGCTGCTCTACATGAACGGACGGTACTCCTGCGTGGGTGAGGATTTGTGATCAGCTGATCTCCAAACACAACCAGGGGCCCGTTAATAGTTTGACAGCGTCTCTCTCTTTGTGTCCAGATAAGGACACTCGGCCGTTCTGTTCTCTGAATCCGTCCTCTCCAAAGTGCAGGTGTAAAGACGGCGGCTGCAAAGGTAAAATAAAAACAGCAGACAATCTTCTGTCTAATCTTAAGTCTGCACACACTACAGGATCAGTCTTAGATGATGGTGTCAGATCAGGGAGCGCTGAATGCATCTTTACAGCGACTGATCCACACTCCAGTCCAGGCGGTGGCGCCAATGCTTCTTCACGCTGGTTGAACAACAGCCAATCAAATGAGAGCTAGAATAGCTTGTTGTTACTCTAATGTTTTCCACTAGCATGCTATAGCTAACTAGCTTACAGGATCAGAACAGATTAGTGTTCACATGAAGACATGCTAGCTAACGTTAGCCTAGAGCGCTACTGTGTTTACCATTGCTGAGCTGCTTCCTGTGCCCGGAGACTCTTGGCTGTGATTGGTTATTGTGAAAGTCCTGACGTCATCATTCAGAACATACATCCTGTCTGATATGAATGGATGAGTGTGTGAAGAGCTCACAGCAGCAGATAACCCTGACACTGTCTCATGTTTAACGACTGTTTCTGTTCTGAGTGAAACCGTACCACTGTGAGCTGCAGCTGATGATGATTTATCTGCTCTCAGTCGTCACAGTTACAGACTGCCTGTTCCTGAGAGTAGAGCTCATTAACTCCACGTCTCAACACGCAGTGACAACAACTAATTATTGAATTATTTTAGGTGACGCTTACTTCTTTTTCTTTGGCAGAATAATCCTCATCTTCATGGTTTGTGTCGTTTGTTTGTCTACCGTTAAAAACATTTTCCTGGTAGTTATGATGGAAACACATTCATTTCTTACTCCGTCAAATGAAAAGAGATAAAAACACGTGAAGCAGACGTCTGAGGTTGCCACGGAAACCGTTAATGTCACCGTTCAGTTTGTGTTTCTTTATTTACTTTCAGTCGTCCCCAAAGTCACCGTGGAGCCTCAGAGGCCGAGAACTACAACTCCCATCATGCCTACTGCTCCTCCTCCTCCTCCTCCTCCAACTACTACTACTACTACTACTACTGCTACTGCTACTACTGCTACTACTGTTACTACTGTTACTACTACCACAGCTCAACAAACCACAAGGACCTCCATCCCCTCGACAACTGCTGCCATGGCAACAACCTCTTTGATGACGTCTACAGATGTTTTGACAACATCAAAAAGGATGACTGCAGAACCTGCGACTCTTACAATCACTACTCCAACCACTACTCCAACTACTACTCCAACTACTCCAAGTACTACAACGACTACTCCAACCACTACTCCAACCACTACTCCAAGTACTACAACGACTACTCCAACCACTACTCCTACTACTCCAACGACTACTCCAACTACTACTCCAACCACTACTCCAAGTACTACAACGACTACTCCAAGTACTACAACTACTACTCCAACCACTACTCCTACTACTCCAACTACTACTCCAACTACTCCAACCGCTACCATGACTACTCCACCTGCTCCTACATCTACCACTCTGTCGACCAAACTTGACACAACAACTGCGCTATCAACGACACCTCCACCTCCGCCACCTACCACTGTTGCTGCTACCACGGTTACCACGGTTGCCGGGACAACAGTGATTCCGCCTACCACCCCCATGGTGACGACCACGCTGAACAACAGGATCAACAAGGACGTGACACAAAGACAGAGAGGAGACGTGCACAGTGAGCGCACACACACACACACACACACACACACACACACACACACTAGAGCTGCAACAACTTGTCAGTCAATCAGTTGTCCAAGTTGTCCAACCTACGGCCCGTGGTCCATTTTTAATTCTAAACATATGATGGAGCTGTTGAACTATTTAGTTTTAACAGTAGGTGGCGCTAACGTCTTGAGGCAGCGTTTAACAACGTTAGCATGTCTGTAAACTTGAAGACTTGTTGATTGATGTGATGAGAGATTCCAGAGACACCACACAGCTGTCAACGTTTCATCAGAGAAGAACAGACTGAGAAGCAGAATGACCCTCAGAGATAAATGATTCATGAGTCGACTGATAGTTGATCCTCATCCTGGTTGAAAACTGAAACATTTATGAATGAACTCCAAAGATTAACTTGTGTATGTAAATGTGTGTGTGTGTGTGTGTGTGTGTGTGTGTGTGTGTGTGTGTCAGTCCCTCGGCGTCCCGGTCTCAACCAGGTTTGGGAGTTTGACATCGAGCTGGGAAACGTTGCTGAGGACGTCAGAGATGAACCTGGTAGGAGTCATGTGACCTTCAGAGTGATTACTGATCTGTGATGGTGTGAAATAATAAAGACGTCTCATATTGTCCTGACTGCGTCTGTGAGGACGATTCTAACATTTAAAGAAGACACCGTGACTGAGGCCAGACGTCTACTAGGAGTCCTCCCTCTTCACTTCGTACCTTTTATTAAAATGTGTTAACTGAGTCTCACAGACCAGGATGGAAAATGAAACCTGACTGTTGTTCAGACAGATTTATTCTTCATCTGATCTTGGTCGTATCCTGACGCCACGTCTCTCAGAGAGTCCTCCCTCGTCCTGAGTCTCTGTCCTGCTGCCGTGATTTCAGTGCTGTCCAACCTTTACAGTTTCAGCTGATGGCTGTGTGTTGCAGAGGTCGGCGTTCTCCACTGTTCCTTCGATCAGGGACTCTGTGGCTGGATGTCAGACCGAGAGGGAGACCTCCACTGGGAGACGGTTCACAGCTCCACAGGTAACAACTAGTTACCGGTTCTTCTTCCAGACGATGAATGAAGGTCTGACTTTAACTGCTTCACGTTCAGGATTCATTTTAAGATTCAAGTGTTTGCGTATAAATCAGTGAACGCTCTGACTCCAACATCTCTGATCTCCTTCCACTGAGATTTCAGCTCCAGTCCTCAAACTTTAGTTTATCTCTGCATGTCAGGCTGGCCACCACGCTGCCTGCTTAGAAATCACACTGTTTGATTTTTTCCTTGTCTTTGTTTTCCTGTAGACGGTGTTGTGTTCAGGACGTCGGTCGTCGTTGGTTGTTTTTATAAATGAGATGAGAGTTCTAGTTGATAATAAACTAATTCTTAATTATTGTAATCATTGTAATTATATAAATCACTTAGCTTTTAACTTTGTTCAGTTTTTCTCACAATAAAAATCTAAAGTTGAAGATGTGACCTCAGGTGGCCGCTACCTGTCCGTCCCTGAGCTGAAGGCGGGACAAAGGAGCGTCCGTGGCGCACGATTGGCCGTCCAGGTTGTCCCTCCCTGGAGCCGTGGCGACCTGTGCTTCTCCTTCTCTCATTGGCTGACGGGGCATCATGTGGGCGTGCTGCAGCTGTTCGTCAGGAGAAGAGGACGAGACCAAAGGTACCGAGTCAAAGTCGACCCGCTCTTTAAAAACAATGACCCCCCCACTGAGAACGCTTGCTCCTGATTGGCTGTGGCAGGTATGGCCCCGCCCTCTGGAGCAGGACAGGTGGACACGGCTGGAGACACACGCGGGTTACCTTGACGACGCACTCTCTGGACAGGGTGAGACACGTACACACATGCAAACACACACACACACACACCTGTCATCATCGTCAGCATCACAATGTGTGTGTGTGTGTGTGTGTTCAGGTGTTGCTGAAGGCCGAGCGGAGGATTGGACGTCGAGGTCAGATTGCCGTTGATGATGTCACACTGAGACAGGGGGCGTGTTGATGACATCACTGCCACACCTGAACGCTTTGTGAAAATAAATCCTCAGATTTATTCTAACTGAACGTTTTCTCAAAAGAATGAATCACGTTGAACTCTTTAATCTGTCCCCATCACGTCCACTTCATTCATTAGATTATTAGTTAGTGTCCTATATGTCACATCAATAATAAATAGGACATACTGTATATATGGAACAGAAACCATGTGATATTAAAAAGGTTGAAAACTGAACTTTGTTCCTGCAGACGTTAATGTTTCTCAGTTTGACATTTAAATGTTCCAACACATCAAACCAACATCAGAGGATTACTGAAGGTCGACTGTCACGTCCCCTGAGTCCGGATCTAAAACCAACAACCAGCTGGAGGACATAACTCTTCATACCAGCAGGTGGCAGAAGTCATCATTAAAAAGAGGAAACAGGAAGAGCTACAGTTAGCTGGGAGGCTATAGAAGCTAGGAAGCTAGGATGCTACAAAGCGTGCTGCAGAGCTGTTCTGTCCTGAATCAGCTGATCACTTGGTCTTTATTCCTTCTAGATCATCATGTTGGGTCCTGGTTCTCTGAGCTGATCAGCCAATCAGAGTGATCTCTCAGACCGACAGAGGTCCGACGAGAAGCAACGGAGCAGGACACAGCAGAAAAACTAGAGTCAGAGACGATAAGCGACACCAGAAAGCATCCAACAAGAGATGAAGTCAATGTAAGGTCTTTTAAAGTTGATGTGATGAACAGCTTCCATCCTTCAGTGGAGTTAATCTCAGTGTCCTCCTGATGAGCTCCAGTACTCTGTCTCTTTTGGCTCTATGTTTGGTCTCCACCAGCTAAACACTCCCACCATCCTCAAAATGGTCACAAATGCATGTTCCATGAACCACATGTGAAACATGAGATTCACGAATGTGTACAACGATTTGTATGTGAACTTTGGGGGTGGGTCACAAATGTGTACAGAGCAATCTGAACTTGTGTGATTGTATTGCAAAGTCACAAAGCTCATCCTTTTCATTTTCAAAAGACTTCGTATACGGGTCGGCAGATACAGACAGATCAGGCTGCGCACGCATGCAGAGTTTTGAGACTATTTTCACGCTGGTCAGATCCGCAGATTCACAAATGCATGGTGCCTTTAAGTGTCTCCAGAAAAATGGAAAATCTGGGCTTTGGGTGAAGTGAGATACATCTTTCCTTTAGGGAAAATTAATCTTTACTGATATAACTCGCTTCTCATTTAGTTACAACACTGAACTCAACAGAGGACCACGTAGATATTAATATATATTTTTAATTTAAGATCATCATTGATGGAATAACCTGGTCATTCATTCATTCATCTTCTATACCCGCTTATTCCTGTTAAGGGTCGCGACACAGGGAGAACATGCAAACTCCACACAGAAAGGAACCAGTCGGCCCATGGATTCAAACCCCGGACCTTCTCGCTGTGAAGTATCAGTGCTAACCACCTCTCCACTATGCCGCCTGGAATAACCTGGTCATTCAGTATATTCAGGTAGTCAGCTGACCTCATAATGTTGCTGAACCTAGACCTGAGCAACTGCAGCAACCCCAGATCATAGCACTGCCCCCACAGGCTTGTACAGTAGACACTAGGCATGATGGGTGCATCACTTCATCTGCCTCTCTTCTTACCCTGATGCTTCTCCACTATCCTTCCAGTTTTTAATAATGCCTTGGACAGTTCTTAACCCAGTTTTAGTAGTTTCTACAATCTCCTTAGATGTTTTCTCTGCTTGATGCATGCCAATGATTTGACCCTTCTCAAACAGACGACCACAGGATGTGTCTTTAGACATGGTTGTTGAAGGAATGAGAAGCTACTCATTGCATCATTTGGGCTTAAATAACTTGTTGTCAGCTGAAAGATAATCACCCATGCAGGAATTATCCAACAGGAGGTGAATACCTGTTTATTAGTTAAATCCAGGTGGTGACTTTTTTTTTTTGGCCAGGCAGTGTACATACAATATATGCATTTGGGTGCACAAACTCCTGAAGGACTGGGCTGTGGAACTGACAGCATAGACGGGAGAACTGTGTCGTCGGCATATTTGACCAGGAAGGAATTGGGTTGATCTGCAGTCATCAGAAGATGAAGAGCAGCAGAGAGAGGATGCAGCCCTGAGGAGAGCGGAGGTGTGTCGTAGGTCGGAGAAGGTGTTATTGACCAGCACTCTCTGTGACCTGTGGGTTAAGAAGTCCAGTAACCACAGGATGAGCCGATCATCCAGGTGAAAGTGGGAAGAGTTTGTGAGCCAAGATGTGAAGCTGGAGGGTGTTGAAAGCAGAGGAGAAGTCAGCGAACACGAGTGTAGCTGACGTGTTGGGGCATTCCAAGAGGCTGTGTAGAGTGTCAAGAATGAATACTTTGGCATCATCCACACTTCTGCTCGAGCAATATGCAAACTGGAGAAGGTCAGTCTGTGAGTTAGTTGATGATGATGTGTTGTTTAACACTCCTCTTCATACCCTTTATCACAAGGGAGGTGAGAGCCACGGGTCTGAACTCACTGAGTACTTTGGTTGTGCTCTTCTCAGGGATGGGGATGATTATGTGTTTCCACAGCTGGGGGACTGTGCAGCTGTCAAAGGAACTTTGGAACAGAGTCTGAAAAACACCTCCCAGCTGTTCCGCACAGTGCCTTAGCATCCGACCGCTGATGTTGGGCCAGGTGAGCTGGTCTCCCTAGACCTCCTCAGGGCTCTTGAAGGTAAATACACAGTCGGTGGGTTGAAGTGTAGTCCTGATCTCTTCCAGCTGGGTGGTATTGTCTTTCTCAAACCTGGTGTAGAAGCAGTTGAGGTCACTGGGGAGAGGCCTCGCCAGGCTGTGCGGAGGTAGGTTCAATGTGTGAATTTTTCCTCAACTTTGTTTTTATATTTTCCCTTGGCAACTTTTATGGCTCGCTTAACTTCCCTGTTAACCTCTTTCTTCTCTGATACGGAGCCAGTGAAATAGACCTTCTTCTTTTTGTTGAGAACTTCCTTGAGCTCCTTGGTAATCCAGGGCTTGTTGTTGGGGAAGACAGTTTTGGAGGGGATGATGCTGTCCACGCAGAAAGAGATATATGAAGAGATAGTGTCGACTTGACAAGATACCTGTGTGCATCTGGAACTGACCCATAGCATTTATCCAGCGTCTTCCCCATGAAAACCTCTGAGGGCTTTCCCTGGGGAGCAGCGGTTGAAATCACCCAGGATAAATTTTGGTGAGTCGGGAGAGATACGTTCCAGATTGTTCAGTGAGTTCATGATGTGTTCAGTGGCAGTTGCAGGATTAGCTCTTGGATGAATGTAAATCAGGATGAAAAAAAGCTGTGGAAATTCCCTAGGAAGATTGAAGGGGTGGAGAGAGACAGCCAAGAGTTCACTGTCTGTGGTACAAAGTTTCTCCCTCACAACAACCATCGAGCACCAGCGTGTGTTTACATAAAGACAGACACCACCGCCATGTTGTTTCCCAGTGAGCTCTCCGTCCCTGTCCAGTCTTAAAGGGGGGCCAAGCCGTCAATATGCAGCATCCTGTTACAGTCGTTCTTATTTAACCAAGTCTCCGTATAAGCGAGAATTTAGGCAGTCCTGTATTCATGCAGGTGATTGATGTTAGCTTGGAGCTTGGAGGCAAGTTGAGGGTTAATTCCAAACTGCAGCAGGAAACCTCTGGGGTAGATGATCCGCTGGTTGGCAGGGAAATGTAGTCCGTTAGTGGGGACGAGCTACCATGAGAGGAAAAATTGTAACAGAAGTAGTGTCCTGAGAAGTCCACAGGCGTTCATGGTGGGGGGAATATACTGGGAAAATCAGAAGTCAGGAAAAACAGATCGCAGAATCCGTGATCGTAGCGTTAGCAGGGTATGTTCGCAGAGTCAAACGTTTAAACTGCTTTGCTCTGCGAGCCGGCCAATCGACCCCATGAGCAGCGACCCCGAACCGGAGCGGCATCACTGTATTCTGTTTTTATTTACATTTTACAAAATGTCCCAACTTCATTGGAACTGGGGTTTTTACTACAGGGGGAGGGAGGTCACTTCTCCATATAGGATATAGACATCTGCTGTAAACTGAGTCTGCAGTTGATGTGTCCCTGATTTATTTTTATTGGTTTATCGGTCACTTGGCTGCAGACGGGGAATCTGAAAATGAATTTCTGAATGTGTTCTGTGTTTTACTTCCTGCAGTACGTAGAGGGTTAAAGAGTTCATCTCTTAAGTCCTGGGGTGCTGGGAGGTTAAGCTTGACTAAAGAAATAAATCAGGAAGAGCTTCAAAACTCTCAGGTCCACATGAATGACCCATGAATCAAACTGGGTTTCTACCTCTTGAAAGGGAATCTGGCTACAAACTACTACTGACTCCACTACAGGAGATAATGTACACACATTTTATTTAGCCTGGACAGCATCACATTCTACCACTGTGCTCATTATACAATCCAGAAGAAGACTGATATTTCCTCCCTATGGCTAAAGCTAACTGTCACTACTATATGACTGTAGTGTTTGTCATGTGTAGTACCACCATTAGCCCACTAGATGGAGGCAAAGGTGTGATGTATGAAAATGAAGCACAGGGCTCATTCTGCCAGGAAGTCACAATTATTTGACTAAATATTAAGACATGAGAGGAAATGACATGCTGACTGTCAAATTCAAAGTGTGTCTGTGTGTTTTCTCTGTTAGCTGAGGCTAGCTGGTTAGCTCCTGCTCTGTGATGCTTGATATGAATGGAAAGATTAGCTTCTGTAGTTTTAAATGACACCCAGCATGACAGAGTGTGTATCTCTGATAGTTACAGGCTCTTTAAACTAAAATCACTGAGATATTCTAATTAGTAACAAACTAAATGTCCTGGATGGCTGTCAGCTCAGACCTGCTGATGCGCTGGGCTGATTACCATCTGTCTGAAGTGTCTGACTCTCTCCACTGCTGCTCCCTCAGTGTTGATGGGGGCGTGTCAGGGAATGAATTCATGTGAGTTCAGGACAAAGGACCTTGTGGACCTACCCTGCATGTGTGTGGCTGTGCATTCAAAGCCTCTGTCTGTTGTCCTAATGGTGCTTGGTTAGAAGAGAGGATTGTGAGACCTTATATCTGAGTGGAACATCACTCATTCATCACTCGTTACCCAATAACCTAATTACAAATGGCTGAACAGTGCAGTACGATGTCTGAACACATGTTCCTGAGATAACTTGTCTGCCAGTGCATTAGAGAGGACGTTACTCACAACTATTGTTGTACAAACATAATGAGGTTAAACCTTTAAGGGTCAACATATTTAGAAGCAAAATAACATTTAAACATTTAAATTTCAGGCTTACAGCTTGAAGATCAGATAGGCCAGCGCCCCTTATCCAGTCCAATGACAGGGATGCACATTTTGAACATACAAAGAGTTCACTGTGTTGTCTCAGTCTTCAGGCTTTTGAATTATACAAGGAAATATAAAAAAGATTTGGTTTTGTTTCACCAATAAAGACTCCACACACACACACACACACACACACACACACAGATCTAAAGCTCTTCTCTGCTGAGTTTCCAGCAGCTAACTGATGTTCCAGCTATTTCTGTCTGCAGTTGTGTTTTTGTGCATCTGTTTTATTCCTGACAACTTGGAGAAAACCACAGAATCACATGAGAACAAAACAACAAATTCAATTCAGTTTTATTTATATAGTGTCAATAACAATACAAATCGTCTCAAGACGCTTTACGAAAACCCGGCCTGAAAGTCCCAGAGCAGCCTGAAGGAGACGGTGGCAAGGAAAAACTCCCTTTTAACAGGAAGAAACCTCGAGCAGAACCAGAACCAGAACCCAGCTCATATGGAGGGACCCATCTGCCTAAGGCCAGCCGGGTACAGACAGAAGAAAGAGAGAAGAGAACAGCAAGATAAACATCCATCTGTCATAGATACACATATCTGACTAAAGCGTACATGTGGAATCTTATGATACAAACTGATGATGTTACATGACAGTTTGAAAATGTAAGAGGAATCATAGGCAGGTTGGAGAATTGTTCATTCAGGTAGGAGTGGATAACTGCAGGATTCCATGAAGAAAAATTAGACCAAAGTTTATTGATCCTGCAGAGAGATCCAGACATTTAAAGCGTACTTTATAAAAATATTTAGGGGCTGAGGGGACCAGCCAGAGTCCTGCAGATGGACATCAGTGGGTGACCTCTGGCTCTGGTGGAACCTCTGAACACAGACACACACAGTTCAGAGTAAATCAAACCCTGTTGTAGATTTTCAGGTTTTGTTTTATCAGTCAAGATCTGATCTGTGATGTGCATCACTCAGTCCCAGACACAGTCCCAGTTCAGTCTGCTTAAGCCAGTCTCAACAAGGAATGGCTGCAAAATACAGAGTTACAATCCTGATCTTTCCATAATACACAAACACACACAATGAAAATGACAAACAGAAGCAACAAGACACAGCCTCACTTTAAATTTCAGCTGTGTGTTGGAAGCCATAGAAGTGAAACAATTAGTTG
Source organism: Chelon labrosus (assembly GCF_963514085.1). Classification (NCBI taxonomy): domain Eukaryota; kingdom Metazoa; phylum Chordata; class Actinopteri; order Mugiliformes; family Mugilidae; genus Chelon; species Chelon labrosus. The sequence goes on along the minus strand of NC_140337.1, from coordinate 38,798,890 downwards.
ATGGATCAGGCCATCAATCAAAGTCCAATAACTGGCAAATATTTGCTGGTACCAGATTCTCACATGTGCAGATCTAACTTCAAGATTATTTTATTTATATTGCATCAATAAAAACCTAAATTGTTCAAAGACACTTTACAGAACCCAGAGTGTAAAATCCCCAGAGCAAGCAGTACGACAGTGGTTACAACAAATACTCCCTTTTTACAAGAAGACACTTTGAACAGAACCCAGATGATAAGGAGGGACCCATGTGTTTAAGGCAGGGCGGGTAGAGACGGGAAAAAGGTGGGACACAAGAGAAGGACAGAGAGGAGGAGAACAGTGCAGCAGAAAGAAGCAGATGGACAGGAAGTCTGTATCTCCAGAGAAGGGAAAGGTACAGTTATGTATGGAATATGTGAGGTATCAGAATTAGGGATGTCCCGATCAAGTTATTTTGCCGTGACCTGATCCTACATGTCCTAGAGTTGGTCTCCTGTAGCTTCCTAAAGTCTGTCCTTGTCTTCCTTGTCTTCTCCTAGAGTTGGTCTCCTGTAGCTTCCTAAAGTCTGTCCTTGTCTTCCTTGTCTTCTCCTAGAGTTGGTCTCCTGTGTCTTCCTAAAGTCTGTCCTTGTCTTCCTTGTCTTCTCCTAGAGTTGGTCTCCTGTAGCTTCCTAAAGTCTGTCCTTGTCTTCCTTGTCTTCTCCTAGAGTTGGTCTCCTGTAGCTTCCTAAAGTCTGTCCTTGTCTTCCTTGTCTTCTCCTAGAGTTGGTCTCCTGTGTCTCCCTAAAGTCTGTCCTTGTCTTCCTTGTCTTCTCCTAGAGTTGGTCTCCTGTAGCTTCCTAAAGTCTGTCCTTGTCTTCCTTGTCTTCTCCTAGAGTTGGTCTCCTGTAGCTTCCTAAAGTCTGTCCTTGTCTTCCTTGTCTTCTCCTAGAGTTTGTCTCCTGTAGCTTCCTAAAGTCTGTCCTTGTCTTCCTTGTCTTCTCCTAGAGTTGGTCTCCTGTGTCTTCCTAAAGTCTGTCCTTGTCTTCCTTGTCTTCTCCTAGAGTTGGTCTCCTGTAGCTTCCTAAAGTCTGTCCTTGTCTTCCTTGTGTTCTCCTAGAGTTGGTCTCCTGTGTCTTCCTAAAGTCTGTCCTTGTCTTCCTTGTCTTCTCCTAGAGTTTGTCTCCTGTAGCTTCCTAAAGTCTGTCCTTGTCTTCCTTGTCTTCTCCTAGAGTTGGTCTCATGTAGCTTCCTAAAGTCTGTCCTTGTCTTCCTTGTCTTCTCCTAGAGTTGGTCTCCTGTAGCTTCCTAAAGTCTGTCCTTGTCTTCCTTGTCTTCTCCTAGAGTTGGTCTCCTGTGTCTTCCTAAAGTCTGTCCTTGTCTTCCTTGTCTTCTCCTAGAGTTGGTCTCCTGTGTCTTCCTAAAGTCTGTCCTTGTCTTCCTTGTCTTCTCCTAGAGTTGGTCTCCTGTGTCTTCCTAAAGTCTGTCCTTGTCTTCCTTGTCTTCTCCTAGAGTTGGTCTCCTGTAGCTTCCTAAAGTCTGTCCTTGTCTTCCTTGTGTTCTCCTAGAGTTGGTCTCCTGTGTCTTCCTAAAGTCTGTCCTTGTCTTCCTTGTCTTCTCCTAGAGGTGGTCTCCTGTTCCTTGTCTTCCTTGTCTTCTCCTAGAGTTGGTCTCCTGTAGCTTCCTAAAGTCTGTCCTTGTCTTCCTTGTCTTCTCCTAGAGGTGGTCTCCTGTTCCTTGTCTTCCTTGTCTTCTCCTAGAGTTGGTCTCCTGTAGCTTCCTAAAGTCTGTCCTTGTCTTCCTTGTCTTCTCCTAGAGTTGGTCTCCTGTAGCTTCCTAAAGTCTGTCCTTGTCTTCCTTGTCTTCTCCTAGAGTTGGTCTCCTGTGTCTTCCTAAAGTCTGTCCTTGTCTTCCTTGTCTTCTCCTAGAGTTGGTCTCCTGTAGCTTCCTAAAGTCTGTCCTTGTCTTCCTTGTCTTCTCCTGGAGTTGGTCTCCTGTAGCTTCCTAAAGTCTGTCCTTGTCTTCCTTGTCTTCTCTTAGAGTTGGTCTCCTGTAGCTTCCTAAAGTCTGTCCTTGTCTTCCTTGTCTTCTCCTAGAGTTGGTCTCCTGTAGCTTCCTAAAGTCTGTCCTTGTCTTCCTTGTCTTCTCCTGGAGTTGGTCTCCTGTAGCTTCCTAAAGTCTGTCCTTGTCTTCCTTGTCTTCTCCTAGAGTTGGTCTCCTGTGTCTTCCTAAAGTCTGTCCTTGTCTTCCTTGTCTTCTCCTAGAGTGGACTGGATTCAGTCCAATAAATCTTTCAGTCAAAGTTAATGTAGTGTGGAGAGGGTAGCTGGTACCTTGTGTTCTCTACTCCAGAAATGTTCTGGTCATCCAACGCTGCCATAAACTCCCTAACCCTCTCTGGAAGATGTTTCTCCTTGACGCTGTCTCCAGGAAACTTTTCTCTTCTTCTTTTAAACGTTCAGTGTTTGTTGTTGTTGTTTGGGTGCAGCCTTTGACTGAGTGGACTCCATGGATTCTGTTTAGATGATCAACTACTACCACCTCACCACACATCCATATTACACTAGTTACTGACTAACAGAGGACTACCTTCATGGATACACACTGGGTTCTGGTTCTTGTTCATTCTTTTGGCAGCTTTGATGCTATTGTGTGTTTGTGTTTTGTTTCCGTTCTTTTTTTGTCTCATGACTTCCTGTTTTATTTTGAAAGGTAACTCTCCTCTCGTTTCAGGTCACTTGCCCTACCTTCTTGTGTCACTGGTCTGATTGTTTTCCCTGATTCCTGATTGTTTCCACCTGTTCCCTATTACCCTTGTGTGTTTATATGGTCTCCTTCCTCCCTTGTCTTGTGCCAGAGTGTTTTGACCTTTCATGCACCCCAGCGTGTTACCTAGTCCAATCCAAAGTTAAGTCTGTTTCTGAGTGTTTTTGCCTCCATGTGAGTGATTTTGGGAACTTAGAATCTTAGTTTTTTTATTTATTTATTTATTTTTTTTTGTCACCGTCGTATTTAGTTTGCCTCCAGGTGGGAGTGATTTTGAGTTGTCAGTTTTGTTTTCTTCTTTCTCTCCGCTGAGAGTAATTTTGATATTGTATAATGAAGCCTTCATTTACTGCGAAAACATCTCTGCATCCGAGTCATGTCTTGAGTCCCGGCCTGACAATGACTTTAAGGTTGGAACAGATAACAGTAAGTAATTAAAATTGGACAGGGTAGTGAGTCCAAGACCAGTTCAGAAACAGTTCCAGGCCGGAGACACTCACAGGAAGGTGAGGGAGAGTGTTTAGCTAGCCAAAAGTTCACCCAGTTGCAGTCACTTGCTCAGATCATTCTCACAGACTTTCAGTTTTTTCTTTTTTCACACAGGATTTGAACTAATGTGCTTTCTTCATATTTAATCTAGTGTTTCTATCTCTGAATGCACTGGTCATGTTTTCTATGATGCTGTACCTAGTCAGGTATTGCTGCCTGAGTTGAAATGTGACAATGTTGGACTGCTTTTAATTTACATATTGAATGATATTGGATATCTCCCTGGCACTGGTCTCCGCTGAGATTTAAAGTTCATTTATATGACAGTAAACTTAATATTTTTGGGTTTGGGTATTGCTGTAATCTAGGTCCTAGGATCTGGTGATAATGATACAGCTCTCACCATAGTTATATGATGAGTGACAACCTCACTTCACCCCCCCACAGGTCTCCCAGGGGACGTGTGTCCACAAACACATGGTGGTGGAGATGGACTCTCCCATGACCACATGAATAAAGGGAGAATCAGCAGTTTCCACATGAGGTCTGACAACTGGTCAGAGTTACCAGCACCCTGACAGAAACTGTCTCAGGAAGCCGTGGTGTGAGACTTAAAAACAGGAACCAGAACCATAGACTTCCTTCTACACGACAACTATGCAGAGTCAGCAAGACGCCAAACTAACCCACATGTCACTATGTTACAACATCTTATATATAATATTGACCAAAGAGTCTTTACACTTGATTGAAGCAAGGATTGTCTATAAAAGATGGACATAGCCATAGTGACCTCAGCTCCTGGTGATGAAGCCTTGAATTTTGTACTTTAGTAGTACTAGGAGTAAAATAGTACTTGATCTTGGAGCCAGAAGTCACCATATTTGAAATCGATCTGACTGACCCATGGGCAGCAGCCCGTCACTCCAGACATGTCAGTCCAGAGGGTAACTCTAAACCCATTTGTTAATTTGGTTCAGATTCAGCAGCAATAAGTGAAACATCAGTTTCCAATCTGCAGGATAGTTTATGTTTAGTGTTGTCTTATGACACTTCAGTGACAATCGACAACTGGCAATGACAGAAAAGATACTGTGTAGATTTCCCAACAGTTGTTTCTCTAGGTTTGACTCGGGGGGGCCCCTGCAGAACATTCACCTTTTTGTCTTTAAATCTTGTCTGTCTACATTTGCTGTTTGCTTTGGTTCATTGTTCTGCTGGAATGACACTGACATTGGTAGTACAGTTTATTTACTGCTTCTGTTAACACTCCTGCAGCATGTGAATTAATATATTGTGTTAAGAGATTAAATTAATGGCAGCATGTTTTTACAGGTTTTCCCCTTAACATCTCTGGTGGAAATGAAACGGAGAAGTGGACCACCACAAAAAGTTTCTGTTGCAGTTTTACATGGATCAGAGCTCAGTGGTAACCACTGGCAACACACACAGTCCTTCATTAAAGTCCATGAACAACCAACTGGAGTCTGGTTGGAATTCATTTAAATCAGACAGAAGCTTTAGTTGATCAGATGGATCCATTAAACTGCCTCAAATCTGTATTCAGCTTGATCTTCTTCACAGAATCAAAGTTGATGTTTACATTTTGACCAAAGTCAAGTCTGAAAGTCATTCAAAGTCCATGTTGTTTGCCTGATAACTGCTATTTCTATAGTTGGTGTCATATATGAGGCTCTAATGAGTCAAAGGTTTGAGTTAAATGTTTTAAGAGAGGTATTTCACAGATTTACATCTCCACTGTCAGCTAAATGTGTTGGAGCCAGTTAGTTCCTCCTAAATAATCACCACCTCTATGTAGAGGAGGGGTTTGTGTGTCCCCGCAATCATGGTAAGTTTGTTGTTGGAGGCCCCTAGAAGCATTTCCCAAGGCAGACTGGTCCCAGGGGTGGAGCTAGACTAAGAGTGATTCATGGACCTTGATGAATAAGCTAAGTAGGAGCTTCAGCACTTCGTCTACAAAAGGAAACCCAGGGGAAGGGGAGTGGACTCTCTTCTTTTCTGGAGGTGTGTACTGTGAGAAGCACTAGGCAGGTGTGGGGATACTCAAGAGTTCCAAACTGACCCCTTCCGTGCCTGAGTTCTACCCATTGGCTTGTGGGCAGCAACATAAAGTGTAACAAAACAGAGTTACAAGAGTCATGTCCCCGGTGTGGATGATTAAGAAATCAACGCAATCCCACTCCCAAAGACACTTGTACTACCACTGCAAGACCAGAAGGAAAGCAGATAGCCATAATCAAACAAAACTTTGATGAAGGAAAGTATGTGGGCATGGTTTTACTTGATTTACAAAAAGCCTTTGATACAGTAAATCATGCTATACTTCTATCAAAGTTACATAGTATAGGCTTTAGAAATACTGCTGTGAAATGGTTCACTTCTTACCTCACTGGAAGAACTCAAGTATGTGATGTTGAGGGGACCATATCAGATCCTCAGGATATTACTTGTGGGGTGCCCCAAGGTTCTATCCTGGGTCCCCTTCTATTTTTAACTTATATCAACGACATGCCAGCTGCAGTGAAATGTAAGCTGCTTCTATATGCTGATGACTCTGCATTACTGGTCTCTGGGAGTGATGTCAGCGAGATTGAGAAGACTCTAGGTAATGAGTTAGATAGTGTTTGTAAGTGGCTTATAGACAACAGGCTTTCGATTCATCTGGGTAAAACAGAGTCCATTTTATTTGGAACAAAAAGGAAGTTGTCTAGAGCAAATGTACTTAAGGTCACATGTAATGGCACTGATATAGTGTCTCAGAAAAGTGTCACATACCTGGGGCTAACATTAGAGCAGTCATTAACCTGTTCATCTGTTGTTGACAAAATATTATCCAAGTGTGCTGGCAAATTGAAATTTCTGTATCGCAAGACAAGACATTTAGATTTCTCCATCAAGAAATTACTGGTTGTATCACTGATTCAATGTCATTTTGATTATGCATGTTCTGCCTGGTACTGTGGGTTATCAGTTAAACTTAAAAACAGACTGCAAGTGATGCAAAATAATGTTATCCGCTACCTACTAAACGCATCCCCCAGGACTCATGTTGGTAGAGATGCTTTCAAAAGGGTAGGGCTGTTGCCAGTACATGTTAGAGTTGAGCAGTTAAAGCTGAACCACATGTTTAATGTCATAAATGGCTCTGCTCCCAAATATTTACACTCTCACATAGAAATGGTTCATACACAACATAATCATAATACTCGGGCCAGTGTCCGTTCTTGTAAAGTACCCAGAGTTAACAGTGCAGCTAGAAGTGCTTTTTTCTATACAGGCATTATATTGTGGAATAATCTGCCACTTTCCCTCAAAATTCTAAACACCAGAGGGAGTTTTAGACGTCAGGTGAAGTTATTTTTATGGAATAGAGTAAATTAGCTTTTTTAAATATGGATGGATTATTTTATGTGATCTGTGATTTTTTGTTTATAGAATTCTCCTAATCTTGGATGATTCTGTGTTATATGTTATTCTTCTGTTCTGTAATATGTCTTATGTGTGTCTCAACCACCAAGGACCATGTTGGAAATAAGTGTTCACACTTTAACATGCTATCCTTTGGATTATGTTGTCTGTCTAATCCACAAATAAATCAAATCAAAAAAAAAAAAAGAGGAATAAGAGGATTACATCTAACTGCTGGAGTCCTGGAAGGAATTCCATCTGAGGACTCCATAATTCTGCTGGGAGACTTCAGTTCCCATGTAGGCAATGATGGAGGGAGAACCACAGTTGTGTTATGAAGAAGTGACCTTATATTCTGCAATTCATGACTTTCCACTTTTCAAATTGCCATCACTCATACTTTCTAACATCTCCAATTTTCCAAAAATGCTAACACCTTGTAAAAGTGGCCTTAGTGTTATGTTTGCTTTCTAAATATGTATTTTTGAAATGTCATGTTCCTTGACCTCAAAACAGACGATGGTCCTCACAAACACATCGAGATAAAGAAAACATACTAATAATAACAACAATACCTCTGGTCCGTCTGATTGGCTGTTTCTCGTTCTGTCAAATTTTGATGTCTTCTGACGTTTCCTCCAACAGCTAAAATGAACCAAAATTAATTAATCTTAATGAACATTTGATGAAAGAAAACTGTTGATGAAATGTGGAGCTGAGTAAAATTAATTTAGAATAATAATATTCAAGCACAATGTTGATGCAAATGATTAATGAAGAGTAGAAAGTCGAAATTATTCTGTAAATAAGATGAATCCAGAAGTCTGTGTCTCACCTTTAGGTTTCCTACGAACATATTGTCTTGCCAGGAGAACCAGAAGAACCAGAGAACAGAGAAATGAAAGGGACAACAACACAGGGAGGAGAGGAGAGGAACAAGGAGGAGGTATGGAACCAGGAGGAGGAGAGGAACCAGGAGGAGGTATGGAACCAAGATCAGGTGTGGAACCAGGAGGAGGTGTGGAACCAGGAGGAGGTATGGAAACAGGAGGAGGTATGGAAACAGGAGGAGGTGTGGAACCAGGAGGAGGTGTGGAACCAGGTGGAGAGGAACCAGGAGGAGGTGTGGAACCAGGAGAAGAGGAACCAGGAGGAGGTGTGGAACCAGGAGAAGAGGAACCAGGAGGAGGTGTGGAACCAGGAGAAGGTGTGGAACCAGGCGGAGAGGAACCAGGAGGAGGTGTGGAACCAGGCGGAGAGGAACCAGGAGGAGGTGTGGAACCAGGCGGAGAAGAACCAGGAAGAGGTGTGGAACCGGGAGAAGAGGAACCAGAAGGAGGTGTGGAACCGGGAGGAGAGGAACCAGGAGGAGGTGTAGAACTGGGAGGAGGTGTGGAACCAGGCGGAGAGGAACCGGGAGGAGGTGTGGATGTAGGAGGAGGAGTGGTGGTGGGTTTCCCTAGAATGAAGCAAAGCTAATAATGAACTGATTGTCTCATTGTGAATGTTGAAAGCTGCTGAAGAATCATCTCTGACCTCCTCACCTGTGACAGTGATCCAGCTGGATGGAGACTCTCCATGACTGATGATGTGACACTTGTAGAGGCCTTCATCAGACCTGGTAACATGGTGGATGGTCATGTGACCTGTAGACTCAGTCCTGATCAAGGAGCCATCTTTATAGAAACCAGCTGAGAGGATGGAGGGAGTGGTCTTTGTTTTACAGAGCAGAGTGACGTCATCTCCCTCCATCACAGGGAGGACAGGACTCTGCAGGATCACTGCTCCACCTCAACACAGAGACAAACTACAGCATTTCATCCATTTCCACACAGCTTCATCAATACTAACTCCACAGTCTGAGCTTACCAGAGACAGTGAGGTTGATGCTGTTACTGGTTGCTCCCTCTCTGGACTCACACCAGTAAACTCCACTGTCCCATGGGAGAGTCAGACTGATGGTACAGGAAGAACCAAATGGTTTCCCCCACCCATCTCCACACTGACTCCTCTGTCCTGTGGTGGTGTTTCTCCTCAGAGTCCATCCTGCAGAGCTGTCGTCCTCCTCACAGCTCAGAGACACAAAGTCTAATAAAAAGACCTGAGAGCTGCTGGGACTCACAGTCAGACGAGCTAAGAGGGTTCAGATGAAACAATATGATTGATTTAATGTCTTTTCTCTGAGAGATGTTGACTGAAAGCTTTGACTCTACTGAGTAATACTGATGAGGATTGAACAGGTTTAAAGTGAATGAAGACATTGACTAACCTTGGTTTGTTGTGCTGAACAGCAGAGAGCTCAGAACTAAAGAGAAATTACACTCAGGTTAGTTTGAGTTCAACTAAATCATCAAGAAGAGTTTCACTCATCTCTGATGCACTGGTTAAGTTTCATATCTCAAATGAGCATTCTTTTTACACAAATATTTATAAGGTACATTTCACTCATACAGGTTTAAGGTCATTTATACTTTACAGCCCTTCTCAGATCAGGAGTTCCCCAGGACTCTATACTTGGCCCTCTTCTGTTTTCCCTCTACTTTCATCCTCTCGGATCAATTGTCCAGAAACATGGTATTGCATTCTATTTTTACGCTGATGACAGAGAGAGCTTTGCAGAAATTAAGACGTGGTCACTTAAATGATAAAAGGACTGAGGTTGTGCTGTTTGGGCCTAGTGATGCCTCCAAGGTCCGTGCTCATCTGGGTCCTTTAAATCAGTGGTTCTCAACCTTTTTTGGGTCGTGGAGCCCCTGCATATTTTTGATTGACCCTGAGGGACCCCCACCTGATCTGGGGGGTGGCGGTGCAATTTGATAGAAACAGCCGAAACTGCATTTTAAATTGCATTATGGCATTTATTCACTCTTTGAGGCAAATATGGGCTTTCAGTTGTGTCTAAGTCACATTTGAATAAAATAATGCCGTTTGTATAAATGTCATAGGATCTTTTTTAAAAGATATTTTATTTTCACAGACCCCTTGCAATTACACCACGGACCACTAGGGGTCCGCGGACCCCCGATTGAGAATCTATGCTTTAAATCTACGTAAGACATAAGACATTTATTGATCCCACATATGGGAAATTTCCTTGTCACAGTTGCACGGAGTTTGGCAAAAACATATACAAAAAACAATAATGAATTTGACCGGAAAACTTCAACATACAATAACTAATCTGAAAAATATATACAAAAAATAAATATAGAGAAGTAGAAATATAAAGACATTCTGTATGTACACTGGTGGATGGAAAACTTTACAAACAATTGATTGCTAAAACTATAAAACTATGAGACAGTGAGGTAGTGATTTGTGCAATATAAGGCAGTGCAAAAAAAGCAGATTTAGTTTGTTCAAGAACAACGACTGTAAAGAAAAAACAAAAAAAGTGTGGGTTGTTATTGACTCAGGCTGGTGTTTTACAGCCTGATGGCAGCTGGGATGAAGGACCTGCGGTAGCGTTCCTTCTTGCAGCGTGGATGCAGCAGTCTGCTGCTGAAGGAGCTGCTGAGGTCTGAAACAGTCTGATGCAGTGGGTGAGAGGGGTTGTCCATGATTGATGTCAGCTTGGCTAACATCCTCCTCTCACCCACCTCCTCCATGGAGTCCACAGAGCAGCCCAGGATACAGGATGGCAGAAGCCACCACAGAGTCATAAAAAGTCCTGAGCAGTGTCCTGCACACTCCAAAGGACCTCAGTCGTCTAAGCAGGTGGAGACGACTTTGGCCCTTCTTGTACAGGGTGTTTGTGTTGTGTGTCCAGTCCAGTTTGTTGTTTAGGTGAACACCCAGGTACTTGTAATCCTCCACGACCTCGATGTCCAAGCCCTGAATGTTCACCGGTGCAGTCAGATGTGGTTTCCTACTGAAGTCGATCACCACCTCCTTTGTCTTGCTGGCGTTGATGTGCAGGTGGTTCAGAGCACACCAGTCCACAAAGTTCGCGATGACCTCCAGGTACTCCAGATCGTTTCCCTGAGATACATGCCCGACAATGGCTGTATCATCAGAAAACTTCTGGATGTGGCAGCTGTCAGTGCTGTGTCTGAAGTCCGATGTGTACAGGGTGAAGAGGAAGGGAGAGAGCACAGTACCCTGTGGTGCCGAAGAACATGACTCTCACAGTGCTACCGGTGTTCTCTAGGTGAGAAAGGCATCTGTGCAGCAGGTAGATGACAGCGTTTTCCACACCTATGCCAGGTCGATAGGCAAACTGCAGTAGGTCTATCTTGTTGTGCACCAGATGACGGAGGTGGCCCAGGATGATCCTCTCCATGGTCTTCATCAGGTGAGAGGTTAAGACTACTGGCCTGAAGTGGTTCAGCTCACTGGGATGCGCAGGGTCAGGAACACAGTCAAACCTGTTTCAACCTGTTTTCTCTCTCGCACCGAGCTCCTATCCTTTCATTTCTTTTATCAGTTTCCCCTTTGTGGAAAACAGGTCTTCATGGCCTCCTACAGTTCTCCACTCCTACCTGAATGAACAGTTCTCCAACCTGCCAATGATTCCTCTTCTATTCTCTAACTGTCCTGTAACATCATCAGCTGTATGTTGTATTCGTATCATCATCAGATTCCACATGTACGCTTTAGTCAGTTATGTGTATAACCCTTGCTAAATCAAATGATTTATTTTGATAAAGAAATTCATAGTTCATAAAAATTCATTATTATGAAAGGGTATAAAAAAAATCATGAATAAAGTTAAAATACAGATCAAACACAGAAGAAAAATGTAAAAGTGATAAGATAAAATAAATTAAGTCACTTCACATATAAACAAGAGTTAAGTTAATTTATATAGTGTTTGTGAGATACGAGTCATTGCATGATAGTTAAGGTCACTTCATTATTACTTGTTTGATGAGTTGTCAATCACTAATTTCTTTAATAGTATTATCAGGTTTAGAGCTCCGGTGACTCTGACCAATCACAGGGCAGCCTGAGGTGAGAGAGTGTGAGATAGCAGAATGTTGTTGGTTTTGGTGAATCAGAGCGAGAAGAGAAACACGAGTTACAGTGACCGAGTCAATGTGGGAGTGATTTAGTGACCAAGGTTCTTGTTTTCATGGTGAACGGCCAGTTACCTGACGCAAAGAACTTTGTAAACAACAGAGAGGAAACAACGACGGACATTTTGACGGCATTAAGGAGGGAAGCGAAGCTCCTGTGAGCTACATAGGACATATGCATCCATTCCTGCTGTGAGTGTGAGCTGTGTGCGTCCTGTCGGTGACATTGTCATTCCCTCTTTACACCACTAACTGTTGGGAGCCGTGAGTACATGATTTTGCACGTGCATTTTATTTTCTGCTTATTAAAAGTAAAGCGGTCAGTTTGTTTTAAGGCCTCAACGCACCCAAGCTACGACACAGGCCTGCAACAGGGGTTTTGGGTCATTAGTAGAGACTGGTGTGGACCAAGTGTGTGTGCGAGAGTGAGTGTCGGTCCATCATATGTTTTTCTTGCTTCATCTTATTTGAGGCTTTAACAGAAGTGCTTAGCCACATGCCACTTTCTTGACTACAGCTGGTTCAAAATGCTGCGGCTCGATTTTTAACTGGTGCCAAAAAACAAGAACACATTACCCTAATTATAGCGGCAATTCACTGGCTCCCACTTTGTTTCTGGATTAATTTTAAAATAGTTTAATTTGTTTTTACAGTTTTTTTCCAATTGCTAAAACACAATTTTGCAAACTAGGCTGGTTTTATCAAAAGTCTTAACACAATTCACAAAACCACACTGCAACATACCTCATATCCTCCAAAATGAAGCTCTGCAACCAAAACTACATATAGCATTATCAAAATCAGACACTTGCACCAAATGGCACACACTTCACTCATGTTACCAGATTTATGTCTAACCAACTGTTGGTCATGCTTTGCCATAATACTAATAATAGTTCCAATTGTAGAAAAATTCTTCAGATTGTTCACATGCTCAAAAATAGATACACACACATGCTGTTGAAATATGTATTTATTTATGTATTTTTCATTCAGTGCTCAGTGCAACATATGCACCTCCTGGGAAGAAGTGTCCAACAGGTGCTTCAGTGATTTCATACTAATAGTTAGGAATAGATGGTTTCTGTTTGGTTACCATAGCTAAAACAATGGAGCTTGCAAAAGGGAGGGGAAAATATGTCAATCCAATGAGAAAGGGTTAACACATTTACAAGAGGTGTCTTCTGCTCTGCTGATAGTGATGATGGAAACTGAGTGGCTCCCAGTTTCTTTAAGCAGGTAAAGGCAATCAAGAAAATCTGTAACCATTGAGGTGTTTGGCCAGGTGGCACGTATGGCCAATTAGCACATGTACTGTCATTTTGAATGGCAGTGATGTGGAATGGCAAACATGTGACTTCATGTTGTGACTGTTGGCTCTCATGCAGAGAACCATGTTCAGTGCATTTAAAAAGTGACATTTTAAACTGCAAAATGTGTGTAAAGCAGAGAATGAGTTTAGAGTTTTGGAGACTTGAGAAGAGGTTTTTGCTCTCTGTGTGTCAGTTTTAGTAATTGTGCTATGAATGTCATTTTAGTGAGTCAGCAACTGGAAAAAACTGTAAATGTGTTCATGGCCTCGCTGCACAGTATCTGTCCGAGCTGCTCCAGCCGTACGCTCCCCCACGCTCTCTCATTGTTGGTTGTCCCTAAGAGGAAGAGGAAGTTGAGAGGTGACCGCTGCCTCCAAACTGTGGAACGACCTGCCTTTGCGCATGAGGAAGGTCGACTCACTTCTTCTTTTTAAATCCTCTCTTAAAACACATTTGTTCTCTTTGGCTTTTAACTCAGTTTGAGATGTTGGTTTTTATTGTTTTTATTCTTTGATAGTTTTATAATTTTAATCTTGTTTCTAATTCTTCAACGTGTTTCATCTGTTCTCATGTCTGTGTACAGCATTTTGGCTGACTGTGTTTTAAAGTGCTTTATAAATATAGACTGATTGATTGATTGATATATTCCACACATAAAGGTCTAAGGTACATTACACACATATATGTCTAAAGTCCATATTTGGCTGAAGGAACAGTGTTACATGTACAGCTGTTAAGAAAGAGAAGAGTTCATTCATAATATGAGAGAACCCAGTGAGAAAAACAAACAACACAAATGGAAATATTTCAATTTAAAACCAAATTGTCATTTTAATCAAATATATTTTTCAAATATATTTTCACAGCAGGTTCTAGTGATGAATCATCACTAGAACCCCCTCCATGAGTCACATAACACCAGTCCTTCAGCAACTCCACTGGCTTCCTGTCAAATTCTGTATCACCTACAAATCCTACTTCTCACCTTCAAGGCCCCTCAGTACCTCACTAACCTGCTTCACATTAACATTCCTGCCCACACTCTTAGGTCATCCTCATCACAACAACTCATCATCCCACCAGCTCGCTTTACCCCCATGGGGTCCAGAGTCTTCTGCCATTCAGACTCAGTCACCACCTTCAAATCTCAGCTCAAAACTTATTTATTCTAGACTGTAGGTTTAGTAACACACTGTGACTAGAAACTTCAGAGGACGTTTGTCTTTAAACATCAGCTTCCATCAGTTTGTCTCCTTCATCAGTTATCAACAGTCAAAGATTGTGGACTTACAGAGCAGACGCTGTAGAGATGTTTTCTTCATTGTCCTAACACCAAGTTGAGCCTCTTTACCCTTATATACAGAATGAGCCTCTGTTTTCGTTTCTATTGTGCGCACATGCGCACTCCTCTACTTCTCCTTCTGCTTCCTCCTGGATAGAGACGTCATGTGACAGAAACCTGGAACATGTTTCCTCCTTCATCCAGTGTTGGAGTTTCATCATTAATATACTAATGTCAAATATACACGTTACATGCTCTTCATTCATTTGGAAGCCAGTGTGTTTGTGTGTTTTGTGTGTTAGTGTTGTGGGTGTAGAGGGTACTCTTACACTGGAGCTCTCTCTCTTTCTTTCTCTCTCTCTCTAACGTTTAGTCAGGATCCCTGCTCAGCTACACTCCCACTCCTGGTCTGTGACTCATGTGTTTCCAGGTCCTGCTCTTGTTCTCCCCCCAAACCAAACTAAGCAGTGGAAGTCTCTTCTTCCTGGACTTTAGCAACACACATGTGAACATGAAAGCTGGAGCATTAAATAAAATGAAGTATATTAACTAATCATTAAGGTACTGTAAATGACACAAATGAACTGTTATTAAATGCATGTGTTTGTGCGGTTATGTCTTATGTGGTTGTGTCTTATGTGTTTGTGTGTTTTTATGTTTGTGTGTTTTAAAGCATCTTGAGACAGTTTGAATTGTGCTGGGTTCTGCTGTTCATTGTGATGTAACAAACCACTTTGCATGTATTACACTTTTAATCGTCTCACAGTTGCTGGCAGCTTTATCCACAATAGGGCAGTGGTAAAGCACTTTATGATTTATATAACAGGTGACAACGCCCACCACCCTCTGCACAACACCTTCATCAGGCAGAGGAGTGTGTTCAGTGGCAGGCTGCTGTCTCAATCCTGCTCCACCAACAGACTGAAGAACTCTTTCGTCCCCCTGGCCATCAGACTGTACAACAGCTCTCAGTGATGGCAGGAGGCACAATGAACAAATCTTTTTGCACCTACTTACTGGACACTCTGTCATTGCCATGTCTGTCTACCTCTGCTACATGTGGTGACTGTGACCTTCATTCATTTATTCATTTCATTCATCTGTTTACAAACTAATTTAATTGCACACAGTCCTCCCCATTTGTAGTTCTCATATTTATAAAAACAATAATAAAAAAAACCCTTCTACTTCTACTGGTCACTTTATATTTTTAACAGGTCAATTTCCCTCGGGATCAATAAAGTATCTATCTATCTATCTATCTATCTATCTATCTTTTATCGCCACGTCATGTTACAATCAGGACATTTAATCAGTTTTGCCTCTTCTTTGTACAATCTAATGTAAAGCACACAGAACAATGGCCCGAGTAGCAGTGCTGCCATCAGTGAACATAATCTGTGTGACAATAATTGAAAATGTGCTCCATACCCAGAAATGTTTTCAGGCTGGTATTACCTTAGTAGTGGTTTCTATGGAGGAAGAGATAGACGGTTTTAGGGTGCATTCCTTCAAACATTTGAAATTTAGAGAGGGCTCACTCAGCTTCCACTCTGAAGACAATTTTAGAGTCTGAAACCTGTTTAAATTTAATGTCATTAAATGTCACAGGACTGTCATGCCCTGCCTGATTCTGGACTATAATGGAGAAGCATAATTGATCGTTAGGATTAATCACTATATACCACCTGCAAGTATGTCTGTGAAGGTTCTCAGTCATCCAGGTCATGGTATCCAAATGGTACAACCTCATTCACAACTTGATACTGGAGACTCTGACGGACAAGGGTTGTTAGAGAACCATTCACAGGGAAGAGGACGGGGACAAAAACAGTCCACCCTCAACGACAGGTAAGTACCCAGTCATTAAAAATCCCAGCTCGCCTTCTATCAAAATCAAAATGCAACAGAAGTGTATATATAAATGATGATGTACTTGTGCAGGCTCCAGGAATCAATTACTGTGTAATTATTGGTTCTAGCTCCTGACTGATGACGTTTTTAAGAGATTCTAAATTGTAGCACTGAGATACGTATACCATAAGATGAAGTGGTTTGTAGACATACCAAATGATTTACTATTTAAAGTATATATCAAAGTAAAATGATTTATATATTATTAATATTAATATTATTATTATGATAAAATATCAACTTTACAATTTTACAAACAATCATGACGCCAACAGATGAAAATCTTTAAATGTTTTATTCCATAAAAATGTAAATGATCTAGCTTTCCCCCATTAATGGAAAATATGAAACTATAGTCGTGGTAGTGATGTACCTTGCAATACTACATAAATATACTTTATACTCACTGAGCACTTTAGTAGATTATCTGCTGTTCTGAAGCAGTTTTCTACAGTCATTCAGTTTCAGTGAGAATAAGTTGACTAACCTTGGTTTGTTGTGCTGCACAGCAGAGATGTTAGAACTGAAGAGAAATGACACTTGGGTTAGTTTGAGGTTTCTCATCCCAGACGTGCATCACCTGCATGTCTGCAGAACAGCTGCAACAGCTTCCTGTTGACATCTGTCACTGAGATCAGAGATCACTGCAGCGCTGTTTGTTTCCTGCTGCTCTCTTTCATGATGTTTTAAAGTAGACAAACATTACAGGTATAAATATCTAACAGAGAGTTTATCTAATAATAATGTTCCCAACATGTTCTGATTTATGTTCTGAATATTCATTTAGTGGATGTTAATCACGTCAAAGAACAGAACAGTGTTTTCTTTCCTTTTAAAATCAAACTTTTTAAGGTTGTTTTCTGAACAGTAATGTTCTCATTCACTCAGAAACAACCTGAAGCTTCTGGAATTTTATGTTTGCTTTCTTTAATAAAAGTGCTGATATTAACCCATAAGGACCCACGGTGACACAGGTGTCACACACCCTGTAAATACTCTGGAAAGTTCCAGATAGAGCTTTTTTCTTGAATGTAACTCAAGAAGTCCCAGAGTGACATCCACTTAACATCCTGGCAAAGTCATGTGACAGTATGTGAATTGTTGTCCTCATGACATCACTTCCAAAATGGTGGCATACCTGGTTAGCACTTGGGAGAGAGCTAGCTAATTTTGAAAAACTCTTTTTGGACAGTAAAGGTAGGTTTCAACCCATGTAACAGTTGTAATCCTTTAACAACAAGTCCATGATCACTTTTAAACTGTTCTGACCACATTACTTGCACAAATTTATGCGTAGTAAGTTTAGAAAAATCGCTGTGACATATGTGTCACATCAGGCCTTTAACATAAAAAATGCTGTGGAAATTGCCATGTGACGTATTTGTCACAATAAGCAAAATGGCAATGATTTGCTCAAATAATTAAGCTCAATCAGTTAATTTGTATTAACTGATTGTATCAGTGGTTCATTTGAAAGTATAATGTCAAGTTAAATAAATTATAAGATGTATAATGACACGTCAGAAGGTGCACATCAGTCCCAAAAGTGCACCTTCTCTTTAGCGGAAACACTTTTCTTGGTAAATAGATGGACAAACAAACACACTAACATTTTTTATTAAACTATGCTGGCCCTGGTTCAATTCAATTTAATTCAATTCAATTTTATTTATATAGTGTCAATAACAATACAAATCGTCTCAAGACGCTTTACAAAAATCTGGCCTGAAACCCCCAGAGCAGCCTGAAGGTGACGGTGGCAGGAAAAACTCCCCTTTAACAGGAAGAAACCTTGAGCAGAACCCAGCTCATATGGAGGGACCCATCTACCTAAGGCAGTGTCTCTTTTCTTTATATTGTAGTGTGCATAAGAAATACCGGTTCAGTGTTGGCATCTTTACATTTCACTAACAACACTGACTCGCCAAACAAGCATGTACAGGACAAGTGTTGGAAGATCCACCCATGACTCGATATGTTTCGCAAACAATGCCTGGAAATCACACCAGAGGAGTACAACTCCATTGATGAGCATTCATGGGTGGAGTAGACCTCCATGATGCATGCGTCGCAAGGTACAAGTACCACATAAGGTCACGGAGGTGGTATCTCTACCTGTTCTGGCAAACCATCATGCTAGGCCTAGTCAATACATGGCTGATCTACCGCCGTGACTGTAAACTACTTGGTGTCCAAAAGCCACTGAAACAAAGCCACTGTTGAAAATACCTCTAATATGAGGCTGTTTTATTGTTTTATTGTTCAGTTTGACATTTTTGTGGTGCAAATCAAATTTGAATAATAATTTGTGGCTAAGGGCGGCACAGTGGAAAGGTGGTTAGCACTGATGCCTCACAGCGAGAAGGTCACCGGTTCGAATCCATGGGCCGGCTGGCCTTTCTGTGTGGAGTTTGCATGTTCTCCCTGTGTCTGCGTGGGTTCTCTCCAGGTTCTCCAGCTTCCTCCCACCGTCCAAAGACATGCTGGTTAGGTTCATTGGTGATTCTAAATTGGCCGTATGTGTGAGTGTGAATGGTTGTCTGTCTCTCTGTGTTAGCCCTGCGATAGACTGGAGACCTGTCCAGGGTGTACCCTTGCCTCTCACCCAATGACAGCTGGGATATACTCCAGCAGACCCCCGCGACCCTTAACAGGACTAAACGGGTATAGAAAATGAATGAATTTGTGGCTAAACCTTATTAAAAAATAAGTCATTTAGATTTATATTATGGAAATGTAAATAAAATGGCAACTCTGTGTTTCTAAAGAAGAAACTGCCAAGTGGATTTATTTTCAAATAACATATAAAATCTATAATAAATTTCCTTTAAACGCCTGATGTGACATATACAGTATGTCACTTTACAGATCTTGGCCACTAGGTGGTGTTTTTCCAAAATAACATCAGAAATATGTTCCAGGTGACCCACCTGGTCTGTTTTATATCCAGCATAATTTTCCCTTAAAGAAAAATGGGTCTGGGTTCTTATGGGTTAAAATTAAGGTTCAAGTTGTTGTATGAAGGAGGTTCAGAGGAAGGAGGTGAGCAGTGGATGTGTCTGGGAGCTTCTGTTTGAGATGTGGCCAGAAAGATGATGAATAAACTGTACAGTTGATCTGGTTCAGACTGGCTTCAGTAGCTCATATCACTTCAAATCAGAATATCCATTAAACTCTTCAGGAGGAGATGTGGAGGCTTTTGAGTAGCGCCTCATTGACAACACGGATAGAGTTTCCATGATGTTACGTGGAAGTGTACGGTGCTGAATTATGGATTCATTCTAGATGTTGAACAGGACCTGCTGAATCTGATGCTGGTTTATGGCTTTAGACAGAATGACATGAATCGTCTTGCGATGTCTTGTGTAGTAGAGGACCTGCTGGTGAATTATACAACGTAGTTTAATAACGCTGACTTTGTTCTAGAGAGTCTTCAGTTCTCCAAACTACAGTGTCACAACTCCTTTAAATGTTCTCAACAGTTCTCATGACACAGTCTTTGATAAACTCACCCTCCATAAAAGGTTTGAGATGTTCAGTGATTGTCATGGCAACGTCTTACCTTGGCTTGCTGGTATTTTCATCTGACTCCTGGGCCCACATCAAGATGTGCTGTTGTGAGGCCAGACCAGCCTCCAAGGTCACGTCATGATAGCATGTTTTGTCTGATAATGTCTCTTTATGTTGAATTCTTTACGCACGGCAACAGTCTCTTGAGGGAAACACAGCTGTTTTGGTTTTCAGTAAAAAAAATAAATAAATACTGCAACTTCTAACCCTCTTTTCATCATCAGTCGCCATGACTGAAATGAACCAGAAGGGGTCACCACCAAAGACTGTCCCACAGAATAGGCCACACAATGGTCAGGCCCGATGGAGGTACTGAGTGGAGCTGCTTGTCTGAGGTAAAAAGGGAAACTGTGTTTTGTACCTGTACGATTGTCTGTGAAGGTTCTCAGTCTGACTTTTATCAGGTGCTAACTGGTGTATAGTCGCTATCAGCTGGATGCTAACCTCAATTACTTTTGTCTCTTCTTTCTACAAACCTTTACCTCACATTCACTGCACTCTGCCAACAACACCACACAGGAGAAGTAATGGACCATGACAAGTGAGGGAGGAACTAATTAAATAAGAAAGAAAGCTAGATAGATTTTTGTTTTTTTAAGCTGCTTTTTTCGTTTTTTCTGGACTTTCCGTGTTGAGCTGTAGCGCTCAGCAGAGTGGCCGTCCCTTCGTATACACGAGAGCAACTGCTAGTGTTGTCCATACCCCCTGCGCTGTCCGGTTCGGAACTTAGGAAGAAGCGCCGGGGATGCCGTGCTGGAGCCAAAGTGAAAGAGCGGAGACGGAAATTCAAACCAGCGGTACCATCTGTCCTTATGGGGAACGTGAGGTCTCTGGTGAATAAGATGGATGAACTGTGTGCGCTTGTTAGGACCCAGAGGGAGTATACCGTGAGCAGTATTTTGTGTTTTACGGAGACCTGGCTGCACGCGGACTTCCCGGACCACAGTGCGTCTATACCCGGCTTCAAGACTCTACGGGCGGATAGAGACACGGTCCTGAGCGGTAAGAAGAACGGCGGCGGGATTGCTGTTTTTGTGAATGAGAGATGGTGCAACTGCAGCTGTCTGGCATCCTGCACTTTATCTTCAACCTGAGTCTGAAGCTGGAAAGGATACCGGTGCTATGGAAAACATCCTGTGTAGTGCCGGTGCCCAAGAAGCCCATCCCATCTGGCCTCAACGACTTCAGACCGGTTGCACTGACATCACATGTCATGAAGGTCCTGGAGAGACTCGTCCTGGCTCAGCTGAGACCCCTGGTGACCCCTGTCTTGGACCCTCTTCAGTTTGCGTATCAGCCTCATGTTGGTGTGGATGATGCTGTCATCTACCTGCTGCACCATGCTCACTCTCACCTGGATGGTGGGAAGGGCTCTGTGAGGATCATGTTCTTTGATTTCTCCAGTGTTTTTAACACCATTCAGCCCTTTCTGATGAGTGAGAAGCTGCTCAGGATGGGTGTCAGCTCCTCCATTGTTTCCTGGATTACTGATTACTTGTCTGACAGGCCCCAGTTTGTGCGGCTGGGGGGCTCCCTGTCTGATACTGTTGTCAGTAATGTGGGGACACCACAGGGGACTGTCCTGTCTCCATTTCTGTTCACTCTCTACACCTCTTTATTCCAGTACAGCGCTGGGTCCTGCCACCTGCAGAAGTTCTCTGATGACTCTGCAGTGGTTGGGTGTATTAGAGATGGACATGAGGAGGAGTACAGGACACTGATCAGAGACTTTGTGGAGTGGTCCCAGACAAACCACCTACTCCTGAATGTGGACAAGACCAAGGAGCTGGTCATTGACTCAGGAGGAAGAGGACACCAGTGGAGCCCATCACCATCCAGGGTCTGGAGGTGAAAGTAGTGGACCATTATAAGTACCTGGGAGTCCACATGAACAGCAGACTGGACTGGAGGGACAACAGTGATGCTGTGGACAAGAAGGGACTGAGTAGACTCTACTTCCTGAGGAAGCTTAGGTCTTTTAACGTGTGCAGCAAGTTGCTGGAGATGTTTTACCAGACTGTTGTTGTGAGTGCCCTGTACTTTGCTGTGGTTTGTTGGGGGAGCAGCACCAGCAAAAAGGACACAAGTAGGATCGACAAATTGATCCGAAAGGCTGGTCATGTGATTGGCAGTAAGTTGGAGACGTTTGTCTCAGTGACGGACAGGAGGACACTGGACAAACTGCTCTCCATCATGGACAATCCGTCACATCCATTCCACCAGACTATAGAGGGACAGCGGAGCTCATTCTCCAACAGACTGATCCAGCTCCGCTCCCACACTGAACGCTACAGGACGTCATTCATACCATTCTCAGTCCAGCTGTTCAACAACTCACCTTTCTGTAACAAATAACTCCATGTTAATCATGATAATGGACACTATTGCACCTTACACCTTACCCTGTATATATAATTTATATTCTTCCTTCTCTATTTCTTGTACATTTGTACCATATGCTAATATGCTAATTTGTACATTTTTGCTTATACTATTTTTATTTTATCCTACTAGATTTTATTTTACTTCTTTTTTTATCTGAGGTTCTTAAGAGTGTTTTTTATGTACAACTAGGCTACTGTGACCAAGCAATTTCCCTTGTGGATAAATAATGTTGATCTAAGTCTAAGTCTAAGTCTAAGATGGATGGGCGGGTGGACGGGCGGGCGGGCGGGTGGACGGGTGGACGGGCGGGCGGGCGGGCGGACAGGTAGATAGATAGATAGACCTTATGGTAACACTTTCTATGAAGGTCTAGTTTATAACGCGTTATGAGCACATGCATAAGACGTTATAATGCATTTATAATGCTTCATACATGTCATTATAATGGTGTATAATCATGTATAAGAACTTATACCAAGGTTTATAAAGTATTACAAGTGTGGACATAATGTATTATAAATGAAGCACTTATAATGTTTTATACCTGCATACTAAAGTGACAACAGTGTTTGAATGAAGAATCTGAAGTCCTGGGTCATATAACACATTATAACCTTCCTTACTCTAGCCAGTAGTAAAGACACACATAGAACTGCTCAACATAGAACAGATACTAAATGCTCAGTTACAGAAAGGGCGCAATGCCTTATAAATATCAATAATATGTTATAGGATGACTTTAAGAGCTTTTAGTAAAGTGACAACACTGTATAAAGTTATTAGCAAGTGTATGACATTATAACACATTTGTAATCACTTAGGAGCAGTATTTTGCTGGCTGTAAGTAAAGTGTAAGTTAAAAGTTATACACCATAATGATCTTTGAAACAACTTTATTTTGCAGAAACAAAATATAAAGAAAAGGTGCATGTTATTCTGTACATATCAATACAATTGAAATCTGTAAAAAAAAAAAAAAGCTTGCATAGCTCACAAATTAAAATTCTTGCACCTGAGAGACTAAAGAATGCAATTTGTAATTTAAATTAAAACTTGGAACAGACTAGCTTTTTTGCACATTTAATGTGCAATGGGTAGCAAAGTACCATTCTCTTTCATTTCGCTTATGCGCTCTTTAATCTCAGCTGTAATAGCTGCGCGACATCTATCCACAAAGGTGGAGAGCTTTTCAAACTTCTCATTCCACTGGCCTCGAGCTGTGAAAGCTTCAGGGGCTGCAAGGCTGAACTCTGCGATGACTGCCGTTCTGGCGATTGTGTTGCGGTCAACACCAACTTCTTCAAAGGCAGATTTCATGGACCGCCCCTCACTGTAGCTCTTCAGCACTGCCTTGTACCTTTTAATGATGTCTCTGCAGTTTTTCACTGAAAGAAAAAAAAAAGTTCATCTGTCATTGGAAAGAGAATGCATTAACTGGTATGTTCAGTATATGAAAGGAGAGTACATAATGTTGTATATATACTTAACATCTTTTGTTATATTTTTGCCTGCTCTATCATTTTATGAGAGCACAGTAACATTACAGAATTTCCCCTCTGGAATCAGTAAAGTCTTTTAATTTTGTTTGTGAACTGCCTATCTCTTGAGGACCACGAAAAGTCTTAGAGTTAATGACATACTGTCAAAAATAATTAACTTTTTGGTAAAATGCAGTCTGTTCTATCTTTTTATTCATTATTATTAGTTCATGTTTTATATGTAATGGTTTTTTATGCAAGCAGTTAAAAAAAACACAGTTAAAACAGTCAAAACAGTCAATTTCACTCATTACTGATATATAAAACAATCTTACCTCGAACACGACTGGTTTCTGGTTTGGGGCTTCCACTCAACTTTGGTGATCTCTTCTTCAGCTTTTTCTTCTTCTTGGAGTCATCTTCCAAGGATGAATCAGACAATGGCGAGTCAATGGCAAATGATTCTTCATCAGAGATGAAAACTCTTTTCATCTGACTCTTGGAAGACTCTGCTGCAATAAATAAAACACACACACACACAGTTCTAAAACATTAATTCATATTTTTTCTTCTTCTTCTGTTTCTAGTTATAACAAACATTGTAGAACAATCCAAGATGGTGGATGTCAAAATTCAAATGTGTGAAAATTCATGTAACCCAGGAGCAACACAACCTGGCATATAATTGATCACCTGAACTAGATGATGGCTCCACCGATCTGTAACCAGATTTGACTAGTTCCCTCATTAATTCAGCCTTGCTGGTCAGTTCACGCTGAAGGTAGTCTTTATCTGACTTCAGCATTTCTATGGTTTCTTCTCGGAGTCTCCCGCGCTCTCTCTCTGCCTCCAGCTGAAGTTTGATCATGGCCAGTTCATGCTTGATTGTAGGAGCTGCATTCAACACGTTAGCAAGGATCACAAAAAAGAAAACCAAAAATATTTTTGTAAATATTAAATTAAAAAATGATTTTAGCTAAAAGCTATGACAGGGATGCTATGTCAAGTTTGAAACACAATCTATACCTTTTTAGGCCTATGCTGGATATGACTCAACCAGCCATCATCTAACATTAACTTTACATTTTCAAATGTATTAAATGGTTTGAATATGACTACAAAGTTTCAGCTCTAACTTACACGCTTCAATATTATGAACAAACCCACATTTAATGATGCATTTTGGACAATCTATAGGAAAAGAAACAACCTAAAATGGCAATACATACCCATTTTCTCTTCCTCCACATCAGGAGTGGAAGCCTTCTTGTCTTTTGGTGGCGGAGGATTCACAGCTCCCCTTCTCGTGTACATGGCTATTCATAAAACATAGTCAACCGAGGGTTAGCGTTTGAAGCATTATGCTTTGGCTATTGTTAGTTTGAATTTGATTCAAACTTTACAGCAAAACGCTCCCACATTAACACTATGCATTAACGTTTGCTTTTTCAACATGTTGGCCGGATTAGCTTACCCATGTGGTTGCTAACGTTTAAGCTTGGCCGACAAAACTTAGGCCAAAACCCCTAAAAATAACTATATGCATTATGTTCATGTTTTACAGTCTGTGTTGAAAAATATTACCTTAGAGTTTGGTTTGGTTGCTTTTTGCAGACCCTAACCGTCCACCGCCTCTCTTTTCAAACTTGCAGTCACGTGCGTCTTTCCTCTGTCGTCCTCGTGGTCCCCTGTGCTAGTGCTACATTCAGGACTAATAAGAACTCGGAGATTCTGGCTTCTGACAATCAATAAATTTTGTTCATGCTGTAAATATATTCAGTTGCTTGATTTCAGTTCACTTGCATAACCTCTCAGCTAATGTCACCTGCCAACACAGGCTAACTAATTTTAGTCAATGCAATAGCAATTAACCTCTATATATTGCTGTAATCATAGTGTAAGATAAACTAAGCAACCATTATAATGTATAATTACAAATGAAATGTACGTTGAAATGTCAACAAAAAGTAGCTCTGAAAAGACAGCAGAATTTAAGACTTTAAACTAAAGAATTACAAGTTGGAGAACCATTCAATTTATTTTTAACCACCCGGAATTCCGTTTTCCCAGCGTTCTGATTTGCATGAACGCGGCAGTCCCAGAAGGCAATTTTGGACGCAAGCGGGAGATCGCATGGATCTATGGGAGATCGTCGCTGCCCGCTCCTCAGGTGAAGGATGCTAACATGGCAAATTTATTGAGTGATGAAATTCGTCGATTAATACGACAAGAGGACACGATACGCAGCCGGAGAAAAATAGTTGTATGGATGCAAAGAAGAGGAATCCTAAAGCGCTGCATGATCTGCTCCACCTGCAAGAGGCCCATGCACCTAAACGTTGTCTCCAAAGCTGATGGATATGTATGGTAAGAAACGCCATTGCTACGTTCATTTTATGCTCAGACATGTCCACTTTTCACATCCTGTCAACGGCTTTGTAGGACGGAGGGGGAGATATGAATATGTAAATATGTCCGGTTTTCATTGTATTTTACGGGACCGTTCAGCAACTGATGATGGTGTTTTGCACAACTTACTACTGTTCATTGTTGTGCGCGCGCAAATGTCGGGGCAACATTGCCTCTCATTAAAAACTGTCCAAGAGTGGGGCCACCCCATAGCGTGACCCATGAAGTTTGAGTTTTGACTGCAGGCCAGTTTAGAGACATGTCCGACCGGGATGGGGGGCTAATGAAAAAAAGAAAAGAATGAAGAGGCACTGTTGAGCCGGCTCACCTGCAGCCCACACAGGTGACAACTGCAGGAGGAGCGCTCTGCTGTTTCTTCCTAGGATATTATTCATTATTAATTAATGTAGCACATACCCTTATGCATAACGCATATGTAATGAATGACATCTGGTATGGGTAAATCCCCACCCTGCTGCAGGCACAGATGTCATATTTTGTAATTATCAGTTACAGTATTAGTTAAATCTATCGCCAATTACTAATTATTAACATTATTTTTCTTACTCACCCATTAGGTCTTGTGGCAGAAAAGGCCATCGCCAGAAGAGGAAATCTGTCAGAAGTGGATCGATCTACTTCAACTCTCGTAGGCCTCTCCGAAGCCATTTGGAGTTCATCTATCGGTTGGTGTTTTATTTGTTAACATTACCCATTTTAATACCCATATGCAAATGCTGAGGTCCAAATTATTCATAGACTTCTGATTGCCTGTACATGATTTATGTTTTAATTTTTAATTTTACTAAGATCAACCATTTCTGTCAAAGGTATTCTCAGGGATTGAGGCTGAGACAGATGGATATGATGGAGGATGGCATTGCCAGCAGCAGTCGCACTTTGACGAAGATGGCTTCCACTTTGAGAAAGGTGTTGTATCAATGATATGAAAGGGATTTTAAGCTATAGTGCATAGGTTTTTGAGGTCATAACTTTGCCTCTATACATAATATGTGTGCTGCATTCAAGTGGTGAAAGAAAAACAAGTTGCCAATCATTTATTTTGCCCCTGTTTGACACAACATTATTTCTTAAATCAGGAATAGTGCATAATTGGAGATCACAACTTACATTTGACATGTACGTGTGACAGAGTAGACTACTATATGACTGAAGCTCAAAAAGGTCTGCAGTAGTGATCTAGATTTATTTTAAAGCAGTAGAATATATTTTGTTGGAGAAGAACATAACATTTGGAACAATTAACCTGATTGAACAAGCTCTAGTATTGAACTTCCATCTCTCAAGGTTTGCATTACAGCCATTGACAAACTGAGACACCAGGGGAAATTGAAGATTGGTGGACGTCATTGCTTTGTGATGTTAGATGAAAGCAAATTCTCTCACAAGAGGAAAGTAAGTAGTCTGTACTAGTTATTTCTTTTGTAAATTATCCATTTGTTGTTTGTTTTTGCAGTGTGATTTTTAAAAAGTAATGAGCTGGTTTGAAAAGTGGCTTCCAAGAAAGCTTTTTTACTCCATCTGAAAATATTTGGTTTTTGCAGTATAACAGAGGACGCTTTGGACCTGCCTGGCGCCGCACAAAAAAGTGGGTTTTGGGCTTACTTGAAGTTGGGCAAACAACAAGAAGACCCATACTGAAGGTGGTGAGAGGCCGTTCAAGAGAAGATCTCCTGCCAGCCATAATACACCATGTGAGAGGAGGCTCACAGATTGTCTCTGATGAATGGCGAGCTTACCAGCGGGCACTTGGAGATATGGGATTTGACCATCACACAGTATGCCATAAAAGGCATTTTGTTGACCCAAACACTGGAGCCCACACTCAGCATTTGGAACGTGCATGGCAGACGTTCAAGGTTGAAGTGTGGAGGCACCGTGGAAACCGTACCACAAAACTTTTGCAAGAACATTTAAAAGTGATTGAGTGGGAATACTGGCTGGGCAGGAATCATAGATTTCATATCATTGGCCGGCTCCTGCATGACATTCGTAAATATGCAATTCGTAACTGTTGAAAAATGAGGTACATCAGCTGATAAGAGTACTAAAATATTGTGCCTCTACCTACCTGTTTTATTTCGTATTTAAAACTTGTAGAGCTGCAAAAGTATTTTTTAAAGATGAAAAAAGTAATATGCATTTTTTTCTGATTTTGGTTTGGTAAGGTCAAAGGTCAATAAACCATTTTGTTTCTGCAAAATAAAGTTGTTTCAAAGATCATTATGGTGTATAACTTTTAACTTACACTTTACTTACAGCCAGCAAAATACTGCTCCTAAGTGATTACAAATGTGTTATAATGTCATACACTTGCTAATAACTTTATACAGTGTTGTCACTCTTAAAGTCATCCTATAACATATTATTGATATTTATAAGGCATTGCGCCCTTTCTGTAACTGAGCATTTAGTATCTGTTCTATGTTGAGCAGTTCTATGTGTGTCTTTACTACTGGCTAGAGTAAGGAAGGTTATAATGTGTTATATGACCCAGGACTTCAGATTCTTCATTTAAACACTGTCGTCACTTTAGTATGCAGGTATAAAACATTATAAGTGCTTCATTTATAATACATTATGTCCACACTTGTAATACTTTATAAACCTTGGTATAAGTTCTTATACATGATTATACACCATTATAATGACATGTATGAAGCATTATAAATGCATTATAACGTCTTATGCATGTGCTCATAACGCGTTATAAACTAGACCTTCATAGAGAGGGAAATTCAGTGTCCAGTAGCTTCATCACATAGTCACACCAGAGTCCAGCTGGTCCCTCACAGGGAGGCGTTGTAGAGTCTTATGTCCTGAGGGACAAACATCCTCATCAACCTGTCCATGGAGCAGGACAGAGACGGCAGCCTGTCACTGAATGAGCTTCTCTGTCTGACTATGGTGTCCTGTAGAGGGTGGTGGACATTGTTCATGATGGACCAGAGTTTGTTCAAGGTCCTTTCATCTACCACTGATGTCAGGGACTCCAGCTCTGTCCCTACCACAGAGTCCTCCTTCTGGATCAGCTTGTCCAGCCATGAGGTGTCCTTCTTCTTAGCACTGCCTCACCAGGACACCACAGTGTAGAAGCTAGAACTGATTAAGACTGAAATGAAAAGGTCATGTAGTGATCCAAGGTAAGAAAGAACCTGAAGAGGAGCATAGATGTAGAAAACCATCAGGTCAAAGCCAGACTCTGAATATATAGAAGAGTCAATGTCCTCAGTTCCTCTGAAGTCACATGATTTAGTAGAAAGGCTGCAGCACAACACGCATGCGCACTCTCCTCTGAAGACTAGTCTGAAGACTTCTTCCTGGATAGAGACGAAGCTTTCTATGTGATGTGGTAGACGACAAGTGGGACATGTTGCTGTCGTGGTTGTTGCAGTGGTTTATTGAGCTCTCTATCAGTGACACAGAGCATCTTTTTACATTCTTTTTGTAGTGACACATTTCTTTATGGTTATCATCCGTACCTCCATTGCTTTGACTCTCCGTCACTCCACTTCCATCGCTCCACCTCCGTCGCTCTACCTTCCGGGTTGATTTAGCGCTAGCGGCTGAAAGACAGACAAGTTGTCAGCTTCAGAGACTTTGAGCTTTATTTCAGATTTATTTCAGTTTTATTTCAGGTTTATTTCGATTTTTCAGGTTTATTTCAGTTTTATTTTAGTTTTATTTCAGGTTTATTTCGATTTTTCAGGTTTATTTCAGTTTTATTTTAGTTTTATTTCAGGTTTATTTCGATTTTTCAGGTTTATTTCAGTTTTATTTCAGTTTTATTTCAGTTTTATTTCAGGTTTACTTCAACCTTCCACTGAATGTGATCTAGTCAGGTTGATAGATTGAAGTCAGGTAATCAGAGGAGGAAGAAGAAGACAAGATGGCTGCTGGAACATCTGCGTCTCTCTGCATGACTTTACTGAGCGTCGTCCTGTCTGTCTCTGCTGGTGAGTTGAAACCAAAGCGTCTTTAGCTCTGACATGTTCAGGAGACAATGTAGAGAGTGTTGGGAGTAACGTGTTATAAAACTAATGTAATTACTTTAATGTATTGCTTTTTGCTGTAACGCGGTAATGTAAGGCATTCCAAAAAAAAATTTTAACCCGATATTAAGTGGTGTTTTGTTTTTATACTATCGCCAATAACACCGTGAGATCAGCAGAGGAGAAAAATTCTGCGCAAATTGTAAAACATTTCTTCCTGTGTTACGTTACTGGAAAAAGATGGCTACGGCTGAAGCAGGCTCGATGTCGGATTGTACATTTTCGAGATGGACATACTCTCATCATTTTCAGTTTGTTAGAGACAAAGATATGAGGAGCATAGTAGTTAAGTGCACTTTATCTGCGAAACCAAAAGAACTGTCTATGTTGCCACGCTACATTAAGTTAGTGAAAAGAAAGAAAACTGAGGATGAAAACGGAGACAAAGCAGTTAAAGGTCTGTTTTAACTAAATTCTGGCTGTGATTGTTCCTTGTATTGCATTACGAGCCATCACTGCGCCCATAGACGTGGCCTGTTTGTAGGATTCTCAAGAGACTAATACTGTCTATCTACAGAGGACATTTACAGCTTTTGCAACGATAACAAATGTAAAGAGGTGGGGCTTTGGTACCTTTCTCTTTCTCGTTAAGGAAAATGTCGTCCATCAGTTATATGAAATCTTAAAAATATATATTTTTTTCTTCAGCATTCTAATTACCTTACAAAGATTGGGGAATTAAAAAAATTGTGATTGGATAATATTTTTTTTTTTCCTGGTAGTCAGGAGGTTAGCTTGCTGGGGGTTGCTTTTTTGACATTTATTGACCTTAAGTTAGTTTTGCACTTATTGTTCCTACCTCATCTTCTCATTTCAATGCAATTTCTTTTTTTATTATTATTCGTATTATTATTTTTTAAACTGCACCTATTACATTCTTCTGTTGTTAGCCTTAAGCCTAGGAGCATAATAAGATACATTTAGAATAAGTATATATATAATTACAGTTATTTTGGTGAAAGTAACTCAAAAGTAATGCAGTAGTAGTGCAAAAACTTTCTTTTCTCTGGCACAGAGCTCTTGCCCTCTAATTTCCTATCTACTACTAGTCATGCTATTCTGTGCTATTACTATGTAGAATGTTTACTGCTGTGTTTATCTTGCTGTTCTCTTCTCTCTTTCTTCTGTCTGTACCCGGCTGGCCTTAGGCAGATGGGTCCCTCCATATGAGCTGGGTTCTGCTCGAGGTTTCTTCCTGTTAAAGGGAGTTTTTCCTGCCACCGTTGCCTTCAGGCTTGCTCTGGGGGTTTCAGGCCGGGTTTTTGTAAAGCGTCTTGAGACGATTTGTATTGTTATTGACGCTATATAAATAAAATTGAATTGAACTGAATTGAATAGTGTAATGCCTTACAATTCAGAGTAATATTAGTAATATTATAATGTAACAAATTACTTTGAAATGACAGTAACAAGTAATACATAATGTATTATGTTTTTGAAGTAACTTACCCAACACTGAACGTAGAGTCTGACTGGATCTAGAAGATCTGATCAACCACATGTTCTACAGCAGCTCCAACATTAGTAGTCATCATTTTACTACATCAGCTTCCTCTCTGTTATTTCCTCTAAAGCTCTTTAGTTTATCCTTCGTCTTGTCTTCCTGTTTACTGCTCACCGTCTGTTCTCACTGGTCAGTTTGATACTCTCAGTTTTATTAGTTTTATTTATTAATGTGTAAAATGATTCCATCATTCTGTGTTATATATTTTTAGACAACTTGAAAATCAACCTCATCTACATGAAATGATGAGTTATTAGGGAGAACCACTGACTGGTACATGTCAGACATTACTCAGGACCCTCAGGTCTAAACTGACTGATGTCATTGTTCATAAAGGAGAGAACAAACAAGTAGAACTAGAAACACTCCTTCTTTGACCTTTGACCTTGTCAGTCTGATGATGGAGGTCAGAGGACAGAGCAGCTCCATGTGTTTGCTGCATCATCAATCCTTGTTGGATCTTCTTCCATCAACTTATTGTTTTACTTGAATCTACCAGCTCATGATTTCTCTTGGTTCTATTCATTTAGTTTGTTCATTTGTTCATCCTCCTCTCAGCAAACATTCTGAAGCCTTCTCTACTGAACTGATTTATTGAAAGTGGTTTATTCAAAAGTCTGATTAACTGAATCACCATCAAACATTCTGCTCTGTCTTGTTTCCTTCAGGACAAACAACCATCACAGCTAAACCTGGACATACTGTCTCTCTACCATGTAAAGCTCTGAACAATGATCCTGTCATAGCTGTAGAGTGGATCAGAACTGACCTGAAGGAAGATGAATATGTTCTTTTATATCGTGATGATCAGTCTGATCCAGCACGCCAGCATCCATCTTATAAGAACCGAGTGGATCTACAGGACAGACAGATGAAGGATGGAGACGTGTCTCTGATTCTGAATAATGTAACGATAGAGGACAGAGGAACATATGAGTGTCGTGTTGTTCAGAGAAAATTAAACCGCAGGAAGAGAGCTTACTTTGACAATGACCCCAACAGCATCATCTACCTGGATGTTGTTCCAGGTGAGTGAAGACGTTACTTGTTTAGTTCTTTGTTACTGCCTTATCTTAATCAGACAAACTGGATTTATAAGATGTCTCCTATACTTCAGATGTTTTATTTTATCCCAGATGTGACAACATTTTGTGACAAAGACCTTCACAGTAAACTCTGCATTTGGGATGTCTGTTGTTTTGATACTGACTGCTGCATGTTGACCTTTAACCTCTCTGCTCTGTCTTGTTTCCTTCAGGACAGACAAACATCACAACTGATCCTGGACAGACTGTCTCTCTACCATGTAAAGCTCTGAACTACGAATCTGTCACAGCTGTAGAGTGGAGCAGAACTGACCTGAAGGAAGAAGAATATGTTCTTTTATATAAAGATAATCAGTCAGATCCAACACACCAGCATCCATCTTATGAGAACCGAGTGGATCTACAGGACAGACAGATGAAGGATGGAGACGTGTCTCTGATTCTGGAGAATGTGACGATAGAGGACAGAGGAACATATGAGTGTCGTGTTGAAACTAAAACAAACCGCTGGAAGAGAGCTTACTTGGACAATGACCCCATCAGCATCATCAGACTGGAAGTATTTCCAGCAGGTTAGTGAGTAGAGTTGAGTTTGTGTCTTTGTCTCTGATCAGAGTTGAAGCTGCTTCCTGGTTGTTGATGTGAGAGAGAAAGATCTCAGATCAGATGTTTGACTTTTAGAAAGATGTTGTTGATGAGACTTTCTAGAAAACAGCTGGTCTGAGTGATGTGATCAGAGTGCAGTAGATAATGTCTGACAGCAGTTTGTTCTTCACTCATCAGCTACCTCACACCTCACACCTGATTCTGTTGCTTCTGTCTGCAGGTCACACAGATGGACACAAGGAGGACGGAGGAGACAAGGATGGAGGAGACAAGGATGGATCTGTTGGTCTGATAGTTGGTCTGATAGTTGCTGGTGTTGTTGTTGGTGTTGTTGGTTTTCTGATCTACAGAATACGTAGACATCGATACCGTCCTCCTCCTGAACAATCAGCTGATCCTCAGCAGCTTTAAGTGTCTCAGATCAGTTTCCAGCTGAACTCTCAGTGTCCTGCTGCTGCCTCTTGAGGACAGACAGGAGTTAACAATGCTGGACATCCCGCGGACATGAGCAACCCACTGTAGCAGCTGACCTCCAACACTCAGCAAACAGCAGGACTGTATCCACAGAGGAAGGACTCAGTGGAAGCTCAAGTCATAGAAACAATCAATCTTCACTAAGAAATCTTTCATTCCTTTTTAACAGTAATCCAGAATTCTCCAAACATCTCGTTTCAAACTTCTTTGAAGCTCCTCCTCCATCTTGTTGTCTCTTGTTACAGGAACAGATTTCCTGTGTGTCTTAGTTGACATGCTGGATGTCTGTCTGTCAGCTTCTTTAGATTGATCTCTGTTGCTTGTGTTCTTGTGTGGACAGTAAAACACTGACGCTACCGTAGGCCACAGAGAAGGATTAAGAATACCAACTAGAAATGTGATTGGTTAAAGGAACAGCATCATTACAATGTGTTTCAGTTTTAATTGTGAAGGCCCAGCAACGTGATGATGAAATATGATTGGATAAAAGCTCTAATGTTAAGCTACACTGCAGCTGAGAGACAGACAAGACATGACATGAAAAGAATAAACTGTTGGAATAATTTAATAAGATTAATGAGAGAATATTAAAATGTAAGTCAGTGATTTTGATAAAGTTTAGTCCAGAAGAGAAGGATTTACTGGACCTGATGAACCACCACTGGGTGAGAAAGACCGTGAACAAAGTGAAGGGCACAGTGCTGACTTCTCTGGTTGTTGGTTCAGACTTCAGTACAGACTGATAAACTCTACAGATAATGCAGTCATCTTCCATAGTGAGTTCAAACCTGTGCTTCACATGTGGCTGTAGCACCTCCTCTGGCACATACTTTGGCCAACCTGACAAAACCTACTGTTTCA
The DNA here is from genome assembly GCF_963514085.1 of Chelon labrosus. NCBI lineage: Eukaryota > Metazoa > Chordata > Actinopteri > Mugiliformes > Mugilidae > Chelon > Chelon labrosus. Next base: position 38,764,309 of record NC_140337.1, on the reverse strand, counting down.
CTTTGCCAGTATGGGATCTCTCAGTGTTTCATGTGCTATGTCTTTTGCAGTGATGGGCAGACTGTCTAAATAAGACACTCTGAACACTGGGTTTGGTTTTGGAAACCTGTCATCTGGTATTAGGAGTCTGGATAACGTATAAGCATTTCCGTGCTAGCTGCTGCTAAGGGAGGTACCCCTGTTTTTGGACCTAAAATCTTCTTTTTTGGTTTGTGGTCTGTTATTAGAATAAACTTACAACCAAACAAATACTCATGATATACTCCAATACTCCAAAAACCAAGCCTAATGCTTCTTTTTCTATTTGAGAGTAGTTTTTCTCATGTGCAGTACTCCTACTGGAGAAGCACCACATGCTTATATGAGTGGTAGATCTGGGTTGTAATGTACAAGAACTCTATTAGAGAGAAGTTGTTTTTCTTCTTTCTTGTTTCTTGTCTCGTTGTGAACTGGCGGTATAGCAGTACATCTCTCAGTGTCTAGCACTTTTTAACATTCTTTCCTTTCATACACCACGACTGAGCGTCATCCTGTCTGTCTCTACTGGTGAGTTCAAACCAGACCGTCTTTAGCTCTGAAAGTAGATTTCCATATTCTATATCCTGAGGAGGAAGTGGTCTCCCATCCTGTGGTATTTACATGCCTGTTGAACACAAAGTAAGACACACTAACCTGTAGCTCTGCAGGAAAAACACCAAGACCTCTGACTCTACAACAGTGAAGCTTCAAGTAAAGTGTAATGAGGCTTCACCCCCAGCTAAACTCACTGTCTCCTAGAACATGTGCTTGACCACATTGTCTTGATCCAGATATTCTAGATTCCTGATCAGTTTTAACTACAACAGCAGACATTAAACTGCAGCCAGCCTCATGTCTTCTACCGACACATACACATCAATGTGAACACAACTCTACGTTGTCTTCTTCTTATTGTCTTCTGTGCAGAAAGCCACCAAGCTCATTATCACAACCAGTGATGAAGTTAGCTATGTAAGCATAGTAAGATGGTTGTTTAGCAAGCTAGCATCATTATCCCATGTCTGCTTAAGGTGGTGTACAGTTGGAGCAAATGTATGGGGCCATACATGTCTGTGTGTTTGATTATGAGAATAGTTTCTAATACTAAGGAAAGTTTAGCCTTTCTAATATTTATTGTGGCTTAACCTTTGAATCTGTGAGTGACAGTGAACAGAATGTATTAAAGGAAATCTAAATGACAAGTCTGGAAGACAGCCTGACGTTCTCATGAGGGAACACATCACCTGAGTTGAATTGGTTTCCAACTAATACATAAGTATTTGTTTTCTGTGTCATAATGAAATACACCAGGTTATTAAATGACAGTGGTTTTCTACATATTCAGAGGAGGGATTATGAATATGTTGGTTGAAGGATGCTGAGGCATGAGCTGCCAGGCAGGAGGTCCAGAGGAAGACCAAAGAAGAGGTTCATGGATGTAGGGACAAAGGACATGAACGTGGCTGGTGTGAGAGAAGAGGATAGGGTGGAAGCAGATGATTAGCTGTGGTGAACGCCCCGAAAGGAAAAGAAGACGAGATTAATTTTGAAAAGGTTCCAAATTGTCCTGGTCACAGACTTAAACCTGTTTTAAACCCAACTGAATCATTGTGAATATGTTGAATGAGTTCAGCATCTTAAGTATTCAGATGCTGAACATCAACTCCACCACATGTATTGATCAATTCATTGTTACCTCCTCCTTACATACAAGGCCCTGAAAGGCCTAGACCCATATAGCTTTTTGATCAAGCTTATAGTTAGGGCTGGACTAAACCATCCCTTAGTTATGCTGCTATAGGCCTAGGCTGCTGGGGGACGATGCACCAAACACATGTCCTCCTTCTTTCTTATCTCTCCTCTCTCGCATCCTCCACTTTCTTTTCTCTGGCACAGAGCTCTTGCCCTCTAATTTCCTATATACTACTAGTCATACAATTCTGAGCTATTACTATGTAGAATGTTTACTGCTGTGTGTGTCCCCCCCTTCCCCCCCTCCCCCCCTCTTCTTGTTAGTATCTCTGGCCTGGAGTGGTGTGTTTCCTGTGGAGCTCTATACTACATCTGTTGTCGTGGTCTCATCAGCCTGCCCAGTCTTCATGGAATCCTGCAGTTATCCACTCCTACCTGAATGAACAATTCTCCAACCTGCCTATGATTCCTCTTACATTTTCAAACTGTCATGTAACATCATCAGTTTGTATCATAAGATTCCACATGTACACTTTAGTCAGATATGTGTATCTATGACAGATGTATGTTTATCTTGCTGTTCTCTTCTCTCTTTCTTCTGTCCGTACCCGGCTGGCCTTAGGCAGATGGGTCCCTCCATATGAGCTGGGTTCTGCTCGAGGTTTCTTCCTGTTAAAAGGGAGTTTTTCCTGCCACCGTTGCCTTCAGGCTTGCTCTGGGGGTTTCAGGCCGGGTTTTTGTAAAGCGTCTTGAGACGATTTGTATTGTTATTGACGCTATATAAATAAAATTGAATTGAATTGGATGTAGTATGTTAAGCACACAGGCTTCTTTCCAAAATGAATTCCTAGTTCACTGCCTCAGTGTTGTAATTTATTACATAATAAACATATACTGGAGGTGTTTTAATGTCTTTAAATCATTGACAACCAAATTCAAAGATGAGATCAATTCCTGACAAGATGTGTTTCCTCAGAAATGATAAAAAGGTCACAATAAAACAGCTGATTCATCCACCAGGTGGCAGCAGAACACGAGATAAGTCTGAAGTTACAGAGAACTTGTGGAGAATGAAGCCAAGGCAGCCATCAGCTGATAGTTTATGTGGATCTGTAACTTTCAGAGAGATGTCAAACCTGTAAAATCAAACCTGACAGTGAGCAAAGATCAACAGGATGTCTCACTCTGTCAGCCTCAACAAAACCACACATGTACAAACACTTTCTATCTGATGACACAGTTCTTTATTTACTCTGCAGTGACTCCAGCTCAATAAGGGGGTACAGAAGATGAATGAATGAATGAATGAATGACTGAATGACTCCAGCTCAGCTACAAAGAAGACAGAAAGGAAGAAGAAGTCAAGATAACACCATCAGAGACTCAGGAGAGATGCTCAGTGGTGGCTGCCACAACGTCATCAAAGTGGTCTCTCTGCTCCACCTGGGTGGGTGGTGTTGTTGCCATGGAGACGAGGAGGTCATGTCCTGATAAATGAGGTCATCAAACATTTTTAAAGGAGGAAAGTATGATGAATAATCAACTGATCAGATGAGTGATTCAGAGTGTTACCTGTTGATCTGTGTCGATATAAAGACACCATGAGGAGAGTGGAGATGAAGTATGGACAGAACACCACCAGGTGGCAGACCAGTCTGAGGACAAGGTGGAGGGAGGATGAAGGAGGGGGCCCAGAGGTCGGGTGGATGAGGCCTGTAGGTTTACACCTGGTCAGGTGAAGATGTGGATGAAATAAGAGATGAAATCAAAGTGAAGCTCCTCACCTGTGACAGTGATCCAGCTGGATGGAGACTCTCCATGACTACTGATGTTACACTTGTAGAGGCCTTCATCAGACCTGGTAACATGGTGGATGGTCATGTGACCTGTAGACTCAGTCCTGATCAAGGAGCCATCTTTATAGAAAGCAGCTGAGAGGTTGGAGGGAGTGGTCTCTGTTTTACAGAGCAGAGTGACGTCATCTCCCTCCATCACAGGGAGGACAGGACTCTGCAGGATCACTGGTCCACCTCAACACAGAGACAAACTATAGCATTTCATCCATTTCCACACAGCTTCATCAATAGTAACTCCACAGTCTGAGCTTACCAGAGACAGTGAGGTTGATGCTGTTACTGGTTGCTCCCTCTCTGGACTCACACCAGTAAACTCCACTGTCCCATGGGAGAGTCAGACTGATGGTACAGGAAGAACCAAATGGTTTCCCCCACCCAGCTCCACACTGATTCCTCTGTCCTGTGGTGGTGTTTCTCCTCAGAGTCCATCCAGCAGAGCTGTCGTCCTCCTCACAGCTCAGAGACACAGAGTCTCCTTTAAAGACCTGAGAGCTGCTGGGACTCACAGTCAGACGAGCTGGGAGGAAGAGGGAAGGATATTTTTACAACCTGGACCTCATTTCTAGCATTCTAGCAACTTTGGTGTTATTTGGAGTCGTTCAGACGATATTTAAATCAACGTACAGTGGGGAAAATAAGTATTTGATACACCGCCTATTTTGCAAGTTTCTCCCCTTATAAAGAATTGAGAGGTCTGTAATTTTCATCATAGGTTCACTTCAACTGTGAGAGACAGAATATAAAAAGAAAAATCCAGAAAATCACATTGTATGATTTTTAAATAATTATGTAAATGACGGCAAGACTCCTTGAAGTTGGTAATCAATACAATTCTTAACCGCGGCATCTGCGGTGTTCGGTTGTTCCTGTAGGCTCCTGGCTGGCGTTACCGTGTGGCAGTTTTTCCTTGAGTTTGGCTCGCGTGAGTCAGACGTGAGTTATATATGGTCTGCTTATTAACGATGGTCTGATAAATTGTTTAGCCATGTTAAGTTTTTTTTGGGGGGGGGGGATTGCTAGGAAGCAGACGTATCCGTGATGGCAGTATTGCTGGTACCCTTATAAGTTAGCTCCCTTGGTGTGGAAAGAGGTATGGGGCACTTGATTCTCTTATGTTTAATTGAATTTTTTTTTTTCACCCCATTTAAATTTAAATATATGTAAATGAATAAATGTATTTTAAATCGATTGGTTCAAGCATGGGGATTATACAGAAAATGTTTTATTGATGTTTAATGGCAGTTCGCTCATATTTGTTTGTTTGACTAATTTTCTTTTTTTTTTGTATTAATTACTTACAGTTTTCACGGTGTACGGAAATTAAGACATTTAAGCACCAGTACGGGATTCTCCGCTTTTCATTAATTCCAAGGGACAGCTACAAATTAATTTGCATGAAATAAGTATTTGATACACTAGAAAAACAGAACTTAATATTTAGTACAGATCCAATTACAGAGATCATACATTTCCTGTAGTTCTTGACCAGGTTTGCACACACTGCAGCAGGGGTTATGGACCACTCCTCCATACAGATCTCCTCCACATCTTTCAGGTTTCGAGGCTGTAGCTGGGCAACACAGAGTTTCAGCTCCCTATTCAGCTCCCTATTGGGTCTAAGTCTAGAGACTGACTAGGCCACTCCAGGATCTTTAAATGCTTCTTACGGAGCCACTCCTTAGTTGCCATGGCTGTGTGTTTCAGGTCATTGTCATGCTGGAAGACCCAGCCACGACCCATCTTCAATGCTCTTACTGAGGGAAGGAGGTTGATGCCCAAAATCTCACCATACACGTCCCCATCCATCCTCTCCTCCATACGGTGCACTCGTCCTGGTCCTTTTGCAGAAAACTACCCCCAAAGCATTATGTTTCCACCCCCATGCTTCACAGTTGGGATGGTGTTCTTGGGATTGTACTCATCCTTCTTTTTCCTCCAAACACGGCGAGTGGAGTTTATACCAAAAAGTTAACTTTTGGTCTCATCTGACCACATGACCTTCTCCCATGCCTCCTCTGGATCATCCAGATGGTCACTGGCAAACTTCAGACGGGCCTGGACATGTGCTGGACAAGCAGGGGGACCTTGCATGTGCTGCAGGATTTTAATCCATGGCAGCGTAGTGTGTTACTAATGGTAACCACTGAGACTGTGGTCCCAGCTCTCTTCAGGTCATAGACCAGGTCCTCCTTTGTAGTTCTGGGCTGATCCCTTACCTTTCTCATGATCATTGACACTCGATGAGGCGAGATCTTTCATGGAGCCCCAGTCCGAGGGAGACTGACAGTCATCTTGAGTCCCTTCCATTTTCTAATAATTGCACCAACAGTTGTTGCCTTCTCACCAAGCTGCTGTCCTGTTGTCCTGTAGCCTGTCCCAGCCTTGTGCAGGTCTACCATTTTGTCTCTGGTGTCCTGAGACAGCTCTATGGTCTGGGCCATGGTGGAGAGGTTGGAGTGTGATCGACTGTGTGTGTGGACAGGTGTCTTTTATACAGATAACAAGTTCAAACTGGTGCAATTAATACAGGTAACGAGTGGAGGATAGGAAGGTTTCTTAGGCTGCGTTCAGACTGCCAGCCAAAATCCGATTTTTAGCCCATTCAGATTTGAATCGGATGTAGATTTTGAAGTCTGAACAGTGACAGATCACATGAAATCCGATTTTTGCCAAACGGTTGCAAACCACATCCAAAGGTAGTTTCATATCGCATTCGTATCGGATATGGACAGATGCGTCTCAGTCTGAACAGCTCCCAACACTCAGATGGGTTTTGACTGTCCGTGACGTCACTTACGCCAGTGTTTTTCAACCACTGTGCCGCGGCACTACTGTGCCGTGAGAGATCGTCATTAGAACCATATTATTATTATTAGATATTATTAGAACCATCTCGGCGGGTCAGGGTTTCGGCGCCACGGTGTGGGAGGATCCCCTCAGCGGGACCTCTCCCCGGCGTCGGCCGGCCCCCGCCGGGCGCATTTCCTCCGTGGCGGTGCGCGGCCTGTAAGTGCTCGGGGCGAAGGTGGCTCGACGGCTCCGGCCGCGAGCTTTACAGCGACCCCCCGCATCTCACCTCACCGCTTCCCTGGGGTCGTGGAATCAGTGCTCACTGCGCCCTCTCTCCCTGCGGGGAGGGACGGGTCCCACTCGCTCCCGGCGCGACTGCCGACCGGCTGCGGACTCACTGTCCTCGGTGCGCTCCGACCGCGTCGCGCCGCTCATTTGTTGTTAATGTTCTGTATGCATACCATGTTATGGTAACTGTACGTTTTCAATAAATGAACCTAGTATTTTATAGGTTCAAATATACACAAAATCTTGTTTTTATTCATTCTACTCGTAGTTCGTTTTGCTCAAATAGAAATTAAGGCCTGCCTCTAATTCTGGCCTCCTTCCAATAAAGGCCTGGACCGCGATGTGCTTGAGTCAAATAAAGGCCCGGGCCTGTATTAGAGGAAATACGGTATAAGACTTTTTTCTTTGTGTTTATTTGATTCATATTCAAGACACTTTGACAAGAATGACTTTATATTGTTACTTTAGGCTACAGAGCTTCATTTTGTTTTAACATTTTCGGTTGGTAGTGTGCCTTGTGATTGTTTAAATGAAAAAAATGTACCTTGGCTCAAAAAAGGTTGAAAAACACTGACTTACGCGAATGACGCTTCCGCTCGTTGCTACAGCAACCTATCAGATCGGTGAAGAATGTGGCCCAGTCTGAACAGAACCATATCCGATTTGGACACTTGCTAAAGGCAGTGTGAACAGTCAGCCCTAAAAATCGGATATGAGAAGGAATCAGATTTGAATCAGATTCGTCTGCAGTCTGAATGCAGCCTTAAAGACCAACTAACAGGTCTGTGAGAGCCAGAATCCATTCTGGTTGGTAGGGGATCAAATACTTATTTCATGCAATAAAATACAAATTAATTATTTAAAAATCATACAGTGAGATTTTCTGGATTTTCTTTTTAGATTCTGTCTCTCACAGTTGAAGTGAACCTATGATGAAAATTACAGACCTCTCCATTCTTTATAAGGGGGGAAAATCGGCGGTGATTGTACCAAGCATAGAACTGGAGGCAGTAACCAAGGAGATAATTGTTCCTCCCTGAAAGATAGATTAATATAGCGTCTAATGACAGACACTTAGCATGGAAGGGCATGTTTATTTAAATCTGTAATTCATGGATGTTTTGTAGAAGAGTTATATTGTAGTCTATGGTCTGTTGATTGTCAGTTTCAATTGTAATTTCAGGGGCACTTCTAAAATAATATGGAGCATCCTCTGCCACTGGTCAGGATGAGACACCCACCTCCCCTGCTAGACAAGACCTGCCATCTACCTCAGGTGTGCGATTTAGAATATTTCTTCCATGTTGTATTTGTATATTATTCTTAATATTTTATATTATTGTTTGTTTTATATATCAGATTATATATATTTATGCCACATTTATGTATATAGAGTATATTTATATTATGATATCTTATACTGTTTTGTGCAGAATTGTGTTCATTGTCTTTTGGCAATGTTGGAGGTGGAGATTGTGCACCTTAAAAAGTGTGTTTCCTGTTGTAATTGCAATAGTTGAATAACTGGATTCTCTTCTTCGTGATTTTCAAATGTTCTGTTGAAGGATTTGTGCAACGGAGAAATATAAGTTTCTGTATCACTTCTATTGTTATAATAAAACATGACTGTGCAAAATGTTGTGTCATTTCTTTTTTTTGGGGGGGGGGGGGTAATTCAGTGTAGAACCGCCACTGACGCAAGGCACTGACGCAAGGCAGCCTCTAAATAACACATTATCTGCCACGAAACTTCATTTCACCAATATTTTGTTATGATACATTAGTGCGATTCCCCGTTGAGTTTAGAGTTATCTGTTGTTCTTTGGCCAGCTGTTCCTCTCTCTGCCTCCGCATCCTCCTTTCAACAAGCTCCTCACCCGTATACTTTTGCTCAAAGCGGTAAAGACATCCATCATACACAAAGTCGGACAAAAATATTCAGCCATGTTGCAAAAAACTAGCAGTAGCACATTACACGTGAACAAGCCGACCGTTGCGGGTGCGCACGGTGTTCAGAGATGACATCATCCAGGTCAGAGGTTAGTAGGTCAATCTACAGACCCCAGATTATGATAACAGATAACTCCAGACGCAACGGGAATAGCACTAGCGTATTATTTAGCGTTATTTAGAGCGTTTCGGTGCCCTAGTCACTCCCACTACATGGATATACACGGATGTAATTATCATCCAAATGACTCCAAATAATACCAAAATTATATGGGTGAGTAAATGATCGGATTTTATGACATAAATAAGGACAAGGTTGTGAAAAACAGTATTTCCCCTTTAAAAGATCAAGAAGGAGGCCTTTCAGGTTTTGCAGGATGAGGTACCAGGACCATGTAGGTTTCATGTCCTTGTATCATGAAAGTGAGAGCTGTGTCCATATCTTTAGCACCAAATCAAACACGGCTGAAATGCCACCTGACACTGACAAAATCTCAAATGTAGAATAAAGTTGCCTGTACAACCTCTTGCTTACTCCATGAAGACACCAGAGAGGCCATGTGCAGCATGAAGCTTCTGAATTAAATACACAGCAACTGAGCTACAGCTTCAGTGTACGTTGGTTAATACATCTACAGTCAGTGAGTTTCACGTTGTCATAATAAGTTGACTAACCTTGGTTTGTTGTGCTGCATAGCAGACAGGTGTGAACTGAAGAGAAACATTTTGGTTAGTCTGAGCTTTCTGTTTCCTGTTCACATTCATCACTGAGATCAGTGAAGGACACAATGAGTTAGCAAGTATAACATTGCAACTATAAAAATCCCATCAGGAGGATTTTTTTCATGACTTCTTATAAAGTTCTGAACATTCATTTAGTGGATGTTAATCAAGTCAAAGAACAGAACAAAGAAATCTTTTTTAAAATAAACAGTTTTTAAGGACTGTTGTTTTCTCTACAGTGATGTTCTCACTCAGTAAGAAACAAGATACTGGGCCATGAAATGCTCAAGGTAACGTTCTCATAGACCTTAATGGAACACTAACCCTAACCCTGTAGACACCAGAAACACAGTGTGAAAGCTCAACTACAATCGAATTTCATTATAACAGAACAGCAGCAGACTTGTTCTCATCTCAACTGACACTAAACGTTTCTGTCGAATCCCTCATTGACTCATAAACACAGAGAGTGAACTTACAGAGCAGACACAGTAGAGAAGCTTCCTCCATCCTTCATCTTGGTCATATTATATCAACACTCTGAGCAGGTCACAGTCACATCAAGTAAATCCCTCCTACTTCTTCTCACTGTCAGTGCTGTGGTTTGCTCTCTGCTGGCCGCCATAAGGGGACATTTTTGTTTGTCATACTTAAACAGGTCAATGGGAACACAAAATAGAATATAAATCTATGTAAATATAAATTAATTATTTTCAGACATACAGCGTAACCTTGATGGAAAATAACACTGGTGTGTTTTAGTCCATGAGGACATGATCTGAAACTGCTCATTTGATCACAAAGATCCTGGGCTTTGCCCCCCCCCCCCCCACACACACACCTACTTAATAAACTATTTGCCCCAAAATGTTAAAATGTTTTGTTTCCATAACTTAAATTGCAAGTTGAAAGAAACTAGGAACAAGTTTGATCTTTCTGCAGGTAGCAGTGGTTCAGCTGAGAGGAAATGAGCCGGAGGTGGTTTTGTTGCCCGTCTGAGGGCTTCTCTCTATTTTAGCCACTGAAGAAGGTGAGAAAAGAAAAAAAAAATGAAAATTGCGGACGAGCTGGTTCAGACTTGCTTTAGTTGCTTTTGCCACTGCAAGTCTCCTCATCTACTGTCAAGAATCAAGAATCAAGAATCCTTTACTTTCATTATGTGAGAACATAACGAAATTTTGTGCGGTAGCTCCTGGCTTAAATAGTGCAATATAAAAAGACATGGAATAGGCAAAAATTTTACCTATAATAATAAAATAAGAAGTAAAAAATACAGCTGTACAAATATACACATAGGAATGAATAGTCAGCAGCAAACCTTGTTAACATACAGTGCAAACATTGGAATGATTGTAAAGTGTCCATGGTGGGGGTTGTGCAGGGTCAGGGTGGAGGGTTGAGTGTGTGTGTGTGTGTGTGTGTGTGTGTGTGTGTGTGCAGGATGGGAGGGGGCGTGATTGACTTCACAGCTCTGGGGAAGAAGCTGTCTCTCAGTCTGTTGGTTGTGGTTTTGATGTTTCTGTACCTTTTCTGTGAAGGAAGAGGTACAAACAGTCCATGGCCCGGGTGGGTGGGGTCTGTCGTGATGCGTCTGACCCTCTTCTGGACTCAGGCAGCATACATGGACTCCAGATCTGGTAGACGACAGCCCACTATCCCCTGTGCTGTCCTCACCCGAGCTAAGTCCTTCCTGTTCTGTGCTGTGCAGCTTCCGTACCACACAGTCTCACTGAGACACAGGATGTTCTCAGTGGTGTCTCTGTAGAAGTTAATGAGCAGCTGTGAAGAGAGTCCACTCCGCTTCAACTTCCTGAGAAAGAAGAGCCGTTGTTGAGCCTTCTTCACCAGGTGAAGTGTTCACAGTCCAGGAGAGGTCGGAGGAAATGTGGATGCCCAGGAACTTAATGCTGTCCACACGCTCCACTGCCTCCCCATGTAAGCAGAGAGGAGCGGGTTCAGTCTTTCTGGTCCTCCTGTAGTCCACTATGACCTCCTTGGTCTTGCTGATGTTCAGGATGAGATTATTCCTGGAGCACCACTGAGTCAGAAACAAAGATCTAACAAGGATTAATGAAAACGAAACAATCTCAGAGAAACTGCTGTGCAAACAGAGTACAGAGGGTATTAACAGATATGTGTACAACAATACATGAATATAGATACAGACATGAAGCAGAGTTATTGAGTGACACAGAGTCTAACAGCTTCTGGAATTAATCTGTTCCCTAATAGGCAGTTTATGCCTCTGCGTCAATTTGATGCCGTAGATACAGCAACAGCTCAGACCCTACATAGACCCTAACCCAGTAGTCTCACAGCCTCTGGGAAGAAGCTGTTCCTCAGTCTGGTGGTCCTGCACTTGATGAGAGGGATGTGTGTGCAGGGTGGGTGCTGTCTCTCCTGATGCAGGTGGCCCTTTACCTGCATCTGGAGGTGTAGATGTCCGTGGTGGTGGATAGACTACGTCCAACAGTCTTCTGTGCAGCTTTCACCACCCTCTGCAGAGCTTTCTTCTCTGCTGCCGTGCCACACAGTGATGCCTGAGCACAAGACACTCTCCACCACACACCTGTAGAAGGATGTCAGGACGGAGCAACCTCCTGAGAAGATAGAGGAGTGACTTTTCAAAATGTTGACAAAGCTGCTTAAGAGTGACTTTGCTGATGTGTGAATCATGTGGAAGTTTGTCAATGGTGGGATCTGTCTTTGAGGCTTCGACGCTTCAAATCTTTTTTCGGCACAGTCAGGAAGAACGTTCACGAGGCTTCATCTGCCCCCATCTCTACCTGCAACACTCATGGAGATCAAGCAACCTGGAACAAGGGATGTGTTCTGTTCACAGTGATATGGTTTCTCTCCAGAGTGAATACCTTGATGATGGTGTGTTGATGTTAAAGGTTTCTCATATTGCCCACAGTGATAGAGCAAATTCATCAGAGTTCTCCACCTGCTCTGAGGTCAGACATGATGTTATCAATAATAAGATTCACTGCTGAACAGAGGAGACACAAGACTTTGTAGTTTTTAAAGGTGAATCATCTGCTGTGCTGTGATCCTGATAACCATGAACCATTAAAGGAGACGTAGCAAACTCTTCTCCAGGTCTGTAGTTTTTAGTTGGAGTAAAACCGTATCATTGAGTTTATTGATCTCACACTGATCAAACTGACACAAATGATTTCCACAGACTTTTAGTGACTTCAACTCGTTCTTCTTCTTTGGTTTAATGTCAGCTGAGAGAATTAGCACCACCAAGTGTTGATTCTGAGGAGCTGGTGAGGATCTCAAGGAGAAGGCGAAAAAATCAGGAGAGTGGGTCAATCCGGGAGCACTGAGGTAAGCAGACGATCTGGCGACGAGTGGAGGACTGAACCAGGATTTTACTGGGAAGGTGAGTAGGTGGCTGATGAGGCTCCATTGCTTGCAGGTGTGTTCACAGGTGGCTCCAGCTCCGCCCAGCTCCAGAGAGAGACAGACAGAAGCAATCCAAAAGGAAACATAGATCCTGACAACAACGTAAAAATCATTAATCATTTTTATTTTTGTAGCAGATTGTCACCAAATAAAAAGTCTTAAAGTGACAGTGGAAAAGTTCGTCCACACTGGAAGATCAGCGATGTGTTGATCAGAGACCATGAATGTTGATGAAACTCGTTAAGTGATGTGAGGTGGGCGGTACCAGGTTGAACTAATATCGACCAATGGGAACGACTAATCCAGCTGATTGCAATATGACTCAAACACAGAGTTCCTTAGACGTTGAGCTGAAGGAAACTCTGTTCACCACTTTGGTTCCTACCAACAAATCCACCATGATGATAGAGGCTTGGAGCGTTGGGTGAACCCAGATGGAGAGGTGGTGGCCTTGATGGTACTTTCTTTTCAAATAGAAGAAGAAACACAACAAGCTTTTATATATTAAAGGTGGCATGTTTAATCTGCTCAAACGACCAGAACTCAGATATAATGAAAATAATCACAACCACAACAACACACTCTCACATTTAAACTGAAACACTGGAACATTTTTAATATAATGTAACAAAGTTACCACAAGCTTCCACCAAAGAGGATGATGACAGGATCAGGCTCAGAGGCAGAAAGCAGATAAATTGGAGGAAATGTTAGAATATTTTCAGCCACGTAAAACAAGAATTGCAGCAACTTTAAATGACCGTGGAGTTAACACAACCCTGTCATCATAACACAGCGGTTATGGAAATACCACACTTTGGGAATCCATGCACTCGAGTTTAAGTGTCAGCTTTCACCAGAGGATGACAGTAACATTAATGAGTGAATGATCCAGACACAGTGAAAGGATGAATCAGGATCAAATGACACTGTTCTTTTCTTCACAGCATTGACACAATGTGTTTTAAGCTTTGGATTTATTTCACCTCTTCCTCTTCATTGTGGGATTTCTGGAAGGACAGAGCAGATATACTGAATACACATCCTTCAGAGTCTCACAATAATGTTTCATGTTTCAAAACTCCACATCATTTTATTTTAAACAAGTTCAGATATTGTATTCTGTATTCAACAAGTTTTTACTTTTACTTTCCTTGTTTTGAACTGTACTGATAACTACTTCATCTGTGTACATGAGACAACAGCACCACCTAGAGGCTGCACGATAGAAACACACCAACTCCTCCCACTTGGACTTATTTGGTCAAAATCAATCAACAATGAACCAGCAGAAGAAGAATCAGTCTGAAGGAGTTCAGTCAGTCTTTTGAGGTGATGAAGGTGAATCTTAAATGTTTCTCCTCCTGCTCAGCAGTGAAGGAGCTGATGATTTCTCCAGGATCCACATTCAGATGGAAGCAGGAAGAGATCCAGACGGAGCTGAAGATGTGAGGGATCAATGAAACCATCTGGACACGGTGGAAATCCACAAAGACTGATATGAAAGAAGAAGAAGGAAGTGTTCAGCTGATCAGGACAAATATCTGGAGCTCAGCTTTCCTGATCTATAGTCTAAGACCAACGAAGACAACATGTTGATCAACACTGATCCTGAAAGAGTCTTCAGACCAGGACTAGGAGCTGACAAAGAGTCCTCCTCTCTTCATCCATCGTCCATCAGATCCTTCACTGATCAATAATCAAAGATCAACAACCTGATCAAACTGACTCTGCAGCCATCAGAGGAGACGTTACATCCTGGACCTGGACTCTGTCTGCAGAGGAGACACAAGTCTCCTCCACAGGACACATGTTACCATCAGCATTATGGGTAGTGTAGTAGTAGAGACTCACCTGACATGAAGTAGTGTCTACAAAGAAACAAAAGACCCCCAACGACACCGAGAACAACCAGGAGAACCAGGAGAACTGTAGGCCAGACTGGAGGTGGTTCTGTGAAGAAACATAAAGAACAACATGACCTCTGACCTCTGACCTGTATCTACAGTACTGACCTTTGACCTCTGACCTGTATCTACAGTACTGACCTCTGACCTCTGACCTGTATCTACAGTACTGACCTCTGACCTGTATCTACAGCTCTGACCTCTGACCTGTATCTACAGCTCTGACCTCTGACCTCTGACCTGTATCTACAGTACTGACCTTTGACCTCTGACCTGTATCTACAGTACTGACCTCTGACCTCTGACCTGTATCTACAGTACTGACCTCTGACCTGTATCTACAGTACTGACCTCTGACCTCTGACCTGTACCTACAGTACTGACCTCTGACCTCTGACCTGTATCTACAGTACTGACCTCTGACCTCTGACCTGTATCTACAGTACTGACCTCTGACCTCTGACCTGTATCTACAGTACTGACCTCTACAGTACTGACCTCTGACCTGTATCTACAGCTCTGACCTCTGACCTCTGACCTGTCTCTACAGTACTGACCTCTGACCTGTATCTACAGTACTGACCTCTGACCTGTATCTACAGTACTGACCTCTGACCTCTGACCTGTATCTACAGTACTGACAGTAGAATAAAATAATAAAGGACTCAGTCTCTTATTATTCATGAGATGTGTGTGGACAGTGTGAGACTGAAGGAGTCTGACTCAGGCTAAAAGCCTTACAGATGGTAACCCTACAAATGTCCACTGTGTGTGATCATACAGTATACTGCTGTTTACAGTGGTAGTGTTTATTGCTGACCTTTGACCTGCAGCTCTACGGCTGCCAGTCTCCGTTCGTTTCCAAACGCTCTGATGGAGCAGATGTAGGTTGCGCTGTCAGAGAGGCGGGGTTTCCTCAGATTCAGGCTGAAGTCTCCAGTTCTCAGAGCGTCAGTCTTCATGGATGTTCGGTCGCTGTAAAGCTGGTTTTGGTTTTTCAGGTCATCACCTTCTGTCTGACGCTGGTGGACGGTTGAAGGACTGAGGTCGTATGAATACTTCAAAAGTTAAAGGCCTGTGGTGCGTCCCGTTTTTGCCAGGTCATAACACACACGGTAAAAATGAATTAGCCATTAACTTTGTAATCAATAACCCTGCTAAACTTCTTTTGAAGAATTGGTGAGAATTGGATGCACAGGCTAAATTGGCTTATTATAGCACTACCTAGCTGAAGGCATGTGTATTGACACCTTGGCAAAGTGAAATGCCAGGACTTCTACCAAGTTACCAGGGGCCTCATGTACAAAGACTTGCGTGGATTTCCTACTAAAACGTGGCCCACGCTCAGATCTAGAAGCACATTTCCTTTGTACATCCCAATCGAGCACACATGTTGTACCTGACCCCTCCCTGTCTACGCCCCCTTTTAAATATGCAAATTATATTTAAATTGACCCTGCACCTGAGATTCCCCTCTCTGCACGATCAGAAAATGAAAACATAAGAATGAATAAGATGGAAAACAGAAGAACTTCACAGAAAGAGAATTGGAGACGCTACTCACTGGAGTGTAGACAAAAATGTCCTCTTTGACAGCTGTCCTCCACGCGCCACAATGTTGGTTAATTGTATTTGGGCATCACGTAGGATCTGTACATTGATTGAATGAACATGTTTCCTGTTGACATTTACAAATTCATCATGTGATGGTTCTTTTATATCAATGTGTGTCCAGTCCATAGCTCTGATTACATTCAGAAAACCGGCTCTTTAATGCTGACCTGTTCAGATGCATTGTGGGTATTTGATATACCTGGCTGACATGAGGATAACTCCGTCCCACACGGCTGGCATGGCTCTGCTCAGGGTCGACCAGCACAGTCCTGATCGGTCGGACTAATAGTTTTCACATTGATGACAGTTTCCCAGCATCACCTCTAAGTGTCGCCAAAGGATCGACAGCTGTAGAAACCAGCGTACGCCAGACTGGACATTTCACTCTTGATACAGCTGAATTTTTCCCTGAGCGAGTACATACGGAACGTTTTTTTATGCACGCAACCTTCGTACATGAGGCCCCAGGTTTGATGCCTTTTGCCCTTGCAGTTTGTCCTGGGCAGACATTTGTAGCTACGCAGAAAATTAAGGCGAAGAAGAATAAAAATCGCAACAAAATCAATAGGGATCCTGCAACTTCGTTTGCATGGACCCCTAAAAATCTATTTTATTGTAGGCTGTTATATATGATATATACGATAAACAGCTGATACTATTAAAAGCAGCATGATGTCAGTTTAGAACAGTGGTGCCCACACCAACCAAGCATTTTCCCTTGAGGATGAATAAAGTTTATCTAAGTCTAAGTCTAAGTCTAATCTACCTACATATAATAAATATTATGTATATATAGCCTAAGTCGTATTAATTGTTGCTTCAGTGTTAAAAGTTATATCCATCTTTGTTTTTATTTTTAGTAAGAGAAATTGGAGCACTGCACCTTCAGAAAAATAGCGCTGTCTCTTTAAGAAAGACTAGTCTTGTAATCTTGAGTTGTTGTTGAAGTTGTGCATGGCTGCAGATGCCACTGAACTGAGGACATGTTGCCAAAGACAGTAAAAAAAAAAGAAAAAAAGATGAACATTTGTCTTTGTGTTTGTTCTGGAGGTGTGACAGATAAATGATTAACATCTAAAAAAGTTTTGCAATACCAAGCAATCTACCCACACTGCCTTCACGATCTACTGGTCGATCAGGACTGGGCACCACTGCTTTAGGGTGTTCTCAAATCAACACTGGTTAGGGTTAACATTTCTTAATCTTTAATATGTCTCTGTTGCTTGTTCTCAGTAATGTGGCATCTGGATGAGGAAACTAGTCGTCAACATCCCCCCATGAAGAAGTCACTAGCTGACAGTCTGACTTTCAAACACATTGACATTTGTAAAACAGTGAAGTCCTGACCTGCAGCCAGATCATCAAGCAGTCGTTAGCTCTGAGCTCACCTTCAATCTGTTTGATTCTTTCTTTCTTGATTGTTGAATGTGAAAAAACAGGAAAAACAAGTTTCTCAGCAGCAGTCACCACTGTAACTGACTTTCGTCAGCTGAAGGTGCAGGTTTGGTTTTTGACGAGGGAGGACAGGGCAGTAGGTCTTTTTTCATGACACAAGTGGGGCGGCACAAGCACTTGGAAAAAAATAAATAAATAAATCTGTGCCGCTCCATCGAGTTCTATTATCTGTCTTATCTGTGTGGGGATATTGTCGTCCCCTGCTGCTGAGAAGGTGGCGTGAACAGAAGCTGTGTGTGAGAAAGAGAAAGGGAAAGGGGCGTGGGGGACTGTTACGCCCCTCTGCTCCTCCACTGGCTAATAAAGGGCCTTGTTGAAGCGTAGAGGATCACTCATCAGCTAAGGCCTGTGATGTAAGACTTGTTTTCTTTTTGTTTTTTAATTAAATAAACCCTTATTTTTCTAACTCCGTCATTTGTCTCCACTTTATGTTGCGCCTCTCGAGCCGGGTCGTAACAGAGACACTTCACCTGGGGGTCTCTCCCAAATTGAACGGACGGGGGGGGGGGGTGGGGTGGGGGGGGTCACTGTATAAAAGGGCTAAAGTCAGTCGCACCTTGACTTTCTTCCATATAACACACATTTCATTCCTAATATTATAAATACAGGCCTATGGCCATCTGGTCATGAGTGACAGCGTTGGAGGATGGAAATCTGTTGATTGTCAAGTGTCAAATAAACAGATTTGTTAGCCTTGTTGCTATGATGCTTGCAATGCTTATACAACAGTAATTCATCTTAACAAACACCAGATCTAATTTCACCCTAACATTGTGCTTTGCAACAAAACTGTTCCAAGTTCAGTTCTTCTTTATTTCCATCACGTTGGGTCCTGTAATTAATTCATATCTGTAGGTAGTTTCAAAGATGAACATTTGCTACAACTCTATTTGGTGTCAAACATAGTTTAACCAGTCAGAACTAAAAGTGAACCAAGCATAGAACTGGAGGCAGTAACCAAGGAGCTAATTGCTCCTCCCTGAAAGATAGATTAATATAGCGTCTAATGACAGACACTTAGCATGGAAGGGCATGTTTATTTAAATCTGTAATTCATGGATGTTTTGTAGAAGAGTTATATTGTAGTCTATGGTCTGTTGATGTCAGTTTCAATTGTAATTTCAGGGACACTTCTAAAATAATATGGAGCATCCTCTGCCACTGCTCAGGATGAGACACCCACCTCCTCTGTTAGACAAGACCTGCCATCTACCTACCTATGTTGGAGGTGGAGATTGTGCACCTTAAAAAGTGTGTTTCCTGTTGTAATTGCAATAGTTGAATAACTGGATTCTCAAAGATGTGATTTTCAAATGTTCTATTTAAGTATTTGTGCAATTGAGATAATAAAACATGGCTATTTGTGCAAAATTTTGTGTCGCGCGCGTGGGGTGGAGGGGGTGGGGGGGGTCAGCTGTTTGTCTCTAAATACCAGGTGAAAGGTGAGATATGTTGCTGTTGTCATGGAGATCCTTATCAGTGACACGCAGAGCGTCTGTTTACTTTCCTTTTGTTCTCAGCACATTTCTTTATGATTTGACTACTGCCCATCCCCCCCATCACTCCACCTCACCTTTCACCTGTTCCAATTTCCTGGTTCCTTTGCATCTCTCTGTGACAGAGAGATTAACCTGAAACTTGTCTGAGTTTCAGTCTGAACCAGGAAGTTTGAACAGAGAGAAGAGTTATTGCTCTAGCAGAGGAACGGTCCAAATCCTCTGGACAGCAGTCAGTTAACAACTTCACCAAACGTCCTGTGGTAACAGAGAGAAGGAGGCTGCACATCAACTATTTGATAAAGTTATTAGACCTTTAGCTGCTACACTATCCCATCTAACAACACGCTGCGGAGGACTATTAAATGATACTGATGGTGCTGAGGTGCTGCCTGTTTTATACAGACTATACATATCTCCAGATAGTGCAGATATGTCTGCAGACAGTATTGATGAGCTCATGAGTTTACGTTCAGTTCTGTTGTGTTCTGTTAGATGACTTTGTTGCTGTGGCTGTAGAGTGTGTTTTTTGTCCTTGATGTCAGTGAATGCACCATGTGGGAGATGGAGGTTATGGCAGATCTGAGAGTTTGGCCAGTGAGAGTCAGACTGACGGTGGCTCGTGTTCAAGCTTCAATTAACTTTCAGAAAATCCTCCATAGCTTCTTTAGTGTGAGATGCTATGATATGTGTTCAAGTCAAGACTTTCACTACAAATTTAAACTAAAAATCAGAAGTCAATCCCTATCACAGACGTTTAAAAACATCATGGATGAAAACATTTCTTACACCTTCAGCTCTCACTAGTAAAGGGACATGTTTGAGGGTTTTATACGTCCAGAGTTGATCAGAAATCACCTCTGCAGTCACTGATAGTCAGTCTAACAGCAGCCTGCTAAACAACACGCTGCATAGAATTAGGATGTAATCTGGATTTGGAACTAAAGGATGACTTTTTAACAGGAACATGAATTAACTGACTGAATGTGGCCCTGGACAGACTAGTATTAGAAGTAAAAGTACATAATGTCAATAATAGTCTATAATACGTGGGTGGTGGTTGATGGACGGCCTATGTTGCTGTTGTCATGGAGATCATTGTCAGTGACACATAGAGCCTCTATTTACTTTCCTATTGTTGTCATCACATTTCTTTATAATTTGACTACCGCCCATCCCTTCATTCCTTCATTCCTCTACCTTCCTGGTGTATTGAGTGCTGGAAGCTGACGAGTCGTCAGCGTCAGAGACTTTCAGGTTTATTTCAGTTTTATTTCAGCTTTATTTCAAACTCCCACTGGATGTGATGTAGTCAGGTTGATAGATTGAAGTCCGGAAAGGAGTGTGGGATGAACAGAGGAGGAAGAGGAAGACAACATCAGCGTCTCTCTGCATGACTTTACTGAGCGTCGTCCTGTCTGTCTCTGCTGGTGAGTTGAAACCAAAGCGTCTTTAGCTCTGACATGTCCAGGAGCCTTTCCATTATTACATTACTGTTATACAACAATTGTTTTTAATAACAGGAGTTTAATGCGGTGTAAACCATCTCCAAATGATTGTTCCTTTCTCTCTCTGGTCTGCTCTCTCCCTCTCTCACATATAACATATCAATATAATATAAGTAGTTTGTGTCCAATGAGTTGTTCTAGAGGAGACAGTGAGTTTAGTTTTAGTAGACGCCTAGAAACTGTTTGCAGTACTCAGTCTGTTTCCTGTAACACAGTAACCAGAGTTACAGGTTACTGTGTTTCACATCCAAATACAAATCTCAGCTCATATGAACCCAATCATTGTTTCATCTGGTTTTATTTACGTTTGACTAAACAGGGTTTGGGCTCTGTGCTACAGGGGGAGGGAGGTCACTTCTCCATATAGGATATAGACATCTGCTATAAACTGAGTCTGCAGTTGATGTGTCCCTGATTTATTTTTATTAGTTTATTATAGAATCTGAAAATACTTTTGACACAAGGTCTTGAATTTCTGAATGTGTTCTGTGTTTTACTTCCTGCAATACGTAGAGGGTTAAAGAGTTCATCTCTTAAGTCCTGGGGTGCTGGGAGGTTAAGCTTGACTGAAGAAATAAATCAGGAAGAGCTTCAAAACTCTCAGGTCCACATGAATGACCCATGAATCAAACTGGGTTTCTACCTCTTGAAAGGGAATCTGGCTACAAACTACTACTGACTCCACTACAGGAGATAATGTACACACATTTTATTTAGCCTGGACAGCATCACATTCTACCACTGTGCTCATTATACAATCCAGAAGAAGACTGATATTTCCTCCCTATGGCTAAAGCTAACTGTCACTACTATATGACTGTAGTGTTTGTCATGTGTAGTACCACCATTAGCCCACTAGATGGAGGCAAAGGTATGATGTATGAAAATGAAGCACAGGGATCATTCTGCCAGGAAGTCACAATTATTTGACTAAATATTAAGACATGAGAGGAAATGACATGCTGACTGTCAAATTCAAAGTTTGTCTGTGTGTTTTCTCTGTTAGCTGAGGCTAGCTGGTTAGCTCCTGCTCTGTGATGCTTGATATGAATGGAAAGATTAGCTTCTGTAGTTTTAAATGACACCCAGCATGACAGAGTGTATATCTCTGATAGTTACAGGCTCGTTAAACTAAAATCACTGAGATATTCTAATTAGTAACAAAGTAAATGTCCTGGATGGCTGTCAGCTCAGACCTGCTGATGTGCTGGGCTGATTACCATCTGTCTGAAGTGTCTGACTCTCTCCACTGCTGCTCCCTCAGTGTTGATGGCGGCATGTCAGGGAATGAATTCATGCGAGTTCAGGACAAAGGACCCTGTGGACCTACCCTACATATGTGTGTGGCTGTGCATTCAAAGCCTCTGTCTGTTGTCCTAATGGTGCTTGGTTAGAAGAGAGGATTGTGAGACCTTGTATCTGAGTGGAACATCACTCATTCATCACTCGTTACCCAATAACCTAATTACAAATTGCTGAACAGTGCAGTACGATGTCTGAACACATGTTCCTGAGATAACTTGTCTGCCAGTGCATTAGAGAGGATGCTACTGTGACGGCCTCCAGGGGTGGCCTTAGATTGTGGGTTGGGAGGTTGTTCTTCTCTGTGTTGTAGCAGCCTGGGAGGTGGAGCTACAGTCTCGTCACAGATGCAGCACACCTGAGGAAGCTGCAGTGGGAGGCCATAAAGCAGGCCTTGGCTCACCTCTCTCTCTCTCTCTCACCTGGCTGACCACCTGACTGCTCTTTTGTTTGTATTTGGTGTTGCATTCTCATACACTGCGTCATTCACTCACAAGCTCCACTATTTACCTATTGTGCTTAAATTCAGATTACTAGTAGACTTTGTGTGGCTCCCCTTTTTTGTCACTGCTGTTTGAGCCAGGTTGTGACAAAATGGGGGCTCATCCGGTCCTTTTGTTTTGTGTCTGGTAAATCATGTTTGAGTGATTTATGTCCATCTAGTTTGGAACTAGTACTATTTGTCTTCTTTTACTAATCTACACTAGTAGTTGCCTGTAGAAGCAATAAAGAGTGAGTTTTGGGATCAGGATTGTTCATTCATTCATTCATCTTCTATACCCGTTTAGTCCTGTTAAGGGTCACGGGGGTCTGCTGGAGCCTATCCCAGCTGTCATTGGGCGAGAGGCAGGGGTACTACCTGGACAGGTCGCCAGTCCATCGCAGGGCTAACACAGAGACAGACAACCATTCACACTCACATGCACACCTACGGACAATTTAAAATCACCAATTAACCTAATGAACATGTCTTTGGATGGTGGGAGGAAGCCGGAGTACCCGGAGAGAACCCACGCAGACACAGGGAGAACATGCAAACTCCACACAGAAAGGCCCATGGATTCGAACCGGCGACCTTCTCGCTGTGAGGCATCAGTGCTAACCACCTCGCCACTGTGCCGCCCGGATCAGGATTGTATGTCTTGAATTTGTAGTCTGGAAGTACTAGTCTTGGGAGGCCTCATAGTCTACCATTTAGCTAGTGGTGGTGACTGAGATTGGTTGGTTGAGTTTCTGTGCTGAATCCTTTTTGTTTTGGTCAGTCGTGTAAGATTAGGGAGAGAGCTTTAGTGCTGTCTGGTGTGGGGCTGGAGACAGTTTGGAAAGTAGAGGCCATTGTGACAGAGTAGATTGTTTGGGGTGCATATGTAGTCTTGGAGCGTTCCCTTATAGGATGAAGGAACGTTTTTCGTTTGGGATCCGTTCGTAAATCTGTGTAGTGTTGCAGTGAAAGCTGATTGTCCCGGAGATCCTCCACCAAAAACTGTCCCAGCTCACCGTGCCCCCCTCCACCTGTCAGTGGATTACCAGTTTCCTGACTGACAGGAGGCAGCAGGTGAAACTGGGTAACTTCACTTCCAGCACCCGTTCCCTCAGCACTGGCGCCCCCCAGGGATGTGTTCTCTCCCCACTGCTCTTCTCCCTTTACACTACTGACTGCACCTCAAGGGACCCCTCTGTGAAACTCCTGAAGTTTGCAGACGACACCACCGTCATTGGACTCATCCGGGACGGCGACGAGTCTGCATACAGAAGGGAAGTGGAACAGCTGGTCCTCTGGTGCAGTCAGAACCACCTGGAGCTAAACCCGCTCAAGACTGTGGAGATGACAGTGGACTTTAGGAAGAGACCCACATCAACATCTCCTCTCACCATTCTAAACAGGACAGTTCCAACTGCAGACTCATACAGGTTCCTCGGGTCCACAATTTCACGAGACCTGAAGTGGACCTCCCACATTGACTCCATTAGGAAGAAGGCCCAGCAGAGGTTGTTCTTTCTGCGTCAGCTCAGGAAGTTCAACCTGCCTCAGGAGCTGCTGACCATCTTCTACACAGCTATAGTCCAGTCTGTCCTGACCACATCCATCACTGTCTGGTTTGGATCCGCCACCAGGCAAGACAGGGACAGACTGCAGAGAACAGTCAGGTCTGCAGAGAGGATCATCGGTACCGATCTTCCCTCCATTCAGGACCTGTACCGGTCCAGGGTCAGGAAGCGGGCCAGAAAAATCACCACAGACCCCTCACACCCTGGCCACAATCTGTTCAGACTCCTCCCCTCAGGTCGGCGTTACAGAGCGGTGTACGCCAAAACCACCCGACACAAGGACAGTTTCTTCCCCCGGGCTGTCGCTCTGTTGAACTCTGAGTAGTCACAGAGTGTGAGTCCATACACATGATCAATAAACTATTTTTGTATATACTCACTGTACAATAACCCCGGTTCGGTGTATATATTATCCTGTTTTTATGTGTACAATTTGAAGATTTATTTTATTTTTATCTTATTTATCTTATTTTTTTTATTTTATTTTTTTATTTTTATCTTATTTATGATGCTTGAGTACTAGAGAGGAAGGTGCCGGAGTCAAATTCCTTGTATGTGTCATACTTGGCCAATAAAGCTGATTCTGATTCTGATTCTGATTCTGATATTGTTGTACAAATATAATGAGGTTAAACCTTTAAGGGTGAACACATTTAGAAGCAAAATAACAAAAAATAACAAAATTTCAGGCTTACAGCTTGAATGGTTCACTGTAGTATTTATACACAAGAAGGATTCATTCCAGGAACTATATTTATGAACAACTTTAGCTAAATGCTAAATGCTAATCCATTATCCACTCTACTGTCCACTGTTTAAATATGTAAAAGGTCAGAGGTCAATAACTTCATGTAACTAGTGTCTCAGCTAATAGTGGCAGGTGTGACTATTGGTGAGTAGAAACTATGGAGTCTGCTGCTGTTGCTAACAAATCAACAAGTTTGCCGACTTAACTGCAAAGAAAGTAAACTACTTAGTACATACTGGCAGTACAAGGATGGACTGTTATCACTGTGAAGAGGAAACTCTGAATCTGAGGTGCCTTAAGTTTTTCTGAAATCATGGCTCAGGGCTGTAACGCTCCGTGTAGCCAGAGGCACAGAGGTATTCAGAGGCGTTTTCTGCTAAATTATGATCATCTAAGCTGCACTCAGAGATGCTGCGATCATCGTCTGAGCAGTCTATTGGTTGATCATACTGCTGGGCCATAATTTCAGAATAAGGCTTTCTACAGCTCCAACTGTGTGAATGCCTATCTCGGGAAAGTTGGCGGACATGCTGGCTACGCTCTGTGTCCCTGTGTGGCCCTTTGTCACCCCCCTTTGGTCTGTTGTGAGGGTGATGTTTAAAGGTGGTAGATCGGGGTGATGCCTTGGTGGTTGAGCTGGAGGGCTCAACTGTCTTCCCTCTTGTTTTGGAAGTGACAACAGTTTCCCAAGCCATCTGTGTCATCTTCATGATGTCCTGCATCGAGGGGTCACCTTGGCGTGTCATGAGTACAACGTGAGTGCGTACACATGGGTGAAGGTTCTGCAAGAATAAGGACTTGAAGGTGGAGTTCTCTTCTAAGCCTGGTGCATTCTTGCCCTGGAAGTACACATGTCTCAAACGTTTGTAATAATCTCTAGGATGCTCATGACAGGTATGTTTAATTTGGAGGGCTGCAACCATGGAGCCGATCTCATCAGCAGTAGAAGAGAATTCTTCAAGCAGTGCTTGACGGAGCTCTGAGTAGTCATCTCTGACTGTGGGAGGTTGTGACTGGATAAACTTATGGACAGCTTTAGAGCTTGTTTTCCATACAAGTTTAACTCTCTCCCTTTGGGTTGCATGGGGCAAATCAATTAGGGCGTGGTCTAAATCCCTAACATAATTGTCAACATTAGGATCACAGCTGTCTGGATCAAAATGTTCAATGTCCTGAGCAAGGAACTCAAGCACTTTAAAGCCGGAACACTCTGGTGTCCGGGCAGATGCATGACGTGCAACAGTTATCTCTGGTGGAAAGGTGGGGGCTGAGCAAACTTGTGGTGTTGTAGTCCCCCCTTCAGAGAGGTGGGCACAGATGGGAGTGTCCTGCATCATAGGCTGAAAAGAAGATTGGGCAGAATATCCTCTGGAGGATAAACTACATATTTCTTCACGGTCTATATCAGCGAGATGGGACGTCAGGTAACCTCGGTCTCTCAGAGGAGGTTGAGGAGCTGACTCCATTCCCAGGAACTTAGGGTTAGCTGGGAATTGTTCCTATCTTCAACATCACAATTGCCACTATGAGCTCTTCGAACCTCTTCAATCTGGTTTCAGAACCCATCATAGCACTGAGACCGCCCTCATTAAAATCACGAATGACCTCCTGCTTGCTGCCGACAATGGCCACATCACCATTCTCATCCTCCTTGACCTTTCTGCAGCTTTTGATACAGTTTCCCACACCATCCTCCTCCGTCGCCTCTCTGAGCTCATCGGCCTCAGTGGCACAGCACTGTCCTGGTTCCGGTCCTACCTGACAGGCCGGAAACAATTCATCACATTAAAAGGCTCCAACTCTGTTCCAGCACCCGTCAACCATGGCGTGCCCCAGGGCTCTGTGCTTGGTCCTCTGTTGTTCACCATTTACACGCTACCCCTGGGTCATATTATCCGTAAACATGGACTCAACTTCCACTGCTACGCCGATGACACTCAGCTTTATATCAGTACCAACCCCTCCTCCCATCTCCCACCCACACAACTTGTCAACTGCCTGCAGGAACTCAAATCATGGATGACCACAAACCTACTCAAACTTAACAGTAACAAGACAGAGCTCATGGTGGTGGCCCCTGCACCACTGCTCAGGAAAATTGGAGACCTGGCCCTGGTCGTGGATGGCTGCTCCATCTCCCCATCTACTGAGGTGCGCAACCTGGGTGTTATCCTGGACTCTACTCTCTCCTTCCGGTCTCACATTAACAGTGTCACCAAGTCTGCCTTCTACCACCTCAGAAGCATCTCACGACTCCGGCCCTCACTCACACATTCAGTAAGTGAGACACTCATCCATGCCTTCATCACCTCCCGCCTGGACTACTGCAATGGTGTCCTGTCTGGACTGCCCACCAAGGCCCTTAACAGACTCCAGTATGTTCAGAACTCAGCTGCCAGGGTTCTAACCCACACAAAGCCCTGGCAGCATATCACTCCCGTTCTCCAACAGCTTCATTGGTTGCCAGTCAAGTCATGCATCGCCTACAAGATCCTCCTGCTTACCTACAAATCTCTCCATGGACTCTCACCACAATACCTCACTGATCTCCTCCACCCCTACACTCAGTCACGCTCCCTGCGGTCCTCTGACAAGGACCTGCTGGCCATCCACCGGACCAGGTTGCGGACTTTTGGGGACAGAGCTTTCTCTGTCAATGCTCTCACACTCTGGAACACTCTACCACTCCATGTTCGCTCTGCCCAGTCCCTGCCGATGTTCAAAAAGCACCTCAAAACATTTCTTTTCACAAAGTCTTTTGACCCCTAACCCCCCCCCCATTTGTTGAGCGACCTTGGGTACTATGAAAGGCGCTATATAAGTCCAAGCTATTATTATTATTATTATTATTATTATTATTATTATTATCTTCTAACTGGAGAGGGCGTTAACCTTTCACTAGAGGAGGAGTGTGAATCGGAATAACCACAATCACATTGGCTTAATGATGAATTGGATGCAGTCTGCGCATCACACCTGTCCTTCAGTAGAGAACCTATCTCATCCCTGCACTCACTGAAATTCAACTTGCTAATGAATTCAGGGGAGCCTGGGCTCTGTGCAAGGGAGGAAATAAATTGCTCTACACAGGGGTTCTCCATTGTTATGTGGGATGGAGGTGTCAAAAACAACAACAACAAAGCAATGGGGTTAGCAATGCTATGCTAAGTAACTATGTCGCTTCTAAGACTAGAAAGGCAGCTATGGCACCATCTAGTGGCTCTAGTTGGTACAAAAAATTTGGTAACACAGTAAATTCAGGTTAACAAATTTACTTACCAAAAACTCAACATGCAATAACTGAAATGCATGGCAGTAACAGCTAAGTATATAACTTTATGTTTCACCGGGCTGGTGGCACACTGTGGCTCTATCTCAGACTCTTTATCTCACTTAGGCTGATATGCACGGCAGTAATAGCCGGGCACAAGTTCTTTCACACAGGGCTGGTGGCACGCTGTGGTTTAATTCAACAGGGGACCACTTAAATTAACAGGAACAGCTTGACTGGATTGCATGAATACGAGGTATTTGAATGCAGAAATTCTTATGACGAAGAAAAGTAGGTTCAACCTGAAATAGCCAGCAGCAAAAGCAACACTTAGTGTACCACTATGGGACTTAAAATGGTAGGTGTTAATAATTAATTATTAATAAATGATCAATTTATGAATAAATTATGCTGAAATTAATATTGCACAATTATGAATAATTACCAACAGTACTTTGCCTCACATGGGGCACCGTTTAAGTTGGAGATGTGTACTAAGGCACTCAATATTGGGGGTTTGGCTATCATAAATAATTAATAATTATCAAAAATAATTATTTATTATTAAATAATTTGATCTGAATTACTAGATCACCTCATGGCACCACCCTTCTGAGAAGGGAAAAGATAGCCAATCAATCAAATCAGTCTCATAAAATATTTACTAAATTGTCAATTTGGATTTGTGATTAATAATTATCTTAAAGCAACACTAAAGAGTTTTTAGTACCTTAAAATAATGTTTCAAAAATAGTTTCAGTGATTTATCACCTCAAAACCGGGTGAAAGCCAATTCTGTATTCGCTTTGCGGCCCTCTATTGGCTGTAACCGCACTATGTAACTTTGCTTCGTCGGGTAGCGTTTTTGTAGTTCTAAAAAGACTACAAATCTGACCTGCTTTACGGCAACGCGGCTACAAAATCCTGTAGGTTGAGGCTCAAATCAGTGAGAGAGTGAATCAGATCAGTGAGAGAACACTCAGCAGGTGTGTGGAAGATACCAGCTAGATAGTTTTTAAATTGTCGTCATGACAGAGCCTGCAAAGAAAAGGAGGAGTGTACTGTCCGATGAGGCGAAGAAAAGAAAACGAGAGCATGATAAAGAAAGAGCTAAAACGAGAGTGAATATCGGACCGGCTCATACTCGATGGCGACTTGGCTTTGCTGCTGCTGGACTTGTAAGTAATACCGGTAATATTTTTTTCAAACAGTGTGCATCGGTGTACAATACATTGTCAATTATTTTTTCGGCTCATCTTAGCTAAGGCGTTAGCTATTGTGCTAATATGTAACTATCGCTATGGCTCATGTTAGCTAAGGTGTTCGCTATTGTATGTAACTATCGCTAAGCTAAATATCGCTGTAACTATCACTGCAAGCTAAGACAATAACTGCCAAAATAACCCCAAATGTTTGACCGTTCCCAAAGTTGTTGATTCTTAGTTCACAACGGTCTCTGAAACTTTTTTCAACAACATTCACAAGATTTTCACAGACAATGCAAATGGCTATTACATGCTAAACTGTTAGGCAATACGTTTCTTTATTTTTCATCCTTATGTAAACCTATCTGGCTATTGCTAATCTGCCGTTTCAAATTTACAGTTTCACACAGAAATAAAAATAGCAAGCAATGTCATTATTTTGTTTTACTTCATTCTAATGTTGCAATACATCATACTTTCGTAAAATCATGCAGCCTACTCTACCTTGTCACTGGACATCCTTCGATATCGTTGATTGTTTCCAAAGCCGGTTCTGCATAAACAAATAACGTGCCTGCGACAGTAGGATGCAGTAGGCTTACTTATTTACGACGGAAGTAATGGACAATTACACTTCCAACCAGTAGGGGGACCGAAGAGGAAAACTTCTTTAGTGCTGCTTTAATAACTATAACCAAAATTACCACATTTAGAACTAGTTAAAGTGAAGGAATTTGGAGTTCTTGACAGTGTAGAGGTTGGCAATATTCACTCTTGTGCAACATTAAACAGACAATCAGTTTGTTTAAAAGACATTTTTTAACAAAAATAAAAGTAAAAACTACAGCAAAAAAAAACCAATAAAAAATTTCTTTATATAATTGAAAAATCAATTCAGACATTAAGGGGTTAACTTCATAGTTATCTTAGTAACCGTGATGGAGGCTGCTTTAGTATCTCAGTCTATGGTAGCCACAGGGCTGTGGCAGCTTGCTAGATTTGGTAGGCTAATGCTAACTGCCTGAGATCAGACAGGCCAACGCCCCTTATGGCCTTGCTTTTTTCTTTAATTTTTTTTTTCTTATCCAATCCAATGACAGAGATGCATATTTTTGAAGGGGCTGAGGGGACCTGTCAGAGTCCAGCAGCTGGACATCAGTGGGTGGACTGGTGGACTACTTCAGTGAAGAGTAGACGACCTCTGGCTCTGGTGGAACCTCTGAACACAGACACACACAATTCAAAGTAAATCAAACACTGTTGTAGATTTTCAGGTTTTGTATTATCAGTCAAGATCTGTGATGTGCATCATTCTACAAAATCTGCCTCAGATGCAGTCCCAGTTCAGGTGTGTCCACAAACACGTGGTGGGGATGGACTCTCCCATGACCACATGAATAAATGGAGAGTCAGCAGTGTCCACATGAGGTCTGACAACTGGTCAGAGTTACCAGCACCCTGACAGAAACTGTCTCAGAAAGCCGTGGTGTGAGACTTAAAAACAGGAACCAGAACCATAGACTTCCTTGCGTTCCCTTCCTTCATATCCATAGTGACATCAGCTCCATCTGATCAGACCACAGGTCAGTGCAGTCAGCAGGAGGAAGTTGCTGCTGTGGTTTTACATGCAGACTTCGAAAGTTCTACATTAATAATTGGATCAAGAGACAGTTTGAGAGGCTGAAAACTCCCAGCAGAGGATCTCTGTTCTCATCAGTCTGTCTCTTTATTCTCTCATGGTTTCAGAAAGTCTAATTCCATCCTCACAACAAACCAGTGATGAATGGATCCTACTAACCACTACTGAGTGTGGACCAGAGCTCAGAGTTAAACACTAACTACACATAAGTTAGACTTAAAAACAGGAACCAGAACCATAGACTTCCTTCTACACCGCCAACTCTGCAGAGTCAGCTGGACGCCAAACTGTTTCACATTCACCTTGTCTGTCTACCGTAAATTCCGGACTATAAGCCGCTACTTTTGTCACTTGCTTTGGACCCTGCGGCTTATACAATGGATATATGGATTCTTACAGCTAACGGTCACCACGGGCGCACCATCATGGAAGAGCAAGAACGAGACAGACAGTTCGCGCCAGGAAACGAGAGCAAAACAAACCAAGTGAGCCCAAATGCAGTACGAGAGCTGCTTTTAACCCTCATACCTGATTTTAAAATAGTTACGTTGTTACCACTAAGGGACAAAAGTGTCCTCTTTTAAAATGCCATAAAAATGGCATATGTTAATATTTTTTTCTGCTTTTTTTGACATAAATCTTTTCATCTACTTCAGTCCTAATCATAAATACCAAATGTTTGATTATTTTCAATATTTTAACCCTTTATATGCCAGTGTTTGTGATGGCATCCAAAATTCATCGTAAAAAAACACACAGAAAATGAAATATTTTCAATAATCTGAATGCAAAACTGATTTTTCTTGGGGGGATTATTAGAGCCTTGGATATGTCAATGAACAGTAGCAAGATTGATTTTGATGGATTTTTAGTTTTTTTGTAGTGTCAGATTTACAAAAATAATTACGTTGTTACCAGAGGTGGAAAGTAACGAAATACATTTACTCACGTTACTGTATTGAGTAGTTTTTTTGTGTATTTTGTATTTTTCAAGTAGTTTTTAAAATCGGTAATTTAAATTTTACTTGATTACGTTTTGAGTGAAGTATTGTATTTCGCTACATTACAAATCCCATCCGTTACTGAGTAAAAAAAAAAAACATTGACTAACGAAAACCGAAAAAAAAATCGCGCCCGGAACCACGTAGTGAGTGAGGTATGGTCAGCATGTAGGCTACCACAGAGAAAGTCTAATAGGAAGAGAAGTGGCACTCTCTGGTTACTTCCGGTTTCTGGACTGGCTGCAGTAACACGTCTCTGTCCATGCGGGGGCGCTCGCAGGCGAGTGCAGAATGAATTGGAGCCTATGGGGTTTCACCCCCAGAATCCACTTTTCTCAGGATATAATTTTTTATCAAGTAATTTGAAAGTTGCATTCAAAAGGGGGGGCTAAGATAATACACTCAGCTGAAAATTGCATTTTTAAGTTCATTTATCTGTTCTAAAAATCCGTTCAAAAAATGTGATGACGTCACATATTTTCATACTGCCAGAGGTGCTGCTTTACGGCAATTTCACCCGTGTACTTTTTACAACACATATATAACGATATGAAAATAAAAGTGCCCACAGGAAAACATAAATACAGCACACAAAAATTAACTTCAACAGAAAGTCCTCCTTAAGAAAATGTTTCTGATTCTGCTTTAGCTTCAGGTGCCATCAAACGAGGTCTCTGGTCGTAATCAGTCGCAAGTCCATCACTAACCAATCAGCATTCATTAGCAGAATGCTAGCGTGTTCCGGCCAACAACGGCCCAACCTGTAAGAAATTGAAAAGACATAAGTACTCATTCATTCGACTTTTGGACTATAATCTATATTGAACTTGCGGAATCAACAATAAAATCTACGTTGATTCAACGACAAGCAGGAGAAAGAGATACATTTAGCCGTCTAGCTCCATAGACTCCCATTCAGTCTGCACTCGCCCGCGAGCGCCTCCAGTGGAATTGTAATGGAACTGCAATCAAGATCGATACAATGGGGCTAATGGGAAGTGCCACGGCTCTCCGTAGACGGGCTCTGGCTACCACTACCAAGCGCCAAGTCTTTCTGTAGGAGATTGAGAACGAGATGGAGGTGGATCAGAAGAGCGACGACGGTTCAGAGACAGTTTGATGGACAGTTGATTATTTGAAAAAGTTTTATGGGATGGTCAGAACTAAAATTGCACATTATACCTTTCTAAGGGTCTTACATGTCATGTGTGACATGTGTTATGTTGTCATTACATGTGTATACATTTGTATAGATTTTTATACATTTGTATAGATTGTTCTTTAATTAAAAACTAAACAGTTTTGGATGTATGACCCCTTGTCCTATTTTCACTACATGGGAGAGATCCCCTGCCTCGTTCTACAGGTTTTTTTTTTAAATGTAACTAAGTAACTTTTACTTAAAATACATTTTAAATTAGCTACTTATTACTTTTACTTGAGTAATTTTTCAGATGGGTAATTTCATTTGTACTTGAGTAATATTTCATCCAAGTATTGATACTTTTACTTGAGTACGATATTTTAGTACTTTTTCCACCTCTGGTTGTTACCACTAAGGGACAAAAGTGTCCTCTTTTAAAATGCCATAAAAATGGCATATGTTAATATTTTTTTCTGCTTTTTTTGACATAAATCTTTTCATCTACTTCAGTCCTAATCATAAATACCAAATGTTTGATTATTTTCAATATTTTAACCCTTTATATGCCAGTGTTTGTGATGGCATCCAAAATTTATCGTAAAAAAACACATAAAAAATGAAATATTTTCAATAATCTAAATGCAAAGTGGATTTTTCTTGGGGGGATTATTAGAGCCTTGGATATGTCAATAAATGGAAGCAAGATTGATTTTGATGGATTATTATTAGTAGTATTAGTATTGTTTTTTTGTGCTGTGTACAAACAACTCCCATTGAAATCCAATGAACCTACTGTTTTGTACTTTGCACCTGCACCTGTGTGTCTTTGAAGTAAAAGGATACATGTTATAGATCAAACGCCTCAATTAGACACACACTGCATCACCGTGTGGTACGGCAGCACTATGGCCGGGACCCCAAACGTCTGCAGAGAGGATCACCAGGACTCTACTGCCCTCTCTGCAGAATATCTACAAGCATAGAGTCCGCAGGAGAGCTGCCTCCATAACTAAGGACCCCACCTGCCCCCAACACAGACTGTTCACACCCCTACCTTCAGGAAGGAGGTACAGGAGTGTGAAATATAAGACCTCGAGACTTTTCTTCTTCCCCACTGCCATCAGAGTCCTCAAGAGCTGACAGGAGTCTACAATCACAGACTAAAATCATGCCATGTTCACTTTCCAGCTTTTGTTTACATTTTTTCAGTACATTGTTTTCATTTCATTTGCATATCGATATTTGCACTTCGTCTTCATCTTGTCGCGCTTATCCGGGTCCGGGTCACGGGGGCAACAGTTTCAGCAGGGAATCCCAGACAGCCCTCTCCCCAGCCTCTTCAGCCAGCTCCTCCGGAGGAACCCCCAGGCGTTCCCAGGCCAGACGAGAGATGTAATCCCTCCATCGTGTCCTGTGTCCGACCCGAGGTCTCCTTCCGGTGGGACATGCCCGAAACACCTCTCCCGGGAGGCGTCCAGGAGGCATCCTTACCAGATGCCCTAGCCACCTCAACTGACTCCTCTCGATGTGGAGGAGCATCGGTTCCTCCACGTCGAGAGGAACCGATGCTCCTCCATGTCGAGAGGAACCGATGCTCCTCCACGTCGAGAGGAACCGATGCTCCTCCACGTCGAGAGGCGGGGAGGAGCATTGTGTCCTGTGTCCGACCCGAGGTCTCCTTCCGGTGGGACATGCCCGAAACACCTCTCCCGGGAGGCATCCAGGAGGCATCCTTACCAGATGCCCTAGCCACCTCAACTGACTCCTCTTGACATGGAGGAGCAGCGGCTCTACTCTGAGCTCCTCCCGTATGTCCGAGCTCCTTACCCAATCTCTATGGCTGAGCCCGGCCACCCTACGAAGGAAACTCATTTCGGCCGCTTGTATTTGCGATCTTGTTCTTTCGGTCATTACCCAAAGTTCATGACCATAGGTGAGGGTTGGAACGTAGATCGACCGGTAAATTGAGAGCTTCGCCTTTCGGCTTAGCTCTCTCTTCACCACGACCGACCGGTTAAGTATTCACATCACTGCAGATACTGCTCCGATCCGCCTGGTGATCTCCTGCTCCCTCCTACCTTCACTTGATACAATATTTGCACTAGTTATCTTATATTTTTGTATTATATGTATCTTTTTATATTCTAATTGTAAGATTTTTTTATATTCGTAGGCATTTGGGTGGACGGCAAAAGAAGAATTTCATTGTACAGGGAAACATGTTTCTACACTGTGCACATGAAAATAAACTCTTTGAATCTTGAACATACACATGCGCACACACACACACACACACACACAATCAATGCAAGGATCCCTTTCTCCTCATGACCAATAACATCACTTTTATATCATAAGAAACTTGGGAGCTCCAAATCACAGCAACTGTGGAAAACACATTTGCAAAGTTCACACATCCTTTTGCTGCAGTTCCTGTGTATAGTAAGTAAGTAAGTAAGTAAATTTAATTTATAAAGCACATTTAAACACAGCATAAACTGACCAAAGTGCTGTACAGGGGATAACAAGGATTAAAACAAATAATACAGAAAACACATTAGACCATTAGTCATAAAAACATAATTAAAAGGAACCACAGAAAATAAGCAGGAGTACAGGATTAGGGAACAAGGAAGGCCAGGGAGTAGAAGTGAGTTTTTAGCCTGGATTTGAAGGCAGAAATGGAGGGGGCAGATCTAATATCCAGGGGGAGCTGGTTCCACAAACGTGGAGCAGCAACTTCAAAAGCCCTATCACCCCTTTGTTTGAGCCGAGAACGCGGCGCATGGAGAAGCCCTTTACCTGAGGATCTCAGGGACCTTTGCACTGAGTAGGGCTGTACAAGATTGGTGATGTAGGTTGGGGCCTGCCCATTTAGTGCCTTAAAAACAAATAATAGAACTTTAAACTGAATCCTAAAAACAACCGGGAGCCAGTGCAAGGAGGCCAAAATGGGGGTGATGTGTTCACGCCTCCTAGTGCCAGTTAGAAGACGCGCAGCTGCATTTTGGACCAGCTGTAAACGTCTAATTGAGGATTGGGGGAGACCAAGGTAGAGGGAGTTGCAATAATCCAGCCGTGATGTAATAAAGGCATGGATGACTTTCTCAAGGTCGTTGTGAGATAGGAAAGATTTGAGGCGGGAGATTGTTCTGAGCTGATAAAAACTATTTTTGACAACAGAACTAATCTGTTTGTCAAAGCAGAGGTCGGAGTCGAGGATGACACCCAGGTTTCTGGCATAGGGTTTAACAGATGGGATGAGGTGATCTAAGTTTTGCACTACAGTGCATCTTGCTTTGGGAGGGCCAAAAATGATAACTTCCGTCTTGTCACTATTTAGCTGGAGGAAGTTGTTAGCCATCCAAATTTTGACATCTTCCAGACAGACCGTATGTATGAGGGTGAACTGAAGTCACACACATGTACACACACGCACAAACACACACAACATTCCTGATGCCATTCATGTACTTTTCTGTTCCACATTTTTAAATATTTATGTATTTATGTTTTACTTCTAGAGCGATCGAAGTTGTTGGACACTGCACTCCTAATTGAAATGCATTGTATGTAATGCATTGTGATGCCATCACAAACACTGGCATATAAAGGGTTAAAATATTGAAAATAATCAAACATTTGGTATTTATGATTAGGACTGAAGTAAATGAAAAGATTTATGTAAAAAAAAGCAGAAAAAAATATTAACATATGCCATTTTTATGGCATTTTACAAGAGGACACTTTTGTCCCTTAGTGGTAACAACGTAACTATTTTTGTAAATCTGACACTAAAAAAAAAACAAAAAATCCATCAAAATCAATCTTGCTACTGTTCATTGTCATATCCAAGGCTCTAATAATCCCCCCAAGAAAAATCAGTTTTGCATTCAGATTATTGAAAATATTTCATTTTTTGTGTGTTTTTTTACGATAAATTTTGGATGCCATCACAAACACTGGCATATAAAGGGTTAAAATATTGAAAATAATCAAACATTTGGTATTTATGATTAGGACTGAAGTAGATGAAAAGATTTATGTCAAAAAAAGCAGAAAAAAATATTAACATATGCCATTTTTATGGCATTTTAAAAGAGGACACTTTTGTCCCTTAGTGGTAACAACGTAACTATTTAGATTACACTGTAAAAATAGAGTATTATGGGATTTGTTTTTGGAATATCAAAATTTGTTCAAAAATACACACCTTGACCAAATATCATAGCAGCAAGCATAACCAACACTGAGTAATCAAAAAAATAAAATCAGAAAAGGACACTTTTGTCCATATCAGGTATGAGGGTTAAGTTAAAGGCGATCTATCCGGCTGACTTTTCTGGTATAGTAGGCTGGTTATTTTGATACAGTAATGTATGTTGGCTGTTTTCGAAAAACATGCTGGTTATTTTGTTGAGCAGCCGGGTTACTGCACTTTTACTGCCGTGTTACAGGCAAGTAGCCTGGTCGTCACCATCCGACGTTTCCGGCCGAAATTTGATTTCGGCCTGACACATAGTCTGGCCTAGTGGCCCCTCTGCGGTTCGCGTTTGACCGCGCCAATCAGCGAACAGTTGAGTGATGACGCGGAACTTGCCTGCCGAGGCTTGCTTGTAGTCCAGCGAAGCTTGTAGTTCAACAGCATTTAATGGCGACGGAGGAAGAGACGCTAAGCGCCGATTTATCAGCAAAACCTTGTTGGCGTTGTCGTGGACGAGGCTCATGTCACGTACAAATGGTGAGTCTGCATAGCATACAGTTTTGTGGTTAACTGAAACAAGTTCTATTATTTTTTTTATTCAAAAACCGGTACAACATAGCCAGGGGTCTGTTTACTACTGAGAGCGGAGCCTGAATTCCGGTGCACAATACACGTCATTACCGAACGTTGCTGATTGGTTAAGAAACTCCAATGATTTTAAACCTCAAAATAAGCATCCGCCCATTACGGAGACGGATTTCTATTAGGGTAGGCCAGACTAACGTGCAAGACCGAAATCAAATTTCGGGCGGAAACGTAGGATGGTGACGCCCAGGCTAACAGGCAAGCACTTTTACAAAAAAATTAAATTTAGCCATTTAACGTTATTGCCTCGTCAAGCGTGAATATAAGCCGCACCAGCTAATGTAATGTCAAAGATGTGAAAGTTTGATCGATTGATTGATCGATTGATTGATTGAAAGATTTATTGTGTTTCTCAAATGTAAATAAATGGGACACTTTGCGTTTCCAAACAGTCATTTCTGTCCCGACAATCCCCTCCGTGGTAGAAGAAACCCTTACAGTAATTAAACATTAAAACACCAGCGGCTTATAGTCAGGTGCGGCTTATATATGGAACAATCTATATTTTCCCCGAAATTTAGCTGGTGCGGCTTATATTCAGGTGCGCCTTATAGTCCGGAAATTACGGTACATTTGCTGTTTGCTTTGGTTCATTGTCCCAAATCCTAGTCCTCTTGCAGACTAAATCAGATTGTCCTCAAGGATTTCCCTAAAATTTGCTGCATTCATTTTACCCTCTACATTTACAAGTAGCCGTAGAAGACCACTCAGATTGTCAGCACGGTCTCCACATGTGCCATGTTCCTTCTATTTCTTAATGGTGAATTTAACTGAACTCCAGGACATGATCAGTGACTTGAACCTTTGGTGTAACAGTCCTGTGACTGTTCAACAAACCTTTCTCTGAGTAACTGGGAGAGTTCTTTTGTCTTCACGGTCTGATTGTAGCCAGGAATACTGATCTGAGCTAAGTCAGGAAGTGCTTAGCTTAGCTTAGCTTAGCTTAGCTTAGCTTAGAGACTGTATCTCTATCCACAGTTGAAAGTAAAGAGCAGCTGTACCTCTGGTCCTTTTTGGTCTGATGTCTATTTGTCCATAAGTGACGTTCTCTGCAGCTGGATCACTGTCTGGAGAATAAAAAACACAGAGTTCCATTAATGAACGTTCTGCTGTTCTGCCTCCATTTTCATGGAATATCTGTGTAATTCTGTGACTCTTCCTTGCAGAGGTCCTAATGTGCAATCATCCTCCCTCCTCTTCACCACCACCATCTCATCCCTCTAGATGTCCAGAAATCTGCAGTGTGGGGGCCCATCAGGTAAGATCTGATCTGATGACCTGCATGTAACCAAAGCCTGCTCAAACAAGACTGGTTTGGTACAAAACTCTGGTCCCCTGGCTTCAGACTCTGTAATATCTCTTTGTTGAGATCTGTTAACTCTGACGTCTAGAATCCTTCCTCCATTCAGGACACGATAGCAGTCCTGTTTATTTACTGCTTATGTTAACACTCCTGTAGCACATGGGTTAATAGATTATATATTTAGAAGAGATTAAATGAAAGGCACCAGGGTTTCATAGGTTTTTTTCTCTTCTTAACACCTCTGGTGGAAATAGAGAAGTAGACGACCACAAACAGTTTGCCTCTATTTATACGAACTGGCACATTTGACCACAAGATAGACTCACACATGTACACACTAAGAGCAGCCAAAGGAGACCACACTGTACTGAGAGGTGGCACTATCACACCATCTGATCAGATACAGTTCAGTGCAGTCAGCAGGAAGAAGTTGGTGCTGCAGTTTTACATGCAGAGTTAAAAAGTTCTACATTAATAATTGTCTTATTTAACCTGAGTGAATGGGTCTACCCATTCGATGAAGACCATAGCTACTAAACACCAGTATGTTAGCATTTTGATGTTAGCATTCATCTTGGACTAAAGCTGTAGTAGTGAACCATGGTGTAGAAAAAGAAGATCAGCTGTACCTCTGTTCTTTGACTTGTCTTTCTTGTCTCTGATGAATATTTGTCCATAAGTGACGTCTTGTGGTGTCCTCACTGCTGAGTAGACTGCAGCTGGATCACTGTCTGGAAAATACAATGGATACACATCACATTACTGCAGCTACTGCAGCTGATAGCAGTACTGCTGCTGCAGGGAGTACTGCTGCTGCAGGGAGTACTACGACACTTACACCATCTCTACTCACTATAAGACTTTATTAAAATGAAATCTGAATCTGTTTATATGTGAGGAAGGTCAAAAGTTGAGGTCACAAGAAAGTTAAACTGAAAGAACAGAGAATAATACTGAAGAAAGTTCCTTTAATACAATAAATACAAAACAATCAGTTAAAGAAACAAAGAAACATTGATTCTGTGAGTCTGATCTTCTGATCTAACCATGAGCAGGTCCATGTTCAGATCAGAATCAGGAAACAGAGCTGTTAGCTTCTGTTAACAGACTCACCACAAGAACAAACCATGTTTCAGCACACAGAGAACAAACCTACCTGACAACAGAGTCATGAACTAAAGATTATATTCACCACAGCTGATCTAGTATTAGATAAGTACATCAAATAACATGTAAATATAGATACAAGGTGATGTTAAAGGTGTAAATTATAAATGTAATCCTGAAACTATCCACCTAAGAAGATCCTCCCTCACAGTCCATAAAGTCCTTAAACTCATGAAACTAAACATATTTCTTCTCTATACACTAAAACAAAATCTTGATGTCTTAAAGAAGTGACTACATTCCACAGTTCATGTGTTTCAATTAGTTTCAAGACAGTACGAACAGACCTCTATAGACCCAGCACCCAGTAGTTTTGTCTTATTTGGACACATTGACCACTAGGGGCCCCTACAGGAAGACATGGCCCTCATGGTTGCCATAACTTTCAGCCAGCTAGCCACCTGCCTGCTGCCTCCCAGCTGTGGGCCCCACAGGGCTGCAGTCATCTCTGTCTTTGTAAATGACCCCTGATTTTCCTGACATCCCAGTGTCCTGGTCTGCTGATGTCCTTTAAGTGTCAATGTCAAAGACCCACCCTGTGTCAGAGACAGCATCAAGGTCGCACTCCTTTGACTCCTCCCATGTTCTGGGGTCAGAGACCTCTCCAGTGTCCTGGTCTACTGACTCCTTCCAAGCCTAAGGGTTCCATACTTCGGTGTCGGCTGATACCTCCTTAGTTCCAGGCTCTGCAGATGTCTCCAATCCATCTCCAATCCTGCTTCAGTTCCTGGATAATTCGATGCCTTCCTAGCTACACCCTTGGGAGATCCTTTCTTTCTTTTGACCTCCAGCCAAACCTACTGGGTTTCTTTGCTTTCACTTCCGGTCTCCAAGAGGCCTTTGCAGCAGTCATGGTCTGACCCTTCGGTCAGCCCTGGCTCCTGGTCTGCCTCTGGGCTGGACTCCTGAACTCTCAGAATCTTAATTATTGTGGACTATTTTGCTCCTTATTCTGGTTAAATGATCCATGGTCGTGATCTCTGGTTGTGTCTCCTAGATTTTGCTCTTATTGGATTCAATCTTGTCTTAACTAAAACTTCTTTGGATTGCTTCTTTTGTTGGACTCTTGTTGTTGGAATTCCCTGCTCATCACTGCAGCACGTTTTGTTTGTTTCAATAATGTTTTATTTCACGTTCCTGTCTCCTCCTGTGCCTTGCATTTGTGTCCAGCCTTTCTGCTACACATGACAGTCCTGTGTTTGAAAAATGTTACCACTTTGTAAAAATGTTGCTACTTCTTTAAGAGGATGCTGCTATATAAACATGTCGGAACCATAGACTTCCTTGCATTGGCCAAACTGAGTCCCACCCACTAACATGGAGGAGGTGGAGCTCTACTTGCTTTGGCTTCACTTTAGAGGAGCTGTTCCTAGATACATCTTTATACTGTCTATGCTCTGACCCCTCCAAAAATATACATGGCCCTCACCAAGACAAAGAAAACACCCATTACAAATAAAGTCAATAAAAGTGAAGGAAGTACTCAACTCTACCTCTGCTCCGTCTGATTGGCAACAAGTCCTCGAACTTATACGACCACAGTGGTTGTTTGTACATGCTCTGGAAAACAACCCACTGGGTCGTTCTTCTTTCTTGCACTAGCGCTCCTACCGGTAACAGGAGAGTATTGCGGATTGCGGGGATTAATCAGCGACATTGTTATGTCATAGTTGGACGAATTAAGGTAAGTACAGCAAATGTGTTTAATTAACATTTGAGAACAATATAACATGTTGTCAGCTCATTTTAATGTTGTTTCGCTGTCTAGTATACTATCTAGAATTACTACGGGGGGTAATTAACGTTATAAGAGGAAGCGTTAAATTAAAACAACTAGCCAAAAGTTATTTTTTTGAAAAGCAAGCTAGCTAGCTAGCATGATAACAGCTATGTAAATATGACTTTTAGAAGACGTCAGGACATGCACAGGTGAATATCATGTTTGTAACCATGTTGCTAAAGCTAAATAAAGTTTTTTCAAGGACAATTCCGGCACAAAATGAACCTGGGGTTAATAACACATGTGTACTGAGTTCAGCCGTTCTCTGGTATTTGTTTTCATGCATTTGTTTTGTTAGTCAAATGTGACCAGTTTTCTTGCAAACCGCTAATTAACGTATAACGCTAGCCTTCGGGGCACACCGACACATAAAAAGAAATCGCTATTTCTATACCACTAACAAGGCTCACAATATCACCACACTTACACGGTAGCATAACTAGGGTCTCTACATGTAAACCGAAGCATTGAGAACTTTGCAAGTATACAGGCAGTTTATTAAAAAAGGAAAACAGTACAGTTAGCGATATCCAGGCGGGCGCCATCTTGGGGACACTGAACTCTCTGGGACATGAACGTGAATCTCGCGTGAAACTTTGTTGCCGGAAGAGGCGTTGTACACGTGAAATGTGATTAGGCCTGTTTGACTTCATGCAGATCTGTGCAGATCTGACATGACGTGATGCATTCTGGGTTGAGAAAGTTAATTTTAACCAATCATATTCGAGGTCTATGAGCATTCAAGTTCAAGATGTCTGGTGGAATTAATTGGCAAAAACAAATGAGCAGATACAATATAAATTACTAATTCAGTTGTATATCTGTCAGATATGATTACCTTACATGATTTTTTCTCATTGTTTAAAAAAAATGCTTATGTCATGGGCTGAGCCCTCAAAAGGCTCTCTGAATCTAAGCCTGGGCACAGCTGTGTTCATGAAATGTGAAAATCCATACATTGTTGTAGGACTATAATAAAGATATTGTTGGAAAGGTCTCAACCTGGGGAATAGCATATGTCAGTTAGGGGATTGTAAATGGCTCCTTCTTTGAACTATTGACCTTTGAACCCTGACTTCTGAGAATTTTTGAAGGCTTGTAATTCTGCATCAAAAGGGGCTATAGACATGGGACAAAGTGCTGTATGAGTTTGAGTTTGAGATGTTTATCTGGGAGCTGTGTGGCAGCAACTAGATATTCTGTTTCACTTCCACAGTTACACTTTGTTCAATTCCTAACATTTCTTACATGTTGTAGTTTACACTGTGCATTCAGTATGATGATGATGACAGATTATATTGATTGTCAGTGTAAAAAAGTGTGAAGCCTCTCTGTCCTCTCGTCGTCTCTGTCTTCGTCTCTTCTGCTGCCGTCCTGCGTGTAGCGTTCTGTTTGACCACAATCAGGAGCTACACATCTGGAAAGTCTTTCAGTCAGATTTTCCTCCAGATGAAGCAACAACAAGCTGATTCAGATTTATTGATCAGAAGGAGGAAGTGAAGCTCCAAGATGTTTCCTCTCAGAGAAAGTCCCGGTCCCAGATCTCCAGTCAGGACCAGGCTGTTTACCAGGCTGGTCCTGACTGGAGATCAGATCCACACATGAACACAGCAGGAGGAACACAAGTCAGACAGCTAGTTGATGTCTTCACTGGGTTTTTATTCTTCTTCTTCTCATCAAACTAAGTCACTGGGGGGTATTCCATCAAGCAGGCTAAAGACAAAGCCAAGCTTAAATGGCCAAGTCTGGCTAATATGAGTGAGAGTTCGGTTCCATCAAAGAGGCTGAGATTAGCCCCAACTCAGTAACCATGGAAACTATGACTCCGGCTAAGCCTCAACCATGGCTAAGCCAGAACTGTGGCTCAGGTTTCCGTTCCATCAATCTGAGCCTCAACCCTGTTCGACCAAGGTGGCTAATGTGAATGCCAGCCAAGTAACCATGGTAACTTGTGCTGCCGGGTA
Source organism: Chelon labrosus (assembly GCF_963514085.1). Classification (NCBI taxonomy): domain Eukaryota; kingdom Metazoa; phylum Chordata; class Actinopteri; order Mugiliformes; family Mugilidae; genus Chelon; species Chelon labrosus. Next base: position 38,720,176 of record NC_140337.1, on the reverse strand, counting down.
AACCTGGTCTGTAGCAGGCTAAAAGTGAAGCTTAGCACCATCTATGATCAAAGAATGTCCAATAGACAGAAACAGAGACACACAACTGTCATGGAATGATAAAATAATATGCAAAACATAAAATATATAATAAAATGTATTAAAGAAATTATTTATACTAATAATTATATATTATCCATAAGTACATTAAAGAACATTATCACAAAAATAAAATATAATAAAAAATAAGACACAAATAAATTAATAAAATTAAATTAATTAGCCAAAAAATCTAATAAAAGGAAATTGAGGCATTGAAAATAAAAGACTGAATATGTACACCAAACCACAATTAGATGTAAATGTGTAAAACCAGCACCAGCACCAAGGGTCTTCCAGGACAGGACCAACCCGTTGACCCACACAGATGCGTACCTGTGGGAGAGGTACCGGTTCAGCAGGCAAAGCATCGTGTATTTATGCAGTTTGCTTGAACCACACATTATGAGGGTCACTCGCCGCAGCCAGTCTCTGACCACTGTGCAGTCAGTCTGTATTGCACTGCGGTTCTTTGCCAGCGGTACATTTCTCTACAGTGTTGGTGATGCTGAGAAGTTAAACAAGGCAACTGTTTGCAGAGCGGTAACAATTATATGTCCTCTATTCATTTGTGATTATTTCCAGCATCGCCACATATTATGCAAAGGATTTGAGATGATCACATGGGGGCATCCATGATGTCATATTGTCATAGGCCATGACTAATTGGAAACAGAGACAGATGGCAATGAAGTAATATATTTATTTGAATAAAGTAATTTCCACAGTTATCGTTCATATTTATACATTAAACATGACACAGAGCAAACACATTACAGGTAAGAGCAGTCTACCTGGCCCTGAAGCAGTTCCTTAATATCTACATCACCTTCCCTGGCCATCATGACCCACAGCGGATCAAGGAGACATTCTATGCAATTGCAGGTTTGTGACAGTCATGTAAAATACTTTGATTAAATGTAGCCTATCATTATCAAAACTGTAGGCAAGGCAACTTTATATAGCACATTTTAGCACAAGGTGATTCAAAGTGCTTTACATAAAATAAAATGAAAATACGACAATTCAACATATAGCATCTGGGACAAAATACAGAAGTAGCACAAATACAGCATGTAAAAATGACAGGCTTAAATGAAAATGATATAAATTCTATACAATTAAACAGAGCAATTGGCCATGCAGGAAATAAATTAAAGCTATCCCATCGATTTGCATAACAATCAGTTGATAAATGTGATGAATATCACTTTCTAACATTACTACTAGGGCTGCCAAATGATAAAATATGGAGAATTTCACATAAATTGCAGTGAAACAATAATGCTATTTTTATTATGTTCATATGAATGTTGAACATAATGAAATATTTTATTTTGTCACTTACACATTCAGCCTGTCGGCAATATTCTGCCACGCCACATCTCTCGCTTTATTGATTGCCGCGGTATTGCCCTTCTTTCGGATTATGTGGCTGTAATCCTCATATAGCTCCATGAGGAGGGTTTTTCTCCGCTGCAGAGAACATTTCTGCACGCTTTCCCTTGCTTTTCGGCACTCGACTATAATGGGCTTTTTAGTTTCCCTGTGGGCGTGCACAAGTTGAGACTTAACAGGTGAGGCTTGACTAAGCATCAGGTGGAGCCAGCTGATTTCACTTGATGGAACGACTTGGAGCTAGATTGGGAAGTGGAGCTTAGTCAAGTTTCAAGCTTACACCCAAGTCTGGCAATTCTTAGCTACGTTGATGGAATACCCCCCAGATCCTCCTCTTCTTTTCTCCATCCAACTGAAACTGAAAGAAACTAAAACATGAATCCACAGTTTCAGCTGAAAGACTTTTATTGTTGTTATTGAGGATTAAACAACATTAGAGCAACATGTAGATAGAAAGCAGTTCCTGAGATAAAAACAACTTTAATTAAAAGAACACAAGCAACAGAGATCAATAGAAAGAACCTGAAGAAGAAGAAGAAGATCAGTTCATTCACACATGCAGCATATGTTACACCACTGAAACTACAACTATGTCATTGGTGTAAAGAAAATGTGTTTTATTACTCTGTTTGACAGGTAGTAAAACAATACTCTGCCCCCTAGTGGCAACAATGAATACATATATGAATAAAAAAGAAATGTAAGCAGGACATTAATGATGTGGCATCTATAAGAACACATAAATCCATAGATGCTGCACATTTCAACATGACACAGACAATGGATCCTTCACACTGTTTCTACTGGTTTCTATTAATCACCAGTAATCATCATCCATTGTGTCTTTGTTGTGTAAATACTCAGTAACAGCTGATCTCTACCTGAGGATCAGTTTGATGAGGAAATGTTCATTTAGTAACAGTCACATTAGAACAAGACTAATGTTGAAACAAATACACTGACACTGTGATGGTGATGATGATGATGATGATGGTGATGGTGAGGACAGACTGCTCCTTTCATGGGAAATAACATCACATATGTAACACTATGAGAATTAGTTTTACTTATTTAGCATTTAACAAATGATAAAAAAAACAATAACAACAATAAAAAACTAGAACTGAAATGAATAAAACCTCCCAGACTTCTCAGGACACTTTGGGTCACTGGTAGATCTTCTCGTGTGCCACTGAGAACATTCTGAAATCAGAATCAGCTTTAATGTCCATGTGTGTCCACATACAGAGTATTTGACTCTGGTAACTTTACTCTCTTGTACAGAAACACACGGAACTTAAATAAGTGAAAAAATAATAAATCTCAATCTATACACATAAAATATAGAATAAGAGCAGATACATTCACCAAACCAGGGTTTTGTATAGTGACTATACACAATAGTGCAGAGTTATAGTTTATTTCATGTGGATGGTCTCACACTCTGTGAGACCATCCACATGATCAGAGTTCATCAGAGCGACAGCCCGGGGGAATTGGTTCAGGTCCCGTGAAATTGTTGACCCCAGGAACCTGAGTGACTCTACTGTAGGGACTGTCCTGTTGAGGATTTGAAGAATTCTGGATTACTATTAAAAAGGAATGAAAGATTTCTTAGTGAAGATTGATTGTTTCTATGACTTGAGCTTCCACTGAGTCCTTCCTCTGTGGATACAGTCCTGCTGTTTGCTGAGTGTTGGAGGTCAGCTGCTACAGTGGGTTGCTCATGTCTGCTGGATGTCCAGCATTGTTAACTCCTGTCTGTCCTCAAGAAACAGCAGCAGGACACTCAGAGTTCAGCTGGACACTGATCAGAGACATTTAAAGCTGCTGAGGATCAGCTGATTGTTCAGGAGGAGGATGGTATCGATGTCTATATCTTCTGAAGATCAGAAAACCAACAACAGAACCAAGAAGAACACCAGGAACTATCAGACCAACTATCAGACCAACAGATCCATCCTTGTCTCCTTTGTCCCCCTTGCGTCCAGCTGTGTGACAGAAGCAACAGAATCAGGTGTGAGGTGTGAGGTAGCTGATGAGTGAAGAACAAACTGCTGTCAGACATTATCTACTGCACTCTGATCACATCACTCAGACCAGCTGTTTTCTAGAAAGTCTCATCAACAACATCTTTCTAAAAGTCAAACATCTGATCTGAGATCTTTCTCTCTCACATCAACAACCAGGAAGCAGCTTCAACTCTGATCAGAGACAAAGACACAAACTCAACTCTACTCACTCACCTGCTGGAACTACTTCCAGTCTGATGGTGCTCCTCTTCTGGTTTGTTTTTCTCTGAACAACACGACACTCATATGTTCCACTGTCCTCTATCGTCACATTGTTCAGAATCAGAGACACGTCTCCATCCTTCATCTGTCTGTCCTGTAGATCCACTCGGTTCTGATAAGATGGATGCTGGTTGTCTGGATCTAACTGCTTATCACGATATACAAGAACATATTCATCTTCCTTCAGGTCAGTTCTTCTCCACTCTACAACTGTGACAGGATCATTGTTCAGAGCTTTACATGGTAGAGAGACAGTCTGTCCAGGATCAGCTCTGATGGCTCTCTGTCCTGAAGGAAACAAGACAGAGCAGAGAGGTTAAAGGTCAACATGCAGCAGTCAGTCAGTGGGAGGAGCTACCAAAGAGAGGACACTGGTCTAACACAGGCTACTGAGCTAGGTGATGTTGTCTCATGCTGGAGTTGAAGTAAATAAATGTGGATCAACAGTTACTTTCACTGAAATCACTGCAGCTCAGAACAAAGAGAAGAAGTCTGAGTAGACGGTACGTAGGAGCCTGAACCAAGGACAACTCTCTGAGATCTACCTGCTGCTGAGTCACATCAACAAGGAAATGCATTTCAGACCAATCACAGCTGATAACGGTCTGGGGTTACATTTCTGGGGAGGTGCACATCAGACTACAGCGTTAGAGTCTGGAGCTACACCATTACACCACAGTGCTATAAATTCTATACATACACACATACATTGATACCTCTCACCCTCCTGGGGTGGTATCTGTGTCATCCTCAAGCTCGGGTCCTCTACCAGAGGCCTGGGAGTTTGAGGGTTCTGTGCAGTATCTTAGCTGTTCCTAGGACTGAGCTCTTCTGGACTGAGGCTTCTGATGTTGTTCCTGGGATTTTTTAATTTAAATTTTAAATGGATTTTAGTGGCTGACTAAATCAAACAATAGACACAGACATGAATACTGTAAACTTGAAGTACTTTAAGTCAACAGTATTGACTTTAAGTGGTTAAAAAAAACAAAAAAAAAAACAGTTTGGGCTGCCGACACGTCTTGTCCGTACTCGGACCAGGACTGCTAGCGCTAACAGCTCAGACGGTTTCTGTGCTCACTGCAACATGCTTTGCATTTAGATGTTAGGGTTGAAATGCTTCGGTGGTATGCAAACTCTTTTGGTTTTTTTGCACAATTTACACAGAACTCCACTCTTATCAAGGCTTCCTCCATCAGGTAGTTTATTTAAATAAAATGTGCCTTCCATCAGTTGTAGCAACGTGCTTTCATCTGATTCCTCCATTTTGGTAGCCGTTAGCTGTTAGCTCTGACGTGTGCATCAGTGTAATCTGTGTTCCAGGAAATCGTGCACTGAAAAAAGTTACGTGTTATGTGGAATGAAAACTGTGATTAAATGCGTGAATTTTTTTAACGATTTCATTTGTTTGTAATTAATTGGAATTAACACGTTAAAGTCCCACCCCTAGTTTAAAATGATCAAACACAGCTGAGAGGTTTTCATAAGCTCAGGTGACGACTAGCAGAGAGACCACAGCTAATGACCTCTGACCCCCACCATCACCTGTCACTCAAAGCAGCCACGCCCCTAATTATACTGAACTTTAAACCTTAATAATAATAAACAGATGAGTTATACAAATAATTATAGCTGCATAGACCAAAACTAGTATTATATTAAATGACAGAGAAAACATTGAAATCATTATTTTGGAGAAGAAAACCAAAACAATGTCTGCTGTGGTGGCAGCTATCAAGATTATATTTCACCCTTAGAAATTAATGTTTTGAGTATATTTAATTTAAGATTGTAAAGTCTGCCTCATTGACCTTGGGAGGAAGAGCAAATTAAATATGACCTTTCCTTATCTCTCTAATTTCTTCAATTCTAAATTCTTAAAGAATATATTGTCTTTTAACAGGGTTTGGAAAACAAACAGAATGTTTCAGGGTCAATGTTGGAACACTGAGTGCTACAAAAATCTCTCCCTTCTCTGCAGAGCTGCCACAAACTAGGAGTCACTCTGGAGGCAAAAGCAGATCTTCCTGTACCATTGACTTTACAGGTGTCACCATGGTTACCACTAGTTTTTTATACTCTGAAATATGATGCACATTTCTATTTTTGTCCATTGTTACAACCCTGGCTCTCAGGTTGAAACAAAGGAGAGAGGCCACACAGAGCTCTGAGGATGTTTCAGTGTTTATTTAACTGAACAGCCCAAAAAGATCATCTATGTGTGTGTGTGTGTGTGTGTGTGTTGTTCAAATGGAGTGGGTGTGTGGGTGCGGGTGTGTGTACATGTGTGTATGTAGGTATATAAGAGACCAACACCAAACTACAGCAGGCTGTAGGCCATAACAGCAGCCAGCTGCTCAGCCACCAGAGAGAGAGCAGACTGACTGAGACGGCCTTATATCAGTAAAGCCACACCCTAAGGTGTGGTCTGCTTAGGACGGCCCACTGCTTCCTGTTCTCCTGAAAGGCACTGAGAGGAGAAGCAGACCGACAGGACCGTCACACCATAAAATGTGCAAGAGCCCAAAGCTTTTAGTTCTTTGATTCAGTTCCAAACACTTCATGTGTCCCTGGTGGAGACAGAGAGCAACAACATGGACAAAACATTTGAAAAATGCAAACATCACGAGAGGTATTTTCCACCGTGACTGTTCCTGACTAACTGAGCCTTCAGTGTCGTTATGGAGAGGAAACCTTTCTACTCCAGTCTTCTATACATGAACATCTTCTTAATAATATCTACCTCCACAAAAACACTCTTGATGAACTGCAGTTGCTGGTACTTCCGGGTACTTTCAGACCAGGAAGTTGTGACTCCTCGTCTCCGCCCGAGTTCAACACTTTTTATTAACAGATGTCTCATTGCACTGTTTAGTTGCCTCAATGTTTCTATCAGTCATGTCAAACTTGTCCAACTAGAACCGTTGAGGTTATGGATCGACCCATAAATCGCTAGTAGACACTAAATTAATGTTGCGATTACGATTTCAGAAAAGCAGCGGTTGTTGAACATTCATCAGCTCCAACTCCTAAATGATCCTCTGACTTTAAAGAACACGGAGAAACTCAACACAACTGATGAGAGAGTTTTAGCAGAATAATAAGAGAAGGATGCCGACTTCAGAGAACAACGAGGAACGGACCGCCCATACCCGTTACAGTGTAGGCTCCTTGTGGGAGAACAAACCAAGTTAGTTTCACTGTCCAACAGCAAAACAAAGTGTTTATAGTGTCTCCTCAAACATGTGGTTGATCCAGATCTACTAGATCCAGTCACCCGCTTTGGTTTCAACTCACCAGCAGAGACAGACAGGACGACGCTCAGTAAAGTCATGCAGAGAGACGCAGATGTAACAGCAGACGATGTAACAGCAGCCATCTTGTCTTCTTCTTCCTCCTCCTCCTTCCTCCTCCTCGGTTCATCAATATTTATTTAACTTTATTTTCAACATTATACAAGAGACAAGACAAATCATGAATATTTTTTTTCAAGGACGGTTTCTGTCATTTAATTAATATAATGCTGATGAATGTTCAAGTGTCAGTTTATTGGCTAAGTTTTGTTTTAGTCATGTTTCGCTACAGAAACAGGAAGTGGGACTGAAAAAACAATATAAAATGTTTATAAATACAGTGTATAATCCATCATGTCCTTGTAACAGGTGGAGGTAGAGCAGAGCGTAGTATTAATTAAACTAAAACATGAGTGAGTCTGGAGGAAGTGTGGGCGGGGCATCAGTATCACGTCAGCTTGAGCCTTCCAGTGGCGCCTGCGCACTGAAACTCCTTTGTGACTACTTCCGGCTCTCGATGTGGAGTACGCTGACGTACTGTGACTACCTATCACACCTTACCAACAATGGCTGCCACCAGGGCCGGATTAACAATTTCCAGTGCCCTGGGCAACAAGACTCAAGGGCCCCTCCCCCCCCGCCCCCCAAAGCAACAATCGCAAAGTCACAATCATCAAGAGCATATACCCTACACATGCTTCACTTGTATTGCCATGGTGTAGAAGTCAAGCCGCGCTGGTATATATTTTTTTTTTATTAATGTAGCGAGTTGCAGCGCAGAGCTTTTTTTTTTCTCAGCACCCCCTGCTGAGAATATGTTCCCGCGGCTATGATGTTTTTGACGTGATTTAACATGATATTTTGATCAAATGGGTTGCACAAATCTGCACATGATTAGGGAAGTGAGGACTGCGTTTGTAACCATAGGCGCCGATTTGTGTTTTCCTCCGTGGGCGCTCATGAGCGCACGCCCTTTAAAAAACAAAAAACAGCCGTTTCGCATTTCAGAACCTTAGCAAATGGACAGCGGCCGACACGAACACACACGCATAGACTCAATACTAAAGCCGTAAAGTAGACTATTTTTCAGGACAGCCCACTCTTCAAAAATACAGATAGGATTGGAGACGAAAGGTTGAACTAAACGCGATCAGCTTCGTGGGAAATTAAGAATCAATGCCACCTGTCTTGGTCTGGCACACGTGGGTGCTCAGTATTTTCCGTGAGTGCTCGAGCACCGGAGCACCCACGGTTTCGGCGCCTATGTTTGTAACGTGATCGAACATACCGTATTTTCCAGACTATAAGGCGCAACTGAATATAAGCCGCACCAGCTAAATTTTGGGGAAACTACAGATTGTTCCATATATAAGGCGCACCCGACTATAAGCCGCTGGTGTTTTAATGTTTAATTACTGTAAGGGTTTCTTCTACCACGGAGGGGATTGTCGGGACAGAAATGACTGTTTGGAAACGCAAAGCGTCCCATTTATTTACATTTGACAAACATAAATCTTTCGATCAATCAAACAAAAAATCAATCGATCAAACTTTCACATCTTTGACATTACAAACAGCATTCGTGCAGTGCACAAATAATACAACGGTGCGCTCCTAGCACACTTCCTGCAGTCATAGTACCGTAGTAGTGCAGTATAACAAAAAACAAAGCTTACAACGCTTGACGAGGCAATAACGTTAAATGGCTACATTTAATTTGTTTGTAAAAGTGCTTGCCTGTAACACGGCAGCTAAAGTGCAGTAACCCGCTGCTCAACAAAATAACCAGCATCTTTTTCTAAAACAGCCAACACAGCAGTAAAGGTGCAGTAACACGGCCGTTTACTGTATCAAAATAACCAGAAAAGTCCGTTCTTAATCCTCGTGTCATCGTCTATGACATGATAGTCGCCCCTGGTGACCGTTAGCTGTAAAAATCCATAAGACGTTGTATGAGCCGCAGGGTCCAAAGCAAGTGACAGAAGTAGCGGCTTATAGTCCGGAATTTACGGTAATATTTTGACTGTGCCCAGGGCCCCTTACTGGTCCTGTGCCCCTGGGCAAGTGCCCAGTTGCCCTAATGGTTAATCCGGCCCTGGCTGCCACTCTGTCAGCAGAGACTGTCAGTGTTGACAGACTTGCTGGCAAGCAGAGCAGAGATGAAGTTTACCAAGCGTATTTTTTTATTCATCCAGATAAAACAACATTTAAGTGACATTTAAGCGGCAACATGGAAGGGAAAGACAAGAAGATAAGACCTCAGTGGTGATTGGTGGGTTGCACTGTGACGCTGTTTATATTGAATAAAGAGTAATGATCACCATGCATGTATTTACTGCATATCTGCACAAGTTACACATAATTACCATTATAGTTATGACAAACATTTGCAGTAGTAGTATATTATATTTCACTGTTTCAAGATCCCCCATGCCCTTTCAAAGACCAGCAGGTAGGGTTGCCACCTTTCAGAAATGAAAATAAGGGACGCCCACCACGGCTCCTCGGGGCCATGACCACCACGGGCCGACTCCTGTGGGGCAGGGGGCCCGCAGCAGTGGTATGTTTTATTTTGTGCTGGTGTTTTCAGTAAAGGGATGATCAAGAAAGAAATTAGTCATATTTAAAGCTTGAAATGCTTTATTAACAATAAACACATTCTTATGAAGTGCAGTTAATTAAATCTTTAATTAAATGTGTACCAATTAACTTTTTAACAACTTTATTTATTTGTTTGTTTCTTTATTAACTGTTAATCTATTAGTATTTGTTTTTTAAGTGGCCATATATAATATTTATATTGTCTAATTCTACTGTATATTAAATAAATGATCATTCATAAACCACACATGTCAAACTCAAGGCCCATAACTGTATCAGGGTAGATAATATTTATATCTATCAGAACTGACCCGCAGGTGTTTTACGTGCGTCAGACAGGTACGTCAATTAGCTCCTCCTCCCAACTTTACTGACATACTCTTCAGTCTCATGGTTGCCTTGGCAACCGCTCAGCATATCGGTACGGCAGCGCGGTGCTCTGGTACAAGTATTAGAGCACTAAATGCTAAAATATGTTAACGGAGATCCTGACACAGAGACGCAGTAACGCTGTACCAGTTAGCAGCGTTACTACTACGTCTTTGTGTAAGACGTACCAGTTACCAGACAGTTAGCACACACGGCTAACAGAAAACTACTATAAATGACAACACCACTGCAGCTAAACACCAGTCTGTTAGCATACATGCTAACATACAGACACACTGAAAGTGTCCGTTAGCCAAATAACAACATGTACAACACGGTATTAGCATTAGCATGCTAACTTAGCCCCGTGGCCCACTGTCCTAAACAACCAATCAAACCACAATAGTCTAATAAAGTTGGCTATGAACTGAACATCTTCTGGCAAAATCATTGACCATTATTGTTAGATTTATTGTTGATGTGTGTGTGACAGACATGTGTTTTGGACATTTATGGAAATACGGATTGGTTCAATACGGGACGCATTTAATTGCCAATTAAGGGACAATTCTGCAACCCTACCAGCAGGTGGCTGTTTCTGAGGGAACATGGGCCCTTGACCTCTGTCACATGAAGAATATACACAAACATGGACACAGTTTCAAGATTCCCTTAGACTACCATTTTACTTGATCTGACTCTAAAACCTCAGTAGATACAGGTCACATGCGTTGAGTGTTCAGGGTACTAACATTTGTAGCACCAGTTCAAAAGTATAGATTAATAATAATAATGAAACGTAGGCTATTCAGACTTCCTAAATAGATCTGTGAAGGTATTAAATAAGGACAGTATGTACGAGACCAACATCTTGTTCAAACGAGTTTTAATCAAGAATCAGCTGCTACACATCAGTATGAGACATCTAAACCATTTAACAGAAGGACCAGTGGCGTCATTAGGCCAGTTTTAGGTTATATTTTAGGTTATAAATATTCTTAAGCCCCCCTAAATAGTTTGGTGTTGTTATATTATTATTATTTTTTTTTTTTCACAAAAAATGCAGACAAATTCAATATAAAGCGTCCAGCATATCAGTTTAAATAAATGATCATCTAACCTGTCATTAAGGACTTAAATGTGATCATATATCTGTCAGTTTCCCTTCACTTCGTAGTGTACGGTAGAGAGAGCCCCTGTACCTTGTTATCAATCCATTCCACTTGTTCAGAACGCTCACATTACTGATAATCCAGTCCACGTTTCCCTGCGACCTTGCTTGAGGCTCGGTACCCGCAGCCACACAGAGCCCAACAGAACACCGTTAGGAGAAGAACATGAAAAGATGGATGGATGCGCAAATGGATATAAGAAAGTTTTCAGGAAAGTAAGTATTGATCACTGCTGGTAGTAACAGTTAGTTAGCTCCAGCCCCCAGCTAACAGCAGAAAGTCCCATGTAATTAATGAAATGCTCCATGTTTGACAAAAACCTGGCTTACACACTACAGACAATCTCTGCGCACGTCTTACCTTTGTTGTTTTGGCTCAAAAGTTACATTCCAGCTGTAAAAGAATGCTGCTACTTAGCTAGCTAGCTTTAGCTAGTTAGTCTGAAATCCCCTGTGAAGGTCCTGGTTGTTTAGAGTTCAGTGTAACTCTCTTTACCATATCTTTGGGGTGACTTCCTTCTGGAGCATCAGCGGTGTTTCTCACTTTACGCATGGATGCACACCGTGAAACAGGAGCTGAGCTCATTCACGTATGATTATCATCAATAGACTTTTATTTGAGAGTAATAATTAAAAAGTGGAGAAAGCCAAGTTATATAAACACACACACATAAATATGTGTAAACCAGATTAGCCTGACCCAAAAATTACTTTATTTCAAGTAAGTAAGTAATATTTTTCAGGTCTTGAAATTACAACCATTTTAGTCACATATGTGCGACTTCAAAATATTTGGGAGCAAACAATTATTGTGTGCTGAGCGAAAGTCATGGCATTAGCCTCTATGTTGATCAGTTATTAATACAATTCATCGTGTATCTTGAAGGGTCAAAAGGTAAAAACAGACGGCATTCTTTGATGCTTCCACCAAGTAACTTGCAATTGTAGCCTTTTTTTTCTTGTTAATGCTGTAAACATTCTGCTACTGTGCAAACCTTTGTTTATTGTCGTACTGTATTAAACAAACAGACTGATAATAAATACTAATAAATAACTGCTATTAACTAATAAATAATTTCTCAGTCTTTGCTAACTGTTTGTGAAATTTTGTGCTCGCGCGCTCGTTTGCTCACATCCTGTGCATCTCCTTGGGGCTAAGCCCCCCCCGTCCTGAAAACCTAGTGACGCCTCTGAGAAGGACAATTAAAAGTTATTAAATTTAATACATAGAGAAGCATACCACCCATTCAGCTATATATACTGTGTTACATGCTAACGGCTCAAATAAATGTGTAGGCAACTTTATTACTTTACACAATGAAGTTCTCTGATAAACTTTAATGTATATTAAGGGAAACTGTTTTGACTGAAAGAATGAAAACTGAATAAAATAAAATTATATAAAGTTTTAATTAAAACAAAATGTTTTGTGGTAGTCTGCAAAAACAGACAAACACATATGGCCGATGGTTTTTATTGATTATTTATTGAGTTTTTATTCAGTGCAATAGTCCCACAATTTATTGCCGATAAATGATATTATTGTCAACATTATTTTGAGACCATTTTCACTAATGTAATGATAATATGGCATAATAATGCAAGTACACCCTTTCAAAAGCAATAAACTTTTATTTCTCAAGAGTTTTTAGGGGTCCAGGATCATTATTGATTTTGTTGCGATTTTTATTCACCTGTTTGTTCTGCTTGGCTAAAGGTGTCTGTACAGGACAAACTGCAAGGGCAAAAGGCATCAAACCTGCTAACTTGGTAGAAGTCCAAGCATGTCTCTTTGCCAGGTGCCAATACACATGCCTGCAGCTAGGTGGCGCTATAATAAGCCAATTTACGTTTTCTGGTTTCTTATATAGCCCTGGTTCTAATGGACTAGGCCACGCCCATTTCTGCCTCCCATTTGTTTCCCCGCCATTTTGAAAAAATTGCACCTCAAAGCAAAATCAATGGTGTAATGTGCAAGGAAAAAACTGTCCTTAGGCGATTCTTTGGTTTTGTTCTTTTATTGCTTATTTATTTACAAACTAAACTTGGGGGGAAGGGGAAACAAAAGAATCTACCTACATACAATAAATATTATGTATATATACCCTACCCTAAGTCATATGAATTGTTGCTACAGTGTTAAAAGCTCTATCCATCTTTGTTGAAATTGGAGCGCAGCACCTTTTAGCGCTATCCCTTTAAGAAAGACGGTAGTCTTGAGTTGTTGTTGAAGTTGTGCATGGCTGTGGATGTGTGCCACTGAACTGAGGGCATGTTGTCATAGAATGTAAAAAAAAATCTACCCACACTGTCTTCATGATCTACCGGTCGATCAGGATTGGGCACCACTGCTTTAGGGTGTTCTCAAATCAACACTGGTTAAGGTTAACATTTCTTAACCTTTAATATGTCTCTGTTGCTTGTTCTCAGTAATGTGGCATCTGGATGAGGAAACTAGTCGTCAACATCCCCCCATGAAGAAGTCACTAGCTGACAGTTTCACTTTCAAACACATTGACATTTGTAAAACAGTGAAGTCCTGACTTGCAGCCAGATCATCAAGCAGTCGGTAGCTCTGAGCTCACGTTAAATCTGTTAATTCTTTCTTTGTTGATTGTTGAATGTAAAAAAACAGGAAGAACAAGTTTCTTAGCAGCAGACACCACTGTAACTGACTTCCGTCAGCTGAAGATGTAGGTTTGGTTTTTGACAAGGGAGGACAGGATTTTTGGAAACGTCAGCTTGAGAAGCATGGAAAAGTAACAACACGCTGTTTTAGTACTATTAAATGCTACTGATGGTGCTGAGGTGCTGTCTGTTTTCATACAGACTATACATATCTGCAGCTCACAGTATTGATAAGTTCATACCTTTATGTTCAGTTTTGTTGTGTTCTATTAGTTGACATTGTTGCTGTGTTTGTAGAGCGTGTTTTTTGTCCTTGATGTCAGTGAATGCACCATGGTAGTTATGGTAGAGCTGAGAGTTTGCCCAGTGAGAGTCTCATATTATTAGTGTCAGACTGACGGTGTTTATGGTGTTGATGTGGTCTACAGCTGACAGTAGCTTGTGTTCAAGCTTCAATAAACTCTCAGAAAATCCTCCGTAGCTTCTTTTGTGTGAGATGCTATGATATGTGTTCAAGTCAAGAGCATAGATTTCATTACTTTCTATTGTGACGTCATCAACAAGTTGACGTCGACTCGACTTTCACCACATATTAGTCGACTTTTAAAAATCAGTCTGTCAACCCCTATCACAGACGTTTAAAAACATCATGGAGGAGAAAACATTTCTTACACCTTCAGCTCTCACTAGTAAAGGAACATGTTTGAGGGTTTTATACGTCCAGAGTTGATCAGAAATCACCTCTGCAGTCACTGATAGTCAGTCTAACAGCAGCCTGCTAAACACCACGCTGCATAGATTTAGGATGTAATCTGGATTTGGAACTGAAGGATGACTTTTTAACAGGAACATGAATTAACTGACGGAATGTGGCCCTGGACAGACTAATATTAGAAGTAAAAGTACATAATGTCTATAATAATCTATAATACGTGGGGGGTGGTGGTTGATGGACGGCCTCTGTTGCTGTTGTCATGGAGATCATTGTCAGTGACACATAGAGCCTCTATTTACTTTCCTTTTGTTGTCATCACATTTCTTTATAATTTGACTACCGCCCATCCCTTCATTCCTTCATTCCTCTACCTTCCTGGTTGATTGAGTGCTGGAAGCTGATGAGTCATCACTGTCAGAGACTTTCAGCTTTATTTCAGCTTTATTTCAAACTTCCACTGAATGTGATGTAGTCAGGTTGAGAGATTCAAGTCAGGAAAAAAAGAGGAGGAAGAGGAAGACAACATCAGCGTCTCTCTGCATGACTTTACTGAGCGTCGTCCTGTCTGTCTCTGCTGGTGAGTTGAAACCAAAGCAGAGCTGCCAACTCTCACGCTTTCGCCGTGTGACACACGGTTTTGCCTGTTTTCACACGCACTCACGCCACACATCCAATTTCTCACGCAAAAAAAAAAAAAATCCGATCTTGGTCCGAGACGCTTCCGTTCCTTTTCAAACTCCACGACGGTAGATGAAACTACTTTGAGAAGTCAGATAAAGAAGAGAATCTGAGCTGAGACTAGGCCAGAACCATGCACACAGATCATAGACAAGGACTTTTACCTAGTTAAGAATTAGTTTAATACCATTTTAATCAAAATATCAATCAACCTACCTAGGTCAAATCTTAAACACTGATCTATGATAAGGCTTTATTGTCATTTAGGCACACCGATAGTTTTCTGGTTGAATATTCAGCTCAAGTCTACAGACTAAGACCTACAAGTCATGACGCTGAACATGAATCAGAATAAGTTCAGGTATTGCACATCTTTAGCAGACCGCCCAAAAATGCACTAGAATGCTGGAAACCACATCTACTTAATTCAAAATCTCCTGGGGGTGGACCTTCAGCTATGTCTGCTTCACAGAATGTAACCAATATTGTCCATCTCCAGTGGGCTGCCCCTATCAACAGCTTTGGACCTGCCCACAAACCACCAGAATGCAGGGTACAACATGGGTACAACATCAAATTAATTCCAATTATCTTATATCTGAGCCACCAATTTGTGTGACTGCGTGCACGGCATAATTTTGGTCACCCACGACAAAATCTCACTCCAAGGTTTTTTGAATAGTTGGCAGGTATGCCAAAGCGTCTTTAGCTTTGACATGTTCAGGAACCTTTCCATTATTACATTACTGTTATACAACAATTCTTTTTAATAACAGGAGTTTAACGCGGTGTAAACCATCTCCAAATGATTGTTCTTGATTGTTCATTTTTCTCTCTGGTCTGCTCTCTCCCTCTCTCACATATAACATATCAATATAATATAAGTAGTTTGTGTCCACTGAGTTGTTCTAGAGGAGACAGTGAGTTTAGTTTTAGTAGACGCCTAGAAACTGTTTGCAGTACTCAGTCTGTTTCCTGTAACACAGTAACCAGAGTTACAGGTTACTGTGTTTCACATCCAAATACAAATCTCAGCTCATATGAACCCAATCATTGTTTCATCTGGTTTTATTTACGTTTGACTAAACAGGGTTTGGGCTCTGTGCTACAGGGGGAGGGAGGTCACTTCTCCATATAGGATATAGACATGTGCTGTAAACTGAGTCTGCAGTTGATGTGTCCCTGATTTATTTTTATTGGTTTATCGGTCACTTGGCTGCAGACGGGGAATCTGAAAATGAATTTCTGAATGTGTTCTGTGTTTTACTTCCTGCAGTACGTAGAGGGTTAAAGAGTTCATCTCTTAAGTCCTGGGGTGCTGGGAGGTTAAGCTTGACTAAAGAAATAAATCAGGAAGAGCTTCAAAACTCTCAGGTCCACATGAATGACCCATGAATCAAACTGGGTTTCTACCTCTTGAAAGGGAATCTGGCTACAAACTACTACTGACTCCACTACAGGAGATAATGTACACACATTTTATTTAGCCTGGACAGCATCACATTCTACCACTGTGCTCATTATACAATCCAGAAGAAGACTGATATTTCCTCCCTATGGCTAAAGCTAACTGTCACTACTATATGACTGTAGTGTTTGTCATGTGTAGTACCACCATTAGCCCACTAGATGGAGGCAATGGTATGATGTATGGAAATGAAGCACAGGGATCATTCTGCCAGGAAGTCACAATTATTTGACTAAATATTAAGACATGAGAGGAAATGACATGCTGACTGTCAAATTCAAAGTTTGTCTGTGTGTTTTCTCTGTTAGCTGAGGCTAGCTGGTTAGCTCCTGCTCTGTGATGCTTGATATGAATAGAAAGATTAGCTTCTGTAGTTTTAAATGACACCCAGCATGACTGAGTGTGTATCTCTGATATTTACAGGCTCTTTAGGTTAAACTTTTAAACACATTTAGGAGCAAAATAACATTTAAATTCTTGGACAATAAATTTCAGGCTTACAGCTTGAATGGTTCACTGTAGTACTTTGTATTTGGACTGATACACAAGAAGGATTCATTTCAGGAACTATATTTATGAACAACTTTAGCTAAATGCTAAATGCTAATCCATTATCCACTCTAGTGTCCACTGTTTAAATATGTAAAAGGTCAGAGGTCAATAACTTCATGTAACTAGTGTCTCAGCTAATAGTGGCAGGTGTGACTAGTGAGTAGAAACTATGGAGTTTGCCTTCTTAACTGCAAAGAAAGTAAAGTACTTAGTACCTACTGGCAGTACAGGATGGACTGGAAATTGTTCTCATCTTCTAACTAGAGAGGACGTTAACCTTTCACTAGAGGAGGAGTGTGAATCGGAATAACCAGAATCACATCAGTTTAATAACTGTGGTGGGGAAAGACAACCTGATTTAAGCCTGAACCATTCCTCTTTGTTTGCACAGAGATCTGACTCTGCTGAGGTCAGATCTGATAAGTAGCGCATAGCTTTATTATTGGCCGTTTGCACCTCATGGAGGAGACAAGCCGTTTACGTTTTAAGGGACTGTATTTCTTTCTCTAGAGCTACTTTGCTCTGAAAGGCAAGGTTGGATTTCCTGTGAAAGTTCAGAGGCAAACATCTTAACAATGGACCTGTTAGATGCATCTCATCCCTGCACTCACTGACATTCAACTTGCTAATGAATTCAGGGTAGCCTGGGTTTAGGCTCTGTGCAAGGGAAGAAATTAATTGCTCTACACAGGGGTTCTCCATTGTTATGTGGGACGGAGGTGTCAATATGGGATGGAGGTGTAATATGAACAGCTTGAGTTTATGAATAAATTGTTACCACACTGCACCTGTTTGCAAGTACAACTGGACATCTTCTCCTGTGGTAGACTAGTGGGATTGAACTTTAAGACTTCTGGCAAGTCTAAAAGTTGTTGAAATTAATATTGCACAATTATGAATAATTGCCAACAGTACTCTGCCCTCACACGGGGCACCATCTATGTTGGGCCTGTGTACTAAGGCACTCAATATTGGGGTTTGGCTATCATAAATAATGAATAATTATCAAAAATAATTATATATTATTAAATAATTGGATATGAATTTCTAGATCACCTCGGGGCACCACCCTTCTAGGAAGGGAAAAGATAGCCAATCAATCAAATCAGTCTCATAAAATATTTTTTAAATTGTCAATTTGGATTTGTGATTAATAATTAACTTAATAACTATAACCAAAATTACCACATTAACAACTAGTTAAGGTGAAGGAATTTGAAGTTCTTGACAGGGTAGACGTTGGCAGTATTCACTCATGTGCAACATTAAACAGACAATTTGTATGTTTAAAAGACATTTATTTACAAGAATTAGAGTAAAAACATACGGTCTAACTACAGTATACTTTAAACCGGTGTGTGTGTGTGTGTGTGTTTAGCCTGCAAACCTTCTGTTTGGGACTTGAGGTTTCCAGTGCTTCCCTTTGTTTCCAAGACAAAGACAAACATGTGGTTAACTTGTTTATGCATGGTGAGCTTCCATAGCTCACCACCAGGTTCAGGTCCCAAGACTAGTAAAGTACATCTTTGACTTCATAGTTATCTTAGTAACTGTGATGGAGGCTGCTTCAGTATCTCAGTCTATGGTAGCCACAGGGCTGTGGCAGCTTGCTAGTTTTGGTAGGCTAATGCTAACTGCCTGAGATCAGATAGGCCAACGCCCCTTATGGCCTTGCTTTTTTTTCTTTACTTATTTATTTCTTTATTTTTTATCCCATCCAATGACAGGAATGCATATTTTGAACATACAAAGTGTTCACTATGTTGTCTTCAGTCTCTCTGAATTACACAAGGATATATAAAAAGATTTTGTTTTGTTTCATCAAATAAAGACTCAGAACTCTGTCTCTCTCACACACCCACACACACAGATCTAAAGCTCTTCACAGCACAGAGGTGTGTATCGGCACAAACCAAAACGAAACAAGTCATATTTTCCACCTGACATCTTGGTAAAAACCACAGAACCACACGAGAACAAAACAACAAATGAGACCAGAGTTTATTGATCCTGCAGAGAAACCAGACTGTTGTTACAGTCACAAATAAACTTAAGTTTAAGTTACTGAGGACATAAAAGCACTAATATTAACAAAGATATATATTTATGAAAGCAACCATCAAACACTTAATATATTTACATAGTGCTGATGTTGTAATAAAATACAGAGCTTTATTAGTTTAATTTAGAGACATTTAAAACATACTGTATAAATACATTTTAAGGGCTGAGGGGACCAGTCAGAGTCCAGCAGCTGGACATCAGTGGGTGGACTGGTGGACTACTTCAGTGAAGAGTAGACGACCTCTGGCTCTGGTGGAACCTCTGAACACAGACACACACAGTTCAGAGTAAATCAAACACTGTTGTAGATTTTCAGGTTTTGTATTATCAGTCAAGATCTGTGATGTGCATCATTCTACAAAATCTGCCTCAGATGCAGTCCCAGTTCAGGTGTGTCCACAAACACATGTGGTGGGGACGGACTCTCCCATGACCACATGAATAAATGGAGAGTCAGCAGTTAACACATGAGGTCTGACAACTGGTCAGAGTTACCAGCACCCTGAGACTTAAAAATAGGAACCAGAACCAGACTTCCTTCTGTTCCCTTCCTTCATATCCATAGTGACATCAGCTCCATCTGATCAGACTACAGCTCAGTGCAGTCAGCAGGAGGAAGTTGCTGCTGTGGTTTTACATGCAGAGTTCTAAAGTTCTACATTTATAATTGGATCAAGAGACAGTTTGAGAGGCTGAAAACTCCCAGCAGAGGATCTCTGTTCTCATCAGTCTGTCTCTTTATTCTCTCATGGTTTCAGAAAGTCTAATTCCATCCTCACAACAAACCAGTGATGAATGGATCCTACTAACAACTACTGAGTGTGGACCAGAGCTCAGAGTTAAACACTAACTACACATCAGTTAGACATAAAAACAGGAACCTGCACCATAGACTTCCTTCTACACCGCCAACTCTGCAGAGTCAGCTGGACGCCAAACTGAACACATTTCCCAACAGCTCTTTCACATTCACCTTGTCTGTTTACATTTGCTGTTTGCTCTGGTTCATTGTCCTGAATCCTAGTCCTCTTGCAGACTAAATCAGATTGTCCTCAAGGATTTCCCTAAAATTTGCTGCATTCATTTTACCCTCTACATTTACAAGCCAGAAACTCCATCAAAGTAGCCGTAGAAGACCACTCAGATTGTCAGCACGGTCTCCACATGTGCCATGTTCCTTCTATTTCTTAATGGTGAATTTAACTGAACTCCAGGACATGTTCAGTGACTTGAACCTTTGGTGTAACAGTCCTGTGACTGTTCAACAAACCTTTCTCTGAGTAACTGGGAGAGTTCTTTTGTCTTCATGGTCTAATTGTAGCCAGGAATACTGATCTGAGCTAAGTCAGGAAGTGCTTAGCTTAGCTTAGCTTAGCTTAGCTTAGCTTAGAGACTGGTATCTCTGTCCACAGTTGAAAGTAAAGAGCAGCTGTACCTCAGGTCCTTTTTGGTCTGATGTCTATTTGTCCATAAGTGACGTTCTCTGCAGCTGGATCACTGTCTGGAGAATAAAACACACAGAGTTCCATTAATGAACGTTCTGCTGTTCTGCCTCCATTTTCATGGAATATCTGTGTAATTCTGTGACTCTTCCTTGCAGAGGTCCTAATGTGCAATCATCCTCCCTCCTCTTCACCACCACCATCTCATCCCTCTAGATGTCCAGAGATCTGCAGTGTGGGGGCCCATCAGGTAAGATCTGATCTGATGACCTGCATGTAACCAAAGCCGGCTCAAACAAGACTGGTTTGGTACAAAACTCTGGTCCCCTGGCTTCAGACTCTGTAATATCTCTTTGTTGAGATCTGTTAACTCTGACATCTAGAATCCTTCCTCCATTCAGGACACGATAGCAGTCCTGTTTATTTACTGCTTATGTTAACACTCCTGTAGCACATGAGTTAATAGATTATATATTTAGAAGAGATTAAATGGAAGGCAGCAGGTTTTCACAGGTTTTTTTCTCTTCTTAACACCTCTGGTGGAAAAAAGAGAAGTAGACGACCACAAACAGTTTGCTGCTTTTTATACAAACTGTCACATTTGACCACAAGATAGACTCACACATGTACACACTAAGAGCAGCCAAAGGAGACCACACTGTACTGAGAAATGCCACTACCACACCATCTGATCAGACTACAGTTCAGTGCAGTCAGTAGGAGGAAGTTGCTGCTGTGGTTTTACATGCAGAGTTAAAAAGTTCTACATGAATAATTGTCTTAAATAAGCCTGAGTGTCACATTTGCAGAGCTCTGTCCCCACTAAAAGCACTATTTTCTTTTCATCTGATAACACTTTTTAAAGTTCCCTTTACTTTAAGGTTCCCTTTCGCAGACAAGGATACAAAAGGGAACCTGAGTGAATGGGCCTACCCATTGGGTCTACCCATTCTTCCAGACAAGCACACACATATTCACACACCAGTGCCATGCACTGAGAGCAACTAGGGTTTCAGTGTCTTGCTCAAGGACACTTCAGCATGTGGCATGTTATGGTGATAGAACCTCTAACCTTCTCCACCTATCAAGTCACAGCCGCCCAGCATCTGGAGCCATATTCCCGTAGGGGCTCGACTCCTTCCTTTTCTGGAGTTGCCCACTATGAGGGGTGCTGTGCAGGTGTTGGGATATTCAAGAATTCCCAAATGACTGCCTCCATGTGAGCAGCTAAATACACTGCCTGGCCAAAAAAAGAAAAAAAAAAAAAGTCTCCACCTTGATTTAACTAATCAAACAGGTAGGAGCCTCCTGTTGGATAATTACTGCATGAGTGATTATCTTTCAGCTGACAACCAGTTATTTAAACCTAACTGATGCAATGAGTAGCTTCTCATTTCTTAATCAACCATGTCTAAAGACAAGAATCTTTGGGATGTGCTGGAAAAGGCTTTGTGCAGTGGTCAGACTCTCCCATCATCAATACAAGATCCTGGTGACAAATGAATGCAACACTGGATGGAAATAAATCTGGTGACATTGGAGAAGATTATTGAACCAATGATACAGAGAATGTGTGCTGTAATCAAAGATAAAAGCGGTCCAATGACCATGCCAGACAGTGTAAGTGCACAGTGAGCACCATAAGTTGTGACTTCCAAATGCCTTTCCAGCAATGCCATTCATCCACACCTTCCCACTGGTGGAAGGAGTTGATTGCCTTAATCAACCCAAAGACACTTGCACTTCTACTGCATGGCCAGTGGGGGTGTAAAGGCCCATAACACTGAGGAATAATTGAATGACCTCTATGTGACTGTGAGTCGATTGGAGAAGACTGACTGTTGTGTGACCTTATGCTTGAAACAACAATCCAGAGTATGTGATATTTTTGGACTCTGTGTGGAGTCCTGGAAGGGAGTCAATCTGGGGACTCCATATTTCTTCTGGGAGACTTTAATGATCATGTGGGCAATGATGCAGATAGTTAGAGGAGTGTGATTGGAAGGAAAGGCCTGTCTGATCTGAACCAGAGTTGTGTTTCACCTCCATTCATGCCTTAAGTTTGGAGGAAATGTTTTCTGGAAACACAACAAGTCTAGTTGCTCTTGGTTTAGCGTAGTTTTTTTGGATATACCATGACCTGGATGACTTAGAACCTTCACTGACACGATGAAGACCATAACTATTAAACATCAGCATGTTAGCATTTGATGTTAGCATTAGGTGTTAGCATTTTGATGTTAGCATTTATCTGAGACTAAAGCTGTAGTAGTGAACCATGGTGGAGAGAAAGAAGAGCAGCTGTACCTCTGGTCTTTGACTTGACTTTCTTGTCTCTGATGAATATTTGTCCATAAGTGACGTCTTGTGGTGTCCTCACTGCTGAGTAGACTGCAGCTGGATCACTGTCTGGAAAATACAATGGATACACATCACATTACTGCAGCTACTGCAGCTGATAGCAGTACTGCTGCTGCAGGGAGTACTGCTGCTGCAGGGAGTACTACGACACTCACACCATCTCTACTCACCATAAGACTTTATTAAAATGAAATCTGAATCTGTTTATATGTGAGGAAGGTAAAAAGTTGAGGTCACATGAAAATTAAACTGAAAGAACAGAGAATAATACTGAAGAAAGTTCCTTTAATACAATAAATACAAAACAATCAGTTAAAGAAACAAAGAAACATTGATTCTGTGAGTCTGATCTTCTGATCTAACCATGAGAAAGTCCATGTTCAGATCAGAATCAGGAAACAGAGCTGTTAGCTTCTGTTAACAGACTCACCACAAGAACGAACCACATGTTCCAGCACACAGAGAACAAACCTCCCTGACAACAGAGTCATGAACTAAAGATTACATTCACCACAGCTGATCTAGTATTAGATAAGTACATCAAATAGCATGTAACTATAGATACGAGGTGATGTTAAAGATATAAACTATAAATGTAATCCTGAAACTATCCACCTAAGAAGATCCTCCCTCACAGTCCATAAAGTCCTTAAACTCATGAAACTAAAGATATTTCTTCTCTATACACTAAAACAAAATCTTGATGACTTAAAGAAGTGACTACATTCCACAGTTCATGTGTTTCAAGTAGTTTTAAGACAGTACGAACGGACCTCTATAGACTCAGCACCCAGTAGTTTTGTCTTATTTGGACACATTGGCCATTAGGGGCCCCTACAGGAAGACATGGCCCTCATGGTTGCCATAACTCTCAGCCAGCTAGCCACCTGCCTGCTGCCTCCCAGCCTGATGTCCTCCAGCCTCCTGTTCCTTAGGGCTGCAGTCAGCTTTGTCTCTGTGTAAATGACCCCTGATTCTGCTGACATCTCAGTGTCCTGGTCTCCTGATGTCCTTTAAGTGTCAATGTCAAAGACCCGCCCTATGTCAGAGACAGCCCATGGGTCTGTAGTCAACTCCCCTCCCCTTTCGCAGCACCTCAGATTTTCGTGGCCTGGCCCACGTCTTCACCAGCATCAAGGTTGCACTCCTTTGACTCCTCCCATATTCTGAGGTCAGAGACCTCTCCAGTGTCCTGGTCTACTGACTCCATCAAAAAGCCTCAGGGTTCTATACTTTGGTGTCGGCTGATACCGCCTTAGTTCCAGGCTCTGCAGATGTCTCCAATCCATCTCCAATCCTTCTTCAGTTCCTGGGTAATTAGATGCCTTCCTAGCTACACCCTTGGGAGATCCTCTCTTCTGACCTCCAGCCAAACCTGCTGGGTTTCTTTGCTTTCACTGCCAGCCTCCAGGAGGTCTTTGCAGCAGTCATGGTCTGACCCTTCTGTCAGCTCTGGCTCCTGGTCTGCCTCTGGGCTGGACTCCTGAACTCTCAGAATCTTAATTATTGTTGACTATTCTGCTCCTTATTTTAGTTAAATGACCCATGGTCGTGATCTCTGGTTGTGTCTCCTAGATTTTGTTCTTTTTGGATTCAACCTTGTCTTAGCTAAAACTTCTTTGGATTGCTTCTTTTGTTGGACTCTTGCTGTTGGAATTCCCTGCTCATCACTGCAGTATGTTTTGTTTAACTTTCAATAATGTTTTATTTCACGTTCCTGTCTCCTCCTGTGTCTTGCATTTGTGTCCAGCCTTTCTGCTACACATGACAGTCCTGTGTTTGAAAAATGTTACCACTTTGTAAAAATGTTGCTACTTCTTTAAGAGGATGCTGCTATATAAACATGTCGGAACCATAGACTTCCTTGCATTGGACAAACTGAGTCCCACCCACTAACATGGAGGAGGTGGAGCTCTACTTGCTTTGGCTTCACTTTAGAGGAGCTGTTCCTAGATACATCTTTATACTGTCTATGCTCTGACCCCTCCAAAAATATACATGGCCCTCACCAAGACAAAGAAAACACCCGTTACAAACTGGGTCAAAAATAAAGTGAAGGAACTACTCATCACTACCTCTGCTCCGTCTGATTGGCTGTTTCTTGTTCGCTGATATTTTGACGTCACTGTACGTGATGTCTTCTGGGACGTTTTCTCCAACAGCTGAAATGAACCAAAATGAACAACAATTTAATTTAAATAAAACCCAAACATTTAAAATCCAGAAGTCTGTGTCTCACCTTGAGGTTTCCTACGAACACGTTGTCTCACCAGGAGAACCAGAAGAACCAGAAGAACCAGAGAACAGAGAGAAGAAAGAGACAACAACACAGAGAGGAGAGGAGAGGAACCAGGAGGAGGTGTAGATGTAGGAGGAGGTGTGGAACCAGGAGGAGGTGTGGTGGTGGGTTTCTCTAGAATGAAGCAAAGCTAATAATGAACTGATTGTCTCATTGTGAATGTTGAAAGCTGCTGAAGAATCATCTCTGACCTCCTCACCTGTGACAGTGATCCAGCTGGATGGAGACTCTCCATGACTGATGATGTGACACTTGTAGAGGCCTTCATCAGACCTGGTAACATGGTGGATGGTCATGTGACCTGTAGACTCAGTCCTGATCAAGGAGCCATCTTTATAGAAAGCAGCTGAGAGGATGGAGGGAGTGGTCTCTGTTTTACAGAGCAGAGTGACGTCATCTCCCTCCATCACAGGGAGGACAGGACTCTGCAGGATCACTGGTCCACCTCAACACAGAGACAAACTACAGCATTTCATCCATTTCCACACAGCTTCATCAATACTAACTCCACAGTCTGAGCTTACCAGAGACAGTGAGGTTGATGCTGTTACTGGTTGCTCCCTCTCTGGACTCACACCAGTAAACTCCACTGTCTGATGGGTAGGTGTAGCTGATGTTACAGGAAGAACCAGCTGCTTCTCCCCACCCATCTCCACACTGAGTCCTCTGTCGTTTGGTGGTGTTTCTCCTCAGAGTCCATCCTGCAGAGCTGTCGTCCTCCTCACAGCTCAGAGACACAGAGTCTCCTTTAAAGACCTGAGAGCTGCTGGGACTCACAGTCAGACGAGCTGGGAGGGTTCAGATGAAACAATATGATTCATTTAATGTCTTTTCTCTGAGAGATGTTGACTGAAAGCTTTGACTCTACTGAGTAATAATGATGAGGATTGAACAGGTTTAAAGTGAATGAAGACGTTGACTAACCTTGGTTTGTTGTGCTGAACAGCAGAGAGCTCAGAACTAAAGAGAAATTATATAAATACACACAAATCATGAAACAACCCACAGCTATAATGCTAATGAAACATATATGATATATGTATACACAGTTCTGAAAACTGCTAGTCAAAATACCTAAATACTACTGTACCACTACACTTCACTCGCATAGCTGCTAAATACTGTAAATGTATCTAAGTTTGCACTTGAGTCTTACAGTCTATATTTTTATTCAATTTCTCTCGGTGTACATAACACGTATATTGCTTACCTGGTGTGTAAACTAATGTTTTACTGTAGTATTTATATATTTTTATTACTACTGGCTGCAGTACAAGAATACATTTCACTGTGCATTGTACTATGTATAACTGTGCATGTGACAAATAAAAACATATCTATCTATCTATCTATCTATCTATCTATCTATCTATCTATCTATCTATCTATCTATCTATCTATCTAATGTTTGTTTGAAGGAAAGGAGCACCACACAAAGGTCACCTCAAGAGATGTGTTCTCAATAATTATTCATCATCTGTAGAGGTCAGGTGATGAACATGAAATACATGAATTAAATTGATGCCCACAAAGCAGGAGAAATCTACGAGATAGCAACATGTGTCTCAGTTTGAATTGTATTCAAGAAATATGGTCAGAAACTCTGGAGATCACACTGAGGTCTGAGAGACCATGAAAACTTTCAAAGAGAGGTCTTTGTAGAGTTGTGAGAAAAACAAATAAAATGCCTTGTTTGTCAGCCAGAGACCTGAGGAACATTTAGCAGAGTGTGTTGTGGTGGTGCAGGTATTTCTGTGTTTACATTTCATAAGACAGTTGAACTACAGTGGTACAGCAGTTAAAACAAACTCAGAGGTTCTGGACTTACAGAGCAGACGCTGTAGAGACGTTTCCTTCATTGTCCTTCTCACTCGTCTGACCTTTTTTCATCTTTTGTCAGTGACACCAAGTAAAGCCCGCCCTCTTCCTCATATATGAGCCTCTGTTTTTTTCCCCCCTTATTTGTATGAAGACAGTTGTTAACTAACCTTTTTATCGTGTAAACAGATAAAGTGATTAAACTAGCTAAGAAATATGGATACAAACAGAAACATCCGTTTGTTGAAATCTGCAAATTGAATGGAACTAAAAGCCAATTAAGAGCTAAAATGTCCTAAGAATTTACAAATGATGAGCCCATTGTAGCTAAATAACTAAAAATGTTCCATTGTTCATGCATAATTTGAGACGATGACACATTTAAACTCTATTTTAATATGGCAGTATCATTGCCAACAGTCATTTTTAATCATAGATGAAAAGGCATCTGAAAATGAGATCTTGTCTTCAGTAGAAAAGAAAACTCTGGGACCAACAAGTCATTGTTATGTCAATAAAACACATTCATCATTTTTAATCCAGTCAAGTAGCAGGTAGCACTGAACAGACATGTAACACAGGTCCTTAGCAGGACTGTTATGTAGTATGTGATGAAGTGATCTGAATACACTGACTAGTTTTAACTGACCATTCAATCACAAATGTGGTAGTGGACATCATGAAGGTAAACAGTAACACAATGATTACTGTTTCAGCCTCAGACCATCACCTCCTCCACTAGAGGGAGATGTTTATCTGGGAGCTGTGGGGCAGCAACTAGATATTTCAGGTTTCACTTCCACCATTACAGTTGGTTAAATTTGTGACATTTTGAACATGTTCCAAATCTGCTGTCCTCCAGTTAATTTGTAGTTTGATAACAGATTATAATGACTATCAGTGTAAAAGAGTGTGAAGCTTCAGCTGTACTGTGTGTTCACTGTGAGGCCAGGTGATCTATTTGTGATGTGTGATCAACAGCCTCAAACACACACAAACTTTTGACTTCCCCATTCATCTCCATCTGTGGAGGTGTCTTAACACCCCCTTCTGGAACTGCTCACCTGCTTGTTGTCTTTATTATTGGAAACAATGAAGATGAGAAAACTATTTTCATGACCAAATTATACATAGTGACTTCTGTGTAAGTGGCATAGTTGTTAAGCAAGGTGTAGATGTCATATTGGGCACAAACACCACGATAATCTCACTTCACAATCTCAAAAGTGTTTGCACAAAGCACATATAATTGACTAATATTTGCAAATATACTCAGAAGTATCAAAAAAGACAAACACTGATTAGTTTTCTGACCACCTGATATGTTTTATGACACTAAATATGAATCTAAAAACTGAAGTTTTCCTTCCATAGGTGTGTGGTATTTAGTAATATTTGTAAAAATAACGGAGAGCTTCTCCATACCTCAACACAACACACATTCCTGCAGCGCCCTCTATGCTCACATCTGCATAGCACAACACAACATTTCCCCTTTCCCTGAAGGAATTACTTCCACAGGCTGATTAAATGAAACATTTTAAGGTAACAGCATTCTGTAACAATAACAAATATCAACTGCGTAAGTATCATTAATGAACAGCAGGAACATCAAAATATGTAACTTAATAAGTAGCACAAAATCTTCCACCAGGATGGTATGTAGGATTAAAACATTCACTTTTTGTATTCACATCATGTGACTCTTTAACTAAATTATATGCATTGTATGAAATGATTAACCACTAGAAAACATTACCTTTATTTTTTTTTAACTCAGTTCTTAGCTTCACATGAATTAACAGTAACAAACCATTATAACAGTAAGGAGCCAGAGTTTGCACCAAACATTACTGTATCAACATTTTGTAGTAAAGGAAACAAACCAATATATCAGTGTATAAATCATTTTCTTTATCTAACAAAACCTGTTAGCCAACGGGGTGAATTTCGTGTTCTCTTGCTCCGCCTCGGGCGTGGCTCTGGTGCATTATGGTGTACCAGAGCCATAAGTCCATCAAACGTAGTGTCACTGTCTGTACCAGTGGAGGTCAGAGCACCCTTAGGGAAGAATGCCAGCTTGGATGCATTCCATTTCCGACCATCACTGAGCAGGTAAGTGTTTGGTTCCACTTTCTCGATGATAGTCAGAGGTTCAGTGAATCTGGGTGATCCCTTTAGAACATGTTCGGATCTCCGGACACACACAGTGTCATTGACTTGGAACATAGGTACTTTTGCATCAACTTTTCTGACTGTGTACTCTTTGCTTTTTTGTTGCTTTTGTTTTACTTCCACTTGTGTGTGTGTTTTGATGTTGTGTGAGACAGGGAGTACATGTAGTTTTGTGCGCATCTTTCTGTGTCTCAGTAACTCGAATGGTGTAGCTCCTGTTGTAGCATGTTGTGTGGTACGATAGTTCTGTACGAACCCTGTTACAGTTTGTTTCCATGGTCTGTGCATTTTGTCAGCCATCTGTAAGTACTCTTTAAGTACTCTGTTGAACCTCTCGACAGCTCCATTAGCTCTTGGATAATACACACTAGAGTGCAGGTGCTTTATCTCTCTCTCCCTCAGAAAATTGTCAAATGCATGGGAGATGAATTGACATCCATTGTCAGAAACCAGGTAGGAAGGATTTCCCTCACGGCTTAACACGGCGGTCAAAAACTGAATAACTACATCAGTAATGACAGAGGAGCAAAGGCTGCTTCACGACAGTCCCATGTAGCATGGCCGAAAGGACTGTAATGTCAATCCCAGCTTTTCCCATGGTCCATTTGGAAGATCCATAGGTATGAGTGGTGCAGGTGCAGTTTTCACAGTCTTATCAGCATACTGGCATGACACACATGAAGCTATCATATTGTGTACATAATTGTTCATTTGTGGCCACGAATATAGCTCACGAAGTCTCTGATTTGTATGTACCAGTCCTTGGTGTCCTTCATGTGCCAGATCTATCACTCCAGGTCTGAGTGAAACAGGACCAAGCAAGTGATCTGTGCCCCTCATGATAAGTGAGTTATCAACAGCCAGTTCATCTCTCACATTGAAGTAAGGAGCAAGTTCAGGTGTCACATTCTTCCGGCATTTGGGCCAGCCTGTCTGAATCTGACATCTCAGTTGTGTCAGTTCAGGGCATGTGTCATGGGCTGCAGTGAATTCTGGCAAAGAAACAGCACGTAAAGACTGCTGAAAGACAGCAGCAACTAGGGTTGCCAACTTCCTGAAAAAAAAATAAGGGACACCTCATGGCAGGTCCGGCCGACCCGATTGCCTTCACCCTTCCTGGCGTGGTGAATATTTTTAGCCCCTTTTTTTGTGAGTCAAACAATTTTTTTAACTCAAAAAAAGAAAATACAGAGGCACTCTGAAGTTGAAAAAGTATCAAAAAAAGCCTTTAATTTAACATGGCAAGGACTGATTAAAAGCACATGAGCCTACGCGTTGCGGCCATATTGGCCTTCATCAGGGCATTTTTTAACTATTTGACTCAAACCTGAATTGAATTAGATGCATATTTTTGAGTGACATGAACACATGGAAAACTAATTATTATCCAGCAATTCCCTTTAATACAAAATAACAAAATTCACTGAATAAAATAAGTATCTCTTTTAAACAGAAACCTGTCCTGCTTAACTTAAAATAAGTTAATAATAAAACAATAGATATAAAGCAGAACATTCATCCAGTAATAGTGCTAATTTTTAGTGCAATAACGAAAGTGCAAACAGAGTCTGTAGAAAACTTATAAACATCGTAAACATATTTGTGCCTCAAAGGCTATAACTGTATGCAACAAATTGGTCTAGGGTTCCCCTAGTCTTGTTGTCCCTTATGCTTCCATGTGCCCACCACTGGAAGCATGTTGCTTTAGATCAGTCAGTCCACCATGGGCTATGGAAAAAGTGCGCCGGCACACTGTGCAGTGCGCTTTATAGAAGTTATCGCGCACTTTTTCCACCCAGGTGTTATCTTTTTCCCAATCCTCTCTGTATTTCTGCATTCTTTTCTGCTTTTTTCTTGGAGTACAAATCGCATTGTTGCTTGAACTTGGTGTACTGCCCCTTAAATCAGTGTCGGCGTCTGTGTCACTAGGCGCGTTCGACTTGATGCAGATCTGTCTGAGTCTGACTTAACGTGATGCATGCTGGGATGAACGCAATGCATGCTGGGATGGACGCAATGCATGCTGGTTAGAAATCCTGTCCGACTTGAGTCAGACGGGGAGGGACTTACCACTACGTCACCATGTCACATGACCTTAAAATATCGCGGGAGTCTTCGCCTGCAGACAGATCTTGCAGTTGCTCTCCAACGAACTGCACGACCGGAAACCCGCCCTCATGACGTCAGGTCAAAGACGTGATTGGGCAGTTTGGGAGGAATCTCCTCATGACGATTTTGACGTTTCTCGCTTCGTTATGTTGGAATATGCGAAAATGAACAGAAATGGAAGGGATACCTTCTTATATGTGATTTCTGCAACAATGGTAGGCTGGCCTACTGAAAACGTTGTACATCTGACTGCAGTTCAATGCAGAGTTCATTTCTTCGATTAAACAGTAAAAAGGCATTTTTAACATGTTGGTAACAGTAGAATAAGAGAGATAATGGACTTCACTCCATTAGACTATAAAATAAAAAATAAAAATACCCTGGGCTATTGGCTCAACTGTCAGCACGCTCGCCTCCCGATCCGAGGTGCTGCTGGTTCGAGTCCGGGCGTGTGCAGAGCTGAATCGCGCAGGTTCACACAACGCAGGTTACGTTCTAAGGCTTCGCGTTGGGCCGTTTTACCATCTAGAACGCGTGCATTCAATTTGTGGAAGTGTCGTCCATTATCCCTTACTTATATCGTAGTACTGCTTCTTCAGTATCATCCTAAATTGGTTTAGTGGGTAACACGTCAGTCTGGCGATCAGCCGTCCGTAGTTCAAATCTTGTTAACGGTTAGTAGATTTTTGGGGTTCTTCTTCACACCTGTCTGTCCAAACATGAAAACAAATGGCATTTAATCTCCATCTCAATATCTTTCTGTGAATTCGTTTCATGGTTGAGTTACAGGTGCTAAACGACTTTGGGTGTAAAAGTAAATATTCAAATAAGTAGCCTAATCAGCAGTTCATTTTCGTCAAGATTGGAGACCAAAGCACTATGCTACTTAATCCTTATTCAGTAGATTTGCTGCTATTCACAATCCTTTGCATGCAGCATGCTTGTTGTAACACGGGTATAAATTCCGGTAACTCCAAAGCTTCTATTTCGTCGGCAACAACGAATGCAAACACCGCGAGATCCGCCATTGTTTACACGAAGTTGACCGTGTCCGACTTGTCTGCAGCCGTTTTATGCTCCACCCCTACAGTCGGCGTAAGATCACGCTGACGTAAGCAAGTCAGACTCAGACAGGCGCAGACAAGTCGAACGCGCCTACTGTCACCCATGCTGCTTTGTTGTCTTCCGCTATCTTCTCCGCGAGCGACAGTACCTCAACCAATGGGAGGAGCGTATTCTGTATCGTCATACTCGTGTGTGAATGTGCTGTCAGCTCATTGGTCACAGAGAAGGACAGGGCCTGGGAACAAGTTTACCGTAAATTTTCATATAAAGCGTCCTGTTATTCATTTTCCATTGGCATTTTACTGACTATTTTTTGACTCTCACAGTAATACGGGACAAAGTGCGTCCCTTTTCAGCTCAATACGGGACGGGTGCTTTTATTTCTAAATACGGGACGATTCCGTTTTTCAAGGGACGGTTGGCAACCCTAGCAGCAACCCTCAGAAGCATCTCCTGTAGTGGGAAGTGGAAGACATTTGTTTGCCTGGACGGTAAGTGAATTTTGAGTATTATTTATATGTTTGTTGTCTTTGCCCAACATAGCTAGCCTGGTTGCTGAGGTGGTTACCTAGCTAACTAGCCAGCTAATGAATTAGCTGTGGGTTAGCGCAACTCCTGTTATGTTAACAAGGCTAACGGGAGCTCGCCACAGTTATCAAACTGGCACCAAAGTCAAAACGAGATAAAGAAGTGATAGAATTTATGGTGATGATACTTTTAAATAAAGTGCATCTGTGTGGAGTTGGGAATATTAATCCACCACCAAGTGGGTAACGTTTAGGTCATATTACTTTCTCTATACAATGAACGTAACATATCGTTAATGACATACTTGGTTCGGTTCGATGCAGCTGTGTAAAATTATATTAAAATATTGTTATATTACAACATGGATCCAGATATGATGTTAGTTGAAACTAGGTTATATGTTGAGCTAGAGTTTCGAAACACATTGTAATGACGCTGTTCCTTTAACCAATCACATTTCTAGTTGGTATTCTTAGTCCTTCTCTGTGGCCTACAGTAGCGTCAGCGTTTTACTGTCCTCTGATTGGACGGTCAGAGAGCCGCTCTGTTTAAGCTAAGCTAGCGGTTCATGTTCATCTGTTGCTAGCTGCACAACCTTAACGTTTTGATAGCTATTTGTTGAAGCCACCATGGAGGAAGGAGGAGAGGCTATCCATTTGGCTGCAGATCTTCTTAGAAAGACATTTTCACGGCGGACTTTGAAGGAAAAGCTGGATATTGTGAGGAAAGGCCGCCCAACCCTGGAGCTAGCTAGCCTGACCCAGGTCAGCAACTATGAGCGCTACCCTTGGTTGACAGGCTCTGAGGAGAACTCTGAATAGTTTCTAAAGTTCAGGTGAGTTAAATGAATTATATTTACATCTGTTATGTATATTTTTGTCATTTTATTGGGTCGACATTGATGCTTCTGCTGGATTTGACGTATGTGGCGCTGGTGGCTGCAGAGAGTGAGAGGAGACTTTATGAATTGTTCTAAGTGAGTTTCTTTCTTTAGTAATGACATTTATCTCTCTATATGAGATACCTGTCTACCATGCTACGTCCTGTTTTATTGTCTATCTGTATGATGTTGATGGTTTCTATAGCAGTGGAGTCATAACAATTAAGTATTAAGATGTGTTTTAATGAGGTCAGAGGTCATTGAAGGACTAGGTGGAAAATACACAGCCACTGATGACTCAATGATGATGAGCAAAACTTCACTCTGTCTGGATTCGAGCCAACAGAAACTTTTTACTAGACACTGTCAAATCAACCCTCAGTCCACTCAGTCTCTACTTTCTTCATAGACTCACCTCAGTTCTCCCAAAGAGCAGAGACAACCAAACCAGTGACAGGGTTTCAATGTTGAATGAAGCAGTGATTCATTCGTCACTAGTTACATGACCATACAGAGGTTCAATACAACTGCTTCATGAGCTACAGCACGTGTTAACACCTCAGGTGTCACAGGACCATCACTAGTTCCTAGTGTGCTTGGAGCTATTTCTGTTCCTTGGCTGGACGATAAAACGATAACGATATATATCGCGATAGACACGTGATCCATATCAACTGAAAATACGTTCGATAGAATGTTCGATAATTTCACTTGAACTCCGTTAGAGAAAAATAGGAAGAAAACCCCGAGCCAGAACTGCAAGGCATTCTGGGGGATGTAGGCAGAGGAAGGGCTTTAGCCTCTCGACCCATCACGGCCCAGCTGAGCCAGGCTGGTGACATCAACAACAATAAAAAGAACGGCGTGGAGTGAAAGGAGAATATGAGAGAGACAGCGAGAGAGGAAACTGTAGATAAAAAAGGAAAGGTCACCAGTTTGGTAATATTT
This sequence comes from Chelon labrosus, assembly GCF_963514085.1. Lineage (NCBI taxonomy): Eukaryota > Metazoa > Chordata > Actinopteri > Mugiliformes > Mugilidae > Chelon > Chelon labrosus. The sequence goes on along the minus strand of NC_140337.1, from coordinate 38,685,242 downwards.
TGGTTATTTTAAGTCTGACAAGAGTCAGACCGATGTTGTCTGCTAACTTGGTGGAGAGTGAGAATATTAACTGTCTCTTGTCTCTTGATTAGTGTTAGAATCGGTTAAGTTTTGTTTCTCTGCGTATTGTGATTAAGTGAGTGATTGTCTGAGTGTCTTAGTTTGCTAGAGGTCATGTCTGGTCGTACGTTTAGTTTCTCTGTAGAGATGTCAGATGTTTGAATGGTTCAGTTTATTGATTATATATCAGTCAGACGTGGTAGGACTCAATTGAGCCGTTAAATAGACTCTAGATTCATGATTCATGAGTCGTCTTTGATTTTTTTTTTTCCACCGCTACTGAATATTAATTAAAAGTGAATGAAAATTAAATGCTATTGAATATGTCATTGTTATCATTTAAAAAAAAATAAAATCACAGGTAAAAAATGGGTTATGACGGGATTTTTGTGACCCTGTCAGTCAAAATAACACAACGAAAAAGTCTAGAGCAACATCTGATCTAGAGGTACACGGCAGCAGAACCATACGACAGAACATCAAAGATATAAAGAAATAACAGATGCAGTTTAGCACAGTTGAGAAGTCTGGGTAGAATAGGTTAAAAAAAACGAATCAATATCGATATTGACTGATATAAACACTTATATCGTGATACATTTTTCAGCCATATTGCCCAGCCTTGTGTTTTTTTTTATTTTGACTTCTTGATGTCTGTTTTTTTTTTCTCATGTAAAGATTTTCAATCCACCACCTGTGTCTTGAGTCGTGCGTTTGAGTTTCACCTGACTCATCTATTGAGCTGAAACAGAGGATGTGCTCTTTGTTATTAGGATTCATCTTCTCATGGATTCTTAGCATTTACACACACAGAAGAAAAGCTGCAGTTAAACAGATTAAAGCTGCTTGACATTCAACCTCCTCTTCTGTCTTTTCTGTCCTCTCATCATCTCTGTCTTCTCTGTCCTCTCATCATCTCTGTCTTCTCTGTCCTCTCGTCGTCTCTGTCTCCGTCTCTTCTGCTGCCGTCCTGCGTGTAGCGTTCTGTTTGACCACCATCAGGAGAAACACATCTGGAAAGTCTTTCAGTCAGATTTTCCTCCAGATGAAGCAAGAACAAGCTGATTCAGATTTATTGATCAGAAGGAGGAAGTGAAGCTCCAAGATGTTTCCTCTCAGAGAAAGTCCCAGTCCCAGATCTCCAGTCAGAACCAGGCTGTTTACCAGGCTGGTCCTGACTGGAGATCAGATCCACAGATGAACACAGCAGGAGGATCACAAGTCAGACAGCATGTTCATGTCTTCACTGGGTTTTTATTCTGACATGAAAATCATCTTCCTCATCTTCTTGTCATCAACCTAAGTCACTGATCCTCCTCTTCTTTTCTCCATCCAACTGAAACTGAAAGAAACTAAAACATGAATCCACAGTTTCAGCTGAAAGACTTTTATTGTTGTTATTGAGGATTAAACATTAGAGCAACATGTAGATAGAAAGCAGTTCCTGAGATAAAAACAACTTTAATTAAAAGAACACAAGCAACAGAGATCAATATAAAGAAGCTGAAGCTGAAGAAGAAGAAGTAGATCAGTTCATTCACACATGCAGCATATGTTACACCACTGAAATACAACTGTGTCATTGGTGTAAAGAAAATGTGTTTTATTACTCTGTTTGACAGGTAGTAAAACAATACTCTGCCCCCTAGTGGCAACAATGAATACATATATGAATAAAAAAGAAATGTAAGCAGGACATTACTGATGTGGCATCCATAAGAACACATAAATCCATAGATGCTGCACATTTCAACATGACACAGACAATGGATCCTTCACACTGTTTCTACTGGTTTCTATTAATCACCAGTAATCATCATCCATTGTGTCTTTGTTGTGTAAATACTCAGTAACAGCTGATCTCTACCTGAGGATCAGTTTGATGAGGAAATGTTCATTTAGTAACAGGCACATTAGAACGAGGCTAATGTTGAAATACACTGACACTGTGATGATGATGATGGTGATGATGATGGTGATGGTGAGGACAGACTGCTCCTTTCATGGGAAATAACATCACATATGTAACACTATGAGAATTAGTTTTAGGTATTTAGCGTTTAACAAATGATAAAAAAAAAAACAATAACAATAAAAAAATAGAACTGAAATGAATAAAACCTCCCAGACTTCTCAGGACACTTTGGGTCACTGGTAGATCTTCTCGTGTGCCACTGAGAACATTCTGAAATCAGAATCAGCTTTAATGTCCATGTGTGTCCACATACAGAGTATTTGACTCTGGTAACTTTACTCTCTCATACAGAAACACACAGAACTTAAATAAGTGAAAAAATAATAAATCTCAATCTATACACATAAAATATAGGATAAGAGCAGATACATTCACCAAACCAGGGTTTTGTATAGTGACTATACACAATAGTGCAGAGTTATAGTTTATTTCATGTGGATGGTCTCACACTCTGTGAGACCATCCACATGATCAGAGTTCATCAGAGCGACAGCCCGGGGGAATTGGTTCAGGTCCCGTGAAATTGTGGACCCTAGGAACCTGAGTGACTCTACTGTAGGGACTGTCCTGTTGAGGATTTGAAGAATTCTGGATTACTATTAAAAAGGAATGAAAGATTTCTTAGTGAAGATTGATTGTTTCTATGACTTGAGCTTCCACTGAGTCCTTCCTCTGTGGAGACAGTCCTGCTGTTTGCTGAGTGTTGGAGGTCAGCTGCTACAGTGGGTTGCTCATGTCTGCTGGATGTCCAGCATTGTTAACTCCTGTCTGTCCTCAACAAACAGCAGCAGTTCAGTTTCCTGTCTGTTTCCATCTGAATGTTAGAGCAGTGATGGGACGTGTTTTCAGTTTGGTAGCTAAAGGAAACTCTGGTTTATCTGCTGCCAGACTGTTTCAGACCAGGGATTGATCAGCTGATTGAAGAGGAGGAGAGGAGGAGGAAGAGGAGGAAGGAGGTGAAGATTTCTTCTTCATGTGTCTTACAGTGATCAAAGAAATAGCCACGATAAGAACAACACCAACAACTGTCAGACCAACTATCAGACCAACGGATCCATCCTGGTGTCCAGCTGTGTGACAGAAGCAACAGAAGCAGGTGTGAGGTGTGAGGTAGCTGATGAGTGAAGAACAAACTGCTGTCAGACATTATCTACTGCACTCTGATCACATCACTCAGACCAGCTGTTTTCTAGAAAGTCTCATCAACAACATCTTTCTAAAAGTCAAACATCTGATCTGAGATCTTTCTCTCTCACATCAACAACCAGGAAGCAGCTTCAACTCTGATCAGAGACAAAGACACAAACTCAACTCTACTCACTCACCTGGTGGAACTACTTCCAGTATGATGATGGTGATGCTGTGGTTTGTTTTAGTTCCAACATAACACTCATATGTTCCACTGTCCTCTATCGTCACATTCTTCAGAATCAGAGACACGTCTCCATCCTTCATCTGTCTGTCCTGTAGTTCCACTCGGTTCTTATAAGATGGATGCTGGTTCTCTGGATATAGCCTACTATCCCGGTAAAAAAGAACATATTCATCTTCCTTCAGGTCAGTTCTGATCCACTCTACAACTGTGACAGGATCATTGTTCAGAGCTTTACATGGTAGAGAGACAGTCTGTCCAGGTTCAGCTCTGATGTTTGTCTGTCCTGCAGGAAACAAGACAGAGCAGAGAGGTTAAAGGTCAACATGCAGCAGTCAGTCAGTGGGAGGAGCTACCAAAGAGAGACACTGGTCTAACACAGGCTACTGAGCTAGGTGATGTTGTCTCATGCTGGAGTTGAAGTAAATAAATGTGGATCAACAGTTACTTTCACTGAAATCACTGCAGCTCAGAACAAAGAGAAGAAGTCTGAGTAGACGGTACGTAGGAGCCTGAACCAAGGACAACTCTCTGAGATCTACCTGCTGCTGAGTCACATCAACAAGGAAATGCATTTCAGACCAATCACAGCTGATAACGGTCTGGGGTTACATTTCTGGGGAGGAGTCTGGAGCTACACCGTCAACGTCCCACGGTGCTATAAATTATGCTACAGTGGTATCAAACAAGGCCAGGGAGCTGGCTACTTGACCTTGCTGGAGGTAAGTTAACCTGAACCTGTACCACACTTGAAATGATAATGTGTGTGTTTTTTTTCAAATTAGTCATTTTTAAAAAACAAAACAAACAAAAAAACATCATTGTCTTGACTTTGTTAAAGTTAAGCTGTAGGTTTTGTCAAGTGCTGTGGGGCTTTGGTTAGAGAGGGGCGGGGCTACAGGAGCTCATTCTCAAGAGGGAGGGGTAGCAGGCTAAATGGCGAAAGGGCTGTTTCTGAGGTGGTGAACAGAGGCCTGTTTAATGCAGTCATTGAGACACTTCCTTGATGTTCAGCTAGTAACTGCAGCAGTAGCAGTCAGGTATTATTCATATTTAAAATGATCAAAATGGACCAAAACCATCCTCATCCTACCAACCATCACCTGTCACTCAAAGCAGCCACGACCCTAATTATGCAGAACTTTAAACCTTAAAAATAACAAACAGATGAGTTATACAATAATTATAGCTATTTAGACCAAAACTAGCATTATATTAAATATCTGAAATGACAGAGGAAACACTGAAATCATTATTTTGGAGAAGAAAACCAAAAGAATGTGGTGGATGGACGACTGAGGACAGTAAACACTACACTCACAGTAGAAGAAGAAATGCTCCAAGGATTCAATATATTTTTTCACATAAAACACATTTATTCATATCAAGATTATATTTAATCTGTAGAAATTAACTAGGAGTCACTCTGGAGTCAACAGCAGATCTTCCTGTACCAGTTTGCAGGTGTCACCATGGTTACCACTAGTTTTTTATACTGGATTGTTTTAGCTTTTTTTTGTGTGTGAAACAATTTTTTAACTATTTGACTCAAACCTGAATTGAATTAGATTCATATTTCTGAGTGATATGAATACATCGAAAACAAATTATTATTCAACAATTTTAAATACAAGATAACACACTTAACAGAATAAAATAAATATCTCTCTTAAACAGAAACCTGTCCTGCTTAACTTCAAACTGTATAAATTAATATAAAACAATAGAAAGCAGAACATTCCTCTTGTAACAGTGCAATAAGAAAAGTGTTAGTAGAAGTTGTAGCTTTGTTGTCTCCTGGTATCTTCTTCTCAAGCAACAGTACCTCGACCAATCAGATGAGAGGGATTCCTGCTGTCATCTATCTGTGTTATCTTGCTCTAACTTGTAATAAGCAGACGATGTGTGACAGCTGTTTTTTTTTATATTTGTTCTGAACAGCTTTTCACATGTAAACAATCCCGTTCTACCTGCATGGCTACGTACAACTGACGTCTCTCGCGGGGCTCCTGCGCATGGTCCTGACTTCTGTGGCATGCTGGGTAATGGAGTTCTTATCTAACTATACTCATAACATCACAAGATCAGTGGTCACAGAGCAGGAGACGGCCTAGGAATAAGTTTACCGTAAATGTTCATATAAAGTGTCCTGTTATTTATTCATTCCATTGACATTTTACACTATTTTTGATTCTCACGGTAATACGGGTCAGAGTGCGTCCTGTTTCAGATCAGTACGTACTTTGGGTTCTAAATACAGGACGATTCTGTTTTTCAAGGCCCGGTTGGCAGCCCTATGTCCACCATGACTGTTCCTGACTAACTGAGCCTTCAGTGTCGTTATGGAGAGGAAACCTTTCTACTCTAATCTTCTATACATGAACATCTTCTTAATAATATCTACCTCCACAAAAACACTCTTGATGAACTGCAGTTGCTGGTACTTCCGGGTACTTTCAGACCAGGAAGTTGTGACACATCGTCTCCGCCCGAGTTCAACACTTTTTATTAACAGATGTCTCACTGTACTGTTTAGTTTCCTCAATGTTTCTATCAGTCATGTAAAACTTGTCCAACTAGAACCGTTGAGGTTATGGATCCACCCATAAATCGCTAGTAGACACTAAATTAATGTTGCGATTACGATTTCAGAAAAGCAGCGGTTGTTGAACATTCATCAGCTCCAACTCCTAAATGATCCTCTGACTTTAAAGAACACGGAGAAACTCAACACAACTGATGAGAGAGTTTTAGCAGAATAATAAGAGAAGGATGCCGACTTCAGAGAACAACGAGGAACGGACCGCCCATACCCGTTACAGTGTAGGCTCCTGCATTGGTTTCAACTCACCAGCAGAGACAGACAGGAAAACGCTCAGTAAAGTCATGCAGAGAGACGCAGATGTAACAGCAGCCATCTTGTCTTCTACGGTAGCCGGGAGAAAAAAATAAAATAAAAAATAAAAAATTCTACGGTAGCCAGGAGGAATGTTACCAGATCTCGCGAGACTAATAAGCAACCAGACCTGTAAAAAAAACCAAGCTCAAAAGCAACTTTTTCTTGTTAACATTCAGGCTGGACACTAGACAGAAATTGTCTTTGTACGTCACCTGCCAACGTATTGTCTCAAAAACAAACGTTATCGTAAATATAAAACTGATGCATGTCACTAGTGGTGGAAAAAAAGATTCTGGATCCGGCTCATTGAACAAGCCACCAAAGAAGACTCAAGAATCATGAATCTAGAGTCTATTTAACCAGCTCTGTTGAGTCCTACCACATTTGATTGATATATAATCAATAAACGGCACCATTCAATTTAATTTTATTTATATAGCAACAATAACAACATCATCTCAAGACGCTTTACAACACCCGGCCTGAAACCTCCAGAGCAGCCTGAAGGAGATGGTGGCAGGAAAAACTCCCTTTAACAGGAAGAAACCTCGAGCAGAACCCAGCTCATATGGAGGAACCATCTGCCTAAGGCCAGCCGGGTACAGACAGAAGAAATCTTACATCTCACTCTGCAGAGAAACAAAACGTACTACCTACCTTGACAACTAGCAAACTAAGGCACTCAGACACTCGAGGAGCAAATCTGCTGCAGATACACAACTGTAACAATCTGTTCTCAACGTCTGTAACATAATGTGACATTAATGTTTTTGGTTCCTATCGGTTTCCTGAGTATATACATTAGTGTGTGAATGTTTAAATGAGAGACATTAACTTAGAGTACTTTGTAGAAGACGCTTAATAAAGTTCACTCCATGGCGGCGACGTTGACGTATTGCAGCAACAGCCCAACCCGCTCAATGAGGCGTCTATGTACAGAGGCTTCTGGCCTGGCGGCCACCGTAGAAGACAAGATGGCTGCTGTTACATCTGCGTCTCTCTGCATGACTTTACTGAGCGTCGTCCTGTCTGTCTCTGCTGGTGAGTTGAAACCAAAGCGGGTGTCTGGATCTAGTAGATCTGGATCAACCACATGTTTGAGGAGACACTATAAACACTTTGTTTTGCTGTTGGACAGTGAAACTAACTTGGTTTGTTCTCCCACAAGGAGCCTACACTGTAACGGGTATGGGCGGTCCGTTCCTCGTTGTTCTCTGAAGTCGGCATCCTTCTCTTATTATTCTGCTAAAACTCTCTCATCAGTTGTGTTGAGTTTCTCCGTGTTCTTTAAAGTCAGAGGATCATTTAGGAGTTGGAGCTGAGAAATGTTCAACAACCGCTTAACAGCTATTAAGCGGTTGTTAAAGGAAATTTATTTCTGGATTTTAAAAAGTTTTCTGAGAAAGAACTGAAATTACAGCTCCATATGACAACATTGTCAGACTATTGGAGAGAGAAAATGATTCCGAGAGGATTACGGATAAAGAAATTTCCTTCTTTTGGCTATGGAGATATTGACTTTAAAAACAAATGGGAAGCCATCTTAAATAAGTGCTCCCTTGATCTTATTCTACTTCTTATTGAGGAAGCTAAGAAGCAAAAATGTGAAACCCAGAGAGAATTAGCTAAACTTAAGAATGAGATCTCTACTAAGTTCAAAGATAAGGAGCCCCTCTTTGAACAAGAGCTTAAAGATGGATTGGATAAACTACAGAAAGATATTAAACAAGAAAAACTAAAGAAATTTAAGAGAGACCAACAGGATTACAAAGAGGAGAAAGTCTACACATGGAAGCAAAAATACAGCTATAATGCACAGCTACAAAGGAGAAGGACTGTATCTTTCCAGCTACCAAGTAGTGATGAAGAACAGTCTGCAGGTGATTATCACTCCTCCACTGTTTTTTTAGACAAGATACCCAGAAAAGGCAACCTCAAAAGCAGACTACGAAGCGTAAGACCAGACGAGGAAGAAGAAAATCATCCAAGAGACCGACACACAAGGAACAGGGGCAAGAAGAAGTGATTAACATCTCTGACGTTCCACTTGCAGCCAATCATATTTCAGTTCTGTCTAAAGGCCTTACCTTTGCCCCTACAAATACAACTAAAGAGTTTCAAACAAAGATCGACCTATTCAAATTTCATCGCAATCTTCAGCTGAAAGTGTGGTATCATACCAACTCAAGTCAAGCTGTCTTTTATGCTCCTACACATCAGAGCACAGGTACTCCATTCAAGCCCAAGTCAACTTTTACGCCAAACATATGTAATCCAACTTTGAACACCTTTTTTAAAAAAGTTACATATGAAGTTGATAAATTGTTTACATCAAAAAAGAAAGCTGATTATAACTTGTCAAAAGAAGAAATAGAAGGATTAAACTGGCTTTCAAATAATGATGACATCATAATCAAAAGGGCGGATAAAGGAGGAGCAGTTGCCGTGTGGGGCAGAGACCAATACATCATGGAGGCTAAGCGGCAACTGGACAATTGTGAGTACTACCAACCTCTGTCATCTAACCCAATTGAGCTGATTAAAACTGAATTTAAAGAAATGCTGTCACATGCTAAGACTGAAGAATGGATCTCACAAAAAGAATATGACTTTCTGCTACCAAAGTATCCGAGGATTCCCTGTTTTTATATGCTTCCTAAAATTCACAAGAATTTGACTAATCCACCAGGAAGACCTATAATTAGTGGCAATGAATCAGTAACAGAACCAACCTCTAAATTCGTCGACTTCTTCATTAAGCCATATGTACTTGATCTGCCTTCTTTCATTCAAGATAGCACGTCTGTATTGAATAGGATTAAAGAGATTAAGAACATTGGATCATCCTTCTTGGTGACAATGGACGTTGAGTCCTTATACACCAATATTGACCACAAAGAAGGACTTAAGGCACTATCACACTACTTGGAGAACAGACTGCCTGAACAGATGCCCCCTGCTGCATTTATTCTACAACTTGCAGAATGGACTCTTAATAACAATGTGTTTCTTTTTCAGAACCAGTTTTACAAACAGATTAAAGGTACTGCGATGGGAGCGTGTTTTGCACCAAACTATTCTAACTTATTTATGGGTTTTTGGGAAGAGACTTTTGTCTACTCTAGCTTGAATGTATATGCTGAAAAAATTGTATGGTGGGGCAGGTATATAGACGACATAATTTGCATATGGTCTGGTTCAGAACCTGAACTTTTGTTGTTCCATTCTTATCTTAATAATATAAATTCCAACTTGAAGCTAAGTCTTGAATTTTCCTTAACCCATATTAATTTTCTTGACCTTAACATCTCTAAAGATGAAAATGGAGATTTACATACATCTATTTTCAGGAAACCTACAGACCGTAACACAATACTTAAGGCAGATAGCTTTCATCCACCATGGTTAATTGATAATATTCCATTTGGACAATTTCAAAGGCTTAGGCGAATCTGCGACTCCAGTGAAGATTTTGAAATGAAAGCAGAAGATATGGCCTGTAGGTTCAAAAAAAGAGGTTATACGTGTAAAACAATAGATTTGGCTTACAATAGAGCTAAACATCTCACAAGAGAACAACTACTAGTTAAGAATCAGAACAGAACAAGAGACTCTAATCAGGTGTACTTTGTGACCCAATATAGCAGCGAGGGACACAAAATCAAACAAATAATTAAAAAGAACTGGGATATACTGACTAGTGATGTCTCTCTCAGGGAAGCATTTCCTGACGCTCCTACGATCAGCTTTAGACGAGCTTCTACTCTGAGTGACAAATTGGTTAAGAGCCATCTCCCTCCGATACAGACAAAAACATGGCTAGATACTAGAAGAGGTAACCACCAATGTGGAAATTGTAACCATTGTGGCAATATGATAAAGACAAACTCTTTTCTAGACATTACAACAGGTCAAGAGTATAAGATACATTCATTTATTAACTGTAATACTACTTATGTTGTTTATAGGCTTGAATGCCCATGTGGCTGCTTCTATATAGGAAGAACAAAACGAAAACTCAAGACAAGGTTCGCTGAACATAAATACGCCATAAGAACATCTAATCCCAGGTACCCTATGGCTTTGCACTACAAACAGGCAGGCCATGGCAGTAGTGACACACTAAAAATATTAGGAATAGAACATATTGCAAAATCAATTAGAGGGGGGGATATTCTAAAAAAAACTTTTACAAAGAGAATCGTTTTGGATCTATACTTTAAAAGCAACAACATACCCAGGACTGAATCTTGAACTTGATTTCTCTCCTTTTCTCTAGGTTATTTCAACATCCCAGGTTATGCCCACATTAAATGTGATGGAGATTAGTCTTTCTGTTGTCTAGCTCTAAATTATATGATAAAAAATGACAAAGTGCTTCTGTATTTTGATAAATAGTGTTGCTTTATGAAATGTTTTGTATTGATACCAATTGTACTTCTTGTTTAATATTTTCTTCTTTTTTAACATGGATTGTCATGTGATTTATCAAGCAGGTGATTTCTGTTAGTCATGTGACCTGCTTGATTGATCAGCTTAGAAAGAGTGGCAAACACACAGCCATTTTAGAACTGCTCTGATGAAGGCCAGCTAGGCTGAAACGCGTAAGCATGTTTAAGTAGTCTAATAAAAGTTTTTATATGCATCTTTTTTGAGTGCCTCGGATCTCTCTTCTTTTTCTATATCTGGAATCCCTGCACCGAAGAGCACCAAAAAGGATTTACACCTTGCAGCACTCCAAACAGACCTGTTTCTCTCATCAGTTGTGTTGAGTTTCTCCGTGTTCTTTAAAGTCAGAGGATCATTTAGGAGTTGGAGCTGATAAATGTTCAACAACCGCTGCTTTTCTGAAATCGTAATCACAACATTAATTTAGTGTCTACTAGCGATTTATGGGTGGATCCATAACCTCAACGGTTCTAGTTGGACAAGTTTGACATGACTGATAGAATCATTGAGGCAACTAAACAGTACAATGAGACATCTGTTAATAAAAAGTGTTGAACTCGGGCGGAGACGAGGAACTTCCTGGTCTGAAAGTACCCGGAAGTACCAGCAACTGCAGTTCATCAAGAGTGTTTTTGTGGAGGTAGATATTATTAAGAAGATGTTCATGTATAGAAGATTGGAGTAGAAAGGTTTCCTCTCCATAACGACACTGAAAAATGTCAATGGAATGAATAAATAACAGGACACTTTATATGAACATTTACGGTAAACTTATTCTCAGGCCGTCTGCTGCTCTGTGACCACTGATCTTGTGATGAGTATAGTTAGATAAGAACTCCATTACCCAGCATGCCACAGTAGTCAGGACCAGGCGCAGGAGCCCCGCGAGGGACGTCAGTGTTACGTAGCCATGCAGGTAGCACGGGATTGTTTACATGTGAAAAGCTGTTAAGAAAATATAAAAACAAACAGATGTCATGCATCGTCTGCTTATTATAAGTTAGAGCAAGATAACACGTGGTGTCAAAAATGGCCGTGAGCAGCTACAGACGGAAGTTTTGCCATGTCTGATAACTGGAAGCGTTTTAAGAAAAGATTTAATATTTAGCAGCAAGCAGAGCTGGGGGTGATGATGAAAAACTGAAAGCTAACATCCTTTTGCATGTTACTGGAGAAGATGCTTTGGACATATATAATAGCTTTCAGCTGGATGATGCTAATATGGCTTTGGCAGAACTAATGACAAAGTTTGAAGGAATACTTTGTGCCTAGCCAGCACGTGACCTTGGAGAGGTACCAGTTTTTCACCCATGACCAAAAGCAAGGAGCAAAACATGTGAGTTTGGCACTCTGAGAGACTCACTAGTGAGAGACAGGATTGTTTGTGGCACAGTGGATACTGCACTCAGAGAAAGACTGCTCAGACCCAGCCAGCATGTCCATGTGGGGCCCATAAGGGTTAAATTTGGGCTGCTGATAAGGGTCCCAAGTGGGTTTGTCCGCAGTGGCCTCACCTGTGTTTGCCCATATGGGTTCCAAGTTGGTTCTGACTGGTTTTTAGGTGGGGCCCAACTTGGTGAGTTGCACAGGACACATGTAGGCCCCATATCTTTGCCCACATGAGCACTAAGAAGTATCAGACACGATCTTAAATAGGGCCCAACTGGGCAATGTACCTGGGACCCATTGAGGCCCCACCTGTGTGACTTTAAAAAGGATCAGACTGGGTTTTAAGTGTATAAGAAAGGTAAAAATCTTGCATAGTTCCTCTTTAAGTAGATACAGAAAATAGTGCTACAATGTAGCAACAAAAAACACTATAAAGTTGTATATCAATGAATGTTTAATTAAACCAGTTTTAAACATAAAACATTTGAGCTGCACGTACAGGGACTCCCCCTCTCAGCGGAGAGTACCCCACCCTCCAACTTTTTTTGAAGCTCTCTCTGAGCTCCTACTGCTCTGTTTCCCCCTCTGTCACTACTATAGTCATGTAAAAGCCAGATCTTTTGAGAGATTTGGATCAGTCCGAATCACTCACTGATATGAGCCAGGTTTTGTGAGTCACTTGAGTCACTTGACCCAAAATGGCCCAATTGCAAAAGAAAGTGTTTCACTCAAGACATAATAAAGCATAGTAAACAGTTACCTGTTATTTTCATTTATCAGTTGTGATACAAAGCCACTGAAAATCATATCAAGTATTTTACATAAGCCAAAACCTAAAGCTCAAAATTAAACTGTGCTAAAAAATGAATGAGGACAGATAGATAGACAGATAGATAGATAGACAACTTTAATGATCCCTTTGGGAGGTTCTCGCAGGGAAATTGACATCTCCATCGCATACAGCACTGTCAGACATACATGTAGGAAACATTACAATAAGCTCAAATACCAAACACCCAGTAAAGAATAATAATAATAGTAATAAAAATAAAAATAAATAAAAATAAATATTGTGACGACTGTACATAAATGGTTGTTGCATAAATATAGAAGTACCAGGTACATCATTATTGCACATGTTGTAGGTTAATTAAAAAAGTCATTCAGCCCCTTTCCTTTTTGTCCTCCTCCCCCCAAGTGAGTGGTGGTTGTACAGCTTGATGGCACGGGGGACGAAGGAGTTCCTCAGTCTATTTGTCCTGCACCTTGGGAGGAGCAGCCTCTCGCTGAAGGTGCTTCTCTGGCTACTAATGGTCGTGTGCAGAGAGTGGCTGGCATTGTCCAGGATACTCGTTAGTTTTTTAAGTGTCCTGCTCTCTGCTACAGTAGCCAGAGGGTCCAGCCTCGTGCCAACCACAGAGCCAGCCCGCTTGATCAGCTTCTCCAACCTGGAGAGGTCTGCCTTTGAGGTACAGGGTCACTACTACGAAATAACACTTTTTCTTCTGACGTACATTTCTCCAAATGTACGTGGAGTGGATGCAGAGTAGGATATTAATGCACTCACAACATAGGCTCCAGTCAGATTCAGTATCATAATGTTACTAGAAGAAGACAGACATTCTTGTCTGTAATTAATGGTCTAAATGTTAAAATATGGTTAGCTTTTTCCATCTTTAGACTGGCTATAGGCGGCAACAGATTACGAGCATTGGTGTTTTCTCTGAGATGAGAATGGAGCTTCACTCACCAACTCTGCAGAGAAACCAAACTTATCGTCGTTACGGTTAAGCAGGGATCCATGAGCAGCGGTTATGAGTCAGTTAAGTTTAGTTTCTCTGCGTATTGTCTGTAAGTGAGTCAGTGTCTTAGTTTGCTAGTAGTCAAGTCAGGTAGAACATTTTGTTTCTGTGCCGAGTGAGATGTAAGATGTTTGAATGGTGTCGTTTATTGATTATATATCAATCAAACGTGGTAGGACTCAACTGAGCTGGTTCAATAGACTCTAGATTCATGAGGCGTCTTGAGGCGTCTTTGGTGGCCGGTTCAATGAATCTCTTTTCCCACCACCAGAGGTGGACAGAGTACACACCTTCACTACTTGAGTAAAAGTACAGATACTCCTTGTCAAATATTACTCCAATACAAGTAAAAGTAGCTTAGTCAAAATTTTACTTAAGTAAAGTACTAAAGTATTTGCTTAAAAAATACTTAAGTAAAAGTATTTAAAAAGTATCTCAGGAAATACAGGAAAGGAAAGTAGCTTTATTGTCATTATACAATCCACTCTACCATCCACAGCCTCTCTCTTTCTCTTGCAGACAGCTTCTCTCTCTCTCACTACGAGCTCGGTCAAATACGTTTAAAATGTTCATCATCAATTTAACAAACATTAAGCTAGCTAATGTCAGTAGCTACTTTACATACCGCGACGTGCTTTCTCATGTTGGAAGACGAGGCCGTGATATAATTTGTTCGCGGTAAGCACGACAAACATTTAAACTGAAACGAGTCAGTTTTTGTGGCAAGAATCTCAAACATGGGTCTGAGGTAAGGCCACGGGTGCTCGGTGGGAGTTTCTCCAGGTGTTTCTCCAGTTTCTTCCTGCATTGTATGGATTGTATGGCATGACGTAGCGAATGAGCAGAAACAGTTTATTTTCTCAGAATTTGGAAATAATAATAATAATAATAATAAAATAATCAGCTGACGTAAGCTCAGAAGTAGCGAGTAACGAGAGCATCAACAGAAATGTAGTGGAGTAAAAAGTACAATATTTGTCCTTCAAATGTAGTGGAGTGAAAGTAAAAGTATCCCCCAAAAATAATACTCAAGTAAAGTACAGATACTCAAAAACTGTACTTAAGTACAGTACTCAAGTAAATTTACTTCGTTACTGTCCACAACTGCCCACCACTAGTGGTGGAAAAAAGATTCTGGATCCAACTGAAACTGATGTTTCCTCTCAGAGAAAGTCCCAGTCCCTGATCTCCAGTCAGGACCAGGCTGTTTACCAGGCTGGTCCTGACTGGAGATCAGATCCACAGCATGAACACAGCAGGAGGAACACAAGTCAGACAGCATTTTCATGTCTTCAGTGGGTTTTTATTCTGACATGAAAATCATCTTCCTCATCTTCTTGTCATCAAACTAAGTCCCTGATCCTCCTCTTCTTTTCTCCATCCAACTGAAACTGAAAGAAACTAAAACATGAATCCACAGTTTCAGCTGAAAGACTTTTATTGTTGTTATTGAGGATTAAACAACATTAGAGCAACATAGATAGAAAGCAGTTCCTGAGATAAAAACAACTTTAATTAAAAGAACACAAGCAACAGAGATCAATAGAAAGAAGCTGACAGACAGACATCCAGCATGTCAACTAAGACACACAGGAAATCTGTTCCTGTAACAAGAGACACCAAGATGGAGGAGGAGCTTCAACATTTAGAGGAAGAACTCTGATCAGTACGGTGGCCCTGAAGGTCAAAACACGACATTTCAGATGAAGTGTAGGGACAACACTTCTTGTTTCTGATTGGACAGAACCTAACAGTGTAACGTCATTTCCTGTTTCTGCTCAGCTGTGTCTGTGCGCGAGTTTTAAACCACGTTGGAAAGAATGGAGGACCAGATGGCTTTAAGAGGACATACATATATGTCATTCTTGATATGCTTATATTTTAGCATGAATTCTGTCCAATCAGAAACAAGAAGTGTTGTAATCTGAAATGTTGCTGCGTCTTGACCTTCAGGACCACCGAGATCAAACCACTTCCTGGTTCAGACTGGAACTCTGGAAACTCTCTTCCTCCATCTTGGTGTCTCTCTCTTCTCAGACGGGTTCCAGGTGAGTTTAAAGAAGAATATCTTGTCATCAGATGGTTAAATAACAATATAAGACTGGAATTGAGGCCTCCCCTGCTGTGTGAGAACTTTCTTCACCACTTCATTGACAAAATCACCTCTACCAGAGCACTTATTTCACCTCCTGCCTCAGATCCTTCAGTGTTTGTCCCCTGCTCTGCTGTGTTGGACACGTTTGACCCTGTGACTCTTCCCTTTGTCCAGGAAATTGTGAGTCATTTGAAGCCCTCAGGTTCCCCTGATGATACTGTCCCACCTCGATTTTTTAAGGAGGTTTTTCCCACTATTGGGCCATCTTGTCTCACAGTTATCAACAGCAGTCTGTCCTCTGGAGTGGTCCCTGTAAATTTTAAACATGCAGTTGTGCAACCTTTGTTAAAAAAACCTGGGCTGGATCCTACTGTTTTTGGCAAATTTCAGGCCAATCTCTAAATTGCCTTTCTTCTCCAAAATCTTAGAGAAGATTGTTTGTTCCCAACTCATGGACTTTTTAAATGAACAAAATATTCTTGAGATTTTCCAATCCGGTTTTAAAACTTAGCACAGCACAGAATCAGCGCTTAAATTTGATAGCCAAATTAAAGCTGTGGTGAAGTCGAGCTTTTTTCAGTTAAGGCAGCTGGCAAAAATCAAACCAGTCCTTCAGAGACAACACTTCGAGACAGTAATCCACGCCTTTGTGACCACTCGGCTGGATTACTGTAATGCTCTTTATATGGGGGTTAGTGGGTCCTCGATCAGTCGTCTTCAACTGGTACAAAATGCTGCTGCACGTCTTTTAACTGGTACACGCAAGTATGAGCACATTTCACCCATTTTAGCTTCACTCCACTGGCTGCCTGTCCATTTTAGGATCCAT
This sequence comes from Chelon labrosus, assembly GCF_963514085.1. Lineage (NCBI taxonomy): Eukaryota > Metazoa > Chordata > Actinopteri > Mugiliformes > Mugilidae > Chelon > Chelon labrosus. The sequence continues at coordinate 38,668,372 of NC_140337.1, read as the reverse complement.
TTTAAAATTATTTTATTTGCTTTTAAAGCCTTGAATGGCCTTGCCCCACCTTACCTCTCTGAGCTTCTGCATCCCTACACCCCTAGCCGATCTCTCAGGTCAGCTGACCAGCTGCTCCTGACGGTGCCTAAAACTAGGCTTAAGCTCAGAGGGGATCGAGCGTTTGCGGTTGCAGCGCCAAAACTGTGGAATGAATTGCCGCTGCACATTAGACAGGCCTCCTCACTGGCTCATTTTAAAACACTTCTTTAAACCCACCTCTTTTCTTTGGCTTTTAACACCATGTAGAGTGTTGATTTTATGTGATTTTATTTTATTTTTTGTGTATGCGTGCACATCTTTATTACTTAATATTTTATTGTGTTTTTATTGTGTTATTTATTTATTGTGTTTTATTGTGTTTCATGTTGGAAAGCACTTTGGAAACCTTGTAATTGTTTAAATTGTGCTATATAAATAAAGTGGATTGGATTTGATTGGATATAAGAACATTTAGACTATAAACAATTAAGACAATAACAGTAACAATAATAAAAGCAATAATGTGCAATAAAGTCTAGAAAATATGTCTTAAACAAAAAACCTGAAAAACCAAGAGCAGCTCTAACGCCAAAAACATTAGAACAGGAAGAACCCAACAGAACCCAGCTGTTCTACTAGAGACTGAAGAAGAAGTAGATCAGTTCATTCATACATGCAGCATATCAACATGATCCTTCACACTGTTTCTATTGGTTTCTATTAATCACCAGTAATCATCATCCATTGTGTCTTTGTTGTGTAAATACTCAGTAACAGCTGATCTCTACCTGAGGATCAGTTTGATGAGGAAATGTTCATTTAGTAACAGGCACATTAGAACGAGACTAATGTTGAAACAAATACTCAGTCATGGCAGCAGGACACTCAGAGTTCATCTGGAAGCTGGAGGATCAGCTGATTGTTCAGGAGGAGGCTGGTATGGATCAGGATTCAAATGATGTTTACGTCTTCTGAAGATCAGAAAAACAACAACAGACCAACTATCAGACCAATAGATCCCTCCTTGTCTCCTCTGTCCTTGTCTCCTCCCTCCTTGTCTCCTCCCTCCTCCTCCGTCCATCTGTGTGACCTGCAGACAGAATGAGGTGTGAGGTGTGAGGTAGCTGATGAGTGAAGAACAAACTGCTGTCAGACATTATCTACTGCACTCTGATCACATCACTCAGACCAGCTGTTTTCTAGAAAGTCTCATCAACAACATCTTTCTAAAAGTCAAACATCTGATCTGAGATCTTTCTCTCTCACATCAACAACCAGGAAGCAGCTTCAACTCTGATCAGAGACAAAGACACAAACTCAACTCTACTCACTCACCTGCTGGATCTACTTCCAGTCTGATGATGCTGATGGTTGATTTTCTCTGAACAACATAACACTCGTATGTTCCACTGTCCTCTATCGTCACATTCTTCAGAATCAGAGACACGTCTCCATCCTTCATCTGTCTGTCCTGTAGATCCACTCGGTTCTGATAAGATGGATGCTGGTTGTCTGGATCTAACTGCTTATCACGATATACAAGAACATATTCATCTTCCTTCAGGTCAGTTCTGCTCCACTCTACAACTGTGACAGGATCATTGTTCAGAGCTTTACATGGTAGAGAGACAGTCTGTCCAGGATCAGCTCTGATGTTTGTCTTTTCTGAAGGAAACAAGACAGAGCAGAGAGGTTAAAGGTCAACATGCAGCAGTCAGTCAGTGGGAGGAGCTACCAAAGAGAGGACACTGGTCTAACACAGGCTACTGAGCTAGGTGATGTTGTCTCATGCTGGAGTTGAAGTAAATAAATGTGGATCAACAGTTACTTTCACTGAAATCACTGCAGCTCAGAACAAAGAGAAGAAGTCTGAGTAGACGGTACGTAGGAGCCTGAACCAAGGACAACTCTCTGAGATCTACCTGCTGCTGAGTCACATCAACAAGGAAATGCCATAAAACATACAAGAGCCCAAACCTTTTAGTTCTTTGATTCAATTCAAAACACTAGAGGTATTGTCCACCTAGGGTTACCAACTCCTGAATAATAAATAAGGGACACCTCATTAACAGGGCTGGCAGACCTGATTGTCTTCAATCTTCCTGGTGTGGTGGATTGTTTTAGCCCTTTTTTGTGTGTGAAGCGATTTTTTAACTATTTGGCTCGAACCTGAATTGAATTAGATTCATATTTCTGAGTGATATGAACACATGGAAAACTAATTATTATTCAATAATTTATTTTTAATACAAAATAACAAACTTAACAGAATAAAATAAATATCTTTCTTAAACAGAAACCTGTCCTGCTTAACTTCAGACTGTATAAATTAATATAAAACAATAGAAAGCAGAACATTCCTCTTGTAACAGTGCAATAAGAAAAGTGTTAGTAGAACTTGTAGCTTTGTTGTCTCCTGGTATCTTCTTCTCAAGCAACAGTACCTCGACCAATCAGATGAGAGGGATTCCTGCTGTCATCTAACTGTGTTATCTTGCTCTAACTTGTAATAAGCAGACGATGCATGACAGCTGTTTGTTTTATATTTTCTTAACAGCTTTTCACATGTAAACAATCCCGTTCTACCTGCATGGCTACGTACAACTGACGTCCCTCGCGGGGCTCCTGCGCACGGTCCTTACTACTGTGGCATGCTGGGTAATGGAGTTCTTATCTAACTATACTCATAACATCACAAGATCAGTGGTCACAGAGCAGCAGACGGCCTGGGAACAAGTTTACCGTAAATGTTCATATAAAGTGTCCTGTTATTTATTCATTCCATTGACATTTTACACTATTTTTGATTCTCACGGTGATACGGGTCAGAGTGCGTCCTGTTTCAGATCAGTACGTACTTTGGTTTCTAAATACAGGATGTCACGGTTGGCAGCCCTATGTCCACCATGACTGTTCCTGACTAATTGAGTGTTCAGTGTCGTTATGGAGAGGAAACCTTTCTACTCTAATCTTCTATACATGAACTTCTTAATAATATCTACCTCCACAAAAACACTCTTGATGAACTGCAGTTGCTGGTACTTCCGGGTACTTTCAGACCAGGAAGTTGTGACTCCTCGTCTCCGCCCGAGTTCAACACTTTTTATTAACAGATGTCTCATTGTACTGTTTAGTTTCCTCAATGTTTCTATCAGTCATGTAAAACTTGTCCAACTAGAACCGTTGAGGTTATGGATCGACCCATAAATCGCTAGTAGACACTAAATTAATGTTGCGATTACGATTTCAGAAAAGCAGCGGTTGTTGAACATTCATCAGCTCCAACTCCTAAATGATCCTCTGACTTTAAAGAACACGGAGAAACTCAACACAACTGATGAGAGAGTTTTAGCAGAATAATAAGAGAAGGATGCCGACTTCAGAGAACAACGAGGAACGGACCACCCATACCCGTTACAGTGTAGGCTCCTTGTGGGAGAACAAACCAAGTTAGTTTCACTGTCCAACAGCAAAACAAAGTGTTTTTAGTGTCTCCTCAAACATGTGGTTGATCCAGATCTACTAGATCCAGTCACCCGCTTTGGTTTCAACTCACCAGCAGAGACAGACAGGACGACGCTCAGTAAAGTCATGTAGAGAGACGCAGATGTAACAGCAGCCATCTTGTCTTCTACGGTGGCCGTTAGGCTGGGAGAAGCATAGACATATATACATACGTATAGCCGGCAGTAACCTCCAGGTCTGAAAATTGAAGCCAATGCGGAAGTGCAAAAAACTGCAGTTCATCGAGTGACCGCTTGAGGCTCCAACAGGGAGCAAATCCCCATTGACCCCCATGTTAAAATGCCCAACTTTACAGCAATATTAAACATGTTTACAGCCTGGTACAAAAAACGGTTTTAGTCTCAATGCCTTATTTCACTATTCATGACAACTGTACGGGGGGTGAATTTTTTTCTAACGTATTCGTTATTAATTATTTATTAAGGTTTAAAATTCTGCATAATTAAGGGCGTTCCCGCCTTGAGTGACAGGTGAGGTATGGTAGCTGCTAGCAGCTAGCTACTAGCTACAAGCTACTAGATACAAGTCGGTTTAATAACCGTAACAACCAGCAATGTGCTCCCGTTAACATCGCAGCTAATGAATTACGAAGGCTAATTCATTAGCTGGCTAACGAGCTAGCTAACGAGCTGAGCTAACGCGCCTGTTTTGCAAACACCAGTGCTTGCTAATTAGTACGAACATATTTAGAATAAAACCAGTGTTTCAGTCACCGAAAAAACTGAAGAGTGGATTTCTTTGAAGGTCTGTTAGAACAATTAACTGAACAACAAGCCATTCAGTGGTATCTACGGGTACAATTTTCCAAAACTGACTACAAGCACGGCTGGATGGTCGTGACACTAATTAGCTAAGTGGGGACTAGCGAAGAGACCAAAGCTAGCAGCTAGCAGCTAGCAGCTACCGCCAAGGGACCGCGCCCATACGTCACCTGTCACTCAAGGCGGGAACGCCCTTAATTATGCAGAATTTTAAACCTTAATAAATAATTAATAACGAATACGTTAGAAAAAAATTCACCCCCCGTACAGTTGTCATGAATAGTGAAGTAAGGCATTGAGACTAAAACCGTTTTTTGTACCAGGCTGTAAACATGTTTAATATTGCTGTAAAGTTGGGCATTTTAACATGGGGGTCTATGGGGATCTGCTCCCTGTTGGAGCCTCTAGCGGTCACTCCATGAACTGCAGTTTATTACACTTCCGCATTGGCTTCAATTTTCAGACCTGGAGGTTACTGCCGGCTATACGTATGTATATATGTCTATGCTTCTCCCAGCCTAACGGCCACCGTAGAAGACAAGATGGCTGCTGTTACATCAGCGTCTCTCCGCGTGACTTTACTGAGCGTTGTCCTGTCTGTCTCTGTCTCTGTCTCTGCTGGTGAGTTGAAACCAAAGCGGGTGACTGGATCTAGTAGATCTGGATCAACCACATGTTTGAGGAGACACTATGAACACTTTGTTTTGCTGTTGGACAGTGAAACTAACTTGGTTTGTTCTCCCACAAGGAGCCTACACTGTAACGGGTATGGGCGGTCCGTTCCTCGTTGTTCTCTGAAGTCGGCATCCTTCTCTTATTATTCTGCTAAAACTCTCTCATCAGTTGTGTTGAGTTTCTCCGTGTTCTTTAAAGTCAGAGGATCATTTAGGAGTTGGAGCTGATGAATGTTCAACAACCGCTGCTTTTCTGAAATCGTAATCGCAACATTAATTTAGTGTCTACTAGCGATTTATGGGTGGATCCTTAACCTCAACGGTTCTAGTTGGACAAGTTTTACATGACTGATAGAAACATTGAGGAAACTAAACAGTACAATGAGACATCTGTTAATAAAAAGTGTTGAACTCGGGCGGAGACGAGGAGTCACAACTTCCTGGTCTGAAAGTACCCGGAAGTACCAGCAACTGCAGTTCATCAAGAGTGTTTTTGTGGAGGTAGATATTATTAAGAAGATGTTCATGTATAGAAGATTAGAGTAGAAAGGTTTCCTCTCCATAACGACACTGAACAATCAGTTAGTCAGGAACAGTCATGGTGGACATAGGGCTGCCAACCGTGACATCCTGTATTTAGAACCCAAAGTACGTACTGATCTGAAACAGGACGCACTCTGACCCGTATTACCGTGAGAATCAAAAATAGTGTAAAATGTCAATGGAATGAATAAATAACAGGACACTTTATATGAACATTTACGGTAAACTTATTCCCAGGCCGTCTCCTGCTCTGACCACTGATCTTGTGATGTTATGAGTATAGTTAGATAAGAACTCCATTACCCAGCATGCCACAGTATTGGACCATGCGCACGAGCCCTGCGAGGGACGTCAGTGTTACGTAGCCATGGATGTAGCACGGGATTGTTTACATGTGAAAAGCTGTTAAGAACATATAAAAAAAACAGCTGTCATGCATCGTCTGCTTATTACAAGTTAGAGCAAGATAACACAGTTAGATGACAGCAGGAATCCCTCTCATCTGATTGGTCGAGGTACTGTTGCTTGAGAAGAAGATACCAGGAGACAACAAAGCTACAACTTCTACTAACACTTTTCTTATTGCACTATCTGAAAAAAAAAATTGTAAACTAGATGTATCCTTATGTCGTTGATTCACTGAACATCAGATTTTGGGTGCACATTTAAACACAGGATCCAGACTGCGTTCCAAGTTCCAATAGTTTATTTTGATGAAGTTAACAGTTGTTTGTTGCTGATGAATGGTTAAGTTGAATGATTTTTGTTTATACGCAAAATAATAAAGAAGATATTACAAATCTAGAGGATCAAATGTATAATAAAAACTTAGGTTGTCTTTACACTTGCATCAGTAATGCATCCACGTTGACTTTCTCTCGGTAAAGGATTAAACTCAGGAATCTATTGTAATGAAACACAAACAATGAATAAATCTTCAAACAATACGCAATATCAACCAAATGGATAAACTCACATCCAGTATCTCCTTGTCCTCATGCATGGTTTGGAGGGGAAAGGGCTGAGGGGCCGGGTTATATAAGGTAGGGGGGTGTGGTCCAGGTAGGTGTGGTCAGTGATGAGGTAGTTGAGGAGGAGACAGGTGAGGTGGGGACTTGGGATTTAACACTATTACAAGAGGAATGTTCTGCTTTCTGTTGTTTTATATTAATTTATACAGTTTAAAGTTAAGCAGGACAGATATCTATTTTATTCTGTTAAGTTTGTTATTTTGTATTAAATAAATTGAATAATAAATTTGTTTTCCATGTGTTCATATCACTCGAATGAATCTAATTCAATTCAGTTTCGAGTCAAATAGTTTATGGACAAAAAAATGAAAAGTTGCAACAGATTTCAGCTTCAATGTTCATAGTATAAATAACTAGTGGTAACCATGGTGACATCTGTAAAGTCAATGGTACAGGAATCTGCTTTCGACTCCAGAGTGACTCCTAGTTAATTACTACAGATGAAATATATTCTTGATATGAATAAATGTGTTTTATGTGAAAAAAGATATTGAATCCTTGGAGCATTTCTTCTTCTACTGTGAGTGTAGTGTTTACTGTCCTCAGTCGTCCATCCACCACATTCTTTTGGTTTTCTTCTCCAAAATAATGATTTCAGTGTTTCCTCTGTCATTTCAGGTAATACTAGTTTTGGTCTATATATCTATAATTATTTTTATAACTCATCCATTTATTATTATTATTATTGTTACGGTTTAAAGTTCAGCATAATTAGGGGCGTGGCTGCTTTGAGTGACAGGTGTAGGGTAGGGGTCAGAGGTCACTAGCTGCTAGCTGTGGTCTCTCTGCTAGTCCTCACCTGAGCCAATGAAAACCTCTCAGCTGTGTTTGATCATTTTAAATATAAGTAAAACCTGACTGCTACTGCTGCAGTTACTAGCAGAACATTAAGGAAGTGTCTCAGTGACAGCTACGCTGTAGCCTGATATACACCTCCTCAGAAATGTAACCCCAGACCGTATCAGCTGTGATTGGTCTGAAATGCATTTCCTTGTTGATGTGACTCAGCAGCAGGTAGATCTCAGAGAGTTGTCCTTGGTTCAGGCTCCTACGTACCGTCTACTCAGACTTCTTCTCTTTGTTCTGAGCTGCAGTGATTTCAGTGAAAGTAACTGTTGATCCACATTTATTTACTTCAACTCCAGCATGAGACAACATCACCTAGCTCAGTAGCCTGTGTTAGACCAGTGTCCTCTCTTTGGTAGCTCCTCCCACTGACTGACTGCTGCATGTTGACCTTTAACCTCTCTGCTCTGTCTTGTTTCCTTCAGGACAGACAACCATCAGAGCTGAACCTGGACAGACTGTCTCTCTACCATGTAAAGCTCTGAACAATGATCCTGTCATAGTTGTAGACTGGAGAAGAATCGATCCAAAGCCAGAACAAGATCTTCTTTTATATCGTGACGAGAGGTTTGATAATATCAGCCAGCATCCATCTTATAAGAACCGAGTAGATCTACAGGACAGACAGATGAAGGATGGAGACGTGTCTCTGATTCTGAAGAATGTGACGATAGAGGACAGTGGAACATATGAGTGTTATGTTGGAACTAAAACAAACCACAGCATCACCATCATCATACTGGAAGTAGTTCCACCAGGTGAGTGAGTAGAGTTGAGTTTGTGTCTTTGTCTCTGATCAGAGTTGAAGCTGCTTCCTGGTTGTTGATGTGAGAGAGAAAGATCTCAGATCAGATGTTTGACTTTTAGAAAGATGTTGTTGATGAGACTTTCTAGAAAACAGCTGGTCTGAGTGATGTGATCAGAGTGCAGTAGATAATGTCTGACAGCAGTTTGTTCTTCACTCATCAGCTACCTCACACCTCACACCTGCTTCTGTCTGCAGGTCACACAGATGGACACCAGGAGGACGGAGGAGACAAGCAGGGAGGAGACAAGGGGGGAGGAGACAAGGATGGAGGAGATGAGGGATCTGTTGGTCTGATAGTTGCTGGTGTTCTTGTTGTTGGTGTTGTTGGTTTTCTGATCTACAGAAGACGTAAACATCGCTACCGTCCTCCTCCTGAACAATCAGCTGATCCTAAGCAGCTTTAAATGTCTCAGATCAGTGTCCAGCTGAACTCTGAGTGTCCTGCTGCTGTTTCTTGAGGACAGACAGGAGTTAACAATGCTGGACATCCAGCAGACATGAGCAACCCACTGTAGCAGCTGACCTCCAACACTCAGCAAACAGCAGGACTGTATCCACAGAGGAAGGACTCAGTGGAAGCTCAAGTCATAGAAACAATCAATCTTCACTAAGAAATTTTTCATTCCTTTTTAATAGTAATCCAGAATTCTTCAAACATCTCGTCTCAAACTTTTTATCATTTGTTAAACGCTAAATACCTGAAACTTATTCCTATAGTGTTACATATGTGATGTTATTTCATGTGGAAGGAGCAGTCTGTCCTCATCATCATCATCATCATCATCATCATCATCACAGTGTCAGTGTGTTTCAACATTAGTCTTGTTCTAATGTGACTGTTACTAAATGAACATTTCCTCATCAAACTGATCCTCAGGTAGAGATCAGCTGTTACTGAGTATTTACACAACAAAGACACAATGGATGATGATTACTGGTGATTAATAGAAACCAATAGAAACAGTGTGAAGGATCCATTCTGTGTCATGTTGATATAAGATAAGACTTGAAATTAGGGCGTTACAGCGGCAGGAAACAACAGTGCAAGATGCAGAAGATAAAAAAAAAAACTCAGATGAAACAGAATACGGCAGGCAAATATGTTACGTACAAAAAACATTTACATATTGCATGAAAGAGATTCACAGTGTCTAGTCTGATTGATATGCTGCATGTATGAATGAACTGATCTTCTTCTTCTTCTTGGTCTTTGCCTTAATGATTCATTTCCTCCTGTGTAGCTAAAGTGTCTGCTCAGGACAAACTGCAGGGTCAAAGGCATCAAACCTGGTAACTTGGTAGAAGTCCTAGCATGTCACTTTGCTAAGGTGTCAACACACATGCCTGCAGCCAGGCGGCGCTATAAAAAATCTATTTACATTTTGGCTCATATCTCACCCATTTATGCCTGACATTTTGCTCCTCAAAGCAAAATCAACTCCTCCTAGCCCGTTCATCCAGTTCTCACCAAACTTGAAAAGTCCTCTAAAGAACTTCATCAGGGTTACTGATTACCAAGTTAATGACTCTCATTCACTTGTCAGCCAAAGTATTCCTCCACAGACACTTTGCCTCCTTTCAGGCCGTGTCTGACCCGCTCATGCCTCTGCATCCCGCTCAGGGATGACTTCACCACAGCATGGAGCCCTTTATGACTGTTTGCAATCGTCTTTTATTACTGTTACTTACTATTGGCTAACAGTCAACAGCCTGTGTCTTAGTTGACATGCTGGATGTCTGTCTGTCAGCTTCTTTATATTGTGTTCTTTTAATGTCTTGTTTTAATTAAAGTTGTTTTTATCTCAGGAACTGCTTTCTATCTACATGTTGCTCTAATGATGTTTAATCCTCAATAACAACAATAAAAGTCTTTCAGCTGAAACTGTGGATTCATGTTTTAGTTTCTTTCAGTTTCACTTTGACCAGAGAGAGAGAGGAGGACAGTGTGTCCTTGTGTCTCATGTCTGGGACTAGAACTCAGTCCAGCTGCCACATGTGTGAGTGTGTTTCTCAGAGGCAGCTCACTGGGAACTTTGAACGTGTTTCACTGACCTGCTGTAAATCAGAGACACATTGATGTTTGTGAAAATAAGATGAAGAGATCCTGGAACACTAAGACGTGACTGTCTCCTCATCAGCACACTGAGACATCTGAGCTGGGCTGCTCTCTGAACCTTCATCTGCTCTCACTCTGACTCTTGACCTTCATGGTTGACTTCCACAGCTGAAGACGGAAGTGATCCAGGACTTAGAGCTCAGTTGAAGCAGGTCTGCAGCAGGTTTCAGTTCACCTCAGAAACAGCGCCCTCTGCAGGACTCAGCAGCTGTTCAGACTGAAGCTCAGCTGCAGTTCAACTTAGAATAAACTTTATTGATCCACAAGAGACTTGACTTGGTCACAGTAGCTCAGTATCACAAAAATAGAAAGTTGTGTCTGCCAGAAACACTGTTCTGTTTGTCAGATAATCAGAGTCTGCTTCTGTCGTCACCAATGAAGAGTGATTCCATCTAATGTGTGGATGCTCAGTCAGCGTCCTGAAAGAGACTTTGGTCCCTGACCTGGAGACAAAGCAGGACATGAGACTCATAGTTAACAGAGTCTCCAGCTGCTGCCATCACGGCCTGACTGGCTGTTCAAGTCCAGCTGACATGAACATGAAGGAGTCTTTGTCAATGATTAGGACTGCTGTCATCAAGTGTCCTTTAGTCCATTCATTAGAACAGCCCCAACAGAACCATCCACACATAATAGTTGGATGTGATGTGAACACATGGAGCTTGTGTTTGAGTGTATTGTTGTGTGTGTATTGATGTGTGTATTGATGTGTGCATTGTGTGTATTGTGTGTATTGTGTATTGTGTCAGACTGTAGAGTAGCTCCTGATCCAGATGCAGCAGAATGAGACAGGTCAGAAACCTTTAGTCCATCACAGATCAACAAACACTGATCCTCACCACAACACTTCATCTACTGCTCACTTCCTGGACTCTAATGTCTCTTCTTTGGTGACATGAACAGTTGATAGTCCTCAGACCGCTCTAGACAGATGTTGAAACCATCAGTCGTCTAGAACTGATTGTTACTGGCTCTATTCTTGAAGCTCATCAACAGTTAGGTCCATCTACGTCTTCATCTGAACACATTCAGGTTACTGTTCTACAACCAACTCAAGACACACTGGCTTTTCATAGGCACTTCTTATTTAAATGTCTCTCCAGTGTCCTCTGGTTCAGTCCATTGACTGCATGTAACCCTCTGCTTCTAATTGATCAGGTCACTATTTCAACTATTTCTTTGTATGACTGAAGAGAATCCTGAGTTTTAGCTGATGATGGTGAACTGGCTAAATTCTCAGGTCAAATAGTTCATCAGGTTTAAACATATCAGTAAATCATAATCTCAAAGCAACAAATAATACTCTTGAGTAAACTTAGTAAATATATAAATCCGCACTTTGAGTGAATATTAGAATTCAAAGTAATTATTTATTTACTGGTGGTTTTCATTTAGAATTTCTTCATCTTAAAATATTCTGTTAAAGCAAACAGCAACAAAAATGTCCTTTTTCCCATAAATATCTAAAATATGTAGGTCAACCACACAAACGACCACAAAATGAAGTAAATATCAGTTTACCCCTTAACACAGAGATAAATACAGACATGAGGTTCATTTCTTTAAATACCAAAACAACATGAAGTACCTGAAAACTTCAATACTGTAAACTGAAATACTTTAACTACTCTAACTGTATAAAATTAACTGAAAGTTTAATACTGAATTAAATCAAAGTAACCCAAGAGGAAAATGTTCAAATTGATATAAGATAAGAAAATAAGAAATGTTGAAATAAATAAAACAACCAAGCTCTTGGGGTCTTTATTGTTGGGGCCCAGAAGACAATAGTTTCTGCTGATACAGTTCAATGTTTTGTCTTAATTACTTACTCAACCTCCCAGTTTGTGAGGATCCATGAGCAGGTAGGTGGTGATGAAGAGAACCGTCCATGATCACACAGGTCCAGGACGCTGAGTCCAGTCCGTCGTAATCCAGATTTACATCCAACTACAGCTGCTCCTCCTGTCCTCCTTCGTCCTCAGTGACAGACATCACCTGGTGTTATCACTTAACAGTTTCCTAACCAAGACGTTCACGTCTCAAAGTCCATTAAACACTTGGCTACTTTTCCAAAGTAAAAACAAAGGTGTGTCACCTGACTGCAGGATGAGAGAGAACTACACGGTAACTTACACAGAATAAATCAAATCAGCTAAATAGCTCCTGCACCCATACGTTCAGCAAAAAGCTTCAACACCACGTTAGCACAGCACACACCGTTCATCACACACAGGTGAGTCCAGGTGAGTCTTCTCCAGAAAACTCTGCTCTCACTCACTTTAACTTGAGTCCCACCCACAAAGTCACTTCTGATTGGCCCAGAGTCCATCACTCAACCAAACTGAAACTACATTAGGCGTGTTCGACTTCATGCAGATCTGTGCAGATCTGACTTGACGTGATGCATGCTGGGTTGTCATGCTCATAGATCTCGAATATGATTGGTTAAAATGAACTTGTTCTACCCAGCATGCATCACGTCAAGTCAGACTCAGACAGATCTGCATCAAGTCGAACGCGCCTATTGGCTCCTTTTACAGGAAACGGAAAACAGCAATGAAGCAAAGGATTCTGGGACATGTAGTCTTGATGACGGGCTGGAGCCTATCCCAGCTGTCATTGGTCAAGAGGTGGGGTCCACGCTGGACAGGTCTCCAGTCTATCCCAGCTGTCATTGGTCAAGAGGTGGGGTCCACGCTGGACAGGTCTCCAGTCTATCCCAGCTGTCATTGGTCAAGAGGTGGGGTCCACGCTGGACAGGTCTCCAGTCTATCCCAGCTGTCATTGGTCAAGAGGTGGGGTCCACGCTGGACAGGTCTCCAGTCTATCCCAGCTGTCATTGGTCAAGAGGTGGCGTCCACGCTGGACAGGTCTCCAGTCTATCACAGGGCCACGTTGGTGCTTTACATTATATAGTTTTATATACAGTCATCATTTAGTGTTTAATGTCTTTAATTTAATAAAATCTGTTTCTAGTTCTAGTTGCCTTTTTTGAATCTTTTTTGGATATACCATGACCTGGATGACTGAGAACCTTCACAGACATACATCACATCTCAATAAATTCTATTTGCATTTACACTCCTTAGGTCTTTAGTGCTGACTGTAACAAGTAAATCATACTAATTAATCAAAATAATAATCATTTCTGACAGCTGGGATAGGCTCCAGGATTTTTTTTGTGCGACTACTTGTGTACTTACGGTACAGGTGCTGGGACAGGCCAAAAAGCATGTGTCTCAATAAATAAATAAATAAATAGTAGTCAGGGTCACAGTGACCCTGACTACTATTTAGTCACTGTACTGTACTACTGTACAATAGCTCAAGTCATTCTACTGGATAATTATGAAGACGACTAACTAAGACAACGTGACCCAAACTATCTCAAGTTATTCTGACACAGACCATTTACTTCCATTCAAACCTTTTTTTCTTTAATAACTCTACAAAACATTGACTTGATTCTTCTTAACAGTGATCCTCACTGACCTGAAGTCAGTTCACTGCACAGTTTGAAGAAAAAGTTCAGTTCACACCAGCATGTGTCTTTTTCTTCAGATCTTCTTTGTGATATTGCAGCGGATTTGAAAAAGTGTCTTGTTTTCCTTTTTTAAGAAGAGAAATAATCTGTAGCAGATGTTAGCACCAAGTCTATCCAGATAATAATGGAAGTGTTAGAAATGAAGTGTTATCAGATGAAACCTTTAAATATCACAGTGACAACTGTTGAGAATAGACTGATAAATAAACAAAAGGAAGTAAATAATAAATTGTGAAAAAATGAATAATAACAAGAATATTAATAACTGAAACAACAAGCCTGGCTCTAAATGTTTTTGTAGAGTTATTAAAGAGCAAATGTTAGGACAGTTTGAATGGAAGTAAATGGTCTGTGTCAGAATGACTTGAGATAGGTTGGCTGACTCATAATTATACAGCAGAATGACATAAAATGTTGATCAAATCAAATCAAATCAAATCAAATTTATTTATATGGCACTTTTCATGCCTATTAAAAGCAACACAAAGTGCCTCACAGAGGCTAAAAACAGACAGAGACACGAGACACAAACATAACCCCCCCCCAACACACACACACACACACACACACACAGACATGTCCCACACACCCCACCCACACACCCACAAGAGACAAGAGACATGGCCGGGCACCAAGACCCGGCGCAAGGAGAAAGCCACCTTTGGGAGCCGACCACACCGAGAGGGCCTCCAGCCCACGACTGTAGGGAGCACCGCCATAGAGACAGCCCCGACCCGGACAGACAGGAGGCCCCACACCAAGGTGCAGAGCCCTCCAGCCACCAGGGCCAGAGCCGCCCACAGGACAGCACCCCCGACAGTAGACCAGCCGCAACTCCCAGTGTGGCCGGCCCCCATGAGGAAACACTGGGGCTAAAAACCGAGGACTAAAACGACCAATATGGATAAAATGCTTTTCAGCTCATAAAATTAAAACATGAAGTTAAAACATATAATTAAAATCAAAATAGAAAAGGAAATAATAAAAAGTCTGATAAAAAACTACTAAAAACTAAAAATTGCTAAAAACTGAGGGACTAAAACTGTAAAATGGGATAGAAAGGAACAATATAGATAAAATGCTTTCTAACGTACCATAAAAACATATTAAGAGAATCAATTAAAAGCTTGGTTGAAAAGGTGGGTCTTGAGCCTCTTTTTAAAAACATCAACAGTCTCTGCGGCCCTGAGGTTCTCCGGCAGGAGTTGATGTTCAACTGTGGAAAAGCCAACGTGTCTTTCTCCAGACCACACCATGCCATCAGGATGTATGTGATCTCTGCAGTATCTCTCTGGACTTGGTTATTATCACTCCTCACTTTTGTCAGCGTGTGGTGGCGTGTGTTTAGAAGAGGGAAACAAAAACTGTCTCTGTGATAATTAACAGGACTTTTATTACTTCTAGAACCAAGTAGTTCAAACATCAGGTGACATCTAGTTGACGTAAATGCACAGTCAAGATATCTGCATGAACAACCTGTGTTGTGGTAGAAAACAGATCAAGCACTTGATATTAACACTGGAAATATTTTATTACTAATTATCCTGGAGTGTTCTTTTCTTGCAACCAATTAATAAAAACAAATAATAAAAGAAATAAAGAAATGTGCCGTATCAGTTTGTTTTGTTAATTAAGACCTGTTTCCCCCTGAAGAATCAAACAGCTATGACTCTTTAACTGAACAATTCTACCAGTAAATAAAAATAGAGGCATATCATTTTATTTAAACTTTATTTAAGAAATAAATGCCTTTGATGTGTTTTTTATTTGAAATTCCATTTTGCATATGTGTGCAATATTAAGTTATATACTGGATAGTATGAAGCTTTGCTTGGTCCATATGAAAAGGTTCATTGTTATATCTGGAGGAAGAGTTTTTTCAATAAATATCAATGTTGGCCCTCTGTGTATCTGAGTTGGACCCCCCTGCTTTAGGGGCTCCGTAAGAATCCAGCAGGGGCTGGCTCCAATCGTGGCATCGGCACCTAGCAGAGGCGTTTCAGGTGGCACCCCCAGATGCCACTACAGATGCCACTGTCCAGGGGAGACAAGAGGGTGGCTGCAGTGTCAGGACGCTCAGGAACAGGAAGTACACGCAAGACACTTCAAAATAAAATCATGTACACTCTTTTGGAAGAAGCGTCTTTGTCGCTGATTTATATTCATTCATCAACACGAAAACAATTCACTTCTTCTGCAGAATACATGTTGACTCTGTCTGTTCGTCATACACTGTAATATAAGTCTACATCAACATCATCTGTCCAGATTGGATCCATCCACATAGTTTAGTCACGTAAAGATAAAACATCTTAACAGTTACTTTCGTTTTATTGGATTTCTTTTCCTTCCTTTTGTTGTGGAATTTTTTACACAACTTAATAAAAAGATCTCAAATCAAAGGTTTTGTCTTTGTGAGTTTTATTGCAAGAAACAAAAGAAACAAAGGTATACCGTTCATGAAGGGGAAGAAACAATCTGCGAAGAGGTTCGCAGATTCTCTTCAACAGTCTTAGTTTGCAGACAGTTTTTATGTTTGAAACAAGGCGTTGTACTTTCTGCTCATTGGTCAGTACAATGTTTTGTCTTTATTAGTTTGCTCAACAACAGTAGAACCTTGAGAAAGTTTTCCACCGAGATGGCTGAGCTGGTGCAGATATGTTTTATCTTGTGTGAGCAAGAACAAGGACAGTCAGCCCTTGAATGGGGCACCGAAACCCAGCTTCCAAATAACAACTTTATCTACCACAAAACTCATTCATTTCATCAACATTTTGTTATGATAGTCAGTAATTAGAAAATTTCCACTACAATTCCCTCCTTTTGATTATAAATAATCAACATAACACATGAGAAATTTAAACTGTGAGAGTAATACAAGAACTCAGTGAGAAACTAGTAGTAACAAATAAATGCATCAACTTTAATGAATGTTGTAAAATAGGATTCAAACAAACTCAGAATCACGTCGTTATTTGACCCACATATGTCACACCTCTCTTACATAGCACATTAGCTCACCTAACATGTGTCCACGAATCCCACCTTCCCGTCAACAAGGACCGCTGGAGGCAAACCCTCAATGGGATAAAGTACCCCTGAAACACCTAAGTGTTAGAAGGGCTCACGGTGGAAATCACAGCCACATGAACCTACTTACAGGAAGCCAAAAACCTCCCCTTTCTGGGCGAGAGGAGGCAAAAAGACCCCTGCGCTAACTATTCTAACCACGGAGTCAGACCTACGGGAAAAAACCTCAATGTTACGGAGGAAAACCTAAAGTCTAGTCTCATCCAGTTGACATCATAGGGGTGTGTGGTCACTTGGTACAACACATGAATCAATAACAGTAATACATGAAGATTACATAACAATTCAATGTGACGATTATTGGTTATCAATATCAGACTAAATGTATGAAGGTAAATATGAAACCTTTAAAGTGGAATTACAGTAACCAAAATAAAGTAATCATAATAATGTAACAGTAATAACTTTCGACAGGAGGAATGATCTTCAACCCATATGCTGAGCGCACAGTAGAGGGTCATCACCATGGAGAGGTTACTAGCACATACGATGCATGGTGGTATGGAATCCATGTCTTGATCTTCACTTCTTGAACACAATGGATGACGACGAAGCCGTAGGCATCCGTCCTAGACACAGATCGCTTAGAGACATTTAGTGGTGTGTCGGCTGGATGGGTCGTCGTGGATGGGATGGAGGTGGGTGCAGGATCTTTCAGTCGCAGCCACAGCAGCCATGGGGTGATCACGACAACAGACAGGATCAGGAGAACGCAGGTCGTTCCTCGCAGACCGCAGAGCCCAGGATGTCTGAAGGGGTGCCAGGGGCGTGGTCTTTCCATGTTGTTCTGCCTCTCAGTCAATGGCAGGAAGAGGATGCTCCGTCTCTAGTGGGAGGCGTCCACGTTCGTTGTCGGCTCGGGGACTCGTTTGCAGTGGGTGGCGTGTATCCAAGTAGCCCTCTCAGCAACCTTCACAGCCGTGTGGGTGGTGAGGAGGATCTGGTACGGTCCCAGCCAGCGCTGATGCCTCCACGTCTTTCGTCTGAAGTTCTTGATGACCACGTAGTCCCCAGGTTTGAATGGATGCAGTGGAGTCTCAGCAGAGAGTGGTAGGGTTGCTTTCACCTGTTCTCTGATTTTAGACAGACATTTTGTTAGAGAAATACAGTAAGTTATCAGATTCTCCTCGCAGAGAGTGGTTTCCATTGGGGGTCCCGGAGGTCCCACTCCAACATTCGGAGTTCCTGCAAACAAAATCTCAAAAGGAGACAGGTTGCATCGCGTGCGCACTCGCATTCTCATGTACATAAGCACAATAGGTAGACATTTGGGCCAGCTGAGGTTGGTGTCTTGGCAGCATTTGACTAATTTCTGTTTCAATACCCCTTTTTTGCCTCTCTACGGCACCACCCGATTGCGGATGGTAGGAACAGTGGGCTTTGAGGTCAAATTTCAGCTGTGCAGACAGTTGTTGTATGGCTTCATTAACAAAGTGAGAGCCATTGTCTGAGGACAGTTTCTCAGGGATTCCCCATCTGGGAATAATTTCTGTCAGTAGCGCTTTTGTCACTACCGCTGCGGTTGCATGTTTGGCTGGAAACGCTTCGACCCATTTTGAGAACATATCCACCATGACCAGGCAGTATTTCTTACCTTCGCTTGGGGTGAGTTCAATAAAATCCATCATAACATGCTGAAATGGTCTGTTTGGTGCAGGATGTGCTGCTTGATGTGTCAGAGGTTTTGGTCTGCCTGGGTTGTTTTGGGCACAAATCAGCCAGTTTTTACAAAAATCATCCGCAAATGTTGAAAAGCCTTTAGTGAACCAATGTTTTTGCACCATAGCACACATCCCTCCTTTTGACGAATGGTCGAGACCATGAGACAACTTAGCATAAGGCAAAAATAGTTTCCTGGGCAAACATGGTTTGTGATCAGGGCCTCTCCATACGCCGTCTGAAAACACACAGCCGTGTTGGGCCCACAGGCGTCTCTCAGCTGGAGTGGAGAGTGAGGCGAGGGCAGAGAGAGTAGCAGGATTAAGGACAGAACATTTCTTAACCTGGACATTTGGAAGCCCTAAGAGTGTGGTGTGATACCTGAGCCACTGTGCAGGCGTGAGGTGTGAGGTTTTCTGTTCTTGCAAAATATGTGCCACAGAATGAGGTACAAAGAGGTTAAGGTGGCTGTAACCCACAAAGTCACGTGAGGCCAGCACTGCGGATTCACAGGCTGCTACGGCACGCAAGCACGATGGGAGACCCCTGGCCACTGGATCTAGGAGACGGGAGAAATAACCCACTGGTTTGAGCTGACCACCATGTTCCTGTAAGAGAACAGATGTCATACAACCATGTTTTTCATCCACAAACTGAGTGAATGGTTTTTCAGGGTCAGGGATCCCCAACGTAGGAGTGGACTGCAGGGCCAGTTTGAGGTCTTCAAACGCTGCGTCTGCCTCTGGGGTCCACGTGACAAGGCTGTGGGCCGTCAGGTCCCTCTGATAGGCAATATCCCTCAGCGGACGCTCTCTCTCCGAAAAATTGGGAATAAAATGGCGGCAGTAGGAACACATGCCTAGAAATGAGAGAACCTGTTTTTTAGTTTTCGGTTTCGGAGTGTTAACCACCGCCTCAACACGTGAGGGAGCGATGGATTTGCCGTCAGGGGTAAGAATGTGACCCAAAAACGTGACCTGCTGTTGCACAAACTGCAGTTTTTTCAGCGAAGCTTTGTGACCATCGGCCGCTAGATGACGTAGGAGAAGGATGGTGTCTGTCTCACACTGTTCCTTCGTCGGGGCTGCGATGAGAAGGTCATCCACGTACTGCAGCAAGACTGAGCCTGGGGAGAGTGTAAGAGAAGAGAGACTACGAGACAAAGCTTGACAGAAAAGAGTGGGGCTGCAATTGAGCCCCTGGCAAAGTCTGGTCCAGGTATATCTCTTTCCTCCGAATTGGAACGCGAACCAAAACTGGGAGTCCTCGTGCACTGGAATCGAAAAGAAAGCATTTGCGAGATCAACCACAGAAAACCACTGAGACGAGGGAGGCACCTGACTCAAGATGGTGTAAGGGTTGGGAACATTTGGAGTAGGTGCAATAATAGCAGAATTCACAGCTTGCAGGTCTTGAACAAAACGCCACTCAGTGGGCTGGTCCGCTGGGCGGATCTTCTTCACCGGAAAAATGGGAGTTTGTACAGGGGAGTCTTCGCATGGTATTATAATACCTGCGTCGAGAAGGGATTCAAAAACAGGAGTTATGCCTTCTATAGCTTCTTTGCGCAAAGGGTACTGGCGCTGTTGAGGCCTGTACACAGATTTGGGGGTGATTTGAACCGGTTCACAATTTCGTATGAGGCCTACGTCATATTTGTGCGCTGCCCATAAAGTACTTGGGACTTGTGCGAGCAGCGGAGAGATCTCTGTTGGTTTCGCTGCATGTGTGTGTGCCGCGGATAGAAATGCAGAAGTGGACACTTGTCTGCACAGATCACACAGTGAGTCGCTCGCTGACAGTAAGCTCTCATTACGAGAGGATGTCTATGAGCTTGAAGAGAAAAAGAGAAAAAAGCTCCGGGATGTGTGGGGGAGGGAACCCAGTCGTTTGCCTCCTTACACAATCTTACAAATGAACCTAAATCACGCCACTGTTCAGATGGAGCTTTAGAAAGTGAAATGTGTGGATGAGAGTTATAAACATCATAGAGTTTCTTCTGAGCAGGTGTGAGTGCCACTGCTGCAGCACTGCATATGCCATCAGTGTAAATATCAGTGATTGTCAGTTGATCATTCGGATCCTTAAAGAATTTCTTTTCGTACTCAGGGACTGGACCTCCTTTGCTTACAAAAGAGGTACGATGTAAGTTTTCTGGTTTCATGCACTCTGCAGAGGCGGTGATCAGGGGGGCAGCTGTGGTGGTTAAATATATTGAAGAATCATAATTAATCCACCACTGGTAAGTATACAGCGGTGTGTTTGGGCTGAACTTCACACCAGTGAAAGACAAAGATTCATCTGTTTCTAATTTGGGACGTGTCACCTGCACTCCAGAGGGGGTGCAAATCAACACAATACCGAATTCACACATCAGGTCTCAGCCCAAAAGATTCACCGGACACATGTCAGACATCAAAAAAGAGCGTTTGGTTTTACAAGTACTCCCTTCAAAATCCCAGGAACAAGTAACTGGCTTGCTATAAACTTCTTTCGTGTGGGAACCACAGGCGCTCGTAGCGTAAGTATAGCGACCACTTTGTGGCAGAGACATTTCAGAGGTTCTTAACACAGAGTGAGTGGCCCCAGAACCAACCAAGAAATCTAAATCTTGACCCTGGATACAGCATGTTATTATGGGCATTTCTTTATAACCTGAGGAAGACAGACATGCATATGTTCCCTGCTCTGGGGGCTTCTCTAACTCCCTTATCTTATCCTGTACTAAGCCAAGCGTTGTATCAGTGCAAAGCAGCTCTTCATTGCAAGAAGCGTGTGTGGGTGTTGTTGTGTGTGCGGTTACATTACCAACTCCACTCTGTGATGGTCAGTCCGAGGCAAAAGAGGTCCGTCCGGGCTGAGGGTCCCGCCCGCCCCTGCGATCTCCTCTGTCATTTCCCCACGGCACCTCCTGACAGTCTCTGGCCCAATGCCCATCTTTGCCGCATGCGAAGCATTTGTTGAATTCATACAAACTGTGCCTGCGGCCATGTCTTTGTCCCCTTCCTCTGTCTCTCCCGCGCCCGCGTCCTCTGTTTGGCCTGTTGAATGGGCGCTCATCCAGATGAGCCAAGGCCAGCTGAGCATTCAGAGTGGCTGCATGCATTTGCTTAGAGGCTTTATCTTTCTTTTCTTTTTCTTTCTGCTCTGCGTGTTTGGCGTGTCTGAGGAGCTCCGAGAGCCTGTTATCAGCCCACCCGCCGATCAGGGTGGTGCACACTTGTGTGAGGATGGGTTTTCGGAGGCCTTCCTCGAAAGCTGCTGATGTTGTCCAGGGTACGGTGGAGGTTGTTGTCCTTGTTGTCCATCAGGTAGGCGATCAGGCAGGGCGGGATAGATGGGTATGTAATCGTCGTCTTTTTTGCCTCGGACCCCACCGGACAGAGAGGGAAAGAGAGAAGTGGGAGAGTGTGGTGTATCAGTACAAGCATTATTTTCAGTTATCTCTGTCTTCTCCTTTTTCTTATCTATCTTTGGTAACACTTTTCCTGCCTTTCTTCTATCTCTACATTCCGCTTCAGTCATCCACTGTTTAAGACATCTCACATTTTCCTCTATACCTTCTAACGACTTCCTCTCAATCTTCCTTTTTGACTAAAACTGCCCTGTTCTGGAAAACCACAATCCTTTATCCAATATTGAACACAATTTAAACTTGTTTCCTCATATTTCTTTCTCATAACGTCGAAAATTGGACCCCGGAGTTCGGTTGGTTGGTTCTTACTCCCATTAGACCCCATGGTGTCTATTCCTTAAGATTATCAGGCGTCCCCAATCAATCTGTGTAACCTTCTACCGTTACACTGGTCTTTCCAGGTTGATACCCCGGATTCCACTGGATTTTACCGGACCTGGCGAGTCCACAGGACTCCTTTTTCTTACTTACTTATTTTCCCTGGGTTTTCCAGGCCACTAACCTGGCGAGTCCACTGGACTCCTTTTGAGTTCCCTGGGTTTTCCAAGTTCCTTGACCTGGCGAGTCCACTGGACTCCTTTTAAGTTCCCTGAACTCCCTTTTAAGTAAGTTTGGAACGTAAGAACAGAACAAACCGGACTCACAAACCGAATTTAATTATTTTGTATTTTACCCTTTATAATAAAATATATGTCTTTGAATTTGCAACAAAACACACAGCAACCCTTGACTGGAATTTATGAGATCAAAACATCTTTACCGTTTATTTTGGAGATTTGCTGGTTCGTTGGATTCCGAGGTGACAGCCGCGGTCCACGCAGTCGGCCCTCTCGACCTTTAAGCTGTCAGGGTTGAGGCAGGATCGTCAGTTTGTCCTGGATGATCAGTCGCCGTCTGCTGTGGATCCGGCGATCAGCCTGGAATCCCACTTCTGACACCAAATTGTTGTGGAATTTTTTACACAACTTAATAAAAAGATCTCAAATCAAAGGTTTTGTCTTTGTGAGTTTTATTGCAAGAAACAAAAGAAACAAAGGTATACCGTTCATGAAGGGGAAGAAACAATCTGTGAAGCGGTTCGCAGATTCTCTTCAACAGTTTTAGGTTTGCAGACAGTTTTTATGTTTGAAACAAGGCGTTGTACTTTCTGCTCATTGGTCAGTACAATGTTTTGTCTTTATTAGTTTGCTCAACAACAGTGGAACCTTGAGAAAGTTTTCCACCGAGATGGCTGAGCTGGTGCAGATATGTTTTATCTTGTGTGAGCAAGAACAAGGACAGTCAGCCCTTGAATGGGGCACCGAAACCCAGCTTCTAAATAACAACTTTATCTACCACAAAACTCATTCATTCCATCAACATTTTGTCATGATAGTCAGTACTTAGAAAATTTCCACTACACTTTCTTCCATATCATTTTAATATTTTACTCTACTTGAATGATTTACTTCTTAATGTGGTTATTCACTGTGACTCCATCTGACATGGGTTGTTGGGAGGGATAGTGGGATTCATGCTGGTTTCTCTTCTTTACTCCAACACAGACGATCTGACGTAAGCTGAAACTGATGTACTTTTCTTCACTGCAAAAATTCAAGAAATTAAAGCATTAAGCAGTAAGCTTAAGCTGAACCATTTAAGGGCAGGTAAAGGTAATGCATCTGCTCAAAGGCTCCTATACTGCAGTAATGTCAGCACACACAGAGGGCAGGAGTAATTACTTGGAGTTATCAATCAACTTAACAGAATTAATCCAAGCTTTTTTGATGTACTATTCCATTACCAAGTCTTTTACATGATCTACCTGAAGATCTTTCCAGCACGTAGCGGCCAATCAGATTTTTAACTGTGCTGAAATAACAGTGTCAGCCTGTGTGGAGGAGAGGAATAGTTACAACTGGATTGATTTTCCTAAAAAGCACCAATTCACCTTTGTTCTTAATGCTGTAATGATAATCAATGATTATTAGGTGCTCACTGTTTTTAATGTGAACATTTGTTGATAATTTGAATACCGTATAAAATCAAAAGTATTGAGTAGACGCAGAAATGATACAATATAAATGGTTTCATAAAGGCAATGAACACATACTGTATTACAATCTACAAACATCTACCTTACAGAAATTACAATTCAATTCCAAATGTCAAAAAGCATCGATGCAGAAACAGGTGTAGAACTGGAAGCAGGAAGTGCTCTGGATATACACTCACTGGCCACTTTATTAGGTACACCTGTCCAACTGCTCGTTAACTTAAATTTCTAATCAGCCAATCACATGGCAGCAACTCAATGCATTTAGGCATGTAGACATGGTCAAGACGATCTGCTGCAGTTCAAACCGAGCATCAGAATGGGGAAGAAAGGTGATTTAAGTGACTTTGAATGTGGCATGGTTGTTGGTGCCAGGCGGGCTGGTCTGAGTATTTCAGAAACTGCTGATCTACTGGGATTTTCACGCACAACCATCTCTAGGGTTTACAGAGAATGGTCCGAAAAAGAGAAAATATCCAGTGAGCGGCAGTTCTGTAGGCGCAAATTCCTTGTTGATGCCAGAGGTCAGAGGAGAATGGCCAGACTGGTTCAAGCTGATAGAAAGGCAACAGTAACTCAAATAACCACTCGTTACAACCGAGGTATGCAGTAGAGCATCTCTGAACGCACAACACGTCGAACCTTGAGGCGGATGGGCTACAGCAGCAGAAGACCACACCGGGTGCCACTCCTGTCAGCTAAGAACAGGAAACTGAGGCTACAATTCGCACAGGCTCACCAAAATTGGACAATAGAAGATTGGAAAAACGTTGCCTGGTCTGATGAGTCTCGATTTCTGCTGCGACATTCGGATGGTAGGGTCAGAATTTGGCGTCAACAACATGAAAGCATGGATCCATCCTGCCTTGTATCAACGGTTCAGGCTGGTGGTGGTGGTGTAATGGTGTGGGGGATATTTTCTTGGCACACTTTGGGCCCATTAGTACCAATTGAGCATCGTGTCAACGCCACAGCCTACCTGAGTATTGTTGCTGACCATGTCCATCCCTTTATGACCACAGTGTACCCATCTTCTGATGGCTACTTCCAGCAGGATAACGCGCCATGTCATAAAGCGCGAATCATCTCAGACTGGTTTCTTGAACATGACAATGAGTTCACTGTACTCAAATGGCCTCCACAGTCACCAGATCTCAATCCAATAGAGCACCTTTGGGATGTGGTGGAACGGGAGATTTGCATCATGGATGTGCAGCCGACAAATCTGCAGCAACTGCGTGATGCTATCATGTCAATATGGACCAAACTCTCTGAGGAATGTTTCCAGTACCTTGTTGAATCTATGCCACGAAGGATTAAAGCAGTTCTGAAGGCAAAAGGGGGTCCAACCCGGTACTAGCAAGGTGTACCTAATAAAGTGGCCAGTGAGTGTAGGTCAGTGGAACAACATGGTGACTTCAAAATCCAAAGAAAGCAGAGGTCATCTTTGAACTTACAGCTGTTGTTGGAAACTCCGACTGGCACACAGAACAAAAAACACAACGTCCTCTGTCAGTCCTGTGGATGGAACCAGTAGAGTGGTGGTTAGCTGCTGCAGCTCAGCTTTTGTTGAACAGCTGTGCTCCATTTCACATTCACAATATGCCAAGTATCCTTGTCTGTCACAGATCTCCTCACTAAACATGCACAAGTCTTTGATTGTGGAGAATTTGAATTTCCATGGTTCCAAGATGTCTTCTTTGAGCAGGTCATTGAACTTCAGACCAAAGTCTGGCATACTGCAGTACAGCCTCTGCTAGCTCCTCTTCTCTCATTGGTCCATCCAGTGTCAGGGTGGGAGACAAACTGGACCCATTGAAGACATGGACAGGAACAGTGGGAAACAAATTCATCCAGTTGATGTTCATGGTGTGTGGATTATCACTTGCAGCTTCATTAATGAAACTATAGTTTGTTGTCTGATTATCACAGCCTTTACCAGGAGTGGGTTAACACCGCCACAGATGCCACGGCTGATGACGCCGTTTGTGAAGGCTGCTATTGAGATGGCCAAGTTTAGTTTAGGAACGTTAACAATTGTTAAAGTTGAATTAGAGCTAGAGCATTTCTATGACGTATTGTTTGCATTCATTTGCAAGTATTCCTTGATTAATGTCTCGGTGTTTCAGATTAATTCACATCAATCATTTCATTTTCATTTTGAACATGAACAAAACAAGTTTCTCATTTGTCTGAAACTTGGATGAAAAGCATCCAACAGTGAAACCAGATAGAAGATCCTTAGTAAATCGTAACGCAATTACACTTGGATGATTTGGGTATTAATCAGAACAATATATGACAGTAATGTTGCAGACAATATCCTTAATAGGAAAATGTGATATCAAATTTCTACAAGTTGGACAATCATCAGTGAAACCAAACTGTTGGAAATATTATAGAAAATACTCCAAAATGCACTTGTGGTGCCACAAATGTGAGACATTCAAATAGACAACATGATCTGACAATTGTTCCAACTCCTTAGATGGAGTAAGGCCAAGGAGACATAAACACAACAATCAAAGTAAATGAAGCCAGAGTTTGTGTGGGGAAGAAAAGAACAAAGCTTTATTAACTAAGTCAAACTACTGATACACATATACAATTGTGGAGGAGTGTGGGACGGTGTGGTTGTGATAAATAATCAAATAAAACAGCCAACAGAACTAGTCCTATACTGAGGCTACACTTGAAACAAAATGCAAACAAAAACCTGTCTCTGACTATCTACAAATGAATCTGAAAAAAAAAGAAATACAAAAGTGGCACCAAGCCTAAAACCTAGTGTTAATAGACATGGAAGTACTACGTGACTGGAACATGTATAGAGTACTCCAACACTTACCTAGTCACACTGACTGACTCCACAAAGCTCCAGGTTGAAACTAGGAAGTTTACTAAAGCAAGTATAGCACAGTGCAGACAGGCAGAGAACAGAGAACCATGACTGCAGCTACGCTCCTGTTCTACTGGAACCTGGATGATTGGCCAGCTGGGATCCACAGGTGTAGGCTAATTGATGGGAGTTTACCTGAGAGGAGTGAGGAGGAGGAGGGGAAGAGGAGAAGAGGAGGGAAAACACACAGACACAAACAATTGTGCCCCCTGACCCTGCCTGTCACGTAACACAATGAAATGACATTTGTTTACAGTTGATGAACACACAATAGTTTGTTGGGTTTTTGCTGAGTCAAGCATTTTAGAAAAATACTGTTGAACATTTTAGGAGCAATTCCATCCAATAATATTCATTCCATTCTTTTAGTAGAAATAGAAGATCATCAGATTACATTAGAATAAGTATTAGAATTGAATTTGTAGGGCGGCACAGTGGTGTGGTGGTTAGCACTGATGCCTCCCAGCCAGAAGGTTCTGGGTTCTAATCCAGGCCCACTGGTTCCTTTCTGTGTGGAGTCTGCATGTTCTCCCTGTGTCTGCGTGGGTTCTCTCCAGGTTCTCCAGCTTCCTCCCACCGTCCAAAGACATGCTGGTTAGGTTCATTGGTGATTCTACACACCCCCCCAGACCAATGACAGCTGGGATAGGCTCCAGTTGAGTTCTGATTAGAGCTCTCTCTTCTCTCTGGCCATCATCTTCATCACTTTCCTCAGAATGACACAAGCAAACAACAGAGATAACATTCGTTAATACACAGGAGTAGATATTCCAATCCCTTGTGCCAAGATCCCAAGCAAAACACATTTAGAGGCCCTGTTCAACTGAGAAACGGGTCAGAGACATGACGATTAAACCTACAATATAAATGAAGTAAATGCTGCTGGCTTGTATGGCCCACTCAGCAGCTAGCCACCACAGCTACCAAGCAACATGAAGACATCAGGAACCTGGCCTAAACAACAGCAATATGCAGCATGTCATTGGGGTCTTCAAGTGGGCACCTCCCTTCACCGAGGTTTCATTAAGTTAGGCCCACGACTATAGTGTAAACACACTAATGTCACGCAGCCATCCTTACCTTTAGCTAGCTCCCCAGCTAGCATGCTTCCTACCTGTCCATAGCCACTCGCTCACTCTCTCTGCTGCCTGAGACATGTTACATACCGCAGTCCTCTGGCTTCTTCCTCGTATGCCCAGCTCACTCAGAAGAGCAATCACCGACTTTGCCACAAATCCACGGCAGCCCACTTCTACCGAACGGAGATAAGCCTTCCATCCATTCTGCTCTGCGTCTGCTGCTAACTCTGCATACTTAGCTCTCTTATGCTCGTTAGCCTCCTCAACTCTATCTTCCCACGGGACAGTCAGCTCTATGAAATAGACTACTTTCTCTGGCTCAGACCACAACAGCAGATCTGGCTGTAGTGGGGTGCTAGCTATCTCAGTTGGAATAACCAGCTGTCCATTTAAATCCGCCCTCATCTCCCAGGCTCCTCCTACTCTTAGCTGTCCCGTGTTATGCCTGATGCCTGCTAGTCTACCCCCATACAAACTTGATGCGTTTATTCTCTCTTTTAACAGTCGTGGAATTTACATTCACCCGTGTTTCCTCAGTTGCAGCTGCTTTAGTCGAGCTTTCAAAGCAGAAGTATCGCGACAAGATGTTTCGATGTCTTGCTTCATCAGTCGAAAAATCACGTGACTCCCCAAATGATGCTTCATTACGTCACATGCGTTTTGGCCGTCATCGGCGACGTGTCACTCCAGTTTTGAATGCAGGGCGGGATTGTCAAACTGAAACTAGAAATGGACACAGTCCCTCAGATGGTTGTGGGTTTTTGAGAGGAAGAGAGTTTTGCATAAGTTACGTAGTTTCATTGATTTAGAATGAGGGACAGTGAAGTTTAAGGTTTTAGTAGAACATTAGATGAACTTGGCACATAGGCATTCACACACTATACATTGATTTACATACCTGGATATATACATAGAAGAGGAACATACTAAAGTGTAACTCAGCTGAAATGATCTTGTTTTTTAAATAAAAAATCTCTGAACCACCCAAATCCTCTTCCCACTTTCACAAGTATTTTGTACAACTGCTGTCATCACCGTCCCTAGATGCTGAAGCATTTCACTTTTTTTTTATTTTGCAA
Source organism: Chelon labrosus (assembly GCF_963514085.1). Classification (NCBI taxonomy): domain Eukaryota; kingdom Metazoa; phylum Chordata; class Actinopteri; order Mugiliformes; family Mugilidae; genus Chelon; species Chelon labrosus. The sequence goes on along the minus strand of NC_140337.1, from coordinate 38,639,244 downwards.
ATATATTTTTGTATTTCTATCAGTCTTATTAAAGCATACATCGAAAACATACAGTATTACATGATGGCTAACTCATACAAGTATATTATTATTTTTCTATAAAAGAAAAAAAAATCAAGCATTTAAAGATGCGCATACTGTAGATCCTTCATTGTTGAACAAACACAACAGAGTCTTTCTGTTTCATGACCCTTTGTCTCATGTGAATGCTATGTATAATATTATCCAACAGATGTCGCCACATTTAATTGTATCAAATGCTTCGAAACGCCAGAACTATTTCAACACAACTGCTTCAGGTTGATTCACTGGTTCAGAAAGCTTCGGTTTCTCCATCACTACGGTGTTGACATGTTATGGTTTAAATTTAAGAGAAAATAGAAAACTTATAGGAGCTTGAGTGATATTTGTGTCTTATTCCTTTGTTGATTGTTTTTTTCCTTGTTATTGTGTTTCTGCCTTTGTATTTTTCAAATTCCGTGGTGTATATTACACTTTCTGCTGCTGTAACCGGTGAATTTCCCCGTTGTGGGATAAATAAAGTATAATCTAATCTAATCTAATCTAATCTAATCTGATGTTGAAGCATGCAGTAGAGTTGAAGGTTTGAAAATGGGGTCCTAAGGAATGTAGTTGACCTTGTAGTTGCCTGATTTTATTCCTTTATATAAATATCTTACGGTGGTGACGAATATGTGGGACACATTCTGAGCAACCATAAAATAAAACTAAATATTTTATTTTAATAAATAGTTTTTTAACACATATTACAGTGTATTCTTTCATGTGGTAAAGGTATTATTCTTAGACTTAGATAAACTTTATTCATCCACAAGGGAAATTGCTTGGTCACAGTAGCTTATTTGTACATACAAAAACACTCTTAAGAACCACAGATAAAAGAGAGATTAAATAAAATAAAAATAAGTTAAAAAATATAGTAAAATAAAATAAAAATTATATCAGCAAAAATGTACAAATTAGCATATTAGCATATCAATTCAGTTATTATTTTTTGTTTTTTTGAATCAAATTGAAATGATTATCTCCTATTCGAGGACAATTGATTTTGTAGACAATGGGCCAGAATATATAATCATTAAATTAATAAAAATAAAAATAAACTATAAAAGAACCTTACATATGTGCAAAGGGCTCCCTGATTATGACCTTGATTCTTTTTATTCATGAAAATCTTATTAATTTCCAACAGAATTAGCACTTTTCTTAGTGGGACATGTTTTTGCCAAAGTTTCAAGAACACAGGGTTTCATCAACACATCAGAAGTCCCAGAAATGTTCAAAAGCTCATGTTAACTTGTGTCTTGTTGAAGGTTTCAGTCAGGACTGTCCTCTGCTGGACATTTGAATGAAGGTCATTAGTTCCCTCTTCCAAACGTGTTGACTGACTTTGAGGGTTTTACTTGAAGCAGGAGGAGGTCGCTGACATGAACTCTGCTTCACCAGCAGCTTTATCTTCTTTGAAATCATCATCAGATCCTTCACTGATCAATAATCAAAGATCAACAACCTGATCAAACTGACTCTACAGCCATCAGAGGAGACGTTACATCCTGGACCTGGACTCTGTCTGCAGAGGAGACACAAGACAGTTAGAGACAAAGACAGTTAGAGACACAAGACAGTTAGAGACAAAGACAGACAGAGACATAAGACAGTTAGAGACAAAGACAGACAGAAAGAAAGAAAGAAAGAAAGAAAGAAACCTTTGACTCTGAGCTTCACTGTTTTCCATCTCAGGATGTCTCTCTCCTTGTTATAGACTCTACATCTGTATCCTCCACTGTCTCCATCTGTGGGGTATTTCAGGGTCAGACTGAGGTCTCCAGTTTTCAGCAGGTCTTCATTCATCTTCGTTCTGTTTCTGTAAATCTGGTTCTGGTCTTCAAGCTGGTCAGAGCCGTTCTGATACACATGGACCTTGCAGATAAACCAAAACCTGTGTGTTATCCACACCACTTTAGCGTCTTCAGGCAGCTCTGTGGTTCTGAAGGGCAGCTGGACAGACTCCACCCCCTCCTCCACCTCCACCTGACAGACTGAGAGGACAACAAATCCCATCATCAGCTGTAGAGACAGCAGCAGCAGCAGCAGCAGCAGCAGGTTTTCATGACTTTATTGAATGATTGTAGAGAAAGCTGAAGGACAGAAGCAGATGAGAGCAGAAGGAACAGGACAGAGATCTAGAAAGGTGTTGCAGATGATCAGAGTCTTGATGGTTGGTTGTTTGGGAGAGAGAGAAAGATTTGATTTTACAGAAATACTTCATTTCCATGAACACATGAGTCATCTTCCATAGAGATCATCATAGTAATAAATAAGACACACACAGATTGATCCAGTAAAAGTTCATCTTCCACAGTGTAAATAACGTTCTTATAACACCACTGTTGTTCAAACGTGTCCAAGTCTGCCATCATCTTCTAAAATCTGAACTCCAGCCAAAGTCTGGACCTGACATTACAAAGCCACACTGAAGTGTCCTCCTGGTCCACCCTGTCCTCCATTTAGTTCTTCCTGCTCACGTATATGGCTCATTCAGCCTCTCCTGACAGGAAGTTCAGTAGCTGCCACTTAATGTGCTTTGTCTTTTTGTAGCCTGCACCAGAGATGAAGCTGGTCTCAGAAAAGGAGCACACAGACTATCACTGAACTTCGGCACACTCTCAATACCACTGTACAACACCCTGATCTTAGCAATGAAACCAGCAGAGTTTTATAAGGTCTTCTGGAAGGAGATGGGTGAAGACCTTCTGACTGTTTTAATGAGAGTTTTAATGATATGCTGCTACCACTAAGCTGCAGGAGAGCAGTGATAACTCTCCTGCCAAAAAAATGAGATCTCCAAGAGATCAAGAACTGACGTTCCGTTTCTCTCCTCTGCTCAGACTACAAGATCTTGTCCAAAGTTTTGTCCAACAGACTGAAAGAGTTAATGGAAGTCTAAGTGCCCCCTTTAGAGTGGGTAGGGGGGTGAGACAGGGCTGCTCTCTCTCAGGCATGTTGTACACACTGTCTATTGAACTTTTGTTGTGTAAAATAAGAGCCGCCATGGAGGGAGTGTTTTTACAAGGTTTTAATGAGAGGCATGTTTTATCTGTTTATGCTGATGATCTTAGTGTTTTTATTCAAAACCAGGAAGAGATTAGTAAACTGGAAAATATTGTAAAAGATTTTGGTGTGATATCAGCTGCAAAGGTGAACTGGGAGAAAAGTGAGGCACTGATAGATGGAAACTGGAAGGGGGGACTACCAAGTCTACCAGGAAAACTAAAGTGGAAAAAAGATGGTTTCAAGTATCTTGGAGTATATCTGGGAGATGAGAACATGGTACAGAAAAATTGGGACGGTGTTATAGAAAAGATGAAAACCAAATTGAACAGCAAAACTACAAGCTGTTCTTGTGAACTTTTTCTGGGATAAGTTGCACTGGGTGCCTCAGAGTGTTTTATTTTTACAAAAATGTGAAGGAGGACAAGGTCTAGTACATACAGAGCAGGTTAACAACATTCAGACTACAGTTTTTACAAAAATACCTCATAGGCCCAAAATATCTGGTCTACAGAGACGTGGCAAACTGCATTTTAAAAAGGACAGAAGGACTGGGGCTGGACAGTGCACTGTTTTTAATGGATCCAAAGGTTTTAAATGTGTCTTTTTTACCTCCTTTTTATAAAGCACTTTTTAAAACATGGAGTATTTTATCCCGGAAAAACCTTGAACAGACAAGTTCTCTTCACTGGCTGCTAGTAGAACCTCTCATCAAAGGAGCTCTGAGGCAGCTGCTTCACTCTCATGGCCTGGTGGATGACTCCAGGCAGTACACATGGTCCCATTCTAGAGAAGACAGGGTCTCCTTAGCCAGACTTGACCGTTTTTATTGTTTGAAGCAACATTTTAATATTTTTAAAATGTGTAGAATCATGCCAGTTGGGTTTACAGATCATTCCCTGCTTTTATGTCATGTTTATATTAGAAACATTAGACCTAAGAGTGCATACTGGCATTTTAACTCAGTTTTAACTTTTGATAAGAGGTTTAAAGATGTTCTTAGTTACTTCTGGAGAGTTCAGGCAGAGAAAATGTGGATTTACATGTCTGAGACAGTGGTGGGACCATGAGAAGATAGAAATGAAGCTCTTGCGTCAGCAGCACACACTCAATGTCACAAGAGACGAGGACAGAAGAAACGAGGACAGAAGAATCCAGTGATCCACTCTCTCCTGTCAGACACAGGGCAGGAACTGACAGAACCTGGACAGATCAGAAGGAGAGCTGTTGGTTTTTATTCCTCTTTGTTCTCCAGTCAATATGAAGAGGATGAGCCACTGTGTCAAGAGTTCTGCAGCGAGCTGCCTCAGGTCTCTGAGGAGACCAACTCACAGCTGGAGAGGCCTTTACAGCTGCAGGAACTTCACGGCGCTCTGCAGAGCATGCAGGGGTGGAGGGCTCCCGGCATCGATGGCCTGACTGTGGAGTTTTATAAAGCCTTCTGGGACATTTAATCAGCTGATCTTTTAGATGTTTTTAATGAAAGCATGGCCTCAGGTTCATTGCCACTAGGGCTGAACGATATGGCCAAAATTTCATATCTCAATAATTATGCCAGATATCTCGATATCGATACCATTTTTTAAAAGCCCTCTTTCGAGACTGTGTACACGGGTACCATGTCTTTTGCAATGTGGTATGTTATAGCGTCTGTAATGTGTTTATGTCTGGTGGATGTCGACTCATACGGTACTGAACGCATCAGCAATCAAACTTTGATTGGGCTTCTTTTGGGATGACTGAGAAGTCCCCGGTGTTTCTCGCAATACACTCTTCGTGCAGCACTCGATGGTGTTGTTTCATGTGGTGAAACATGTTTCTTGTGCTATCTTGCTTCGTCGCAATTTTCGCCAAGCGACCAGCACAACATCTCGCTCTGGTTTACATCATCGTTTTTAAATCCAAAATAAATCCAAAAAATGGAAGATGATTTATGTTTTGGCCCCAAATCAGATTTTGCACTAGTGACACGGGAATCAATTGTTGCTCCCATCCCAAGCCCACAAAAATACTCCCGTCATATCCCGATCACGTGACTGCCCCCCCAACAAAAATCCTGTCCCGCAAAATTACGAGAGAAAGACTCCCATATCCCGTCCAGCTCCCTGTGTTGTGGTCTAAAGTTGGGCGCACTCACCACATTGCAGCATCACTTTTTAAATCTCCGGCTCCGTCCCGCTCCCGTTGATTATTTGCTCTGTCCCGTCCCTATCACGTTACCAACAGTGAAACTGACTCCCGTACTGCGAGACTCCCGCGGGAATACCGTGACCTGCGGAGTCCCGAAAAATTGTCCCCCTCTATTCAGCACCGCCACCGGCCACATTACCTTCCACGCTCACTTTACTTTCTTTCTTTTTAATTTCCCCGCTGTGTATGTAGTGTATGTGCGTCTCAGTCTCCGTCTCCGTCTCCCTCACTCCCGCCCTCATATGTTTGTCATTGGTCTATATCGTTTATATCGTTGCTTTTTCGATATTAATATCTTGAATGTTCATATCTAGATATAGATACGATAACGATATATCGTTCAGCCCTAATTGTCACTGTCCTGCCACAGAGCCATAATCACTCTCCTGCCTAAGAAAGGAAACCTGCAGGACATTAAGAACTGGCACCCTGTGTCTCTGCTTTGTACGGATTACAAGATCTTGTCCAAAGTCCTGGCCAACAGGCTGAGAGCGGTTGTCCATCAAGTCGTCCATCAGGACCAGGTGTACTGTGTGCCCGGCAGGTCCATGGTAGATAATATCTACCTAATCCCAGATGTTTTGGAGGTCTCCAGCTCATTGGGTGTAGACTCTGGTCTGATTTCTCTGGATCAGGAAAAGGCTTTTGACGGCGCTGAACACTGCTTCCTCTGGAAAACTATGGAGAAGTTTGGGTTCAGCGCTGCAGGTATCCCGTCGATGTCGGGGGCCTTTCCTCCCTCCATGCTCTGCAGAGCCGTGAACAGTTCCTCCGGTGTTATTGGACTCCCCATCTCAGCACTGATGTCTTCAGGAACCCGAGGAAGCCCTTCACTGTAAGACCTCAACAGATCCTCATCCTCTCTGTACTCTGATTTAAAAAGTTCTGAATAAAACCCTGTCGCCCGTTCCCTAATGTTGTTGAAGTCCTTCAGTTCTTGTCCTGAGGGAGAACCCAGAGCATGGATGAAGCGACTCTGTCCATTCTTCTTTTCCAAACCAAAGAAATATTTGGTTGGTGTGTCCATCATTGTGTTGCCCTGGAACCGTGAGAGAACCAGTGCTGCTTGGGCCTTAGTGCCCAGTAGGTCACTAAGAGCTAACTTTTTAGACTTCAGTTCTTCATCTTTAAAATGGAAATCATCCAACAGAGCAGTGTTAAAATGCCAGTATGCACCGCTGGACTTTAAATTAGAAAATAAAACATTACTGGTAACTAAAAAGTGATCAGTAAAACCAACAGGCATCATTCTGCAGTCTTTAAAAACATTAAAATGATGTTTAAAACAATAAAACCAATCCAGTCTAGCTAGAGAAATGACATTATCTCTAGTGTGGGCCCATGTGTACTGTCCTTTAACTGTCTTCTCCTGATTCCCATCTTTTCTTTTACCTGTTCTACCTTGATCCCCTTCACTCACCTGGCTGTCCTGTTGAGTCTCATTTGTCTCCTCCTGTCCTCCCTCACTCTTCTGACTGTCCTGTTGACTTCCTTCTGTCTCCTTCTGTCCTCCCTCATTCACCTGGCTGTTTTATTGACCCTCACCTGTCTCTACCTGTCCCCCCTCACCTGGCTGTCCTGCTGTCCCTCACCTGCCTACTGTCCTTCCACACTATCCTGACTGCCTTCAGGACTCTTGTCAGCTGTTTCAGTTCCTCCATTTTGTCTTGTTGTGGACGATGTCTCTGGGCATGCTCTGATTAAATGTCCCTCTTTACCACAGCTGAAACATTTCATGTTATCTGATGTTACAAATATGACATAATCAAAGTCATCTACTCTGATTCTGAAAGCTAAATTCAGTTCTTCTTTCTTGTTAAGGATCATAAAGAGCTGTCTCCTGTGAGACACCACGTGCTTCAGAAGAGGAGACTAACATCCAGAGTGAACCTTCTTCATCTGTGATACTATCTTTCCATGATGAGATAGTTCTCTGATTAATGTCTGGGGAACATTGGACAGCGTCACTTTTCTCTGGTGATGTGAGAGGCGAGACAGGAATGAACGTATCCTTTATGACGATCACATTCTCTACTACTGTGTTGTCTTCCTCCACGGTGTCTACAAAAATCACCACAGCACTGTTCATCCTAGCAACTCCATGCTGACCAGCAAGACGCTGGCCAGCCACCAACAACACACACAAACCCCTAAAACCCTAAATGTACACACCACTGTGATACACAAATACACTAATATATATACACACCACTGTGACGCAATAAATACACTAATATATATACACACCAATAACCTGAAAAGATTCAAATAATCACTCTCCGCTCAGCGACCTCACTCCTTCCACTCAGAGAGAGAGAGAAAGAAAGAACAAAAGAGAAAGAAAGAAAGAAAGGATGAAATAAAGAAAGAAAGAAAGAGAGAAAAAAAACAAACCTTTCACATAGAGCTTCACTTGTTTCATTATCAGGATGTCTCCCTCCTTGTTGTAGATGGTGCAGGTGTAGGTGTAGTTGTCTCCATCTGTAGGGTATTTCAGGGTCAGACTGAGGTCTCCAGTTTTCAGCAGGTCTTCATTCATCTTCGTTCTGTTTCTGTAAATCTGGTTCTGGTCTTCAAGATGGTCAGAGCCGTTCTGATACACATGGACCTTCCTGTATCTGTCCATCCACTCCACTTTAGCGTCTTCAGGCAGGTGAGCTGTGGTTTTGCAGGTCAGCTGGACAGACTCCACCCCTGAATCCACCTCCACCTGGGGGACTGAGAGGACAACAAATCCCATCATCAGCTGTAGAGACAGCAGCAGCAGCTCTGAGCACATTGAAGAGAAATATTTGGAGTGAAACATGTTTGACTGGTTCCAGTCTGAAATATGTCCCATTCTCCATTGAACAGAGACAAGTTAAGAAGTGTAAACTACTGATGTATTAAATGTTAAATGTTCAACTATCTATTTATGAAGTGAATGAATGATTTCAGAACATTTCCCTGTGTCTTAATCAGGTTCATTCCTTTTCATTCTTATTTCCCAGCACCAGCAGCAGATCTTTTATTTTAGATTCAGATTTAGATTCAACTTTATTGTCATTACACGTGTACATGTACAGAGCAACGAAATGCAGTTTAGCATCTAACCAGAAGTGCAATAGGCAGTAAGTGCACGTGGCATAAATATTATGGTAAATAAGTATGGTACAGGTTGTTTTTACAGCATATTTACAGATCAAACCTATGTACAGGTGAGACCATATATACAGGTTGATGAGCAGGATATACACAATGATTGAATGAGGTACTATGAACATATTATACAGATGGATTTGTTCGTTAAATGTGAGTAGACTATAAACAGGAACTAGCATAACATAATTTACAATAAAGGAGATGGCAGATGATAAATTAGGCGATGCAAAAACAGCAGTAGCTATCTAAGGCTACCTTTACACGGAAACTATCTGAACCAAAAGCGCAAAAGTGGCGTTTCGTTTTCACTTTTAACTCCGCATTTAGACGAGCGTTTCTGAAACAAATCTGTGTTCAAACGGAAACGCAAAAGTGTGTGAAATTTCATACACATAGATGCAGTATACCGCCAGATGGCTAGGTGGCAACACTCCCAAGAGTGCCTGCGTAGAGGTATTTACTTTTCTTCTACTTTTCCACGCTTAGCGCGCGAAATACATTAACCAAAACAACCACTTGGATACAAATTATTGCGGCTAGGGCCTGTTGAACATCCATCGCGGAGCTCGACATGTTGTTTACTTGTTTTTCCGGTCCTGTCGCATGCTTGTCACGTCATTTCTATTCGACGAGAAACGCAGTTTTGCGTTATTCACCCTTTGCACGGTGACGCGAGGGTGGAGCGTTTTTAAGATTTCCACTCTGGAGGGTGGTTTCACTTTTTTGCGTTTTCAACCCCCAAAAACGCCGTCACCATCTAAACGATATAGGACATCCGATAAAATGTTTTGCGTTTTTCACCTCCAATCGTTTCCGTGTAAAGTGCCCCTAAGTTACTAGACTAGTGCAATATTCGGTACATAGTACTGTGCAAACAGATTGTATAAAGTGAGCATGTGCAGAGTAGTCCAATAGTGCAGTGGTGATGGTGTAAAAGTCTTTGGTCAGTGAGGGAATGAGGAGTTAAGGGGTGTGAGTGAATTGGTGTGTAGGGGTCAGCAGGGGGGAGTGGGGGGCAGGGGTCAGTGGGGGTTTGAGTTTAATAAGGTCACAGCTCTGGGGAAAAAGCTATTCCTCAGTCTGCTGGTCCTTGTCCGGAGGCTTCTGAAATGCCTGCCTGAGGACAGGAGGGAAAATAGTCCATGTGCCGGGTGGGAGGAGTCCTTCAGAATACTGCAGGCACGACGCAGACAGCGCCTCTTCTGGACGTCCTCAATGGCAGGGAGTGGAGTTCCTGTGATGCGCTGGGCAGTTTTCACTACGCGCTGCAGGTGTTTGTCACCAGACTGTGACACAGTTGGTTAGGATGCTCTCAATCACGCAGTGGTAGAAGTTCACCAGGATGGCTGAAGACAGATGGTTCTTCTTCAGTGTCCTCAGGAAGAAGAGGCGCTGGTGAGCTTGTCTTCTGGCTCATGTATGGTCGAGGGCCTTCTAACCCAAGAACAAACAGGAGCTCTCTAATAATTCATTAATGACACAAAAGTTCTTCAGTTGTGTGTAGCATCAGTTTAGGAACTTCATGACAGACTTGAATCAATGAATCAAATCAAAGCTCTTTAATCCATTTATCTTTTCTACCTCATGTTCCTATGATCATCAATAAGATGAGTTAACATTTATTGTCATTAGAGACCTCTACAACCACATTAGAATAACTACGATAGAAGGTCAAGTATAAAAAACACTTCAATGAATGAATGAGTGAATAAAGAAGATAAGATCAAATAATAATGTTTTCCAGAACTGTGTTAAGTAGTCAGGATGAGGTAACAGGTTAAATCCATTGTGGATGTTATGTTGACATTGTACATATAGTTAGTAATGCACATGTTAATTGGGAGCAGGGGAAGTTAGTGGCTCATCTAGAAGCTGAATGTCCTGAGAGCACATTTATTATCTCTGATGTTGAAGCTCCTGTATCTCCTTCCAGAGGGCAGCAGACTGAGCAGGTGGTGGTCACCAATGTCGGGACCTGAACCTGGTGGTGAGCTATGAAAGCTCACCATGCATAACCAAGTTGTGTCTTTGTCTTGGAAACAAAGAATGCACCAGAACTCCAAATCCCACAATCCTCCAGGTGTGAAAACTGACTTGTGCTTCACAGCTGTCTGGCATCCTGCACTTCATCTTCAACCTGAGTCTGAAGCAGGAAAGGATACCGGTGCTATGGAAAACATCCTGCGCCCATCCCATCTGGCCTCAACGACTTCAGACCGGTTGCACTGACGTCACATGTCATGAAGGTCCTGGAGAGACTCATCCGGGTTCAACTGAGGCCCCTGGTGGACCCTCTTCAGTTTGCATATCAGCCTCATGTTGGTGTGGATGATGCTGTCATCTACCTGCTGCTCCGTGCTCTAGTGTTGTAGTTCTAGAGGCCGGTCTCGAGACCGCATTTTCAAGGTCTTGGTCTTGTCTCGGAATCGACTCCATTTTTGCTCGGTCTTGTCTTGGTCTAGGTCGAGCTGGACTCGGGATTTTTTGTCAAGACCAGTCGAGACCATGTGATTTGTAATGACGCGAGCAAATTAAACCACGGTCAACACAGACTTGCCTGGAAGGGCCAACATGTTTGTGGTGTGGACGTATTCAGTATCTGAGAAAGACCCACGGATAGCGATTTGCAAAATGTGTACTGCTGACATTTCAAGGGGGGTGCATCTGCAAAGAATTTCTCTACGTCGGGTATAATTATCACCTGAATCCAAGCATCCCGATCGCTATGAATATGAGAGGGATGCGGCACAAAAAAGGAAAATCCCTCCGAGCATGCCCCACTCCGTCTGTGGCGGATGTTTTTGAAAAGGTAAGGAAGTTTCCCAGTGATGGTGCCAAGGAAAAGGACATTACACAAAAGATTATGGAATTCATCATTGGTTCCCAAACGTTTTTGGCTGCATTAAACAAAAACTGCAGCAACTTCAAATGACCGTGAAGCTAACACAACCCCATCATCAAAACACAGCGGTTATGGAAATAAAATTAGAATGCCAGACATTTGAATTAAATTGCAATAAAGTCACACACAATCCACACCATGAAGAACAAACAGCATAGGCTCAGGAACAGATACAAAATAAATAAATAAATCCATCTGAGAATTTTCAAGAGCAGGCTAAGCTAGGTGCGTATATACAGTACATAGAAGAAGATCATTTCTTCTCCGCCATTACATTTTTCATCTCGCACACCCCCTAGAGGCAGCTCGTGCAGCCCCACCACACTTTGGGAATCCCTGCCTTAGATGATCAGCCGTTCTCTGTTGTAGAAGATGTAGGATTTCGTTGGCATAATAATTTCCTTCGGTGTTTCGTTTTTTGGTTTTCGGCCAAGAATTTTAATTTCGGTGCATCCCTGATATAAAGCAATAACATAAAGATAATTAAAATTGTTCAACCAATGTACGGGTCTAAGTGTGTGTACAACCATCTTAAAAACTTGGTTATATCCAGGGCTCTCAAGTTATGAATTTAGCTTGGAGTGAGATTTTCTTTTTGTTTTTTTTTGACGTGCTTGAAGTGCTTCGGTGGTATGCAAATTCCATTTTGGTAGCCGTTAGCTACATAGACATACACTATATTACCAAAAGTATTCGCTCACCTGCCTTTACTCATTCTATGAACTGAAGTGCCATCCCATTCCTAACTCATAGAATTCAATATGATGTCGGTCCACCTTTTGCAGCTATTACAGCTTCAACTCTTCTGGGAAGACTGTCCACAAGGTTGAGGAGAGTGTTTATAGGAATTTTTGACCATTCTTCCAAAAGCGCATTGGTGAGGTCACACACTGATGTTGGTCGAGAAGGCCTGGCTCTCAGTCTCCGCTCTAATTCATCCCAAAGGTGTTCTATCGGGTTCAGGTCAGGACTCTGTGCAGGCCAGTCAAGTTCATCCACACCAGACTCTGTCATCCACGTCTTTATGGACCTTGCTTTGTGCACTGGTGCACAGTCATGTTGGAAGAGGAAGGGGCCCGCTCCAAACTGTTCCCACAAGGTTGGGAGCATGGAATTGTCCAAAATGTTTTGGTATCCTGAAGCATTCAATGTTCCTTTCACTGGAACTAAGGGGCCAAGCCCAGCTCCTGAAAAACAACCCCATACCATAATTCCTCCTCCACCAAATTTCACAGTTGGCACAATGCAATCTGAAATGTACCGTTCTCCTGGCAACCTCCAAACCCAGACTCGTCCATCAGATTGCCAGATGGAAAAGCGTGATTCATCACTCCAGAGAACGCGTCTCCACTGCTCTAGAGGCCAGTGGCGGCGTGCTTTACACCATTGCATCCGACGCCTTGCATTGCACTTGGTGATGTGTGGCTTGGCTGCAGCTGCTCGGCCATGGAAACCCATTCCATGAAGCTCTCTGCGTACTGTACTTGGGCTAATCTGAAGGTCACATGAAGTTTGTAGCTCTGTAGCAATTGACTGTGCAGAAAGTCGGCGACCTCTTTGCACTATGCGCTTCAGCATCCGCTGACCCCTCTCCGTCACTTTACGTGGCCTACCACTTCGTGGCTGAGTTGCTGTTTTTCCCAAACGCTTCCATTTTGTTATAATAGAGCTGACAGTTGACTGTGGAATATTTAGGAGCGAGGAAATTTCACGACTGGATTTGTTGCACAAGTGGCATCCTATGACAGTTCCACGCTGGAATTCACTGAGCTCCTGAGAGCGGCCCATTCTTTCACAAATGTCTTGTTTCACAGTCTGCATGCCTGAGTGCTTGAATTTATACACCTGGGGCCAGGCCAAGTGATTAGAACACCTGATTCTGATCATTTGAATGGGTGAGCGAATACTTTTGGTAATATAGTGTATATACATATGTGTTGTATATACATATATACACACTTAAAAAAAAAAAAAAAAACGCAACAAGCTTTTTTATAGCCATATTAGAGGCAGCATGTTTAATCATGCTCAAGTTACCAGAACACACACATAACACAATAATAACGATCACAACAACGCACTCTCGCATTTGAATTAAACTGAAACACTGTGGCATTTTCAATATAATGAAACAAAGTTACGCACAAGCTTCCACTTTTAAGAGCAAATGAGCTAATTCAGAAGCTTCTCCAGCTCTCGCTGTCACAGTGTTGTGCACATAAACTGTACGGTCGCACATTGCACTTCCGGTCAGACGGTCCAGCCTTTTTCCCAGCAATGGTTTTAATGTTTGGTGGTAAGTTGTTGCATTTTATTTCTTCGTTGCTTTAATATTTCTTAAAACCCAAATAATATTAATAATAATAACCCACTGGTAAGAATACTACACAAGACTCTGTTTAAGAAATCAATAATCAATTATTTACTTCAACTTAAATGTAAACAAACAGAAACCAATACACTTTTGTGAAAATATCTTAAATCATTGGTTCTCTTTCCTTCTAATTAGAAACAGTGAAGGTACAAAATAATCTGGTTCACTGTTAGTTTCAAAATGAAACCACCCTTTAAATTGAAATAAAAATCCTTTTCGATTTCCAGGAGTTTACCCTTTAAGTTGAAATTAAACTAACCCTCAAGCTACTCAAAACACCCAAAATAGGTAGCTTTGTATTACACAGCAGTAATAATTCAAAACTCGGTGGGCCCACCCAAGCACGCACACACACAGCCAGCAAAACCCAAACTAAACCACGTTGCAGGCCTGAGTTTACGACGCTTGAGTGCGAGGTAATCCAGTTTGTAATCCACACGACACACAACAGAAAAAGGAAAGTGTTCCCTCCAGTGCAGCTCAACAACAGTTGATCCAGTCCGAGTCTGTGATGAAAGAGCGAGGCTGAAGGTAATGGCCCAATATCGAAGTGTTGGGATCTGAACCTGGTGGTGCATCATCAGGTGGCAACCACATGGCTGCTTTTGTCTTGGGAACAAAGGAGCCCTGGAAAAACCCCAGTATCCCACAATCCTCTAGGTGTGAAAATCTGAACCAGCAGTTCACTGGCTGACAGTGGCATGTGACCTCTGAGGTCATCAGGTCATATAAAATACGCTGTTTTGCCAGTGTTCTCTCTCTTACTCTCTTATTCTCTACTCTTCCACCTCTACAACTCCACACCTCCACGTGGAGACCCCCAGCCGCTCGGCTGCAGCTGGGTGCCAGGCCTGTTCTCCTTACAGCAGCGAAGCGAGATCCTGCTGAGGAATCTACACCAGGTCTTTTAGCCAACAAACAGAAGGTTTGCAGGCTAAACTCCCAAACAACAGGAACCACACGGCTAGTTAGCACCGAGCTGCTAACAAGCCACTTCAAAGGACTTCAAGGAGCGGCCAGTTTCCCTCCAACGTCTGCCATCAGGAAAACACAGCAAGGACTACAACTTTTCCAGTTTGGCCTTCCATCAGGAACTGCCAGCTAAAGGAGCAACACACCAGAAATTGACTTTTCACCAAATCTGGTAGTATGACCTGGGCCTAGTCAAGCTAAGCTAGAGTTAGACATGTTGATTTGATGTGATATTGTTTATATTGAGTTGTTTATAGTATAGTGGTTTGATGTTAGTTAGTAGGGGTGTGACGCTCGAAGCTGACGTTTCGAAACAGTGTCGAGCTTCCGAAACGCAAGTGTTTCGAAAAGTGTTTCGAAGTGTGGTTCAAAACGCCCATGTCACGTGACCATGGCTGAGCGAGGCTTCGTGGTGGTTCAAACTGGTTTCAACAGGGGGCACTCTAATTAGCCAAGTCCCACAATGCTTAAAAGCCATTCAAACAAACAAACAAATCTTCGTGGGTTTTGTGTGAGGAGAGATATTTTGAGAGATAGCGACATTGCGACATATAGAGACATAGCGATTGATTTTGTGATTGACAGATAAGGTTAGTGATATAGATTAATTGACAGGCTAGAGACAGACAGTGAGCGATAGTTTAGATAGATATAGTCTAGTGACGTTAATATTAGATAGTAGCAGATTAGCGCGAGGTAGACTAGGTTACAGTTGTAGTGTTTGGTTAGGTTAGGATATAGATAGGCTAAGGATGGAGATGCCACGTAGGAGAACACGTTCAGTGGCGTGGGAGCATTTCCATCTAGAAACCCCTCATATGGTGAGATGTATGTTATGCGACAGGTCCCTTGCCTATTGCAATAATACATCCACCATGTTGCGCCATCTGAGGAGCTGTCACTCTGTAGTTTTCCGGGACACAGAGGAAGCTGCCCCCGTACCTAGGCCTCCTGCTGCTGGGCCACTGCATAGAGGTATGTTTAGAAATATACCATAAATCCTCAAATATTGGCCTGTATTCCATGACCGACCGGGTCTCGACATTGGCCGGTCCCCTCAGCGAGACCTCTCCCCGGCGTCCAATAAAGGCCTGGACCGCGATGCGCTTGAGTCAAATAAAGGCCCGGGCCTGTATGTGTTGAGATTAGCAGAGAATGTCCAAAATGGGATACATTAAAACACATAACAGTACGCCCTTAATATCAGTCAAAGCAACACAGTGACTGCGGCAATTAAACCCGATTTTCTGTCAGCAGGCTAATGCTAGTGCTGTGCCACCAATGGCGACGAATGTTTAAATATAGAAAACATGTCGCCCGCATAGCTCAGTGGGTAGAGCTGGTGACCCATGTGCCGGGGCTGAGTCCTTGCTGCAGCGGCCCAGGGTTCGAGTCTGACCTTTATTTAAAAAGGAACAATAATAATAATAGAAAACACAAAGCTTGTAGGCCTACGCCTAAAATATTAAACAATGTTTTGTAAACTGTTGTACTCCTGCTGTCAATCCAATTTACGAACCTGAGAATTTTTTTGCTTCAAACTGCATGAAACTACCAAGATGTCCTGTATTTTCTAAATGTAGTCGTAATAATGTCTAAAAGTGAGTGTTATGTTCATTTAAAGGCAGGCAGAGGGATTTGGATGAGGCTTTGGTGGATATGATCGTGAAGGACTTGCAGCCGTTCTCCATTGTTGAGGACCAAGGCTTCAGGGCTTTTGTGACTAAGCTGGACCCCAACTACATCCTCCCATCCAGGAAGGCGCTGTCAAAGATGGTGGAAGAGAAGTACAACCGCACCAAGGAGCAAGTCAAGGATGATTTGCAGAAGGCTGATTTTGTTAGCCTTACAGCTGACATGTGGTCATCTATGAATATGGATGGCTTCTTTGGTGTGACGTGCCATTATGTCACACCTGAGGCGAAAATGGCAACAGTGTTACTTGGTGTCACCAGATTTGTGGGAACCCACACAGCCCAGCACATTATGGAGGCCAACACTGTTCTCATGGCTGAGTGGGGCATTGCATCTAAGGTCCAGTGCATGGTGACAGACAATGCAGCAAACATGATCCTGAGTGTCCAGTTGCAACATATCCGCCATCTGCCATGTTTTGCCCACACACTAAATATAATAGTAAAAAAGGCCCTGGACCAAACACCTGAACTTCAAGACATCCGCAACAAAGCAAGGAAGATAGTTGGATTATTCCGATCCAGCTGCAAAGCAAAGGACAAACTGGTTCAGATTCAGACCATGATGGGCAGGCCTGCTCTGAAACTGATTCAGGAGGTGGAAACGAGGTGGAACAGTACATTCGACATGCTACACAGACTGTATGATCAACGTGAAGTTGTAGCTGCCGCCCTTGCCAACCTGAACAGTGATGTTACTCCTTTGAGCAGTTTTCAATTTGACCTGGTAAAAGACTGCTTATCTGTTCTTCAGCCCTTTAAACTGGCAACTGTGGAGATGTCGGAGGAAAAAAGGGTGTCTGCGTCTAAGCTGATACCCCTGTACAGGATGTTGCAGTTCAAGCTCAATGAGAAAATGTCAATTGCAACACGGGAGCCAACTGTGCAGTTAGGTAGGTTGCAATAACAGTACTGTAATTACCGTATGTCATATCATGTTGATTGATATAATTAATGTTTTGTGTTGGTCTCTGTTTGTACATTAGGCACCCACCTGAAGGACGGCCTGCACTCCAGATGTGGGTCTTACGAATCATTTAGAGTGCTAACCCTGGCAACATTGCTGGACCCCAGATTTAAACATTTGGCGTTTGGCAATCCTGCAAAATCCCAGGAAGCAGAGAGGAATCTCACTGCTGAGTGTGCTTCACTGATGCGCCTAGCGACAACAACACCTGGTGGTGAGCAGTGTCAGTTTTCATTTCAGTGTATTGGCTGATGTAGCCTAATATAACATAATATATAGTATTTTTTATACTGTATTGATCCCACAAGGGGAAATTATTTCTCTGCATTTGACCCATCCAGTCGTTCACAGTAGTGAACAGTCGGAGCAGTATACTTATGCTGTATTACTAACTGCTCTTTTCATTAAAGTAGAGCCACGAGCATCAACATCCTCAGATCCACCACCACCACCACCACCACCACCATCATCATCATCATCATCATCATCATCCCCAACAGAGAGTTTATGGGATTTGTTCGATCACCGTGTTGGTGAAACCCAACACATTCATAGTGCCACTGCAGATGCCACAGTTGAAGTGAAGAAATACATGAGTGATGCCTTTCTCCCAAGAACAGCTGACCCTTTAATGTACTGGCAAGAGAGGAGAGTGGTTTATCCGAACTTGAGTGTAATGGCTACAAAATATTTGTGCATGCCAGCAACAAGCGTGCCGTGTGAAAGAATCTTTTCTAAGGCTGGGGAAGTGTACTCCAAAACAAGAAACAGGTTAAATGCCAAGACCGCAGAACAACTGCTGTTCTTAAATAAAAATTGATGTTGACATACAAATGTGTTGTTGTTTATTTTTCCCATGTTGAACCTGATTAGTCTAACCTGCTTCATTCATTTATCCTTTATTTCCCTACAACATATGCCCCCCCCTAAGCATACATTTTTAAACCATTGTAACATTTTTCTTGAGTACCTCCCAAATAACATACTATGACACTGAAATAACAAAACATCTGTAACAAGCAGATATGTATAAAATGCTGAATTTTCTCTGGGATAAACTAGTTCAGACACTTTGAGCATCAGCAGGGATTCGAACCTGGGCCGTTCGGGCCGAGTGCATATGAGTTAACCACTCAACCACCTGGCGGTTTACGAAAAGTTACGTTCCATGTCGCCTACTTATATTCTTTGTCTGAAGCAGTTGTGCTTCATGGTCAAAATGTGATGTTAGCAAAACAGGCCACTAGATGTCACCATGGAGTTACGTGTGTCGGATTGTTTCGAAGCCTCGACACAATTCCGGCGCAATTGCTTCGAACGTTTCGTTGTTTCACAAAGCCTCGTTCTGCCCATCCCTATTAGTTAGATTATGCAACACATAGACTCAGGGTTTTGCATGCTCAACTAACCACTCTTCCTCTAACCTGGCACCTCATAAAACCCTTATCACATTCCACACATCTACTGGCGAGCACATGGTCTGAGTGTCCCCACTCGGCAGCCATTTTGTTTCCTTTGTGTTCAAGACCTCAAGGCCCAGCGGCCATCTTGACACGCCCACAACCGGCGGCCATCTTGACACGCCCACAACCGGCGGCCATCTTGGCACGCCCACAACCGGCGGCCATCTTGGCACACCCACAACCAGCGGCCATTTTGGCTCACACACACTCACACACACACACACACACCTGTATTGAGTACACTGTAGTTAGCTTGTAAGTTAAATTTTATTCTTGTTAATAAATGCCTTTTAAACATACCTGTCTGTTTAATGTTGCAAAAGAGTGAATATTGCCAACCTCTACACTGCCAAGAACTCCAAATTCCTTTACCTTAACTAGTTGTTAACATGGTAATTTTGGTTATAGTTATTAAGTTAATTATTAATCCGAACTCCAAATTGACAATTTAGTATAATTTATGAGACTGTTTTGATTGATTGGCTATCTTTTCCCTTCCTAGAAGGGTGGTGCCCCGAGGTGATCTGGTAATTCAGATCCAATTATTTAATAATAAATAATTATTTTTGATAATTATTAATTATTCATGATAGCCAAACCCCAATATTGAGTGCCTTGATACCCAGGCCCAACATAAGCAGACAGGTGAAAGAAAGATGGAGTCTCCACAGGCAACCCGCAACGACGTCCGACCGACAACTTGTCCCACCGACAGTGTTCCAGATAAATCCTCATGGTCCCGTGTAGAAACAGCAAGGCTCAGCCACACAGTTAGCTGCTTTAGCTACACAGCGGCTAATGCTCCATATCTCTTAGCTAGCGATTACTAACGATACTCTGAAGCTAGTGAAACGTGCACAACGAGAAAAGAAACTTTGAGCAGAAATTACTTTAGTTGCCCACAATCATGCATAGCTCAGCTGTCCAGGTCCAGAATGTAGAACAGACAGTCCTATAGATCAGGGATGGGCAACCTAAATGATGGAGGGGGCCACAATTTTTCATCGACACTACCTGAGGGTCAGATAGGACCGCACACTTAACCAGATATGTAATGGCAGTTTTAGAAGCAAATAAAAAAATAACCACTTACTGTGATTTTTTTTTTTTTATTTTTTTTTTTTTATTAATTTGTGCAGTTTTACACGAAGAAAGAGTTCAACATTTTCCCTGTATACCCACTCTACCTCACAACTACCAGCAGTGGCCACTGGTAAAAAGTCGCTGTTGTTTGTGTACTTTTGATTTGCGTCCGATGCAGCAGTGAAGTTAGTTTTAATTTGGATATTCAACAGACATTTGCTATGGGTAAACCTCTTTTTCTGTATTGGTACAGTGCGACTCCAAGCAAGCCACTCCAACATTCCAAGTGCACCGTACTACAGACTGTACGGTAAACACACGGAGAGAGAAGACAGCTACAGCGTGGCTACATCGACTATCGGTTTTCAAAATAGAAATGTGGGATATTTAAAGCAGAGATACTGTGTGTTTAAAGCTATTGAGAAGGTATTGGGCTAAAACAGGAGGTGTATCTCATGCAGCCAGTGTAGTAACATGATCCAACATTGATTTGGAGTCAATTCATCACATGACCTGGAAGCTATTGAGCTAACATGCTAATATTTACATATAAAAATTAATTAAAAATATTTAGAGATTTAAAATGTAAAAAAAAGAGGTGTATCTCATGTAGCCCATGGAGCACTATGGTCCCGCACTGATTTGGAGTCAATACATGACATTACTTGGAAGCTATTGAGCTAAGATGCTAATATTTACATATAAAAATTAATAAAAAATATTCTGATATTTAAAATGTCAAAAAAAGAGGTGTATCTCATGCAGCCCGTGGAAGACTGTGATCCCACATTGATTTAGAGTCAATAGATCATATGACCTGGAAGCTATTAAGCTAAAATGCTAATATTTGCATATAAAAATTTATAAAAAACACATTCAGAGAATTAAAAGGTCACAACAAGTGGTGTATCTCATGCAGCCCATGGTGGACTATGATCCCACACTGATTTAGAGTAAATAGATGGCATGACCTGGAAGCTATTGAGCTAAAATGCTAATATTTACGTATAAAATTTGATAAAAAATATTCAGATTTAAAATGAAAACAACAACAACAAAAAAAAAAAAAAAAACAAACAAGAGGTGTATCTCATGCAGCCAGTGGAGGACTATGATCCCACACTAATTTGGAGTCAGTTGATCACATGAACTGGAAGCTATTGAGCTAAAATGCTAATATTTACATAGAAAAATTATTAGAAAATATGCAGAGATTTAAAATGTAAAAAAAAGTGTATCTCATGCAGCACATGGAGCACTATGATCCCACACTGATTTGGAGTCAATTCATCACATGACCTGGAAACTATTGAGCTAAGATTCTAATATTTGCATATAAAAATTTATAAAAAATATTTAGAGATTTCAAATGTAAAAACAACAGGTGTATCTCATGCAGCCCATGGAAGACTATGATCCCACACTGATTTGGAGTCAATAGGTCATATGACCTGGAAGCTATTGAGCTAAACTGCCTAAATTTACATATAAAATTATTAGAAAATATGCAGAGATTTAAAAAGTCAAAAAAAGAGGTGTATCTCATGCAGCCCATGGAAGACTGTGATTACACACTGATTTGGAGTCAGTTGATCACATGAACTTGAAGCTATTGAGCTAAAATGCCTAAATTTACATATAAAAAATAACAGAAAATATGCAGAGATTTAAAATGTAAAAGAAAATTGTATCTCATGCACCCCGTGGAGCACTATGGTCCCACAGTCATTTGGTGTCAATAGCTCATATGACCTGGAAGCTATTGAGCTAAAATGCTAGTATTTACATATAAAATTTAATAAAAAATATGCAGAGATTTAAAAAACAACAACAGGTGTATCTCATGAAGCCCTGGAGCATTATGATCCCACACTGATTTGCAGTCAATCGATCATATGACCTGGAAGCTATTGAGCTAAAATGCTAATATTTACATAGAAAAATTATTAGAAAATATGCAGAGTTTAAAAATGTAAAAAAAGAGGTGTATCTCATGCAGCCCGTGGAAGACTACGATCCCACACCGATTTTGAGTCAATACATCACATGACCTGGAAGCTACTGAGCTAAAATTCTAATATTTGCATATAAAAATTAATAAAAAATATTTAGAGATTTAAAATGTAAGAACAACAGGTGTATCTCATGCGGAAAGAAATTTACCTTTTTATGACAAGGAAGAACTTCAGTTCTCAGTTGGAGACACGTTTTTTTTTTTACATTTTTACATGTAAATGTAAACTTTTTCATTTCTCAGCAAAGAAGGACTTGATTTCATAGAAGCTCTGTGTTTTTGAGATGCACATCTTTAATGAGTTAAGCAGGTATTTGTGAATACACTGTATGGTATGTTTTAAAATGTTCTATAAATATATCAAACTTGTTCTCAACATTCTGTCTTGTGATTTTGTAAATACATTGCAGTCTAGTGTACACACAGTATGAGTAAACTCTAAGAATACTTCAAGAAGTGTATTTCAAGTATTTAATAGTATGCTACAAGTAATATGCTAAGCAAACTTACAAGTATACTTATAGTATAACGACAAGTAAACTAGTAAAATAGCAAAAAATAGTGTTTTTCAGTTTTAGTAATTGTTCATACTTACCCTTAGCAAAAAGTAGTATACTTGAAGGTCATTTTTTAAGTATGCTTGAGTATAAGTATATGTATAGCAAGTATACTACAGACCATGTATTTGTAGTGTACTAGAAAGTATACTAATTTAATACTTCTTCGGACTAAAATGGAATATTTTTAAGTTAACCGCACATTTTTTTCCCCGATTATTCCCACTCCATTGGAAGAATCGCTTAGAAAAGTCATGTTTTAGGAACCGGTACCACACACGAGATCTTCCAAATCTCGTGTAGCACCTCTCAGCTCAAGGCTCGGGTTGAAGAAGATTTAGATCGTTGACCCACTGTCGATCCCCCTCAACCTGTTCATGGGGTGTTTTGTAGCCTGAGATGGTTTCCAGGCTTCTCCACACCCCTCTGATGTTCTTCCTCTGCAGCTGCTCCTCCATCTTCCTCCTGTAGCTGCCTTTCCCTCCCTCATCTTCTTTCTCAGCTCCTTCTGTACAGTCCCTCAGCTCCTCCTTATTCCCTGATCTGAAAGCTCTTCTTCTTGTAACGGGGATGGTTTAGGACCCAGGGGAGTCTATAAGGTAAAGCGGAAGGTAGCGCGCTCACTCTCTCTCTTCTCTCCCTCTCTCTCCTCATCTCATCTCTCTCCTCTCTCTCACTCTCTCTCTCTCTCTCTCTCTCTCTCTCCTCCTCTCTCTCTCTCTCTCTCACTCTCTCTCTCTCTCTCTCTCTCTCTCTACCGGTGTGGACAGGCACGGACGCAGCAGTCAGGGCTCCAACCAGTTGTGGTAGGCCGCGTTTTCATTAAAAAATATTCTTGGCAGTATTATACATACGAGAGTGACTGATAGAAAATATTTGTTCTTGGAGTTAAACAGGTCCTCGGCTAGTTGTATTTGCAGCCTGGCATCGAAGCAAACTGCGGGTCTCGGTGCGAGTTAAAAAGATCCGAAGGTACAGCATGTTAAATGAATTAGGCTACTAAACTGAGAATGTTGTTTTATCACATGCTATACACGGCTTAACCTCCATGTCTGTTTTTTTAATAGGATTGTTGCGGGTACAGTGTCTGTCACTGTTTTTTTTTTTTCTCTTCCCAACCGTTAGTTTTAATTCAGGGCCCTTTTATTTCTGACATTTGGTTCTGTGAGTTTTCTTTTTTTTCCGATATGCATTGAATGGGGACTAGTGCCATATTGAGCGGGCATTCTGCAATATAGGAGAAGTAACAGGTTTGGGGGGGGGGGAGCAGTAGGCCTAACATTGAGTGACCTTTGGGTGTTTTTATAGCGTGTTTTTCTTGCATGATAAGTGTGTGTGTTTTTTATCGCTTGTAGTGGTATTTGATTTTCCTGAATGTATTGGTCCTAAATGTATTGGTTTATTTTATATGCCCCATTTCTGAGACCACGTGCTACGTACAACAAATTGCTCTATTGCAAAACAGCTACGGTGTAGCCATAAGCCCCACATGGTGTTTTCTTTTTTTTTTCAAGTTAATTTCTATTCTGTAATAAACTTTTATATTTTATAAATTGTCAGCCTCCTGTCCTGGTCATTCTGGACACTTACCTGTCGGTAGTGATGTAGGTCGTGAGTCTTAACGACATCCACAGTGAAGAGCTATTTCAATCACTACATTCTCCTTCAGCAGAGCTTTAATATCAGGGTTAATCCACGGCTTGTTATGTGAGAAGCACCGTACCACCCTGGAGGGAACGGTGTTCTCAAAGCAGAAGTTAATGTAGTCTGTAATGCAGTCTGTCATGGCATTGATGTCCTCCCCATGTGGATCACAGAGTTCTGTCCACACAGTGGTGTTGAAGCAGTCCCTGAGAGCTGCCTCACTCTCTGCAGTCCACCTCTTCACCGTGTACAGTAGGCTGATACACAGGCTGCAGGTGTACAGTAGGCTGATACACAGGCTGCAGGTGAACAGTAGGCTGATACACAGGCTGCAGGTGAACAATGTTATGGTCAGCTCTTCCTAGGGGAGGGAGGAGGGATGTAGAATATGCCTCCTTGGTGTTGACATAAAACCAGTCCAGTGTTTTCTTGTCTCTTGTGGGGCAGGTGACATACTGAGTGCTGTGTCTGCAGCTTGCTGGTAACTGAGAGCAGGGCATCAGAAGCTGTCTCTGTCTTAGCAGATGGGGGGACGTACACCGCTATCACAATAGCATGTGAAAACTCCCGTGGCAGATAGTATGGCCTCATGCTAACTGCTAACAGTTCAACGTCCTTGCTCCACAGTTGTGCTTTAACAGAGCAGTGTGTAGGTTTACACCACCTCTGGTTCATGAACACAGCCAGGCCTCCTCCTTTCTCCTTACCACTGTCAGCTGTTCTGTCCACCCTCAGAAGGTGAAAGTTGTCCATCATAACAGTGGCGTCCAGGATGCTCGGTGTAAGCCAGGTCTCCATCAACAGAAGGACTCTGGGGGGATCTCATGTCTGTCCTGAGGGAACACTACAGCGCTACACAGCACCATCAGCTGTTCCCTCCTGTAAACAAAGGGCCGCTTGGTGCACTGTTACACCGGCCGGTCTGGATGTTGTTATAAATATGTAGACTACAGCCATGGTGAGACTCCCAGTAAAAACTATCAAAGTGTGGTGCTGTCTTAAAAGTATCTACAAAGTAATCTCCACTAAAAGTGAAATAAACTGGACAGAAAGAGAGATCAAGTAAGAGCTGTTACAAGCAGCTGTCGGCTTCGACCGACGCCAGAAGCGTCTAGGAACTTAATGTTAAGGTTGATATATTACTAGTATTGGAAGCAAAGTGTCATTTTAAATGCTATCTACTATCTATCTACTAGGACTAGAAGGGATTTACTGACATCTGGAAATTTCAGTAAATGGAGCTTTGAAAATGAAATGTCAGCACTTTTTGTACAAATGATTTCAGCTGCACTTTTCTACATTTGATCAAATGTTTCTTCAGCAAAGAAAGTTTAAAAGGAAGAATATTGTTGCAGATGAGTTCAGTGGAACTGGTTAATAGTGCCATATGGAAGGATCAGCTCTTTGCTTTTAGACATTTTATCACATGTTATGATAAATAAATGTAGATTTAAAAAGGATTGATGATCTGTCATTTAAATGGAATAGATTATTACTGTTAAAAGGATTAAATGAAAAGTTTAGGACTGGAGGACAAAGACTTGGTCCCATCTCTGGTATCTACAGTACTGACCTCTGACCTCTGACCTGTATCTACAGTACTGACCTCTGACCTCTGACCTGTATCTACAGTACTGACCTCTGACCTCTGACCTGTATCTACAGTACTGACCTCTGACATTGAGCTTCACTTGTTTCTCCATCAGGATGTCTCCCTCCTTGTTGTAGACGGTGCAGATGTAGTTGTCTCCATCTCTGGGGTATTTCAGGGTCAGACTGAGGTCTCCAGTTTTCAGCAGGTCTTCATTCATCTTTGTTCTGTTTCTGTAAATCTGGTCCTGGTCTCCAAGCTTGTCAGAGTTGTTCTGATACACATGGACCTTCCTGCTGTATCTGTCCTTCCACTCCACTTTAGCGTCTTCAGGCAGGTGAGCTGTGGTTTTCCAGGTCAGCTGGACAGACTCCACCCCTGAATCCAGCTCCACCTGGGGGACTGAGAGGACAACAAATCCCATCATCAGCTGTAGAGACAGCAGCAGCAGCTCTGAGCACATTGAAGAGAAATATTTGGAGTGAAACATGTTTGGTTCCAGTCTAAAATATGTAGCAGTAGCAGTAAACATTCTACATAGTAATAGCACAGAATTGCATGACTGGTAGTAGATAGGAAATTAGAGGGCAAGAGCTCTGTGCCAGAGAAAAGAAAGTGGAGGATGCGCGAGAGGAGAGAGAAGAAAGAAGGAGGACATGTGTTTGGTGCATCGTCCCCCAGCAGCCTAGGCATATAGCAGCATAACTAAGGGATGGTTTAGTCCAGCCCCAACTATAAGCTTGATCAAAAAGGAAAGTCTTAAGCCTGACCTTAAAAATAGAGAGAGTGTCTGCCTCCTGAACCCAAACTGGGAGCTGGTTCCACAGGAGAGGAGCCTGATAGCTGAAAGCTCTACCTCCCATTCTACTTTTTGAAATTCTGGGAACCACAAGTAGGCCTGCACTTTCAGACCGAAGTGATCTGTTGGGATGATATGGTACAATAAGGTCTTTAAGATACGATGGAGCTAGGCCTTTAAGGGCCTTGTATGTAAGGAGGAGGATTTTAAATTCTATTCTGTATTTTAAAGGGAGCCAGTGAAGAGAAGCTAAAACTGGAGTAATATGATCTCTCTTGCTAATTCCTGTCAGTGCTCTTGCTGCAGCATTTTGAATCAATTGGAGGCTTTTTAAAGAGCTATTTGGACAGCCAGACAGTAATGAATTACAGTAATCCAGTCTGGACGACACAAATGCATGAACTAGTTTTTCAGCGTCACTCTGAGACAGGATGTTCCTAATTTTGACGATATTACGCAGGTGAAAGAAGGCAGTCCTGGTCACTTGCTTTATGTGACATTTAAAGGACATATCCTCATCAAATATAACACCAAGGTTTTTCATAGTAGTACTGGAGGCCAAGGTAATGCCATCCAAAGACACCACGTGATTAGATAATGAATCTCTGAGATGCTTAGGACCGAATACAATAACTTCTGTTTTGTCTGAGTTTAAGAGTAGGAAATTACAGGTCATCCAAGCCTTTATGTCTTTAAGGCATGCTTGGAGTTCAACCAACTGATTAGTTTCATCTGATTTCATGGATAAATATAGCTGGGTGTCATCTGCATAGCAATGAAAGTTTATGCCATGTTTTCTAATAATCTTGCCTAATGGCAACATGTGTAAAATGAAGAGTATTGGTCCTAGCACAGACCCCTGAGGAACTCCGTAACTTACTTTTGTATAAGTAGAGGAATCATTATTGACATGAACAAACTGGAATCTGTCAGATAGATAGGATTCAAACCAGTCCAACGCAGTTCCTTTAATCTTGATCTCGCTTTCAAGTCTCTGTAGTAAAATATTATGATCAATAGTGTCAAATGCAGCACTAAGATCTAGCAGAACAAGTATAGAGACAAGTCCACTGTCTGAAGCCATGAGGAGATTATTGGTAACTTTAACCAGAGCTGTTTCTGTACTATGATGAACTCTAAAACCTGACTGAAACTCTTCAAACAGACCATTCTTGTTTAAGTGGTCACACAACTGATTAGCAACAACTTTTTCTAGAATTTTGGAAATAAAAGGAAGGTTGGAGATTGGTCTATAGTTGGCTAAAACATCTGGATCTAGAGTGGCTTTCTTGAGTAAGGGCTTAATTACAGCAATCTTAAAAGACTGAGGCACATATCCTGTTAATAAAGATAAATTTATCTGGTTCAATATGGAGGTGTTAATTAATGGAAAAACTTCTTTGAGCAATTTAGTTGGGATTGGATCTAGAAGACAGGTTGATGGTTTAGATGCTGTAATTGTTGAAGAGAGCTCAAGAAGATCTACTGGGGAGAAGGATTCCAGATATTGATAAGGTCATACAGAGGTCAACAGTACTTACCTCTGACCTGTATCTACAGTACTGACCTCTGACCTGTATCTACAGTACTGACCTCTGACATTGAGCTTCACTTGTTTCTTCATCAGGATGTCTCCCTCCTTGTTGTAGACGGTGCAGGTGTAGATCTTGTTGTCTTCATCTGTGGGGTATTTCAGGGTCAGACTGAGGTCTCCAGTTTTCAGCAGGTCTTCATTCATCTTCGTTCTGTTTCTGTAAATCTGGTTCTGGCCTTCAAGCTGGTCAGAGCCGTTCTGATACACATGGACCTTCCTGTATCTGTCCATCCACTCCACTTTAGCGTCTTCAGGCAGGTGAGCTGTGGTTTTGCAGGTCAGCTGGACAGACTCCTCCCCCTCCTCCAATTCCACCTGGGGGACTGAGAGGACAACAAATCCCATCATCAGCTGTAGAGACAGCAGCAGCAGCTCTGAGCACATTGAAGAGAAATATTTGGAGTGAAACATGTTTGACTGGTTCCAGTCTGAAATATGTCCCATTCTCCATTGAACAGAGACAAGTTAAGAAGTGTAAACTGCTGATGTATTAAATGTTAAATGTTCAACTATCTATTTATGAAGTGAATGAATGATTTCAGAACATTTCCCTGTGTCTTAATCAGGTTCATTCCTTTTCATTCTTATTTCCCAGCACCAGCAGCAGATTGTCTTTGGCCTACCCTGATGAAGGCCATGAGCTGAAACGCGTCGGGCTAATTTCCTCCTCGTGGTGCAGACACTGCTCAAAGCTGAAGAACTAGTTGATGCATTAGTTTCTGCCAGACTGGATTTATTATTATCAGCTTGTCCACATAGCTCTCTGAAAAGCCTTCAACTGATTCAAAATGCTGCAGATAGATCATTGATGGGAATTAGCCAGAGAGATCAGTTGTGTGGTTCTTTGTATTGTTATTGATGCTGTAGAAGTAAAACTGAATTGAACTGAATTGGTCTTGTCTCCATTAACACGTAATGATCTCAAAGTATCCATTTCATTCAGTTTTCTGTTCCATCCTAAATATTATTTCTGATTCCCCATCCTGCTTATGATACCTCATGTATTTACCTGTATCTACAGTACTGACCTCTGACCTCTGACCTGTATCTACAGTACTGACCTCTGACCTGTATCTACAGTACTGACCTCTGACCTCTGACCTGTATCTACAGTACTGACCTCTGACCTGTATCTACAGTACTGACCTCTGACCTCTGACCTGTATCTACAGTACTGACCTCTGACATTGAGCTCCACTCGTTTCTTCATCAGGATCTTTCTCTTCTTGTTGTAGACGGTGCAGGTGTAGATGTTGGTGTCTCTCTCTGTGGGGTATTTCAGGGTCAGACTGAGGTCTCCAGTTTTCAGGTTTTTCTTCATCTTCGTTCTGTTTCTGTAAATCTGGTTCTGGTTTTTAAGCTGGTCAGAGCCGTTCTTATAGACATGGACCTTCCTGTAGTTTCTGTCCTTCCACACCACTTTACGAACTTCAGGCAGGTGAGCTGTGGTTTTGCAGGTCAGCTGGACAGACTCCACACCTGAATCCACTTCCATGAGTGAATCCACCTCCACGAGTGAATCCACCTCCTCCTCCTCCCCATCGTCCTCCCCATCCTGGTAGACTGAGAGGACAACAAATCACATCTTCAGCTGTAGAGACAGCAGTAGCTCTGATGGTAACAGGACGTCTCTGTCCATCCTTGTCTATGTGTCTCATGTTGGTGGAGGACTCTCAGTTAGGGATGCACCGAAATGAAAATTATTGGTCAAAACCGAAAACCAAAAATGAAGAACCCAAGGCGGAAAACCGAAAACCGAAACACAGAAATTAATAAGACAATTATTAGTACCATTGCATTCATGGCTATGACTGTGTACTATCCTCAATAAAATCAAGGCATTGCAATTGCATAAATGATTAATATTAATGTTTCAAAGAATAAATCAGTTACAAAATTACGAAAGTATTTATTTAGCACGTTCCAACAATGCACAATATAAAATAAAATAAAATTCAAAATAACATGAAAATAAAATAACTTGACCACACTCATGTGTACATTAAATAGTAATGGAGCAGAAGCTTTTGCAGCTGGAAAGCAGCATCGATCCACTGTGTGGTTAGACTGAGCATATTTAGGGCCCGAGCAATGAAGTGCAGGGGCCCAACGGGGCTATGCAACAGAGTTGCAAGAACCCTATTGTGTTTGTACTTTCCGCATCTTTACTCTGCTTTATTTGTGCCTAAACATGCATGACGCCTTCATTCGCCTGAAAATTTTAATGTATAAGGGCCTTGAGCACGGGCGTGGCAAAATGGCTCTGTAGCGCCATCTACGGACCAGCCCCTGAAGCCCGTTGTGTCTAAAAATCTGGAAATATGTCACATATATGTAACATCCCAGGATGCACAAAAAAAATCAGGCATTAAACCTTGTCAGACTGAATTCAAATTTTGGAAATAGGTTGTCAAAAGATAGGTGAACAATATTAAGGCGTGTTCTGGCCCCTCAAAGTTCCATGACTCGCCATGAAACAGGAAGTTTAGAGCTGGATTGTGTCTCCGTTTGTCCCTGATGTCTTCCTGACTCGTTCCTTGGTAACTAGTCAAAGCGTCCTGTAAAGTGCTGCAGACATGTTTGATGAAGAGTTTCTGACTTCTGGAACTAAACCTGGAAGTTTCTCTTCAGCTCTCTGTAGCAGCTGTTTGAACTCTGAACTCTTTCAGCAGCTGGAACAAGTCTCCTCCACAGGACACATGTTACCATCAGCATTATGGGTAGTGTAGTAGTAGAGACTCACCTGACATGAAGTAGCAACACATAAGACAACAAACGACACAAGGAGCAACAACCAGGAGAACCAGGAGAACCAGGAGAACTATGGCCCAGGTTGGAAACGGTTCTATGGAGAAACATAAAGAAAAACATGACCTCTGACCTCTGACCTGTATCTACAGCTCTGACCTCTGACCTTTATCTACAGCTTTGACCTCTGACCTCTGACCTGTACCTACTCCTCTGACCTCTGACCTCTGACCTGTATCTACAGTACTGACCTCTGATCTGTACCTACAGGTATGAATGAATGAATGAATGAATGAATGAGGTGCTGCTCTTGTCTCCACTGCTGTTTGTCAAATGTTCTGCTACAGAAAGTGAAACCTCACAAAGGTTCAGTTGAGTCTTTTTCTTCCTCCTCATATTTAAACAGTGAACACATGTTGAGGTTTGTTGCTGACCTTTGACCTGTAGATGTACGTCTGTCACTCTCAGTTCTCCTCTTCCATCACTGATGGAGCAGGTGTAGTTGCCGCTGTCAGAGAGGTGGGGTTTTGTCAGAGTGAGGCTGAAGTTTCCAGTGTCTAGAGCATCAGGCGTCATCGATGTCCTCCCCCTGTAAACCTGGTTCTGACCTTTAACTTCATCTGTTTCTCCTCGTTTGTGGACAGATTTGGGACTGAGATCGTTCCTGGTCCAAATCACTGTGGGGTCATCTTTAGGTAAATAACCCAAGTAGTGGCAGGGTAGCAGGACAGACTCCGCCCCCTCATTCACCTGCACCACACCTGCCAGGGCATGCTGGGAAACTGAGAGGACACACAAAGAGAAAGACAAATCAGCTGCATGCTGTGGGTTTGACTTGACACATGACTGACTGTAGGCCACATTATCTGCAGGGACCAGAGAAACCAGTTGAACTATCAGTCAGTCAATGAAAAACTACATTTCATTCACAGACTGAAGTCAAAGAACAGATCATTGAATGTGTTTTGACAGTTTTCATAGATTTGGCTGAAAAACTTCCTCTCTTGCTCAAAGTAATGAGTAATGACATTTGTAAGATTGTGTTGATCAGGTCTGTCCTCTACTCCAGTCCTGGAACAGTTTAGAGTTCAGTCAAGCAGAAGATGATTTTTAGCTCTAACTGATGAATGAACTCATGGTGCACCATCTCTCAGGACTGATCTCTGCACTACACTCCATCAGTAAAAGGCCTCCTCTGGTCCTGATACTAACACAGAGACACATCTCTTCTTTAACCCATTTAGACCGGATCACGCATCTGTGCGTAGTTACCATTAAGGCCGGCAAACGCATCTGTGTCATTTTGAGCGTTGTCGTCTTTTTCGAGGCACATGGCCAATTATATGCACTGTGATTGGCTGAAATATTCTTGGGGTGAGTGACAGAGATGCTTAGGGATTTTTTTTAAACTCATGTGACTAATAAAACGCTTTGTGATTGGTCGAAATAAGCCTACACGTGGAGTATGTTTTGGTCAAAATTTTTAAACACCGTGCTAGCGATCCATCACGGCTGACTCAAGTGAAGGAAGTGATATTGACGAAGTAATTGAAAAAAGTTTATTGATTTTAAAAAAAAATGCATTTGAAGATTTTGCCCTAGCAAGTCAGTCAAGTTGAAAGCCAAAGAAGTAAGCTGTCAAATGCTTTTCATCTCATGTTTTTATCTGCTACAGAGCCTGAGAAATTAAGGTTTTAGTAAGCGTTGACATATTTTGAAAAACCTCAGGTTTTGAGAGGGGGTTTACAGAAGAGAATTTAGGCCTCAATTGGTTAACAGCACCAATCTAAACCACAAACTGTCTCAACGTCCAAACTAGAACTCCAACCGTGTTATTCATGTCAAGTATTCTGAGATGGCTTCTTGCTTTCACAGATTTACAAGTCTGGAACACTAGGAAGCTAACATGCAGCAAACACAGAGAGAACATCTACTGATTGGAGCAAGATGTTACTGAGAAACATCCTTCATGTTCATGGTCTGCTTGTCCATAAGGTCCAGGGGGGCTGGGTCCAAAGTCAATGCTCTGTTCTCTTGTCTTCTTTCTAGCATTTCTAGCACTCAGCTTAGGAAACATGGCCTCATTCTACAGATTGTTGTCTTCATGTCATTTGTAAATGTTTGTGTCCAACAGTGAGTCCTACCTGAATGAACAATTCTCCAACCTGCCTATGATTCCTCTTACATTTTCAAACTGTCATGTAACATCATCAGTTTGTATCATGAGATTCCACATGTACGCTTTAGTCAGATATGTGTATCTATGACAGATGTGTGTTTATCTTGCTGTTGCTCTTGCTCAGTGACTTTTACTCCAGGTTTGAAAGGACTTTCACACCTTTCACTTCCCCCACCATCTCCATCACAAAAGGCCTAGCAGCACCCCAAACCACCCCTGTACCCGCCCCCCTGCCTGCGCTGAGGATCTGCGAACAGGATGTGCGTCAACTCTTTCAGAGACAGAGGATTAGGAAGGCCCCGGGACCCGATGGAGTGTCTCCGTCCTGCCTGAAAGTCTGTGCTGACCAGCTGGCTCCCATCTTCACCCAGATCTTCAACAACTCCCTGGAGCTGTGCGAGGTCCCCTCCTGCCTCAAACGCTCCACCATCATCCCGGTTCCCAAGAAGTCCCCTGTCACAGGATTAAACGACTACAGACCAGTCGCCCTGACATCTGTGGTCATGAAATCCTTCGAACGACTGGTGCTGGCCCATCTGAAGGACATCACGGATCCCCTGCTAGACCCCCTGCAGTTTGCCTATAGAGCAAACAGGTCAGTGGATGATGCAGTCAACATGGCTCTTCATTACATCCTGCACCACCTAGACTCTGCAGGGACCTACGCACGGGTCCTATTTGTGGACTTCAGCTCCGCGTTCAACACCATCGTCCCGGAGCTCCTCCACCAAAAACTGTCCCAGCTCACCGTGCCCCCCTCCACCTGTCAGTGGATTACCAGTTTCCTGACTGACAGGAGGCAGCAGGTGAAACTGGGTAACTTCACATCCAGCACCCGTTCCCTCAGCACTGGCGCCCCCCAGGGATGCGTTCTCTCCCCACTGCTCTTCTCCCTTTACACCACTGACTGCACCTCAAGGGACCCTTCTGTGAAACTCCTGAAGTTTGCAGACGACACCACCGTCATTGGACTCATCCGGGACGGCGACGAGTCTGCATACAGAAGGGAAGTGGAACAGCTAGTTCTCTGGTGCAGTCAGAACCATCTGGAGCTAAACCCGCTCAGAACTGTGGAGATGACAGTGGACTTCAGGAAGAGACCCCCCTCAACATCTCCTCTCACCATACTCAACAGGACAGTCCCAACAGTAGACTCATTCAGGTTCCTCGGGTCCACAATTTCACGGGACCTGAAGTGGACCTCCCACATAGACTCCATAAGGAAGAAGGCCCAGCAGAGGCTGTACTTTCTGCGTCAGCTCAGGAAATTCAACCTGCCTCAGGAGCTGCTGATCATCTTCTACACAGCAATAGTCCAGTCTGTCCTGACCACGTCCATCACTGTCTGGTTTGGATCCGCCACCAGGCAAGACAGGGACAGACTGCAGAGAACAGTCAGGTCTGCAGAGAGGATCATTGGTACCGATCTTCCCTCCATCCAGGACCTGTACCGGTCCCGGGTCGGGAAGCGGGCCAGGAAAATCTCCTCAGACCCCTCACACCCTGGCCACAACCAGTTTAGACTCCTCCCCTCAGGCCGGCGTTACAGAGCACTGTACGCCAAAACCACCCGTCACAAGGACAGTTTCTTCCCCCGGGCTGTCGCTCTGTTGAACTCTGAGCAGTCACAGAGTGTGAAACCATCCACATGAACATTAAACAATAACTCTGCACTGTTGTATATACTCACTGTACAATAATCCTGGTTTGGTGTATATATTATCCTATATTTTATGTGTACAGATTCAGATTTATTTGTATTTTTATCTTATTTTATTTAATTTTATTTCACTTATTTAAGCTGCTTCTGTACCAGAGAGAAAAGTTGCCGGAGTCAAATTCCTTGTATGTGTCATACTTGGCCATTAAAGCTGATTCTGATTCTGTTCTCTTCTCTTCTCTCTTTGCTATTCTCTTCTCTCTTTCTTCTGTCTGTACCCGGCTGGCCTTAGGCAGATGGGTTCCTCCATATGAGCTGGGTTCTGCTCGAGTTTCTTGCTGTTAAAAGGGAGTTTTTCCTGCCACCGTTGCCTTCAGGCTTGCTCTGGGGTTTCAGGCCGGGTTTTTGTAAAGCGTCTTGAGACGATTTGTATTGTTATTGACGCTATATAAATAAAATTGAATTGAATTGAATTGAATTGAAGTCCTGACCTGCAGCCAGATCATCAAGCAGTTGTTAGCTCTGAGCTCACCTTCAATCTGTTTGATTCTTTCTTTCTTGATGTGATTTTACATTTACAGCAGTGATTAGAAACAGTCCACGTGAACAGAACATCAGACTCTGCTTCTGGACGTGTCCCTCACAGACAGACTAAGAACTAATCAAAGTTGAAACAGGTCATCACTGACTTTCTTTAAAGAGACAGACGTGAGAGAAATGATGTCAGACTGAAGTGAGAATCAGATCCAGGAAGAAGATATCTTACCGTGAACGAGGATCACAAACACCACCAACGTCTTCATCATCCTGTCAAGACTCCAAGAACTCAGTTGATGTGTTTGAACTCTTCTTCAGATCATGAGACACTTCTGACTTTCCTCCTCTTGTCTTCAGCTCAAACTGTTTCCACTGACGTGAAAGTGTTGACAGTAAAGAAACAGGAAGATGGAGTCTCTCAGCAGCAGCCACAACTATAACTGACCTCTGTTAGTTGAAGGTGTAGGTCTGATTTTTGACGAGGGAGGACAGGATGTCTGGAAATGTCAGCTGTTTGTCTTAAAATATCAGGCGACAGGGGAGATATGTTGCCGTTGTCGTGGAGATGCCAGTGACACGCAGAGCGTCTGTTCACTTTCCTTTTATTCTCATCATATTTCTTATTGATTTGACTACTGCCCATCCCCCTATCAGTAAAGCTTTCATCGGGTTCCTGTTCATCTCTCTGTTCAAACTTCCTGTGAACCAGGAAGTTTGAACAGAGAGGAGAGTTATTACTCTAGAGCCACATGTTGTAACTAAAACTCTGACACATACATAATAACAGACTCTTTGGATTCATGTCTGTGTCTGAACACAGTTTGATTTATTAAATACAGGTGGATCTGTGACTTTGTCTCTGTCAGACTGAACTGAACTCAACACTCTAAATGTGATCCACATCTGCAGTGTGAACTGTGAACACATGAACATTTCATGGCTGCAGCTGCTGCCAACATGACTTGTGTTCACGTCAACATTATTTTATTCACAACGTCACGTTTGTCATTTGACATATTAGTCGACTTCAAAATCCGAAGTCTGTCAACTCCTATCACAGACGTCTAAAAACATCATGGATGAGAAAACATTTCTTACACCTTCAGCTCTCACTAGTAAAGGAACATGTTTGAGGGTTTTATACGTCCAGAGTTGATCAGAAATCACCTCTGCAGTCACTGATAGTCAGTCTAACAGCAGCCTTTCTTTTGTTTCACCAAAGAAAGACTCAGAACTCTCTCTCTCTCTCTCACCCTCTGTAAAAAAAATACAGAGCTTTATTAGTCTTCTCAGCACCTTTGATGGAAATGAAAGAGAGAAGTAGACAACCACAAACAGTTTGCTGCTTTTTGTACAAACTGACACATTTGACCACAAGATACAAAACTCACACAACGTACACACTAAGAGCAGGCAACGGAGACCACACTATACTGAGACGTGACACTATCACACCATCTGATCAGACCACAGTTCAGTGCAGTCAGTAGGAGGAAGTTGCTGCTGTGGTTTTACATGCAGAGTTCAAAAGTTCAAGAGACAGTTTGAGAGACTGAAAACTCCGAATGAAAGTTGATGTTTAAAATTTGGAGCTTTAGATAAGTCTGAAAGTTGTGTTGCTTCCCTGACAACTTTAGTTTCTATAGTTGTTGTCACATTTGTCTCTAATGAGTCTATAAAGTCTCATTAACTGACTTTAAAATGAATTGAGAGTCTCATTTGCAGCACTCTGTCCCCAGTAAATGAACTATTTTCTTTCTGATAAGACTTTTTAAAGTTCCTTTTACTTTAAGGTTCCCTTTACTTTAAGTTCAGACGAGGGTGTGAAAGGGAACCTCCACAGACACAGCCTGAAGAAGCTGCATGGAGTTTGGTAAATGTTAAATGGTAATGCTTTTAATATAGAGCTTTTCTACCTATTGGTACTCAAAGCACTTTACAGTCACAGACACATCTACCCATACACTCAGACAAGCACACACACTGTGTTGCTCAAGGACACTTCAGCATGTGGCATGTTCTGGTGATGGAACCTCTAACCTTCTCTACCTATCGAGTCACAGCTGCCCAGTATCTGGAGCCAAACTCCTAGAGAGGGGCTCGACTCTTTCCTTTTCTGGAGTTGCCCATTATGAGGGGTGCTGTGCAGGTGTTGGGATATTCAAGAATTCCCAAATGACTGCCTCCATGGTGGAATTTTCCCAGAAGGTCATGGCCCAGTTTATGGGCAGCAACATAAAGTATAGAAGTAAAGTTTCATTTACATAATACTGAGCAGCTAAATAAGTGCACAATAGGCACCATATGTTGTGACTTGAGACACTACCACATGGCCAGTGGAAGTGTAAAGGCCTGTAACACTGAGGAATAACTGAATGACCTCTATGTGACTGTGAGTCAACTGGAGAAGACTGAATGTTGTGTGACCTTATGCTTGAAACAACAATCTAGAGTATCTGGTATTTTTGGACTCTGTGTGGAGTCCTGGAAAGGTGTCTATCTGGGGACTTTATATTTCTTCTGGGAGACTTTAATGATCATGTGGGCAATGATGCAGAGAGTTAGAGGAGCGTGATTGGAAGGAAAGGCCTGTCTGATCTGAACCAGAGTTGTGTTTTGTGCTAGCCATGGATTGGAGGTGAGATGGATCAGGTGGCTGAAGCAGTGTTATGGTCTTTTTTCTTAAACGGCTCACAAGACACATAACATACAACAGGGACGCCAGACCACAGTTGGAGCTTCAAGAAAGGTGTGTTTTATTTTAAACTGAAAGCAAGAGCAGGAAACAACCAAACAAAGCAACCTCAGAGAACTAAAAAGGACTGTAGGTGCCGGCCAAAAAGAACTAAAGACGAATATGGAACAGGGCCAGCCCACATAGGACCGTAGGACCCGGACCTCATTCCACTAAACAGTTAATTTACTTAAAGAAACTAAGCCTAAACAAAAACTGAAAACAGGACTACTGGTCACCTACAACCCAAACTAAAATAATAAAGCCTACAAAGTTTTTAATACTTCATAGGAAAAGAAATAAACCACCAGCTTAAGGACAAAGAAACTTGAGGTTAAAACACAACCTGGCCCCTGGTGGTGTCACGACGTGCACCAGACAAAAAGGGTGAGGGAGAGAAGAGAGAGACCCCCACACCGCTCCTCTCCCCTCCTTATATAGGCTCCTCCCCCTACCTGAGCACAAATGAGGTTCAAGTGCTCAGCAGGCCAAGGGAGGAGTGACCAGGAGGAGACAGGAAGAACAGCAGCACATAACATCCCCACCCTTAAGATGTTGATTATGTGGATCTAAAGAAAACAGGGGGGAAAAGTCACATAATCAACATTATCACTCATCATTACCATCGTGACAATGCATCCATGATCATGTTGTCTGCACCGCGAATATGTCTTATCAGAATGTTAAAGGGTTGTATGACGAGGGTCCAGCGCATTATTCTCTGATTGGTGTTTCTCATTTGGTTAATGAACACCAGTGCATTGTGGTCTGTGTAAACAACAATGGGTTGAACAGCAGAGCTGACATAAACCTTGAAGTGTTTCAAAGCCAAAATGAGCACGAGGGCCTCTTTTTCAATAGTAGAGTAAACTCGCTGATGACGATTGAATTTCTTTGAAAAGTAGGTTAATACCGGGTGCTCAATCCCAGGACCTCAGGAATCTCAGGACCCTCACCTGAATCACGGGCATCTATGGCAAGTTTGAAGGAATGGTCAAATACTGGCGCAGCCAACACTGGAGCATTTGTCAACACAGCTTTAATTCCTTCAAATGTCTGTTGACAGCTGTCTGACTAACGGAACCGGACCTTGGTACTGATGAGGTCAGTGAGCAGAGCCGCCAGCAGAGAAGTTTCTACAGAAACTCTCATAGTATCCCGCTGTAGATCACTGTTCTTCACAGGTTCACATCAGACGTTCTCTGATGTTGATGTTGTTGGAACTGGTAAATAGAGAACACCTTCAACAGAAAAAGCTTCAAAAGATGGAATTCATTTGTTGGAGAATAATGAAGGTATGGAGTACAGCTGAGGTATAGAAAGTCACATGATGTCATTCATCTGTTTTAATTTAGACAAAGTAAAGCATTTTACCAACATCTTCAATTAGTGTCTCAGAGACACTTGTGGTGGGCTGCTTCTGCAAGGACAGCAAGCAAACATCCTGAAACCACTACCATTGTCAATTGGGAAATGTTCTTCTCAAGTTTTATTTAGGTCATTAGGCCCTGTATGAGCCATCTGCATCCAACTATTAAATGTGTTTGTATATAGGGTGGAGTATAGGTTCTGTTCATGTACGTTAGTGTGAGCCTATAGGTAGTGAGGACCACACGGTTCTTATTCTCTAAAGCAGCATCAATCAGTACTCCATGAGCAGATAAATGCTGTTTGTAGTAACAGTAGTGAACCCTTTTCTTTTGTTCTGACCTCAGGGTGCATGTTTTAGTTTGAAAAAAATGTCAACTTAAATGGTAGAGCCTATAAAATCATGGAATCCTAGTGTGTGCTGCATTTTCACAAAGTCTGTCTCCTGCAGGTGTTGAATCACACAGGAGACAAGGTAATACATGGCCCTAATTATTAGTCCTTCAGTGTTGTTCTTTGATTCTCAAGAAATGCCAAAACAGGTAACCAATTAGAATTCTGATGAGTAATACAACAGTAGTTTTCACCAAATGTGAACGCTATGATGTGCATTGAGAAGTTATTAAAGTCTTGGAAATGTGTTTCAGCCCATTAGATGTGAAGTGAAACAAATCTAGTGTGACTTTAAGGTGTTGACGCATAGGTTTGCTATGTCAATGCTTTCTTTCATATCAGAGGAACAGTCTTGGAACAGCACTAAACATAGTCCTACAGTTTTTCCTACTGGAAGATCACTGTGTGACCATGTGATAGAATATATAAAAAGGTCCATGAAACATATCAGTTTGATTGTTGTATCTAATACATGGAACTGTCCCATCAATGGGGAAGAAGAGAACAAAGCTTTATTAACTAAGTAAAACTACTAATACACATATACAATTGTGGAGGAGTGTGGAACGGTGTGGTTGTGATAAGTAATCAAATAAAACATCCAACAAAACTAGTCCCATACTGAGGCTACACTTGAAACAAAATGCAAACAAAAACCTGACTCTGACTATCTACAAATAAAGCTGAACAAAAAGAAATACAAAAGTGGCACCAAACCTAAAACCTAGTGTTTACACTGTAGACAAGGAAGTACAACGTGATTGGAAAATGTATAGAGTACTCCAAAACTTACCTAGTCACACTTACTGACTCCACAAAGCTCCAGTTTTAAACTAGGAAGTTTACTAAAGCAAGTATAGCACAGAACAGGAAAGCAACAGTGCAGAGAATAGAGAATGATGACTGCAGGTATGCTCCTTTTCTACTGGAACCTTAATGATTGGCCAGCTGGGATCCACAGGTGTAGGCTAATTGATGGGAGTTTACCTGAGAGGAGTGGGAAGGAGGAGGGGAAGAGGAGAAGAGGAGGGAAAACACACAGGCACAAACAATTCTGCCCCCTGACCCTGCCTGTCACATAACACAATGACATGACATTTGTTTACAGTTGATGAACACACAATAGTTTGTTGGGTTTTTGCTGAGTCAAGCATTTTTGAAAAATATTGTTGAACATTTAAGGAGCGATTCCATCCAATAATATTCATTCCATTATTTTAGTAGAAATAGAAGATCATCAGATTACATTAGAATAAGTATTAGAATTGAATTTGTAGGGCGGCACAGTGGTGTGGTGGTTAGCACTGACGCCTCACTGCCAGAAGGTTCTGGGTTTTAATCCAGGCCCACTGGTTCCTTTCTGTGTGGAGTTTGCATGTTCTCCCTTTGTCTGCGTCGGTTCTCTCCAGTTACTCCAGCTTCCTC
Source organism: Chelon labrosus (assembly GCF_963514085.1). Taxonomy (NCBI): domain Eukaryota; kingdom Metazoa; phylum Chordata; class Actinopteri; order Mugiliformes; family Mugilidae; genus Chelon; species Chelon labrosus. Next base: position 38,598,143 of record NC_140337.1, on the reverse strand, counting down.
CCACCATCCAAAGACATGCTGGTTAGGTTCATTGGTGATTCTAAATTGGCCGTAGCTGTGAGTGTCTCTCTGTGTTAGCCCTGTGATAGACTGGAGACCTGTCCAGGGTGGACCTCACCTCTAGACCAATGACAGCTGGACAAGAGGTTACAGAAGATGAATAAATGAATGAATTGAATTAGTTACAGTAGTAATTGTTTGGACAAATATTTCCTTTTCTGCTCAGAAAGCCAAAATCAATAAGTCCATGTTCACGTTTAGTTTCCACTCATTCATTTCCAGTAATAGGTATTCAGTAAGGGACATAGCATCCAGATGGACTGTGGACACTGTGTGTACATACATGGTCTAACAATCAGAGTGTCATTTATGGCTTTGTGGAAACCAGAGGGAAAGTGACATGATGACAGATGACAGCTCAGTTGAGTTCTGATTAGAGCTCTCTCTTCTCTCTGACCATCATCTTCATCACTTTCCTCACAATGACACAAGCAAACAACAGAGAGAAGAATTGTAATGTGACTGTTAGAGTAAGCAACAGAGGTAGAGTGGTCTAATATTGTAGTTGTGTCTCATCCAGATGGACTGTGGACACTGTGTGTACATACATGGTCTAACAATCAGAGTGTCATTTATGGCTTTGTGGAAACCAGAGGGAAAGTGACATGATGACAGATGACAGCTCAGTTGAGTTCTGATTAGAGCTCTCTCTTCTCTCTGACCATCATCTTCATCACTTTCCTCAGAATGACACAAGCAAACAACAGAGAGAAGAATTGTAATGTGACTGTTAGAGTAAGCAACAGAGGTAGAGTGGTCTAATATTGTAGTTGTGTCTCACCTGTGGCACTGTGACAGGTTCTGCTCTGGTTCCAACTCATCTCTTTGGGTGGCATCTTCACTTTCCTGAGAGGAACACAAGTCCATCATTTGTTGAAGAAATCAAAGAATTAGAGATGGGATTGAAGCCATCTAACAGTGACTTAATTGATGGAATGGATATTGGACTGATGGCAGCGAGCCACTATGGGCGGTAGAAGAGAAGCAGAGCTGACGTGAAGACATCTGTCAACTATCCATCTCTCTCTCCATCTCTAAAAAGAATGATGGAGGTGCGACCCACCTGGTGTGTGTTTCACCAAATCTGCAGGTATCTAATATCTAGGTTCTAAGAGGAGACTGGCATTAAGTAGTGCAGTAAAGTACATGAACACTTTAAATCCTTCCCGTAGTGATTCACACCAACAGCGGAATAGTTTGAATTCACTGTATTATTTTTTTTTTTTGAATTGGTTAACTGAATTTTCCAACCATTTTTGCAATGAATTGTAACTAAGAAAATGATGTACACAGACAGTATGCTCAGTTACACAAATGAAAGTTGGGAGTCCACGGAGGAATGATTAAGGAGAATGATGGGATGGAACCAGAAGGAAAATCAATAACCATCCTTGTAAATAGTCCATGTGTCTTTTTATCCCTCTCTCAAATTGTTACACACAGTATCGCACAACAATCCCTAATACTGCATTTGATAAGATTTCACTCGCATATTTATGCTTGAACTTAATATCATATACCAAGCTTAATGAAACAGCTTGCAAGAACATACTCACACAATGCATTAATCACATAATACTAACCATTTCATGCTCAAGTTAGCTGAGTTAGCTGACCACTACGTAGTAACTGGTATTCAACATTTCCAAATAAACCTACCGTTTATAATATCAACCGGATATGAGCTTATCCCGACTGTTTTTTTTTAAAGTTACGTACATAACCTACAAACCTCAAAGTTATAACCAGGGTTTCTGCAGATTTGAGCAAGTGAAATGTAAGACTTTTTAAGACATTTTTAAGACCATTATAGGTTAAATTTAAATACAAAAATAAGGAAAATCAGAGACCCAGAATTACTTTCAAAATAACAAAATGTATTGTCATGCAACTATCATCTACCCTCTAGATGTGATTTAACATGCACTGAGACATGTCCCAACTTCCTCCATCCAATGTGCCATGCATAGTTTTGTAAGTTGGATATTCGACAGACATTTGCTATGGGTAAACCTCTTTTTCGCTACGGGTACAGTGCGACTCCAAGCAAGCCACTCCAACATTTCAAGTGCACCCATACTACAGATTGCTACAGCGTGTATCGACTTCCAGTTTTCAAAATAAAAATGTGTGATATTTAAAGCAGAGATACTGTGTGTTTAAAGCTATTGAGAAGGTATTGAGTCAATAGATGACATGGCCTGGAAGCTATTGAGCTAAAATGCTAATATTTACATATAAAAATAAAAAAAAATATTCAGAGATTTAAAAGGTCACAAAAAGAGGTGTATCTCATGCAGCCCATGGTGGACTATGATCCCACACCGATTTGGAGTCAATAGATGACATGACCTGGAAGCTATTGAGCTAAAATGCTAATATTTGCATATAAAAATGAATAAAAAATATTCAAAGACCTTCCGTCAAATTGCCTGATGACAGTTCTAAATGATTGCGCTGGCTCAAACACTAGATGGTAACCATGGCAACGGAGACTCAATGTTATTTCACAGTTTATTCATCACAACAGCAAGACAGACAAAACATGAGTGATTTTATCATTTCTTTTAACTTATTTGGTGAGTTTGACAACTTTGAAGACTGGGATGCAGCAGAAGAAAAAGAGAGAAGAGAATATGAAAAGAAAAAGGAGAAGCGACACAAGGAGGTGACACCGGAGGAACCGAACGAATTAGAGGATGACAAGGACGAGATAAACACAAAGAAAACCACGAAATGGGCAGTTAAAACATTAAGAGACTTCCTGGCTGACAAAAACATGGACATCAACTTTGCAAGCTACACTTCCGCTACTCTCAATGCTGTTTTGCGACTGTTTTATGCGTCTGTCCAGTCGACCAAGGAAGGAGGAGAATACAGTGTTGCCAGTTTGAGAAGTCTGAGAGCCGGCATTTACCGCCATTTAAGTGATGTCAACATCATTAGTGACACTGTGTTCAAGACCAGTATTGCGGTTTTTAAGGCGATACTGAAGCGTTACAGAAAGAGTGGGAAGGACACCAGCTTCCACCATCCTTGCATCACTGACTCGGATCTTCAAAGAATCAGATGTTCATCTGCGCTGTCTCCCGATACGCCCCTCGGCCTCGTCAGAAAGGTGCGGTTTGACATCCAGCTGTGTTTTGCTCAGCGTGGCAGGGAGGGGAGCCGAGAGCTGACCATGACATCTTTCATCATCCAAAGAGACGAGCATGGCGTTGAATACGTCAGCTTAGCGCATAATCCTCAGACAAAAACCATAACGATCCGAACGACCCACACAAGGAAAACCTACAACGGTTCATGTTCGCCAGGCCCGGGGATCCTCTGTGTCCAGTAAAAAGTTTAAAAATGTACATTTCCAAGTGTCCATCTCCAAGGGTTCACGCCTTTGCGTTGTCCGTTCATTTCTGTTAATGGACACCTCGTCGAGCATTATCCCTTACGTAAAGGATGTGTGTGGTTTCCTGGTTAACCCTGGAATTCCAACAGGAACCTCTCCACTCTCTCCTCTGCAGTCTTCTGCCTCCTGCTGGTGATCACTGCTCGTTGCACACTTCATGTCTTTTAAATGTTGCTGTTGAAAGGCTCATTTCAATCTGTCCTCAGTCATTTATTTACTGTGGCTTTTTCTTACTTTTGTCTTTTTCAGACTTTCTTTAAAACATATTTGCTGATCAGTTCCTTCTGTCCTGGTTTCATCAACACATCAGAAATCCCAGAAATGTTAAAAAGCTCATGTTAACTTGTGTCTTGTTGAAGGTTTCAGTCAGGACTGCCCTCTGCTGGACATTTGAATGAAGGTCATTAGTTCCCTCTTCCAAACGTGTTGACTGACTTTGAGGGTTTTACTTGAAGCAGGAGGAGGTCGCTGACATGAACTCTGCTTCAACAGCAGCTTTATCGTCTTTGAAATCATCATCAGATCCTTCACTGATCAATAATCAAAGATCAACAACCTGATCAAACTGACTCTACAGGCATCAGAGGAGACGTTACATCCTGGACCTGGACTCTGTCTGCAGAGGAGACACAAGACAGTTAGAGACAAAGACAGACAGAGAGAAAGAAAGAAAGAAAGAAAGAAAGAAAGAAAGAAAGACCTTTCACTCTGAGCTCCACTGTTTTCCATCTCAGGATGTTTCCCTCCTTGTTCCAGACTCTACATCTGTATTCTCCTCTGTCTCTCTCTGTGGGGTATTTCAGGGTCAGACTGAGGTCTCCAGTTTTCAGCAGGTCTTCATTCATATTCGTTCTGTTTCTGTAAATCTGTTTCTGGTCTTCAAGCTGGTCAGAGCCGTTCTGATACACATGGACCATCCTGTTGTCTCTGTCCCTCCACTCCACTTCAGCATCTTCAGGCAGCTCTGTGGTTCTGAAGGGCAGCTGGACAGACTCCACCCCCGAATCCACCTCCACCTGACAGACTGAGAGGACAACAAATCCCATCATCAGCTGTAGAGACAGCAGCAGCAGCAGCAGCAGCAGGTTTTCATGACTTTATTGAATGATTGTAGAGAAAGCTGAAGGACAGAAGCAGATGAGAGCAGAAGGAACAGGACAGAGATCTAGAAAGGTGTTGCAGAAGATCAGTCTTGATGGTTGGTTGTTTGTGAGAGAGAGAAAGAAAGAAAGAGATTTGATTTTTTTTTTTAGATTTTACAGAAATACTTCATTTCCATGAACACATGAGTCATCTTCCATAGAGATCATCATAGTAATAAATAAGACACACACAGATTGATCCAGTAAAAGTTCATCTTCCACAGTGTAAATAACGTTCTTATAACACCACTGTTGTTCAAACTTGTCCAAGTCTGCCATCATCTTCTAAAATCTGAACTCCAGCCAAAGTCTGGACCTGACATTACAAAGCCACACTGAAGTGTCCTCCTGGCCCACCCTGTCCTCCATTTAGTTCTTCCTGCTCACGTATATGGCTCATTCAGCCTCTCCTGACAGGAAGTTCAGTAGCTGCCACTTAATGGCACCCAGCAGAGAGCCCACGGCCCGGGCATCAGTCAAGTCTGGACCTGCTGCATCCACCAGCTGCTTCAGGCACAAGGTCTTAGTTTGGCGCAGCACCCCCATCAGCCCAGGCGTGGCAGCGCTGCACACATCCACCCTCGCCCCGTGGATCAGTGGCTCCTTCAACAACCAGTGCAGACTAGACCAGTTAGACTTTTCACTTTTTTTAAGGCTAGAAAGAGCCCAGGATCTAAAAACACCTGATAAAACGGAGGTAAAACCCTTACATTTAGAAATTTAGAATCAGTTAAAAACAGCAGCATCCAGTCCCAGGTTATTCACACGTCTGAGAATACAACTAGCCACTTCTCTCCACACCAGGTCTGACGGACCTGTCAGGAACCTCTGGATGAACTGTAACCTGAATGTGGCTGTTCTACTGGCCAGGTGGACGAGGCCTTGTCCCCCCTCCTTCTACTGGCCAGGTGGACGAGGCCCTGTCCCCCCTCCTTCTACTGGCCAGGTGGACGAGGCCCTGTCCCCCCTCCTCCCTGGATAAAAACAGTACACTCTGTGGTACCCAGTGTAGACCATCCCAGAAGAAACTGATCATTCTTGTTTGAATCTGGGTTAGTAAACCTGAGGGGGGGTCCATACATGTCAGGCCATGCCAGAGCTGAGAGGCTACTCTACCTTTGTAAGACATCTGAGGAAGCATCCATTTCCATTTAGCCAGTTTACCTTCTATTTTATCTGTGACGCTCTCCCAGTTCTTCTGGACTTTTATTTCGTTTCCTAAAAAGACACCAAGGTATTTCAAACCGTCTCTCTTCCAAACCAGGTTCTGGGGGAGAACTGGGAGACCGTCACGCCACTCACCGACTGCAAGAGCTTCACTTTTTTCCAATTCACAGTCGCTGATGATAAAACATTAAAATCTTTTGTAATATTAGCTAAAATGTCTATTTCACGCTGGATTTTTATAAAAACAATGACATCATCAGCATAGCTCCTTGAACCGTCACCTTATCGTGGTGGAGGAGTTTGAGTGTCCTAATGACCCTAGGAGCTATGCTGTCCGGGGCAATTTGCCCCTGGTAGGGCCTCCCAAGGCAGACTGGTCTTAGGGCCAGACCAAGAACGGTTCAGAAGACCCCTCATGAAGAAGAACACTAAGAGACCGTGTACCCGGCCCGGAGGGTTACCGGGGCCCCACCCTGGAGCCAGGCCTGGGGCTAGGGCTCGTGGGCAAGCGCCTGGTGGCTGGGCCTTTTCCCATGGCGTCCGGCTGGGCCCAGCCCGAACGGGAGACATGGGCTCGCCTCCCTGTAGGCCCACCATGAAGCATGAAGGGTCCGGTGCATTGTGGATCGGGCAGCAGACCAAGGCAGGGGCCTTGGCGGTCTGATCCTCGGTTATGGAAGTTGGCTTTTGGGACATGGAATGTCACCTCTCTGGCGGGGAAGGAGCCGGAGCTTGTGGAAGAATTTGAGCGCTATCGCCTAGATATAGTCGGCCTCACCTCAACACATAGCGTCGGGTCTGGAACCCAAGTCCTTGAGAGGGGTTGGACTCTCTTCTTTGCTGGAGTTGCTCCGGGTGAGAGGCAGAAGGCCGGGGTGGGCTTTTTGCTTGCCCCTGGACTATCTGCCTGTACGTTGGGGTTCTCCCGGGTGGACGAAAGGGTTGCTTCCCTGCGCCTTCGGGTCGGGGAACGGGTCCCGACTGTTGTCTGTGCATATTCGCTGAACAGCAGCTCAGAGTACCCGCCCTTTTTGGAGGTCCAAGGACGGACGCTGGATGGGGCCCCGACTGGGGACTCCATTGTCCTGCTGGGAGACTTCAACGCTCATGTGGGCAATGACAGCGTGACCTGGAGGGGCGTGATTGGGAGGAACGGCCTGCCTGATCTGAACCCGAGCGGTGTTCAGTTATTGGACTTCTGTGCGAGTTGCAGTTTGTCCATAACTAACACCATGTTCGAGCATAAGGTTGTTCATCGGTGCTCTTGGCACCATGACAGCCTAGGTCGTAGGTCGATGATTGACTGTAGTCGTATCATCTGACCTGCGACCGTATGTTCTGGACACTTGGGTAAAGAGAGGAGCAGAGCTGTCAACTGATCACCACCTGGTGGTGAGTTGGATCAGATGGCAGGGGAAGACGCCACACAGACCTGGTAGGCCCAAACGAGTAGTGAGGGTCTGCTGGGAACGCCTGGTGGAAGAACCTGTCAAGATGGTCTTCAACTCCCACCTCCGGCAGAGTTTCAACCGTGTCCCGGGGGTGGTGGGGGACATTGAGTCCGAAAGGGCCATGTTCCGCTCCGCCATTGTGGAGGCGGCTGTTGCAAGTTGCGGCCGCAGGGTTGCTGGTGCTGGTCGCGGCGGTAATCCCCAAACCCACTGGTGGACACCAGAGGTGAGGGGAGCCGTCAGGCTGAAGCAGGAGGCCTACAGGGCATGGTTGGTCTGTGGGTCTCCTGAAGCAGCTGACCGGTACTGGATGGCTAGGCAATCCGCGGCAAGGGCAGTCGATGAGGCAAAAACTCAGGCGTGGGAGGAGTTCGGTGAGGCTATGAAAGAAGACTATCGATCGGCTCCGAAGAGGTTCTGGCAAACCGTCCGGCGCCTCGGGGGGGTAGGCGGCAAAACGCTCACACTGTCTTCAGTGGGGGTGGTGAGCTGCTGACATCAACTGGGGATATTGTCGGGCAGTGGAAGGAATACTTTGAGGAGCTCCTCAATCCCACCAACACATATTCAATAGAGGAAACAGAGCCGGAGGGCCTGGGGTTGGATCGTCCAATCTCTGGGGCAGAAGTTGCCGAGGTAGTGAAACAACTCCGCGGCGGCGGAGCTCAGGGAGCGGATGAGATCCGCCCTGGGTATCTCAAGGCTCTGGATGTTGTAGGGCTGTCCTGGCTGACACGTCTCTGCAACATTGCGTGGACATCGGGGGCAGTACCTCTGAATTGGCAGACCGGGGTGGTGGTCCCCATCTTTAAAAAAGGGGACTAGAGGGTGTGTTCCAACTATAGGGGGATCACACTCCTCAGCCTCCCCGGCAAGGTCTATGCCAGGGTGCTGGAAAAGAGGGTCCGGTTGATTGTTGAATCTCAGATCGAGGAGGAACAATGCGGTTTTCGTCCCGGACATGGAACCATGGACCAGCTCTTTACCCTCACTAGGTGCTGGAGGGGAAATGGGAGTTTGCCCAACCAGTCCACATGTGTTTTGTGGATCTGGAGAAGGCTTATGACCGTGTCCCCAGGAGCATCCTGTGGGGGGTACTCCGGGACTATGGGGTGGATGGCCCCTTACTAAGGGCCATTCAGTCCCTGTACCAAAGGAGTGCGAGTTTGGTCCGTGTAACCGGTAGTAAGTCGGACCTGTTCCCAGTGAGGGTTGGACTCCACCAGGGCTGCCCTTTGTCACCGGTTCTGTTCATAACTTTTATGGACAGAATTTCTAGGCGCGGCCGGGTGGGGGAGGGTGTCGTGTTCGGTGATCGGAGGATCTCGTCCCTGCTTTTTGCGGATGACGTGGTCCTTTTAGCTTCATCGAACAACGACCTCCAGCTCTTGCTGGGGCGGTTCGCAGCCGAGTGTGAAGCGGCTGGGATAAAGATCAGCACCTCCAAGTCTGAGACCATGGTCCTCAGTCGGAAAAGGGTGGATTGCCCACTACCGGTCGGGGAGGAGGTCTTGCCTCAAGTGGAGGAGTTCAAGTGTCTCGGGGTCTTGTTCACGAGTGAGGGTAGGAGGGAGCGGGAGATTGATAGGCTGATCGGAGTGGCATCTGCAGTGATGCAGATGCTTAACCAGTCGGTCGTGGTGAAGAGAGAGCTAAGCCGAAAGGCGAAGCTCTCAATTTACCGGTCGATCTACGTTCCAATCCTCACCTATGGTCATGAACTTTGGGTAATGACCGAAAGAACAAGATCGTGAATACAAGCGGCCAAAATGAGTTTCCTTCGCAGGGTGGCCGGGCTCAGCCTTAGAGATAGGGTAAGGAGCTCGGACATACGGGAGGAGCTCAGAGTAGAGCCGCTGCTCCTCCACGTCGAGTGGAGTCAGTTGAGGTGGCTAGGGCATCTGGTAAGGATGCCTCCCGGACGCCTCCCGGGAGAGGTGTTTGGGGCATTTCCCACCGGAAGGAGAGCTCGGGGCCGACCCAGGACACGATGGAGGGATTACATCTCTTGTCTGGCCTGGGAACGCCTGGGGGTTCCTCCGGAGGAGCTGGCTGAAGTGGCTGGGGAGAAGGCTGTCTGGGCTTCCCTACTGAAGCTGCTACCCCCGCGACCCGGACCCGGATAAGCGGAAGAAGACGAGACGAGATGAGACGAGCATAAGCAGATAAAACAATGTTTTCTCTAAAACCAAGTCAAATCAGTCCCGATGGATGACTTGATGGACCGCCGCTCTCAGCCTGTTGGCCAGGACTTTGGACAAGATCTTGTAATCCATACAAAGCAGAGACACAGGGTACCAGTTCTTAATGTCCTGCAGGTTTCCTTTCTTAGGCAGGAGAGTGATTATGGCTCTGTGGCAGGACAGTGGCAATGAACCTGAGGCCATGCTTTCATTAAAAACATCTAAAAGATCAGCTGATAAAATGTCCCAGAAGGCTTTATAAAACTCCACAGTCAGGCCATCGATGCCGGGAGCCCTCCACCCCTGCATGCTCTGCAGAGCGCCGTGAAGTTCCTGCAGCTGTAAAGGCCTCTCCAGCTGTGAGTTGGTCTCCTCAGAGACCTGAGGCAGACCGTTGCAGAACTCTTGACACAATGGCTCATCAACTTCATATTGACTGGAGAACAAAGAGGAATAAAAACCAACAGCTCTCCTTCTGATCTGTCCAGGTTCTGTCAGTTCCTGCCCTGAGCCTGACAGGAGAGAGTGGATCACTGGATTCTTCTGTCCTCGTTTCTTCTCCAGACCAAAGAAGAAGCTGGACAGTGCATCCATCTCTGAGATGTTCTGTACTCTGGATCTCACCAGTGCACCATGAGCTTTTGTCTCCAGCAGGTTGGTTGAAGCCATTTTTTTAGCTTTGAGGATTTCAATATGTCCTCGATTTCCTGTGGACTCACTCATTGTTTCTAGCTCCACTATATCAGTCTCCAGGTCTTTTACAGATCTGGTGATGTCTCTTGTGATATTGAGTGTGTGCTGCTGACACAAGAGCTTCATTTCTATCTTTCCATGGTCCCACCACTGTCTCAGACGTGTAAATCCACATTTTCTCTGTCTGAAGGCATTCCAGAAGTAACTAAGAACTTCTTTAAACCTCTTATCAAAAGTTAAAACTGAGTTAAAATGCCAGTATGCACTCTTAGGTGAAATGTTTCTAATATAAACATGACATAAAAGCAGGGAATGATCTGTAAACCCAACTGGCATGATTCTACACATTTTAAAAATATTAAAATGTTGCTTCAAACAATAAAAACGGTCAAGTCTGGCTAAGGAGACCCTATCTTCTCTAGAATGGGACCATGTGTACTGCCTGGAGTCATCCACCAGGCCATGAGAGTGAACCAGCTGCCTCAGAGCATGCTGGGAGGCTGGATGAGGCTCTGCATGGTTACGCTCTAAAAACTCATTTTCAGTTAAAATCCCCTCCCAAGAATAAAAAATCCTCCGAGCCACAGTCACTCAGTTTGTCACTAACTTGCTTCAGTAACATCCTCCTCGCTGCACCGTTGTTTGGAGAATAGATATCTATCTATAAATCAAGAAGCGTCTGTGTGTCTGTCTGTCTGTCTGTCTGTGGCACACATATCTCGCGAACCGTTGGCCCGATTGATTTGAAACTGGGCAGGTGTCTCGCTACGGGCACGAAGATGTGCACTGCTAAGTTTGACGTTGTTTGGATAAGAAATGTAAAATATGTCGGTAAAATAGGTTTTCTCCACTCTAATATTTCCACTAATCCTCATACACAGCACCTGTAGGCTCCCACCAGGGGCGCAACTACACAGTTTTCGGGGGGTATGCAACATCGATTTCGGCGCCCCCCCCCCCCCCCCCCCCGGCACAAAAAAATCCAGAACAGAATAGTGACTGTCCTACACTTCCACCTCATATTAGACCTACCTGCTACTTGCCCTTTCATTTCCTGATCCATCTCCATCCTCACACCTGAATAAAATTGACATCTCATTAAATATAGTTGATTTACTCACATAGGCCTGGTTGAAACATGCATTAGTCCACTAAATAACTATTCATTGTTGTGTGTTGCAGTCTACTGTTAGCTTAAATATTCACAATTAGAAAACAACAACAACAACAAAAAAAACAGTCTGTTTTGCACATCATTATGTTGAAGTGATTCTCTAGTTACATCTGGGCGTGAGCTACTTGTTAATGTTGCCTCTGACATAAGGGAAAAAAGGTATAGGCCTACAGTAGGCTATATCATAACACTGTGTCAAGAAGATTAACTGTAGGTCATTTTGGCTTAGCCTACTATTGGTGATACTCATGAAAATGTCAGGCCTAGCAAGTAGTGTTAAAGATGATTAATAAATCAGTACATCTGATTTCACATCATGTAAGCAGCCACAAACCAGTCCCACCAGGATTTCCAGCCCCTTTTTGTTGTTTTCTTTACTTAAATCAAAAAGTCTAAACAGCTTAATAAGACAAAAACAAGGCAGACAGATTGAGAAACACTGTTTCCTTTTTATTTTCTGTAAGAATCTTAACATTAGTACTGGAGTGTAAAAACGTGTTACCCCAGTACTTAGTGAGGCGAGATAATTAACCAAAACAAACAATCAAAATGCTTAGCAGTCACCCATATGCACAATGCACTGAGGACAGTCCGCCCCGGTCGACAATCGCGACGGGGATGAGGGGGGCCACGGGTGAACCCCCGGAGAGGGCGCAGGGAGCACTCGGTCCACGCCCCCGGCAAGCGGCGAGGGCCGGAGCCGCGAGCCACCTTCGTCCCCGAGCCTTTCCAAGCCGGAGCCGGTCGCGGTGGTGTGTGAAAATGGCTGCGCGTGTCACTGCCACATAACAATTAATATCACAAACGATTTCTAAATCCTGACCTAGAACTGTGTGCATCAGCAAGAAATCACTACAATTTCCGTTTGCCTGACCAAACTAAGTTATGTTAGCTAGCAGCAGCACAGCAGCATCTAACGTTAGCCTTGTTTTCTGTGAAGTTATTTGTTTCATTGTAAGTTAGTTCATACCTGTTTCTGTCTTTCATCCATTTCATGATTTTCTGCCGCATTCCTTCAGGCGCCTTCTCCTTTTCTTTTTTCCTCTTTCGATACTGAGCTCCTGACAACTTTTTTCCCTTCTCCATCTTTCTTCAATCACCACGTCAATCGCAGCGCCCCCCTCCCCACCTCCTCCCTCAACTGGGGCTTACAAGCACGAAAAGCCTTAAGGAGATTGAGGGCGCCCACCACAGTAACGTCGCTGATTATAGCAAATAGCAAATTTACCAGTGGCCAGGCCTTATATTTTAAACATATTTTGAGAATAGTCATGAGATAAAATCGCAAGAACATATATATATATATATAGGCCTACATATTATTTTGTCCCATCCTTGTTTTGGCGCCCCCCCTAGCGGTGCGCCCATATGCACCGCATATACTGCATACCCCCTTTTTGCGCCACTGGCTCCCACTATAGGAATACATACTTCCGACGGGCACTGCACTAGTCTATCTATAAATCAAGAAGCGTCTGTGTGTCTGTCTGTCGTCTGTCTGTCTGTGGCACGCATATCTCGCGAACCGTTGGCCCGATTGATTTGAAACTGGGCAGGTGTCTCGCTACGGGCACGAAGATGTGCACTGCTAAGTTTGACGTTGTTTGGATAAGAAATGTAAAATATATCATTAAAATAGGTTTTCTCCGCTCTAATATTTCCACTACTCCAGTTGCCATGGCATCAAAAACAGCCACTTTCAAAAATTCACCGAAAACGGAGAGGAAGAGGCAGAGCATGCGCACAAATCTTGAGCACTGTTTACAAATCGGCTTTAGAAGAAACCAAACTCAAGGAGAAATTATATTTTGCCCTGGTAACCCTAATAGGCTCAATATCTTCTCCAGCAGGAAAACTAGCATGTAGTCCGCCATCTATCTATAAATCAAGAAGCGTCTGTGTGTGTGTGTGTGTGTGTGTGTGTGTGACTTCCTGATCAGTTAAAGCTGATTCTTCTCTGTTCCTCATGTGGAACCTGGCTGAGGTGTAAAAACCTTCCAGATCAGGAAAATAATCTTCCACTTTAACTCCTTTCATATTCTTTGTTTCCTGGAGGAAGGACTTGACAGAAAAAAGACAGAAAAAGTCAGAAATCACTCGCTCAGAGTCTCTGCTCACCACACTCACTACCAGCATGCACTCAGAGAGAGAGGGTGAGAGAGAGAGAGAGAGAGAGAGAGAGAGAGAGAGAGAGAGAGAGAGAGAGAGAGAATGGAGGGAGAGAGAGGGAGAGAAAGAAGGAAAGAAAAAGAAAAAAAAACCTTTCACTCTGAGCTTCACTTGTTTCTTCATCAGGATGTTTCCCTCCTTGTTGTAGACAGTGCAGGTGTAGTTGTCTCCATCTGTGGGGTATTTCAGGGTCAGACTGAGGTCTCCAGTTTTCAGGTTTTTCTTCATCTTTGTTCTGTTTCTGTAAATCTGGTTCTGGTCTTCAAGCTGGTCAGAGCCGTTCTGATACACATGGACCATCTTGTAGTCTCTGCCCGTCCACTCCAGTTTAGCGTCTTTAGGCAGGGGAGCTATGGTTTTGCAGGTCAGCTGGACAGACTCCACCCCTGAATCCACCTCCACCTGGTAGACTGAGAGGACAACAAATCACATCATCAGCTGTAGAGACAGCAGCAGCAGCTCTGATGGTAACAGGACGTCTCTGTCCATCCTTGTCTATGTGTCTCATGTTGTTGGAGGACTCAGTGTTCAGTTTGTTTGAGGACGTGGATCAACCAGGTGACCTGAGCTCACCTGACGTCTGTCACACCTCTGACACAAACCAGTGGAAACTAGTTTGTGACTGAACACCAGTTTTCTTCTTCAGGACATTTGGAGCAGTTACCAAAGAAGAAGTCAGGAACTAATGAGGAACCAATCAGTGGGCAGCACGGTGGCACAGTAGGTAGCGTTGGTGCCTCACAGCAAGAAGGTCGCTGGTTCAAATCCCCGGGGCGGAGGCCTTTCTGTGTGGAGTTTGCATGTTCTCCCCGTGTCTGCGTGGGTTTTCTCCGGGCACTCCGGTTTCCTACCATCGTCAAAACATGCTAGGTGTTAGGCACCGGTCAGGTTGGCCCACAGTGGCGGCGCGCGCAAGTGCAGCGGTTCAGGACCGACCCTCCATGTCTGACCATGCAATCTCATTATATGATACTTGTATAATATAATGACAAATAAAGGCTCTTTATTCTTTCTTCAGATGAATGGATGAGTGTAGCACCCTATAATGTAATAATTTCCTAATAATGTAATAACGCCTGAAAATGTAATAAAACCCAATAATGTAATAACTTCACCAATAATGTAATAAAATATCCTGACTGAAACTGTAATAACGTTTTTGCCGATAATGTAATACCTTATTACATTATTGGGAATTTATTACATTTTCAGGATTTCCTTTTTTTTCCAAAACTGATTATGTAATACTTGACAGATAATGTAATATATATGTTCATTTTCAGGCCAGAGTTCTACATTTTGTGTTTTGACAATCTGAGAATGTTATATACACCGGATTTGAAACAACACAAAGACTACTGGGTTAAATTGCAGACCTTGAGTAGCATACAGCCATATGCACATGTGCAGAAACGCAGGGACATGCAACCACATCCTGGTCTTACTGAGAGAGTGATGGACTTACCTCCTTGGGAGACTGCTTCTGAGCAGCACTGGAGACCTCAGGTAACTCTTCCCTAAATGTACCTCTTCACAGATTTCCAACAAATCACTACCTCATGAAAACAACCACAAACCAACAAAACAACTTTCAGTAACACTTCATTTGAAGAGGGTATATATAAGCATTCATAACACCTACATACACATTACATGACACCTGACATAAACATGGCCTCCACTCATAAATGGTTATTATATCACTTTCAATGTCAAATTGACATCTTACTCTATGTCAAGTGACATAGTGGTCAGCTGACATACTGTCATACTTATAGTATATTATGTGATTTACTTGTATAAATAAAGATTAAGTAAAAATGTCAGCATCAATGTCATAATCAAAATGACAGAACTTCATGACAATTGACATGGTCATTTTGTATGTTCCTCATTTACAGTCAGGTCCATAAATATTGGGACATTGACACAATTCTAATCTTTTTGGCTCTATACACCACCACAATGGATTTGAAATTAAACGAACAAGATGTGCTTTAACTGCAGACTTTCAGCTTTAATTTGAGGGTATTTACATCCAAATCAGGTGAATGGTGTAGGAATTACAACAGTTTGTATATGTGCCTCCCACTTTTTAAGGGACCAAAAGTAATGGGACAAATTAACAATCATAAATCAAACTTTCACTTTTTAATACTTGATTGCAAATCCTTTGCAGGCAATTACAGCCTGAAGTCTGGAACGCATAGACATCACCAGACGCTGGGTTTCATCCCTGGTGATGCTCTGCCAGGCTCTACTGCAACTGTCTTCAGTTCCTGCTTGTTCTTGGGGCATTTCCCCTTCACTTTTGTCTTCAGCAAGTGAAATGCATGCTCAATCAGATTCAGGCCAAGTGATTGACTAGGCCATTGCATAACATTCCAGTTCTTTGCCTTAAAAAACTCTTTGGTTGCTTTCGCAGTATACTTCGGGTCATTGTCCATCTGCACTGTGAAGTGCCGTCCAATGAGTTCTGAAGCATTTGACTGAATATGAGCAGATAATATTGCCCGAAACACTTCAGAATTCATCCTGTACATCCACAGTTGTTTTTTACTTGGTCTTCCGGGTCTTTTGGTGTTGCTGAGCTCACCGGTGTGTTCTTTCTTTTTAAAAATGTTCCAAACAGTTGATTTGGCCACACCTAATGTTTTTGCTATCTCTCTGATGGGTTTGTTTTAATTTTTCAGCCTAATGATGGCTTGCTTCACTGATAGTGACAGCTCTTTGGATCTCATATTGAGAGTTGACAGCAACAGATTGCAAATGCAAATAGCACGCTTGAAATGAACTCTAGACCTTTTATCTGCTCCTTGTAAATGGGATAATTAGGGAATAACACACAGCTGGCCATGGAACAGCTGAGCAGCCAACTGTCCCATAACTTTTGGTCCCTTAAAGAGTGGGAGGCACATATACAAACTGTTGTAATTCCTACACCATTCACCTGATTTGGATGTAAATACCCTCACATTAAAGCTGAAAGTCTGAAGTTAAAGCACATCTTGTTCGTTTCATTTCAAATCCATTGTGGTGGTGTATAGAGCCAAAAAGATTAGAATTGTGTCGATGTCCCATGGACCTGACTGTATATATACACATACACTATATTACCAAAAGTATTCGCTCACCTGCCTTTACTCATTCTATGAACTGAAGTGCCATCCCATTCCTAACTCATAGAATTCAATATGATGAGTGCTTGAATTTATACACCTGGGGCCAGGCCAAGTGATTAGAACACCTGATTCTGATCATTTGAATGGGTGAGCGAATACTTTTGGTAATATAGTGTATATATATAAAGGCAGGAATTTCTGACTGTCTGTATTTGGCTCAATTATCTTGAAAACCGGGCACTGCTGTATGAAGTTGAAATTCAGCAGGTGATTGCACAGGAGAAACAATTCTAGTAATATACTAGTCACATAGTAAGGTGACCAGATTTCTTAAATGCTGTGTTCACAGCCCCATAGTATAAAATTGGAAGCCCAAACCAGGATATCTTTTTTGAGGCAATCTCCATTTATTAAGAAAGCTTCATTGCTGCTGGACATATTTTCAGCTAGCCACCACTGAAAAAGGCCCTGATCATGTTCTCCATTGCAGGCCCTCTAGTGGCCAGGATGCCGGCGTCTGAAATTAATTAACATATCAAAAGCATAATTTTTATAACAAAACTAGTGACTGTATAATGGAAAATCCGATATAAACACGTTACTGACATTACCAGCAGATAGCGTTGTCACGTCAATAAAACAGGATTTAAATCCTTAATCTTAGAAACAACATACAACTTCAGAAACCCTGTATGAACCCCAAAAAGGAGTTTGAAAAATAACCATTTCAGTTGTGTTTTGTCATTTTGATTTTTACTTAATCTTTATTTATACAAGTAAATCTCATAATATGCTAAAAGTATGACAGTTTGTCAGCTGACCACTATGTCACTTGACATAGAGTAAGATGTCAATTTGACATTGAAAGTGATATAATAACCATTTATGAGTGGATATGCCCTCTTCAAATGAAGTGTTACTGAAAGTTGTTTTGTTGGTTTGTGGTTGTTTTCATGAGGTAGTGATTTGTTGGAAATCTGTGAAGAGGTACGTTTAGGGAAGAGTTACCTGGGGTCTCCAGTGCTGCTCAGAAGCTTATCTGAGCTGGAATTCTGGTCTCCCAAGGAGGTAAGTCCATCACCCTCTCAGTAAGACCAGGATGTAGTTGCATGTCCCTGCGTTTCTGCACATGTGCATATGGCTGTATGCTACTCAAGGTTTGCAATTTAACCCAATAGTCTCTGTGTTGTTTGAAATCCAGTGTATATAACATTCTTAGATTCTCAAAACACAAAATGTAGAACTCTGGCCTGAAAATGAACATATATATTACATTATCTGTCAAGTATTACATAATCAGTTTTGAAAGAAAAAAAAATTGATTTTACTGGGACTGGGAGAGACCTGGACTCATGAGCTCAGAGCTCAGGTCCTGATTGAGGACGTCAGGAGCTTCTGATTAGAGCTGGATTGTGTCTCCGTTTGTCCCTGATGTCTTCCTGACTCGTTCCTTGGTAACTAGTCAAAGCGTCCTGTAAAGTGCTGCAGACATGTTTGATGAAGAGTTTCTGACTTCTGGAACTAAACCTGGAAGTTTCTCTTCAGCTCTCTGTAGCAGCTGTTTGAACTCTGAACTCTTTCAGCAGCTGGAACAAGTCTCCTCCACAGGACACATGTTACCATCAGCATTATGGGTAGTGTAGTAGTAGAGACTCACCTGACATGAAGTAGTGTCGACAATGAAACAAAAGACCCCCAACGACACCAAGAACAAGCAGGAGAACCAGGAGAACTATGAGAACTGTAGGCCAGACTGGAGATGGTTGGGAGACTGGAGAAACATAAACAACAACATGACCTCTGACCTCTGACCTGTATCTACAGTACTGACCTCTGACCTGTATCTACAGTACTGACCTCTGACCTCTGACCTATATCTACAGCTCTGACCTCTGACCTGTAGCTACAGCTCTGACCTCTGACCTCTGACCTGTAGCTACAGTACTGACCTCTGACCTCTGACCTGTAGCTACAGCTCTGACCTCTGACCTGTATCTACAGCTCTGACCTCTGACCTCTGACCTGTATCTACAGTCCTTACAGTACCTTTGAGGTGGTGCAGCACTACTTTCTCTCTCAGGATGTCTTGGCCTCTGTAGACGGTGCAGATGTATGATCCAGAGTCTCTCTCTGTGGGGTATTTCAGGGTCAGACTGAAGTCTCCAGTTTCCAGCAGGTCTTCATTCATCTTTGTTCTGTCTTTGTAAAACCTGTCCTGATTGTTAAGTTGGTTACTTCCGTTTCGATACACATGGACCATGATGAGTTCTGGCTCAGAGTGAGTCCACTCCACTGAGGTGTCCTCAGGCAGGTCAGCGTTTGTTCGGCATGGTAGGATGACAGACTCCGCCCCTTCCTGCACCTTCACGTCCACCTGCTGGTCTGAGAGGACAATAAAGCAGATCAACTGTAGAGGCAGGTGTTTGTTTCCTGGATGAGAAGCTGGAGGTGTTCAGTCTGCAGCTCTTCATCTAACAGCTCACTGTGGCTGCTCCCTCTTCTTCCATTACTCCCTGAATATTTCAAACTGATCCATAGAATCATTGTGAGTTTTCTGGGATTAGTTCATCATTAAAGTCAACTGAAATCAGGATGTGATTAAAGCAGCAGTAACACAGTGGTCATAGTAAATCATTTTACTCTGTAGAGGGCAGTAATACACCCTGTAGCATCAAAACTGACAAAACTCCCCAAAGAAGAAGAGGATGAAGTCAAGCAGAGAAAAAGGAGCAGTAATTGATAAAGGAATGGGTTTTTGGACGATAAGTTCATCTTCAACGTCCTGTCAGAGTCTCCTCTCTACTAGAACTAAGTTATCTGCATTTACTGTGGATGTGAACAGAGTTACCACTGGATCAAAAACTAGTTGATGCATTAGTGTTGTCCAGACTGGATTACTGTAATTCATTACTGTCTGGATCCAAATACTCTTTAAAAGTTGATTCAAAATGCTGCGGCAAGAGCACCCAAACGGAAAGAACCTATATGAGGATATATGCGCATATATGAAACCTATATGCAGTTTATCTGTGCATATATACACATATATATAGCATATGCGTATATATGAAAACGGCCAATTTTATGTATGTCATATATATTCAAAACCTATATTAAAACCTATATGTTTATACAGGTTCTTTGCGTGTGGGCATTGACAGGAATTAACCGGAGAGATCATATTACTCCAGTTTTAGCTTCTCTTTATTGCCTCCCATTAGAATATAATTTAAAATCCTCCTCCTCACATACAGGTTCCTTAAAGGCCTAGCTCCATCATATCTTAAAGACCTAATTTGACCAGATCATCCCAACAGATCACTTCCATCTCAAAGTTTATTCCGAGTTGTGGTTTCCTAGAATTTCAAAAAGTAGGCCTCCTCCTTTTCTTGAGGAGCCTCCTCTCCTGTGGAACCAGCTCCCAGTTTGGGTTCAGGAGGCAGACATCCTCACTACTTTTAAGGTCAGGACTAAGACTTTTCTTTGTGACCAAGCATATATTTAGAACTGGACTGAACCATCCCTTAGTTATGCTGCTATAGGCCTAGGCTGCTGGGGGACAATGCACCAAACACATGTCCTCTACTCTCTTCTCTCACATACCAACCTCCTATGCTCTACTTTCTTTTCTCTGGCACCAAGCTCTTGTCCTCTAATTTCTTACGTTGAGAAGAGTATTAAAAACTTTCAAATGTACCTTCCGGGTTTATCTGAAACAGACTTTTAAAGAATGTGTGATTCATTTGAATTTAACTATGAAATGAAATATTTGAATCTATTGACAGCCCTAATTAGAAGCATCTCATCACATTAGCAGAAACACAACGCATCATCTTTACAGGAATGTCTCCCCAGACTGTTCCTGATAAAATGAAAACACTGCTGCTTTCAAACTTCATTCCTGGATCACATAAAAACCTGAGTTAGATTTTCATCCTTTCATCGTTGCTAAATGTCTGT
Source organism: Chelon labrosus (assembly GCF_963514085.1). Taxonomy (NCBI): domain Eukaryota; kingdom Metazoa; phylum Chordata; class Actinopteri; order Mugiliformes; family Mugilidae; genus Chelon; species Chelon labrosus. The sequence continues at coordinate 38,577,619 of NC_140337.1, read as the reverse complement.
GAGAAACTCTTCCTTACACTTTTCTCTAACACTCTTAGAAGGACCCATCACCTTCCTTCAGGTTTTCCAGTCTTTGACAGAGTTAATACTGGTTCTGTCATATCTTGTAGCATGAATGAATGAATGAATGAATGAATGAATGAGGTGCTGCTCTTGTCTCCACTGCTGTTTGTCAAATGTTCTGCTACAGAAAGTGAAACCTCACAAAGGTTCAGTTGAGTCTTTTTCTTCCTCCTCATATTTAAACAGAGAACACATGTTGAGGTTTGTTTCTGACCTTTGACCTGTAGATGTACGTCTGTCACCCTCCGTTCTCGTCTTCCATTACTAATGGAGCAGGTGTAGCTGCCGCTGTCAGAGAGGTGGGGTTTTGTCAGAGTGAGGCTGAAGTCTCCAGAGTCTAGAGCATCAGGCGTCATCGATGTCCTCCCCCTGTAAACCTGGTTCTGACCTTCAACTTCATCTGTTTCACCTCGTTTGTGGACAGATTTGGGACTGAGATCGTTCCTGGTCCAAATCACTGTGGGGTCCTCAGGTAAAGAATCCAAGTCGTGGCAGGGTAGCAGGACAGACTCCGCCCCCTCATTCACCTGCACCACACCTGCCAGGGCATGCTGGGAAACTGAGAGGACACACAAAGAGAAACACAAATCAGCTGCATGCTGTGGGTTTGACTTGACACATGACTGACTGTAGGTCACATTATCTGCAGGGACCAGAGAAACCAGTTGAACTATCAGTCAGTCAATGAAAAACTACATTTCATTCACAGACTGAAGTCAAAGAACAGATCATTGAATGTGTTTTGACAGTTTTCATAGATTTGGCTGAAAAACTTCCTCTCTTGCTCAAAGTAATGAGTAATGACATTTGTAAGATTGTGTTGATCAGGTCTGTCCTCTACTCCAGTCCTGGAACAGTTTAGAGTTCAGTCAAGCAGAAGATGATTTTTAGCTCTAACTGATGAATGAACTCATGGTGCACCATCTCTCAGGACTGATCTCTGCACTACACTCCATCAGTAAAAGGCCTCCTCTGGTCCTGATACTAACACAGAGACACATCTCTTCTTTAACAGCACCAATCTAAACCACAAACTGTCTCAACGTCCAAACTAGAACTCCAACCGTGTTATTCATGTCAAGTATTCAGAGATGGCTTCTTGCTTTCACAGATTTACAAGTCTGGAACACTAGGAAGCTAACATGCAGCAAACACAGAGAGAACATCTACCGATTGGAGCAAGATGTTACTGAGAAACATCCTTCATGTTCATGGTCTGCTTGTCCATAAGGTCCAGGGGGGCTGGGTCCAAAGTCAATGCTCTGTTCTCTTGTCTTCTTTCTAGTATTTCTAGCACTCAGCTTAGGAAACATGGCCTCATTCTACAGATGTTTGTCTTTCTGTCCACTCCAGGACACCGTAGCTCACTGTGTTTGTGTTTGATAGTTAACTTCTGACCTGGTTCCAGTTCACAATGTCAGGAACAGAAGACTGGACCGACTGTTCTCTGATCATCTGATACATCCAGACATGTGATAGTCAACGTTCTGTCCTCTGTGCTGCTCAGAAAGCTTTGGATCATTTGTGTTGATTCCAGTAAGAACCCATTTGAAGACTGACCTGTTGTTAATGTGTGAATGTTCAGACTTTTGTCTAGAGACAGAAATAAACAGGATGGAGGCTGTGAAGTCCAGACCAGGACATTCAGTTTGTTCCAGTCACTGAAAACCTGTCCCACATTCTAAGATTAAGATTAAGGTCTCTCGGCCAAGTATACTTGTGTATACAAGGAATTTGGTCTCTGCAACACACAAAGCACACAGTGTGGTGAAGCACACACTAACCCGGAGCAGTGAGCTGCCATGCTACAGCGGCATTCGGGGAGCAGTGAGGGGTTAGGTGCCTTGCTCAAGGGCACTTCAGGATAGATAGGGTGAATGAAAACAGCTGCTGTTTAATAAGGTTAACATTTATTAACCTTTAATATGTCTCTGTTGCTTGTTCTCAGTAATGTGGCATCTGGATGAGGAAACTAGTCGTCAACATCCCCCCATGAAGAAGTCACTAGCTTTGCATTTGACATTTGTAAATGTTTGTGTCCAACAGTGAAGTCCTGACCTGCAGCCAGATCATCAAGCAGTCGTTAGCTCTGAGCTCACCTTCAATCTGTTTGATTCTTTCTTTCTTGATGTGATTTGACATTTACAGCAGTGATTAGAAACAGTCCACGTGAACAGAACATCAGACTCTGCTTCTGGACGTGTCCCTCACAGACAAACTAAGAACTAATCAAAGTTGAAACAGGTCATCACTGACTTTCTTTAAAGAGACAGACGTGAGAGAAATGATGTCAGGCTGAAGTGAGAATCAGATCCAGGAAGAAGATATCTTACTGTGAACGAGGATCACAAACACCACCAACGTCTTCATCTTCCTGTCAAACTAAGGCTCACAGCAGCTGATCATCTACTGACTCTCTGACAACACTTCTCTGCAGCCACGTTTGTGAAGACAGTGTCAGCTTTCCTCTGACAGGTGAAGAGAGGGAGGGGCCAGGTGTGTCTCTCTCTACATTCAGCTTCACTCTCATAAAGATCTCTGGATTAAAGTCCAGAAGTCCACAGATCACTTCTGAGGAAAAAAACACACCCACACAGGCAAACACACACAGAAACACACACACAAGCTGACATTTGTTTATGAGGCTCAAGATGATGGGTGTGTATCTGTGTTGTAAAAAGGTTAAAACTGAACTTTGTTCCTGTCGCAGACGTTAATGTTTCTCAGTTTGACATTTAAATGTTCCAACACATCAAACCAACATCAGAGGATTTCTGAAGGTCGACTGTCACGTCCCCTGAGTCCGGATCTAAAACCAACAACCAGCTGGAGGACATAACTCTTCATACCAGCAGGTGGCAGTAGTCTGGATTCATCATTCAAAAGAGGAAACAGGAAGAGCTACTATTTGCTTGGAGGCTACAGAAGCTAGGATGCTACAAAGCGTGGTGCAGAGCTGTTCTGTCCTGAATCAACTGATCACTTGCTCTTTATTCTGTCTAGATCATCATGTTGGGTTCTGGTTCTCTGAGCTGATCAGCCAATCAGAGTGATCTCTCAGACTGACAGAGGTCTGACGAGAAGTAACGGAGCAGGACACAGCAGAACAACTAGAGTCAGAGACGATAAGCGACACCAGAAAGCATCCAACAAGAGATGAAGTCAATGTAAGGTCTTTTAAAGTTGATGTGATGAACAGCTTCCATCCTTCAGTGGAGTTTGTCTCAGTGTCCTCCTGATGAGCTCCAGTACTCTGTCTCTTTTGGCTCTATGTTTGGTCTCCACCAGCTAAACACTCCCACCATCCTCAAAATGGTCACAAATGCATGTTACATGAACCACATGTGAAACATGAGATTCACGAATGTGTACAACAATTTGTATGTGAACTTTGGGGGTGGGTCACAAATGTGTACAGAGCAATCTGAACTTGTGTGATTGTATTGCAAAGTCACAAAGCTCATCCTTTTCATTTTCAAAAGACTTTGTATACGGGTCGGCAGATACAGACAGATCAGGCTGCGCACGCATGCAGAGTTTTGAGACTATTTTCACGCTGGTCAGATCCGCAGATCCACAAATGCATGGTGCCTTTAAGTGTCTCCAGAAAAATGGAAAATCTGGGCTTTGGGTGAAGTGAGATACATCTTTCCTTTAGGGAAAATTAATCTTTACTGATATAACTTGCTTCTCATTTAGTTACAACACTGAACTCAACAGAGGACCACGTAGATATTAATATATATTTTTAATTTAAGATTATCATTGATGGAATAACCTGGTCATTCATTCATTCATCTTCTATACCCGCTTATTCCTGTTAAGGGTCGCGACACAGGGAGAACATGCAAACTCCACACAGAAAGGAACCAGTCGGCCCATGGATTCAAACCCCGGACCTTCTCGCTGTGAAGTATCAGTGCTAACCACCTCTCCACTATGCCGCCTGGAATAACCTGGTCATTCAGTATATTCAGGTAGTCAGCTGACCTCATAATGTTGCTGAACCTAGACCTGAGCAACTGCAGCAACCCCAGATCATAGCACTGCCCCATAGCACAGGCTTGTACAGTAGACACTAGGCATGATGGGTGCATCACTTCATCTGCCTCTCTTCTTACCCTGATGCTTCTCCACTATCCTTCCAGTTTTTAATAATGCCTTGGACAGTTCTTAACCCAGTTTTAGTAGTTTCTACAATCTCCTTAGATGTTTTCTCTGCTTGATGCATGCCAATGATTTGACCCTTCTCAAACAGACGACCACAGGATGTGTCTTTAGACATGGTTGTTGAAAAAATGAGAAGCTACTCATTGCATCAGTTGGGCTTAAATAACTTGTTGTCAGCTGAAAGATAATCACCCATGCAGTAATTATCCAACAGGAGGTGAATACCTGTTTATTAGTTAAATCCAGGTGGTGACTTTTTTTTTTTGGCCAGGCAGTGTACATACAATATATGCATTTGGGTGCACAAACTCCTGAAGGACTGGGCTGTGGAACTGACAGCATAGACGGGAGAACTGTGTCGTCGGCATATTTGACCAGGAAGGAATTGGGTTGATCTGCAGTCATCAGAAGATGAAGAGCAGCAGAGGGAGGATGCAGCCCTGAGGAGAGCGGAGGTGTGTCGTAGGTCGGAGAAGGTGTTATTGACCAGCACTCTCTGTGACCTGTGGGTTAAGAAGTCCAGTAACCATAGGATGAGCTGATCATCCAGGTGAAAGTGGGAAGAGTTTGTGAGCCAAGATGTGAAGCTGGAGGGTGTTGAAAGCAGAGGAGAAGTCAGCGAACACGAGTGTAGCTGACGTGTTGGGGCATTCCAAGAGGCTGTGTAGAGTGTCAAGAATGAATACTTTGGCATCATCCACGCTTCTGCTCGAGCAATATGCAAACTGGAGAAGGTCAGTCTGTGAGTTAGTTGATGATGATGTGTTGTTTAACACTCCTCTTCATACCCTTTATCACGAGGGAGGTGAGAGCCACGGGTCTGAACTCACTGAGTACTTTGGTTGTGCTCTTCTCAGGGATGGGGATGATTATGTGTTTCCACAGCTGGGGGACTGTGCAGCTGTCAGAGGAACTTTGGAACAGAGTCTGAAAAACACCTCCCAGCTGTTCCGCACAGTGCCTTAGCATCCGACCGCTGATGTTGGGCCAGGTGAGCTGGTCTCTCTAGACCTCCTCAGGGCTCTTGAAGGTGAATACACAGTCGGTGGGTTGAAGTGTAGTCCTGATCTCTTCCAGCTGGGTGGTATTGTCTTTCTCAAACCTGGTGTAGAAGCAGTTGAGGTCACTGGGGAGAGGCCTCGCCAGGCTGTGCGGAGGTAGGTTCAATGTGTGAATTTTTCCTCAACTTTGTTTTTATATTTTCCCTTGGCAACTTTTATGGCTCACTTAACTTCCCTGTTAACCTCTTTCTTCTCTGATACGGAGCCAGTGAAATAAACCTTCTTCTTTTTGTTGAGGACTTCCTTGAGCTCCTTGGTAATCCAGGGCTTGTTGTTGGGGAAGACAGTTTTGGAGGGGATGATGCTGTCCACGCAGAGAGATATATATGAAGAGATAGTGTCGACTTGACAAGAGACCTGTGTGCATCTGGAAGTGACCCATAGCATTTATCCAGCGTCTTCCCCATGAAAACCTCTGAGGGCTTTCCCTGGGGAGCAAGCGGTTGAAATCACCCAGGATAAATTTCGGTGAGTCGGGAGAGATACGTTCCAGATTGTTCAGTGAGTTCATGATGTGTTCAGTGGCAGTTGCAGGATTAGCTCTTGGATGAATGTAAACCAGGATGAAAAAAAGCTGTGGAAATTCCCTAGGAAGATTGAAGGGGTGGAGAGAGACAGCCAAGAGTTCACTGTCTGTGGTACAAAGTTTCTCCCTCACAACAACCATCGAGCACCAGCGTGTGTTTACATAAAGACAGACACCACCGCCATGTTGTTTCCCAGTGAGCTCTCCGTCCCTGTCCAGTCTTAAAGGGGGGCCAAGCCGTCAATATGCAGCATCCTGTTACAGTCGTTCTTATTTAACCAAGTCTCCGTATAAGCGAGAATTTAGGCAGTCCTGTATTCATGCAGGTGATTGATGTTAGCTTGGAGCTTGGAGGCAAGTTGAGGGTTAATTCCAAGCTGCAGCAGGAAACCTCTGGGGTAGATGATCCGCTGGTTGGCAGGGAAATGTAGTCCGTTAGTGGGGACGAGCTACCATGAGAGGAAAAATTGTAACAGAAGTAGTGTCCTGAGAAGTCCACAGGCGTTCATGGTGGGGGGAATATACTGGGAAAATCAGAAGTCAGGAAAAACAGATCGCAGAATCCGTGATCGTAGCGTTAGCAGGGTATGTTCGCAGAGTCAAACGTTTAAACTGCTTTGCTCTGCGAGCCGGCCAATCGACCCCATGAGCAGCGACCCCGAACCGGAGCGGCATCACTGTATTCTGTTTTTATTTACATGTTACAAAATGTCCCAACTTCATTGGAACTGGGGTTTTTACTACAGGGGGAGGGAGGTCACTTCTCCATATAGGATATAGACATCTGCTGTAAACTGAGTCTGCAGTTGATGTGTCCCTGATTTATTTTTATTGGTTTATTGGTCACTTGGCTGCAGATGGGGAATCTAAAAAAAAATTTGACACAAGGTCTTGAATTTCTGAATGTGTTCTGTGTTTTACTTCCTGCAATACGTAGAGGGTTGAAGAGTTCATCTCTTAAGTCCTGGGGTGCTGGGAGGTTAAGCTTGACTAAAGAAATAAATCAGGAAGAGCTTCAAAACTCTCAGGTCCACATGAATGACCCATGAATCAAACTGGGTTTCTACCTCTTGAAAGGGAATCTGGCTACAAACTACTACTGACTCCACTACAGGAGATAATGTACACACATTTTATTTAGCCTGGACAGCATCACATTCTACCACTGTGCTCATTATACAATCCAGAAGAAGACTGATATTTCCTCCCTATGGCTAAAGCTAACTGTCACTACTATATGACTGTAGTGTTTGTCATGTGTAGTACCACCATTAGCCCACTAGATGGAGACAAAGGTATGATGTATGAAAATGAAGCACAGGGCTCATTCTGCCAGGAAGTCACAATTATTTGACTAAATATTAAGACATGAGAGGAAATGACATGCTGACTGTCAAATTCAAAGTTTGTCTGTGTGTTTTCTCTGTTAGCTGAGGCTAGCTGGTTAGCTCCTGCTCTGTGATGCTTGATATGAATGGAAAGATTAGCTTCTGTAGTTTTAAATGACACCCAGCATGACAGAGTGTGTATCTCTGATAGTTACAGGCTCTTTAAACTAAAATCACTGAGATATTCTAATTAGTAACAAACTAAATGTCCTGGATGGCTGTCAGCTCAGACCTGCTGATGTGCTGGGCTGATTACCATCTGTCTGAAGTGTCTGACTCTCTCCACTGCTGCTCCCTCAGTGTTGATGGGGGCGAGTCAGGGAATGAATTCATGTGAGTTCAGGACAAAGGACCCTGTGGACAAAAAGACAAAAAGTCTGGCTGTGCATTCAAAGCCTCTGTCTGTTGTCCTAATGGTGCTTGGTTAGAAGAGAGGATTGTGAGACCTTATATCTGAGTGGAACATCACTCATTCATCACTCGTTACCCAATGACCTAATTACAAATGGCTGAACAGTGCAGTACGATGTCTGAACACATGTTCCTGAGATAACTTGTCTGCCAGTGCATTAGAGAGGACGCTACTCACAACTATTGTTGTACAAACATAATGAGGTTAAACCTTTAAGGGTCAACATATTTAGAAGCAAAATAACATTTAAACATTTAAATTTCAGGCTTACAGCTTGAAGATCAGATAGGCCAGCGCCCCTTATCCAATCCAATGACAGGGATGCACATTTTGAACATACAAAGAGTTCACTGTGTTGTCTCAGTCTTCAGGCTTTTGAATTATACAAGGAAATATAAAAAAGATTTGGTTTTGTTTCACCAATAAAGACTCCACACACACACACACACACACACACAGATCTAAAGCTCTTCTCTGCTGAGTTTCCAGCAGCTAACTGATGTTCCAGCTATTTCTGTCTGCAGTTGTGTTTTTGTGCATCTGTTTTATTCCTGACAACTTGGAGAAAACCACAGAATCACATGAGAACAAAACAACAAATTCAATTCAGTTTTATTTATATACTGTCAATAACAATACAAATCGTCTCAAGACGCTTTACGAAAACCCGGCCTGAAAGTCCCAGAGCAGCCTGAAGGAGACGGTGGCAGGAAAAACTCCCTTTTAACAGGAAGAAACCTCGAGCAGAACCAGAACCAGAACCCAGCTCATATGGAGGGACCCATCTGCCTAAGGCCAGCCGGGTACAGACAGAAGAAAGAGAGAAGAGAACAGCAAGATAAACATACATCTGTCATAGATACACATACACTATATTACCAAAAGTATTCGCTCACCTGCCTTTACTCATTCTATGAACTGAAGTGCCATCCCATTCCTAACTCATAGAATTCAATATGATGTCGGTCCACCTTTTGCAGCTATTACAGCTTCAACTCTTCTGGGAAGACTGTCCACAAGGTTGAGGAGAGTGTTTATAGGAATTTTTGACCATTCTTCCAAAAGCGCATTGGTGAGGTCACACACTGATGTTGGTCGAGAAGGCCTGGCTCTCAGTCTCCGCTCTAATTCATCCCAAAGGTGTTCTATCGGGTTCAGGTCAGGACTCTGTGCAGGCCAGTCAAGTTCATCCACACCAGACTCTGTCATCCACGTCTTTATGGACCTTGCTTTGTGCACTGGTGCACAGTCATGTTGGAAGAGGAAGGGGCCCGCTCCAAACTGTTCCCACAAGGTTGGGAGCATGGAATTGTCCAAAATGTTTTGGTATCCTGAAGCATTCAATGTTCCTTTCACTGGAACTAAGGGGCCAAGCCCAGCTCCTGAAAAACAACCCCATACCATAATTCCTCCTCCACCAAATTTCACAGTTGGCACAATGCAATCTGAAATGTACCGTTCTCCTGGCAACCTCCAAACCCAGACTCGTCCATCAGATTGCCAGATGGAAAAGCGTGATTCATCACTCCAGAGAACGCGTCTCCACTGCTCTAGAGGCCAGTGGCGGCGTGCTTTACACCATTGCATCCGACGCCTTGCATTGCACTTGGTGATGTGTGGCTTGGCTGCAGCTGCTCGGCCATGGAAACCCATTCCATGAAGCTCTCTGCGTACTGTACTTGGGCTAATCTGAAGGTCACATGAAGTTTGTAGCTCTGTAGCAATTGACTGTGCAGAAAGTCGGCGACCTCTTTGCACTATGCGCTTCAGCATCCGCTGACCCCTCTCCGTCACTTTACGTGGCCTACCACTTCGTGGCTGAGTTGCTGTTTTTCCCAAACGCTTCCATTTTGTTATAATAGAGCTGACAGTTGACTGTGGAATATTTAGGAGCGAGGAAATTTCACGACTGGATTTGTTGCACAAGTGGCATCCTATGACAGTTCCACGCTGGAATTCACTGAGCTCCTGAGAGCGGCCCATTCTTTCACAAATGTCTTGTTTCACAGTCTGCATGCCTGAGTGCTTGAATTTATACACCTGGGGCCAGGCCAAGTGATTAGAACACCTGATTCTGATCATTTGAATGGGTGAGCGAATACTTTTGGTAATATAGTGTATCTGACTAAAGCGTACATGTGGAATCTTATGATACAAACTGATGATGTTACATGACAGTTTGAAAATGTAAGAGAAATCATAGGCAGGTTGGAGAATTGTTCATTCAGGTAGGAGTGGATAACTGCAGGATTCCATGAAGAAAAATTAGACCAAAGTTTATTGATCCTGCAGAGAGATCCAGACATTTGAAGCGTACTTTATAAAAATATTTAGGGGCTGAGGGGACCAGCCAGAGTCCTGCAGATGGACATCAGTGGGTGACCTCTGGCTCTGGTGGAACCTCTGAACACAGACACACACAGTTCAGAGTAAATCAAACCCTGTTGTAGATTTTCAGGTTTTGTTTTATCAGTCAAGATCTGATCTGTGATGTGCATCACTCAGTCCCAGACACAGTCCCAGTTCAGTCTGCTTAAGCCAGTCTCAACAAGGAATGGCTGCAAAATACAGAGTTACAATCCTGATCTTTCCATAATACACAAACACACACAATGAAAATGACAAACAGAAGCAACAAGACACAGCCTCACTTTAAATTTCAGCTGTGTGTTGGAAGCCGTAGAAGTGAAACAATTAGTTGATGGATCAGGCCATCAATCAAAGTCCAATAACTGGCAAATATTTGCTGGTACCAGATTCTCACATGTGCAGATCTAACTTCAAGATTATTTTATTTATATTGCATCAATAAAAACCTAAATTGTTCAAAGACACTTTACAGAACCCAGAGTGTAAAATCCCCAGAGCAAGCAGTACGACAGTGGTTACAACAAATACTCCCTTTTTACAAGAAGACACTTTGAACACAACCCAGATGATAAGGAGGGACCCATGTGTTTAAGGCAGGGCGGGTAGAGACGGGAAAAAGGTGGGACACAAGAGAAGGACAGAGAGGAGGAGAACAGTGCAGCAGAAAGAAGCAGATGGACAGGAAGTCTGTATCTCCAGAGAAGGGAAAGGTACAGTTATATATGGAATATGTGAGGTATCAGAATTAGGGATGTCCCGATCAAGTTATTTTGCCGTGACCTGATCCTACATGTCCTAGAGTTGGTCTCCTGTGTCTTCCTAAAGTCTGTCCTTGTCTTCCTTGTCTTCTCCTAGAGTTGGTCTCCTGTGTCTTCCTAAAGTCTGTCCTTGTCTTCCTTGTCTTCTCCTAGAGTTGGTCTCCTGTGTCTTCCTAAAGTCTGTCCTTATCTTCCTTGTCTTCTCCTAGAGTTTGTCTCCTGTAGCTTCCTAAAGTCTGTCCTTGTCTTCCTTGTCTTCTCCTAGAGTTGGTCTCCTGTAGCTTCCTAAAGTCTGTCCTTGTCTTCCTTGTCTTCTCCTAGAGTTGGTCTCCTGTAGCTTCCTAAAGTCTGTCCTTGTCTTCCTTGTCTTCTCCTAGAGTTGGTCTCCTGTGTCTTCCTAAAGTCTGTCCTTGTCTTCCTTGTCTTCTCCTAGAGTTGGTCTCCTGTGTCTTCCTAAAGTCTGTCCTTGTCTTCCTTGTCTTCTCCTAGAGTTGGTCTCCTGTGTCTTCCTAAAGTCTGTCCTTGTCTTCCTTGTCTTCTCCTAGAGTTTGTCTCCTGTAGCTTCCTAAAGTCTGTCCTTGTCTTCCTTGTCTTCTCCTAGAGTTGGTCTCCTGTGTCTTCCTAAAGTCTGTCCTTGTCTTCCTTGTCTTCTCCTAGAGTTGGTCTCCTGTAGCTTCCTAAAGTCTGTCCTTGTCTTCCTTGTCTTCTCCTAGAGTTGGTCTCCTGTAGCTTCCTAAAGTCTGTCCTTGTCTTCCTTGTCTTCTCCTAGAGTTGGTCTCCTGTAGCTTCCTAAAGTCTGTCCTTGTCTTCCTTGTCTTCTCCTAGAGTTGGTCTCCTGTAGCTTCCTAAAGTCTGTCCTTGTCTTCCTTGTCTTCTCCTAGAGTTGGTCTCCTGTGTCTTCCTAAAGTCTGTCCTTGTCTTCCTTGTCTTCTCCTAGAGTTGGTCTCCTGTGTCTTCCTAAAGTCTGTCCTTATCTTCCTTGTCTTCTCCTAGAGTTTGTCTCCTGTAGCTTCCTAAAGTCTGTCCTTGTCTTCCTTGTCTTCTCCTAGAGTTGGTCTCCTGTAGCTTCCTAAAGTCTGTCCTTGTCTTCCTTGTCTTCTCCTAGAGTTGGTCTCCTGTAGCTTCCTAAAGTCTGTCCTTGTCTTCCTTGTCTTCTCCTAGAGTTGGTCTCCTGTGTCTTCCTAAAGTCTGTCCTTGTCTTCCTTGTCTTCTCCTAGAGGTGGTCTCCTGTTCCTTGTCTTCCTTGTCTTCTCCTAGAGTTGGTCTCCTGTAGCTTCCTAAAGTCTGTCCTTGTCTTCCTTGTCTTCTCCTAGAGTTGGTCTCCTGTGTCTTCCTAAAGTCTGTCCTTGTCTTCCTTGTCTTCTCCTAGAGTGGACTGGATCCAGTCCAATAAATCTTTCAGTCAAAGTTAATGTAGTGTGGAGAGGGTAGCTGGTACCTTGTGTTCTCTACTCCAGAAATGTTCTGGTCATCCAACGCTGCCATAAACTCCCTAACCCTCTCTGGAAGATGTTTCTCCTTGACGCTGTCTCCAGGAAACTTTTCTCTTCTTCTAAACGTTCAGTGTTTGTTGTTGTTGTTTGGGTGCAGCCTTTGACTGAGTGGACTCCATGGATTCTGTTTAGATGATCAACTACTACCACCTCACCACACATCCACATTACACTAGTTACTGACTAACAGAGGACGACCTTCATGGTTAGACACTGGGTTCTGGTTCTTGTTCATTCTTTTGGCAGCTTTGATGCTATTGTGTGTTTGTGTTTTGTTTCCGTTCTTTTTTTGTCTCATGACTTCCTGTTTTATTTTGAAAGGTAACTCTCCTCTCGTTTCAGGTCACTTGCCCTACCTTCTTGTGTCACTGGTCTGATTGTTTTCCCTGATTCCTGATTGTTTCCACCTGTTCCCTATTACCCTTGTGTGTTTATATGGTCTCCTTCCTCCCTTGTCTTGTGCCAGAGTGTTTTGACCTTTCATGCACCCCAGCGTGTTACCTAGTCCAATCCAAAGTTAAGTCTGTTTCTGAGTGTTTTTGCCTCCATGTGAGTGATTTTGAGAACTTAGAATCTTAGTTTTTTTTTGTTTTTTGTCACCGTCGTATTTAGTTTGCCTCCAGGTGGGAGTGATTTTGAGTTGTCAGTTTTGTTTTGTTTTTTCTCTCCGCTGAGAGTATTTTTGATATTAGATAGATAGATACTTTATTAATCCCGAGGGAAATTCAAGAAGAAAAAACTTTTGAATAATGAGTTATTGTATAATGAAGCCTTCATTTGCTGCGAAACCATCTCTGCATCTGAGTCATGTCTTGAGTCCCGGCCTGACAATGACTTTAAGGTAGGAACAGATAACAGTAAGTATTTAAAATTGGGCAGGGTAGTGAGGCCAAGACCAGTTCAGAAACAGTTCCAGGCCGGAGACACTCACAGGAAGGTGAGGGAGAGTGTTTAGCTAGCCAAAAGTTTACCCAGTTGCAGTCACTTGCTCAGATCATTCTCACAGACTTTCAGTTTTTTCTTTTTTCACACAGGATTTGAACTAATGTGCTTTCTTCATATTTAATCTAGTGTTTCTATCTCTGAATGCACTGGTCATGTTTTCTATGATGCTGTACCTAGTCAGGTATTGCTGCCTGAGTTGAAATGTGACAATGTTGGACTGCTTTTAATTTACATATTGAATGATACTGGATATCTCCCTGGCACTGGTCTCCGCTGAGATTTAAAGTTCATTTATATGACAGTAAACTTAATATTTTTGGGTTTGGGTATTGCTGTAATCTAGGTCCTAGGATCTGGTGATAATGATACAGCTCTCACCATGTATATGATGAGTGACAACCTCACTTCACCCCCCCACAGGTCTCCCAGGGGACGTGTGTCCACAAACACATGGTGGTGGAGATGGACTCTCCCATGACCACATGAATAAAGGGAGAATCAGCAATTTCCACATGAGGTCTGACAACTGGTCAGAGTTACCAGCACCCTGACAGAAACTGTCTCAGGAAGCCGTGGTGTGAGACTTAAAAACAGGAACCAGAACCATAGACTTCCTTCTACACCGACAACTATGCAGAGTCAGCAAGACGCCAAACTAACCCACATGTCACCATGTTACAACATCTTATATATAATATTGACCAAAGAGTCTTTACACTTGATTGAAGCAAGGATTGTCTATAAAAGATGGACATAGCCATAGTGACCTCAGCTCCTGGTGATGAAGCCTTGAATTTTGTACTTTAGTAGTACTAGGAGTAAAATAGTACTTGATCTTGGAGCCAGAAGTCACCATATTTGAAATCGATCTGACTGACCCATGGGCAGCAGCCCGTCACTCCTGACATGTCAGTCCAGAGGGTAACTCTAAACCCAGTTTTTAATTTGGTTCAGATTTGGCAGCAATAAGTGAAACATCAGTTTCCACTCTGGAGGATAGTTTATGTTTAGTGTTGTCTTATGACACTTCAATGACAATCGACAACTGACAATGACAGAAAAGATACTGTGTAGATTTCCCAACAGTTGTTTTTCTAGGTTTGACTCGGGGCCCCTGCAGAACATTCACCTTTTTGTCTTTAAACCTTGTCTGTCTACATTTGCTGTTTGCTTTGGGTCATTGTTCTGCTGGAATGACACTGACATTAGTAGTACAGTTTATTTACTGCTTCTGTTAACACTCCTGCAGCATGTGAATTAATATATTATGTTTTCCCCTTAACATCTCTGGTGGAAATGAAACGGAGAAGTGGACCACCACAAAAAGTTTCTGTTGCAGTTTTACATGGATCAGAGCTCAGTGGTAACAACTGGCAACACACACAGTCCTGCATTAAAGTCCATGAACAACCTACTGGACTCTGGTTAGAATTCATTTAAATCAGACAGAAGCTTTAGTTGGATCCATTAAATTGCCGCAAATCTGTATTCAGCTTAATCTTCTTCACAGAATCAAAGTCAAGTCTGAAAGTCATTCAAAGTCCATGTTGTTTGCCTGATAACTGCTGTTTCTATAGTTGGTGTCATATATGAGGCTCTAATGAGTCAAAGGTTTCAGTTAAATGTTTTAAGAGGTATTTCACAGATTTACATCTCCACTGTCAGCTAAATGTGTTGGAGCCAGTTAGTTCCCCCTAAATAATCACCACCTCTATGTAGAGGAGGGGTTTGTGTGTCCCCGCAATCATGGTAAATTTGTTGTTGGAGTCAAAAGCCCCTAGAAGCATTTCCCAAGGCAGACTGGTCCCAGGGGTGGAGCTAGACTAAGAGTGATTCATGGACCTTGATGAATAAGCTAAGTAGAAGCTTCAGCACTTCGTCTACAAAAAGAAACCCGGGGGAAGGGGAGTGGACTCTCTTCTTTTCTGGAGGTGTGTACTGTGAGAAGCACTAGGCAGGTGTGGGGATACTCAAGAGTTCCAAACTGACCCCTTCCGTGCCTGAGTTCTACCCATTGGCTTGTGGGCAGCAACATAAAGTGTAACAAAACAGAGCTACAAGAGTCATGTCCCCGGTGTGGATGATTAAGAAATCAACGCAATCCCACTCCCAAAGACACTTGTACTACCACTGCAAGACCAGAAGGAAAGCAGATAGCCATAATCAAGAGGAATAAGAGGATTACATCTAACTGCTGGAGTCCTGGAAGGAATTCCATCTGAGGACTCCATAATTCTGCTGGGAGACTTCAGTTCCCATGTTGGCAATGATGGAGGGAGAACCACAGTTGTGTTATGAAGAAGTGACCTTATATTCTGCAATTCATGACTTTCCACTTTTCAAATTGCCATCACTCATACTTTCTAACATGTCCAATTTTCCAAAAATGCTAACACCTTGTAAAAGTGGCCTTAGTATTATGTTTGCTTTCTAAATATGTATTTTTGAAATTCCTTGACCTCAAAACAGACGATGGTCCTCACAAACACATCGAGATAAAGAAAACATAATAATAATAACAACAATACCTCTGGTCCGTTTGATTGGCTGTTTCTCGTTCTGTCAAATTTTGATGTCTTCTGACGTCTCCTCCAACAGCTGAAATGAACCAAAATTAATTAATCTTAATGAACATTTGATGAAAGAAAACTGTTGATGAAATGTGGAGCTGAGTAAAATTCATTTAGAATAATAATATTCAAGCACAATTTTGATGCAAATGATTAATGAAGAGTAGAAAGTCGAAATTATTCTGTAAATAAGATGAATCCAGAAGTCTGTGTCTCACCTTTAGGTTTCCTACGAACATATTGTCTTGCCAGGAGAACCAGAAGAACCAGAGAACAGAGAAATGAAAGGGACAACAACACAGGGAGGAGAGGAGAGGAACAAGGAGGAGGTATGGAACCAAGATCAGGTGTGGAACCAGGAGGAGGTGTGGAACCAGGAGGAGGTATGGAAACAGGAGGAGGTGTGGAACCAGGAGGAGGTGTGGAACCAGGTGGAGAGGAACCAGGAGGAGGTGTGGAACCAGGAGAAGAGGAACCAGGAGGAGGTGTGGAACCAGGAGAAGAGGAACCAGGAGGAGGTGTGGAACCAGGAGAAGAGGAACCAGGAGGAGGTGTGGAACCAGGAGGAGGTGTGGAACCAGGAGGAGGTGTGGAACCAGGAGGAGGTGTGGAACCAGGCGGAGAGGAACCAGGAGGAGGTGTGGAACCAGGCGGAGAGGAACCAGGAGGAGGTGTGGAACCAGGCGGAGAAGAACCAGGAAGAGGTGTGGAACCGGGAGAAGAGGAACCAGAAGGAGGTGTGGAACCGGGAGGAGAGGAACCAGGAGGAGGTGTGGAACCAGGCGGAGAGGAACCAGGAGGAGGTGTGGATGTAGGAGGAGGTGTGGATGTAGGAGGAGGTATGGTGGTGGGTTTCCCTAGAATGAAGCAAAGCTAATAATGAACTGATTGTCTCATTGTGAATGTTGGAAGCTGCTGAAGAATCATCTCTGACCTCCTCACCTGTGACAGTGATCCAGCTGGATGGAGACTCTCCATGACTGATGATGTGACACTTGTAGAGGCCTTCATCAGACCTGGTAACATGGTGGATGGTCATGTGACCTGTAGACTCAGTCCTGATCAAGGAGCCATCTTTATAGAAAGCAGCTGAGAGGATGGAGGGAGTGGTCTTTGTTTTACAGAGCAGAGTGACATCATCTCCCTCCATCACAGGGAGGACAGGACTCTGCAGGATCACTGGTCCACCTCAACACAGAGACAAACTACAGCATTTCATCCATTTCCACACAGCTTCATCAATACTAACTCCACAGTCTGAGCTTACCAGAGACAGTGAGGTTGATGCTGTTACTGGTTGCTCCCTCTCTGGACTCACACCAGTAAACTCCACTGTCCCATGGGAGAGTCAGACTGATGGTACAGGAAGAACCAAATGGTTTCCCCCACCCATCTCCACACTGACTCCTCTGTCCTGTGGTGGTGTTTCTCCTCAGAGTCCATCCTGCAGAGCTGTCGTCCTCCTCACAGCTCAGAGACACAAAGTCTAATAAGAAGACCTGAGAGCTGCTGGGACTCACAGTCAGACGAGCTGGGAGGGTTCAGATGAAACAATATGATTGATTTAATGTCTTTTCTCTGAGAGATGTTGACTGAAAGCTTTGACTCTACTGAGTAATAATGATGAGGATTGAACAGGTTTAAAGTGAATGAAGACGTTGACTAACCTTGGTTTGTTGTGCTGAACAGCAGAGAGCTCAGAACTAAAGAGAAATGACACTCAGGTTAGTTTGAGTTCAACTAAATCATCAAGAAGAGTTTCATTCATCTCTGATGCACTGGTTAAGTTTCATATCTCAAATGAGCATTCTTTTTACACAAATATTTATAAGGTACATTTCACTCATACAGGTTTAAGGTCATTTATACTTTACAGCCCTTCTCAGATCAGGAGTTCCCCAGGACTCTATACTTGGCCCTCTTCTGTTTTCCCTCTACTTTCATCCTCTCAGATCAATTGTCCAGAAACATGGTATTGCATTCTATTTTTACGCTGATGACAGTCAAATTTATGTGCCCCTCAAACAAAAAGACGACTACTCTGCAAACCAACTGCTAGAGAGCTTTGCAGAAATTAAGACGTGGGCACTTAAATGATAAAAAGACTGAGGTTGTGCTGTTTGGGCCTAGTGATGCCTCCAAGGTCCGTGCTCATCTGGGTCCTTTAAATCAGTGGTTCTCAACCTTTTTTGGGTCCTGGAGCCCCTGCAGATTTTTGATTGACCCTGAGGGACCCCCACCTGATCTGGGGGGTGGCGATGCAATTTGATAGAAACAGCCGAAACTGCATTTTAAATTGCATTATGGCATTTATTCACTCTTTGAGGCAAATATGAGCTTTCAGTTGTGTCTCAGTCACATTTGAATAAAATAATGCCGTTTGTATAAATGTCATAGGATCTTTTTTAAAAGATATTTTATTTTCACAGACCCCTTGCAATTACATCACGGACCACTAGGGGTCCGCGGACCCCCGATTGAGAATCTATGCTTTAAATCAACGTAAGACATAAGACATTTATTGATCCCACGTATGGGAAATTTCCTTGTCACAGTTGAACGGAGTTTGGCAAAAACATATACAAAAAACAATAATGAATTTGACAGGAAAACTTCAACATACAATAACTAATCTGAAAAATATATACAAAAAATAAATATAGAGAAGTAGAAATATAAAGACATTCTGTATGTACACTGGTGGATGGAAAACTTTACAAACAATTGATTGCTAAAACTATAAAACTATGAGACAGTGAGGTAGTGATTTGTGCAATATAAGGCAGTGCAAAAAAAAGCAGATTTAGTTTGTTCAAGAACAACGACTGTAAAGAGAAAACAAAAAAAGTATGGGTTGTTATTGACTCAGGCTGGTGTTTTACAGCCTGATGGTAGCTGGAATGAAGGACCTGCGGTAACGTTCCTTCTTGCAGCGTGGATGCAGCAGTCTGCTGCTGAAGGAGCTGCTGAGGTCTGAAACAGTCTGATGCAGTGGGTGAGAGGGGGTTGTCCATGATTGATGTCAGCTTGGCTAACATCCTCCTCTCACCCACCTCCTCCATGGAGTCCACAGAGCAGCCCAGGATACAGGATGGCAGAAGCCACCACAGAGTCATAAAAAGTCCTGAGCAGTGTCCTGCACACTCCAAAGGACCTCAGTCGTCTAAGCAGGTGGAGACAACTTTGGCCCTTCTTGTACAGGGTGTTTGTGTTGTGTGTCCAGTCCAGTTTGTTGTTTAGGTGAACACCCAGGTACTTGTAATCCTCCACGACCTCGATGTCCAAGCCCTGAATGTTCACCGGTGCAGTCAGATGTGGTTTCCTACTGAAGTCGATCACCACCTCCTTTGTCTTGCTGGCGTTGATGTGCAGGTGGTTTAGAGCACACCAGTCCACAAAGTTCGCGATGACCTCCAGGTACTCCAGATCGTTTCCCTGAGATACATGCCCGACAATGGCTGAATCATCAGAAAACTTCTGGAGGTGGCAGCTGTCAGTGCTGTGTCTGAAGTCCGATGTGTACAGGGTGAAGAGGAAGGGAGAGAGCACAGTACCCTGTGGTGCCGAAGAACATGACTCTCACAGTGCTACCGGTGTTCTCTAGGTGAGAAAGGCATCTGTGCAGCAGGTAGATGACAGCGTTTTCCACACCTATGCCTGGTCGATAGGCAAACTGCAGTAGGTCTATCTTGTTGTGCACCAGATGACGGAGGTGGCCCAGGATGATCCTCTCCATGGTCTTCATCAGGTGAGAGGTTAAGACTACTGGCCTGAAGTGGTTCAGCTCACTGGGATGCGCAGGGTCAGGAACACAGTCAAACCTGTTGAAGGACAGGTTCAGTTCGTTGGCCCAATCACGGTCTCCTGCTTCTGGGCCCCAACACCGACAGCAACAAACCTTGGTGTGGAGGGAGATGGACACACTCTTCTCTCTCGCACCGAGCTCCTATCCTTTCATTTCTTTTATCAGTTTCCCCTTTGTGGAAAACAGGTCTTCATGGCCTCCTACAGTTCTCCACTCCTACCTGAATGAACAGTTCTCCAACCTGCCAGTGATTCCTCTTATGTTCTCTAACTGTCCTGTAACGTCATCAGCTGTATGTTGTATTCGTATCATCATCAGATTCCACATGTACGCTTTAGTCAGTTATGTGTATAACCCTTGCTAAATCAAATGATTTATTTTGATAAAGAAATTCATAGTTCATAAAAATTCATTATTATGAAAGGGTATAAAAAAAATCATGAATAAAGTTAAAATACAGATCAAACACAGAAGAAAAATGTAAAAGTGATAAGATAAAATAACTTAAGTCACTTCACATATAAACAAGAGTTAAGTTAATTTATATAGTGTTTGTGAGATACGAGTCATTGCATGATAGTTAAGGTCACTTCATTATTACTTGTTTGATGAGTTGTCAATCACTAATTTCTTTAATAGTATTATCGGGTTTAGAGCTCCGGTGACTCTGACCAATCACAGGGCAACCTGAGGTGAGAGAGTGTGAGATAGCAGAATGTTGTTGGTTTTGGTGAATCAGAGCGAGAAGAGAAACACGAGTTACAGTGACCGAGTCAATGTCTCGTCTCGTCTCGTCTTCTCCCGCTTATCCGGGTCCGGGTCGCGGGGGCAGCAGCTTCAGCAGGGAAACCCAGACAGCCCTCTCCCCAGCCACTTCAGCCAGCTCCTCCGGAGGAACCCCCAGGCGTTCCCAGGCCAGACGAGAGATATAATCCCTCCATCGTGTCCTAGGTCGGCCCCGAGGTCTCCTTCCGGTGGGACATGCCCGAAACACCTCTCCCGGGAGGCATCCAGGAGGCATCCTTACCAGATGCCCTAGCCATCTCAACTGGCTCCTCTCGACGTGGAGGAGCAGCGGCTCTACTCTGAGCCCCTCCCGTATGTCCGAGCTCCTTACCCTATCTCTAAGGCTGAGCCCGGCCACCCTGCGAAGGAAACTCATTTCGGCCGCTTGTATTCGCGATCTTATTCTTTCGGTCATTACCCAAAGTTCATGACCATAGGTGAGGATTGGAACGTAGATCGACCGGTAAATTGAGAGCTTCGCCTTTCGGCTTAGCTCTCTCTTCACCACGACAGACCGGTTAAGCATCCGCATCACTGCAGATGCCGCCCCGATCCGCCTGTCAATCTCCCGCTCCCTCCTACCCTCACTCGTGAACAAGACCCCGAGATACTTGAACTCCTCCACTTGAAGCAGGACCTCCTCCCCGACCCGGAGTAGGCAGTCCACCCTTTTCCGACTGAGGACCATGGCCTCAGACTTGGAGGTGCTGATCTTCATCCCAGCCGCTTCACACTCGGCTGCGAACTGCCCCAGCAAGAGCTGAAGGTCGCTGTTCGATGAAGCTAAGAGGACCACGTCATCTGCAAACAGCAGAGACGAGATTCTCCGCCCACCGAACCCGATACCCTCCCCCACCTGGCTACGCCTAGAAATTCTGTCCATAAAAACTCTGAACAGAACCGGTGACAAAGGGCAGCCCTGGCGGAATCCAACCCTCACTGGGAACAGGTCCGACTTACTACCGGCTACACGGACCAAACTCACACTCCTTTGGTACAGGGACTGAATGGCCCTTAGTAAGGAGCCATCCACCCCATACTCCCGGAGCACCCCCCACAGGATGCTCCTGGGGACACGGTCGTAAGCCTTCTCCAGATCCACAAAACACATGTGGACTGGTTGGGCAAACTCCCATCTCCCCTCCAGCACCCTAGTGAGGGTAAAGAGCTGGTCCATGGTTCCACGTCCGGGACGAAAACCGCATTGTTCCTCCTCGATCTGAGGTTCAACAATCGACCGGACCCTCTTTTCCAGCACCCTGGCGTAGACTTTGCCGGGGAGGCTGAGGAGTGTGATCCCCCTATAGTTGGAACACATCCTCTGGTCCCCCTTTTTAAAAATGGGGACCACCACCCCGGCCTGCCACTCCAGGGGTACTGCCCCCGATGTCCACGCAATGTTGCAGAGACGTGTCAGCCAAGACAGCCCTACAACATCCAGAGCCTTGAGGTACCCGGGGCGGATCTCATCCTCTCCCGGAGCTCCACCGCCGCGGAGTTGTTTCACTACCTCGGCGACTTCTGCCCCAGAGATTGGATGGTCCAACCCCAGGCCCTCCGGCTCTGTTTCCTCTATGGAATACGTGTTGGTGGGATTGAGGAGCTCCTCAAAGTATTCCTTCCACCGCCGGACAATATCCCCAGTTGATGTCAGCAGCTCACCACCCACACTGAAAACAGTGTGGGCGTGTTGCCGCCTACCACCCCTGAGGCACCGGACGGTTTGCCAGAACCTCTTTGGAGCCGATCGATAGTCTTCTTCCATAGCCTCACCGAACTCCTCCCACGCCTGAGTTTTTGCCTCAGCGACTGCCCTTGCCGCGGATCGCCTGGCCATCCGGTACCGGTCTGCTGCTTCAGGAGACCCACAGACCAACCATGCCCTGTAGGCCTCCTTCTTCAGCCTGACGGCTCCCTTCACCTCCGGTGTCCACCAGCAGGTTCGGGGGTTACCGCCGCGACCAGCACCAGCGACCCTGCGACCGCAACTTGAAACAGCCGCCTCAACAATGGCGGAGCGGAACATGGCCCATTCGGACTCAATGTCCCCCACCACCCCCGGGACGCGGTTGAAGCTCTGCCGGAGGTGGGAGTTGAAGACCATCTTGACAGGTTCTTCCACCAGGCATTCCCAGCAGACCCTCACTACTCGTTTGGGCCTACCAGGTCTGCGTGGCGTCTTCCCCCGCCATCTGATCCAACTCACCACCAGGTGGTGATCAGTTGTCCATCAGTTGTCCAGAACATACGGTCGCAGGTCAGATGATACGACTATAAAGTCAATCATCGACCTACGACCTAGGCCGTCATGGTGCCAAGAGCACCGATGAACAACCTTATGTTCGAACATGGTGTTAGTTATGGACAAACTGCGACTCGCGCAGAAGTCCAATAACTGAACACCGCTCGGGTTCAGATCAGGCAGGCCGTTCCTCCCAATCACGCCCCTCCAGGTCACGCTGTCGTTGCCCACATGAGCGTTGAAGTCTCCCAGCAGGACAATGGAGTCCCCAGTCGGGGCACCATCCAGTGTCCGTCCCAGGGCCTCCAAAAAGGGTGGGTACTCTGAACTGCTGTCAGGACCCGTTCCCCCACCCGAAGGCGTAGGGAAGCAACCCTTTCGTCCATCTGGGAGAACCCCAACGTACAGGCAGATAGTCCAGGGGCAAGCAAAATGCCCACCCCGGCCTTCCGCCTCTCACCCAGAGCAACTCCAGCAAAGAAGAGAGTCCAACCCCTCTCAAGGACTTGGGTTCCAGATCCGACGCTATGTGTCGAGGTGAGGCCGACTATATCTAGTCGATAGCGCTCCACCTCTTCCACAAGCTCCGGCTCCTTCCCCGCCAGAGAGGTGACATTCCATGTCCCAAAAGCCAGCTTCCGTAACCGAGGATCAGACCGCCAAGGCCCCCGCCTTGGTCTGCTGCCCAATCCACAAAGCACCGGACCCTTCATGAACCTCCTGCGGGTGGTGGGCCTACAGGGAGGCGAGTCCATGTCACCAGTTCGGGCTGGGCCCGGCCGGACCCCATGGATAAAGGCCCGGCCACCAGGCGCTCGCCCACGAGCCCCAACCCCAGGCCTGGCTCCAGGGTGGGGCCCCGGTAGCCCTCCGGGCCGGGTACACTTTCTCTTGCTCTTCTGCTTCATCAAGGGTCTTCTGAACCGTTCTTAGTCTGGCCCTTCGCCTAAGACCAATCTGCCTTGGGAGACCCTACCAGGGGCAAATTGCCCCGGACAGCATAGCTCCTAGGGTCATTAGGACACTCAAACTCCTCCACCACGATAAGGTGACGGTTCAAGGAGGAGGATTTAGTGACCAAGGTTCTTGTTTTCATGGTGAACGGCCAGTTACCTGACGCAAAGAACTTTGTAAACAACAGAGAGGAAACAACGACGGACATTTTGACGGCATTAAGGAGGGAAGCGAAGCTCCTGTGAGCTACATAGGACATATGCATCCATTCCTGCTGTGAGTGTGAGCTGTGTGCGTCCTGTCGGTGACATTGTCATTCCCTCTTTACACCACTAACTGTTGGGAGCCGTGAGTACATGATTTTGCACGTGCATTTTATTTTCTGCTTATTAAAAGTGAAGCGGTCAGTTTGTTTTAAGGCCTCAACGCACCCAAGTTACGACACAGGCCTGCAACAGGGGTTTTGGGTCATTAGTAGAGACTGGTGTGGACCAAATGTGTGTGTGAGAGTGTGTGTCGGTCCATCATATGTTTTTCTTGCTTCATCTTATTTGAGGCTTTAACAGAAGTGCTTAGCCACATGCCACTTTCTTGACTACAGCTGGTTCAAAATGCTGCGGCTCGATTTTTAACTGGTGCCAAAAAACAAGAACACATTACCCTAATTATAGCGGCAATTCACTGGCTCCCACTTTGTTTCTGGATTAATTTTAAAATAGTTCAATTTGTTTTTACAGTTTTTTTCCAATTGCTAAAACACAATTTTGCAAACTAGGCTGGTTTTATCAAAAGTCTTAACACAATTCACAAAACCACACTTCAACATACCTCATATCCTCCAAAATGAAGCTCTGCAACCAAAACTACATATAGCATTATCAATATCAGACACTTGCACCAAATGGCACACACTTCACTCATGTTACCAGATTTATGTCTAACCAACTGTTGGTCATGCTTTGCCATAATACTAATAATAGTTCCAATTGTAGAAAAATTCTTCAGATTGTTCACATGCTCAAAAATAGATACACACAAATGCTGTTGAAATATGTATTTATTTATGTATTTTTCATTCAGTGCTCAGTGCAACATATGCACCTCCTGGGAAGAAGTGTCCAACAGGTGCTTCAGTGATTTCATACTAATAGTTAGGAATACAGTAGATGATTTCTGTTTGGTTACCATAGCTAAAACAATGGAGCTTGCAAAAGGGAGGGGAAAATATGTCAATCCAATGAGAAAGGGTTAACACATTTACAAGAGGTGTCTTCTGCTCTGCTGATAGTGATGATGGAAACTGAGTGGCTCCCAGTTTCTTTAAGCAGGTAAAGGCAATCAAGAAAATCTGTAACCATTGAGGTGTTTGGCCAGGTGGCACGTATGGCCAATTAGCACATGTACTGTCATTTTGAATGGCAGTGATGTGGAATGGCAAACATGTGACTTCATGTTGTGACTGTTGGCTCTCATGCAGAGAACCGTGTTCAGTGCATTTAAAAAGTGACATTTTAAACTGCAAAATGTGTGTAAAGCAGAGAATGAGTTTAGAGTTTTGGAGACTTGAGAAGAGGTTTTTGCTCTCTGTGTGTCAGTTTTAGTAATTGTGCTATGAATGTCATTTTAGTGAGTCAGCAACTGGAAAAAACTGTAAATGTGTTCATGGCCTCGCTGCACAGTATCTGTCCGAGCTGCTCCAGCCGTACGCTCCCCCACGCTCTCTCATTGTTGGTTGTCCCTAAGAGGAAGAGGAAGTTGAGAGGTGACCGCTGCCTCCAAACTTTGGAACGACCTGCCTTTGCACATGAGGAAGGTCGACTCACTTCTTCTTTTTAAATCCTCTCTTAAAACACATTTGTTCTCTTTGGCTTTTAACTCAGTTTGAGATGTTGGTTTTTATTGTTTTTATTCTTTGATAGTTTTATAATTTTAATCTTGTTTCTAATTCTTCAACGTGTTTCATCTGTTCTCATGTCTGTGTACAGCATTTTGGCTGACTGTGTTTTAAAGTGCTTTATAAATATAGACTGATTGATTGATTGATATATTCCACACATAAAGGTCTAAGGTACATTACACACATATATGTCTAAAGTCCATATTTGGCCGAAGGAACAGTGTTACATGTACAGCTGTTAAGAAAGAGAAGAGTTCATTCATTCTATGAGAGAACCCAGTGAGAAAAACAAACAACACAAATGGAAATATTTCAATTTAAAACCAAATTGTCATTTTAATCAAATATATTTTTCAAATATATTTTCACAGCAGGTTCTAGTGATGAATCATCACAAGAACCCCCTTCATGAGTCACATAACACCGGTCCTTCAGCAACTCCACTGGCTTCCTGTCAAATTCTGTATCACCTACAAATCCTATTTCTCACCTTCAAGGCGCCTCACTACCTCACTAACCTGCTTCACATTAACATTCCTGCCCACACTCTTAGGTCATCCTCATCACAACAACTCATCATCCCACCAGCTCGCTTTACCACCATGGGGTCCAGAGTCTTCTGCCATTCAGACTCAGTCACCACCTTCAAATCTCAGCTCAAAACTTATTTATTCTAGACTGTAGGTTTAGTAACACACTGTGACTAGAAACTTCAGAGGACGTTTGTCTTTAAACATCAGCTTCCATCAGTTTGTCTCCTTCATCAGTTATCAACAGTCAAAGATTGTGGACTTACAGAGCAGACGCTGTAGAGATGTTTTCTTCATTGTCCTAACACCAAGTTGAGCCTCTTTAACCTTATATACAGAACTAGACAATTCCCCTGCGGGAAATCGCGAGAGTGATGCAGTGGCCGCAGCAGTCTGCGATACCATGCTATATTGCTGTGATAGTACGATGCTACGATGCTACGATGATGCTACTATGCCAAGATGCTACAATGCTGAATGAATGAATTAATTTATTGAACATTGAGAGATACTCACGAGCACGAACGGGGGGACGAGCTTGAGAGCAGGGTCGGTGGGAAGGCTCCTCTCCGGCCGGGGGGGACGTCTGATGAAACATTAAGACCAAACACATACAGAACTCAGCAGTTAAGGAGAAAACAATAGATGTAACATTTCTAGAGCCATTTTCACGCAGACAGATGTCATTGTGGCACAGAAGCTTATCTACTGTGTAAATACCTCCAGGGGGGAAGGGGTGGACCTCAGCTCCTCCAGGTCGAGCCTCCTCCAGCGCTGCTTCACCGCCATGGAACGTCTGGACTTCCTAGGCATCCTGCTGACAAAAAATAGACAGAAAAAAAAAACAAGACAAAATACTTTTCAAAGCTTAACAGGCTATCAAACCTATCAAACTAACCTAAACCCTAACCTTTACCTAAACTCTAACTACCTAATGTAAAATAATCTAATCTAAGACAAATTAATGTAATATGTTATACTTAAATTAAATCTGTGTAGATGAAGGTGTGGTGAATGTATGTGTGTGGGTGAGGTGGCGATACTGCTCTGCGATGGTTGAGGGCGATGAATCAACGATGATCACTCTCAGCTGTCGAAGCACAGGAACCCTTTAATCCTATCAAAGACAATGCAAAAAAATTGAAATGTCTTTCAAATGTTATAAGTAAATGTAAGCAACAAGCTAATAACAAAGCAGACACATGTTAAACATCTGTAGTTGTCATAAAGTGTGTGTTTTCCTTATACTAAGATGCTATGATGCTAAGATACTACAATGCTAAGATGCTTTAATGATGCTACAATGCTATGATGCTAAGATGCTTTAATGATGCTACCATGCTATGATGCTTTAATGATCACCTGTTCATATAGTCATAATATAATCCTGGTGAAATTATTTGCGATTTACGTCGCAAATAATTTCATGTTTGACTACAAAAAGTAATGGTCACGTCAAGACAGGTATGAAAGTATTCGCGACTTACGTCGCGAATGTCTTTACTAAGTAGCATGTCTTTACTACCATGAGCAGCAGCTATAACAAAAAGCACAACTCAAATAGTCATTTAAGGCCTGGTTCCTTCTGACTGGATGGGTGTGAGTTTGATGTCATGCAGGGTACAACAAACCAAACAGGATGAGGAGGATGCAGTAGGCCTGGCTGAGAGAGAGAGACACTGAGAAGGGTCGTCCTTTATGCTTCGCCTTCTACAAACTGAAGGGCAGGTACAGGCAGCAGACCCCTCCCAGCTCCACCTGAAAGCCAGCATCAAATAAGGAAGAGAGTGGGAGGGATCTCACTAGGATCCCCAGACAAAGAACGAGCAAATCGTAACAATTGATCGTTAATCATAATAATTTTAACAATAAAACTCATTACTCCTACCTGAGCAATAGTTTAACAGTTTACGGCACAGTCTTACAGTTAGAAAAACATCAATATTAAACTTAACACATCCAGGCTGTAACAAGGAATCAGCGATGAAGTGAAGACCTTCAAACTGTCCTGTTAGTCCAGCTCTTTGTCTCATGTTGGACGTCACTGCAGTCTGTCTGGATCAGCTGGAGGAAAACTATAGGCAGACAAATAGACATGTCAAATAATGTTATGTAACATACTGAATATAACTCTTATGAGTGTTCAACAGCTCATTATTTATTTAATTAAAAACATCATATTATATTAAATTACTCCAATTATATATATATACTGTCATTAATGTTGTTACAAGCCATAAACGTTTCCTACTTTATGTGATGGAATAATATATTTTTCAGTTTGACACAGTTTTAGTGGCTAACCCCACTAGCCTCCGCGTTAGCTCGCGGCTAACTCCCGCGGCTAACTCGCGGTTAAGTCCCGCGGGTCCGCAGTTAAATCCCGGTTAGCTCGCGGTTAAGTCCCGGTTAGCTCGTGGTTAAATCCCGGTTAGCTTGCGGTTAAATCCCGGTTAGCTTGCGGTTAGCTCGAGGCTAGCTCGCGGTTAGCTCGAGGCTAGCTCGCGGTTAGCTCGAGGCTAACTCCGCGATTTAGTCCGCGGCGGTTAGGTAGCTGCTAGCTCCGCTAGCTCGCTAACATACATGAGCTATGCTGGAAGGCTAGCCTAAGGCTAAAACATTGGGCGGCGAGTAGTTAACTTCTATTAACAGTTCAGCTATGTTGGGCACAAACACTTAACATATAAATAATTCTAGAAATTTACTTACCTAATAAAGTGATAGCACCAACAGAGGAGGGAGGGAGAGAGAGAGGGAAGGAGGGAGGGGGGGGGGGGGTCATGGAGTGTTCTGTCTCCCCATTGTAACAGTCTGAGAGTCCCTAATGTTTTGTCAGTCTGTGTCTGTAATGGTATAGTGGGAGGGGAGGTGGGGGGGTTGGAGTGGGGGGGTCATAGTGTCAGGTTCTGGCTCCCTACTATAGTCCTGTAATGGGTTGAGGGGGTCATAATGTTTTGGCAGTCTGTGTCTGTAATGCTTAAATGGAGTGGAGGGGGGGGGTCATAGTGTCAGATTCTGGCTCCCTACTATAGTCCTGTAATGGGTTGAGGGGTCATTATGTTTTGGCAGTCTGTGTCTGTAATGCTATAGTGGGAGGGGGGTGGGGGGGTTGGAGTGGGGGGGTCATAATGTCAGGTTCTGGCCCCCTACAGTACTGCAGTAATGGTTTGGGGGGTTTTAATGTTTTGGCAGATACTGTTATCCACTGAGAACTGTTTTCCCGCCTCGGGTCTGGTTGTCATGGCTACCAGGGTCAACTGCTGCTCCTTCGCCTTCTCCCTCTCACCTCTGCCTGAGTCAGAGGGAAAGTGCAAACTAGGATTTGCCCTCCGAACAAATGCTCATAAATCAAAAACTACAAGTCCTATCGGGAAAACGAACACATCGTGAGCGTCAGCCGAGGGTTTTCTACAATTTAGTGTTGTTCCCACGCGCCTACTGCGAAAATTGTGGCCGTAGTCATTTTAGGAAAAAAGTATGCGACGTGAAAAATCGTCGAAAAATCGCTCTCGCTTTCCACATACACACACATGGGGAAAAATTCGAAAACTGGTCGCCGCACTCCTCGCTCAGAGGAGCCTCCAGTCCAAACCGTACGTCCCACACAAATCAAACCAACACCATCTTAAAGCCAACAAAAATCCCTACGTTTTTATGTATTTTTTATCTCTGTACCTCAAAAACTGTGGCCACCACATGAGATTGAACCTTTTTTTTTCAGAATATCACCGAAACTCTGAAGTTAGAGTGAGGCTCAGAGGGAGGGATTTTTAATTTTTTTCCCCAAATTTCACCAAACGTAAACTGCGACCCTGACCAAACCGTAAAAGGTATCGAAACGCCGTTTTCAGGAAGAGAAAGCTACACTTCCCGTGCCTCGTACAAACTTCCAAGCAAGTTTCTACTACAAAGCATGGCCGAGTAATCGCTGGACAAAGCCAAGCTGTAAATTTTGGAATGTTGCCGCTTTTTTCGGGCTTCTCCATTCATTTCAATGGGAAATTGATCGCGATTTTTTCGCGACTACGTCGCGAAAAAATCTTGTTTGAAAGAACTGTATAGAAGCACACCGAGTCCGATCGAGACGCACGTTTTGATGTATTTTGTGTCTGTGTGCGACGAACGGTATTTGAGTTGAAAGGTTTCGAAAATCGGCCGTAGGAAAAAGTTTAATAATAACTAGACAATTCCCCTGCGGGAAATCGCGAGAGTGATGCAGTGGCCGCAGCAGTCTGCGATACCATGCTATATTGCTGCGACAGTACGATGCTACGATGCTATGATGATGCTACTATGCCGAGATGCTACTACAATGCTATGATGCTAAGATACTAAGATGCTATGATACTAAGATGCTACAAAGCTAAGATACTATGTTGCTACGATGCTAAGATGCTACAATGCAATTATACTAAGATGCTATGATGCTTTAATGATCACCTGTTCATATAGTCATAATATAATCCTGGTGAAAATATTTGCGACTAACGTTGCAAATAATTTCATGTTTGACTACAAAAAGTAATGGTCAGGTCAAGACAGGTATGAAAGTATTCGCGACTTACGTCGCGAATGTCTTTACTAAGTAGCATGTCTTTACTACCATGAGCAGCAGCTATAACAAAAAGCACAACTCAAATAGTCATTTAAGGCCTGGTTCCTTCTGACTGGATGGGTGTGAGTTTGATGTCATGCAGGGTACAACAAACCAAACAGGATGAGGAGGATGCAGTAGGCCTGGCTGAGAGAGAGAGACACTGAGAAATGGTCGTCCTTTACGCCCTTCTACAAACTGAAGGGCAGGTACAGGCAGCAGACCCCTCCCAGCTCCACCTGAAAGCCAGCATCAAATAAGGAAGAGAGTGGGAGGGATCTCACTAGGATCCCCAGACAAAGAACGAGCAAATCGTAACAATTGATCGTTAATCATAATAATTTTAACAATAAAACTCATTACTCCTACCTGAGCAGTAGTTTAACAGTTTACGGCACAGTCTTACAGTTAGATAGACAATAATATTAAACTTAACACATCCAGGCTGTAACAAGGAATCAGCGATGAAGTGAAGACCTTCAAATTGTCCTGCGAGTCCAGCTCTTTGTCTCATGTTGGACGTCACTGCAGTCTGTCTGGATCAGCTGGAGGAAAACTATAGGCAGACAAATAGACATGTCAAATAATGTTATGTAACATACTTAATATAACTCTTATGAGTGTTCAACAGCTCATTATTTATTTAATTAAAAACATCATATTATATTAAATTACTCCAATTATATATATATACTGTCATTAATGTTGTTGCAAGCCATAAATGTTTCCTACTTTATGTGGTGGAATAATATATTTTTCAGTTTGACACAGTTTAATTTAAAAATATCTTCCCTTTAAATTGTAAAACTTCAACATTATTACTGTGATAAGCACCCGCTAGCAAGGCGGCGAATTAGCCGGCGGCTAACCCCACTAGCCTCCGCGTTAGCTCACGGCGAACTGCCGCGGCTAATTCGTGTTTAACTCCCGCGGGTCCGCGGTTAAATCCCGGTTAGCTAGCGGTTAGTTAGCGGTTAGCTCGAGGCTAACTCCGCGGTTGAGTCCGCGGCGTTAAGCTAGCGGCTAGCTAGCTCCGTTAGCTCCGCTAGCTTGCTAACATACATGAGCTATGCTGGAAGGCTAGTCGTCGGCTAAATCACTGGGCGGCTAGTCGTTAGCGTCTGTTACCAGTTTAGCTATTCACTGACCTAATAAGATGAAGGAAACGGGTCAGGGATGTTGTGTCAGGAGTTTCAGCAAAGCAGCCAGATATAATTTGTGTTTAAAATAAAGGAAAAGGTCATAATGTCAGGTTCTGGCCCCCTACAGTACTGCAGTAATGGTTTGGGGGGTTTTAATGTTTTGGCAGATCATGTTTTCCACTGAGAGCTCTTTTCCCGCCTCTCGTCCCCAGCAGCTGCGTGTGTGAACGTGTGTAAGCTGGTTGGGGTCTGGTTGTCATGGCTACCAGGGTCAACTGCTCCTGTTAGAATGTCAGTTGGAAGACGGGGAAAGAGAGAGAAAATGCTGAAAAATCGCCTCGAACAGGAAGGACTTGTGGCCAAACCGTATTTCCAATCATTGAACCGACTTAACTTTGGGCATCTTGAGGCTTTCCTGAACGTCTAGATGTGTAATTTGTAGGTAAAATGAAGAAATGTGACCTATTCAAAGCGATTCAAAGAAAGGTTACGTCTGCTTTCCTCCAGAAATTTCCCTGCCTTTTTAACATGGCAGTCTATGGAGCTGTGGGTGGGTGTTGCTGGCGCATCTTTGTGTCTGACGCCAAAACTATAAGACTTACAGCTTTAGCAGACGAATTTGAGTGAGAAGACACATTTTCCTACGTTTCTATGTATAAATTATGTCTGTCGTGTGAAATTTGTGGCCACGGGAGCAGTTTCTGTGAAGTTTTTTGACTAACTTTCTTCTCCCCTCCTCACTCTAGCTGATGATGTCATCCACTCTAGCACAAACATTCCGCGCAATACACACCCATTATAAACCCTGAAATTTGAGTAAAAACCTACACAACTCTGAGGCTTCATAGTTTAAAAACGGTAAAAGTTGTCGCTAAGTGAAGTGAATCTCTGAAGAGAAGGCAAGAGTACCTACGTTTTAAAGTTTAAATGAAGTCTCTCGGTTAAAGTATGCCAGAGCAGTTCATTGTTGAAAATGTCTGTTGAATTTTTTTTTTTTTCGGGCTTCTCCATTCATTTCAATAGGGAAATTTGTCGCAGTTTTTTCGCGACTACGTCGCGAAAAAATCTTGTTTGAAAGAACTGTATAGAAGCACACCGAGTCCGATCGAGACGCACGTTTTGATGTATTTTGTGTCTGTGTGTGACGAACGGTATTTGAGTTGAAAGGTTTCGAAAATGCGTAGGAAAAAGTTTAATAATAATAATAATAATAATAATAATAAGAAGAAAAACGTAGTGAAGAACAATAGTTTGCAGTGCTTCGCACTGCAAACTATTGACCCCCATAGCTTTGCTATGAGGGGGGTCAATAGTTTGCATTGCGTAGCACTGCATCACTAACTAGACAATTCCCCTGCGGGAAATCGCGAGAGTGATGCAGTGGCCGCAGCAGTCTGCGATACCATGCTATATTGCTGCGACAGTACGATGCTACGATGCTATGATGATGCTACTATGCCGAGATGCTACTACAATGCTATGATGCTAAGATACTAAGATGCTATGATACTAAGATGCTACAAAGCTAAGATACTATGTTGCTACGATGCTAAGATGCTACAATGCAATTATACTAAGATGCTATGATGCTTTAATGATCACCTGTTCATACAGTCATAATATAATCCTGGTGAAAATATTTGCGACTAACGTTGCAAATAATTTCATGTTTGACTACAAAAAGTAATGGTCAGGTCAAGACAGGTATGAAAGTATTCGCGACTTACGTTGCGAATGTCTTTACTAAGTAGCATGTCTTTACTACCATGAGCAGCAGCTATAACAAAAAGCACAACTCAAATAGTCATTTAAGGCCTGGTTCCTTCTGACTGGATGGGTGTGAGTTTGATGTCATGCAGGGTACAACAAACCAAACAGGATGAGGAGGATGCAGTAGGCCTGGCTGAGAGAGAGAGACACTGAGAAGGGTCGTCCTTTATGCTTCGCCTTCTACAAACTGAAGGGCAGGTACAGGCAGCAGAGCCCTCCCAGCTCCACCTGAAAGCCAGCATCAAATAAGGAAGAGAGTGGGAGGGATCTCACTAGGATCCCCAGACAAAGAACGAGCAAATCGTAACAATTGATCGTTAATCATAATAATTTTAACAATAAAACTCATTACTCCTACCTGAGCAATAGTTTAACAGTTTACGGCACAGTCTTACAGTTAGATAAACAATAATATTAAACTTAACACATCCAGGCTGTAACAAGGAATCAGCGATGAAGTGAAGACCTTCAAATTGTCCTGCGAGTCCAGCTCTTTGTCTCATGTTGGACGTCACTGCAGTCTGTCTGGATCAGCTGGAGGAAAACTATAGGCAGACAAATAGACATGTCAAATAATGTTATGTAACATACTTAATATAACTCTTATGAGTGTTCAACAGCTCATTATTTATTTAATTAAAAACATCATATTATATTAAATTACTCCAATTACATATATATACTGTCATTAATGTTGTTGCAAGCCATAAATGTTTCCTACTTTATGTGGTGGAATAATATATTTTTCAGTTTGACACAGTTTAATTTAAAAATATCTTCCCTTTAAATTGTAAAACTTCAACATTATTACTGTGATAAGCACCCGCTAGCAAGGCGGCGAATTAGCCGGCGGCTAACCCCACTAGCCTCCGCGTTAGCTCACGGCTAACTGCCGCGGCTAATTCGTGTTTAACTCCCGCGGGTCCGCGGTTAAATCCCGGTTAGCTAGCGGTTAGCTCGAGGCTAACTCCGCGGTTGAGTCCGCGGCGTTAAGGTAGCGGCTAGCTAGCTCCGTTAGCTCCGCTAGCTTGCTAACATACATGAGCTATGCTGGAAGGCTAGTCGTCGGCTAAATCACCGGGCGGCTAGTCGTTAGCGTCTGTTAGCAGTTAAGCTATTCACTGACCTAATAAGATGAAGGAAACGGGTCAGGGATGTTGTGTCAGGAGTTTCAGCAAAGCAGCCAGATATAATTTGTGTTTAAAATAAAGGAAAAGGTCAAACATGACTGAGAAATTGTCATTCAGTCAATGAGAAGAGCTATAGCTAAGAGGCCCAGCAGCTGTGTGAAAGCACCAAGGGAGACAGCGATGGTTTGAGGGGTTTTAATGTTTTGGCAGATCATGTTTTCCACTGAGAGCTCTTTTCCCGCCTCTCGTCCCCTCCTGCTGCGTGTGTAAGCTGGTTGGGGTCTGGTTGTCATGGCTACCAGGGTCAACTGACGCTGAAGTCTCCTTCTCTCTCTCACCTCTGCCTGAGTCAGAGGGAAAGTGCAAACTAGGATTTGCCCTCCGAACAAATGCTCGTAAATCAAAAACTACAAGTCCTATCGGGAAAACGAACACATCGTGAGCGTCAGCCGAGGGTTTTCTACAATTTAGTGTTGTTCCCACGCGCCTACTGCGAAAATTGTGGCCGTAGTCGTTTTAGAAAAAAAGTATGCGACGTGAAAAATCGTCGAAAAATCGCTCTCGCTTTCCACATACACACACATGGGGAAAAATTCGAAAACTGGTCGGCGCACTCCTCGCTCGGAGGAGCCTGCAGCCCAAACCGTACGTCTCACACAAATAAAACCCACACCATCTGAAAGCCAACAAAAATCCCTACGTTTTTACGTATTTTTTATCTCTGTACCTCAAAATCTGTGGCCACCACGTGAGATTGAACCTTTTTTTTTCAGAATATCACCGAAACTCTGAAGTTAGAGTGTCGGTCAGAGTGGGCCCATAGAGCCCCATTATAAACGCTGATTTTTAATTTTTTTCCCCAAATTTCACCAAAACGTAAACTGCGACCCTGACCAAACCGTAAAAGGTATCGAAACGCCGTTTTCAGGAAGAGAAAGCTACACTTCCCGTGCCTCGTACAAACTTCCAAGCAAGTTTCTACTACAAAGCATGGCCGAGTAATCACTCGACAAAGCCAAGCTGTAAATTTTGGAATGTTGCCGCTTTTTTCGGGCTTCTCCATTCATTTCAATGGGAAATTTATCGCGTTTTTTTCGCGACTACGTCGCGAAAAAATCTTGTTTGAAAGAACTGTATAGAAGCACACCGAGTCCGATCGAGACGCACGTTTTGATGTATTTTGTGTCTGTGTGCGACGAACGGTATTTGAGTTGAAAAGTTTCGAAAAATCGGGTGTGGAAAAAGTTTAATAATAAGAAGAAAAAACGTAGTGAAGAACAATAGTTTGCAGTGCTTCGCACTGCAAACTATTGACTCCCATAGCTTTGCTATGAGGGTCAATAGTTTGCATTGCGTAGCACTGCATCACTAACTAGACAATTCCCCTGCGGGAAATCGCGAGAGTGATGCAGTGGCCGCAGCAGTCTGCGATACCATGCTATATTGCTGTGATAGTACGATGCTACGATGCTACGATGATGCTACTATGCCAAGATGCTACAATGCTGAATGAATGAATTAATTTATTGATCATTGAGAGATACTCACGAGCACGAACGGGGGGACGAGCTTGAGAGCAGGGTCGGTGGGAAGGCTCCTCTCCGGCCGGGGGGGACGTCTGATGAAACATTAAGACCAAACACATACAGAACTCAGCAGTTAAGGAGAAAACAATAGATGTAACATTTCTAGAGCCATTTTCACGCAGACAGATGTCATTGTGGCACAGAAGCTTATCTACTGTGTAAATACCTCCAGGGGGGAAGGGGTGGACCTCAGCTCCTCCAGGTCGAGCCTCCTCCAGCGCTGCTTCACCGCCATGGAACGTCTGGACTTCCTAGGCATCCTGCTGACAAAAAATAGACAGAAAAAAAAAACAAGACAAAATACTTTTCAAAGCTTAACAGGCTATCAAACCTATCAAACTAACCTAAACCCTAACCTTTACCTGAACTCTAACTACCTAATGTAAAATAATCTAATCTAAGACAAATTAATGTAATATGTTATACTTAAATTAAATCTGTGTAGATGAAGGTGTGGTGAATGTATGTGTGTGGGTGAGGTGGCGATACTGCTCTGCGATGGTTGAGGGCGATGAATCAACGATGATCACTCTCAGCTGTCGAAGCACAGGAACCCTTTAATCCTATCAAAGACAATGCAAAAAAATTGAAATGTCTTTCAAATGTTATAAGTAAATGTAAGCAACAAGCTAATAACAAAGCAGACACATGTTAAACATCTGTAGTTGTCATAAAGTGTGTGTTTTCCTTATACTAAGATGCTATGATGCTAAGATACTACAATGCTAAGATGCTTTAATGATGCTACAATGCCATGATGCTAAGATGCTTTAATGATCACCTGTTCATATAGTCATAATATAATCCTGGT
Organism: Chelon labrosus; assembly: GCF_963514085.1. Lineage (NCBI taxonomy): Eukaryota > Metazoa > Chordata > Actinopteri > Mugiliformes > Mugilidae > Chelon > Chelon labrosus. Next base: position 38,540,616 of record NC_140337.1, on the reverse strand, counting down.
GAAATTATTTGCGACTAACGTTGCAAATAATTTCATGTTTGACTACAAAAAGTAATGGTCACGTCAAGACAGGTATGAAAGTATTCGCGACTTACGTCGCGAATGTCTTTACTAAGTAGCATGTCTTTACTACCATGAGCAGCAGCTATAACAAAAAGCACAACTCAAATAGTCATTTAAGGCCTGGTTCCTTCTGACTGGATGGGTGTGAGTTTGATGTCATGCAGGGTACAACAAACCAAACAGGATGAGGAGGATGCAGTAGGCCTGGCTGAGAGAGAGAGACACTGAGAAATGGTCGTCCTTTACGCCCTTCTACAAACTGAAGGGCAGGTACAGGCAGCAGACCCCTCCCAGCTCCACCTGAAAGCCAGCATCAAATAAGGAAGAGAGTGGGAGGGATCTCACTAGGATCCCCAGACAAAGAACGAGCAAATCGTAACAATTGATCGTTAATCATAATAATTTTAACAATAAAACTCATTACTCCTACCTGAGCAATAGTTTAACAGTTTACGGCACAGTCTTACAGTTAGATAAACAATAATATTAAACTTAACACATCCAGGCTGTAACAAGGAATCAGCGATGAAGTGAAGACCTTCAAATTGTCCTGCGAGTCCAGCTCTTTGTCTCATGTTGGACGTCACTGCAGTCTGTCTGGATCAGCTGGAGGAAAACTATAGGCAGACAAACAGACATGTCAAATAATGTTATGTAACATACTTAATATAACTCTTATGAGTGTTCAACAGCTCATTATTTATTTAATTAAAAACATCATATTATATTAAATTACTCCAATTATATATATACTGTCATTAATGTTGTTGCAAGCCATAAATGTTTCCTACTTTATGTGGTGGAATAATATATTTTTCAGTTTGACACAGTTTAATTTAAAAATATCTTCCCTTTAAATTGTAAAACTTCAACATTATTACTGTGATAAGCACCCGCTAGCAAGGCGGCGAATTAGCCGGCGGCTAACCCCACTAGCCTCCGCGTTAGCTCACGGCGAACTGCCGCGGCTAATTCGTGTTTAACTCCCGCGGGTCCGCGGTTAAATCCCGGTTAGCTAGCGGTTAGTTAGCGGTTAGCTCGAGGCTAACTCCGCGGTTGAGTCCGCGGCGTTAAGGTAGCGGCTAGCTAGCTCCGTTAGCTCCGCTAGCTTGCTAACATACATGAGCTATGCTGGAAGGCTAGTCGTCGGCTAAATCACTGGGCGGCTAGTCGTTAGCGTCTGTTAGCAGTTTAGCTATTCACTGACCTAATAAGATGAAGGAAACGGGTCAGGGATGTTGTGTCAGGAGTTTCAGCAAAGCAGCCAGATATAATTTGTGTTTAAAATAAAGGAAAAGGTCATAATGTCAGGTTCTGGCCCCCTACAGTACTGCAGTAATGGTTTGGGGGGTTTTAATGTTTTGGCAGATCATGTTTTCCACTGAGAGCTCTTTTCCCGCCTCTCGTCCCCAGCAGCTGCGTGTGTGAACGTGTGTAAGCTGGTTGGGGTCTGGTTGTCATGGCTACCAGGGTCAACTGCTCCTGTTCGAATGTCAGTTGGAAGACGGGGAGAGAGAGAGAAAATGCTGAAAAATCGCCTCGAACATGAAGGACTTGTGGCCAAACCGTATTTCCAATCATTGAACCGACTTAACTTTGGGCATCTTGAGGCTTTCCTGAACGTCTACATATGCAGTTTGTGGGTAAAATGAAGAAATGTGACCTATTAAAGCGATTCAAAGAAAGGTTACGTCTGCTTTCCTCCAGAAATTTCCCTGCCTTTTTAACATGGCAGTCTATGGAGCTGTGGGTGGGTGTTGCTGGCGCATCTTTGTGTCTGACGCCAAAACTATAAGACTTACAGCTTTAGCAGACGAATTTGAGTGAGAAGACACATTTTCCTACGTTTCTATGTATAAATTATGTCTGTCGTGTGAAATTTGTGGCCACGGGAGCAGTTTCTGTGCAGTTTTTTGACTAACTTTCTTCTCCCCTCCTCACTCTAGCTGATGATGTCATCCACTCTAGCACAAACATTCCGCGCAATACACACCCATTATAAACCCTGAAATTTGAGTAAAAACCTACACAACTCTGAGGCTTCATAGTTTAAAAACGGTAAAAGTTGTCGACAAGTGAAGTGAATCTCTGAAGAGAAGGCAAGAGTACCTACGTTTTAAAGTTTAAATGAAGTCTCTCGGTTAAAGTATGCCAGAGCAGTTCATTGTTGAAAATGTCTGTTGAATTTTTTTTTTTTCGGGCTTCTCCATTCATTTCAATTGGGAAATTTGTCGCAGTTTTTTCGCGACTACGTCGCGAAAAAATCTTGTTTGAAAGAACTGTATAGAAGCACACCGAGTCCGATCGAGACGCACGTTTTGATGTATTTTGACCTGTGTGCGACGAACGGTATTTGAGTTGAAAGGTTTCGAAAATGCGTAGGAAAAAGTTTAATAATAACTAGACAATTCCCCTGCGGGAAATCGCGAGAGTGATGCAGTGGCCGCAGCAGTCTGCGATACCATGCTATATTGCTGCGACAGTACGATGCTACGATGCTATGATGATGCTACTATGCCAAGATGCTACAATGCTATGATGCTAAGATACTAAGATGCTATGATACTAAGATGCTACAAAGCTAAGATACTATGTTGCTACGATGCTAAGATGCTACAATGCAATTATACTAAGATGCTATGATGCTTTAATGATCACCTGTTCATATAGTCATAATATAATCCTGGTGAAAATATTTGCGACTAACGTTGCAAATAATTTCATGTTTGACTCCAAAAAGTAATGGTCAGGTCAAGACAGGTATGAAAGTATTCGCGACTTACGTCGCGAATGTCTTTACTAAGTAGCATGTCTTTACTACCATGAGCAGCAGCTATAACAAAAAGCACAACTCAAATAGTCATTTAAGGCCTGGTTCCTTCTGACTGGATGGGTGTGAGTTTGATGTCATGCAGGGTACAACAAACCAAACAGGATGAGGAGGATGCAGTAGGCCTGGCTGAGAGAGAGAGACACTGAGAAGGGTCGTCCTTTATGCTTCGCCTTCTACAAACTGAAGGGCAGGTACAGGCAGCAGAGCCCTCCCAGCTCCACCTGAAAGCTAGCATCAAATAAGGAAGAGAGTGGGAGGGATCTCACTAGGATCCCCAGACAAAGAACGAGCAAATCGTAACAATTGATCGTTAATCATAATAATTTTAACAATAAAACTCATTACTCCTACCTGAGCAATAGTTTAACAGTTTACGGCACAGTCTTACAGTTAGATAAACAATAATATTAAACTTAACACATCCAGGCTGTAACAAGGAATCAGCGATGAAGTGAAGACCTTCAAATTGTCCTGCGAGTCCAGCTCTTTGTCTCATGTTGGACGTCACTGCAGTCTGTCTGGATCAGCTGGAGGAAAACTATAGGCAGACAAATAGACATGTCAAATAATGTTATGTAACATACTTAATATAACTCTTATGAGTGTTCAACAGCTCATTATTTATTTAATTAAAAACATCATATTATATTAAATTACTCCAATTATATATATATACTGTCATTAATGTTGTTGCAAGCCATAAATGTTTCCTACTTTATGTGGTGGAATAATATATTTTTCAGTTTGACACAGTTTAATTTAAAAATATCTTCCCTTTAAATTGTAAAACTTCAACATTATTACTGTGATAAGCACCCGCTAGCAAGGCGGCGAATTAGCCGGCGGCTAACCCCACTAGCCTCCGCGTTAGCTCACGGCGAACTGCCGCGGCTAATTCGTGTTTAACTCCCGCGGGTCCGCGGTTAAATCCCGGTTAGCTAGCGGTTAGTTAGCGGTTAGCTCGAGGCTAACTCCGCGGTTGAGTCCGCGGCGTTAAGCTAGCGGCTAGCTAGCTCCGTTAGCTCCGCTAGCTTGCTAACATACATGAGCTATGCTGGAAGGCTAGTCGTCGGCTAAATCACTGGGCGGCTAGTCGTTAGCGTCTGTTAGCAGTTTAGCTATTCACTGACCTAATAAGATGAAGGAAACGGGTCAGGGATGTTGTGTCAGGAGTTTCAGCAAAGCAGCCAGATATAATTTGTGTTTAAAATAAAGGAAAAGGTCATAATGTCAGGTTCTGGCCCCCTACAGTACTGCAGTAATGGTTTGGGGGGTTTTAATGTTTTGGCAGATCATGTTTTCCACTGAGAGCTCTTTTCCCGCCTCTCGTCCCCAGCAGCTGCGTGTGTGAACGTGTGTAAGCTGGTTGGGGTCTGGTTGTCATGGCTACCAGGGTCAACTGCTCCTGTTAGAATGTCAGTTGGAAGACGGGGAAAGAGAGAGAAAATGCTGAAAAATCGCCTCGAACAGGAAGGACTTGTGGCCAAACCGTATTTCCAATCATTGAACCGACTTAACTTTGGGCATCTTGAGGCTTTCCTGAACGTCTAGATGTGTAATTTGTAGGTAAAATGAAGAAATGTGACCTATTCAAAGCGATTCAAAGAAAGGTTACGTCTGCTTTCCTCCAGAAATTTCCCTGCCTTTTTAACATGGCAGTCTATGGAGCTGTGGGTGGGTGTTGCTGGCGCATCTTTGTGTCTGACGCCAAAACTATAAGACTTACAGCTTTAGCAGACGAATTTGAGTGAGAAGACACATTTTCCTACGTTTCTATGTATAAATTATGTCTGTCGTGTGAAATTTGTGGCCACGGGAGCAGTTTCTGTGCAGTTTTTTGACTAACTTTCTTCTCCCCTCCTCACTCTAGCTGATGATGTCATCCACTCTAGCACAAACATTCCGCGCAATACACACCCATTATAAACCCTGAAATTTGAGTAAAAACCTACACAACTCTGAGGCTTCATAGTTTAAAAACGGTAAAAGTTGTCGCTAAGTGAAGTGAATCTCTGAAGAGAAGGCAAGAGTACCTACGTTTTAAAGTTTAAATGAAGTCTCTCGGTTAAAGTATGCCAGAGCAGTTCATTGTTGAAAATGTCTGTTGAATTTTTTTTTTTTTCGGGCTTCTCCATTCATTTCAATAGGGAAATTTGTCGCAGTTTTTTCGCGACTACGTCGCGAAAAAATCTTGTTTGAAAGAACTGTATAGAAGCACACCGAGTCCGATCGAGACGCACGTTTTGATGTATTTTGTGTCTGTGTGTGACGAACGGTATTTGAGTTGAAAGGTTTCGAAAATGCGTAGGAAAAAGTTTAATAATAATAATAATAATAATAATAATAAGAAGAAAAACGTAGTGAAGAACAATAGTTTGCAGTGCTTCGCACTGCAAACTATTGACCCCCATAGCTTTGCTATGAGGGGGGTCAATAGTTTGCATTGCGTAGCACTGCATCACTAACTAGACAATTCCCCTGCGGGAAATCGCGAGAGTGATGCAGTGGCCGCAGCAGTCTGCGATACCATGCTATATTGCTGTGATAGTACGATGCTACGATGCTACGATGATGCTACTATGCCAAGATGCTACAATGCTGAATGAATGAATTAATTTATTGAACATTGAGAGATACTCACGAGCACGAACGGGGGGACGAGCTTGAGAGCAGGGTCGGTGGGAAGGCTCCTCTCCGGCCGGGGGGGACGTCTGATGAAACATTAAGACCAAACACATACAGAACTCAGCAGTTAAGGAGAAAACAATAGATGTAACATTTCTAGAGCCATTTTCACGCAGACAGATGTCATTGTGGCACAGAAGCTTATCTACTGTGTAAATACCTCCAGGGGGGAAGGGGTGGACCTCAGCTCCTCCAGGTCGAGCCTCCTCCAGCGCTGCTTCACCGCCATGGAACGTCTGGACTTCCTAGGCATCCTGCTGACAAAAAATAGACAGAAAAAAAAAACAAGACAAAATACTTTTCAAAGCTTAACAGGCTATCAAACCTATCAAACTAACCTAAACCCTAACCTTTACCTAAACTCTAACTACCTAATGTAAAATAATCTAATCTAAGACAAATTAATGTAATATGTTATACTTAAATTAAATCTGTGTAGATGAAGGTGTGGTGAATGTATGTGTGTGGGTGAGGTGGCGATACTGCTCTGCGATGGTTGAGGGCGATGAATCAACGATGATCACTCTCAGCTGTCGAAGCACAGGAACCCTTTAATCCTATCAAAGACAATGCAAAAAAATTGAAATGTCTTTCAAATGTTATAAGTAAATGTAAGCAACAAGCTAATAACAAAGCAGACACATGTTAAACATCTGTAGTTGTCATAAAGTGTGTGTTTTCCTTATACTAAGATGCTATGATGCTAAGATACTACAATGCTAAGATGCTTTAATGATGCTACAATGCTATGATGCTAAGATGCTTTAATGATGCTACCATGATGCTACCATGCTATGATGCTTTCATGATCACCTGTTCATATAGTCATAATATAATCCATGTTTGACTACAAAAAGTAATGGTCAGGTCAAGACAGGTATGAAAGTATTCGCGACTTACGTCGCGAATGTCTTTACTAAGTAGCATGTCTTTACTACCATGAGCAGCAGCTATAACAAAAAGCACAACTCAAATAGTCATTTAAGGCCTGGTTCCTTCTGACTGGATGGGTGTGAGTTTGATGTCATGCAGGGTACAACAAACCAAACAGGATGAGGAGGATGCAGTAGGCCTGGCTGAGAGAGAGAGACACTGAGAAGGGTCGTCCTTTATGCTTCGCCTTCTACAAACTGAAGGGCAGGTACAGGCAGCAGACCCCTCCCAGCTCCACCTGAAAGCCAGCATCAAATAAGGAAGAGAGTGGGAGGGATCTCACTAGGATCCCCAGACAAAGAACGAGCAAATCGTAACAATTGATCGTTAATCATAATAATTTTAACAATAAAACTCATTACTCCTACCTGAGCAATAGTTTAACAGTTTACGGCACAGTCTTACAGTTAGAAAAACATCAATATTAAACTTAACACATCCAGGCTGTAACAAGGAATCAGCGATGAAGTGAAGACCTTCAAACTGTCCTGTTAGTCCAGCTCTTTGTCTCATGTTGGACGTCACTGCAGTCTGTCTGGATCAGCTGGAGGAAAACTATAGGCAGACAAATAGACATGTCAAATAATGTTATGTAACATACTGAATATAACTCTTATGAGTGTTCAACAGCTCATTATTTATTTAATTAAAAACATCATATTATATTAAATTACTCCAATTATATATATATACTGTCATTAATGTTGTTACAAGCCATAAACGTTTCCTACTTTATGTGATGGAATAATATATTTTTCAGTTTGACACAGTTTTAGTGGCTAACCCCACTAGCCTCCGCGTTAGCTCGCGGCTAACTCCCGCGGCTAACTCGCGGTTAAGTCCCGCGGGTCCGCAGTTAAATCCCGGTTAGCTCGCGGTTAAGTCCCGGTTAGCTCGTGGTTAAATCCCGGTTAGCTTGCGGTTAAATCCCGGTTAGCTTGCGGTTAGCTCGAGGCTAGCTCGCGGTTAGCTCGAGGCTAGCTCGCGGTTAGCTCGAGGCTAACTCCGCGATTTAGTCCGCGGCGGTTAGGTAGCTGCTAGCTCCGCTAGCTCGCTAACATACATGAGCTATGCTGGAAGGCTAGCCTAAGGCTAAAACATTGGGCGGCGAGTAGTTAACTTCTATTAACAGTTCAGCTATGTTGGGCACAAACACTTAACATATAAATAATTCTAGAAATTTACTTACCTAATAAAGTGATAGCACCAACAGAGGAGGGAGGGAGAGAGAGAGGGAAGGAGGGAGGGGGGGGGGGGGGGGGTCATGGAGTGTTCTGTCTCCCCATTGTAACAGTCTGAGAGTCCCTAATGTTTTGTCAGTCTGTGTCTGTAATGGTATAGTGGGAGGGGAGGTGGGGGGGTTGGAGTGGGGGGGTCATAGTGTCAGGTTCTGGCTCCCTACTATAGTCCTGTAATGGGTTGAGGGGGTCATAATGTTTTGGCAGTCTGTGTCTGTAATGCTTAAATGGAGTGGAGGGGGGGGGTCATAGTGTCAGATTCTGGCTCCCTACTATAGTCCTGTAATGGGTTGAGGGGTCATTATGTTTTGGCAGTCTGTGTCTGTAATGCTATAGTGGGAGGGGGGTGGGGGGGTTGGAGTGGGGGGGTCATAATGTCAGGTTCTGGCCCCCTACAGTACTGCAGTAATGGTTTGGGGGGTTTTAATGTTTTGGCAGATACTGTTATCCACTGAGAACTGTTTTCCCGCCTCGGGTCTGGTTGTCATGGCTACCAGGGTCAACTGCTGCTCCTTCGCCTTCTCCCTCTCACCTCTGCCTGAGTCAGAGGGAAAGTGCAAACTAGGATTTGCCCTCCGAACAAATGCTCATAAATCAAAAACTACAAGTCCTATCGGGAAAACGAACACATCGTGGGCGTCAGCCGAGGGTTTTCTACAATTTAGTGTTGTTCCCACGCGCCTACTGCGAAAATTGTGGCCGTAGTCATTTTAGGAAAAAAGTATGCGACGTGAAAAATCGTCGAAAAATCGCTCTCGCTTTCCACATACACACACATGGGGAAAAATTCGAAAACTGGTCGCCGCACTCCTCGCTCAGAGGAGCCTCCAGTCCAAACCGTACGTCCCACACAAATCAAACCAACACCATCTTAAAGCCAACAAAAATCCCTACGTTTTTATGTATTTTTTATCTCTGTACCTCAAAAACTGTGGCCACCACATGAGATTGAACCTTTTTTTTTCAGAATATCACCGAAACTCTGAAGTTAGAGTGAGGCTCAGAGGGAGGGATTTTTAATTTTTTTCCCCAAATTTCACCAAACGTAAACTGCGACCCTGACCAAACCGTAAAAGGTATCGAAACGCCGTTTTCAGGAAGAGAAAGCTACACTTCCCGTGCCTCGTACAAACTTCCAAGCAAGTTTCTACTACAAAGCATGGCCGAGTAATCGCTCGACAAAGCCAAGCTGTAAATTTTGGAATGTTGCCGCTTTTTTCGGGCTTCTCCATTCATTTCAATGGGAAATTGATCGCGATTTTTTCGCGACTACGTCGCGAAAAAATCTTGTTTGAAAGAACTGTATAGAAGCACACCGAGTCCGATCGAGACGCACGTTTTGATGTATTTTGTGTCTGTGTGCGACGAACGGTATTTGAGTTGAAAGGTTTCGAAAATCGGCCGTAGGAAAAAGTTTAATAATAATAAGAAGAAAAACGTAGTGAAGAACAATAGTTTGCAGTGCTTCGCACTGCAAACTATTGACTCCCATAGCTTTGCTATGAGGGTCAATAGTTTGCATTGCGTAGCACTGCATCACTAATAATAATAAGAAGAAAAACGTAGTGAAGAACAATAGTTTGCAGTGCTTCGCACTGCAAACTATTGACTCCCATAGCTTTGCTATGAGGGTCAATAGTTTGCATTGCGTAGCACTGCATCACTAACTAGACAATTCCCCTGCGGGAAATCGCGAGAGTGATGCAGTGGCCGCAGCAGTCTGCGATACCATGCTATATTGCTGTGATAGTACGATGCTACGATGATGCTACTATGCCAAGATGCTACAATGCTATGATGCTAAGATACTAAGATGCTATGATACTAAGATGCTAAAAAGCTAAGATACTATGTTGCTAAGATGCTAAGATGCTACAATGCAATTATACTAAGATGCTATGATGCTTTAATGATCACCTGTTCATATAGTCATAATATAATCCTGGTGAAAATATTTGCGACTTACGTTGCAAATAATTTCATGTTTGACTACAAAAAGTAATGGTCAGGTCAAGACAGGTATGAAAGTATTCGCGACTTACGTCGCGAATGTCTTTACTAAGTAGCATGTCTTTACTACCATGAGCAGCAGCTATAACAAAAAGCACAACTCAAATAGTCATTTAAGGCCTGGTTCCTTCTGACTGGATGGGTGTGAGTTTGATGTCATGCAGGGTACAACAAACCAAACAGGATGAGGAGGATGCAGTAGGCCTGGCTGAGAGAGAGAGACACTGAGAAGGGTCGTCCTTTACGCCCTTCTACAAACTGAAGGGCAGGTACAGGCAGCAGAGCCCTCCCAGCTCCACCTGAAAGCCAGCATCAAATAAGGAAGAGAGTGGGAGGGATCTCACTAGGATCCCCAGACAAAGAACGAGCAAATCGTAACAATTGATCGTTAATCATAATAATTTTAACAATAAAACTCATTACTCCTACCTGAGCAATAGTTGAACAGTTTACGGCACAGTCTTACAGTTAGAAAAACAATAATATTAAACTTAACACATCCAGGCTGTAACAAGGAATCAGCGATGAAGTGAAGACCTTCAAATTGTCCTGCGAGTCCAGCTCTTTGTCTCATGTTGGACGTCACTGCAGTCTGTCTGAATCAGCTGGAGGAAAACTATAGGCAGACAAATAGACATGTCAAATAATGTTATGTAACATACTTAATATAACTCTTATGAGTGTTCAACAGCTCATTATTTATTTAATTAAAAACATATTATATTAAATTACTCCAATTATATATATACTGTCATTAATGTTGTTGCAAGCCATAAATGTTTCCTACTTTATGTGGTGGAATAATATATTTTTCAGTTTGACACAGTTTAATTTAAAAATATCTTCCCTTTAAATTGTAAAACTTCAACATTATTACTGTGATAAGCCCCCGGCTTGCAACGCAGCGAATTAGCCGGCGGCTAACCCCACTAGCCTCCGCGTTAGCTCACGGCTAACTGCCGCGGCTAATTCGTGTTTAACTCCCGCGGGTCCGCGGTTAAATCCCGGTTAGCTAGCGGTTAGCTAGCGGTTAGCTCGAGGCTAACTCCGCGGTTGAGTCCGCGGCGTTAAGGTAGCGGCTAGCTAGCTCCGTTAGCTCCGCTAGCTTGCTAACATACATGCGCTATGCTGGAAGGCTAGTCGTCGGCTAAATCACTGGGCGGCTAGTCGTTAGCGTCTGTTAGCAGTTAAGCTATTCACTGACCTAATAAGATGAAGGAAACGGGTCAGGGATGTTGTGTCAGGAGTTTCAGCAAAGCAGCCAGATATAATTTGTGTTTAAAATAAAGGAAAAGGTCATAATGTCAGGTTCTGGCCCCCTACAGTACTGCAGTAATGGTTTGGGGGGTTTTAATGTTTTGGCAGATCATGTTTTCCACTGAGAGCTCTTTTCCCGCCTCTCGTCCCCAGCAGCTGCGTGTGTGAACGTGTGTAAGCTGGTTGGGGTCTGGTTGTCATGGCTACCAGGGTCAACTGCTCCTGTTAGAATGTCAGTTGGAAGACGGGGAAAGAGAGAGAAAATGCTGAAAAATCGCCTCGAACAGGAAGGACTTGTGGCCAAACCGTATTTCCAATCATTGAACCGACTTAACTTTGGGCATCTTGAGGCTTTCCTGAACGTCTAGATGTGTAATTTGTAGGTAAAATGAAGAAATGTGACCTATTCAAAGCGATTCAAAGAAAGGTTACGTCTGCTTTCCTCCAGAAATTTCCCTGCCTTTTTAACATGGCAGTCTATGGAGCTGTGGGTGGGTGTTGCTGGCGCATCTTTGTGTCTGACGCCAAAACTATAAGACTTACAGCTTTAGCAGACGAATTTGAGTGAGAAGACACATTTTCCTACGTTTCTATGTATAAATTATGTCTGTCGTGTGAAATTTGTGGCCACGGGAGCAGTTTCTGTGCAGTTTTTTGACTAACTTTCTTCTCCCCTCCTCACTCTAGCTGATGATGTCATCCACTCTAGCACAAACATTCCGCGCAATACACACCCATTATAAACCCTGAAATTTGAGTAAAAACCTACACAACTCTGAGGCTTCATAGTTTAAAAACGGTAAAAGTTGTCGACAAGTGAAGTGAATCTCTGAAGAGAAGGCAAGAGTACCTACGTTTTAAAGTTTAAATGAAGTCTCTCGGTTAAAGTATGCCAGAGCAGTTCATTGTTGAAAATGTCTGTTGAAATATATTTTTTTTCGGGCTTCTCCATTCATTTCAATTGGGAAATTTGTCGCAGTTTTTTCGCGACTACGTCGCGAAAAAATCTTGTTTGAAAGAACTGTATAGAAGCACACCGAGTCCGATCGAGACGCACGTTTTGATGTATTTTGTGTCTGTGTGCGACGAACGGTATTTGAGTTGAAAGGTTTCGAAAATGCGTAGGAAAAAGTTTAATAATAACTAGACAATTCCCCTGCGGGAAATCGCGAGAGTGATGCAGTGGCCGCAGCAGTCTGCGATACCATGCTATATTGCTGCGACAGTACGATGCTACGATGCTACGATGCTATGATGATGCTACTATGCCAAGATGCTACTACAATGCTATGATGCTAAGATACTAAGATGCTATGATACTAAGATGCTACAAAGCTAAGATACTATGTTGCTACGATGCTAAGATGCTACAATGCAATTATACTAAGATGCTATGATGCTTTAATGATCACCTGTTCATATAGTCATAATATAATCCTGGTGAAAATATTTGCGACTTACGTTGCAAATAATTTCATGTTTGACTACAAAAAGTAATGGTCAGGTCAAGACAGGTATGAAAGTATTCGCGACTTACGTCGCGAATGTCTTTACTAAGTAGCATGTCTTTACTACCATGAGCAGCAGCTATAACAAAAAGCACAACTCAAATAGTCATTTAAGGCCTGGTTCCTTCTGACTGGATGGGTGTGAGTTTGATGTCATGCAGGGTACAACAAACCAAACAGGATGAGGAGGATGCAGTAGGCCTGGCTGAGAGAGAGAGACACTGAGAAGGGTCGTCCTTTACGCCCTTCTACAAACTGAAGGGCAGGTACAGGCAGCAGACCCCTCCCAGCTCCACCTGAAAGCCAGCATCAAATAAGGAAGAGAGTGGGAGGGATCTCACTAGGATCCCCAGACAAAGAACGAGCAAATCGTAACAATTGATCGTTAATCATAATAATTTTAACAATAAAACTCATTACTCCTACCTGAGCAATAGTTGAACAGTTTACGGCACAGTCTTACAGTTAGATAAACAATAATATTAAACTTAACACATCCAGGCTGTAACAAGGAATCAGCGATGAAGTGAAGACCTTCAAATTGTCCTGCGAGTCCAGCTCTTTGTCTCATGTTGGACGTCACTGCAGTCTGTCTGGATCAGCTGGAGGAAAACTATAGGCAGACAAACAGACATGTCAAATAATGTTATGTAACATACTTAATATAACTCTTATGAGTGTTCAACAGCTCATTATTTATTTAATTAAAAACATCATATTATATTAAATTACTCCAATTATATATATACTGTCATTAATGTTGTTGCAAGCCATAAATGTTTCCTACTTTATGTGGTGGAATAATATATTTTTCAGTTTGACACAGTTTAATTTAAAAATATCTTCCCTTTAAATTGTAAAACTTCAACATTATTACTGTGATAAGCACCCGCTAGCAAGGCGGCGAATTAGCCGGCGGCTAACCCCACTAGCCTCCGCGTTAGCTCACGGCGAACTGCCGCGGCTAATTCGTGTTTAACTCCCGCGGGTCCGCGGTTAAATCCCGGTTAGCTAGCGGTTAGTTAGCGGTTAGCTCGAGGCTAACTCCGCGGTTGAGTCCGCGGCGTTAAGCTAGCGGCTAGCTAGCTCCGTTAGCTCCGCTAGCTTGCTAACATACATGAGCTATGCTGGAAGGCTAGTCGTCGGCTAAATCACTGGGCGGCTAGTCGTTAGCGTCTGTTAGCAGTTTAGCTATTCACTGACCTAATAAGATGAAGGAAACGGGTCAGGGATGTTGTGTCAGGAGTTTCAGCAAAGCAGCCAGATATAATTTGTGTTTAAAATAAAGGAAAAGGTCATAATGTCAGGTTCTGGCCCCCTACAGTACTGCAGTAATGGTTTGGGGGGTTTTAATGTTTTGGCAGATCATGTTTTCCACTGAGAGCTCTTTTCCCGCCTCTCGTCCCCAGCAGCTGCGTGTGTGAACGTGTGTAAGCTGGTTGGGGTCTGGTTGTCATGGCTACCAGGGTCAACTGCTCCTGTTAGAATGTCAGTTGGAAGACGGGGAGAGAGAGAGAAAATGCTGAAAAATCGCCTCGAACAGGAAGGACTTGTGGCCAAACCGTATTTCCAATCATTGAACCGACTTAACTTTGGGCATCTTGAGGCTTTCCTGAACGTCTAGATGTGTAATTTGTAGGTAAAATGAAGAAATGTGACCTATTCAAAGCGATTCAAAGAAAGGTTACGTCTGCTTTCCTCCAGAAATTTCCCTGCCTTTTTAACATGGCAGTCTATGGAGCTGTGGGTGGGTGTTGCTGGCGCATCTTTGTGTCTGACGCCAAAACTATAAGACTTACAGCTTTAGCAGACGAATTTGAGTGAGAAGACACATTTTCCTACGTTTCTATGTATAAATTATGTCTGTCGTGTGAAATTTGTGGCCACGGGAGCAGTTTCTGTGCAGTTTTTTGACTAACTTTCTTCTCCCCTCCTCACTCTAGCTGATGATGTCATCCACTCTAGCACAAACATTCCGCGCAATACACACCCATTATAAACCCTGAAATTTGAGTAAAAACCTACACAACTCTGAGGCTTCATAGTTTAAAAACGGTAAAAGTTGTCGCTAAGTGAAGTGAATCTCTGAAGAGAAGGCAAGAGTACCTACGTTTTAAAGTTTAAATGAAGTCTCTCGGTTAAAGTATGCCAGAGCAGTTCATTGTTGAAAATGTCTGTTGAATTTTTATTTTTTTCGGGCTTCTCCATTCATTTCAATTGGGAAATTTGTCGCAGTTTTTTCGCGACTACGTCGCGAAAAAATCTTGTTTGAAAGAACTGTATAGAAGCACACCGAGTCCGATCGAGACGCACGTTTTGATGTATTTTGTGTCTGTGTGCGACGAACGGTATTTGAGTTGAAAGGTTTCGAAAATGCGTAGGAAAAAGTTTAATAATAACTAGACAATTCCCCTGCGGGAAATCGCGAGAGTGATGCAGTGGCCGCAGCAGTCTGCGATACCATGCTATATTGCTGTGATAGTACGATGCTACGATGATGCTACTATGCCAAGATGCTACTACAATGCTATGATGCTAAGATACTAAGATGCTATGATACTAAGATGCTACAAAGCTAAGATACTATGTTGCTACGATGCTAAGATGTTACAATGCAATTATACTAAGATGCTAGGATGCTTTAATGATCACCTATTCATATAGTCATAATATAATCCTGGTGAAAATATTTGCGACTTACGTTGCAAATAATTTCATGTTTGACTACAAAAAGTAATGGTCAGGTCAAGACAGGTATGAAAGTATTCGTATACTTAAGTCGCGAATGTCTTTACTAAGTAGCATGTCTTTACTACCATGAGCAGCAGCTATAACAAAAAGTACAACTCAAATAGTCATTTAAGGCCTGGTTCCTTCTGACTGGATGGGTGTGAGTTTGATGTCATGCAGGGTACAACAAACCAAACAGGATGAGGAGGATGCAGTAGGCCTGGCTGAGAGAGAGAGACACTGAGAAGGGTCGTCCTTTACGCCCTTCTACAAACTGAAGGGCAGGTACAGGCAGCAGACCCCTCCCAGCTCCACCTGAAAGCCAGCATCAAATAAGGAAGAGAGTGGGAGGGATCTCACTAGGATCCCCAGACAAAGAACGAGCAAATCGTAACAATTGATCGTTAATCATAATAATTTTAACAATAAAACTCATTACTCCTACCTGAGCAATAGTTGAACAGTTGACGGCACAGTCTTACAGTTAGATAAACAATAATATTAAACTTAACACATCCAGGCTGTAACAAGGAATCAGCGATGAAGTGAAGACCTTCAAATTGTCCTGCGAGTCCAGCTCTTTGTCTCATGTTGGACGTCACTGCAGTCTGTCTGGATCAGCTGGAGGAAAACTATAGGCAGACAAATAGACATGTCAAATAATGTTATGTAACATACTTAATATAACTCTTATGAGTGTTCAACAGCTCATTATTTATTTAATTAAAAACATCATATTATATTAAATTACTCCAATTATATATACACTATATTACCAAAAGTATTCGCTCACCCATTCAAATGATCAGAATCAGGTGTTCTAATCACTTGGCCTGGCCCCAGGTGTATAAATTCAAGCACTCAGGCATGCAGACTGTGAAACAAGACATTTGTGAAAGAATGGGCCGCTCTCAGGAGCTCAGTGAATTCCAGCGTGGAACTGTCATAGGATGCCACTTGTGCAACAAATCCAGTCGTGAAATTTCCTCGCTCCTAAATATTCCACAGTCAACTGTCAGCTCTATTATAACAAAATGGAAGCGTTTGGGAAAAACAGCAACTCAGCCACGAAGTGGTAGGCCACGTAAAGTGACGGAGAGGGGTCAGCGGATGCTGAAGCGCATAGTGCAAAGAGGTCGCCGACTTTCTGCACAGTCAATTGCTACAGAGCTAAAAACTTCATGTGACCTTCAGATTAGCCCAAGTACAGTACGCAGAGAGCTTCATGGAATGGGTTTCCATGGCCGAGCAGCTGCAGCCAAGCCACACATCACCAAGTGCAATGCAAGGCGTCGGATGCAATGGTGTAAAGCACGCCGCCACTGGCCTCTAGAGCAGTGGAGACGCGTTCTCTGGAGTGATGAATCACGCTTTTCCATCTGGCAATCTGATGGACGAGTCTGGGTTTGGAGGTTGCCAGGAGAACGGTACATTTCAGATTGCATTGTGCCAACTGTGAAATTTGGTGGAGGAGGAATTATGGTATGGGGTTGTTTTTCAGGAGCTGGGCTTGGCCCCTTAGTTCCAGTGAAAGGAACATTGAATGCTTCAGGATACCAAAACATTTTGGACAATTCCATGCTCCCAACCTTGTGGGAACAGTTTGGAGCGGGCCCCTTCCTCTTCCAACATGACTGTGCACCAGTGCACAAAGCAAGGTCCATAAAGACGTGGATGACAGAGTCTGGTGTGGATGAACTTGACTGGCCTGCACAGAGTCCTGACCTGAACCCGATAGAACACCTTTGGGATGAATTAGAGCGGAGACTGAGAGCCAGGCCTTCTCGACCAACATCAGTGTGTGACCTCACCAATGCGCTTTTGGAAGAATGGTCAAAAATTCCTATAAACACTCTCCTCAACCTTGTGGACAGTCTTCCCAGAAGAGTTGAAGCTGTAATAGCTGCAAAAGGTGGACCGACATCATATTGAATTCTATGAGTTAGGAATGGGATGGCACTTCAGTTCATGGAATGAGTAAAGGCAGGTGAGCGAATACTTTTGGTAATATAGTGTATATACTGTCATTAATGTTGTTGCAAGCCATAAATGTTTCCTACTTTATGTGGTGGAATAATATATTTTTCAGTTTGACACAGTTTCATTTAAAAATATCTTCCCTTTAAATTGTAAAACTTCAACATTATTACTGTGATAAGCACCCGCTAGCAAGGCGGCGAATTAGCCGGCGGCTAACCCCACTAGCCTCCGCGTTAGCTCACGGCGAACTGCCGCGGCTAATTCGTGTTTAACTCCCGCGGGTCCGCGGTTAAATCCCGGTTAGCTAGCGGTTAGTTAGCGGTTAGCTCGAGGCTAACTCCGCGGTTGAGTCCGCGGCGTTAAGCTAGCGGCTAGCTAGCTCCGTTAGCTCCGCTAGCTTGCTAACATACATGAGCTATGCTGGAAGGCTAGTCGTCGGCTAAATCACTGGGCGGCTAGTCGTTAGCGTCTGTTAGCAGTTTAGCTATTCACTGACCTAATAAGATGAAGGAAACGGGTCAGGGATGTTGTGTCAGGAGTTTCAGCAAAGCAGCCAGATATAATTTGTGTTTAAAATAAAGGAAAAGGTCATAATGTCAGGTTCTGGCCCCCTACAGTACTGCAGTAATGGTTTGGGGGGTTTTAATGTTTTGGCAGATCATGTTTTCCACTGAGAGCTCTTTTCCCGCCTCTCGTCCCCAGCAGCTGCGTGTGTGAACGTGTGTAAGCTGGTTGGGGTCTGGTTGTCATGGCTACCAGGGTCAACTGCTCCTGTTAGAATGTCAGTTGGAAGACGGGGAGAGAGAGAGAAAATGCTGAAAAATCGCCTCGAACAGGAAGGACTTGTGGCCAAACCGTATTTCCAATCATTGAACCGACTTAACTTTGGGCATCTTGAGGCTTTCCTGAACGTCTAGATGTGTAATTTGTGGGTAAAATGAAGAAATGTGACCTATTCCAAGCGATTCAAAGAAAGGTTACGTCTGCTTTCCTCCAGAAATTTCCCTGCCTTTTTAACATGGCAGTCTATGGAGCTGTGGGTGGGTGTTGCTGGCGCATCTTTGTGTCTGACGCCAAAACTATAAGACTTACAGCTTTAGCAGACGAATTTGAGTGAGAAGACACATTTTCCTACGTTTCTATGTATAAATTATGTCTGTCGTGTGAAATTTGTGGCCACGGGAGCAGTTTCTGTGCAGTTTTTTGACTAACTTTCTTCTCCCCTCCTCACTCTAGCTGATGATGTCATCCACTCTAGCACAAACATTCCGCGCAATACACACCCATTATAAACCCTGAAATTTGAGTAAAAACCTACACAACTCTGAGGCTTCATAGTTTAAAAACGGTAAAAGTTGTCGACAAGTGAAGTGAATCTCTGAAGAGAAGGCAAGAGTACCTACGTTTTAAAGTTTAAATGAAGTCTCTCGGTTAAAGTATGCCAGAGCAGTTCATTGTTGAAAATGTCTGTTGAAATATTTTTTTTTTCGGGCTTCTCCATTCATTTCAATAGGGAAATTTGTCGCAGTTTTTTCGCGACTACGTCGCGAAAAAATCTTGTTTGAAAGAACTGTATAGAAGCACACCGAGTCCGATCGAGACGCACGTTTTGATGTATTTTGTGTCTGTGTGCGACGAACCGTATTTGAGTTGAAAGGTTTCGAAAATGCGTAGGAAAAAGTTTAATAATAATAATAATAAGAAGAAAAACGTAGTGAAGAACAATAGTTTGCAGTGCTTCGCACTGCAAACTATTGACCCCCATAGCTTTGCTATGAGGGGGGTCAATAGTTTGCATTGCGTAGCACTGCATCACTAATAATAATAACTAGACAATTCCCCTGCGGGAAATCGCGAGAGTGATGCAGTGGCCGCAGCAGTCTGCGATACCATGCTATATTGCTGTGATAGTACGATGCTATGATGATGCTACTATGCCAAGATACTAAGATGCTATGATACTAAGATGCTACAAAGCTAAGATACTATGTTGCTACGATGCTAAGATGCTACAATGCAATTATACTAAGATGCTATGATGCTTTAATGATCACCTGTTCATATAGTCATAATATAATCCTGGTGAAAATATTTGCGACTTACGTCGCAAATAATTTCATGTTTGACTACAAAAAGTAATGGTCAGGTCAAGACAGGTATGAAAGTATTCGCGACTTACGTCGCGAATGTCTTTACTAAGTAGCATGTCTTTACTACCATGAGCAGCAGCTATAACAAAAAGCACAACTCAAATAGTCATTTAAGGCCTGGTTCCTTCTGACTGGATGGGTGTGAGTTTGATGTCATGCAGGGTACAACAAACCAAACAGGATGAGGAGGATGCAGTAGGCCTGGCTGAGAGAGAGAGACACTGAGAAGGGTCGTCCTTTACGCCCTTCTACAAACTGAAGGGCAGGTACAGGCAGCAGAGCCCTCCCAGCTCCACCTGAAAGCCAGCATCACATAAGGAAGAGAGTGGGAGGGATCTCACTAGGATCCCCAGACAAAGAACGAGCAAATCGTAACAATTGATCGTTAATCATAATAATTTTAACAATAAAACTCATTACTCCTACCTGAGCAATAGTTTAACAGTTTACGGCACAGTCTTACAGTTAGATAAACAATAATATTAAACTTAACACATCCAGGCTGTAACAAGGAATCAGCGATGAAGTGAAGACCTTCAAATTGTCCTGCGAGTCCAGCTCTTTGTCTCATGTTGGACGTCACTGCAGTCTGTCTGGATCAGCTGGAGGAAAACTATAGGCAGAAAAATAGACATGTCAAATAATGTTATGTAACATACTTAATATAACTCTTATGAGTGTTCAACAGCTCATTATTTATTTAATTAAAAACATCATATTATATTAAATTACTCCAATTATATATATATACTGTCATTAATGTTGTTGCAAGCCATAAATGTTTCCTACTTTATGTGGTGGAATAATATATTTTTCAGTTTGACACAGTTTAATTTAAAAATATCTTCCCTTTAAATTGTAAAACTTCAACATTATTACTGTGATAAGCACCCGCTAGCAAGGCGGCGAATTAGCCGGCGGCTAACCCCACTAGCCTCCGCGTTAGCTCACGGCGAACTGCCGCGGCTAATTCGTGTTTAACTCCCGCGGGTCCGCGGTTAAATCCCGGTTAGCTAGCGGTTAGTTAGCGGTTAGCTCGAGGCTAACTCCGCGGTTGAGTCCGCGGCGTTAAGCTAGCGGCTAGCTAGCTCCGTTAGCTCCGCTAGCTTGCTAACATACATGAGCTATGCTGGAAGGCCAGTCGTCGGCTAAATCACTGGGCGGCTAGTCGTTAGCGTCTGTTAGCAGTTTAGCTATTCACTGACCTAATAAGATGAAGGAAACGGGTCAGGGATGTTGTGTCAGGAGTTTCAGCAAAGCAGCCAGATATAATTTGTGTTTAAAATAAAGAAAAAGGTCATAATGTCAGGTTCTGGCCCCCTACAGTACTGCAGTAATGGTTTGGGGGGTTTTAATGTTTTGGCAGATCATGTTTTCCACTGAGAGCTCTTTTCCCGCCTCTCGTCCCCAGCAGCTGCGTGTGTGAACGTGTGTAAGCTGGTGGGGGTCTGGTTGTCATGGCTACCAGGGTCAACTGCTCCTGTTAGAATGTCAGTTGGAAGACGGGGAGAGAGAGAGAAAATGCTGAAAAATCGCCTCGAACAGGAAGGACTTGTGGCCAAACCGTATTTCCAATCATTGAACCGACTTAACTTTGGGCATCTTGAGGCTTTCCTGAACGTCTAGATGTGTAATTTGTAGGTAAAATGAAGAAATGTGACCTATTCAAAGCGATTCAAAGAAAGGTTACGTCTGCTTTCCTCCAGAAATTTCCCTGCCTTTTTAACATGGCAGTCTATGGAGCTGTGGGTGGGTGTTGCTGGCGCATCTTTGTGTCTGACGCCAAAACTATAAGACTTACAGCTTTAGCAGACGAATTTGAGTGAGAAGACACATTTTCCTACGTTTCTATGTATAAATTATGTCTGTCGTGTGAAATTTGTGGCCACGGGAGCAGTTTCTGTGCAGTTTTTTGACTAACTTTCTTCTCCCCTCCTCACTCTAGCTGATGATGTCATCCACTCTAGCACAAACATTCCGCGCAATACACACCCATTATAAACCCTGAAATTTGAGTAAAAACCTACACAACTCTGAGGCTTCATAGTTTAAAAACGGTAAAAGTTGTCGCTAAGTGAAGTGAATCTCTGAAGAGAAGGCAAGAGTACCTACGTTTTAAAGTTTAAATGAAGTCTCTCGGTTAAAGTATGCCAGAGCAGTTCATTGTTGAAAATGTCTGTTGAATTTTTTTTTTTTTCGGGCTTCTCCATTCATTTCAATAGGGAAATTTGTCGCAGTTTTTTCGCGACTACGTCGCGAAAAAATCTTGTTTGAAAGAACTGTATAGAAGCACACCGAGTCCGATCGAGACGCACGTTTTGATGTATTTTGTGTCTGTGTGCGGCGAACGGTATTTGAGTTGAAAGGTTTCGAAAATGCGTAGGAAAAAGTTTAATAATAATAATAATAATAATAATAATAAGAAGAAAAACGTAGTGAAGAACAATAGTTTGCAGTGCTTCGCACTGCAAACTATTGACCCCCATAGCTTTGCTATGAGGGGGGTCAATAGTTTGCATTGCGTAGCACTGCATCACTAATAATAAGAAGAAAAACGTAGTGAAGAACAATAGTTTGCAGTGCTTCGCACTGCAAACTATTGACTCCCATAGCTTTGCTATGAGGGTCAATAGTTTGCATTGCGTAGCACTGCATCACTAATAACTAGACAATTCCCCTGCGGGAAATCGCGAGAGTGATGCAGTGGCCGCAGCAGTCTGCGATACCATGCTATATTGCTGTGATAGTACGATGCTATGATGATGCTACTATGCCAAGATGCTACTACAATGCTATGATGCTAAGATACTAAGATGCTATGATACTAAGATGCTACAAAGCTAAGA
The DNA here is from genome assembly GCF_963514085.1 of Chelon labrosus. Taxonomy (NCBI): domain Eukaryota; kingdom Metazoa; phylum Chordata; class Actinopteri; order Mugiliformes; family Mugilidae; genus Chelon; species Chelon labrosus. The sequence continues at coordinate 38,518,383 of NC_140337.1, read as the reverse complement.
TACTATGTTGCTACGATGCTAAGATGCTACAATGCAATTATACTAAGATGCTATGATGCTTTAATGATCACCTGTTCATATAGTCATAATATAATCCTGGTGAAAATATTTGCGACTTACGTTGCAAATAATTTCATGTTTGACTACAAAAAGTAATGGTCAGGTCAAGACAGGTATGAAAGTATTCGCGACTTACGTCGCGAATGTCTTTACTAAGTAGCATGTCTTTACTACCATGAGCAGCAGCTATAACAAAAAGCACAACTCAAATAGTCATTTAAGGCCTGGTTCCTACTGACTGGATGGGTGTGAGTTTGATGTCATGCAGGGTACAACAAACCAAACAGGACGAGGAGGATGCAGCAGGCCTGGCTGAGAGAGAGAGACACTGAGAAGGGTCGTCCTTTATGCTTCGCCTTCTACAAACTGAAGGGCAGGTACATGCAGCAGACCCCTCCCAGCTCCACCTGAAAGCCAGCATCAAATAAGGAAGAGAGTGGGAGGGATCGTCACACCACCACCTTTAAGAGGGGTGTCCTCACTAGGATCCCCAGACAAAGAACGAGCAAATCGTAATAATTGATTGTTAATCATAATAATTTTAACAATAAAACTCATTACTCCTACCTGAGCAATAGTTTAACAGTTTACGGCACAGTCTTACAGTTAGAAAAACGTCAATATTAAACTTAACACATCCAGGCTGTAACAAGGAATCAGCGATGAAGTGAAGACCTTCAAATTGTCCTGTTAGTCCAGCTCTTTGTCTCATGTTGGACGTCACTGCAGTCTGTCTGGATCAGCTGGAGGAAAACTATACGCAGACAAATAGACATGTCAAATAATGTTATGTAACATACTGAATATAACTCTTATGAGTGTTCAACAGCTCATTATTTATTTAATTAAAAATATTATTATTATTATTATATTAAATTACTCCAATTATTTATATATACTGTCATTAATGTTGTTACAAGCCATAAACGTTTCCTACTTTATGTGGTGGAATAATATATTTTTCAGTTTGACACAGTTTTAGTGGCTAACCCCACTAGCCTCCGCGTTAGCTCGCGGCTAACTCCCGCGGGTCCGCGGTTAAATCCCGGTTAGCTCGCGGTTAAGTCCCGGTTAGCTCGCGGTTAAATCCCGGTTAGCTTGCGGTTAGCTCGAGGCTAGCTCGCGGTTAGCTCGAGGCTAACTCCGCGGTTTAGTCCGCGGCGGTTAGCTAGCTGCTAGCTCCGCTAGCTCGCTAACATACATGAGCTATGCTGGAAGGCTAGCCTAAGGCTAAAACATTGGGCAGCTAGTAGTTAACTTCTATTAACAGTTCAGCTATGTTGGGCACAAACACTTAACATATAAATAATTCTAGAAACTCACTTACCTAATAAAGTGATAGCACCAACAGAGGAGGGAGGGAGAGAGAGAGGGAAGGAGGGAGAGGGAGAGAGAGAGCGAGAGGGAGAGGGGGGGGGGGGTCATGGAGTGTTCTGTCTCCCCATTGTAACAGTGTGAGAGTCCCTAATGTTTTGTCAGTCTGTGTCTGTAATGCTATAGTGGGAGGGGAGGTGGGGGGGTTGGAGTGGGGGGGTCATAGTGTCAGGTTCTGGCTCCCTACTATAGTCCTGTAATGGGTTTAGGGGGTCATAATGTTTTGGCAGTCTGTGTCTGTAATGCTTAAATGGAGTGGGGGGGGGGGGGGGGGGGGTCATAGTGTCAGATTCTGGCTCCCTACTATAGTCCTGTAATGGGTTGAGGGGTCATAATGTTTTGGCAGTCTGTGTCTGTAATGCTATAGTGGGAGGGGGGGTGGGGGGGGTTGGAGTGGGGGGGTCATAATGTCAGGTTCTGGCCCCCTACAGTACTGCAGTAATGGTTTGAGGGGGTTTTAATGTTTTGGCAGTTCCTGTTATCCACTGAGAACTCTTTTCCCGCCACTCGGGTCTGGTTGTCATGGCTACCAGGGTCAACTGCTGCTCCTTCTCCTTCTCCCTCTCACCTCTGCCTGAGTCAGAGGGAAAGTGCAAACTAGGATTTGCCCTCCGAACAAATGCTTGTATCTCAAAAACTACAAGTGCTATCGAGAAAACAAACACATCGTGAGCGTCAGCCAAGGGTTTTCTACAATTTAGTGTTGTCGCCACGCGCGTACTGCCAAAATTGTGGCCGTAGTCGTTTTGGAAAGAAAGTATGCGACACGAAAATCGTCGAGAAATCCCTCTCGATTTCCACATACACACACATGGGGAAAAATTCGAAAAGCTGGCGCCGCACTCCTCGCTCAGAGGAGCCTCCAGTCCAAACCGTACGTCCCACACAAATCAAACCAACACCATCTTAAAGCCAACAAAAATCCCTACGTTTTTATGTATTTTTTATCTCTCTACCTCAAAAACTGTGGCCACCACATGAGATTGAACCTTTTTTTTTCAGAATATCACCAAAACTCTGAAGTTAGAGTGAGCGTCAGAGGGAGGGATTTTTAATTTTTTTCCCCAGATTTCACCAAACGTAAACTGCGACCCTGACCAAACCGTAAAAGGTATCGAAACGCCGTTTTCAGGAAGAGAAAGCTACACTTCCCGTGCCTCGTACAAACTTCCAAGCAAGTTTCTACTACAAAGCATGGCCGAGTAATCACTGGAAAAAGCCAAGCTGTAAATTTTGGAATGTTGCCGCTTTTTTCGGGCTTCTCCATTCATTTCAATGGGAAATTGATCGCTTTTTTTTCGCGACTACGTCGCGAAAAAATCTTGTTTGAAAGAACTGTATAGAAGCACACCGAGTCCGATCGAGACGCACGTTTTGATGTATTTTGTGTCTGTGTGCGACGAACGGTATTTGAGTTGAAAGGTTTCGAAAATGCGTAGGAAAAAGTTTAATAATAATAATAATAACTAGACAATTCCCCTGCGGGAAATCGCGAGAGTGATGCAGTGGCCGCAGCAGTCTGCGATACCATGCTATATTGCTGCGACAGTACGATGCTACGATGCTATGATGATGCTACTATGCCGAGATGCTACTACAATGCTATGATGCTATGATACTAAGATGCTACAAAGCTAAGATACTATGTTGCTACGATGCTAAGATGCTACAATGCAATTATACTAAGATGCTATGATGCTTTAATGATCACCTGTTCATATAGTCATAATATAATCCTGGTGAAAATATTTGCGACTAACGTTGCAAATAATTTCATGTTTGACTACAAAAAGTAATGGTCAGGTCAAGACAGGTATGAAAGTATTCGCGACTTACGTCGCGAATGTCTTTACTAAGTAGCATGTCTTTACTACCATGAGCAGCAGCTATAACAAAAAGCACAACTCAAATAGTCATTTAAGGCCTGGTTCCTTCTGACTGGATGGGTGTGAGTTTGATGTCATGCAGGGTACAACAAACCAAACAGGATGAGGAGGATGCAGTAGGCCTGGCTGAGAGAGAGAGACACTGAGAAGGGTCGTCCTTTATGCTTCGCCTTCTACAAACTGAAGGGCAGGTACAGGCAGCAGAGCCCTCCCAGCTCCACCTGAAAGCCAGCATCAAATAAGGAAGAGAGTGGGAGGGATCGTCACACCCCCACCTTTAAGAGGGGTGTCCTCACTAGGATCCCCAGACAAAGAACGAGCAAATCGTAATAATTGATCGTTAATCATAATAATTTTAACAATAAAACTCATTACTCCTACCTGAGCAATAGTTTAACAGTTTACGGCACAGTCTTACAGTTAGAAAAACGTCAATATTAAACTTAACACATCCAGGCTGTAACAAGGAATCAGCGATGAAGTGAAGACCTTCAAACTGTCCTGTTAGTCCAGCTCTTTGTCTCATGTTGGACGTCACTGCAGTCTGTCTGGATCAGCTGGAGGAAAACTATACGCAGACAAATAGACATGTCAAATAATGTTATGTAACATACTTAATATAACTCTTATGAGTGTTCAACAGCTCATTATTTATTTAACTAAAAATATCATATTATATTAAATTACTCCAATTATTTATATATACTGTCATTAATGTTGTTACAAGCCATAAACGTTTCCTACTTTATGTGGTGGAATAATATATTTTTCAGTTTGACACAGTTTTAGTGGCTAACCCCACTAGCCTCCGCGTTAGCTCGCGGCTAACTCCCGCGGCTAACTCGCGGTTAAGTCCCGCGGGTCCGCGGTTAAATCCCGGTTAGCTCGCGGTTAAGTCCCGGTTAGCTCGCGGTTAAATCCCGGTTAGCTTGCGGTTAGCTCGAGGCTAACTCCGCGGTTTAGTCCGCGGCGGTTAGCTAGCTGCTAGCTCCGCTAGCTCGCTAACATAAATGAGCTATGCTGGAAGGCTAGCCTAAGGCTAAAACATTGGGCAGCTAGTAGTTAACTTCTATTAACAGTTCAGCTATGTTGGGCACAAACACTTAACATATAAATAATTCTAGAAACTCACTTACCTAATAAAGTGATAGCACCAACAGAGGAGGGAGGGAGAGAGAGATGGAAGGAGGGAGAGGGAGAGAGAGAGGGAGAGAGGGGGGGGGGGGGTCATGGAGTGTTCTGTCTCCCCATTGTAACAGTCTGAGAGTCCCTAATGTTTTGTCAGTCTGTGTCTGTAATGCTATAGTGGGAGGGGAGGTGGGGGGGTTGGAGTGGGGGGGGTCATAGTGTCAGGTTCTGGCTCCCTACTATAGTCCTGTAATAGGTTTAGGGGGTCATAATGTTTTGGCAGTCTGTGTCTGTAATGCTTAAATGGAGTGGAGGGGGGGGGGGTCATAGTGTCAGATTCTGGCTCCCTACTATAGTCCTGTAATGGGTTGAGGGGTCATAATGTTTTGGCAGTCTGTGTCTGTAATGCTATAGTGGGAGGGGGGGTGGGGGGGGTTGGAGTGGGGGGGTCATAATGTCAGGTTCTGGCCCCCTACAGTACTGCAGTAATGGTTTGGGGGGGTTTTAATGTTTTGGCAGATCCTGTTATCCACTGAGAACTCTTTTCCCGCCACTCGGGTCTGGTTGTCATGGCTACCAGGGTCAACTGCTGCTCCTTCTCCTTCTCTCTCTCACCTCTGCCTGAGTCAGAGGGAAAGTGCAAACTAGGATTTGCCCTCCGAACAAATACTTGTATCTCAAAAACTACAAGTGCTATCGAGAAAACAAACACATCGTGAGCGTCAGCCAAGGGTTTTCTACAATTTAGTGTTGTTGCCACGCGCGTACTGCCAAAATTGTGGCCGTAGTCGTTTTGGAAAGAAAGTATGCGACACGAAAATCGTCGAGAAATCCCTCTCGATTTCCACATACACACACATGGGGAAAAATTCGAAAAGCTGGCGCCGCACTCCTCGCTCAGAGGAGCCTCCAGTCCAAACCGTACGTCCCACACAAATCAAACCAACACCATCTTAAAGCCAACAAAAATCCCTACGTTTTTATGTATTTTTTATCTCTCTACCTCAAAAACTGTGGCCACCACATGAGATTGAACCTTTTTTTTTCAGAATATCACCGAAACTCTGAAGTTAGAGTGAGGCTCAGAGGGAGGGATTTTTAATTTTTTTCCCCAGATTTCACCAAACGTAAACTGCGACCCTGACCAAACCGTAAAAGGTATCGAAACGCCGTTTTCAGGAAGAGAAAGCTACACTTCCCGTGCCTCGTACAAACTTCCAAGCAAGTTTCTACTACAAAGCATGGCCGAGTAATCGCTGGACAAAGCCAAGCTGGACATTTTGGAATGTTGCCGCTTTTTTCGGGCTTCTCCATTCATTTCAATGGGAAATTGATCGCGTTTTTTTCGCGACTACGTCGCGAAAAAATCTTGTTTGAAAGAACTGTATAGAAGCACACCGAGTCCGATCGAGACGCACGTTTTGATGTATTTTGTGTCTGTGTGCGACGAACGGTATTTGAGTTGAAAGGTTTCGAAAATCGGCCGTAGGAAAAAGTTTAATAATAATAAGAAGAAAAACGTAGTGAAGAACAATAGTTTGCAGTGCTTCGCACTGCAAACTATTGACCCCCATAGCTTTGCTATGAGGGGGGTCAATAGTTTGCATTGCGTAGCACTGCATCACTAATAATAATAAGAAGAAAAACGTAGTGAAGAACAATAGTTTGCAGTGCTTCGCACTGCAAACTATTGACTCCCATAGCTTTGCTATGAGGGTCAATAGTTTGCATTGCGTAGCACTGCATCACTAACTAGAAAATTCCCGCAGGAAATTTTGAGAGTGCCGAGTGGGCTGTTGCCGGGGTTCTGTATTGAAAAAGCACACCTCAAATAGTAATTTTTAACATGTATATTTACACACATGAGCCACTAATTCTAGCATTAGCCGCTAATGTTAGCAATTAGCATGTCTTTACTACCATGAGCGGCTAGCACGCTAGCTACTCATGGCAGTAAAGCATTAACCACAAATGTTAGCAATTAGCATGTCTTTACTACCATGAGCAGCTAGCATGCTGGCTGCTCTTGGTAGTAAAGCATTAGCCACTAATGTTAGCAATTAGCATGTCTTTACTAAGTAGCATGTCTTTACTACCATGAGAAGGGTCGTCCTTTATGCCCTTCTACAAACTGAAGGGCAGGTACAGGCAGCAGACCCCTCCCAGCTCCACCTGAAAGCCAGCATCAAATAAGGAAGAGAGTGGGAGGGATCGTCACACCCCCACCTTTAAGAGGGCTGTCCTCACTAGGATCCCCAGACAAAGAACGAGCAAATCGTAATAATTGATCGTTAATCATAATAATTTTAACAATAAAACTCATTACTCCTACCTGAGCAATAGTTTAACAGTTTACGGCACAGTCTTACAGTTAGAAAAACGTCAATATTAAACTTAACACATCCAGGCTGTAACAAGGAATCAGCGATGAAGTGAAGACCTTCAAACTGTCCTGTTAGTCCAGCTCTTTGTCTCATGATGGACGTCACCGCAGTCTGTCTGGATCAGCTGGAGGAAAACTATACGCAGACAAATAGACATGTCAAATAATGTTATGTAACATACTGAATATAACTCTTATGAGTGTTCAACATCTCATTATTTATTTAATTAAAAATATCATATAATATTAAATTACTCCAATTATTTATATATACTGTCATTAATGTTGTTACAAGCCATAAACGTTTCCTACTTTATGTGGTGGAATAATATATTTTTCAGTTTGACACAGTTTTAGTGGCTAACCCCACTAGCCTCCGCGTTAGCTCGCGGCTAACTCCCGCGGCTAACTCGCGGTTAAGTCCCGCGGGTCCGCGGTTAAATCCCGGTTAGCTCGCGGTTAAGTCCCGGTTAGCTCGCGGTTAAATCCCGGTTAGCTTGCGGTTAGCTCGAGGCTAGCTCGCGGTTAGCTCGAGGCTAACTCCGCGGTTTAGTCCGCGGCGGTCAGCTAGCTGCTAGCTCCGCTAGCTCGCTAACATACATGAGCTATGCTGGAAGGCTAGCCTAAGGCTAAAACATTGGGCGGCGAGTAGTTAACTTCTATTAACAGTTCAGCTATGTTGGGCACAAACACTTAACATATAAATAATTCTAGAAACTCACTTACCTAATAAAGTGATAGCACCAACAGAGGAGGGAGGGAGAGAGAGAGGGAAGGAGGGAGAGGGAGAGAGAGAGCGAGGGGGGGGGGGGGGGGGGTCATGGAGTGTTCTGTCTCCCCATTGTAACAGTCTGAGAGTCCCTAATGTTTTGTCAGTCTGTGTCTGTAATGCTATAGTGGGAGGGGAGGTGGGGGGGTTGGAGTGGGGGGGTCATAGTGTCAGGTTCTGGCTCCCTACTATAGTCCTGTAATGGGTTTAGGGGGTCATAATGTTTTGGCAGTCTATTACTGTAATGCTTAAATGGAGTGGAGGGAGGGGGGTCATAGTGTCAGATTCTGGCTCCCAACTATAGTCCTGTAATGGGTTAAGTGGTCATAATGTTTTGGCAGTCTGTGTCTGTAATGCTATAGTGGGAGGGGAGGTGGGGGGGTTGGAGTGGGGGGGTCTTAGTGTCAGGTTCTGGCTCCTTACTATAGTCCTGTAATGGGTTTAGGGGGTCATAATGTTTTGGCAGTCTGTGTCTGTAATGCTTAAATGGAGTGGGGGGGGGGGGGGGGGGGGTCATAGTGTCAGATTCTGGCCCCCTACAGTACTGCAGTAATGGTTTGAGGGGGCTTTAATGTTTTGGCAGACCCTGTTATCCACTGAGAACTCTTTTCCCGCCACTCGGGTCTGGTTGTCATGGCTACCAGGGTCAACTGCTGCTCCTTCTCCTTTTCCCTCTCACCTCTGCCTGAGTCAGGCAGAGGGAAAGTGCAGACTAGGATTTGCCCTCCGAACAAATGCTTGTATCTCAAAAACTACAAGTGCTATCGAGAAAACAAACACATCGTGAGCGTCAGCCAAGGGTTTTCTACAATTTAGTGTTGTTGCCACGCGCGTACTGCCAAAATTGTGGCCGTAGTCGTTTTGGAAAGAAAGTATGCGACACGAAAAATCGTCGAGAAATCCCTCTCGATTTCCACATACACACACATGGGGAAAAATTCGAAAAGCTGTCGCCGCACTCCTCGCTCAGAGGAGCCTCCAGTCCAAACCGTACGTCCCACACATATTAAACCAACACCATCTTAAAGCCAACAAAAATCCCTACGTTTTTATGTATTTTTTATCTCTGTATCTCAAAAACTGTGGCCACCACGTGAGATTGAACCTTTTTTTTTCAGAATATCACCGAAACTCTGAAGCTAGAGTGACAGTTAGAGTGGGCCATAGAGCCCCATTATAAACGCTGATTTTTAATCTTTTTCCCCAAATTTCACCAAAACGTAAACTGCGACCCTGACCAAACCGTAAAAGGTATCGAAACGCCGTTTTCAGGAAGAGAAAGCTACACTTCCCGTGCCTCGTACAAACTTCCAAGCATTTTTCTACTACAAAGCATGGCCGAGTAATCGCTCGACAAAGCCAAGCTGGAAATTTTGGAATGTTGCCGCTTTTTTCGGGCTTCTCCATTCATTTCAATGGGAAATTTCTCGCGGTTTTTCGCGAATAAATTCGCGAAAAACTCACGAATCCCTTATAAAAGTAATAGCACGGGATTCGGGATCAAAACACACGTTTTGATATATCATGTGTTGGGGTCCTCTCGCTGGTTCGGGCCGCATTCTTCGGCGAAAAAGGGCGGAAAATGAATAATAACTAGAAAATTCCCGCGGAAATTTTTGAAGTGCCGAGTGGGCTGTTGCCGGGGTTGTGTATTGAAAAAGCACACCTCAAATAGTCATTTTTAACATGTATATTTACACACATGAGCCACTAATTCTACCATTAGCCACAATTGTTAGCAATTAGCATGTCTTTACATGCAGTCAAGCATTAGCTGCTAATGTTAGCAATTAGCATGTCTTTACGACCATGAGCAGCTAGCACGCTGGCCGCTCTTGGTAGTAAAGCATTAGCCACTAATGTTAGCAATTAGCATGTCTTTACTAAGTAGCATGTCTTTACTACCATGAGCAGCAGCTATAACAAAAAGCACAACTCAAATAGTCATTTAAGGCCTGGTTCCTACTGACAGGAGGGGTGTGAGTTTGATGTCATGCAGGGTACAACAAACCAAACAGGATGAGGAGGATGCAGTAGGTCTGGCTGAGAGACAGAGAGACACTGATAAGGGTCGTCCTTTATGCTTCGCCTTCTACAAACTGAAGGGCAGGTACAGGCAGCAGACCCCTCCCAGCTCCACCTGAAAGCCAGCATCAAATAAGGAAGAGAGCGGGACGGATCGTCACACCCCCACTTTTAAGAGGGGTGTCCTCACTAGGATCCCCAGACAAAGAACGAGCAAATCGTGATAATTGATCGTTAATCATAATAATTTTAACAATAAAACTCATTACTCCTACCTGAGCAATAGTTGAACAGTTTACGGCACAGTCTTACAGTTAGAAAAACATCAATATTAAACTTAACACATCCAGGCTGTAACAAGGAATCAGCGATGAAGTGAAGACCTTCAAATTGTCCTGTGAGTCCAGCTCTTTGTCTCACGTTGGACATCACTGCAGTCTGTCTGGATCAGCTGGAGGAATACTATATGCAGACAAATAGACCTGTCAAATAATGTTATGTAACATACTTAATATAACTCTTATGAGTGTCCAACAGCTCATTATTTATTTAATTAAAAACATCATATATTAAATTACTCCAATTATATATATATACTGTCATTAATGTTGTTGCAAGCCATAAATGTTTCCTACTTTATGTGGTGGAATAATATATTTTTCAGTTTGACACAGTTTCATTTAAAAATATCTTCCCTTTAAATTGTAAAACTTCAACATTATTACTGTGATAAGCTCCCGCGAGCAACGCGGCGAATTAGCCGGCGGCTAACCCGACTAGCCTCCGCGTTAGCTCACGGCTAACTGCCGCGGCTAATTCGTGTTTAACTCCCGCGGGTCCGCGGTTAAATCCCGGTTAGCTAGCGGTTAGCTAGCGGTTAGCTCGAGGCTAACTCCGCGGTTGAGTCCGCGGCGTTAAGGTAGCGGCTAGCTAGCTCCGTTAGCTCCGCTAGCTCGCTAACATACATGCGCTATGCTGGACGGCTAGTCGTTAGCGTCTGTTAGCAGTTTAGCTATTCACTGACCTAATAAGATGAAGGAAACGGGTCAGGGATGTTGTGTCAGGAGTTTCAGCAAAGCAGCCAGATATAATTTGTGTTTAAAATAAAGGAAAAGGTCAAACATGACTGAGAAGTTGTCATTCAGTCAATGACAAGAGCTATAGCTAAGAGGCCCAGCAGATGTGTGACAGCACCAAGGGAGACAGGGATGGTTTGGGGGGTTTTAATGTTTTGGCAGATCCTGTTTTCCACTGGGAGCTTAAATAGTGGCTAGCGCTGACGCGCTAGCTGCTCTGCTTTCTCTGTCTGTCATTTTACACACGCATGTTCAAATTAAGTGCTAAGAACTACTAAAATGGCTGCCTAATGTTAGCATTAGGTTAATGCATGTCTTTAATTTTTAGTGGCAAGAAATTAGTGGCTAGCTATTCGCTAACATGCTAATGGTGCCACTAATGCTACCACCAATTTCTACCACTAAAAATTAGCATTAGCCGCTAATGGTAGCAATTAACATGACCCGCTAGCCACTAATTTTAACATTGGTTTAGTGTTAGCATGTCTTTTAAGCCACTAAAAATTAAATACATGCTAATTGCTAACATGCTAATTGCTAATATGCTATTCGCTAACATGCTAATGCTGCCACTAATGCTACCACCAATTTCTTGCCACTAAAAAGTAGCATTAGCCGCTAATGTTAGCAATTAACATGACGCGCTAGCCAATGACAGACAGACACCTGTCATTGTTCAACTTAGGTGCCAAAAGCCAAAATGGCTGCCCCACATACCAGTTACTTATGTCAGTTGGAAGTTTCCCGCCTCTTTCTGTGGAGACCCTCCTCTTCTGCTGCGTGTGAGCGTGTGTATGCCCATTGGGGCCTTGTTGTCACGGTTACCAGTTTGAATTTCAGTTAGAAGATGGCTAGAGGGAGAGAAAATGCTGAAACGAACCTCCTCGAACAGGAAGGCCTTGTGGCCAAACCGTGTTTCCAATCATTGAACCGACTTCACTTTGGGCATCTTGAGTCTTTCCTGAACGTCTAGATATGCAGTTTTTGGGCAAAATGAAGAAATGTGAGCTATAAAGAGCGATTCAAAGAAAGGATTGCTTCTGCTTTGCTCCAGAAATTTAACATGGCAGTCTATGAAGCTGTGGATGGGTGTTGCTGGCGCTTCTTTGCGTCTCACGCCAAAACTATAAGACTTTACAGCTTTAGCAGACGAATTTGAGCGAGAAGACAAATTTTCCTACGTTTCTATGTATAAATTATATCTGAGGTGTGAAATTTGTGGCCACGGGAGCAGTTTCTGTTTTATTTTTTGCCTAATTTTCTTCTCTCCTCCTCACTCTAGCTGATGATGTCATCCACTCTGGCACAAACATTCCGCGCAATACACACCCATTATAAACCCTGAAATTTGAGTAAAAACCTACACAACTCTGAGGCTTCATAGTTTAAAAACGGTAAAAGGAGTCGATAAGTGAAGTGAATCGCTGAAGAGAAGGCAAGAGTACCTACGTTTTAAAATTTAAATGGAGTCTCTCGGTGAAAGTATGCCAGAGCAGTTGATTGTTGAAAATGTCTGTTGATTTTTTTTTTTTTTTCGGGCTTCTCCATTCATTTCAATGGGAAATTTTCTGCGGTTTTTCGCGAATAAATTCGCGAAAAACTCGTCAATCCCTTATAAAAGTAATAGCACGGGATTCGGGATCAAAACACACGTTTTGATATATCATGTGTTGGGGTCCTCTCGCCGGTTCGGGCCGCATTAATCGGCGAAAAAGGGCGGAAAATGAATAAGTAAAAATAAAACTGCAAAGAAACACGCAGAAGATCAATAGTGGCCTCGTGCCTATGGCACGAGGCCACTCCTCCCATAGCTTGCTATGGGAGGAGTGGCCTCGTGTCATAGGCACTCGGCACTAATAAAACTGCAAAGAAACACGCAGAAGATTAATAGTGCCTCGTGCCTATGGCACGAGGCACTGCTCCCAGAGCTTGCTAGCTCTGGGAGCAGTGCCTCGTGTCATAGGCACTCGGCACTAATAAGAAGAAAAAACGTAGTGAAGAACAATAGTTTGCAGTGCTTCGCACTGCAAACTATTGACTCCCATAGCTTTGCTATGAGGGTCAATAGTTTGCATTGCAGGCACTGCATCACTAATAAGAAGAAAAACGTAGTGAAGAACAATAGTTTGCAGTGCTTCGCACTGCAAACTATTGACTCCCATAGCTTTGCTATGAGGGTCAATAGTTTGCATTGCGTAGCACTGCATCACTAATGAGCCTCTGTTTTCGTTTCTATTGTGCGCACATGCGCACTCCTCTACTTCTCCTTCTGCTTCCTCCTGGATAGACGTCATGTGACAGAAACCTGGAACATGTTTCCTCCTTCATACAGTGTTGGAGTTTCATCATTAATATACTAATGTCAAATATACACGTTACATGCTCTTCATTCATTTGGAAGCCAGTGTGTTTGTGTGTTTTGTGTGTTAGTGTTGTGGGTGTAGAGTGTACTCTTACACTGGAGCTCTCTTTCTTTCTGTCTCGCTCTAACGTTTAGTCAGTATCCCTGCTCAGCTACACTCCCACTCCTGGTCTGTGACTCATGTGTTTCCAGGTCCTGCTCTTGTTCTCCCCCCAAACCAAACTAAGCAGTGGAAGTCTCTTCTTCCTGGACTTTAGCAACACACATGTGAACATGAAAGCTGGAGCATTAAATAAAATGAAGTATATTAACTAATAGTTAAGGTACTGTAAATGACACAAATGAACTGTTATTAAATGCATGTGTTTGTGCGGTTATGTCTTATGTGGTTGTGTCTTATGTGTTTGTGTGTTTTTATGTTTGTGTGTTTTAAAGCATCTTGAGACAGTTTGAATTGTGCTGGGTTCTGCTGTTCATTGTGATGTAACAAACCACTTTGCATGTATTACACTTTTAATCGTCTCACAGTTGCTGGCAGCTTTATCCACAATAGGGCAGTGGTAAAGCACTTTATGATTTATATAACAGGTGACAACGCCCACCACCCTCTGCACAACACCTTCATCAGGCAGAGGAGTGTGTTCAGTGGCAGGCTGCTGTCTCAATCCTGCTCCACCAACAGACTGAAGAACTCTTTCGTCCCCCTGGCCATCAGGCTGTACAACAGCTCTCAGTGATGGCAGGAGGCACAATGAACAAATCTTTTTGCACCTACTTACTGGACACTCTGTCATTGCCATGTCTGTCAACCTCTGCTACATGTGGTGACTGTGACCTTCATTCATTTATTCATTTCATTCATCTGTTTACAAACTAATTTAATTGCACACAGTCCTCCCCATTTGTAGTTCTCATATTTATAAAAACAATAATAAAAAAAAACCTTCTACTTCTACTGGTCACTTTATATTTTTAACAGGTCAATTTCCCTCGGGATCAATAAAGTATCTATCTATCTATCTATCTATCTATCTATCTTTTATCGCCACGTCATGTTACAATCAGGACATTTAATCAGTTTTGCCTCTTTTTTGTACAATCTAATGTAAAGCACACAGAACAATGGCCCGAGTAGCAGTGCTGCCATCAGTGAACATAATCTGTGTGACAATAATTGAAAATGTGCTCCATACCCAGAAATGTTTTCAGGCTGGTATTACCTTAGTAGTGGTTTCTATGGAGGAAGAGATAGACGGTTTTAGGGTGCATTCCTTCAAACATTTGAAATTTAGAGAGGGCTCACTCAGCTTCCACTCTAAAGACAATTTTAGAGTCTGAAACCTGTTTAAATTTAATGTCATTAAATGTCACAGGACTGTCATGCCCTGCCTGATTCTGGACTATAATGGAGAAGCATAATTGATCGTTAGGATTAATCACTATATACCACCTGCAAGTATGTCTGTGAAGGTTCTCAGTCATCCAGGTCATGGTATCCAAATGGTACAACCTCATTCACAACTTGATACTGGAGACTCTGACGGACAAGGGTTGTTAGAGAACCATTCACAGGGAAGAGGACGGGGACAAAAACAGTCCACCCTCAACGACAGGTAAGTACCCAGTCATTAAAAATCCCAGCTCGCCTTCTATCAAAATCAAAATGCAACAGAAGTGTATAAATAAATGATGATGTACTTGTGCAGGCTCCAGGAATCAATTACTGTGTAATTATTGGTTCTAGCTCCTGACTGATGACGTTTTTAAGAGATTCTAAATTGTAGCACTGAGATACGTATACCATAAGATGAAGTGGTTTGTAGACATACCAAATGATTTACTATTTAAAGTATATATCAAAGTAAAATGATTTATATATTATTAATATTAATATTATTATTATGATAAAATATCAACTTTACAATTTTACAAACAATCATGACGCCAACAGATGAAAATCTTTAAATGTTTTATTCCATAAAAATGTAAATGATCTAGCTTTCCCCCGTTAATGGAAAATATGAAACTATAGTCGTGGTAGTGATGTACCTTGCAATACTACATAAATATACTTTATACTCACTGAGCACTTTAGTAGATTATCTGCTGTTCTGAAGCAGTTTTCTACAGTCATTCAGTTTCAGTGAGAATAAGTTGACTAACCTTGGTTTGTTGTGCTGCACAGCAGAGATGTTAGAACTGAAGAGAAATGACACTTGGGTTAGTTTGAGGTTTCTCATCCCAGACGTGCATCACCTGCATGTCTGCAGAACAGCTGCAACAGCTTCCTGTTGACATCTGTCACTGAGATCAGAGATCACTGCAGCGCTGTTTGTTTCCTGCTGCTCTCTTTCATGATGTTTTAAAGTAGACAAACATTACAGGTATAAATATCTAACAGAGAGTTTATCTAATAATAATGTTCCCAACATGTTCTGATTTATGTTCTGAATATTCATTTAGTGGATGTTAATCACGTCAAAGAACAGAACAGTGTTTTCTTTCCTTTTAAAATCAAACTTTTTAAGGTTGTTTTCTGAACAGTAATGTTCTCATTCACTCAGAAACAACCTGAAGCTTCTGGAATTTTATGTTTGCTTTCTTTAATAAAAGTGCTGATATTAAAATTAAGGTTCAAGTTGTTGTATGAAGGAGGTTCAGAGGAAGGAGGTGAGCAGTGGATGTGTCTGGGAGCTTCTGTTTGAGATGTGGCCAGAAAGATGATGAATAAACTGTACAGTTGATCTGGTTCAGACTGGCTTCAGTAGCTCATATCACTTCAAATCAGAATATCCATTAAACTCTTCAGGAGGAGATGTGGAGGCTTTTGAGTAGCGCCTCATTGACAACACGGATAGAGTTTCCATGATCTTACGTGGAAGTGTACGGTGCTGAATTATGGATTCATTCTGGATGTTGAACAGGACCTGCTGAATATGATGCTGGTTTATGGCTTTAGACAGAATGACATGAATCGTCTTGCGATGTCTTGTGTAGTAGAGGACCTGCTGGTGAATTATACAACGTAGTTTAATAACGCTGACTTTGTTCCAGAGAGTCTTCAGTTCTCCAAACTACAGTGTCACAACTCCTTTGTTCTCAACAGTTCTCATGACACAGTCTTTGATAAACTCACCCTCCATAAAAGGTTTGAGATGTTCAGTGATTGTCATGGCAACGTCTTACCTTGGCTTGCTGGTATTTTCATCTGACTCCTGGGCCCACATCAAGATGTGCTGTTGTGAGGCCAGACCAGCCTCCAAGGTCACGTCATGATAGCATGTTTTGTCTGATAATGTCTCTTTATGTTGAATTCTTTACGCACGGCAACAGTCTCTTGAGGGAAACACAGCTGTTTTGGTTTTCAGTAAAAAAAATAAATAAATACTGCAACTTCTAACCCTCTTTTCATCATCAGTCGCCATGACTGAAATGAACCAGAAGGGGTCACCACCAAAGACTGTCCCACAGAATAGGCCACACAATGGTCAGGCCCGATGGAGGTACTGAGTGGAGCTGCTTGTCTGAGGTAAAAAGGGAAACTGTGTTTTGTACCTGTACGATTGTCTGTGAAGGTTCTCAGTCTGACTTTTATCAGGTGCTAACTGGTGTATAGTCGCTATCAGCTGGATGCTAACCTCAATTACTTTTGTCTCTTCTTTCTACAAACCTTTACCTCACATTCACTGCACTCTGCCAACAACACCACACAGGAGAAGTAATGGACCATGACAAGTGAGGGAGGAACTAATTAAATAAGAAAGAAAGCTAGATAGATTTTTGTTTTTTTAAGCTGCTTTTTTCGTTTTTTCTGGACTTTCCGTGTTGAGCTGTAGCGCTCAGCAGAGTGGCCGTCCCTTCGTATACACGAGAGCAACTGCTAGTGTTGTCCATACCCCCTGCGCTGTCCGGTTCGGAACTTAGGAAGAAGCGCCGGGGATGCCGTGCTGGAGCCAAAGTGAAAGAGCGGAGACGGAAATTCAAACCAGCGGTACCATCTGTCCTTATGGGGAACGTGAGGTCTCTGGTGAATAAGATGGATGAACTGTGTGCGCTTGTTAGGACCCAGAGGGAGTACGCCGTGAGCAGTATTTTGTGTTTTACGGAGACCTGGCTGCACGCGGACTTCCCGGACCACAGTGCGTCTATACCCGGCTTCAAGACTCTACGGGCGGATAGAGACACGGTCCTGAGCGGTAAGAAGAACGGCGGCGGGATTGCTGTTTTTGTGAATGAGAGATGGTGCAACTGCAGCTGTCTGGCATCCTGCACTTTATCTTCAACCTGAGTCTGAAGCTGGAAAGGATACCGGTGCTATGGAAAACATCCTGTGTAGTGCCGGTGCCCAAGAAGCCCATCCCATCTGGCCTCAACGACTTCAGACCGGTTGCACTGACGTCACATGTCATGAAGGTCCTGGAGAGACTCGTCCTGGCTCAGCTGAGACCCCTGGTGACCCCTGTCTTGGACCCTCTTCAGTTTGCGTATCAGCCTCATGTTGGTGTGGATGATGCTGTCATCTACCTGCTGCACCATGCTCACTCTCACCTGGATGGTGGGAAGGGCTCTGTGAGGATCATGTTCTTTGATTTCTCCAGTGCTTTTAACACCATTCAGCCCTTTCTGATGAGTGAGAAGCTGCTCAGGATGGGTGTCAGCTCCTCCATTGTCTCCTGGATTACTGATTACTTGTCTGACAGGCCCCAGTTTGTGCGGCTAGGGGGCTCCCTGTCTGATACTGTTGTCAGTAATGTGGGGGCACCACAGGGGACTGTCCTGTCTCCATTTCTGTTCACTCTCTACACCTCTGATTTCCAGTACAGCTCTGGGTCCTGCCACCTGCAGAAGTTCTCTGATGACTCTGCAGTGGTTGGGTGTATTAGAGATGGACGGGAGGTGGAGGACAGGACACTGATCGCGGACTTTGTGGAGTGGTCCCAGACAAACCACCTACTCCTGAATGTGGACAAGACCAAGGAGCTGGTCATTGACTCAGGAGGAAGAGGACACCAGTGGAGCCCATCACCATCCAGGGTCTGGAGGTGAAAGTAGTGGACCATTATAAGTACCTGGGAGTCCACATGAACAGCAGACTGGACTGGAGGGACAACAGTGATGCTGTGGACAAGAAGGGACTGAGTAGACTCTACTTCCTGAGGAAGCTTAGGTCTTTTAACGTGTGCAGCAAGTTGCTGGAGATTTTCTACCAGTCTGTTGTTGCGAGTGCCCTGTACTTTGCTGTGGTTTGTTGGGGGAGCAGCACCAGCAAAAAGGACATAAGTAGGATCGACAAATTGATCCGAAAGGCTGGTCATGTGATAGCAGTAAGTTGGAGACGTTTGTCTCAGTGAGGGACAGGAGGACACTGGACAAACTGCTCTCCATCATGGACAATCCGTCACATCCATTCCACCAGACTATAGAGGGACAGCGGAGCTCATTCTCCAACAGGCTGATCCAGCTCCACTCCCACACTGAACGCTACAGGACGTCATTCATACCATTCTCTGTCCAGTTGTACAACAACTCACCTTTCTGTGACAGATAACTCCGTGTTATTCATGTTAATGGACACTACTGCACCTTACACCTTACCCTGTATATATAATTTATATTCTTCCTTCTCTATTTCTTGTACATTTGTACCATATGCTAATATGCTAATTTGTACATTTTTGCTTATACTATTTTTATTTTATCCTACTAGATTTTATTTTACTTCTTTTTTTTTATCTGAGGTTCTTAAGAGTGTTTTTTATGTACAACTAGGCTACTGTGACCAAGCAATTTCCCTTGTGGATAAATAATGTTGATCTAAGTCTAAGTCTAAGTCTAAGACGGATGGGCGGGTGGACGGGCGGGCGGGCGGACAGGTAGATAGATAGATAGTTAGATAGAACTTATTTATCCAGAGGGAAATTCAGTGTCCAGTAGCTTCATCACATAGTCACACCAGAGTCCAGCTGGTCCCTCACAGGGAGGCGTTGTAGAGTCTTATGTCCTGAGGGACAAACATCCTCATCAACCTGTCCATGGAGCAGGACAGAGACGGCAGCCTGTCACTGAATGAGCTTCTCTGTCTGACTATGGTGTCCTGTAGAGGGTGGTGGACATTGTTCATGATGGACCAGAGTTTGTTCAAGGTCCTTTCATCTACCACTGATGTCAGGGACTCCAGCTCTGTCCCTACCACAGAGTCCTCCTTCTGGATCAGCTTGTCCAGCCATGAGGTGTCCTTCTTCTTAGCACTGCCTCACCAGGACACCACAGTGTAGAAGCTAGAACTGATTAAGACTGAAATGAAAAGGTCATGTAGAGATCCAAGGTAAGAAAGGAACCTGAAGAGGAGTATAGATGTAGAAAACCATCAGGTCAAAGCCAGACTCTGAATATATAGAAGAGTCAATGTCCTCAGTTCTTCTGAAGTCACATGATTTAGTAGAAAGGCTGCAGCACAACAGACGCATGCGCACTCTCCTCTGAAGACTAGTCTGAAGACTTCTTCCTGGATAGAGACGAAGCTCTCTACGTGATGTGGTAGACGACAAGTGGGACATGTTGCTGTCGTGGTTGTTGCAGTGGTTTATTGAGCTCTCTATCAGTGACACAGAGCGTCTTTTTACATTCTTTTTGAAGTGACACAATTCTTTATGGTTATCATCCGTACCTCCATTGCTTTGACGCTCCATTGCTCCACCTCCATCGCTTTACCTTCCGGGTTGCGCTAGGAGGTTAGCGCAAGCGGCTGAAAGACAGACGAGTCGTCAGAGTCAGAGACTTTGAGCTTTATTTCAGGTTTATTTCAGGTTTATTTCAGTTTTTCAGGTTTATTTCAGGTTTACTTCAACCTTCCACTGAATGTGATCTAGTCAGGTTGATAGATTGAAGTCAGGAAAACAGAGGAGGAAGAAGAAGACAAGATGGCTGCTGGAACATCTGCGTCTCTCTGCATGACTTTACTGAGCGTCGTCCTGTCTGTCTCTGCTGGTGAGTTGAAACCAAAGCGTCTTTAGCTCTGACATGTTCAGGAGACAATGTAGACAGTGTTGGGAGTAACGTGTTATAAAACTAATGTAATTACTGTAATGTATCGTTTTTTGCTGTAACGCGGTAATGTAAGGCATTCTAAAAAAAATAAATAAAAAACAGGATAATATTTTACTCGGTACAAAGCTCAGTAACACGTTAAAATGCATTTTAACCCAGAATTAAGTGGTGTTTTGTTTTTATACTATCGCCAATAACACTGCGAGAACAGCAAGGCAAAAATTCCACGCAAACTGTAAAACGTTTCTTCCTGTGTTACGTTACTGGTAAAAGATGGCTATGGCTGAAGCAGGCTCGACGTCGGATTGTACATTTTCGAGATGGACATACTCTCATTATTTTCAGTTTGTTAGAGACAAAGATATGAGGAGCATAGTAATTAAGTATACTTTATGTGCGAAACCAAAAGATCCGTCTATGTCGCAAAATAGCACAAGTAATCCAACTAAACATTTAGAGCGGTGCCACGCTAACATTACGTTAGTGACAAGAAAGAAAACTGAGGACGAAAGCGGAGACAAAGCAGTTAAAGGTCTGTTTTTAACTAAATTCTGGCTATGATTGTTCCTTGTATTGCATTATGAGCCATCACTGCGCCCATAGGCGTGGCCTATTTGTAGGGTGCTCAAGAGACTAACACCGCCTATCTACAGAGGACATTTACAGCTTTTGCAACGATAACAAATGTAAAGGGGTGGGGCTTTGGTACCTTTCTCTTTCTCGTTAAGGAAAATGTCGTCCATCAGTTATATGAAATCTTAAAAATAAGTTTTTTTTCTTCAGCATTCTAATTACCTTACAAAGGGAATTAAAAAAATTGTGATTGGATAATATTTAGTTTCCTGGTAGTCAGGAGGTTAGCTTGTGCTAGGGGTTGCTTTTTTGACATTTATTGACCTTAAGTTAGTTTTGCACTTATTGTTCCTACCTCATCTTCTCATTTCAATGCAGTTTGTTTTCTTTATTTTTTAAACTGCACCTATTACATTCTTCTGTTGTTAGCCTTAAGCCTAGGAGCATAATAAAATACATTTAGAATAAGTATATATATATTTGCAGTTATTTTGGTGAAAGTAACTCAAAAGTAATGCAGTAGTAGTGTAATGCCTTACAATTCAGAGACAGTAATATTATAATGTAACAAATTACTTTGAAATGACAGTAACAAGTAATACATAATGTATTATGTTTTTGAAGTAACTTACCCAACACTGAACGTAGAGTCTGACTGGATCTAGAAGATCTGATCAACCACATGTTCTACAGCAGCTCCAACATTAGTAGTCATCATTTTACTACATCAACTTCCTCTCTGTTATTTCCTCTAATGCTCTTTAGTTGATCCTTCGTCTTGTTTTCTTGTTTACTGCTCACTGTCTGTTCTCACTGGTCAGTTTGATACTCTCTGTTTTATTAGTTTTATTTATTAATGTGTAAAATGATCAAATCACTCTGTGTTACATATTTTTAGCCAACTTGAAAATCAACCTCATTGACATGAAATGATGAGTTATTAGGGAGAGCCACTGACGTGTGTGCACGTGTGCGCGTGTGCATGTGTGCGTGTGCGTGTGTGCATGTGTGCGTGTGCGTGTGTGCGTGTGGGTGTGTGTGTGTGTGTGTGTCAGTGTCAGTGTCAGTCAGTCTGATGATGGAGGTCAGAGGACAGAGCAGCTCCATGTGTTTGCTGCATCATCAATCCTTGTTGGATCTTCTTCCATTAACTTATTGTTTTACTTGAATCTACCAGCTCATGATTTCTCTTGGTTCTATTCATTTAGTTTGTTCATTTGTTCATCCTCCTCTCAGCAAACATTCTGAAGCCTTCTCTATTGAACTGATTTATTGAAAGTGGTTTATTCAAAAGTCTGATTAACTGAATCACCATCAAACATTCTGCTCTGTCTTGTTTCCTTCAGGACAGACAATCATCAGAGCTGAACCTGGACAGAATGTCTCTCTACCATGTAAAGCTCTGAACAATGATCCTGTCAGAGCTGTAGAGTGGAGCAGAACTGATCTGAAGGAAGATGAATATGTTCTTATATATCGTGATGAACAGTCAGATCCAGCACGCCAGCATCCATCTTATAAGAACCGAGTGGATCTACAGGACAGACAGATGAAGGATGGAGACGTGTCTCTGATTCTGAAGAATGTGACGATAGAGGACAGTGGAACATACGAGTGTTATGTTTTTCAGAGAAAATCAAACCGCAGGAAGAGAGCTTACTTTGGCAATGACCCCATCTGCACCATCAGACTGGATGTATTTCCAGCAGGTGAGTGAGTAGAGTTGAGTTTGTGTCTTTGTCTCTGATCAGAGTTGAAGCTGCTTCCTGGTTGTTGATGTGAGAGAGAAAGATCTCAGATCAGATGTTTGACTTTTAGAAAGATGTTGTTGATGAGACTTTCTAGAAAACAGCTGGTCTGAGTGATGTGATCAGAGTGCAGTAGATAATGTCTGACAGCAGTTTGTTCTTCACTCATCAGCTACCTCACACCTCACACCTGATTCTGTTGCTTCTGTCTGCAGGTCACACAGATGGACACAAGGAGGGTGGAGGAGACAAGGACGGACCAAGTCGAGGACGCTTTGGTCTGATAGTTGCTGGTGTTGCTGTTGGTGTTGTTGGTTTTCTGATCTTCAGAAGATATAGACAGCGATACTAGCCTCCTCCTGAACAATCAGCTGATCCTCAGCAGCTTTAAATGTCTCAGATCAGTGTCCATCTGAACTCTGAGTGTCCTGCTGCTGTTTCTTGAGGACAGACAGGAGTTAACAATGCTGGACATCCAGCAGACATGAGCAACCCACTGTAGCAGCTGACCTCCAACACTCAGCAAACAGCAGGACTGTATCCACAGAGGAAGGACTCAGTGGAAGCTCAAGTCATACAAACAATCAATCTTCACTAAGAAATCTTTCATTCCTTTTTAATAGTAATCCAGAATTCTTCAAACATCTCGTTTCAAACTTCTTTCTGTTAAACAGAAACTCTACAAAGTCTTCAAAATGTTCTCAGTGGCAGACGAGAAGATCTACCAGTGACCCGTTTTTGATAATTGTGCTTTTTTCTATGGATTTGAAAACTTTTTTCAACCTTTGGGCATGCGCAGACCTGTCCTCTCTGCGCTTGACGATTCATGTCAACAACATGCCCGCAACCGACGCGGTGGAGCTGGACCTAATTGAGCTGGACCTAATTGCTGCAACGGCACTCGTGATAATTATTTTCATCATTCTTGTGCTTGGCACACTCATTTGGTGAGTAATATTTACCCTTGTTTAAACGGTTGTGTTTCTGTAATTAAAGCGCCATATTATTCGTGCTAGCTAGTAATAATGTCGGTTAACGCTAGCTTAACTTATAGACATAATGTGGCTAAATTGTGATGAAACTTGGTCAAATCTTTATTATTTTTTCAATCCATGACTTGCTTGTTATTGAAAATAGGTTACATTGAAGACTTTTGTCATGTTAAAGTTGAGGGGAAACTTAAGTAACAGTCGCAGGCGTGCTCGTCAAGTGCACGCGCACGCCCGCTGTCGGAATTTTTATTTTTTATTTTTTTGTCGAGTACTGACTCAAGACGAGAGACTGATCCCGGCGGTTTGTAAGTTTCCATGAACGGGAGGTCATTCACATGGCAGAACATCAGAACAAGTCTGGAAGTATCATTTTATTTGTAAGCTAGGCTGTTAAGTTAGGAACGATGCTAACTTAGCTAACTGTGCTTGTCAAAGACAGGACTACCACTGTGTAGATGTACATTGTTGGAATGTTAACACCTCTGCCATCTCTCCGTCCCTACCCACCCCTCTCTCTACTTTTTCAGGTGTTTGCTGAGTTTAATAGAATCGCCAGTAAGGATCTTGAGGGAGACTTCTTTGAGGCTCTGGACCAGTACACCCCGCGTATCATCGAACTTTTCTAAAGGGAACTGTTGGCCAGAAACTCAATGAGCTGATGCAGCACATGTGCTGGATGGTAAGTAGGTTAAATTTGCTTGTGATCTATATGATAGTTCATCAATCAAATTCTAAATGAGATGATCCAGACCAACCTATTCTATTTCCTGTCTGACTTGTGCCTTGCAAATTACTCTGTTAACTGGTCTTTTCTCTCTCTGTATTATTAGACACCAGACGTGACAGTACTTCGCTCTGTTGTCCTCAAAGGCATTCCCATTTTACTTGGTGACGACTCCAGTGAATTCTTCAAGACATGCTCTGTAAGTACTTGCACATAAGAAAAAGTTTGTTCTGCATTAATATAGAACTGTATCTGTGCTGACATAGAAGATGTAATTCTATCTGCACAATATACAATATACATTTGAGTGTGATTGATGTATTTTGTATAGCATTTCCTCCATAGCTAATCTAAGAGGTATTTAAACAGCCAGTAAATAAAAATGAAATTTGCCACATAACCGTTGTACACATTAATTCATTTTAAATCTAAGGAGCAGGAGTCTAGGTTGAAAAGTCAGTGTCACTGTTCAAGAACATATGGACCTTGTGGACCATAGCTTTAGTTTAAACTATACCAAATGTATGTTGTTGGCTATATTACAGCAATCCAGTGTGAACACATATTTAAAATCATATTCTCTATCAAATGCTTTCAACACTAAAAATGAATATTTTAGAAGAGTACAAATTGGCATGCTGAAGAACGTGTGTCTTTGTAGGATACAGCGAGAGACGAAGCCCTAGAATGCATCACCGTTGGTGTGCTGACAGTTGTCAGTGAAGATAGTCCTCACGAGGGTCCAAGTTCAGTGGACCTCCAGCCCCTCTCCACTGCCACCATTCTGGAGGGAGGTATTATCATGGATTGTATTAAAAACTTGCCTCAGGCAGTTTGTCTGTTACTTGGGCCTACATATGCTTTGCATTTGGATTGGTCGGTTTAAACCTTGGACTGATGCTCGCTTTGGGACACAAAAGCATTTGTTGTACTTTCAGTTTTGATCAGAAATGCAATGAATAATGAATACCTTATTGTAAGGTTATTACATGAGTAATAAAATGTTTATTCTTCAGTCTAGATCTCTCAATGATGCAATTCTTATTTTTTTTTAATAAATGTTGTAATACAGCTGAATCAACCAGTGAGTGTTTTTTTAAAGTATATTTTTGTGGTGTTTTTGATTTATTAGATAATAACAGCTAAAATAGATAAGAAATGGGAGAGAGAGAAGAAGGACAAGGACCCATTCAAGGAAATTGATAAAAATTAGTGAGTAATAAGTTGTAGGTATTTAGTAAATCTAAGCGGGGTTAAATTTATATCAAGCAGTCCACACAAAATGAAAAAATTAAGTTAACAGTAAGCATGGCTATTAAGTTACATGAACTTAATTTTTTCTTTTTAGTTGTACTACTCGATTTAGTACTGCACACTTAAAATAAACAAGCTTTTCTAACTCACTAATCTTAAGATTACTTTGCTTAATTTTTTTGAGGCAACGAGTTTGCATACGTTTTTTAAGTAAGGTCAACTAATTAGATTTTACAGTGTAGTTTTATAAACATTTTTTGTATTTTTTGTAAAAATCTAATGTGATATATGTAAAGTTCAGACAGATTCCCTTCTTCTTCTTCTTCTTCTTCTTCTTCGTGTGTGAGGAGTGTGAGAGGAAAGAGGAGAAGAGTGATTGGGAACTTTTGGTTCTGTTTTCTTTATTTACTATCCTTTTCACTTTGGTGTTTTGTTTAATATTTGTGTTTGTTAGTTTAGTATTAGTTTAGTGTGTTGGGGTTTAGTTTTAGGTGGTTTTTGCGGCTAAACGCCGTCTAGTCGGCGGATGAGGCCAGGTGGGCCCATCATGGCGGCCTCCAGTCTCTCTTCCTTATCCAGGAAGCATGGGATCAGACTGGCTCCTGGTTCGCCCTGCACGGTGGAGGACGTAGCCCTGGCCGTGGGGGAGAGGATCGGCCACGGCTCGGTGAAGTCGGCTGCCCGAATGAACCGAGCCGTGGTCTTGTTCCTGGAGAAAGTGGAGCAGGTGAGGTTGCTGGTGGAGGAGGGGCTGACGGTGAACGGGCTGTTGTTGCGGTGCAGCCGCTCACACAACCTGCAGCCCGGATCATCCTGTCTAACGTGCCCCCCTTCATCAGCGATGAATTCCTCATCAGAGAGTTGTCCCGACACGGCAAAGTAGTGTCCCCCATCAGAAAGCTGCCCACTGGATGTAAGTCTCCGCTGCTTCGCCATGTGGTGTCGCATCGGAGACAAGTCTACATGATATTAAACAACAAGGCAGAAGAGTTTAATTATCGTTTCATCGTGAAAGTGGATGAATACGATTATACTCTGTTTGCTACATCGGGGGAACTAAAATGCTTTGTCTGTGGCGAAGAGGGACACCTAGCCAGGGCTTGTCCAAGCCGGGCCGAGTCGGCCCCGCCGGGACCGTCCAGAGCTGCGGCGCCGGTGGCAGCAGTGGTCGCGGAGCCGACTTTGGGAGAGAGACCGGTACCTGCTCCGAGACGGAGGAGCTCCGGGGATGTGGGGCGAACCAGCGGATCGGATGGGGAAGAGAGAACAGAAAAACAAGGAGATGGAGCTGTAGAGGTGGAGCCAGGTCAGGTAAGGGAGACAGGGGAGACGGGTGAGGTGCAGGAGACAGGTGAGGTGCAAGAGACAGGTGAAGGGAGAGAGACAGGTGAGGTGCAAGAGACAGGTGAGGGGAGAGAGACAGGTGAGGTGCAAGAGACAGGTGAGGGGAGAGAGACAGGTGAAGTTAGAGAAAAAGAAAATGCAGAGTTAGAGGGGATGATGGAGGATGAGTGTGTGTGTGAAACACTGGGGGGTGTGACTGTGAAGGCTGGTGAAGAGTGTGCTAGTGTGGGTGAGGCATCAGGCTGGACACCTGCTGCCTCACAGAGACGTAGTAAACGCAGAAATGTAGTGCAGCAGGTGGAGGAAGGGAGGAAGGCTGGCCGACTGGAGGTGGAAGCGGCTGCTGGAGACAGCAGTGACAGTGAAGCCTCCATGTCGGACAGCAGTGAGTTCTCTCTCTCACACAGACAAACCTTTGTAAAATTAAAAAAAGTCAAGAAAGCGATTTCTACTCAGCTGAAATATTTAAAAACTTCCTTCAGAAAACAAAAGGTGTAAAGAAACTCAATATTGATCTGCATTTTTTGACAAATTGAACTTTTTCCTATCTGCAAAACACGTGATAAAGCACAGAGCTTCATCAGATCTAACCGACCAAGAGATCTTTAGATTCAAGAAACATCTCAGCAACGTTAGAAAACAAATTAATCTGTAAATATGAAGAAGTGATCTGTGCTTTTATTTATTAACATTTGTGTTTTAATATGGATGTTTTTAAGATAGGAACGCTGAACGTTAACAGAGCAAGAGACATGAGGAAAAGGGCACTGGCGTTGGACACAGCCAGGACTAAAAGGATTGATGTTTTATTTTTACAAGAGGTTCATAGTGACCAGAGGAATGAGGGGGACTGGGACAAAGAGTGGGAGGGACAGGTGGTTTTAAGCCACAACACCACACTGAGTGGTGGGGTAGGTATCCTCCTCTCCAGGAGGTTCACTCCATCCTCTCTGGAGGTGGAGCAGGTGGTGGAGGGGAGGTGCCTCCTAGTGAAAGCTAAATTTGTCCTTTTTACTCTGGTTTTTATTAATATTTATTCACCAAATAAGGGAACAGAGAGGAAGAGCTTTTTAGAACTTATAAATACAAGACTGAACTGCTGCAGTACGGAGGACTATGTCATTTTAGGGGGGGATTTTAATTGTACTGAGAAAGAGTTTTTAGACAGAAATCATGCAGAGCCACATCCAGCTTCCCAGCACGCTCTGAAGCGACTGGTCTACTCCCACGGCCTGGTGGATGTGTGGAGGAGGATGCATGCAGACTGTCGTCAGTACACCTGGTCCCACCTAACAGAAGATAGGATTTCATTTGCCAGGCTAGACAGGTTTTATTGTTTTAAACATCATTTTAACGTTTTTAAAGATTGTCGTATTGTACCCTCTGGTTTTAGTGATCACGCTTTAGTTTTATGTGATGTGTACGTTAAAAATGTTGTACCGAGGAGTGCATACTGGCATTTTAACTCTGTTTTGGTTTTAGATAAAGGTTTTAAAGAGACTTTTAGCCATTTTTGGCATATTTTTAGAGAAAGAAAAAACGAGTTTACAAGCCTTAGACAGTGGTGGGACCATGGGAAAGTGCAAATAAAACTTCTTTGTCAGCAGTACACTCTCAATGTCACTCAGTACACGCAGGGATCAATCAAAGACCTGGAGAGTGAAATAGTGGAGTTAGAAGCACTTGGCTACTCCACAGGAAATCAAGGACATACTGAAGTCCTCAACTCCAAAAAGATGGCCCTTGCCACCCTGCTCGATACCAGGGTACAGGGGGCACTGGTCCGGTCCCGGGTTCAGAACATTAATGAGATGGACGCTCCCTCTGGTTTCTTCTTCGGCCTGGAGAAGAAAAGTGGCCAAAGTAAACAAATCCACGCACTAATGTCAGAGACGGGCCAGGAGCTTACGGACCCAGCCCAGATTAGGAGCTAGAGCAGTGGCCTTTTTCTCTGCCCTCTACTCTGTGGAGTATGAGGAAAACCAAGAACTGGAGGAGGAGTTCTGCAGGGAACTTCCTCAGGTGTCGGCTGACACCAACACCCAGCTGAGCCGACCGCTCCAGCTGGAGGAGCTCACGGCCGCCCTGCAAGGCATGCAAGGGAGAAAGTCTCCTGGTATTGATGGCCTCACTGTAGACTTCTTCAAGGAGTACTGGGACATTCTGGGTCCGGACCTGCTCCTGGTCCTAAATGAGAGCTTGGCTGTTGGTTCCCTCCCTCTGTCCTGCCGCAGAGCCGTCCTGGCTCTGCTACCAAAGAAAGGAAACCTGCAGGAGGTGAAGAACTGGCGGCCTGTGTCTCTGCTGTGCGTGGACTATAAGATCCTGTCCAAGACTTTGGCTTCCAGGCTGAGAGGGGCTATGGAGCAGGTCATCCACCGGGATCAGACCTACTGCGTGCCTGGCAGGTCCATGGTAGACAACGTCTACCTGATTCGTGATGTTTTGGAGCTCTCCAGCTCATTGGACAGTGGCACTGGTCTGATTTCACTGGACCAGGAAAAGGCTTTTGACCGGGTTGAACACAACTTCCTCTGGAACGTGATGAAGAGGTTTGGGTTCAGCTCCGGTTTCATCGCCATGATCCGTGTGTTGTACAGTGACATCGAGAGTCTACTGAAGTTTAACGGCAGTCTGTGTGCTCCTTTCAGGGTGCAGAGGGGAGTCTGGCAGGGCTGTGCCTTGTCCGGGATGCTCTATGCACTCTCCCTAGAACCCCTCCTCGCTAAGATACGTTTTAGTATTAATGGACTGATTCTACCCACTTTTAACAGCAACATTGTTTTATCTGCATATGCAGATGATGTCATCGTTTTGGTTAAAAATCAAGACGATGTTGACATTTTAAACATTTTAACAGAAAAATATAAAAACTTGTCTTCAGCAAAAATAAACTGGAACAAAAGCGAAGCTGTTGCTTTTGGGAATTGGCCCAGTGGCCTCCCAACCCTCCCCCAGAACCTGGCCTGAAAGACACAGGGATTAAAATACCTTGGGGTCTTTCTGGGAAGCAAGGCCATGGAAAGTAAAAACTGGGATGGGATTGAGGACAAGGTAGTGGGTAGAATTAAGAGGTGGAAGTGGCTACTGCCTCAAATGTCGTATAGAGGCAGAGTCCTGGTTTTAAATAATTTAATAGCATCACTCAGACCCCACAGACCCTTTCCCGGGGATGTGGATAAGTCCCCGATCTGACCAAGGAGCATCGCTGACGAGAGGGAACACAGTAAACTTGAATAGTGTGGACAAAAAACTCCTCTACAACATGTGCGTGAAAGCCCTCAATGAAAGGACCCTGAGTTCCAGGCCAATCTGTGCGTGGGCAGACAGATTCAGAGGTGCTGTGCCAAACTGGAGGACACTCTACAAGAAACCTTTAAAGAAGAAAACTGGAGACCTACAGTGGCGAATCCTCCATGGAGCTATTGCATCATATTCTTTTATCTCAATCATCAATCCTTCTGTGTCCAACCAGTGCCCTTTCTGTGGTTTAAGGGAAACAACGTTTCATATTTTTAATGAATGTTGAAGGCTCACAGCGTTTTTTATTCTTTTAATGGAGGTTTTTGATTTATTTAATGTAGTTTTTACTTCCACCCTATTTATTTATGGAGCAAGCCACGGGAAAAAAGACATGAAAATGTGGCAGCTTTTAAACTTCATTATTGGAGAAGCGAAGATGGCCATTTATATATATCAAGAAAAAATAAAATAGAAGGCCTGTCGAATAGTGATCCAGCCTCAGTGTGGCGCTGTAACCTGCGCTGCAGACTGAGGCTAGAATTTAACTTTTATAGATCAATGAAAGACCTTAAAAGCTTCAGAGAAGTATGGTGTTACAAAAATATCTTGTGTACTTGTTCTGATGACAAATTAATTTTTGGAAATATGCTGAGAGATTAAGTGCTTTTTCTTTAATTTACTTTGTTGTTTATTTATTTCTTTTTCATATATATTCTTTATGTACACATTAATATAAACAAGAATCATCTCAGTTTGTGAAAATCTTGTGAAACATTTGAATAAACGGTGGTTGTAAAAATCTAAATCTTCTTCTTCTTCTTCTTCTTCTTCTTCAGTCTCCAGTAGAACATCTGGGTTCTGCTGGGTTCTTCCTGTTCTAATGTTTCTCTTAATGAAGCTGTATAATTAAAGGTTATATTAAGAGCAGTTGATTGACAGAGAGTCAGATGTCAGTGATGAGCAGCTTCAGTTCAGCTCTTTCTAAAGCTCTGAATGTCACTGAGTCTTTATTGATAATGATGCTTGTGTAGTTTTCTGAGCTGAATGTAGAAGCTGCTCCATCACAAACTGTCTGACCTGTTGAAGCAGTTGAAGCAGCTCTAATCTGATCTGGAATCAGTCCAACAAAGCTCAGGGAGCAGGAGTGGAGTCTGAACCAACCTCCTACATTCACTCTGACTTTCTCTGAGATTGACACACTATAACTTGTGTGCCTTATCATTTGGTTTACTTGTTTGTATATGTGTTGCTGCTGTCTGCCTATATATCTATAAACATTATATATTGTATACACTTTAATGATTTTATTGTTCCTTTTATTGTGTTCATTTATGTCTCAGGGAGGGATAAAGGTAATTTTTATTTAACCATCTATATGATGACAAGATGTTCTTGATCTTTAAACTCACCTGGAACCTGTCTGAGAAGAGAGAGACACCAAGATGGAGGAAGAGAGTTTCCAGAGTTCCAGTCTGAACCAGGAATTGGTTTGATCAGAGTTCTTCCTCTAAATGTTGAAGCTCCTCCTCCATCTTGTTGTCTCTTGTTACAGGAAGAGATTTCCTGTGTGTCTTAGTTGACCTGCTGGATGTCTGTCTGTCAGCTTCCTTATACTGATCTCTGTTGCTTGTGTTCTTTTAATTAAAGTCGTTTTTATCTCAAGAACTGCTTTCTATCTACATGTTGCTTTTCATGTTCCCACCACATCAATTCTTTTCAACAACATCAGACCTATATAGATGTACAGTTGTATTTTGTATCGTTTCCTGCCCTTTTTGTCGTAGGATGTCACACATCACTGATCACTGTACATGCATGTGCTCCAACTCAGACTACTTCCACATTCCTCTACTTCTGCTTTGTGGAGGGCCCTGGCTGTGGCTCCTCCTCCTCCTCCTCCTCCTCCTCCTCCTGACCATGGACCTGGTCCTGGGCTTGTAGGACCAGGTTGGCTGCAGACAGTCCTCTGGCTCCTCTTTGCCATGGCCTGGGCAATAAGATCTCTGCCAACCTGCTCCAACAAGAGAAGCCACCTGAAGCACTTGGAAAGCAGCTCTGTGTGTCTGATGCTGAGATAACCAAAGTGTAGCCACAAGGGCCATGCTCCTCTTCTGTACCTTTAAGACCACCGCGTCAGTGTTAGTGTACTCTAACATCATCCCCTGGATCAGTATCATAATCCCACTTTCCTTCATTGTTTGTTACAGTCTGTTCTGGAGTCACATGCTTGTTCTTTGCATCAAACATCTGATTTCCATGTCTTTTTACACATGTTCAATTTATATTCACCATGCATGTTACAGGACCCAAAACATCAGTAATCACACCATCCTACCACTTCTCTCCTCCCTCTAGTTTTTTACAAGAACTTTCTGACCTACAGAGAAAGACCTGAGTTTCCGCTTGCTATCTGAAAAACTCTGAAAAACACTGTGTTTGTATCGACTTAACCCGAAATTAAGTGGTGTTTAGTTTTTATACTATCGCCAATAACACCGCGAGATCAGCAGAGGAGAAAAATTCTGCGCAAACTGTAAAACGTTTCTTCATGTGTTACAGTACTGGTAAAAGATGACTACGGCTGAAGCAGGCTCGACGTCGCATAGTACATTTTCGAGATGGACATACTCTCATTATTTTCAGTTTGTTAGAGACAAAGATATGAGGAGCATAGCAGTTAAGTGCACTTTATGTGCGAAACCAAAAGATCTGTCTGCGTCGTGAAATAGCACAAGTAATCCAACTAAACATTTAGAGCAGTGCCACGCCAACATTAAGTTAGTGAAAAGAAAGAAAACTGAGGACGAAAGCGGAGACAAAGCAGTTAAAGGTCTGTTTTAACTAAATTCTGGCTATGATTGTTCCTTGTATTGCATTATGAGCCATCACTGCGCCCATAGGCGCATCTAGCCCGTTTATAGGGGTGCTCAAGCTCCCTAAACTTTGTCCCAGCACCCCTAAAAATAAGAGTTGAAAAAAAATAATGTTGGTTGTTTTATTTTGAAAGGGTTTGTCTATTACAAATGACAAAAAATAGCACAATCGAAGAAAGTATGTGGTTTAAAAATAATATTTTAACGAGGACCCCCCCTCCCAGTGGTATGATCCACCTCTCTCGTTTACCTCTCCCTCCCCCACGCACGAAGCGCGCACACACCTTTGGTTTGTCTGACCACCTGAGGGGCGTGGCTCCTATAAGTTACCAAACCATCTATTTACTTCATCACTCTGACAGGTTGTAAGGTTAGTCCGTCCCAAGGACAGTCTGTCCCAAGGACGTTATACCTGGCGTCACAACAGGTACTGAAATGTTTAGCAGCTGCAATTGAGGAAAAACGGGTGAATGTAAATTCCATGGCCGTTAACAGAGGGAATAGACGCATTAAGTTTGTACGGGAGGGAGAAAAGGCTAGACTATCAGGCATCAGGCATAACACGGGACAGCTGAGAGTAGGAGGAGCCTGGCAGATGAGGGCGGATTTAAATGGACAGCTGGTTATCCCAGCTGAGATAGCTAGCACCCGACTACGGCCAGATCTGCTGTTGTGGTCTGAGCCAGAGAAAGTAGTCTATTTCATAGAGCTGACTGTCCCGTGGGAAGATAGAGTTGAGGAGGCTAACGAGCGCAAGAGAGCTAAGTATGCAGAGCTAGCAGCAGACGCAGAGCAGAATGGCTACAAGACTTATGTCCGCCCGGTAGAAGTGGGCTGCCGTGGATTTGTGGCAAAGTCGGCGATTGCTCTTCTGAGTGAGCTGGGCATACGGGGAAAAGCTGGGGAACTAACTAAAGGTAAGGATGGCCGCATGTAGGCCACGGTCGATGTGTTTGTTTATTACGTGATTTGTTTGTTTGCTATGTGTTTCGGCCTGCATCAACGGGGCGATTCATGGTAGATTTGTTTGTTTGTTACGTGATTTGTTTGTTTACTACGTGTTTCAGTCCGCATCAACGGGGCGAATCATGGTAGATTTGTTTGTTTGGCTCGTGGTTATTAGTTGCTATATTAGTTGTTGATAGACATCGAATGGTGAGGGAAACAGGGTTGTGCAGTGGCGGTGTGGAGGGGGGTGACTCCAGGACGCTGGAAGTCACTGTTAAGCCTTCTCGAGGTGTCGTGGGTTTGGCTTAACTTAACGAAACATCGGTGAAGGGAGGTGCCCACTTGAAAACCCCAATGATATGCTGCATACTGCTGTTGTCTTCATGTTACTTGGTAGCTATGGTTAGCTGCTGAGCGGGTCATACAAGCCAGCAGCATTTAGTTAGTTTATGTGTTACAATGTCTGAAGTATGCTGCTCAATGGGCTTACAAGCCAGCAGCTGTTACTTAGTTTATATAGAGCATAGGTTAATTGTCATATCACATGACCGTAGGTTTGGTAGGGTCTCTTAGTTGAACAGGGCCTCTAAATGTGTTTTGCCTGGGATTTTGGCACAAGGGATTATAACATCTTATCCTGTGTATAACTGAATGCTATATCTAGCCTAGGCTAGTGACTGTTGCGAATAGTGCAGCTGACAACTAGGGAAAGACCTAGTGACAGCATGGAAAGACAGCTGACAGGAGGGAACAGTCCCCACCGGGGCTACAATGGGTTAGCAGCTCATTGTGGCAGTAGCCCAGGCTTTAATAAGCCATGGGCTACACCCTAACTTGCTACAAGTACGATTAACGATAAGATACCCCTAGAGTCAGCGAGAGCAGGAGCGGAAGATGACTCAGTTTGGACTGACACGGCTTTTGACCCAGGAATGAATTTGACACCGAGTAGGCAAGGCACGTTATTGGAAGCTACTAGTTCAGATGGAGATGGAAAGAAGCAGCAGGTTTGTGTGTGTGGCTGGCAAAAGATAACAACAGCAAAGGGCCTCAGAATCCATCAAGGGAGGAAAAAGTGTTTGGCAGAGGGAACACAGGGGCCCCGCATTGATAGCTACTTCTTAAGAAGTGCATTAAGTCAGTCGGTTGAAGTCCAGCGACAGGAGTTAACCCACAGTTCGCAGGACATCAGCACCCCTAATGTTGAGGCAGGTACAAGCACTGAGGCAGACAGAGAGGCCAGCCAGCCAAAAAGGGAGAAAATTAGCGGTCAGAAAGCAAGGATCAAATGGCCAGGTGCATCAGATATTAGGCAGTGGGAGGACATCAATAGTGATTTGGTTAGTGTACTAGGTAGACTTAAAGGGACGGCGGAGAGTAAGTTGGAGAAAATGGGAGATATTATTTATGGGTATGGTAAGGAAAGATTTGGTGTGGTTGAGAAACAGAAGAAACAAGAGGGACAGGTGGTTAGATCGAGGCGTCAGCAAGAGATCGATAGGCTCGTACAGGAGAGGAGACTCCTTAAGAAGCAGTGGAGGAAAGCTACAGTTGAAGAGAAGGAAGGTATTGATTGGTTACAGGCAGATGTTAGGAAGCGATTGGCAGCGTTAAGAAGGGCGGAGAACATTAGGAAAAATAGGAAAAGGAAAGAGCGAGCTAGATTAGCATTTTATAAGGACCCATTTAGGTTTGTGAAGTCACTATTTAGTAAGGAAATAATGGTAGCCTTACGGTACCAAAAGAGAAGCTTGAGGAGTATTTGGAGGAGGTGCAAAAAGATACGGACAGGTTTAGAAAGTTGGCACTACCCTCTGATATTCCACCTATTGGTGAAATAGTTAGCCAGTGTGATGACAGCCCACTAAAGTGGAAGGAGGTTCAAGATGTGGTAAGACGTGTAAGAGCCTCTTCAGCCCCGGGACCTAATGGGGTCCCCTACCGGCTGTATAAGAGTGCACCAGATGTGCTGAGGTTCCTGTGGAAATTGATGAAGGTAGTATGGAAGAAACAGGTTATTCCCAAGGCATGGCGCAGGGCAGGGGGGATTTTTATTCCCAAAGAGAGGGACTCATTGGAAATAAGCCAGTTTAGACCAATTAGTCTGCTGAATGTTGAGGGGAAGATTTTCTTCAGTGTTGTGGCACAGAGGTTGTCCAGTTACTTGGTGAAAAACAGACTAGTTGATACGTCGGTGCAAAAGGCTGGGATCCCCGGCTTCTCTGGATGCTTAGAGCACACCAGTATGATTTGGCACCAAATTCAGTTAGCAAAGCAAGAGAAGAGAGACCTGCATGTTGTATTCTTAGACCTGGCTAATGCTTTTGCGTCAGTGCCACATAGTTTGTTATGGGAAGCATTTGACTTCTTTAGAGTTCCAGGCAGTATAAAAAACTTAGTCCAAGCCTACTTTTTAGACATTCAACTCTGCTTTACCACAGCAGAGTACTCTACAGCATGGCAGCAGCTGGAGGTAGGCATCATGGCAGCGTGTACAATCTCTCCACTAGCCTTTACAATGGCAATGGAGGTCATTATTAGGGCTTCCAAATGGGTGGTAGGTGGAGAAAGGCTGCAAGGAGGGCTTCGCCTCCCCCCAATTAGGGCCTACATGGACGACATGACGACAGCAACGTCAACCGCTCCTTGTACCAGAAGATTGCTGGATAAGCTAAATAGCAACCTGCAGTGGGCTAGGATGAAGGTGAAGCCTATTAAATCTAGGAGTATTTCTATTGTTAAAGGAAAAGTGGTAGATAAGAAGTTTGTTATAAATGATGAGGTAGTTCCCACAGTGCTGGAGAAGCCAGTGAAGAGCTTGGGAAGATGGTATGATGCAAGTCTTAGTGATAAGGCACAGTTTGAAGGGTTGAGGCAGGAAATGATTCAAGGCATTTCAAGCATAGACCGGTCAGGGCTACCAGGGAAGTTAAAATTATGGTGCTGGCAATTTGGTTTACTGCCTCGGCTAATGTGGCCGCTGACGGTGTATGAGGTTGCCCTCTCAAAGGTAGAAAAGTTAGAAAGAATGATTAATTCATTTATCAGAAAGTGGCTTGGTGTCCCACGCTGCTTAAGTGACACAGCCTTGTATGGGAAAGGCATTCTGGAGCTCCCAGTTACCAGCTTAACAGAGGAGTTTAAGTGTGCTAAAGTTAGACTGGAAATGACTCTTATTCAGTCAAAGGATCCAGTGGTTAGGAGTGTAGCGCCTACTGTTAAGACAGGGAGGAAGTGGAACCCAAAAGAGGCAGTACAGCAAGCACAGGCAGCTCTTAAGCATAGAGATATCATAGGTCATGTACAGCAAGGGCGTGGAGGCCTAGGGCTGTGTGCAGGGAAACCTCTGTGGAGCAAGGCATCAGCAGTAGAAAGGAGAAAGATGGTAGTGGAAGAAGTACAGAAGCAAGAGGAAGCAGTTAGATGCTCTAAGGCAGTGTCGCAGGCTAAGCAGGGTCAGTGGGTGAACTGGGAGAGTGTGGAGAAAAGGAAGTTGAAGTGGAGAGAGCTTTGGAGCACGGAGGCCAGCAGAATTAGATTTATGTTAGGGGCTACTTATGATGTGCTGCCAACTCCCCAGAACCTAAACCAATGGGTAGGTGAGGATAATGCCTGTCCACTGTGCACTTGTGTCTGCACGCTTAGACATATTCTGACAGGTTGTAAGGTTAGTCTTTCCCAAGGACGTTATACCTGGCGTCACAATCAG
Organism: Chelon labrosus; assembly: GCF_963514085.1. Lineage (NCBI taxonomy): Eukaryota > Metazoa > Chordata > Actinopteri > Mugiliformes > Mugilidae > Chelon > Chelon labrosus. The sequence continues at coordinate 38,480,865 of NC_140337.1, read as the reverse complement.
GTACTGAAATGTTTAGCAGCTGCAATTGAGGAAAAACGGGTGAATGTAAATTCCATGGCCGTTAACAGAGAGAATAGATGTATTAAGTTTGTACGGGAGGGAGAAAAGGCTAGACTATCAGTCATCAGGCATAACACGGGACAGCTGAGAGTAGGAGGAGCCTGGCAGATGAGGGCGGATTTAAATGGACAGCTGGTTATCCCAGCTGAGATAGCTAGCACCCGACTACGGGCAGATCTGCTGTTGTGGTCTGTTACAGGCTTTGGTGTGTGGGGCTTGTTGTCTTTGTTCTCTTGTCTTCCAAGTACCGCCCTTCCGCTCCCCTCCTCCATCAGCTGATTAGCTGATTAACACCTGGAGGCTATAAAGCTCCTGCCGGGTGTTTCAGGTGTGTGTGTTCCTGTAGCCAGTGGGTCGTGATGAGCAGTTTGATCGTTTTGGCCGGCGAAGAAACCTTCTCCATTTGGTGTAGTGATCTTGTCATTTGTGAATAAAGCCCTGCGATTGCAGAGGGTCCTTGGTTTGTCTTTTTGTTTTTGGTCTTTGTTTTAATTGTTACCTCCCTATATTCCCCTAGTTTAACTTTTGTCCTGCCGGGGTCGTAACAATTTTGGGGGCTCGTCCGGGATCGTTCTCGCCGTAGTATCGGTTGGTTTTGGTTGTTGTTCATTATCAGTTTTGTTTTGCGGTGACGTGTTGGTGTCTGTGTGCCTACAGCCTGCAGTGTCTTTAGTGGCAGCTTCTCCAGACTACACAGGTGAGTACCCAGCTCGGTTGCGTTATCTCAGCCTCTCCATCGGGTGCTCTTTTGTTATTTTGCCTTTTTTATTTTCGGGGTTAACTCCGGGCGGGGACTTTGATCTCTGTTGGGGGCTGGCGTTTCAGGGTTTTCGGCCGCTGATGTGTTGCCTATAAGACGCCTCGAGCCCGGCACGCCCCAGAAGATAGATAGGTGAAGTTTATGTTAGGTAGGATCTGGGGAAGTTTGTCTTTCGTGATGGCTGTTGGTGTGTGGCCTCGGACATTGTACGCGCCGCATGTGTCTCTGGTGGTTTCCAGTTGATTGTGTGTGAGGCAGCAGCATTTTTGTTTGTGGTCTGCTGATATTTCTCCCGGTGTGTTTGATGATGGCAGCGTTTGACGTTGAAGCATTTGTGGCTGATCCATCATTAATTGTGTTTGATAGATGTAAGAAAAGTGATCTACGTGTGGTTGCGGAGTATTATGGTGTTCCGGTCTCTGACTCTCTTGTCAAGGCTCAGCTAAAAGCGGTCCTTTTAGATGAGTTGGTCAGCAGAGGGATTTTTAGGTTGCCGGTGGTGGTTAGGGATGCTCAGGGTGAGGCAGCAGCCTCTCCAGGTGAAGTCCACCTGGCGGGAGAGGCCGAGCAGCCGATTACTCCTGCTGTGAAAGAGGTGGGGACGGCGGAAAGGCCGGTTACAATGCCTCATTTCATCCCATTCTCTGTGGAGTCAACTCCTGGCTCGAAGGTGGAAGCCAGGCTGAAAGTCCGGTTGGCTCGGTTTCAGTTAGAAAAAGAGGAGCGCGATCGTGAGTTTCAGTTTCGCAGAGAAATGGAATTAAAGAGGTTAGAGGCAGACACAGCTATTAGGCTGCGTCAAGTGGAGCTGCAGGCATGCGCGACTCAGGCTGGTGAGGCTCAACCCGCGGCGTGTCCATCTGTAACTTTCGATGTGAGTAAGCACATTTCCTTGGTCCCTCTGTTCCGCGAGGCAGAAGTGGAGACTTATTTCAGCGCATTTGAGCATATTGCCACTGCGTTGCGCTGGCCAGAGGATGTGTGGGCTATTTTGCTTCAATGCACGTTAACCGAAAAAGCTCAGGAGGCCTGCTCTTCCTTGTCCGTGGAGGATGGTCTTAATTATGATAAAGTTAAGAGTGCTATTCTGCGGGCATATGAGCTGGTACCTGAGGCATACCGACAGCGTTTTCGCAATCTTCGTAAGGTGTCCAATCAGACCCACATCGATTTTGCCAGAGAAAAGAGCATTCTCTTTGACCGGTGGTGTGGGGCCTGTAAGGTTAGCGATTTTGCCTCGGTGCGCGAATTGATGCTGCTGGAGGAGTTTAAAAACTGCGTCTCTGAGCGTACAGCTGTGTATTTAAATGAACAGAAAGTGTCCACCTTGCAGCAGGCTGCCACCTTGGCAGATGAGTTTGCGCTCACACACAAAAGTGTGTTGGCTAAACGTGAGTCCCCTCGGGAGGTTTTTCAGAAGTCTGGTTCGCAGGTGTCAGGCTCTGCTGTTTCTTTTGCTTCCAAAGCTGATCGGCCGTGTTTCTATTGCCACAAGTCGGGTCATTTGATTGCTGATTGTGTTGCCTGGAAGCGTAAGCAGGGGCCTGTTGCGAAGCCGCCAAAAGGCATGGGGCTTATTAAAACCTCCATCGGCGATGAGGCCATAGTGTCAGGGGTGCCTGATGACTGTTTTAAGCCTTTCATATTTGATTGTTTGGTGTCTCTTACAGGACAGGCCGAAGACCAGCGCCTAGTAACTGCGCTGCGTGATACTGCCTGCTCACAGTCCCTCATTTTGTCCCGTGTGTTGCCCTCCGGTACTGAGTCTGATGGTTGCGGTTTCAGAAAACCTGAACAGGTGGAGGAGCCTGTTGCTCTTGTGGCTTCCTTGCCACTGCATCGTGAGGCTCTCATTGCTGCCCAGCAAACAGATCAGTCCTTGGTTAAATGTATGACTGCTGCTGTGAAGGATCCCAGTGAGTGTACGCCTAAGCAACCGTATTTTCATGATAATGGTGTTCTGATGCGCAGGTGGGTTTCACAGTCAGGTAGTGCAGCCGTTGAGCTTGGTGAGGATTGGGGTGTGGTCCATCAGATAGTCCTTCCTGTTAATTGTCGCCAGCATGTGTTAAAGCTGGCCCATGAACATTTATGGTCGGATCATCTGGGTGTAACTAAAACATATCATCGGGTTCTCAAGCATTTTTTCTGGCCTGGTTTAAAGGATGACGTGGCGAGTTTTTGTAAAGGTTGCAGTACTTGCCAGATTGTAGGGAAACCGAATCAGCCCGTGCCCCCTGCCCCTCTTCGGCCTATTCCGGCAGTTGGTGACCCTTTCGAGCATGTGATGGTTGATTGTGTGGGTCCGCTGCCTAGAACCAAGGCTGGTAATCAGTTCTTGTTAACAGTAATGTGTGTCTCCACTCGTTTTCCCGAGGCGGTCCCTTTGCGAAAAATTACAGCACCAGCTGTCACGAAGGCATTGCTAAAGTTCTTTACTATGTTTGGTCTGCCGAGGGTGGTGCAAACTGACCAGGGGACTAATTTCCTTTCTAAGGTTTTTAATGTGACCCTGAAATCTCTGGGTATTGCTCATTCGGTGTCAAGTGCTTACCATCCTGAGTCTCAAGGTGCGCTTGAACGGTGGCATCAAACCTTGAAGTCTATGCTAAGCAAATATTGTCGTGACAGTGGTAAAGACTGGGATGAGGGTGTACCGTTTGTATTGTTTGCCATTAGAGATGCCAAGCAGGAGTCTTTGGGGTTCAGCCCAGCGGAGCTAGTATTTGGCTACAATGTGCGTGGTCCGTTAGCGGTTTTGAAAGACCAGCTGGTGGGTAGCCACCCAAGACAAACTAACATTTTGGATTTTGTCTCCAAATGCAGAGAGCGAATGCATCTTGCCTCCAAGCTGGCAAAAGCGGCCCTCTCCTCTGCCCAGGGTAGTATGAAACAACGATTTGACCGGAAGGCGGTTGAGCGGCAGTTCCAGCCAGGTGATGAGGTGTTGGTTTTGTTACCCACACCTGGGTCCGCTCTCACTGCTTGATTCGCGGGTCCCTATGTAGTGGAGAGTAGAATCTCTGACATGGATTATGTCATTCGGACGCCTGAGCGTCGCAAGAAAACTCGTTTGTGCCACATTAATATGCTGAAAGCGTTCCACTCACAAGTGGTTAAACAGGTTGCAAGTTCTCCAGAGCTCACTGGTCCAGTTACTCCTTTGCTTGTTTGTGTGGCAGATATAACTGATGGTTTGACTACCCCCTCTGACGCACAGCAATCTGGCCGGTTGTCCAACTCTGAGTTCCTGGCTAATGTTGAGCAACATTTGTCCTATTTGTCTCCAGTTCAGTGTCAGGATGTGCTTGACCTTTTCACTGCCTACCCCACTTTGTACGGGGACGTGCCATCCCGTACCAATGCGTTGCAGCATGACATTGATGTGAGTAATCATGCTCCCATTAAGCAGCATGCTTACCGCTGTCCTGTTGATAAAAGAGAGCTGATGAAAAAAGAGGTTGCTTACCTGGCTGAACATGGTCTTGCCCAACCTAGCCGTAGTCCTTGGAGTTCTCCCTGCTTGCTGACTCCTAAGTCGGATGGAACCCCTCGGTTCTGTACAGATTTCCGTAAGGTGAATGCAGTAACTGTGCCTGATTCTTTCCCCTTACCACGTATGGATGACTGTATAGACAGCGTAGGTCCTGCGGTATGCATCACTAAGCTAGATCTGCTAAAAGGGTACTGGCAGGTCCCTTTAACGCAATGCGCATCAGACATCTCTGCGTTTGTCACCCCTGATGCCTTCATGCAGTACACAGTCACGGCCTTTGGCATGAGAAATGCCCCAGCCACTTTCCAGCGCCTCATGCAGCATGTGTTGGGAAATCTGCCAGATTGTAGTGTCTACTTGGATGATGTTGTGGTCTATTCAAAGGACTGGGTGAGTCACATTTCCAGTTTAAAAGATGTGTCCCGGCGACTGGCAGAAGCCTCGCTAACCCTGAATCTGGCTAAGTGTGAGTTTGGCAAAGCTATGGTCACCTACTTGGGAAAGCAGGTTGGCCATGGACAGGTTCTGCCTGTGACCACAAAGGTTGAGGCTGTGTTGGCTCTCCCGACGCCTACGACTCGGCGTGAACTCAGATGTTTTTTGGGCATGGCAGGTTACTATCGGTGTTTCTGTAAAAACTTCTCTGTGGTGGTTGCGCCGTTGACAAAACTTTGTAGCCCAGCCGTTCCTTTTGTCTGGGATGATGACTGTGACCATGCTTTCACTGCTGCCAAATCCCTCCTCTGTAGTGCCCCAGTGCTGGCTGCACCCGATTTCTCCAGGCCTTTCAAGCTGGAGGTGGATACGAGTGCCATAGGGGCTGGAGCAGTGCTGTTGCAGGATGGTGTTGATGATGTGTGCCACCCTGTCTGTTATTTCTCTGTGAAGTTTAAGAAACATCAGTTGAACTATTCAACTATTGAAAAAGAAACCCTGGCCATGCTCCTTGCTCTACAGCACTTCGAAGTCTATGTGGGCTCTACTTCTGTGCCTGTGACAGTGTACACCGATCATAATCCTCTTGTGTTCCTGATGCAGATGTACAACAGCAACCAGCGGCTGATGCACTGGGCACTCCATGCCCAGCGCTATAACATTGAGATTAGGCATAAGAAGGGGGCCGATAATCTGGTGACCGACATGCTGTCCCGTGGGTAAGATCATCATTTAGGAATTCATTAGTCTATTTTCGATATTCAGGGTATATAGCACTGTATGTTCGTTCGTTCGTCGTCTTCCGCTTATCCGGGTCCGGGTCGCGGGGGCAGCAGCTTCAGCAGGGAAGCCCAGACAGCCCTCTCCCCAGCCACTTCTGCCAGCTCCTCCGGAGGAACCCCCAGGCGTTCCCAGGCCAGACGAGAGATATAATCCCTCCATCGTGTCCTGGGTCGGCCTCGAGGTCTCCTACCGGTGGGACATGCCCGAAACACCTCTCCCGGGAGGCGTCCGGGAGGCATCCTTACCAGATGCCCTAGCTACCTCAACTGACTCCTCTCGACGTGGAGGAGCAGCGGTTCTACTCTGAGCTCCTCCCGTATGTCCGAGCTCCTAACCCTATCTCTAAGGCTGAGCCCGGCCACCCTACGAAGGAAACTCATTTCGGCCGCTTGTATTCGTGATCTTGTTCTTTCGGTCATTACCCAAAGTTCATGACCATAGGTGAGGATTGGAACGTAGATCGACCGGTAAATTGAGAGCTTCGCCTTTCGGCTTAGCTCTCTCTTCACCACGACCGACCGGTTAAGCATCCGCATCACTGCAGATGCCGCTCCGATCCGCCTGTCGATCTCTCGCTCCCTTTTACCCTCACTCGTGAACAAGACCCCGAGATACTTGAACTCCTCCACTTGAAGCAGGACCTCCTCCCCGACCCGGAGTGGGCAGTCCACCCTTTTCCGACTGAGGACCATGGCCTCAGACTTGGAGGTGCTGATCTTCATCCCAGCCGCTTCACACTCGGCTGCGAACCGCCCCAGCAGGAGCTGAAGGTCGTTGTTCGATGAAGCTAAGAGGACCACGTCATCCGCAAAAAGCAGGGACGGGATCCTCCGATCACCGAACACAACACCCTCCCCCACCCGGCTGCGCCTAGAAATTCTGTCCATAAAAGTTATGAACAGAACCGGTGACAAAGGGCAGCCCTGGCGGAGTCCAACCCTCACTGGGAACAGGTCTGACTTACTACCGGCTACACGGACCAAACTCGCACTCCTTTGGTACAGGGACTGAATGGCCCTTAGTAAGGAGCCATCCACCCCATACTCCCGGAGCACCCCCCACAGGATGCGCCTGGGGACACGGTCGTAAGCCTTCTCCAGATCCACAAAACACATGTGGACTGGTTGGGCAAACTCCCATTTCCCCTCCAGCAGCCTAGTGAGGGTAAAGAGCTGGTCCATGGTTCCACGTCCGGGACGAAAACCGCATTGTTCCTCCTCGATCTGAGGTTCAACCATCGACCGGACCCTCTTTTCCAGCACCCTGGCATAGACCTTGCCAGGGAGGCTGAGGAGTGTGATCCCCCTATAGTTGGAACACACCCTCTGGTCCCCCTTTTTAAAAATGGGGACCACCACCCCGGTCTGCCACTCCAGAGGTACTGCCCCCGATGTCCACGCAATGTTGCAGAGACGTGTCAACCAAGACAGCCCTACAACATCCAGAGCCTTGAGATACCCAGGGCGGATCTCATCCGCTCCCGGAGCTCCACCGCCGCGGAGTTGTTTTACTACCTCGGCGGAATACGTGTTGGTGGGATTGAGGAGCTCCTCAAAGTATTCCTTCCACCGCCCGACGATGTCCTCAGTTGATGTCAGCAGCTCACCACCCCCACTGAGAACAGTGTGAGCGTGTTGCCGCCTACCACCCCTGAGGCGCCGGACGGTTTGCCAGAATCTCTTCGGAGCCGATCGATAGTCTTCTTCCATAGCCTCACCGAACTCCTCCCACGCCCGAGTTTTTGCCTCAGCGACTGCCCTCGCCGCAGACCGCCTGGCCATCCAGTACCGGTCAGCTGCTTCAGGAGACCCACAGACAAGCCATGCCCTGTAGGCCTCCTTCTTCAGCCTGACGGCTCCCCTCACCTCCGGTGTCCACCAGCAGGTTCGGGGGTTACCGCCGCGACCAGCACCAGCGACCTTGCAGCCGCAACTTGCAACAGCCGCCTCCACAATGGCGGAGCGGAACATGGCCCATTCGGACTCAATGTCCCCCACCACCCCCGGGACGCGGTTGAAGCTCTGCCGGAGGTGGGAGTTGAAGACCATGTTGACAGGTTCCTCCACCAGGCGTTCCCAGCAGACCCTCACTACTCGTTTGGGCCTACCAGGTCTGCGAGGCGTCTTCCCCTGCCATCTGATCCAACTCACCACCAGGTGGTGATCAGTTGACAGCTCTGCTCCTCTCTTTACCCGAGTGTCCAGAACATACGGTCGCAGGTCAGATGATACGACTACAAAGTCAATCATCGACCTACGACCTAGGCCGTCATGGTGCCAAGAGCACCGATGAACAACCTTATGTTCGAACATGGTGTTAGTTATGGACACTGTATGGTCTGTAGTATTAAGACTATATAGTGCTTAGTGTTGGTCGTGTCAGTCTATGGATGGGGGTCATTCTTATTGGTGGGGGTGTTACAGGCTTTGGTGTGTGGGGCTTGTTGTCTTTGTTCTCTTGTCTTCCAGGTACTGCCCTTCCGCTCCCCTCCTCCATCAGCTGATTAGCTGATTAACACCTGGAGGCTATAAAGCTCCTGCCGGGTGTTTCAGGTGTGTGTGTTCCTGTAGCCAGTGGGTCGTGATGAGCAGTTTGATCGTTTTGGCCGGCGTTATTTTATTTGAAGAAACCTTCTCCGTTTGGTGTAGTGATCTTGTCATTTGTGAATAAAGCCCTGCGATTGCAGAGGGTCCTTGGTTCGTCTTTTTGTTCTTGGTCTTTGCTTTAATTGTTACCTCCCTATATTCCCCTAGTTTAACTTTTGTCCTGCCGGGGTCGTAACATGGTCTGAGCCAGAGAAAGTAGTCTATTTCATAGAGCTGACTGTCCCGTGGGAAGATAGAGTTGAGGAGGCTAACGAGCGCAAGAGAGCTAAGTATGCAGAGTTAGCAGCAGAGGCAGAGCAGAATGGCTACAAGACTTATGTCCGCCCGGTAGAAGTGGGCTGCCGTGGATTTGTGGCAAAGTCGGCGATTGCTCTTCTGAGTGAGCTGGGCATACGGGGAAGAAGCCAGAGGACTGCGGTTAGCAATATGTCCCGGGCAGCAGAGAGAGCGAGCGATTGGCTATGGGTCCGTAGGAAGCATGCTAGCTGGGGAACTAACTAAAGGTAAGGATGGCCGCATGTAGGCCACGGTCGATGTGTTTGTTTATTACGTGATTTGTTTGTTTGCTATGTGTTTCGGCCTGCATCAACGGAGCGAATCATGGTAGATTTGTCTGTATTTGTTTGTTTGGTACGAGTTTCAGCCTGCATCAACGGGGCGATTCATGGTAGATTTGTTTGTTTGTTACGTGATTTGTTTGTTTACTACGTGTTTCGGCCTGCATCAACGGGGCGAATCATGGTAGATTTGTTTGTTTGTTACGTGTTTCAGCCCGCATCAACGGGGCGAATCATGGTAGATTTGTTTGTTTGGCTCGTGGTTATTAGTTGCTATATTAGTTGTTGATAGACATCGAATGGTGAGGGGAAACAGGGTTATGCAGTGGCAGTGTGGAGGGGGGTGACTCCAGGACGCTGGAATTCACTGTTAAGCCTTCTCGAGGTGTCGTGGGCCTAACTTAACGAAACATCGATGAAAGGAGGGGCCCACTTGAAAACCCCAATGATATGCTGCATACTGCTGTTGTCTTCATGTTACTTGGTAGCTATGGTTAGCTGCTGAGCGGGCCATACAAGCCAGCAGCATTTAGTTAGTTTATGTGTTACAATGTCTGAAGTATGCTGCTCAATGGGCTTACAAGCCAGCAGCTGTTACTTAGTTTATATAAAGCATAGGTTAATTGTCATATCACATGACCGTAGGTTTGGTAGGGTCTCTTAGTTGAACAGGGCCTCTAAATGTGTTTTGCCTGGGATTTTGGCACAAGGGATTATAACATCTTATCCTGTGTATAACTGAATGCTCAGCACCAACACATTCCAGTCATTAGCAACAGCCTTAACTTTTACTGTTGTTGTTATTGTTCAGAAGGAGTTTGCATTAAGTTTATATTAAGCTTTTGGTTTGTGCATATGTGTTGATGTTAAAGCCATCTACAGAGGACATTTACAGCTTTTGCAAAGATAACAAATGTAAAGGGGTGGGGCTTTGGTACCTTTCTGAAATGAAGTGAAATCTTAAAAATAAAAACTTAGTTATTTATTTAAAAAAAAAAATGTTTTCAGCATTCTAATTACCTAACAAAGATTGGGGAATTAAAAAAAAATAAATAATTGCGATTGGATAATATTTTTTTTTCCTGGTAGTCAGGAGGTTAGCTTGCTAGGGGTTGCTTTTTTGTTGTTTATTGATGTTAAGTTAGTTTTGTTCCTACCTCATCTTCTCATTTAAATGCAGTTTCTTTTCATTATTTTTAAACCAAATGATATCTTTGTGACACAGTAGTTTGACATTAAAGGAAGATGTGTTGCTGTCTTTCCAGTCTTTGGTGGAGGATGCTCAGCACCCCTAAAGCTCTGTCCCTAGAATCACCCCTGACTGCGCCTATGACATTCTTCTGTTGTTAGCCTTAAGCCTAGGAGCATAATGAGATACATTTAGAATAAGTACATAGATATTTGCAGTTATTTTGGTGAAAGTAACTTAAAAGTAATGCAGTAGTAGTGTAATGTCTTACAATTCAGAGACAGTAATATTATAATGTAACGAATTACTTTGAAATGACAGTAACAAGTAATACATGATGTATTACGTTTTTGAAGTAACTTGCCCAACACTGATTGTATTGAGTTTTCAGTCAACACCTTTTACTACCACTGAACTGAAGAAGACTGAAAAACACTGAACCAGAGCAGTATATATATATATATATATTTTTTTTACTGATCGCTGTGTTTAGCATAAGATGTAATAAGACTGAACTGGGAGCATTTAATGGAGACCCCTGTCTGTGATAGTGTTGTAGTACTCGAGACCGGTCTTGAGACCGCATTTTCAAGGTCTTGGTCTTGTCTTGGAATCGACTGCATTTTTACTCGGTCTTGTCTCGGTCGAGCTGGACTCGAGATTTTTTGTCAAGACCAGTCGAGGCCAAGTGATTTTTGTAATGACACGAAGAATTTCTCCACGTCGGGTTTACTTTATCACCTGAAATCCAAGCATCCAGATCGGTATGCTGAATATGAGGGATGCGGCAGCGGCACAGAAAAAGAAAATCCCTCCGAGCACGCCCGCTCCACAATTAGATCGCCAGTTATTTGAATTAAATTGCATTAAAGTTACACACGACCCACATAAATAACAACGAGCATAAACTCAGAAACAGATAAAAATAATCCATCTGAGGACTTTCAACAGCAATTCAGATGGCTCAGCTAAGTGCGCCTATACAGTACGTAGAAGAAGATAACTTCTTCTCCGCCATTACATTTTTCATCTCGCACACCCCCTAGAGGCAGCTCGCACACCCCCACCACACTTTGGGAATCCCTGCCTTAGATGATCAGCCGTTATCTGTTGTAGAAGATGTGGGATTTTGTTGGCATAATAATTTCTTCCGGTGTTTTGTTTTTCGGTTTTCGGTCTTTGTTTCCTCATTTTCGGTTTCGGCCAAGAATTTTCATTTCGGTACATGCCTAATATAAAGCAATAACATAAAAATAATTAAAATTGTTCCACCAATGTATAGGCCTATGTGTGTGTATAACCATCTAAAAACTTGGTTATATCCAGGGCTCTCAAGTTATGAACTTAGCTTGGAGATTTTCTTTTTGTTTGTTTTTTGACGGGGCCAGGGTGAAGTGTGTTTGAAGATTGGCCAGTTGGCCCTACCAACAGTTTGAAATAAATTTATTTTTCAGTATGACTAATGCTTCTCTTTATTCAGTTTGGTCTCTGTCTTGGACTTGGTCTCGCCCCTCCTCGGTCTTGGTCTTGACTCAGTCTCGCCCCCTCAAAGTCTTGGTCTTGTCTTGGTCTCGGTATGCTCTGGTGTTGGTCTTGACTCGGTCTCGGGTTAGGTGGTCTTGACTACAACACTAGTTTGTGAGATCCACAACTCCCACCTCCAGGAAAGCTTCTCATGACTGCTGGGGGTAGCTAGAGATATGGAAATGGAGCAGGCTAACCTCAAGTTGTCTATTCTGGCTGTGGTCAGAAGGCCATTGACCCCTGTTGCTGCAGCAACCTAAAAACCCAGTGATGGACACAAGTGGTGAAGGACACTGTTAAAAGATCAAGAAGGAGGACTTTGAGGTTTTGTTGGTGGATGAAGGGAGATTGACAACCTAGTCTACAGGTGTTTAGTGGACCAAGTCCCCCAGAGAACTCTGTGGGTGATACTGAGGCAGGAGGTACCAGGACCATGCAGGTCTCATGTCCTTGTATCAGGTAAGTGAGAGCTGTGTCCATATCTTTAGCACTAAATCAAACATGGCTCATGCTGGCAGGTTAGAGGGAACATCTGAAATGCCACCTGACATTGACAAAATCTCAAAAGTAGAATAAAGTTGCCTGTACAAATTCCTTACTCCATGAAGACACCAGAGAGGCCATGTGCAGCATGAAGCTTCTGAATTAAATACACAGCAACTGAGCTACAGCTTCAGTGTATGTTGGTTCATACATCTACAGTCAGTGAGTTTCACGCTGCCAGAATAAGTCTAGCTAAGACTAACCTTGGTTTGTTGTGCTGCACAGCAGACAGGTGTGAACTGAAGAGAAATGACACTTTGGTTAGTCTGAGCTTTCTGTTTCCTGTTCACATTCATCACCGAGATCAGAGAAGGACACAATTAGTTTGTAAGTATAACATTGCAACTATAAAAATCCCATCAGGAGGATTTTTTCATGACTTCTTATAAAGTTCTGAACATTCATTTAGTGGATGTTAATCAAGTCAAAGAACAGAACAAAGAAATCTTTTTTAAAATAAACAGTTTTAAGGACTGTTGTTTTCTCTACAGTGATGTTCTCACTCAGTAAGAAACAAGATACTGGGCCATGAAATGCTCCAGGTAACGTTCTCATAGACCTTAATGGAACACTAACCCTAACCCTGTAGACACCAGAAACACAGTGTGAAAGCTCAACTACAATCAGATTTCATTGCAACAGAACAGCAGCAGACTTGTTCTCATCTCAACTGACACTAAACGTTTCTGTCGAATCCTTCGTTGACTCATAAACACAGAGAGTGAACTTACAGAGCAGACACAGTAGAGAAACTTCCTCCATCCTTCATCTTGGTCATATTATATCAACACTCTGAGCAGTTCATTGTCACATCAAGTAAATCCCTCCTACTTCTTCTCACTGTCAGTGCTGTGGTTTCCTCTCTGCTGGCCGCCATAAGGGGACATTTTTGTTTGTCATACTTAAACAGGTCAATGGGAACACAAAATAGAATATAAATCTATGTAAATATAAATTAATTATTTTCAGACATACAGCGTAACCTTGATGGAAAATAACACTGGTGTGTTTTAGTCCATGAGAACATGACCTGAAACTGTTCATTTGATCACAAAGATCCCCCCCCCCCCCCCCCCCCACACACCTACTTAATAAACTATTTGCCCCAAAATGTTTTGTTTCCATAACTTAAATTGCAAGTTGAAAGAAACTAGAACTAGTGGTTTTGTTGCCCGTCTGAGGGCTTCTCTCTATTTTAGCCACTGAAGAAGGTGAGAAAAGAAAAAAAGAAATTAAAATTGCGGACGAGCTGGTTCAGACTTGCTTTAGTTGCTTTTGCCACTGCAAGTCTCCTCATCTACTGTCAAGAATCAAGAATCAAGAATCCTTTACTTTCATTATGTGAGAACATAACGAAATTTTGTGCGGTAGCTCCTGGCTTAAATAGTGCAATATAAAAAGACATGGAATAGGCAAAAATTTTACCTATAATAATAAAATAAGAAGTAAAAAATACAGCTGTACAAATATACACATAGGAATGAATAGTCAGCAGCAAACCTTGTTAACAGACAGTGCAAATATTGGAATGATTGTAAAGTGTCCATGGTGGGGGGTGTGCGGGGTCAGGGTGGAGGGTTGAGTGTGTGTGTGTGTGTGTGTGTGTGTGTGTGGGTGTGTGTGTGTGTGTGTGTGTGGTGTGTGTGTGTGTGTGTGTGTGTGTGCAGGATGGGAGGGGGCGTGATTGACTTCACAGCTCTGGGGAAGAAGCTGTCTCTCAGTCTATTGGTTGTGGTTTTGATGTTTCTGTACCTTTTCTGTGAAGGAAGAGGTACAAACAGTCCATGGCCCGGGTGGGTGGGGTCTGTCGTGATGCGTCTGGCCCTCTTCTGGACTCAGGCAGCATACATGGACTCCAGATCTGGTAGACGACAGCCCACTATCCCGTGTGCTGTCCTCACCACTCGAGCTAAGTCCTTCCTGTTCTGTGCTGTGCAGCTGCCGTACCACACAGTCACACTGAGGCACAGGATGCTTTCAATGGTGGCTCTGTAGAAGTTAATGAGCAGCTGTGAAGAGAGTCCACTGTGCTTCAACTTCCTGAGAAAGAAGAGCCGTTGTTGAGCTTTCTTCACCAGGTGAAGTGTTCACAGTCCAGGAGAGGTTGGAGGAAATGTGGATGCCCAGGAACTTGATGCTGTCCACACGCTCCACTGCCTCCCCATGTAAGCAGAGAGGACTGTGTTCAGTCTTTCTGGTCCTCCTGTAGTCCACTATGACCTCCTTGGTCTTGCTGATGTTCAGGATGAGATTATTCATGGAGCACCACTGAGTCAGATTCTGGACCTCTCTTCAATCAGCCCATGGACTAAAAACAAAGATCTAACAAAGATAAATGAAAACGAAACAATCTCAGAGAAACTGCTGTGCAAACAGAGTAACAAGGGTATTAACAGATATGTGTACAACAATACATGACTATAGATACAGACATGAAGCAGAGTTATTGAGTGATGAAGAAGTAAACTTTGAAGAGACATTAGGAATTGACACGTCTGGGGCAATTCCAACCATATGTTGATCTCTCCTGTCTCTGCTCCCCTGCCGATCAGAGCTTCCTGATCAAACTCCTTTGTCTACCCTCCTCATCTCCTCTCCCCTGCTGATCAGAGCCTTGATCATGCTACCTGAGTGTCTCTCCTTTTGTCCTTTTGCCCTTTGTTCTGACCATGTCTGGGAGCCACCCCTGCCCCCTACTGAGTTCACCCGCCTGTGTAAAGTTACCCTCAACTGACCAATATACATCCACTATACGATCTAATCAGGAACTGTCTGCAACCACACCTGGGGACAGGGTATATCTGTGCTCTGGCCCTGCATTCAGGGTCAGTCTCTGGTCTCACAACCACTCTGTGTCGGTAGGCTCACCATGACCTGGAACTCCAATAAACCTCCACCACTTCAGCAAACTTGGAACTAAGACTTGGATTGTTTTTTTTCCTTCAACAGTGACACAGAGTCTGACAGCTTCAGGAATGAATCTGTTGAAGCTGTTCCTCAGTCTGGTGGTCCTGCTCTTGATGCCCCTCAGCCTCCTGCCTGAGGGGAGAGGGATGTGTGCGCAGGGTGGGTGGTGTCTTTCCTGATGTAGGTGGCCCTTTTCTTACATCTGGAGGTTAGGAAGTCCTGGACCCAGTTGCAAAGGGTGGAACTCAGTCCGTGTGTTGTCAGTTTATGTACCAGGGTCTGTGGTATGATGGTTTTAAAGGCTGATGTGAAATCCACAAAGAGCATGTGAACATAAGAGTCCTTGTTCTTTAAGTGGGTGAGGGCTGTGTGGACCACAGAAGACATGGCGTCCTCTGTGGATCGGTTCTTCCTGTATGCGTACTGGTGCGGGTCCACAGTGACGTCGATGCAGTCCTTGATGTGGGCCATGACCAGTCTCTGGAAGCACTTCATGACTATCAGGGTGAGGGCTACTGGTCCATAGTCATTCAGGCTTGTCACTGTGGACGTTTTAGGAACGGGGATGATCGTGGTGGTCTTCAGGCAGGTGGGGACCGCTGCCTGTTGGAGGGAGGTGTTGAAGATGTCTGTCAGCGCCTCGGTGAGCTGGTGTGTGCAGCCCCTCAGCACCCGGCAGGAGATGTTATCTGGACCAGCAGCTTTGTGTGGGGCTGTGTTGCACAGACTCCTCTGCACTGTACCTCCGTGCCAGGTTTGATGGACTAGGAAGGGTGTCATAAGTGGCTTGGATAAGGAAACTGAGTCTTGCCTGAGCCATATTCCACAGGTCGCTCCATCCTACTGACCTTGGTAGAATGCCCTCCCACTTTGTCCACAGGCCTTACTGAAATTGGCCAATAGACTTGACAAAGAGCTTGTCTTCCTCTATCCTTGCCACCTTTGTGACCACCAGGTTCTTCCTTTCCTTCAGGGATGCACTGGACCACGGCCTCATTGGCTCTCCCCAGCCCAGGCCACGTCTTCCTTGCTGCGTTCTTCCCACTAGCTCATGGTGCCGCAGCCTTGAGATGGCATTGTCCACGCAGTCTTCTGCCTTCCATGCTCTGCCTGTCTGCGTAGGTTATGTGCTTAGGTTACAGCGTTACGTGGTAAGTTTTTCCTGTGGAATAATTGCTGCAATACAGGATGGAGGTTGACTAACAGATGGATGCAAAAAAAGTTTGTATCACCTCTATCTGGGCCAAACCTTCGGCACTGACACACCAAAAACCATAATCACTTCAAATGACTGGGGAGTATTGAACGCAGTCTACTGAATCCACCGCCTCCATCTTGCGCGGTTTCTCCTGAGTTGGCCGTAGAAGAGACCAAAGAAAACTACAAGCACAACGATGGTAACTAAAAACACAGAACACAGAAGTCAGCAGAGGAGAACTGTCTCATACCTGCAACAAGAGATGGGACGTTTGACACTGAGGCTCCAAAGTCTGTCTGTCTCTGTTGAAGCAGACTGGTTGGAAACACCGTGTTGATCCGTGATCACATGACCGATGGCTTTATACGTCACAGTGAAACACTGGAAGTGGGGTGACTGATTTTAATCTTATTAAAAAGAGACGCAAAATGCTTGGTGTAGTCAGCCAGAGAAGAAGACAGTTGAAGCCAAGCACCATAGAGCAGATTTTGTTCTTAAATTAAATCTTGTAAAAAACAAACAAACAAACAAATACATCCCATAAGCACGACCCTCACTTTATTTTCACACTGCCATAATGAAGTCCTTCAGAATCATTCCCAAAAAAGTATCTCTGCAGAGTTTAATCAGAATCTTTTCACACCACGTTTTACATTACAACCATGTTTTTTTAATGACAATCAGGAAAAGATATATCATCCACATCCAGGGATGTCTTTATGATCATTACCGTTATAAGTGGTTTCCAATGAACTTCATAAACACCTCTCAGAAACCTCCAAAATATCTCCATATCATCATTTTGGTCATATCTCCAAAACACTGATGGTGAAATAGTTGTCATCTCACTTCACAGCAAAGATATGTTACATCTAAATCAAGTTTCAAGTAACAAGTCAAGTGACTTTTCAAAATGTTGACAAAGCTGCTTAAGAGTGACTTGACTGATGTGTGAATCATGTGGAAGTTTGTCAATGGTGGGATCTGTCTTTGAGGCTTCGACGCTTCAGATCTTTTTTCGGCACAGTCAGGAAGAAGGTTCACGAGGCTTCATCCGCCCATCTTTACCTGCAACACTCATGGAGGTCAAGCAACCTGGAACAAGGGATGTGTTCTGTTCACAGTGATATGGTTTCTCTCCAGAGTGAATACCTTGATGATGGTGTGTTGATGTTAAAGGTTTCTCATATTGCCCACAGTGATAGAGCAAATTCATCAGAGTTCTCCACCTGCTCTGAGGTCAGACATGATGTTATCAATAATAAGATTCACTGCTGAACAGAGGAGACACAAGACTTTGTAGTTTTTAAAGGTGAATCATCTGCTGTGCTGTGATCCTGATAACCATGAACCATTAAAGGAGACGTAGCAAACTCTTCTCCAGGTCTGTAGTTTTTAGTTGGAGTAAAACCGTATCATTGTGACTTTATTGATCTCACACTGATCAAACTGACACAAATGATTTCCACAGACTTTTAGTGACTTCAACTCATTCTTCTTCTTTGATTTAATGTCAGCTGAGAGAATTAGCGCCACCAAGTGTTGATTTTGAGGAGCTGGACTTCTAATATGTTAATGTTTACAGCTGAATTGCAACATTCACTGCAACGTAAAACTCATTAATCATTTTTATTTTTGTAGCAGATTTGTCACCAAATGAAAAGTCTTAAAGTGACAGTGTATAAGTTTGTCCACACTGGAAGAAATGATCAGCGATGTGTTGATCAGAGACCATAAATGATGTGTGATGTGAGGTGGGCGGTACCAGGTTGAACTAATATCGACCAATGGGAACGACTAATCCAGCTGATTGAAATATGACTCAAACACAGAGTTCCTTAGACGTTGAGCTGAAGGAAACTCTGTTCACCACTTTGGTTCCTACCAACAAATCCACCATGATGATAGAGGCTTGGAGCGTTGGGTGAACCCAGATGGAGATGGTGGTGGCCTTGATGGTACTTTCTTTTCAAAGAGAAGAAGAAACACAAGAAGCTTTTATATATTAAAGGTGGCATGTTTAATCTGCTCAAATCACCAGAACTCACATATAACAAAAATAATCACAATCACAACAATGAGCTCTCACATTTCAATTGAACTGAAAACTAGAACATTTTTAATATAATGTAAAGTTACCACAAGCTTCCACTTTACTTCTTCTCCACCACACTTTGGGAATCCATGCACTAGAGTTCAAGTGTCAGCTTTCACCAGAGGATGACAGTAACATTAATGAGTGAATGATCCAGACACAGTGAAAGGATGAATCAGGATCAAATGACACTCTTCTTTTCTTCACAGCATTGACACAATGTGTTTTAAGCTTTGGATTTATTTCACCTCTTCCTCTTCATTGTCAACATTAGTTGTATTTAAATGTGTTTTATAGATAAATTGACACTGACAGTGACAGTGTGTTATTAGTAAATTATAAAGAGTCACCTGGAAATGGTCTGATTGTGTTATTGTTGTTTTGCCTTTAATTAAACACGTAGGAGTTTAAGTTTAAAGAAAAATAAATTTATAATTCACATATTCTTTTCAGCAAAGTCAGGGTCCTTGATCACATCGTATGTTGACATGTTGAAAGTGCTGCATTAATATTCCTCATGTTTAAGTAGCCTTTTAGCACCAGAGCTGCTTGTTGACATCCAGCCTGACAGAAAACTATGACATGTGACTGGACTGGACTTCATCTGAGGTTAACAGCTGATGTCCATGACTCCAGGAGCCCAGGAACTTTTAGAGTTTCAAACCAGAGCAGAAAGAAAAACCACATGACTCTAAAGCTCATAACTATGTGGTCAGTTCTCTGAAAGGTGGGAGGAGCTCTGGAAGGACAGAGCAGATATACTGAATACACATCCTTCAGAGTCTCACAATAATGTTTCATGTTTCAAAACTCCACATCATTTTATTTTAAACAAGTTCAGATATTGTATTCTGTATTCAACAAGTTTTTACTTTTACTTTCCTTGTTTTGAACTGTACTGATAACTACTTCATCTGTGTACATGACACAACAGCACCACCTAGAGGCTGCACGATAGAAACACACCAACTCCTCCCACTTGGACTTATTTGGTCAAAATCAATCAAAAATGAACCAGCAGAAGAAGAATCAGTCTGAAGGAGTTCAGTCAGTCTTTTGAGGTGATGAAGGTGAATCTTAAATGTTTCTCCTCCTGCTCAGCAGTGAAGCAGCTGATGATTTCTCCAGGATCCACATTCAGATGGAAGCAGGAAGAGATCCAGACGGAGCTGAAGATGTGAGGGAGCAATGAAACCATCTGGAGATGATGGAAATCCACAAAGACTGATATGAAAGAAGAAGAAGGAAGTGTTCAGCTGATCAGGACAAATATCTGGAGCTCAGCTTTCCTGATCTATAGTCTAAGACCAACGAAGACAACATGCTGATCAACACTGATCCTTGAAGAGTCTTCAGACCAGGACTAGGAGCTGACAAAGCGTCCTCCTCTCTTCATCCATCGTCCATCAGATCCTTCACTGATCAATAATCAAAGATCAACAACCTGATCAAACAGACTCTTCAGCCATCAGAGGAGACGTTACATCCTGGACCTGGACTATGTCTGTTACCATCAGCATTATGGGTAGTCCTCTGACCTCTGACCTCTGACCTGTATCTACAGTACTGACCTCTGACCTCTGACCTGTATCTACAGTACTGACCTCTGACCTGTATCTGCAGTACTGACCTCTGACCTCTGACCTGTATCTACAGTACTGACCTCTGACCTCTGACCTGTACCTACAGCACTGACCTCTGACCTGTATTTACAGTACTGACCTCTGACCTGTATCTGCAGTACTGACCTCTGACCTCTGACCTGTATCTACAGTACTGACCTCTGACCTCTGACCTGTACCTACAGCACTGACCTCTGACCTGTATTTACAGTACTGACCTCTGACCTCTGACCTGTACCTACAGTACTGACCTCTGACCTATATCTACAGTACTGACCTCTGACCTGTATCTACAGTACTGACCTCTGACCTGTATCTACAGTACTGACCTCTGACCTCTGACCTGTACCTACAGCACTGACCTCTGACCTGTATTTACAGTACTGACCTCTGACCTCTGACCTGTACCTACAGCACTGACCTCTGACCTCTGACCTGTACCTACAGTACTGACCTCTGACCTCTGACCTGTATCTACAGTACTGACCTCTGACCTGTATCTACAGCACTGACCTCTGACCTCTGACCTGTACCTACAGTACTGACCTCTGACCTCTGACCTGTATCTACAGTACTGACCTCTGACCTCTGACCTGTATCTACAGTACTGACCTCTGACCTCTGATTTGTATCTACAGTACTGACCTCTGACCTCTGACCTGTATCTATAGCTCTGACCTCTGACCTCTAACCTATATCTATAGCTCTGACCTCTGACCTGTATCTACAGTACTGACCTCTGACCTCTGACCTGTATCTACAGTACTGACCTCTGACCTCTTACCTGTATCTACAGTACTGACCTCTGACCTCTGACCGGTATCTATAGCTCTGACCTCTGACCTCTAACCTATATCTATAGCTCTGACCTCTGATCTGTATCTACAGTACTGACCTCTGACCTCTGACCTGTATCTACAGTACTGACCTCTGACCTGTATCTACAGTACTGACCTCTGACCTGTATCTACAGTACTGACCTCTGACCTGTATCTACAGCACTGACCTCTGACCTCTGACCTGTACCTACAGTACTGACCTCTGACCTCTGACCTGTATCTACAGTACTGACCTCTGACCTCTGATTTGTATCTACAGTACTGACCTCTGACCTCTGACCTGTATCTATAGCTCTGACCTCTGACCTCTAACCTGTATCTACAGTACTGACCTCTGACCTCTGATCTGTATCTACAGTACTGACCTCTGATCTGTATCTACAGTACTGACCTCTGACCTCTGACCTGTATCTACAGTACTGACCTCTGACCTCTGACCTGTATCTACAGTACTGACCTCTAACCTGTATCTACTGCACTGACCTCTGACCTCTGACCTGTATCGACAGTACTGACCTCTGACCTCTGACCTGTATCTACAGTACTGACCTCCACTGACAGTAGAATAAAATAATAAAGGACTCAGTCTCTTATTATACATGAGATGTGTGTGGACAGTGTGAGACTGAAGGAGTCTGACTCAGGCTAAAAGCCTTAGAGGTGGTAACCCTACAAATGTCCACTGTGTGTGATCATACAGTATACTGCTGTTTACAGTGGTAGTGTTTATTGCTGACCTTTGACCTGCAGCTCTACGGCTGCCAGTCTCCGTTCGTTTCCAAACCCTGTGATGGAGCAGATGTAGGTTGTGCTGTCAGAGAGGCGGGGTTTCCTCAGATTCAGGCTGAAGTCTCCAGTTGTCAGAGCGTCAGTCTTCATGGATGTTCGGTCTCTGTAAAGCTCGTTTTGGTTTTTCAGTTGATCACCTGTCGTCTGACGCTGGTGGACGGTTGAAGGACTGAGGTCGTATGAATACTTCAAAAGTTATAGGTCTTAAAGTCAAATGAAATGTTTCCGTGTCACCTGTAGCGCCCCCTGTTGATGTAATTTCACGCAACCTGATGGGCATCTACACAATATTGTATAGAGTGTGTATGCCAAGTTTCATAAAGTTAGCTATTGCAGTTTTGATATATTGAAATGTTGCTTGTGTAGCGCCCCCTAGAAACCAAGGGGCACAAAAGTTGGGGTGCTTGTACAGAATCATTTATCATTGATATGAAGTTTGATTAAGTTTGGGTATATATGGGCATGTGTGGGTGTGGTTAAATTCTCTGAAGCTGATTGCAATAACTTTGTCTTTGGCTGCCGCCACTCTTTCAGTTTAAAAGAGAGGCTGTGTGAGGGCTCACCCTCCTCGATACTGACTGACTAACTCCCCTCTGTTTCCCTCCCTCCCACAGGTGCCCTCGGTGTGATTCCCAAGTTGGCCCTTGTTAATTGTTAAAGAAATAAACTTGTTTTGTCTGCAGCTGATGTGGTGTGTCTCCTTTTTGTTGTGGCCACCTGAGCCAGGTCATAACACACACTGTAAACATGAATTAGCCATTAACTTTGTAATCAATAACCCTGCTAAACTTCTTTTGAAGAACTGGTGAGAATTGGATGCACGGGCTAAATTGGCTTGTTATAGCGCTACCTAGCTGCAGGCATGTGTATTGACTTCTACCAAGTTACCAGGGGCCTCATGTACAAAGACTTGCGTGGATTTCCTACTAAAACGTGGCCCACGCTCAGATCTAGAAGCACATTGCCTTTGTACATCCCAATCGAGCACACATGTTGTACCTGACCCCTCCCTGGCCACGCCCCTTTAAATATGCAAACTATATTTAAATTGACCCTCCACCTGAGATTCTCCTCTCTGCACGATCAGAAAATGAAAACATAAGAATGAGTAAGACGGGAAAGAAGAATAACTTCACAGAAAAAGAACTGGAGACGCTACTCACTGGAGTGGAGACAAACATGTCCTCTTTGACAGCTGTCCTCCACTGGAGTGGTGACAAACATGTCCTCTTTGACAGCTGTCCTCCACTGGAGTGGAGACAAACATGTCCTCTTTGACAGTTGTCCTCCACTCGCCACAATGCTGGTTAATTGTATTTGGGCATCACATCTGATCTGAACATTGATGAATGAACATGTTTCATCGTGTGATGGTTCTTTTATATCAATGTGTGTCCAGTCCATAGCTTTGATTACTTTCAGAAAACCGGCTCTTTAATGTTGACCTGTTCAAATGCATTGTGGGTATTTGATATACCTGGCTGACATGAGGATAACTCCGACCCACACGGCTGGCATGGCTGACACTTTTTTGGCTTGCAAAATCAAAGTAACCAAGCAATTTCCCTTGTGGATGAATAAAGTTTATCTAAGTCTAAGTCTAAGTCTAATCTACCTACATATAATAAATATTATGTATGTATATCCTAAGTTGTATCAATTGTTGCTTCAGTGTTAAAAGTTCTATCCATCTTTGTTTTTATTTTTAGTAAGAGAAATTGGAGCACTGCACCTTCAGAAAAATAGTGCTGTCTCTTTAAGAAAGACTAGTCTTGAGTTGTTGTTGAATTTGTGCATGGCTGCAGATGCCACTGAACTGAGGACATGTTGCCATAGACAGTAAAGTTCTGGAGGTGTGACAGATAAATGATTAGACTAACATCTAAAAAAGTTTTGCAATGCCAAGCAATCTACCCACACTGCCTTCACGATCTACCGGTCGATCAGGACTGGGCACCACTGCTTTAGGGTGTTCTCAAATCAACACTGGTTAGGGTTAACATTTCTTAATCTTTAATATGTCTCTGTTGCTTGTTCTCAGTAATGTGGCATCTGGATGAGGAAACTAGTCGTCAACATCCCCCCATGAAGAAGTCACTAGCTGACAGTCTGACTTTCAAACACATTGACATTTGTAAAACAGTGAAGTCCTGACCTGCAGCCAGATCATCAAGCAGTCGTTAGCTCTGAGCTCACCTTCAATCTGTTTGATTCTTTCTTTGTTGATTGTTGAATGTGAAAAAACAGGAAAAACAAGTTTCTCAGCAGCTGTCACCACTGTAACTGACTTCCGTCAGCTGAAGGTGCAGGTTTGGTTTTTGACGAGGGAGGACAGGGCAGTAGGTATTTTTTCATGACACAAGGGGAGCGGCACAAGCACTTGGAAAAAAATAAATAAATAAATCTGCGTTGCTCCATGGTTTTCTATCATCTGTCATATCTGTGTGGGGATATTGTCGTCCCCTGCTGCTGAGAAGGTGGCGTGAACAGAAGCTGTGTGTGAGAAAGAGAAAGAGAAGGAGGACAGTTACGCCCCTCTGCTCCTCCACTGGCTAATAAAGGGCCTTGTTGAAGCCTAGGAGGATCACTTCAGCAGCTGAGGCCTGAGACCTTTTTTTTTTTTTTTTTTTTTTTTAAATTAAATAAACCCTTTTTTGGGGGGGGGGGGGGTCTGTATAAAAGGACTAAAATCAGTCACACCTTGACTTTCTTCCATATAACGCACATTTCATTCATAATATTATAAATACATTCCTATAATTTCCACGTTTCCATGTTTTTATGATTTGTGTGAAATGGTCAAATAAAAATAGGTAATACAAAACGATGATGTGGTTACCAAGGTGAACTGGTTTAGTCTTGACTTCTGGTCGTGAGTGACAGCATTGGAGGATGGAAATCTGTTGATTGTCAAGTGTTACATAAACAGATTTGTTAGCCTTTTGCTATGATGCTTGCAATGCTAATACAACAGTAATTCATCTTAACAAACACCAGATCTAATTTCACTCTAAGATTGTGCTTTGCAACAGAACTGTTCCAAGTTCACTTTATTTCATCACGTTGGGTCCTGTAACTAATTCATATCTGTAGCTAGTTTCAAAGATGAACATTTGCTACAACTCTATTTGGTGTCAAACTTAGTTTAACCAGTCAGAACTAAAAGTGAACCAAGCATAGAACTGGAGGCAGTAAACAAGGAGCTAATTGTTCCTCCCTGAAAGATAGATTAATATAGCATCTAATGACAGACATTTAGCATGTAAGGGCATGTTTATTTAAAGTTGTAATTCATGGATGTTTTGTAGAGGAGTTATATTGTAGTCTACAGTCTTTTGATGTGTGTGTGTGTGGGGGGGGGGGGATTCAATGTAGAACCGCCACTGGGACAGGATGTCTTCAAACGTCAGCTGTTTGTCTTTAAATACCAGGTGACAGGTGAGATATGTTGCTGTTGTCATGGAGATCCTTATCAGTGACACGCAGAGCGTCTGTTTACTTTCCTTTTGTTCTCAGCACATTTCTTTATGATTTGACTACTGCCCATCCCCCCCATCACTCCACCTCACCTTTCACCTGTTCCAATTTCCTGGTTCCTTTGCATCTTTCTGTGACAGAGAGATTAACCTGAAACTTGTCTGAGTTTCAGTCTGAACCAGGAAGTTTGAACAGAGAGAAGAGTTATTGCTCTACTAGAGGAACGGTCCAAATCCTCTGGACAGCAGTCAGTTAACTACTTGACCAAACGTCCTGTGGTAACAGAGAGAAGGAGGCTGCACATCAACTATTTGATAAAGTTATTAGACCTTTAGCTGCTACACTATCCCATCTAACAACACGCTGCGGAGGACTATTAAATGATACTGATGGTGCTGAGGTGCTGCCTGTTTTATACAGACTATACATATCTCCAGATAGTGCAGATATGTCTGCAGACAGTATTGATGAGCTCATGTGTTTATGTTCAGTTCTGTTGTGTTCTATTAGTTGACTTTGTTGCTGTGGCTGTAGAACGTGTTTTTTGTCCTTGATGTCAGTGAATGCACCATGTGAGAGATGGAGGTTGTGGTAGAGCTGAGAGTTTGGCCAGTGAGAGTCAGACTGACGGTGGCTCGTGTTCAAGCTTCAATAAACTTTCAGAAGATTCTCCATAGCTTCTTTAGTGTGAGATGCTATGATATGTGTTCAAGTCAAGACTTTCACCACAAATTTAATCGAAAAATCACAAGTCTATCAACCCCTATCACAGACGTTTAAAAACATCATGGATGAAAACATTTCTTACACCTTCAGCTGTCACTAGTAAAGGAACATGTTTGAGGGTTTTATACGTCCAGAGTTGATCAGAAATCACCTCTGCAGTCACTGATAGTCAGTCTAACAGCAGCCTGCTAAACAACACGCTGCATAGATTTAGGATGTAATCTGGATTTGGAACTAAAGGATGACTTTTTAACAGGAACATGAATTAACTGACTGAATGTGGCCCTGGACAGACTAATATTAGAAGTAAAAGTACATAATGTCTATAATAGTCTATAATACGTGGGTGTTGGTTGATGGACGGCCTATGTTGCTGTTGTCATGGAGATCATTGTCAGTGACACATAGAGCCTCTATTTACTTTCCTTTTGTTGTCATCACATTTCTTTATAATTTGACTACCGCCCATCCCTTCATTCCTTCATTCCTCTACCTTCCTGGTGTATTGAGTGCTGGCAGCTGATGAGTCGTCACTGTCAGAGACTTTCAGCTTTATTTCAGCTTTATTTCAGCTTTATTTCAAACTTCCATTGAATGTGATCTAGTCAGGTTGATAGATTGAAGTCCGGAAAGGAGTGTGGGATGAACAGAGGAGGAAGAGGAAGACAACATCAGCGTCTCTCTGCATGACTTTACTGAGCGTCGTCCTGTCTGTCTCTGCTGGTGAGTTGAAACCACAGCGTCTTTAGCTCTGACATGTTCAGGAGCCTTTCCATTATTACATTACTGTTATAAAACAATTCTTTTTAATAACAGGAGTTTAAACCATCTCCAAATGATTGTTCTTGATTGTTCATTTCTCTCTCTGGTCTGCTCTCTCCCTCTCTCACATATAACATATCAATATAATATAAGTAGTTTGTGTCCAGTGAGTTGTTCTAGAGGAGACAGTGAGTTTAGTTTTAGTAGACGCCTAGAAACTGTTTGCAGTACTCAGTCTGTTTCCTGTAACACAGTAACCAGAGTTACAGGTTACTGTGTTTCACATCCAAATACAAATCTCAGCTGATATGAATCCAATCATTGTTTCATCTGGTTTTATTTACGTTTGACTAAACAGGGTTTGGGCTCTGTGCTACAGGGGGAGGGAGGTCACTTCTCCATATAGGATATAGACATCTGCTGTAAACTGAGTCTGCAGTTGATGTGTCCCTGATTTATTTTTATTGGTTTATTGGTCACTTGGTTGCAGACGGGGAATCTGAAAATGAATTTCTGAATGTGTTCTGTGTTTTACTTCCTGCAGTACATAGAGGGTTAAAGAGTTCATCTCTTAAGTCCTGGGGTGCTGGGAGGTTAAGCTTGACTAAAGAAATAAATCAGGAAGAGCTTCAAAACTCTCAGGTCCACATGAATGACCCATGAATCAAACTGGGTTTCTACCTCTTGAAAGGGAATCTGGCTACAAACTACTACTGACTCCACTACAGGAGATAATGTACACACATTTTATTTAGCCTGGACATCATCACATTCTACCACTGTGCTCATTATACAATCCAGAAGAAGACTGATATTTCCTCCCTATGGCTAAAGCTAACTGTCACTACTATATGACTGTAGTGTTTGTCATGTGTAGTACCACCATTAGCCCACTAGATGGAGACAAAGGTGTGATGTATGAAAATGAAGCACAGGGATCATTCTGCCAGGAAGTCACAATTATTTGACTAAATATTAAGACATGAGAGGAAATGACATGCTGACTGTCAAATTCAAGGTTTGTCTGTGTGTTTTCTCTGTTAGCTGAGGCTAGCTGGTTGGCTCCTGCTCTGTGATGCTTGATATGAATGGAAAGATTAGCTTCTGTAGTTTTAAATGACACCCAGCATGACAGAGTGTGTATCTCTGATAGTTACAGGGCTCTTTAAACTAAAATCACTGAGATATTCTAATTAGTAACAAACAAAATGTCCTGGATGGCTGTCAGCTCAGACCTGCTGATGTGCTGGGCTGATTACCATCTGTCTGAAGTGTCTGACTCTCTCCACTGCTGCTCCCTCAGTGTTGATGGGGGCGAGTCAGGGAATGAATTCATGTGAGTTCAGGACAAAGGACCCTGTGGACCTACCCTACATATGTGTGTGGCTGTGCATTCAAAGCCTCTGTCTGTTGTCCTAATGGTGCTTGGTTAGAAGAGAGGATTGTGAGACCTTGTATCTGGGTGGAACATCACTCATTCATCACTAGTTACCCAGTAACCTAATTACAAATGGCTGAACAGTGCAGTACGATGTCTGAACACATATTCCTGAGTTAACTTGTCTGCCAGTGCATTAGAGAGGACGCTACTCACAACTATTGTTGTACAAACATAATGAGGTAAAACCTTTAAACAGATTTAGAAGCAAAATAACATTTAAATTCTTGTACAATAAATTTCAGGCTTACAGCTTGAATGGTTTACTGTAGTACTTATACACAAGAATGATTCATTCCAGGAACTATATTTATGGACAACCTTAGCTAAATGCTAATGCTAATCCATTATCCACTCTACTGTCCACTGTTTAAATATGTAAAAGGTCAGAGGTCAATAACTTCATTTAACTAGTAAAGTACTTCTTTAACTCCATAGTTATCTTAGTAACTGTGATGGAGGCTGCTTCAGTATCTCAGTCTATGGTAGCCACAGGGCTGTGGTAGCTTGCTAGTTTTGGTAGGCTAATGCTAACTGCCTGAGATCAGATAGGCCAACGCCCCTTATCCAATCCAATGACAGGGATGCACATTTTGAACATACAAAGAGTTCACTGTGTTGTCTCATTCTTCAGTCTTTTGAATTACACAAGGAAATATAAAAAAAGATTTGGTTTTGTTTCATCAAATAAAGACTCAGAACTCTCTCTCTCTCTCTCTCTCTTTCTCTCTCTCTCTCTCTCACACACACACACACCCACAAACACACACACACACCCACACACACACACACACACAGATCTAAAGCTCTTCATAGCACAGAGGTGTGTATCGGCACAAACCAAAATGAAACAAGTCATATTTTCCACCTGACATCTTGGTAAAAACCACAGAACCACACGAGAACAAAACAACAAATGAGACCAAAGTTTATTGATCCTGCAGAGAGCAGACTGTTGTTACAGTCACAAATAAACTTAACTTTAACACTTAATATATTTACATAGTGCTGATGTTGTAATAAAATACAGAGCTTTATTAGTTTAATTTAAAGACATTTAAAACATACTGTATAAATACATTTTAGGGGCTGAGGGGACCAGTCAGAGTCCAGCAGCTGGACATCAGTGGGTGGACTGGTGGACTACTTCAGTGAAGAGTATACGACCTCTGGTTCTGGTGGAACCTCTGAACACAGACACACAGTTCAGAGTAAATCAAACACTGTTGTAGATTTTCAGGTTTTGTATTATCAGTCAAGATCTGTGATGTGCATCACTCTACAAAATCTGCCTCCGATGCAGTCCCAGTTCAGGTGTGTCCACAAAGACATGGTGGTGGGGATGGACTCTCCCATGACCACATGAATAAATGGAGAGTCAGCAGTTTCCACATGAGGTCTGACAACTGGTCAGAGTTACCAGCACCCTGACAGAAACTGTCTCAGGAAGCCGTGGTGTGAGACTTAAAAACAGGAACCAGAACCATAGACTTCCTTCTACACCATCAACTCTGCAGAGTCAACAAGACACCAAACTGAACTTTGCCCAAAGAGTCTTTTACGCTTGATTGAAGCAAGGATAGTCTATAAAAAATGGACATAGCCATAGTGACCTCAGCTCCTGGTGTTGTAGCATTGAATTCTGTCCTTTAGTAGTACTAGGAGTAAAATAGTACTTTATCTTGGAGCCAGAAGCTGGTGCAGCTAATCTGTACACTCCTCACTGCTGTCCGTGCCTCACGCATGGGCGTGGTAGTGGGGGGAAAAGGGGACCTGACTACCCAGGGCCCGAGTAGGGAGAGGGCCCATGAAAATCCTGAATTTTTATTTTTATTTATTTATCTATTTATGAATGAATTGGGCCCTCCAATTAATTGGTGTGATAATGTATTTCAAATATATTGATAACATCAACTGAGAGAATGAACTTTGTGTCAAAGCCCTCCCAACATGTCATAGACAGCGGCCGGCGACAAGTACGTCAGTGAGCGCGGATTGAATGACCTGGAGGCTAGCTGTCACCATGCCGTCCAAAAAACATAAATTGGGCTATCAGAAAAAGAAAGAGCGGAAAGAAAAAGAAATAAGGCAGAATGAGGGGAAGCAACCGTTAACTGCTTTCTATCCGAAAGGTGAACCGAGTTTACTTGTTGTGTAACTGCATCCAATTAACGTTAACGTTGTCGCAGTCCGGAATCAGTGGGCATTTACTGGGATGTAAATTTTATCCTTACATCTGGTGTAAAGCCGAAATTATGCTTCCGCGTTGACACAGCGCGAGGGGGCGTACGGACCTATTATGTCCTTGCGGACCCCCGTACGTCCTAAGCAAGGGCCAGACGTGCACCTCCCAAAAATCCTCGACGCGCATCGAGGCAACGCAGCAGCAACGCAGCAGCAACGCAGCAGCAACGCAGCAGCAACGCAGCGGCATTGGCTGTGATTGGTCCGCTAACTACATCCGCTGGATATCGCTTTTCCGGTTTCCACTCATAAACAGCGCCATTTTTAAAAAGTCTTCAGTTTGGTTGGTCTTTGGAGCTCCAACGCCAGTCTCTCTGTCTCGGTGTCCATCGTTCACTGTGACTACGACAAAAGCCGGAAGGTAAATAACTATACGAGGCGAGATACGTCACAAGAGTCTCGGTCGGTCGGTCACAAAAAAATCATAGCGCCCTCTACCGGTGTGGCATTGAATTGCATTTCGACACGTAAACCCCACGCAGAACCATCACGGTCTCACGACTGCGTCCAAGCAACTGCGTGGCCATTGCGTGACCATTGCGTGACCATTGCGTGATTACTACGCGGAAGCATAATCCAGGCCTAAGGCTTCAGCAAGGCTTTATTTCTTTTTCTGCAAGCTGAAGAACAATTTTATTGAAAAATTAGATCAATATAATCTGATCTGATTTTGGCTTAAAACTTGATTTATGCTTGTTTATTTAGAAATAAATGCCCCCATTTTTTAATTAATTTATTTAATTGTTTATTTTTTTTACGTGCGCTTCGTGCACGGCATGGATAGGGGCCCACTGACATTAAGAGTGTACAGGGCCCAGAATTTGGTGCTATGCCCCTGGCCTCACGCCAACGTCATGTCTGGCTACGCTGCTTCTACAGCTGTTGATCCTTTGGAGACACTTAGAGGTGATGCTGGGAAACTGTCATAAACGAGAAAACAGCACAAAACACAACTTGCTGCACTCCTCTTGACTTTATTGTTTATGCTGGAGGACAGCTGTCAAAGAGGACATGTTTGTCTCCACTCCAGTGAGTAGCGTCTCCAGTTCTCTTTCTGTGAAGTTCTTCTTTTTTCTCGTCTTACTCATTCTTATGTTTTAATTTTCTGATCGTGCAAAGAGGGGAATCTCAGGTGGAGGGTCAATTTAAACATAACAGTGCGCCCAATTCCATGCTGATTGGGATGTATAAAGGAAATGTGATTCTGGATCTGAGCGTGGGCAGAGCCTGGAAATGAGTCTTCTTAGTTCCAGGCTCTGCAGATGTCTTCAATCCATCTCCAATCCTGCTTCAGTTCCTGGGTAATTAGATGCCTTCCTAGCTACACCCTTGGGAGATCCTGTCTTCTGACCTCCAGCCAAACCTGCTGGGTTTCTTTGCTTTCACTGCCGGCCTCCAGGAGGTCTTTGCAGCAGTCATGGTCTGACCCTTCTGTCAGCTCTGGCTCCTGGTCTGCCCCTGGGCTGGACTCCTGAACTCTCAGAATCTTAATTATTGTTGATGATTCTGCTCCTTATTTTTGGTTAAATGATCCATGGTCGTGGTCTCTGGTTGTGTCTCCTAGATTTTGCTCTTTTTGGATTCCATCTTGCCTTAACTAAAACTTCTTTGGATTGCTTCTTTTGTTGGACTCTTGTTGTTGGAATTCCCTGCTCATCACTGCAGCACATTTTGTTTGTAAGAAGAGCCATGTGGAGCCTGATATTGATGCCCCGCCCACACTTCCTCCAGACTCACTCATGTTTTAATTTAATTAATACTACTCTCTGCTCTACCTCCACCAGTTACAAGGAGATGATGGATTATACACTGGATTTATGTTTAAATAATCCTCACGGTCTCACAGGACCACTTTACAGAGCGGATGGCATAGCAACTGGTGGTCACCATTATGTCACATCCTGTTTCTATAGCATCAAATAACTAAAACAAAATTTATCCAATAGCTTGACACTTAAACATTCATCAACATTATATTAACTACCTAAAATGACAGAAACCATCCTTGAAAATCATCTTCCTCATCTTCTTGTCATCAAACTAAGTCACTGATCCTCCTCTTCTTTTCTCCATCCAACTGAAACTGAAAGAAACTAAAACATGAATCCACAGTTTCAGCTGAGAGACTTTTATTGTTGTTATTGAGGATTAAACAACATTAGAGCAACATGTAGAAGTAGATTAGTTCATTCGTACATGCAGCATTTCAACATGACACAGACAATGGATCCTTCACACTGTTTCTACTGGTTTCTGTTAATCCCCAGTAATCATCATCCATTGTGTCTTTGTTGTGTAAATACTCAGTAACAGCTGATCTCTACCTGAGGAACAAATACACTAACACTGTGATGATGAAGATGATGATGATGATGAGTAGGACAGACTGCTCCTTCCATGAGAAATAACATCACATATGTAACACTATGAACTAGTTTTAGTTATTTATCATTCAACACATGATAAAAAACAACAACAACAATACAACTAGAATTGAAATGAATAAAACCTCCCAGACTTCTCAGGACACTTTGGGTCACTGGTAGATCTTCTCGTCTGCCACTGAGAACATTTTGAAGACTTTGTAGAGTTTCTGTTTAACAGAAAGAAGTTTGAAATGAGATGTTTGAAGAATTCTGGATTACTATTAAAAAGGAATGAAAGCTTTCTTAGTGAAGATTGATTGTTTGTATGACTTGAGCTTCCACTGAGTCCTTCCTCTGTGGATACAGTCCTGCTGTTTGCTGAGTGTTGGAGGTCAGCTGCTACAGTGGGTTGCTCATGTCTGCTGGATGTCCAGCATTGTTAACTCCTGTCTGTCCTCAAGAAACAGCAGCAGTTCAGTTTCCTGTCTGTTGTGGACACTTTTCCATCTGGATGTTAGAGCAGTGATGGGACGTGTTTTCAGTTTGGTAGCTAAAGGAAACTCTGGTTTATCTGCTGCCAGACTGTTTCAGACCAGGGATTGATCAGCTGATTGAAGAGGAGGAGAGGAGGAGGAAGAGGAGGAAGGAGGTGAAGATTTCTTCTTCATGTGTCTTACAGTGATCAAAGAAACAACCACGATAAGAACAACACCAACAACTGTAAGACCAACTATCAGACCAACGGATCCATCCTTGCGTCCATCTGTGTGACCTGCAGACAGAATCAACAGAATGAGGTGTGAGGTGTGAGGTAGCTGATGAGTGAAGAACAAACTGCTGTCAGACATTATCTACTGCACTCTGATCACATCACTCAGACCAGCTGTTTTCTAGAAAGTCTCATCAACAACATCTTTCTAAAAGTCAAACATCTGATCTGAGATCTTTCTCTCTCACATCAACAACCAGGAAGCAGCTTCAACTCTGATCAGAGACAAAGACACAAACTCAACTCTACTCACTCACCTGCTGGAACTACTTCCAGTCTGATGGTGATGATGCTGCGGTTTGTTTTAGTTTCAACACGACACTCGTATGTTCCACTGTCCTCTATTGTCACATTCTTCAGAAACAGAGACACGTTTCCATCCTTCATCTGTCTGTCCTGTAGATCCACTCGGTTCTTATAAGATGGATGCTGGTACTCTGGATATAGCCTACTATCCCGGTAAAAAAGAACATATTCATCCGTCTTCAGGTCAGTTCTGCTCCACTCTACAACTGTAACAGGATCATTGTTCAGAGCTTTACATGGTAGAGAGACAGTCTGTCCAGGTTCAGCTCTGATGTTTGTCTGTCCTGAAGGAAACAAGACAGAGCAGAGAGGTTAAAGGTCAACATGCAGCAGTCAGTCAGTGGGAGGAGCTACCAAAGAGAGGACACTGGTCTAACACAGGCTACTGAGCTAGGTGATGTTGTCTCATGCTGGAGTTGAAGTAAATAAATGTGGATCAACAGTTACTTTCACTGAAATCACTGCAGCTCAGAACAAAGAGAAGAAGTCTGAGTAGACGGTACGTAGGAGCCTGAACAAAGGACAACTCTCTGAGATCTACCTGCTGCTGAGTCACATCAACAAGGAAATGCATTTTGGTACCATTGACTTTACAGGTGTCACCATGGTTACCACTAGTTATTAAGACTCTGAACATTGAAGCTGAAATCTGTTGCAACTTTTCATTTTTTGTCCATAAAATATGTAAGAGCCCAAACCTTTTAGTTCTTTGATTCAATTCAAAACATGAGAGGTATTGTCCACCTAGGGTTACCAACTCCTGAATAATAAATAAGGGACACCTTATTAACAGGGGTGGCAGAACTGATTGTCTTCACCCTTCCAGGCGTGGTGAATTTCTTCAGCCCTTTTATTTTGTGTGAAACGATTTTTTAACTATTTCACTCAAACCTGAATTGAATTAGATTCATATTTCTGAGCGATATGAACACATGGAATACAAATTATTATTCAACAATTTATTTTTAATACAAAATAACAAACTTAACAGAATAAAATAAATATCTTTCTTAAACAGAAACCTGTCCTGCTTAACTTCAAACTGTATAAATTGTGACAGGGTGGCTACTAGGATCTGGGGGAGGGGCTTGTTTTCCCTTATTGCTGACACCTATGACGGCCCACCTATATATACTGGGGCAGGCAGTCTCAATCTCTCTCTCCTTTCTGGATTGTGGTTTGAAGGCACATAATGGTTTGCATGTTCTCACTCTTTGCGTGGTATTGTTTAAGTTTGGTTAATAAATTTGAGTTTTACTCTGAAAGAAACGTGTGTGGTCTCCACATTTGTCCCTCCTCTGAGCCAGGTCGTGACAAAATGGGGGCTCGTCCATTCGTCAGATTGTAGAAATGGCAGTTTTTCTATCTTGTTTTTTTGTTGGAGCATCACACATGATGAGTATGTTTTCTTAATTTGTAGAGCTTTAATTCATCTAGACCATTTTGGATCTTTGCTTTTGAGGAAGGCACACGGTACTAAATTGTTTGGTGTGGCCTTGGTATTCCTGGTGTTCTCCTCTGTTAGGTGTAGCACCAGTCTCCCATAGGGAATCCGTTGAAAGAGGTTCTTAGTGTGACGGGGAAACTGGTTGGAGCAATCGGCTCGGGATCACATTCAGGGTTTTGGGGTATTGCTGTTTTATGCAATTGCTTTCCAAGGCCGCTGAGTTCCAGTGTATAAATACCCGCCACAAGTACCTGTACGAAGACTAGGTATCAGTTTAGTTATTTCTTCGGTTCGGTAGTTAGTGGGGAGACTCCAGTTTTTTGGGTTTCTTTTGGCCTCTTGTCATATAGTCCAGTGAGTTGTACAGTGTACCTCAATTTGATTTGTTTATGTGGATTGTCAACTTTAGTTGGTCCGGATGGTTGACATTATTGCTGAGTTCATTCAATCGCCCACCAAGGAGTTGCTGGATCAATGCACCAAGGAGCAGTTAGTCAAAATTGCTCAGCATTACTCTATTTAAGTTGATCTCAAGCGCACAAAGGACAACTTGAAAAGCATTGTAAAGACTAACCTGCAAGAAGGTGGTTTTCTGCCAGATGGGAGAGGTAAGGGTAGAGTAAGCACTTCTATGGCTGGTTTAACATTTGAAGAGCAGAAAGAATTGCTACTGTTGAATTTAGAACATGAAAAGGAGTTGGACAGAATGAAATACAAAACGGAACAAATAAAATTGGATGTGGAATTGCAAAAATTGGCAATAATTAAGGATGGTAGAATGTCTGCATCTCCTTTAATGGGGGAGGGCACTGGTCTGCATTTTGATGTAGCATATAACATGAGATTCTTGCCACAGTTTAATGAAAAAGATGTGGAAACTTTCTTTTGTATTTTTGAGCTTGAAACTGGCCTGATGAGGAGCGAACGCTAATGCTGCAATGTGTCTTTACAGGTAAAGCACTAGAGGCTTATACTGCTCTATCCTCTGAGGACTGTAAAGATTACAAGTTGGTGAAAGCAGCGGTTCTGAAAGCATACGAGTTGGTTCCTGAAGCATATCGCCAACGTTTCAGGGGCTGGCAAAGACCAGTAAACAAACACATGTGGAATTTGCACGTGATTTGGTTTCACATTTTAATCGCTGGTGCTCTTCATCTGGTGTGAAAACATTTGACAAAGTATGTGACCTGGCTGTTTTAGAACAGTTCAGTCTGTGCCAGATTACATCGCAACATACATTAATGAACACAAAATCATGTGTCCCAGCAAGGCTGCAGTACTGGCTGATGAATATGTGTTGACACACAAGCTCATCTTTGGTGAGCGGTACCAGAGTGACAAATTCCAGAAAGTAAATTCCTTGTCTCCAAAGTTGAAACAGCATGCTAAGGGTAAAGGTGATTTCAGTGTATGTCATTATTACCAACAAGAAGATCACTGGAAAAAGAATGTCCTCTGTTACAAGGAAAAGGGAAAACATCTCAGGTGAAGTCAGCTGGTCTGGTTGTTTCTGTTCCTAACCCCATAGTTGACACAGCAAAACTGGTGGCTCCATTTCAGATGCAAGTCAAGCCAGTAGGTACTTGTGAGATCGACGTAGGTTATGCTCTGTTTATGTCTGATGGCTTTGTAACCTGTGCTTCAGCATTTTTCCTGCCCACGCTTAAAACGTGATGTTTCTGGATACATTGAGACATGTCATACGTGTCAGGTGACAATAAAGCCTAATCAGACCATAAAGCCTGCTCCTTTGTATCCCATACCTGCTGTGAGTCAGCCTTTTGAGCATCTCATTATTGACTGTGTGGGCCCTCTACCCTGGTCTAAGTTGGGTAGTTCTTATTTGTTAACTGTGATGTGTCAGTCAACCAGATATCCAGATGTTTATCCCCTGCACACTGTTTTTGCACATTTTGTCCCTCCTCTGAGCCACGTCGTATAAAACAATAGAAAGCAGAACATTCCTCTTGTAACAGTGCAATAAGAAAAGTGTGTAGAAGTTGTAGCTTTGTTGTCTCCTGGTATCTTCTTCTCAAGCAACAGTACCTCAACCAATCAGATGAGAGGGATTCCTGCTGTCATCTAACTGTGTTATCTTGCTCTAACTTATAATAACCAGACGATGTGTGACAGCTGTTTTGTTTATATTTTCTTAACAGCTTTTCACATGTAAACAATCCCGTTCTACCTGCATGGCTACGTACAACTGACGTCCCTCACGGGGCTCTTGCGCATGGTCCTAACTACTGTGGCATGCTGAGTAATGGAGTTCTTATCTAACTATACTCATAACATCACAAGATCAGTGGTCACAGAGCAGGAGACGGCCTGGGAATAAGTTTACCGTCAATGTTCATATAAAGTGTCCTGTTATTTATTCATTCCATTGACATTTTACACTATTTTTGATTCTCACGGTGATACGGGACAGAGTGTGTCCTGTTTCAGATCAGTACGTACTTTGGTTTCTAGGTACTCTCAGACCCGGAAGTTTTGACTCACTGTCTCCGCCCGAGTTCAACACTTTTTATTAACAGATGTCTCATTGCACTGTTTAGTTGCCTCAATGTTTCTATCAGTCATGTAAAACTTGTCCAACTAGAACCGTTGAGGTTATGGATCCACCCATAAATCGCTAGTAGACACTAAATTAATGTTGCGATTACGATTTCAGAAAAGCAGCGGCTGTTGAACATTTATCAGCTCCAACTCCTAAATGATCCTCTCACTTTAAAGAACACGGAGAAACTCAACACAACTGATGAGAGAGTTTTAGCAGAATAATAAGAGAAGGATGACGACTTCAGAGAACAACGAGGAACGGACCGCCCATACCCGTTACAGTGTAGGCTCCTTGTGGGAGAACAAACCAAGTTAGTTTCACTGTCCAACAGCAAAACAAAGTGTTCATAGTGTCTCCTCAAACATGTGGTTGATCCAGATCTACTAGATCCAGTCACCCGCTTTGGTTTCAACTCACCAGCAGAGACAGAGACAGAGACAGACAGGACGACGCTCAGTAAAGTCATGAAGAGAGACGCACATGTTCCAGCAGCCATCTTGTCTTCTTCTTCTTCTTCCTCCTTCCTCCTCGGTTCATCAATATTTATTTAACTTTATTTTCAACATTATACAAGAGACAAGACAAATCATGAATTTTTTTATGGATGGTTTCTGTCATTTAATTAATATAATGTTGATGAATGTTCAAGTGTCAATTTATTGGATAAGTTTTGTTTTAGTCATGTGACGCTATAGAAACAGGAAGTGGCACTGAAAAAACAATATAAAATGTTCATAACTACAGAGTATAATCCATCACTTCCTTGTAACTGGTGGAGGTAGAGCAGAGCGTAGTATTAATTAAACTAAAATATGAGTGAGTCTGGAGGAAGTGTGGGCGGGACATCAGTATCACGTCAGCTTGATCCTTCCAGTGGCGCCGGCGCACTGAGGCTCCTTTGTGACTACTTCCGGCTCTCTGACAAACATTAGCAGTAGAGTAGTAGTAGTAGTGTACACAGCCTGGCCAAAAAAAAAGTCTCCACCTGGATTAAACTAATCAAATAGGTAGGAGCCTCCTATTGGATAATTACTGCATGAGTTTTTTTATAGCTTCTTTTTTGTTATTTATACTGGCAAGCATTTCACTACTCTGCTGCTCCCAAGGAAGTTTCTGATACTTCCTTCTACTTCCTACTTCTTCGGAAGTTACCGCCCCCTCTATAGTAGTGGTTTAACAGAAGCAGCAAAGATAAACAGCAGCAAACGGCTGTGTCCGCAGTTTTTCGGTTAAAGATTTTTTGGAAGGGACTGAAAAGGAAGCCAACTTAGTGGAATGGCGGAAAGGCCGCAAACCTTGGCCGGTACCCGAAAGTCATGATTGGAATAAGTGTTTACATGGATGCTGCCGGCCACTGAAGAAGTCGGGGCCAGATTGGCACGTCCATTAATGCCAAGCTCACCAAGCTTAGAAGAGCAAAGACAGAATAAGTTTTTGGTTTTTAATTTATTATTTTTGTTCCTGATCTTGTTTTATTTGATAATGTAAATAAATTATGTAAAGTTCTACATTTTGGGGTTTTATTTGTTTGTGTAGGCCATGTAGCTATGGATTTTAATAATTTTACGAATATATAGGTGAACATATAGGTACATATATAGGTGAACATATAGGTACATATATGGAGTACACATATATAAGTGAACATATATTTTATGTATGTCACATAAATTCAAAACCTATATTAGAACCTATATGAAAACCTATATGTTTATATAGGTTCTTTCCGTGTGGGCACTAATGTGGCATCTGGATGAGGAAACTAGTCGTCAACATCCCCCCATGAAGAAGTCACTAGCTGACAGTTTGACTTTCAAACACATTGACATTTGTAAATGTTTGTGTCCAACAGTGAGGTCCTGACCTGCAGCCAGATCATCAAGCAGTCGTTAGCTCTGAGCTCACCTTCAATCTGTTTGATTCTTTCTTTGTTGATTGTTGACTGTAAAAAACACAGGAAGAACAAGTTTCTTAGCAGCTGCCACCACCACTGTAACTGACCGTCAGTTGAAGATGTAAGTTTGGTTTTTGACGAGGGAGGACAGGATGTCTGGAAACGTCAGCTCGACAACCATGGAAACGTAACAACACGCTGTTTTAGTACTATTAAATGCTACTGAGGTGCTGCCTGTTTTTATACAGACTATACCAGAGGTTGCGCTAGACTTTTTCGTTGTCTGTCATTTTGACTGACAGGGTCATAAAAATCCCGTCATAATCTATTTTTACCCGTCACTTTAATTTGAACAGTAGTTACTTTAAATGGTAACAAAAACAACAACAACAAAAGTTTCGGCTGCCGACACGTCTTGTCTGTACTCGGAACGGGACTGTTAGCGTAAACAGCTCTTAGGCGGTACCGTACTGTTGAAGTGCTTCGGTGGTATGCAAATTCCATTTTGGTAGCCGTTAGCTGCATAGACATAGACCATTGACTGTATATACTAGACGTAGACATATGGTTAGCCGAGCTCTGACGTGTGCATCAGTATAATCGGTGTACCAGGAAATCGTGCACCGACAAAAGTTCTGCAATGTTTGGAACGCAAACTGTGATGAGAGGCAAGGCAATCAATAAGGTCACTCGCCACCATGTGGTCAGGGGTGTGAATTGCAATCTGTCAAAATGACGGATGGCCTTCAGATTTTTCCGTCACATTTTTAAAAAAAAACGGTCAGTGATGGAAAATATACGGTTAACGCGACCCCTGAACTACACATATCTGCAGATCACAGTATTGATAAGTTCATGTGTTTATGTTCAGTTCTGTTGTGTTCTATTAGTTGACATTGTTGCTGTGGTTGTAGAACGTGTATTTTTTCCCTTGATGTCAGTGAATGCACCATGTGAGAGATGGTAGTTATGGTAAAGCTGAGACTTTACTGAGGGACAATCACATATTAGTGTCAGACTGACAGTGTTTATGGTGTTGACGTAGTCTACAATCGACAGCGGCTCGTGTGAATCGGAATAAGCAGAATCACATCAGCTTAATAACTGTGGCGGGGAAAGACAACCTGATTTAAGCCTTAGTAATTCCTCTTTGTTTGCACAAAGATCTGACTCTGCTGAGGTCAGATCTGATAAGTAGCGCATAGCTTTATTATTGGCCATTTGCACCTCACGGAGAAGACAAGCCGTTTACGTTTTAAGGGACTCTACTTCTTTCTCTAGGGCTACTTTGCTCTGAAAGGCAAGGTTGGATTGCCTGTGAAAGTTCAGAGGCAAACATCTTAACAATTGGCCTCTTAGTCCCGCCCACAACATTTGAGGCCTGGAAGTTCGGTCTGGCATGGCTCCGTTAAGGCGCAATTATGCTCGAACAGGAGCTGTTCGTACCAATCAGATTCTCAGGGCGGGCTTTATACGATGATGGACAGATGATCAACAGTAACGTAATCAACCACGTCACCAAAGAGCGCTTGGGTTGAATTTGTTTACAACAAAGATGGCTGCCGCTGGAGAACTGAGATGTGTAGATTCTGCCATCGAGTCTGTTCTAGAAGATATCGACAGCGCATTAATTTTAAAAGAGGAACAGATAAATGCGATCAAGGCATTTGTTAATCGGAAAGATGTTTTTGCCGTCCTTCCTACGGGATTCGGCAAAAGTTTAATTTATCAGCTGGCCATTTTTTAAACACGGGCATGTCGCGTCCCAACCGTGTTATTAAGGACTGGCAGGACCGACAAATGCGACACGATTTGTTTGCTGTTTTGTGGAGATGTAATCCTAAACTGAGAACTTGTTCGTATACGCATTCACCTTTAATATTTATCTCAAAAATGATGGCCGTGTTGGTAAGTACTCCGTGTATCCTTAAATTCTTTTTATAACACCGGCAAAAATCGTTTACATCTTCTTCTTCTACTTCTTCCAGCGTGCATGCAGTTGAGTTCTGTTGACAACTATGCGTTGCTTAACATACGTCACACACTCCATTGCTCTGATTGGTTATAGGTCTATCCAATTGAGTGCAGAGGCATTTTTTTTCCTGGTTCGGTTGAA
The DNA here is from genome assembly GCF_963514085.1 of Chelon labrosus. Lineage (NCBI taxonomy): Eukaryota > Metazoa > Chordata > Actinopteri > Mugiliformes > Mugilidae > Chelon > Chelon labrosus. The sequence continues at coordinate 38,439,354 of NC_140337.1, read as the reverse complement.
ACACGCCCCGTAATCACAGCCCAATGGAGCAGTATCAGACTCACATTCTGACTAGAATTGAGTATGGCTACGTCAGGTTACTTGGATGCATCTCATCCCTGCACTCACTGAAATTCAACTTGCTAATGAATTCAGGGCAGCCTGGGTTTAGGCTCTGTGCAAGGGAAGAAATTAATTGCTCTACACAGGGGTTCTCCATTGTTATGTGGGATGGAGGTGTAATATGAACAGCTTGAGTTTATGAATAAATTGTTACCACACTGCACCTGTTTGCAAGTACAACTGGACATCTTCTCCTGTGGTAGACTAGTGGAATTGAACGTTAAGACTTCTGGCAAGTCGAATAGTTGTTCAAAAATATTTTTGGCTTTGACCAAAATTATGCTGAAATTAATATCGCACAATTATTGCCAACAGTACTCTGCCCTCACACGGGGCACCATTATGTTGGGCCTGTGTACTAAGGCACTCAATATTGGGGTTTGGCTATCATAAATAATGAATAATTATCAAAAATAATTATATATTATTAAATAATTGGATCTGAATTACTAGATCACCTCGGGGCACCACCCTTCTCAGAAGGGAAAAAATAGCCAATCAATCAAATCAGTCTCATAAAATATTTATTAAATTGTCAATTTGGATTTGTGATTAATAATTAACTTAATAACTATAACCAAAATTACCACATTAACAACTAGTTAAGGTGAAGGAATTTGAAGTTCTTGGCAGGGTAGACGTTGGCAGTATTCACTCATGTGCAACATTAAACAGTTTGTTTAAAAGACATTTATTAACAAGAATTAGAGTAAAAACATACGGTCTACGGGGGGGCTAGTATATACGTGGAGTGTGATAAGAATTTTACTAGGTGCCAGGTTAGAGGAAGGATGGTTAGTTTAGCATGCAAGATACCCTGAGTCTATGTGTTGCATAACCTAAACTAACATCAAATCACTATTCTATAACAACTCAAATCAAAGTTCAATTCTTAGCTTAGCTTGACTAGGCCAAGATCATACTACCAGATTTGGTGGAAAAGTCAATTTACAGCTGGTGGGTTCTGACTGAAGGGCCAAGCTGGAGAAAAGATGAAGTCCTTGCTGTGTGTTCCTGATGGCAGACGTTGGAAGGAAACAGGCCAAACAGCGCATTTTATATGACCTGATGACCTCAGAGGTCATGTGCCACTGTCAGCCAGTGAACTGCTGGGTCCGTTTTCACACCTGGAGGATTGTGGGACTTGAGGTTTCCAGTGCTTACCTTTGTTTCCAAGACAAAGACAAACATGTGGTTAACTTGGTTATGCATGGTGAACTTCCAGGTCCCAACACTAGTAAAGTACTTCTTTGACTCCATAGTTATCTTAGTAACCGTGATGGAGGCTGCTTTAGTATCTCAGTCTATGGTAGCCACAGGGCTGTGGCAGCTTGCTAGTTTTGGTAGGCTAATGCTAACTGCCTGAGATCAGATAGCCCAACACCCCTTATGGCCTTGCTTTTTTTTTTAAACTTATTTATTTCTTTATTTTTTATCCTATCCAATGACTGGAATGCACATTTTGAACATACAAATTGTTCACTATGTTGTCTTCAGTCTTTTGAATTACACAAGGAAATATAAAAAGATTTTGTTTTGTTTCATCAAATAAAGACTCAGAACTCTCTCTCTCACACACACACACACAGATCTAAAGCTCTTCACAGCACAGAGGTGTGTATCGGCACAAACCAAAATGAAACAAGTCATATTTTCCACCTGACATCTTGGTAAAAACCACAGAACCACACGAGAACAAAACAACAAATGAGACCAAAGTTTATTGATCCTGCAGAGAAACCAGACCGTTGTTACAGTCACGAATAAACTTAAGTTTAAGTTACTGAGGACATAAAAGCACTAATATTAACAAAGATATATGTTTATGAAAGCAACCATCAAACACTTAATATATTTACATAGTGCTGATGTTGTAATAAAATACAGAGCTTTATTAGTTTAATTTAAAGACATTTAAAACATACTGTATAAATACATTTTAGGGGCTGAGGGGACCAGTCAGAGTCCAGCAGCTGGACATCAGTGGGTGGACTGGTGGACTACTTCAGTGAAGAGTAGACGACCTCTGGCTCTGGTGGAACCTCTGAACACAGACACACACAGTGAACACATGTCACCATGTTAAAACATCTTCTATATAATATTGACCAAAGAGTCTTTACACTTGATTGAAGCATATTTGAAACAGATCTGACTGACCCATGGGCAGCAGCCCGTCACTCCAGACATGTCAGTCCAGAGGGTAACTCTAAACCCAGTTTTTAATTTGGTTCAGATTCAGCAGCAATAAGTGAAACATCAGTTTCCACTCTGCAGGATAGTTCATGTTTAGTGTTGTCTTATGACACTTCAATGACAATCGACAACTGACAATGACAGAAAAGATACTGTGTAGATTTCCCAACAGTTGTTTCTCTAGGTTTGACACGGTCACCTGTAGAACATTCACCTTTTTGTCTTTAAACCTTGTCTGTCTACATTTGCTGTTTGCTTTGGTTCATTGTCCCAAATCCTAGTTCTCTTGCAGACTAAATCAGATTGTCCTCAAGGATTTCCCTAAAATTTGCTGCATTCATTTTACCCTCTACATTTACAAGCCAGAAACCTTGAATCCATCCATCAAAGTTGAAAGTAAAGAGCAGCTGTACCTCAGGTCCTTTTTGGTCTGATGTCTATTTGTCCATAAGTGACGTTCTCTGCAGCTGGATCACTGTCTGGAGAATAAAACACACAGAGTTCCATTAATGAACGTTCTGCTGTTCTGCCTCCATTTTCATGGAATATCTGTGTAATTCTGTGACTCTTCCTTGCAGAGGTCCTAATGTGCAATCATCCTCCCTCCTCTTCACCACCACCACCTCATCCCTCTAGATGTCCAGAGATCTGCAGTGTGGGGACCCATCAGGTAAGATCTGATCTGATGACCTGTAACCAAAGCCTGCTCAAACAAGACTGGTTTGGTACAAAACTCTGGTCCCCTGGCTTCAGACTCTGTAATATCTCTTTGTTGAGATCTGTTAACTCTGACGTCTAGAATCCTTCCTCCATTCAGGACACGATAGCAGTCCTGTTTATTTACTGCTTATGTTAACACTCCTGTAGCACATGAGTTAATAGATTATATATTTAGAAGAGATTAAATGAAAGGCAGCAGGGTTTCACAGTTTTTTTTCACTTCTTAACACCTCTGGTGGAAACAGAGAAGTAGACGACCACAAACAGTTTGCTGCTTTTTGTACAAACTGACATATTTGACCACAAGATACAAAACTCACACAATGTGCACACTAAGTGCAGCCAACAGAGACCACACTGTACTGAGAAGTGACACTATCACACCATCTGATCAGACTACAGTTCGGTGCAGTCAGTAGGAGGAAGTTGCTGTTGTGGTTTTACATGCAGAGTTCTGAAGTTCTACAATAATAATTGTCTTAAATAGTCCTGAAAGTCGTGTTGTTTCCTTGACAACATTATTATAGTTGTTGTCACATTTGTCTGTAATGAGTCTATAAAGTCTTATTAACTGACTTTAAAATTAATTGAGAGTCACATTTGCAGCACTCTGTCCCCAGTAAATGAACTATTTTCTTTTTATCTGACAAGACTTTTTAAAGTTCTGTTTACTTTAAGGTTCCCTTTCACAGACGAGGGTGTGAAAGTGAACCTGAGTGAATGGGTCTACCCATTGGGTCTACCCATTCACTCAGACAAGCACACACACATTCACACACCAGTGCCATGCACTGAGAGCAACTAGGGCTTCAGTGTCTTGCTCAAGGACACTTCAGCATGTGGCATGTTCTGTGGCATGGAACCTCTGACCTTCACTACCTATTGAGTCACAGCCGCCCAGTATCTGGAGCTAAACTCCCAGAGAGGGGCTCGACTCCTTCCTTTTCTGGAGTTGCCCACTATGAGGGGTGCTGTGCAGGTATTGGGATATTCAACAATTCCCAAATGACTGCCTCCATGTGAGCAGCCATACACTGCCTGGCCAAAAAAAAAAAAACCTCTCCACTTGGATTTAACTAATCAAACAGGTAGGAGCCTCCTATTGGATAATTACTGCATGGGTGATTATCTTTCAGCTGACAACAAGTTATTTAAGCCCAACTGATGCAATGAGTAGCTTCTCATTTCTTCAACAACCATGTCTAAAGACACATCCTGTGGTCGTCTGTTTGAGAAGGGTCAAATCATTGGCATGCATCAAGCAGAGAAAACATCTAAGGAGATTGTAGAAACTACTAAAACTGGGTTAAGAACTGTCCAAGGCATTATGAAAAACTGGAAGGATAGTGGAGAAGCATCAGGGTAAGAAGAGAGGCAGATGAAGTGATGCACCCATCATGCCTAGTGTCTACTGTACAAGCCTGTGGGGGCAGTGCTATAATCTGGGGTTGCTGCAGTTGCTCAGGTCTAGGTTCAGCAACATTATGTGTCCAAAGAATGAGGTCAGCTGACTACCTGAATATACTGAATGACCAGGTTTTTCCATCAATGCCATTCATCCACACCTTCCCACTGGTGGAAGGAGTTGATTGCCTTAATCAACCCAAAGATACTTGCACTTCTACCACATGGCCAGTGGGGGTGTAAAGGCCCATAACACTGAGGAATAACTGGATGGTTCTATGTGACTGCGAGTCGATTGGAGAAGACTGACTGTTGTGTGACCTTATGCTTGAAACAACAGTCCAGAGTATCTGGTATATTTGGACTCTGGAGTCCTGGAAGGGAGTCCATCTGGGGACTCCATATTTCTTCTGGGAGACTTTAATGATCATGTGGGCAATGATGCAGAGAGTTAGAGGAGCGTGATTGGAAGGAAAGGCTTGTCTGATTTGAACCAGAGTTGTGCCTTAAATTTGGAGGAAATGTTTCCTAGAAGCCCAACAAGTCCCTTGGTTTAGCGTTGTTTTTTGGATATATCATTACCTGGATGACTGAGATCCTTTACAGACACGATGAAGACCATAACTACTAAACATCAGCATGTTAGCATATATCTGAGACTACAGCTGTAGTAGTGAACCCTGGTAGAGAGAAAGAAGAGCAGCTGTACCTCTGGTCTTTGACTTGTCTTTCTTGTCTCTGATGAATATTTGTCTATAAGTGACGTCTTGTGGTGTCCTCACTGCTCAGTAGACTGCAGCTGAATCATTGTCTGGAAAATACAATGGATACACATCACATTACTGCAGTTACTGCAGGTGATAGCAGTACTGCTGCTGCAGGGAGTACTACGACTCTCACACCATCTCTACTCACTATAAGATTTTATTAAAATGAAATCAGAACCTGTTTATATGTGAGGAAGGTAAAAAGTTGAGGTCACATGAAAATTAAACTGAAAGAACAGAGAACAATACTGAAGAAAGTTCATTTAATACAATAAATACAAAACAATCAGTTAAAGAAACAAAGAAACATTGATTCTGTGAGTCTGATCTTCTGATCTAACCATGAGCAGGTCCATGTTCAGATCAGAATCAGGAAACAGAGCTGTTAGTTTCTGTTAACAGACTCACCACAAGAACAAACCACATGTTTCAGCACACAGAGAACAAACCTCCCTGACAATAGAGTCATGAACTAAAGATTACATTCACCACAGCTGATATAGTATTAGATATGTACACTAAATAACATTTAACTATATGTACAAGGTGATGTTAAAGGTGTAAATTATAAATGTAATCCTGAAACTATCCACCTAAGAAGATCCTCCCTCACAGTCCATAAAGTCCTTAAACTCATGAAACTAAACATATTTCTTCTCTATACACTAAAACAAAATCTTGATGACTTAAAGAAGTGACTACATTCCACAGTTTATGTGTTTCAAGTAGTTCTAAGACAGTACGAACGGACCTTTATAGACCCAGCACCCAATAGTTTTGTCTTATTTGGACACACTGGCCACTAGGGGCCCCTACAGGAAGGCATGGTCCTCATGGTTGCTATGACTCTCAGCCAGCTAGCCACCTGCCTGCTGCCTCCCACCCTGATGTCCTCCAGCCTCCTGTTCCACAGGCCTGCAGTCAGCTCTGTCTTTGTAAATGACCCCTGATTTTCCTGACATCCCAGTGTCCTGGTCTGCTGATGTCCTTTAAGTGTCAATGCCAAAGACCCGCCCTATGTCAGAGACAGCCCAAGGGTCTGCAGTCAACTCCCCTCCAGCTCAATGGACGTTGAATGGATGGCAGCACCTCAGATTTTCCTGGCCTGGCCCACGTCTGCTCTCAGGTCGATTGCTGCCCGGCCTTGACCAGCATCAAGGTTGAAGTCCTATGACTCCTCCCATGTTCTGGGGTCAGAGACCTCTCCAGTGTCCTGGTCTACTGACTCCTTCCAAGCCTCAGGGTTCCATACTTTGGTGTCTGCTGATACCTCCTTAGTTCCAGGCTCTGCAGATGTCTCCAATCCATCTCCAATCCTGCTTCAGTTCCTGGGTCATTAGATGCCTTCCTAGCAATACCCTTGGGAGATCCTCTCTTCTGACCTCCAGCCAAACCTGCTGGGTTTCTTTGCTTTCACTGCCAGGCTCCAGGAGGTCTTTGCAGCAGTCATGGTCTGACCCTTCTGTCAGCTCTGGCTCCTGGTCTGCCTCTGGGCTGGACTCCTGAACTCTCAGAATCTTAATTATTGTTGACTATTCTGCTCCTTTTTCTGGTTAAATGATCCATGGTCGTGATCTCTGGTTGCGTCTCCTAGATTTTGCTCTTTTTGGATTCAACCTTGTCTTAACTAAAACTTCTTTGGATTGCTTCTTTTGTTGGACTCTTGTTGTTGGAATTCCCTGCTCATCACTGCAGCACATTTTGTTTGTAAGTTTCAATAATGTTGTTTTATTTCACGCTCCTGTCTCCTCCGGTGCCTTGCATTTGTGTCAAACCTTTCTCCTACACATGACAGTCCTGTGTTTGAAAAATGTTGCTACTTCTTTAAGAGGATGCTGCTTTATAAACATGCCGGACCCATAGACTTCTTTGCATTGGCCAAACTGAGTCCCACCCACTAACATGGAGGAGGTGGAGCTCTACTTGCTTTGGCTTCACTTTAGAGGAGCTGTTCCTACATCCATCTTTATACTGTCTATGTTCTGACTCCTCCAAAAATATACATGGCCCTCACCAAGACAAAGAAAACACCCGTTACAAACACAGTCAAAAAAAGTGAAGGAACAACTCGACTCTACCTCTGCTCCGTCTGATTGGCTGTTTCTTGTTCCGTGATATTTTGACGTCACTGTACGTGATGTCTTCTGGGACGTTTCCTCCAACAGCTGAAATGAACCAAAATGAAAAACAATGCAATTTAAACAAAACCCAAACATTTAAAATCCAGAAGTCTGTGTCTCACCTTGAGGTTTCCTACGAACACGTCGTCTCACCAGGAGAACCAGAAGAACCAGAAGAACCAGAGAACAGACAGAAGAAAGAGACAACAACACAGGGAGGAGAGGAGAGGATCCAGGAGGAGGTGTGGATGTAGGAGGAGGTGTGGATGTAGGAGGAGGTGTGGTGGTGGGTTTCTCTAGAATGAAGCAAAGCTAATAATGAACTGATTGTCTCATTGTGAATGTTGAAAGCTGCTGAAGAATCATCTCTGACCTCCTCACCTGTGACAGTGATCCAGCTGGATGGAGACTCTCCATGACTGATGATGTGACACTTGTAGAGGCCTTCATTAGACCTGGTAACATGGTGGATGGTCATGTGACCTGTAGACTCATTCCTGATCAAGGAGCCATCTTTATAGAAATCAGCTGAGAGGATGGAGGGAGTGGTCTCTGTTTTACAGAGCAGAGTGACGTCATCTCCCTCCATCACAGGGAGGACAGGACTCTGCAGGATCACTGGTCCACCTCAACACAGAGACAAACTACAGCATTTCATCCATTTCCACACAGCTTCATCAATACTAACTCCACAGTCTGAGCTTACCAGAGACAGTGAGGTTGATGCTGTTACTGGTTGCTCCCTCTCTGGACTCACACCAGTAAACTCCACTGTCTGATGGGACGATGTAGCTGATGTTACAGGAAGAACCAGCTGGTTTTCCCCACCCAGCTCCACACTGAGTCCTCTGTCGTTTGGTGGTGTTTCTCCTCAGAGTCCATCCAGCAGAGCTGTCGTCCTCCTCACAGCTCAGAGACACAGAGTCTCCTTCAAAGACCTGAGAGCTGCTGGGACTCACAGTCAGTCGAGCTGGGAGGGTTCAGATGAAACAATATGATTGATTTAATGTCTTTTCTCTGAGAGATGTTGACTGAAAGCTTTGACTCTACTGAGTAATAATGATGAGGACTGAACAGGTTTAAAGTGAATGAAGACGTTGACTAACCTTGGTTTGTTGTGCTGAACAGCAGAGAGCTCAGAACTAAAGAGAAATGATATAAATACACACAAATCATGCAACTGAAACAACCCACAGCTGTAATGCTAATAAAACATATATGATATATGTATACAAAGCTCTGAACACTGCTAGTCAAAATATCTGTTACTAAAACAGTTAAGGGAGAAGACGATAACTGATTTCCTTTGTAACGGTGTAAGCAAGATTTATGTTTGTTTGAAGGAAAGGAGCACCACACAAAGGTCACCTTAAGAGATAATTATTGTTCTGAATAATTCATCATCGGTAGAGGTCAGGTGATGAACATGAAATTAAATTGATGCTCACAAAGCTGGAGGTCTCTATGAGATAGCAACATGTTTCTCAGTTTGAATTGTATTCAAGAAATATGGTCAGGAACTCTGGAGATCACACTGAGGTCTGAGAGACCATGAAAACCTTCAAAGAGAAGTCTTTGTAGAGTTGTGAGAAAAACAAATAAAATGTCTTGTTTGTCTGCCAGAGACCTCAGGAACATTTAGCAGAGTCTGTTGTGGTGGTGCAGGTATTGCTGTGTTTACATTTCATAAGACAGTTGAACTACAGTGGTACAGCAGTTAAAACAAACTCAGAGGTTCTGGACTTACAGAGCAGACGCTGTAGAGACGTTTCCTTCATTGTCCTTCTCACTCGTCTGACCTTTTTTCATCTTTTGTCAGTGACACCAAGTAAAGCCCGCCCTCTTCCTCATATACGAGCCTCTGTTTTTTTCCCCCTTATTTGTATGAAGACAGTTGTTAACTAACCTTTTTATCGTGTAAACTGACAAGTGATTAAACTAAGAAATATGGATAAACATCTGTTGAAAGCTGCAAACTGAATAAAACTAAAAGCCAATTAAGGGCTAAAATGTCCTAAGAATTTATAAATGATGAGCCCATTGTGGTTAAATAACTAAAAATGTACCATTGTTCATGCATAATTTGAGACGATGACACATTTAAACTCTGTTTTAATATGACAGTTTCATTGCCAACAGTCATTTTTAATCATGGGTGAAAAGACATCTGAAAATGAAATCTTGTCTTCAGTAGAAAAGAAAACTCTGAGACCAACAAGTCATTGTTATGTCAATAAAACAAATTCATCATTTTGAATACAGTCAAGTGGCAGGTAGCACTGGACAGACATGTAACACAGGTCCTTAGCAGGACTGTCTTGTAGTATGTGCTGAAGTGATCTGAACACACTGACCAGTTTTAACTGACAATTCAATCACAAATGTGTAGTGGACATCATGAAGGTAAAAGGTAACACAATGATTACTATTTCAGCCTCAGACCATCACCTCCTCCACTAGAGGGAGATATTTATCTGGGAGCTGTGTGGCAGCAACTAGATATTCTGTTTCACTTCCACCGTTACACTTCGTTCAATTCCTAACATTCCTACCATTTTGAACAATAGTTAATTTGTACTTTACACTGTGCATTCAGTATGATGGTGATAACAGATTATAATGACTGTCAGTGTAAAAGAGTGTGAAGCTTCAGCTGCACTGTGTGTGTACTGTGAGGCCAGGTGCTCTGTTTGCGATGTGTGATCAACAGCCTCAAACACACACAAAATTTTGACTTCCACATTCCTCTCTACCTATGGGAGGTGTCTTAACACCCCCTCCTGGAACTGCTCACCTGCTTGTTACTGGTCCATGCAACGAAGTTAATAATAATAATAATAATAATAATAATAATACATTTTATTTATAGGCGCCTTTCACAACACTCAAGGTCACTGTACACATTGTTTAAAATAAAACACAATTCAATACACGAAATAGTTAAAATAAAGCACAAATAAAGTACACACAAGCATAATATAGAACATATTACATATAAATGACAGATAGAAGTGGGACTATGGAATGGAGTAGGCCTGTCTGAATAAATAAGTTTTGAGCTGAGATTTGAAGGTGGTGACTGAGTCTGAATGTTTTAAGTGTTCCTGGAGGGCGTTCCAGAGGCAGGGGGCTGAATGGGAGAATGCTCTGAACCCCATGGTGGTCAAGTGAGCAGGTGGAATGGTGAGTTGTTGTGATGAGGATGACCTAAGAGTGCGGGCAGGAATGTTTATTTGGAGCAGGTTAGTGAGGTAGTGAGGGGCGAGGTTGTTTAATGCCTTGAAGGTGAGAAGTAGGACTTTGTAGATGATACAGAATTTGACAGGAAGCCAGTGGAGTTGCTGCAGGACCGGTGTTATGTGACTTATGGAGGGGGTTCTAGTGATGATTTGTGCGTCGTAGTTTTGAACCAGCTGTAGCTTATGGATGGATTTGTCAGGTAAACCAAATAAAAGGGAGTTGCAATAGTCCAGACGGGACGTGACCAGGCTATGGACAAGAGTGGCAGTATTTTCAGGTGAGAGGGATGGACGGAGACGGGAGATATTGCGTAGGTGAAAATAGGCTGAACGGGTGATGTTGTTAATATGAGAATGGAAAGAAAGAGCGGTGTCAAGGATGACACCCAGACTCTTAACCTGGGGGGGAGGGGGAGACTGGGGAATTGTCATTTTGAATAGAGAAGTTGTTTATATTAGATAGGGTGGTTTTGGTGCCAATGAGAAGAATTTCAGTTTTACTACTGTTGAGTTTAAGGAAGTTGGTGGAGAACAAGGTTCTGATTTCCTGAATACAGTCAGAGAGGTAAGTGGGTGGAAAGGTGGAGCTGGGTTTGGTGGACAAGTAGAGCTGGGTGTCATCCGCATAACAGTGGAAATTAATATTATACCTATGAAATATCTGGCCAAGGGGGATGAGGTAGATGATGAATAAAAGAGGCCCAAGAACAGAGCCTTGGGGAACGAAGTTGCAGGATCCCTATTGATTTTGTTGCGATTTTTCTTCTTCTTCACCTTCTCTTCTTTCTGCTTAGCTTAAAGTGTCTGCCCAGAACAAACTGCAAGGGTGAAAGTTGTCAAACTTGGTAGTTTGGTAGGTCCTAGCATGTCACTTTGCCAAGGTGTCAATACACATGCATGCAGCTAGGTGGCGCTATAATAAGCCAATTTACGTTTTAGCTCATATCTCCAGAACCGTGGGCCCTAGAAACAAAATTCTTTCATAGCCCTGTTTCTAAAGGACTAGGCCACACCCATTTCCGCCTGCCATTTTTTTCTGCCATTTTGAAAAAATTGCACCTCAAAGCAAAATCAACTCCTCCTAGCCCGTTCATCCAATTCTCACCAAACTTGGCATGTATCATTTATGGACAAAGATAATGAAAAGTTATCAGAAGAACTTTAGCAGGGTTATTGATTAAAAAGTTAATGGATTATTAATTTTTACAGCGTGCAACAGTATAACTCCAAAGCTAATATTTTGTATATATACCCAAACCTAATCAAACTTCATATCATTGATAATAATATGATTCTGTACAAGCACACCTACTTTTGTGACCCTTGGTCTCTAGAGGGCGCTACAAAGGCAACATTTCAATATCTCAAAAACTGCATCTAACTTCATGAAATTTGATATACACAATATGTAACATATTGTGTAGATGCCCATCAAGTTGTGTGACATTACGTCAATATAGGGCACTACAGGTGACAAGGAAAGATTCATGATAACTTCTAAAGTATTCATCCAGTCCTTATGAAACTTAGCGACCGTCATTATAATATGCTTGCGCCAAGTTTCTTAAATTCGGGCTGTAGGGGGCGCTACAACGACTACCACAGTAAACTGCTTGAAATTTGACAATAATAATCTGTGGATGACTCCTTACAAGCCCACCAAGTTTGGTGCAATACGGTCTATAGGGGGCGCTACTGGTGACTTATGCCTCTGCGTCCTGCTCTGGGATGACTTGGCCATGGCATGGACCCCTTTACGATCGCTAGTGATCATCTAGTTGTCTTTATTATTGGAAACAATGAAGACGAGAAAACTATTTTCATGTATGTTCATATCTGCATAGCACAACACAACATTTCCCCTTTCCCTGAAGGAATTACTTCCACAGGCTGATTAAATGAAGCATTTTAAGGTAACAGCATTCTGTAACAATAACAAATATCAACTGCTTAAGTATCATTAATGAACAGCAGGAATATCAAAATATGTAACTTAATAAGTAGCACAAAATCTTCCACCAGGATGGTATGTAGGATTAAAACATTCACTTTTTGTATTCACATCATGTGACTCTTTAACTAAATTATATGCATTGTAGGAAATGATTAACCACTAGATAACATTACCTTTATTTTATTTTTAAACTCAGTTCTTAGCTTCACATGAATTAACGGATACTAACCATTATAACATTAAGTAGCCTGAGTTTGCACCCAACATTACTATATTAACATTTTGTAGTTATGGAAACATTTTAGAACATTTCCCTTTTATCAGTGTATAAATCATGTGTTCCTTTATCTAACAAAACCTGTTAGCCAACGGGGTGAATTTCGTGTTCTCTGGCTCCACCTTGGGCCTGGCTCTGGTGCATTATGGTTAGGGGAGCAACGGATCAAAAAACTCACGGTTCGGATCGTTTCTCGGATCAGCAAAAAAAAGAAAAAAAGAAAAGACAAATAAACATAAGTTTTGTCTTTTTGTTTATTAACACTTAAATTATTAAATCAAACTATATAAAATCAACTTAAAGTGCACAATATATTCTTTTTAACATAATTAATGAAAAACAACTTAAAGTGCAACATAAAAAGGCATATCTCGCGTTTTCACTCCTGTCAGTGAAACTCCAGTGAAACTTCAAATGCGTGGCCATGCTTGATGTGTTTCCACTGTCATATGGCTACACACCGTCACGGTTTTATCCACTAACCTCTTTCCTTCATCATTATATTTGACAGGGAAGCCAAAATGCTCCCATACAGGGGATTTAAATGACGCGGGGCGTTCAAGCTCCTCCGTTCCTCAGCTCGCCGTGACCACGCTGTGTGTGGACTGAAAATGCGCACAACTCTTTTTTTTTTTTTCATAAATCAATCCGCGGATCACGTGTGTTCCGAACCGAAGATGTTGATCCGAACGCATCACGGATCAATGATGATCCGTTCCACCACTAATTATGGTGTACCAGAGCCATAAGTCCATCAAACGTAGTGTCACTGTCTGTACCAGTGGAGGTCAGAGCCCCCTTAGGAAAGAATGCCAGCTTGGATGCATTCCATTTCTGACCATCACTGAGCAGGTAAGTGTTTGGTTCCACTTTCTCGATGATAGTCAGAGGTTCGGTGAATCTGGGTGATCCCTTTGGAACATGTTCGGGTCTCCGGACAAGCACAGTTTCATTTACTTGGAACATAGGTTCTTTTGCACCGACCTTTCTGGCTGTGTACTCTTTGCTCTTTTGTTGCTTTTGTTTTACTGTCTCTTTCACTTGTGTGTGTGTTGATATTGTGTGAGACAGGGAGTACAGGTAGTTTAGTGTGCATCTTTCTGTGTCTCGCGACAACCTAGGGGTCTGAGCAATCAAGCCCATGCGGAAGCGCAAAAAACTGCAGTTTGTCGAGTTACCACTTGAGGGTCCAAAGGGAGCTAATCCCCATAGACCTCCATGTTAAAATGCTCTACTTAACAGCAATATTAAACATGTTTACGCTACTAAAAAAGGTTTTGGTCTCAGTAGTTTCACTATTCATGACAACTGTACTGTGCGAGTCGCAGTTTGTCCATAACTAACACCATGTTCGAACATAAGGTTGTTCATCGGTGCTCTTGGCACCATGACGGCCTAGGTCATAGGTCGATGATTGACTTTGTAGTCGTATCATCTGACCTGCGACCGTATGTTCTGGACACTCAGGTAAAGAGAGGAGCAGAGCTGTCAACTGATCACCACCTGGTGGTGAGTTGGATCAGATGGCAGGGGAAGACGCCACGCAGACCTGGTAGGCCCAAACGAGTCGTGAGGGTCTGCCAGAAACGCCTGGTGGAGGAACCTTTCAAGATGGTCTTCAACTCCCACCTCCGGCAGAGCTTCAACCGCGTCCCGGGGGTGGTGGGGGACATGGAGTCCGAATGGGCCATGTTCCGCTCCGCCATTGTGGAGGCGGCTGTTGCACGTTGAGGCCGCAAGGTCGCTGGTGCTGGTCGCGGCGGTAACCCCCGAACCTGCTGGTGGACACCAGAGGTGAGGGGAGCTGTCAGGCTGAAGAAGGAGGCCTACAGGGCATGGTTGGTCTGTGGGTCTGAAGCAGCTGACCGGTACCGGATGGCCAGGTGGTCTGCGGCAAGGGCAGTCGCTGAGGCAAAAACTCGGGCGTGGGAGGAGTTCGGTGAGGCTATGGAAGAAGACTATTGATCGGCTCCGAAGAGATTCTGGAAAACCGTCCGGCGCCTCAGGGGTGGTAGGCGGCAACACGCTCACACTGTTCTCAGTGGGGGTGGTGAGCTGCTGACATCAACTGAGGACATCGTTGGGCGGTGGAAGGAATACTTTGAGGAGCTCCTCAATCCCACCAACACGTATTCCATAGAGGAAACAAAGCCGGAGGGCCTGGGGTTGGACCATCCAATCTCTGGGGCAGAAGTCGCCGAGGCAGTGAAACAACTCCGCGGCGGTGGAGCTCCGGGAGCGGATGAGATCCGCCCTGGGTATCTCAAGGCTCTGGATGTTGTAGGGCTGTCTTGGTTGACACGCCTCTGCAACATTGCGTGGACATCGGGGGCAGTACCTCTGGAGTGGCAGACCGGGGTGGTGGTCCCCATTTTTAAAAAGGAGGACCAGAGGGTGTGTTCCAACTATAGGGGGATCACACTCCTCAGCCTCCCCGGCAAGGTCTATGCCAGGGTGATGGAAAAGAGGGTCCGGTCGATGGTTGAACCTCAGATCGAGGAGGAACAATGCGGTTTTCGTCCCGGACGTGGAACCATGGACCAGCTCTTTACCCTCACTAGGGTGCTGGAGGGGAAATGGGAGTTTGCCCAACCAGTCCACATGTGTTTTGTGGATCTGGAGAAGGCTTACGACCGTGTCCCCAGGAGCATCCTGTGGGGGGTGCTCCAGGAGTATGGGGTGGATGGCTCCTTACTAAGGGCCATTCAGTCCCTGTACCAAAGGAGTGCGAGTTTGGTCCGTGTAGCCGGTAGTAAGTCGGACCTGTTCCCAGTGAGGGTTAGACTCCACCAGGGCTGCCCTTTGTCACCGGTTCTGTTCATAATTTTTATGGACAGAATTTCTAGGTGCAGCCGGGTGGGGGAGGGTGTCGTGTTCGGTGATCGGAGGATCTCGTCTCTGCTTTTCGCAGATGACGTGGTCCTCTTAGCTTCATCGAACAACGACCTCCAGCTCCTGCTGGGGCAGTTTGCAGCCGAGTGTGAAGCGGCTGGGATGAAGATCAGCACCTCCAAGTCTGAGGCCATGGTCCTCAGTCGGAAAAGGGTGGATTGCTCACTCCGGGTCGGGGAGGAGGTCCTGCTTCAAGTGGAGGAGTTCAAGTATCTCTGGGTCTTGTTCACGAGTGAGGGTAAAAGGGCGCGAGAGAACGACAGGCGGATCGGAGCGGCATCTGCAGTGATGCGGATGCTTAACCGGTCGGTCGTGGTGAAGAGAGAGCTAAGCCAAAAGGCGAAGCTCTCAATTTACCGGTCGATCTACGTTCCAATCCTCACCTATGGTCATGAACTTTTGGGTAATGACCGGGCATGTCCCACCGGTAGGAGACCTCGAGGCCGACCCAGGACACGATGGAGGGACTATATCTCTCGTCTGGCCTGGGAACGCCTGGGGGTTCCTCCGGAGGAGCTGGCTGAAGTGGCCGGGGAGAGGGCCGTCTGGGCTTCCCTGCTGAAGCTGCTGCCCCCGCGACACGGACCCGGATAAGCGGAAGACGACGAGTGTACTGGAGCTGAATGTTTTATAACTCGTTAGTGTACACTACCAGTCAAAAGTTTTAGAACACCACATTTTTTCCAGTTTTTTACTGAAAATAATTCAGTTTAGTGTCTCATTACACTCTGAAATGAAAGCATAGAACAAATAAACAATTTGAGTTGAAAAAGAAATCATGGAATCAATTTATAGACCAAAATGTTTTCTAAACTTTTGACTCATCAAAGTAGCCACCTTTGGCAGATATAACAGCTGAACACACTCGTGGCTTTCTTTCTACAATATAAATCAAACATTCTCCAGAAAGTTCTTCCCAGGTCTGTTGCAGAAGTTCCCATAAATGTGTGGCTCTTGTAGGTTGCTTCCAGGTTTTCAAGCTGACCATCTTGTTCTTTTCTCCTGAGGTAGTTCTGGTATAGCTTGGACTTGTGTGTTGGGTCATTATCTTGCTGCAGGATGAACCTCTGACCAACTAGGCTCATACCAGAGGGTATTGCATGGCGCTGCAGAATGCTGTGGTAGCCATTTTGGTTCAGGATGCCTCTAACTCTGTACAAATCAATGACCCTGGATCCAGCAGAACAGCCCCACAACATCACACTTCCTCTTCCATGATTGACAGTTGATGTCACACACTGTGTAACCATCCTCTCACCTACTCGACAGCGTACAAAGATCCTGCGTGATGAACGGAAGATTTGAAAATTTTGATTCATCAGTCCATAATACCTTCTTCCTGTCTTCAGTAGTCCAATGGCGGTGTTTCATGGCCCAGGAGAGCCTCTTTGTCTTATTCTGACATCTTAGCAATGGCTTTCTTGCTGCAACTCGTCCTGTCAAACCTGTAGCTCCAAGTCTTCTCTTCACAGTTGAAACTGAGACTTGCTTACTATGACCACTATTAAGCTGTGCTTGAAGCTGTTGTCCTGTGAGCCTCCTATCACGCAAGCTGTTAACTCTCAGAAACTTGTCCTCTGATTCAGTTTGGGTCTGTCAGACCTCTTCCTGTCAGAGTTTCCTTTTTATGGTGAAGAAAACTGTACTCACTGACACCTTGACTTTCTTTGCAATTTCCCTGTAGGAAAGACCTACATTTTAAGTGTTATGATGGTCTGTCTCTCTTCCATTGTTAATTGCCTTTTTCTCTCCACTTTTGTAGCAACACACTACCTTCTGCAGTACAATACTGTTCACCTGATGCTCATGAGGGTCTGGTACCACAGTGTGTTCCAACACTGCTTTCATGCAGACAGAGGGGGTTGTAAGGAACCAAGAAAAGTTGGAACACCTGTAGGAATTAGAAGCACCAGCTTTCAAGGTTGATTCAACCTTCATTGCTGCAGAACAGCTTTAAATTGTTAACCCACCTCATGTTCCCTGAAAGAGGCCTTTCTGTATAATTCTGAAATGTACATTATTTTTCAAAATTTGGGCAACCAAACCTTTTTTTTTTTTAAACCTCTGGCTGTTCAGTTCTTACCTTTGTACCATTTCAAGCTATTCATTGGACTTGCATGACTTGAATTGCAATAAGTAAGTGGAAAAATTAGGGTGATCTAAAACTTTTCACGGGTAGTGTATTTGTCATTACAGTTTAAAAGTCTGCATAATTAGGGGAATGTCCGCTTTGAGTGACAGGTGACGGATGCTAGCTGTCAGAGCTCACTAGCTGCTAGCTGTGGTCTCTCTGCTAGTCCTCACCTGAGCTAATGACAAACTCTCAGCTGTGTTTGAGGTTTTCAATTCAATTCAATTTTATTTATATAGCGTCAATAACAATACAAATCGTCTCAAGACGCTTTACAAAAACCCGGCCTGAAACCCCCAGAGCAAGCCTGAAGGCAACGGTGGCAAGGAAAAACTCCCTTTTAACAGGAAGAAACCTCAAGCAGAACCCAGCTCATATGGAGGGACCCATCTGCCTAAGGCCAGCCGGGTACAGACAGAAGAAAGAGAGAAGAGAACAGCAAAGAGAGAAGAGAAGAGAACAGCAAGATAAACATACATCTGTCATAGATACACATATCTGACTAAAGTGTACATGTGGAATCTTATGATACAAACTGATGATGTTTGAAAATGTAAGAGGAATCATAGGCAGGTTGGAGAATTGTTCATTCAGGTAGGAGTGGATAACTTCAGGATTCCATGAAGACTAGGCAGGCTGATGAGACCACGACAACAGATGTAGTATAGAGCTCCACAGGAAACACACCACTCCAGGCCAGAGATACTCACAAGAAGAGGGGGGAAGGGGGGGAAGAGGGGGGAAGGGGGGGAAGGGGGGGGGGAAGGGGGGTGGGACACACACAGCAGTAAACATTCTACATAGTAATAGCACAGAATTGTATGACTAGTAGTATATAGGAAATTAGAGGGCAAGAGCTCTGTGCCAGAGAAAAGAAAGTGGAGGATGCGAGAGAGGAGAGAGAAGAAAGAAGGAGGACATGTGTTTGGTGCATCGTCCCCCAGCAGCCTAGACCTATAGCAGCATAACTAAGGGATGGTTTAGTCCAGCCCTAACTATAAGCCTGATCAAAAAGGAAAGTCTTAAGCCTGACCTTAAAAATAGAGAGAGTGTCTGCCTCCCGAACCCAAACTGGGAGCTGGTTCCATAGGAGAGGAGCCTGATAGCTGAAAGCTCTACCTCCCATTCTACTTTTTGAAATTCTAGGAACCACAAGTAGGCCTGCACTTTCAGACCGAAGTGATCTGCTGGGATGATATGGTACAATAAGGTCTTTAAGATACGATGGAGCTAGGCCTTTAAGGGCCTTGTATGTAAGGAGGAGGATTTTAAATTCTATTCTAGACTTTAAAGGGAGCCAGTGAAGAGAAGCTAAAACTGGAGTAATATGATCTCTCTTGCTAATTCCTGTCAATGCTCTTGCTGCGGCATTTTGAATCAACTGGAGGCTTTTTAAAGAGCTATTTGGACAGCCAGACAGTAATGAATTACAATAATCCAGTCTGGACGACACAAATGCATGAACTAGTTTTTCAGCATCACT
Organism: Chelon labrosus; assembly: GCF_963514085.1. Lineage (NCBI taxonomy): Eukaryota > Metazoa > Chordata > Actinopteri > Mugiliformes > Mugilidae > Chelon > Chelon labrosus. The sequence goes on along the minus strand of NC_140337.1, from coordinate 38,420,069 downwards.
CTGAGACAGGATGTTCCTAATTTTGACGATATTACGCAGGTGAAAGAAGGCAGTCCTGGTCACTTGCTTTATGTGACATTTAAAGGACATATCCTCATCAAATATAACACCAAGGTTTTTTACAGTAGTACTGGAGGCCAAGGTAATGCCATCCAAAGACACCATGTGATTAGATAATGAATCTCTGAGATGCTTAGGACCGAATACAATAACTTCTGTTTTGTCTGAGTTTAAGAGTAGGAAATTACAGGTCATCCAAGCCTTTATGTCTTTAAGGCATGCTTGGAGTTTAACCAACTGATTAGTTTCATCTGGTTTCATAGATAAATATAGCTGGGTGTCGTCTGCATAGCAATGAAAGTTTATGCCATGTTTTCTAATAATCTTGCCTAATGGCAACATGTATAACGTGAAGAGTATTGGTCCTAGCACAGAACCCTGAGGAACTCCATAACTTACTTTTGTATAAGTAGAGGAATCATTATTGACATGAACAAACTGGAATCTGTCAGATAGATAGGATTCAAACCAGTCTAATGCAGTTCCTTTAATCTTGACCTCACTTTCAAGTCTCTGTAGTAAAATATTATGATCAATAGTGTCAAATGCAGCACTAAGATCTAGCAGAACAAGTATAGAGACAAGTCCACTGTCTGAAGCCATGAGGAGATCATTGGTAACTTTAACCAGAGCTGTTTCTGTACTATGATGAACTCTAAAACCTGACTGAAACTCTTCAAACAGACCATTCTTGTTTAAGTGGTCACACAACTGATTAGCAACAACTTTTTCTAGAATTTTGGAAATAAAGGGAAGGTTGGAGATTGGTCTATAGTTGGCTAAAACATCTGGATCTAAAGTGGCTTTCTTAAGTAAGGGCTTAATTACAGCAATCTTAAAAGACTGAGGCACATATCCTGTTAATAAAGATAAATTTATCTGGTTCAATATGGAGATGTTAATTAATGGAAAAACTTCTTTGAGCAATTTAGTTGGGATTGGATCTAGAAGACAGGTTGATGGTTTAGATGCTGTAATTGTTGAAGAGAGCTCAAGAAGATCTACTGGGGAGAAGGATTCCAGATATTGATAAGGTCGTACAAAAGTTTCTAATGTCGCTGTACTTGCATCTTTAACAGCTGTTGGAAGGATGCCTTGAATATTTTCTCTAATGCCGACAATTTTATTAGTAAAGAAGCTCATGAAGTCATTACTACTGAGGGCTAAAGGAATAGATGGCTCAACAGAGCTGTGGCTCTTTGTCAGCCTGGCTACAGTGCTGAAAAGAAATCTGGGGTTGTTCTTGTTTTCTTCTATTAATGATGAATAATATGCTGTTCTAATACTACTGAGAGCTTTTTTATAAGTTGTTAAACTATCTTTCCAGGCTATGCGAGCTTCTTCAGAATTAGTGGAATGCCAAATTCTTTCTAGCTTTCGGGCTGCCTGTTTTAAACAGCGCAACTGTGAATTATACCATGGAGCTAGCCTCCTCCTATTTATGACCTTCTTTTTCAGAGGAGCAACTAAGTTTAAAGTTGAACTAAGCGATGCTGCAGTGCCATCGACAAAATAATCTATTAGTGCAGGGGTTAAATTGTGGTTGCTGTCGTCCACAACATTGGTACATGGCACTGAGGTAAATAAAGAAGGAATTAATTCTTTATATCTAGTTACAGCATTGTCAGACAAACATCTACTGTAATGAAATGTCTTTTCGGTTCCTGTGTAATCCATTATTGCAAATTCAAAGGTTATGAGGAAATGATCAGACAAAAGAGGGTTATGAGTAAATACTGTTAAACCTTCAGTTTCTATGCCATATGTTAGGACAAGATCTAAGGTGTGATTAAAACTGTGAGTTGATCCATTTACATTCTGAGAAAAGCCAATCGAATCTAATAATGATGTAAATGAGGAGCTAAGGCTGTCACTGACAACATCAACATGGATGTTAAAGTCACCTACTATAATGACTTGATCTGTTCTAAGAACTAAATCACATAAAAACTCAGAGAATTCAGCTAAAAACTCAGAATAAGGAGCAGGTGGGCGATACACCACAACAAAAAGAATTGGTTTTTGTATTTTCTGTTCTGGATGGGGAAGACTAAGAGTAAGACTTTCAAATGAATTAAAGCTCTCCTTAGGTCTAGGATTAATAGATAAATCAGAGTGGAAGATTGCTGCCACTCCTCCTCCTCTACCTGTGCTTCTAGGAATATGATAATTACTATGACTGGGTGGAGTAGACTCATTTAAACTAACATATTCATCATCCTGTAGCCATGTTTCAGTCAAACTAAATAGATCAATCTGATGATCAGTTATCAGATCATTCACTAAAAGAGATTTAGATGAGAGAGATCTGACATTTAAAAGACCACATTTAATTTTCCTATTCTTCTGTTCTACCAATGAACTTGTACTGATTTGAATAAGGTTCCTATGAGAAACTCCTCTGTTGTTATTTTTTGGTTTAAATAATCTGGGAGCAGACAGAACATCTATAGAGTTGATAGAGTTTAGGGTGTGATCATTAAATCTGACTGCTTCGCTGCAGTTACTAGTGGAACATGAAGGAAGTGTGGTCTCCACTTCGGTAAGTGTATTTTGAGTATTATTTATAAGTTTGTTGTCTTTGCCCAACATAGCTAGCCTGGTTGCTGAAATGGTTACCTAGCTAACTAGCCAGCTAATGAATTAGCAGTGGGTTAGCGCAACTGCAGTTGTTTTAACGAGGCTAACGGGAGCTCGCCACTGAACGAGTGTTGGAATTTATGGTGATGATAATTTTAAAGTGCATTTGTGTTGAGTTGGGAATATTAATCCACCACCAAGTGGGTAACGTTTATGTCATATTACTTTCTCTATACGATGAACGTAACGTAACGTTAATGACAGACTTGGCTCGGTTCGATACAGCTGTGTAAAATTATATTAAAATATTGTTATACTACAACATCGAAGCAGATATGACGTTAGTTGAAACTAGGTCATTGAGCTAAAGTTTTGCCTCGGACGCTGACAGATTATGATTGTTGATATATTCCTGTATTTCAGGAGAAATTGTATAAAGCAGTGGCCAGCAAATCCTTCTCAGCTGGTCTAAACTTCACTATCAAAATCACTGATTTCCATTTGAATATTGAAATTATTCCCAATAGTTTCTTCTTTTCATGACACGGTTGTCATTATTTGAAGTGTATAGTAAATCAAATTTTAAAAAAATGCTTTTAATACATTTTGATCAATGACTACTCAGAAGACTTTTTTTAAGAACACATTCATATTTATTGTTCCATAAATTGACAACACTGAACATGTGTTTAAAATCTATTTAGATAAACAGTCTTCTTCAGCTGAACACCAGAAACGAGACTATTGATGTCATCAGAAGACAAATCGTGGAGCTGCAATAGTAGCTCAACTCCTAAGACATCATGCCAGGACATACATGTTCTTACTCAGATGTAAGCCTTATTATCAACTAAACACAAAAGCTGTTGCAACTGAGGGCAACTCATTCAGGACCTCTGTTCCTTCGATGACAGTCTTAATGTCTTTGGGTGGATGGAGAGGATCCTCTTTCTCAGTGATAAAGATCGCCATTGTTTGCTCCAGCTCTTCAGCGTAATTTTCTTGCATTAAAAAGAAAGAAGAAGAAAAAAAAGACATGTTATTGTTTCAGAAATCTCCAGATTTCATGTTAGATCATAATATCCTTATGACATTGTAAATAGAACTTACCACAAGCAATAATCACTGGCAGGAGCTTCCAAATGCACATGGTTGCACAGCAGAAACACGACTGATTGGTGGCTGCTTCCTTTGAGTTGAAAGAGAATACATTATTTAGTTTTTAAGTTAGCCATTAAGTGTGTTAGCTACTAAAATGATGTACAAATTACCCAACTTTTAACATAAACAGATAAACTTTATTTTATGATTTTAGGGAAGCTGGCTAACATTTTGGTACTTTTCTACCGCATGTAAATTCTGTTAACAGTGTAGCATATTAACATTACCAGCAAGAACTAGCTGGGCCTTGTAATATTATGGCTGATAAATACTGAACACAAGATAATTAGGAGGGTGAATAACAGATCACAGATGTCCTTAGTTTCTAAAGTTCTGGTGAGTTAAATGAATTATATTTACAACTGTTATGTATATTTTTGTCATTTTATTGGGTCGACATTGATGCTTCTGCTAGATTTGACGTATGTGGCGCTGGTGGCTGCAGAGAGTGAGAGGAGACTTTATGAATTGTTCTAAGTGAGTTTCTTTCTTTAGTAATGACATTCATCTCTCTATATGAGATACCTGTCTACCATGCTACGTCCTGTTTTATTACGTATCTGGTTGATGGTTTCTATAGCAGTGGAGTTATAACTATCGTATTAAGACGTGTTTTAATGAGGTTGGAGGACATTGAAGGACTAGGTGGAAAATACACGACCACTGATGCAGAGGTGGCAAGTAACGAAGTACAAATACTTCGTTACTGTACTTAAGTAGATTTTTCAGGTATCTGTACTTTACTTGAGTATTTCTTTTTACTTTTACTCCCTACATTTGGACACAAATATCTGTACTTTCTACTCCTTACATTGGTAAAGCAGACTCGTTACTTTTTTAACCTCCACGGATGACGAGAGGTAAAAGACGTGACATGATCGGCCATGACTAGAGCATCGGACTAGGGAAGGACAGTCAATGGTGCTCGTCCTGTGTTCTTCTTCTACTGTTTTGAACAGGCAGCCTGTTGATTAGTTTGAGCTCTGCTGCCACCTAGTGACTGGAGGCTTGTTTATCGTTCAAGCATCAATAGAGACAGTAATACTGAAAGTCCACCTGACCCCACTATTTGAGAACTACTGGTCTAATGTGAAAAAAAAAAAACGTGTTTTTTTGAGGATTTTTTGGAAGCTAGTTTACAACATTAGCAATGCTATGGGAACACACCGTTTTGATTTTACAGCTAACACTAGCGGTTTAAAAACAACCCAGTAACCCTCAATTTATGATTAAAAATGATCCAGATGTTCATGCAGGACATCTGGTCAGGTCAGTCTAGATTATTCTGTTAGAACTTTTTTCATTTTCCAAAATTATCAACGGATGAACTGTTTCATTAATGGCAAAATAATTTTTACTTTTTACTTAAGTAAATGTCAGAGCCTGTACTTCCTTACTTTTACTTGAGTAAAGGAGTTGAATCACTGCTTTTACCAGAGTATTTTTTTACACAAGTATTCATACTTTTACTTAAGTACAGAACGTGAATACTTTTGCTAGCTCTGCACTGATGACTCAATGATGATGAGCAAAACATCACTCTGTCTGGATTCGAGCGCACACAAACTTTTTACTAGACACTGTCCAACTGAAACTGAAAGAAACTAAAACATGAATCCACAGTTTCAGCTGAAATACTTTTATTGTTGTCATTGAGGTTTAAACAACATTAGAGCAACATGTAGATAGAAAGCAGTTCCTGAGATAAAACAACTTTAGTTAAAACAAGACATTAAAAGAACACAAGCAACAGAGATCAATACAAAAAAGCTGACAGACAGACATCCAGCATGTCAACTAAGACACACAGGAAATCTGTTCCTGTAACAAGAGACAAGATGGAGGAAGAGCTTCAACATTTAGAGGAAGAACTCTGATCAGTACGGTGGCCCTGAAGGTCAAAACACAACATTTCAGATGAAGTGTAGGGACAACACTTCTGATCTTCAACGTTTCTGATTGGACAGAACCTGACAGTGTAACATCATTTCCTGTTTCTGCTCAGCTGTGTCCGTGCACAAGCTTTAAACCATATTGGAAAAAATGGAGGATGAGATGACATTAATAGAGGAATATTTAGAAAGAGGACATACATATAATGTCGCTCTTGATATGCTTATATTTTAGCACAAATTCTGTCGAGTCAGAAACAAGAAGTGTTGTTCCTACCCTTTCCGTAATCTGAAATGTTGCTGTGTTTTCTGAAATGTTCTGAAATGTGTTTTGACCTTCAGGGCCACCAAGATCAAAACACTTCCTGGTTCAGACTAGAACTCTGGAAACTCTCCTCCATGTTGGTGTCTCTCTCTTCTCAGACAAGTTCCGGGTGAGTTTAAAGATTCAGTTTTCAATTCAATTTAGTTTCAATTTACATAGCGTCAATAACAATACAAATGGTCTCAAGACGCTTTACAAAAACCCGGCCTGAAACCCCCAGAGCAGCCTGAAGGCAACGGTGGCAAGGAAAAACTCTTGTCATCATATGGTTAAATAACAATATAGGAACATTTACACTATAAACATTAAGACAATAACAGTAACAATAATAGAACCAATAATGTGAAATATTCAGTCTAGAAAATATATCTTAGACAAAAAAACTGAAAAACCAAGAACAGCTCTAAGGCCATGGTGGAAAGAAAAACATTAGAACAGAAAAGATCCCAGCTGTTCTAGTAGAGACTGAAGATGAAGAAGACCAGTTCATTCATACATGCAGCATATCAACATGATCCTTCACACTGTTTCTATTGGTTTCTATTAATCCCCAGTAATCATCATCCATTGTGTTTTTGTTGTGTAAATACTCAGTAACAGCTGATCTCTACCTGAGGATCAGTTTGATGAGGAAATGTTCATTTAGTAACAGTCACATTAGAACAAGGCTAATGTTGAAACAAATATACTCAGTCATGGCAGCAGGACACTCAGAGTTCAGCTGGAAACTGATCAGAGACATTTAAAGCTGCTGAGGATCAGCTGATTGTTCAGAAGGAGTATGGTAGGGATCAGGATTCAAATGATGTTTACGTCTTCTGTAGATCAGAAAACCAACAACACCAACAACAAGAACACCAGCAACTATCAGACCAACTATCAGACCAACAGATCCATCCTTGTCTCCTCCGTCCTCCTTGTGTCCATCTGTGTGACCTGCAGACAGAAGCAACAGAATCAGGTGTGAGGTGTGAGGTAGCTGATGAGTGAAGAACAAACTGCTGTCAGACATTATCTACTGCACTCTGATTACATCACTCAGACCAGCTGTTTTCTAGAAAGTCTCATCAACAACATCTTTCTAAAAGTCAAACATCTGATCTGAGATCTTTCTCTCTCACATCAACAACCAGGAAGCAGCTTCAACTCTGATCAGAGACAAAGACACAAACTCAACTCTACTCACTCACCTGGTGGAACTACTTCCAGTATGATAGTGCTCCTCTTCTGGTTTGTTTTATTCTGAAGAACACTACACTCGTATGTTCCTCTGTCCTCTATCGTCACATTGTTCAGAATCAGAGACACGTTTCCATCCTTCATCTGTCTGTCCTGTAGATCCACTCGGTTCTTATAAGATGGATGCTGGTTCCCTGTATATAGTCTTCTCTCCCGGTAAAAAAGAACATATTCATCTTCCTCCAGGTCAGTTCTTCTCCACTCTACAACTATGACAGGATCATTGTTCAGAGCTTTACATGGTAGAGAGACAGTCTGTCCAGCTTCAGTTGTGATGTTTGTCTGTCCTGAAGGAAACAAGACAGAGCAGAGAGGTTAAAGGTCAACATGCAGCAGTCAGTCAGTGGGAGGAGCTACCAAAGAGAGGACACTGGTCTAACACAGGCTACTGAGCTAGGTGATGTTGTCTCATGCTGGAGTTGAAGTAAATAAATGTGGATCAACAGTTACTTTCACTGAAATCACTGCAGCCTAGGGTTACCAACTCCTGAATAATAAATAAGGGACACCTCATTAACAGGGCTGGCAGACCTGATCATCTTCACTCTTCCTAGCGTGGTGCATTATTTTAGCTTTTTTGTGTGTGAAACGATTTTTTAACTATTTGACCAGAACCTGAATAGAATTAGATTCATATTTCTGAGTGACATGAACACATGGAAAACAAATTATTATTCAATAATTTATTTTTAAAACAAAATAACAAACTTAACAGAATAATATAAATATCTTTCTTAAACAGAAACCTGTCCTGCTTAACTTCAAACTGTATAAATTAATATAAAACAATAGAAGCAGAACATTCCTCTTGTAACAGTGCAGTAAGTGTTAGAACTTGTAGCTTTATTGTCTCCTGGTATCTTCTTCTCAAGCAACAGTACCTCAACCAATCAGATGAGAGGGATTCCTGCTGTCATCTATCTGTGTTATCTTGCTCTAACTTGTAATAAGCAGACGATGCGTGACAGATGTTTGTTTTATATGTTCTTAACAGCTTTTCACATGTAAACAATCCCGTTCTACCTGCATGGCTACGTACAACTGACGTCCCTCTCGGGGCTCCTGCGCATGGTCCCAACTACTGTGGCATGCTGGGTAATGGAGTTCTTATCTTATCTATACTCATAACGTCACAAGATCAGTGTGTCGTTATGGAGAGGAAACCTTTCTACTCTAATCTTCTATACATGAACATCTTCTTAATAATATCTACCTCCACAAAAACACTCTTGATGAACTGCAGTTGCTGGTACTTCCGGGTACTTTCAGACCAGGAAGTTCCTCGTCTCCGCCCGAGTTCAACACTTTTTATTAACAGATGTCTCACTGTACTGTTTAGTTTCCTCAATGTTTCTATCAGTCATGTCAAACTTGTCCAACTAGAACCGTTGAGGTTATGGATCCACCCATAAATCGCTAGTAGACACTAAATTAATGTTGCGATCACGATTTCAGAAAAGCAGCGGTTGTTGAACATTTATCAGCTCCAACTCCTAAATGATCCTCTGACTTTAAAGAACACGGAGAAACTCAACACAACTGATGAGAGAGTTTTAGCAGAATAATAAGAGAAGGATGCCGACTTCAGAGAACAACGAGGAACGGACCGCCCATACCCGTTACAGTGTAGGCTCCTTGTGGGAGAACAAACCAAGTTAGTTTCACTGTCCAACAGCAAAACAAAGTGTTTATAGTGTCTCCTCAAACATGTGGTTGATCCAGATCTACTAGATCCAGTCACCCGCTTTGGTTTCAACTCACCAGCAGAGACAGAGACAGAGACAGAGACAGACAGGACGACGCTCAGTAAAGTCATGCAGAGAGATGCAGATGTAACAGCAGCCATCTTGTCTTCTACGGTAGCCGGGAGAAAAAAATATAATAAAAAATAAAAAATTCTACGGTAGCCGGGAGGAATGTTACCAGATCTCGCGAGACTAATAAGCAACCAGACCTGTAAAAAAAAACAAGCTCAAAAGCAACTTTTTCTTGTTAACATTCAGGCTGGACACTAGACAGAAATTGTCTTTGTACGTCACCTGCCAACGTATTGTCTCAAAAACAAACGTTATAGTAAATATAAAACTGATGCATGTCACTAGTGGTGGAAAAAAAGATTCTGGATCCAGCTCATTGAACAAGCCACCAAAGAAGACTCAAGAATCATGAATCTAGAGTCTATTTAACCGGCTCAGTTGAGTCCTACCACATTTGATTGATATATAATCAATAAACGGCACCATTCAATTTAATTTTATTTATATAGCAACAATAACAACATCATCTCAAGACGCTTTACAACACCCGGCCTGAAACCTCCAGAGCAGCCTGAAGGAGACGGTGGCAGGAAAAACTCCCTTTAACAGGAAGAAACCTCGAGTAGAACCCAGCTCATATGGAGGAACCATCTGTCTAAGGCCAGCCGGGTACAGACAGAAGAAATCTTACATCTCACTCTGCAGAGAAACAAAACGTACTACCTACTTTGACAACTAGCAAACTAAGGCACTCAGACACTCGAGGAGCAAATCTGCTGCAGATACACAACTGTAACAATCTGTTCTCACCGTCTGTAACATAATGTGACATTAATGTTTTTGGTTCCTATCGGTTTCCTGAGTATATACATTAGTGTGTGAATATTTAAATGAGAGACATTAACTTAGAGTACTTTGTAGAAGACGCTTAATAAAGTTCACTCCATGGCGGCGACGTTGACGTATTGCAGCAACAGGCCAACCCGCTCAATGAGGCGTCTATGTACAGAGGCTTCTGGCCTGGCGGCTACCGTAGAAGACAAGATGGCTGCTGTTACATCTGCGTCTCTCTACATGACTTTACTGAGCGTCGTCCTGTCTGTCTCTGCTGGTGAGTTGAAACCAAAGCGGGTGACTGGATCTAGTAGATCTGGATCAACCACATGTTTGAGGAGACACTATAAACACTTTGTTTTGCTGTTGGACAGTGAAACTAACTTGGTTTGTTCTCCCACAAGGAGCCTACACTGTAACGGGTATGGGCGGTCCGTTCCTCGTTGTTCTCTGAAGTCGGCATCCTTCTCTTATTATTCTGCTAAAACTCTCTCATCAGTTGTGTTGAGTTTCTCCGTGTTCTTTAAAGTCAGAGGATCATTTAGGAATTGGAGCTGATAAATGTTCAACAACCGCTGCTTTTCTGAAATCGTAATCGCAACATTAATTTAGTGTCTACTAGCGATTTATGGGTGGATCCATAACCTCAACGGTTCTAGTTGGACAAGTTTTACATGACTGATAGAATCATTGAGGAAACTAAACAGTACAGTGAGACATCTGTTAATAAAAAGTGTTAAACTCGGGCGGTGACGATGAGTCACAACTTCCGGGTGTGAGAGTACCTGGAAGTACCAGCAACTGCAGTTCATCAAGAGTGTTTTTGTGGAGGTAGATATTATTAAGAAGATGTTCATGTATAGAAGATTGGAGTAGAAAGGTTTCCTCTCCATAACGACACTGAAAAATGTCAATGGAATGAATAAATAACAGGACACTTTATATGAACATTTACGGTAAACTTATTCCCAGGCCGTCTGCTGCTCTGTGACCAATGATCTTGTGATGTTATTAGTATAGTTAGATAAGAACTCCATTACCCAGCATGCCACAGTAGTCAGGACCAGGCGCAGGAGCCCCGCGAGGGACGTCAGTTGTACGTAGCCATGCAGGTAGAACGGGATTGTTTACATGTGAAAAGCTGTTAAGAAAATAAAAAAAAACAGCTGTCATGCATCGTCTGCTTATTACAAGTTAGAGCAAGATAACACGTGGTGTCAAAAGTGGCCGTGAACAGCTACAGACGGACGTTTTGCCATGTCTGATAACTGGAAGCGTTTTAAGCAAAGATTTAATATCTAGCAGCAAGCAGAGCTGGGGGTGGTGATGAAAAACTGAAAGCTAACATCCTTTTGCATGTTATTGGAGATGCTTTGGACATACTGTATATAATAGCTTTCAGCTGGATGATGCTAATATGGCTTTGACAGAACTAATGACAAAGTTTGAAGAATACTTTGTGCCTAGCCAGCACGTGACCTTGGAGAGGTACCAGTTTTTCACCCATGACCAAAAGCAAGGAGCAAAACATGTGAGTTTGGCACTCTGAGAGACTCACTAGTGAGAGACAGGTTGTTTGTGGCACAGTGGATAATGCACTCAGAGAAAGACTGCTCAGACCCAGCCAGCATGTCCATGTGGGGCCCATAAGGGTTAAATTTGGGCTGCTGATAAGGGTCCCAAGTGGGTTTGTCCGCAGTGGCCTCACCTGTGTTTGCCCATATGGGTTCCAAGTTGGTTCTGACTGGTTTTTAGGTGGGGCCCAACTTGGTGAGTTGCACAGGACACATGTAGGCCCCATATCTTTGCCCACATGAGCACTAAGAAGTATCAGACACGATCTTAAATAGGGCCCAACTGGGCAATGTACCTGGGACTCATTGAGGCCCCACCTGTGTGACTTTAAAAAGGATCAGACTGGGTTTTAAGTGTATAAGAAAGGTAAAAATCTTGCATAGTTCCTCTTTAAGTAGATACAGAAAATAGTGCTACAATGTAGCAACAAAAAACACTATAAAGTTGTATATCAATGAATGTTTAATTAAACCAGTTTTAAACATAAAACATTTGAGCTGCACGTACAGGGACTCCCCCTCTCAGCGGAGAGTACCCCACCCTCCAACTTTTTTTGAAGCTCTCTCTGAGCTCCTACTGCTCTGTTTCCACCTCTGTCACTACTATAGTCATGTAAAAGCCAGATCTTTTGAGAGATTTGGATCAGTCCGAATCACTCACTGATATGAGCCAGGTTTTGTGAGTCACTTGAGTCACTTGACCCAAAATGGCCCAATTGCAAAAGAAAGTGTTTCACTCAAGACATAATAAAGCATAGTAAACAGTTACCTGTTATTTTCATTTATCAGTTGTGATACAAAGCCACTGAAAATCATATCAAGTATTTTACATAAGCCGAAACCTAAAGCTCAAAATTAAACTGTGCTAAAAAATGAATGAGGACAGATAGATAGACAGATAGATAGATAGACAACTTTAATGATCCCTTTGGGAGGTTCTCGCAGGGAAATTGACATCTCCATCGCATACAGCACTGTCAGACATACATGTAGGAAACATTACAATAAGCCCAAATACCAAAACACCCAGTAAAGAATAATAATAATAGTAATAAAAACAAAAATAAATAAAAATAAATATTGTGACGACTGTACATAAATGGTTATTGCATAAATATAGAAGTACCAGGTACATCATTATTGCACATGTTGTAGGTTAATTAAAAAAGTCATTCAGCCCCTTTCCTTTTTGTCCTCCTCCCCCCAAGTGAGTGGTGGTTGTACAGCTTGATGGCACGGGGGACGAAGGAGTTCCTCAGTCTATTTGTCCTGCACCTTGGGAGGAGCAGCCTCTCGCTGAAGGTGCTTCTCTGGCTACTAATGGTCGTGTGCAGAGGGTGGCTGGCATTGTCCAGGATACTCGTTAGTTTTTTAAGTGTCCTGCTCTCTGCTACAGTAGCCAGAGGGTCCAGCCTCGTGCCAACCACAGAGCCAGCCCGCTTGATCAGCTTCTCCAACCTGGAGAGGTCTGCCTTTGAGGTACAGGGTCACTACTACGAAATAACACTTTTTCTTCTGACGTACATTTCTCCAAATGTACGTGGAGTGGATGCAGAGTAGGATATTAATGCACTCACAACATAGGCTCCAGTCAGATTCAGTATCATAATGTTACTAGAAGAAGACAGACATTCTTGTCTGTAATTAATGGTCTAAATGTTAAAATATGGTTAGCTTTTTCCATCTTTAGACTGGCTATAGGCGGCAACAGATTACGAGCATTGGTGTTTTCTCTGAGATGAGAATGGAGCTTCACTCACCAACTCTGCAGAGAAACCAAACTTATCGTCGTTACGGTTAAGCAGGGATCCATGAGCAGCGGTTATGAGTCAGTTAAGTTTAGTTTCTCTGCGTATTGTCTGTAAGTGAGTCAGTGTCTTAGTTTGCTAGTAGTCAAGTCAGGTAGAACATTTTGTTTCTGTGCCGAGTGAGATGTAAGATGTTTGAATGGTGTCGTTTATTGATTATATATCAATCAAACGTGGTAGGACTCAACTGAGCTGGTTCAATAGACTCTAGATTCATGAGGCGTCTTGAGGCGTCTTTGGTGGCCGGTTCAATGAATCTCTTTTCCCACCACCAGAGGTGGACAGAGTACACACCTTCACTACTTGAGTAAAAGTACAGATACTCCTTGTCAAATATTACTCCAATACAAGTAAAAGTAGCTTAGTCAAAATTTTACTTAAGTAAAGTACTAAAGTATTTGCTTAAAAAATACTTAAGTAAAAGTATTTAAAAAGTATCTCAGGAAATACAGGAAAGGAAAGTAGCTTTATTGTCATTATACAATCCACTCTACCATCCACAGCCTCTCTCTTTCTCTTGCAGACAGCTTCTCTCTCTCTCACTACGAGCTCGGTCAAATACGTTTAAAATGTTCATCATCAATTTAACAAACATTAAGCTAGCTAATGTCAGTAGCTACTTTACATACCGCGACGTGCTTTCTCATGTTGGAAGACGAGGCCGTGATATAATTTGTTCGCGGTAAGCACGACAAACATTTAAACTGAAACGAGTCAGTTTTTGTGGCAAGAATCTCAAACATGGGTCTGAGGTAAGGCCACGGGTGCTCGGTGGGAGTTTCTCCAGGTGTTTCTCCAGTTTCTTCCTGCATTGTATGGATTGTATGGCATGACGTAGCGAATGAGCAGAAACAGTTTATTTTCTCAGAATTTGGAAATAATAATAATAATAATAATAAAATAATCAGCTGACGTAAGCTCAGAAGTAGCGAGTAACGAGAGCATCAACAGAAATGTAGTGGAGTAAAAAGTACAATATTTGTCCTTCAAATGTAGTGGAGTGAAAGTAAAAGTATCCCCCAAAAATAATACTCAAGTAAAGTACAGATACTCAAAAACTGTACTTAAGTACAGTACTCAAGTAAATTTACTTCGTTACTGTCCACAACTGCCCACCACTAGTGGTGGAAAAAAGATTCTGGATCCAACTGAAACTGATGTTTCCTCTCAGAGAAAGTCCCAGTCCCTGATCTCCAGTCAGGACCAGGCTGTTTACCAGGCTGGTCCTGACTGGAGATCAGATCCACAGCATGAACACAGCAGGAGGAACACAAGTCAGACAGCATTTTCATGTCTTCAGTGGGTTTTTATTCTGACATGAAAATCATCTTCCTCATCTTCTTGTCATCAAACTAAGTCCCTGATCCTCCTCTTCTTTTCTCCATCCAACTGAAACTGAAAGAAACTAAAACATGAATCCACAGTTTCAGCTGAAAGACTTTTATTGTTGTTATTGAGGATTAAACAACATTAGAGCAACATAGATAGAAAGCAGTTCCTGAGATAAAAACAACTTTAATTAAAAGAACACAAGCAACAGAGATCAATAGAAAGAAGCTGACAGACAGACATCCAGCATGTCAACTAAGACACACAGGAAATCTGTTCCTGTAACAAGAGACACCAAGATGGAGGAGGAGCTTCAACATTTAGAGGAAGAACTCTGATCAGTACGGTGGCCCTGAAGGTCAAAACACGACATTTCAGATGAAGTGTAGGGACAACACTTCTTGTTTCTGATTGGACAGAACCTAACAGTGTAACGTCATTTCCTGTTTCTGCTCAGCTGTGTCTGTGCGCGAGTTTTAAACCACGTTGGAAAGAATGGAGGACCAGATGGCTTTAAGAGGACATACATATATGTCATTCTTGATATGCTTATATTTTAGCATGAATTCTGTCCAATCAGAAACAAGAAGTGTTGTAATCTGAAATGTTGCTGCGTCTTGACCTTCAGGACCACCGAGATCAAACCACTTCCTGGTTCAGACTGGAACTCTGGAAACTCTCTTCCTCCATCTTGGTGTCTCTCTCTTCTCAGACGGGTTCCAGGTGAGTTTAAAGAAGAATATCTTGTCATCAGATGGTTAAATAACAATATAAGACTGGAATTGAGGCCTCCCCTGCTGTGTGAGAACTTTCTTCACCACTTCATTGACAAAATCACCTCTACCAGAGCACTTATTTCACCTCCTGCCTCAGATCCTTCAGTGTTTGTCCCCTGCTCTGCTGTGTTGGACACGTTTGACCCTGTGACTCTTCCCTTTGTCCAGGAAATTGTGAGTCATTTGAAGCCCTCAGGTTCCCCTGATGATACTGTCCCACCTCGATTTTTTAAGGAGGTTTTTCCCACTATTGGGCCATCTTGTCTCACAGTTATCAACAGCAGTCTGTCCTCTGGAGTGGTCCCTGTAAATTTTAAACATGCAGTTGTGCAACCTTTGTTAAAAAAACCTGGGCTGGATCCTACTGTTTTTGGCAAATTTCAGGCCAATCTCTAAATTGCCTTTCTTCTCCAAAATCTTAGAGAAGATTGTTTGTTCCCAACTCATGGACTTTTTAAATGAACAAAATATTCTTGAGATTTTCCAATCCGGTTTTAAAACTTAGCACAGCACAGAATCAGCGCTTAAATTTGATAGCCAAATTAAAGCTGTGGTGAAGTCGAGCTTTTTTCAGTTAAGGCAGCTGGCAAAAATCAAACCAGTCCTTCAGAGACAACACTTCGAGACAGTAATCCACGCCTTTGTGACCACTCGGCTGGATTACTGTAATGCTCTTTATATGGGGGTTAGTGGGTCCTCGATCAGTCGTCTTCAACTGGTACAAAATGCTGCTGCACGTCTTTTAACTGGTACACGCAAGTATGAGCACATTTCACCCATTTTAGCTTCACTCCACTGGCTGCCTGTCCATTTTAGGATCCATTTTAAAATTATTTTATTTGCTTTTAAAGCCTTGAATGGCCTTGCCCCACCTTACCTCTCTGAGCTTCTGCATCCCTACACCCCTAGCCGATCTCTCAGGTCAGCTGACCAGCTGCTCCTGACGGTGCCTAAAACTAGGCTTAAGCTCAGAGGGGATCGAGCGTTTGCGGTTGCAGCGCCAAAACTGTGGAATGAATTGCCGCTGCACATTAGACAGGCCTCCTCACTGGCTCATTTTAAAACACTTCTTTAAACCCACCTCTTTTCTTTGGCTTTTAACACCATGTAGAGTGTTGATTTTATGTGATTTTATTTTATTTTTTGTGTATGCGTGCACATCTTTATTACTTAATATTTTATTGTGTTTTTATTGTGTTATTTATTTATTGTGTTTTATTGTGTTTTATGTTGGAAAGCACTTTGGAAACCTTGTAATTGTTTAAATTGTGCTATATAAATAAAGTGGATTGGATTTGATTGGATATAAGAACATTTAGACTATAAACAATTAAGACAATAACAGTAACAATAATAAAAGCAATAATGTGCAATAAAGTCTAGAAAATATGTCTTAAACAAAAAACCTGAAAAACCAAGAGCAGCTCTAACGCCAAAAACATTAGAACAGGAAGAACCCAACAGAACCCAGCTGTTCTACTGGAGACTGAGAAAGAAGAAGAAGAAGTAGATCAGTTCATTCATACATGCAGCATATCAACATGATCCTTCACACTGTTTCTATTGGTTTCTATTAATCACCAGTAATCATCATCCATTGTGTCTTTGTTGTGTAAATACTCAGTAACAGCTGATCTCTACCTGAGGATCAGTTTGATGAGGAAATGTTCATTTAGTAACAGTCACATTAGAACGAGACTAATGTTGAAACAAATACTCAGTCATGGCAGCAGGACACTCAGAGTTCATCTGGAAGCTGGAGGATCAGCTGATTGTTCAGGAGGAGGCTGGTATGGATCAGGATTCAAATGATGTTTACGTCTTCTGAAGATCAGAAAAACAACAACAGACCAACTATCAGACCAATAGATCCCTCCTTGTCTCCTCTGTCCTTGTCTCCTCCCTCCTTGTCTCCTCCCTCCTCCTCCGTCCATCTGTGTGACCTGCAGACAGAATGAGGTGTGAGGTGTGAGGTAGCTGATGAGTGAAGAACAAACTGCTGTCAGACATTATCTACTGCACTCTGATCACATCACTCAGACCAGCTGTTTTCTAGAAAGTCTCATCAACAACATCTTTCTAAAAGTCAAACATCTGATCTGAGATCTTTCTCTCTCACATCATCACAACCAGGAAGCAGCTTCAACTCTGATCAGCGACAAAGACACAAACTCAACTCTACTCACTCACCTGGATCTACTTCCAGTCTGATGATGCTGATGGTTGATTTTATCTGGACAACATAACACTCGTATGTTCCTCTGTCCTCTATCGTCACATTCTTCAGAATCAGAGACACGTCTCCATCCTTCATCTGTCTGTCCTGTAGATCCACTCGGTTCTTATAAGATGGATGCTGGTACTCTGGATCAAATCTCTCACCTCGATATAAAAGAAGATCTTCTTCTGGCTTTGGATCGATTCTTCTCCAGTCCACAACTGTGACAGGATCATTGTTCAGAGCTTTACATGGTAGAGAGACAGTCTGTCCAGGTTTAGCTCTGATGTTTGTCTTTTCTGAAGGAAACAAGACAGAGCAGAGAGGTTAAAGGTCACCATGCAGCAGTCAGTCAGTGGGAGGAGCTACCAAAGAGAGGACACTGGTCTAACACAGGCTACTGAGCTAGGTGATGTTGTCTCATGCTGGAGTTGAAGTAAATAAATGTGGATCAACAGTTACTTTCACTGAAATCACTGCAGCTCAGAACAAAGAGAAGAAGTCTGAGTAGACGGTACGTAGGAGCCTGAACCAAGGACAACTCTCTGAGATCTACCTGCTGCTGAGTCACATCAACAAGGAAATGCCATAAAACATACAAGAGCCCAAACCTTTTAGTTCTTTGATTCAATTCAAAACACTAGAGGTATTGTCCACCTAGGGTTACCAACTCCTGAATAATAAATAAATGGTAAATGGCCTTGCTTTTATATAGCGCTTTTCTACCTATTGGTTCTCAAAGTGCTTTTAAAGTCATAGACACATCTACCCACATCTACTGGGAGCTACTGAAAGTTCAGTGTCTTGCTCAAGGACACTTCGGCATGTGGCACATTCCGGGTATTGAACCGCTAACCCTCTGGTTTGTGGACAACCTGCTCTACCTACTGAGCCACAGCCGATAAGTAAATAATAAGGGACACCTCATTAACAGGGCTGGCAGACTTGATTGTCTTCAATCTTCCTGGTGTGGTGGATTGTTTTAGCTTTTTTGTGTGTGAAACGATTTTTTAACTATTTGGCTCGAACCTGAATTGAATTAGATTCATATTTCTGAGTGATATGAACACATGGAAAACTAATTATTATTCAACTATTTATTTTTAATACAAAATAACAAACTTAACAGAATAAAATAAATATCTTTCTTAAACAGAAACCTGTCCTGCTTAACTTCAGACTGTATAAATTAATATAAAACAATAGAAAGCAGAACATTCCTCTTCTAATAGTGCAATAAGAAAAGTGTTAGTAGAACTTGTAGCTTTGTTGTCTCCTGGTATCTTCTTCTCAAGCAACAGTACCTCGACCAATCAGATGAGAGGGATTCCTGCTGTCATCTAACTGTGTTATCTTGCTCTAACTTGTAATAAGCAGACGATGCATGACAGCTGTTTGTTTTATATTTTCTTAACAGCTTTTCACATGTAAACAATCCCGTTCTACCTGCATGGCTACGTACAACTGACGTCCCTCGCGGGGCTCCTGCGCACGGTCCTGACTACTGTGGCATGCTGGGTAATGGAGTTCTTATCTAACTATACTCATAACATCACAAGATCAGTGTGTCGTTATGGAGAGGAAACCTTTCTACTCTAATCTTCTATACATGAACATCTTCTTAATAATATCTACCTCCACAAAAACACTCTTGATGAACTGCAGTTGCTGGTACTTCCGGGTACTTTCAGACCAGGAAGTTGTGACTCCTCGTCTCCGCCCGAGTTCAACACTTTTTATTAACAGATGTCTCATTGTACTGTTTAGTTTCCTCAATGTTTCTATCAGTCATGTCAAACTTGTCCAACTAGAACCGTTGAGGTTATGGAGCCACCCATAAATCGCTAGTAGACACTAAATTAATGTTGCGATCACGATTTCAGAAAAGCAGCGGTTGTTGAACATTTATCAGCTCCAACTCCTAAATGATCCTCTGACTTTAAAGAACACGGAGAAACTCAACACAACTGATGAGAGAGTTTTAGCAGAATAATAAGAGAAGGATGCCGACTTCAGAGAACAACGAGGAACGGACCGCCCATACCCGTTACAGTGTAGGCTCCTTGTGGGAGAACAAACCAAGTTAGTTTCACTGTCCAACAGCAAAACAAAGTGTTTATAGTGTCTCCTCAAACATGTGGTTGATCCAGATCTACTAGATCCAGTCACCCGCTTTGGTTTCAACTCACCAGCAGAGACAGAGACAGAGACAGACAGGACGACGCTCAGTAAAGTCATGCAGAGAGACGCTGATGTAACAGCAGCCATCTTGTCTTCTATGGTGGCCGGGAGAAGCACAGTGGCGGTTCTACACTGAATTACGCCCCAGGCGAGACCCCCTGCGAGCGCAGGGAAATCAGGGCGCCTGCCGCTGAAGGGGGCGACAATATCCCCACACAGATGTGACAGATAATAGAAAACCATGTAGCTGTGCAGATTTGTTTATTTTTTTCCAAGTGCTCGTGCCGCCCCCCTTGTGTCATGAAAAAATGCCGCCCCGGGCGGCTGCCCGTGCTAAAACCGCTACCGGGCATATATATATATAAATGTATATATAGCCGGCAGCAACCTCCGGGTTTGAAAATTGAAGCCAGTGCGGAAGTGTAATAAACTGCAGTTCATGGAGTGACCACTAGAGGCTCCAACAGGGAGCAGATCCCCATTGACCCCCATGTTAAAATGCCCAACTTTACAGCAATATTAAACATGTTTACAGCCTGGTACAAGAAACGATTTATTCATGACAACTGTACGGGGGGTGAATTTTTTCTAACGTATTTGTTATTAATTATTTATTAAGGTTTAAAATTCTGCATAATTAAGGGCGTTCTCGCCTTGAGTGACAGGTGACGTATGGGCGCGGTCCCTTGGTGCTAGCTACTAGCTGCTAGCTTTGGTCTCTCCGCTAGTCCCCAGTTAGCTAATTAGTGTCATTACCATCCAGCAGTGCTTGTAGTCAGTTTTGGAAAATTGTACCCGTAGATACCACTGAATGGCTTGTTGTTCGGTTAATTGTTCTAGCAGACCTTCAAAGAAATCTGCTCTCCAGTTTTTTCGGTGAGTGAAACATTGGTTTTATTCTAAATAAGTTCGCATTAATTAGCAAGCATTGGTGTTTGCAAAACAGGCGCGTTAGCTCAGCTTGTTAGCTAGCTTGTTAGCTAGCTTGTTAGCCAGCTAATGAATTAGCCTTCGTAATTCATTAGCTGTGATGTTAACGGGAGCACATTGTTGGTTGTTACGGTTATTAAACCGACTTGTATAGAAATCAATAGGTAATATAGAAGTAATATAGACTTTACTATGATGATACCTTTAAACATAATGCCTCTGTATGAGGTTGGTAAAAATAGTTTACCTCATAAATTAGCTAACATGCATGTAATGTTAATCTTGAACTTGGTTTTGGCAAAATAACGTTAACAGGTAAGAGGACATTAATGTCAGAATGGCTTAAAATCATTAAGTGGTGACCTGTGTGTAATCACAGTATGATTTGTGTAACTTAAAATGATTAATGACACCTGAACAGGCCTTTGTTGCTACAGATGTCATACACAGGTTCTCCACTGTTGGATCCGTCATATTTATATTTTTTATCCTTATGTTCTCGTGCTTTTTAATTCAGCTTTATTTCTATAGCGTCAATAACAAAACAAATTGTCTCAAGACGCTTTACAAAGTCCGGCCTGAAACCACCAGAGCAGCCTGAAGGAGATGGTGGCAGGAAAAACTCCCTTTTAACAGGAAGGAACCTTGAGCAGAACAGCTCATGTAACCGGTGTAATCTTGCGTTGTGTTTTTCTTTTTTATATTTTATTATTTTTGTGAAGGAGGGAGACGTATCGATGTCCTTCCAATCGTCTTTATTCTGATAACAAAGATGAAATAAAAACAAAAGGATGATCAGCTCGATCCAGGGCCGTTGCTAGGAATTCTGGGCCCCCTGAAAGAATATCGGCGTGGGCCCCTCTACCCCATTCATTGCCACTTTTTTTACATCTGTGTATTATGATGTTTTTATTTGTTTTTCTGTTGATGCCTGGTGTATAACCACTCAACAATGAGTTAGAGTAGTGTTATGTAAATGATTCCCATTTCTCTGATTTGCAACACGTTATTCCACCTCTGATTGCATACATGTTCAATTAACCACTCAACAAATAGGTAGTGGGTATTTTATTGTATTTATTAACTGATGAAGAATACACAAAATCTAAATGGGCTTACTCAGTAGGCTACCATAGCTCCAGGCAGACAGCTTCACTTTGCCATTGTATGTGGAGGGCAAGCTCTTTTGAGTAATGTCACCCTTGTCAGGCAAAAAATATTTTTAAAGCATCCAGAAGTCAGTGTAAACTGTCCACAATTCTAACTTGTCTTTTTGTTATTGTCAGCCATTATGGTGTATTTTATTTTATATCGCTGTGAAAACAACAACAAATCTTGTTGGAACATTTAACTTCTTTGTATTTTCAAATGTCCCACCAATAGTGAACACATTTTAACAAGACCACACTTGAACACATCATGATAACGTTATTGACCTTCGCCTAATGCTCATAATTACTGAGTAGAACTTGAATGCGTCATAATACAGTTCAGTGTAGCCTGGTAAGTGAGCGGGTGCTTGGTGCTGACTGGAGCACTGTCCGACAGTAATATGTGTGAAACACACAGTCCGCTGTAGATAGCCTCCACATTAGTAACGTTCAGTTATCTACACTAGGAATCGCTGCTCTACAATGAACTGGCCACTTCCCGGCTCTCACCCGATGATTGACAGCTAACGTAAGCTACAGCCCCGCCCCGTCAGGTACGCGTTACAGACAATGAATGAATGAATGAATGAATAAACAAGAGGCGCCCTCGGTAGTTTTACTCTCACCATTCTTATAAAATGTTGATGTCCTGGGCCCCTGCTCTGTTGCTCCTAGCCCTGGCCTCCCTCTCTAGTCTTTTCTAGTCTCCAGATGTTTTTTGTGCCATCATCTTCATCTTCCTCACTCCCTGCTGGAGTTCGCTCGCGCTCAATTCGAACCCGCGGTGTGGACCAAACCATTTTTTAAGATAAGATGAGATAAGATAATACTTTATTGTCTGTTACACAAGGTTACAGAAATTGTCTTTGACAAGGCTCCAGTCACAAGAAAAACATTCACACAGACATATACAAACAGGACATGGGGTGTTGAGGTATCAGCTGACTGTGGTGTTCATGTTGTGCTGTTCAGTATGGCTGTTGCAGAGGGGATGAAGGACTTCTTGTAGATGTTTTTACGGGCCAGTGGTACAATAAAACGCCTGCCTGATGGTAGTAGCTGGAAGGAGAAGAAGAGGAAGAAGGGGCCAAGAGGGTTATTGAAATTATTAAAATTGAAATATGGCGTGACTTTGTGGCTTTATTTTAGTTCGGATTCATTACTATGAATATATATTAGTTAAGCCTATGCATAATAATTTAGTCGTAGAGGCTACTGGGGGCTGTGTGTGGCCCTTAGGACTGTCATCACCTTCCCCCCCTATCCACCTTATTCCTGGGGACACTGATGTAGAAACGATTATGGGCGCAACTTCCGGTGACACACCGGAAGTAGCAGTGAGTCACTGGTTGCTAGCGGTTGCTAGCGATTTTCGTTCCCCGTAGCGGTTTATTTGGAAATTTACTGGTCTTTACTGTTATTTACTAAACGATTATCAGCTCCCGTAGCATTTAAAAGTGTTCTTGCGCAGCTCGGGAACATGTTGCACTGTTCGCGGTTGTACTAATAACCAGGCGAAGTTGAATCTGTGGCTACAAGAGCAGCGTTTTGAACATGCACCCGGACGAAGAGGGAATGTTGTTGTGACAGTCGGTACAGCTTCCATCGCCTACCGAGGGATGAGGAACTCAGAAGGATGTGGCTGAAACAACTCAGCTTGAAAAACAAAAAACACCGAAAACATTGTATGTGTGCTCGTTTCATTTTGTTGACAAAAAGCCCACGGAGAGCCCGTACCCTACTTGTGGTTGTGAGAGACCACCGGAGAAGAGACGCTGGGTGCTAAAGAGGACTGACTGCAGTGTCACAAGAATAACAGTGTATAATATATACAGTACCAGTCAAAGGTTTGGACACACCCTCTCATTTAATGGTTTTTCTTTATTTTCATGACAATTTACATTGTAGATTCTCACTGAAGACGTCAAAACTATGAATGAACACATATGGAATTATGTAGTAAACAAAAAAGTGTTTAATAACTCTAAATATGATTCATATTTTAGATTCTGCAGAGTAGCCACCCTTTGCTTTGATTACTGCTTTACACACTCTTGACATTCTCTTGATGAGCTTCATGAAGTTGTCACCTGAAATGGTTTTCCAACAGTCTTGAAGGAGTTCCCAGAGATGCTGAGCACTTGTTGGCCCCTTTGCCTTCACTCTGCGGTCCATCTCATCCCAAACCATCTCCATTGGGTTTAGGTCAGGTGACTGTGGAGGCCAGGTCATCTGGTGCACTCTCCTTCTTGGTCAGATAGCCCTTACACAGCCTGGAGGTCTGTGTGGGGTCATTGTCCTGTGTCCTGGTTCAGCGTGCCTTCAGTTTTGAATAAATCCACAACAGTGTCACCAGCAAAGCCCCCCCCACACCATCACACCAACTCCTCCATGCTTCACGGTTGGAACCATGCATGTAGAGACCATCTGTTCACCTTTTCTGCGTCGCACAAAGACACGTTGGTTGGAACCAAAGATCTCAAAGTTGGACTCATCAGACCAAAGCACAGATTTCCACTGGTCTAATGTCCGTTCCTTGTGTTTCTTGGCCCAAACAAATCTCTTCTGCTTGTTGTTTTTCCTTAGTGGTGGTTTTCTAGCAGCCATTTGACCATAAGGGCCTGATTGGTGCAGTCTCCTCTGAACAGTTGATGTAGAGATGTGTCTGCTACTAGAACTCTGTGTGCCATTGATCTGGGCTCTAATCTGAGGTGATGTTAACATGTGATTTCTGAGGCTGGTGACTCTGATGAACTTATCCTCAGCAGCAGAGGTGACTCTTGGTCTTCCTTTCCTGGGGCGGTCCTCATGTCAGCCAGTTTCTTAGTTGCGCTTGATGATTTTTGCAACTGCACTTGGGGACACAGTCAAAGTTTTTGCAATTTTCTGGACTGACTGACCTTCACTTCTTAAAGTAATGATGGACTCGTTTCTCTTTACTTAGAATTCATATTATGGCAAGAACCAATCAGCTAACAGTTGTCAAATAGGGCTGTCAGCTGTGCACCAACCTGACTTCTGCACAACACAACTGATGGTCCCAACCCCATTAAGAAGGCAATAAATTCCACAAATGAACCCTGACAAGGCACACCTGTGAAGTGAAAACCATTTCAGGTGACTACATCATGAAGCTCATTGGGTTTACAACAAAGGGAGGCTACTTTGAGGACTCTAAAATATGAATCATATTTAGTTATTTCACACTTTTTTGTTTACTACATAATTCCATACGTGTTCATTCATAGTTTTGACGTCTTCAGTAAGAATCTACAATGTAAAAAATAAAATAAAGAAAAACCATTAAATGAGAGGGTGTGTCCGAACTTTTGACTGGTAGTGTAATATTTTGTTAATAATATAATAATTCCACTTTCTCTGTGCATCAGTGCATGATGTCGATGTCCCTGTCTTTCCCTGTCTCACAGCATTCTCAACCTGAATTGAAAATAAATTAAAGATTCATTCGTTCATTCATATCTATTTATTCCATTCATAGATTAAACACATTACATGATTATATACGTAACACCATAAATGAAAAGGAGCAGGAAGAAGAAAACTTATGATACCTGCCCCTTTCTATACTTTTAATTACATTTAATTGACTACAAAAATAATCGTTTCTTGCAGCCCTACATTAAAAGCAATGAAAATGATCATTAAAACTACCAGAACAATAAACATATACCTTCCAAAGGATGGCAGCAGCCTGGCTGCAAGCTCTGCTGATGATGACACTAATACCAAGGCTCGGTGATGAGTTGGGCTCTACATCTGCTTTAAGGTAAACAAGACTGTGTCCCACGCCACGATCTCTTTTAACAAAACGCGTCCAACCTTATTACTGTGCAGGTACTGATGCGCCTCAGAGCTTTTTAGATGATGCCTCCCCGTCCGAAGCGGCACAGTTAAAGTGGCTAACTATGCCACTGTATGTTATTTTAGGCCACTTCTTCATGTTATCCTCCCACACCTCTATATTATTAGGCAGCGGGATTGTAATGTCGTCTTGTTTGAGCTGGTGTTCCCACCTAGTATATACAGTCAATGGTTCCCACATGGTTTACGTGTCAAAGTACTCGGAGAAAGTGGATTCGCGCTGACAGCTAGCATGTAAAAACACCGCTTCCGGTCCGTACCGGAAGCCTCGCCCATAATTCACGCAAGGGCTCATGGGAGCTAGGAATAAGGTGGATAGGACAAGCGTACAATACTTCCGGTCGAGTGAACGCTGGCGTGACTTGCTGCCGCTGCTCTCGCCGGTAACTTTTTAACTTTTTTTTATTTTGAACGTCATTATGGTGGAAATACATCCACCGCGGGTTAGTGATGGGCAATCGAGGCTTTGTTGAAGCCTCGACACGTGATTCAAAAAAAGGTTCATTACTCGAAGCTTCAGTGACACAGTGCTCTATTAGGACATCTAGTGGACAATAAAATGTAGTGCAATGGAGACGTGTCATACTGGTTCATGCTTGTATGGGACTTGATTTGCCATGCACATTCCTATTCGACTACATTACATGGATATGTGGTTTAAAGTTGATTATAAGAAAATTATATACATATAACAATAAAATAAATAATAAAGAGCAAATGGGAATCGAACCCTTGTTTCGCTAACGAAAGACCGGTGATTTCACAGTGTACCACGAACCTCATCAGTGATGCACCGTTGTCGGTGGACCATTTTGATTACGTCACTACTACACTCTATGAACCTTTCCTAACTTACACTAATGATTATGTTTCAGCGCTTACATCAGCTATTTTCATTTGCTCTTGGTATCATGGTTTAGTAGTGTTAGAGAATATTTGTACTGAATGCAACAGTGTCAAACCAAATCTCTTGACTCAGTCATTATTTGCTTCGAAGACTCATCTCATCTCTCCCGAAGAGCCGAGACAACCAAACCCGTGAGCGGGTTTCTGAATGAAGCGGTGAAATGGTTCATACGTCACAAAACACGTGATTTGTCCGAACCAAAACTATACACGCACTTCTGACTATATGTCTATATCTTATCTGTATCTCTCGCTCTCTATCTTATCTATAATGATATTTTGAACTATCTATGTAACGATGTCTATCTATAAATCTAGTGTTGTCTAACTGTGTAACTATTTTATCTATTTCAATCTGAATCTTACGATCTATCTCCACAAAATACGCAACTAATTCCAACTACAGCAACAAACCAACCTATTATGCAAAGAAACATTCAAATGAGCATCACTAAATAGGGATAGGATATCCGAGATATCCCTGAACACCAGGTGATTCACATGACAAACCGAACCCCTCAGGTGATTCGTTTGCCGCTGAAGCATTCGAAGCACTTGAACTGCTTTGAACGTCACTCAAGTGCTTCAAACGTCACTAGTCACGTGACCGAACCACGCCTCGGCACAATGGTTCGATACAATTGCTTCATGAGCTACGGCGCATGTGTCGGAGCCTCGGGTGTCAGAGGGCCATCACTACCGCGGGTCCCGCCTGAGCCTCCACATCAACCACTCATCTGCCATCCGTCCTGGCAGAAAACCCGACAGACGAGCGAACTGCAGCATGTTAGCCAACCTAGCCAAGTCGGCTAGCCATGTCTCCACCTCTGTTTGCAGTGATGTCAACTTCGGACTCTTCAACATCCGCTCACTCACGGGCTAAGGACTTCTTCTCCAGGACCTCCTCCTCGATTCCAAACTGGATTTTCTATGCTCGACAGAGACATGGCAGCAACCGAACGACTTCTCACTCTCAATGAATCCACACCACCTGGGTTTGTTTACCTTTGTCAGCCCCGCCTCTGGTCGAGGATGAGGTCTCGCGATAATTCACCACGAGAAATGGCGTGTCTCGCCTCTCTCTCTCTTCCCACATACTCATCGTTTGAATCAGTGACTCTGCAAATCACTGGACCAACACCAACTGTAGCAGCTGCTGTTTATCACAGGGATCTCAAGTTTTGAACTGAGTTCAGAGTGAGATTTGGTTGGGGTGGGGGCGGGGCTTAGATCTGATAAATGACACATAAATTCGCACAAATAAAAATATTTATTTAATTCAGCATTTCTTAGTGCAGGTGTGTGTGTGTCTGATAATGTCTGAGCTTATCAATAATGTGGTATTACATAATTTATCCCCCTGGGAAAGATATTTCTGTAACTGAGTCAAATATGCAGCACTCATCAGCCTATCACGGACCGAGGTGAATGCTAGCTAGCTCCTGCATGAGCCTTCAAGCAAAGCAGAGCTTCTCTTTTCAAATCTCATCTTAAGTTGGTAATGTCCTTCCTAGAAGTTGGTCTCAACTGCTTTGTGAATAACGTTAAAGAAAAAACTAAGAGGTGGCCTAAGAGAAAAGCTCTGTGAATAATGTGTCCTGAACTAAGACTAAAAAACAAGTGACAGTATAGCTGCTGAAATTAGCCAGGATTCAACTGGCTAGCTAGGCTACTTCACACACTGGTCAACTGCTAGCTAACATTACTGATTATCAGCTGCCTGGACACAATATTCCCCAGCAACAAAAATCACATGATGAGATGACTTACAATCTGTGTATCAGTCGTTCTTTCCATTTTCAAATGGCAATCAAAAATCAAAAAATTTAAAAGTGACTGATTATTTGTTATTTAATCTAACACAAAACGAAAAAAAAATAAAAAAATTAAAAAGTGACTGGTTATTTGTTATTTAATCTAACACAAAACGAAAAAAAATAAATAAATTCAATTTTAGGCTCAGATCAAAAATACGAAATGGAAAAACGGACACAGGACTGATTTTAATATTTAACTGGTCGGGTTTACGTGACCCGGAGGTTTTGTAATGAGTGAGATGTGACTCGATGTGACGGTCCTTTTCTCAGCGAGCGTCTGAACTGGGAAAATCTAAATCTTGCCCGGATACAGCAATGCTATTTTTTGATTGGCTGTTCAGTAGCTATATTCATTATATTTGATTAGCTGGTGCGTGAAAGGCGCCTCTGAACTTCCGCTGTTTTAAAAAAAATAGCGGCACACCTTGGTTTTTATCATGGTAATTTCTCTACGTGAGAAATATAAGGTGTGGCGTGTGAACGGGTTGAAATGCGTGAGACTTGAGAGCCCTGAGTTAGGACCGTGCGCAGGAGCCGTGCGAGAGTCTTTCTCTGAGTGCATTATCCACTGTGCCACAAACAATCCTGTCTCTCACTAGTGAGTCTCTCAGAGTGTCGAATTCACATGTTTTGCTCCTTGCTTTTGGTCATGGGTGAAAAACTGGTACCTCTCCAAGGTCACGTGCTGGCTAGGCACCAAGTATTCCTTCAAACTTTGTCATTAGTTCTGTCAAAGCCATATTAGCATCATCCAGCTGAAAGCTATTATATATGTCCAAAGCATCTTCTCCAGTAACATGCAAAAGGATGTTAGCTTTCAGTTTTTCATCACCACCCCCAGCTCTGCTTGCTGCTAGATATTAAATCTTTGCTTAAAACGCTTCCAGTTATCAGACATGGCAAAACTTCCGTCTGTAGCTGTTCACGGCCACTTTTGACACCATGTGTTATCTTGCTCTAACTTGTAATAAGCAGACGATGCATAACATCTGTTTTTTTTTTTATATTTTCTTAACAGCTTTTCACATGTAAACAATCCTGTGCTACCTGCATGGCTATGTACAACTGACGTCCCTTGCGGAGCTCCTGTGCCTGGTCCTGACTACTGTGGAAGGAGTTCCCTTGTAACTACACTCATAACATCACAAGATCATTGGCAAGATGGCTGCTGTTACATCGTCTGCTGTTACATGTGCGTTTCTCTCTGCATGACTTTACTGAGCGTCGTCCTGTCTGTCTCTGTCTCTGTCTCTGCTGGTGAGTTGAAACCAAAGCGGGTGACTGGATCTAGTAGATCTGGATCAACCACATGTTTGAGGAGACACTATGAACACTTTGTTTTGCTGTTGGACAGTGAAACTAACTTGGTTTGTTCTCCCACAAGGAGCCTACACTGTAACGGGTATGGGCGGCTCGTTCCTTGCTCGTTCCTTGTTGTTCCTTGATTGTCTTCACTCTTCCACACCAGGAAGAGTGAAGACAATCAGACAGTCTGCCAGCCCTGTTGATGAGGTGCCAATGACAGCTACGCTGTAGTCTGATGTGCACCTCCTCAGAAATGTAACCCCAGACCGTATCAGCTGTGATTGGTCTGAAATGCATTTCCTTGTTGATGTGACTCAGCAGCAGGTAGATCTCAGAGAGTTGTCCTTGGTTCAGGCTCCTACGTACCGTCTACTCAGACTTCTTCTCTTTGTTCTGAGCTGCAGTGATTTCAGTGAAAGTAACTGTTGATCCACATTTATTTACTTCAACTCCAGCATGAGACAACATCACCTAGCTCAGTAGCCTGTGTTAGACCAGTGTCCTCTCTTTGGTAGCTCCTCCCACTGACTGACTGCTGCATGTTGACCTTTAACCTCTCTGCTCTGTCTTGTTTCCTTCAGGACAGACAAACATCAGAGCTGAACCTGGACAGAATGAACAATCATCTGAACAATGATCCTGTCATAGTTGTAGACTGGAGAAGAACTGACCTGAAGGAAGGTGAATATGTTCTTTTATGTAGAGATGGTCACTTAGACCCAGAGAACCAGCATCCATCTTATAAGAACCGAGTGGATCTACAGGACAGACAGATGAAGGATGGAGACGTGTCTCTGATTCTGAAGAATGTGAAGATAGAGGACAGTGGAACATACGAGTGTTATGTTGTCCAGATAAAATCAACCATCAGCATCATCAGACTGGAAGTAGATCCAGGTGAGTGAGTAGAGTTGAGTTTGTGTCTTTGTCTCTGATCAGAGTTGAAGCTGCTTCCTGGTTGTTGATGTGAGAGAGAAAGATCTCAGATCAGATGTTTGACTTTTAGAAAGATGTTGTTGATGAGACTTTCTAGAAAACAGCTGGTCTGAGTGATGTGATCAGAGTGCAGTAGATAATGTCTGACAGCAGTTTGTTCTTCACTCATCAGCTACCTCACACCTCATACCTGCTTCTGTTGCTTCTGTCTGCAGGTCACACAGATGGACACCAGGAGGGACATCTTGGTCTGATAGTTGGTCTGATAGTTGTTGGTGTTGTTCTTATCGTGGCTATTTCTTTGATCACTGTAAGATGCATGAAGAAGAAATCTTCACCTCCTTCCTCCTCTTCCTCCTCCTCTCCTCCTCTTCAATCAGCTGATCAATCCCTGGTCTAAACAGTCTGGCAGCAGATAAACCAGAGTTTCCTTTAGCTACCAAACTGAAAACACGTCCCATCACTGCTCTAACATCCAGATGGAAACAGACAGGAAACTGAACTGCTGCTGTCTCTTGAGGACAGACAGGAGTTAACAATGCTGGACATCCAGCAGACATGAGCAACCCACTGTAGCAGCTGACCTCCAACACTCAGCAAACAGCAGGACTGTATCCACAGAGGAAGGACTCAGTGGAAGCTCAAGTCATAGAAACAATCAATCTTCACTAAGAAAGCTTTCATTCCTTTTTAATAGTAATCCAGAATTCTTCAAACATCTCGTTTCAAACTTCTTTCTGTTAAACAGAAACTCTACAAAGTCTTCAAAATGTTCTCAGTGGTAGATGAGAAGATCTACCAGTGACCCAAAGTGTCCTGAGAAGTCTGGGAGGTTTTATTCATTTCTAGTTTTATAAAGTTTTTTTGTAATTTTTGTAAAAATCTACTGTGATATATGTAAAGTTCAGTCAGACTGTAACTAAAGGAGCAGTCTTTCCTCATCATCATCATCATCATCACAACAAAGACACAATGGATGATGATTACTGTTGAAGGATCATGTTGATATGCTGAATGTATGAATGAACTGATCTACTTCTTCAGTCTCCAGTAGAACATCTGGGTTCTGCTGGGTTCTTCCTGTTCTAATGTTTCTCTTAATGAAGCTGTATAATTAAAGGTGATATTCAGAGCAGCTGATTGACAGAGAGTCAGATCTCAGTGATGAGCAGCTTCAGTTCAGCTCTTTCTAAAGCTCTTAGTTGTGTTAGTGCTGAATGTCACTGAGTCTTTATTGATAATGATGCTTGTGTAGTTTTCTGAGCTGAATGTAGAAGCTGCTCCATCACAAACTGTCTGACCTGTTGAAGCAGTTGAAGCAGCTCTAATCTGATCTGGAATCAGTCCAACAAAGCTCAGGGAGCAGGAGTGGAGTCTGAACCAACCTCCTACATTCACTCTGACTTTCTCTGGCATTGACAGACTATAACTTGTGTGCCTTATCATTGGTTTACTTGTTTGTATACGTGTTGCTGCTGTCTGCCTTATATATCAATAAACATTATATATTGTATATTACACTTTAATGATTGTATTGTTCCTTTTATTGTCTTCATTTATGTCTCAGGGAGGGATAAAGGTAATTGTTATTTAACCATCTATATGATGACAAGATGTTCTTCTAACAGTCAAACCTGTGTCTTAGTTGACATGCTGGATGTTTGTCTGTCAGCTTCTTTCTATTGATCTCTGTTCCTAGTGTTCTTCCTTTTAATATGAGTCATTGTACCAGAGAGACAACAGCGCCACTGTCAGGTCAAAGTGAAACACTACAGTCTGATACGTTGCTCTAATGTTTAATCCTCAATAACATCAATAAAAGTCTTTCAGCTGAAACTGTGGATTCATGTTTTAGTTTCTTTCAGTTTCAGTTGGATGGAGAAAAGAAGAGGAGGATCAGTGACTTAGTTTGATGACAAGAAGATGATGATTTTAATCAACGATGTCGAGAGAGAGAGGAGAGGGAGGACAGTCAGTGTCTCCTTGTGTCTGATGCAGTAGCGGTTTTAGGGACGGGCTAACTGGGTAGCTGCCCGAGGCGGCATTTTTTCATGACACTAGGGAGGCGGCACGAGCACTTGGAAAAAAATAAACCAATAAATCTGCGCCGCTACATGGTCATATCGGTGTGGGGAATTGGCAAATTGTCGCCCCCTGCTGCTGAGAAGGTGCCGTGCACATAAGGTGTGTGAGAAAGAGAAAGGGGAGGGGGACAGGTCACCTCTGGGTCTCTCCCAAATTGAACGGACGAGGGGGTCCACTGTATAAAAGGGCTAAAGTCAGTCACACCTTGACTTTCTTCCGTATAACACACATTTCATTCCTAATATTGTAAATACAGGCCTATAAGTTCTGCATGTTTTTGTTTTTATGAATTGTGTGAAATGGCCAAATAAAAATAGGTAATTATGTGGTCACCAAGGTGAACTGGTTTAGTCTTGACTTCTGGTCGTGAGTGACAGCGTTGGAGGATGGAAATCTGTTGATTGTTGAGTGTCAAATAAACAGAGATGGACAGAAAAAGAAAAGATAAAGGTATGCTATGTTCTCTCTGTATGATTACAGTATCATGTCATGAATGAAGGGCTAATGTTAACTGGTGCTGTACGTTTGTTAGCCTCTTTGCTATGATGCTTGTAATGCTGATACAACAGTAATTCATCTTAACAAACACCAGATCTAATTTCACCCTAACATTGTGCTTTGAAACAAAACTGTTCCAAGTTCAGTTCTTCTTTATTTCCACCACATTGGGTCCTGTAATTAATTCATATCTGTAGCTAGTTTCAAAGATGAACATTTGCTACAACTCTATTTGGTGTCAAACATAGTTTAACCAGTCAGAACTAAAAGTGTACCAAGCATAGAACTGGAGGCAGTAACCAAGGAGCTAATTGTTCCTCCCTGAAAGGAGGTGGTGGTCTCGCCCGAATCCTGTCTCCTCATCAGCACACTGAGACATCTGAGCTGGGCTGCTCTCTGAACCTTCATCTGCTCTCACTCTGACTCTTGACCTTCATGGTTGACCGTGGTGTCCACGGCTGCAGCAGCCAGGCTTCCTCTCTGCAGAGTTCACTTTAAAGCCCTCTGAGCTTCAGCTCTGGGATCATCACTGATCTTTGAACTCCTCATTCTGCAGCATCTGGATGCTGCTGCTGCTTCCACAGCACCACATTCTGACTGAAGATGGAAGTGATCCAGGACTTAGAGCTCAGTTGAAGCAGGTCTGCAGCAGGTTTCAGTTCACCTCAGAAACAGCGCCCTCTGCAGGACTCAGCAGCTGTTCAGACCGAAGCTCAGCTGCAGTTCAACTTAGAATAAACATTATTCATCCACAAGAGAAATGACTTGGTCACAGTAGCTCAGTATCACAAAAATAGAAAGTTGTCTCTGCCAGAAACACTGTTCTGTTTGTCAGATAATCAGAGTCTGCTTCTGTCGTCACCAATGAAGAGTGATTCCATCAAATGTGTGGATGCTCAGTCAGCATCCTGAAAGAGACTTTGGTCCCTGACCTGGAGACAAAGCAGGACATGGGACTCGTAGTTAACAGAGTCTCCAGCTGCTGCCATCACGGCCTGACTGGCTGTTCAAGTCCACCTGACATGAACATGAAGGAGTCTTTGTCAATGATTAGGACTGCTGTCATCAAGTGTCCTTTAGTCCATTCATTAGAACAGCCCCAACAGAACCATCCACACATAATAGTTGGATGTGATGTGAACACATGGAGCTTATGTTTGAGTGTGTATTGTGTGTATTGATGTGATGTGTCAGACTGTAGAGTAGCTCCTGATCCAGATGCAGCAGAGGAGACAAATCAGAAACCTTTAGTCCATCACAGATCAACAAACACTGATCCTCACCACAACACTTCATCTACTGCTCACTTCCTGGACTCTAATGTCTCTTCTTTGGTGACATGAACAGTTGATAGTCCTCAGACTGCTCTAGACAGATGTTGAAACCATCAGTCGTCTAGAACTGATTGTGACTGGCTCTATTCTTGAAGCTCATCAACAGTTAGGTCCATCTACGTCTTCATCTGAACACATTCAGGCTACTGTTCTACAACCAACTCAAGACACACTGGCTTTTCATAGGCACTTCTTATTTAAACGTCTCCCCAGTGTCCTCCGGTGTCCTCCGGTGTCCTCCGGTGTCCTCCGGTTCAGTCCATTGACTGCACGTAACCCTCTGCTTCTAATTGATCAGGTCACTATTTCAACTATTTCTTTGTATGACTGAACAGATTCCTCAGTTCTAGCTGATGATGGTGAACTATATAAATCCGCACTTTGAGTGAATATTAGAATTAAAACTAATTATTTATTTACTGGTGGTTTTCATTTAGAACTTCTTCAACTGAAAATATTCTGTTAATGCAAACAACAACAAAAATGTCCTTTTTCCTATAAATATCTAAAATATGTAGGTCAACCACACAAACAGCCACAAAATGAAGTAAATATCAGTTTACCCCTTAACACAGAGATAAATACAGACATGAGGTTAATTTCTTTAAATACCAAAACAACATGAAGTACCTGAAAACTTCAATACTGTAAACTGAAATACTTTAACTACTCTAACTGTATAAAATCAACTGAAAGTTTAATACTGAATTAAATCAAAGTAACCCAAGAGGAAAATGTCCAAACTGATATAAGATAAGGAAATAAGAAATGTTGAAATAAATAAATAAAACCAAGCTCTTGGGGTCTTTACCTTTGGGGCCCAGAAGACAGTAGTTTCTGCTGATACAGTTCAATGTTTTGTCTTAATTACTCACTCAACCTCCCAGTTTGTGAGGATCCATGAGCAGGTAGGTGGTGATGAAGAGAACCGTCCATGATCACCTGGGGCCTCATGTACTAACAGTTGTGTAGATTTCCTTCTAAATCGTGACGTAAGTTCAGATTTAGAAGCATTTCGAAGCACATTGCCTTTGTACATCCCGATTGAACGTACCCGACTCCTCCCTGTCCACGCCCATTTTAAATATGGAAATTATATTTAAATTGACTCTGCACCTGAGATTCCTATGGAAGCCCATTTCCGCCACTTGATGAAAAAAAATTATGAGTTACTAAGTCATAATTATGAGATACTAAGTCAAAATTATGAGATAGCTAAGTCATAATTATGAGATACTAAGTCAAAATTATGAGATAGCTAAGTCATAATTATGAGATAGCTAAGTCAAAATTATGAGATACACTCTTGCTGTGTCTTAAAGTCATACTACATTTTGATGTGATGGGGTTTGTGTGAATCATCCCGAACAACATTGTGTGATCCACTGATTTATCACTTAGGCCACTTACTTATTATGACAGGAGCTGGACCGATTCACACAAACCCCATCATATCAAAATGTAGTATGACTTTAAGACACAGCAAGAGTGTATCTCATAATTTTGACTTACCGTCAATCCTCTAATACAGGCCCGGGCCTTTATTTTACTCAAGCGCATCGCGGTCCAGGCCTTTATTGGAAGGAGGCCAGAATTAGAGGCAGGCCTCAATTTCTATTTGAGCAAAACGAACTACCAGTAGAATGAATAAAAACAAGATTTTGTGTCTATTTGAACCTATAAAATACTAGGTTCATTTATTGAAAACGTACAGTTACCATAACATGGTATGCATACAGAACATTAACAACAAATGAGCGGCGCGACGCGGTCGGGGCGCACTGAGGACAGTCCGCAGCCGGTCGGCAGTCGCGCCGGGAGCGAGGGGGCCCCGTCCCTCGCTGTAAAGCTCGCGGCCGGAGCCTTCGCCCCGAGCACTTCCAGGCCGACCCAGAGCCGGTCGCAGCGCACCGCCACGGAGGAAATGCGCCGGGTGGGGGCCGGCCGACGCCGGGGACAGGTCCCGCACACGGTGCCGCCGAAATCCTGACCCGCCGAGATGGTTCTAATAATAGCCCCGGCCACTATTAGAGACCGGCCTTTATTTACCTCCGCTGACAGCGAGACCGGCCAATGTTGGAGACCCGGCCGCTAATGGAATACAGGCCAATATTAGAGGATTTACGGTAGCTATCTCATAATTATGACTTAGCTATCTCATAATTATGACTTAGCATCTCATAATTATGACTTAGCATCTCATAATTATGACTTAGGGTGCATCCGAATACCCATACTAACGTACTGTTCAGTAGGCGAGACGCAGTACGTGATGTAAACATCCGGGGTAAAAGGACAGGCAAGATGGCTGCCCAGTACGTCCAAATTGTATGCCTACTACTCGCATACATAAATAACGTACTAAATTGACGGTTGAGTAGTACGTTCTAACCGATGTTAGTATGTACTGACTATTCGGATGCACCCTTAGTATCTCATAATTTTTTTTCATCAAGTGGCGGAAATGGGCTTCCATAGATTCCCCTCTCTGCGCGATCAGACAACGAAAACATAAGAATGAGTGAGACGGGAAAGAAGAAGAACTTCACAGAAATAGAATTGGAGACGCTCACTGGAGTGGAGATGCGTAAAATGTGTTCTTTGGCACGCTGCCACAATGTTTACTTGCATTTGCGCATCACGTATGATCTGCACACTGATCGAATGAAAATGTTTCCTGTTGACATTTACAAATTCATGCGATGGTGCTTTTATAGCAATATGTGCGCAGTCGATAGCTCTGATTACATTCAGAAAACCGTCTCTCGCTGCAAATTGCTCGTCCGGCTCAGTCCCGATCGGTCGGAGTAATAGTTTTCACATTGATGACAGTTTCCCAGCATCACCTCTAAGTGTCGCCAAAGGATCGATATCTGTAGAATCCTACTTACACCAGCCAAGTCGTTGGCGTAGCCACGTACAAAATTCCCGGACATTTCACTCTTGATACATTTGAACTTTTACGTGAGCGAGTACTTACGTAACGTTTTTGTACTTATGCAACGTTCGTACATGAGGCCCCAGGTGTTTTCACTTAACAGTTTCCTAACCAAGACGTTCACGTCTCAAAGTCCATTAAACACTTTCCTACTTTTCCAGAGTAAAAACAAAGGTGTGTCACCTGACTGCAGGATGAGAGAGGACTACACGGTAACTTACACAGAATAAATCAAATCAGCTAAATAGCTCCTGCACCCATACGTTCAGCAAAAAGCTTCAACACCACGTTAGCACTCACACACAGGTGAGTCCAGGTGAGTCTCCTCCAGAAAACTCTGCTCTCACTCACTTTAACTTGAGTCCCACCCACAAAGTCACTTCTGATTGGCCCAGAGTCCATCACTCAACCAAACTGAAACTACATTGGCTCCTTCTACAGGAAACAGAAAAACAGCAATAAAGCAAAGGATTCTGGGACATGTAGTCTTGATGACTGGCTGGAACCCATCCCAGCAGTAGGCGCGTTCGACTTCATGCAGATCTGTGCAGATCTGACTTGACGTGATGCATGCTGGGTTGTCATGCTCATAGATCTCGAATATGATTGGTTAAAATGAACTTGTTCTACCCAGCATGCATCACGTCAAGTCAGATCTGCTCAGATCTGCATGAAGTCGAACGCGCCTAGTGATTGGTCTAGAGGTGGGGTCCACCCTGGACAGGTCTCCAGTCTATCACAGGGTCACGTTGGTGCTTTACATTATATAGTTTTACATATAGTCATCATTTAGTGTTTAATGTCTTTAATCTTAGAATAAAATCTCAGAGTTCTGTTTCTAGTTCTATGTCACATCTCAATAAATTCTATTTGCATTTACACTCCTTAGGTCTTTAGTGCCGACAGTAACAAGTAAATTATACTAATTAATCATAAATAATAATAATCATTTCTGACAGCTGGGATAGGATCCAGCAACTGTGACCTTCACAGGTCAAGAGGTTACAGAAGATGAACGAACGAACGAATGAATGAGTGAATTTATAATCATTTTTAGAGCAAAAATGACAAATGCCAAAAATTATATTCAGGAAAATATCAGCACTAAAGTTTACACATCAAATCTTGTCTTGATTCTTGTTCACAGTGACCCTGACTACTACTATACAATAGCTCAAGTCATTCTACTGGATAATTATGAAGAAGACTAATGACAACGTCACCCAAACTATCTAAAGTCATTCTGACACAGACCATTTACTTCCATTCAAACCTTTTTTCTTTAATAACTCTACAAAAACATTGACCTGATTCTTCTTAACAGTGATCCTCACTGACCTCAAGTCAGTTCAGTTTGAAGAAAAAGTTCAGTTCACACCAGCACGTGTCTTTTTCTTCAGATCTTCTTTGTCATATTGCAGCGGATTTGAAAAAGTGTCTTGTTTTCCTTTTTTAAGAAGAGAAATAATCTGTAGCAGATGTTAGCACCAAGTCCAGATAATAATGGAAGTGTTAGAAATGAAGTGTTATCAGATGAAACCTTCAAATATCACAGTGACACAACAACTGTTGAGAATAGACTGATAAATAAACTAAATAATGTTAAAAGTAAATAATAAATTGTGAAAAAATGAATAATAACACGAATATTAATAACTGAAACAACAAGCCTGGCTCTAAATGTTTTTGTAGAGTTATGAAAGAACAAATGTTAGGACAGTTTGAATGGAAGTAAATGGTCTGTGTCAGAATGACTTGAGATAGGTTGGCTGACTCATAATTATACAGCAAAATGACATGAAATGTTGATGTTCAACTGTGGAAAAGCCAACGTGTCTTTCTCCAGACCACACCATGCCATCAGGATGTATGTGATCTCTGCAGTATCTCTCTGGACTTGGTTATTATCACTCCTCACTTTTGTCAGCGTGTAGTGGCGTGTATTTAGAAGAGGGACACAAAAACTGTCTCTGTGATAATCAACAGGACTTTTATTACTTCTAGAACCAAATAGTACAAACATCAGGTGACATCTAGTTGACGTAAATGCACAGTCAAGATATCTGCATGAACAACCTGTGTTGTGGTAGAAAACAGATCAAGCACTTGATATTAACACTGGAAATATTTTATTACTAATTATCCTGGATTGTTTCCCAGTTTGAAATCCTGTCTTGCAACCAATTAATAAAAACAAATAATAAAAGAAATAAAAAATGTGCCATATCAGTTTGTTTTGTTAATTAAGGCCTGTTTCCCCCTGAAGAATCAAACAGCTATGACTCTTTAACTGAACAATTCTACCAGTAAATAAAAACAGAGGCATATAATTTTTATTTAAACTTTATTTAAGAAAGAAATGCCTTTGATGTGTTTTTTATTTGAAATTCCATTTTGCATATGTGTGCAATATTAAGTTATATACTGGATAGTATGAAGCTGCAAACAAAAACCTGACTCTGACTATCTACAAATGAAGCTGAACAAAAAGAAATACAAAAGTGGCACCAAGCCTAAAACCTAGTGTTCATAGACAAGGAAGTACTACGTGGCTGGAACATGTATAGAGTACTCCAAAACTTACCTAGTCACACTGACTGACTCCACAAAGCTCCAGGTTGAAACTAGGAAGTTTACTAAAGCAAGTATAGCACAGTGCAGACAGGCAGAGAACAGAGAACCATGACTGCAGCTACGCTCCTGTTCTACTGGAACCTGGATGATTGGCCAGCTGGGATCCACAGGTGTAGGCTAATTGATGGGAGTTTACCTGAGAGGAGTGAGGAGGAGGAGGGGAAGAGGAGAAGAGGAGGGAAAACACACAGACACAAACAATTCTGCCCCCTGACCCTGCCTGTCACGTAACACAATGACATGACATTTGTTTACAGTTGATGAACACACAATAGTTTGTTGGGTTTTTGCTGAGTCAAGCATTTTAGAAAAATACTGTTGAACATTTTAGGAGCAATTCCATCCAATAATATTCATTCCATTCTTTTAGTAGAACTAGAAGATCATCAGATTACATTAGAATTAGTATTAGAGTTGAATTTGTAGGGCGGCACAGTGGTGTGGTGGTTAGCACTGATGCCTCCCAGCCAGAAGGTTCTGGGTTCTAATCCAGGCCCACTGGTTCCTTCCTGTGTGTAGTCTGCATGTTCTCCCTGTGTCTGCGTGGGTTCTCTCCAGGTTCTCCAGCTTCCTCCCACCGTCCAAAGACATGCTGGTTAGGTTCATTGGTGATTCTAAACTGGCCGTAGGTGTGAGTGTCTCTCTGTGTTAGCCCTGTGATAGACTGGAGACCTGTCCAGGGTGGACCCCCCCTCTAGACCAATGACAGCTGGGATAGACTGGAGACCTGTCCAGGGTGGACCCCCCCCTCTAGACCAATGACAGCTGGGATAGACTGGAGACCTGTCCAGGGTGGACCCCCCCTCTAGACCAATGACAGCTGTGATAGACTGGAGACCTGTCCAGGGTGGACCCCCCCCCTCTAGACCAATGACAGCTGGGATAGACTGGAGACCTGTCCAGGGTGGACCCCCCCCTCTAGACCAATGACAGCTGGGATAGGCAGGCTCCAGTTGAGTTCTGATTAGAGCTCTCTCTTCTCTCTGGCCATCATCTTCATCACTTTCCTCAGAATGACACAAGCAAACAACAGCGATAACATTCGTTAATACATAGGATTAGATGTTACAATCCATTGTGCCAAGATCCCAGGCAAAACACATTGAGAGGCCCTGTCCAACTGAGAAACCTTAACAAACCTATGGTCAAGAGACGTGATGATTAAACCGACAATCTAAATGAAATAAACGCTGCTGGCTTGTATGGCCCACTCAGCAGGTAACCATAGCTACCTACCAACATGAAGACATCAGGAACCTGGCCTAGTCAACAGCAGTATGCAGCATGTCATTGGGGTTTTCAAGTGGGCACCTCCCTTCACCGATGTTTCGTTAAGTTAGGCCCACGACACCTCAAGAAGGCTTAACAGTGACTTCCAGCGCCCTGGAGTCACCCCCCTCCACACTGCCACTGCACAACCCTGTTTTCCTCACCATTCAATGTCTATCAACAACTAATATTTCAATATTTAATATTTCTCCTCTGACCTCTGGCATCAACAAGGAATTTGCGCCCACAGAACTGCCGCTCACTGGATATTTTCTCTTTTTCGGACCATTCTCTGTAAACCCTAGAGATGGTTGCGCGTGAAAATCCCAGTAGATCAGCAGTTTCTGAAATACTCAGACCAACAACCATGCCACGTTCAAAGTCACTTAAATCACCTTTCTTCCCCATTCTGATGCTCGGTTTGAACTGCAGCAGATCGTCTTGACCATGTCTACATGCCTAAATGCATTGAGTTGCTGCCATGTGATTGGCTGATTAGAAATTTAAGTTAACGAGCAGTTGGACACGTGTACCTAATAAAGTGGCCGGTGAGTGTATAATGATTTGCGAGCACACTAAAGTCACGCAGCCATCCTTACCTTTAGCTAGCTCCCCAGCTAGCATGCTTCCTGCGCACCCATAACCAATCGCTGGCTCTCTCTGCTGCCTGAGACATGTTGCTAACCGCAGTCCTCTGGCTCCTTCCCCGTATGCCCAGCTCGCTCAGAAGAGCAATCGCCGACTTTGCTACAAATCCACGGCATCCCACTTCTACCGGGCGGACAGGAGCCCTCCAACCATTCTGCTCTGCATCTGCTGCTAACTCTGCATACTTAGCTCTTTTTCACTCATTAGCCTCCTCAACTCTATCTTCCCACAGGACAGTCAGCTCTATGAAATAGACTACTTTCTCTGGCTCAGACCACAGCAGCAGATCTGGCCGTAGTCGGGTGCTAGCTATCTCACCTGGGATAACCAGTTGTCCATTTAAGTCCGCCCTCATCTGCCAGGCTCCTCCTACTCTTAGCTGTCCCGTGTTATGCCTGATACCTGCTGGTCTAGTCTTTTCTCCCTCCCGTACAAACTTAATCTGTCTATTCTCCCTGTTAACGGTCATGGAATTTACATTCACCCGTTTTTCCTCTATTGCAGCTGCTAAACATTTCAGTACCTGGTTGTGATGCCATTTTCATTTGGCTTTCGTTGAGCTTTCAAAGCAGAAGTATCGCGACAAGATGTTTCCATAGACATATATAGATAAACGTGTCAATAGGCGCGTTCGACTTCATGCAGATCTGAGCAGATCTGACTTGACGTGATGCATGCTGGGTTGTTCATGCTCATAGACCTCGAATATGATTGGTTAAAATGAACTTGTTCAACCCAGCATGCATCACGTCAAGTCAGATCTGCACAGATCTGCATGAAGTCGAACGCGCCTATTGACTGTGGAGGGACGTGCCTAAAGCGCCACCATCTTGGTACAGGGCTCGCAGAGGCAGCGGTGCATGAACATACGAAGGAAAGAGGTAGGCCTACACCTCAATCTCAAAGTAGAATTATTCGCTGAATTTTGGACCGATTTCAAAACGTATTGAACTGTTAAAAACGTCACACATGTAGCTATGATAAAAATATGGTTTCACTACCCAAATACAATTTTTACTTAATGTTATCAGCAGACTAGCTTCTGACAGAGGATTGTAAAGAAAAGATGCCGGACTTCAGCTGAGCGATTTATGATTTGTGTAGAAATCCCATTCCTCCATAGATGTAATGCACTGTAGGAGCGAGTGGCCCTGTTCCAAGATGGCCGCCCTGTAGGCACGCCGCTCTAGTAGACGGCAGCGCTCAATGAGGCGTCTATCTATATATGTCTATGGATGTTTCGATGCCTCGCTTCATCAGTCGAAAAATCACGTGACTCCCCAAATGACGCTTCATTACGTTTTGGCCGTCATTGGTGACGTGTCACTCCAGTTTTGAATGCAGGGCGGGATTGTCAACTGAAACTATAAATGGACACAGTCCCTCAGATGGTTGTGGGTTTTTGAGAGGAGGAGTGTTTTTCATACGTTACGTAGTTTCATTGATTTAGAACGAGGGAGAGTGAAGTTTAAGGTATTAGTATAACATTAGATGAACTTGGCACATAGGACATTTCAGTACCTGGTTGTGATGCCATTTTCATTTGGCACACTATACATTGATTTACATACCTGGATACATACATACATAGAAGAGGAACATACTAAAGCCTAACTCAGCTGAAATTATATTGTTTTTTAAATAAAAATCTGTGAACCACCCAAATCCCCTTCCCAGTTTCACAAGCATTTTGTACAACTACTGTCATCACTGTCCCTAGATGCACAAGCATTTCACTTTTTTTATTTTGCAAATATATTTTTGTATTTCTATCAATCTTATAAAAGCATATATCTAAAACATACAGTATTACATGATGGCTAACTCATACAAGTATATTATTATTTTTCTATAAAAGAAAAAAATCAAGCATTTCAAGATGCACATATTGTAGATCCTTCATTGTTAAACAAACACAACTTTCTGTTTCACGACCCTTCGTTTCATGTATAATATTATCCAGCAGATGTCGCCACATTTAGTTGTATCAAATGCTTCGAAACACCTGAACTATTCATTCATTTTCTATACCCGTTAAGGGTACGTTCACACTAAGCGTCTTTTTTGCAGCTGCCGGCGTCTGTTTTACATTATAACCCTATGGAGTAGACCGAGGCAGGGGTCCTGGACAGGTCTCCAGTCTATCACAGGGCTAACACAGAGAGACACGGCCAATTTAGAATCACCAATGAACCTAACCAGCATGTCTTTGGACGGTGGAGAACCTGGAGAGAACCCACGCAGACACAGGGAGAACATGCAGACT
Source organism: Chelon labrosus (assembly GCF_963514085.1). NCBI lineage: Eukaryota > Metazoa > Chordata > Actinopteri > Mugiliformes > Mugilidae > Chelon > Chelon labrosus. The sequence goes on along the minus strand of NC_140337.1, from coordinate 38,375,736 downwards.
ACACACAGAAAGGCCAGCCGGCCCATGGATTCGAACCGGTGACCTTCTTGCTGTGAGGCATCAGTGCTAACCACCTCGCCACTGTGCTGCCCCACACCTGCACCAGTGATGGGCAAGCTACTTGATATGTGTAGTGAGCTAAGCTACTAGCTACTCTACAATAAATTTAGCTTCACAGAAGCTACCACCCATAAAAATGTAGCAAGCTAAGTTACAGTCTGTCAAAAGTAGCTTGATAAGCTACATTAGTAGCTACTTTCAGTTAATCAAACTGCATGCCAAGTCAATGCAATTTTAGTGATCAACACAACTGTCAGTCAGATAAAGGCTAAAATATGATTTATTCATTGAACAATAGCCCAATACACAAAAAAATAAATACAAATCAGAGCACATTTTTAGCTCTAGTTACACAAGAATGCCTTTTGAAATTGTAATTAAATAAAGTAAGTAAATAAAATAAGAAAAAATTATAGCAATGAGTCTGAATAGGACAAAAATATGAGTTTAGTTTACAAATTAACATTGTATTTTCATTACAAATTAACATTGTAATTGTATTTTCCTAAGAACTGTTATTTCACTGTAATTTAACTGAATTGCTATATTTCAGCTAGAATGCCCTCTGAAATTGTAAATAAAATACAGTAAGTAAATAAAAAAACATGGTCTCCACCAATGTTCCCTCTAATTTTTCATGTGTCTGGGCATACACAAAAACTCTGTGAGTACACTGTGGACCACTGTGAGCAACATCACACGTGCACACTGGGGCCACACACCAGTATCACACCTGTCCAAAACCTGAGATCATAGCAAGTTACATAGTTAATCAAAAGAATCCCATTATAGCAGTAATTTCCATTACTTTTAATATAAGTGATTTGGCCCACTTAACATAAAAAGTTGTTCATGAGCTGTGTAGTATGTTATATGTCAGTGTGAGGGTCCTGCTGTTGTCTGGGTGAGGAAGAGTCCTGCTCTGGAAGAACTGACACATGTACACCTTTCAGAGATAAAATAAACCCTGTATTAAAAAAATATTAAAATTAACAGATTCAGTACTGTTCAGTAGGCGAGACGCAGTACGTCACAGTAGTAGTACGTCCGAATTCTTAGTAGACATCGACCAGTAGGTGAAAAATCCCCGGATGGCCTACTGCCTCCACAGTATACAACGGTAGCTCACTACGCTATCCCACAATTCAGCGGGAGCCCGCTAAGCGTAGAAGAAGACGAGCCGCCGGGAAAATAAAATCAGACAAAATGGCTGAGAGCGTTGTGAAAGCTACAGCTACGACAACCGAAGTTTATAAATGTATGTATATTGGGATAAATGTTGAGTTTAAAATGTTGGTTGTTTTGAAAATACTTCTCCGAGGTGGCTTTAAAATTTCGCGGCATCCGTCGGGTGCGTCATATGTGTCGGCGTCAAATGTAAACATCCGGGGTCAAAGGACAGGCAAGATGGCTGCCCAGTACGTCCCATTGTAGCCTACTACTCGCTGGCATACATAAATAACGTACTGGATTGACGGTTGAGTAGTACGTTCTAACCGACGTTAGTATGGACTGACTATACGGATGCACCCTTGGGCTCTCTGCCATTCTCTTTTCTCTCCAGTGTGTGTGTGTCGCTTGTCTATGTCGTCACCGTGAACATTCTGTAGGCCTACGCATGCGCTTACCGGCGTGTTTTTGTCGACACAGAAACATCCTGTTTTCCTAATTTATGTGTTTGATGGCTGCAGGGAAATGCTGTTGTGTGTGAAATGTCAGAAATGTCCAGGAGAAAGTAGCTTTCGAGGACGCTACCGCGCTACTTGATCAATAAAAGAGCTTAGCTACTGAAAAGTTACTTGGTTTTGTAAATAGCGACGTTACTGCCAAGCTACTGACAAAAGTAGTTAAGCTAGTAGCGTCGCTACTGCCCATCACTGACCTGAACTATTTCAACACAGTCGCTTCAGGTTGATTCAGTGGTTCAGAAAGCTTCGGTTTCTCCATCACTACGGTGTTGACATGTTATGGTTTAAATTTAAGAGAAAATAGAAAACTTATAGGAGCTTGAGTGATGTTGAAGCATGCAATTGACCTTTGGCGAAGCCCCGCCCTAGAATGTAGATTGACCAATCACAGCCAAGAGAGCTCCCACAGGGGTCCGACACTTTTTCACAGCGCTCCATTGACTTTAACGCAGGCGTCTCATATTTTCGGTCTCGGCAGGCTATACTGTCGGTATATATCCAGCATCCAGGGTATGGATAAGCCCAATGATGTGGAGCTAAACCCTGTGGAGCTAACCAAAACATCACCGTTACAGCTTAAGTTGCATAGTTGTTGATACGCTAGCACACGCTGAAGAAATACAACGTTATACGTGCGTAACGTTAGTCCGTTTGCTTCGTAATAACGATTATAGAAGTGAATAGAGACGTACCCAGCTTTGCTCCTTGATATTGTCAGTCCCAGCCTCCGTCTCCATTAATAGGATATGCGGTGGTTCATTTTTTGACTGTGACCGGTATGCTTTTGCCTCTATTTGGACGCCTTGTTGTTCGTTGCGTTTCACTTGTATGTCCTGAACAGCGGCGGTTCTACATTGAATTGCGCCCCGGGCGAGACCACCTGCGAGCGCCCCCCCCCCCCCCCCCCCCCCCGCGCGCGCGCGCACGCGAAAAGAAAAGAACATCCATGAATTACAAATTTTAATAAACATTCCCTTACACGCTAAGTGTCTGTCATTAGACGCTATATTAATCTATCTTTCAGGGAGGAACAATTAGCTCCTTGGTTACTGCCTCCAGTTCTATGCTTGGCACACTTTTAGTTCTGACTGGTTAAACCATGTTTTGACACGAAATAGAGTTGTAGCAAATAGGAAATGTTCATCTTTGAAACTACCTACAGATATGAAAATTCCGTTGGCTAATTACAGGACCCAACGTGATGGAAATAAATAATAACTGAACTTGGAACAGTTTTGTTGCAAAGCACAATCTCATGGTGAAATTAGACCTGGTGTTTGTTAAGATGAATTACTGTTGTATAAGCATTGCAAGCATCATAGTAAAAGGCTAACAAACGTACAGCAGCAGTTAACATTAGCCCTTCATTCATGGCATGATACTGTAATCATACAGAGAGAACATAGCAGACCTTTATCTTTTCTCTTTCTGTCCATCTCTGCGTTTATTTGACACTCGACCATCAACAGATTTCCATCCCCCAACGCTGTCACTCACGACCAGAAGTCAAGACTAAACCAGTTCACCTTGGTGACCACATCATCGTTTTGTATTACCTAGTTTTATTTTTTATTTGGCCATTTCACACAATTCATAAAAACAAAAACATGCAGGAATTATAGGCTTGTATTTATAATATTATGAATGAAATGTGCGTTATATGGAAGAAAGTCAAGGTGTGACTGACTTTAGCCCTTTATACAGTGGACACCCCCCCATCCGTTCAATGTGGGAGAGACCCAGGTGAACTACCCCCCTCCCTTCTCACACACAGCTTCTGTGCACGGCACCTTCTCAGCAAGCAAGTGCGCCTGCAGCTGCAGGGGGCGACAATTTGCCAGTTCCCCACACAGATATGACAGATGATAGAAAACCATGAAGCGGTGCAGATTTATTTATTTATTTTCCAAGTGCTCGTGCCGCCTCCCTTGTGTCATGAAAAAATGACACAAATGACACAAATGATTATGTTCGCCCGTGCCTAAAACCGCTACTGGCGGTAGTCTAGAAAACTTTTTTTTTTTTTTTTTTTTTGAAGGCGCTCGTGCGCCCTCACATAGATTGCGCCCTGGCTGTCGCCCACATTGCCCATAGCAAAAACCGGCCCTGGTCCTGAATATAGCCTTCGAACGCATATTGCAGCCCCTTTTGCCTACTTCTATCAGACACTTTATTTGCTGCTTTATAAAAGTTTGACAAAAGTTCAGCAGGAAGAGCTGTCACAGCATAAGCCATGTTGATACCAGAGCCTTATAGATAACCAGAAAACCACAGCCCAGAAGAGAATGTCGGACGTAGCAACAGTAACTAAGGGGGGCGGGGCTTAGCCAAAGGTCAAATTGAGCTGAAGGTTTGAAAATGGGGTCCTAAGGAATGTAGTTGACCTTGTAATTGCCTGATTTTATTCCTTTTTAGAAATATCTGACGGTGGTGACGAATATGTGGGACACATTCGGAGCAACCATAAAATAAAACTAAATATTTTATTTTAGTAAATAGTTTTTAACACATATTACAGTGTATTCTTTCATGTGGTAAAGATATTATTCTTAGACTTAGATAAACTTTATTCATCCACAAGGGAAACTGCTTTGTCACAGTAGCTTATTTGTACATACAAAAACACTCTTAAGAACCACAGATAAAAGAGAGATTAAATAAAATTAAAATAAGTTAAAAAATATAGTAAAATAAAATAAAAAATAGTATTAGCAAAAATGTACAAATTAGCATATTAGCATATCAATTCAGTTATTATTTTTTGTTTTTTGAATCAAGTTGAAATGATTATCTCCTATCCGAGGACAATTGATTTTGTAGACAATGGGCCAGCATATAATCATTAAATTAATAAAAAATAAAAATAAACTATAAAGGAACCTTACATACTGTATGTGCAAAGGGCTCCCTGATTATGACCTTGATTCTTTTTATTAATGAGAATCTTATTAATGTCCAACAGAATTAGCACTTTTCTTAGTGGGACATGTTTTTGCCAAAGTTTCAAGAACACAGGGTTTCATCAACACCCCAGAAATGTTAAAAAGCTCATGTTAACTTGTGTGTTGTGGAAGGTTTCAGTCAGGACTGCCCTCTGCTGGACATTTGAATGAAGGTCATTAGTTCCCTCTTCCAAACGTGTTGACTGACTTTGAGGGTTTGACTTGAAGCAGGAGGAGGTCGCTGACATGAACTCTGCTTCACCAGCAGCTTTATCTTCTTTGAAATCATCATCAGATCCTTCACTGATCAATAATCAAAGATCAACAACCTGATCAAACTGACTCTTCAGCCATCAGAGGAGACATTACATCCTGGACCTGGACTCTGTCTGCAGAGGAGACACAAGACGGTTAGAGACAAAGACAGTTAGAGACAAAGAGAGTTAGAGACAAAGACAGACAGACAGAAAGACAGGGAGAAAGAAAGAAAGAAAGAAACCTTTCACTCTGAGCTTCACTGTTTTCCATCTCAGGATGTCTCTCTCCTTGTTGTAGACTCTACAGATGTATCCTCCACTGTCTCCATCTGTGGGGTATTTCAGGGTCAGACTGAGGTCTCCAGTTTTCAGCAGGTCTTCATTAATCTTCGTTCTGTTTCTGTAAATCTGGTTCTGGTCTTCAAGCTGGTCAGAGCCGTTCTGATACACATGGACCTTGCAGGTAAACCAAAACCTGTGTGTCATCCACTCCACTTTAGCGTCTTCAGGCAGCTCTGTGGTTCTGAAGGGCAGCTGGACAGACTCCATCCCCTCCTCCACCTCCACCTGACAGACTGAGAGGACAACAAATCCCATCATCAGCTGTAGAGACAGCAGCAGCAGCAGCAGCAGCAGCAGGTTTTCATGACTTTATTGAATAATTGTAGAGAAAGCTGAAGGACAGAAGCAGATGAGAGCAGAAGGAACAGGACAGAGATCTAGAAAGGTGTTGCAGATGATCAGAGTCTTGATGGTTGGTTGTTTGTGAGAGAGAGAAAGAAAGAAAGATTTGATTTTACAGAAATACTTCATATCCATGAACACGAGTCATCTTCCATAGAGATCATCATAGTAATAAATAAGACACACACAGATTGATCCAGTAAAAGTTCATCTTCCACAGTGTAAATAACGTTCTTATAACACCACTGTTGTTCAAACGTGTCCAAGTCTGCCATCATCTTCTAAAATCTGAACTCCAGCCAAAGTCTGGACCTGACATTACAAAGCCACACTGAAGTGTCCTCCTGGCCCACCCTGTCCTCCATTTAGTTCTTCCTGCTCACGTATATGGCTCATTCAGCCTCTCCTGACAGGAAGTTCAGTAGCTGCCACTTAATGTGGTTTGTCTTTTTGTAGCCTGCACCAAAGATGAAGCTGGTCTCAGAAAAGGAGCACACAGACTACCACTGAACTTCAGCACACTCTGAATACCACTGTACAACACCCTGATCTTAGCAATCAAACCAGCAGAGTTTTATAAGGTCTTCTGGAAGGAGATGGGTGAAGACCTTCTGACTGTTTTTAATGAGAGTTTTAATGATATGCTGCTACCACTAAGCTGCAGGAGAGCAGTGATAACTCTCCTGCCAAAGAAAGGAGATCTCCAAGAGATCAAGAACTGGTGTCCCGTCTCTCTCCTCTGTTCAGACTACAAGATCTTGTCCAAAGCTTTGGCCAACAGACTGAAAGAGGTGATGGATCTCATGGTATCAGATGGGGAGGGATCAGACGTACTGTGTGCCTGGTAGGTCTATTATTGATAACGTTTCTTTAATTCTGGACTTTTTGGACATCTCTGGGTCTTTGAGCATCAAGACTGGTCTTATTTCTTTGGACCAGGAAAAGGCTTTTGACCGGGTTGAGCACCATTACCTCTGGAAGATCCTAGAGAGGTTTGGCCTCAGCCCTGGTCTCATAGCTATGATCAAGGTGTTGTACCAAGACATTGAAAGTGTACTGAAGATTAATGGAGGTCTAAGTGCCCCCTTTAGAGTGGGTAGGGGGGTGAGACAGGGCTGCTCTCTCTCAGGCATGTTGTACACATTGTCTATTGAACCTTTGTTGTGTAAAGTAAGAGCCACCATGGAGGGAGTGTTTTTACAAGGTTTTAATGAGAGGCATGTTTTATCTGTTTATGCTGATGATCTTAGTGTTTTTATTCAAAACCAGGAAGAGATTAGTAAACTGGAAAATATTGTAAAAGATTTTGGTGTGATATCAGCTGCAAAGGTGAACTAGGAGAAAAGTGAGGCACTGATAGGTGGAAACTGGAAGGGGGGACTACCAAGTCTACCAGGAAAACTAAAGTGGAAAAAAGATGGTTTCAAGTATCTTGGAGTATATCTGGGAGATGAGAACATGGTACAGAAAAATTGGGACGGTGTTACAGAAAAGATGAAAACCAAATTGAACAGCAAAACTACAAGCTGTTCTTGTGAACTTTTTCTGGGATAAGTTGCACTGGGTGCCTCAGAGTGTTTTATTTTTACAAAAATGTGAAGGAGGACATGGTCTAGTACATACAGAGCAGGTTAACAACATTCAGACTACAGTTTTTACAAAAATACCTCATAGGCCCAAAAGATCTGGGCCCGTATTCCTAAAGATTCTTAGCGCTAAGAGTTGCTCCTAGTGGCCAAATTCTAAGAAAATTCTTAGAATCGTGACGTTTCCCTCTCAATGTTAGGAGTAGCTCCTAGTAAAGATAAAAGCTATTCCTAAAGAATCTTAGCTCTTAAGAGTGGGGGAGGAGGACTTTTAGGAGGCTTAGGAATTTCTTAAGCAGAGGAGAAAATGGCTGAAAGAAGAGGCAGGAGAGATATTCTCCAAACACTGAATGACAATCAAGCTTGTTACAATCGCAATACGGTCCCTCGTTTATCGCGGGAGTTACGTTCTAAAAATAACCCGCAATAGGCGAAATCCGCGAAGTAGTCAGCTTTATTTTTTACAATGATTATAAATGTTTTACGGTTGCAAAACCCCTCACTACACACTTTATACACTTTTCTCAATAACTTGCAAACATACCGCACTTCAGTCACACTGCCAGCGATCAAAGATACTGTATATGTAAATTTGCAACAATTCTGTAGACACGGTACGGAGGAGATTGATTGACAATGGTCTACAGTCCCTTAGCCAATCAGGACGCAGAAGACGACACACAGCCTCTCCCTTAGCCAACCAGGACGCAGAAAACAATGCGCTGTAAAAAAAAAAAAAAAGCATGCAAAATTGCACTAAAAAAATCCGCGAGGCTGCGAAAGGTGAACCGCGTTATAGCGAGGGACTACTGTATCACCGGAAATAAAGTCATCACAACACTGAGGTATTTAGCAACAGGAAAAATGCAACAATGCAACAATGCAGCTGTGATGACTTGGGGCCAATTCTACGTCTTAAACACTTTTATTCTCATTGACCAGTTGATCCAGAAGCAAACACTGTTCCTCTGTCCAGTTGGGTTTCCTACTTCATTAGTGATGCAGTGCTACGCAATGCAAACTATTGACCCTCATAGCAAAGCTATGGGAGTCAATAGTTTGCAGTGCGAAGCACTGCAAACTATTGTTCTTCACTACGTTTTTCTTCTTATTATTATTAGTGATGCAGTGCTACGCAATGCAAACTATTGACCCCCCTCATAGCAAAGCTATGGGGGTCAATAGTTTGCAGTGCGAAGCACTGCAAACTATTGTTCTTCACTACGTTTTTCTTCTTATTAGTGATGCAGTGCTACGCAATGCAAACTATTGACCCTCATAGCAAAGCTATGGGAGTCAATAGTTTGCAGTGCGAAGCACTGCAAACTATTGTTCTTCACTACGTTTTTCTTCTTATTAGTGATGCAGTGCTACGCAATGCAAACTATTGACCCTCATAGCAAAGCTATGGGAGTCAATAGTTTGCAGTGCGAAGCACTGCAAACTATTGTTCTTCACTACGTTTTTCTTCTTATTATTAGTGATGCAGTGCTACGCAATGCAAACTATTGACCCTCATAGCAAAGCTATGGGAGTCAATAGTTTGCAGTGCGAAGCACTGCAAACTATTGTTCTTCACTACGTTTTTCTTCTTATTATTATTAGTGATGCAGTGCTACGCAATGCAAACTATTGACCCTCATAGCAAAGCTATGGGAGTCAATAGTTTGCAGTGCGAAGCACTGCAAACTATTGTTCTTCACTACGTTTTTTCTTCTTATTATTAAACTTTTTCCACACCCGATTTTTCGAAACTTTTCAACTCAAATACCGTTCGTCGCACACAGGTCAAAATACATCAAAACGTGCGTCTCGATCGGACTCGGTGTGCTTCTATACAGTTCTTCCAAACAAGATTTTTTCGCGACGTAGTCGCGAAAAAAACGCGATAAATTTCCCATTGAAATGAATGGAGAAGCCCGAAAAAAGCGGCAACATTCCAAAATTTACAGCTTGGCTTTGTCGAGTGATTACTCGGCCATGCTTTGTAGTAGAAACTTGCTTGGAAGTTTGTACGAGGCACGGGAAGTGTAGCTTTCTCTTCCTGAAAACGGGGTTTCGATACCTTTTACGGTTTAGTCAGGGTCGCTGTTTACGTTTTGGTGAAATTTGGGGAAAAAAATTAAAAATCAGCGTTTATAATGGGGCTCTATGGGCCCACTCTGACCGACACTCTAACTTCAGAGTTTCGGTGATATTCTGAAAAAAAAAGGTTCAATCTCACGTGGTGGCCACAGATTTTGAGGTACAGAGATAAAAAATACGTAAAAACGTAGGGATTTTTGTTGGCTTTCAGATGGTGTGGGTTTTATTTGTGTGGGACGTACGGTTTGGGCTGCAGGTTCCTCCGAGCGAGGAGTGCGCCGACCAGTTTTCAAATTTTTCCCCATGTGTGTGTATGTGGAAAGCGAGAGCGATTTTTCGACGATTTTTCACGTCGCATACTTTTTTTCTAAAACGACTACGGCCACAATTTTCGCAGTAGGCGCGTGGGAACAACACTAAATTGTAGAAAACCCTTGGCTGACGCTCACGATGTGTTTGTTTTCCCGATAGGACTTGTAGTTTTTGATTTATGAGCATTTGTTCGGAGGGCAAATCCTAGTTTGCACTTTCCCCCTGACTCAGGCAGAGGTGAGAGAGAGAAGGAGACTTCAGCGTCAGTTGACCCTGGTAGCCATGACAACCAGACCCCAACCAGCTTACACACGCAGCAGGAGGGGACGAGAGGCGGGAAAAGAGCTCTCAGTGGAAAACATGATCTGCCAAAACATTAAAACCCCCCAAACCATTACTGCAGTACTGTAGGGGGCCACTGCTAACAGACGCTAACGACTAGCCGCCCAGTGATTTAGCCGACGACTAGCCTTCCAGCATAGCTCATGTATGTTAGCAAGCTAGCGGAGCTAACGGAGCTAGCTAGCCGCTACCTTAACGCCGCGGACTCAACCGCGGAGTTAGCCTCGAGCTAACCGCTAGCTAACCGCTAGCTAACCGGGATTTAACCGCGGACCCGCGGGAGTTAAACACGAATTAGCCGCGGCAGTTAGCCGTGAGCTAACGCGGAGGCTAGTGGAGTTAGCCGCCGGCTAATTCGCCGCCTTGCTAGCGGGTGCTTATCACAGTAATAATGTTGAAGTTTTACAATTTAAAGGGAAGATATTTTTCAATTAAACTGTGTCAAACTGAAAAATATATTATTCCACCACATAAAGTAGGAAACATTTATGGCTTGCAACAACATTAATGACAGTATATATATAATTGGAGTAATTTAATATAAGATGTTTTTAATTAAATAAATAATGAGCTGTTGAACACTCATAAGAGTTATATTAAGTATGTTACATAACATTATTTGACATGTCTATTTGTCTGCCTATAGTTTTCCTCCAGCTGATCCAGACAGACTGCAGTGACGTCCAACATGAGACAAAGAGCTGGACTCGCAGGACAATTTGAAGGTCTTCACTTCATCGCTGATTCCTTGTTACAGCCTGGATGTGTTAAGTTTAATATTATTGTTTTTCTAACTGTAAGACTGTGCCGTAAACTGTTAAACTATTGCTCAGGTAGGAGTAATGAGTTTTATTGTTAAAATTATTATGATTAACGATCAATTGTTACGATTTGCTCGTTCTTTGTCTGGGGATCCTAGTGAGATCCCTCCCACTCTCTTCCTTATTTGATGCTGGCTTTCAGGTGGAGCTGGGAGGGCTCTGCTGCCTGTACCTGCCCTTCAGTTTGTAGAAGGCGAAGCATAAAGGACGACCCTTCTCAGTGTCTCTCTCTCTCAGCCAGGCCTACTGCATCCTCCTCATCCTGTTTGGTTTGTTGTACCCTGCATGACATCAAACTCACACCCATCCAGTCAGAAGGAACCAGGCCTTAAATGACTATTTGAGTTGTGCTTTTTGTTATAGCTGCTGCTCATGGTAGTAAAGACATGCTACTTAGTAAAGACATTCGCGACGTAAGTCGCGAATACTTTCATACCTGTCTTGACCTGACCATTACTTTTTGTAGTCAAACATGAAATTATTTGCAACGTAAGTCGCAAATATTTTCACCAGGATTATATTATGACTATATGAACAGGTGATCATTAAAGCATCATAGCATCTTAGTATAATTGCATTGTAACATCTTAGCATCGTAGCAACATAGTATCTTAGCTTTGTAGCATCTTAGTATCATAGCATCTTAGTATCTTAGCATCATAGCATTGTAGTAGCATCTTGGCATAGTAGCATCATCGTAGCATCGTACTATCACAGCAATATAGCATGGTATCGCAGACTGCTGCGGCCACTGCATCACTCTCGCGATTTCCCGCAGGGGAATTGTCTAGTTAGTGATGCAGTGCTACGCAATGCAAACTATTGACCCTCATAGCAAAGCTATGGGAGTCAATAGTTTGCAGTGCGAAGCACTGCAAACTATTGTTCTTCACTACGTTTTTCTTCTTATTATTATTATTATTAGTGATGCAGTGCTACGCAATGCAAACTATTGACCCCCCTCATAGCAAAGCTATGGGGGTCAATAGTTTGCAGTGCTACGCACTGCAAACTATTGTTCTTCACTACGTTTTTCTTCTTATTATTATTATTAGTGATGCAGTGCTACGCAATGCAAACTATTGACCCCCCTCATAGCAAAGCTATGGGGGTCAATAGTTTGCAGTGCGAAGCACTGCAAACTATTGTTCTTCACTACGTTTTTCTTCTTATTATTATTATTATTAAACTTTTTCCTACGCATTTTCGAAACCTTTCAACTCAAATACGGTTCGTCGCACACAGACACAAAATACATCAAAACGTGCGTCTCGATCGGACTCGGTGTGCTTCTATACAGTTCTTTCAAACAAGATTTTTTCGCGACGTAGTCGCGAAAAAACTGCGACAAATTTCCCTATTGAAATGAATGGAGAAGCCCGAAAAAAAAAATATTTCAACAGACATTTTCAACAATGAACTGCTCTGGCATACTTTAACCGAGAGACTTCATTTAAACTTTAAAACGTAGGTACTCTTGCCTTCTCTTCAGAGATTCACTTCACTTGTCGACAACTTTTACCGTTTTTAAACTATGAAGCCTCAGAGTTGTGTAGGTTTTTACTCAAATTTCAGGGTTTATAATGGGTGTGTATTGCGCGGAATGTTTGTGCTAGAGTGGATGACATCATCAGCTAGAGTGAGGAGGGGAGAAGAAAGTTAGTCAAAAAACTGCACAGAAACTGCTCCCGTGGCCACAAATTTCACACGACAGACATAATTTATACATAGAAACGTAGGAAAATGTGTCTTCTCACTCAAATTCGTCTGCTAAAGCTGTAAGTCTTATAGTTTTGGCGTCAGACACAAAGATGCGCCAGCAACACCCACCCACAGCTCCATAGACTGCCATGTTAAAAAGGCAGGGAAATTTCTGGAGGAAAGCAGACGTAACCTTTCTTTGAATCGCTTGGAATAGGTCACATTTCTTCATTTTACCCACAAATTACACATCTAGACGTTCAGGAAAGCCTCAAGATGCCCAAAGTTAAGTCGGTTCAATGATTGGAAATACGGTTTGGCCACAAGTCCTTCCTGTTCGAGGCGATTTTTCAGCATTTTCTCTCTCTCTCCCCGTCTTCCAACTGACATTCTAACAGGAGCAGTTGACCCTGGTAGCCATGACAACCAGACCCCAACCAGCTTACACACGTTCACACACGCAGCTGCTGGGGACGAGAGGCGGGAAAAGAGCTCTCAGTGGAAAACATGATCTGCCAAAACATTAAAACCCCCCAAACCATTACTGCAGTACTGTAGGGGGCCAGAACCTGACATTATGACCTTTTCCTTTATTTTAAACACAAATTATATCTGGCTGCTTTGCTGAAACTCCTGACACAACATCCCTGACCCGTTTCCTTCATCTTATTAGGTCAGTGAATAGCTAAACTGCTAACAGACGCTAACGACTAGCCGCCCAGTGATTTAGCCGACGACTAGCCTTCCAGCATAGCTCATGTATGTTAGCAAGCTAGCGGAGCTAACGGAGCTAGCTAGCCGCTAGCTTAACGCCGCGGACTCAACCGCGGAGTTAGCCTCGAGCTAACCGCTAACTAACCGCTAGCTAACCGGGATTTAACCGCGGACCCGCGGGAGTTAAACACGAATTAGCCGCGGCAGTTCGCCGTGAGCTAACGCGGAGGCTAGTGGGGTTAGCCGCCGGCTAATTCGCCGCCTTGCTAGCGGGTGCTTATCACAGTAATAATGTTGAAGTTTTACAATTTAAAGGGAAGATATTTTTAAATGAAACTGTGTCAAACTGAAAAATATATTATTCCACCACATAAAGTAGGAAACATTTATGGCTTGCAACAACATTAATGACAGTATATACACTATATTACCAAAAGTATTCGCTCACCTGCCTTTACTCATTCCATGAACTGAAGTGCCATCCCATTCCTAACTCATAGAATTCAATATGATGTCGGTCCACCTTTTGCAGCTATTACAGCTTCAACTCTTCTGGGAAGACTGTCCACAAGGTTGAGGAGAGTGTTTATAGGAATTTTTGACCATTCTTCCAAAAGCGCATTGGTGAGGTCACACACTGATGTTGGTCGAGAAGGCCTGGCTCTCAGTCTCCGCTCTAATTCATCCCAAAGGTGTTCTATCGGGTTCAGGTCAGGACTCTGTGCAGGCCAGTCAAGTTCATCCACACCAGACTCTGTCATCCACGTCTTTATGGACCTTGCTTTGTGCACTGGTGCACAGTCATGTTGGAAGAGGAAGGGGCCCGCTCCAAACTGTTCCCACAAGGTTGGGAGCATGGAATTGTCCAAAATGTTTTGGTATCCTGAAGCATTCAATGTTCCTTTCACTGGAACTAAGGGGCCAAGCCCAGCTCCTGAAAAACAACCCCATACCATAATTCCTCCTCCACCAAATTTCACAGTTGGCACAATGCAATCTGAAATGTACCGTTCTCCTGGCAACCTCCAAACCCAGACTCGTCCATCAGATTGCCAGATGGAAAAGCGTGATTCATCACTCCAGAGAACGCGTCTCCACTGCTCTAGAGGCCAGTGGCGGCGTGCTTTACACCATTGCATCCGACGCCTTGCATTGCACTTGGTGATGTGTGGCTTGGCTGCAGCTGCTCGGCCATGGAAACCCATTCCATGAAGCTCTCTGCGTACTGTACTTGGGCTAATCTGAAGGTCACATGAAGTTTTTAGCTCTGTAGCAATTGACTGTGCAGAAAGTCGGCGACCTCTTTGCACTATGCGCTTCAGCATCCGCTGACCCCTCTCCGTCACTTTACGTGGCCTACCACTTCGTGGCTGAGTTGCTGTTTTTCCCAAACGCTTCCATTTTGTTATAATAGAGCTGACAGTTGACTGTGGAATATTTAGGAGCGAGGAAATTTCACGACTGGATTTGTTGCACAAGTGGCATCCTATGACAGTTCCACGCTGGAATTCACTGAGCTCCTGAGAGCGGCCCATTCTTTCACAAATGTCTTGTTTCACAGTCTGCATGCCTGAGTGCTTGAATTTATACACCTGGGGCCAGGCCAAGTGATTAGAACACCTGATTCTGATCATTTGAATGGGTGAGCGAATACTTTTGGTAATATAGTGTATATATAATTGGAGTAATTTAATATAATATGATGTTTTTAATTAAATAAATAATGAGCTGTTGAACACTCATAAGAGTTATATTAAGTATGTTACATAACATTATTTGACATGTCTATTTGTCTGCCTATAGTTTTCCTCCAGCTGATCCAGACAGACTGCAGTGACGTCCAACATGAGACAAAGAGCTGGACTCGCAGGACAATTTGAAGGTCTTCACTTCATCGCTGATTCCTTGTTACAGCCTGGATGTGTTAAGTTTAATATTATTGTTTATCTAACTGTAAGACTGTGCCGTCAACTGTTCAACTATTGCTCAGGTAGGAGTAATGAGTTTTATTGTTAAAATTATTATGATTAACGATCAATTGTTACGATTTGCTCGTTCTTTGTCTGGGGATCCTAGTGAGATCCCTCCCACTCTCTTCCTTATTTGATGCTGGCTTTCAGGTGGAGCTGGGAGGGGTCTGCTGCCTGTACCTGCCCTTCAGTTTGTAGAAGGGCGTAAAGGACGACCCTTCTCAGTGTCTCTCTCTCTCAGCCAGGCCTACTGCATCCTCCTCATCCTGTTTGGTTTGTTGTACCCTGCATGACATCAAACTCACACCCATCCAGTCAGAAGGAACCAGGCCTTAAATGACTATTTGAGTTGTACTTTTTGTTATAGCTGCTGCTCATGGTAGTAAAGACATGCTACTTAGTAAAGACATTCGCGACTTAAGTATACGAATACTTTCATACCTGTCTTGACCTGACCATTACTTTTTGTAGTCAAACATGAAATTATTTGCAACGTAAGTCGCAAATATTTTCACCAGGATTATATTATGACTATATGAATAGGTGATCATTAAAGCATCCTAGCATCTTAGTATAATTGCATTGTAACATCTTAGCATCGTAGCAACATAGTATCTTAGCTTTGTAGCATCTTAGTATCATAGCATCTTAGTATCTTAGCATCATAGCATTGTAGTAGCATCTTGGCATAGTAGCATCATCGTAGCATCGTACTATCACAGCAATATAGCATGGTATCGCAGACTGCTGCGGCCACTGCATCACTCTCGCGATTTCCCGCAGGGGAATTGTCTAGTTAGTGATGCAGTGCTACGCAATGCAAACTATTGACCCCCCTCATAGCAAAGCTATGGGGGTCAATAGTTTGCAGTGCGAAGCACTGCAAACTATTGTTCTTCACTACGTTTTTCTTCTTATTATTATTATTATTATTATTATTATTAAACTTTTTCCTACGCATTTTCGAAACCTTTCAACTCAAATACCGTTCGTCGCACACAGACACAAAATACATCAAAACGTGCGTCTCGATCGGACTCGGTGTGCTTCTATACAGTTCTTTCAAACAAGATTTTTTCGCGACGTAGTCGCGAAAAAACTGCGACAAATTTCCCTATTGAAATGAATGGAGAAGCCCGAAAAAAAAAAAAATTCAACAGACATTTTCAACAATGAACTGCTCTGGCATACTTTAACCGAGAGACTTCATTTCAACTTTAAAACGTAGGTACTCTTGCCTTCTCTTCAGAGATTCACTTCACTTGTCGACAACTTTTACCGTTTTTAAACTATGAAGCCTCAGAGTTGTGTAGGTTTTTACTCAAATTTCAGGGTTTATAATGGGTGTGTATTGCGCGGAATGTTTGTGCTAGAGTGGATGACATCATCAGCTAGAGTGAGGAGGGGAGAAGAAAGTTAGTCAAAAAACTGCACAGAAACTGCTCCCGTGGCCACAAATTTCACACGACAGACATAATTTATACATAGAAACGTAGGAAAATTTGTCTTCTCACTCAAATTCGTCTGCTAAAGCTGTAAGTCTTATAGTTTTGGCGTCAGACACAAAGATGCGCCAGCAACACCCACCCACAGCTCCATAGACTGCCATGTTAAAAAGGCAGGGAAATTTCTGGAGGAAAGCAGACGTAACCTTTCTTTGAATCGCTTTAATAGGTCACATTTCTTCATTTTACCCACAAACTGCATATGTAGACGTTCAGGAAAGCCTCAAGATGCCCAAAGTTAAGTCGGTTCAATGATTGGAAATACGGTTTGGCCACAAGTCCTTCCTGTTCGAGGCGATTTTTCAGCATTTTCTCTCTCTCTCCCCGTCTTCCAACTGACATTCGAACAGGAGCAGTTGACCCTGGTAGCCATGACAACCAGACCCCAACCAGCTTACACACGTTCACACACGCAGCTGCTGGGGACGAGAGGCGGGAAAAGAGCTCTCAGTGGAAAACATGATCTGCCAAAACATTAAAACCCCCCAAACCATTACTGCAGTACTGTAGGGGGCCAGAACCTGACATTGTGACCTTTTCCTTTATTTTAAACACAAATTATATCTGGCTGCTTTGCTGAAACTCCTGACACAACATCCCTGACCCGTTTCCTTCATCTTATTAGGTCAGTGAATAGCTAAACTGCTAACAGACGCTAACGACTAGCCGCCCAGTGATTTAGCCGACGACTAGCCTTCCAGCATAGCTCATGTATGTTAGCAAGCTAGCGGAGCTAACGGAGCTAGCTAGCCGCTACCTTAACGCCGCGGACTCAACCGCGGAGTTAGCCTCGAGCTAACCGCTAACTAACCGCTAGCTAACCGGGATTTAACCGCGGACCCGCGGGAGTTAAACACGAATTAGCCGCGGCAGTTCGCCGTGAGCTAACGCGGAGGCTAGTGGGGTTAGCCGCCGGCTAATTCGCCGCCTTGCTAGCGGGTGCTTATCACAGTAATAATGTTGAAGTTTTACAATTTAAAGGGAAGATATTTTTAAACTGTGTCAAACTGAAAAATATATTATTCCACCACATAAAGTAGGAAACATTTATGGCTTGCAACAACATTAATGACAGTATATATATATAATTGGAGTAATTTAATATAATATGATGTTTTTAATTAAATAAATAATGAGCTGTTGAACACTCATAAGAGTTATATTCAGTATGTTACATAACATTATTTGACATGTCTATTTGTCTGCCTATAGTTTTCCTCCAGCTGATCCAGACAGACTGCAGTGACGTCCAACATGAGACAAAGAGCTGGACTCGCAGGACAATTTGAAGGTCTTCACTTCATCGCTGATTCCTTGTTACAGCCTGGATGTGTTAAGTTTAATATTATTGTTTATCTAACTGTAAGACTGTGCCGTAAACTGTTCAACTATTGCTCAGGTAGGAGTAATGAGTTTTATTGTTAAAATTATTATGATTAACGATCAATTGTTACGATTTGCTCGTTCTTTGTCTGGGGATCCTAGTGAGATCCCTCCCACTCTCTTCCTTATTTGATGCTGGCTTTCAGGTGGAGCTGGGAGGGCTCTGCTGCCTGTACCTGCCCTTCAGTTTGTAGAAGGCGAAGCATAAAGGACGACCCTTCTCAGTGTCTCTCTCTCTCAGCCAGGCCTACTGCATCCTCCTCATCCTGTTTGGTTTGTTGTACCCTGCATGACATCAAACTCACACCCATCCAGTCAGAAGGAACCAGGCCTTAAATGACTATTTGAGTTGTGCTTTTTGTTATAGCTGCTGCTCATGGTAGTAAAGACATGCTACTTAGTAAAGACATTCGCGACGTAAGTCGCGAATACTTTCATACCTGTCTTGACCTGACCATTACTTTTTGTAGTCAAACATGAAATTATTTGCAACGTTAGTCGCAAATATTTTCACCAGGATTATATTATGACTATATGAACAGGTGATCATTAAAGCATCATAGCATCTTAGTATAATTGCATTGTAGCATCTTAGCATCGTAGCAACATAGTATCTTAGCTTTGTAGCATCTTAGTATCATAGCATCTTAGTATCTTAGCATCATAGCATTGTAGTAGCATCTCGGCATAGTAGCATCATCATAGCATCGTAGCATCGTACTGTCGCAGCAATATAGCATGGTATCGCAGACTGCTGCGGCCACTGCATCACTCTCGCGATTTCCCGCAGGGGAATTGTCTAGTTAGTGATGCAGTGCTACGCAATGCAAACTATTGACCCTCATAGCAAAGCTATGGGAGTCAATAGTTTGCAGTGCGAAGCACTGCAAACTATTGTTCTTCACTACGTTTTTCTTCTTATTATTATTATTATTAAACTTTTTCCTACGCATTTTCGAAACCTTTCAACTCAAATACCGTTCGTCGCACACAGACACAAAATACATCAAAACGTGCGTCTCGATCGGACTCGGTGTGCTTCTATACAGTTCTTTCAAACAAGATTTTTTCGCGACGTAGTCGCGAAAAAACTGCGACAAATTTCCCAATTGAAATGAATGGAGAAGCCCGAAAAAAAATATATTTCAACAGACATTTTCAACAATGAACTGCTCTGGCATACTTTAACCGAGAGACTTCATTTAAACTTTAAAACGTAGGTACTCTTGCCTTCTCTTCAGAGATTCACTTCACTTGTCGACAACTTTTACCGTTTTTAAACTATGAAGCCTCAGAGTTGTGTAGGTTTTTACTCAAATTTCAGGGTTTATAATGGGTGTGTATTGCGCGGAATGTTTGTGCTAGAGTGGATGACATCATCAGCTAGAGTGAGGAGGGGAGAAGAAAGTTAGTCAAAAAACTGCACAGAAACTGCTCCCGTGGCCACAAATTTCACACGACAGACATAATTTATACATAGAAACGTAGGAAAATGTGTCTTCTCACTCAAATTCGTCTGCTAAAGCTGTAAGTCTTATAGTTTTGGCGTCAGACACAAAGATGCGCCAGCAACACCCACCCACAGCTCCATAGACTGCCATGTTAAAAAGGCAGGGAAATTTCTGGAGGAAAGCAGACGTAACCTTTCTTTGAATCGCTTTGAATAGGTCACATTTCTTCATTTTACCTACAAATTACACATCTAGACGTTCAGGAAAGCCTCAAGATGCCCAAAGTTAAGTCGGTTCAATGATTGGAAATACGGTTTGGCCACAAGTCCTTCCTGTTCGAGGCGATTTTTCAGCATTTTCTCTCTCTTTCCCCGTCTTCCAACTGACATTCTAACAGGAGCAGTTGACCCTGGTAGCCATGACAACCAGACCCCAACCAGCTTACACACGTTCACACACGCAGCTGCTGGGGACGAGAGGCGGGAAAAGAGCTCTCAGTGGAAAACATGATCTGCCAAAACATTAAAACCCCCCAAACCATTACTGCAGTACTGTAGGGGGCCAGAACCTGACATTATGACCTTTTCCTTTATTTTAAACACAAATTATATCTGGCTGCTTTGCTGAAACTCCTGACACAACATCCCTGACCCGTTTCCTTCATCTTATTAGGTCAGTGAATAGCTAAACTGCTAACAGACGCTAACGACTAGCCGCCCAGTGATTTAGCCGACGACTAGCCTTCCAGCATAGCTCATGTATGTTAGCAAGCTAGCGGAGCTAACGGAGCTAGCTAGCCGCTAGCTTAACGCCGCGGACTCAACCGCGGAGTTAGCCTCGAGCTAACCGCTAACTAACCGCTAGCTAACCGGGATTTAACCGCGGACCCGCGGGAGTTAAACACGAATTAGCCGCGGCAGTTCGCCGTGAGCTAACGCGGAGGCTAGTGGGGTTAGCCGCCGGCTAATTCGCCGCCTTGCTAGCGGGTGCTTATCACAGTAATAATGTTGAAGTTTTACAATTTAAAGGGAAGATATTTTTAAATTAAACTGTGTCAAACTGAAAAATATATTATTCCACCACATAAAGTAGGAAACATTTATGGCTTGCAACAACATTAATGACAGTATATATATATAATTGGAGTAATTTAATATAATATGATGTTTTTAATTAAATAAATAATGAGCTGTTGAACACTCATAAGAGTTATATTAAGTATGTTACATAACATTATTTGACATGTCTATTTGTCTGCCTATAGTTTTCCTCCAGCTGATCCAGACAGACTGCAGTGACGTCCAACATGAGACAAAGAGCTGGACTCGCAGGACAATTTGAAGGTCTTCACTTCATCGCTGATTCCTTGTTACAGCCTGGATGTGTTAAGTTTAATATTATTGTTTTTCTAACTGTAAGACTGTGCCGTAAACTGTTAAACTATTGCTCAGGTAGGAGTAATGAGTTTTATTGTTAAAATTATTATGATTAACGATCAATTGTTACGATTTGCTCGTTCTTTGTCTGGGGATCCTAGTGAGATCCCTCCCACTCTCTTCCTTATTTGATGCTGGCTTTCAGGTGGAGCTGGGAGGGCTCTGCTGCCTGTACCTGCCCTTCAGTTTGTAGAAGGCGAAGCATAAAGGACGACCCTTCTCAGTGTCTCTCTCTCTCAGCCAGGCCTACTGCATCCTCCTCATCCTGTTTGGTTTGTTGTACCCTGCATGACATCAAACTCACACCCATCCAGTCAGAAGGAACCAGGCCTTAAATGACTATTTGAGTTGTGCTTTTTGTTATAGCTGCTGCTCATGGTAGTAAAGACATGCTACTTAGTAAAGACATTCGCGACGTAAGTCGCGAATACTTTCATACCTGTCTTGACGTGACCATTACTTTTTGTAGTCAAACATGAAATTATTTGCAACGTAAGTCGCAAATATTTTCACCGGGATTATATTATCACTATATGAACAGGTGATCATTAAAGCATCATAGCATCTTAGTATAATTGCATTGTAGCATCTTAGCATCGTAGCAACATAGTATCTTAGCTTTGTAGCATCTTAGTATCATAGCATCTTAGTATCTTAGCATCATAGCATTGTAGTAGCATCTTGGCATAGTAGCATCATCATAGCATCGTAGCATCGTACTATCACAGCAATATAGCATGGTATCGCAGACTGCTGCGGCCACTGCATCACTCTCGCGATTTCCCGCAGGGGAATTGTCTAGTTATTATTAAACTTTTTCCTACGCATTTTCGAAACCTTTCAACTCAAATACCGTTCGTCGCACACAGACACAAAATACATCAAAACGTGCGTCTCGATCGGACTCGGTGTGCTTCTATACAGTTCTTTCAAACAAGATTTTTTCGCGACGTAGTCGCGAAAAAACTGCGACAAATTTCCCAATTGAAATGAATGGAGAAGCCCGAAAAAAATAAAAATTCAACAGACATTTTCAACAATGAACTGCTCTGGCATACTTTAACCGAGAGACTTCATTTAAACTTTAAAACGTAGGTACTCTTGCCTTCTCTTCAGAGATTCACTTCACTTAGCGACAACTTTTACCGTTTTTAAACTATGAAGCCTCAGAGTTGTGTAGGTTTTTACTCAAATTTCAGGGTTTATAATGGGTGTGTATTGCGCGGAATGTTTGTGCTAGAGTGGATGACATCATCAGCTAGAGTGAGGAGGGGAGAAGAAAGTTAGTCAAAAAACTGCACAGAAACTGCTCCCGTGGCCACAAATTTCACACGACAGACATAATTTATACATAGAAACGTAGGAAAATGTGTCTTCTCACTCAAATTCGTCTGCTAAAGCTGTAAGTCTTATAGTTTTGGCGTCAGACACAAAGATGCGCCAGCAACACCCACCCACAGCTCCATAGACTGCCATGTTAAAAAGGCAGGGAAATTTCTGGAGGAAAGCAGACGTAACCTTTCTTTGAATCGCTTTGAATAGGTCACATTTCTTCATTTTACCTACAAATTACACATCTAGACGTTCAGGAAAGCCTCAAGATGCCCAAAGTTAAGTCGGTTCAATGATTGGAAATACGGTTTGGCCACAAGTCCTTCCTGTTCGAGGCGATTTTTCAGCATTTTCTCTCTCTCTCCCCGTCTTCCAACTGACATTCTAACAGGAGCAGTTGACCCTGGTAGCCATGACAACCAGACCCCAACCAGCTTACACACGTTCACACACGCAGCTGCTGGGGACGAGAGGCGGGAAAAGAGCTCTCAGTGGAAAACATGATCTGCCAAAACATTAAAACCCCCCAAACCATTACTGCAGTACTGTAGGGGGCCAGAACCTGACATTATGACCTTTTCCTTTATTTTAAACACAAATTATATCTGGCTGCTTTGCTGAAACTCCTGACACAACATCCCTGACCCGTTTCCTTCATCTTATTAGGTCAGTGAATAGCTAAACTGCTAACAGACGCTAACGACTAGCCGCCCAGTGATTTAGCCGACGACTAGCCTTCCAGCATAGCTCATGTATGTTAGCAAGCTAGCGGAGCTAACGGAGCTAGCTAGCCGCTAGCTTAACGCCGCGGACTCAACCGCGGAGTTAGCCTCGAGCTAACCGCTAACTAACCGCTAGCTAACCGGGATTTAACCGCGGACCCGCGGGAGTTAAACACGAATTAGCCGCGGCAGTTCGCCGTGAGCTAACGCGGAGGCTAGTGGGGTTAGCCGCCGGCTAATTCGCCGCCTTGCTAGCGGGTGCTTATCACAGTAATAATGTTGAAGTTTTACAATTTAAAGGGAAGATATTTTTAAATTAAACTGTGTCAAACTGAAAAATATATTATTCCACCACATAAAGTAGGAAACATTTATGGCTTGCAACAACATTAATGACAGTATATATATAATTGGAGTAATTTAATATAATATGATGTTTTTAATTAAATAAATAATGAGCTGTTGAACACTCATAAGAGTTATATTAAGTATGTTACATAACATTATTTGACATGTCTGTTTGTCTGCCTATAGTTTTCCTCCAGCTGATCCAGACAGACTGCAGTGACGTCCAACATGAGACAAAGAGCTGGACTCGCAGGACAATTTGAAGGTCTTCACTTCATCGCTGATTCCTTGTTACAGCCTGGATGTGTTAAGTTTAATATTATTGTTTATCTAACTGTAAGACTGTGCCGTAAACTGTTCAACTATTGCTCAGGTAGGAGTAATGAGTTTTATTGTTAAAATTATTATGATTAACGATCAATTGTTACGATTTGCTCGTTCTTTGTCTGGGGATCCTAGTGAGATCCCTCCCACTCTCTTCCTTATTTGATGCTGGCTTTCAGGTGGAGCTGGGAGGGGTCTGCTGCCTGTACCTGCCCTTCAGTTTGTAGAAGGGCGTAAAGGACGACCCTTCTCAGTGTCTCTCTCTCTCAGCCAGGCCTACTGCATCCTCCTCATCCTGTTTGGTTTGTTGTACCCTGCATGACATCAAACTCACACCCATCCAGTCAGAAGGAACCAGGCCTTAAATGACTATTTGAGTTGTGCTTTTTGTTATAGCTGCTGCTCATGGTAGTAAAGACATGCTACTTAGTAAAGACATTCGCGACGTAAGTCGCGAATACTTTCATACCTGTCTTGACCTGACCATTACTTTTTGTAGTCAAACATGAAATTATTTGCAACGTAAGTCGCAAATATTTTCACCAGGATTATATTATGACTATATGAACAGGTGATCATTAAAGCATCATAGCATCTTAGTATAATTGCATTGTAGCATCTTAGCATCGTAGCAACATAGTATCTTAGCTTTGTAGCATCTTAGTATCATAGCATCTTAGTATCTTAGCATCATAGCATTGTAGTAGCATCTTGGCATAGTAGCATCATCATAGCATCGTAGCATCGTAGCATCGTACTGTCGCAGCAATATAGCATGGTATCGCAGACTGCTGCGGCCACTGCATCACTCTCGCGATTTCCCGCAGGGGAATTGTCTAGTTAGTGATGCAGTGCTACGCAATGCAAACTATTGACCCTCATAGCAAAGCTTCGCACTGCAAACTATTGTTCTTCACTACGTTTTTTCTTCTTATTAGTGCCGAGTGCCTATGACACGAGGCCACTCCTCCCATAGCAAGCTATGGGAGGAGTGGCCTCGTGCCATAGGCACGAGGCCACTATTGATCTTCTGCGTGTTTCTTTGCAGTTTTATTTTTACTTATTATTCATTTTCCGCCCTTTTTCGCCGATTAATGCGGCCCGAACCGGCGAGAGGACCCCAACACATGATATATCAAAACGTGTGTTTTGATCCCGAATCCCGTGCTATTACTTTTATAAGGGATTGACGAGTTTTTCGCGAATTTATTCGCGAAAAACCGCAGAAAATTTCCAATTGAAATGAATGGAGAAGCCCGAAAAAAAAAAAAAATCAACAGACATTTTCAACAATCAACTGCTCTGGCATACTTTCACCGAGAGACTCCATTTAAATTTTAAAACGTAGGTACTCTTGCCTTCTCTTCAGCGATTCACTTCACTTATCGACTCCTTTTACCGTTTTTAAACTATGAAGCCTCAGAGTTGTGTAGGTTTTTACTCAAATTTCAGGGTTTATAATGGGTGTGTATTGCGCGGAATGTTGGTGCTAGAGTGGCAGGTAGAGTGAGGAGGAGAGAAGAAAATAGGCAAAAAATAAAACAGAAACTGCTCCCGTGGCCACAAATTTCACACCTCAGACATAATTTATACATAGAAACGTAGGAAAATTTGTCTTCTCGCTCAAATTCGTCTGCTAAAGCTGTAAAGTCTTATAGTTTTGGCGTGAGACGCAAAGATGCGCCAGCAACACCCATCCACAGCTTCATAGACTGCCATGTTAAATTTCTGGAGCAAAGCAGAAGCAATCCTTTCTTTGAATCGCTCTTTATAGCTCACATTTCTTCATTTTACCCACAAACTGCATATCTAGACGTTCAGGAAAGACTCAAGATGCCCAAAGTGAAGTCGGTTCAATGATTGGAAACACGGTTTGGCCACAAGGCCTTCCTGTTCGAGGAGGTTCGTTTCAGCATTTTCTCTCCCTCTAGCCATCTTCTAACTGAAATTCAAACTGGTAACCGTGACAACAAGGCCCCAACGGGCATACACACGCTCACACGCAGCAGAAGAGGAGGGTCTCCACAGAAAGAGGCGGGAAACTTCCAACTGACATAAGTAACTGGTATGTGGGGCAGCCATTTTGGCTTTTGGCACCTAAGTTGAACAATGACAGGTGTCTGTCTGTCATTGGCTAGCGCGTCATGTTAATTGCTAACATTAGCGGCTAATGCTACTTTTTAGTGGCAAGAAATTGGTGGTAGCATTAGTGGCAGCATTAGCATGTTAGCGAATAGCATATTAGCATGTTAGCAATTAGCATGTATTTAATTTTTAGTGGCTTAAAAGACATGCTAACACTAAACCAATGTTAAAATTAGTGGCTAGCGGGTCATGTTAATTGCTACCATTAGCGGCTAATGCTAATTTTTAGTGGTAGAAATTGGTGGTAGCATTAGTGGCACCATTAGCATGTTAGCGAATAGCTAGCCACTAATTTCTTGCCACTAAAAATTAAAGACATGCATTAACCTAATGCTAACATTAGGCAGCCATTTTAGTAGTTCTTAGCACTTAATTTGAACATGCGTGTGTAAAATGACAGCCAGAGAAAGCAGAGCAGCTAGCGCGTCAGCGCTAGCCACTATTTAAGCTCCCAGTGGAAAACAGGATCTGCCAAAACATTAAAACCCCCCAAACCATCCCTGTCTCCCTTGGTGCTGTCACACATCTGCTGGGCCTCTTAGCTATAGCTCTTCTCATTGACTGAATGACAACTTCTCAGTCATGTTTGACCTTTTCCTTTATTTTAAACACAAATTATATCTGGCTGCTTTGCTGAAACTCCTGACTAGAGATGCACCGGATCCAGGTTCCGGATCCGGATCCGGCCGGATAATGGCGTTTTTATGGGGTCCGGTTACTGCCGGATACCTAGCGTGGCAACCGGATCCGGACCCGGAAGAACGTGATTACGCGGTTAATGTTTAGAGAAGCCATCCACTACATTGTGTTAGCAGTCCTCGTCGGAAATGGAAGCAGGGAGCCGAAAAAGTGCTGTGTGGCAGTACTTTAAACTGGTAGAGGGAGATTCAAGTCATGCGATATGCACGCTTTGCTGTCAAAGTTTGTCTCGAGGTAAAAACGTTAAAGTGTACTCAACATCTCCGCTGTTTTACTGCATTTTATACCATGGTCTGGGTGAATACTCGATTCTGATTGGCTGGAGGGTGTGGGTTAAAAAGTGATAATGTACACCTAGGAAAGACGTTCCGTCAAATTGCCTGATGACAGTTCTAAATTATTGCGCTGGCTCAAACGCTAGATGGTAACCATGGCAACGGAGACTCAACGTTATTTCACAGTTTATTCATCGCAAAACAGACAAAACATGAGTGATTTTATCATTTCTTTTTACTTATTTGGTGAGTTTGACAACTTTGAAGACTGGAATGCAGCAGAAGGAAAAGACAGAAGAGAATATGAAAAGAAAAAGGGGAAGCGACACAAGGAGGTGACACCGGAGGAATTGAACGAATTAGAGGATGACAAGGACGAGATAAACACAAAGAAAACGATTTAGGAAACTATCTGTGAACTTTGATTCTTTGAAACAAAATTTCGCATCATTCTCTGGACACACACAAGTAGCACTGGCCTTCTGAAATGATACTTCGTATCACATAACGTAAGGTTAAGCCATCATCTCACTTCCCATCACTGATCAACTGCTGCGGTCGGGTCGCTATGGCCAACGCCTGCATACGGGAGATATTAAATAGTGCGCTCGACTTGTAAAAATAAAAAAACGCTCACGATTTTAACTCTAAAACACGTTAAAGTATTATCAATTGATTAAATATTTATTTCTTTCGTAAGTGACCATGGTATAAGCGGGATAATGCCCTTCGAGGTGTCCATTAACAGAAATTAATGGGCTTCGCGTCGGACGGTTCACGCCTCCGCGTCGTCCATTAATTTCTGTTAATGGACACCTCGTCGGGCATTATCCCTTACATAATGTACAAGCTGATGATCGGAGTAGGATCCGGATCCGGTTCCGGATCCGGCAGGATCTTAAGCAGTGGATCCGGTATCCGGCAGGATCCTAAAAATCAGGATCCGGTGCATCTCTACTCCTGACACAACATCCCTGACCCGTTTCCTTCATCTTATTAGGTCAGTGAATAGCTAAACTGCTAACAGACGCTAACGACTAGCCGTCCAGCATAGCGCATGTATGTTAGCGAGCTAGCGGAGCTAACGGAGCTAGCTAGCCGCTACCTTAACGCCGCGGACTCAACCGCGGAGTTAGCCTCGAGCTAACCGCTAGCTAACCGCTAGCTAACCGGGATTTAACCGCGGACCCGCGGGAGTTAAACACGAATTAGCCGCGGCAGTTAGCCGTGAGCTAACGCGGAGGCTAGTGGGGTTAGCCGCCGGCTAATTCGCCGCGTTGCTCGCGGGAGCTTATCACAGTAATAATGTTGAAGTTTTACAATTTAAAGGGAAGATATTTTTAAATGAAACTGTGTCAAACTGAAAAATATATTATTCCACCACATAAAGTAGGAAACATTTATGGCTTGCAACAACATTAATGACAGTATATATATATAATTGGAGTAATTTAATATATGATGTTTTTAATTAAATAAATAATGAGCTGTTGGACACTCATAAGAGTTATATTAAGTATGTTACATAACATTATTTGACAGGTCTATTTGTCTGCATATAGTTTTCCTCCAGCTGATCCAGACAGACTGCAGTGATGTCCAACGTGAGACAAAGAGCTGGACTCACAGGACAATTTGAAGGTCTTCACTTCATCGCTGATTCCTTGTTACAGCCTGGATGTGTTAAGTTTAATATTGATGTTTTTCTAACTGTAAGACTGTGCCGTAAACTGTTAAACTATTGCTCAGGTAGGAGTAATGAGTTTTATTGTTAAAATTATTATGATTAACGAGCAATTATTACGATTTGCTCGTTCTTTGTCTGGGGATCCTAGTGAGGACGCCCCTCTTAAAGGTGGGGGTCTGACGATCCCTCCCACTCTCTTCCTTATTTGATGCTGGCTTTCAGGTGGAGCTGGGAGGGGTCTGCTGCCTGTACCTGCCCTTCAGTTTGTATAAGGGCATAAAGGACGACCCTTCTCAGTGTCTCTGCCTCTCAGCCAGACCTACTGCATCCTCCTCATCCTGTTTGGTTTGTTGTACCCTGCATGACATCAAACTCACACCCATCCTGTCAGTAGGAACCAGGCCTTAAATGACTATTTGAGTTGTGCTTTTTGTTATAGCTGCTGCTCATGGTAGTAAAGACATGCTACTTAGTAAAGACATGCTAATTGCTAACATTAGTGGCTAATGCTTTACTACCAAGAGCAGCCAGCGTGCTAGCTGCTCATGGTCGTAAAGACATGCTAATTGCTAACATTAGCAGCTAATGCTTGACTGCATGTAAAGACATGCTAATTGCTAACAATTGTGGCTAATGGTAGAATTAGTGGCTCATGTGTGTAAATATACATGTTAAAAATTACTATTTGAGGTGTGCTTTTTCAATACACAACCCCGGCAACAGCCCACTCGGCACTTCAAAAATTTCCGCGGGAATTTTCTAGTTATTAGTGATGCAGTGCTACGCAATGCAAACTATTGACCCTCATAGCAAAGCTATGGGAGTCAATAGTTTGCAGTGCGAAGCACTGCAAACTATTGTTCTTCACTACGTTTTTCTTCTTATTATTATTATTATTAAACTTTTTCCTACGCATTTTCGAAACCTTTCAACTCAAATACCGTTCGTCGCACACAGACACAAAATACATCAAAACGTGCGTCTCGATCGGACTCGGTGTGCTTCTATACAGTTCTTTCAAACAAGATTTTTTCGCGACGTAGTCGCGAAAAAACTGCGACAAATTTCCCAATTGAAATGAATGGAGAAGCCCGAAAAAAAAAATATTTCAACAGACATTTTCAACAATGAACTGCTCTGGCATACTTTAACCGAGAGACTTCATTTAAACTTTAAAACGTAGGTACTCTTGCCTTCTCTTCAGAGATTCACTTCACTTGTCGACAACTTTTACCGTTTTTAAACTATGAAGCCTCAGAGTTGTGTAGGTTTTTACTCAAATTTCAGGGTTTATAATGGGTGTGTATTGCGCGGAATGTTTGTGCTAGAGTGGATGACATCATCAGCTAGAGTGAGGAGGGGAGAAGAAAGTTAGTCAAAAAACTGCACAGAAACTGCTCCCGTGGCCACAAATTTCACACGACAGACATAATTTATGCATAGAAACGTAGGAAAATTTGTCTTCTCACTCAAATTCGTCTGCTAAAGCTGTAAGTCTTATAGTTTTGGCGTCAGACACAAAGATACGCCAGCAACACCCACCCACAGCTCCATAGACTGCCATGTTAAAAAGGCAGGGAAATTTCTGGAGGAAAGCAGACGTAACCTTTCTTTGAATCGCTTAGAATAGGTCACATTTCGTCATTTTACCCACAAATTACATATGTAGACGTTCAGGAAAGCCTCAAGATGCCCAAAGTTAAGTCGGTTCAATGATTGGAAATACGGTTTGGCCACAAGTCCTTCCTGTTCGAGGCGATTTTTCAGCATTTTCTCTCTCTCTCCCCGTCTTCCAACTGACATTCGAACAGGAGCAGTTGACCCTGGTAGCCATGACAACCAGACCCCAACCAGCTTACACACGTTCACACACGCAGCTGCTGGGGACGAGAGGCGGGAAAAGAGCTCTCAGTGGAAAACATGATCTGCCAAAACATTAAAACCCCCCAAACCATTACTGCAGTACTGTAGGGGGCCAGAACCTGACATTATGACCTTTTCCTTTATTTTAAACACAAATTATATCTGGCTGCTTTGCTGAAACTCCTGACACAACATCCCTGACCCGTTTCCTTCATCTTATTAGGTCAGTGAATAGCTAAACTGCTAACAGACGCTAACGACTAGCCGCCCAGTGATTTAGCCGACGACTAGCCTTCCAGCATAGCTCATGTATGTTAGCAAGCTAGCGGAGCTAACGGAGCTAGCTAGCCGCTACCTTAACGCCGCGGACTCAACCGCGGAGTTAGCCTCGAGCTAACCGCTAACTAACCGCTAGCTAACCGGGATTTAACCGCGGACCCGCGGGAGTTAAACACGAATTAGCCGCGGCAGTTCGCCGTGAGCTAACGCGGAGGCTAGTGGGGTTAGCCGCCGGCTAATTCGCCGCCTTGCTAGCGGGTGCTTATCACAGTAATAATGTTGAAGTTTTACAATTTAAAGGGAAGATATTTTTAAATTAAACTGTGTCAAACTGAAAAATATATTATTCCACCACATAAAGTAGGAAACATTTATGGCTTGCAACAACATTAATGACAGTATATATATATATATAATTGGAGTAATTTAATATAATATGATGTTTTTAATTAAATAAATAATGAGCTGTTGAACACTCATAAGAGTTATATTAAGTATGTTACATAACATTATTTGACATGTCTGTTTGTCTGCCTATAGTTTTCCTCCAGCTGATCCAGACAGACTGCAGTGACGTCCAACATGAGACAAAGAGCTGGACTCGCAGGACAATTTGAAGGTCTTCACTTCATCGCTGATTCCTTGTTACAGCCTGGATGTGTTAAGTTTAATATTATTGTTTATCTAACTGTAAGACTGTGCCGTAAACTGTTAAACTATTGCTCAGGTAGGAGTAATGAGTTTTATTGTTAAAATTATTATGATTAACGATCAATTGTTACGATTTGCTCGTTCTTTGTCTGGGGATCCTAGTGAGATCCCTCCCACTCTCTTCCTTATTTGATGCTGGCTTTCAGGTGGAGCTGGGAGGGCTCTGCTGCCTGTACCTGCCCTTCAGTTTGTAGAAGGCGAAGCATAAAGGACGACCCTTCTCAGTGTCTCTCTCTCTCAGCCAGGCCTACTGCATCCTCCTCATCCTGTTTGGTTTGTTGTACCCTGCATGACATCAAACTCACACCCATCCAGTCAGAAGGAACCAGGCCTTAAATGACTATTTGAGTTGTGCTTTTTGTTATAGCTGCTGCTCATGGTAGTAAAGACATGCTACTTAGTAAAGACATTCGCGACGTAAGTCGCGAATACTTTCATACCTGTCTTGACCTGACCATTACTTTTTGTAGTCAAACATGAAATTATTTGCAACGTTAGTCGCAAATATTTTCACCAGGATTATATTATGACTATATGAACAGGTGATCATTAAAGCATCATAGCATCTTAGTATAATTGCATTGTAGCATCTTAGCATCGTAGCAACATAGTATCTTAGCTTTGTAGCATCTTAGTATCTTAGCATCATAGCATTGTAGTAGCATCTCGGCATAGTAGCATCATCATAGCATCGTAGCATCGTACTGTCGCAGCAATATAGCATGGTATCGCAGACTGCTGCGGCCACTGCATCACTCTCGCGATTTCCCGCAGGGGAATTGTCTAGTTAGTGCCGAGTGCCTATGACACGAGGCCACTCCTCCCATAGCAAGCTATGGGAGGAGTGGCCTCGTGCCATAGGCACGAGGCCACTATTGATCTTCTGCGTGTTTCTTTGCAGTTTTATTTTTACTTATTCATTTTCCGCCCTTTTTCGCCGATTAATGCGGCCCGAACCGGCGAGAGGACCCCAACACATGATATATCAAAACGTGTGTTTTGATCCCGAATCCCGTGCTATTACTTTTATAAGGGATTGACAAGTTTTTCGCGAATTTATTCGCGAAAAACCGCAGAAAATTTCCCATTGAAATGAATGGAGAAGCCCGAAAAAAAAATAAAATCAACAGACATTTTCAACAATCAACTGCTCTGGCATACTTTCACCGAGAGACTCCATTTAAATTTTAAAACGTAGGTACTATTGCCTTCTCTTCAGCGATTCACTTCACTTATCGACTCCTTTTACCGTTTTTAAACTATGAAGCCTCAGAGTTGTGTAGGTTTTTACTCAAATTTCAGGGTTTATAATGGGTGTGTATTGCGCGGAATGTTTGTGCCAGAGTGGATGACATCATCAGCTAGAGTGAGGAGGAGAGAAGAAAATTAGGCAAAAAATAAAACAGAAACTGCTCCCGTGGCCACAAATTTCACACCTCAGATATAATTTATACATAGAAACGTAGGAAAATTTGTCTTCTCGCTCAAATTCGTCTGCTAAAGCTGTAAAGTCTTATAGTTTTGGCGTGAGACGCAAAGATGCGCCAGCAACTCCCATCCACAGCTTCATAGACTGCCATGTTAAATTTCTGGAGCAAAGCAGAAGCAATCCTTTCTTTGAATCGCTCTTTATAGCTCACATTTCTTCATTTTGCCCAAAAACTGCATATCTAGACGTTCAGGAAAGACTCAAGATGCCCAAAGTGAAGTCGTTTCAATGATTGGAAACACGGTTTGGCCACAAGGCCTTCCTGTTCGAGGAGGTTCGTTTCAGCATTTTCTCTCCCTCTAGCCATCTTCTAACTGAAATTCAAACTGGTAACCGTGACAACAAGGCCCCAACGGGCATACACACGCTCACACGCAGCAGAAGAGGAGGGTCTCCACAGAAAGAGGCGGGAAACTTCCAACTGACATAAGTAACTGGTATGTGGGGCAGCCATTTTGGCTTTTGGCACCTAAGTTGAACAATGACAGGTGTCTGTCTGTCATTGGCTAGCGCGTCATGTTAATTGCTAACATTAGCGGCTAATGCTACTTTTTAGTGGCAAGAAATTGGTGGTAGCATTAGTGGCAGCATTAGCATGTTAGCGAATAGCATATTAGCAATTAGCATGTTAGCAATTAGCATGTATTTAATTTTTAGTGGCTTAAAAGACATGCTAACACTAAACCAATGTTAAAATTAGTGGCTAGCGGGTCATGTTAATTGCTACCATTAGCGGCTAATGCTAATTTTTAGTGGTAGAAATTGGTGGTAGCATTAGTGGCACCATTAGCATGTTAGCGAATAGCTAGCCACTAATTTCTTGCCACTAAAAATTAAAGACATGCATTAACCTAATGCTAACATTAGGCAGCCATTTTAGTAGTTCTTAGCACTTAATTTGAACATGCGTGTGTAAAATGACAGACAGAGAAAGCAGAGCAGCTGGCGTGTCAGCGCTAGCCACTATTTAAGCTCCCAGTGGAAAACATGATCTGCCAAAACATTAAAACCCCCCAAACCATACCTGTCTCCCATGGTGCTTTCACACAGCTGCTGGGCCTCTTAGCTATAGCGCTTCTCATTGACTGAATGACAACTTCATGTTTGACCTTTTCCTTTATTTTAAACACAAATTATATCTGGCTGCTTTGCTGAAACTCCTGACACAACATCCCTGACCCGTTTCCTTCATCTCATTAGGTCAGTGAATAGCTTAACTGCTAACAGACGCTAACGACTAGCCGTCCAGCATAGCGCATGTATGTTAGCAAGCTAGCGGAGCTAACGGAGCTAGCTAGCCGCTACCTTAACGCCGCGGACTCAACCGCGGAGTTAGCCTCGAGCTAACCGCTAGCTAACCGCTAGCTAACCGGGATTTAACCGCGGACCCGCGGGAGTTAAACACGAATTAGCCGCGGCAGTTAGCCGAGAGCTAACGCGGGGGCTAGTGGGGTTAGCCGCCGGCTAATTCGCCGCCTTGCTAGCGGGTGCTTATCACAGTAATAATGTTGAAGTTTTACAATTTAAAGGGAAGATATTTTTAAATTAAACTGTGTCAAACTGAAAAATATATTATTCCACCACATAAAGTAGGAAACATTTATGGCTTGCAACAACATTAATGACAGTATATATATAATTGGAGTAATTTAATATAATATGATGTTTTTAATTAAATAAATAATGAGCTGTTGAACACTCATAAGAGTTATATTAAGTATGTTACATAACATTATTTGACATGTCTATTTGTCTGCCTATAGTTTTCCTCCAGCTGATCCAGACAGACTGCAGTGACGTCCAACATGAGACAAAGAGCTGGACTCGCAGGACAATTTGAAGGTCTTCACTTCATCGCTGATTCCTTGTTACAGCCTGGATGTGTTAAGTTTAATATTGATGTTTTTCTAACTGTAAGACTGTGCCGTAAACTGTTCAACTATTGCTCAGGCAGGAGTAATGAGTTTTATTGTTAAAATTATTATGATTAACGATCAATTATTACGATTTGCTCGTTCTTTGTCTGGGGATCCTAGTGAGGACAGCCCTCTTAAAGGTGGGGGTGTGACGATCCGTCCCGCTCTCTTCCTTATTTGATGCTGGCTTTCAGGTGGAGCTGGGAGGGGTCTGCTGCCTGTACCTGCCCTTCAGTTTGTAGAAGGCGAAGCATAAAGGACGACCCTTATCAGTGTCTCTCTGTCTCTCAGCCAGACCTACTGCATCCTCCTCATCCTGTTTGGTTTGTTGTACCCTGCATGACATCAAACTCACACCCATCCTGTCAGTAGGAACCAGGCCTTAAATGACTATTTGAGTTGTGCTTTTTGTTATAGCTGCTGCTCATGGTAGTAAAGACATGCTACTTAGTAAAGACATGCTAATTGCTAACATTAGTGGCTAATGCTTTACTACCAAGAGCAGCCAGCGTGCTAGCTGCTCATGGTCGTAAAGACATGCTAATTGCTAACATTAGCAGCTAATGCTTGACTGCATGTAAAGACATGCTAATTGCTAACAATTGTGGCTAATGGTAGAATTAGTGGCTCATGTGTGTAAATATACATGTTAAAAATTACTATTTGAGGTGTGCTTTTTCAATACACAACCCCGGCAACAGCCCACTCGGCACTTCAAAAATTTCCGCGGGAATTTTCTAGTTATTAGTGATGCAGTGCCTGCAATGCAAACTATTGACCCCTCTCATAGCAAAGCTATGGGGGTCAATAGTTTGCAGTGCGAAGCACTGCAAACTATTGTTCTTCACTACGTTTTTCTTCTTATTATTATTATTAAACTTTTTCCTACGGCCGATTTTCGAAACCTTTCAACTCAAATACCGTTCGTCGCACACAGACACAAAATACATCAAAACGTGCGTCTCGATCGGACTCGGTGTGCTTCTATACAGTTCTTTCAAATAAGATTTTTTCGCGACGTAGTCGCGAAAAAACTGCGACAAATTTCCCAATTGAAATGAATGGAGAAGCCCGAAAAAAAAAAAAATTCAACAGACATTTTCAACAATGAACTGCTCTGGCATACTTTAACCGAGAGACTTCATTTCAACTTTAAAACGTAGGTACTCTTGCCTTCTCTTCAGAGATTCACTTCACTTAGCGACAACTTTTACCGTTTTTAAACTATGAAGCCTCAGAGTTGTGTAGGTTTTTACTCAAATTTCAGGGTTTATAATGGGTGTGTATTGCGCGGAATGTTTGTGCTAGAGTGGATGACATCATCAGCTAGAGTGAGGAGGGGAGAAGAAAGTTAGTCAAAAAACTGCACAGAAACTGCTCCCGTGGCCACAAATTTCACACGACAGACATAATTTATACATAGAAACGTAGGAAAATTTGTCTTCTCACTCAAATTCGTCTGCTAAAGCTGTAAGTCTTATAGTTTTGGCGTCAGACACAAAGATGCGCCAGCAACACCCACCCACAGCTCCATAGACTGCCATGTTAAAAAGGCAGTGAAATTTCTGGAGGAAAGCAGACGTAACCTTTCTTTGAATCGCTTTAATAGGTCACATTTCTTCATTTTACCCACAAACTGCATATGTAGACGTTCAGGAAAGCCTCAAGATGCCCAAAGTTAAGTCGGTTCAATGATTGGAAATACGGTTTGGCCACAAGTCCTTCCTGTTCGAGGCGATTTTTCAGCATTTTCTCTCTCTCTCCCCGTCTTCCAACTGACATTCGAACAGGAGCAGTTGACCCTGGTAGCCATGACAACCAGACCCCAACCAGCTTACACACGTTCACACACGCAGCTGCTGGGGACGAGAGGCGGGAAAAGAGCTCTCAGTGGAAAACATGATCTGCCAAAACATTAAAACCCCCCAAACCATTACTGCAGTACTGTAGGGGGCCAGAACCTGACATTATGACCTTTTCCTTTATTTTAAACACAAATTATATCTGGCTGCTTTGCTGAAACTCCTGACACAACATCCCTGACCCGTTTCCTTCATCTTATTAGGTCAGTGAATAGCTTAACTGCTAACAGACGCTAACGACTAGCCGCCCAGTGATTTAGCCGACGACTAGCCTTCCAGCATAGCGCATGTATGTTAGCAAGCTAGCGGAGCTAACGGAGCTAGCTAGCCGCTACCTTAACGCCGCGGACTCAACCGTGGAGTTAGCCTCGAGCTAACCGCTAGCTAACCGCTAGCTAACCGGGATTTAACCGCGGACCCGCGGGAGTTAAACACGAATTAGCCGCGGCAGTTCGCCGTGAGCTAACGCGGAGGCTAGTGGGGTTAGCCGCCGGCTAATTCGCCGCGTTGCAAGCCGGGGGCTTATCACAGTAATAATGTTGAAGTTTTACAATTTAAAGGGAAGATATTTTTAAATGAAACTGTGTCAAACTGAAAAATATATTATTCCACCACATAAAGTAGGAAACATTTATGGCTTGCAACAACATTAATGACAGTATATATATATATAATTGGAGTAATTTAATATAATATGATGTTTTTAATTAAATAAATAATGAGCTGTTGAACACTCATAAGAGTTATATTAAGTATGTTACATAACATTATTTGACATGTCTATTTGTCTGCCTATAGTTTTCCTCCAGCTGATCCAGACAGACTGCAGTGACGTCCAACATGAGACAAAGAGCTGGACTCGCAGGACAATTTGAAGGTCTTCACTTCATCGCTGATTCCTTGTTACAGCCTGGATGTGTTAAGTTTAATATTATTGTTTTTCTAACTGTAAGACTGTGCTGTAAACTGTTAAACTATTGCTCAGGTAGGAGTAATGAGTTTTATTGTTAAAATTATTATGATTAACGATCAACTGTTACGATTTGCTCGTTCTTTGTCTGGGGATCCTAGTGAGATCCCTCCCACTCTCTTCCTTATTTGATGCTGGCTTTCAGGTGGAGCTGGGAGGGGTCTGCTGCCTGTACCTGCCCTTCAGTTTGTAGAAGGGCGTAAAGGACGACCCTTCTCAGTGTCTCTCTCTCTCAGCCAGGCCTACTGCATCCTCCTCATCCTGTTTGGTTTGTTGTACCCTGCATGACATCAAACTCACACCCATCCAGTCAGAAGGAACCAGGCCTTAAATGACTATTTGAGTTGTGCTTTTTGTTATAGCTGCTGCTCATGGTAGTAAAGACATGCTACTTAGTAAAGACATTCGCGACGTAAGTCGCGAATACTTTCATACCTGTCTTGACCTGACCATTACTTTTTGTAGTCAAACATGGATTATATTATGACTATATGAACAGGTGATCATTAAAGCATCATAGCATCTTAGTATAATTGCATTGTAGCATCTTAGCATCGTAGCAACATAGTATCTTAGCTTTGTAGCATCTTAGTATCATAGCATCTTAGTATCTTGGCATAGTAGCATCATCATAGCATCGTACTATCACAGCAATATAGCATGGTATCGCAGACTGCTGCGGCCACTGCATCACTCTCGCGATTTCCCGCAGGGGAATTGTCTAGTTATTATTAAACTTTTTCCTACGGCCGATTTTCGAAACCTTTCAACTCAAATACCGTTCGTCGCACACAGACACAAAATACGTCAAAACGTGCGTCTCGATCGGACTCGGTGTGCTTCTATACAGTTCTTTCAAACAAGATTTTTTCGCGACGTAGTCGCGAAAAAACTGCGACAAATTTCCCAATTGAAATGAATGGAGAAGCCCGAAAAAAAAAATATTTCAACAGACATTTTCAACAATGAACTGCTCTGGCATACTTTAACCGAGAGACTTCATTTAAACTTTAAAACGTAGGTACTCTTGCCTTCTCTTCAGAGATTCACTTCACTTGTCGACAACTTTTACCGTTTTTAAACTATGAAGCCTCAGAGTTGTGTAGGTTTTTACTCAAATTTCAGGGTTTATAATGGGTGTGTATTGCGCGGAATGTTTGTGCTAGAGTGGATGACATCATCAGCTAGAGTGAGGAGGGGAGAAGAAAGTTAGTCAAAAAACTGCACAGAAACTGCTCCCGTGGCCACAAATTTCACACGACAGACATAATTTATACATAGAAACGTAGGAAAATGTGTCTTCTCACTCAAATTCGTCTGCTAAAGCTGTAAGTCTTATAGTTTTGGCGTCAGACACAAAGATGCGCCAGCAACACCCACCCACAGCTCCATAGACTGCCATGTTAAAAAGGCAGGGAAATTTCTGGAGGAAAGCAGACGTAACCTTTCTTTGAATCGCTTAGAATAGGTCACATTTCTTCATTTTACCCACAAATTACACATCTAGACGTTCAGGAAAGCCTCAAGATGCCCAAAGTTAAGTCGGTTCAATGATTGGAAATACGGTTTGGCCACAAGTCCTTCCTGTTCGAGGCGATTTTTCAGCATTTTCTCTCTCTTTCCCCGTCTTCCAACTGACATTCTAACAGGAGCAGTTGACCCTGGTAGCCATGACAACCAGACCCCAACCAGCTTACACACGTTCACACACGCAGCTGCTGGGGACGAGAGGCGGGAAAAGAGCTCTCAGTGGAAAACATGATCTGCCAAAACATTAAAACCCCCCAAACCATTACTGCAGTACTGTAGGGGGCCAGAACCTGACATTGTGACCTTTTCCTTTATTTTAAACACAAATTATATCTGGCTGCTTTGCTGAAACTCCTGACACAACATCCCTGACCCGTTTCCTTCATCTTATTAGGTCAGTGAATAGCTAAACTGCTAACAGACGCTAACGACTAGCCGCCCAGTGATTTAGCCGACGACTAGCCTTCCAGCATAGCTCATGTATGTTAGCAAGCTAGCGGAGCTAACGGAGCTAGCTAGCCGCTACCTTAACGCCGCGGACTCAACCGCGGAGTTAGCCTCGAGCTAACCGCTAACT
The DNA here is from genome assembly GCF_963514085.1 of Chelon labrosus. Taxonomy (NCBI): domain Eukaryota; kingdom Metazoa; phylum Chordata; class Actinopteri; order Mugiliformes; family Mugilidae; genus Chelon; species Chelon labrosus. Next base: position 38,336,070 of record NC_140337.1, on the reverse strand, counting down.
AACCGCTAGCTAACCGGGATTTAACCGCGGACCCGCGGGAGTTAAACACGAATTAGCCGCGGCAGTTCGCCGTGAGCTAACGCGGAGGCTAGTGGGGTTAGCCGCCGGCTAATTCGCCGCCTTGCTAGCGGGTGCTTATCACAGTAATAATGTTGAAGTTTTACAATTTAAAGGGAAGATATTTTTAAACTGTGTCAAACTGAAAAATATATTATTCCACCACATAAAGTAGGAAACATTTATGGCTTGCAACAACATTAATGACAGTATATATATATAATTGGAGTAATTTAATATAATATGATGTTTTTAATTAAATAAATAATGAGCTGTTGAACACTCATAAGAGTTATATTCAGTATGTTACATAACATTATTTGACATGTCTATTTGTCTGCCTATAGTTTTCCTCCAGCTGATCCAGACAGACTGCAGTGACGTCCAACATGAGACAAAGAGCTGGACTCGCAGGACAATTTGAAGGTCTTCACTTCATCGCTGATTCCTTGTTACAGCCTGGATGTGTTAAGTTTAATATTATTGTTTATCTAACTGTAAGACTGTGCCGTAAACTGTTCAACTATTGCTCAGGTAGGAGTAATGAGTTTTATTGTTAAAATTATTATGATTAACGATCAATTGTTACGATTTGCTCGTTCTTTGTCTGGGGATCCTAGTGAGATCCCTCCCACTCTCTTCCTTATTTGATGCTGGCTTTCAGGTGGAGCTGGGAGGGCTCTGCTGCCTGTACCTGCCCTTCAGTTTGTAGAAGGCGAAGCATAAAGGACGACCCTTCTCAGTGTCTCTCTCTCTCAGCCAGGCCTACTGCATCCTCCTCATCCTGTTTGGTTTGTTGTACCCTGCATGACATCAAACTCACACCCATCCAGTCAGAAGGAACCAGGCCTTAAATGACTATTTGAGTTGTGCTTTTTGTTATAGCTGCTGCTCATGGTAGTAAAGACATGCTACTTAGTAAAGACATTCGCGACGTAAGTCGCGAATACTTTCATACCTGTCTTGACCTGACCATTACTTTTTGTAGTCAAACATGAAATTATTTGCAACGTTAGTCGCAAATATTTTCACCAGGATTATATTATGACTATATGAACAGGTGATCATTAAAGCATCATAGCATCTTAGTATAATTGCATTGTAGCATCTTAGCATCGTAGCAACATAGTATCTTAGCTTTGTAGCATCTTAGTATCATAGCATCTTAGTATCTTAGCATCATAGCATTGTAGTAGCATCTCGGCATAGTAGCATCATCATAGCATCGTAGCATCGTACTGTCGCAGCAATATAGCATGGTATCGCAGACTGCTGCGGCCACTGCATCACTCTCGCGATTTCCCGCAGGGGAATTGTCTAGTTAGTGATGCAGTGCTACGCAATGCAAACTATTGACCCCCCTCATAGCAAAGCTATGGGGGTCAATAGTTTGCAGTGCGAAGCACTGCAAACTATTGTTCTTCACTACGTTTTTCTTCTTATTATTATTATTATTAAACTTTTTCCTACGCATTTTCGAAACCTTTCAACTCAAATACCGTTCGTCGCACACAGACACAAAATACATCAAAACGTGCGTCTCGATCGGACTCGGTGTGCTTCTATACAGTTCTTTCAAACAAGATTTTTTCGCGACGTAGTCGCGAAAAAACTGCGACAAATTTCCCTATTGAAATGAATGGAGAAGCCCGAAAAAAAAAATAATTCAACAGACATTTTCAACAATGAACTGCTCTGGCATACTTTAACCGAGAGACTTCATTTAAACTTTAAAACGTAGGTACTCTTGCCTTCTCTTCAGAGATTCACTTCACTTAGCGACAACTTTTACCGTTTTTAAACTATGAAGCCTCAGAGTTGTGTAGGTTTTTACTCAAATTTCAGGGTTTATAATGGGTGTGTATTGCGCGGAATGTTTGTGCTAGAGTGGATGACATCATCAGCTAGAGTGAGGAGGGGAGAAGAAAGTTAGTCAAAAAACTGCACAGAAACTGCTCCCGTGGCCACAAATTTCACACGACAGACATAATTTATACATAGAAACGTAGGAAAATGTGTCTTCTCACTCAAATTCGTCTGCTAAAGCTGTCAGTCTTATAGTTTTGGCGTCAGACACAAAGATGCGCCAGCAACACCCACCCACAGCTCCATAGACTGCCATGTTAAAAAGGCAGGGAAATTTCTGGAGGAAAGCAGACGTAACCTTTCTTTGAATCGCTTTGAATAGGTCACATTTCTTCATTTTACCTACAAATTACACATCTAGACGTTCAGGAAAGCCTCAAGATGCCCAAAGTTAAGTCGGTTCAATGATTGGAAATACGGTTTGGCCACAAGTCCTTCCTGTTCGAGGCGATTTTTCAGCATTTTCTCTCTCTTTCCCCGTCTTCCAACTGACATTCTAACAGGAGCAGTTGACCCTGGTAGCCATGACAACCAGACCCCAACCAGCTTACACACGTTCACACACGCAGCTGCTGGGGACGAGAGGCGGGAAAAGAGCTCTCAGTGGAAAACATGATCTGCCAAAACATTAAAACCCCCCAAACCATTACTGCAGTACTGTAGGGGGCCAGAACCTGACATTATGACCTTTTCCTTTATTTTAAACACAAATTATATCTGGCTGCTTTGCTGAAACTCCTGACACAACATCCCTGACCCGTTTCCTTCATCTTATTAGGTCAGTGAATAGCTAAACTGGTAACAGACGCTAACGACTAGCCGCCCAGTGATTTAGCCGACGACTAGCCTTCCAGCATAGCGCATGTATGTTAGCATGCTAGCGGAGCTAACGGAGCTAGCTAGCCGCTAACTTAACGCCGCGGACTCAACCGCGGAGTTAGCCTCGAGCTAACCGCGGGCTAGCCTCAAGCTAACCGCGAGCTAACCGGGATTTAACCGCTAGCTAACCGGGATTTAACCGCGGACCCGCGGGAGTTAAACACGAATTAGCCGCGGCAGTTAGCCGTGAGCTAACGCGGGGGCTAGTGGGGTTAGCCGCCGGCTAATTCGCCGCCTTGCTAGCGGGTGCTTATCACAGTAATAATGTTGAAGTTTTACAATTTAAAGGGAAGATATTTTTAAATTAAACTGTGTCAAACTGAAAAATATATTATTCCACCACATAAAGTAGGAAACATTTATGGCTTGCAACAACATTAATGACAGTATATATATATATAATTGGAGTAATTTAATATAATATGATGTTTTTAATTAAATAAATAATGAGCTGTTGAACACTCATAAGAGTTATATTCAGTATGTTGCATAACATTATTTGACATGTCTATTTGTCTGCCTATAGTTTTCCTCCAGCTGATCCAGACAGACTGCAGTGACGTCCAACATGAGACAAAGAGCTGGACTCGCAGGACAATTTGAAGGTCTTCACTTCATCGCTGATTCCTTGTTACAGCCTGGATGTGTTAAGTTTAATATTGATGTTTTTCTAACTGTAAGACTGTGCCGTAAACTGTTAAACTATTGCTCAGGTAGGAGTAATGAGTTTTATTGTTAAAATTATTATGATTAACGACCAAATTGTAATAATTGATCGTTAATCATAATAATTCACCTGTTCATATAGTCATAATATAATCCTGGTGGGGGTGTGACGATCCCTCCCACTCTCTTCCTTATTTGATGCTGGCTTTCAGGTGGAGCTGGGAGGGCTCTGCTGCCTGTACCTGCCCTTCAGTTTGTAGAAGGGCGTAAAGGACGACCCTTCTCAGTGTCTCTCTCTCTCAGCCAGGCCTACTGCATCCTCCTCATCCTGTTTGGTTTGTTGTACCCTGCATGACATCAAACTCACACCCATCCAGTCAGAAGGAACCAGGCCTTAAATGACTATTTGAGTTGTGCTTTTTGTTATAGCTGCTGCTCATGGTAGTAAAGACATGCTACTTAGTAAAGACATTCGCGATACTTTCATACCTGTCTTGACGTGACCATTACTTTTTGTAGTCAAACATGGATTATATTATGACTATATGAACAGGTGATCATTAAAGCGTCATAGCATGGTAGCATCATGGTAGCATCATTAAAGCATCTTAGCATCATAGCATTGTAGCATCATTAAAGCATCTTAGCAGTGTAGTATCTTAGCATCATAGCATCTTAGTATAAGGAAAACACACACTTTATGACAACTACAGATGTTTAACGTGTCTGCTTTGTTATTAGCTTGTTGCTTACATTTACTTATAACATTTGAAAGACATTTCAATTTTTTTGCATTGTCTTTGATAGGATTAAAGGGTTCCTGTGCTTCGACAGCTGAGAGTGATCATCGTTGATTCATCGCCCTCAACCATCGCAGAGCAGTATCGCCACCTCACCCACACACATACATTCACCACACCTTCATCTACACAGATTTAATTTAAGTATAACATATTACATTAATTTGTCTTAGATTAGATTATTTTACATTAGGTAGTTAGAGTTTAGGTAAAGGTTAGGGTTTAGGTTAGTTTGATAGGTTTGATAGCCTGTTAAGCTTTGAAAAGTATTTTGTCTTGTTTTTTTTTTCTGTCTATTTTTTGTCAGCAGGATGCCTAGGAAGTCCAGACGTTCCATGGCGGTGAAGCAGCGCTGGATGAGGCTCGACCTGGAGGAGCTGAGGTCCACCCCTTCCCCCCTGGAGGTATTTACACAGTCGATAAGCTTCTGTGCCACAATGACATCTGTCTGCGTGAAAATGGCTCTAGAAATGTTACATCTATTGTTTTCTCCTTAACTGCTGAGTTCTGTATGTGTTTGGTCTTAACGTTTCATCAGACGTCCCCCCCGGCCGGAGAGGAGCCTTCCCACCGACCCTGCTCTCAAGCTCGTCCCCCCGTTCGTGCTCGTGAGTATCTCTCAATCATCAATAAATTAATTCATTCATTCAGCATTGTAGCATCTTAGCATCGTAGCAACATAGTATCTTAGCTTTGTAGCATCTTAGTATCATAGCATCTTAGTATCTTAGCATCATAGCATTGTAGTAGCATCTTGGCATAGTAGCATCATCATAGCATCGTAGCATCGTACTGTCGCAGCAATATAGCATGGTATCGCAGACTGCTGCGGCCACTGCATCACTCTCGCGATTTCCCGCAGGGGAATTGTCTAGTTAGTGATGCAGTGCCTGCAATGCAAACTATTGACCCCTCTCATAGCAAAGCTATGGGGGTCAATAGTTTGCAGTGCGAAGCACTGCAAACTATTGTTCTTCACTACGTTTTTCTTCTTATTATTATTATTATTATTATTAAACTTTTTCCTACGGCCGATTTTCGAAACCTTTCAACTCAAATACCGTTCGTCGCACACAGACACAAAATACGTCAAAACGTGCGTCTCGATCGGACTCGGTGTGCTTCTATACAGTTCTTTCAAACAAGATTTTTTCGCGACGTAGTCGCGAAAAAACTGCGACAAATTTCCCAATTGAAATGAATGGAGAAGCCCGAAAAAAAAAATATTTCAACAGACATTTTCAACAATGAACTGCTCTGGCATACTTTAACCGAGAGACTTCATTTAAACTTTAAAACGTAGGTACTCTTGCCTTCTCTTCAGAGATTCACTTCACTTGTCGACAACTTTTACCGTTTTTAAACTATGAAGCCTCAGAGTTGTGTAGGTTTTTACTCAAATTTCAGGGTTTATAATGGGTGTGTATTGCGCGGAATGTTTGTGCTAGAGTGGATGACATCATCAGCTAGAGTGAGGAGGGGAGAAGAAAGTTAGTCAAAAAACTGCACAGAAACTGCTCCCGTGGCCACAAATTTCACACGACAGACATAATTTATACATAGAAACGTAGGAAAATTTGTCTTCTCACTCAAATTCGTCTGCTAAAGCTGTAAGTCTTATAGTTTTGGCGTCAGACACAAAGATGCGCCAGCAACACCCACCCACAGCTCCATAGACTGCCATGTTAAAAAGGCAGGGAAATTTCTGGAGGAAAGCAGACGTAACCTTTCTTTGAATCGCTTTAATAGGTCACATTTCTTCATTTTACCCACAAACTGCATATGTAGACGTTCAGGAAAGCCTCAAGATGCCCAAAGTTAAGTCGGTTCAATGATTGGAAATACGGTTTGGCCACAAGTCCTTCCTGTTTGAGGCGATTTTTCAGCATTTTCTCTCTCTCTCCCCGTCTTCCAACTGACATTCGAACAGGAGCAGTTGACCCTGGTAGCCATGACAACCAGACCCCAACCAGCTTACACACGTTCACACACGCAGCTGCTGGGGACGAGAGGCGGGAAAAGAGCTCTCAGTGGAAAACATGATCTGCCAAAACATTAAAACCCCCCAAACCATTACTGCAGTACTGTAGGGGGCCAGAACCTGACATTATGACCTTTTCCTTTATTTTAAACACAAATTATATCTGGCTGCTTTGCTGAAACTCCTGACACAACATCCCTGACCCGTTTCCTTCATCTTATTAGGTCAGTGAATAGCTAAACTGCTAACAGACGCTAACGACTAGCCGCCCAGTGATTTAGCCGACGACTAGCCTTCCAGCATAGCTCATGTATGTTAGCAAGCTAGCGGAGCTAACGGAGCTAGCTAGCCGCTACCTTAACGCCGCGGACTCAACCGCAGAGTTAGCCTCGAGCTAACCGCTAACTAACCGCTAGCTAACCGGGATTTAACCGCGGACCCGCGGGAGTTAAACACGAATTAGCCGCGGCAGTTCGCCGTGAGCTAACGCGGAGGCTAGTGGGGTTAGCCGCCGGCTAATTCGCCGCCTTGCTAGCGGGTGCTTATCACAGTAATAATGTTGAAGTTTTACAATTTAAAGGGAAGATATTTTTAAATTAAACTGTGTCAAACTGAAAAATATATTATTCCACCACATAAAGTAGGAAACATTTATGGCTTGCAACAACATTAATGACAGTATATATATAATTGGAGTAATTTAATATAATATGATGTTTTTAATTAAATAAATAATGAGCTGTTGAACACTCATAAGAGTTATATTAAGTATGTTACATAACATTATTTGACATGTCTGTTTGTCTGCCTATAGTTTTCCTCCAGCTGATCCAGACAGACTGCAGTGACGTCCAACATGAGACAAAGAGCTGGACTCGCAGGACAATTTGAAGGTCTTCACTTCATCGCTGATTCCTTGTTACAGCCTGGATGTGTTAAGTTTAATATTATTGTTTATCTAACTGTAAGACTGTGCCGTAAACTGTTAAACTATTGCTCAGGTAGGAGTAATGAGTTTTATTGTTAAAATTATTATGATTAACGATCAATTGTTACGATTTGCTCGTTCTTTGTCTGGGGATCCTAGTGAGATCCCTCCCACTCTCTTCCTTATTTGATGCTGGCTTTCAGGTGGAGCTGGGAGGGGTCTGCTGCCTGTACCTGCCCTTCAGTTTGTAGAAGGGCGTAAAGGACGACCATTTCTCAGTGTCTCTCTCTCTCAGCCAGGCCTACTGCATCCTCCTCATCCTGTTTGGTTTGTTGTACCCTGCATGACATCAAACTCACACCCATCCAGTCAGAAGGAACCAGGCCTTAAATGACTATTTGAGTTGTGCTTTTTGTTATAGCTGCTGCTCATGGTAGTAAAGACATGCTACTTAGTAAAGACATTCGCGACGTAAGTATACGAATACTTTCATACCTGTCTTGACCTGACTATTACTTTTTGTAGTCAAACATGAAATTATTTGCAACGTAAGTCGCAAATATTTTCACCAGGATTATATTATGACTATATGAATAGGTGATCATTAAAGCATCATAGCATCTTAGTATAATTGCATTGTAACATCTTAGCATCGTAGCAACATAGTATCTTAGCTTTGTAGCATCTTAGTATCATAGCATCTTAGTATCTTAGCATCATAGCATTGTAGTAGCATCTTGGCATAGTAGCATCATCGTAGCATCGTACTATCACAGCAATATAGCATGGTATCGCAGACTGCTGCGGCCACTGCATCACTCTCGCGATTTCCCGCAGGGGAATTGTCTAGTTATTATTAAACTTTTTCCTACGCATTTTCGAAACCTTTCAACTCAAATACCGTTCGTCGCACACAGACACAAAACACATCAAAACGTGCGTCTCGATCGGACTCGGTGTGCTTCTATACAGTTCTTTCAAACAAGATTTTTTCGCGACGTAGTCGCGAAAAAACTGCGACAAATTTCCCTATTGAAATGAATGGAGAAGCCCGAAAAAAAAAAAAATTCAACAGATATTTTCAACAATGAACTGCTCTGGCATACTTTAACCGAGAGACTTCATTTAAACTTTAAAACGTAGGTACTCTTGCCTTCTCTTCAGAGATTCACTTCACTTAGCGACAACTTTTACCGTTTTTAAACTATGAAGCCTCAGAGTTGTGTAGGTTTTTACTCAAATTTCAGGGTTTATAATGGGTGTGTATTGCGCGGAATGTTTGTGCTAGAGTGGATGACATCATCAGCTAGAGTGAGGAGGGGAGAAGAAAGTTAGTCAAAAAACTGCACAGAAACTGCTCCCGTGGCCACAAATTTCACACGACAGACATAATTTATACATAGAAACGTAGGAAAATGTGTCTTCTCACTCAAATTCGTCTGCTAAAGCTGTAAGTCTTATAGTTTTGGCGTCAGACACAAAGATGCGCCAGCAACACCCACCCACAGCTCCATAGACTGCCATGTTAAAAAGGCAGGGAAATTTCTGGAGGAAAGCAGACGTAACCTTTCTTTGAATCGCTTTGAATAGGTCACATTTCTTCATTTTACCTACAAATTACACATCTAGACGTTCAGGAAAGCCTCAAGATGCCCAAAGTTAAGTCGGTTCAATGATTGGAAATACGGTTTGGCCACAAGTCCTTCCTGTTCGAGGCGATTTTTCAGCATTTTCTCTCTCTTTCCCCGTCTTCCAACTGACATTCTAACAGGAGCAGTTGACCCTGGTAGCCATGACAACCAGACCCCAACCAGCTTACACACGTTCACACACGCAGCTGCTGGGGACGAGAGGCGGGAAAAGAGCTCTCAGTGGAAAACATGATCTGCCAAAACATTAAAACCCCCCAAACCATTACTGCAGTACTGTAGGGGGCCAGAACCTGACATTATGACCTTTTCCTTTATTTTAAACACAAATTATATCTGGCTGCTTTGCTGAAACTCCTGACACAACATCCCTGACCCGTTTCCTTCATCTTATTAGGTCAGTGAATAGCTCAACTGGTAACAGACGCTAACGACTAGCCGCCCAGTGATTTAGCCGACGACTAGCCTTCCAGCATAGCTCATGTATGTTAGCAAGCTAGCGGAGCTAACGGAGCTAGCTAGCCGCTACCTTAACGCCGCGGACTCAACCGCGGAGTTAGCCTCGAGCTAACCGCTAACTAACCGCTAGCTAACCGGGATTTAACCGCGGACCCGCGGGAGTTAAACACGAATTAGCCGCGGCAGTTCGCCGTGAGCTAACGCGGAGGCTAGTGGGGTTAGCCGCCGGCTAATTCGCCGCATTGCTAGCGGGTGCTTATCACAGTAATAATGTTGAAGTTTTACAATTTAAAGGGAAGATATTTTTAAATTAAACTGTGTCAAACTGAAAAATATATTATTCCACCACATAAAGTAGGAAACATTTATGGCTTGCAACAACATTAATGACAGTATATATATAATTGGAGTAATTTAATATAATATGATGTTTTTAATTAAATAAATAATGAGCTGTTGAACACTCATAAGAGTTATATTAAGTATGTTACATAACATTATTTGACATGTCTATTTGTCTGCCTATAGTTTTCCTCCAGCTGATCCAGACAGACTGCAGTGACGTCCAACATGAGACAAAGAGCTGGACTCGCAGGACAATTTGAAGGTCTTCACTTCATCGCTGATTCCTTGTTACAGCCTGGATGTGTTAAGTTTAATATTGATGTTTTTCTAACTGTAAGACTGTGCCGTAAACTGTTAAACTAATTGCTCAGGTAGGAGTAATGAGTTTTATTGTTAAAATTATTATGATTAACGATCAATTATTAGGATTTGCTCGTTCTTTGTCTGGGGATCCTAGTGAGGACAGCCCTCTTAAAGGTGGGGGTGTGACGATCCCTCCCACTCTCTTCCTTATTTGATGCTGGCTTTCAGGTGGAGCTGGGAGGGGTCTGCTGCCTGTACCTGCCCTGCAGTTTGTAGAAGGGCGTAAAGGACGACCCTTCTCAGTGTCTCTCTCTCTCAGCCAGGCCTACTGCATCCTCCTCATCCTGTTTGGTTTGTTGTACCCTGCATGACATCAAACTCACACCCATCCAGTCAGTAGGAACCAGGCCTTAAATGACTATTTGAATGCTATGATGCTAAGATGCTACAATGCTATGATGCTAAGATGCTTTAATGATGCTACCATGCTATAATGCTTTAATGATGCTACAATGCTATGATGCATTGTAGTATCTTAGCATCATAGCATCTTAGTATAATTGCATTGTAGCATCTTAGCATCGTAGCAACATAGTATCTTAGCTTTGTAGCATCTTAGTATCATAGCATCTTAGTATCTTAGCATCATAGCATTGTAGCATCTTGGCATAGTAGCATCATCATAGCATCGTAGCATCGTACTATCACAGCAATATAGCATGGTATCGCAGACTGCTGCGGCCACTGCATCACTCTCGCGATTTCCCGCAGGGGAATTGTCTAGTTATTATTAAACTTTTTCCTACGGCCGATTTTCGAAACCTTTCAACTCAAATACCGTTCGTCGCACACAGACACAAAATACATCAAAACGTGCGTCTCGATCGGACTCGGTGTGCTTCTATACAGTTCTTTCAAACAAGATTTTTTCGCGACGTAGTCGCGAAAAAACTGCGACAAATTTCCCAATTGAAATGAATGGAGAAGCCCGAAAAAAAAAAAATTCAACAGACATTTTCAACAATGAACTGCTCTGGCATACTTTAACCGAGAGACTTCATTTAAACTTTAAAGCGTAGGTACTCTTGCCTTCTCTTCAGAGATTCACTTCACTTGTCGACAACTTTTACCGTTTTTAAACTATGAAGCCTCAGAGTTGTGTAGGTTTTTACTCAAATTTCAGGGTTTATAATGGGTGTGTATTGCGCGGAATGTTTGTGCTAGAGTGGATGACATCATCAGCTAGAGTGAGGAGGGGAGAAGAAAGTTAGTCAAAAAACTGCACAGAAACTGCTCCCGTGGCCACAAATTTCACACGACAGACATAATTTATACATAGAAACGTAGGAAAATGTGTCTTCTCACTCAAATTCGTCTGCTAAAGCTGTAAGTCTTATAGTTTTGGCGTCAGACACAAAGATGCGCCAGCAACACCCACCCACAGCTCCATAGACTGCCATGTTAAAAAGGCAGGGAAATTTCTGGAGGAAAGCAGACGTAACCTTTCTTTGAATCGCTTAGAATAGGTCACATTTCGTCATTTTACACACAAACTGCATATGTAGACGTTCAGGAAAGCCTCAAGATGCCCAAAGTTAAGTCGGTTCAATGATTGGAAATACGGTTTGGCCACAAGTCCTTCCTGTTCGAGGTGATTTTTCAGCATTTTCTCTCTCTTTCCCCGTCTTCCAACTGACATTCTAACAGGAGCAGTTGACCCTGGTAGCCATGACAACCAGACCCCAACCAGCTTACACACGTTCACACACGCAGCTGCTGGGGACGAGAGGCGGGAAAAGAGCTCTCAGTGGAAAACATGATCTGCCAAAACATTAAAACCCCCCAAACCATTACTGCAGTACTGTAGGGGGCCAGAACCTGACATTATGACCTTTTCCTTTATTTTAAACACAAATTATATCTGGCTGCTTTGCTGAAACTCCTGACACAACATCCCTGACCCGTTTCCTTCATCTTATTAGGTCAGTGAATAGCTAAACTGCTAACAGACGCTAACGACTAGCCGCCCAGTGATTTAGCCGACGACTAGCCTTCCAGCATAGCTCATGTATGTTAGCAAGCTAGCGGTGCTAACGGAGCTAGCTAGCCGCTAGCTTAACGCCGCGGACTCAACCGCGGAGTTAGCCTCGAGCTAACCGCTAGCTAACCGGGATTTAACCGTGGACCCGCGGGAGTTAAACACGAATTAGCCGCGGCAGTTAGCCGTGAGCTAACGCGGAGGCTAGTGGGGTTAGCCGCCGGCTAATTCGCCACGTTGCTAGCGGGTGCTTATCACAGTAATAATGTTGAAGTTTTACAATTTAAAGGGAAGATATTTTTAAATTAAACTGTGTCAAACTGAAAAATATATTATTCCACCACATAAAGTAGGAAACATTTATGGCTTGCAACAACATTAATGACAGTATATATATATAATTGGAGTAATTTAATATAATATGATGTTTTTAATTAAATAAATAATGAGCTGTTGAACACTCATAAGAGTTATATTAAGTATGTTACATAACATTATTTGACATGTCTATTTGTCTGCCTATAGTTTTCCTCCAGCTGATCCAGACAGACTGCAGTGACGTCCAACATGAGACAAAGAGCTGGACTCGCAGGACAATTTGAAGGTCTTCACTTCATCGCTGATTCCTTGTTACAGCCTGGATGTGTTAAGTTTAATATTGATGTTTTTCTAACTGTAAGACTGTGCCGTAAACTGTTAAACTAATTGCTCAGGTAGGAGTAATGAGTTTTATTGTTAAAATTATTATGATTAACGATCAATTATTAGGATTTGCTCGTTCTTTGTCTGGGGATCCTAGTGAGGACAGCCCTCTTAAAGGTGGGGGTGTGACGATCCCTCCCACTCTCTTCCTTATTTGATGCTGGCTTTCAGGTGGAGCTGGGAGGGGTCTGCTGCCTGTACCTGCCCTGCAGTTTGTAGAAGGGCGTAAAGGACGACCCTTCTCAGTGTCTCTCTCTCTCAGCCAGGCCTACTGCATCCTCCTCATCCTGTTTGGTTTGTTGTACCCTGCATGACATCAAACTCACACCCATCCAGTCAGTAGGAACCAGGCCTTAAATGACTATTTGAATGCTATGATGCTAAGATGCTACAATGCTATGATGCTAAGATGCTTTAATGATGCTACCATGCTATAATGCTTTAATGATGCTACAATGCTATGATGCATTGTAGTATCTTAGCATCATAGCATCTTAGTATAATTGCATTGTAGCATCTTAGCATCGTAGCAACATAGTATCTTAGCTTTGTAGCATCTTAGTATCATAGCATCTTAGTATCTTAGCATCATAGCATTGTAGCATCTTGGCATAGTAGCATCATCATAGCATCGTAGCATCGTACTATCACAGCAATATAGCATGGTATCGCAGACTGCTGCGGCCACTGCATCACTCTCGCGATTTCCCGCAGGGGAATTGTCTAGTTTCTTCTCCACTGCTGTTCGGTTTTTGGAAGATTTGAACATCAACCAACACTGCTTCTTCTAGGCCGGTTAGCAATCACAGAAATTGATGAAAGCTGAGCCATTTTACTCTTGTTAATACCAAATAGGTGAAGTGCAAAATGTTAAATGAATGAAAGCAAATAAATAGAACTATCAGCATGTGAATACTGTGGTAGTGGCCTGAGTTTAATCACACATTTTATAGGATACTTTTTAAAGTATAGCGTACTATTTATTTATTTTTATGTATTATTTATAATTATACAGTCTTCATAGAGATTAGATTCTGTTATTAAGTCTATTAATTTGACATCTATTCTAGGCCAATTATCACCAAAAGTGTATTTTTATCTAGCTTTTAGGATCAACCAATCACACCTCTTGAAATGATGACTCATACCTAGCAACGGGGTCAACCACACCTCCTCACTAAGATAAGAGTTTCTGTCCATTCCTTGCTAAGAGTTCTCTAAGAATTTTCTGGAATCACTCCTAAGCTAAGGCTCCTAGCTAGGAATGTTTAGGCTAAGATAGGAGCTCTCTGAGGGGATTCTTAGAATCTTTAGGAATACGGGCCCAGGTCTAGAGAGACGTGGCAAGCTGCATTTTAAAAAGGACAGAAGGACTGGGGCTGGACAGTGCACTGTTTTTAATGGATCCAAAGGTTTTAAATGTGTCTTTTTTACCTCCTTTTTATAAAGCACTTTTTAAAACATGGAGTATTTTATCCTGGAAAAACCTTGAACAGACAAGTTCTCTTCACTGGCTGCTAGTAGAACCTCTCATCAAAGGAGCTCTGAGGCAGCTGGTTCACTCTCATGGCCTGGTGGATGACTCCAGGCAGTTCACATGGTCCCATTCTAGAAAAGATAGGGTCTCCTTAACCAGACTTGACCATTTTTATTGTTTGAAGCAACATTTTAATATTTTTAAAATGTGTAGAATCATGCCAGTTGGGTTTACAGATCATTCCCTGCTTTTATGTCATGTTTATATTAGAAACATTTTACCTAAGAGTGCATACTGGCATTTTAACTCAGTTTTAGCTTTTGATAAGAGGTTTAAAGATGTTCTTAGTTACTTCTGGAGTGGCTTCAGACAGAGAAAATGCAGAGACAGTAGTGGGACCATGGGAAGATAGAAATGAAGCTCTTGTGTCAGCAGCACACACTCAATGTCACAAGAGACGAGGACAGAAGAGACAAGGACACAAGAATGTGATCCACCCTCTCCTGTCAGACACAGGGCAGGAACTGACAGAACCTGGACAGATCAGAAGGAGAGCTGTTGGTTTTTATTCCTCTTTGTACTCCAGTGAATATGAAGAGGATGAGCCATTGTGTCAAGAGTTCTGCAGCGAGCTGCCTCAGGTCTCTGAGGAGACCAACTCACAGCTGGAGAGGCCTTTACAGCTGCAGGAACTTCACGGCGCTCTGCAGAGCATGCAGGGGTGGAGGGCTCCCGGCATCGATGGCCTGACTGTGGAGTTTTATAAAGCCTTCTGGGACATTTAATCAGCTGATCTTTTAGATGTTTTTAATGAAAGCATGGCCTCAGGTTCATTGCCACTGTCCTGCCACAGAGCCATAATCACTCTCCTGCCTAAGAAAGGAAACCTGCAGGACATTAAGAACTGGCGCCCTGTGTCTCTGCTTTGTATGGATTACAAGATCTTGTCCAAAGTCCTGGCCAACAGGCTGAGAGCGGCTGTCCATCAAGTCGTCCATCAGGACCAGGCATACTGTGTGCCCGGCAGGTCCATGGTAGATAATATCTACCTAATCCCAGATGTTTTGGAGGTCTCCAGCTCATTGGGTGTAGACTCTGGTCTGATTTCTCTGGATCAGGAAAAGGCTTTTGACCACGTTGAACACTGCTTCCTCTGGAAAACTATGGAGAAGTTTGGGTTCAGCACTGGAGGTATCCCGTTGATGCCGGGGGCCTTTCCTCCCTCCATGCTCTGCAGAGCCGTGAACAGTTCCTCCGGTTGTTATTGGACTCCCCATCTCAGCACTGATGTCTTCAGGAACCCGAGGAAGCCCTTCACTGTAAGACCTCAACAGATCCTCATCCTCTCTGTACTCGGATTTAAAAAGTTCTGAATAAAACCCTGTCGCCCGTTTCCTAATGTTGTTGAAGTCCTTCAGTTCTTGTCCTGAGGGAGAACGCAGAGCATGGATGAAGCGACTCTGTCCATTCTTCTTTTCCAAACCAAAGAAATATTTGGTTGGTGTGTCCATCAGTGTGCTGCTCTGGAACCGTGAGCGAACCAGTGCTCCTTGGGCCTTAGTGCCCAGTAGGTCTCTAAGAGCTAACTTTTTAGACTTGAGGTCTTCATCTTTGAAATGGAAATCATCCAACAGAGCAGTGTTAAAATGCCAGTATGCACCGCTGGACTTTAAATTAGAAAATAAAACATTACTAGTAACTAAAAAGTGATCAGTAAAACCAACAGGCATCATTCTGCAGTCTTTAAAAACATTAAAATGATGTTTAAAACAATAAAACCAATCCAGTCTAGCTAGAGAAATGACATTATCTCTAGTGTGGGCCCATGTGTACTGTCTTCTGTCTCCGTTCTTTCTTCTCCACACATCCACCATTTCATGCGTTTTCATTTTTTTTTTTAAAGCAACCTGTGACGCAGTATGTGGTTCTGAATGGTTCCTGTCTAATAAATAGTTCTCTGTTCAGTTAAAATCTCCTCCCAGAAATAAAAAATCTTCAACATTGACTTTATCTAAAACTGAACTTAAAACCTTTAAAAACAAAACTCTATCAGGTCCTGCTGTAGGAGCAGAAACATTTATAAAAGATCTACCTGTCCTCTGACCACCAGCAGTCTGCCCTCCACCACCTGCTCCACCTCTATAGACATACCTGATAGACTTTTAGAAAACAGGATAGCCCCCCCCCCCCCCCCCCCCCCACTAGTGGAGGTCTTATGGGTTATCACTACGTCCCCCTCCCATTCTCTCTTCCAGTCTGACTCAATGTCACTGTGAGTCTCCTGAACAAACATCATATCTGACTTTTTAAGTTTTATCAGCTCGTATAGCAGAGATCTTTTCTCTGAGTCTCTTCCTCCATTTATATTTAAAGTGCTCAGTTTAAAGTGGCTCATAGTGAAAATAATAAAAGTAGACAGAAGAATTCTAATCTACTAGCTCTATTCATCATCATCATCAAGGATTAATTCTTGTCTGAGTTTCTGAACTATCTTCTTCATCCTGTATATGTCTTGGTCAGTCAGTCCTCCTCTACCTTTACTGCTCAGGTTCAGTCTAAACGAGTTACAGAGCAGCTCTTTGTCTGAGAAATAATCTTCTAATTTTTCCAGCGCTGTAAGCTCTCCTGTTTCCTCGACTCCCGACCACTTTCTCCTCAGTTACTATCACTGTCCATCTCACAGTCCTCTGCAGACACCTCCCTGTTCACTGTTCCTTTCTTCTTCCACTACTGCTCTTGGTTTTTCTTTTTAACTGAGGAACCTTCATGTCCTCTTCATCTCCTTCCATCTCTACTTCACTTTCAAACAACATTTCACTCGTTCCATCCTCTTTGTTACCTTTTTGTTTTATTCCTCTCTGTCCTTTTAACCATCTTCTCCCAATTCTCATCTTTTCTTTTACCTGTTCTACTTTGATCCCCTTCACTCACCTGGCTGTCCTGTTGATTCTCATTTGTCTCATCCTGTCCTCCCTCACTCTTCTGACTGTCCTGTTGACTTCCTTCTGTCTCCTTCTGTCCTCCCTCATTCACCTGGCTGTTTTATTGACCCTCACCTGTCTCTACCTGTCCCCCCTCACTCACCTGGCTGTCCTGCTGTCCCTCACCTGCCTCCTCTCCTTCCACACTATCCTGAGTGCCTTCAGGACTCTTGTCAGCTGTTTCTGTTCCTCCATTTTGTCTTGTTGTGGACGATGTCTCTGGGCATGCTCTGATTAAATGTCCCTCTTTACCACAGCTGAAACATTTCATGTTATCTGATGTTACAAATATGACATAATCAAAGTCATCTACTCTGATTCTGAAGGCTAAATTCAGTTCTTCTTTCTTGTTAAGGATCATAAAGATCTGTCTCCTGTGAGACACCACGTGTTTCAGTAGAGGAGATTTACATCCAGAGTGAACCTTCTTCATCTGTGATACTATCTTTCCATGACGAGATAGTTCTCTGATTAATGTCTGGGGAACATTGGACAGCGTCACTTTTCTCTGGTGATATGAGAGGCGAGACAGGAATGAACGTATCCTTTATGATGATCACGTTCTCTACTACTGTGTTGTCTTCATCCACGGTGTCTACAAAAATCACCACAGCACTGTTCATCCTAGCAGCAGACTTCATGCAGTCATATCTCACCAGCTTCCCCACTGCCAGGCTGCAGTCCTCCACCCAACAAAGGAAAGACAACGCTACCTTAATGCTTCCTGGTTAGTTTAACTAACTCCATGGTGACCAGCAAGACGCTGGCCAGCCACCAACAACACACACAAACCCCTAAAACCCTAAATATACACACCACTGTCATACACAAATACACTAATATATATACACACCACTGTGACACAATAAATACCCTAATATATATACACACCACTGTGACGCAATAAATACACGAATATATATACACACCAATAACCTGAAAAGATTCAGATAATCGCTCTCCGCTCAGCGACCTCACTCCCTCCACTCAGAGAGAGAGAGAGAGAGAGAGAAAGAACAAAAGAGAAAGAAAGAAAGAAAGGATGAAAGGAATAAAGAAAGAAAGAGAAAAAAAACCCAAACCTCTGACATAGAGCTTCACTTGTTTCATCATTAGGATGTCTCCCTCCTTGTTGTAGACGGTGCAGGTGTAGGTCTTGTTGTCTCCATCTGTGAGGTATTTCAGGGTCAGACTGAGGTCTCCAGTATTCAGCAGGTCTTTATTCATCTTCGTTCTGTTTCTGTAAATCTGGTTCTGGTCTTCAAGATGGTCAGAGCCGTTCTGATACACATGGACCTTCCAGTATCTGTCCATCCACTCCACGTTAGTGTCTTCAGGCAGGTGAGCTGTGGTTTTGCAGGTCAGCTGGACAGACTCCACCCCTGAATCCACCTCCACCACCTGGGGGACTGAGAGGACAACAAATCCCATCATCAGCTGTAGAGACAGCAGCAGCAGCTCTGAGCACATTGAAGAGAAATATTTGGAGTGAAACATGTTTGACTGGTTCCAGTCTGAAATATGTCCCATTCTCCATTGAACAGAGACAAGTTGTTGTAGGTGGGTGATTTTAAATTTTAAATTTTAATTCCAATTTTATTTCTCTTGATGGTTTTATTATGATTGTTACTAGGCATCTGACCCGTTTTATTTCTGCTGTTGTTGTACAGCACCTTGTAACTTGTTTTGGAAAGGTGCTATATAAATAAAGTTATTATTATTAAAGTTATTAAGTTAAGAAGTGTAAACTACTGATGTATTAAATGTTAAATGTTCAACTATCTATTTATGAAGTGAATGAATGATTTCAGAACATTTCCCTGTGTCTTACCAGGTTCATTCCTTTTCATTCTTATTTCAGCAGCAGATTGTCTTTCTTGTCTTCTGGCTCATGTATGGTCGAGGGCCTTCTTACCCAAGAACAAACAGGAGCTCTCTAATTATTCATTAATGACACAAAAGTTCTTCAGTTGTGTGTACCATCAGTTTAGGAACTTCATGACAGACTTGAATCAATCAATCAAATTAAAGCTCTTTAATCCATTTATCTTTTCTACCTCATGTTCCTATGATCATTAATAAGATGAGTTTATTATCATTTATTGTCATTATCCAGAGACCTCTACAACCACATTAGAATAACTACGACTGAAGGTCAACTATAAAAAACACTTCAATGAATGAATGAGTGAATAAAGAAGATAAGATCAAATAATAATGTTCTCCAGAACTGTGTTAAGTAGTCAGGATGAGGTAACAGGTTAAATCCATTGTGGATGTTATGGTGACATTGTACATATAGTTAGTAATGCACATGTTAATTAGGAGCAGGGGAAGTTAGTGGCTCATCTAGAAGCTGAATGTCCTGATAACACATTTATTATCTCTGATGTTGAAGCTCCTGTATCTCCTTCCAGAGGGCAGCAGACTGAGCAGGTGGTGGTCACCAATGTCGGGACCTGAACCTGGTGGTGAGCTATGAAAGCTCACCATGCATAACCAAGTTGTGTCTTTGTCTTGGAAACAAAGAAAGCACCAGAAGTCTAAATCCCACAATCCTCCAGGTGTGAAAACTGACTTGTGCTTCACAGCTGTCTGGCATCCTGCACTTCATCTTCAACCTGAGTCTGAAGCAGGAAAGGATACCGGTGCTATGGAAAACATCCTGCGCCCATCCCATCTGGCCTCAACGACTTCAGACCGGTTGCACTGACGTCACATGTCATGAAGGTCCTGGAGAGACTCATCCGGGTTCAGCTGAGGCCCCTGGTGGACCCTCTTCAGTTTGCATATCAGCCTCATGTTGGTGTGGATGATGCTGTCATCTACCTGCTGCTCCGTGCTCTAGTGTTTTAGTACTCGAGGCCGGTCTCGAGACCGCATTTTCAAGGTCTTGGTCTTGTCTCGGAATCGACTGCATTTTTACTCTGTCTTGTCTCGGTCTCGGTCGAGCTGGACTCGGGATTTTTTGTCAAGACCAGTCGAGACTATGTGATTTGTAATGACGAGAGCAAATTAAACCACGGCCAACACGGGCTTGCATGGAAGGGCCAACATTTTTGCGGTGTGGACGTATTCAGTATCTGAGAAAGACCCACGGATAGCGATTTGCAAAATGTGTACTGCTGACATTTCAAGGGGGGCATCTGCAAAGAATTTCTCTACGACGGGTATAATTATCACCTGAATCCAAACATCCTGATCGCTATGAATATGAGAGGGATGCAGCACAGAAAAGGAAAATCCCTCCGAGCACGCCCCACTCCGTCTGTGGCGGACGTTTTTGAAAAGGTAAGGAAGTTTCCCAGTGATGGTGCCAAGGAAAAGGACATTACACAAAAGATTATGGAATTCATCATTGGTTCCCAAACGTTTTTGGCTGCATTAAACAAAAACTGCAGCAACTTTAAATGACCGTGAAGCTAACACAACCCTGTCATCATAACACAGCGGTTATGGAAATAAAATTAGAACGCCAGACATTTGAATTAAATTGCAATAAAGTCACACAGTCAATAGCTCATATGACCTGGAAGCTATTAAGCTAAAATGCTAATATTTGCATATAAAAATTTATAAAAAATACATTCAGAGATTTAAAAGGTCACAACAAGAGGTGTATCTCATGCAGCCCATGGTGGACTATGATCCCACACTGATTTAGAGTAAATAGATGACATGACCTGGAAGCTATTGAGCTAAAATGCTAATATTTACGTATAAAATTTGATAAAAGATATTCAGATTTAAAATGAAAACAACAACAACAAAAAAAACAAACAAACAAGAGGTGTATCTCATGCAGCCAGTGGAGGACCATGATCCCACACTAATTTGGAGTCAGTTGATCACATGAACTGGAAGCTATTAAGCTAAAATGCTAATATTTACATATAAAAATTATTAGAAAATATGCAGAGATTTAAAATGTAAAAAAAAAAAGTGTATCTCATGCAGCCCATGGAGCACTATGATCCCACACTGATTTGGAGTCAATTCATCACATGACCTGGAAACTATTGAGCTAAGATTCTAATATTTGCATATAAAAATTAATAAAAAATAGTTAGAGATTTCAAATGTAAAAACAACAGGTGTATCTCATGCAGCCCATGGAAGACTATGATCCCACACTGATTTGGAGTCAATAGGTCATATGACCTGGAAGCTATTGAGCTAAAATGCTAATATTTACATATAAAATTATTAGAAAATATGCAGAGATTTAAAAAGTCAAAAAAAGAGGTGTATCTCATGCAGCCCATGGAGGACTGTGATTCCACACTGATTTGGACTCAGTTGATCACATGAACTGGAAGCTATTGAGCTAAAATGCCTAAATTTACATATAAAAAATAACCGAAAATATGCAGAGATTTAAAATGTAAAAAAAAAAAAAGTATATGTCATGCAGCCCATGGAGCACTGTGATCCCACACTAATTTGGAGTCAATTCATCACATTACCTGGAAGCTATTGAGCTACGATGCTAATATTTACATATAAAAATTAATAAAAAATATTTAGAATTTTAAAATGTAAAGAAAAGAGGTGTATCTCATGCAGCCCATGGAGCACTATGGTCCCACACTCCCCTAGAACTGAAGAAGCTACTCGGATGAGTGGTGAAACGTCTTCTCTAAAACTATACAAGTCCAGTTGCTTTTTTTGAACCTTTTTTGGATATACCATGACCTGGATGACTGAGAACATTCACAGACATATAGAAAAAGAGTAACAAATATTTAGAAATTTAAAATGTAAAAAAAAAGAGGTGTATCTCACACAGCCCGTGGAATACTATGATCCCACACTGATTTGGAGTCAATAGATCATATGATCTGGAAGCTATTGAGCTAAAATTCTAATATTTGCATAAAAAAATTAATAAAAGACATTCAGAGATTTAAAAGGTCGCAAAAAGAGGTGTATCTCATGCAGCCCATGGTGGACTATGATCCCACACCGATTTAGAGTCAATAGATCACATGACCTGGAAGCTATTGAGCTAAAATGCTAATATTTACATATAAAATTTAATAAAAAATATTCAGAGATTTAAAATGTAAAACAAAGAGGTGTATCTCATGCAGCTAGTGGAGGACTATGATCCCACACTAATTTAGAGTCAATAGATGACATGACTTGGAAGGTATTGAGCTAAGATGCTAATATTTACATATAAAAATTAATAAAAAAATATTCTGAGATTTAAAATGTCAAAAAAAGAGGTGTATCTCACACAGCCTGTGGAAGACTATGACCCCACACCGATTTGGAGTCAATTCATCACATGACCTGGAAGCTATTGAGCTAAAATTCTAATATTTGTCTAATATTTTATATAAAAAATAATAAAAAATATTTAGAGATTTCAAATGTAAGAACAACAGGTGTATCTCATGCAGCCCATGGAAGACTATGATCCCACACCGATTTGGAGTCAATAGATCACATTACCCTGAAAGAAATTTACCTTTTTATGACAAGGAAGAACTTCAGTTCTCAGTTGGAGACACGTTTTTTTTTTTTTACATTTTTACATGTAAATGTAAACTTTTTCATTTCTCAGCAAAGAAAGACTTGATTTCATAGAAGCTCTTTGTTTTTGAGATGCACATCTTTAATGAGTTAAGCAGGTATTTGTGAATACACTGTATGGTATGTTTTAAAATGTTCTATAAATATATCAAACTTGTTCTCAACATTCTGTCTTGTGATTTTGTAAATACATTGCAGTCTAGTGTACACACAGTATGAGTAAACTCTAAGAATACTTCAAGAAGTGTATTTCAAGTATTTAATAGTATGCTACAAGTACAGTCCCTGACAAAAGTCTTGTCACTTATCCATTTTGTAGAAACAACAGTTTATAACCTGACTTTTAATTAATCCATTGGTTTTAGAAATGGCTCATATGAAAGCTAAAACCCTCCCAAATTATGTTTGATATACTAAAATAAATTTGCTTCACTGAAGAAAGATTGATCATTTAATGAACACAGAAAGGTCAGATTTTGGCAAGACAAAAGTTTTGTCGCCTACAGAAAGTAATGTGAAAATTGAACAAATCATTTACTTCAAATACAAAAATATGATGCATAACATCAGTGAATGAAGTACTGGTGCTGTGAGATCCATATTTAATATCTTGTATGACTTCCATGAGCTTGAAGGACTGCATCCATGCGGTTCGACAATGATTCATACAATTTATTGATGAAGTCATCAGGAATAGCAAAGAAAGCAGTCTTACATGCCTCCCAGAGTTCATCAAGATGCTTTGGTTTCGTCTTCCATGCTTCCTCTTTCATTCTTCCCCAGACATGCTCAATGATGTTCATGTCTGGTGACTGGGCTGGCCAGTCCTGGAGCACCTTGATCTTCTTCGCCTTGAGGAACTTTGATTTAGAGATGGAAGTATGCGATGGAGCACCATCATGCTGCAAAATTTGACCCCTTTTATGGTTGGGAATGTAAGAGGTAGCTAATACTTCTTGATATTTTACGCTATTGATATTGCCTTCCACCCTGCAAATCTCTCGCACACCCCCATACTGGATGTAACCCCAGACCATGATTTTTCCGCCACCAAATTTAACTGTTTTCTGGGTGAATCTCTGATCCATGCGAGCTCCAGTAGGTCTCCTGCAATATTTGCGGCGGCTGTGATGTAATTCAACCGAAGATTCATCTGAGAAATCCACCTTCTGCCACTTTTCCAGCGTCCATCCTTTTAGCAGGCTGTGGGCCTTGGCAAATTCCACACGTTTTTTTAATTGCCTTTTGTTTAGTGCTGGTTTCTGGGCACTGATTCTACCATGGAGGCCATTTCGAGACAGAATTCTACAAACTGTTCTGGTTGACACGGGGACTTGAGGTGACAAGGCCTGGTGGAGCTCTGCTGCAGTGGAAAAGGGGCTGGCCTTGGATTTTCGAGCCAACAAACGGTCCTCCCGAGCAGTTGTCTTGCGGGGTCTGCCGGACCTGGGCTTGTCAAAAACATCTCCAGTCTCTTCAAATCTTTTTCTTATTCTTTGAGGCTGTAATCTAGGATTGGGTGCATCATATGACAATCGACAAGACTTTTGTCTTTGCAAAAACTGACTCAGTGGGCTTTACCAAGCTGTGAACATTAGAATGCTTTTCAGCAGTTTTGTTTGGCACCAAAACATTATTTCAAAAACTGTTGGGATTGTAATTAGCCATTGCTTGTAAAACAAATTGATAATACATATATTTGAGGGGCACTTAGGGTCAACTTGTACCCAAGCGACAAGACTTTTGTCTTGCCAAAATCTGACCTTTCTGTGTTCATTAAATGATCAATCTTTCTTCAGTGAAGCAAATTTATTTTAGTATATCAAACATAATTTGGGAGGGTTTTAGCTTTCATATGAGCCATTTCTAAAACCAATGGATTAATTAAAAGTCAGGTTATAAACTGTTGTTTCTACAAAATGGATAAGTGACAAGACTTTTGTCAGGGACTGTAATATGCTAAGCAAACTTACAAGTATACTTATAGTATAACGACAAGTAAACTACTAAAATAGCAAAAAATAGTGTTTTTCAGTTTTAGTAATTGTTCATACTTACCCTTAGCAAAAAGTAGTATACTTGAAGGTCATTTTATTAAGTATGCTTGAGTATAAGTATACGTATAGCAAGTATACAACAGACCATGTATTTGTAGTGTACTAGAAAATATACTAATTTAATACTTCTTCAGACTAAAATGGAATATTTTTAAGTTTAAGAAAACAAACACATTGTGCGTGTCAGCCGTCTGTCCTCTAGGACTTTGTGTTGCTCCCACGCACGTACTGTGAAAATTGTGGCCTCGGTTGATTGAGAAAGACAAACAGGCAAATGGATTTCGACGAAAAATCGGTCTCACTTTTCACACATACACACACGGGGAAAAATTTGAAAAGTGGTCAGTGCACTCCTCGCTCGGTGGAGCCTACAGTCCAAACCGCAGGACCTACAGAAATCAGCCCCACACCATCTGAAAGCCACGTTTTTATATATTTTTTATCTGCATACCTCACAACCTGATCAGATTGAAACCTTTTTTCCAAAATTTCATCAAAGCATAAACTGTGACCCTGAGCAAACCGTAAAAGGTATCCAAACACCGTTTTCAGGAAAAAAAAAAAAAAACTACACTTCCCGTGTCTTGTACAAACTTCCAGTCATTTTTCTACTCCAAAGCATGGCTGAGTTATCGCTCAACAAAGTGAAGGTGGTCATTTCGGAATGTTTTTTTCAGTCTTCTCCATTCATTTCAATGGGACAAACCGCACATTTTTTTTCCCGATTATTCCCACACCGTTGGAAGAATCACTTAGAAAAGTCATGTTTTAGGAACCGGTACCACACACGAGATCTTCCAAATCTGTGGTAGCACTCTCAGCTCAATGCTCGGGTTGAAGAAGATTTAGATCATTGACCCACTGTCGATCCCCCTCAACCTGTTCATGGGGTGTTTTGTAGCCTGCGATGGTTTCCAGGCTTCTCCACACCACTCTGATGTTCTTCCTCTGCAGCTGCTCCTCCATCTTCCTCCTGGAGCTGGCCTTTCCCTCCCTCATCTTCTTTCTCAGCTCCTTCTGTACAGTCCTCAGCTCCTCCTTATTCCCTGATCTGAAAGCTCTCTTCTTCTCCTTCAGCAGAGCTTTAATATCAGGGTTAATCCATGGCTTGTTATGTGAGAAGCACCGTACCACCCTGGAGGGAACAGTGTTCTCAAAGCAGAAGTTAATGTAGTCTGTAATGCAGTCTGTCATGGCATTGATGTCCTCCCCATGTGGATCACAGAGTTCTGTCCACACAGTGGTGTTGAAGCAGTCCCTGAGAGCTGCCTCACTCTCCACATTCCACCTCTTCACCGTGCATGGGACCACAGGCTGCAGGTGTACAGTAGGCTGATACACAGGCTGCAGGTGAACAGTAGGCTGATACACAGGCTGCAGGTGAACAGTAGGCTGATACACAGGCTGCAGGTGTACAGTAGGCTGATACACAGGCTGCAGGTGAACAGTAGGCTTATACACAGGCTGCAGGTGAACAGTAGGCTGATACACAGGCTGCAGGTGAACAGTAGGCTGATACACAGGCTGCAGGTGAACAGTAGGCTGATACACAGGCTGCAGGTGTACAGTAGGCTGATACACAGGCTGCAGGTGAACAGTAGGCTTATACACAGGCTGCAGGTGAACAGTAGGCTTATACACATACTGCAGGTATAGAGTAGGCTTACACACAGGCTGCAGATGTACAGCAGGCTTATATACAGACTGCAGGTGTACAGTAGGCTTACACAGGCTGCAGGTGAACAGTAGGCTCATACACAGGCTGCAGGTGAACAGTAGGCTCATACACAGGCTACAGGTGAACAGTAGGCTTATACACAGGCTACAGGTGAACAATGTTGTGGTCAGCTCTTCCTAGGGGAGGGAGGTTCTGTTGACTGCTTCTCACAAGAAGTCCGGAAAAGAATTATAACACAATTAATTTTCCCAATACTGGATTATGCTGATGTGATCTATGGTAACACCTTTGAATCAAATCTCCGTCCTCTTAATGTAGTATATAATAGTCTCTGTAGATTTGTGCTCAGGTGTCCTTATAGAACCCATCACTGTCTAATGTACGAGTCCTTGAACTGGCCTGCCCCCAAGTCCAGAAGGCAACTCCATTGGTTAACACTTATTTTCAAATGTATTCATTTTAATTTCCCTTCATATTCGAAAGAACTTTTAATCCCTTTTAGTTCTCAATATAGCCTACGGCATACGGACCATTTGTATCTAGTTACACCTAGAATCCGCAAAGAAATTGGTCGTCGGGCATTCAAATTTAAAGCTCCATCAGATTGGAACAACCTTCCTTCTTCACTTAGGTCGTTGACTTCTTTTCATATCTTCAAATCATCTTTAACTACGCATTTTCAAACATCTTGCTCTTGTTTCTGATCTGTCTTACCTTTTCTCTCTAGGACTCACTCTACTCATACTTGTTTTCCTTTTGTCTACTGTACTGTGAATATGTGTGCATTTGTGTACAAATATGTACCTTATACCTTACGTGTGCATGACAAATGTATTTATTTGTGTGTATAGTATACCTATGTGTACAAATTTACTTCTATTTCTCGCAGAGGGATTTTTCTGATCGTACCGTTTGTGTAATACGGGCTGGTGGGGGTGGAGATGGGGGGGGTAGCTTTGGGGAGCATTGTTGGAGTGTGTGTGGGTATGTGAGTGTGTGAGTGTCTTTGTGCTTATGTGTTTTGGAATCATGTTTAGTACTTACTCTTTAGCCTATTATCTTTGTATTGTTTGTCATTATTGTAAGGACCCCCTCGAAAATGAGATGGTACATCTCAAGGGGCTATCCTTGAAATAAAGAATAAAGAATAAATAAATAAAATAAAGGGGGAATGCAGAATATGCCTCCTTGGTGTTGGCATAAAATGAGTCCAATGTTGTCTTGTCTCTTGTGGGGCAGGTGACATACTGAGTGCTGTGTCTGCAGCTTGCTGGTAACTGAGAGCAGGGCATCAGAAGCTGTCTCTGTCTTAGCAGATGGGGGGACGTACACCGATATCACAATAGCTCCCGTGGCAGATAGTATGGCCTCATGCTAACTGCTAACAGTTCAATGTCCTTGCTCCACAGTTGTGCTTTAACAGAGCAGTGTGCAGGTTTACACCAGCTCTCGTTCATGAACACAGCCAGGCCTCCTCCTTTCTCCTTACCACTGTCAGCTGTTCTGTCCACCCTCAGAAGGTGAAAGTTGTCCATCATAACAGTGGCGTCCAGGATGCTCGGTGTAAGCCAGGTCTCCATCAACAGAAGGACTCTGGGGGGATCTCATGTCTGTCCTGAGGGAACACTACAGCGCTACACAGCACGATCAGCTGTTCCCTCCTGTAAACAAAGGGCCGCTTGGTGCACTGTTACACCGGCCGGTCTGGATGTTGTTATAAATATGTAGACTACAGCGATGGTGAGACTCCCAGTAAAAACTATCAAAGTGTGGTGCTGTCTTAAAAGTATCTACAAAGTAATCTCCACTAAAAGTGAAATAAACTGGACAGAAAGAGAGATCAAGTGAGAGCTGTTACAAGCAGCTGTCGGCTTCGACCGGCGCCAGAAGCGTCTAGGAACTTAATGTTAAGGTTGATATATTACTAGTATTAGGAGCAAAGTGTCATTTTAAATGCTATCTATGGAGGACTAGAAGGGATTTACTGACATCTGTTTTACAAGATGACTTCTTTCCAGATTTGAGGAATACCAGATGAACAAAAGCATCACCAATGAACCACAACAGCCTTCAATCTCATCACCTCATCGTCCACAAATGACTGACAAACTTTAGGAAATGCAACGGAGAATAAGGCCCTGAAATAGCAGAAGATACACCAAGCTGTTGATGGATACGCTGATGATGATGATGGTATGTTTCAATATGAGATGAGACGAGGACAAGACAGGACAGAAATGAAGTATTGTGGAACTCATTCTAGAGCTTTGGAAATGAAATGTCAGCACTTTTTGTCCAAATGATTTCAGCTGCACTTTTCTACATTTGATCAAATGTTTCTTCAGCAAAGAAAGTTTAAAAGGAAGAATATTGTTGCAGATGAGTTCAATGGAACTGGTTAATAGTGCCATATGGAAGGATCAGCTCTTTGCTTTTAGACATTTTATCACATGTTATGATAAATAAATGTAGATTTAAAAAGGATTTATGATCTGTCATTTAAATGGAATAGATTATTACTGTTAAAAGGACTAAATGAAAAGTTTAGGGCTGGAGGACAAAGACTTGGTCCCATCTCTGGTATCTACAGTACTGACCTCTGACCTCTGACCTGTATCTACAGTACTGACCTCTGACCTCTGACCTGTATCTACAGTACTGACCTCTGACCTCTGACCTGTATCTACAGTACTGACCTCTGACCTCTGACCTGTATCTACAGTACTGACCTCTGACCTGTATCTACAGTACTGACCTCTGACCTGTATCTACAGTACTGACCTCTGACATTGAGCTTCACTTGTTTCATTATCAGGATGTCTCCCTCCTTGTTGTAGACGGTGCAGGTGTAGGTGTAGTTGTCTCCATCTGTGGGGTATTTCAGGGTCAGACTGAGGTCTCCAGTTTTCAGCAGGTCTTCATTCATCTTCGTTCTGTTTCTGTAAATCTGGTTCTGGTCTTCAAGCTGGTCAGAGCCGTTCTGATACACATGGACCTTCCTGTTGTATCTGTCCTTCCACTCCACTTTAGCGTCTTTAGGCAGGTGAGCTGTGGTTTTCCAGGTCAGCTGGACAGACTCCACCCCTGAATCCACCTCTACCTGGGGGACTGAGAGGACAACAAATCCCATCATCAGCTGTACAGACAGCAGCAGCAGCTCTGAGCACATTGAAGAGAAATATTTGGAGTGAAACATATTTGGTTCCAGTCTGAAATATGTAGCAGTAGCAGTAAACATTCTATATAGTAATAGCACAGAATTGCATGAGTAGTAGTCGATAGGAAATTAGAGGGCTAGAGCTCTGTGCCTAAGAAGAGAAAGTGGAGGATGCGAGAGAGGAGACAGAAGAAAGAAGGAGGACATGTGTTTGGTGCATCGTCCCCCAGCAGCCTAGGCCTATAGCAGCATAACTAAGGGATGGTTTAGTCCAGCCCTAACTATAAGCTTGATCAAAAAGGAAAGTCTTAAGCCTGACCTTAAAAATAGAGAGAGTGTCTGCCTCCCGAACCCAAACTGGGAGCTGGTTCCACAGGAGAGGAGCCTGATAGCTGAAAGCTCTACCTCCCATTCTACTTTTTGAAATTCTAGGAACCACAAGTAGGCCTGCACTTTCAGACCGAAGTGATCTGTTGGGATGATATGGTACAATGAGGTCTTTAAGATATGATGGCGCTAGGCCTTTGAGGTCCTTGTATGTAAGGAGGAGGATTTTAAATTATATTCTAGACTTTAAAGGGAGCCAATAAAGAGAAGCTAAAACTGGAGTAATATGATCTCTCTTGCTAATTCCTGTCAATGCTCTTGCTGCGGCATTTTGAATCAACTGGAGGCTTTTTAAAGAGTATTTGGACAGCCAGACAGTAATGAATTACAATAATCCAGTCTGGACAACACAAATGCATGAACTAGTTTTTCAGCATCACTCTGAGACAGGATGTTCCTAATTTTGACGATATTACGCAGGTGAAAGAAGGCAGTCCTGGTCACTTGCTTTATGTGACATTTAAAGGACATATCCTCATCAAATATAACACCAAGGTTTTTTACAGTAGTACTGGAGGCCAAGGTAATGCCATCCAAAGAAACCACGTGATTAGATAATGAATCTCTGAGATGCTTAGGACCAAATACAATAACTTCTGTTTTGTCTGAGTTTAAGAGTAGGAAATTACAGGTCATCCAAGCCTTTATGTCTTTAAGGCATGCTTGGAGTTTAACCAGCTGATTAGTTTCATCTGGTTTCATGGATAAATATAGCTGGGTGTCATCTGCATAGCAATGGAAGTTTATGCCATGTTTTATAATAATCTTGCCTAATGGCAACATGTATAACGTGAAGAGTATTGGTCCTAGCACAGAACCCTGAGGAACTCCATAACTTACTTTTGTATAAGTAGAAGAATCATTGTTGACATGAACAAACTGGAATCTGTCAGATAGATAGGATTCAAACCAGTCTAATGCAGTTCCTTTCATTTTGATCTCACTTTCAAGTCTCTGTAGTAAAATATTATGATCAATAGTGTCAAATGCAGCACTAAGATCGAGCAGAACAAGTATAGAGACAAGTCCACTGTCTGAAGCCATGAGGAGATCATTGGTAACTTTAACCAAAGCTGTTTCTGTTCTGTGATGAACTCTAAAACCTGACTGAAACTCTTCAAACAGACCATTCTTGTTTAAGTGGTCACACAACTGATTAGCAACAACTTTTTCTAGAATTTTGGAAATAAAAGGACGGTTAGAGATTGGTCTATAGTTGGCTAAAACATCTGGATCTAGAGTGGCTTTCTTGAGTAAGGGCTTAATTACAGCAATCTTAAAAGACTGAGGCACATATCCTGTTAATAAAGAT
This sequence comes from Chelon labrosus, assembly GCF_963514085.1. NCBI lineage: Eukaryota > Metazoa > Chordata > Actinopteri > Mugiliformes > Mugilidae > Chelon > Chelon labrosus. Next base: position 38,304,807 of record NC_140337.1, on the reverse strand, counting down.
AAATTTATCTGGTTCAATATGGAGGTGTTAATTAATGGAAAAACTTCTTTGAGCAGTTTAGTTGGGATTGGATCTAGAAGACAAGTTGATGATTTAGATGTTGTAATTGTTGAAAAGAGCTCAGAAAGATCTACTGGAGAGAAGGATTCCAGATATTGATTAGGTCTTACAGAGGTCAACAGTACTGACCTCTGACCTCTGACCTGTATCTACAGTACTGACCTCTGACCTGTATCTACAGTACTGACCTCTGACATTGAGCTTCACTTGTTTCATTATCAGGATGTCTCCCTCCTTGTTGTAGACGGTGCAGGTGTAGGTGTAGGTGTCTCTCTCTGTGGGGTATTTCAGGGTCAGACTGAGGTCTCCAGTTTTCAGCAGGTCTTCATTCATCTTCGTTCTGTTTCTGTAAATCTGGTTCTGGTCTTTAAGCTGGTCAGAGCCGTTCTGATACACATGGACCTTCCTGTTGTATCTGTCTTTCCACTCCACTTTAGCGTCTTCAGGCAGGTGAGCTGTGGTTTTGCAGGTCAACTGGACAGACTCCTCCCCCTCCTCCAATTCCACCTGGGGGACTGAGAGGACAACAAATCCCATCATCAGCTGTAGAGACAGCAGCAGCAGCTCTGAGCACATTGAAGAGAAATATTTGGAGTGAAACATGTTTGACTGGTTCCAGTCTGAAATATGTCCCATTCTCCATTCAACAGAGACAAGTTAAGAAGTGTAAACTACTGATGTATTAAAGGTGCAGTAGGCAAGTTTTATAAAACTAACTTTCTGTCATATTTGCTGAAACTGACCCTATGTTCAAGTATAATTGCATAAAGCAGGTCATTTAAAAAAAATTCGGCTCCTCTGGCCCCACCTAGAGCCTGTAGCGTGATTTGCAAGACATCCACCGCTCCCACATTCAGATGCACCAATCAAGTCCAGGGGTGTATCTAACAGAGTGTCAATCACTGCTCATGGACACGCATTTCATAGCGCCCTCCCCTCCCTCCACCACCTCGCACCACTTGTCCGTGGGCGTGTAGAAGGAGCCGGGATGTAATCCTCGTCTGAGGCCTGTGCCTCAGCTTCACTCTCAAACGTCTAACCACATCAACAGGTAGCGGTCATATATCTACCACATAGCAAATTGATAAATCTAAACTGTGGAATAAAACGCCACAATGAATGCTTCCAACTGTTACTGATAGCAAACATCACCGATGTAGGCTACTTTCAGAAACATCCTAACCTTGGTTTTGTCCTAAAGTTGACTATTGCTAAATATTTTGACCTAAAACTATTTAGCAATAACGAAGGGTATTATAAAAACTATTTTGTTGTTGTTACGTCGGTGTGTTCCATGCTAGTTTGTTTACTCGCTCTCTCTCGGTTCTCTGCTCGTGCACAGTATTCCAGGGCCAATATGCACGCGCTCTATCGTGCACAGCTCTCCCTTGTGAGGGGAGGGGCTTGCGAGACCTTTTTGGCCTTTAGCGGAAAGTGGGGAGGGACTGAGAAGTTGTCGATGTTCAAATTTTTTGGCTAAGTCCTGGATCTTCGCAATCCTGCCTACTGCACCTTTAAATGTTAAATGCTCAACTATCTATTTATGAAGTGAATCAATGATTTCAGAACATTTCCCTGTGTCTTAATCAGGTTCATTCCTTTTCATTCTTATTTCCCAGCAGCAGCAGCAGATTGTCTTTGGCCTACCCTGATGAAGGCCATAAACTGAAACGCGTCGGGCTAATTTCCTCCTTGTGGTGCAGACACTGTTCAAAGCTGAAGAACTAGTTGATGCATTAGTTTCTTCCTGGATGGATTTATTATTATCAGGTTGTCCAAATAGCTCTCTGAAAAGCCTTCAACTGATTCAAAATGCTGCAGATAGATCATTGATGGGAATTAGCCAGAGAGATCAGTCGTGTGGTACTTTGTATTGTTATTGATGCTGTAGAAATAAAACTGAACTGAACTGAATTGGTCTTGTCTCCATTAACCTGTAATGTTCTCAAAGTGTCCATCTCATTCAGTTTCCTGTTCCATCCTAAATGTTATTTCTTATTCCCCATCTTGCTTATGATACCTCATGTATTTACCTGTATCTACAGTACTGACCTCTGACCTCTGACCTGTATCTACAGTACTGACCTCTGAACTCTGACCTGTATCTACAGTACTGACCTCTGACCTATATCTACAGTACTGACCTCTGACATTGAGCTCCACTCGTTTCTTCATCAGGATGTTTCTCTTCTTGTTGTAGACGGTGCAGGTGTAGGTGTTGTTGTCTCCATCTGTGGGGTATTTCAGGGTCAGACTGAGGTCTCCAGTTTTCAGGTTTTTCTTCATCTTCGTTCTGTTTCTGTGGATCTCGTCCTGGTCTTTAAGCTGGTCAGAGCCGTTCTTATACACATGGACCTTCCTGTTGTGTCTGTCCTTCCACACCACTTTACGAACTTCAGGCAGGTGAGCTGTGGTTTTGCAGGTCAGCTGGACAGACTCCACCCCTGAATCCACCTCCACGAGTGAATCCACCTCCACCCCTGAATCCACCTCCACCCCCTCCTCCTCCCCATCCTGGTAGACTGAGAGGACAACAAATCACATCATCAGCTGTAGAGACAGCAGCAGCTCTGATGGTAACAGGACGTCTCTGTCCATCCTTGTCTATGTGTCTCATGTTGGTGGAGGACTCTCAGTTAGGGATGCACCGAAATGAAAATTATAAACCGAAAACCGAAAATGAAGAACCCAAGGCAGAAAACCGAAAACCGAAACACAGAAATTATTAGTACCATTGCATTCATGGCTATGACTGTGTACTATCCTCACTAAAACCAAGGCATTGCAATTGCATAAATTATTAATATTAATGTTTCAAAGAATAAATCAATTACAAAATTAGGAAAATATTTATTTAACACATGCACAATATAAAATTAAATTAAATTAAAAACAAAATGTTTAACTTGACCACACTCATGTGTACATTAAAGGTGCAGTAGGTAACTTTTATAAAACTAACTTTCCGTCATATTTGCTGAAACTGACCCTATGTTCAAGTATAATTGCATAAAGCAGGTCATTTAAAAAAAAATTCGGCTCCTCTGGCCCCTCCTAGAGCCTGTAGCACGATTTGCAAGACATCCACCGCTCCACATTCAGATGCACCAATCACGTCCAGGGGTGTATCTAACAGAGTGTCAATCACTGCTCATGGACACGCATTTCATAGCGCCCTCCCCTCCCTCCACCACCTCGCACCACTTGTCCGTGGGCGTGTAGAAGGAGCCGGGACGTAATCCTCGTCTGAGGCCTGTGCCTCAGCTTCACTCTCAAACGTCTAACCACATCAACAGGTAGCGGTCATATATCTACCACATAGCAAATTGATAAATCTAAACTGGAATAAAACGCCACAATGAATGCTTCTAACTGTTACTGATAGCAAACATCACCGATGTAGGCTACTTTCAGAAACATCCTAACCTTGGTTTTGTCCTAAAGTTGACTATTGCTAAATATTTTGACCTAAAATTATTTAGCAATAACGAAGGGTATTATAAAAACTATTTTGTTGTTGTTACGTCGGTGTGTTCCATGCTAGTTTGTTTACTCGCTCTCTCTCGGTTCTCTGCTCGTGCACAGTATTCCAGGGCCAATATGCACGCGCTCTATCGTGCACAGCTCTCCCTTGTGGGGGGAGGGGCTTGCGAGACCTTTTTGGGCTTTAGCGGAAAGTGGGGAGGGACTGAGAAGTTGTCGATGTTCAAATTTTTTGGCTAAGTCCTGGATCTTCGCAATCCTGCCTACTGTACCTTTAAACAATAATGGAGCACAAGCTTTTGCAGCTGGAAATCAGCATCGATCCACTGTGCGGTTAGACTGAGCATATTTAGGGCCCAAGCAACGAAGTGTAGGGGCCCAAAGGTGCCATGCAACGGTGTTGTAAGGACCCTATTGTTTTTGTACTGTTTGCTATTATTAGGGCCCAAGCAACGAAGTGCAGGTGCCCAGCAGGGCCATGCAATGGAGTTGCAATGACCCTATTGTTTTCGTACTTTCCGCATCTTTACTCTGCTTTATTCGTGCCTAAACAAGCACAAAAAGTCCTGAAAATTTGCAGACGCCTTCATTTGCCTGAAAATTTTAATGTATAAAAATTTTTTTTTTAATTGTCTTTGGATGGTGGGAGGAAGCTGGAGTACCCGGAGAGAACCCACGCAGACACAGGGAGAACATGCAAACTCCACACAGAAAGGCCAGCCGGCCCATGGATTTGAACCGGTGACCTTCTTGCTGTGAGGCATCAGTGCTAACCACCTCGCCACTGTGCAGCCCTAGACTGAATTCAATTTTTGGAAAAAGGTTGTCGTAAGATAAAACAATAATAAGGCGTGGGTGTTCTGGCCCCTCAAAATTCCATGACTTGCCATGAAACAGGAAGTTGCATTAAACGTGCTGTAATTCAGTCCAAAGTGCATCAAAATTTACAGGATTGTTAATGGTCCCTAACTGCACACATCCATATGTCAATATTCATACAATTATAGTAGTGCCACCTATTGTGAACAGGAAATGTCTGATTTTGGAGCGTGTTTGTAGTGTGACCTTCTGTTACTGTCAGGGTGATTGGATTCACTTCAAATGTTGACAGTCCGGCAGATAGAGCCATTACATTTCTCCTGTTGTGTTGGCTGTCTGTGAGTGTGTGTGTGTGTGTGTGTGTGTGTGTGAAGCTGTTTTAACATACTTTGATGCCATAGAGAGAATACATTCAAAACAGCCAAGACTTACAGCTGTCACAGATGATTTGCTCTGTAAAATATTGAATTGCACAGACTGTGCATTGTGCCACGGTGCACTGTTACTCCAGTGTATCCCCTGAGAACTGCAGTGACCCCGTCCTTTCCGGTCCCCGACGGGCATGGGGTGCGAGGGCCCGTTCAACGCTGCTCGCAGCTTTAATTGTTTTTAATTTTATTAAGAAAAACTGGTGCACTGCACCTTTAGAAAAATAGCGCTGTCCCTTTAAGAAAGACGGTAGACTTAATTGAAGTGCGAATAGCTGTGGATGTGTGCCGCTGAATGTGTGCCGCTGAATGTTCATAGGCATGCCTATGAAAAAAAGTGAAAAAACAAAACAAAAAGATGAACGTTTGTCTTGCTGTTTGTTTTGGAGGTGCAGCAGATAAATGATTAGACTAACATCTAAAACATTTTGTTTCCATGATCTGCCCACGCTGCCTTCGCGATATACCAGTCGATCGTGAACGACATACTGGTCGCTAGAGGGTGACAATTTTTTGGTATTCCCGTGGGAGTCCCGCAGTACGGGAGTCATTTTCACTGTTGGTAACGTGATAGGGACGGGATAGAGCAAATAATCAACGGGAGCGGGACGGAGCAGGAGATTAATTTAAAAAATTGTGCTGCAATGCGGTGAGTGTGCCCAACTTTAGACAGCAACATAGGGAGCGGGACGGGATTTGGGAGTCTTTCTCTCTGGATTTTGCGGGACAGGACATTTTTTTTTGGTGGGGGGGGGGGGGCAATCACGTGATTGGGATATGATGGGAGTATTTTTGTGGGCTCGGGATGGGATGGGAGCGACAACTGATTCCCCTTGAAATTTCAGCATTACACGTTTTGCAAATCGCCATCAGTGGGTCTTTATATAATATTTATATAATACTTTATAAATTGAAATACGTCCACACGGCAGACATGTTGGCCCTTCCAGATAAGCCCGTGCTGACTGCGGTTTTTCCTTGGATCATCACAACAATCTGTTTCGGCTGTGTTGTTTCGGTGATAAAAGTCTTTCGGTGGCCAAATATTCGGTGCAGCCCTACTCTCAGTTGACTCAACACCAGTTTTCTTCTTCAGGACATTTGGAGCAGTTACCAAAGAAGAAGTCAGGAACTAATGAGGAACCAATCAGACGAATGGATGAGGAAGAACCCTAACCCTCTGCTCTGGTTTTACTGGGACTGGGAGAGACCTGGACTCATGAGCTCAGAGCTCAGGTCCTGATTGAGGACGTCAGGAGCTTGTGATTAGAGCTGGATTGTGTCTCCGTTTGTTCCTGATGTCTTCCTGACTCGTTCCTTGGTAACTAGTCAAAGCATCCTGTAAAGTGCTGCAGACATGTTTGATGAGTTTCTCTTCAGCTCTCTGTAGCAGCTGTTTGAACTCTGAACTCTTTCAGCAGCTGGAACAAGTCTCCTCCACAGGACACATGTTACCATCAGCATTATGGGTAGTGTAGTAGTAGAGACTCACCTGATATGACGTAGCAACACATAAGACAACAACCTACACAAGGAGCAACAACCAGGAGAACCAGGAGAACCAGGAGAACTACGGCCCAGGTTGGAAACAGTTCTGTGGAGAAAAATAAAGAACAACATGACCTCTGACCTCTGACCTGTATCTACAATACTGACCTCTGACCTGTTTCTACAGTACTGACCTGTGACCTCTGACCTGTATCTACAGTACTGACCTGTGACCTCTGACCTGTATCTACAGTACTGACCTCTGACCTCTATCCACAGCTCTGACCTCTGACCTGTATCTACAGCTCTGACCTCTGACCTGTATCTACAGTACTGACCTCTGACCTCTGACCTGTATCTACAGCTCTGACCTCTGACTTGTATCTACAGCTCTGACCTCTGACCTGTATCTACAGCTCTGACCTCTGACCTCTGACCTGTATCTACAGCTCTGACCTCTGACCTGTATCTACAGCTCTGACCTCTGACCTCTGACCTTTATTTACAGTCCTTACAGTACCTTTGTGGTGGTCCAGCACTACTTTGTCTCTCAGGATGTCTTGGCCTCTGTAGACGGTGCAGATGTATGATCCAGAGTCTCTCTCTGTGGGGTATTTCAGGGTCAGACTGAGGTCTCCAGTTTCCAGCAGGTCTTCATTCATCTTTGTTCTGTCTTTGTAAAACCTGTCCTGATTGTAAAGTTGGTTGTTTCCGCCTCGATACACATGGACCATGATGAGTTCTTGCTCAGAGCGAGTCCACTCCACTGAGGTGTCCTCAGGCAGGTCAGCGTTTGTTGTGCATGGTAGGATGACAGACTCTGCCCCTTCCTGCACCTGCACCACACCTGGCAGGGCATGCTGGGAAACTGAGAGGACACACAAAGAGAAACACAAATCAGCTGCATGCTGTGGGTTTGACTTGACACATGACTGACTGTAGGTCACATTATCTGCAGGGACCAGAGAAACCAGTTGAACTATCAGTCAGTCAATGAAAAACTACATTTCATTCACAGACTGAAGTCAAAGAACAGATCATTGAATGTGTTTTGACAGTTTTCATAGATTTGGCTGAAAAACTTCCTCTCTTGCTCAAAGTAATGAGTAATGACATTTGTAAGATTGTGTTGATCAGGTCTGTCCTCTACTCCAGTCCTGGAACAGTTTAGAGTTCAGTCAAGCAGAAGATGATTTTTAGCTCTAACTGATGAATGAACTCATGGTGCACCATCTCTCAGGACTGATCTCTGCACTACACTCCATCAGTAAAAGGCCTCCTCTGGTCCTGATACTAACACAGAGACACATCTCTTCTTTAACAGCACCAATCTAAACCACAAACTGTCTCAACGTCCGAACTAGAACTCCAACCGTGTTATTCATGTCAAGTATTCAGAGATGGCTTCTTGCTTTCACAGATTTACAAGTCTGGAACACTAGGAAGCTAACATACAGCAAACACAGAGAGAACATCTACTGATTGGAGCAAGATGTTACTGAGAAACATCCTTCATGTTCATGGTCTGCTTGTCCATAAGGTCCAGGGGGGCTGAGTCCAAAGTCAATGCTCTGTTCTCTTGTCTTCTTTCTAGCATTTCTAGCACTCAGCTTAGGAAACATGGCCTCATTCTACACTCAAAAAAAAGGAAATTGGCTGACTGTTATATTTACTAAAGGGTAACATGTAGTTTGTAACAAATAATTTCATGTTTGCAAAATGAACGTGATTAAATTATGTATAATCAGCATGAAATCCAATGACTTTGCATTTATTAGATTCATTCACGTTGAAATAAACGGAGACAATCACGTTTCTACGTCATCGCAAGAAGTTATCGCAGGCCAGAAGAGAACTGGAAGCGCGCAAAGAAGAGACCTGGGAGTTGGCGTGTTCGTGGAAAAGGTAAGCAGAATGTCATTATCCTCCATCTGAATGTAAATGAAATGCTATGCAAAAATACTGTAAATACCACAATCTTTTAGTTTTCATTTTCATAATTTTTTTATTTATGGGTATTTGATATTTTTAATCAGTCTTAAAATACCGACCGTCACCATGTGTATGGCTATAGCTAATTATCAGGCGTTGAAGTAACGAATTATATTTACCGTCATTATGGTAACGTCGTTTTGTCAATTTGTACTTTTTTTGAGATTTTATTTCTTTAAATGGGTAATTTTTCCGAAGTAAAAGGGCCCCAGAGAAGAGACGTTGCACTCGGCTGACGGAAAACGCAAACGTTCAATGTTAACGTTTGCTGGCCCAGACTCAGGTGTTTGTGTATGGAGGGGTTGGGGTGCACCCAGACCAGGGTAGCAGCTCGTCAACAGTGAAAAATGAAGGATGGCGTCAATATGGGTTACAGTTAAGGTTAGCGTCCCGTCCTGTCATCGTTCCTTACCAACTGGTCGCAGTTACCGTATACATGTTAAATGTACCACCCTGCCAGCACTTCCAGTGAGCTATATCAAATACACCCACGATGGTGCATGCTGGATCTTGCTAACATGCTAAAATGTTAACGGTGGATATTCCGGATGACTTCTGAGTTTGACCTGTGTGAGTACTTTATGTCGTCTGTGACAATAATCCCCGGTGTGTCTGCAAGTGTTAAAAAAGTTTGGGGAACGCGGTGAAACGGACAGGCCAAGAAGACTGGTTGTATGATGCTTTGAGAGTGAACGAGCTGAACCTATGGAGCCAGATCACTGACATTAAAAATTGTCATTAAAAACAGAATTTGGCATTGTAATAAAAACTTTTGGAATTGAAAATAAAATTTGAAAAATCTAATCAATGCCAAATTCTGCTTTGATCCTGAGGCTACACTGACGACGGCAGTTGTATTTATAACCAATAATAAATTGTTTGCCCGGCTGCAGTATGCCATCTATAGAGATGGATCTTTAGAAAAGCACTGTACTTTAGAACATATCTGAGTATTTCTATTTTTTGGTTACTGTATACCTCTACTTAACTTTATCTCAGAGGCAAATATTGTACTTTCTACTCCACTGCATTTGTCTGATGGTTTTAGTTACTTGTTCAACAGTATGTAAGTAATATATCTATATAATATATATCAATAAATGAAAACTAGCTCCATTAACATGCATTAAATTGACAGACAACGGAGCACCTTCTCCAGAAGACTCAGACAACTTGGTTGTCTCAAAGAACGCTACAGGAAATCTTTCCTGCCCCAAACCATCAGTCTGTAAAACTCCTCATCTGTGTGTGACAGATGACACTCTGGACTTCAGTTTTTTTTTAATATTCACTTTAAATATTCACTTTTTCACTTATCTTATAATTCTGTTAATATTGTGTATGCTTTTCGTTCTTTTTAGTTCTCTATTTTTGTTGTTGATTTTTAGCTTTTGTTATATTTATGTATGGTTGAATGCCTGTACATTGCTGCTGCAACAGAGGAATTTCCCAGTTTGGGATTAATAAAGAAACTATCTATCTATCTATCTATCTATCTATCTATCTATCTATCTAAATAATTATAATCCAGTATATATGTTATTCTGAAATGGGTTGTTGTGCATGATGAGTACTTTTGAGTATATGTTGATGCTAACTTGCTTGCTTTTGTACTTTTACTTGAGTTAAATTTTCGGTTGTAACAAGTATTGCTACAATGTAGAATCACTACTTGCAGTGCATGTTAAGCCCTTGTATACTTTTCCCATTTCTCTTGCACCCTTCTAGATCTCATCATCTTCTGCCTCTGTGCTCTCTCTCCTCTGTGTGTGTTTGTGCCAACTTATCATAAACATTGATCAACATTTTGTTTATGTTATGACTGTGAGTCATGTATTTGTATAAATGCCCTCCCTGCCTGTAGGGGGTTCTGTTTTTCCATTTTTCCTCTTTTCAGCTTCCTGTGAGCCGGGCCGTGATTGGAGGAGGCTGGTTGAACCAACTTTTAAAAGGCCTTTGTTGGAGAAGCCAGGCCCTCTCCTCTCTTCCTGCGACCTGAGCCAGAGCTGAACCACACGACACATAAAATGATCCAGTACTGTTCAGATTATTGTGTTTATTGCAGTTTGGCCGAGTAGGGGTGAGAAGCCTGTTTTTGTTTAAACTCTTTTTCTCATGTTTTGGTGTTAGGGAGTTAGGTAAGAACTCCTGTATTTTATTTCATTGATTGTGTTTGGTAGTTAGTTAGATTTTATGTTGGTTAGTTGTTTTGTTTGTTATTTTGGGCATTGCTCACCCTGAAGATAACAACGGCAAGAATAAATTCATTATGAACTGCAAACTTTCGTGGACCACTGGTTCTTTTGTGGGAGCAGGGAGAAGGGGAGAGTCATTGTTAGTGTTATGTACTGGTTTTCCCTAGGCCAGTCGTAACATAAATTGGGGGCTCGTCCATCAGTCATTTTGTTTGCCGTAATAGTTTTTTGGTTATGGAAAGAATGGAGTTTGACATACAGAGTTTTGTAGCGAATCCTACAATACAAAGACTGGATAAATGTCGGAAAGTAGACTTGATGGTTATTGCGGGTCATTTTGATGTGCCTGTATCTGTAAATGTAAAGAAAGAGGAACTCAAACAACTTGTTCAGAAGACACTGTTGGAGAAGGGGTTGGTGGTAGGGCTATCTGATGCTGAAGCTGCAAAAGCTGACATGGAGAGGATATTGCCAGTTCCACCAGTTTCTGCAGATCCACCTGGTATAGCTTCAGAAGAGCTCCGGCTCACGCTTCGTATAAAGGAAATGGACCTGAGGAACCGTGAGTTGGAGGTGGAGGCTATGCACCTTCGAGTGAAGGTTTTGGAGCTGGAACGCCAACCTAGTGTGGCCCCTCACTCACATTCCTCTGGGCAAACCTCTCACGAAAGTTTTGATGTGAGTAGGCACATAGCACTGGTACCACCTTTCAGAGAGTCTGAGGTGGATTCGTATTTCAGTGCATTTGAGCGAATTGCAGTTATGCTCAATTGGCCACAGGAGGTCTGGTCTTTGATGCTTCAGTGCAAACTGGTTGGTAAAGCTCAAGAGGTGTGTGCCGCACTAACTTTGTCACAGAGCTTTGATTATGAAACTGTGAAGGTTGCAGTATTACGTGCCTATGAACTGGTTCCTGAAGCTTACAGACAAAAATTTAGAAATTTTTTGAAAAATGGCAACCAAACTTATGTGGAATTTGCTCGGGAGAAAGGGGTTCTTTTTGATAAATGGTGTCAAGCCAGTGGAGTTAAAGAGTTTGCGCAGCTGCGGGAGTTGGTGCTTCTGGAGGAATTTAAAAAGTGTTTGCCAGAACGCATTGTTGTTTATTTAAATGAACAGAAGATGGAAACTCTCGCGGCAGCTGCAGTTCGTGCTGATGAGTTTGTCCTTACTCATAAGAATTTTTGTGTATCCCCGCTGCATCTGGATACAGCTGTGCCAGTTGACGGTAAAATGCGTTCTCCAAAAGCCTCCAGGAATAATTTATCTGGTGGGACCCGTGAATGTTATTACTGTCACGAGCCTGGCCACCTTATTGCTGTTTGCCCAGTGCTGAAGAGAAAAGACCAGGTTAAGAGTGAAACTCCATCAGCTGTCAACCTAATTCAAAGTGAGATGTTCATTGAACAGCCAGAATCGGCAGGTTTGCTAGCTCTGGAAATGGATGAAGACTTTAAGCCATATATTTCAAGGGGTTTCTTTTCTCTGACTGGTACTGAGGTAGACAAGGTCCCAATAACCATTTTACGAGATACTGGTGCAAAGCGATCTGTAGCCCGTCGTGGGGTGGTGCCTTTTTCTGATGTGTCGTACTGTGGATCTGATTTAGTGGTGTGGGGACTTGACATGAATGATTTGCGTGTGCCATTGCACAATGTTACACTTTTCTCTGCACTAGTGTCCGGTCCAGTACGAGTGGCAGTACGTGATCAGTTGCCAGTGGCTGGGGTGGATTTAATCTTGGGGAATGATCTGGCTGGAAGTAGGGTGTTTCCAGCGACACCTGAGGTAACTGAAATTCCTGTTTCTGAGGTGTCTGTTCCAATTGTACCAAATGTGCCCCCTGTCTTTCCGGCGTGCGTTGTGACACGTGCCCAAGTCCGCAAACTGGGCAATCTGGTAGATCTTTCAGATTCCTTTATGAATGAGTCAAATTCTGTCAACCCTTCTGAAAATGTATCATGTTCTGTTGATGTCCCAAATGTACATGACTTATGTTTGGATGTGGATAAAAATGTTCTGATTAGGGAACAACAGTCTGACAGCACATTGTCTTCTTGTCTTTCTGCTGCTCAGGAGCAGAAAAGTGTGACGCAGAATGTCAGTTACCTGTTTGATGGAGGTGTGCTGCTGCGTAAATGGGTTCCAACATCTAGACTGGATTGTGATTCAGTGACTCAAGTAGTCGTACCAAAAGAGTTTCGTCTCCAGGTGCTTAGTTTAGGCCACGACCATGTTTTATCTGGTCATTTGGGAGTCAATAAAACCTATCAGAGGGTGCTGAGATATTTTTTTTGGCCCGGGTTAAAGTCTGATGTGGTTAAGTTCTGTCAATCCTGCCATGTTTGCCAAGTGTCTGGTAAACCAAATCAGGTTATTCCTCCGGCGCCATTATGTCCTATTCCCGTAATGGGGGAACCCTTCGAACATGTCATTATAGACTGTGTTGGCCCTCTGCCCAAAACAAAAGCTGGAAACCAGTATATGCTCACTATAATGTGTGCCGCTACACGTTTTCCGGAGGCAGTTCCATTGCGTACAGTCAAGGCTAAAGCAGTGGTGAAGGCTCTAATTAAGTTCTTTTCTACTTTTGGATTGCCCAAGCGCATACAGAGTGACCAAGGTTCTAACTTTTTGTCCAAGATTTTTGCGCAGGTGATGTCAGAGTTGTCCGTTAAACATCAGGTTTCCAGTGCATACCACCCGGAGAGTCAGGGTGCCCTGGAACGTTTTCACCAGACATTAAAATCTATGCTCCGAAAGTTTTGTATGGAGTCAGGTAAGGAGTGGGACGAAGGCCTTCCACTTCTGTTATTTGCTGTCCGTGAAACCACACAAGAGAGTCTTGGATTCAGCCCGGCCGAACTGGTTTTTGGTCACACTGTGCGTGGACCACTACGGCTGTTGCAAGAGCGGTGGCTTGCTGATGAGCCGAACCCTGTGCACAATGTGTTAGATTATGTTAGTTCATTCAGAAATAGATTGCATATGGCCTGTGAGCTGGCACGCAGCTCCCTTTCTGTTGTCCAGTCCAAAATGAAAGACATGTATGATAAGAGATCCTTGAGTCGTCAGTTTCTGCCTGGAGATCGTGTGTTAGTTTTGTTACCCGTGGTTGGTTCAAGTCTTCAGGCTAAGTTCTGTGGTCCATATATGGTGGAGAGGAAAGTGAGTGACACAGATTATGTGATAAAAACTCCAGATAGAAGGAAAAAATCCCGTGTATGTCACATTAATATGATGAAGAGATATATTAATCGTGATAACTCTGAACCAACTGTCCATCCCATTACCTGTGTTTCCACCGTCGTGTCACAGCCTTGTAGCCCTGATGAGGATGAGGATGGGTTGTGGGCGCCGACCACTTCAGTGCCGTGTGCCCGTTTGGAGAATTCCAAAATACTGAACAACTTAGAGGAACATTTGTCGTATTTGCCGGAGCTGGCCAAAAATGACATTTGCCACCTCATTCGTTGTCACGCACCAATCTTCGGTGACACGCCCACTCAAACCAATGTCCTTCAGCATGACATAGAGGTTGATAACCATAAGCCCATTAAGCAGCATGCGTACCGGGTGAATCCAGTGAAACGCGCTGCTATGCAAAAAGAGGTAGAGTATCTCCTGGAAAATGGTTTGGCCATTCCAAGTTGCAGCCCATGGAGTTCGCCCTCTCTTTTGGTCCCAAAGTCGGATCAGACACCCAGATTTTGTAATGATTACCGCAAGTTAAATTCTATTACAAAACCGGATTCTTTCCCTCTTCCCAGAATGGATGATTGTGTAGATCGTGTAGGGTCAGCTACATTTGTCACTAAACTAGACCTGTTGAAGGGATACTGGCAGGTCCCACTTTCACCTCGTGCCTCCGAGATATCCGCCTTTGTCACTCCTGATCATTTCCTCCAGTACACTGTCATGCCTTTTGGACTGAGAAACGCTCCTGCTACCTTCCAGCGGTTAATGAGTACAGTTCTGGCTGGAGTGAAAAACTGTGACGCGTATCTGGATGACATGGTGGTATATTCTTCTAAATGGTCTGATCATGTTGACAGCTTGAGGCAAGTGTTTAGACGCTTACAGGGTGCATCGCTAACACTTAATTTGGCCAAATGTGAATTTGGCAAGGCCGAGGTAACTTACTTAGGTAAAAAGGTGGGACGGGGCAGGTGCGCCCTCTGTCGGTAAAAATCCAGTCCATTGTTGATTTTCCTGTGCCAGAGACGCGGCGACAACTTCGCCGGTTTCTGGGAATGTGTGGTTACTACAGGGGTTTTTGCAAGAATTTTGCGAGTGTAGTGGCACCACTTACCAACCTCGTGAGTCCATCCTGTCCGTTTGTGTGGTCTAGTGAATGTCAGGAATCATTTGATTCTGCCAAAGCACTGTTGTGTTGTGCGCCAGTGTTGGCCGCACCTGATTTCAGCCGTTCCTTTAAGCTTGAAGTGGACGCCAGTGCTCATGGTGCAGGTGCTGTCTTGATTCAAGAGGATGGAAATGGTATAGATCATCCAGTATGCTATTTTTCCAAGAAGTTCAACAAGCACCAACTTAATTATAGTACCATTGAAAAGGAAGCACTTGCACTTTTGTGGGCATTGCAACATTTCGAAGTCTATGTTGGCTCTAGTACAACCCCTGTTGTGGTGTACTCTGATCACAATCCGTTAGTTTTCATCTCCCGCATGCGTAATAACAACCAGCGACTCATGAGATGGTCCTTGTTGTTGCAGGATTTCAACATTGAAATCCATAACATCCGAGGTAGTGCCAATGTTGTGGCTGACGCTTTATCGCGCATTGGTTGTTAAACGTCAAAATAATTTTTTTTTATTTATGTTTGATGTTTGATTTTAGGAGGGGGGGTGTTATGACTGTGAGTCATGTATTTGTATAAATGCCCTCCCTGCCTGTAGGGGGTTCTGTTTTTCCATTTTTCCTCTTTTCAGCTTCCTGTGAGCCGGGCCGTGATTGGAGGAGGCTGGTTGAACCAACTTTTAAAAGGCCTTTGTTGGAGAAGCCAGGCCCTCTCCTCTCTTCCTGCGACCTGAGCCAGAGCTGAACCACACGACACATAAAATGATCCAGTACTGTTCAGATTATTGTGTTTATTGCAGTTTGGCCGAGTAGGGGTGAGAAGCCTGTTTTTGTTTAAACTCTTTTTCTCATGTTTTGGTGTTAGGGAGTTAGGTAAGAACTCCTGTATTTTATTTCATTGATTGTGTTTGGTAGTTAGTTAGATTTTATGTTGGTTAGTTGTTTTGTTTGTTATTTTGAGCATTGCTCACCCTGAAGATAACAACGGCAAGAATAAATTCATTATGAACTGCAAACTTTCGTGGACCACTGGTTCTTTTGTGGGAGCAGGGAGAAGGGGAGAGTCATTGTTAGTGTTATGTACTGGTTTTCCCTAGGCCAGTCGTAACATTTATCAATTCAAGATGTTTTCCTATTGTATTCTAAACCTAATAGCCTACAAAAGGTTTCATTTGGATGTTCAAATCACTAACAACTTTCGTTCAGGGGAGCGACCCCCATACCTGATTGTTTACAGGTCTGTCAATGATTATTTGCTAATTTAACTTTCATGGACATTAACTGATTGATCTCTCTTTTTTTCACAGCAGTTTGTGACTGTAGTGATCTGTGTCATTATCTCACCTTAAGACTGTCCTGTGTGACCGCACTGACCGCACCAGTGACTGACTGCAGGTTTGTTTTTATTTTATTTTCTGGCAGACTTTTTTCGCTCTGCTTGTTAGTCATTCAGAAAATTAAGGACAGCAACAGGTTCTGCTCTGATAATCCTTCTGTTTACATCCATTGAATGGTTAGGGTTAACCCTCTGTACTGGAGCTGTTGAGTTTTCATTCAAACTACTGTTCTTTTTAGACTGATTGGGCTGTTCATCATATTTGAGATATGATGATGGAACATGGAGAAACTGGGCTTTTTGACTCTTTATACATGATTTTACTATTATCTATATTTCTGTTTGTCTTCATCAGTGCAGTGATGTCTGACTCATACTACTCTTTTTGATCTCTTGTTTCACAGCAGTTTGTGACTGCAGAAGTGTCCTGTGTCATCATCCAACCTCAAGAGTGTCCTGTGTGACTGCATAGACTGCATCTGTGTCTGCTGTTCAACTGCACCAGTGCCTGACTCTAAAAGTACCAAGAACAGTGATCTTTCTGTTAGCACAAAACAATTAAGATAAGATAATTGAAGCAGTTTGCTGTATTTTGTTGTCAGTTTTTCACAAAAGAGTGAAATTTTTATGTTTGCAAGCCAACTGCCAGTTGATTATTGCCTCTTTTGGGAAATACAGTTTGACTGCAATATCACTCGTTTGTTTTGTTATGTTTTCACCCTTGACACAAACAGGCTGACATTTTGTGAAACTTACACTAAGTTTCAGTTACTGTTCACTGTAACTATATTTGTATTGTTCACATTTCTTGAGTGTTTACACTCAATAGTAATTCTTTGAATGAACTTGGAATCATGGAAAGTATTTCCACATAATTAAATGGCTTTCTTTCAGCATTAAGCAATTCTGTTGAGCCAACTTGATTTACTTGGGTTCGATTAACTTAATGTATTAGTATAATTTTAGTTTGTTTTTCCAGTCTGACATAGATGGCTTCCTTTACTCCTCTTTCAAACTATCGGTCTTCTCTGGCTAAGATTTGGATGTTGTTATCTTCAAAGGAGTGTCCTTTGTCCTTCAGGTGTAGGTGGACCGCTGAATCGTTCCCTGATGACCTGGCTCTCCTGTGCTGGTACATGCGTTTATGGATGGGTTGTTTGGTTTCCCCAATATATAAATCTGTGCACTCCTCACTGCACTGAACAGCGTACACCACATTACTCTGTTTTTGCCTGGGTGTTTTATCTTTTGGGTGGACCAGTCTTTGCCTAAGTGTGTTTCCTGGTTTGAAATAAACTGGAATACAGTGATTTCTGAAAATTCTCCTGAGTTTCTCGGACACTCCATCCACGTAGGGGATGACGATGTTTTTCCTTTTGTTGTTCTCCTCCTCTCTGTCCCTTTTGGGGTATCTTTTTGAGCCTTTTAGAAAGGCCCAGTTGGGATATCCACATGACTTAAGTGCCCGTTTAATGTGCTTTTGCTCCTTCTCCTTGCCATCCGGTCTTGTGGGTACAGTCTGGGCTCTGTGCTGGAGCGTTCTGATGACCCCTAGTTTGTGTTCCAGGGGGTGGTGGGAATCAAATAATAAGTGCTGATCAGTGTGGGTGGGTTTTCTATACACTTCAATGTTGAGGCTTCGGTCTTCTTCCACATGCACCAGACAGTCCAGGAAAGCCAGACTACCTCCGCTGATGTCCTCCCGAGTGAACCTGATGTTGCTGTCCACAGCATTGATGTGCTGTGTGAAAGATTCCACTTCCTGCGTCTTGATTTTAACCCAAGTGTCGTCCACGTACCTGAACCAGTGTGTGGGGGTGTTTCCTGTGAAAGAGTTCAGGGCTCTGGTCTCGACCTCCTCCATGTAGAGATTGGCCACAATAGGTGACACCGGTGACCCCATTGCACAGCCGTGTTTTTGCCTGTAGAATCCTCCATTTAATTGGAAATAGGTGGTCGTCAGGCACAGATCGAGTAACACGCAGAGTTGGTCTGGGGTGAGGGTGGTCCTATCAGCCAAGGAGTCATCCTTTAGTAGTCTTTCCCTTACTACTCTAGTGGCTTCTCCGGTGGGGATACATGTAAAGAGGGAGGTTACATCATAGGATACAATGGTTTCCTCTGGACCCAGTGTGATGCTACTAACTTTGTGGACGAAATCCCTGGAGTTTTCAATGTGGTGGGGAGTGTTGCCCACCAACGGAGACAGGATGGATGCCAGGTGTTTAGCGATGTTGTATGTAACCGAGTTTATGCTGCTGATGATGGGTCTGAGAGGTGCTCCTTCCTTGTGTATTTTCGGAAGTCCATAAATACCCGGGATGGCATCCCCGGGATACAAGCGATAGTAAAGGCGTCTATCGATTGCCTTCTCCTTCTCCAGCTGTTGTAAGTAGTTTATTGTTTTGGTTTTGTAGGTGTTGGTTGGGTCTCGCCTCAGTGTCTCGTATGTGTCCTTGTCGCTGAGGAGGTTGTTGATCTTTGTGTGGTAGTCCGTTGTGTTCAACACCACGGCGCACCTTCCCTTGTCGGCTGGCAAGATGGTGATGTCCTGGTCTCTTTGTAGTGACACCAGCGCCTTCCTTTCCTGGGTGGTGATGTTGGAAGGTGGCATTTTAGCACTGGCAAGGGCTGCTGTTACCTTCAGTCTCAGTTGTTCTGCTTCTGTGTAGGTGAGTTTGTTGTTCTTTATCGCTGATTCCGTGGCAGTGATGAGGTCCACCACTGGAATTTGGTCTGGTGTGATGGCAAAGTTCAGGCCTCTGGCTAACACATCTTTTTCTGGCTGAGTGAGCTCTCTGACAGGTTATGGACCCACTTCTCCTGGCTGTCATGCTGTGTGGTGTGGTCATCCCTTCTCCTCCATGTCAGTTCCTCAGGCCTGTGTTGGCTGTTGTGCCGTGATTGTAAAGACAGAAATTTCCGTTTCTGCCGTTCCTTACCTCTTGTGTGTTGTGCAGTTTGGGCTCTTTCCACAAATTTGGAAACTTCTTCCAGAATGTCCTCAGGTAGCCGTGATGTCAATTTTTCGAAACACTGTTTGGTTTCTGATTTGAGAGCGTCGATGGTGAAGTGAACTTGCCTCACTCTCTCACTGAGCAGCTGCGCTTGAGCCTTCTGGAGAATCTGTTCCGCTTTGTGGCCTTTCACTGTGGAGCCTAGATGTAAGCTGGTGGGAACGATCCTGTGTTGTCTGCATCTCAGGTTGAAACGTAGGTGGTTCCTGTAGTCTGCAAGTTTTCTCGAGGTCCTCTCATACTCCCGCACTAGTCGAAGGGTGCTGTTCCCAAAGTGTGTCGCAATATGTCTGTGAAGGTTCTCAGTCATCCAGGTCATGGTATATCCAAAAAAGGTTCAAAAAAAGGCAACTGGACTTGTAGAGTTTTTCAGAAGACGTTTCACCACTCATCCGAGTAGCTTCTTCAGTTCTGATGGACTGGTGGGAAGTCTGAGGTTTAAATAGGAACTCCTCCTGAAAAAACTTGCTTGTTATGCTAATAACCAGAAACTGGTGCAGCTAATTTCCCTTAACGACTGGGTACTTACCTGTTGTTGAGGGGGGGGACTGTGTTGTCCCTGTCCTCTTCCTATGAATGGTTCTCTAACGACTCTTGTCCGTCAGAGGCTCCAGTGTCAAGGTGTGAATGAGACTGAAACTTCTTGGGGACAGAAGTTAAAACTGTATTGTAAATAGATGGCAGATTAAATCTCAGTCCACCTCCTCTGTTTAGTGAAGATTTTTCCAGCCTGACATAGATGGCTTCCTTTATTCCTCTTTCAAACCATCGGTCTTCTCTGGCTAAGATTTGGATGTTGTTATCTTCAAAGGAGTGTCCTTTGTCCTTCAGGTGTAGGTGGACCGCTGAATCGTTCCCTGATGAGCTGGCTCTCCTGTGCTGGTACATGCGTTTATGGATGGGTTGTTTGGTTTCCCCAATGTATAAGTCTGTACACTCCTCACTGCACTGAACAGCGTACACCACATTACTCTGTTTTTGCCTGGGTGTTTTGTCTTTTGGGTGGACCAGTCTTTGCCTAAGTGTGTTTCCTGGTTTGAAATAAACTGGAATACGGTGATTTCTGAAAATTCTCCTGAGTTTCTCGGACACTCCAGCCACGTAGGGGATGACGATGTTTTTCCTTTTGTTTTTCTCCTCCTCTCTGTCCCTTTTGGGGTATCTTTTTGAGCCTTTTAGAAAGGCCCAGTTGGGATATCCAGAAAAACAAAAGGAAAAACCAGAACTGAAGAAGCTACTCGGATGAGTGGTGAAACGTCTTCTGAAAAACTCTACAAGTCCAGTTGCCTTTTTTGAACCTTTTTTGGATATACCATGAACTGGATGACTGAGAACCTTCACAGATAAAACCATTTAATTATGTGGAAATTCTTTCCATGATTTTTTTCATTCAAAGAGTTATTTTTTTGAGTGTACAGATTTTTGTCTTCATGTCATTTGTAAATGTTTGTGTCCAATCTTGATGTGATTTTACATTTACAGCAGTGATTAGAAACAGTCCACGTGAACAGAACGTCAGACTCTGCTTCTGGACGTGTCCCTCAAAGACAAACTAAGAACTAATCAAAGTTGAAACGGGTCATCACTGACTTTCTTTAAAGAGACAGACGTGAGAGAAATGATGTCAGACTGAAGTGAGAATCAGATCCAGGAAGAAGATATCTTACCGTGAACGAGGATCACAAACACCACCAACGTCTTCATCTTCCTGTCACAACTCCAAGAATTCAGTTGATGTGTTTGGACTCTTCTTCAGATCATGAGACACTTCTGACTTTCCTCCTCTCGTCTTCAGCTCAAACTGTTTCCACTGAAGTGAAAGTGTTGACAGTAAAGAAACAGGAAGATGGAGTCTCTCAGCAGCAGCCACAACTATAACTGACCTCTGTCAGTTGAAGGTGTAGGTCTGGTTTTTGACGAGGGAGGACAGGATGTCTGGAAACGTCAGCTGTTTGTCTTTAAATATTAGGTGACAGGTGAGATATGTTGCCGTTGTCATGGAGATCATTGTCAGTGACACGCAGAGCGTCTTTTCACTTTCCTTTTATTCTCACCACATTTCTCATCGATTTGACTACTGCCCATCCCCCCATCACTAAAGCTTTCATCTGTTCTGGGTTCCTGTTCATCTCTCTGTTCAAACTTCCTGTGAACCAGGAAGTTTGAACAGAGAGAAGAGTTATTGCTCGAGAGCCACATGTTGTAACTAAAACTGACACATACATAATAACAGACTCTTTGGATTCATGTCTGTGTCTGAACACAGTTTGATTTATTAAATACAGATGGATCGGTGACTTTGTCTCTGTCAGACTGAACGGAACTCAACACTCTAAATGTGATCCACATCTGCAGTGTGAACACATGAACATTTCATGGCTGCAGCTGCTGCCAACATGACTTCTGTTCACGTCAACATTATTTTATTCACAACTTCATGTTTCTCATTTGACATATTCATCGAAAACTCCTATCACAGACGTTTAAAAACATCATGAATGAGAAAACATTTCTTACACCTTCAGCTCTCACTAGTAAAGGAACATGTTTGAGGGTTTTATACGTCCAGAGTTGATCAGAAATCACCTCTGCGGTCACTGATAGTCAGTCTAACAGCAGCCTTTCTTTTTTGATTTCACCAAAAAAAGACTCAGAACTCTCTCTCTCTCTCACCCTCTGTAAAAAAATACAGAGCTTTATTAGTCTTCTCAGTGCCTTTGATGGAAATGAAACAGAGAAGTAGACGACCACAAACAGTTTGCTGCTTTTTGTATAAACTGACACATTTGACCACAAGATACAAAACTCACACAACGTACGCACTAAAAGCAGGAGACCACACTATACTGAGAAGTGTCACTATCACACCATCTGATCAGACTACAGTTCAGTGCAGTCAGCAGGAGGAAGTTGCTGCTGTGGTTTTACATGCAGAGTTCAAAAGTTCAAGAGACAGTTTGAGAGGCTGAAAACTCCGAATGAAAGTTGATGTTTAAAATTTGGAGCCTTAGATAAGTCTGAAAGTTGTGTTGCTTCCCTGACAACTTTAGTTTCTATAGTTGTTGTCACATTTGTCTCTAATGAGTCTATGAAGTTTATTAATTGACTTTAAAATGAATTGAGAGTCTCATTTGCAGCACTCTGTCCCCAGTAAATGAACTATTTTCTTTCTGATAAGACTTTTTAAAGTTCCCTTTACTTTAAGGTTCCCTTTCACAGACGAGGGTGTGAAAGGGAACCTCCACAGACACAGCCTGAAGAAGCTACATGGAGTTTGGTAAATGTTAAATGGTAATGATTTTAATATAGAGCTTTTCTACCTATTGGTACTCAGAGCACTTTACAGTCACAGACACATCTACCTATTCACTCAGACAAGCACACACACTGTGTTGCTCAAGGACACTTCAGCATGTGGCATGTTCTGGTGATGGAACCTCTAACCTTCTCTACCTATCGAGTCACAGCCGCCCAGTATCTGGAACCAAACTCCTAGAGAGGGGCTCGACTCTTTCCTTTTCTGGAGTTGCCCATTATGAGGGGTGCTGTGCAGGTGTTGGGATATTCAAGAATTCCCAAATAGAAGTAAAGTTTCATTTACATAATACTGATCAGCTAAATAAGTGCACAGTGAGCAGAATAAGTTGTGACTTGAGACACTACCACATGGCCAGTGGAAGTGTAAAGGCCTGTAACACTGAGGAATAACTGAATGACCTCTATGTGACTGTGAGTCGATTGGAGAAGACTGAATGTTGTGTGACCTTATGCTTGAAACCTGAAATCTGGTATTTTTGGACTCTGTGTGGAGTCCTGGAAGGGTGTCCATCTGGGGACTCCATATTTCTTCTGGGAGACTTTAACAATCATGTGGGTAATGATGCAGAGAGTTAGAGGAGCGTGACTGGAAGGAAAGGCCTGTCTGATCTGAACCAGAGTTGTGTTTTGTGCTAGCCATGGATTGGAGGTGAGATGGATCAGGTGGCTGAAGCAGTGTTATGGTCTTTTTTCTAAAACAGCTCACAAGACACATAACATACAACAGGGACGCCAGACCACAGTTGGAGCTTCAAGAAAGGTGTGTTTTATTTTAAACTGAAAGCAAGAGCAGGAAACAACCAAACAAAGCAACCTCAAAGAACTAAAAAGGACTGTAGGTGCCGGCCAAAAAGAACTAAAGACGAATATGGAACAGGGCCAGCCCACAGGACCCTGACCTTATTCCACTAAACAGTTAAATTACTTAAAGAAACTAAGCCTAAACAAAATGAACAAAAACTGAAAACAGGACTACTGGTCACCTACAACCCAAACTAAAATAATAAAGCCTACAAAGTTTTTAATACTTCATAGGAAAAGAAATAAACCACCAGCTTAAGGATAAAGAAACATGAGGTTAAAACACAACCTGGCCCCTGGTGGTGTCACGACATGCACCAGACAAAAAGGGTGAGGGAGAGAAGAGAGAGACCCCCACACCGCTCCTCTCCCCTCCTTATATAGGCTCCTCCCCCTACCTGAGCACAAATGAGGTTCAAGTGCTCAGCAGGCCAAGGGAGGAGTGACCAGGAGGAGACAGGAGGAACAGCAGCACATAACATCCCCACCCTTAAGATGTTGATTACGTGGATCTAAAGAAAACAGGCCGAAAAGTCACATAATCAACATTATCACTCATCATTACCATCGTGACAATGCATCCATGATCATGTTGTCTGCACCACGAATATGTCTTATCAGAATGTTAAAGGATTGTATGACGATGGCCCAGCGCATTATTCTCTGACTGGTGTTTCTCATTTGGTTAATGAACACCAGTGCATTGTGGTCTGTGTAAACAACAATGGGTTGAACAGCAGAGCCGACATAAACCTTGAAGTGTTTCAAAGCCAAAATAAGCACGAGGGCCTCTTTTTCAATAGTGGAGTAAACTCATTAATGACAATTTAATTTTTATGAAAAGCAGGTTAATACCGGGTGCTCGACCCCATCAGCACCATCCTGAAGAAGGACAGGACCCTCACCTGAATCACTGGCATCTATGGCAAGTTTGAAGGGATGGTCAAATACTGGGGCAGCCAACACTGGAGCATTTGTCAACACAGCTTTAATTCCTTCAAACGTCTGTTGACAGCTGTCTGACCAACGGAACCGGACCTTGGTACTGAGCAGGTCAGTGAGCGAAGCCGCCACAGTAGAGAAGTTTCTACAGAAACTCTCATAGTACCCCGCTGTAGATTCTGATGTTCTGAATGAACCTCATCAGACACCGTAACCACATTAGATGCACAGTACAATGGGTTCCTCCATATGAGCTGGTTCTGGTTCTGGTTCTGTTCAAGGTTTCTTCCTGTTAAAAGGGAGTTTTTCCTGCCACCGTCACCTTCAGGCTGCTCTGGAGGTTTCAGGCCGGGGTTTGTAAAGCGTCTTGAGACAATTTGTATCGTTATTGACACTATACAAATAAAATTGAATTGAAGTCATTTGGTGGCTGGGTATTGTTACTGTCCTTCACAGGTTCACATCAGATGTTCTCTGATGTTGATGGAACTGGTAAATAGAGAACACCTTCAACAGAAAAAGCTTCAAATATGGAATTCATTTGTTGGAGAATAATGAAGGTATGGAGTACAGCTGAGGTATAGAAAGGCACATGATGTCATTCATCTGTTTTAATTTAGTAAAGCATTTTATCAACGTCTTCAATTAGTTTCTCAGAGAAACTTGTGGTGGCCTGCTTCTGCAAGGACAGCAAGCAAACATCCAGAAGCCACTACCATTGTCAATTATGTCAATGTAGAGCTTTGACACGGTCAAGTGTATTTATGAAACATTTAAAAGGCATACATGGTAGGTGTTCTGCTGTGGCATCTACGAACATTTTAAGGTCCAACTTCTTAAAAATAAGACAAATACTTAGTCAGCAGTGGGACAGACGAGCATGGAGGGATGATCTTGGTGGAACTGACAGAGCCTCATGTGGAAGAGGAAAGCCAAGCAAACAGGTAGATGCAAAAGAAATACAAATCATTTCATTAATTCTATGAAGCATTCAGAGAAAGAATATAAACAACAGTCAACAATAGTACTCCTCTAGACACCTACAGTGTTTAAGAGAAATGTTCTTCTCAAGTTTTATTTAGGTCATTAGGCCCTGTATGAGCCATCTGCATCTGACTATTAAATGTGTTTGTAAATGGGTGGAGTATAGGTTCTGTTCATGTGGCGATAGGTTGTTCATCAGTACGTTAGTGTGAGCCTATAGGTAGTGAGGACCACACGGTTCTTATTCTCTAAAGCAGCATCAATCAGTACTCCATGAGCAGATAAATGCTGTTTGTAGTAACAGTAGTGAACCCTTTTCTTTTGTTCTGACCTCAGGGTGCATGTTTTAGTTTGAAAATGTCAACTTAAATGGTAGAGCCTATAAAATCATGGAATCCTAGTGTGTGCTGCATTTTCACGATGTCTATCTCCTGCAGGTGTTGAATCACACAGGAGACAAGGTAATACATGGCCCTAATTATTAGTCCTTCAGTGTTGTTCTTTGATTCTCAAGAAATGCCAAAACAGGTAACCAATTAGAATTCTGATGAGTAATACAACAGTAGTTTTCACCAAATGTGAACGCTATGATGTGCATTGAGAAGTTATTATTAATGTCTTTGAAATGTGTTTCAGCCCATTAGATGTGAAGTGAAACAAATCTAGTGTGACTTTAAGGTGTTGACGCATAGGTTTGCTATGTCAGTGCTTTCTTTCATATCAGAGGAACAGTCTTAGAATAGCGCTAAACATAGTCCTACAGTTTTTCCTACCGGAGAATCACTGTGTGACCATGTGCTAGAATATATAAAAAGGCCCATGAGACATATCAGTTTGTGGAGAAAAAGATCCTTCACAGTAATTGTTGTATCTAATACATGGAACTGTCCCATCAATGGGGAAGAAAAGAACAAAGCTTTATTAACTAAGTCAAACTACTGATACACATATACAATTGTGGAGGAGTGTGGGACGGTGTGGTTGTGATAAATAATCAAATAAAACATCCAACAGAACTAGTCCCATACTGAGGCTACACTTCAAACAAAATGCAAACAAAAACCTGACTCTGACTATCTACAAATGACGCTGAACAAAAAGAAATACAAAAGTGGCACCTGATAAACAGAGCTTGACTAGATACTGGCTAAAGAGAGAATAAACATGCTTGGACTCATGTTGCAGTGAGAACACACAATCAATTGTTTATTGAAGCAGGTGCAGCTTAAATAGGACATCACATGGCATAGTCACATGACAAACCCACCTGAGAGGAATCCACAATAATTGGGAGCACACTCATTAGCTAACCAATCAGTTAACAGCACCAAGCCTAAAACCTAGTGTTCATAGACAAGGAAGTACTACGTGACTGGAACATGTATAGAGTATCCAAAACTTACTTAGTCACACTGACTGACTCCACAAAGCTCCAGGTTGAAACTAGGAAGTTTACTAAAGCAAGTATAGCACAGTGCAGACAGGCAGAGAACAGAGAATCATGACTGCAGCTACGCTCCTGTTCTACTGGAACCTGGATGATTGGCCAGCTGGGATCCACAGGTGTAGGCTAATTGATGGGAGTTTACCTGAGAGGAGTGAGGAGGAGGAGGGGAAGAGGAGAAGAGGAGGGAAAACACACAGACACAAACAATTCTGCCCCCTGACCCTGCCTGTCACGTAACACAATGAAATGACATTTGTTTACAGTTGATGAACACACAATAGTTTGTTGGGTTTTTGCTGAGTCAAGCATTTTAGAAAAATACTGTTGAACATTTTAGGAGCAATTCCATCCAATAATATTCATTCCATTCTTTTAGTAGAAATAGAAGATCATCAGATTACATTAGAATAAGTATTAGAACTGAATTTGTAGGGCGGCACAGTGGTGTGGTGGTTAGC
This sequence comes from Chelon labrosus, assembly GCF_963514085.1. NCBI lineage: Eukaryota > Metazoa > Chordata > Actinopteri > Mugiliformes > Mugilidae > Chelon > Chelon labrosus. The sequence goes on along the minus strand of NC_140337.1, from coordinate 38,277,722 downwards.
ACTGATGCCTCCCAGCCAGAAGGTTCTGGGTTCTAATCCAGGCCTAGTGGTCCCTTTCTGTGTGTAGTCTGCATGTTCTCCCTGTGTCTGTGTGGGTTCTCTCCAGGTTCTCCAGCTTCCTCCCGCAGTCCAAAGACATGCTGGTTAGGTTCATTGGTGATTCTAGATTGGCCGTAGGTGTGAGTGTCTCTCTGTGTTAGCCCTGTGATAGACTGGAGACCTGTCCAGGGTGGACCCCCCCTCTAGACCGACGACAGCTGGGACAGACTGGAGACCTGTCCAGGGTGGACCCCCCCTCTAGACCAATGACAGCTGGGATAGACTGGAGACCTGTCCAGGGTGGACCCCCCCTCCAGACCAATGACAGCTGGGATAGACTGGAGACCTGTCCAGGGTGGACCCCCCCTCTAGACCAATGACAGCTGAGATAGACTGGAGACCTGTCCAGGGTGGACCCCCCCTCTAGACCAATGACAGCTGGACAAGAGGTTACAGAAGATGAATGAATGAACTGAATTAGTTACAGTAGTAATTGTTTGGACAAATATTTCCTTTTCTGCTCAGAAAGCCAAAATCAATAAGTCCATCTTCACGTTTAGTTTCCGCTCATTCATTTCCAGTAATAGGTATTCAGTAAGAGACATAGCATCCAGATGGACTGTGGACACTGTGTGTACATACATGGTCTAACAATCAGAGTGGCATTTATGGCTTTGTGGAAACCTGTGGGAAAGTGGACAGATGACATGTAGCTCAGTTGAGTTCTGATTAGAGCTCTCTCTTCTCTCTGGCCATCATCTTCATCACTTTCCTCAGAATGACACAAGCAAACAACAGAGAGAAGAATTGTAATGTGACTGTTAGAGTAAGCAACAGAGGTAGAGTGGTCTAATATTGTAGTTGTGTCTCACCTGTGGCACTGTGACAGGTTCTGCTCTGGTTCCAACTCATCTCTTTGGGTGTGTCATAGCCCTGGCTCAGAGAGCAAGACAAAGTGGGAGACCACACACTTTTAACGTAACTTTATTACCCAAAGCAACATAATAAAGAAGTCTGTAATCTGTAAATTCAGTAATTCATGCAGTGTTGTGTGTAAATGAGGTGTGGTGATAAAACAACAAAACACAAACCAAACCAAACAGGCAGCAAGTGGTCAGAGAGAGAGAAAGACATGTGTGAATTAGGAGCCAGCTAAATAACCTGGGCCCAGGCTACCCAGGTGCATGAAATCAGCAGCTCCACCCATCTTCCTGAAGTGAGCCTGCAAGAGGAAAAACACAAAGATGACCCAAAAAGAGGGAGGGGTCGTCACCCCCCCCCCCCCCCCCCCACATAAGAGCGGAGTCCTACTAGGTACTCTGCCAAAGTATGTCAACTATTTACAAAATACAGAACTTCTATCAATACCAAAAATGGACAACATCCACAGTTTTCTCTTAACAGCATTGACAGAATGACAACCTTCCACAGCTTGTTTGGGAGTGACAGAAACAACTTACACCTTCTCCTGATCCCTCTGGACGATCTCACCCCCTTCGCAAACCGGGTACCTACAGGAGCATTTTTAAGAGAGCACCAGACAGCCCAAAAGGAAAACAGGAAAAAGCAAAGATAGGGTGACATTAGCAATAACTCCTTTAACCACTAGAAGGCACGAGAAAGGGCATCAGCCATTACATTTTCACTGCCTTTTATATGGCGAACATCCAAATGATAAGGCTGTAAAAATAGTGCCCATCTCATTAACCGCTGATTTGGATTTTGCAAAGAACGCAAAAAGGTAAGGGGATTATGGTCTGTGTACACTACAAGAGGAGTTCCTGAACCAGTATACACATCAAAATGCTGTAACCCCCAGATTAATGCCAGGGCCTCCTTCTCAATAACAGTAGTTCAACTGGTAGGAATTGAACTTTTTTGAGAAGAAACCAACTGGTCTCTCTACCCCTGCAACATCGGCTTGCAACAGGACTGCTCCAGCCCCCACATGGCTTGCATCAACCTGCAATATAAAAGGCTTATCAAATTGCGGTGCCATCAACACGGGAAAGGAACAGAGGAGAGCTTTGACATTTTCAAAGGCACACTGAGCCTTATCTGACCATACAAACTTCACTTTGGACTTCAGAATATCTGTTAGGGGTGCCACAACTGATGAGAAGTTCTTACAGAAACTTCTATAATACCCCACCATGCCCAGGAAACGCATCAAGCCTTTTTTTGGTTACAGGTGGTGGAAAATTCTTAATGGCTGTCACTTTGGCCTCAACAGGGCGAACCTCCCCTTGCCCCACCACTTTGCCTAAATAGATTACTGTGGCTCTAGCAAAATCACACTTGGCCAAATTCACGGTTAACTGTGCCCATACCAACCTGTCAAACAATGCACTGATCCTCTGCAAGTGGTCCTCCCAAGTATCACTGAAAACAACAACATCATCAAGGTACACTGCACAGCCAACCAGACCATCTACCACCATATTCATCAGCCGTTGGAAAGTGGCAGGAGCATTACGTAAACCAAAGGGCATGACTTTATAGGAATACAAACCAGTTGGAGTTATAAAAGCACTTATCTCCTGGGCCCGACTTTCCTAAAATCAGTGCATGGTCGAAAAGTGGAATCAGGTTTTTTCACCAACAAACATGGAGATGCCCAGCTAGAATTGGAGGGCTCTGCCAGATTGTTATCTAGCATGTACTGAACCTCTTTGTCCAATTGTGTCTTCTTATCTGGCGAAACCCGATAAAAGCGCTGTTTGATGGGTTTAGCATCACCAACATCTATATCGTGCTCAATAAGAGGCGTTTGCGATGGTGTATCTGAAAATAGGGCTGGGTACCTATTTATCAATGAAACTAGTTCATGGCGCTTACCCTCATCCAAATGACCAAGAACTAATGGCAAAGACTTCAGTGCCTCAGAGTTTTTAAAACGTAGCTGCAGCACTCCCTCATCTGTCGGCCATAACTCCTCCTCCCCCCCTGAAGAAGACATCTCCGTGTCCACACACAAGGCAGGTTTCACACTTGGGGCTCCCTTGGAGCCCGGGGATGACGACATTCGTTTATAATACGGCTTCAACAAATTGACATGGCACAACCTAGATTTCCCAGTTGGCATTAAAATCAAATAATCCTGTTCAGAAACTTGCTTTTTAACTGTGAATGGACCAGCAAACCTTGCCTGAAATGGCGAACCGACAACCGGCAGTAGAAACATAATCTGATCACCAGGACTGAACTGCCGCTGTTTTGCTTTACGGTCAAACAGTGATTTCATCTTCTGTTGTGATTTTTCGAGCCTGTGTTTTGCCATTTTTCCCGCCATATATAATCTGTGTCTGAAACCGTTCACATAATCAACCAAGTTTGATGGTGGCTCTGCCTGTTTGCAACCACTCTGCAAAACTGCCATGGGACCACGCACTGAATGCCCAAAAACCAGATCATTTGGACTAAAACCAGTGCTCACCTGAACTACCTCTCTTGCAGCTAGCAACAACCAAGGCAAACCCTCCTCCCAATCACGTTCAAGTTCCGTGCAGTAGGCACGCAAGAGTGACTTCAGAGTTTGATGAAAACGCTCTAAAGCACCTTGACTTTGAGGATGGTAAGCTGATGCTTGGTTATGTTTAATCTGAAGCTGTTGCAAAACCTGTGAGAACATTTTAGAGCGAAAATTGGAACCTTGGTCAGATTGTATAACTTTGGGAATGCCAAACACAGAAATAAACTGTGACAATGCCTTCACTACAGACTTTGTTGTGATGGAACGCAATGGATAAGCCGCTGGATACCTTGTAGCCTGGCACATCACCGTCAACAAGTACTTACTACCAGACTTGGAAGGAGGCAGTGGACCCACACAGTCCATGATTAAATACGCAAACGGCTGATCTAATGCTGGTACAGGATACAGTGGTGCCGGACTTATAGTTTGATTAGGCTTACCCGTCAACTGGCAAGTGTGACGTGTCTTGATGAAGGCAGATACATCCCTTTTTAACCGAGGCCAAAAAAAAATGACGCAAGATCTTATGGTATGTTTTTTGAATCCCCATGTGTCCCGCTACATCATCATGAGAGGCTTTCAACACCATCTCTCTGAATTTGACAGGCACTACAATTTGCACAACTGGTTTTCCCACAAAATTGTCTGTCTGAGGACACCATTTGCGCACAAGGACATTATTCTGTACAAAATAACCATGAGCTGCAGTTCCCATGTCCCCCACAGGAGACGCCAGTTCAAAAAGTGACTTCAATGAGGGATCAGACTTCTGTCCCTCCACTAAGTCTTCCTGAGAGATGGACTCAAGGGGCACAGGAATAACCACTGCTTTGGATTCAACTACTTCCTGCTTTGCAGCCTCATCCTTTGCTTGTCCCATGGGTCGAGTTACTGCACAAACTGGAAACAACTCCACCTCAGGCACAACTTCAGCTTTTTCTAAGACCTCGGTCTGTAATGGTGGTAGTACAGGAACCTGGGTGACCACATAAGGTGGCGGGACATCAGCCCAAACTTTACTTCCTGCCAGATCATTACCAAGAATCATGTCAATGCCTTCCACAGGTAAGGCCGGACGCACCCCAACTGCCACCTCCCCAGTGACCAAACCACAAGCCAAACCCATTTTGTGTACTGGCACCGGAATAATAGTCATGCCCATTCCCCGCATCAAAATGTAACTTCCAGTATTTGACTCTGAGGAGAAAGGAAGGACAGACTCACAGACAAAACTATGCTTTGCCCCAGTGTCTCTCAAGATCTTAACAGCCACATTCTCCCCAAACAGGGAGACATAACCATCTGAAATAAATGCTGAGAAGTCATCATCCCTTTTGGACTCTTCCATAGGGCAGAGGTCATCAGAGGAACTGTGTGTTTGGAGCGCCATCGGGGCTGAAGACACAGAGGCAGCCAAAGCAGCTGGTTTAACCTGCACACTACTTGAGAACTTTGATTTTCCTTTGAGCACAGGACAGTCATTTTTCCAGTGCCCTTTACGCTGACAGTAATTACAAATCTTACTGGGATCACCCTTCTTCCAGCTACGCTCAAACCTAGAGGGACTGAACTCCCCGTGTGACAGAAAAGATTTGCCTGTGCGCGCTGAACCACTGTTATGTGCATCACTGTTGTCACCAAATGTACTTTTATGAGTCAGAAAATATTCATCTGCCAGCACCGCTGCTTCCTGGGGTGTTTTAACTTTCCGCTCATTCAAGTAAGTAGCCACATTCTCTGGCACACAGTTTTTAAATTGTTCAAGTGCCACCAAATCACTAAGCTGCTGAAAAGTATTAACCTCTGATGCAGAACACCAACGATTAAACTGGAGAACCATATCCCTCACAAATTCAACATGAGTCTGGTGCTCCCTCTTTCTCAAACCCCGGAAATGTTGCCGATAGGCTTCGGGTACCAGCTCATAGGCTTTTAGCACTGCAGCTTTCACCTTAACATAGACTCTACTGTCTGATGGACTCAATGCAGAATATGCTTCCTGTGCCTTTCCAGTAAATACACATTGAAGCAACAAGGTGCGTTCAGAGTCTGGCCACTCACAAGTTCCTGCAACCCGCTCAAACAAGGAAAAGAAAGTGTCAGGATCTTTCTCATTGAATTTTGGCACCAACCTTAACTTTGTACCTACATCACATTTAGGAGAAGGTTCACTAGCCCCCACACTGTCCCTGCCTGAACTATCATGAAGCTTGCCTTCCTTAATCAGGTCCAACTTGTAGTGTTCCAACTCTAACTTGGTCTGTTCCGTTTTTAAATTTCATTTTTTCAAGTTCCAACTGTATTTCAAGCTCCTTTTGTTGTTTAAGTTTCTCATGTTCCAGTTGCAATGTTAACAACTCTTTCTGTTGTTCAAAACTCAAGGCTGCATTGGTCACTTCGGGCAGAAACTCCTCCCTTTTAAGAACTCCAGCCTCCACCAAGTTTGCTTTCAAAATGGCTTTGATATTTTCTTTCAACCGTTTATCACCAAGCTCTATATCATAATGCTCAGATATTTTCAAAAGCTGGTCTTTAGTGCATTGATCGAGAAGGTGATCAGAAGGAGAGTGAAGAAACTCATCAACCAAAGCCATTGTCAAAACCCTAATTTAAGGTACAAATTAAGCAAACACCAGTTTAATCCACAATATATTTCCCAATTACTTTATGCAAACCAGCATGTAGAGAAACCAAAAATCACAAGGAGAATTCCCCCCTAAACTTACCTAACTAACTCAACCCTAGTCTTCTGGCAGTCACATGTGGGGGGTATTTATGCACGCCAAACCAGTGGAGTGAAGAAAGCAACCAGCAACTGACCACTTTCCCACAGCCACGGAGATGCTCCCGGGCTTTGCTCTACCCACGTTCACTACCGGCCTAGAATTGAACCAGATGAAACCTCTAAGCAGGATTCACCCCTTTACCTACCAGGGGAAAACTCCTATAAGCAATGGCTCTCCCTTACCAGCTCACACAAGAAAACCTGGAAAATATTTATGAACTTAGTGGATTAAAACAATCAAAAGACCACCATTGCTTTCTTAACCAGACACTGCAACCTCAAATTAGTCATACATGTGTGAATCTCCCAACAATTGCACCAGTCACCAAAACAGAGCGGCAATTTGAAAATCTACCACCCTGAACAAACAACAGTCCCAAATGAACTAACAGACTGGCATAAACTGACTAAAACCTACTAAATAGTAAGTCTAATTCCACCTTATCGAGCCCCCATTTTGTCATAGCCCTGGCTCAGAGAGCAAGACAAAGTGGCACTTTTAACGTAACTTTAAACTGAACTTTATTACCCAAAGCAACATAATAAAGAAGTCTGTAATCTGTAAATTCAGTAATTCATGCAGTGTTGTGTGTAAATGAGGTGTGGTGTGGTGATAAAACAACGAAACACAAACCAAACCAAACAGGCAGCAAGTGGTCAGAGAGAGAAAGACATGTGTGAATGAGGAGCCAGCTAAATAACCTGGGCCCAGGCTACCCAGGTGCATGAAATCAGCAGCTCCACCCATCTTCCTGAAGTGAGCCTGCAAGAGGAAAAACACAAAGGCTGCGTTCAGACTGCAGACGAATCTGATTCAAATCTGATTCCTTCTCATATCCGATTTTTAGGGCTGACTGTTCACACTGCCTTTAGCAAGTGTCCAAATCGGATATGGTTCTGTTCAGACTGGGCCACATTCTTCACCGATCTGATAGGTTGCTGTAGCAACGAGGGGAAGCGTCATTCGCGTAAGTCAGTGTTTTTCAACCTTTTTTGAGTCAAGGTACATTTTTTTCATTGAAAAAATCACAAGGCACACCAACAACCGAAAACGTTAAAAAATGAAGCTCTGTAGCCTAAAGTAACAATATAAAGTCATTCTTGTGAGATGAGATGCGGGGGGTCGCTGTAAAGCTCGCGGCCGGAGCTGACGAGCCACCTTCGCCCCGAGTACTTCCAGGCCGACCCAGAGCCGGTCGCGGCGCACCGCCACGGAGGAAATGCGTCCGGCAGGGGCCGGCCGATGCCGGGGAGAGGTCCCGCTGAGGGGATCCTCCCACACCGTGCCGCCGAAACCCTGACCCGCCGAGATGGTTCTAATAATATCTAATAATAATAATATGGTTCTAATGACGATCTCTCACGGCACACTAGTGTGCTGCGGCACAGTGGTTGAAAAACACTGGCGTAAGTGACGTCACGGACAGTCAAAACCGATCCGAGTTTTGGGAGCTGTTCAGACTGAGACGCATCTGTCCATATCCGATACGAATGCGATATGAAACTACCTCTGGATGTGGTTTGCAACCGTTTGGCAAAAATCGGATTTCATGTGAGCTGTCACTGTTCAGACTTCAAAATCGAGATCCGATTCAAATCTGAATGGGCTAAAAATCGGATTTTGGCTGGCAGTCTGAACGCAGCCAAAGACGACCCAAAAAGAGGGAGGGGTCGTCAAAGGTGGCATCTTCACTTTCCTGAGAGGAACACAAGTCCATCATTTGTTGAAGAAATCAAAGAATTAGAGATGGGATTGAAGCCATCTAACAGTGACCTAATTGATGGAATGGATATTGGACTGATGGCAGCGAGCCACTATGGGCGGTAGAAGAGAAGCAGAGCTGATGTGAAGACATCTGTCAACTGTCCATCTCTCTGTCCATCTCTAAAAAGAATGATGGAGGGACACAGAGAATGGCAGTAGTTTAGTTTGACAGTGTGTGTGAGAGAGGGGAGCTTGTCTAATAATCCTGTCATTTCTTCTCACTGACTGTGGTACTGTGAGAGGTCCTGCTCTCTGCTCTTCTCTCTGGGTATCATCTTCATCACTTTCCTTCAAATGCTATATCAAGAACCTGTTGGAGACACATTTCACAACCATTCCAATACAGTTGTTCTCCCTTTCCATACTGTTGACTGCTTGATTTTGAACTCCACAGTGACATAGTGTTTGGTTTAGTAGTTATAAGCAGTTCATTTTCTTCTTCTAGTCAACGTTTTCCATTTCCTCACTAACATGTATTATGTTACATATAGCCTACCACTGGAACTGGTGCTCATCAAAACATAACTGATCAAACATTTGGTACAAAGTTTCATCCTTTTGATGCTTTTGGAATCAAATGAACACTTCAGCTCACATTTGGTACACATAACCTTGATTCAGTGATTGACTTTCCATTGACTATTGTTAGCTGATAAAACAGAGAGGACACGTACATGTTGTTGTTGCTGTGTTTCCTGCTGTCACTCAAAGCTCTGTTGATTTTCCTAATGAAATAATGGACAGTAACTTGTAACCATAACTGGAACGTTAACGTCACTTAGGAGCTGCAGGGATCAAAGTCCGTGGAGACACATTTCTCTGCAGCCAGTCTCTTTCTTCTGTGTCAAGTGTCACCACTTTTCTTTTCAGCATGTCTGTAAAGTTCCAGCAGCTGCTTTGATGCTCTATTTAGCATCCTGTGGAAAGCCAAGGCCAGGCCGGCTAAAAACCTTCTGATCCAGGAAGTTAAAGGTTTGTTTTTAGTCCTGAGAGCGTTGATTTGCTAGGAGTAGGGCCAAATATCAGGATAGCCCAATCAAAGGCAGCGTAGGGCGGCTCTATCATGCCACACTGGCAGCTATCAACACCAGACAACACATCCATGCACCAGACCATTGGCAGGCCCGTGCCATTTTGAATGCCCGGTGGCGGCAGGTCTGATGGTTAACGCTTGATGCTACACTTCTCTCTTCAGATGCAGACAATGCAGACAAATGAACCTCCTGTTAGTGGTCAGGAAAATTATGGGACAGGAAATTATACAGATTTTTATTAGATGCCATTAAATAAACTTCTATGAAACATATAAAGACAGCATCATTCACCTGTAAAAAATATTCACTTTTACTACAGAAAACCTCCATATAATGGTACTTGTTCATATATATAAAGTATGTCTTTAAAGAGACACTGTAAAAAAATGATACCAACCATAAATGGACAACATACGTTGACATGTGCTTTCCTTATTTTCTACATATATAGTTTTCACATGATTCTTATAGAATTCTTTTTATCATCTTGTATGAAAATAATGCAAAAGTGGCCACTTTCAAGAGTAAATCATATACAAGACATGAAACATGAAGTGAAGGTGATGGAAAGTTCTACATTGTTTTCTAAGTTTCTTCTATTTCTTTTCCGTATGGGATCACTTGGTCTTTATTCCTTCTAGACCATCATGTTGGGTTCTGGTTCTCTGAGCTGATCAGCCAATCAGAGTGATCTCTCAGACCGACAGAGGTCCGACTAGAAGCAACGGAGCAGGACACAGCAGAACAACTAGAGTCAGAGACGATAAGCGACACCAGAAAGCATCCAACAAGAGATGAAGTCAATGGAAGGTCTTTTAAAGTTGATGTGATGAACAGCTTCCATCCTTCAGTGGAGTTTGTCTCAGTGTCCTCCTGATGAGCTCCAATACTCTGTCTCTTTTGGCTCTATGTTTGGTCTCCACCAGCTAAACACTCCCACCATCAGCTGATCTCTGAGTTTCTTTTCCTCACCTGTAGAAACGTTTCATTTCTCAGTGGTAAACTGAAGTGATGTCTGTTGATTTGATTTGAAATGCGCTCTTGTTAGAATGAACAGAAGAAGAGTTGGATAGTTGTCAGATGAAGGAAAGAGCTCAGCTCCAGCCACACTGTTCACACTGTTTGAAGGTTATTTTCATCACTGATTATTCTCTGATCTGGAAAAAAGTTCCAAAAGGTCTGATGACACACACACAGGTGGGCGGAGGGAGCAGCCAGGAAGCTGATTGCTCCTTTACTGTGAGTTCAACAGATTCCTCAGTTTCTAGACGCTCAGTGTGAACATGTGATTTATCACTGAGTAAAGGATGTGTGTGGTTTCCTGGTTAACCCTGGAATTCCAACAGGAACCTCTCCACTCTCTCCTCTGCAGTCTTCTGCCTCCTGCTGGTGACCACAGCTCGTTGCACACTTCATGTCTTTTAAATGTTGCTGTTGAAAGGCTCATTTCAATCTGTCCTCAGTCATTTATTTACTGTGGCTTTTTCTTCCTTTTCTCTTTCTCAGACGTTCTTTAAAACATATTTGCTGATCAGTTCCTTCTGTCCTGGTTTCATCAACACATCAGAAGTCCCAGAAATGTTCAAAAGCTCATGTTAACTTGTGTCTTGTTGAAGGTTTCAGTCAGGACTGTCCTCTGCTGGACATTTGAATGAAGGTCATTAGTTCCCTCTTCCAAACGTGTTGACTGACTTTGAGGGTTTTACTTGAAGCAGGAGGAGGTCGCTGACATGAACTCTGCTTCACCAGCAGCTTTATCTTCTATGAAATCATCATCAGATCCTTCACTGATCAATAATCAAAGATCAACAACCTGATCAAACTGACTCTTCAGCCATCAGAGGAGACGTTACATCCTGGACCTGGACTCTGTCTGCAGAGGAGACACAAGACAGTTAGAGACAAAGAGAGACAGACAGAAAGAAAGAAAGAAAGAAAGAAAGAAACAAACAAATAAACAAACCTTTCACAGTGAGCTCCACTGTTTTCCATCTCAGGATGTCTCCCTCCTTGTTGTAGACTATACATCTGTATTCTCCACTGTCTCTCTCTCTGGGGTATTTCAGGGTCAGACTGAGGACTCCAGTTTTCAGCAGGTCTTCATTCATCTTCGTTCTGTTTCTGTAAATCTGGTTCTGGTCTTCAAGCTGGTCAGAGCCGTTCTGATACACATGGACCTTCCTGTCTCTGTCCATCCACCACTCCACTTTAGTGTCTTCAGGCAGCTCTGTGGTTCTGAAGGGCAGCTGGACAGACTCCACCCCCTCCTCCACCTCCACCTGACAGACTGAGAGGACAACAAATCCCATCATCAGCTGTAGAGACAGCAGCAGCAGCAGCAGCAGCAGCAGGTTTTCATGACTTTATTGAATGATTGTAGAGAAAGCTGAAGGACAGAAGCAGATGAGAGCAGAAGGAACAGGACAGAGATCTAGAAAGGTGTTGCAGATGATCAGAGTCTTGATGGTTGGTTGTTTGTCCATGTGCTGCTTCACAGTAATGTCTCCTGTCAGTGTGGAGCTGCTGTCTACTGCTTTTCTATCTGTGGGTCTAACATGTGACAGTGAAGAGAAGAAGAGTTCAGATCCTAACATGTCTTCAGTCTCTTTGTCTCTCTGTGGTGTCAATGAATCTCAGCTCCACCAGCATTTCAAACACAGAACCCTTCATCTCATCAAAGTCTCAGCTCAGCTCTACATTAGTGTTGGATCAATAACGTCCAGCTCTGATCACATGTTTGCTGCTGAAGGATCACTGTCAGTGTTTCTCATCTTCTCTCATTGATCAGAAAGTCTGGCTCCAACACTGACTGGACATCAATCAAACACTGCAGCTACTGCACCAGACTCCATTCACAATCCACTCCATTCAAGCAGAGGAGCCTCTAGATCAGAGAAGGAGCTTTCCAGCCTGGGTTCTTCAGAGAGCATTTAGGATGAGACTGGAATCAAAGTCTGATCCAGTTTACTGAGAACATGAATCAGAAACCAATCACCTCACATCTCCTGGAACTGATCTGAGAACAGTAGGAGTTGGAAAAGCTCTCTGGTCTCTGACCTGTATCTACAGTACTGACCTCTGACCTGTATCTACAGTACTGACCTCTGACCTCTGACCTGTATCTACAGTACTGACCTCTGACCTGTATCAACAGTACTGACCTCTGACCTGTATCTACAGTACTGACCTCTGACCTCTGTCTACAGTACTGACCTCTGACCTCTGACCTGTATCTACAGTACTGACCTCTGACCTCTGACCTGTATCTACAGTACTGACCTCTGACCTGTATCTACAGTACTGACCTCTGACATTGAGCTTCACTTGTTTCTTCATCAGGATGTCTCCCTTCTTGTTGTAGACGGTGCAGGTGTAGGTGTTGGTGTCATCATCTGTGGGGTATTTCAGGGTCAGACTGAGGTCTCCAGTTTTCAGCAGGTCTTCATTCATCTTCGTTCTGTTTCCGTAAAACTGGTCCTGGTCTTCAGGCTGGTTAGATCCGTTTTGATACACATGGACCACGTCATCTCCACCATCCTTCCACACCACTTTAGCGTCTTTAGGCAGGTGAGCTGTGGTTTTGCAGGTCAGCTGAACAGACTCCACCCCTGAATCCACCTCCACCTGGGGGACTGAGAGGACAACAAATCCCATCATCAGCTGTAGAGACAGCAGCAGCAGCTCTGAGCACATTGAAGAGAAATATTTGGAGTGAAACATGTTTGACTGGTTCCAGTCTGAAATATGTCCCATTCTCCATTGAACAGAGACAAGTTAAGAAGTGTAAACTACTGATGTATTAAATCACTGATTCTTGAGAATTGGGATGAAACAGATTTTAATTTTGAAAATAAAATGTTAGTTAAATTACAAAATCTGAAAGTATATCATTATAGACCAAGGTTTTGGCTGTTCAGCAATGTAAAGGTGCAACCTCCCCATTTTGTATTTTTTTATATAAAATAGGCATTTTCCAGTTATTTGTTTTTGTCATTATTAAGCCTTCTTGAGGTGTCGTGGGCCTAACTTAACCAAACATCGGTGAAGGGAGGTGCCCACTTGAAAACCCCAATGACATGCTGCATACTGCTGTTGACTAGGCCAGGTATCTGATGTCTTCATGCTGGTTGGTAGCGATATTTCTTTGTTTGTTTAGCTGCTGAGAGGGCCATACAAGCCAGCAGCATTTACTTAGTTCATTTAGATTGTAGGTTTAATCGTCATATCTTTTAATGTTTTGACTATAGGTTTGTTATGGTTTCTCAGTTGGACAGGACCTCTAAATGTGTTTTGCCTGGGATCTTGGCACAAGGGATTGTAACATCTAATTCTGCGCATTAATGAATGTTAAAAGTACCCCATCCCCATATAATCAAATATCAAATCATCATCATCAAAAATAAAGTCATTACCAGTAGGAATAATGTACAATGCGTCACTGACATCATCTTAAACTGTCACCTAGTGCCCCCTACTCATAAAAGAATACATTACAGTGGTCCCTCGTTTATCGCGGGAGTTACGTTCTAAAAATAACCCACGATAGGCGAAATCCGTGAAGTAGTCAGCTTTATTTTTTACAATGATTATAAATGTTTTAAGGTTGCAAAACCCCTCACTGCACACTTTAAACACTTTTCTCAATAACTTGCAAACATACCGCACTTCAGTCACACTGCCAGCGATCAAAGATACTGTATATGTAAATTTGGCAAGCTGAACACATTCTGTACTGTACAAGAGACACCGTATGGAGGAGATTGATTGACAATGGTCTACAGTCCCTTAGTCAATCAGGACGCAGAAGACGACACGCGGGCTCTCCCTTAGCCTATCAGGACGGAGAAAACAATGCGCTGTATATAAAAAAAAAAAAAAAAGCATGCAAAATTGCACTAAAAAAATCCGCGAAACTGTGAGGCCGTGAAAGGTGAACCGCGTTATAGCGAGGGACTACTGTATATTCTTCTGTAAACTTGACTGTAACTGTATATTTGACATGAAGAACAGATAACAAATAACAACTGTGAGCATTGTGGCACTCTCCTCCACAGATAGCTGCTGCCTAGCCATAACTTCCTAAAATATATAAAGTCAAACTTGAGTGTAATGACTATGAAATTGGGGGGATTTACAGTGAATGTTAGATTTGGTTAAATGTTGTCATGCCATATTCATTTGGCTTTAGTCATTGGAGATGCATAGCCTACAAGGGATATTGTGTACTATGTGCTATGTCGGTAGGTAGTAGGTGCACTATGTGCATCCCAAATGACGTAAACCAAATGAACATGGCATAAAAGTGAATTGAGAGAGAGGGAATGCACACCTCATTCCCTAAAATTTGACAATATGGAAAAATTTAGGGGGAATTACATAAATAAAATATAAAAGAGGTTAATGAAACATTACAGGTCATGTTGGTATTTATTGTGGTCAACAATTATATTTTTAATGTTGGGGTGCCAGTCAGGTCTGACAGAATATAGTCAGGAATGCCCCACCTGGTCAAGATGTCTTTGACCATGACCTGAGAGATGGTTTCAGCTGTGGCATTTCTGATGGGGAACAGTTCAACCCACCGGGAGAAATAATCAACCAACACAAGGAGATAAACGTTTTGTTTGGAGTTTTTGGGAAAGGGACCCATCAAATCCACTCCCAGCATTTCCCAGGGGCGGTGAATTTGGGTTTGTTGGAGTTTTCCTGCAAGTTTTCTGTTTTCAGGTTTGTAAAGTTGACATGTGTAACAGTTTTTTACATGTTCTTTGACATCCCAGCTCATCTTTGGCCAGTAGACAAGATGTTGTAGTCTTCGGTAGGTTTTGTGCCTGCCCAGATGTCCAGAGAGGGGATCTTGGTGGAAGTAGTCCAGTAACTGTGAGTGGAAACTAGGAGGTATGTAGAGTTGGTAGATGGTTTTGTATGGGAGGGTGACGAGACGGTAGAGGAGATCATCCATGATGATGTATGCCGGGTTTGAATTAATGACTTGTCCAGTTTCCACTACTTTTTGATATAGAACCTGACATTCTGGATCTTCCTGTTGTGCCTTCCACAGGGCCTCAATTGAGATTGGAAGCTCTTTTGATGGTTTTGGAGGAGCAGATGTGATGGTAGCATACACAGGTACAGTTGTATGGCTGGAGTCTGTAGGAGCTCGGGAGAGGGCATCTGGTACAGTGTTGTACTTTCCCTTTCTGTATTCAACAGTGAAGGTGAATTCTTGAAGCCAGAGTGCCCACCTGATGAGTCGTGTGCTGGGTTTGGTTGTTTTGAATACCCATAGAAGAGAGGCATGATCTGTAACTACTGTGAATAGTCTACCTTCCAGGTAAGTTCACCACTGCCAAACATTCTAGCTCAGTGGCAGCATAGTTTTTCTCTGCAGGGTTTAGACTGCGGCTGGCAAAGGCGAGGACTTCCTCGGTTCCATAGTTGGATTTCTGGACAAGCACAACCCCAAGTCCAATCTCACTGGCGTCGACGTATACCACAAAGGGAGCATTGAAGTTTGGATGGCCCAGGACAGGTGGTTTAACCAGGTGATTTTTCAGGGTAATAAACGCTGTTTGGCATGCAGGTGACCAGCTGAATTTTGCTCCTTTTTTCTTTAGGGCATTGAGTGGTTCTGCAATCTGGGAAAAGTTGGGGACGAATCTGTGATACCACCCAGCCATGCCCAGGAACCTTTGTAGGGCTTTCAGGTTGGTGGGTGCAGGGAAGTTCTGCACAGCCTCAGTCTGGGTCAACATGGACTCCTGTAGCAGAGACAATATGGCCCAGGAATTTCAAAGAGGTTCTGAACAGTTTACTTTTCCTCATGTTCACAGAGAGGCCCGCGTTTCGGAGTTTGTCCAGGACAGCTTGGACATCATAAGAATGCTGTTCCCAGGACGAAGAGAAGATGATAATGTCATCTAAGTAGACAAAACAGATGATTCCATTCAGCTCTCCCAGTGCTCTCTCCATGAGCCTCTGGAAGGTGGCAGGGGCATTCTTAAGTCCAAATGGCATGACTTTAAATTGGAACAGTCCATGAGGGCATATAAAGGCTGTGATTTCCCTCACCTCTGGATCCATCTCCACTTGCCAGTAGCCACTATTTAGGTCTAGTGAAGAGAAAACAACAGCACCTGAGAGACTATCCAATATCTCCTGGATTGTGGGAATGGGATAAGCATCAGTGACTGTGTTATCATTCACTTTTCGGTAATCAACACAAAACCTTGGTTTCCCTTCTTTTTTGGGAATCAGGACTACAGGCGAGGCCCATGCAGAACAAGAAGGTTCAATGATGTCATCTTTTAGCATGTCCTCGATGAGTTCCTTCATCACCTCCTGTTTAGGAGGGGAGACTCAGTAGGGTTTATGTCGAATGGGTACAGGATTGGTGAGAAAGATTTGATGTTTCAATATCTCAGTACGTCCTACTTTGGTTGTACACACATCAACATTGTTAAGTAACAGGTTGTGTAACTGAGGTTTTACGTGCTCCTCCAGGCGAGACTCCTGAACTGCCCTCAGCATCAAGTCTGAGTCTTCCAAAGGGGTGTGTGTAGGGAACAGTGCAGTGGCCGATGGAGCTTCCACAGAAAAGAAGGCAATAGAGTTGCCAGTCTCCCCCTCCCCCGAAGGAGAGGACTCTGCACAAAAGTAGAATATCTTTTCTACATTATAACCCGGAACCAGTACATCCCGCCTGCAACATCAAGCTGCATACCAGTAAAAAACACAAAGTCCAAACCAAGCAGGGCAGGAAAAGCCAGAGTCCTGGAGTCTAGGACCACCACAGTTACCAACCAGGTCTTATCCTGCAGGATCATTTCAAGCTCTACCCACCCAAGGGGTTTCCTGGGTTGACCATCAGCAAGGTAAAGAGGGTCACCAGTCCATGGGGCAAGTTTATCATCTGCAGTTTTGACATTGTTCCAGACATGTTCATTTAGCAGAGTATATGTGGAACCTGTATCAACAACTGCTTTTCCTGTCCAGTTCCTTACAGTCAAGGGCACTTTCAGCTGTCGCGGGAGGGCTGTATCGGTGCTTCCTCTGGGGATGCCAAACTTTTTCAGGCCCTCCACAAAGAGATGTGAGGTGACGCATGGCAGTGGTTGAGCTGAATGGGTCACGGTGTTCACTGAAGAATGATTCTGGGGCTCTGAAGAGTGAAAGGTTTGATTAGAGTGGTTTTGACGATGATGGGGTCGCTGAGAATGGTGTGGCTGAGAGTGTTGTTGCTGTGGATGGGGTGGTTGTTGAGGGTGGGAGTGCTGTGGGTAGGATTGTTGAGGGTGAGATTGTCCAGGGGGCCTTGATTTCTTGAACTGATTATAATTTGGCCATGAATATGGAGCATGACTGCCTTTACATCTCCAGCAGTAAACCACAGGGGGAAAGTTGTCTTTCTGCGGTGGTGGGTCCTTAGCAGTAAACATCTCAACTTTCTCTTTTTGTTTCACAATTTTTTTTGTCCGTTGTTCATAGTTAGCCTGACTTGCCCTGTCCTTTTCCAGTTGTTGCCCGAGCCTCACCAGTTCATCCACTGTAGTTACTCTGCCTCGGAGCTGGCTTGCCATATGGGGATTGATGTTCCTGAAAATCAGCTTTAAGACTGCGTCTTCCTGAATTTCAGGCTTCCACCTCTGACACAGGGAGCGGTACCTGAAAGCAAAATCCCTAATGCTTTCACCTTCGCCTTGAACTCTTGTCCTCACTCTTTCTGCCAGTTCATCTTCATAATCTTCTGACAGAAAGGCAGCACGGAACTTTTCTTGAAAGTCTGACCAGGTATGTGTGTTTAAACGTACCACATCCCACCAGTCTCTCGCTGTTCCATGTAGAACATTTCTCAAAGTTGCCATCAACTCCTCATCCGTCAGTGGATTTAAAGCAAGAAAATCATTACATTTCTCCAAGTACAAGAGGGGATCCGGTTCATCCTCCATCTTTCCAAATGATGGAAACTGCAGTTTTACAGGACATTGTCCTGTTAACCGTGCCCTGGTCTCAGACAGAACAGGAGAATCCTTCGGAGACTGAAGCACACCTGCCTTATCCGTCAGAACAGTAGATTGGAGGCGCTGACTCTGAGCCTCCTCCAACCGAACATTTTTCATTGCTGTTTGCACAGGGACTGTTGCAAGTGCGGATACATTCAATGTTTGTTTCATTGTACCCAATTCCTGGGACATGGAATCCATATTTTGGGACAATCTCCACACATCATCCTGCAGGTGCTCAACTGCTTGTGCGACTGGGGTCATGAACTCTTTGATGTCCTTTAAAATATCTGTATGATGGTGAGTTAAGCGCCAGTTAAGGTTTGCTGAAAACTGATTCCTCAGAAATGTTGACTGTTTGTCCAGTTTCATGTAAGCGTTGTTCATATGTTGCTGTGATATTTTTAAATAAAGTTGTAACTGTTTTTTCAAGCTCCTCCTTGTGTTGTTTTTGTGTTTCCCTTAGAATTTTAAATTCTTCCTCCAAAGTTACTTTCATTGTCTTATCAGTGTCCACTGGTTCCTCCATTGATTCAGTCGTCCATAAAGATGAACAACCATCCTGATTTCCAACTTCACCCTGAGATGCCACTGCCAGAGGAATGAGAGGTTGAGACAGATCCGGGTTCAATGTACCACATAAATCCATATCTAATAAGGAGTATGTGGTCCTTTTCTCTGCAGATGGCTGAGTTTGACTACCGTCTTGCTTTGCTGCGGCCATTTCAACAGGTGTTGGTTGAAGAGGGTGGAATTTTTTATTTTTTTTTATTTTTGCAAATCCAGGGTTTTAGTGAATCCAGATATCTGGGGTGCCACTTTTTGTAGCGGGTTTGACTAGTTTTAATGTTGGGGTGCCAGTCAGAGTCAAGTCTGACAAAGTAAAATAAAACAGAACAAAAAAATAGTTAGTCAACCCACACAAAATAATAACCAGGCAGATCAAATACATCCATAAACCACAAAAGCCATCAACCAACCCAGCAATGTGATTTCCACCACATATATTTCACAATTATAATCAACAGTGCCAAAACAAAAAAAAGGGGTGCGCCTTAGTCCGTCTCTTAGTTCCAGTTCAGTCTGGTTGGGAAAAGTCTGTTTCAGTGTTCGTAATATCCCAGTTCAGTCCAGTACATGCGCCCCCACAAAACAACAACTCAAAACTCCGCTCCGGGTTTTACCGCGGGCTCCAACACAAAATAAGGAAATAAACTCAAAATAACGAGCGTCTCTCGTCGCAGTGCAGCAAACATCACATACAAAACAAAAATGCACACCGGGTACTCACGGTACCGAAGTTTTTTAACGTAGTCAGTCAGTCAGTCAGAGTCGGACTTGCTCCACTGGAACGGTATCTCCCGACTCCTGAGACAGCTGATCCGACAGGGAAATAAACAAATCCAAGCGGCAATCGTGCCGACGGAACTCCAGCGAGAGAATTTAGTGGACCGCTGTCACTCTTCTCCTCCACGGACTCTCCTTCTGACTCTCATTCTACGTGGTGGTCTCACCGGTGACTTGCACTCATCATAAATGCCCTTCCTGGAGGACTGATTCAAACTGCGCGGGAATCAGTGGATTATTTCCATTGGAGTAGGAGATGAATGTGGGTGGATGACGGAGGAAGCCATGAATGGAGGTGTGTTTTGTGATTCTGACTTTGCGGGCGCTACAGCGTCCATTGAGGACCATTTGGAGGTTTTTGTCACCACCGTCAGACTCTATGTCACCACTGTCAGACAGAAAATCTGTTGCTAGCTACTTTAGACCTCTTCTTAAAAAGTATACATTTATGTCATAATCTAATCTAATATTTTTTAGCAAAGCATTCTGGGATATGGAGTCACGTTCCATTGTGTTCCACAAAATTACAATTCCAATAAATCAAACTTAATTATGTGTTCTGTGACTAGAGCTTTTAACATTCATTGCTGGGGGGAAACATTTCCTGTTAATGTAATCTGTACAAGTAGTTCAAACTAATATAATTTATAGAATATGTAATGAAATCATATCTGACATATATTGTAAAGCTTCATTGTTAAACACTTCACTTATGTGTATGAATTTCTTTGAATTTGTATTGAATTGCAATTCTGCTTCCTTTAATTCAAATTCAAATTGTAATTCTAGATCCTGTTTTTGACATCAATTCAAATTCAATTCAAATTCAAGAATTGAATTAGAATTTAGGAGTCATTCTCAATTCTATTCTGAATTGTGCACAAGCCTGATTACAATATACTCTTTCATGTGGTTAAGATATTATGCAGTTCAATTATTACTTTTTGTTTTCTGAATGAAGTTGACATGATTATCTTCTATCTGAGGACAACTGATTTTGTAGGCAATGGGCCAGCAAATAATCATTTAATTAATAAAAAATAAAAATAAACCTATAAAAGAACCTTACATATGTGCAAAGGATCCCCTGATTATAATCTTGATTCTTTTTATTCATGAAAATCTTATTAATTTCCAACAGAATCTGCGGCCGCGCCAGGTGCTGCAGGCGCCTCGGCTGCTACTTGCAGTGAGCATCCTGGGAGTCACCTGGAATAAAAACACACGGCCAATACTGGTGTCTACACAACACGCGAGTTACAGTACCGCCGCACAAGCACACACCAGAGCATTACTAAGGTCCAAAGGGAGATACCTACCCGCCAGGCAGAGTGCTACGCTCTGCCGCTGCGAGTAGGTCGCGTTGCAACGCTCTGGGCTTTTTTCTTCTGGCGGCGCTCACACTGTCTTGCTCGTCTCCATCCCACTCAGCATCTTCCGTTCTCGTGGTTCCCTCTCCCTGTGCTGTCCATCTCACATATTAGCTCCTTGTTAGCTCTCTCTCAACGTGTTAGCCCTCTCTTGTTAGCCTTCCTCGGCGTCCCTCTCCCATGCTAGCTCTCCTCTCACATGTTACCTCTGTGCCAAGTCCGTGCCTCTCTCTGGCATCCCTCTCCCATGTTAGCTCTGTGTGCCGTCCCTCTCCCATGCTAGCTCATGCCTCACATGTTACCTCTATGCCAAGTCCGTGCCTCTCTCCACTATATGTCCCTGATGCCACTATTACTTCCCGGGTCAGACCCTCTCCGCTGCTGCTGATTGGGTCGACAGCTGTCCTTTAGGGAAAAGGACGAAACCACCCAGGTGTAACTACTCAACGATGTTCACAGGCAGTAGTAATTAAAACCACACGCATGCACTAAAAATTCAACATAATAAATTAAACAATCAAAAGCACAACACAAGTAAAAGTATGCACTCATAAAACTCAATAAAATATGAACCCCAAGTAAAAAAATACAAGCAAGCTAAGACAGTCTTACTGTCCTGTGACACAATGCAAAGTGTCGGACGGAGTGGTGTAAAGCACACCACCACTGGACTCCAGAGCAGTGGAGATGTGTTCTCTGGAGTGATGAATCATGCTACTCCATCTGGCAATTTGATGGACCAATCTGGGTTTGGTGGTTGCCAGGAGAACGGTACTTGTCTGACTGCATTGTGAAGTTTGGTGGAGAGGGGATTATGGTTTGGGGACAGTTTGGGGGCGACCCCTTCCTGTTCCACCATGACTGAGCACCAGCGCACAAAGCAAGGTCCATAAAGACATGGATGAGAGTTTGGTGAGGAAGAACTTGACTGGCCTGCACAGAGTCCCGACCTCAACCTGATAGAACACCTTTGAGATGAATTAGAGTGAAGACTGAGGGCGTATTCACACCAGGAAGGTTAGTTCACTTGCTTTGGTCCGGACCAATTTTTTTTTTCTTTTTTTTTTTTTAGTGCGGTTCGCTTTCACACTGTGATTAATTGCAACCAGACCAGAATTTATAAACAAAAACACATGTGCTAAGGTTGTTCAGCCATTGGCTGGTAAACGTATAGGCGGGGTAAAGAAGGAAGCCAAATGTCCCACGTAAATAGGCTACAATGGAGACTTTGCGTACTGTAGGTCTACTTGTTATTATGCTAGCAATATGGTTTATAAACTGAGCGCTGGAATCCCCTCTCTCTCATTTGTTTACTAAAAATCTTATATACTTCTGCATTTTTATGTGTTTTCTCCAGCATTTGAGATATCTGGACATCTGCCCAGATATCTAGGAGGCAGCGTGTCTCCTCAGAGCTCGGTTAAGCCACGGCTCATCTCTACCTAACCTACCTGCGTTTGTTTGCTTCACGTGTCTCTCTCTGTTGTGTGTGTCACTGGGCTATCCTACATTTCCCATAACTAGTGCAGTGCCCGTCGGAAGTATGTATTCCTATAGTGGGAGCTGAAGAAGATTTTTCAGTTGTGACCATTGTCGTGACCCATGTCTCCTCCCCACAAAGACATTAATTGTAATGTTTTTACTGGTGGTTTTAACTGTATTAGCAGTGCACATCTTTGTGCCCGTAGCGAGACACCTGCCCAGTTTCAAATTAGCGTGCCACAGACAGACAGACAGACACAAACTCACCAAATAAGTTAAAAGAAATTCTTGATTTATAGATAGATGATCAAATCACTCATGTTTTGTCTGTAAACTGTAAAATAACGTTGAGTCTCCGTTGCCATGGTTACCATCTAGCGTTTGAGCCAGCGCAATAATTTAGAACTGTCATCAGGCAACTGGAAATATTAGAGCGGAGAAAACCTATTTTACCGATATATTTTACATTTCTTATCCAAACAACGTCAAACTTAGCAGTGCACATCTTCGTGCCCGTAGCGAGACACCTGCCCAGTTTCAAATCAATTGGGCCAACGGTTCGCGACATATGCGTGCCACAGACAGACAGACACACAGACGCTTCTTGATTTATAGATAGATGCGCGAAAACTACGGGAGCTCGTCAAATCCAAAAAGGTAGATTTTTGCAACTTGGGTTGGATCGAGGTCGGGCTGCTTTCACACCATAAAGGAACCGCACCAGGGTTCGGTAGGAACCGCTCCGAGACCACCTCCTCAGCTGGGTCTCGGTCCGCTTGTTTGGTCCGCACCAGAGTTCGAGTGATTGTATTCACACCAGTCAAAAAGGTCCGAACAGCCATCCAGCCAATCACAGTCATTTGACCAAACCCACTAGTCCCGGCCGCCCGGCAAAGTAAACGCTAACACGGAGCTGCCGACCCGTCACTCACCGCAGTTCAATTTTGTAGTAGTACATATTCTTGCATTAGTGCCATATAGGTGTTCATTTATGTAACTTAAAGCTGTTTGTTGGAGCTTAAAACCTTTTCATTGAAAATAATGTGAAATAATTAATAAAAAGCAGATAAAAAAACAACAAAAGAAAGGAATGTTTCCTCATCAAAATCAAGGCTGTAGAGGTTTGTTCTAAGTTTACATCAAATATTTCAACACTTTCATGTTCAGGAATATTGACATTGAGTTCTGTAGTTATGTAGGATGAGGAAGGGAAGTCCAGGCAATGCAATATTTTTTGCATATCCTGATGAAGAAAATCTAGAAAGAGACTGAAACAGGGGCCAAAGGCGGTTGCGGTGCTCATGTGCTACCCCTAGAACCCCCCCACTTTTAAAATTGCTGCTCCACCCCTGTATGTGGCATCAAGTACAACACAAAATCTGGTTGTTACAGCAGCAGAGCAGAGATTCCCCTGGGCAAAGGAGAGCTCTGCTTTGTTTTTATATTTCTTGGCCTTCTATATGGCAGCTTCACTTCTCCATTAACTTCCTTCTTTTCCTCTGATCCAGTGAAATCAATCATTTCTTTCTTATTAGAGGGTCCATGCAAATGAAGTTGCAGGAACCCTATTGATTTTGCTGCAATTTTTCTTCTTCTTATTATTATTATAATAATAATGATTTCTCTTCAAAGGCATCAAACCTGGTAACTTGGTAGAAGTCCTAGCATGTCACTTTGCCAAGGTGTCAGTACACATGCCTACAGCTAGGTGGAGCTATAGTAAGCCACTATATGTTTTGGCTCATATCTCAAGAACTGTGTGCCCTAGAAACAAAATTCTCCCTCTGATTTTTTACACAGCCCTGGTTCTAATTCATCAATTCTCACCAAACTTGGCATGTATCATTTATGGACAAAGATAATGAAAAGTTGTCAAAAGAACTTTATCAGGGTTATTGATTACAAAGTTAATGGCTAATTAATTTTTACGCCATGGCGCAGTATAACTCCAAAGCTAATATTTCATATCATAGTATATATCCAAAGAAGGTAAAAAAAAAAAGAAGGCAACTGCACTTGTAGAGCTTTTTGAGAAGACGTTTCACCACTCATCCGAGTAGCTTGTCTGTGAAGGTTCTCAGTCATCCAGCTCATGGTATATCCAATAAAGGTTCAAAAAATGCAACTGGACGTGGAGTTTTTTGAGAAGACGTTTCACCACTCAGACAAGGGACAAGGGTCGTTAGAGCACCATTCATAGGGAAGAGGAGGGGGACAAAAACAGTCCCCCCTCAACAACAGGTAAGTACCCAGTCGTTAATGGAAATTAGCTGCACCAGTTTGTGGTTGTTAACACAACAGGCAAGTTTCAGTAGGAGTTCCTATTTAAACCTCAGACTTCCCACCAGTCCCCTAGAAGCTACTCAGATGAGTGGTGAAACGTCTTCTCAAAAAACTTTACAAGTCCAGTTGCCTTTTTTGAACCTTTATTGAACATCCTAGTAGCTTCTTCAATTCTGTATTTACAATACTGTTTTAACTTCTGTCCCCAAAAAGTTTCAGCCTCATTCACACCTTAACACTGGAGCCTCTGACGGACAAGAATCCTTAGAGCACCATTCATAGGGAAGAGGACGGGGACAAACCCCCCCCCCCCCCCCCCAACGACAGGTAAGCACCCAACCATTAATGTAAATTAGCTGCACCGGTTTCTGGTTGTTAACACAACAAGCAAGTTTCAGTAGGAGTTCCTATTTAAACCTCAGACTTCCCACCAGTCCCCTAGAAGCTACTCAGATGAGTGGTGAAACATCTTCTCAAAAACACTCCCGTTGCCTTTTTTTTTTAAACCTTCTTTGGATATCCCACACGGAAAGAACCTATATAAACATATAGGTTTTAATATAGGTTCTAATATAGGTTTTGAATATATGTGACACATAAAATTGGCCGTTTTCATATATTATATGTATGTACATATATGCACGTATATAGTTACATATATGTACCTATATGTTCACTATATGTTCGCTCCTTGGCTTCCTTTTCAGTCCCTTCCAAAAAATCTTTAACCGAAAAACTGCGGACACAGTCGAGGGCCAAAATACTATGGGCCCCTCTATCCCGACCCTCTGTCCATTCAAGCAGGACATAACGGATGTCCGAGGGTGATATCGCCATTTTTGCTCCCAGCCGCTTGCCGCTGTTTATCTTTGCCGCTGTTTATCTTTGCCGCTTCTGCTAAGCCGCTACTGTAGAGTAGCGGTGGAAAAAAGATTCGGGATCCGGCTCATTGAACCGGCCACCAAAGAAGACTCAAGAATCACAAATCTAGACGTCTATTGAACCGGCTCAGTTGAGTCCTACCACATTAGATTGATATATAATCAATAAACGGCACCATTCAAACATCTTACATACGCACATTTTGCTTCTCTGCCAAGTGAGATCACAAAATGTACTACCCGACCTGACCACTAGCAAGCAGCGCCACCTGCACTCAGCCAGCAGGGACTCATGAGTAGCGAATCCGCTACAGATTCGCTACTCATGAGTCCAATCTGCCACTCATGAGTCCGCTGCTGATTCGCCACTCATGAGTCCGATCCGTCACTCATGAGTCCGATCCGCCACTCATGAGTCCACTGCGGACCTGCTACTCAGCCATTCACTCGGTCGGCAGAGAAACGAAACTTAACGTTGTGAGTGAATTAATAGCCTCTGCATCCACTCCACATACATTTTAGACCATAAGAAAATAAAATATTCTTTCGTAGTAGTGACCCTGTCCTCATGCATTTGTTTTTTTTTTTTTGTTTTTTTGCACAGCTTAATTTTGAACTTTAGGTTTTATGATTTTCAGTGGCTATGTGTCACAACTGATAAATGGCAATAACAGGTAACTGTTATAATCTTTTATTAGGTGTTTATTATGCTTTATTATGTCTCGAATGAATGTACTGGAAACACTTTCTTTCGCAATCAGGCCATTTTGGGTCAAGTGACTCAAGTGACTCGCAAAACCCGGCTCATACAAGTGAGTGACTCAGACTGATCCGAATCCCTCAAAAGATCCGGGTTTTACATTACTACTGTAGAGGGGGCGGTAACTTCCGCTTCCGGGGCAACAGTTCAGAAACTTCCTTGGGAGCAGCAGAGTAGTGAAATGCTTGCCAGAATAAAAAGAAGTTATAAAAAAAAGCAATAGCTATGAATCCAATACCTTACATATATACTTTTTAAAAAAAAATTTCTTGTAAGGGACTTTGGACAAATATGCAGTTATTACCTTGAGAATACAAAATATGAGCTAGGCATCATGTATAACAGTTGCAAAAGTGAGATATTAGCTATAAAATAGGTATGACACCTGCCACTGGGTATATATAGGAGACATAACTTGTATGTACATATAGGGCTTATATGTGGATATAAAGAAGCAATATAGGAGACCTATGTCCTGTATATGCACATATATGCATCCGAATTTGGCCTATATGCAGCCTAAATGCGGCATATATATGGCATATATACGCATATATGCTCTATATATGTGGCATATATATTATCATATATGTGCACATATAACATATATATGCAGCATATATGCACAGATAAACTGCATATAGGTTTCATATATGCACATATATCCTCATATAGGTTCTTTCTGTGTGGGATACCATGGCCTGGATGATTGAGAACCTTCACAGACATATGTAAAGTGTATACCCAAACTTGATCAAACTTCATATCAGTGATAATAATATGATTCTGTACAAGCACCCCTACTTTTGTGACCCTTGGTCTCTAGGGGGCGCTACACAAGCAACATTTCAATATCTCAAAAACTGCTTGCATATAATCATGCAAAGTTTTGTGAAATACAACGACTAAATGTTTATATCTCACAAACCACCACAGTAAACTGCTTGAAAGTTGAAAATAACAATATGTGGATGATTCCTTACAAGCCCACCACGTTTGGTGCAATACAGTCTATAGGGAGCGCTACTGGTGACTCATGCCTCTGCATCCCGCTCGGGGACGACTTCACCACGGCATGGACCCCTTTATGATCATCTAGTTTTTATTATTATTGTAGTCTGCTCTGTCATTGTTCAGTGGAAGTTGTCTCTCAGATATTTGACACTTAACATTATTTAGCATTACTTAGGATTCATTAACAAAGTTTAGTGTGTGTTTTATAGGCCCCTAAATAGAAGTGTGCTACTGTTTTATAATATTACAATATTATATTTAAAAGGTTTGTTTTTTAAGTGATTTATAACTATGAGGCATTGTGTTTATTATTTTAGACTACTGTGGCAGTGGATCATTTATCTTAGTTTAATTTCTTTAACTAGTCCAATGTGTAAATAAACGCAGAAAACTCTTAAAAGTGACAACTTTGTAATTAGGTACAAGCTTTAAAGGGACACTGTACATCACAATGTTTGATATAATAAGATTCATTTTAATTTTCTGTATTACTGCAACATCACTGCAGTTATAAAATAGGAATATGCGCTCATCTTCTGTTTTGCTTAATAAGGAGCTTTGTCTTTGCAGGAGCAATCCTAAAATATTTTTGAGCCAGAGGGATCTTCTGAACGTCCTGACCAGGAAGCTCCAGGACCATCACATAAACACATAAACTGTTATTTTTAGCGTTGTATTTTCTTATTTACAGTAAACATTTTTATAAACACTTCAAATCTGTTTTATTTCTTGACATATAGAGGATTGTTGATTTCCTTGTTGCTTCCTGTCCCCAAACAGCATCTTGCTTAGGTCCCCTACAAAGCTAGAAATGGCCCTGTCCTGAGGTACAGTGAATATATCGATTAAAACCTTTCATGGATTTATCAAGTACACAGTGGTTAAAGTCGGGCATGATGAATCTGGGAGCATCTGGAGATATGAGTTCTAGCTCATCTAAGGTGTTTTTAACATGTTCACTGGCAGCAGAAGCTTTAGCTTTGGGCTGAATATAAACCACAAGTATACAAATTGGAGGAAATTCCCTGAGGAGATAAAAAGGACTCAGGGAAACCTCCAACAGTTCAATGTCTGAGTTCCACAAGTCTTCCCTCACACCCACCGTTGAGCACCAGTGTGTATTGACAGACTCCCCCTCCATGATGCTTTCCAGTGAGTACAGAGTCCTTGTAAAGCCTTATGGAAGAGTCAAAACCATCCATGCACAAGGCGTCATTGCTGTGGTTTCCATTTAACCAGGTCTCAGTGAATGCTACAATTGATGCCGTCTGATATTCATACATGTGATTGACGTTGGCTTGCAGCTCGTCAGTCTTATTACAGAGTGAGTGTACATTGGCTGAAATGACTGAAGGAAGTGTCTGATGTTTCACTTTTCCAAAGTCCTGTCTCATGTTAATGCAACTAGCACTAGCCTCGTTCATCAACAGCAACACTCTGCTCTCTGTCAGTCAGCAACACAGTCACTTACAAGTTGTCCAAGATACTGGGGACAAATACCAGTCCACCAGTCAACAATACACGTGCACAAAGAAAATGACATAAAAACAGATAAAAGCAGCTGCTGTCTGTAGCACCGGTCACCACATGACCAGTGACCAGGAACCCTGACAGAATTACTCTGCTTTCATCTTAAATTCTAATCTTTCTCTAATCATTTTTCTCATTATCTTTTCTGTGTGAGATGCCAGAGATTATAGTTGACTGGACTTGATGAATTCCTGGTTTTCTGGCAGCAAGAAACGGTAATAATCAGTAATATCAATCAATCAATCAATAAATCTTTATGAAGCACTTTAAAAACAACAAGGTTGGTTGCTGTACACAAACTTTAAAAAAATTTAAAAACAAGATTTAAATCATAAAACCAATCAAACCATGTAACAATAAGAACCAACATCTCATGCTGAGTTAAAAGCCAAAGAGAAAAAATGGTTTTAAGATAGGATTTAAAATGAGGAAGACAGTCTACATTAGACCTGTCTTAGACCTGTCTAATGTGCAAAGGCAAATTGTTCCACAGTTTGGGGCCAGCAACTACAAAGGCACGGTCACCTCTCATCTTCCTCTTTGTCTTTGGGACAACCAACAATGACTGATCTGCCGAACTAAGGGAGCGTGAGGGAGCATACTTCTGCTAAAATTGGGGTAATGTGATCGTGCTTTTTGGTACCAGTTAAAAGTCGAGCAGCAGCGTTTTGAATCAGCTGTAGTCGAGACAGTGACGTCTGGCTAAGCCCAACATAAAGTGCATTGCAGTAGTCCAAACAAGTTGTGATAAAAGCATGGATTAAGATCTCGAAGTGGTGGAGAGAAAGAAATGGTGTTATAGTTTGAGGTTTTTTGTCTTATATTCTTAGTTTGTGGCCATGTTGAGTTTTTCCCTTTTGTTTTTCTCCAGCAGTGCAGGTGGTGGCTCAGAGGCGTGGCTGACCCACTTTCTCTTTAGGATCTGCAGAGCTCACCTGAGTTCCATCTCACAATCACCACCCCATAAAAGCCGGTTCACCCTCGACACCACTGTCGGAAGATTCCATTTTCTAACTGCTTCAGTTCTTTGCTGTCTGCCAGCCTCCGGTTGCCGCCTGCTGTGCTTTGTTAACTTGAGCGACTAATTTTGAGTTTGTAGTTTTTGCCTTTTGTTGAGGAACTGGAAAATAAACATTTGTTAAACCTTGCCAACTGATATCTCTGCATTTTGGGTCCACCCTGCATTCAAGCCTCAACAGAATCTTCCGACCACGATGGACCCAGTGGAGAAAGACCGCCTCATGCAACACAGGGCGTTCTGGGGAGTGAGCATGACTCCACTCTACGACAAGTGGTGGACCACTTGCAGCAGTTAACCACGGGAGTAACTGAGCTAAGAGGGAGGATGGACACCATTGCGGATCAACTCGGTGCTCTCCCTCGTGCAGCCCCTTCCCCTCCGCTCGCACCATCACCCGAACCAGGATCAGCTGTGGCACCCATGCCCATGGCCCGTGAACCTTACATCCCAACACCCGCCAGGTATTCCGGTCAACCAGGGACATGCTCACAGTTCCTGCATCAGTGTTCATTAGTTTTCCATCAACAATCAGGCGCCTATGCCACTGATCAGGCTAAAATAGCTTTTATCATGAGCCTCCTGTCTGACCAAGCCTCTGCTTGGGCACTAGTTTTATCAACTCACTCTCCAGAACTTACTCAGTCTTATCAAGCATTCACCCAGGAAATGAGATAGCTTTTTGACCATCCTGTTAAAGGGAAAGAAGCTGTTAGCCGTATGCTTAACTTGAGGCAGGGATCCCAGTTAGCTTCTCAATTCGCACTCGAGTTTCGCATTTTAGCCGCAGAAAGTGGATGGAACGACACAGCACTACAGGGGATATTTGTTAAGGGGTTATCAGAGGAATTAAAGGATGAGTTAGCCACCAAAGATGAGTCTGATCAGTCTGAGCTTGGAATCATTGATAAACTTAACCATCAGATTGGACAACAGGATAAGAGAGAAACGTAGGGAAAGATCACAGGGACAGAGGTTTCGTTCCCTCGCCCCCACTCCAGCCAAACAAATGTTGTCATTCCCCTCCACCATTGGCCCCCCATCCAGCAACACCAGAGCAGACACCAGATCCCCGGTTCCCCGATGGCGGAGGAACCCATGCAGTTGGGGAGGGCTAAGTTGTCCCTAGAGGAGAGACAGCGTCACTTCACGAACAGACTCTGCATCTACTGCGGCCAGGAGGGACATTATCGAGCACAGTGTCCTGAAGCACCAAAAGGACAGGCTCACCAGCATCTAGGAGGACTCTGGTGAGCCAAATCTCCACGGCTTCCTCCACTAACCGCATCCGAATATCAGGTATGATACACTGGACACAGCAGACAGCAGACTCTCCCCGTGGACGTATTAATTGACTCAGGAGCAGATGACAATCTCTTAGACACTGGTTTGGTACGAGAACATAATCTCCCAATTTACCAGCTAGACCAACCCAAAAGAGTTCTGGCTATTGACGACAGACCCATTGATAGCGTCACACACAAAACCCAGCCAATCAAACTAACCTTATCAGGAAACCACCATGAGCTTGCAGAACTATATGTCATATGATCCCCTTTAACCCCTGTTGTTCTTGGTTTGCCCTGGCTACAAACTCACAACCCACACATAGACTGGTCAACAGCTTCCATACATAGTTGGAATGATCACTGCCACCAACACTGTCTTCTCTCAGCCATCCCCAAACACTCCACCATTGTGCCTACACCACCTGAGAACACAGATTTAACGAACGTTCCCTGTGAATATCATGATCTAAAAGAAGCTTTCAGTAAAGACCGAGCTCTCACTCTTCCACCACACCGGCCATATGACTGCGCTATTGATCTGCTCCCTGGTGCATCTCTGCCCACACAAAGACTGTACAACCTATCCAAACCAGAAAAGGAGTCTATGGAAAAATACATCAATGATTCACTAACAGCGGGCCTCATTCGTCCCTCTTCTTCCCCGGTTGGTGCAGGGTTCTTTTTTGTTGATAAAAAAGACAAAACTCTGCGACCTTGTATAGACTACACCAAACTAAACGGCATCACCGTCAAAAACAAGTACCCTCTCCTGCTGATAGACTCGGCCTTCACACCACTTCACGATCCAGTCATTTTCTCAAAACTGGACATGAGAAACGCTTACCATTTAATCAGGATTAAAGAGGGGGATGAATGGAAAACTGCATTCAACACGCACTTGGGACACTTTGAATATTTAGTTATGCCTTTTGGTTTAACAAATGCTCCTGCTGTTTTTCAGGCTCTAGTCAATGATGTGCTCAGAGACATGCTGAACAGGTTTGTTTTTGTTTACCTTGATGACATTTTAATTTTTTCTCGCAGCTATGCAGAACATGTTGACCATGTTAGGCAGGTGTTAAAGAGACTGCTTGAGAATAAGTTGTTTGTAAAGGCGGAAAAGTGTGATTTCCATGCCGCCTCCATTAGTTTTTTGGGTTATGTGGTCGAGAAGGGGCAGCTCAAACCAGACCCTGAAAAGATCAGAGCAGTGGAACAGTGGCCTGCTCCCACCACTCGGAAACAATTACAAAGATTTCTGGGATTTGCCAACTTTTAGAGAAGGTTTATCTGTAACTATAGTCGCCTTGCTGCCCCTCTCACCCAGTTAACTTCATTAAAGAGAACGTTTGTATGGTCACCCGATGCTCAGGCAGCCTTTGATAAGCTAAAAACTAACTTCACTGCGTCTCCTGTTTTAATCCATCCTGATCCAGGCCTTCTTCTTCTTCTCCCGACGCCTGACTCCAGCAGAGAGGAACTATGACGTGGGGAACCGAGAGTTACTCGCGATGGTCCTGGCCCTACAGGAGTGGCGGCACTGGTTGGAGGGGGCGGTCCAGCCATTCATCGTCTGGACAGACCACAAAAACCTGGCCTATCTCCGTTCTGCTCGCTGACTCAACTCACGCCAAGCCAGGTGGGCCCTCTTCTTAGGAAGATTCAACTTCACCCTCACCTACCGCCCAGGCTCGCGAAACGTCAAGCCAGATGCCCTCTCTAGGCAGTTCACATCAGGGGAAGAGGAGGCCACAGAAGAAACCATCCTACCGTCATCCTGTGTGGTCGGGGCAGCCAGGTGGGAAATTGAACAGAGGGTCCAAGAGGCCCAACAGAAGGAAACAGCACCAGATGGGTGTCCCCCCGGACGACTGTATGTTCCCCAGTCTATGAGAACTCCTGTGCTCCAGTGGGGGCATGCATCTAAGGTGGCCTGTCACCCTGGAATACACCGGACTCTTTTCTTGTTGCAGCAGCATTTCTGGTGGCCAACCATGTTACAGCCTGTTCCATCTGTGCCAGGAATAAGCCCTCCCATCGCGCCCCAGCAGGTCTCCTACCCATCCCACATCGCCCCTGGTCCCACATAGCTGTGGATTTTGTCACCGGCCTTCCTCCCTCTGAAGGTAACACAACTATTCTGACTATCACTGACCATTTTTCAAAATCTGCTCACTTTGTCGCGCTCTCCAAGCTCCCCTCAGCCTTGGAAACCTCTGATCTCCTGGTTCAGCATGTTTTTCGCCTACATGGTATCCCCCAGGACATTGTTTCAGACAGGGGTCCGCAGTTCACTTCTCAGGTGTGGAGGGGTTTCTGCCGAGCCTTAGGGGTGACGACCAGCTTAACCTCCGGATATCATCCCCAATCTAATGGCCAGATGGAACGGGCGAATCAGAGCCTGGAATCATCGCTGCAGTGTGTGGCGGCACGTCTCCCAACCTCCTGGTCTATATACTTGCCCTGGGTGGAGTACTCCCACAACTCCCTGGTCAGCTCTGCTACGAGTACGTCTCCTTTTATGGTCTCTAACGGTTTTCAACCCCCCCTATTCCCCAGTCAGGAGATGGAGGTCGCTGTTCCGTCAGTCCAATCCCACTACCGCCGAGCTCGTCGGGTCTGGCTGGAGGCCCGTGCGGCTTTAGTACGGACAGCTGCCCGGAACCAACAGGTCGCCAATCGACAACGCACCCCTGCCCCGGAATACAAGGTGGGTCAGCAGGTCTGGCTGTCCGCTCGGGACCTCCCTCTCCAGACCAGAGTCCCGCAAGATGTCTCCCAGATACATCCAGGATGTGGTTGACTGTGAAGGCTGGGTGGCCATCGATGAGGCGGGGAGGAGGAGGCGGGTCGGGTGGGGGATTCAGGGGACTGTCAACCACTGGTTTCAACAGAGACACATGAGAAACTGGATGTACCTTGAGTGCTGCAGGGAGTTTCAGTCGGACTGCACTGGGATTAATAATGCGTTCTACGACATAGGGCCCCTATGTCGTAGAACTCATCGATGGCCACCCAGCCTTCACAGTCAACCACATCCTGGATGTTCACAGGCAAGGCCGCGGTTACCAGTTTCTAGTGGATTGGGAGGGGTACGGCCCCGAGGAGCGCTCTTGAGTTTCACGCTCCATGCTTTTGGACCCTGTCCTATTATCTGACTTTTATGCTAGGCTCTCTGACAAGCCTGGTAGGACACCAGGTGGCGTCCCTTAGTGGGGGGGTACTGTTATGGTTTGAGGTTTTTTGTCTTATATTCTTAGTTTGTGGCCATATTCAGTTTTTCCCTTTTCTTTTTCTCCAGCATTGCAGGTGGTGGCTTGGAGGCGTGGCTGACCCACTTTCTCTTAAGGATCTGCAGAGCACACCTGAGTTCCATCTCACAATCACCACCCCATAAAAGCCGGTTCACCCTCGACACCACTGTCGGAAGATTCCATTTCCTAACTGCTTCAGTTCCTTGCTGTCTGCCAGCCTCCGGTCGCCGCCTGCTGTGCTTTGTTACCTTGAGCGAGTGGACTCGCCGATGGTCATCCACGTTTTGATTATACACAATAAATCCAGCCCGCAAGACGTGAAGAAATCCTTTAGAATAAATGTTTTGTTGGCTAGCGATCTAGCATTCACCAGGGCCGTCCTGACAGGAGCTGGAGCCAGGGCATTAGTCGTCTGTGTAGCCCAAGCAAGAGGCCGCAGTTCAGTCCGTGCCCGTGGAGGTGAGGAAAGAAGAGGCGACGGTTGCCCCTCATCCAAGCCAACCACAGGAACAAAAGATGAGGCGATCGGACCCAAGAAGCGGAGACATGCCGACCTAGGACTTCCAGGGAAAGCATCAGGGGCGCACGCTGTTGGGCCTGGGTACTAAGGCACTCAGTATTGGGGTTTGGCTATCATGAATAATTAATAACTAGAAAATTCCTGCGGAAATTTTGACTGTGCCGATGATGCTGACGTCCAGTTTCAAGTGTGCGTGGTGATGACTGTGACAAGCTCCAGCGAAGGTTAGCTCCAGCGAGGGTTAGCTGCACCGAGGGTTAGCTCCAGCGAGGGTTAGCTCCAGCGAGGGTTAGCTGCAGCGAAGGTTAGCTGCCCGAGGCTAGCCCCGCGAGTTAGCTCGCGGCTAGCCCTGCTAGCTTGCTAACATACATGAGCTATGCTGGAAGGTTAGCCACCGGCTAAGTCATTAGTCGGCTAATAGTTAACATATATTAGCAGTGCAGCTATGTTGGGCACAAACACTTAACATATAGATAATTCTAGAAATTCCAACTGAGGGGGGAGAGAGAGGGGTGGGGGGGAGGGAGGGAGAGAGAGGAGGGAAGGAGGGAGGGAAGGAGGGGGGAGAGAGGGAGAGGGAGGAGGGAGGGGAGGGAGGGAGAGTGAGGAGGGAGGGAGGGAGAGAGAGGAGGGAGAGGAGGGAGGGAGGGATAGAGAGGAGAGAGGGAGGGAGGGAGAGAGAGGAGGGAGAGGAGGGAGGGAGGGAGAGATAGGAGGGAGGGAGAGAGAGGAGGGAGAGAGAGGAGGGAGGGGGACAGGAGGGAGGGAGGGATAGAGAGGAGAGAGGGAGGGAGAGATAGGAGGGAGGGAGAGAGGGAGAGATAGGAGGGAGGGAGAGAGAGGAGGGAAGGAGGGAGGGAGAGAGGAGGGAGGGAGAGAGAGGAGGGAGAGAGGGAGAGAGAGGAGGGAGGGAGGGGGGAGAGAGAGAGGGAGGGAGGGGGGAGAGAGAGAGGAGGGAGGGGGGAGAGAGAGAGGAGGGAGGGAGGGAGAGAGGGAGCGAGAGGAGGGAGGCGGGGGGGTTCATGGGGTGTTCAGCCTCCCTACTGTAGTGAATGTAATGGTCTGAGAGTCCCTAATGTTTTGTCAGTCTGTGTCTGCAATGCTATAGTGGGAGGGGAGGTGGGGGGGTTGGAGTGGGGGGGTCATAGTGTCAGGTTCTGGCCCCTACAGTATTGGAAGGGGTAGTTTTAATGTTTTGGCAGATCGTCTCCCTCTGTCTACCTCAGCCTTCTGTGTGCACCTGTGCTGAGTCTGCTCGTCAGGGCCGTTGCCACAACTACACGCCGCACATATACTTCTCCTGTACCCTAGGATTTGCCCTCCGAACAAATGCTTATTTCTCAAAAACTAAAAGTCCTATCGAAAGAACGAGCACATTGTGAGCGTCAGCCGAGGGTTTTCTACAATTTAGTGTTGTTCCCACGCGAGTACTGCGAAAATTGTGGCCGTAGTCGTTTTAGAAAAAAAGCATGCGACGAGAAAAATCGTCGAAAAATCGCTCTCGCTTTTCACATACACACACATGGGGAAAAATTCGAAAACTGATCGGCGCACTCCTCGCTCGGAGGAGCCTGCAGCCCAAACCGTACGTCCCACACAAATAAAACCCACACCATCTGAAAGCCAACAAAAATCCCTACGTTTTTATGTATTTTTTCTCTCTGTACCTCAAATACTGTGGCCACAGGATCAGAGCGAAACTTTTTTTTTTAGAATTTCGAAGAAAATCTGAAGTTAGAGTGACGGTTAGAGTGGGCCATAGGGATCCATTATAAACGATAATTTTTTCAGATTTTTCCAAAATTTCTCCAAAACGTAAACTGCGGCCCTGACCAAACCGTAAAAGGTATGGAAACGCCGTTTTCAGGATTAAAAAGCTACACTTCCCGTGCCTCGTACAAACTTCCAAGCAATTTTCTACTCCGAAGCACGGCCGAGTAATCGCTGGACAAAGTGAAGGAGGACATTTCGGAATGTTGCCGCTTTTTTCGGGCTTCTCCATTCATTTCAATGGGCCAAAACGCCCGCTTTTTGCCCGATTATTCTCGCCCCGTTGGAAGAATCGCTGAGAAAAGTCATAGCACACTTGTCCCGATTAAGGCGCACGTCCGGATATACAATTTGTCTATTTTTCTTAAGAACTCTGGGAGGAGTAGCGAACCGAAAAATTACGGAAGAAGTCGGAAGAATAACTAGAAAATTCCTGCGGAAATTTTGACTGTGCCGATGATGCTGACGTCCAGTTTCAAGTGTGCGTGGTAAATCATCATATTATATCACATCACTCGGCAACAAAGTGACTGGATGGGTGTGAGTTTGATGTCATGCATGTAGGAGGGGGGGAAAAGAGAGGGGGGGGGAGAGGAGGGAGGGAGAGAGAGGGGGGAGAGAGGGAGGAAGGGAGAGAGAGGAGGAAGAGAGAGGAGGGAGGGAGGGGGAGAGAGAGGAGGGGGGGAGCAGGGAGAGGAGGGACAGATAGAGAGGAGGGAGGGAGACAGAGGAGGGAGGAAGGGAGAGAGAGGAGGAAGGGAGGGATAGAGAGGAGGAAGAGAGAGGAGGGAGGGGGAGAGAGAGGAGGGGGGGAGCAGGGAGAGGAGGGGGAGAGAGAGGAGGGGGGGAGCAGGGAGAGGAGGGACAGATAGAGAGGAGGGAGGGAGACAGAGGAGGGAGGAAGGGAGAGAGAGGAGGAAGAGAGAGGAGGGAGGGAGGGAGGGGGAGAGAGAGGAGGGAGGGAGGGGGAGCAGGGAGAGGAGGGAGGGCGGAAGGGAGGTAGAGGAGGGAGGAAGAGTTTATTTAATTTAAAACATCATCAGCCCTACTATAGTCCTGTAATGGGTTAAGTGGTCATAATGTTTTGGCAGTCTCTTACTGTAATGCTTAAATGGAGTGGAGGAGGGTCATAGTGTCAGATTCTGCCACCCAACTATAGTCCTGTAATGGGTTGAGGGGTCATAATGTTTTGGCAGTCTGTGTCTGTAATGCTATAGTGGGAGGGGGGTGGGAGGGGGGTGGGGGGGTTGGAGTGGGGGGGTCATAGTGTCAGGTTCTGGCCCCCTACAGTACTGCAGTAATGGTTTGAGGGGTTTTAATGTTGTGGCAGAACCTGTTATCCACTCAGAACCCTTTTCCCTCCACTTTCTGTGTGCACCTGTGCTGAGTCTGCTCGTCAGGATTGGTCATAATGTTTTGGCACTCTGTGTCTGTGTGAATGTGCTCCTCTTCTGCTGCGTGTGTAAGCTCGTTAGGGTCCAGTTGTCATGGCTACCAGGGCCACCTGCTGTTTGAAGTCTCCTTCTGACTCTCACCTCTGCCTGAGTGAGAAGGAGGTCCAAAAAAACTGGACCCTAGGATTAGGGGTCCGAACAAATGCTCATAAATCAAAAACTAAAAGTCCTATCGGGAAAACAAGCACATTGTGAGCGTCAGCCGAGGGTTTTCTACAATTTAGTGTTGTTCCCACGCGCGTACTGCGAAAATTGTGGCCGTAGTCGTTTTGGAAAAAAAATATGCGAGTCGAAAAATCGTCGAAAAATCGCTCTCGCTTTCCACATACACACACATGGGGAAAAATTCGAAAACTGGTCGGCGCACTCCTCGCTCGGAGGAGCCTGCAGCCCAAACCGTACGTCCCACACAAATAAAACCCACACCATCTGAAAGCCAACAAAAATCCCTACGTTTTTATATATTTTTTATCGGTGTACCTCAAAAACTGGGGCCACTCCGTAAGATTAAACCTTTTTTTTTTCAGAATTTCGACGAAACTCTGAAGTTAGAGTGAAGCTAGAGTGCGTCCATAGAGATCCATTATAAACGATGATTTTTTCAGATTTTTCCAAAATTTCACCAAAACGTAAACTGCGACCCTGACCAAACCGTAAAAGGTATCGAAACGCCGTTTTCAGAATAAAAAAGCTACACTTCCCGTGCCTCGTACAAACTTCCAAGCATTTTTCTACTCCGAAGCACGGCCGAGTAATCGCTCAGCAAAGCGAAGGAGGAGATTTTGGAATGTTGGCGATTTTTTCGGGCTTCTCCATTCATTTCAATGGGCCAAAACGCCCGCTTTTTGCCCGATTATTCTCGCCCCGTTGGAAGAATCGCTTAGAAAAGTCATAGCACACTTGTCCCGATTAAAGCGCACGTCTGGATATACAATTTGTTTATTTTTTTCAAGAACTCTGGGAGGAGAAGCGAACCGAAAAAACGGGCAGAAGAGGAAGAAAAATAAACACAAAGCAATAGTAGCCTGCCTGTGCATGCACTAGCTCCCATTGCCTGCAATGGGAGCTAGTGCATCGGCACAGATAATTATCAAAAATAACTAGAAAATTCCTGCGGAAATTTTGACTGTGCCGATGATGCTGACGTCCAGTTTCAAGTGTGCGTGGTGATGACTGTGACAAGCTCCAGCGAGGGTTAGCTTCAGCGAGGGTTAGCTGCAGCGAAGGTTAGCTGCAGCGAAGGTTAGCTGCCCGAGGCTAGCCCCGCCAGTTAGCTCGCAGCTAGCCCCGCTAGCTTGCTAACATACATGAGCTATGCTGGAAGGTTAGCTGCCGGCTAAGTCATTGGTCGGCTAATAGTTAACATATATTAACAGTGCAGCTATGTTGGGCACAAACACTGAACACATAGATAATTCTAGAAATTCCAACTGAGGGGGGAGAGAGAGGGGTATAGTCCTGTAATGGGTTAAGTGGTAATAATGTTTTGGCAGTCTATTACTGTAATGCTTAAATGGAGTGGAGGGGGGTCATAGTGTCAGATTCTGCAGCCCAACTATACTCCTGTAATGGGTTAAGTGGTCATAATGTTTTGGCAGTCTATTACTGTAATGCTAAAATGGAGTGGAGGGGGGTCATAGTGTCAGATTCTGTAGCCCAACTATACTCCTGTAATGGGCTGAGGGGTCATAATGTTTTGGCAGTCTGTGTCTGTAATGCTATAGTGGGAGGGGGGGGGGGGTGGGGGGGTTGGAGTGGGGGGGTCATAGTGTCAGGTTCTGGCCCCCTACAGTACTGCAGTAATGGTTTGAGGGGTTCTAATGTTGTGGCAGAACCTGTTATCCACTCAGAACCCTTTTCCCGCCACTTTCTGTGTGCACCTGTGCTGAGTCTGCTCGTCAGGATTGGTCATAATGTTTTGGCACTCTGTGTCTGTGTGAATGTGCTCCTCTTCTGCTGCGTGTGTCAGCTCGTTAGGGTCCGGTTGTCATGGCTACCAGGGCCGCCTGCTGCTGGAGTCTCCTTCTGCCTCTCACCTCTGCCTGAGTGAGAAGGAGGTCCAAAAAAAACTGGACCCTAGGATTTGTCCTCCGAACAAATGCTCATAAATCAAAAACTACAAGTCCTATCGGGAAAACGAACACATTGTGAGCGTCAGCCGAGGGTTTTCTACAATTTAGTGTTGTTCCCATGCGCCTACTGCGAAAATTGTGGCCGTAGTCGTTTTAGAAAAAAAATATGCGACTCGAAAAATCGTCGAAAAATCCCTCTCGCTTTCCACATACACACACATGGGGAAAAATTAGAAAACTGGTCGGCGCACTCCTCGCTCGGAGGAACCTCCAGCCCAAACCGTACGTCCCACACAAATAAAACCCACACCATCTGAAAGCCAACAAAAATCCCTACGTTTTTATGTATTTTTTATCTCTCTACCTCAAAAACTGTGGCCACCCCGTAGGACTGAACCTTTTTTTTTTCAGAATTTCGACGAAACTCTGAAGCTAGAGTGAGCGCCAGAGTGTGGCCATAGAGATCCATTATAAACGATGATTTCTGACGTTTTTTCCAAAATTTCTCCAAAACGTAAACTGCGACCCTGACCAAACCGTAAAAGCTATCGAAACGCCGTTTTCAGGAAAAGAAAGCCCCACTTCCCGTGCCTCGTACAAACTTCCAAGCATTTTTCTACTCCGAAGCACGGCCGAGTAATCGCTCGGCAAAGCAAAGCTTGACATTTCGGAATGTTGGCGCTTTTTTCGGGCTTCTCCATTCATTTCAATGGGCCAAAACGCCCGCTTTTTGCCCGATTATTCTCGCCCCGTTGGAAGAATCGCTTAGAAAAGTCATAGCACACTTGTCCCGATCAAGGCGCACGTCTGGATATACAATTTGTCCATTTTTCTTAAGAACTCTGGGAGGAGAAGCGAACCGAAAAATTACGGAAGATAAATAAGAATAATAAACGCGAGCAATAGTAATATATGTGCCATGCACAGGCAGGCTGCGCCTGCCTGTGCATGCACTAGCTCCCATTGCCTGCAATGGGAGCTAGTGCATCGGCACAGATAATTATTTATTATGAAATAATTGGATCTGAATTACTAGATCACCTCGGGGCACCACCCTTCTAGGAAGGGAAAAGAGAGCCAATTAATCAAAACAGTCTCATAAATTATACTAAATTGTCAATTTGGAGTTCGGATTAATAATTAACTTAATAACTATAACCAAAATTACCACGTTAACAACTAGTTAAAGTTGAAGGAATTTGGAGTTCTTGGCAGTGTAGAGGTTGGCAATATTCACTCTTGTGCAATATTAAACAGACAGGTATGTTTAAAAGACATTTATTAACAAGAATAAAAGCAAACATACAATCTAACTACAGTGTACTCTATACTACAGGTGTGTGTGTGTGTGTGTGTGTGTGCGTGCGCGTCAAAATGGCCGCTGGTTGTGGGTGTGCCAAGATGGCCGCCGGTTGTGGGCGTGTCAAGATGGCCGCCGGTTGTGGGTGTGTCAAGATGGCCGCTGGGGCCTTGAGGTCTTGAACACAAAGGAAACAATGGCTGCTGAGTGGGAACACTCAGACCATGTGCTGGCCAGTAGATGTGTGGAATGTGATATGGGTTTTATGAGGTGCCAGGTTAGAGGAAGAGTGGTTAGTTAAGCATGCAAGACCCTGAGTCTATGTGTTGCATAATCTAACTAACATCAAACCACTATACTATAAACAACTCAATATAAACAAATATCACATCAAATCAAAGTTCTATGCGTAGCTTAGCTTAGCTTAACTAGGCCCAGGTCATACTACCAGATTTGGTGGAAAAGTCAAGTTCTGGTGTGTTGCTCCTGTGGCTGGCGGTTCCTGATGGAAAGCCAAACTGGGAAAAGTTGTAGTCCTTGCTGTGTATTCCTGATGGCAGACGTTGGAGGGAAACCGTCCGCTCCTTGAGTCCTTTGAAGTGGCTTGTTAGCAGCTCGGTGCTAACTAGCCGTGTGGCTCCTGTTGGTTGGGAGTTTAGCCTGCAAACCTTCTGTTTGTTGGCTAAAAGACCTGGTGTAGATTCCTCAGCAGGATCTCGCTTCGCTGCTGTAAGGAGAACAGGCCTGGCACCCAGCTGCAGCCGAGCGGCTGGGGGTCTCCACGTGGAGGTGTGGAGTTGAAGAGGTGGAAGAGTAGAGAATAAGAGCGAGAACAAAGGCCAAACGGTGCATTTTATATGACCTGATGACCTCAGAGGTCACATGCCACTGTCAGCCAGTGAACTGCTTGGTCAGTTTTCACACCTGGAGGATTGTGGGACTTAGAGTTCTGTTGCTTCCCTTTGTTTCCAAAAGATGTGGTTAGCTTGGTTATGCATGGTGAGCTTCCATAGCTCACCACCAGGTTCAGATCCCAACAACGCCAAACAGGCTTTCAGTTTCACCAGCCTGCCGCTGCATTTCCCCCGGTGTTTGTGGCCTCTCTGTGCAG
Organism: Chelon labrosus; assembly: GCF_963514085.1. Taxonomy (NCBI): domain Eukaryota; kingdom Metazoa; phylum Chordata; class Actinopteri; order Mugiliformes; family Mugilidae; genus Chelon; species Chelon labrosus. The sequence continues at coordinate 38,235,167 of NC_140337.1, read as the reverse complement.
GTGCCGAAACATGGCAGAGGTAAGCCGATATACCGGAGAGAAGCAGGTGGGAGAAAGTTTTTTTGCGATCTGGACCGAACGGGCCAAAATTTTGTGCCCATTGTCGAATATTTAAAAGCGTCTGGCGATCATACCTCAGCAGAAAGTTGACATTTAAACAGACAAGTGACAAAAACAACATAAATATAGCCAAAGTTTGCAGAGACGGACAGCGGGCCGTACACACTGGTGCCATCTTTCACTCTGATGATGATCAGAGTAACTGATCAGTAATAATCAGTAACAGTTTCATAGATGTTAAAACCCATAAATGACATCAGCAGATTTTATCACGGGCCGACGCTTGTCATTCAAGAGCAGAGTTGTGGGCTTGAGTCACATGACTTGGACTCAAGTTGTTGACTCTACAAAATGTAAAAAGACTAGCAACTCAACTTGGACTTTAACACCACTGACTTGTGACTTCACTCTGAATTGATCCTCAACCAAATCCTGAAGATTAGGTATGTCATTTAACCCTCTGGAGTCAACGGACGCGCTGGCGTGTCCAAATCCCATGACCAGTTTAAGACGATGTAGCAGCAAGACGAACTCTCACTGAGACTTCGTTTCAATTTGTGTAGAAAGTGCTAACTTCAAACTATATACCAGTAAATTGTGTTGATAGGCCAAGTAAAACTGGACTTATTAAAACTAATATACGGCATGCTTTTTCCTGAATATTGTCATCATATTTGGTGCGCGTTTAGTGCAGGAAGATACAGCGAAAAGGAAAACGCTAGCAAGCGGAGAGCGCAAGCCGGCTTCAGGTGATGGAAAAAAAAAAAAACATGACACTTTCTTTCCTATTGGTGGAAAAATGCATCACATCAGCCAATCAGAAAATTATATGGTAATGGACGCTAAAGAAGAGGGAAAATTTGTGGGAGTGACGCTATATACAATCTATGGAGTGACGACGGAGAAGAGAGAGAGAAACGAGTTTTGAGATTTGAGACATTTGTGATCTTACTTATTTACTTACCTTATGTTGAGCTATGGAAGCTCACCATGCATAACCAAGTTGACCACATGTCTTGGAAACAAAGGGAAGCCCTGGAAACCCCAAGTCCCACAATCCTCCAGGTGTGAAAACTGACCCAGCAGTTCACTGGCTGACAGTGGCATGTGACCTCTGAGTTCCAGTTCTTTTAGCCAACAAACAGAAGGTTTGCAGGCTAAAACCCCAACCAACAGGAGCCACGGCTAGTTAGCACTGAGCTGCTAACAAGCCACTTCAAAGGACTCAAGGAGCGGCCGGTTTCCCTCCAACATCTGCCATCAGGAATACACAGCAAGGACTACAACTTTTCCCAGCTCGGCCTTCCATCAGGAACCACCAGCTAAAGGAGCACGAGAAATGGACTTTTCCACCAAATTTGGTAGTATAACCTGGGCCTAGTTAAGCTAAGCTAAGCATAGAACTTAAACTTTGATTTGATGTGATATTTGTTTTTATTGAGCTGTTTAGTATAGTGACTTGATGTTAGTTTAGATTATGCAACACATAGACTCAGGGTCTCTTGCATGCTAAACTAACCATCCTTTCTCTAACCTGGCACCTCTTATTACATTCCATGAAAGCATTCAGCCAGCACATGGCACATGAGTGTCCCCACTCTGCAGCCATCTTGTTTCCTTTGTGTTCAAGGCCTCAAGGTCCCAGCGGCCATCTTGACACACCCGCAACCAGCGGCCATCTTGACACACCCACAACCAGCGGCCATTTTGACACACCCACAACCAGCGGCCATTTTGATTGAACATGATTTGATTGATTGGCTATCTTTTCCCTTCTTAGAAGGGTGGTGCCCCGAGGTGATCTAGTAATTCAGATCCAATTATTTAATAATAAATAATTATTTTTGGTAATTATTAATTATTCATGATAGCCAAACCCCAATATTGAGTGCCTTAGTACCCAGGCCCAACACTTACTTATTAAACATTACTTATTGTGACGCCTGATAGTTTTGCAGATGGTTGTAAATAGTTGTGCAAGAAATGCCTGATGCATTTCCTGTATTTCAATGTAAACAGTTGTAAATCATTTTGTTGTTTGCTAAATTTTCATATAAGCTTTTGAAATTGCTGCTTAATGTGGACAAGACCAAAGAGATGGTGATGGACTTCAGGAGGAAGGGAACAGCTCCTCTGCCCCTCAGCATCCTAGGTAGGGATGTGGAGAAGGTGGAGGATTACAAATACCTGGGAGTGACAATCGACAACAGACTGTACTGGATGACCAACAGTACAGCTGTGTACAAGAAGGGCTGCAGCAGACTCTATTTCCTGAGGAAACTGAAGTCCTTTAATGTGTGCAGCAAGATGCTGGAGATCTTCTACCAGTCTGTTGTGGCCAGCACACTTTTCTCCGCTGTGGTCTGCTGGGGGAACAGCATCACAGCCAGTGATGCCAACAGACTGAACAAACTGATCAGGAAGGCTGGCAATATTATTGGCTGCAGACAGGACACTTTTAAATCGGTGGTGGAGAGGAGGACTCTGAACAAACTGTTATCAATCATGGATAACCCTGACCACCCTCTCCACCACACAATAGACAGACAACGGAGCAACTTCTCCAGAAGGCTCAGACAACTTCGTTGTCTCAAAGAACGCTACAGGAAATCTTTCCTGCCCCAAGCCATAAGTCTGTACAACTCCTCAACTGTGTGTGACAGATGACACTCTGGACTTTTGTTTTTTTCTTGCACATTTGCACATGTTTGTTTTGGGTAAATGGCTGTAAATTTTTAATCTTACCTATATTCCGTACACCTCATTTCAATCTAATTTAACATTTCTTTTTAATATTCACCTTTAATATTCACTTATTCACTTATCTTATAATCTTGTTAATATTGTGTATACTTATTTTATTTTTATTGTTGATTTTAGCTTTTGTTATATTTATGTATGGTTGAATGCCTGTACATTGCTGCTGCAACAGAGAAATTTCCCAGTTTGGGATTAATAAAGAAACTATCTATCTATCTATCTATCTAAATTAACAGTTTAGATTTGCATTCTAAGTTATAAAAATGGTTTGTACGCTCGTTGGAGGCTCTGTGGATCTAATGGAGCCAACCATTTTCATGTTTTTTGGGAATGCCAAACAATTAGGTCTTACTGGGAAGATATCCATAAACATATTGAAAATGTATTTAATGTGAATATTCCATTTAAATGTGAAAATTTGTTTTTGGGCAATATATTGTTTGAAGCATGTAACATAAAGAACAAAAAACTGCTTGCTATACTGTTGGCAGCTAGTAAGAAATGTGTCACGAGGAAATGGTTAAAAGTGGAACCCCCCACCATTGATGAATGGGTTGAAATTGTGTATGAGATTTATGTTATGGAGAAGATTTCTTTTTCCCTCAAGGTTGAGAAAGAAAAGTTTTATAAGATATAGTCCAAATGGACTGAGTATGTAAAGCCAATCAGATCTGATTTTATTTGAATATACTTGTGCTTTGTGTGAATTTACCCTCATTCTTTTTTAATGGGATGTGCCCTCCCGGTTTTTTATTTTCTGTTATTGTTCCTATATGGAGTAATTTAGGTCCATAAAACAAAACCCTAGAAAGGTAGTATGGAAAAAATACCTACATTTTCTACATCCATCTTTTCCTATGTTTTTGACAAACTAAAGCTGTAATTAATGAATGTGATGGAAATGTACCTTTCTAAATAAAAAGAGACTTTAAAAAAAATAAAAATGGTTTGTTAAATATGTTTGTAGATCTCACAGTGAAGGATCAGTTATCCTCCACCCAGGGCACTAAGCCAAGCACATACACGGTGTGGCTCTTATAATCTCCAGAGCAAAGGCAAAAACACTGTTAAAATGGGAACCTGTCAGCGACAGAATAATCAGAGCTCGCTTCAACTCCAGACATTGTAAACTTACCATCATACAATGTTATGCACCAACAAATGAAGCTGAGAAAGAGGAAAAGGATGACTGGTATGAGAAACTACAGCGAACAGTCTCCAAGGTCACTCTGCATGATATGCTGTTGATTATAGGTGACATGAACGCAAAGGTTGGAGCCGATAACCACAACTGTGACAGAGCTATAGGGCGGCATGGCTGCGGTGTGAGGAACAACAATGGTGAGCGTCTTGTTGACTTCTGCCTCAAAAACAACTTCATGGTGGGACCATCTTCCCCTATAAGGACATCCACAAACTCACCTGGAAGTCACCTGACGGTCTCACAACCAACCAGATTGACCACATCTTAATCAACGGGAAGTGGCACAGGTCTCTCCAGGATGTCGGAGTTTGTCGTGGTGCGGATGCCAACAGTGACCACTATCTGGTGACAGCTAACATCAAGCTGAAACTCAGGAAAATAAAACAACAGGGTCAACACAGGAGACAAACTGAAGTGCCCAAATACCAACAAGGAGTTTGTGATAGAGCTGAGAAACCGCTTCAAAGCTCTTGGTGCTCTGACTGATCCTGCTGATGGGGATCCTAAAATCAACACCAAATGGGAAACCATCAAGAACACGTATGTTGAAACGGCTACAAAAGTCCTGGGTTTCAGAGAAAAGAACGACAAGGAGTGGCTGACACCTGGTACCTGGCAGAAAATCGAGCAAAGAAAACACCTAAAAGCCAAAATGCTGAACACCAAGTCACTAAGACTCCAGAAGCTGGCCCAAGATGCCTACAACAACAAGGACAAGGAGGTTAAGAAGAGTGCAAGGAATGACAGGAGGGCCTTTGTTGAGAAGCTAGCTGGTAAAGCAGAATGGGCAGCTGCAAGAGGCGAAATGGGTGTTGTATACAAAATCACCAGACAGCTGTGTGGCAAGAAAACCAGTCAATCTGCTCCTGTAAAGGACAAAGATGGGACCAACCTCTTAACAGAGAGTGGACAGGCAGCAACACTTCCGTGAAGTCTTAAACTGCCCTGAACCAGAACATCCTGTTACCCCCACACCTGCAAACACCACACTCAACATTAACACCAGCCCCCCAACTGAAGCAGAAGTCAAGAGTGCCATCAATGCAACAAAGAATGGGAAGGCCGCCGGCATTGACTCCATTCATGCTGAGATGCTGAAGGGTGACATTAATATCTCAGCCAAGATCCTCACTGACCTGTTTAGGAACATCTGGGACAAGAATGTCATTCCTGAAGACTGGGCCAAAGGTCTCATTGCCAAAGTCCCAAAGAAAGGCAATCTACAAAACTGCAACAACTGGCGATGCATCACATTGCTGTCCATACCATCTAAAGTCTTCTGCAGAATCTTACTGGGCAGAATTAACGCGGAGATTGACACCAAACTGAGGCAGGAGCGGGCAGGCTTCAGGAAAGGACGAGGGTGCACTGACCAGATCTTCACAATAAGGAACATCATTGAGCAATGTCTGGGGTGGAACAATCCATTGTACATCAACTTTGTTGACTTCCGGGAAGCTTTTCACAGCTTGCATCGTGACACCTCGTGGAAGATCGTGCAATCATATGGAGTTCCCCCAAAGATGACAGCACTTGAAGATGAAGATGTTCTATCATCAATTCGAGTGCAGTGTCATTGTCAATGGCAACCTCACTGAATGGTTCCCAGTGGAATCCGGTGTACGCAAGGGATGTATCATCTCCCCCATACTCTTCCTGATTGCCACTGACTGGACCATGCGCAAGACCACCTCAGACAAGCCCAGAGGCATCCAGTGGACTCTCTTCACCCAGCTAGAAGATCTTGACTATGCTGATGACCTTGCTGTTCTTTCCACCAATCACACACATCTACAAGAGAAGACTGACAGGACTGACAGATTTGCAAAACAGATTGGTCTGAACATGAACACCTCTAAAACCCAAGTGATGTGCATTAACTCAACACCGCATGCACCGGTCACTGTGGATGGTAACCCTTTCGATTATGTCGAGGAGTTTACATACTTGGGAAGTCTCCTTAGTAAGGATAATTTATGCAGCAGGGACATCAGCATAAGGCTTGGGAAAGCTTGCAGCACATTCACAAGCCTCCAGACCATCTGGAAATCTAACCAGTGTAGTCTCAAAACCAAGATCCAGCTGTATAACAGCAATGTTAAGTCAGTCCTGCTGCATGGCTCGGAATGCTGGCGAGCGCTTGAGAGCGACATGAGAAAGATCAGCGCATTCCACAATGGGTGTCTCCGTAAGATATGTCACATCTTTTGGCCAGAAAAGATTTCTAATGATGACCTGTACCAAAAGACAAACTGTCGCAGTGTGGTGCAAGAAATTAAACATCGACAGCTGAGATGGCTTGGACATGTCCTCCGTATGGACAAATACTGTATTCCCAGAGTAGCTCTAAGATGGACCCCACCTGGAAAGAGGAAACAAGGGAGGCCAAAAACCACCTGGCAAAGAACTGTGACGTCAGAACTGAAAACAGCAAACCTATTGTGGGGTGAAGCACAGCATGCTGCACAGGATAGGACAAGATGGAAGCAGATAGTCGCAGCCTTATGTTCCACCAGGAACGAAGAGGATTAAATAAGTACGTTGAAGATCACACACCAGGACACAACAACTTCAGCCAACGTTTGAAGTTACGCAAAGAACGATGAGTCGAGCTCAGCTCAAGAGCTAATGCTAAGCTAACTTTAGCTTATCAGCAAGGTGCTCCAGCTTCTAATCATGATACTGCATAGATGTTGTGTGCTGACCATCCAGTTGATATTTTACTTCTTAAAGAAGGTGACAGAGCAGATGTTGCTGTCCATTGTCAACGTATCACAATCTAAATGATCCAGACACACACAGGCCTACACAGGTGGATAAGATATACTGTATAGTGTCATTATCAACACACTGTCTCTGAGCATCAGTATGCATCTGTCTAAAGATTGAAGCAGTCCACAATAAAATGAATAGGAACTTAATGTTAAGGTTGACATATTACTAGTATTAGGAGCAAAGTGTCATGTTAAATGCTATCTATGGAGGACTAGAAGGGATTTACTGACCTCTGACCTCTGACCTGTATCTATAGTACTGACCTCTGACCTGTATCTACAGTACTGACCTCTGACCTCTGACCTGTATCTACAGTACTGACCTCTGACCTCTGACCTGTATCTACAGTACTGACCTCTGACCTGTATCTACAGTACTGACCTCTGACCTCTGACCTGTATCTACAGTACTGACCTCTGACATTGAGCTTCACTTGTTTCTTCATCAGGATGTCTCCCTTCTTGTTGTAGACGGTGCAGGTGTAGGTCTTGGTGTTATAGTCTGTAGGGTATTTCAGGGTCAGACTGAGGTCTCCAGTTTCCAGCAGGTCTTCATTCATCTTTGTTCGGTTTCTGTAAATCTGATTCTGGTCTTCAAGCTGGTCACAGCCGTTCTGATACACATGGACCTTCCTATTGTATCTGTCCATCCACTCCACTTTAGCGTCTTCAGGCAGGTGAGCTGTGGTTTTCCAGGTCAGCTGGACAGACTCCACCCCTGAATCCACCTCCACCTGGGGGACTGAGAGGACAACAAATCCCATGATCAGCTGTAGAGACAGCAGCAGCAGCTCTGAGCACATTGAAGAGAAATATTTGGAGTGAAGCCAAGGTGTCAATACACATGCCTACAGCTAGGTGGCACTACAATAAGACAATTTACGTTTTGGCTCATATTTCTAGAACCGTGTGTCCTAGAAATGAAATTCTTTCTCCCTCTGATTCCTTACATAGCCCTGGTTCAAAGGGATTTCGAAATTTCCGCCCGCCATTTTTTTCAGCCATTTTGAAAAAATTGCACCTTAAATCAAAATCAACTCCTCCTAGCCCATTCATCCATTTCTCACCAAACTTGGCATGTATCATTCATGGACAAAGATAATGAAAAGTTTAAGAACTTAAGCAGGGTTATTGATTACAAAGTTAATGGCTTATTCATTTTTATGGTGATGACTTGGTCACGGCATGGAACCCTTTATGATCGCTTGTGATCATCTAGTTATTATTTTATTGTTTAACTATCTCCACCTATTTTTCTTTTTACTTGTGGTTCTCAAGAGTGTCTTTATGCTGAGCTACTGTGACCAGTCAGTTTCACTTGTGGATGAATAAAGTCTGTCTAATATCTAGCCTGCTTCATATTTACCGTATTCATGTTCACCTGGAGATCTACCTTCTCTGGATGTCTTTACAAGCTGCTGCTACATGACCTGGTAGAGGAACATAGCTAGTAATAACTTCATAGCTCATGTAGTCTATGAATTATTTGGCTGTTAGTCTACTCTCATCAGACTTTATCCTCACTGCTAGACTCTCACACGTCTCCCTGGTTCTATTTTCAGTTATTCTACCTCCATCAGATGCAGATGGCAGCATGGTGGGACCCTTTCTTTCATTTGATCAGTTGGTGTTCCAGAGCTGAATCAATGAATCCTGGATCAATCAACACTCTACTATCTTCCCTTCTATCCTACTGAGTCAGATATGTCTGTGAAAGTTCTCAGTCATCCAGGTCATGGTGTATCCAATACAGTGGCGGCTGCTGGTCTTTCAAATAGGGGAAGCCCAGTTTTGTAAAATTGGCCAATTATTACATCATTAAATTTAACAGAGTTACTAATTAATTCTCCTTATATTGTATAGGCCTATGTTTATAGTTATTATTAGTTAATTACAGTGCATGAAAATGCACTCTACTGTTATCAGAAGTGTTCTTCGTATTATTCTCATCATTCTTCTAACCAAAATTAATTTAATTAATTCAGCTTGAATCGTTTAACGTAGAAACTTCATTCAACTTTTTAGCTATCAACTTTTAAACTACAGTGGGTGCAGCTAGCTAGCTGGCTAGCTAGTTTACCCCCTACAATTGCAAATAAACGAACTTTTTAAAACTGAAATGAAAACAAGTAGCAAACTCAATAACGCTATATATTCACGATTTTATTTTGACAGATGGAAATAGTGCGATATATCGCAACAGATAATGAGCAGTAGCTTAGTATTAACCCTATGGTATTACTGTAACTTCACTCGCCAAATATCCGCATGGGACTGACCTAAAATTCTTCGATGCAGAAGTATAGTCTTAAAGCGCTGTCAATCACGACGAGTTCCAGCCACGTTAACAGTTTATCCAATCATCATACAGAAGCTCGGCGTCCTGGTACATCCTACTGCCCATTCACTCCCTGAGACGCCCGGCTTCCCTGGAAGTGACGATTTTGGAGCGTTTGTCCAACAAATGTCGAGCTTTTTTGCCCTGAGATCGACCCATTCTGAAGCCCCATTGAAAGTCCATTGAAGCCGAGCCTCAATGGGTTTTTAAACGGACCGTGCCATTACAGCAATATGCGAATAAAAATCACAATAGACGAACGGCTAAAACTTATTAACGATTGTGTTATTATAAGAAGTAGCCATGAAGTCGATCATGTTCTAGCACATTTTACTTTGAGTAGTAATGTAAATTCGTAGTATTTGACGAAATTGCCAGTGATATTTTAGGGGAGGATGAGCTTCCCCTGTAGTCTGAGAGCAATCGCCTCTGATCCAATAGCGTTAAAGAAAGACAACTGGACTTGAAGAGTTTCTAGAAGACGTTTCATCTGAGTAGCGTCTTCAGTTCTAAAGGACTGGTGGAGAGTTGGGGTCTAAACAAGAACATCTTGGATGAAACATCTTCTAGAAACTCTCCAGTCCAGTTGTCCTTTCTTTAATGTTTTTGGATGTATACAGTCAAACTGTCTTCTCTTGCTGAGTACTGTCCAGATAACTCACAATGAGCCATTCCACATATTCTTCCATTCAGAAATGACTTTATTGACTGTGGTAGCTGGATCAGATTCCATTCACCAAACCATGCATCTTCTCTAAGTTTAATGATCATCTCATGGTCCTCTCTCTGTCTCTACAGTGTCCCTGTCACTTCCATCTGAGTGGGATATTTCTCCTTGTTACTCTTTGTATTTCCAATATTCCAGACCTCATCCTCCTGCTGCCAGATTCACTTCCTCCCATGTACCTTCCTGATCCCACACTTCCCTCTTTCATTTCCTGTCCATTCACAGTCCTGTTCTTCCATGCTGTCAGTCCACCTTAGCAACACAGCGTCTCTTCACATGTCTAAAGCATCTGTCTTTGTTTCTTCTTTGTCAAGGTTTTGGTTTATTTTGTGTCTGGTTTGACCTCTACTTCTTATTATCTAGTTATTACAACCATTAATAACTACAGCCACCTTCTATTGACACAATACAAACAAGATCATTCTCTCTAAATCAGCTCATAACACACCAGGTTCACATTTTCTATTTTGAAACAATTCAAATGTTTTCTCCAAAGTCCTGTGAGTATTATTCTAATGGTCTGACTTGACTCAAAGCTGTGAAAGAACAACTACTGGAGGATTGTTATTAGACTTCTATTGGTACAGACTGATGGAAAATCACTGACTTCTGACCTCTGACCTGTATCTACAGTACTGACCTCTGACCTGTATCTACAGTACTGACCTCTGACCTCTGACCTGTATCTACAGTACTGACCTCTGACCTCTGACCTGTATCTACAGTACTGACCTCTGACCTCTGACCTGTATCTACAGTACTGACCTCTGACATTGAGCTTCACTTGTTTCTTCATCAGGATGTCTCCCTCCTTGTTGTAGACGGTGCAGGTGTATCGTCCACTGTCTCTCTCTGTGGGATATTTCATGGTCAGACTGAGGTCTCCAGTTTCCAGCAGGTCTTCATTCATCTTCGTTCTGTTTCTGTAAATCTGGTTCTGGTCTTCAAGCTGGTCAGAGCCGTTCTGATACACATGGACCTTCCTGTAGTCTCTGTCCATCCACTCCACTTTAACGTCTTCAGGCAGGTGAGTTGTGGTTTTGCAGATCAGCTGGACAGACTCCACCCCTGAATCCACCTCCACCTGGGGGACTGAGAGGACAACAAATCCCATCATCAGCTGTAGAGACAGCAGCAGCAGCTCTGGTGGTAACAGGACGTCTCTGTCCATCCTTGTCTATGTGTCTCATGTTGGTGGAGGACTCTCAGTGTTCAGTTTGTTTGAGGACGTGGATCAACCAGGTGACCTGAGCTCACCTGACGTCTGTCACACCTCTGACACAAACCAGTGGAAACTAGTTTGTGACTGAACAGCAGTTTTCTTCTTCAGGACATTTGGAGCAGTTACCAAAGAAGAAGTCAGGAACTAATGAGGAACCAATCAGATGAATGGATGAGGAAGAACCCTAACCCTCTGCTCTGGTTTTACTGGGACTGGGAGAGACCTGGACTCATGAGCTCGGAGCTCAGGTCCTGATTGAGGACGTCAGGAGCTTCTGATTAGAGCTGGATTGTGTCTCCGTTTGTCCCTGATGTCGTCCTGACTCGTTCCTTGGTAACTAGTCAAAGCGTCCTGTAAAGTGCTGCAGACATGTTTGATGAAGAGTTTCTGACTTCTGGAACTAAACCTGGAAGTTTCTCTTCAGCTCTCTGTAGCAGCTGTTTGAACTCTGAACTCTTTCAGCAGCTGGAACAAGTCTCCTCCACAGGACACATGTTACCATCAGCATTATGGGTAGTGTAGTAGTAGAGACTCACCTGACATGAAGTAGTGTCGACAATGAAACAAAAGACCCCCAACGACACCAAGAACAACAACCAGGAGAACCAGGAGAACCAGGAGAACTGTAGGCCAGACTGGAGGTGGTTCTGTGAAGAAACATAAAGAACAACATGACCTCTGACCTCTGACCTGTATCTACAGTACTGACCTTTAACCTGTATATACAGCTCAGACCTCTGACCTCTGACCGGTTTAACCCGCTTAAAAAATCAGGTCATTAATCCTGTATATGTCATTTAGACACCATTATTGAATTTCCTGTAGGGAGGCAGTGTTCCCCGTGAAGGTCAGTTATCACAGGAAGTCTGCACCTGTGTGCAACGCCACTTCCTGTAAGAAACGTGAAGTGAACGCTAAGCAGCAGACACGAGGTAGATGGTGGAAAAAACGCTAAGCAGATAGCAGCAGATAGAAAGCGGATAACTGGAAACAGACATCTGTAAGCAGACCCCGGTAGTCACAGACAGGTCCAGCTTTGGTACCGATAAGCTGTGAGCCGAGGAGGATTACCTTTATACTTGATGACACTCCGGTGAGTTAGCAGATTGTTAGCTGGCTGTTAGCTAGCTGCTCTAAAGGAAAAAGCAGGACTCTCAAGTCTCACGCATTGGGCGTGAGACACACGCATTTCAACCCGTTCACACGCTCACACGCCACACTTTGTATTTCTCACGCAGAGAAATTACCACGATAACGTTATTTTTTTTAAAACAGTGGAATAGGTCTGAATCAAGCGCGTTCCCGTAGAGTTCAGAGGCGCCTTTCACGCACCAGCCAATCAAATAAAAAGAATATAGCTACTGAACAGCCAATCAAAAAATAGCATTGCTGTATCCGGGCAAGATTTAGATTTTCCCGGTTTCGACGCTCGCTGAGAAAAGGACCGTCACATCACTCGAGACACATCTCACTCATTACAAAACCTCGGGTCACGTAAACCCGAGCAATTAAATATTAAAATCAGTCCTGTGTCCATTTTTCCGTTTCGTATTTTTGATCTGAGCCTAAAATTTTAATATTTTTTTTCGTTTCGTGTTAGATTAAAAAACAAATAACAAATAATCAGTCACTTTTTAACTTTTTGATTTTTGATTGCCATTTAAAAGTGGAAAGAATGACTGATACACAGATTGTAAGTCATCTCATCATGTGATATTTGTTGCTGGGGAATATTGTGTCCAGGCAGCTGATAATCAGTAATGTTAGCTAGCAGTTGACCAGTGTGTGAAGTAGCCTAGCTAGCCAGTTAAATCACGGCTAGTTTCAGCAGCTATACTGTCACTTGTTTTTTAGTCTAAGTTCAGGACACATTATTCACAGAGCTTTTCTCTTAGGCCACCGCTTAGTTTTTTTTTTAAACGTTATTCACAAAGCAGTTGAGACCAACTAGGAAGGACATTACCAACTTAAGATGAGATTTGAAAAAAAAGTTCTGCTTTGCTTGAAGGCTCATGCAGGAGCTCGCTTACATTCACCTCGCTCCGTGATAGGCTGATGAGTGCTGCATATTTGACTCAGTTACAGAAATATCTTTCCCAGGGGGCTAAATTATGTAATACCACATTATTGATAAGCTCAGACATTATCAGACACACACAAACCTGCACTAAGAAATGCTGAATTAAATAAATATTTTTATTTGTGCGAATTTATGTGTCATTTATCAGATCTAAGCCCCGTCCCCACCCCAACCAAATCTCACTCTGCACTCAGTTCAAAACTTGAGAGCCTGTGATAAAGGCATAGCCATATTGTGTTATTAATTTGGTATATGCTGGTCTATGATGTTCGTAATATATTTTCCAGTGTTTACCATGACTTTTGTGCACTTTATATTGTAATTTTAAGCTTGAGAAAAGATCGCTAGTTTTAATGCTAACGCAAATCGCTAACACAAATCGAGACCATGATATGCTAGTTGCTAGCAAACGCTAGTGATTAGCTAGCTAATTGTTTGTTATATTTAGCTCTTGCTAACGGCTAAGTTAAAGCTAAATTACATACTTTGTATTGAGAAGATGTATTTCATATATTTTTATGCTGTATGAATTCCTCATTTTGTGCTTTTAGCCACTACAATGGTTTACAGTGCCACTAAGGTGTGGTATATTTCATTTGTGGTTGAAAAAATTAGATAAATTGGGTATAAAACTGTATTTCATTTCATGCTAAAAAGTTAAATATTAAAAAGGTGAATTAAATAGCTAAAATTGATGATTTAAGTCAAATAGAGGTTAAAAGAGATACATAAATTATGTGTTTGTTAAAAATAGTACTGTTGTGTATGGTAATTCATAAACAATTGGTTACATTTCTGGTTAAAACTAATTGTTATAATTCATAAAAAATCATTTTGCTATGTTTGGTGATACACATTTCATGCATAGAACTGAGAAAGATGTTGAGATCTCATGAGAAATAGACAGAATCAGATGAAGAATCTTACACCTTTGCACTTTCTGTGTAGGTTGTTTTTTTTTGTACTGCTAGTCTGATCAACTGTCAGAGAAAGAGAATTAGAAAGAGACGACTTAGATGGCGAGCCCAGCCCAGCGATTCTGAGAGAGAGAGAGTTGGAGATGTGGTGTGGCCAGCCGCAGAACCTTCCTTGACGACTCCAGATCATCTGAATTACATATTCAGAGAACAGATATGACACACACACTCCTCACCTACCTGGATAATAGAACTGAGGACGCAGTAAGTGAGTGGACATAGAAACCATAAACATTTGGATTCCTTTTCATAAGTGAACTCACCAGAAACTTGACTTCAACGGACTCTTGTTTTGTTTTATTTTATTTTTCTGGCGCCTTATTATTTTGGTAAATGTACAGCTAAGCTGTCACTGTTAATTAACTGTTGTGTTGACATTAAAGTGTCACCTCTTCATAAACCAGCACCCACTCCTCTTTGTGAGTAATTTCCTGGTGTAACTCCTACCAGACCTAGAGTGATGTGAGTATCTATTTACCTAAATGTTAGGACCAAAGGTGCTACACCTGTATCTACAGTACTGACCTGACCTCTGACCTGTATCTACAGTACTGACCTGACCTCTGACCTGTATCTACAGCTCTGACCTCTGACCTCTGACCTGTATCTACAGTACTGACCTGACCTCTGACCTGTATCTACAGCTCTGACCTCTGACCTGTATCTACAGCTCTGACCTCTGACCTCTGACCTGTATCTACAGCACTGACCTCTGACCTGCATCTACAGCTCTGACCTCTGACCTGTATCTACAGCTCTGACCTCTGACCTCTGACCTGTATCTACAGCTCTGACCTCTGACCTGTATCTACAGCTCTGACCTCTGACCTCTGACCTGTATCTACAGCTCTAACCTCTGACCTCTGACCTGTATCTATAGCTCTGACCTCTGACCTCTGACCTGTATCTACAGCTCTGACCTCTGACCTCTGACCTGTATCTACAGTCCTTACAGTACCTTTGAGGTGGTGCAGCACTACTTTCTCTCTCAGGATGTCTTGGCCTCTGTAGACGGTGCAGATGTATGATCCAGAGTCTCTCTCTGTGGGGTATTTCAGGGTCAGACTGAAGTCTCCAGTTTCCAGCAGGTCTTCATTCATCTTTGTTCGGCCACAATAAAGGTTGTCCTGATTGTTACGTTGGTATTTTCCGTCTCGATACACATGGACCATGATGAGTTCTGGCTCAGAGCGAGTCCACTCCACTGAGGTGTCCTCAGGCAGGTCAGCGTTTGTTCTGCATGGTAGGATGACAGACTCCGCCCCTTCCTGCACCTTCACGTCCACCTGCTGGTCTGAGAGGACAATAAAGCAGATCAACTGTAGAGGCAGGTGTTTGTTTCCTGGATGAGAAGCTGGAGGTGTTCAGTCTGCAGCTCTTCATCTAACAGCTCACTGTGGCTGCTCCCTCTTCTTCCATTACTCCCTGAATATTTCAAACTGATCCATAGAATCATTGATGATAAATGATCAGTGTGTCGGTGAGTTCTACGTTCACTGACAAACACACTGAGTTTTCTGGGATTAGTTCATCATTAAAGTCAACTGAAATCAGGACGTGATTAAAGCAGCAGTAACACAGTGGTCATAGTAAATCATTTTACTCTGTAGAGGGCAGTAATACACCCTGTAGCATCAAAACTGACAAAACTCCCCAAAGAAGAAGAGGATGAAGTCAAGCAGAGAAAAAGGAGCAGTAATTGATAAAGGAATGGGTTTTTGGACGATAAGTTCATCTTCAACGTCCTGTCAGAGTCTCCTCTCTACTAGAACTAAGTTATCTGCATTTACTGTGGATGTGAACAGAGTTACCACTGGATCAAGAACACAGCTGAGAGCTGAGACTTCTCTGCAGAGCACAGAGCTTTCTGAGCAGCTGACATGTTGAGAAGAGTATTAAAAACTTTCAAATGTACCTTCCAGGTTTATCTGAAACAGACTTTTAAAGAATGTGTGATTCATTTGAATTTAACTATGAAATGGAATATTTGAATCTATTGACAGCCCTAATTAGAAGCATCTCATCACATTAGCAGAAACACAACACATCATCTTTACAGGAATGTCTCCCCAGACTGTTCCTAATAATATGAAAACACTGCTGCTTTCAAACTTCATTCCTGGATCACATAAAAACCTGAGTTAGATTTTCATCCTTTCATCGTTGCTAAATGTCTGTGAGAAACTCTTCCTTACACTTTTCTCTAACACTCTTAGAAGGACCCATCACCTTCCTTCAGGTTTTCCAGTCTTTGACAGAGTTAATACTGGTTCTGTCATATCTTGTAGCATGAATGAATGAATGAATGAATGAATGAATGAGGTGCTGCTCTTGTCTCCACTGCTGTTTGTCAAATGTTCTGCTACAGAAAGTGAAACCTCACAAAGGTTCAGTTGAGTCTTTTTCTTCCTCCTCATATTTAAACAGTGAACACATGTTGAGGTTTGTTTCTGACCTTTGACCTGTAGATGTACGTCTGTCACTCTCTGTTCTTCTCTTCCACCACTGATGGAGCAGGTGTAGCTGCCGCTGTCAGAGAGGTGGGGTTTTGTCAGAGTGAGGCTGAAGTCTCCAGTGTCTAGAGCATCAGGCGTCATCGATGTCCTCCCCCTGTAAACCTGGTTCTGACCTTTAACTTCATCTGTTTCTCCTCGTTTGTGGACAGATTTGGGACTGAGATCGTTCCTGGTCCAAATCACTGTGGGGTCCTCAGGTAAAGAATCCAAGTCGTGGCAGGGTAGCAGGACAGACTCCGCCCCCTCATTCACCTGCACCACACCTGCCAGGGCATGCTGGGAAACTGAGAGGACACACAAAGAGAAAGACAAATCAGCTGCATGCTGTGGGTTTGACTTGACACATGACTGACTGTAGGTCACATTATCTGCAGGGACCAGAGAAACCAGTTGAACTATCAGTCAGTCAATGAAAAACTACATTTCATTCACAGACTGAAGTCAAAGAACAGATCATTGAATGTGTTTTGACAGTTTTCATAGATTTGTCTGAAAAACTTCCTCTCTTGCTCAAAGTAATGAGTAATGACATTTGTAAGATTGTGTTGATCAGGTCTGTCCTCTACTCCAGTCCTGGAACAGTTTAGAGTTCAGTCAAGCAGAAGATGATTTTTAGCTCTAACTGATGAATGAACTCATGGTGCACCATCTCTCAGGACTGATCTCTGCGCTACACTCCATCAGTAAAAGGCCTCCTCTGGTCCTGATACTAACACAGAGACACATCTCTTCTTTAACAGCACCAATCTAAACCACAAACTGTCTCAACGTCCAAACTAGAACTCCAACCGTGTTATTCATGTCAAGTATTCAGAGATGGCTTCTTGCTTTCACAGATTTACAAGTCTGGAACACTAGGAAGCTAACATGCAGCAAACACAGAGAGAACATCTACTGATTGGAGCAAGATGTTACTGAGAAACATCCTTCATGTTCATGGTCTGCTTGTCCATAAGGTCCAGGGGGGCTGGGTCCAAAGTCAATGCTCTGTTCTCTTGTCTTCTTTCTAGCATTTCTAGCACTCAGCTTAGGAAACATGGCCTCATTCTACAGATGTTTGTCTTTCTGTCCACTCCAGGACACCGTAGCTCACTGTGTTTGTGTTTGATAGTTAACCTCTGACCTGGTTCCAGTTCACAATGTCAGGAACAGAAGACTGGACCGACTGTTCTCTGATCATCTGATACATCCAGACATGTGATAGTCAACGTTCTGTCCTCTGTGCTGCTCAGAAAGCTTTGGATCATTTGTGTTGATTCCAGTAAGAACCCATTTGAAGACTGACCTGTTGTTAATGTGTGAATGTTCAGACTTTTGTCTAGAGACAGAAATAAACAGGACGGAGGCTGTGAAGTCCAGACCAGGACATTCAGTTTGTTCCAGTCACTGAAAACCTGTCCCACATTCTAAGATTAAGATTAAGGTCTCTCGGCCAAGTATACTTGTGTATACAAGGAATTTGGTCTCTGCATTTATCCCATCCGTGAATTAGTGAACACACAAAGCACACAGTGAGGTGAAGCACACACTAACCCGGAGCAGTGAGCTGCCATGCTACAGCGGCATTCGGGGAGCAGTGAGGGGTTAGGTGCCTTGCTCAAGGGCACTTCAGCCGGTTGAATGAAAACAGCTGCTGTTTAATAAGGTTAACATTTATTAACCTTTAATATGTCTCTGTTGCTTGTTCTCAGTAATGTGGCATCTGGATGAGGAAACTAGTCGTCAACATCCCCCCATGAAGAAGTCACTAGCTGACAGTTTGACTTTCAAACACATTGACATTTGTAAATGTTTGTGTCCAACAGTGAAGTCCTGACCTGCAGCCAGATCATCAAGCAGTCGTTAGCTCTGAGCTCACCTTCAATCTGTTTGATTCTTTCTTTCTTGATGTGATTTTACATTTACAGCAGTGATTAGAAACAGTCCACGTGAACAGAACATCAGACTCTGCTTCTGGACGTGTCCCTCACAGACAAACTAAGAACTAATCAAAGTTGAAACAGGTCATCACTGACTTTCTTTAAAGAGACAGACATGAGAGAAATGATGTCAGACTGAAGTGAGAATCAGATCCAGGAAGAAGATATCTTACCGTGAACGAGGATCACAAACACCACCAACGTCTTCATCTTCCTGTCAAACTAAGGCTCACAGCAGCTGATCATCTACTGACTCTCTGACAACACTTCTCTGCAGCCACGTTTGTGAAGACAGTGTCAGCTTTCCTCTGACAGGTGAAGAGAGGGAGGGGCCAGGTGTGTCTCTCTCTACATTCAGCTTCACTCTGATACAGACGTTCAGTTTCCTCATACTTTCACACCTGTTGATAGAAAAGTTAACATGTTCTCTGATTCTCAAACATATATGACAATATTCACTTGACCACAGAGACGTCTACACCCACTTATGAGTCACGTGCACAGGAGTATAAATATAGATGTCACTGACAGATAGACAGAGCTCACTGTGTTATAGGCCAGGCTAATGTCATTGTGTCCTCTCCTTGCTGCAAGGAAAAGATCCTTAAGGCAACCTCGTCTGGAGTCTGTCTCGTCTCTTCTCTCTAGTGTTGGTAATCTTGAAGATTCATCTGTTCATCCAGTTTGTGTCAGGTGCAGCAGTCTGACTCTGAAAGTAAACTAAACTAAATCTAAGGGTTTATTTTCACTGTCTCCTAAAAGAAGTAAGTAAAAGAGTAAAAGAAGTTTCAAACTTGGTCATGACTTGGAATGAAGTTGTCTAAAACTATGTAACACAGAATGATGGGATCATTTTACACATGATGTTTTAGAAGCAGTTAGAACAGACGGTGAGCAGTGAACAGGAAGACAAGACGAAGGATCAACTAAAGAGCATTAGAGGAAATAACAGAGAGGAAGTTGATGTAGTAAAATGATGACTACTAATGTTGGAGCTGCTGTAGAACGTTCACACACCACACAGGACATTTATCACACTGAGACCTGATAAAACTCACCTCACATTATTAACACAGATTAATAATCTATGAATGGATGAGGAGGGGCAGCCGTGGCCTACTGGTTAGCGCTTTGGGCTTGTGACCGGAGGGTTGCCGGTTCGAACCCCCGATCGGTAGAAAGCGGCTGAAGTGCCCTTGAGCAAGGCACCTAACCCCTCACTGCTCCCCGAGTGCCGCTGTAGCATGGCAGCTCACTGCTCCGGGTTAGTGTGTGCACACTGCCACAGCTGGCAGAGCACACTGCTCTGTTTGAATCAGCGACCTATCAGCCAATCACAAAATAGGATTTCTGTTGCCAGGTGAAATAGTAGCGCCGTAACTGTGTGCAAGTAATCCCCAAAGAATAACGGCCAATGTTGCTTCTTGTTGACGCTCTTCTCCTTCTTTCATTCTTTCTCTGTCATTCTAAAGACCCACCTCTTCTCCTTGGCTTTTAACACCTAGTAGGAAGTTGACTTCATTTATTTTATTTTAAGGATTTTACTGTGTGTTATCTGTTATCTCTTTTATCTCATTGGCTTTATTTTTGTTTTACCATACTTTACCTTTTTTGTATTTTACTGTGAAGCACTTTGGAAACCTTGTGTTTGTTTAAATTGTGCTATATAAATAAAATTGGATTGGATTGGATTGGATTCTATAAGTCACCCGAGCCTGATCACGTCCCCCAGGCTCTGCTGGAACAGTCTCTCTGACAGGTGAATCTGGATGTGAGCACAGGGGTGATGATGGTTGTTCAGTCGCCTGCGTGCTCTCTGTCTCGTCTGGCTGTTGAACAGGAAGGAAGGTTGGGCGCAGGTGGCGCCTGTTCCTCCGCAGTGTTCCACGGTCCGTCTGGATCAGGTAGGACCTTGGTGTTGTGTGTGGTTGTTGGACTGTCCCTGCTGTCCCCCATTTTGACTCTCCGTCGAGTTTCACTACTCCTCTCTCCCCTTTTCTGAGAGGTGGGAGTGCTCTGACACCGTGGCGCCTGTTGTAAGTGTGTCTCCTCCTTCGCCTTGGCGTCAGCTTTATGCACCTTTGTGAAGTCAGGCCACTTTGGGGCGAGGACTTTGTCAACTGTGGGCACAGTTGTCTTAATCTGACGGCCCAACATGAGCTGTGCAGGGCTGGCACCCGTGGCTTGTAGCGGTGTGGCTCTGTAGCTCATAAGAGCCAGGAACGGGTCGGCCTGTTGAAGAATCTTTTTCACCGTCTGAACTGCCCTCTCAGCCTCACCGTTGGACTGAGGGTAGTAAGGGCTGGAGGTGATGTGTTTAAAGTCATAAGCCACAGAGAAGCTGTGAAACTCCTTACTAGAAAACTGTCGTCCATTGTCTGTGTGTAGCTCATCTGGACACCCCCACCTGGCACCTTGGATCTCCTTCTCTAGTCCGGGCCACCACACACTCATTCGTGCCCTCTCACGACACTTAGTGATGCCCTGGTGCCCATCATGCAAACGGTGGAGTATGTCACCTCTCATACTGTGTGCGATAAAAATTCGATCTCCATACAACAGAAGTCCCTTTGAGGTTGACAGGCTGTTACCCCACTGGTGGTATGCTTTGGCCTGTACTGGGACGCTGCCCACATGCTTTGGCCACCCATGTGTCACCAGTTTACTCACCACCTGCAGGTCATGGTCAGTGCTCGTCTCTTGTTTGATCCGCTCCAGCTTGGAGGGCGACACTGGCCATGCTGCGTGAGCTGCATCCTCGAACAGGCGTTGACACCTCAGGGGAACCATGTCAAGGTCTTTGTTGTTGATCAGTGGGGCTGATCAGTGGGGCACTGTGAAGCTGTCTAATCCGTACAGGTAGGTGGAGAATCTCTCACAGGCCCAGACGACCGCCAAACACTCTTTCTCTGTCTGTGTGTAGCGCCGTTCTGCATCGGTCAATGTTCTGGAGCAAAGAGCTAATGGTTTCAGTCCCTCGACATGGCGCTATAGCAGCATGCCACCCAGCCCGAAGCTACTTGCATCTGCGCTCACTATTGTGGGTTTGTTTACATCATAGAATGCAAGTGTGGGTGCTGTGGAGATGAGTTGTTTCACCTTGTTGAAAGCGTCGACTTGTGCTGCGTCCCAGGTCCATACCGCGTCAGTTTTCAGCAGGTCGTTGAGGGGTTTTATCACTTCTGACAGGTTGGGCAGGTATCTACCCAAATAATGAACCATGCCCAGGAACCTCCGGAGGCCTGCAAGTCATCTGGTGGCTGTAGCTCTGTGATGGCACTTTCTTTTGAGGGGTCGGGGCGGATGCCCTCTTCATCGATGAGGTGCCCCAGGTAGTTCAGCTGCTTTTGGTGCAGGCGGCACTTTCTGTCATTGAGCTTCAAGCCTGCACTCTCCAGGATCTGCAGGACATTCTGGAGTCTCTCTTCGTGCTCTTTCTCATCCCTGCCGTGGACGAGAATATCATCCATTTACACCTCAACCCCTTCCTGGCCTCTGAACAGCACCGACATCTGGCTGTTTCCTTCTCCAGCGGGATTTGCCAGAAGCCACTGGCCTCATCGAGCAGGGAGAACACTCGGGACTCTGCCAGCTGTGGCAGTATGTCATCTATAGTAGGTAAGACATACCTCTCCCTTTTAACTGCCATGTTCAGTTTAGTTAAGTCAACACAGATTCTCACATCAGCTGTTTGCTTGGGGACTGGGACCATCGGGGCGCACCACTCCGTTGGTTCTGTTACTTCCTCAATGACGCCACACTTCACCATTCTCTCCAGTTCAGCTTTAACTTTGGGGAGCATGGGTGCAGATATTCTCCTCGCAGTGTTCACGCTGTACGGTACAGCATCGTCTCGCAGGCATATTTTAACAGGCTTTATCTTCAAGAGGCCCACATCTGTATCAAACGTGCTTTGGACTTCGTCCACTCTTTTCACCAGTCCCATGGCCACTGCGACAGCTCGGCCTAAGAGGTTGCTGCAGCACATGTATGATGAACTTGTATTGCCGGCCTTTGAACTTTGTTAAAGCTGTGAACTGTCCTAGACCATCAAGTTTTCCCCCTGGGCTGTCAAAGTCCATGTCATCGCTTGCTAACTGGGGCAGGTGTTTCAGCTTGTGGTAAGTTTCATCTGATATCACACTGGTATCAGCGCCCGTATCAATCTTGAAGGTCACAGGAGTGTCTCTGATGGCTAGTTTAACAGTCCATGGTGTATTAGTGTCAAAACTTTGTTTTGATCTCACCTAGAAAATGTCTGCGACTGTGGTCAGCCTCCTGCTCCACTGTGGTTACCTCGTTCACTCTGGCGGAGCGACACACAACAGCGAAGTGTCCAGTCTTATGGTAGTTTCTGCACTGAGCATTTCTGGCTGCACAGGCTGCATGTTTGGGGTGATTCTTGCCGCACCTGAAGCACTTGCCCCTGTTGCCGCAGTGTCCTGGGCTCGCGGTGTGGAAACTGCCATGCTTTTCCCTCCTTCCTCTGTGCTGTGGGGTAGGACCAGCGCGTGCATGTGTTCGCGCCACTTCGCTGAGGTAGCTAGCGTTGGTCGAGCTGGCTCTAGCCTGCTGGCTTATTTGCCCTTTTACCCGCTGTCTCACAATCTCCACTGCTCTTTCCAGTGTTAGATCCGCTGTCAGCTGTAGTTTTTCGGATAACTCCTTGTCCACAATCCCGATGACCAGCCTATCCCGGGTATTCTCTATTTTCGCTGGCAGGTGAAAATAGAGAATACTGGCAGGTCTCAGCTAGCTCGTAGAGGGTGCGGATATATTCCTCCGCCGATTCACCGTGCTTCTGCGCTCTGAGATAAAAACGAGCCCTTTCGTGGATAACGTTCACTTTAGGTATGAAGTAGGTGTTTAATTTTTCCAACACAGCTCCGGTCGAGTAAAGTCCAGCTTCTCTGGAGGATTAAACTTTGCCATGATCCACGTCCGAGTCGCTTTACTTCTGACACCATGTGTAAGTTATCTCCAAAGAATAACGGGCAATGTTGCTTCTTGTTGACGCTCTGTATTTCTCGCCCCCGTGTCACACACCAGCAGTAACTTGAGAGACTGGAGACGGAACTACTTTCGCTACCGTTATCAGTACACATGAACTCAGATCAGTGCGCGCATACACAAAACAGTCCCCTGGATACCACACTCATATGACAAACTGTTATATGTTAAATGTATACACGTATGCTGTCTGCATGTTCAGACTGAACCTCCTAGAAACACAGGAGACAATGACCAGTGCTGTTCAAGGGGACACTTATGGACAAATGTCTTTTTTCTACTTGTTGGTTTTTGTCCTGAAAGACAAGACAAGTTGAAAACTTGAGAGCAATGATTCAAGATCCAGTCAGACTCTACGTTGTCTCCTGAACATGTCAGAGCTAAAGACGCTTTGGTTTCAACTCACCAGCAGAGACAGACAGGACGACGCTCAGTAAAGTCATGCAGAGACACGCAGATGTTCCAGCAGACATCTTGTCTTCTTCTTCCTCCTCTGTTTTCCTGACTTCAATCTATCAACCTGACTAGATCACATTCAGTGGAAGGTTGACATAAAACTGAAATAAACCTGAAATAAAACTGAAATAAAGCTCAAAATCTCTGCCGCTGACAACTTGTCTGTCTTTCAGCCCCTAGCGCTCAATCAACCAGGAAGTTGGAGCAACAGAGGTGGAGCAACGGGCGATAATCAAACCATAAAAATTGAGTCACTACAAACAAAGTAAATGGACGCTCGGAGTGTAACTGATAATGATCTCCATGACAACGATAACAACATATCTCACCTGTCAATCATTGTCTACCATCACGTAGAGAGCTTCCAAATGAATGAAGAGCATGTAAAGTGTATATTTGACATTAGTATATTAATGATTAAACTCCAACACTGGATGAAGGAGGAACCATGTTCCAGGTTTCTGTCACATGACGTCTCCAGCAGAAATCAAACATGTCCAGAGAGGAGAGTGTGCATGCGTCTGTTCTGCTGCAGCCTTTCTACTAAATCACTTGACTTCAGAGGAACTGAGGACATTGATTCAGAGTCTGGCTTTGACCTGATGGTTTTCTACATCTATGCTCCTCTTCAGGTTCCTTTCTGACCTTGGATCACTACATGACCTTTTCATTTCAGTCTTAATCAGTTCAAAGCTCCCTTAACCCATTCAGACCGGATCACGCATCTATGCGTAGTTACCATTAAGACCGGCAAACGCGTCTGTGTCATTTTGAGCGTTGTCGTCTTTTTCGAGGCACATGGCCAATTATATGCACTGTGATTGGCTGAAATATTCTTGGGGTGAGTGACAGAGATGCTTAGGGATTTTTTTTAAAACTCATGTGACTAATAAAACGCTTTGTGATTGGTCGAAATAAGCCTACACGTGCAGTATGTTTTAATCGAAAATTTTAAACACCGTGCTAGCGATCCGTCACGGCTGACTCAAGTGAAGGAAGTGATATTGACGAAGTAATTGAAAAAATAGATCTTTACTGATTTTCAAAATTTTTGGAGTTTATTGATTTTTTAAAAAAATGCATTTGAAGATTATGCCCTAGCAAGTCAGTCGAGTTGAAAGCCAAAGAAGTGAGCTGTCAAATGCTTTTTATCTCATGTTTTTATCTGCTACAGAGCCTGAGAAATTAAGGTTTTAGTAAGTGTTGACATATTCTGAAAAACCTCAGGTTTTGAGAGGGGGTTTACAGAAGAGTGTTTAGGCCTGAATGGGTTAAAGTCTTTCTTTTCTCTCTAAATAACATGATGTTCAGTGTTCAGTCTAACTGTAACATGTCTGATCATCTGTCAGTCATATATACTGGTGGAGTCATTTAGTTCATCACAGTAAAGAAGGTGGAGCTAATTCTCAGCTCCGTCAAACCACTGTAGAAGAAGATGACACTTTTAGATGAGCAGATGAAACGACCTCCAGAAAGTAGAAGACAAAGAAAGTGAACATGATGGAAACTTCTCATTTTGGTTCCATGTATGAATGTGAGGCTCAGTACAGTTTCCTCATAATTCCCTGCATAGCTGATGCTTCAGTCACATGAGTCATGTACATCATCATTTATTTATACACTTCTGCTGCATTTTGATTTTCAATCTTCTGTCTCACCACATTTTTGCAATATTCTGACTTCTAATTGGGACACTAAAGGTGTTCAGTGGTGAGTGATAGTAAACAGTGTCGTACATAATCCTTCCCTCTTCCTCCCAGCTCGTCTGACTGTGAGTCCCAGCAGCTCTCAGGTCTTTAAAGGAGACTCTGTGTCTCTGAGCTGTGAGGAGGACGACAGCTCTGCTGGATGGACTCTGAGGAGAAACACCACCACCAGTTTACTGGTGTGAGTCCAGAGAGGGAGCAACCAGTAACAGCATCAACCTCACTGTCTCTGGTAAGCTCAGACTGTGGAGTTAGTATTGATGAAGCTGTGTGGAAATGGATGAAATGCTGTAGTTTGTCTCTGTGTTGAGGTGGACCAGTGATCCTGCAGAGTCCTGTCCTCCCTGTGATGGAGGGAGATGACGTCACTCTGCTCTGTAAAACAAAGACCACTCCCTCCATCCTCTCAGCTGCTTTCTATAAAGATGGCTCCTTGATCAGGACTGAGTCTACAGGTCACATGACCATCCACCATGTTACCAGGTCTGATGAAGGCCTCTACAAGTGTCACATCATCAGTCATGGAGAGTCTCCATCCAGCTGGATCACTGTCACAGGTGAGGAGGTCAGAGATGATTCTTCAGCAGCTTTCAACATTCACAATGAGACAATCAGTTCATTATTAGCTTTGCTTCATTCTAGAGAAACCCACCACCACACCTCCTCCTACATCCACACCTCCTCCTGGTTCCACAACTCCTCCTACATCCACACCTCCTCCTACATCCACACCAGGGGTCGCGTTAACTAAATATTTTTCGTCATTGACCGTTTGTTTTTTGTTTTTTTTTTTAAATTGGCTCTTGTCTCTCATCGCAGAGTTTTGTCGGTTCATGATTTCCTGGTACACTGATTACACTGATTCACACATCAGAGCTAACCATAGACATATATAAAATATATACGTCTATGTGGCTAACGGCTACCAAAATTAAATTTGCATACCACCGCTTCTCCCTCTAGTCAAGCGTGTCACCCTTCGGACCGGCTCGGGCCTGGACTCTTCAGAATGGAAAAAGATGGATTTTAAATATAACTGGACATTTATTTATTTATTCATCTTTAAAATACAATTTGCAGATAGATTATTCTTACCGGTAGCTGGATCTTTCAGTTGTTTCTCTGGGTCCGGTATGATGATTATGGGTTAGACCAATCTTCACTGCAAGAAGATTCATCCCCTTCTTCACCTTCCAAAATCAATTGTTAGAAAATGTGTTAAAATATCATGATGAGTAACAACTTACTTCAAACAGTCAGATCATAAAGAAGATTTTCAAATAATTTGAAAACAAAAGGCAGAGATGGATGTAACTGGTCATCACTGATTTGTAATACAGATTTGCAGATAGAGCCCTTTGCTTTAGTGATCATGCAGATTCCATATGGTGTTGTGTCAAAATGAAAATGTTCTCATACTGCTGACAGCGACATAGTTTCTCCTTGCTGAGTGGGAGGTGTTGAGTTCTTACACTTACTAGATGAAAGCTTTCTCATACTGCTGAAAGCGATATGGTTTCTTGGGCAAAGGTTTTCGGCCCCAATTGAATGTAGGATAATCTGACAACGCCACCCTGGGAATTTCACCCAGGGATTATCAATTATCAATCAATTCTTATAAGCCACTCAGATTCATTATGCAAGTATGCAGGACACGAGGTTCCATCCATAAAAATAGTTTTTATTGAGACAAAACATTAAGAGCCTTGGGTCGCTGGGATAGCTCAGTGGGTAGAGCTGGCGACCCATGTGCCGTGGCTGAGTCCTCGATGCAGCAGCCCAGGGTTCGAGTCCGACCTGTGGCTCTTTGCTGCGAGTCATCCCCTCTCTCTCTGCCCCCCTTTCCTGTCCACCTTCAGCTGTCTATCATAAAGGCAACAAAAGCCCACAAAAAAAATATTAAAAAAAAAAAAAAAAACATTAAGAGCCAACGGTCACACACACATCCATTAAAAATTGGTTCGGAGCTAAGGCTTCCTGGTGAGAGGAGGGCTAGCAAGAGAGTAGACAGTGAAGGAGATCCCACCACCACTTTAGACTCCCATCTTCTGAAAGATAAAACCGTCACGAGGACTCCAAGGAAAAGAACAACTGCAAAAATATTCATAGCAAATAAACATAATTCTCAAAGTAACTTACATATAATACAAATCTGTAAAAGTACACAAAATCAACACAAACGTACAAATTGAACCGTCACCTTATCGTGGTGGAGGAGTTTGAGTGTCCTAATGACCCTAGGAGCTATGCTGTCCGGGGCAATTTGCCCCTGGTAGGGTCTCCCAAGGCAGACTGGTCTTAGGCGAAGGGCCAGACAAAGAACGGTTCAGATGACCTTTCATGAAGAAGACCAAGAGGAGAACGTGTACCCGGCCCGGAGGGTTACCGGGGCCCCACCCTGGAGCCAGGCCTGGGGCTGGGGCTCGTGGGCGAGCGCCTGGTGTCCGGGCTTTCGCCCATGGGGTCCGGCCGGGCCCAGCCCGAACGGGAGACATGGGCTCACCTCCCTGTAGGCCCACCACCCGCAGGAGGAATATGAAAGGTCCGGTGCAATGGGGATTGGGCAGCAGACCAAGGCGGGGGCCTTGGCGGTCTGATCCTCGGTTATGGAAGCTGGCTTTCGGAACATGGAACGTCACCTCTCTGGCGGGGAAGGAACCGGAGCTTGTGGAAGAGGTTGAGCGCTATCGACTAGATATAGTCGGCCTCACCTCGACACATAGCGTCGGCTCTGGAACCCAAGTCCTCGAGAGGGGTTGGACCCTCTTCTTTGCTGGAGTTGCTCCGGGTGAGAGGCGGAAGGCCGGGGTGGGCTTTTTGCTTGCCCCTGGACTATCGGCCTGTACGTTGGGGTTCTCCCGGGTGGACGAAAGGGTTGCTTCCCTGCGCCTTCGGGTCGGGGAACGGGTCCTGACTGTTGTCTGCGCATATGCGCCAAACAGCAGTTCAGAGTACCCGCCCTTTTTGGAGGCCCTGGGACGGACACTGGATGGTGCCCCGACTGGGGACTCCATTGTCCTGCTGGGAGACTTCAACGCTCATGTGGGCAATGACAGCGTGACCTGGAGGGGCGTGATTGGGAGGAACGGCCTGCCTGATCTGAACCCGAGTGGTGTTCAGTTATTGGACTTCTGTGCGAGTCGCAGTTTGTCCATAACTAACACCATGTTCGAACATAAGGTTGTTCATCGGTGCTCTTGGCACCATGACGGCCTAGGTCGTAGGTCGATGATTGACTTTGTAGTCGTATCATCTGACCTGCGACCGTATGTTCTGGACACTCGGGTAAAGAGAGGAGCAGAGCTGTCAACTGATCACCACCTGGTGGTGAGTTGGATCAGATGGCAGGGGAAGACGCCTCGCAGACCTGGTAGGCCCAAACGAGTAGTGAGGGTCTGCTGGGAACGCCTGGTGGAGGAACCTGTCAACATGGTCTTCAACTCCCACCTCCGGCAGAGCTTCAACCGCGTCCCGGGGGTGGTGGGGGACATTGAGTCCGAATGGGCCATGTTCCGCTCCGCCATTGTGGAGGCGGCTGTTGCAAGTTGCGGCTGCAAGGTCGCTGGTGCTGGTCGCGGCGGTAACCCCCGAACCTGCTGGTGGACACCGGAGGTGAGGGGAGCCGTCAGGCTGAAGAAGGAGGCCTACAGGGCATGGCTTGTCTGTGGGTCTCCTGAAGCAGCTGACCGGTACCGGATGGCCAGGCGGTCTGCGGCGAGGGCAGTCGCTGAGGCAAAAACTCGGGCGTGGGAGGAGTTCGGTGAGGCTATGGAAGAAGACTATCGATCGGCTCCGAAGAGATTCTGGCAAACCGTCCGGCGCCTCAGGGGTGGTAGGCGGCAACACGCTCACACTGTTCTCAGTGGGGGTGGTGAGCTGCTGACATCAACTGAGGATATAGTCGGGCGGTGGAAGGAATACTTTGAGGAGCTCCTCAATCCCACCAACACGTATTCCATAGAGGAAACGGAGCCGGAGGGCCTGGGGTTGGACCATCCAATCTCTGGGGCAGAAGTCGCCGAGGTAGTAAAACAACTCCGCGGCGGTGGAGCTCCGGGAGCGGATGAGATCCGCCCTGGGTATCTCAAGGCTCTGGATGTTGTAGGGCTGTCTTGGTTGACACGCCTCTGCAACATTGCGTGGACATCGGGGGCAGTACCTCTGGAGTGGCAGACCGGGGTGGTGGTCCCCATTTTTAAAAAGGGGGACCAGAGGGTGTGTTCCAACTATAGGGGGATCACACTCCTCAGCCTCCCTGGCAAGGTCTATGCCAGGGTGCTGGAAAAGAGGGTCCGGTCGATGGTTGAACCTCAGATCGAGGAGGAACAATGCGGTTTTCGTCCCGGACGTGGAACCATGGACCAGCTCTTTACCCTCACTAGGGTGCTGGAGGGGAAATGGGAGTTTGCCCAACCAGTCCACATGTGTTTTGTGGATCTGGAGAAGGCTTACGACCGTGTCCCCAGGAGCATCCTGTGGGGGGTGCTCCGGGAGTATGGGGTGGATGGCTCCTTACTAAGGGCCATTCAGTCCCTGTACCAAAGGAGTGCGAGTTTGGTCCGTGTAGCCGGTAGTAAGTCGGACCTGTTCCCAGTGAGGGTTGGACTCCGCCAGGGCTGCCCTTTGTCACCGGTTCTGTTCATAACTTTTATGGACAGAATTTCTAGGCGCAGCCGGGTGGGGGAGGGTGTTGTGTTCGGTGATCGGAGGATCCCGTCCCTGCTTTTTGCGGATGACGTGGTCCTCTTAGCTTCATCGAACAGCGACCTTCAGCTCCTGCTGGGGCGGTTCGCAGCCGAGTGTGAAGCGGCTGGGATGAAGATCAGCACCTCCAAGTCTGAGGCCATGGTCCTCAGTCGGAAAAGGGTGGATTGCCCACTCCGGGTCGGGGAGGAGGTCCTGCTTCAAGTGGAGGAGTTCAAGTATCTCGGGGTCTTGTTCACGAGTGAGGGTAAAAGGGAGCGAGAGATCGACAGGCGGATCGGAGCGGCATCTGCAGTGATGCGGATGCTTAACCGGTCGGTCGTGGTGAAGAGAGAGCTAAGCCGAAAGGCGAAGCTCTCAATTTACCGGTCGATCTACGTTCCAATCCTCACCTATGGTCATGAACTTTGGGTAATGACCGAAAGAACAAGATCACGAATACAAGCGGCCGAAATGAGTTTCCTTCGTAGGGTGGCCGGGCTCAGCCTTAGAGATAGGGTTAGGAGCTCGGACATACGGGAGGAGCTCAGAGTAGAACCGCTGCTCCTCCACGTCGAGAGGAGTCAGTTGAGGTGGCTAGGGCATCTGGTAAGGATGCCTCCCGGACGCCTCCCGGGAGAGGTGTTTCGGGCATGTCCCACCGGTAGGAGACCTCGAGGCCGACCCAGGACACGATGGAGGGATTATATCTCTCGTCTGGCCTGGGAACGCCTGGGGGTTCCTCCGGAGGAGCTGGCGGAAGTGGCTGGGGAGAGGGCTGTCTGGGCTTCCCTGCTGAAGCTGTTGCCCCCGCGACCCG
The DNA here is from genome assembly GCF_963514085.1 of Chelon labrosus. Classification (NCBI taxonomy): domain Eukaryota; kingdom Metazoa; phylum Chordata; class Actinopteri; order Mugiliformes; family Mugilidae; genus Chelon; species Chelon labrosus. The sequence continues at coordinate 38,203,915 of NC_140337.1, read as the reverse complement.
GACCCGGATAAGCGGAAGACGACGACGACGACGACGACGACGTACAAATTAAAGACTAAATTAACTTTTCAACTAAATATAAAGGAACCACTTCTAAATCTACCACCACACTGATGGTTGTCTGGAGGCCAAGCAGTACAGCTAACGTGGTCAGGTATGCACAGTAAGTAAGTTAGCCTGGTCAGCTAAACAGACAACTAGGCCCAAAACGTCTTTAATATGAGTGCTCCTAACGCAAAGCACATGCACAGCAGGGGAAAAGCATCTTAAAGGACCAGAGATCCATGGGCAAAAAGGATCCCAGAGTCAAATGAATTCCAAAGGCAGATCAGGTAAAAAGACGGAAGCAGAAGGCAAAGTCAAAGCAAAACGCTCAAGTCAAAGAAAGCAGGTATTTACAAAGAGAAAGACAAAGAGGGACAATCCCATAAGGCAAAGCAGCAGCATGTGGAAATGCATCAGTCAGGTTGTGTAGCATTCAGCATGGCTAGGAGGCCCCAGTAACTCCTGTGGTACATATTAAAACATCTTGTTACAGAAAACTGACAAATGATCTTCTCACATAAAGGACATTAACTACTAATAGGCAGTATCTGGACTCAGGAGTGGGGAAGCACGCAGGACGTAACACAGTCACCAGCAGTGGTCTGTGAACAGTGAAGATCCACAGGACTGCACTGACAAAAGAAAACTACAAGCACAACGATGGCAACTAAAAACACAGGACACAGAAGTCAGCAGAGGAGAAATGTCTCATACCTGCAACACTCATGGAGGTCAAGCAACCTGGAACAAGGTGTGGATGTGCTCAGAGTCAGGGAAGAGCTCAGCAATCAACTTCCTGTTTTTATGGTGACTCTGCAGCTAATTGGCTGGCAACAGACCAATCAAAAGCACAGCAGCAGACCTGAATAGACAGAGGGAAACATCCCGTCTGCTACATTTGTTTGAATTATCTGATGGTTCTGCATGTGGTTAGTGAAGGGTTTCCTACTCTGGTCACAGTGATATGGTTTCTCTCCAGAGTGAATACCTTGATGATCCTGCAGGTGGTGTGTTGATGTTAAAGGTTTCTCATATTGCCCACAGTGATAGAGCAAATTCATCAGAGTTCTCCACCTGCTCTGAGGTCAGACATGATGTTATCAATAATAAGATTCACTGCTGAACAGAGGAGACACAAGACTTTGTAGTTTTTAAAGGTGAATCATCTGCTGTGCTGTGATCCTGATAACCATGAACCATTAAAGGAGACGTAGCAAACTCTTCTCCAGGCGCCTCATGTACGAAGAGCTGCGTAGATTTCCTTCTAAATCGTGACGTAAGCTCAGATTTAGAAGCATTTCGAAGCACGTTTCCTTTTTACATCCCAATCGAGCGTACCGGACCCTTCCCTGTCCACGCCCATTTTAAATATGCAAATCCCTGTCCACGCCGCTTTTAAATATGGAAATTATATTTAAATTGACCCTCCACCTGAGATTCCCCTCTCTGTGCGATCAGAAAATGAATACATAAGAATGAGTAAGACGGGAAAGAAGAATAACTTCACAGAAAGAGAATTGGAGACGCTACTCACTGGAGTGGAGATGCGTAAAATGTCCTCTTTGGCACGCTGCCACAATGTTTACTTGCATTTGCGCATCACGTAGCCTATGATCTGCACACTGATCGAATGAAAATGTTTCCTGTTGACATTTACAAATTCATGTGATGGCGCTTTTATAGCAATGTGTGTGCAGTCGATAGCTCTGATTACATTCAGAAAACCGTCTCTCGCTGCAGATTGCTCTTTAATGTTGACCTGTTCAGATGCATTGTATGGGAATCTGATATACCTGGCTGACATGAGGATAACTCCGTCCCACGCGGCTTGCATGGATCTGCTCAGGGTCGACTGGCTCAGTCCCGATCGGTCGGAGTAATAGTTTTCACATTGATGACAGTTTCCCGGCATCACCTCTAAGTGTCGCCAAAGGATCGACATCTGTAGAATCCTACGTACGCCAGCCACATCGTTGGCGTAGCCACGTACAAAATTCCCGGACATTTCACTCTTGATACATCTGAACTTTTACGTGAGCGAGTACGTACGTAACGTTTTTGTACTTAAGCAACGTTCGTACATGAGGCCCCTGGTCTGTAGTTTTTAGTTGGAGTAAAACCGTATCATTGAGTTTATTGATCTCACACTGATGAAACTGACACAAATGATTTCCACAGACTTTTAGTGACTGCAACTCGTTCTTCTTCTTTGGTTTAATGTCAGCTGAGAGAATTAGCGCCACCAAGTGTTGATTTTGAGGAGCTGAACTTCTAATATGTTAATGTTTACAGCTGAATTGCAACATTCACTACAACGTAAAAATCATTAGGGGTCCATGCAACGATGTTGCAGGATAATTCATTTTTATGGCGTCCAACAGTATAACTCCAAAGCTAATATTTTGTGAAGTATATACCCAAACTTAATCAAACTTCATATCATTGATAATAATATGATTCTGTACAAGCGCCCCAACTTTCGTGACCCTTGGTCTCTAGGGGGCGCTACACAAGCAACATTTCAATATCTCCAAAACTGCAATAGCTGACTTCATGAAACTTGGCATACACAATCTGTAACATATTGTGTAGACGCCCATCAAGTTGCGTTACATTACGTCAACAGGGGGCGCTACAGGTGACGCGGAAAGATTTCATATGACTTTAAGGCCTATAACTTTTGAAGTATTCACCCAATCCTTATGAAACTTAACAACCATCATTATAATATGGCTGCGTCCACTCATGCCAAGTTTCGTGAAATTCGGGCTGTAGGGGGCGCTACAACCACTACATGTTTATATCTCACAAACCACCACAGTAAACTGCTTGAAATTTGACGATAATCATTTGTAGATGACTCCTTACAAGCCCACCAAGTTTCGTGCAATATGGTCTATAGGGGGCGCTACTGGTGACTTGTGCCTCTGCGTCCCGCTCGGGGATGACTTCGCCGCGGCATGGACCCCTTTATGATCGCTAGTGATCATCTAGTTATTTTTATTTTTGTAGCAGATTGTCAGCAAATGAAAAGTCTTAAAGTGACAGAGTAAAAGTTCATCAACACTAGAAGAGACGATCAGCGATGTGTTGATCAGAGACCATGAATGTTGATGAAACTTGTGATGTGAGGTGGGCGGTACCAGGTTGAACTAATATCGACCAATGGGAACGACTAATCCAGCTGATTGCAATATGACTCAAACACAGAGTTCCTTAGACGTTGAGCTGAAGGAAACTCTGTTCACCACTTTGGTTCCTACCAAGAAATCCACCATGATGATAGAGACTTGGAGCGTTGGGTGAACCCAGATGGAGAGGTGGTGGCCTTGATGGTACTTTCTTTTCAAAAAGAAGAAGAAACACAACAAGCTTTTTTATATTAAAGGTGGCATGTTTAATTTGCTCAAACAACCAGAACTCAGATATAATGAAAATAATCACAACCACAACAACACACTCTCACATTTAAACTGAAACACTGGAACATTTTTAATATAATGTAACAAAGTTACCATAAGCTTCCACCAAAGAGGATGATGACAGGATCAGGCTCAGAGGCAGAAAGCAGGTAAGCTGGAGGAAATGTTAGAATATTTTCAGCAAACAAAAATTGTAGCAACTTTAAATGACCGTGGAGTTAACACAACCCCGTCATCATAACACAGCGGTTATGGAAATACCACACTTTGGGAATCCATGCACTCGAGTTTAAGTGTCAGCTTTCACCAGAGGATGACAGTAACATTAATGAGTGAATGATCCAGACACAGTGAAAGGATGAATCAGGATCAAATGACACTGTTCTTTTCTTCACAGCATTGACACAATGTGTTTTAAGCTTTTGATTTATTTCACCTCTTCCTCTTCATTGTCAACATTAGTTGTTTTTAAATGTGTTTTATAATTAAATTAGACAGTGACAGTGTGTTATTAGTAAATTATAAAGAGTCACCTGGAAATGGTCTGATTGTGTTATTGTAGTTTTGCCTTTAATTAAACATGTAGGAGTTTAAGTTTAAAGAAAACTAAATTTATAATTCACATATTCTTTTCAGCAAAGTCAGGGTCCTTGATCACATCGTATGTTGACATGTTGAAAGTGCTGCATTAATATTCCTCATGTTTAAGTAGCCTTTTAGCACCAGAGCTGCTTGGTGACATCCAGCCAGACAGAAAACTATGACATGTGACTGGACTGGACTTCATCTGAGGTTAACAGCTGATGTCCATGACTCCAGGAGCCCAGGAACTTTTAGAGTTTCAAACCAGAGCAGAAAGAAAAACCACATGACTCTAAAGCTCATAACTATGTGGTCAGTTCTCTGAAAGGTGGGAGGAGCTCTGGAAGGACAGAGCAGATATACTGAATACACATCCTTCAGAGTCTCACCATAATGTTTCATGTTTCAAAACTCCACATCATTTTATTTTAAACAAGTTCAGATATTGTATTCTGTATTCAACAAGTTTTTACTTTTACTTTCCTCGTTTTGAACTGTACTGAGAACTACTTCATCTGTGTGCATGAAACAACAGCACCACCTAGAGGCTGCACGATAGAAACACACCAACTCCTCCCACTTGGACTTATTTGGTCAAAATCAATCAACAATGAACCAGCAGAGGAAGAATCAGTCTGAAGGAGTTCCAGTCAGTCTTTTGAGGTGATGAAGGTGAATCTTAAATGTTTCTCCTCCTGCTCAGCAGTGAAGCAGCTGATGATTTCTCCAGGATCCACATTCAGATGGAAGCAGGAAGAGATCCAGACGGAGCTGAAGATGTGAGGGAGCAATGAAACCATCTGGACACGGTGGAAATCCACAAAGACTGATATGAAAGAAGAAGAAGGAAGTGTTCAGCTGATCAGGACAAATATCTGGAGCTCAGCTTTCCTGATCTATAGTCTAAGACCAACGAAGACCACATGTTGATCAACACTGATCCTGAAAGAGTCTTCAGACCAGGACTAGGAGCTGACAAAGCGTCCTCCTCTCTTCATCCATCGTCCATCAGATCCATCACTGATCAATAATCAAAGATCAACATCCTGATCAAACTGACTCTTCAGCCATCAGAGGAGATGTTACATCAATGGAGCTGCTTCTGTTCCTGGAGTTCACTGGTTCATCCTGGACGTGGACTCTGTCTGCAGAGGAGACACAAGACAGTTAGAGACAAAGAAAGAAAGAAAGAAAGAAAGAAAGAAAGAGACAAACCTTTCACTCTGAGCTCCACTGTTTTCCATCTCAGGATCTTTCCCTCCTTGTTGTAGACTCCACATTTGTATTCTCCACTGTTTCTCTTTGTGGGGTATTTCAGGGTCAGACTGAGGTCTCCAGTTTTCAGCAGGTCTTCATTCATCTTCGTTCTGTTTCTGTAAATCTGGTTCTGGTCTTCAAGCTGCTCAGAGCCGTTCTGATACACATGGACCTTCCTGTTGTATCTGTCCCACCACACCACTTTAGCATCTTCAGGCAGCTCTGTGGTTCTGAAGGGCAGCTGGACAGACTCCACCCCCTCCTCCACCTCCACCTGACAGACTGAGAGGACAACAAATCCCATCATCAGCTGTAGAGACAGCAGCAGCAGCAGCAGCAGCAGGTTTTCATGACTTTATTGAATGATTGTAGAGAAAGCTGAAGGACAGAAGCAGATGAGAGCAGAAGGAACAGGACAGAGATCTAGAAAGGTGTTGCAGATGATCAGAGTCTTGATGGTTGGTTGTTTGTCCATGTGCTGCTTCACAGTAATGTCTCCTGTCAGTGTGGAGCTGCTGTCTGCTGCTTTTCTATCTGTGGGTCTAACATGTGACAGTGAAGAGAAGAAGAGTTCAGATCCTCACATGTCTTCAGTCTCTTTGTCTCTCTGTGGTGTGAATGAATCTCAGCTCCACCAGCATTTCAAACACAGAACCCTTCATCTCATCAAAGTCTCAGCTCAGCTCTACATTAGTGTTGGATCAATAACGTCCAGCTCTGATCACATGTTTGCTGCTGAAGGATCACTGTCAGTGTTTCTCATCTTCTCTCATTGATCAGAAAGTCTGGCTCCAACACTGACTGGACATCAATCAAACACTGCAGCTACTGCACCAGACTCCATTCACAATCCACTCCATTCAAGCAGAGCAGCCTCTGGATCAGGGGTGCCCACACTTTTTTGGCTTGTGAGCTACTTTTACAATGACCAGGTCAAAGTGATCTCGCTCTATTAGGCCTGTCACAATAACACAATTTGCTGGACGATGTATTACCCCACAATTTATTGCCGATAAACCATATTATTCTGAGACCATTTCTTCACTAATGTAATGATAATATCATAACAATGCAAGTATGCCCTTTCAAAAGCAATACACTTTTTTTTTTTAGGAGTATTTAACATTGTAACTGGAATGCCAAGAACTTTTAAATCTCCTAAATAAATCAAACAAACGTAATGTAGTGAACTCCACTCTCTGTGAGCACACACCATTTTACTGTGTTTGGTTTCTATTTACGTTGTCGACCAAACGTCTCAGTGAGTGTTGACTGTCGGGGTGAAGGCTCCTGCTCTGAATCTAGAGCTGCAGGTTTTTATTCTCAGCTGTAAAACTGGACTGGATGCTTGTGTTTCAGGTGCGTACAAGTTGGTTGTATCAGCTTTTTTTGTTGCCACTACTTTCAAACAAACACGACGTACTGGCTCGTCCGTGTTGATGGACTCACCTTGTTGATTGAGTTTAAATCCCAGATGTTCCCACACTGGGGCTGTGGCGTTCTTCTTTTAAATCATCTCTTTTATTCCTCCATATTTCTACTGGTGTCACCTTACTCTCTACTCCTCAACAGGCTCACCTGCTGCTCTCTGGTGACTTTAATATTTGGTATCCAAAAAAAAATAAAAATAAATTGGCACTGAAAACAAAACAAGTACTGAAAGGAAACTGAAGGAAACATTGGCACTGAAACAACTATTGGCACTGAAAAAAGAAACTAATTAAAAGAATTCAAATCTGAAAATCTTATTTTATTTTATTGAGATTTTACTGTATTTTTCAATGACAATCCAGATTTTTTTCTTCATGTCACTTTTTTTCAGAGACAGACTTTTTTACGATGTCAGTTTTTTTTCGGTGTCACTGATTTTCAGTTTCAACTTTCTGTCGCTGTTTTGGCGTCGAGAGGGAGGGGTCTGAGGGGAGGGGTTTGCATATCATTTACATATTGGCATACTGGAGAAGTACATCTCTTTTCCCGGAATCCGCAGTCCACTCTGAAGCCTCTGGCATGGTGGCCTTACTAAAATGTCCTGTTCACCGGGAACATCCAAACCACAAGTAAGTCTGTTTTTTTTTTTTTTCCTCTGCTATTTACATGTTTATTACATGTTTATTCGCATGCAACCTGGCCTGTTTGGTTAACTTTTAACAGCCGTTAACATTTGATTATATTTTACAATGATGATTAAATAATTAGATTCTATTTTTTTAGTTTTGCAATGTTTTTCTTATCTTCCCTCCAATTATCTGAGGCTCCCATAGCGCCCCCTGGCGGCCCCCCACTGCCCTAACGCTCTATTCATCTTTAGTTTTAGTTTTATTAAGAAAACTTGTTGCACTGCCCCTTTACAAAAATAGTGCTGTCCCTTTAAGAAAGGCAGTAGTCTTGAGTTGTTGTTGTAGAAGTTGTGCATGGCTGTGGATGTGTCCTGCTGAACTGAGGGCACGTTGCAATAAAAAGTAAAAAAAAAAAAAAGAAGACGAATGCTTGTCTTGCTGTTGGTGGTGCAACAGATAAATGATTAGACTAACATCTTTTTTAATGGCACTGTTGGATATTAAAGAGTTATGTGAGGTCAAAAGCACAAAGAAGTCTTCTTCTTCTATCATACCAGATACGGGCTTGTTGACTACTTTGCTGCAGCTTTGCTCACTGGATCAGATGCACCACACTCTAATATTTCACCTTGTAGAAACCAGGTAGAGCCGGCCGCGGCTACACATGGAAAACTACTGATCCACTAAAGGCGGCGCTCCTCCTATTGTCCTCGGGTGGAGCCCAGATAGAATCAAACTTCTCCTTTTCTAGCCATAAGGTGGTTAAGCTGAAGTCTCAGCTCTGACTCTGGACCTATTCTCTGCTGCTAAATAAACTGTCAGTTGGAGAGAAGTTGTCAGGTGGTCTATTCATAGTCAGACGAACCTTTCCAATAGGTAGAAAGAACCTGGGCTGAAGGAGAGGGAACAATTCCTCCTTCGGTAGCACGCTATCTATCTCTACTACATTCACGATCTAACGGTCTATCACAATCAACGTACTGGGCAACCTTGCACTACATAAAGTGACATCCCACATCAGAGAAGGAGCTTTCCAGCCTGGGTTCTTCAGAGAGCATTTAGGATGAGACTGGAATCAAAGTCTGATCCAGTTTACTGAGAACATGAATCAGAAACCAATCACCTCACATCTGCTGGAACTGATCTGAGAACAGTAGGAGTTGGACAAGGTCTCTGGTCTCTGACCTGTATCTACAGTACTGACCTCTGACCTCTGACCTGTATCTACAGTACTGACCTCTGACCTCTGACCTGTATCTATAGTACTGACCTCTGACCTCTGACCTGTATCTACAGTACTGACCTCTGACCTGTATCTACAGTACTGACCTCTGACCTCTGACCTGTATCTACAGTACTGACCTCTGACCTGTATCTAAAGTACTGACCTCTGACCTCTGACCTGTATCTACAGTACTGACCTCTGACCTCTGACCTGTATCTACAGTACTGACCTCTGACCTCTGACCTGTATCTACAGTACTGACCTCTGACCTGTATCTAAAGTACTGACCTCTGACCTCTGACCTGTATCTACAGTACTGACCTCTGACCTGTATCTAAAGTACTGACCTCTGACCTCTGACCTGTATCTACAGTACTGACCTCTGACCTCTGACCTGTATCTACAGTACTGACCTCTGACATTGAGCTCCACTTGTTTCTTCATCAGGATGTCTCCCTCTTTGTTGTAGACAGTGCAGGTGTAGGTCTTGGTGTCTCCATCTGTGGGGTATTTCAGGGTCAGACTGAGGTCTCCAGTTTTCAGCAGGTCTTCATTCATCTTCGTTCTGTTTCTGTAAATCTGGTTCTGGTCTTCAAGCTGGTCAGAGCTGTTCGGATACACATACACCACATCATTGTCACTGTCCTTCCACTCCACTTTAGTGTCTTCAGGCAGGTGAGCTGTGGTTTTGCAGGTCAGCTGGACAGACTCCACCCCCTCCTCCACCTCCACCTGGGGGACTGAGAGGACAACAAATCCCATCATCAGCTGTAGAGACAGCAGCAGCAGCTCTGAGCACATTGAAGAGAAATATTAGGAGTGAAACATGTTTGACTGATTCCAGTCTGAAATATGTCCCATTCTCCATTGAACAGAGACAGTGTTGTCTTTGGTGTCTGTCCAATCATGTGACATCAGTAACATGTTTACAACATTAATGTTCAGGAAGATAACCCCCCCCCCCCCCCCCACTACTTTACCACAGCTGGATCAGCAGCTGACTGATTACTGTAGGACTCATTAGGACATGGACATTATTTCTAAGGTCAGTCAGCTGATCAGTCTGTTAGAGAGTCATCAGTTCATCAGTTAACCTCTGACCTCTGACCTGTATCTACAGTACTGACCTCTGACCTGTATCTACAGTACTGACCTCTGACCTCTGACCTGTATCTACAGTACTGACCTCTGACCTCTGACCTGTATCTGTATTTTTTTTCTAAGATGGCGCCGGACATGCCAGCAGCTAGTTACACAAAAAAAAAAAAGCTGTTTTTGTGTATTTTCGTTCTGTCTCGTGTCATGTTTGTCGCCAATCTCAGTTGGCTCTTTAATCCTATGGATGTACATCTGGCGAGGTTTGGAATATGTGTACTTTTACTTATTTGTTTGTTAAATACGGCATCCGGAGACCCCTTCAGCCAGGGCTTTGTTGTTTACACCCGAGATCAGCTGTTAGCACTGTGCAACACGAGGGTGCTCCCAGGACAACGACCGTAGATCCCCGTGGAATTAAGGAGAAGGAGACGGGGCTGCAGAGCTGGTGTGAAGCGCCGGGAGAAGAACAGACGGTATAAACCATGCGTACCGTCTGTTATTATGGGGGACGTGAGATCTCTCCCCAATAAGATGGAAGAACTGACGGCGCTAACCAGGCTGCAAAGGGAGTACCGGCAGTGTAGCATCATGTGCTTCACGGAGACGTGGCTGAACGAACTGACACCGGATTCGCACGCCTCATTGGACGGATTTCACATCGTGAGAGCGGACAGGAAGGCAAAGGAGAGCAGTAAGAAGAAAGGAGGGGGCATTGTGATGTTTGTTAACAACAGATGGTGTAACCCAGGACACATCAGGGTAAAGGACCAGCTCTGTAACAGGGACATTGAGCTGCTAGCTGCTAGCTGTTAGCATGTGGCCGTACTACCTCCCGAGGGAGTTCTCGCACGTCATCGCGATAACGACGTACTTAGACTTAGACTTAGACTTAGATAAACTTTATTGATCCACAAGGGAAATTGCTTGGTTACAGTAGATTAGTTGTACATAAAAAACACACTCTTAAGAACCTCAGATAAAAAGAAAAGATTAAATTAAATTAAATAGAAATAAAAAATAAGTAGAATAAAATCTAGTAACATAAAATAGAAATAGTATAAGCCAAAATGTACAAATTATCATATTAGAATATGAACAAATGTACAAGAAGTGGAAGAATATAAATGATATATACAGGGTAAGGTGTAAGGTGCAGTAGTGTCCATTAACATGAATAACACGGAGTTATCTGTCACAGAAAGGTGAGTTGTTGAACAGCTGGACAGAGAATGGTATGAAAGTAGTCCTGTAGCGTTCAGTGTGGGAGCGGAGCTGGATCAGCCTGTTGGAGAATGAGCTCCGCTGCCCCTCTATAGTCTGGTGGAATGGATGTGACGGATTGTCCATGATGGAGAGCAGTTTGTCCAGTGTCCTCCTGTCCCTCACTGAGAAAAAACGTCTCCAACTTACTGCCAATCACATGACCAGCCTTTCGGATCAATTTGTCGATCCTACTTATGTCCTTTTTGCTGGTGCTGCTCCTCCAACAAACCACAGCAAAGTACAGGGCACTCGCAACAACAGTCTGGTAAAACATCTCCAGCAACTTGCTGCACACGTTAAAAGACCTAAGCTTCCTCAGGAAGTAGAGTCTACTCAGTCCCTTCTTGTCCACAGCATCACTGTTGTCCCTCCAGTCGAGTCTGCTGTTCATGTGGACTCCCAGGTACTTATAATGGTCCACAACTTCCACCTCCAGACCCTGGATGGTGATGGGCTCTACTGGTGTCCTCTTCTTCCTGAAGTCAATGACCAGCTCCTTGGTCTTGTCCACATTCAGGAGTAGGTGGTTTGTCTGGGACCACTCCACAAAGTCCGCGATCAGTGTCCTGTCCTCCACCTCCCGTCCATCTCTAATACACCCAACCACTGCAGAGTCATCAGAGAACTTCTGCAGGTGGCAGGACCCAGAGCTGTACTGGAAATCAGAGGTGTAGAGAGTGAACAGAAATGGAGACAGGACAGTCCCCTGTGGTGTCCCCACATTACTGACAACAGTATCAGACAGGGAGTCCCCCAGCCGCACAAACTGGGGCCTGTCAGACAAGTAATCAATAATCCAGGAGACAATGGAAGAGCTGACACCCATCCTGAGCAGCTTCTCACTCATCAGAAAGGGCTGAATGGTGTTAAAACCACTGGAGAAATCAAAGAACATGATCCTCACAGAGCCCTTCCCACCATCCAGGTGAGAGTGAGCACGGTGCAGCAGGTAGATGACAGCATCATCCACACCAACATGAGGCTGATACGCAAACTGAAGAGGGTCCAAGACAGGGGTCACCAGGGGTCTCAGCTGAGCCAGTACGAGTCTCTCCAGGACCTTCATGACATGTGACGTCAGTGCAACCGGTCTGAAGTTGTTGAGGCCAGATGGGATGGGCTTCTTGGGCACCGGCACTACACAGGATGTTTTCCATAGCACCGGTATCCTTTCCAGCTTCAGACTCAGGTTGAAGATAAAGTGCAGGATGCCAGACAGCTGTGAAGCGCAAGTCCTCAGGACCCGGGGGTTGACACGATCGGGGCCTGCTGTCTTGCCTTGCTTGACTCTCTCCAGCTGTCTTCTCACCTGGCCAGGCGTCACAGTCATAGGGCTGGTCTTCTCAGTGGGGGTGGGAGCTGGGGGGAGAGCAGAGGTAATAGGCAGGAAGGGATCAGTGGTGAGTTGTTGATTGGCCGTCTGGGGGGGTGTAAAGACTGGAGTGGTGGGGGGTGGAGGGCCAGCAGGGGGTCCAGTGGTGAATCTATTGAAGAAGACATTAAGCTCGTTGGCTCTGTCTGGGCCACTGTTCTGTTGTTTGGCTTTGATATTGAAGCCAGTGATCAACTTCATGCCCCTCCACATGTCCCGGGTGTTGTTCTGCTGGAGCTTGGCCTCCAACTTCCTCCTGTAGGCGTCCTTACACTCCTTCAGCTGGACCTTGAGTTGCCACTGTATCCTCTTCAACTCTCCTTATCTCCAGATCTGAAGGCCTGCTTCTTCTTGTTCAGCAGATCCTTCAGCTGGCTGGTGATCCAGGGCTTGTTGTACATCCCCTCCTCTGCCGACGCTGCTGCAGCCTGCGAGCTCCTACACACTGTTGTATCACAGCTCCAGACATCGCACCCCCAGGCCCTGCTACTAATCTCCGGGGACTTTAACCACGCCTCCCTGTCCTCCACTCTCCCCACATTCACCCAATATGTTAAATGCAACACCAGGGACAATAGGACACTGGACTTGCTGTATGCAAACACCAAGGATGCATACAGCTCCTCCCCCCTCCCCCCACTGGGTCGTTCTGACCACAACCTGGTTCATCTGCTCCCTGCCTACATACCTATGGTAAACAAACAACCACCCACCAAAAGGTATGTGAGGAGATGGACTGAGGAGGCCAGTATGGCGCTGGGGACTGTTTTGACACCACAGACTGGGATGTGCTCTGCAGGCCACATGGGGAAGACATCGACAGTCTGACAACCTGCATCACAAACTACATCAATTTCTGCGTGGAGAACACTGTACCTATGAAGAAGGTACGGTGCTTCTCCAACAACAAACCCTGGGTGACCCCGGAATTAAAAACCCCGCTGAAGGAGAAGAAGAGGGTTTTTAAAACTGGGAACAAAGAGGAGCTGAAGAGGGTGCAGAAGGAGCTCAAGAGAGAGATAAGGAGGGGCAAGGACAGCTACAGGAGGAAGCTGGAGGAGCGCCTTCAGGATAACAACACCAGAGAGGTCTGGAGAGGCCTGAAAACCATCTCTGGACACGGGAAGGACAGTGGAAGGGGCCCAGAAGCAGGAGACCATGAATGGGCCAATGAACTGAACCTGTTCTTCAATAGGTTTGACTGTGTTCCTGCCTCCTCCCCCACCCTCCACAGCCCAGACCAAACGGCACCCATAAACCACCCCCTATCCCCACCCCCCCAGAACATCTCTGTCAGCAACAACATCTCTGGACTGTCACCAGCAACACACCTCCTCCCACTACTCTCTGCTGGGGAGATCCATTCACCCCAACTGACACCTAACCCAACAGGGGTTTCTTCACACCACCCCCCCAACTTCTCCATAACCACAGATCAGGTGAGGAGGGAGCTAAGGAGGATCAAACCAAGGAAGGCTACTGGCCCTGATGGCATCAGCTCCAGACTCCTCAAGGACTGTGCAGATCAACTCTGTGGGGTTTTTCTGCACATCTTCAACTTGAGCATCAGTCTGGAGAGAGTTCCACTCCTGTGGAAAACATCCTGTGTGGTTCCGGTTCCAAAGACTGCGCGTCCCAGTGAGCTGAACCACTTCAGGCCAGTAGTCCTGACTTCTCATCTGATGAAGACCATGGAGAGGATTATCCTGGGCCACCTCCGTCATCTGGTGAACGACAACATGGACCCGCTGCAGTTTGCCTATCGTCCAGGCATAGGTGTGGAAGACGCTGTCATCTGCCTGCTGCACAGATGTGTTTCTCACCTAGGGAACACCGGTAGCACTGTGAGAGTCATGTTCTTCGACTTCTCCAGTGCTTTCAACACCGTCCAACCATCACTGCTAAGGGGGAAGCTGGAAGGAGCTGGAGCTAACAGTAGCCTGGCTGCATGGACCATCGACTACCTCTCCAACAGGCCGCAGTATGTGAGGCTTCATGACTGTGTGTCTGATGTGGTAGTCTGCAGCACGGTGGCGCCACAGGGTACTGTGCTCTCTCCATTCCTCTTCACCCTGTATACATCGGACTTCAGACACAACACTAACAGCTGCCACCTCCAGAAATTCTCTGATGATACAGCCATTGTCAGGCATGTGTCTCAGGGAAACGACCTGAAGTACCTGGAGGTCATCACCAACTTTGTGGACTGATGTACTCTGAACCACCTGCACATCAACGCCAGCAAGACAAAGGAGGTGGTGATCGACTTTAGCAGGAAACCAAATCTGACTGCACTGGTGAACATCCAGGGCTTGGACATCGGGGTCGTGGAGGATTACAAGTACCTGGGTGTTCACCTAAACAACAAACTGGACTGGACACACAACACAAACGCCCTGAACGAGAAGGGCCAAAGTTGTCTCCACCTGCTTAGATGACTGAGGTCCTTTGGAGTGTGCAGGACACTGCTCAGGACTTTTTATGACTCTGTGGTGGCTTCTGCCATCCTATATGCAGTGGTCTGCTGGAGCAGTGGAAGCTCAGAGAGGGACAGGAAGAGACTGAACAAGCTGGTCAGACGGGCCGGCTCTGTCTTAGACTGGTCTCTGGACTCCATGGAGGAGGTGGGTTAGAGGAGGATGTTAGCCAAGCTGATATCAGTCATGGACAACCCCTCTCACCCACTGTATCAGACTGTTTCAGACCTCAGCAGCTCCTTCAGCAGCAGACTGCTGCATCCACGCTGCAAGAAGGAACGCTACCACAGGTCCTTCATCCCAGCTGCCATCAGGCTGTACAACACCAGCCTGAGACAATAAAAATTGTCATTTTGTACGAACCACTACCTCACCATCTTATAGTTTTTAAAGTTTTAGCAATTATTTATTTGTAAAGTTTATTCCACCACCACACTGTATATACAGAATGTCTTTATATTGCGCGGTATATTTTTTGGAGTGTTGTTATTTTTTGTTTACATTTTTCAAATTAGTACTTGTGTTTTTTTGGCAATTTCCCTCGTCGAAGTCGTACGGAGCCCCCCAGGGGACACGGGAAAAAAAAAATATGATGGGTGAAAAAAAAAAAAAGGACGGACTTTTGCGGGATCTCGCAAAACTTTTGCGAGATCTCACAAAACTATCTCGGGATCTCGCAAAAGAGAGGTCCCAAAAGAGGACATAAGTCGAATGAAGAGAGACAAGGTGGGCATTTATATCTCGCTGTATTTTAGGCCCATTTCAAAATAAAATTCAATAAACTTCTCCCACTCCATGTTTGTGTCTGTATTTGTTTTCGTTAGCTGACCCGGATTAATATTATAATCTAAATACGACCTCGCGAGATCTCTTATAATCTCGTGAAGCTTCGCGAGATCTCATATAAAATGATAAAATAATGCGTGTGTCACGTCCGTTGATACATTAATTAATTTTTAATAAACATGAATGAATTATTATATAATATTAGCCTATTACTATGCCCACCTTGTCTCTCTTCATTCGACTTATGTCCTCTTTTGGGACCTCTCTTGAATTCAAGAAGCTCTCCAAGTCGTCCTCCATTGCTCCTCTTCTTTCGTCATAGAAACACCAGTCTGGTCCAGAATACTTTGTTTCTCGGTATCTCTCAAAACTTTTGAGAGATACCGAGAAACTTTTGCGAGATCCTGAGAAACTTTTGCGAGATCTCGCAAAAGTTTTCCGAGATCCCAAGATAGTTTTGCGAGATCTCGCAAAAGTCCGTCCTTTTTTTTTTCTTCACCCATCATATTTTTTTCCCCTTGTCCCCTGTGGGGCTCCATAAAGTCGTTATTGTTTTTGTATATATATTTTTGCCAAATTTCCGTGCTACGGTGACAAGGTAATTTTCCATATGTGGGATTAATAAACATGTCTTCGGTCTCATGAACAGTACTGACCTCTGACCTCTGATCTGTATCTACAGTACTGACCTCTGACCTGTATCTACAGTACTGACCTCTGACCTCTGATCTGTACCTACAATACTGACCTCTGACCTGTATCTACAGCTCTGACCTCTGACCTCTGACCTGTATCTACAGTACTGACCTCTGACCTCTGACCTGTATCTACAGTACTGACCTCTGACCTCTGACCTGTATCTACAGTACTGACCTCTGACCTGTATCAACAGTACTGACCTCTGACCTCTGACCTGTATCTACAGTACTGACCTCTGACCTTGAGCTTCACTTGTTTCTTCATCAGGATCTTTCTCTCCTTGTTGTAGACGGTGCAGGTGTAGGTGTTGTTGTCTCCATCTGTGGGGTATTTCAGGGTCAGACTGAGGTCTCCAGTTTCCAGCAGGTCTTCATTCATCTTCGTTCTGTTTCTGTAAATCTGGTTCTGGTCTTCAAGCTGGTCAGAGCCGTTCTGATACACATGGACCTTCCTGTAACTGTCCATCCACACCACTTTAGCGTCTTCAGGCAGGTGAGTTGTGGTTTTGCAGGTCAGCTGGACAGACTCCACCCCTGAATCCACCTCCACCTGGGGGACTGAGAGGACAACAAATCCCATCATCAGCTGTAGAGACAGCAGCAGCAGCTCTGAGCACATTGAAGAGAAATATTTGGAGTGAAACATGTTTGACTGGTTCCAGTCTGAAATATGTCCCATTCTCCATTGAACAGAGACAGTGTTGTCTTTGGTGTCTGTCCAATCATGTGACATTCAATAATACACAGGATTAGATGTAACAATCCCGTGTGCCACAATCCCAGGCAAAACACATTTAGAGGCCCTGTCCAGCTGAAAAAAACCCTAACAAACCTACAGTCATGTGATATAGTCACGCTTAACCTACAATCTAAATTAACTAAGTAAATGCTGCTGGCTTGTATGGCCCGCTCAGCAGCAGACGCTAACTCAACCCTTGTGAAATATAAGCTAACCAAATGCTGCTGGCTTGTAGGCCCACAGAGCAGCAGAGGATAATTCAAACATTGTGAAACATAAGCTAACCTAACGCGGCTGGCTTGTATGGCCCGCTCAGCAGGTAACCATAGCTACCAAGCAACATGAAGACATCAGGAACCTGGCCTAAACAACAGCAGTATGCAGCATGTCATTGGGGTTTTCAAGTGGGCACCTCCCTTCACCGATGTTTCTTAAGTTACGCCCACGACACCTCGAGAAGGCTTAACAGTGAATTCCAGCGTCCTGGAGTCACCCCCCTCCACGCTGCCACTGCACAACCCTGTTTATCTCACCATTTCTCACCATTAATATTAGACAACAACTAATATTTCAATAGCCTAGTCCTTTTATGAATCACAACACAAATTGCCCCATTGATGCGGACTAAACCACGAACCAAACAAACAAATCTATCGTGAATCGCCGAAATGCGGGCTGAACTACGAACCAATAGACCACATCTATAATGATTTGTAAACACACTAACATCACGCAGCCATCCTTACCTTTACCTAGTTCCCCAGCTAGCATGCTTCCTACGTGTCCAGAGCCACTCGCTCGCTCTCTCTGCTGCCTGAGACATGTTACATACCGCAGTCCTCTGGCTTTTTCCCCATATGCCCAGCTCACTCAGAAGAGCAATCGCCGACTTTGCCACAAATCCACGGCAGCCCACTTCTACCGGGCGGAGATAAGCCTTCCAACCATTCTGCTCTGCATCTGCTGCTAACTCTGCATACTTAGCTCTCTTACGCTCATTAGCCTCCTCAACTCTATCTTCCCACGGGACAGTCAGCTCTATGAAATAGACTACTTTCTCTGGCTCAGACCACAACAGCAGATCTGCCCGTAGTCGGGTGCTAGCTATCTCGGTGGGAATAACCAGTTGTCCATTTAAGTCCGCCTTCATCTCCCAGGCTCCTCCTACTCTTAGCTGTCCCGTGTTATGTCTGATACCTGCTGGTCTAGACTTTTCTCCCTCCCGTACAAACTTAATACATCTATTCTCTCTGTTAACGGCCATGGAATTTACATTCACCCGTTTTTCCTCAGTTGCAGCTGCTAAACATTTCAGTACCTGGTTGTGACGCCAGGTATAACGTCCTTGGGAAAGACTAACCTTACAACCTGTCAGAATATGTCTAAGCGTGCAGACACAAGTGCACAGTGGACAGGCATTATCCTCACCTACCCACTGGTTTAGGTTCTGGGGAGTTGGCAGCACATCATAAGTAGCCCCTAACATAAATCTAATCCTGCTAGCCTCCATGCTCCAAAGCTCTCTCCACTTCAACTTCCTTTTCTCCACACTCTCCCAGTTCACCCACTGACCCTGCTTAGCCTGCGACACTGCCTTCGAGCATCTAACTGCTTCCTCTTGCTTCCGTACCTCTTCCACTACCATCTTTCTCCTTTCTACTGCTGATGCCTTGCTCCACAGAGGTTTCCCTGCACACAGCCCTAGGCCTCCACGCCCTTGCTGTACATGGCCTATGATATCCCTATGTTTAAGAGCTGCCTGTGCTTGCTGTACTGCCTCTTTTGGGTTCCACTTCCTCCCTGTCTTAACAGTGGGCGCTGCACTCCTAACCACTGGATCCTTTGACTGAATAAGAGTCATTTCCAGTCTAACTTTAGCACACTTAAACTCCTCTGTTACGCTGGTAACTGGGAGCTCCAGAATACCTTTCCCATACAAGGCTGTGCTGCTTAAGCAGCGTGGGACACCGAGCCATTTTCTGATAGATTAAATTAATCAACTTTTCTAACTTTTCTACCTTTGACAGGGAAACCTCATAAACTGTTAGCGGCCACATTAGCCGGGGCAGTAAACCAAATTGCAAGCACCATAATTTTAACTTCCCTGGTAGCCCTGACCGGTCTATGCTTGAAATACCTCGAACCGTTTCCTGCCTCAACCCTTCAAACTGCACCTTATCACTAAGACTTGCATCATACCATCTTCCCAAACTCTTCACTGGCTTTTCCAGCACTGTGGGAACTACCTCATCATTTATAACAAACTTCTTATCTACTACCTTTCCTTTAACAATGGAAATACTCCGAGATTTAATAGGCTTCACTTTCATCCTAGCCCACTGCTGGTTGCTGTTTAGCTTATCCAGCAATCTCCTGGTACAAGGAGCGGTTGACGTTGTTGTCGTCATGTTGTCCATGTAGGCCCTAATTGGGGGGAGGCGAAGCCCTCCCTGCAGCCTTTCTCCACCTACCACCCATGTGGAAGCCCTAATGGGTGGTAGGTGGAGTAACATGTTTACAACATTAATGTTCAGGAAGACCTCTGACCTGTATCTGCAGTACCGACCTCTGACATTGAGCTTCACTTGTTTCTCCATCAGCATGTTTCCCTCCTTGTTGTAGACAGTACAGGTGTAGGTGCTGTTGTCTCCATCTGTGGGGTATTTCAGGGTCAGACTGAGGTCTCCAGTTTTCAGGTTTTTCTTCATCTTCGTTCTGTTTCTGTAAATCTGGTTCTGGTCTTTAAGCTGGTCAGAGCCGTTCTGATACACATGGACCTTCTTGTCTTTTCTGTCCTTCCACTCCACTTTAGCGTCTTCAGGCAGGTGAGTTGTGGTTTTGCAGATCAGCTGGACAGACTCCACCCCTGAATCCACCTCCACCTGGTAGACTGAGAGGACAACAAATCCCATCATCAGCTGTAGAGACCAATCAGATGAATGGATGAGGAAGAACCCTAACCCTCTGCTCTGGTTTTACTGGGACTGGGAGAGACCTGGACTCATGAGCTCAGAGCTCAGGTCCTGATTGAGGACGTCAGGAGCTTCTGATTAGAGCTGGATTGTGTCTCCGTTTGTTCCTGATGTCTTCCTGACTCGTTCCTTGGTAACTAGTCAAAGCGTTCTGTAAAGTGCTGCAGACATGTTTGATGAAGAGTTTCTGACTTCTGGAACTAAACCTGGAAGTTTCTCTTCAGCTCTCTGTAGCAGCTGTTTGAACTCTGAACTCTTTCAGCAGCTGGAACAAGTCTCCTCCACAGGACACATGTTACCATCAGCATTATGGGTAGTGTAGTAGAGACTCACCTGACATGAAGTAGTGTCGACAATGAAACAAAAGACCCCCAACACCAAGTACAACCAGGAGAACCAGGAGAACTATGGCCCATGTTGGAAACAGTACTGTGGAGAAACATAAAGAAAAACATGACCTCTGACCTCTGACCTGTATCTACAGCTCTGACCTCTGACCTCTGACCTGTATCTACAGCTCTGACCTCTGACCTCTGACCTGTATTTACAGTCCTTACAGTACCTTTGAGGTGGTGCAGCACTACTTTCTCTCTCAGGATGTCTTGGCCTCTGTAGACGGTGCAGATGTATGATCCAGAGTCTCTCTCTGTGGGGTATTTCAGGGTCAGACTGAAGTCTCCAGTTTCCAGCAGGTCTTCATTCATCTTTGTTCTATCTTTGTAAAACCTGTCCTGATTGTTAAGTTGGTTGTTTCCGTCTCGATACACATGGACCATGATGAGTTCTGGCTCAGAGTGAGTCCACTCCACTGAGGTGTCCTCAGGCAGGTCAGCGTTTGTTCTGCATGGTAGGATGACAGACTCCGCCCCTTCCTGCACCTTCACATCCACCTGCTGGTCTGAGAGGACAATAAAGCAGATAAACTGTAGTGGCAGGTGTTTGTTTCCTGGATGAGAAGCTGGAGGTGTTAAGTCTGCAGCTCTTCATCTAACAGCTCACTGTAGCTGCTCCCTCCTCTTCCATTACTCCCTGAATATTTCAAACTGATCCATAGAATCATTGATGATAAATGATCAGTGTGTCGGTGAGTTCTACATTCACTGACAAACACACTGAGTTTTCTGTGATTAGTTCATCATTAAAGTCAACTGAAATCAGGACGTGATTAAAGCAGCAGTAACACAGTGGTCATAGTAAATCATTTTACTCTGCAGAGGGCAGTAATACACCCTGTAGCATCAAAACTGACAAAACTCCCCAAAGAGGAAGAGGATGAAGTCAAGCAGAGAAAAAGGAGCAGTAATTGATAAAGGAATGGGTTTTTGGACGATAAGTTCATCTTCAACGTCCTGTCAGAGTCTCCTCTCTACTAGAACTAAGTTATCTGCATTTACTGTGGATGTGAACAGAGTTACCACTGGACCAAGAACACAGCTGAGAGCTGAGACTTCTCTGCAGAGCACAGAGCTTTCTGAGCAGCTGACATGTTGAGAAGAGTATTAAAAACTTTCAAATGTACCTTTCAGGTTTATCTGAAACAAACTTTAAAAGAATGTGTGATTCATTTGAATGTAAGTATGAAATGAAATATTTATCTATTGACAGCCCTAATTAGAAGCATCTCATCACATTAGCAGAAACACAACACATCATCTTTACAGGAATGTCTCCCCAGACTGTTCCTAATAATATGAAAACACTGCTGCTTTCAAACTTCATTCCTGGATCACATAAAAACCTGAGTTAGATTTTCATCCTTTCATCGTTGCTAAATGTCTGTGAGAAACTCTTCCTTACACTTTTCTCTAACACTCTTAGAAGGACCCATCACCTTCCTTCAGGTTTTCCAGTCTTTGACAGAGTTAATACTGGTTCTGTCATATCTTGTAGCATGAATGAATGAATGAATGAATGAATGAGGTGCTGCTCTTGTCTCCACTGCTGTTTGTCAAATGTTCTGCTACAGAAAGTGAAACCTCACAAAGGTTCAGTTGAGTCTTTTTCTTCCTCCTCATATTTAAACAGTGAACACATGTTGAGGTTTGTTTCTGACCTTTGACCTGTAGAAGTACATCTGTCACTCTCCATTCTTCTCCTCCATTACTGATGGAGCAGGTGTAGCTGCCGCTGTCAGAGAGGTGGGGTTTTGTCAGAGTGAGGCTGAAGTCTCCAGTGTCTAGAGCATCAGGCGCCATCGATGTCCTCCCCCTGTAAACCTGGTTCTGACCTTCAACTTCATCTGTTGCTCCTCGTTTGTGGACAGATTTGAGACTGAGATCGTTCCTGGTCCAAATCACTGTGGTGTCGTTACGTAAAGAATCCAAGTATTGGCAGGGTAGCAGGACAGACTCCGCCCCCTCATTCACCTGCACCACACCTGCCAGGGCATGCTGGGAAACTGAGAGGACACACAAAGAGAAACACAAATCAGCTGCATGCTGTGGGTTTGACTTGACACATGACTGACTGTAGGTCACATTATCTGCAGGGACCAGAGAAACCAGTTGAACTATCAGTCAGTCAATGAAAAACTACATTTCATTGACAGACTGAAGTCAAAGAACAGATCACTGAATGTGTTTAGACAGTTTTCATAGATTTGGCTGAAAAACTTCCTCTCTTGCTCAAAGTAATGAGTAATGACATTTGTAAGATTGTGTTGATCAGGTCTGTCCTCTACTCCAGTCCTGGAACAGTTTAGAGTTCAGTCAAGCAGAAGATGATTTTTAGCTCTAACTGATGAATGAACTCATGGTGCACCATCTCTCAGGACTGATCTCTGCACTACACTCCATCAGTAAAAGGCCTCCTCTGGTCCTGATACTAACACAGAGACACATCTCTTCTTTAACAGCACCAATCTAAACCAAAAACTGTCTCATCGTCCAAACTAGACACCATCCGTGTTATTCATGTCAAGTATTCAGAGATGGCTTCTTGCTTTCACAGATTTACAAGTCTGGAACACTAGGAAGCTAACATGCAGCAAACACAGAGAGAACATCTACTGATTGGAGCAAGATGTTACTGAGAAACATCCTTCATGTTCATGGTCTGCTTGTCCATAAGGTCCAGGGGGGCTGGGTCCTAAGTCAATGCTCTGTTCTCTTGTCTTCTTTCTAGCATTTCTAGCACTCAGCTTAGGAAACATGGCCTCATTCTACAGATGTTTGTCTTTCTGTCCACTCCAGGACACCGTAGCTCACTGTGTTTGTGTTTGATAGTTAACCTCTGACCTGGTTCCAGTTCACAATGTCAGGAACAGAAGACTGGACCGACTGTTCTCTGATCATCTGATACATCCAGACATGTGATAGTCAACGTTCTGTCCTCTGTGCTGCTCAGAAAGCTTTGGATCATTTGTGTTGATTCCAGTAAGAACCCATTTGAAGACTGACCTGTTGTTAATGTGTGAATGTTCAGACTTTTGTCTAGAGACAGAAATAAACAGGACGGAGGCTGTGGAGTCCAGACCAGGACATTCAGTTTGTTCCAGTCACTGAAAACCTGTCCCACATTCACCACTGGAAACATCAGGATAGATAGGGTGAATGAAAACAGCTGCTGTTTAATAAGGTTAACATTTATTAACCTTTAATATGTCTCTGTTGCTTGTTCTCAGTAATGTGGTATCTGGATGAGGAAACTAGTCGTCAACATCCCCCCATGAAGAAGTCACTAGCTGACAGTTTGACTTTCAAACACATTGACATTTGTAAATGTTTGTGTCCAACAGTGAAGTCCTGACCTGCAGCCAGATCATCAAGCAGTCGTTAGCTCTGAGCTCACCTTCAATCTGTTTGATTCTTTCTTTCTTGATGTGATTTTACATTTACAGCAGTGATTAGAAAACAGTCCACGTGAACAGAACATCAGACTCTGCTTCTGGACGTGTCCCTCACAGACAAACTAAGAACTAATCAAAGTTGAAACAGGTCATCACTGACTTTCTTTAAAGAGACAGACGTGAGAGAAATGATGTCAGACTGAAGTGAGAATCAGATCCAGGAAGAAGATATCTTACCGTGAACGAGGATCACAAACACCACCAACGTCTTCATCTTCCTGTCAAACTAAGGCTCACAGCAGCTGATCATCTACTGACTCTCTGACAACACTTCTCTGCAGCCACGTTTGTGAAGACAGTAGAGGTGGGCGGATCGATCCAAATATCGATAATATCGATACCAACGTTGGTATCGAGATTGATCGATACCAATGTAATGAGATCGATACTTTCATCGATCGATAGTTTCAGTTTCTCTCGTTTCATTAAAGAAGCGACCTGACTCTGTTTGTCTCGATGCCGCTGCTGTCATAGAGCAGATCAGGCTCATTTTGCTCCTCCTCCCCCTCGCGTGTGTTTGTTGTACCGTCACGTGACTCTGCGGCACCAGGTGACCGAACAAGCCCACCGCTACCAGCCAGGCTCGGCCAGCAGCAACGCATTACACACAACAGAGAAAGAGTAGGGCTGTTTGGTTATATTTTCGGGCCGAAAATGAAACGATAGCAAGTTGTGCTATTTGTAAAAAGGTGGTAAGATACAGTGGTAACACAACAAACTTGTAAAAGCATATAGAAATCCCCGTGCACTAAAGGGGAGAAATGTTGTCTTATTTTTGTATTGTATTGTACTTCCTAAAGACGTCCTTACATTATTTATAGTATTTGTTGTGGAGTGATAATTTTCTACACTTTGTTTATTTAAGAAAAAAAAAATCCAGAAAGAAGTTCAATGAAGGGAGAGATTTAGTTTTTATTGTAGTTTCTGAACACTCTGCCTGAAAAATAATTTGTTTTTATTTGTCCTCAAGTGATCATTTTGTTTCTGAACAAAAACTTTTATTGTGATAAAGTATTTTCTATTTACTTATAAACCAAATTCTGTACTGGACTTTAACTGATTAACAATCCAAGAGGCAAATCACGAAAACACTTAAAATGTCATGAGAATTAATTCAGATTTAGATTGATTCAGATTGATGATGCATCCACCTTAATTTTTAAAAAGTATCGATATCGATATCGGTATCGGCGATATTGGCCCAGTATTTACTTGGTATCGGATTGATACCAAATCTAGCGGTATCGCACACCTCTAGAAGACACTAGGCGCGTTCGACTTGATGCAGATCTGTCTGAGTCTGACTTGACGTGATGCATGCTGGGATGGACGCAATGCATGCTGGGATGGACGCAATGCATGCTGGTTAGAAATCCTGTCCGACTTGAGTCAGACGGGGAGGGACTTACCACTACGTCACCATGTCACATGACCTTAAAATATCGCGGGAGTCTTCGCCTGCAGTCAGATCTTGCAGTTGCTTTCCACGAACTGCACGGCCGGAAATGACGCCCTCATGACGTCAGTTCAAAGACGTGATTGGGCAGTTTGGGAGGAATCTCCTCATGACGATTTTGACGTTTCTCGCTTCGTTATGTTGGAATATGCGAAATGAACAGAAATGGAAGGGATACCTTCTTATATGTGATTTCTGCAACAATGGTAGGCTGGCCTACTGAAAACGCTGTACATCTGACTGCAGTTCAATGCAGTGTTCATTTCTTCGATTAAACAGTAAAAAGGCATTTTTAACATGTTGGTAACAGTAGAATAAGAGAGATAATGGACTTCACTCCATTAGACTATAAAATAAAAAATAAAAATACCCTGGACTATTGGCTCAACTGTCAGCACGCTCGCCTCCCGATCCGAGGTGCTGCTGGTTCGAGTCCGGGTGTGTGCAGAGCTCAACACAACGCAGGTTACATTCTAAGGCTTGGCGTTGGGCCGTTTTACCATCTAGAACGCGTGCATTCAATTTGTAGAAGTGTCGTCCATTATCCTTTACTTATATCGTAGTACTGCTTCTTCAGTATCATCCTAAATTGGTTTAGTGGGTAACACGTCAGTCTGGCGATCGGCCGTCCGTAGTTCAAATCTTGTTAACGGTTAGTAGGTTTTTGGGGTTCTTCTTCACACCTGTCTGTCTAAAAATGAAAACAAATGGCATTTAATCTCCATCTCAATATCTTTCTGTGAATTCGTTTCATGGTTGAGTTACAGGTGCTAAACGACTTTGGGTGTAAAAGTAAATATTCAAATAAGTAGCCTAATCAGCAGTTCATTTTCGCCAAGATTGGAGACCAAAGCACTATGCTACTTAATCCTTATTCAGTAGATTTGCTGCTATTCACAATCCTTTGCATACAGCATGCTTGTTGTAACACGGGTATAAATTCCGGTAACTCCAAAGCTTCTATTTCGTCGGCACTCTGCAACAACGAATGCAAACACCGCGAGATCCGCCATTGTTTACACGAAGTTGACCGTGTCCGACTTGTCTGCAGCCGTTTTATGCTCCACCCCTACAGTCGGCGTAAGATCACGTTGACGTATGCACCTAAGGCTCAGACAGGCGCAGACAAGTCGAACGCGCCTAGTGTCAGCTTTCCTCTGACAGGTGAAGAGAGGGAGGGGCCAGGTGTGTCTCTCTCTACATTCAGCTTCACTCTCATAAAGACGTTCAGTTTCCTCATACTTTCACACCTGTTCATCCAGTTTGTGTCAGGTGCAGCAGTCTGACTCTGAAAGTAAACTAAACTAAATCTAAGGATTTATTTTCACTGTCTCCTAGAAGAAGTAAGTAAAAGAGTAAAAGAAGTTTCACACTTGGTCATGACTTGGAATGAAGTTGTCTAAAACTATGTAACACAGAATGATGGGATCATTTTACACATTATGTTTTCTAAGCAGTTAAAACAGACAGCAGGTGTGACTATATGCTGCTGTTAAAAAAGATAATGAGATAATGGATCAACACACATGTCTCTGATCACAACCACTAAATAAAATTATTAGTCATTCTCATTGTTTAAAATTATTTAAATGATTTAAAGTATTTTATGTCCATCAGGTGAATCATACAATAAATTAAAAAAATACATGTAAAGTTTATGTTAACGTGTTGGAAACAAGTTCACTAAAAAGGTGAAACAAACGATAATAAATAAAAATTCATAGCTGATGTTTTCTAAGCAGCTAAAACAGACGGTGAGCAGTAAACAGGAAGACAAGACGAAGGATCAACTAAAGAGCATTAGAGGAAATAACAGAGAGGAAGCTGATGTAGTAAAATGATGACTACTAATGTTGGAGCTGCTGTAGAACGTTCACACACCACACAGGACATTTATCACACTGAGACCTGATAAAACTCACCTCACATTATTAACACAGATTAATAATCTATGAATGGATGAGGAGAAGGCACACTGCTCTGTTTGAACCAGCGACCTATCAGCCAATCACAAAATAGGATTTCTGTTGCCAGGTGAAATAGTAGCACCGTAACCACGCCTTCCACAAATGCAGGCGAATGCTGCGACTGAACGCACACACGTCAAAGAAGAACTGGAGGTGGAGACATCAGGTAATTGTTTCACTTCATCACTTGGGGCTATGCAGGATATTTGCTCTATGGATCATTTTACTTTATTTAAACAGCTTTGGACGGTTCTGGTTAGATGGGGCTATTTAAGAAGGATTAAATGAACTGAGCAGTAGCGGTTTTAGCCACGGGCGAACCGGGCAGCCCCCCGGGGCGGCATTTTTTCATGACACGGGGGGGAGGCGGCACAAGCACTTGGAAAAAAGGCTGTAAGATACAGTGGTAACACAACAAACTTGTAAAAGCAGATGGAAAATGTTAAAATCCCCCTCCCCCTGGCCCCTACAGACCCCTGAAAAGAAGAAAAAAGTGCACTAAAGGGGAGAACTGTTGTCTTATTTTTGTATTGTATTGTACTTCCTAAACACTTCCTTACATTATTTAGAACATTTGCTGTGGACGCGCAGTGATGGCTCGTAATGCAATACAAGGAACAATCACAGCCAGTATTGAGTTAAAACAGACCTTTAACTGCTTTGTCTCCGTTTTCATCCTCAGTTTTCTTTCTTTTCACTAACTTAATGTAGCGTGGCACCACTCTAAATGCTTAGTTGGGTTACTTGTGCTATTTCGCGACGTAGATCGACTTTTTGGTTTTGCACATAAAGTACACTATACTACTGTGGTGACATTAGGGGAGACCCGGTGGGTGACGTCAGGAGCAGGACTCCTTAATTACTGATGTGGTGCAGCTGGGAGGGATGGTGTGGGGAGAGACAGGCTGATAAGCAGTGGTGGACAGTAACGAAGTAGATTTACTTGAGTTTTTGAGTATCTGTACTTTACTTGAGTATTATTTTTGGGGGATACTGTAAGAGCCAAATCAAGTGAAAATGTTGTTTTCAGAAGTTTGCATAATATCAATTAACATTTGAATTAAGATCTAATTTGATTATGATAGTTTATCGTTTAATATGAATTTTTGTAGAAGTCTGATGCCTGGTGACGTACGCTGCTGTTCTTAGTGATTAGACAGGTGTGCGCTTTTGATTATTCAGGTGTGCGCTTTTGATTACTCAGACAGTGTGAGCAGTTTTTGGATGAAACCAGCTTTTTACCGTGTCCAAGCCTTATAGAATGAATGCAACTTGTACTACGGACCCTTTATGTTGGATTAAATTCAAGAACGCACCACAATCGTGTTCCAGTGAATTATTTCTTCTTTGGGTTGGATACGAGTCAGAAACCGCCTGCTGCGAACACTGAAGGAAGTGGCTTTATAATGGAACGAAAACTAAAAACTAAAATTTTGCCACTACAATAAGTAAAAAGCTGTCAAACTAAGACTGTTTATCAGACAAGCCAAGAAATACAAAGATCCAACTAAAGCGTTGTAGCGCACCTGAGGACATCGGGATTTACGTGCCGGAAGAGATTGCGCAGCGGAGTCGGATTAATGGGACTTTTACGTGTCATGCCACTGAAGCGCACGAAGTTGGAAGTTATTTGGATGGAACTGTGAGTTGTTTAACGTTACCATTGTGAGCAGATTTAACCATCTAAAACTTTTGGACGCATTATGGCGGACTGTGAGGAGGACGCTGAGGATGCCGTCTCCCGGACCAGCAGCCGTCAGAGAGTGCTCACGGAGAAGGGATTGGAGGCAAGATTACATCAACTCATAGGACAAAGAAGAGGTAAACTGGGTCAAATGACCGCTAAGTCAAATGAAGTTGAGCGTCTTATGGACAATGACACTCTGTCTGATGTTAATGACATTGTGCAAAAGGAAATGAAAGTTTATAAGAGACTTTATGAAGAGTTTGTTGAGCTTAATTCGTCTGTGATGTTATACTTGAAAGAAGAAGAAAAGGAGGCTGATCAAGATTTCTGGTTCCAGCCTAAAGTGGATCAATGTCAACAGTTTATGAGTAAAGTTAAAGCATGGACACAATCTGCACAATGTGACATGGAGGTGACCCCAAGGGACAGTGTGTCAAATGTGTCAAAAGTGTCATCAGCATCCTCTGCACGCATGAAAGAAGCAGCCAAGAGAGCTGCCCTGATTGCTCAAGCTGCTGCCCTGGAAGAAAGACAGTCATTAGAAATAAAAGAAGCACAAATTAAAGCTGAAAAGGAAAAACTGGAAATTTTGACAGCTTTAGCAGCAGCCAATGCTAAAATTAAAGTGTATGAGGAATGTGAAGAACGCCAGAAGTTATTGAACATGGACAAGCCTATGGCGGCTAAGCTTGGAAATGCTGTGCTTTATGATGCTAAGCCCAAGATAAAAAATACACCACCACCGAGGTCTCGACAACCCAGAGACTTATCGCATCATGTGGATAGTGCTGGTGGGATGTACCAGCTGATGCAACGACAGACTGATATCACAGAGTTACTTGCAAAAAATCAGCAACTGTTTCGCTTACCTCAAAGAGATGTTCCAGTGTTTCATGGAGACCCTTTGGAGTACAGATCTTTTATGAGAGCTTTCATCCATGCTATTGATGAGAGAGCCGACAGTAATGCTGACAAGTTGTACTTCCTTGAGCAGTTTACCAGAGGTGAGCCACAGGACCTTGTGAAGAGCTGCCAGCATATGCCTGCCGATCATGGATATGCTGAGGCTGTGAGGCTGCTTCAAGATAAATATGGAAATGAACTGAAGATGGCAGCAGCTTTGATGGAAAAGGCATTCAAGTGGCCACAGATTAAGGCTGAAGATGTAAAGGCTTTAAATTCTTTCTCATTATTTCTGGTGAGCTGTCGCAACGCTATGGAGGATATAGATTATATGGAAGAGATGAACAATCCCACAAATATGAGGATCATCATTTCTAAGCTGCCATTCAAGATAAGAGAGCGGTGGAGAGTTCATGCCTTTGACCTTCAGGAGCTGCACCAAAGAAGGGTTAGATTTGCAGATTTGGTGAACTTTGTTGATCGTCAAGCAAAAATAATTTCTCATCCACTATTCGGCGATCTCAACACAGCAATACCTGAAAAGAAAGACAAAGAAGTTTCAACAGGGAATTAAGGCAAAGAAAGGAAGTAGTTTTGCTACTAACATTGAGCTCATTGGAGAGAAACAAAGTGGATTATCAAGGCCAAAGACTGATGTTACATCATTCAATTGTGCATTTATGAAGCCGTGTGCGTTTTGTGGAAAGGATCACACCCTGGAAGACTGTCAAAGGATCAGAGAACAACCACACAAAGAAAGAGTGGAGTTTCTGAAGAAAAACGGATTCTGCTTTGGCTGCCTTGTTAAAGGTCATCTAAGTAGAGACTGTAAGAAGAGGATGACATGTGAGATCTGTTCTCAGCATCATCTTAGCATGCTGCACTTCTCGAAGCAGGACAAAGTTGCTAAAGAAAGAAAGTCTGAGAATGAAGTGGAGGGAGCCACTAATGAAACAAACACTGCCTGTGTGTCTGCAACTTTCCATCAAGAGACAAGTGCCTGCTCTGGGGCCGGAGGTAACTGTGTGCTTGCTATTGTGCCTATCAGAGTGAAATCCAAGAAGAGCAACAAAACTGTAGAGGCTTATGCATTTATGGACCCCGGCAGCTCTGCATCATTTTGTACTGAAGCACTAGCAAAGCAGCTGAATGTTCAAGGTCGAAAAGCCAACCTTATGGTGAGCACCATTAATTCCAGAAGGAGAATGAAAAGTTACATCCTCACAGGTTTGGAAGTCAGTGGTCTTGAGAACAATAATTTCATTGAATTATCTAAAGTCTTCACTCAAAAACGCATCCCTGTTTCAAAAGACAATATTCCATTGCAAAAAGATGTTGACAGATGGCCATATCTCAGTGAAGTCAAGTTGCCTTTCATTGACAAAGAAGTGGAACTTCTCATAGGAAGCAAAGAACATAAAGTTTTAGAGCCATGGAAAGTGATCCATAGTCAGAACAATGGACCATACGCAGTAAAAACTGCTGTTGGATGGATTTTGAATGGACCACTCAAGGAGCCGAGTGACACCACAGTGGATGACAACACACAGCTGTGTGCTGTAGTCAACAGAATCGCCATTGAGAGTGTGGAACAACTACTCATACAGCAATATAATCATGACTTTCCTGAACGCAACTGTGATGATAAATCAGAAATGTCACAAGAGGATCGTCACTTCATGGATTCTGTGTCACACTCTGCATGCTTTATGGATGGTCATTACTACATAGATCTTCCCTTGAAGAAAACAAATGTCCAAATGCCAAACAACCAAAGTGCAGCAATGCAGCGAGTGTTAAACCTCAAGAGCAAGCTGAAGAAGAATCCTGCATTTCATAAAGAATACACAAGTTTCATGAATGACATGCTGAATAAAGGATACGCAGTGGCAGTGCCAACAACACACCTGAACCGCCAAGATGGTAAAGTTTGGTATATTCCTCATCATGGGGTATACCACCCACAAAAGAAGAATCTGCGTGTGGTGTTTGACTGCGCTGCCAGTTTTCAAGGAGTCTCTTTAAATAGTGAGCTTTTGCAAGGGCCAAATTTGACTAGCTCTCTGTTAGGAGTACTGACTCGATTCAGACAAGAACCAGTTGCTATGATGGCTGATATTGAGGCAATGTATTATCAAGTGAGAGTACCTGATGAAGATACTGACCTGCTGCGTTTCCTGTGGTGGCCAAAGGGGGACTTAAGTCACAGCATTGCTGAGTTCAAGATGGTTGTACACCTTTTCGGAGCTACTTCCTCCCCCAGCTGCGCCAACTTCGCTCTTCGACGAACAGCAGAAGAAAATCGCTGTAATGCACCACCTGAGGCAGTGGACACAGTTTTAAAGAATTTCTATGTTGATGACTGCCTAAAATCAGTCACTACTGATGCTCAGGCCAGTGAGCTGTGTGAAAATCTCACAAAACTATGTGCTAGTGGTGGATTTCACCTGACGAAGTGGACTAGCAACAGCCGAGTGTTGCTTGCTTCTGTCCCAGATTGTGAGAGAGCCAAAGAGGTGAGAGATCTGGATCTTGTTCATGACTCACTTCCTGTGGAACGGGCTTTAGGAGTGTTGTGGTGTGTTGAGTCTGACTTATTCAAGTTTAGAATCAGTCTGAAAGATAAACCAGTTACAAGACGAGGAATTGTGTCTGTGACAAGTTCAGTTTATGATCCTCTGGGCTTCTTAGCTCCAACTATCATGCCGGCAAAGATGCTCATGCAACAACTGTGTAAAGAAGGCCTCGCATGGGATGACGAAATTCCACCACAGCTTGGCCGAAGATGGAATATGTGGCTACAAGAGCTACATCAGCTGTCAGAGCTGAGTGTCGACAGATGTGTAAGACCAGTGGATTTTGGACTTGTTGTTACAGCACAGCTTCATCACTTTGCTGATGTCAGTGAAAAAGGTTACGGAACAGTTTCTTACCTGAGGCTGACAAATAAGGATGAACGTGTTCATTGTGCCTTCATGATGGGAAAATCACGTGTTGCCCCACTGAAACAGACCACTATTCCACGCATGGAGTTGACTGCAGCAGTAGTAGCCGTGGATATGGACAAACTGTTAAAAAGAGAACTTCAGATGAACTTGCTTGATTCAATGTTTTGGACTGACAGCACAACTGTGTTGAAGTACATTGAAAATGAAACACTTCGTTTCAAGACTTTTGTTGCAAACCGTATTGCCACCATCAGAGAGACAACAACGCCTCAGCAATGGAGATATGTCAGCACCTCAGTTAATCCAGCTGACTGTGCATCCAGGGGGCTGATGCCTACCAAGTTCATGAGAAACCAAAGCTGGTTTCATGGTCCAGCATTCCTTAAAGGTCCAGAATGTCAGTGGCCGGATAGACCTGATGATGTGAAAATTGTGGGAGAAGACAGCGAGGTGAGACATTCAGTGAAAGTGCATCTCACTCAGGCAGCAGAAGTTACAAATCCTGTTCATGAGTTGATTAACCACTACTCCAGCTGGTACCTGTTGAAAAGAGCTGTGGTATGGTTTCTCTGGCTTAAGGACTTGCTTCTTCAACGTAGTAAGAAGCGGAAAACACAATCACAAGCAGATTTCAGTGGTGAAAGGAAGATGGTGCACCAGAGGAAACAATATGAAAGGTCAGCAGTGAAAAGAAATGTGACTGTGGAAGACTTGATGAAAGCTGAGATGGAGATTATGAAATTCATCCAAGGCCAACAGTTTCAAGAAGAAATATTCATGTTACAGAAAGGCAGAAATGTGAAGAGGAGTAGTCATTTGTCAAAACTTGATCCAAAGATTCAAGATGGAGTAATAAGAGTTGGTGGCCGTATCTGTGCATCAGCAATGCCAGAGTATGCAAAGCACCCAGCCATAATCCCAAAGAACTCACATGTCACAACATTGATTTTGCAAGATATTCATGAAAAGATTGGACATTGTGGGAGGAACCATATGCTTTCACAACTGCGTCAGAAATATTGGATTCCCTCAGCAAACTCAATGGTGAGAAAGTTTCTGTCAAGATGTGTAACCTGCAGAAAAGTCAGCGGCAAAGCACAAGAGCAGAAAATGGCAGATCTGCCTGAAGACAGACTCTTACCTGACAAACCACCTTTTACAAATGTCGGCATTGACTACTTTGGGCCAGTTGATGTTAAGCAAGGCCGTTGCACTGTTAAAAGATATGGTGTACTGTTTACCTGCCTTACTACTCGAGCAGTGCACATAGAAGTTTCACATACACTGGACACTGACTCCTGCCTGAATGCAATACGTCGCTTCATATGCAGAAGAGGACAAGTGTCCATCATACGTTCAGACAATGGAAAAAACTTTGTTGGTGCTGAGCGTGTATTGCGTGAAGCCATTGAGCAGTGGAACCAATCAAGAATTGAAGATGCTCTTATGCAAAAGGGAATCCAGTGGATCTTTAATCCACCTGCAGGATCTCACTTTGGAGGAGTTTGGGAACGACAGATAAGATCTGTTCGTAAGATCCTGAAGTCTGTGCTGAAGGAGCAAGCAGTCAATGACGAATGTTTACAGACAGTTCTTTGTGAAGTGGAGTCGATTTTAAATGACAGACCACTGACCACATCAACAGATGATCTCTCAGACCTTGAAGCATTGACTCCTAACCACTTGCTTTTGATGAAGAAACAGCCCATCCTGCCACCGGGATTATTTAACAAGGAGGATTCATATCCACGCAGAAGATGGAAGCAGGTACAATACCTTGCTGACTTGTTCTGGAAGCGATGGGTGCGTGAATATTTGCCTCTGCTCCAACAACGTCAAAAATGGACTCGGATCAAGAAGAACCTGACTACTGGAGATATTGTCATGGTGATGGACTATTCAGCACCACGGGGCTCGTGGGTGTTGGGGAGAGTTGTTCAGGTCATTCCTGATTCAAAAGGACTTGTACGGCGTGTGTTGATCAAGACAAAAACTAACATTCTAGAAAGACCTGTTGACAAGCTGTGTCTTATTTGTGAGACAGACACCTGAACATTAATATTTATGATACAGTGATAGTATTTCTGTTTGCATTTACTAACGGTACTTGTTTACACGAAATTGACAATTTTAGTTAATAGTTAACATTGAAACATATATTTGGCTCTATTTATTGTTTAAGTAATTGTCAGTCTGCTTGCCTTCCAATTAGGGGCCGGAAATGTAAGAGCCAAATCAAGTGAAAATGTTGTTTTCAGAAGTTTGCATAATATCAATTAACATTTGAATTAAGATCTAATTTGATTATGATAGTTTATCGTTTAATATGAATTTTTGTAGAAGTCTGATGCCTGGTGACGTACGCTGCTGTTCTTAGTGATTAGACAGGTGTGCGCTTTTGATTATTCAGGTGTGCGCTTTTGATTACTCAGACAGTGTGAGCAGTTTTTGGATGAAACCAGCTTTTTACCGTGTCCAAGCCTTATAGAATGAATGCAACTTGTACTACGGACCCTTTATGTTGGATTAAATTCAAGAACGCACCACAATCGTGTTCCAGTGAATTATTTCTTCTTTGGGTTGGATACGAGTCAGAAACCGCCTGCTGCGAACACTGAAGGAAGTGGCTTTATAATGGAACGAAAACTAAAAACTAAAATTTTGCCACTACAGATACTTTTACTTTCACTCCACTACATTTGAAGGACAAATATTGTACTTTTTACTCCACTACATTTCTGTTGATGCTCTCGTTACTCGCTACTTTTGAGCTTACGTCAGCTGATTATTTTTTTATTTTATTTTATTTTTTCAAAATTCTGAGAAAATAAACAGTTTCTGCTGATTCACATATGGTTTGTCTTAGTCATAGTGCCGTACCTGTACTACGTCATGCCATACAATCCATACAATGCAGGAAGAAACTGGAGAAACAGCTGGAGAAACTCCCAGCGAGCACCCGTGGCCTCATCTCAGACCCATGTTTGAGATTTTTTGCCACAAAAACTGATTCGTTTCAGTTTAAACGTTTGTTGTGTTTACCGCGAACAAATGATATCACGGCCTACAAGAACTCGTCTTCCAACATGAAAAAGCACGTCACGGTATGTAAAGTAGCTACTGACGTTAGCTAGCTTAATGTTTGTTAAATTGCTGATGAACATTTTAAACGTAATTGTATAAAAAGAGAGAGAGAGAGAGAAGCTGTCTGCAAGAGAAAGAGAGAGGATGTGGATTGTAGAGTGGATTGTATAATGACAATAAAGCTACTTTCCTTTCCTGTATTTCCTGAGATACTTTTTAAATACTTTTACTTAAGTAAAATTTTGACTAAGCTACTTTTACTTGTATTGGAGTAATATTTGACAAGGAGTATCTGTACTTTTACTCAAGTAGTGAAGGTGTGTACTCTGTCCACCTCTGCTGATAAGGCGGGAGATGTGGCGTGGGGAGAGAGGAGCAACACGTTCGGCGACACGGTACTCTGCTAGCGGGGCAGGGTGTCGTTTGCAGTGATATAGAGCTGCCGGCGACGAAGTTAGGTAGCCAGGGGGAGTTGGTGATCCACATGTTGGGGGGGGGGGGGGGCTGGTTGCCTCCTGTAGCTAGATCAGGGCCCTTTGTAGAGAGTGCCGTGCGGCCATCGCTCCCTGTGCGGCTGCCACAACGTCTTCCTGGCCGTCCGCCACTTCCTGTCTCGCCGTTTGTATGTATTTGTTATTTAGTGTGTGTGTGTTTTCTATGAAGTGGTGGGGTTGCCGGGGCAGGAGTGACGGGCCTGTGGGTGGGCGGTCTAGGGGAGCCATATACTGCAGGTTAGCCGTGTGTGGGGTGGTGTATGGACTCAGCGTGCTGTGTTAAAGCGTGCCTTAGAAGCTAGTGATACTAGCCTGATGTGTAGTGGATTGTCACTGAGTGGTATTGGAGGCGAGCCTGTCGTTGTTGTGACCCTCCAGAAGGAAGCCTGCGCCCCCGACCGGCATCTCCCTGTCAGATCGGAGCCCCAACGTGTTTTATGAACTCTTGCCAATTATTAATAAAGATTGTTCCCTATTATACATCATCCTTGTCAGGGGTGGAAAGTAACGAGTTACATTTACTCTCGCTACTGTAATTGAGTAGTTTTTTGTGTACTTGTACTTTTTAAAATCAGTAGTTTTACTTTTACTTAAGTACATATTATTGGAAATAATTTACTTAACTACATTTTAAATAGCTTCCGTTACAAAGTAAAAAAAAAAAAATGAACTTGCACTGTGTCTGCGTGCCACTAACTGTCCATCTGATTGGCTCTGGACGACTGCAGCGCCAGAAGGTCAGAAACGTTGGTGACCGTTGGTGACACAGAAGGGTTGGATTTGGGACAGAGAGACACGCACGGAGAACCTGAGGTCAATCTGGTCATACTTAAAGGGGAACTCCGGCGCAAAATGAACCTGGGGTTAATAACACGTGTACCGAGTTCGACCGTTCTCTGGTATTTGTTTTCATGCATTTGTTTTGTTAGTCAAATGTGACCAGTTTTCTTGCAAACCGCTATTTAGCGTATAACGCTAGCCTTCGGGGCACACCGACACATAAAAAGAAATCACTATTTCTATACCACTAACAAGGCTCACAATATCACCACACTTACACGGTAGCATAACTAGGGTCTCTACATGTAAACCGAAGCATTGATAACTTTGCAAGTATACAGGCAGTTTATTAAAAAAGGAATACAGTACCGTTCGCGTCTGGCTCGCATATCCAGGCGGGCGCCATCTTGGAGAAACTGAACTCTCTTCGTTCAGTGCTCTCAGTGCTTTCTTCCGGCAACAGACAGTTCAGTTTCCCCAAGATGGGGGAAACTGTGACTTATCCAGTCTACTCTTTCTACATGTCACTTTGAAAAATATAAATTCATCTATTAATATCAAAAATATTTTAACTGTATGTTTAATGAAAACATGGTATTGATTATTTTATGATGTTTATTCACAGAGGAAACATCCATCAAAGATGAAAGTCTACACTGACCTCATGGCAGCACGGAAGTGGACCCTGGTACCAGTACAAACCCAAGCAAGGAAGACTATCTGACTTGGAGGCAGTGGGTGGAACCAAACATGTGACACAAGCAAAGGTTGACATGGTTCTGATTAACTTCATTTGTGAAGGACTTCTTTTAACAGTACTTTTACTTGAGTAGGTTTTTTGGTACTCTTTCCACCCCTGATCCTTGTCTGTGTGTTTGTTCAGAGGTTCTGACATCCCCAGCTTTTATAGCTAAAAGTGAAAACCCGCAATTATTACACTACTATGCTCCTCATGTCTTTGTCTCTAACAAACTGAAAATAATGAGAGTATGTCCATCTCGAAAATGTACTGTTCGATGCCAAGCTTGCTTCAGCCGTAGTCATCTTTTACCACTTCATTTCAGATTAAAATGCACTGTAACGCGCGTTACTGACCTGAGTAAAATATTACCCAATTTGTTTTTGGAATGCCTTACATTACCGCGTTACAGCACTCAGAGTAATTCAATGTAGAACTGCCACTGTAATTGAGTTTCTGTTTTTAACTGTTAACATGTAAATGTACACACGTATGCTGTCTGCATGTTCAGACTGAACCTCCTAGAAACACAGGAGACAATGACCAGTGCTGTTCAAGGGGACACTTATGGACAAATGTCTTTTCTCTACTTGTTGGTTTTTGTCCTGAAAGACATAAATAAAATGAATTTGTGCTTTTTTAGATTAATACTATACTAATACATTATCTTCAGACACACTTCACCCTGCCCCCCTTAAAAAAAAAAATAATAATCTCAGTCCAAGCTAAGTTGATAAACTTGAGAGCCCTGATTCTAGATCCAGTCAGACTCTACGTTGTCTCCTGAACATGTCAGAGCTAAAGACGCTTTGGTTTCAACTCACCAGCAGAGACAGACAGGACGACGCTCAGTAAAGTCATGCAGAGACACGCTGATGTTCCAGCAGCCATCTTGTCTTCTTCTTCCTCC
The DNA here is from genome assembly GCF_963514085.1 of Chelon labrosus. Taxonomy (NCBI): domain Eukaryota; kingdom Metazoa; phylum Chordata; class Actinopteri; order Mugiliformes; family Mugilidae; genus Chelon; species Chelon labrosus. The sequence continues at coordinate 38,165,104 of NC_140337.1, read as the reverse complement.
TCTGTTTACCTGACTTCAATCTATCAACCTGACTAGATCGCATTCAGTGGAAGGTTGAAGTAAACCTGAAAGTCTCTGACGGTGATGACACATCTCTCTTTCAGCCGCTAGCGCTCAATCAACCAGGAAGGTGGAGCAACAGAGGTGGAGGTGGAGCGATGGAGGTGGAGGTGGAGCGATAACCAAACCATAAAGAACCACAGAAGTCACTACAAACAGAAAGTAAAGAGACGCTCTGAGTGTCACTGATAATGATCTCCATGACAACGATAACAACATATCTCACCTGTCAATCATTGTCTACCATCACGTAGAGAGCTTCCAAATGAATGAAGAGCGTGTAAAGTGTATATTTGACATTAGTATATTAATGATTAAACTCCAACACTGGATGAAGGAGGAAACATGATCCAGGTTTCTGTCACATGACGTCTCTAGCAGAAATCAAACATGTCAAGACATGTCCAGACCAACAGGACCTACTAGTCTTCAGAGGAGAGTGTGCATGCGTCTGTTGTGCTGCAGCCTTTCTACTAAATGACGTGGCTTCAGAGGAACTGAGGACATTGACTCTTCTAGATATTCAGAGTCTGGCTTTGACCTGATGGTTTTCTACATCTATGCTCCTCTTCAGGTTCCTTTCTGACCTTGGATCACTACATGACCTTTTCACTTCAGTCTTAATCAGTTCAAAGCTCCCTTAAAGTCTTTCTTTTCTCTCTAAATAACATGATGTTCAGTGTTCAGTTTAACTGGAACATGTCTGATCATCTGTCAGTCATATATACTGGTGGAGTCATTAGATTCTCAGAAATGTAGAATAGAGCAAAAAGTGAAAAATGATCTCAACCGTCCACTTTTGGCTAAATGGATGCTACGCTAACAAAGTCTGAAGAAACACATTTACAATGTTGTATGTTTTACTAACAGGAACATCTGTGTCCAGATCTATACTGGTCATGATGCTATGGTTACATCAAAGCTCTTTGTCATACAGGACGTCCCACCTCCAGAGGAAGACCTGTTAAAGGTGGAAGTCAAAGAAACAAAGCTGCAGAAGAGACAGAGTCCAGCAGCCACTGCCTGGCCTGGACATTAAAATCATGCTTGTTCCAGCGAGCACCTGGGACAGGCAGGTGTGTAGAGCAGACATTTATTTACTATTATGTGTCCAGTCATTTTCAGCTCCTTTACATTAAATATTAAAAGAACAAACAGGTTTAACATCATGATGGCTTCACAGGAGTAGGAATTCTACCGGGGAACACAAATATGTGCAAAATATTAGAATCTAGAGCAGGACAAGTGGCAGGTACAGAGCATGTGACAGGTACAGACCATGTGACAGGTACAGACCATGTGACAAACACAAAGAGAAACCCAGGGTTTACATACATGAGGAAACGAGACACAGGTGGTGCCATCAACACAGGTGGGAGAGGTTAGGTAATCACAACAGGTGGGAAACTTGACAGGAAGACTTCAAAATAAAACAGGAAGTGAAGTCACACAAAGGAAGACGCTGGAGACGACACTAACAGGAGACAACGAGACAACAGGGACACAAAGCATGATATTACATCCTGGCATTTTCTATCCACAGGCTGTTAGTGTGTGCTCATTCTATCACATACACATTGATTATTTGACTTTAGGTTGATAAAGACAGCATTCTTCATTACTAAATCTGATCTGTGTGTTAACGCTGTGCAGGAAATACTTTGGAAATGTTAAGACTTGACATCAATACACACAAAATACTTTGAGCAGGTTTTCATCTTTACTGCAGGAATGAGATGTCGTGGCTGCAGCTGACTGGTGCCTCCAGACACAGTTTGAGGGGACACTCAGACTGTCTGCTGTCCTTTCCATGGAGGAAGAGGAGAAACAAGAAATGCTCCAGGAACTGAGCAACTGGGAGGAAGATGATGACGAGTCTTCTCCAGCAGAACTGCTGACGTTTGCTTTTCAGGAGGAGGAGGAGGAGGAGGAGGACTGAGACTCTTCATTGACATAGCCTGCTAACCTGCTGGTGAAGTGTCCTGCAAGTGTTGGTAAAATGAAGATGGTCCCTGGTTGATGGTTCATCAAGAAAACCTTTCAAAATAAAGCTAATATCCTGACAGCATGAGCAGTGGCGTCTGCCGTGGCATCTGGGGGTGCCACCAGAAATGCCTCTGCTAGGTGTCGATGCCACAGTTTGAGCTTGCTGTCTCTCTAAGAATCCACCAAATGAAGTTGGTGTCCTGACACCTGTACCGTAAGTACACAGCAAATGTGCCAGTGTTATTTTTTTAGTGTTGGTGTAAATTAACAGGGGTTACTATTAATTTTACTCAGAATTGATCAAAATTAACTCCCCCTAGAGTCCGTTCCTGATAGTGTAAGAGTTGATATCCGTCGTCCTGAGAGTCACTCTGAATTTACACTCTGGCTCGTTCACACCCACCATTAGAATCGCTTGCCCGTGGCAGTGACTGGCACACTGGTGGCGCACACAGAGTCGGCACTCAGACTGCAGTCATACCGTCCAAATCTCTTCTTTCTACGGTAAGTTAAGTTTCGGTCGATAAAATTGTCTCTTTTGGATTGATATTAGCGGTTTTTTGGGGTTTTTTTTTTTTTTTGTGGTTGACTTTGGCTGCTAGCTAGCTAGCGAAGTTGGCTAGCTAGCTAACGTTAGCTTAGCTCGCTAGCCTAAAAGTGTCTATAAAGGAATGGCTTTTTGAGTAATAGGAATGTATTGAAAAAGTGTACACGATAGTGTATACGAGTATAGTATGACAAAAAAAAAGTGTTTTTTGTTTTTTTAAACAGCATTTCACCTTCCTTCATCACCGTCAGTGTCATGTTGCGCTGTCATTCGCATGGTAGTCGCAATTGCACAGTGTTCAAATTACCCCCCAGCCAGCGCGGGAAACACTGGGTGTAAATGTAAGAAATTAGGAATAATAAATTATGCCATTCTTGTCTTTGAAGCGACATGCTGGTTCCTGTAGAGTATAAAGGAGTCAGCAAATGGGTCAGGGTACCACAGGCGGAGGACGAGTACAATTACTCCCAGTTTTTGCAAGCAGGTAACTGTTAGGCTAATTTGACTGTCATGTTTATTTGTGCATTTAGGGTTTTCCAATGTTTTTCCTAGAGACTACAGATGAAAATTAGCTTTCCTGCTAACTCCGGTGTATTTATAGTTCATCAGCTCTGTTCATTAATGCATGTTTGTCCCTCCCAAATCTTGCTTATCTACAGTATTTTATGTTTCAGTGCTGGCAAAATTCAATTTGCCAGGTTCTGCTTCCTTGAGCCTGAAGGATTCCTCTAACGTGGAAGTGGATTCGGACATATTTGATGAACTCTTGAAGTCATCTGGGGTGTCTTTCAAGGCCGAAGAATGTGATGGTAAGGGATTGCAGGCTTATATTTTTAATTTTAAAGAATTTGAGTCTGTTTTCTACAAAAGGTAAATTGAGCTGTAACTCGTTTCCTCTCGTGGTCAATTGCGTCATTTACAATGCAAGGCTGTGTGTTTTCTTAGGTAGCAATTCTGAGGTGGAGTTCTCAGAGGGCTCATCTTTATCAGACTGGTCACCATCACCATCACGTGCATCCCAAGGGTCATCATCAGGTTCTGACTCAACGCTGATACTGGAATCTACCAAAGCTCAGAAAAGACAGCTGGTTGAAGGACCCCTGGATAGCAACGTAGAGAGATGTAAGTTAACCACCTGATATTGACCCTGATGTCAATTAGACCGATGTCAAACCTTACATTAAAATTTCACAATAAGTATATTAGTACTGCAGCTTCAGTAGGTGTCGGACTGAAGACCCAGAGCTCCGTTATGTTAGCTAATTCTCATTTATCATGCACCCCCTAACCAACTGTTACATCAGCCCGGGGCACAGGCTGAAATACCTACTGTACCTGCAGTGTGAATGTTATGCAATTGTCGTTTCAGAATGTTAGAGTCGCTCTGTATTCAAAGCCTGGTGGAAAAGAAATATTCAAAGAGTATGAGAAAACAAGCACCATCAGTGATGTTACAAGAAGAAAGATGGTAAACATTCTTGTGGCAGATATGGTGGAGAGCCATGGGTAAGTGAATGCACTTGCAATAACAGGTTGTGCTTTTTTTTGTGTGTGTGTTTTTTCACCTCCAAAAGTCGCTGCCGATTATGTCTTCACCCACACCCATGTGCATATCAAGGTTATTATAGTTTTACGTATTTCATTAGTTTTTATTTTTATTTAGCTATTCAATTTGCTTTTTTGTTTCAGTTCAGTTTTAGTTCGTTCAACAAGTGATGAAGCAGTTTTAGTTTAGTTTTTATTTGGTCTCGGTCTTAGTTTTAGTTTTTCAGGTTTTAGGAGAAAGCCTCTGTCAGACCTCTGAAGATGAACTTTTTCCCTTTTAGTTGCATCCCATAATGTTCCCATCAGTCCTCATCACGTTTCCATTCACTCTTATCTACCTGTGGGTCGTACTCTTAAGTTGTACCATATTGAGCTGTGGCCTTTTCTTCCTGCAACTTTAGCATATCTAACTACAACTAAGCTGATGTTATCTGACATTCACTTTAGTTTTAGTTTTCTGTATTATTATTGTAGTTTTTATTTAGTTCTCCTCTTTGGAAAAAATGTCATTTTTATTTTTATTTTCTGTTTACTAAATTATTTTTTCACTGCTAGTTTTAGTTTTAGTTAACTATAATAACCCAAGTGCTCATAAATGAAATTTGCAGTTTTTGGAGGAGTGATCTATCTCTTTTCAGGAGGGTCCCTCCGGTGAATGTGCGGATCCTCTACGCACTTGGGATTACAACACTGTTCCCTAAATTGAAGGACCCGGATTCCAAGAATGGCTATGTGAGTATAAACAATAATGCATTCCCATACATTCTGTGTTGTAAACTGTTTTTGTCTGTATATAACATCTATTGCACGTCTGCCAGTCCTGGGTGAGGGATCCCTCCTCTGTTGCTCACCCTGAGGTTTCTCCAATTTTTTCACTGTTAAAGGGTTTTCCTGGAGTTTTTCCTCAGTTGATGTGAGTCGATGTGTTTTTCTTTATCAACAGGAACATTTCTATGATCACCAGAGTGGTTCCGGCTACCTAGCGTGGAGGCTGAAAACTGTTCAGCGGAACTCTGCTCAAGACAGCAAGAAATCCAGGACCACTTTCCAAGAGGGCCCCAAGACTCCACGCAGTATCCGTTCAGATGAGAAGCAGTTGACCGGTGATGAATGCAGGGAAGCCATATCGGTGATGAAACACTCAAGTGATACGACCTTTGTCAAAAATAAGATGAAGGCAACATTCCAGCACAGGCAAAAGGTGGTTCAAGACCCGGATACTGCCTCTACTGTCCTGGATCTCTTTCCCAGATTCTTGGATACACCTGGCTTGGTAAACATAAAATGAATTGCTGACGACTGTTTATTAATTGACACCCATAGCGCCATTACAATGGTGTTCTCATTCACACACACACAAACATTTTCTGTTTAAGATCGACCAAGACTTCACAATGATCTTTGGTGAGGAGGTGTCTCGTAAATTCCTCTCCAAGTGGCCAACATTTTTCAAACCAAGAGTCATCGCAGATTGCTGCAAGAATCTAACCCCGAGTCCGCATGTGGATGAGCTACTTCTGTCTGCACAACAGGAGTCTGATGATGGTGGTAAGTGTTAACTGAATAGTGGACACAGTAGATTGCACATGCCTTTAGTGTACACAACAAAAGAGGACATTGTTGTGTTCTTTCATGTTTTTGGCCCCTTTACTACAAATCACATACTGCACCTTACTGCTAACCATATTCAATCCATGGTGTAATTTAAGATAACTTTACTATAACTAATGCTGTAATGCTTATAAGGAAATAAAAGACATTTTATAGTGTCACTTCTAATTCTGCAGTGTGGCATTCTGAAGAGTGGGACTCTGAGATGGCCGCCATCCTTCTGCTGCTTCACCTCTTGCCTCCAACAGTTAAAGGCAAGAAGGCCGGCAAGATGAGCGCATCGGAGGCTGCTAGACGCCTGATCAAGTTCATGAAGGTATTTTCTTAGGACTGTACATCACTAATGCAAGGTTTTCATGTCAGCTGATGTAAGGTTTTCAGGAGCCAATATGGCAGGGTAATTGGGGGGGTGCAGTTAAATTGTTTTTAAAAAGTCATCCATCCATTCATCACACAAAAATGTACTTAATGTAATGTTGTGTACATTCATAGATCCATCCCTGAATTAATTACTTGTGTACATCTATCTATCAAATATTAATTCATCAAGTTTTGTATTGTGCACATCCATTCATACAGTCAGTCGCACATGAATTAAAATGACTTGAGTAAAAACATTCTCTCTCTCGCTCTCTCTCTCCCTCTCTCCCAGGTGGGGTCAAGCATGGAGACCTTCCTTAAAGAAACTGGCCCCAAACAGCCCTTTCTTCTCGGTGTCGGAGAAAGAAGCAACAGCATCCAGGATTTCTACATCATCCTGGACCAGAAGGCCATTCCTTGCAGGATGCAGACCCCAGTTGCTGTCTTTGATGAGCTCTTCAAGGCGCATTATGCTTTTGCCGTGTCGTATGATGATGCGCTGTCCAGCTTCTTCATCTTCATCCAAACCACCGTGTATGGCATCGACGTCGGCAAAGTGAAAGAGAGTCCTCGGGTAAAAGAAATCAGAGCGAGGCTTCTTCCCTGTGAAGTTTGAAGACCGATACATTTTGACCAGAAATGTACACATGTTACATTTGCAAGGTACACCACACCAGTTGTTCAATGTTATTTAGACATTTGAAGTTCGAGCATGGATTGTATCCCGGAAGGTCTCTGCGTTTGAACTGTGGAGAGCCTGGTTGTTCATTTGTTTTTTGTACATATTCTGGTTACCAACGTCACCTATCTCGAGCACATAAAGACTGTCTTGATCCAGATCCCGTCAGCAGTTTTGAATTTGAGCCTGTAGCTGGACCTTCCACACCAGTTAATGTGGATCCTCCTGTGAGGGTCACTACACATGTTCCAGTTGAAAAGAAGAATATACTGGACATGTGCAGCTCTGTTATTGCTCAGGTTCAAGCCTCAGGTGTTCCAGAGAGTACTGTGCAGTGTTTAGTTGGCTCAATGGAGGAACTGGTTAATGACATCCATGCTCACACAAAGGAAGCTGTTGTTAATTGTTTGTCTTCTGATGCATCTAGAGAAACTTTGGAGAGAGTTGAGAGTTGTTTTGATCAACTAGAAAACCCATTTTCATGTCTTAACACAGAATCTAAAAGGATGAGGCATTTTGAAAATAAATGGAATATAGTAGAACCTGTAGAGCATGTTCTGGGTGTCCGTTTTGATGTAAGAAGAGACAGAATAACAGGCACATACAGGCAAGTTCCGGTTGATGATAAGTTCATGTATGTACCTATCCGGGGGTCTCTCTCATCTATGTTTAGTAACAGTGAACTCTGTAACAGTTTCCAAGAAGTAAAACCACACCAGGAGGGATTTTACAGAGATATAAGTGATGGGTCCTACTTTAAAAATCATAGTTTATTTTCTCAGCAAGAACCCGCTCTTCAGATCCAGCTCTACTATGACGATTTTGAAACTGCCAATCCATTGGGCTCAAAAAAGGGAGTGCACAAACTTGGATGTGTTTATTTCGTTTTGAGAAATTTATCACCAAAGCTCAATTCTGTGTTAATGAATATTCATCTTGTCGCTCTCTTTCACTCAGAGGATCTTAAGAAATATGGGTTTGAGCCAATTCTGAAGCCACTTATTGATGATCTTAAGATTTTGGAGACTGAAGGAATACAGTTGCCCTTTTCAGCTACACCTGTGAAGGGTTCAGTCATTCAGGTTACAGGAGACAATTTAGCTCTACATGCACTTTTTGGTTTTGTTGAATCATTCAGTGCGACGTACTGCTGTAGGTTATGTTTAACTGATAAAAGTGAAGATCACCCAGGTTTAACTCTACGTTCAAAAGACCTTCATGTTGAGCATGTTCGTGTCATCCAGGAAAATCCTGCTTTGAAATCAGCATTTGGTGTCAAACGAGACTGTCCACTCAATTCTCTCCAGTTTTTCCATTCGTCAAACAATTATGCTGTAGACATAATGCATGACCTGCTAGAAGGAGTGGTCCAATATGAGTTAAAGCTTGTGTTTCAGTATTTGATCAAGAATTCAATATCCCTGAGTTCATTGTCTGAAAGAATTGTTAGCTTTAATTATGGATACACACAGAGAAAGAACAGGCCAGGTGGGCTTAAGCTGGATGACAACAGCAAAGATCTTGGACTTAATGCTATTCAGTCTTGGTGCCTCCTACGCAATGCCCCACTGATATTTGGAGATTTAGTTAAAAGAGGGGATACCTGTTGGCAATTGTTACTCCTTTTAATTCAAATTGTGAACATTGTGTTTTCACCAACTGTAACTCATGGTATGAGTTGTTATTTGAAACATTTAATTTTTGAACATCACAAACTTTTTAAATCCATCTTCCCAGAGCACAATCTCATTCCAAAACAGCACCATATGATCCACTACCCAAGCTGTATTAGAAAAATTGGACCACTCATACACATTTGGTGCATGCGATTTGAAGGAAAACATAATTTCTTCAAGAAATCTGTTAAAAACTTCAAAAATATTGCTAAGACTCTGGTTAAGAAACATCAGGCTCAGTTAGCATTTCATTTTGAGAACTTTTATTTCCAAAGATTACAGTTTGGTCCGATCTCCGAAGTCCTGGTCAGCAGTATAGAGGGTGGAGAGGTGCTGAATGAAGCTTTTGATGTGTTGTCAGTTTCCACCACTTCCTGGGTCAAAAACTATGGCACAGAGTATCAAGTTGGGATGTATGTGGTTACTGGAGTTGAAAATGAGATGCCTTTGTTCAACAGGATTGACAGTATAATTGTTAAAGACAGCAATGCCTATCTTTTGATTTGTAAAGTCTGGAATATTTTTTTTGATGATCATTTAAATGCATTTGGTATTGAGGAGAAAAATGAGGTTTTCACAGTGATCTGTGTAAATGACCTGGTGTATTACAGACCTTGTGATAGGCAGTTTTCATATGACACCGATGACCAAGTGTACCTTGTTCCATACTGTGATTATATGTGAATCCATGCAGACTGTTAATTGTGGTGTGGTGGCCATTTAATAAGACTATTTTTCTAAAGAAGTGTTTGCCTTGTGTATTTTTTGTGATAGGTTTGGTGGGTGGTTTTATTGGTAGTCAAATTTTACACCCATTGGTCTGAATGCATTGGTAGTCAGTGTAACATTTTATTAAAATGACACTAGTGTAGAGTACTATTGACACAACACATATTAGCTAGTGTTAATTTGGACTCCTTACAGTGTTGAAATAACTATAGCTGAGTGTAAAAACATTAACACTAGTGTTAGTGTTAAATTAACACTGAAAAGAGTGGACACATATACACACTTTCTTGGTGTTAAATTTAACACTCAGAGTTGATTTAACACTAGCTTTTTTGCTGTGTACACAGGTAGACGCACAAGAACAAATCAGAGCACGGCTTGACTGGCTTTCTGTGAACGACGGCTCACGTGATCACAGTGATGGAATGAAACTTGCTGCCACTGGAAGGGGAGGACTGTTAATAGTTTGAATTTCTTTTGGTTGTTGGCCTGTGAAAAAGGGTTTACACTGAAAATAAACTCAAAAGACTACAGACAGAGAGAGGCATGAGATTGATTTATTTCATTAAATAACAATAAGAACTAAAGACACTGATGTGTTTTTATTTCAAATTAGATTTTTCATGTGTTTATAATATAAAGCTTTGCTTGTTCCACATTCAGAGTTTAAGAAACTAAAGTTTGTTTAAAAATGTAAAAAGTTTCTGATTAAATATGTGGAGAGAAACCATGATGAGTTTTGTTGAATGTTTCAATAAATATCCAGTCTGACCTGAACATTTGTCCCAGTTTTCATTGAATGAATCCAACGCTCTGCTCTACCTCCAGCAGTTACTGCAGCCAGACACCAGGGGGAGCTCTAGTTGATTTGTCTTCACTGTGGAGGAGCTGTTCCTACATCCATCTTTATTCAGTCTATGGTTCATACAGACTGTGGTTGACTCCAGCTGGTTTATCTGAACATGAGCTGATACATATTAATACAGTCATCATTTATTCTGAATGAATAGAAAGAAGTACTTTGATTTAAAGCTATTTCATTCATTTAATCATCAAAACATGAACATTGAGTCTAAAGTGTCTCTCTGTGTTAGCCCTGGGATAGACTGGAGACCTGTCCAGGGTGGACCCCCCCCTCTAGACCAATGACAGCTGGGATAGACTGAAGACCTGTCCAGGGTGGACCCCCCCATCTAGACTAATGACAGCTGGGATAGACTGGAGACCTGTCCAGGGTGGACCCCCCCATCTAGACTAATGACAGCTGGGATAGACTGGAGACCTGTCCAGGGTGGACCCCCCCATCTAGACTAATGACAGCTGGGATAGGCTCCAGCCCCCATGACCCTCCAGAGGACAAGAGGTTACAGAAGATGAATGAATGAATGAACTGTATTGAGTTATTTAGTTTTAACAGTAGGTGGCGCTAACGTCTTGAATGCTGCAGCTTCTCCACAAAACAAGAATCATCAAAGAAACTTTTGCCATAGGTGATTTTCTTCCTCAGTATTGTGCACTCCCTTTTCATTGTTTCAGCTGTCTCTTGTTATCCATTTTTCCTTTTTCCTTTGTCAGTTCATCTTTTGTTTTTTTGGAGTCATGTACTTGTGCTTCATTTCCTGCCAAGACAAGATGGCTGCTGTCACATCAGCGTCTCTCTGCATGACTTTACTGAGCGTCGTCCTGTCTGTCTCTGCTGGTGAGTTGAAACCAGCTATTGTTGTACAAACATAATGAGGTTAAACCTTTAAGGGTGAAGAGTAGACGACCTCTGGCTCTGGTGGAACAAGGAAGTGAAGTGTCACTCATAGTGTCTCCCCACCAGGGGACGTGTGTCCACAAACACATGGTGGTGGGGATGGACTCTCCCATGACCACATGAATAAATGGAGAGTCAGCAGTGTCCACATGAGGTCTGACAACTGGTCAGAGTTACCAGCACCCTGACAGAAACTGTCTCAGGAAGCCGTGGTGTGAGACTTAAAAACAGGAACCAGAACCATAGACTTCCTTCTGTTCCCTTCCTTCATATCCATAGTGACATCAGCTCCATCTGATCAGACTACAGGTCAGTGCAGTCAGCAGGAGGAAGTTGCTGCTGTGGTTTTACATGCAGAGTTCTAAAGTTCTACATTAATAACTGGATCAAGAGACAGTTTGAGAGGCTGAAAACTCCCAGCAGAGGATCTCTGTTCTCATCAGTCTGTCTCTTTATTCTCTCATGGTTTCACAAAGTCTAATTCCATCCTCACAACAAACCAGTGATGAATGGATCCTACTAACAACTACTGAGTGTGGACCAGAGCTCAGAGTTAAACACTAACTACACATCAGTTAGACTTAAAAACAGGAACCAGAACCATAGACTTCCTTCTACACCGTCAGCTCTGCAGAGTCAGCTGGACGCCAAGCTGAACACATGTCACCATGTTAAAACAGCTTATATATAATATTGACCAAAGAGTCTTTACACTTGATTGAAGCATATTTGAAACAGATCTGACTGACCCATGGGCAGCAGCCCGTCACTCCAGACATGTCAGTCCAGAGGGTAACTCTAAACCCAGTTTTTAATTGGGTTCAGATTCAGCAGCAATAAGTCAAACATCAGTTTCCACTCTGCAGGATAGTTCATGTTTAGTGTTGTCTTATGACACTTCAATGACAATCGACAACTGACAATGACAGAAAAGATACTGTGTAGATTTCCCAACAGTTGTTTCTCTAGGTTTGACTCGGGCCCCTGCAGAACATTCACCTTTTTGTCTTTAAAACTTGTCTGTCTACATCTACTGTTTGCTTTGGTTCATTGTCCCAAATCCTAGTTCTCTTGCAGACTAAATCAGATTGTCCTCAAGGATTCCCCTAAAATTTGCTGCATTCATTTTACCCTCTACATTCACAAGTAGCCGTAGAAGACCACTCAGATTGTCAGCACGGTCTCCACATGTGCCATGTTCCTTCTATTTCTTAATGGTGAATTTAACTGAACTCCAGGACATGATCAGTGACTTGAACCTTTGGTGTAACAGTCCTGTGACTGTTCAACAAACCTTTCTCTGAGTAACTGGGAGAGTTCTTTTGTCTTCACGGTCTGATTGTAGCCAGGAATACTGATCTGAGCTAAGTCAGGAAGTGCTTAGCTTAGCTTAGCTTAGCTTAGCTTAGCTTAGCTTAGCTTAGAGATAGGAATCTCTATCCACAGTTGAAAGTAAAGAGCAGCTGTACCTCAGGTCCTTTTTGGTCTGATGTCTATTTGTCCATAAGTGACGTTCTCTGCAGCTGGATCACTGTCTGGAGAATAAAACACACAGAGTTCCATTAATGAACGTTCTGCTGTTCTGCCTCCATTTTCATGGAATATCTGTGTAATTCTGTGACTCTTCCTTGCAGAGGTCCTAATGTGCAATCATCCTCCCTCCTCTTCATCACCACCACCTCATCCCTCTAGATGTCCAGAGATCTGCAGTGTGGGGGCCCATCAGGTCAGATCTGATCTGATGACCTGCATGTAACCAAAGCCTGCTCAAACAAGACTGGTTTGGTACAAAACTCTGGTCCCCTGGCTTCAGACTCTGTAATATCTCTTTGTTGAGATCTGTTAACTCTGACGTCTAGAATCCTTCCTCCATTCAGGACACGATAGCAGTCCTGTTTATTTACAGCTTATGTTAACACTGCTGTAGCACATGAGTTAATAGATTATATATTTAGAAGAGATTAAATGAAAGGCACCAGGGTTTCATGTTTGTTTTCTCTTCTCAGCACCTTTGATGGAAATGAAACAGAGAAGTAGACGACCACAAACAGTTTGCTGCTTTTTGTACAAACTGACATGTAGCCCTCCCAACCAACTCTAATTTATTACAGAATGGTCCTGGTAAAACCCCTTCTACCTGATGACACCTTTTGCATGGGAGCTGAATTGGAGGGAGTCTACGAAAATATTAACCTTTAATCTATCTACCTTAACTAGAGCATATAACTCTGCCTAGGGTGCAGAGAGGCCTGGTTAGCTTATTTTATAGCTACATTGTTATTGAAAACTTTAAATACTCCCATGCATGTACCTTTAACACACTACAGCCCTAATAACACCACATTCAAATAAACATTGTAACTGCAAATACACGTTGCAACAGGAACGTTTATTGTACAGAAAGAAAAAAACATAGGCAATCACCCTTTACCTTGACCTGTTGACCCTTTGAGTCCATGAAATAAACAAAATAAATACACCCGGGGTTTTGTAAGTCAGTTATGGTACCATATCGTTGGCGCGCATATTGAGTTGGAGCCCATGTATCCTTGTGAGAGTGTTTCTCAGTACTCACGAATAACCCCAGTTTCCTCGAACCCTCGGCTCAGAAGAATAAAGTGAAAGAAGATGAAGAAGACTAGTCCTGCTGACACGTCCACGTGCAGCAACAGATTCTCTGGCGACAACGTGGATCCTGAGCGCCCTCTACAGCAGCAGCAGACCAGCGGCAGGCATGTAGGCCCGGAGACACACTAGCATAAATTCAAAACACTAATAAACTCACTGTTCCTTCTCATACATTTACATATTGTCACACGTTCAAATAATGCTCATACTCACTCAGGAAACTCGGCGCAAAATATTTCTCCCTCATACACACGCGGTCTCCTTCTCTCTGCTAGCGGGAACGAGGCTAACTCTAGCTCTGTACCAACGATAATGGCGTCGTGGACATTCAGTACAATCCCCGGCTGAAACAGCTCTGAACTTGGCTTACTTTGTCTTTAAACTTGGTACCGGTAACACACAAACAGATCCTCTGATTTAAGGTTTTAGTAACAGTAGCTTTAAATGGTTTTCAAAATAGCATATAAACACTTTCCCGTGGGTCATAGGTCTCTCCCCGTTATAGAGAGCCGAAGTCCCGCCCCCTCTACTTCCGGGTTATGGGACCTATCTTTCGAAAAAATATGAAGGCAGTCTATGGAGAAAGCAGGGGCGATTCTAGACCTAGAGCCTTGCTGGGGCACAGGACCCCAACTCCCAATACATTAAAAAATAATAATAATAATTAAATGTGTGCGCAATATGAAATTAATGGCTAGCCTATGGGTACAAGCTTAAAATCATTATTGTCACTGTCATACTGTAGGCTATATTAAACCACTGGTAAAGATACAAGGATAGTGACAGGCTCGAGTCATGACTAAAGCAGGCACGGAGATGCGCTCATGAATGCCGTTTCCAGCGAGAGCAGTGCTAGAATTTTACTGGGGCACTGGAGACTTTTACTAAGGCACGTGCCCCAGTGAATAAGGTCTAGTAACACCCCTGGGCGAAAGATAAATTATTTTCTGGTCCCGATCGACTTGTGCCTTGGATTATACATATGTTGTTTTTCAGAATAAAAAATGATTTTATATGTCAAGAATGTCACAGTCTGTCGCAAGATAGTTCAGTAAAACGCTATGGAAAATACGTAATTAAACGAACTACAAGTCCCGCATGCTGGCGCGTACAGAACCGACCAAAACTCCCTTGGTGTAACTACAGCTCTCGACATGACCCGATTTATAATGATTTTCACCTCGTTTGATGCTTCTGCCTTCGTCCTGGAAGAAGACGGTGAAGCTCAACAAGGAGACAGCCATAGTTCTCTAGGGATCTCTAGAGAGATGTAGTTCACTAAGCGATCTCATACAAAACCTGATGTTGTTCAGCTTATTTACGTCAAATAATTTATCTCTTGACGTGAAAAATTATCTTTTAAATTCACACACATCATATGTGAAATTCATGCCACAATTCGATCGGGACCAAAAAATAATTATCATCTCTCCATAGACTGCCGTTCATATTTTTTCGAAAGATAGGTCCCATAACCCGGAAGTAGGGGGGCGGGACTTCGCCTCTCTATTAGCCCGCACCTCGTCTTCTCTCTTTTCTTTTTGGTCCCACCTCCTTCAGAATCCGATAGGTAATTTACACTCATCTCTGACAGGCACGAATTGGCTAACAACAGACTGACACCTGGCTACTCAAATAAACAAAAGAAATGTCATGAGACATTCACGGGCCACTATAAACGTGGGACATTTTAGTACCTTCCCCAAATGAAGTGCACTTATTAATTTCTCTGTATTAATTCAAGCTTATTCCACCATAGAAGTAGTTTAACAGGCAATATTTCAGAATATACTTAATATCTATAAACCAACACATGTAAGTACATATAATTTAGAGCAGGGCGCTACAGACATATTTGACCACAAGATACAAAACTCACACATGTACACACTGAGAGCAGCCAAAGGAGACCACACTGTACTGAGAAGTGACACTATCACACCATCTGATCACACAAGCACACATCTAGATAGATAGACAACTTTGTTGATAGATCTAAAGCTCTTCACAGTACAGAGGTGTGTATCGGCCCAAGCCAAAATGAAACAAGTCAAATATTCCACCTGACATCTTGGTGAAAACCACAGAACCACACAAGAAAGAAACAACAAATGAGACCAAAGTTTATTGATCCCGCAGAGAAACCAGACCTTTGTTACAGTCATGAATAAACTTAACTTTAACACTTAATATATTTACATAGTGCTGATGTTGTAATAAAATACAGAGCTTTATTAGTTTAATTTAAAGACATTTAAAACATACTGTATAAATATATTTTAGGGGCTGAGGGGACCAGTCAGAGTCCAGCAGCTGGACATCAGTGGGTGGACTGGTGGACTACTTCAGTGAAGAGTAGGCGACCTCTGGCCCCCACAGGTCTCCCAGGGGACGTGTGTCCACAAACACATGTGGTGGGGACGGACTCTCCCATGACCACATGAATAAATGGAGAGTCAGCAGTGTCCACATGAGGTCTGACAACTGGTCAGAGTTAGCAGCACCCTGACAGAAACTGTCTCAGGAAGCCGTGGTGTGAGACTTAAAAACAGGAACCAGAACCATAGACTTCCTTCTGTTCCCTTCCTTCATATCCATAGTGACATCAGCTCCATCTGATCAGACCACAGGTCAGTGCAGTCAGCAGGAGGAAGTTGCTGCTGTGGTTTTACATGCAGAGTTCAAAAGTTCAACTACTACTGAGTGTGGACCAGAGCTCAGAGTTAAACAGTGAATCACACTGAAAGTCAGAATGAAAGTTGATGTTTAAAATTTGGAGCCTTAGATAAGTCTGAAAGTTGTGTTGCTTCCCTGACAACTTTAGTTTCTATAGTTGTTGTCACGTTTGTCTCTAATGAGTCTATAAAGTCTCATTAACTGACTTTAAAATGAATTGAGAGTCTCATTTGCAGCACTCTGTCCCCAGTAAATGAACTATTTTCTTTCTGATAAGACTTTTTAAAGTTCCCTTTACTTTAAGGTTCCCTTTACTTTAAGGTTCCTTTCGCAGACGAGTGTGTGAAAGGGAACCTCCACAGACACAGCCTGAAGAAGCTACATGGAGTTTGGTAAATGTTAAATGGTAATGATTTTAATATAGAGCTTTTCTACCTATTTTTACTCAAAGCACTCTACAGTCACAGACACATCTACCCATTCAGTCAGACAAGCACACACACTGTGTTGCTCAAGGACACTTCAGCATGTGGCATGTTCTGGTGATAGAACCTCTAACCTTCTCTACCTATCGAGTCACAGCCGCCCAAAAAAAAAGAATAAGGATACCCTCTGTCAGTCAGTCCCTTTTAATAATGATGATTGATGACCCTGAACTTCCGGTGACCCCGGATGTACTGTATCCTATGTCTTGTGTCTTGAGGAAAGGGGGGGGGGGGGGGGGGGGGGTGCGGAAGGGGGGAAGTGCTGTTTTCCGGCCTGTCCCATTTTCCCACACACCCCCACACACCAACACACCCCCACACACACACACACCCACCCCCACACACACCCACCCCCACACACCCACACACACACCCCCACACACACGCACACACACACACACGCACACACACACACGCACCCACACACACACCCACGCCCACGCACCCCTCCATACTCCCCCGGAATAAGTCCAGGCATGTTGAACCATAAGTTTATGAGCATGCGCAGACGTGTTTCTATAGTCACGTGATGCCAACCGAGCCCTCCCATGTTCTGTGCGCGGTGAAAAGCTAACGTTAGTGAGATACTTTCAGTCAATGAGGTTGTTTCGCTGCTTCATGCTTCAGTCCGAGCCAGAATTAAAAAATAAAAATTGATGATTTGTTCGTTTTTAATATCAAGCCAATGTACAAGAAGCGAGTTTACCAGTTTACCACAGTTGGTGTCTTATGCGCTCGAAGAAGTTAGTTTAGCAATGTTGCTGTTAGCAAAAATACACGGTGAAAGCGAAAGTCTGCTGAGAAGGGGATTTTATTGTCGCACTTGTCTAGTATTGTCCGAGTTACTGTAAAACAAATACCATATAAACAAATACCAAATAGGCATTGCCTATGTCTGAATTGCATTGGTGAGTTTTGCACGTAGTAGATAGAGAATCATGGCAATTATCATTTCAAAACATGTGTTATAATTCAGACGTTTTAATCGTTCTCTATGGCAGTTTCTTCCACACGTTTTCGCACCTCCCCCCTCTCCCTCTCTTGCTCCCTCCCCTTCTCTTGGCTGTTCACCCCTATTCTTTCTTGCTCTCGCGGATCCCATCAGATCCCAACAGATCCCAACAAGCACCTCAGCTTCTTTTCTCTCCCAGAGAGATATCAATGCTCTTGCACATATAAACTCCGAGACATGCACTGGATGTTGAACAAGTTCTGAACAAGTCATCCTTGACCAACATGTGAAGAGGACAGGAGTCAAGGGAGGAACCTTTACAGCAACGCTAAAGTTTAAAAGAAAAAAAAATCATCTTTTCAATTTTCAACATTTTTAAAACTTGTCTGGAAACAACAACAACATGATGACCAGCAACGTTGGACCTACAGACAACTTGGATGTCGAGGTACTAATTTTCTTCTGTAATGAAATGTGCACTCAAGTCAAGTTAATTCAGGCAGTTTCAAGTAAATATTCTGTAGCTTATATTTTTATGCTACAACATCCTTATTTATTAGACTGTGATTGTATATGCTTATCGTTTAAGGCAAGAACACAAAATAATAAATATATGTCTGAAGTCCATATGTAATGCATTGTTATTAATAACATTTTTGTCTGTTACCTCAAGAACACAACAGCAAATCTGAATGAGAATACCAGTTTGATCCCAAATTCACAGCCTGTTGTCAAGGTTTGTTATATATGTTTTTGTTTCATAATAACATTTAACATTTACGAGCGACAGCTGCTGATGTTTCTGTTAGACCGTTTTGTGGATAGTATAAATATATTTAGTAATGCATACTAGGTGATATTGAACAGTTTAAACAAGGCATTGGTTTAGCAGAATAAAACTGAATTCAATAATCCTTGATCTGTTTCATGTTCCTAGAAAGAGGAGCCACATCCAACCCATACTGTCCAGTGGTGCTGGAGTGACAATAATCCTACAGCTACTACCTGCAACAAAGCACAAACTGTTGAAGACTTGCTGAAGCAAAGTTCACAGTTTAGAAACATTGCAGAGAAAAACAAAGCTAAAGAGCTTGTTGTAGTAAAAGATGGGAAGGCTATCAGTTCAAACTTTCCGTGTAGTTTAAGGAAAGTTAAACATCTGACTGTGAAGTATGTGAAAGCTGAAGGCAAGTCAAAGAAACCGGTTAATAGCTCTTTTAGGACAGGACCAGCTTCTGAGCTTGTGATGTTTCATGTGTGGGCAAGTGGAGGTACAAATGTTAAGAAAATCTTGAGAAATCCAGCACTAAAAACAGACGCAGAAATTCAGGAACTTACTGTTTATGCATTCAAAGGGGAAACCATAGAGCAAGCTCTGGAAAGCGATGGTCGCTTTCAGGACGCAATATTTCAAAAAAACTGTGCGCTGTCTAACGTGAGTACTAAGGTAACCACAGAGATGTCCAATCTGGTTGATGATCTTGATGATCAAACTTTCAAGATCGTACTGCTCAAAAAGTTGAGTTGACATCATCTGAGAAACATTATTATAGTCTAATAATATATTATTAAATGTTGACAGAGACTGACTAGTGATAATCTATCGGGAGATAATAAAATTAATACCGTGATCACATGAAGTGTTTGGGGGGTTTATTTTGACATTATACAACCATTTATTGATGACTGTGAGAAAATAAAGTCCTTTAAAACACAAAATTATTATTTTTCGTTTGAGGAAAACACAACAGAAGTTATTGTGAGCTGTTGCCTGTGATATAATACAAACGATTAAATGAAATGATCAGTTGTTTTAGTTACTTGTTACTTAGTCGTAGGTTGATCATAAACAGTCGCTAGGTAAACATGACTATATACATATTTCACACAGCTTTTCAATGATTAATTGTACGTCATTCTGCAGTAGTGTTTTGCCAAGACGCATCAAGAAATAAACCAGGACTCAATACTGGGTGGAAAGTATGGGGGGAAATGCATACAAGTAGGGACACATGGGAGCCGTTTGCCTATAAACAACCTTAACTGCATACATATTTCCTGGGCCATACAATCCCCCCTTTCACCTTCGTTACCCGGTGTGTGTGTAAGAGGAACAAGGGCTCTCGGATGGGGTGTAAAAGGTTAAGCTAGACTATGATACACTGAATTTCCTGAAAGATCTTTGTCTAGAACTGGACAAGATCATGTTATGACATGTTGAACAGCGGTTACCCTGCTCCGAAGGTAGTCTGCAAGGTTCTTTCTCGTGAAGTTTGCTGCTGCTGCTGGACTGAGCTCGTAACCTAAGATGAGGAACCAAAATGTCATCAGACAAAAATAAAAATGTGGGTGCATGCTTCTTTACCAAATGCATTTTTATCTCCAAGGTCACGCAATATAACCAACTCTTCAATCCTCACCGTTTTTCATTTTGTAGAGTTGAACGTTCGGAAAATAGCACTCAGGAAAATGGTCGCACCATCGGAGCACAACAAGGAGAACACGCCGAGGCGATCTGAGCAGAAAAAGCCTAAGGTCTCCACTTCTGGTGCTGATCAGGGCCGTAAGAGCTCCTCCTCGGCCGAGAAGAAGAAGAAGAAGGCCGCTATGCTATCACCGATCCTCCCGTCATCACCGCCTCCCCCTATTCGGCTTTGAGAAGCTGAACACCCCGGAGTTCCGGAAAGTCGGGCCATCTAATACCGGGCTGAATGTTTCTGACTCCTTGTCTGGTCTGCAGAATAATTGAACACAACGATCACATGGGCAATAATGCTGCGATTGATTACAACCTCTTTTGTACCAAAATGCCAGTGTGGTGCTGATCTGCTGTGATATCATGCGTCCTTCGAGCTTTGATAACGTCTTCACAATGGTATTTAAAAGTAACATTATTGACATTTTTTAGTTACCACTTCTCAAAAATTCCACAATATCAGTGTTTTCATTATATTTTAATGACACCCTGAGGAGCATTTCTGGAGTGATCATAATTCTTGTTGGATGAGGTTGGGTGCAAAGGCCTGCACAAAGGACTGATGAAGACGCTTTGGTCAGTGGGTCAGAGAGCAATGCGTGACTTTTTTTTTTTTTTATGATGCATGTTCACAATTTTCATGGGCAAACAGTGTGAGATACGCTCATACTCTATGTCTGATCATTTCCTGTATGGTTTCCTTTTGGTGCCATCTATTAAAAGTATTAGGGAGACACAAGTGAAACCTTTGCAACAAGTATGCAAGTACAGGATTATCAGAAAAATGTACTTTAAGAACCAAAATTACATGAAAATTACTCACTATTGTGCAGTGAAATTGTCCCTGTTACTATTATGCATTAATGTGTATGTTGGCGTCGATGTTTAAAGTTGTCTTATATGGAAATACTGAAGTACCCAAAACTTGCAAATATAAAAGAAATCGTGTCAAATGTTTTTTTTTTTTTTTTATTTTCAAAGTGGCAACAAAATCATTTGGTTGACTCTTTCCAGGTTGAAAAGCTACATGCGTCATGAGTTACAAACACCCAACATAAGCAGAACATACAATACATTATTTTCAGAAAATCCACTTTAAAGCGGGATTTCTCTATGTACAGTAACATTCACTTGGTTAAATAAATAAACCACAGTAATGAACCAAAGTAACACGCCTTCATTTGCACCGGTCTGTTTTTAAAGAAGGCGCATGTGGTACTTCCCCTAAGAAGAGACTCACATTATTCACTTGAATGAAAAAAAAAAAAATCTTTCCTGTAAAAAGTCTTAAGGAAACACAATCAACATGACCTTTTTAATAAGTTATTAACCATCTTTGTTTTCTGCTATTTGTCACTGGGATGTTGCCCGTGTGCTCAGAACAATTTGAACTCAGATTTGGTCAGCTACAGTTGTTGACTTTGTATGAACCATGTGCCACTGATACAGCGATAATGTTACAGCATTTCCTTGATATAAACACAGTATGTAACAAAATCCAGATATAATCCAAAATCATGGCCAAAAGCCTAAATAATAAAATATATACGTATATTTTCTCAAATATTTTAAATTTCTTGTGTTACAGAGACACTGAGGGATAAATATTCTGGGATATAATACAGTGATATAAAAATGTGGTCATGGCATTCTCACATGTACAGTATCAACATTACACATCAGAAAACTGTCAAACCATAGTAAAATAATCTAGCAATGTGCCACAGGACATGAAGAACACAAATTCTTCTCCACCAGTCTTGATGATCCTAACGTTTAAAGAGTTCAAAATATCTGTATTTCTATAAAACCATTTAAGTTAACTGTGTTTGTGTGCAATCTGCAGAAGTAGAACACTTAAAAAATGTGTTAAAATGTTTTAAGTGCTTTTAACCAAACTGTGTTATCATGATACACATATTCTTATCTAAAGGTTTCACTGGTAGTCAAAAGGAGTTATTGAGGGCAGCATGGTGAGCCTGTTTCTGTGTTTCAGACTTATTTTTCTACCTTCAAAAAAAAAATGTCGTAAGCTTTTCTCGCATCGCTTTTGCCAATCAAACCAAACGGATGCTGGTGTTGAATAAGTGAATGTATTATTACAAAGCATGAACATATTGAAAATGTTGTGTACACATTTGTACAGTGCCTTGCGAAAGTATTCGGCCCCCTTGAACTTTTCGACCTTTTGCCACATTTCAGGCTTCAAACATAAAGATATAAAACTGTAATTTTTGTGAAGAATCAACAACAAGTGGGACACAATCATGAAGTGGAACGGAATTTATTGGATATTTCAAACCTTTTTAACAAATAAAAAACTGAAAAATTGGGCGTGCAAAATTATTCAGCCCCCTTAAGTTAACCAATGTTGACCTAAATGACTAATGATGATAAATAGAATCCACCTGTGTGTAATCAAGTCTCCATATAAATGCACCTGCTCTGTGATAGTCTCAGAGGTCCGTTTAAAGCGCAGAGAGCATCATGAAGAACAAGGAACACACCAGGCAGGTCCGAGATACTGTTGTGGAGAAGTTTAAAGCCGGATTTGGATACAAAAAGATTTCCCAAGCTTTAAACATCAGTGAAATGCTTATGAATAAATATCATTTAATGGTAATCTCCAAGGGAATTCATTTGGTCAAAAACATTTTTATAGTCGGCTCGTCATTCTGACCCTATCAAGAAATCGCTCCCACGGTTGCCAGTGATGCAGGAAGACTGTGGCTTAACTGGACAAGTCTCACATGTCTAAGGAATGGGTGGACCAAAATTCAAGTTCCCAGCTCCATTATTTATTTATTTTTCAAGGAGCTATTCGTTAGAGATTCCTTCATTTTTCACAAATTTTATAGTTGAAAATAAAATAAAAGTCCTTCAATTTACCATGCATTGTTGTGTATGTATTCAAGTATATTTTATTGGGCATATTGAAATAGTGAGATATACCCGACGTGATGGTGTTAGTTATTATAACGTTAGCGTTCTAGGGTTAAAGCAGAAAAGTACTTAAACAATTTTTCAGTTTTTTATTTGTTAAAAAGGTTTGAAATATCCAATAAATTCCGTTCCACTTCATGATTGTGTCCCACTTGTTGTTGATTCTTCACAAAAATTACAGTTTTATATCTTTATGTTTGAAGCCTGAAATGTGGCAAAAGGTCGAAAAGTTCAAGGGGGCCGAATACTTTCGCAAGGCACTGTACAAATGTGTACACAACATTTTCAATATGTTCATGCTTTGTAATAATACATTCACTTATTCAACACCAGCATCCGTTTGGTTTGATTGGCAAAAGCGATGCGAGAAAAGCTTACGACATTTTTTTTTTGAAGGTAGAAAAATAAGTCTGAAACACAGAAACAGGCTCACCATGCTGCCCTCAATAACTCCTTTTGACTACCAGTGAAACCTTTAGATAAGAATATGTGTATCATGATAACACAGTTTGGTTAAAAGCACTTAAAACATTTTAACACATTTTTTAAGTGTTCTACTTCTGCAGATTGCACACAAACACAGTTAACTTAAATGGTTTTATAGAAATACAGATATTTTGAACTCTTTAAACGTTAGGATCATCAAGACTGGTGGAGAAGAATTTGTGTTCTTCATGTCCTGTGGCACATTGCTAGATTATTTTACTATGGTTTGACAGTTTTCTGATGTGTAATGTTGATACTGTACATGTGAGAATGCCATGACCACATTTTTATATCACTGTATTATATCCCAGAATATTTATCCCTCAGTGTCTCTGTAACACAAGAAATTTAAAATATTTGAGAAAATATACGTATATATTTTATTATTTAGGCTTTTGGCCATGATTTTGGATTATATCTGGATTTTGTTACATACTGTGTTTATATCAAGGAAATGCTGTAACATTATCGCTGTATCAGTGGCACATGGTTCATACAAAGTCAACAACTGTAGCTGACCAAATCTGAGTTCAAATTGTTCTGAGCACACGGGCAACATCCCAGTGACAAATAGCAGAAAACAAAGATGGTTAATAACTTATTAAAAAGGTCATGTTGATTGTGTTTCCTTAAGACTTTTTACAGGAAAGATTTTTTTTTTTTTCATTCAAGTGAATAATGTGAGTCTCTTCTTAGGGGAAGTACCACATGCGCCTTCTTTAAAAACAGACCGGTGCAAATGAAGGCGTGTTACTTTGGTTCATTACTGTGGTTTATTTATTTAACCAAGTGAATGTTACTGTACATAGAGAAATCCCGCTTTAAAGTGGATTTTCTGAAAATAATGTATTGTATGTTCTGCTTATGTTGGGTGTTTGTAACTCATGACGCATGTAGCTTTTCAACCTGGAAAGAGTCAACCAAATGATTTTGTTGCCACTTTGAAAATAAAAAAAAAAAAAAAACATTTGACACGATTTCTTTTATATTTGCAAGTTTTGGGTACTTCAGTATTTCCATATAAGACAACTTTAAACATCGACGCCAACATACACATTAATGCATAATAGTAACAGGGACAATTTCACTGCACAATAGTGAGTAATTTTCATGTAATTTTGGTTCTTAAAGTACATTTTTCTGATAATCCTGTACTTGCATACTTGTTGCAAAGGTTTCACTTGTGTCTCCCTAATACTTTTAATAGATGGCACCAAAAGGAAACCATACAGGAAATGATCAGACATAGAGTATGAGCGTATCTCACACTGTTTGCCCATGAAAATTGTGAACATGCATCATAAAAAAAAAAAAAAGTCACGCATTGCTCTCTGACCCACTGACCAAAGCGTCTTCATCAGTCCTTTGTGCAGGCCTTTGCACCCAACCTCATCCAACAAGAATTATGATCACTCCAGAAATGCTCCTCAGAGTGTCATTAAAATATAATGAAAACACTGATATTGTGGAATTTTTGAGAAGTGGTAACTAAAAAATGTCAATAATGTTACTTTTAAATACCATTGTGAAGACGTTATCAAAGCTCGAAGGACGCATGATATCACAGCAGATCAGCACCACACTGGCATTTTGGTACAAAAGAGGTTGTAATCAATCACAGCATTATTGCCCATGTGATCGTTGTGTTCAATTATTCTGCAGACCAGACAAGGAGTCAGAAACATTCAGCCCGGTATTAGATGGCCCGACTTTCCGGAACTCCGGGGTGTTCAGCTTCTCAAAGCCGAATAGGGGGAGGCGGTGATGACGGGAGGATCGGTGATAGCATAGCGGCCTTCTTCTTCTTCTTCTCGGCCGAGGAGGAGCTCTTACGGCCCTGATCAGCACCAGAAGTGGAGACCTTAGGCTTTTTCTGCTCAGATCGCCTCGGCGTGTTCTCCTTGTTGTGCTCCGATGGTGCGACCATTTTCCTGAGTGCTATTTTCCGAACGTTCAACTCTACAAAATGAAAAACGGTGAGGATTGAAGAGTTGGTTATATTGCGTGACCTTGGAGATAAAAATGCATTTGGTAAAGAAGCATGCACCCACATTTTTATTTTTGTCTGATGACATTTTGGTTCCTCATCTTAGGTTACGAGCTCAGTCCAGCAGCAGCAGCAAACTTCACGAGAAAGAACCTTGCAGACTACCTTCGGAGCAGGGTAACCGCTGTTCAACATGTCATAACATGATCTTGTCCAGTTCTAGACAAAGATCTTTCAGGAAATTCAGTGTATCATAGTCTAGCTTAACCTTTTACACCCCATCCGAGAGCCCTTGTTCCTCTTACACACACACCGGGTAACGAAGGTGAAAGGGGGGATTGTATGGCCCAGGAAATATGTATGCAGTTAAGGTTGTTTATAGGCAAACGGCTCCCATGTGTCCCTACTTGTATGCATTTCCCCCCATACTTTCCACCCAGTATTGAGTCCTGGTTTATTTCTTGATGCGTCTTGGCAAAACACTACTGCAGAATGACGTACAATTAATCATTGAAAAGCTGTGTGAAATATGTATATAGTCATGTTTACCTAGCGACTGTTTATGATCAACCTACGACTAAGTAACAAGTAACTAAAACAACTGATCATTTCATTTAATCGTTTGTATTATATCACAGGCAACAGCTCACAATAACTTCTGTTGTGTTTTCCTCAAACGAAAAATAATAATTTTGTGTTTTAAAGGACTTTATTTTCTCACAGTCATCAATAAATGGTTGTATAATGTCAAAATAAAACCCCCAAACACTTCATGTGATCACGGTATTAATTTTATTATCTCCCGATAGATTATCACTAGTCAGTCTCTGTCAACATTTAATAATATATTATTAGACTATAATAATGTTTCTCAGATGATGTCAACTCAACTTTTTGAGCAGTACGATCTTGAAAGTTTGATCATCAAGATCATCAACCAGATTGGACATCTCTGTGGTTACCTTAGTACTCACGTTAGACAGCGCACAGTTTTTTTGAAATATTGCGTCCTGAAAGCGACCATCGCTTTCCAGAGCTTGCTCTATGGTTTCCCCTTTGAATGCATAAACAGTAAGTTCCTGAATTTCTGCGTCTGTTTTTAGTGCTGGATTTCTCAAGATTTTCTTAACATTTGTACCTCCACTTGCCCACACATGAAACATCACAAGCTCAGAAGCTGGTCCTGTCCTAAAAGAGCTATTAACCGGTTTCTTTGACTTGCCTTCAGCTTTCACATACTTCACAGTCAGATGTTTAACTTTCCTTAAACTACACGGAAAGTTTGAACTGATAGCCTTCCCATCTTTTACTACAACAAGCTCTTTAGCTTTGTTTTTCTCTGCAATGTTTCTAAACTGTGAACTTTGCTTCAGCAAGTCTTCAACAGTTTGTGCTTTGTTGCAGGTAGTAGCTGTAGGATTATTGTCACTCCAGCACCACTGGACAGTATGGGTTGGATGTGGCTCCTCTTTCTAGGAACATGAAACAGATCAAGGATTATTGAATTCAGTTTTATTCTGCTAAACCAATGCCTTGTTTAAACTGTTCAATATCACCTAGTATGCATTACTAAATATATTTATACTATCCACAAAACGGTCTAACAGAAACATCAGCAGCTGTCGCTCGTAAATGTTAAATGTTATTATGAAACAAAAACATATATAACAAACCTTGACAACAGGCTGTGAATTTGGGATCAAACTGGTATTCTCATTCAGATTTGCTGTTGTGTTCTTGAGGTAACAGACAAAAATGTTATTAATAACAATGCATTACATATGGACTTCAGACATATATTTATTATTTTGTGTTCTTGCCTTAAACGATAAGCATATACAATCACAGTCTAATAAATAAGGATGTTGTAGCATAAAAATATAAGCTACAGAATATTTACTTGAAACTGCCTGAATTAACTTGACTTGAGTGCACATTTCATTACAGAAGAAAATTAGTACCTCGACATCCAAGTTGTCTGTAGGTCCAACGTTGCTGGTCATCATGTTGTTGTTGTTTCCAGACAAGTTTTAAAAATGTTGAAAATTGAAAAGATGATTTTTTTTTCTTTTAAACTTTAGCGTTGCTGTAAAGGTTCCTCCCTTGACTCCTGTCCTCTTCACATGTTGGTCAAGGATGACTTGTTCAGAACTTGTTCAACATCCAGTGCATGTCTCGGAGTTTATATGTGCAAGAGCATTGATATCTCTCTGGGAGAGAAAAGAAGCTGAGGTGCTTGTTGGGATCTCTTGGGATCTGATGGGATCCGCGAGAGCAAGAAAGAATAGGGGTGAACAGCCAAGAGAAGGGGAGGGAGCAAGAGAGGGAGAGGGGGGAGGTGCGAAAACGTGTGGAAGAAACTGCCATAGAGAACGATTAAAACGTCTGAATTATAACACATGTTTTGAAATGATAATTGCCATGATTCTCTATCTACTACGTGCAAAACTCACCAATGCAATTCAGACATAGGCAATGCCTATTTGGTATTTGTTTATATGGTATTTGTTTTACAGTAACTCGGACAATACTAGACAAGTGCGACAATAAAATCCCCTTCTCAGCAGACTTTCGCTTTCACCGTGTATTTTTGCTAACAGCAACATTGCTAAACTAACTTCTTCGAGCGCATAAGACACCAACTGTGGTAAACTGGTAAACTCGCTTCTTGTACATTGGCTTGATATTAAAAACGAACAAATCATCAATTTTTATTTTTTAATTCTGGCTCGGACTGAAGCATGAAGCAGCGAAACAACCTCATTGACTGAAAGTATCTCACTAACGTTAGCTTTTCACCGCGCACAGAACATGGGAGGGCTCGGTTGGCATCACGTGACTATAGAAACACGTCTGCGCATGCTCATAAACTTATGGTTCAACATGCCTGGACTTATTCCGGGGGAGTATGGAGGGGTGCGTGGGCGTGGGTGTGTGTGTGGGTGCGTGTGTGTGTGTGCGTGTGTGTGTGTGTGCGTGTGTGTGGGGGTGTGTGTGTGGGTGTGTGGGGGTGGGTGTGTGTGGGGGTGGGTGTGTGTGTGTGTGGGGGTGTGTTGGTGTGTGGGGGTGTGTGGGAAAATGGGACAGGCCGGAAAACAGCACTTCCCCCCTTCCGCACCCCCCCCCCTTTCCTCAAGACACAAGACATAGGATACAGTACATCCGGGGTCACCGGAAGTTCAGGGTCATCAATCATCATTATTAAAAGGGACTGACTGACAGAGGGTATCCTTATTCTTTTTTTTCGCCCAGTATCTGGAGCCAAACTCCTGGAGAGGGGCTCAACTCTTTCCTTTTCTGGAGTTGCCCATTATGAGGGGTGCTGTGCAGGTGTTGGGATATTCAAGAATTCCCAAATGGCTGCCTCCATGGTGGAGTTTTCCCAGAAGGTCATGGCCCAGTTCATGAGCAGCAACATAAAGTATAGAAGTAAAGTTTCATTTACATAATACTGAGCAGCTAAATAAGTGCACAGTGGGCACCATAAGTTGTGACTTGAGACACTACCACATGGCCGTCAAAAGACGAATATGGACCAGGGCCAGCCCACATAGGGCCGTAGGACCCTGACCTCATTCCACTAAACAGTTAAATTACTTAAAGAAACAAAACCTAAACAAAATGAACAAAAACTGAAAACAGGACTACTGGTCACCTACAACCCAAACTAAAATAATAAAGCCTACAAAGTTTTTAATACTTCATAGGAAAAGAAATAAACCACCAGCTTAAGGACAAAGAAACATGAGGTTAAAACACAACCTGGCCCCTGGTGGTGTCACAACATGCAGAGAGAGAGAAGAGAGAGACCCCCACACCGCTCCTCTCCCCTCCTTATATAGGCTCCTCCCCCTACCTGAGCACAAATGAGGTTCAGGTATTGTTTACAGTTGATGAACACACAATAGTTTGTTGGGTTTTTGCTGAGTCAAGCATTTTAGAAAAATACTGTTGAACATTTTAGGAGCAATTCCATCCAATAATATTCATTCCATTCTTTTAGTAGAAATAGAAGATCATCAGATTACATTACAATAAGTATTAGAATTGAATTTGTAGGGCGGCACAGTGGTGTGGTGGTTAGCACTGATGCCTCCCAGCCAGAAGGTTCTGGGTTCTAATCCAGGCCCACTGGTTCCTTTCTGTGTGTAGTCTGCATGTTCTCCCTGTGTCTGCGTGGGTTCTCTCCAGGTTCTCCAGCTTCCTCCCACCGTCCAAAGACATGCTGGTTAGGTTCATTGGTGATTCTAAACTGGCCGTAGCTGTGAGTGTCTCTCTGTGTTAGCCCTGTGATAGACTGGAGACCTGTCCAGGGTGGACCCCCCCTCTAGACCAATGACAGCTGGACAAGAGGTTACAGAAGATGAATGAATGAATGAATGAATTGAATTAGTTACAGTAGTAATTGTTTGGACAAATATCTCCTTTTCTGCTCAGAAAGCCAAAATCATTAAGTCCATCTTCACGTTTAGTTTCCACTCATTCATTTCCAGTAATAGGTATTCAGTAAGAGACATAGCATCCAGATGGACTGTGGACACTGTGTGTACATACATGGTCTAACAATCAGAGTGGCATTTATGGCTTTGTGGAAACCTGAGGGAAAGTGGACAGATGACATGTAGCTCAGTTGAGTTCTGATTAGAGCTCTCTCTTCTCTCTGACCATCATCTTCATCACTTCCCTCAGAATGACACAAGCAAACAACAGAGAGAAGAATTGTAATGTGACTGTTAGAGGAAGCAACAGAGGTAGAGTGGTCTGATATTGTAGTTGTGTCTCACCTGTGGCACTGTGACAGGTTCTGCTCTGGTTCCAGCTCATCTCTTTGGGTGGCATCTTCACTTTCCTGAGAGGAACACAAGTCCATCATTTGTTGAAGAAATCAAAGAATTAGAGATGGAATTGAAGCCATCTAACAGTGACCTAATTGATGGAATGGATATTGGACTGATGGCAGCGAGCCACTATGGGCGGTAGAAGAGAAGCAGAGCTGACGTGAAGACATCTGTCAACTGTCCATCTCTCTGTCCATCTCTAAAAAGAATGATGGAGGGACACAGAGAATGGCAGTAGTTTAGTTTGACAGTGTGTGTGAGAGAGGGGAGCTTGTCTAATAATCCTGTCATTTCTTCTCACTGACTGTGGTACTGTGAGAGGTCCTGCTCTCTGCTCTTCTCTCTGGGTATCATCTTCATCACTTTCCTTCAAATGCTATATCAAATGCTGGGACATGAACCTGGTGGTAACAGTTACCTGACGTCCCATCTCTCTGATATAGACCATGAAGAGATATGTAGTTTATCCTCCAGAAGATATTCTGCCCATTGTTCTTTTCAGCCTATGATGCAGGACACTCCCATCCGTGCCCATCTCTCCGAAGGGGGGACTACAACACACCAGGTTTGCTCAGCCCCCGCCTTTCCACCAGAGATAACTGTTGCACGTGATGCATCTGCCCGGACACCACAGTGTCCCCGCTTTGAAGTGCTTGAGTTCCTTGCTCAGGACATTGAACATTTTGATCCAGACAGCGGTGATCATAATGTTGACAATTACGTTAGGGATTTAGACCATGCCCTAATTGATTTGCCCCATGCAACCCAAAGGGAGAGAGTTAAACTTGTATGGAAAACAAGCTCTACAGCTGTCCATGAGTTTATCCAGTCACAACCTCCCTCAGTCAGAGATGACTACTCAGAGCTCCGTCAAGCACTGCTAGAAGAATTCTCTTCTACTGCTGATGAGATCGGCTCAATGGTTGCAGCCCTCCAAATTAAACATACCCGTCATGAGCATCCCAGAGATTACTACAAACGTTTGAGACATGTGTACTTTCAGGACAAGAATGTACCAGGCTTAGAAGAAAACTCCACCTTCAAGTCCTTATTCTTGCAGAACCTTCACCCATGTGTATGCACTCACGTTGTACTCATGACACGCCAAGGTGACCCCTCCATGCAGGACATCAGGAAGATGACACAGGTGGCTTGGGAAACTGTTGTCACTTCCAAAGCAAGAGGGAAGACTGTTGAGCCCTCCAGCTCAACCACCAAGGCATCATCCCAGTCTACCACCTTAAAACATCACCCTCACAACAGACCAAAGGGGGGTGATAAAGGGCCACACAGGGACACTGAGCGTAGCCGCCATGTCCGCCAGCTTCCCCGAGATAGACATTCACACAGTCGGAGCTGTAGAAAGCCTTATTCTGAAATTATGGCCCAGCAGGATGATCAGCCAATAGACTGCTCAGATGATGATCACAGCATCTCTGAGTGCAGCTTAGATGATCATAATTCAGCAGACAGTGACAACGCCTCTTGTTTTTTCAGTTATGTGTGTTTGTTCAGTTATTTCTCATCATTTTCTGTATAACTGAACATGTTGAGTCAGATAACAGGAACACTTCTAACAGATAATCATTTCTCTCAGTTATTAGAAACTAAAGCTGAACACCAGAACCTTCATGAAGATAGACTTGGATTGTTTCACTAGTCTACCTAAGTCTGTTTCTATTTCCTGGAGATTTGTACGTATGGAATTTATTTTGCTAATACTATTGTATTTCATTTTTATTTTATTTTACTAACCGTCTTACACCTATTCTTCTTTTTACTGGTGGTTTTCAGGTTTACGATGTTTCTTATGTGGAGCTGAGGCTCTGTGACCAAACATTTACCCTGAGGATCAATAAAGTTCTGAGATCTAGATCTAAGTCTAATAAAGTGGTCATTTCACTCCTAACAGATCTATTATTCACCTTAAACAGTGAAGTTAATGAAGCTCCATGTGATCAGGTTTATTACTGATGTTTGTTCAGAAGGAGCTGATTGGAGCTTAAAGCTTTCACGGCTCAAAGAACCAGTAACAGACTGAAGGAGCTGCAGTCAGTGTCTGATTGACTTTACACACAGCACTCAGCTGTAATACTCAGGATCACCAGGAGATGGCAGCAGACTCCACCTGTGATTAAAGGACACTTCTTGGTTCACTGTTTAAAGAGGCCAGAGTCTGAGCATGAGAGCAGATCCAGAATCCAGTCTGAGTCTCACATTCAGGAGTTTGTAGTTCATCAGAGATCAAATCACTTCTCACTCTGTCAGCTCTACTGTCTCAGTGTCCAGAGAGGAGACACGAGTCAAACACAGGACACTCTGACACTGAGGGAGGAGGAGCAAACAGAGAGCGTCCAACACGTACACACTGAGGAGGACAAAGAGACACGAGGACAAAGACACAGGCTTAAAACAGGAAATGACTTCAGAAACACCCTGTGACAGCAGCACTATGGGCGTCTACCGGGGGAGGAGCTTTAACATGAGAAGCTTCATAAGTCAAACCTGGATCACTTACTGGGACCATGGACAGGTTTCTATGTCTCTCTGCTTCATTTAATGACGTTAACTGTCCTAAAGTAGAATAACGACTACGACAGGTCCTTCATCGTCCATCATGTCTGATCAGTCTTCAAGAGGAGTGTCAGCATCTAGTTTGAAGGTCTTTCATTTAATCTGAGTTTAACACACACAAAGCACGAGGACATCGTTAACGTCCAGGTGTCTCTAAGCAGACAGGACCAGAGTCACATGACCTTCACACTAATGTCCTCAGTGTTCTTAACTGATGCTTTTAGTTTGTTTAGCTTCAGTGTTGATGTCAGAATCAGAACTCTGTGGAGGACGGGAGCAAACATTTATTTAGAACAACTGTTGTTCAAACAGCTGCAGAAATACACAAGGAAGATTGATTTAGATTCACAGGGACACAGATCTAAAGCTCTTCTCTGCAGAGTGGCCAGCAGCTAAATGATGCTCCAGCTATTTCTGTCTGCAGCTGTGGTTTGAGGTGTGTGTCAGTGTGTGTCAGTGTGTGTCAGTGTGTATCAGTGTGTATCAGTGTGTGTCAGTGTGTGTCAGTGTGTATCAGTGTGTATCAGTGTGTATCAGTGTATATCAGTGTGTGTCTCAGTGTGTATCAGTGTGCATCGGTCAGCCATAACCAAAATGGAACAAGTCAAATTTTCCATCTGACACTTTGGTTAAAACCACAGAACCACACGAGAACAAAACAACAAATGAGACCAACGTTTATTTTTGACAATAAGTAGATAATGAAGCACTGAAAGAGTGCACAACTATGACATACCTCAACCAGCCACAACATTATGACCAGGACAGGAGACAGTTCAGTGTTCTGCTGGGAAACTTCTGGACCTGGCATTCATTGGTGTGGATGTTACTTAGACATGTAGCACCCACCTAGACCAGACCAGGCACCCCCACCCCATAGCAATGACACTCCTTGATGGCAGCAGCCATCCCCAGCAGGATGCAGCCTGACACAGACACACACACAAAAACACTTTAGGAACAACTAAAAAAAAACATGAAGAACAGCACAAGGTGTTGACCTGGCCTCCAAATTCACTAGATCCCAAACTGATCAAGTATCTGTGGGATGATCCACAGAGGACCCTCCCCCCTCCCCCACTAACAACAGGACACCTTCAGAAGGCCCATGTCCATTCTCTGATGAGTCACCTACACAATATTCGGACATAGGTTATAATGATATGGATGATCACTGTATGTATTCACATACTACTGCAGTAAAACACATGTTCATAATAAGCTGTTAATCTGTATGAGTCTGGTTCAGTACACAGGACTTGTGTACCTGTTGGTACAGTCACATTTATCCACACATTCAACACTGGGAGCTACTTGGACTTCAGTGTCTTGCTGCCTGACAAGACCACCCTACCTACTGAGACCCTTAGACGTGGTCTGAGAGGCTGAGGGGACCAGTCAGAGTCCAGCAGCTGGACATCAGTGGGTGGACTCTTGGACTACTTCAGTGAAGAGTAGACGACCTCTGGCTCTGGTGGAACCTCTGAACACAGACACACACAGTTCAGAGTAAATCAAACACTGTTGTTAGATCACAGGGTTTCTACCAGAGATTCAACATACACCTCAGATCAGAATTCAGGAAGCAGTTAGATGCACTAAGGCAGTGTCGCAGGCTAAGCAGGGTCAGTGGGTGAACTGGGAGAGTGTGGAGAAAAGGAAGTTGAAGTGGAGAGAGCTTTGGAGCATGGAGGCTAGCAGGATTAGATTTATGTTAGGGGCTACTTATGATGTGCTGCCAACTCCCCAGAACCTAAACCAGTGGGTAGGTGAGGATAATGCCTGTCCACTGTGCACTTGTGTCTGCACGCTTAGACATATTCTGACAGGTTGTAAGGTTAGTCTTTCCCAAGGACGTTTTACCTGGTGTCACAATCAGGTACTGAAATGTTTAGCAGCTGCAATTGAGGAAAAACGGGTGAATGTAAATTCCACGGCCATTAACAGAGAGGACAGATGTATTAAGTTTGTACGGGAGGGAGAAAAGGCTAGACCAGCAGGCATCAGGCATAACACGGGACAGCTAAGAGTAGGAGGAGCCTGGGAGATGAAGGCGGACTTAAATGGACAACTGGTTATTCCAACCGAGATAGCTAGCACTCGACTACGGGCAGATCTGCTGTTGTGGTCTGAGCCAGAGAAAGTAGTCTATTTCATAGAGCTGACTGTTCCGTGGGAAGATAGAGTTGAGGAGGCTAACGAGCGTAAGAGAGCTAAGTATGCAGAGTTAGCAGCAGATGCAGAGCAGAATGGATGGAAGGCTTATGTCCGCCCGGTAGAAGTGGGCTGCCGTGGATTTGTGGCGATTGCTCTTCTGAGTGAGCTGGGTATACGGGGGAAAAGCCAGAGGACTGCGGTATGTAACATGTCCCTGGCAGCAGAGAGAGCGAGTGAGTGGCTATGGACACGTAGGAAGCATGCTAGCTGGGGAACTAGCTAAAGGTAAGGATGGCTGCGTGACTTTAGTATTTGTAAATTATGATAGATTTGTTTGTTTGGGTCATGGTTCATAAAAGGACTAGGCTAATGATTGAAATTTTAGTTGTTGATAGTCACTGAATGGTGAGATAAACAGGGTTGTGCAGTGGCAGCGTGGAGGGGGGTGACTCCAGGACGCTGGAAGTCACTGTTAAGCCTTCTTGAGGTGTCGTGGGCCTAACTTAACGAAACATCGGTGAAGGAAGGTGCCCACTTGAAAACCCCAATGACATGCTGCATACTGCTGTTGACTAGGCCAGGTTCCTGATGTCTTCATGTTGGTTGGTAGCGATATTTCTTTGGTTAGCTGCTAAGTGGGCCAAACAAGTTGGCAGCAACTTAGTTTATTTAGATTGTAGGTTAAGTGTCATATTATATTGCTGTAGGTTTGTTAGGGTTTCTCAGTTGAACAGGGCCTCTAAATGTGTTTTGCCCTGGATCTTGGCACAAGGGATTATAACATCTTATCCTGTGTATTAATGAATTCAGACCTGAACAGCTGCAACACAGACTCACAATCATGATGCTTCCATAGAGACACTCTCTTCAACCGTCTGTGTGAACCGTCCAAGTGTTTGTCTACTATGAGTGGGTCACCCTGGACATCACAGTGACATTTGTTCTCCCTTACAGATTGGGTGGGAGCCGTAAACTGAATATCTTTGCATGAGGTCAGACAACTGGTCAGAGCTTCTAGCACCCTGACAGAAAAGCTGTGAGACTTAGAAACAGCAACTGTCTACAATGAAGAGTCAACAAGACGCCAAACTGAACATGTTTCACCACGAGGAAACAGTTTTGAAAGTTGTCAATGTTTTGAAAGTCTTTACACTTGACAAACACAAAAAAATGTGTTTAAAGCCACCATCTTGTTTTAGTTTTGGAGCCAGAAGTCAGTCAGTCCAGACATGTCAGTAAAGAATGTGACTCCAACACCTTTGTTGAAACTGGTTCAGATTTGTGCTACATTTGGATGGAGACCTGCTGCCAGAGACAGTTTATGTTTAGTGTTTAGTTTATTACTCTAATGACATTAACCTTCATGTAAAGACAAGTCTCATATCACAACTCTTTTTACAGCTCAGAACTTGAGTCAAGATGTGCTTAGCTTAGCTTAGCTTAGCTTAGTGACTGGAATCTCTGTCCTCAGTTGAAAGTAAAGAGCAGCTGTACCTCTGGTCCTTTTTGGTCTGATGTCTATTTGTCCATACATGATGTTCTCTGTCCTCACTGCTGAGTAGACTGCAGCTGGATCACTGTCTGGAAAATACAATGGATACACATCACATTACTGCAGCTACTGCAGCTAATAGCAGTACTGTATATTTACTACGTGTAGTACTGTAGCACATACAGTAAAGAGAATAATAAGAGTAATTATGTCATTCATTTGCATGTTGTCTTTCAAGAGGAAAGAAGACAGAGCTGCTTCATTCCTCTTCACAGTCCACGTCATCAAATCATAAATAGACGCTATCACAGTCTAAATTAGGGTTTAATATTTTTCCCGAAAATTAGATGAATCGGATCCCGGGAAAAGACGACCCATTTCCCGGGAATCCCGGGAAACAGCTGTTTTTTGTTGTTGTTGTTTTTGCCCAAGTAATGTATCGATATCATTCAAATATGCGTTCCCAGCATGTTTTATATTATTTGTAACATTATTAGGGCAAGAAACACAGTTTATGTCCATATCAACAAAGTTTGCAATGATCAATTCTGCTGCGTGATCAAGTGAGCTGCGTGCGTGACAGCCTATCTGCCAAAAAGCAGCTACCGTATTGGTGTAGAACGATCACATGACCAACCGTGCCACCACTTGCGACCAAGATCTTATTACGCTCTGAAGAAACTAGTTCTGCATAAAACATAGACTCATCGGCAATCGACTGGAATTTTTGCGACGAACTTTTTATGGGCAGCTTAGCACGACTCGTTCTGTTTTATGAACTAAAGATTGTGTAGATGCCAGACTGTGGAGCGGGATGAAACGAAAACAGGGTTCACCTTACGGCCTAACAAAGCTGGCGGCAGACATCATTAGGAGGTTGGTAGCCTACTGCTGCAAATGACGTTTGCTGCCGCTAGGGTGCGTGGATTTCTAGGCTATAGCCTACTGCTGCACTGAATTCAACGTTAACGTAACACAACAATAGAAGCGCACGTGTAACAAAAAATAAATATATATTTCCCGTTTCCCGTCATAACCTTTCCCGGGAATCGGGAAATAGTCTTGATCAGATTTCCCGGGATTAAACCCTAGTCTAAATCAGACCATGCTATAGTGAAGTGGTGTAGTCACACCATCACACTCAGCCACAGTTCACTGGAAACTCACTGGTGTGGTTTTACATGTAGAGTCTGATGTTTCACACAGAGATCAGACAGTCCATCTGATCTGAGCTAAAGTCTTGTTGTCTAGAAACAAACTAACAAACGATGTCAATCAAAAATCAACCAGTAGATGATCAGGTGTTTCAGGTCAGTGGTTATTAAACAGCTGACTCTAGCTGGGTTTAACTGAGCTCAGACTGAAGACTAAAGCTGTACCTCTGGTCTTTGACTTGTCTTTCTTGTCTCTGATGAATATTTGTCCATAAGTGACGTCTTGTGGTGTCGTCACTGCTGAGTAGACTGCAGCTGGATCATTGTCTGGAAAATACAATGGATACACATCACATTATATGATTGGTCAATATTATTGGGACTAGAAACAGAGACCAGTTAGATTCAGGAACCAAACTCTTTCCTTCAGATTCATCTGAGATCTTTCCAGAGATCTATTAACTCTGCTCCACCACTGACGTCTAGACTCCTTCCTCCATTTGGTGTCTAATCACTTCTTCTTTTTTATTTTAGCTCAGAACCTTATTAAACTACAGACACTACAACTGATTACAGGACTGTTAGTATATTTAGTGCAGTAGTTTAATTGTAGGAGACACATCTGTTTGTCTGTTTTTCATGGGTCACGTCAGGTCTCCACAGGTGGCAGTATAGCGTTTTCTTTATAAGCAGGGGTGCAGGTAATCGAGGGGGCATGGGTTGGACGATCATGCAGGTTTTACCGCTTGCATGGCTCACTCACCTCAGTTTTCTTTTGCTTTCCAATAGCATCACATCTTCACACTATCTGTTCTTCTTTGCATCAGTATAAATATGTTTTTGATGTAACTTTGATCATTAAATGGGAACATCACCCAAACGCAAACAAACGTATGGAGAGTCATTAAGAGCGCGTCAAAAAGAGTCTCCCACACCCATGCACGGGTGACTGCAGGAGGACAGGATAGTCGCTATATTAATATTTCATTATTTCTATGTAAAATTAGATTACATTAATTCTTCAGTTTTTTTCTCTTCTTGACACCTCTGGTGGAAATGTTTGTGAAACAGAGAGGCGGACGACCACAAACAGTTTGCTGCTATTTCTACAAATGGACACATTTGACAACAAGCTACAAAAGTCACACATGTACACACTAAGAGCAGCCAAAGGAGACCACACTTTACTGAGAAGTGACACTATCACACCATCTGATCAGACCACAGTTCAGTGCAGTCAGCAGGAGGAAGTTGCTGCTGTGGTTTTACATGCAGAGTTCTAAAGTTCTACATTAATAATTGGATCAAGAGACAGTTTGAGAGGCTGAAAACTCCCAGCAGAGGATCTCTGTTCTCATCAGTCTGTCTCTTTATTCTCTGGAATCAGCTCCAGACTGAAAGCTCAGTAACTATTGGATGGATTGTCACAACAGAAACAGATTCGGGATCAGTTGGAAGAATATGATTCAACTTTCAAATGTCATGACATAACATCAGCCTCATGCTAGGAAATGTTAGCATGCTACTAAGAATGTGAACATGATGAAGATCATCAGCATGTTAGCATTTGGTGTTAGCATTAGGTGTTAGCATTCATCTTGGACTAAAGCTGTAGTAGTGAACCATGGTGGAGAGAAAGAAGAGCAGCTGTACCTCTGGTCTCTGACTTGTCTTTCTTGTCTCTGATGAATATTTGTCCATAAGTGACGTCTTGTGGTGTCCTCACTGCTGAGTAGACTGCAGCTGGATCACTGTCTGGAAAATACAATGGATACACATGACATTACTGCAGCTACTGCAGCTGATAGCAGTACTGCTGCTGCAGGGAGTACTACGACACTCACACCATCTCTACTCACTAGAAGACTTTATTAAAAAGAAATCTGAATCTGTTTATATGTGAGGAAGGTAAAAAGTTGAGGTCACAAGAAAATTAAACTGAAAGAACAGAGAATAATACTGAAGAAAGTTCATTTAATATAATAATCACATTAATTATCATTGATTAATGTATGGTCCTGTAGTGAACCATGAGCAGGTCCATGTTTAGATCAGAATCAGGAAACAGAGCTGTTAGCTTCTGTTAACAGACTCACCACAGGAACAGAGAACAAACCTCCCTGACAACAGACTGAAACCTCATTCACCAAAGAATAAATACTTATATACTTTTAGACTAAACTGTCTATAAGCAGCATCACTTTCTGCATCACTGACGATGTCCTCATAACCACAGTATTATCTGTGTGTTCATCATTAACCTCCTAGCATCTCTTTTGTCAAGATAACAGAATTCATTCTTACCAAAGTGGGGTCACTAAACTGAACAGACAATGTCCTCACAAAGACATGAAAACAGAATAATAATAATAATAATAATAACAACTCTACCTCTGCTCTGTCTGATTGGCTGTTTCTTGTTCCGTGATATTTTGACGTCACTGTACGTGATGTTTCCTCCATCAGCTGAAATGAACCAAAATGAACAACAATGTAATTTAAACAAAATCCAAACATTTAAAATCCAGAAGTCTGTGTCTCACCTTCAGGTTTCCTATGAACACATCGTCTCACCAGGAGAACCAGAAGAACCAGAAGAACCAGAGAACAGAGAGAAGAAAGAGACAACAACACAGGGTGGAGAGGAGAGGAACCAGGAGGTGCAGTGATGTTTGTCTCTAGAATGAAGCAAAGCTAATAATGAACTGATTGTCTCATTGTGAATGTTGAAAGCTGCTGAAGAATCATCTCTGACCTCCTCACCTGTGACAGTGATCCAGCTGGATGGAGACTCTCCATGACCCCTGATGTGACACTTGTAGAGGCCTTCATCAGACCTGGTAACATGGTGGATGGTCATGTGACCTGTAGACTCAGTCCTGATCAAGGAGCCATCTTTATAGAAAGCAGCTGAGAGGATGGAGGGAGTGGTCTCTGTTTTACAGAGCAGAGTGACGTCATCTCCCTCCATCACAGGGAGGACAGGACTCTGCAGGATCACTGGTCCACCTCAACACAGAGACAAACTACAGCATTTCATCCATTTCCACACAGCTTCATCAATACTAACTCCACAGTCTGAGCTTACCAGAGACAGTGAGGTTGATGCTGTTACTGGTTGCTCCCTCTCTGGACTCACACCAGTAAACTCCACTGTCCCTGGTGGAAGCACCACTGATGGTACAGGAAGAACCAGCTGGTTTTCCCCACCCAGCTCCACACTGAGTCCTCTGTCCTGTGGTGGTGTTTCTCTGTCCTGTGGTGGTGTTTCTCCACAGAGTCCATCCAGCAGAGCTGTCGTCCTCCTCACAGCTCAGAGACACAAAGTCTCTTTTAAAGACCTGAGAGCTGCTGGGACTCACAGTCAGACGAGCTGGGAGGGTTCAGATGAAACAACATGATTCATTTAATGTCTTTTCTCTGAGAGATGTTGACTGAAAGCTTTGACTCTACTGAGTAATACTGATGAGGATTGAACAGGTTTAAAGTGAATGAAGACGTTGACTAACCTTGGTTTGTTGTGCTGAACAGCAGAGAGCTCAGAACTAAAGAGAAATGACACTCAGGTTAGTTTGAGTTCAACTAAATCATCAAGAAGAGTTTCATTCATCTCTGGTTCCTCTAAGATCTCTGGTGGATGTACGACTACTAATATAAAACTGAGACGATGGAGGATTTCTTCTCTTATCTTTCTAATGTCCTCATGATGTTAAAGTTCATTTTAATGAAATCTAGACACTGTAGGTTTAGTAAAACACTATGACTAGAAACTTCAGATGACGTTTGTCTTTAAACATCAGCTTCCATCAGTTTTCATGTCTCCTTCATCAGTTATCAACAGTCAAAGATTGTGGACTTACAGAGCAGACGCTGTAGAGACGTTTCCTTCATTGTCCTTCTCACTCGTCTGACCTTTTTTCATCTTTTCTCAGTGACACCAAGTAAAGCCCGCCCTCTTCCTCATATATGAGCCTCTGGTTTTCTCTATGGTAGGAAGACTTGTATTTAAAGAAACAAATGATACAAGTGTTTCATAACTTTGACAACAAACACATTATTTGACAGTTTCTTTACACTGTAAATCAGTCTGTTGATGAAAACTAATGAACAAGACAATAAGGGAATAAAATGACTTAAATGATTAATTGTGCCTAATATCCAAACATGTAACCATTGATTCAACCTGATTACAGACTTTAAACTACCATCTCTAACCCTGTTATTTAAAGTCACTGCATCGACATGTCTCAGTTCATTCACAAACATAAAACCATCTGAACAATTAGGTCAAATACACTAAATGTTCCTCAATGGACAGCCAGGTGGCAGACTGATAACATGAGGTGTTGACCAGCAGAGGGAGGTGTACATCACCTTTACAGGATCCTGAGATGGTCTACTATGATTCTGAAAAAGAACTGATTTATGGAAACAAAGATTCTCCTCTTAATGTCAACTTGAAGTTACTGGGATAATTAAATTATTATATAATTATTAATTTATCCCAGTAACAGGCCAAGTAAGGAAATGCAGTCCATATATATCTGGATTTCCTTACTTGGCCTGTTGCCACCCCTGCCCACCCCTTAATTGAATGTTTTTGTTTGTTTGTTTTTTTAAAAACAAAAAAAAAAAACAATCTTATATACATGTTTAAAACAGACCTAGATTTTTACAGTTCAGAAGCTTCTTTGTTATCAGTTAACATATAATTATTGTCAATAATGCAGTTATACATTTTCAATAGAATATTATTTATTTGTCATCAACAGATTGTCATGATTGTAACATTCCTCTCAGTGGAGGTTTTATTTTGAAGGGCTGTTTGTGCATGTGTTTACTGTAATGCTTTGAATAGACAACTCTCAGAAGTGGAGGCTGGCTTTACCTCAGTCACTGTCAGAGGTGTATAGTAACAAAGTAGATGTACTTCGTTACACTACTTAAGTAGTTTTTTTTTGAGTATCTGTACTTTACTTGAGTTTTTTTTTTAATCAGGACTTTTCGTCTTACTCTACTACATATAAAAGTTAAAATATATACTTTTACTCTGTCACTGATGTTTGCCACCTCGTTACTTGTTACAAATTAAAATAGAAATATAATTACTCATCGAAGGATTATTGGAATGGGCGTGTCCGAGAGGAACAACGTACGGTACTCTCACGAGGTTTAGAGGTAAGGGCGGGATGCGCGG
Organism: Chelon labrosus; assembly: GCF_963514085.1. Taxonomy (NCBI): domain Eukaryota; kingdom Metazoa; phylum Chordata; class Actinopteri; order Mugiliformes; family Mugilidae; genus Chelon; species Chelon labrosus. Next base: position 38,122,107 of record NC_140337.1, on the reverse strand, counting down.
TAAAGGTGTGCAATACCACTAGATTTGGTATCAATCCGATACCAAGTAAATACAGGGCCAGTATCGCCGATACCAATATCGATACTTTTTAATAACTAAGGTGGATGTATTATCAGTCTGAATGAATTTTCATGCCATTTTAAGTGTTTTAGTGATTTTGCCTTTTGGATTATTAACCAGTTAAAATCCAGTACAGAATTTGGGCAAAGTTTATAAGTAAATAGAAAATACTTTATTATCACAGTAAAAGTTTTTGTTCAGAAACAACACAAACATCACTTGAGGCAGAGTGTTCAGAAACTACAATACAGTTATAAAACTAAATCTCTCCCTTCATTGAACTTCTTTCTGGATTTTTTTTCTTAAATAAACAAAGTTTACAAAACAAAACTTACCACTCCACAACAAATCTATCTAATAATGCAAGGAACGTCTGTCTGTGTGTCACTCTGTTTGTCTGTTCCACGCATAACTCTCGAACCACTTATCCGATCCACCTCAAATTTGCTATGTATCTTCCAAATGGTTCGCGAAGTTTCGTGGTTTTTGGACCATAAACACTAAAGATATCGTTAAAACAAGCATTTACTCATTTACCGCGTTCTTCTGCTCCGTCTGACTGTAGCCACTCCCCCTGTCACTGTTGCCTAGAGACAGACACCACACACAGCGCTGCTCACATAACCCGCGCCTTTTAAAAATTTACTCCTCAAAAAACGTTCTTCATCCCCAATCATCTTCTGAGACTGATACGGTATGGGACATTATGTTATGAGAGGAAGAGGCGGAGCATGCGCACAAATCTTGAGCACTGTTTACAAATCGGCTTTAGAAGAAACCAAACTCAAGGAGAAATGATATTTTGCCCTGGTAACCCTAATAGGCTCAATATGTTCTCCAGCAGGAAAACTAGCATGTAGTCCGCCATCTATCTATAAATCAAGAAGCGTCTGTGTGTGTGTGTGTGTGTGTGTCTGTGTCTGTGTCTGTAGTACGCATATCTCGCGAACCGTTGGCCCGATTGATTTGAAACTGGGCAGGTGTCTCGCTACGGGCACGAAGATGTGCATTGCTAAGTTTGACGTTGTTTGGGTAAGAAATGTAAAATATATCGGTAAAATAGGTTTTCTCCGCTCTAATATTTCCACTAATCCTCATACACAGCACCTGTAGGCTCCCACTATAGGAATACATACTTCCGACGGGCACTGCACTAGTATTATAAATGTTAGGTGTTTAGTGTTTAGGAAGTACAATACAATACAAAAATAAGACAACATTTCTCCCCTTTAGTGCACTTTTTTCTTCCTTTCAGGGGTCTGTGGGCAGGTGAGTTGGTCTTTAATAAAACGAGAGAAACTGAAACGTAAGTATCGATCTCATTACATTGGTATCGATCAATCTCGATACCAATGTTGGTACTGATTTGGATCGATCCGCCCACCACTAATGCGCGAGGCTGCGAACATTAACATGGCTACCTCCGCAGTAACGCTGATGAGGAAGACACGGAAGATGTTACCACACTGACAGCATCTCCTTCGGTAGAAGATGACAGTCACCCGTGACGAGGAGATAGGAGGAACTTTTTTGTGTTCTAAGGCAGACACGAGACACTTGATTCCCTCACTCTACAAGTGTTTTTTTGTTTTTGTTTTATCATACCATCTATTTCATTCACCTGAAAGTGAAATAAAGAGAACAAGGGGAACCATTTTTGGTCGTTTTGCTTCTTTTTATGCGTGCTATAAAAATACTTTGTACTTTACTTTTACTTATGATACTTGAGTGTAATCCAGGGTGGATGGAGGGGCAGCGTTTCCAGAGTTCTAGTCCGAACCAGGAAGTGGTTTGATCAGAGTTCTTCCTCTAAATGTTGAAGCTCCTCCTCCATCTTCTTGTCTCTTATTATAGGAACAGATTTCTGATGGGTCTCAGCTGAGTTCAGTCTTGGGAACTTTGACTTAAATTACCCGGACTCAGGGGGAGGGCATAAATGAGCTGTCTGACTTGTATTCATGTTTGTCCTTGTTTCCTCCTGCTGTGTTCATCTAAGGAGCTGATCTCCAGTCAGGACCAGGCTGTTTACCTGGTCCTGTTGGTGGTCAAACAGAATACTACACGCAGGGGTTCAGCAGAAGAGACAAAGACAGATGACGAGAGAGTTGAGAATTGTTAAAAAGAATTGGATGTCCGTCACTTGAGAAAACGTATTACATCACTTTCTTTTTCTGCACCGTGCAGTGTTTTATTTGCAGACTGTTTTAGGTTCTTTGAAATCACAAAACCGTTCTGTGTATAGCAGGGTATTCTTACATACATAACTCCTTCAGTACCAGATCGGCCATCTGTCTGATATCTGTCTGAAGTGAAGGATACAGAGTGATGTGAGGAACAAGAAGATCACCAGAGGGGTATTGCACAAAACTAGAATAAAGAAATCCAGGATAATTGAGCAAGCGCGGCTTGACTTAGCCTGCTCGGCGCATCCTGGCTTAATTGGTTGCACGTTTGCCGAGCCAGGATTAAAAGGCTCGGCTATGTTAAACCAGATGAAGATACACTATATTACCAAAAGTATTCGCCCACCCATTCAAATGATCAGAATCAGGTGTTCTAATCACTTGGCCTGGCCCCAGGTGTATAAATTCAAGCACTCAGGCATGCAGACTGTGAAACAAGACATTTGTGAAAGAATGGGCCGCTCTCAGGAGCTCAGTGAATTCCAGCGTGGAACTGTCATAGGATGCCACTTGTGCAACAAATCCAGTCGTGAAATTTCCTCGCTCCTAAATATTCCACAGTCAACTGTCAGCTCTATTATAACAAAATGGAAGCGTTTGGGAAAAACAGCAACTCAGCCACGAAGTGGTAGGCCACGTAAAGTGACGGAGAGGGGTCAGCGGATGCTGAAGCGCATAGTGCAAAGAGGTCGCCGACTTTCTGCACAGTCAATTGCTACAGAGCTACAAACTTCATGTGACCTTCAGATTAGCCCAAGTACATTACGCAGAGAGCTTCATGGAATGGGTTTCCATGGCCGAGCAGCTGCAGCCAAGCCACACATCACCAAGTGCAATGCAAGGCGTCGGATGCAATGGTGTAAAGCACGCCGCCACTGGCCTCTAGAGCAGTGGAGACGCGTTCTCTGGAGTGATGAATCACGCTTTACCATCTGGCAATCTGATGGACGAGTCTGGGTTTGGAGGTTGCCAGGAGAACGGTACATTTCAGATTGCATTGTGCCAACTGTGAAATTTGGTGGAGGAGGAATTATGGTATGGGGTTGTTTTTCAGGAGCTGGGCTTGGCCCCTTAGTTCCAGTGAAAGGAACATTGAATGCTTCAGGATACCAAAACATTTTGGACAATTCCATGCTCCCAACCTTGTGGGAACAGTTTGGAGCGGGCCCCTTCCTCTTCCAACATGACTGTGCACCAGTGCACAAAGCAAGGTCCATAAAGACGTGGATGACAGAGTCTGGTGTGGATGAACTTGACTGGCCTGCACAGAGTCCTGACCTGAACCCGATAGAACACCTTTGGGATGAATTAGAGCGGAGACTGAGAGCCAGGCCTTCTCGACCAACATCAGTGTGTGACCTCACCAATGCGCTTTTGGAAGAATGGTCAAAAATTCCTATAAACACTCTCCTCAACCTTGTGGACAGTCTTCCCAGAAGAGTTGAAGCTGTAATAGCTGCAAAAGGTGGACCGACATCATATTGAATTCTATGAGTTAGGAATGGGATGGCACTTCAGTTCATAGAATGAGTAAAGGCAGGTGAGCGAATACTTTTGGTAATATAGTGTAGCTGGGATAAGTGCGCGTTCACGGGATACTTAAACAGACCTCGCGATCGCTCACAGAATCACTAGGCGCGTTCGACTTCATGCAGATCTGTGCAGATCTGACTTGACGTGATGCATGCTGGGTTGTTATGCTCATAGATCTCGAATATGATTGGTTAAAATTAACTTGTTCTACCCAGCATGCATCACGTCAAGTCAGATCTGCACAGATCTGCATGAAGTCGAACGCGCCTAATGATGAGAACATAGATAAAAGTCGCGCGTCATATTTCACAGCCGCGGAACAACAGCGCCTGATGCAGTTTTACGAAGAGGTGAAAGATTCAATATGAAAAAAGGCAATACTATTGCCATAATTAAACAACGCGAGAAAGCCTGGCAGACAGGGGCGGATGGTGTATAGGGGCGATTTGGGCGACGCCCTACCAGCTGGGAGAAAGAGGATTTTTTTTTTTACAAATTCTATCACAGCAAAAGTAGTTTTCAGTGTTCTAGACATATTATCTGTCATTGTCCAATCAGAATCGTCAGGTTCAAGTCGCGTTTCAAATGGTCCCGCCTCTCTGGGCGAATTCATCAACGTGGAAAACCGCCCCAGCTTCTCCCATTGACTCTCATGTTAAAACTTTTTTTTTCGGAAAATGAGCCTTCAATGCATTTTCAGTGAGGATTTGGGGCTCGCCCTAACGCGCTTGCGTCATACGTAACTGAGCAAAGAGATGGCTGCTTGATTGGACAATTCATCAATCAATCACGTCCATCAGGAAACATTCGCGCAATTTTCGTCGGTCGGCTGAATTGACTGTATATACCAGAGAACGTCTAATATGGTAGACGAATATAATATAATAATATGGTGGACGGGCTCTGGTATATATATATATCTATGTGGAGAAGAAAATGATGAAGGAGTTGGGACCCGACTGTTCGGACTTAAACATTTCGCAGCAGGCTACTGATTGTGGGAGGACATACACAAGGAGCTTCACCTCAAACGTGTATGCTAAACGGCTTTTTTTGTTTCCCCTGCGTGCTGTTTCAAAGTCCCGGGACAGAGATGTTATGGACTACAACGGGGATGAAGGACTTAAAACTAGGGCCGGGACTTTAACTTGTTAATTAAGATTAATTAATTACACAAAAATAACGGGTTAATCATTTTTTACGCATTTTAATCACACTTATTTTTGCACCGCGGAACGTTTCTCACTGGATGAGTTCGGCGGACCGATTATACTGTAGCACCAACTAGCATTCATTACTTCAGACTACAAACAACAGTGAACATGAACGAAGAAGCTGATGAAACCGCTTTGGTTGGCCCCGTGGATGGGAAATTTCAGTCATTATTCAATGGTATACTAAAAATCCATATGAAAAAATAACTTCTCACTGTTCTCAGGTCAAATATTTATATGCGATTAAAATGTTTGATGTATTAGCACTTTTAAACTTGCTGGATTTTACAAGGCAAACAAATTAAGTTAAAACTTAGTTCCATGGCCCCATTTGTCTTTGTAAGGAGATGTTCTATTTTGTCTTTATTATTTTGTCAGAATGCACCAGAATGCTTAGTTTGTACGTGAAAATCACAAAAATCTACTGGGGGAGGATGCCCCCAGAGCCCCCTACAGGGGTTTGATTTACAAACTTTGCGCCCCCCCTAATACAAAATTCACCAGCCGCCACTGCTGGCAGACAATAGCGGACCGGCTTAATGCGTAAGTAGTCCAAAACTGTACAATTAATAAACAGTGCTCCATTGGAACCGTCATAATTAGGCTACAATTAAAAAGGACTAAAGGAGTTACTTTTCAAGTTACTCAGGAAATGTAGTGCAAACAAGTATCCACAATGTGTGTGTTTAATCTATTTTTCTCATGTTAAGTTTTTATCTATTTTATCTTTAATAAAGAACAAACTTGTCTGGCCATAAAAGGGCCTGGCAGCAAGTTAAAATTAAATAGAAGAACATTTTGCAGGCTGGTAAGTGACTTTAAATAAAGGGAGGCCCAGGGGTGTAGATCCGATGTCAGGATTGGGGGGGACACAAAAGTGATTTTTGTTTTTTGTCGGTATGCAACTCATACCATGGCACCATACCAATCATTTCTTTTTAGATGTGAATGTAAAATGTGAAGAATGTGAATTCTGAAAATACATTTGTTCAATTTCGAATAATTTTTATTGGGGGGGACAATTCATGTTTTTCACAAATTTGGGGGGGACATGTCCCCCCCATCCCCCCCAGGATCTGCACCCATGGGGAGGCCAGTGATGGAGGGGATCTGGGAGCGACAGTAACCGACTCTGTCCCAGCCACAGAAGCTGTCCGCTTCATACAAGGTACATATTGTAGCACTACTGCACATGGAACACAATCAAATCAATAAATCAATCAATAATTTGTTTTTGTTTTTTTAAAAAACTAGAAAACATTGTGGTGTCCTCCCTCTTTCATGAATGTAAAGTAGAATTTAAAAGAGCCACCAATGCTAAGCAAAATGCACACAACAAAAAGTGACATTTAAGATCTTTTATTAACTAAAGAGGCTAAATCCAAAAATTAAGTGAAAAAACTTGCAATATATTGCTCCCTCACGAGTCTGCCATTAGTGTTGTCTGGGAAGATGGGAGCATTTCCCCAGTCAACATCAACAGCCACTCGGGGGGCCTGCAATGTTATGCAGTACTACACATGCAGCCATAACGTCACAGGCCGTGTCCGGGGGAACCCTCAGGTAGTGCAGGCACTGAAACCCAGATTTCAGAAGGTCGAATGTCATCTCGATTCGAGCCCTTGTTTTATTGTGTGCATGGTTGTAGGCCTGCTGTGGTGGGGTTTGGGGGTCCGCAAGGGGAGTCAAGAGGAATGACTTGCAGGCGTATCCTTAGTCTCCCAGCAGCACACCAGAGAATTCACCTGACAATACAAGATATCATTTAGAAAACACAGCAGAGTTACACACACGATGTCCAAGGTGCTTACAGTACAAATAAAAAAAAATGTGTGGCTTACCTTGTGAAAGCCACTCGTAAATTGGTCTAGCCCGAAAGACTCTGGAGTCGTGCACTGAGCCAGGCCACTTTGCCTCTAAATTGCTCACAAGGCAGTCAGCATCACAGATCATATGAAATGTTAAGTTGTAACGTATTAAGGTCATTAAATGCACAGAATTAATTTCTGTAGGCCATAACCACAAATCACTCTTACCTGAACATTGATGCTGTGGAAGGATTTCCTGTTAATGTAATCTCCCTCATGTTCTCCTGAGGGGCGTTTGATCCTTACATGTGTGCAATCCACAGCACCAATGACGTTAGGGAAAGCTGTAACAAAGAATAGTGAGTATCCAACTGTGACTGATCAAATTAGAAACTAATGGTTGCACATTGAAATTGAGGTTACCTGCAATCTTGTAAAACTCGTCCTTGATGTAGAGGGGTCTTCTGTGGCCAGGGAAGGTGATGAATATGTTGCTAAATGATTTCAGCACCAGACAAACACGTCTTATTGTGCGGCAAATGGTTCCTTAATTGAGGTTCTTCTGCATCCCCAACAGAATAAAGGAAGCTCCCACTTGTAAAACATCTCAGTGTAACACAGACCATCTGTGGTACAGTGAGAGCATGGCTTCGCGCTGTCTGGTGCTGTATTTATGGACCCAGCAGCCTACATAAATATCTGAGTCCATCACCTGAGAATCTATATCTTTCAATGAGATAGTCATCTCCAAAGGCCAACGGGTCTGACCTGTCCCAGAAGACTCTTTCACGCCTAAATGCCATATTGCCCTTGTCACAGATTTCACTGAAAACTTTGCAACTTCATCAGCTGTGTTTTGTAATCTCAATTACTGCAATAAAACACATATTTATGAAACCTCTGACGGCAATTTGACAAGCAGTCATAGCAATATAACACTTGGCCTGAGTAATACTACTACCACTTAAATCAATATAAAAAGACTATTGAAATTACAAACAGACAACAGATTTAAATAAAATGAGAAATGACTATATATATGTAATATTTTAATACAGGATAATTAAAATGATGCAGCATACTTAGAAAGATCATGGACATGCTGTAAAACACATTAATTCCTCACAGGATTGACGGTGGAAATACAGGTGGATCACCAGGATTAATCTTAGCCTGGCTGTTAGCCTGGTCTGGAGCAGGCTAGCTGCAGAGAATAAATCACCATAGTAACTTGGCCGGGTTAAGTCTGAGCTGCTTTCATGCAACCGACTTGAGGCTAAATTAAGCCAGGATAACCAACATATCCCGGCTTAACACTAGAAGTCCCAGCATTTTTTGCTCTACCTATAAAACCCAGAGGGCAGCCGATCGGCTGGAAGGGTTTTAGCTAATATCCTAATCACCTGTGAACCCTCCTTCTGTTATGTAAACGAGGCAGTCACTGGGGCACCACAGGAGGGGACATGCTGAGCCACTTCAAGGAAACCTGTGGGGAGGGGAGAGGGAGTGGGCCCAGAGAGTTTATGGGGGAGAGGGTGGCTGTTCACTTCTAACCTGGCAACACCTTGAGACAGAAACTGGTTCATCCCAAAGACAAAACACCTTGACATAAAATGGGGGAGGGGGGGAATCGGAGAGGAGCAGGATTGCTGGGGGTTTGGAGGCCAGAGTGTGTGGGGGAGGGAGGCACACCTGAGGGCTGTGAACTCATTTGCTCTGTCCGGGCTGCTAAGGCTGCGTTCAGACTGCAGACGGATCTGATTCAAATCTGATTCCTCCTCATATCCGATTTTTAGGGCTGACTGTTCACACTGCCTTTAGCAAGTGTCCAAATCGGATATGGTTCTGTTCAGACTGGGCCACATTCTTCACCGGTCTGATAGGTTGCTGTAGCAACGAGCGGAAGCGTCATTCAGCACGTGTATTTGTCAGACGTCATATAATTGCGACAGCGACAAGCAAAACAACAACAAACAACACATGGATGTACGTCACGTCAGTGTAAAGATTTATAAGGCATGCAGTTTCTTCCTCTGTCCAAGGCGAATTGTTTTCAAAGTCCTCCTCCATTGTGATAGCTGTAATATCACTGTCCGTGGCCGTAACGTGGCTCCTCCACAACGGAAATAGGCACGCGGTCTGGCGCATTGGTTCTGGCCTGGCGTCGCGTAAGTGACGTCACGGACAGTCAAAACCCATCTGAGTGTTGGGAGCTGTTCAGACTGAGACGCATCTGTCCATATCCGATACGAATGCGATATGAAACTACCTCTGGATGTGGTTTGCAACCGTTTGGCAAAAATCGGATTTCGTGTGATCTGTCACTGTTCAGACTTCAAAATCGAGATCCGATTCAAATCTGAATGGGCTAAAAATCGGATTTTGGCTGGCAGTCTGAACGCAGCCTAACTGTCTGTCTGTCTTTCACCAGTTTCACCAGGTGGCAGCCTGGGCAGAACAAATGAGCTGAATCAAAATGTAATATATGTAGAAGGATGTAGAAGTTATCAGGACCCTACAACACTGGGCTTCCAACATCCCCACCAGACACATAGGAAAAGTAAAAGAACAGAACCACATCAAAAAAGCACTCAAAATCTGTGGTTATCCCAACTGGGCCTTCATGATATTTACACATATTTACAAATAATAATAAAAAAAATGCATTATCAGGATACAGTGTTAGAGAGTGGAAGTGAGTGAGACTTAGACTTAGAACTTAGACTTAAAACTTTATTGATCCCTTTGGGGTGACTCCCTCAGGGAAATTTGAGTTTTCCGCAGCAGCAAGCACGCAGAGCAGTTTGCAGACAAACAACAGCAGTGGTTTGCAAATAGTTATAGAAAAAGTGATTGAATAATAAAATGGTGAACATTAAATAATGAACGGTGAACTTCCTTTGAGTGGGATTAAAATAAGCTGTAGTAAAACTCTATAGTAGGGAAAAATAAACAGTAAAACAGTAAGTAACAGTGAGTGAGGTGAGTACATTTCAATAATCACTCACAATCCTGGCACTGCCATGCTAATGACCAATGTGGCCATAATGACTCATGTGACTGCAATGTATTGACTGCTACAAATACACATGTGGCAAATGCAGAAAGGAGATGGCTTGGCAGTGCCAGCATTGTGCGTGATTATTGAAATGTACTCACCTCACTCACTGTTACTTACTGTTTATTTTTCCCTACTAGAGTTTTACTACAGCTTATTTTAATCCCACTCAAAGGAAGTTCACCCAGTGTTGTAGGGTCCTGATAACTTCTACATCCTTCTACATATATTACATTTTGATTCAGCTCATTTGTTCTGCCCAGGCTGCCACCTGGTGAAACTGGTGAAAGACAGACAGTCAGTTAGCAGCCCGGACAGAGCAAATGAGTTCACAGCCCTCAGGTGTGCCTCCCTCCCCCACACACTCTGGCCTCCAAACCCCCAGCAATCCTGCTCCTCTCCGATTCCCCCCCTCCCCCATTTTATGTCAAGGTGTTTTGTCTTTGGGATGAACCAGTTTCTGTCTCAAGGTGTTGCCAGGTTAGAAGTGAACACTGCTCTGTGTGCTTACCCCGTCCCCCATAAGCTCTCTGGGCCCACTCCCCCTCCCCTCCCCACAAGTTTCCTTGAAGTGGCTCAGCATGTCCCCTCCTGTGGTGCCCCAGTGACTGCCTCGTTTACATAACAGAAGGAGGGTTCACAGGTGATTTAGGATATTAGCTAAAAGCCTTCCAGCCGATCGGCTGCCCTGTGGGTTTTATAGGTAGAAAAGCCAAATGGCTGCTCTCTGGGACTTCTAGTGTTAATCCCTTATCTTGGTTTTGTGCAATACCCCTCAGCTCTTCCCCCACTCCTTTGTTCCTCCCTCTCCCCCCTTCCAGGACCTGGATCAACAAAACCTGAGGTGGTGAGGGTTAAAATCCAACATGCCAAACATGATCTTTCATAACTATTATTATATTCCCTTGAAACCGTACAGTAGTCTAGTGCAATTGTTACAGGCCTCAAGATGAGTCGCCTGTTCGCAGAAGATTTATACCCTGTTTACACAGGAAAAGACAAGACAGGAGTCATCAGTCGCGTTCCTCATAGCAGGCTGTTAGCTGTCTTTATTAAACGGATTTCACTTTTCTTTTTTTAATATACTCAGTTTCTCTATTTCTTGTGTCATTCACTGCACATATATTCCCTGTTACGGCTCCTTAAATGGTTGCAGGCAAGGAGACATAGACAACAATCACAATTAATGACAAAGTTTGTGGGGTGAATAAAAGAAAAGTGCTTTATTTGTCAAGCAACACTACTAATACAAAAACACAATTGTGGAGGAGAGTGAGACGTGTGGTTGTGCCAAATAATCATAACAACATACAACAAAACGAGGCCTATACTGAGGCTTCAACTGAAACAAAATGCAAACAAAAACCTCTCTCTTATCTAAAAATGGAGCTTAACAAAAATAAATACAAAAGTGGCACCAACCCTAAAACCTAGTGTGTATATACAATGAAGTACTGCGTGAACGGGAAAAATGTATGGAGTACTCCAAACTTACCTAATCTCACTTGTCACTCCACAAACCTATTGTTTTTAATTACGAAGTTTATGACATGAAGTGTTTCACAGAAAACCAACAAGGCAGGCAGGCAGAGAATAGCTGTCTGTCACTGCAGGCACAGTCCTTTTATTCATGGGTTTCATCAGGTCCCTTTCCACAGGTGTTTTAATCAAGCACCATGCAGTCTACATTCATAATCTAGGTGCTTGATTTTAAACACCTGTGGAAAGGGACCTGGTGAAACCCATGAATATGGAACCTGGGGTGATTGGCCGGGTGCAATCCACAGGTGTATCCTAATTGAGTTGAGTTAAGCTGAGGAGTGAGGAGGAGGAGGGGGAAAAGGAGAACAGAAGGGAAAAACACACATGCAAAGAATTCTGCCCCCTGACCCTGCCTGTCACGTAACACCCCCAACCATATAAGTTCAAACGAAGTTTGTAACTATCCAAGTAATCTCCACCACTACACAGCACGAGACAAAGCATCCTTTTATGAGCGTTTTCTAGATTGAAGTTTTGAATAATTAAGGCCCAACGCATGAGACGCTGGTTGGTGTTGAACATTCGGGACAGAACGAGAGGATTATGGTCGGTGAACACCTTAACAGGCTTAGCACTAGATCCAACATAAACCTCGAAATGCTGCAGGGCAAACAACAATGCAAGAGTTTCCTTTTCGATTGTCGAGTACTTCAGTTGATGTTTATTAAACTTGTGTGAAAAGTAGCTGACAGGATGGTAGATGCCCTGGTCATCCTCCTGTAGAAGGACAGCTCCAGCTCCGAGTGCGCTGGCATCTACTTCAAGTTTAAATGGCATGGAAAAATCTGGGGCAGACAGGACAGGAGCGCAACACAGAATACCTTTTAGGCTTTCAAATGATTGTGTGCACTCACCAGTCCAATTAAAGGGCTTCGAAGGACTGGTTAACGCTGTCAGAGGGGCTGCCACAGTGGAGAAGTTTTTACAGAACCGTCGATAGTATCCAGACATACCAAGGAAACGTCTCAGCTCTCTCCTGGTGGTCGGTACGGGAAATGCAGCAATGGCTTTGACCTTTGTATCTGCAGGACACACTTGTCCTCGACCCACCCGCTGGCCAAGGTAGAGGACAGTACCTTTTCCAAACTCACATTTTGCAAGATTTAAAGCATTTGCTAGGCGTTTGAAGACTTCCTTCAATGTAGCCATGTGGGTGGCCCAGTCAGCAGAATATACCACAATATCATCTAGATTGTTTACCAACCTTTGAAAGGTTGCAGGAGTGTTACACATACCGAACGGCATGACGGTATACTGCAGGAAACTATCTGGGGTCACAAAGGCTGAGATGTCAGATGCACGCGAAGTTAAAGGTACTTGCCAGTATCCCTTTAACATGTCAAGTTTACTGATGTATGTTGCAGGGCCTATCTCATCTATACAATCATCAATTAATGGTAATGGGTTGGCATCTGGAACCGTTACTGCGTTCACCTTGCGGAAGTCAGTGCAGAACCTGGGGCTTCCATCAGACTTGGTATCAAGGAGGCAAGGAGAACTCCAGGGACTTGAACTGGGCACCGCAAATCCATTTTCCACAAGGTAGTCAACCTCTTTCTTCAAGACTTCCCTCTTAGCTGGACTAACCCGATAGGCATGCTGCTTTATGGGTGTTGGCTTAGTTAGGACAATGTCATGACTTGTAAGGTTTGAGAAGGAATGTCATTAAACAGACATGGGAAATCTGAGATGAGTTGGGTCACATTGTCACGCTGGTCATAAGGGAGGTGAGACAGATAATGAGGCAAGTTAGACAAAACTTCTGTGTTGCTTAACCTTGCTCCCTGTGGCGTGGCATTACTCATCACTAACCCATCATCATCATCAGGAGAGCTCACCTTCCAAATGGATGCCATGGGTGAGACTGCAGCTTTCCCCTCTTGGACTGGGGTGGTTTCACCTTTTTCATCAAGGGAGTGGTACAACTTCATCATGTTGACATGGCACACTCTGGTCTGTCGTCTGCGGTCAGGATGACGTAGTTTGTTTCACTGAGTTTCTGCTGTATGACATAAGGACCTGAAAATTTAGTGCAGAGGGCAGAACCAGGTACAGGCAAAAACAGCAGAACTTTGTCTCCAGGCTTAAATGTAGAAACTACTGCTTTCCTGTCAAAGCGTTGTTTCATTTTTTTCTGTGTAGAGGCCAAGGCATCCCTAGCCAAAGAACAGGCAATTTGGAGACGATCTTTGAGCTTGGTGACATACTCTGGGATGCTCTTGACCTTTGTTTCTGGCATAACCAGTTGCTCCTTGAGGACTTTTAAAGGACCCCTGACCACATGTCCGAACACTAGTTCAGCTGGACTGAAACCCAGTGACTCCTGTACAGCTTCACGGGTGGCAAACAAAACAAGTGGAACACTTTCATCCCAATCCCTCTGCGACTCATGGCAATGCTTACGCAACATAGACTTCATAGTTTGATGGAATCTCTCTAGCGCACCCTGGCTTTCAGGATGGTAAGGGCTAGAGGTGACATGAGTGATGCCTAAGGTCTTCAGTGCTTGGGCAAATACCTTGGACTTAAAATTGGTGCCTTGATCCGTTTGCACAACCTTTGGTAAACGAAACACTGAGAAGAATTTTACCAGGGCCTTGGTAATGACTGGAGCAGTGATTTTCCTCAGTGGGATGGCTTCAGGGAACCTGGTGGAAGCACACATAATTGTTAGCAGAAACTGATTTCCAGCCTTGGATTTTGGCAACGGTCCCACACAATCAACTATTACTTTTTCAAATGGTTCCCCCATCACTGGAATGGGAAAGAGTGGAGCCGGGGGAATCACCTAGTTTGGTTTTCCAGCAACCTGACACACATGACAGGTACGGCAGTGCTGAACAACATCAGACTTGAGTCCGGGCCAAAAGAAATGCTTAAGGTCTCTGTCGTAGGTTTTGGTGATTCCCATGTGTCCTGACCATGGATGGTCATGAGCTAAGGACAGCACTTGTGAATGATAGGTTGTTGATACAACAACCTGATAAGTTGCACAGTCCACATCTTCAATAATTTCACTAGTCCAGCGACACATCAACAAGCCATCGTCAAGTACAAAAGCCACCTTCCTCTTCTTGGCTTCATCCTGGCTGATAACAGAAGAAAGACACTTTGAAAGAGTTTCGTCACCTTTTTGTGCTGTGATAAATGCTTCCCGAGTGGCTGGCAGCTTCACAACCACAGGATTGGAAGGAGATGGCTCCATGTCAGCAGGTTTAGTCTTGGGCTGACCTTTTGACTTTGTCTGCACCACTTCGGGAAAATGTTCTGTAGCCAAGAAAGAATCAGATAAGTCAAGTCCATATGTGTTTGTCTGGGCACGTGTAACCACACATGCAGGAAATATGTCAGGAGGTATTTGTGTTGATTCAGAGTCAGTGCTCAAACCAGGGTTGTCCAGGACCTCCGGGACTGGCATCACCTTACCCCCAGCTAGGTCATTACTGAGGATGAAATCAATACCTTTGATGGGTAAGGCTGGGAGTACAGCAACCTGGAAACAACCACTGACCAGGGGAGTTCGAACATGAACTTTATGCAAGTGACTCAATCAACGGTTTAAAACAAGGATCAAGTTCATTTTCGTTCTGCATCATGTCAGTGTCTGGTAGTGACACACTCTTTAACAGCCCCATGCCTTTTGGTTGTAGTAAACTAGATGCCATCTGTTGCTTACGCTTTAGAGAAAGGCAGTCAGCAATAACATGACCCTTCTTATGGCAGTAAAAGCACTCTCGAGCTTCACGAGGTGGTGATGGTGGTCCCTTTTCCTTGTTAAAAGGAAGGTGACCAGGATCAGGTCTCGCTGGACGCGATGACAAACTCCTGTCTGAGCGTGAGGACGACACAAACACATTTTTGTGAGTCAGCACAAATTCGTCAGCCAACACCGCTGCTTTGGACAATGTAGTCACCTTCTGCTCATTTAAGAACATCACCATTTTTTCAGGTAAGGCATTCTTAAAGTCTTCTAAAAGCATTAACTGATGAAGGGCTTCAAAACTGTTGTTGACCTCATTAGTAGCACACCATTTGTCAAAGAGGACTCCTTTTTCACGAGCAAATTCCACAAATGTTTGTTCACTAGTCTTTTTATGATTGCGGAACTTCTGTCTGTATGCCTCTGGCCACCAGTTCATAAGCACGTAAGATAGCTTCTTTCAACACCCCATATTTTAAACTGTCCTCTAAGGGAAGAGAGGACACAACTTCCTGTGCTTTCCCTACTAACTTGCATTGGAGTAGGATAGGCCACATGTCCCTGGGCCAGTTCAGTGCTATGGCAATTCTTTCAAATGCATTGAAGTATGTATCAACTGCAGACTCCCGAAAAGTAGGCACTAAAGCAATATGCTTGCTTACATCGAAGCACGGTTCGTGTTGGACTGGTTGTGACACTGCAGGATTCCCAATTGGTGTCTGCTCAGAAAAGATTCTGCTAGCTTCTACTTCAAGCTGCCGCAGCTTTACTTCTTTCTCTGCCTCTATTTCTGGACTATCAATAAATTCTTGCAAACTGAAAGCCATTCTTACTTCTACTTCCACCACAACCACAGCGACTCATCAATTTTGATTGTTCTTTTCTCAGAGAAAATATATCCCGGACGAGCCCCCACTTGTGTTACGACGGTTGCAGGCAAGGAGACATAGACACAACAATCAAAATTAATGATAACAAAGTTTGTGGGGTGAGAAAGAAAAGTGCTTTATTTGTCAAACAACACTACTAATACAAAAACATAATTGTGGAGGAGAGTAAGACGTGTGGTTGTGCCAAATAATCATAACAACATACAACAAAACGAGGCCTATACTGAGGCTTCAACTGAAACAAAATGCAAACAAAAACCTTAACAAAAATAAATACAAAAGTGGCACCAACCCTAAAACCTAGTGTGTATATACAATGAAGTACTGCGTGAACGGGAAAAATGTATGGAGTACTCCAAACTTACCTAATCTCACTTGTCACTCCACAAACCTATTGTTTTTAATTACGAAGTTTATGACATGAAGTGTTTCACAGAAAACCAACAAGGCAGGCAGGCAGAGAATAGCTGTCTGTCACTGCAGGCACAGTCCTTTTATATGGAACCTGGGGTGATTGGCCGGGTGCAATCCACAGGTGTATCCTAATTGAGTTGAGTTAAGCTGAGGAGTGAGGAGGGCGAGGGGGAAAAGGAGAACAGAAGGGAAAAACACACATGCAAAGAATTCTGCCCCCTGACCCTGCC
Organism: Chelon labrosus; assembly: GCF_963514085.1. Classification (NCBI taxonomy): domain Eukaryota; kingdom Metazoa; phylum Chordata; class Actinopteri; order Mugiliformes; family Mugilidae; genus Chelon; species Chelon labrosus. The sequence goes on along the minus strand of NC_140337.1, from coordinate 38,105,475 downwards.
TGTCACGGAACACCCACATCATGAAATTACAACACGTTTGTGTCCTTAAAGTCAAATTTCTACCGTTTTAATCAGCTAAATACTGTTTTTTTTTTTACTAATGCTTTTAACACCTTTAGCTTCTATTATGTAGCTTTTATTATGCTACTGCCTGTTTGAACACATCTTTCTTCTGTAAAACATAATTGGACGAGCCATTTTCACTATCCACCTGAGTGGTACTGTAGGGGATAGTGGAAGTACTCTACTCCACCTGGGTTTGTTTACATCTGTCAACCCCGTGGCTCAGGTCGCGGAGGAGGTATCGCGATAATTCACCGCGAGACGTGGAAAGTCCAGCCTGTGCCTATACCTGCCTTCAGCTCATTTGAAAGCATAGCATGCAGACTGTCTGGATCTACTCCCACCATCATCGTTACAATCTACCGCCCCCCTAAGCCACACAATGACTTTTTAAATGATTTTGCTGCTCTCCTCACCCATCTATCCTCTCTCTCTCCTAATGTAATACTGTTGGGGGACTTCAATATACATATGGACAACAGTAATCTGCCTCTCACTAGAGACTTCTCTTCGTGCCTCGAGAGCTTTGGTTTTCATCAATTCACTGACTTTCCCACCCATACCAAAGGTCATACTCTGGACTTATTCTGCTGTTATGGTCTCACCCCCTGCAATTGCACAGCTGCTGATCTCCACATTACTGATCATTTCCTCATTTCCTTCAGTGCTACACTCTGTCTCTCCATCCCCAAGACACCACGCCTCATCTCATTTCGAAATATCAAGGACATCGATATGGAAGTCCTCTCCTCATCTGTCGACAACATCTCAACTCCAGTCTGTCTCTCCACCCCCAATGATCTGGTTCCTCATTACAACAACAGCTTAAACAACATTCTCAACTGTCTTGCCCCAGTGAAAACTGGCTCTGTTACCTTCTCACAAACTGCTCCCTGGTTTACCCCTGAACTCCGGTCCATGAAAGCCAAAGGTCGACAACTTGAGAGACTCTACAGAAAAACTGCTCTTACTATTCAGAAAGAAATGCACAAAGATCACACATTACATTACAAGGACTCAACTTCTCAAACCAAATCTGACTACTACTCTGGTTTAATCTGCTCTAATGAAGGAAACTCCAAGACACTGTTCTCCCTGCTAAACAAAATTCTCCAACCCCCTGACTCTCTACCCCCCCACATGTACTCAGCTGATACCTGTAACTCCCTGTCGCTGTTTTTCAACAAGAAAATTCACAAATCCACCGTCATTTAAACTCCAACTCTTCACTTCTCTCCTCCCCTGAACTTCTCCCCCATTGTCAGTTATTCTCCAGTTTCCAACTCCCGTCTGCTTCAGAAATCACAGACCTCATCCAGAAATCCAAGCCTTCCACGTGTCAGCTAGATCCTCTCCCCACAACTCTGGTCAAATCCTGCCTCTCCTCTCTGCTCCCCCTCATTACTGCCATCATCCACTCCTCACTTACCACTGGAATTGTTCCTCCACTCTTCAAGGTTGCTGCTGTCACCCCTATACTGAAAAAACTTGCTTCAGATCCTAACCACTACAACAACCTCCGCCCCATCTCTAACCTACCTTTCATTTCCTGAATCCTTCAACAAACTGTTGCCACTCAGCTTCACTCCCACCTATCTCACACCTGCCTGTATGAACCATTCCAGTCTGGTTTCAGCCCCCACCACAGCACAGAAACCGCTCTCTTAAAGATCACTAATGACCTCCTCATGGCAGCTGATTCTGGTTTCCTCACCATCCTCATCCTCCTTGATCTGACTGCAGCCTTCGACACCATCTCTCACTCTATCCTCCTCAACAGATTATCCTCCATTGGCATCTCTCATACCCCCCTAGACTGGTTTCACTCCTATCTCTCAGGCCGTACCCAGTTCATCCAACTCAAGTCCTTCAGATCCCAGCCCTCTCCCGTTACTTCAGGTGTGTCCCAGGGCTCTGTCCTGGGGCTCCTCCCCCTTGGTAATATCTTCTGCAAATTCAATATTCACTTCCACTGCTTCGCGGATGACACCCAGCTCTACCTATCCACTAAACCAACTTCCACCCTCCCTCCCTCCTCCCTCATCACCTGTTTATCTGAAATAAAATCCTGGTTCACCTCAAACTTTCTAAAACTAAACAGTGATAAAACAGAACTCCTCCTCATGGGAACTAAATCCACACTTTCCAAAGCTGACAGTTTTTCCCTCACAATCGACAATTTCTTAATCTCCCCCTCCCCCCAGGTTAAGAGTCTGGGTGTCATCCTCGACAGCTCACTATCATTTCAATCTCACATCAGTAATGTTACCTGGTCTGCATATTTCCACCTACGCAATATAAATCGTCTCCGCCCCTCTCTCAGCCCCAATACCACTTCCATCCTTGTTCACAGCCTTGTCACCTCCCGCCTTGACTACTGCAACTCTCTCCTTTTCGGCCTCCCTCACAAATCCCTCCATCAGCTTCAAATGGTCCAGAATTCAGCCGCTCACATCATCACCAAAACCCCTTCATTTCACCACATCACCCCCGTACTTCAGCATCTCCACTGGCTCCCAGTCAAATTCTGCATCGATTTCAAGATTCTTCTCCACACCTCCAAGGTCATTCATAACCTGTACAGTGTCCTTGTGAGTCTTGAAAGGCGCTTATAAACAAAATGTATATTAAGGATATTTAAGGTGCCCACTAATTGATTCAGGTGTGGCGCACAGGAAGTCTTTTGTTTTTGACTGCAGGCCAGTGGGAGAATTGAATTCTTTGTTTAACCGTCTTATGCTTTTGTTTTGCAAGTAATTAAATGGATTGACATATCTTAGTTTTTTCCCTACAAGAGTATTATTGAGTGCACTTAATGGAAGTCACGGAAGCAGAGAAGATCCTAACAGCCATTCTGCATAACGAAGCAAGTTGCGTCACCATTTCAAGTAAAAAACATTTCTCTGTGAGTTATGCACAAGAAGGTTTATCTTAACATCACGGCTGTGTTCGCAAAGTAACGGAAAGGAAAGCCAGGGATCCGAAGACGCCACAGGAGTGGAACGCGGTAACGTCGCAGCAGGTGGGCAGCGGAGATACCAGCAAGAGGTCGGGAAGGAAGCCGCAGTGGATACAGTGGGACGCAGCTGGCACCGAACGGGAGCAGCGGACGGACGGCGGAGGTCGGATCGGAGCCGGAGCAGTGGACCGAGAACGTGGACAACGCATTAGAGAGCGTGGAGAGGATTCACTGCTGCTGGTCGTGGAGCATACAGTGAGTGGAGACTCTGGAGGAGCAACGCAGTTAAGCAGCAAGGTTTCATTCCATCGAGCCACAAATGAACGGAGGTAAATTGTATGGACATCATAAACAATACATGGCAATTTAAAAAAAACAAAAAAAACAAAAACGTGTGCACAGATAAAGATAAACTGAGTTGAAATAATCCCAAAGTGTTCTAAACCAAAATAGACTATGTGGTGTAGGTGAGTCAATAAAAAGAGTCAGGCGCACAGTTCAGAACTTTTACTGAACTCTCAGTGGCGGGGTACTTCCATCACTCCTTCTTGCTTCTCTACTCAGTCTAAAAATACACTCTCATTCACACAGCACCACCCACTGGCCATCACTCGCAGCGTTCTAGCATCACTGTATTTCATGTGTCTGAAAACACAACATCTCCCCTGTTACTCATAGAAGTACTACCTCTCTGTATAAACAATTTCTAGCCGAAGTGGTATTAACATTTCTCTTCTGTAAGGTAACATTACCACATAACTTAATGTTCTATTCAGTCTGTTACTGTAACATTGCAACTGTAACAGTATTAATGTAAACTGAAATTTCTATATAGATCACTTAGAAAAGTTGCTGTACTGTACGTCAGGTATTCCCAAACTTAAACAAATATTGTATACATATTAAGTATTACCTTTAGCAATGAAATATTATCAGACCACATAAAGTTTCTGTAACCACATAAATTCTTCAGGCATTTCAAACAACCTTCCTTTAAAAGAATAACTGAAAATGTGACCTATGTACTTTAAATTCAAAATGTAGCAACTGAAATTCACATCACTGTCACTTAATCAACTCCACATTTGGTTCGCTTTATGCTTGGAACTATTTCATTATATAGTCTTTTGTCCAAGCTGGTTTCTGTCTCTCTCTCTGAGTCGTTTGTCTTGTTATGGTCTCAGCTGAACTGGTGGTCTGTTGTGTACCATCTCTCTGTTCCACCTCTGTGCTCTCTGGGCAGAGAGAAAGGCGAGCTGCATTCCACCTTTTCCCGTCACTCGGGATGAAGGTGCTCAGCCCTGTCTGATGCTCCACAGACATGGGATAAGTGTACCATCTCTCTCCTTTTCCCACATGGAAAGGCTTGCGTACCCGGACTCTATCACCAACTGTGACCTTGGGTGGTTTCGCACCTCGTTTCTTGTCCGTGTAGCATTTGCTCTTTTCCTGCCGTAGGGCAACTGTAGCTCTGATATGATCATATTTTCCTCTGTCTTTTGGGATTGGCAGGACATTTAATTTCGTCCACATTGGTCGTCCTCTCAGAAGCTGGAAAGGGGATTCACCCGTTGTCGCATGAGCTGTTGCTCTGTAGCTCTGCAGCATTTCAGTGGCTGCTGGTTTCCATGGCCGTTGAGCTGCTTGAGCTGCTTGAATACAGTCCTTGAGCAGTCTGTTAAAGCGTTCGACACATCCGTTTGCTTGAGGGTGGTAAACACTTGTTCTGATGTGCTTGATTCCTCTCTCTTTGAGAAACTCAGCGAAGGCAGAGGACGTGAACTGTGGCCCATTATCGGTTGTGATGGCACAGGGATTTCTTTCACGTGCAAAGATTGAAGCCAGGAATGTTATGACTGTGTCTGTAGTTGCAGCTGAAGTAAAGGCAACTTCTGGCCATTTACTGAAATAGTCAATGAGGGTAATGGCAAATCTCAGTCATAGGTCCCCCGTTCAAATGGACCAACAATGTCCACAGCCGCATGCTGAAAAGGGCCTCCTGGGAATTCAACAGGCTGCATTGGGGCAGGAGGAGTTTTGGCTGTTTTGTCACATGACTGACAGATTGTGCAGGATGACAGAACTGTGTGGACCAGGTCGTCCATGCGTGACCACCAGTAAAGTTTTCTAAGGCGCTGTTTCGTGCGAACCACGCCCTGGTGCCCTTCATGTGCCAGCTGTACTATCCTCTGTTGAAGAGACTTAGGCACCAGCAGGCGAGTTCCACGGAAGATCAGTGGCGCCTCGACAGCAAGTTCATGTCGCACTAGGAAGTACGGTTACACATCACTTGGGAGAGACTTTTTCATCTTAGGCCATCCTGACTGAATTACCTGTCTCAGCTTAGTAAGTTCATGACAGTCCTCACATTCAGCTTTGAAATCTGCAAGTGGCAGTGCTGTCAGAAGAGGAGATATCTCAGCTATCTCCGTCAATAACTCTTGCTCAGCTTCCGCAGCAGTGCTGAAGTTGGCGAGGGGAACACGTGAAAGACAGTCTGCCATGACATTCTGTGTACCTGGGCGGTACTGCACATCGTACTGAAAACACATTAGTCTTGCTGACCATCTGGCAATCCTCATGCCAGCTCTGTTCATGCCCTTGGTGTGGAGAAGGGTGGTGAGAGCTTGATGATCAGTTCTGAGTGTGAATCTGTGTCCCCACACATAGGTGCGCCATCGTTCTACGGCCCATACACAAGCTAGGGCCTCTTTCTCTGTTGTGGAGTACTTTCTCTCGGCAGCTGACAGTGTACGGGAAGCGAAGGCAACAATGTGTTCGTTATTGTCTGAATGTAGCTGTGTCAGGACAGCTCCTAACCCATAGTCTGAAGCATCTGTTGTGATGAAGGTTGGAAGCTTTGGGTTATAGATGGCAAGCGCTGGACTCTCAAGAAGCATGGTTTTCAGCTTAGCGAAGCTTTTGTCTGCTGCTGCGTTCCACTGTAGTTCAGCCTGAGTGTTTGTTCAGAGTAGCTGTCGTAGTGGCTCAACTAGCGTTGCATAGTTCGGAAGAAACTTGCTGAACCAGGAAGTTAAGCCCAGGAAAGAGCACAGTGCTGCCATGTCTTTTGGTGCAGGAGCTTCAGCAATGGCAGTCAGGTGATCTGGACTCAGGCGCAGACCCTCCTTTGAAATGACATGGCCGAGGAATGGAATGCAGGTCTGACCAAACGAGCTTTTGTTAAAGTTAATCTGAAGGCCAGCATCTCTCAGCCGCTGTAGAACAGCTTCTAGGTGTTGATCGTGTGTTTCTTTTGAGTCACCATAAATTATGATGTCATCCAAGTAGTTCTGTACTCCTGGCAAATCCTCCAGGATTGTCTGCATCATTTTCTGAAAAGCAGACGGTGCTGATGCCAGGCCAAAGGGGACTCGTGTAAATCTGAAGACGCCATCATGTGTTATGAATGCCGTGAGATTCCGGCTGTCAGGATGCAAAGGCAGTTGGTGGTAGGCAGAACTCAAGTTGATCTGGCTGTAGTGTGTAGCACCAGCCAGTTCTGTGAATATGTCTTCCATATGAGGAAGAGGATAACAGTCCATAATCACACTCTTGTTGGGCTCACGTAGATCAACACATAGCCGCAGTCCTCCACCACGTTTCCGTGCCACGACCAGGGGACTCACCCATTCAGACGCATCCACACGTTCTATGATGCCAGCTTGAAGTAGGCGGTTGAGCTCTGCTGACACCTCCTTACGTATGCTCAGGGGTAGGCGTCTCAACTTTTGACGTACTGGCTGTACTGTGTTGTTCACTTGTACTTTATGAATGAACCCTTTCACACATCCAAGCTGATGTGATGAAGCCAAATCAACAATCTCCACTGAGGATTTCTGAATGTCATTAGCAGGTGTGTTTGAATCATTCTCCTTACTGCAGTTCACTTTGCCTCCAATTATGTTGACATTGAGTGCTTTAATCAATTCCAGGCCCAGCAGAGGTGATCCAGCTTTAACAATGTGGAAGGAGGCTGGGACCCTGCTACCTTGGTCTGCTATGGCTGCTGTTGCAGGTAGGCAACCAATAACAGGTACCTCACGTTTAGCATAAGTAACCAGTTTGACTTTAGGATCAGTCAGTGAGCAGTCTGCAAAACATTGTCTGTACATTGTCTCTGGCAGAATAGACACAGACGCTCCAGTATCAACAATCAACTCCAGGGCATGAGAATTTCCTTCTGGTGCTTCAATGTGGACATTGCAGGTGATTTTGTCATAAGTTGCTGCAGTAAGCTTAACATCATCCACGCACAGTACAGCTAGCTCTGGGACTACGACTTCTCTTACTTCACTTACAGCAGATTTACATACTTTGGCGAAATGTCCATTTTTACCGCATTTATTGCAGTCCACTGAAGCAGCTGGACAGTTCTTATTATTAGCCAAATGCTTGTTGGAGCCACATCTGAAACACTTACGTTGCTGTTGGTTTGTGTTCCTCTTTTTATCACGGTCTGGAGATGGGGCTTTCGCAGGACGAGCTCCTCTTTGACCTCGGAAACGCTCCTTGAATGCATCGACAGCTTGAATTGGCGCAGTCGGGACCGTTTTAGCCGAAGAAAGCAGTGTGGCATTTTTAACAGCTGACTCCACCTGGCATGCGATTGCGAGAGCTTTCTCCAGTGTGAGATCATCCTCGAGCAGTAACTTGTCTCTCACCGCAGTAAGACAAGCATTTGAAATCAGCTGATCATGTATCATCTCACTCTCCATCTGTCCAAAACCACACGGTGAAGCTAACGCTCTCAATGCTGCCACATACTGTGATGGCGTTTCATCGGCTCTTTGAGTACGTTGTCTGAAGGTGTGTCTGCAGGCCACGACATTAACTTTCGGAACGAAGTGTTTCTCGAGGGTGGACATGGCCTCGTCATATGTCGTACCTTGTTCTGGCAAAGTGTAGAACAGACGTTGTCCCTCCGGACCCAAGCAATAAAGTAATACTGCACGTCGCCTCGCATCTGGCCATGCGTCTCCTCTTGCATGAATGACGAGCATGTAGTTATCGAAAATCTTCCGCCACGTTTCAAATGGTATCGGTGGCTCACCCCCATGAGGAAGGAACGGTGGTGGGCTCGGTACGGAAGCGCTCATCCTCGTCGCCAATTTGTGGTGTAGGTGAGTCAATAAAAAGAGTCAGGCGCACAGTTAAGAACTTTTACTGAAGTCTCAGTGGCGGGGTATATCCATCAGTCTCCTTGCTAACATCGCATTGCACTCCTTCTTGCTTCTCTACTCAGTCTAAAAAAACACTCTCATTCACACAGCGCCACCCATTGGCCATCACTCGCAGCGTTCTAGCATCACTGTATTTCATGTGTCTGAAAACACAACAGACTATTTTTTGAAAAACTGCTGGTGATTTTTATTTATTTTTTTGTAAAATGTTTTGGGTTTTTGTGTGTGATTTAAAACAATGGTAAAATGACTGACAAAACGGTTGAAAATGTTGACAATCTGGGTAACTCAGAAATAAAACACACGGATAGTGTGTCAAATGTTGGATCACATTCCTCAACTAACAGCTGCAGAAGTTCAAGATCAAGCAAATCCTCCATTATGACTCTAAAAGTTGAAGCCAAGAGAGCCGCCCTCCTGACGCGAGCATCAACAATGGAAAGGAAACATGCAATGGAAATGGAGGCGTAGTTGCTACACAAAAAAAATGGAGAAAATGCAAATAGAAATGGAGGTTCAAGGATTCAAGGATTCAAGGATTCTTTATTGTCATTTCAACACATGTTGGTACATGGGATGGAACGAAATTAGTTTCTCTGGTCCCGATTCAAGCCATAGCAGAAATAGAAAATAGAAAAGTATAAATATAAATAAAGTTAACTAACTAAGAATTGTACAATAAAAAATAAAACATCAAGAAGTATATAAACTAGACAATTCCCCTGCGGGAAATCGCGAGAGTGATGCAGTGGCCGCAGCAGTCTGCGATACCATGCTATATTGCTGCGACAGTACGATGCTACGATGCTATGATGATGCTACTATGCCAAGATGCTACTACAATGCTATGATGCTAAGATACTAAGATGCTATGATACTAAGATGCTACAAAGCTAAGATACTATGTTGCTACGATGCTATGATGCTACAATGCAATTATACTAAGATGCTATGATGCTTTAATGATCACCTGTTCATATAGTCATAATATAATCCTGGTGAAAATATTTGCGACCTACGTTGCAAATAATTTCATGTTTGACTACAAAAAGTAATGGTCAGGTCAAGACAGGTATGAAAGTATTCGCGACTTACGTCGCGAATGTCTTTACTAAGTAGCATGTCTTTACTACCATGAGCAGCAGCTATAACAAAAAGCACAACTCAAATAGTCATTTAAGGCCTGGTTCCTTCTGACTGGATGGGTGTGAGTTTGATGTCATGCAGGGTACAACAAACCAAACAGGATGAGGAGGATGCAGTAGGCCTGGCTGAGAGAGAGAGACACTGAGAAGGGTCGTCCTTTATGCTTCGCCTTCTACAAACTGAAGGGCAGGTACAGGCAGCAGAGCCCTCCCAGCTCCACCTGAAAGCCAGCATCAAATAAGGAAGAGAGTGGGAGGGATCTCACTAGGATCCCCAGACAAAGAACGAGCAAATCGTAACAATTGATCGTTAATCATAATAATTTTAACAATAAAACTCATTACTCCTACCTGAGCAATAGTTTAACAGTTTACGGCACAGTCTTACAGTTAGATAAACAATAATATTAAACTTAACACATCCAGGCTGTAACAAGGAATCTGCGATGAAGTGAAGACCTTCAAATTGTCCTGCGAGTCCAGCTCTTTGTCTCATGTTGGACGTCACTGCAGTCTGTCTGGATCAGCTGGAGGAAAACTATAGGCAGACAAATAGACATGTCAAATAATGTTATGTAACATACTTAATATAACTCTTATGAGTGTTCAACAGCTCATTATTTATTTAATTAAAAACATCATATTATATTAAATTACTCCAATTATATATATATATCAGAGCTGCCAACTCTCACACTTTCACACTTTGCCTGTTTTCACACGCACTCACGCCACACATCCAATTTCTCACGCAAAAAAAAAAAAGAAAAAATCCGATATTGGTCCGAGACTCTTCCGTTCCTTTTCAAACTCCACGACGGTAGATGGCGCCGATGAGCGCCCCTGAACCTTTGCGCTGCGCTACACCTGCAGTGCACCCCTTTACTATCTATGCCTGCACCCCGAAGTAGACAGAAGAAGAGATACAGAGACCGCCAAGACAGCAGGAGAAACCAGAAACTACCGTATTTTCCGGACTATAAGGCGCACCTGAATATAAGACGCACCAGCTAAATTTTGGGGAAACTACAGATTGTGCCACATATAAACCGCACCCGACTATAAGCCGCACCCATAGGCGCCGATTTATGTTTTCCTCCGTGGGTGCTCATGAGCGCACGCCCTTTGAAAAAAAACAACAACAAAAAAAAAAAAAAACAGCCGTTTCGTATTTCAGAACCTTAGCAAATGGACAGCGGCCGACATGAACACACACGCATATAGACTAGATACTAAAGCCGTAAAGTAGGCTATTTTTCAGGACAGCCCACTCTTCAAAAATACAGATAGGATTGGAGATGAAAGATTGAACTAAACGCGATCAGCTTCGTGGGAAATTAAGAATCAATGCCACCTGTCTTGGTCTGGCACACGTGGGTGCTCAATTTTCCGTGGGTGCTTGAGCACCGGAGCACCCACGGTTTCGGCGCCTATGGCCGCACCCGACTATAAACCGCTGGTGTTTTAATGTTTAATTACCGTAAGGGTTTCTTCTACCACGGAGGGGATTGTCGGGACAGAAATGACTGTTTGGAAACGCAAAGCGTCCCATTTATTTACATTTGACAAACATAAATCTTTCGATCAATCAAACAAAAAATCAATCGATCAAACTTTCACATCTTTGACATTACAAACAGCATTCGTGCAGTGCACAAATAATACAACGGTGCGCTCCTAGCACACTTCCTTCAGTCATAGTACCGTAGTAGTGCAGTATAACAAAAAACAAAGCTTACAACGCTTGACGAGGCAATAACGTTAAATGGCTAAATTTAATTTGTTTGTAAAAGTGTTTGCCTGTAACACGGCAGCAAAAGTGCAGTGACCCGGCTGCTCAACAAAATAACCAGCATCTTTTTCGAAAACAGCCAACACAGCAGTAAAGGTGCAGTAACACGGCCGTTTACTGTATCAAAATAACCAGCCTACTGTACCAGAAAAGTCAGTTCTTAATCCTCGTGTCATCGTCTATGACATGATAGTGGGCCCCTGGTGACCGTTAGCTGTAAACATCCATCCGCCGTTGTATGAGCCGCAGGGTCCAAAGCAAGTGACAAAAGTAGCGGCTTATAGTCCGGAATTTACAGTACTTTGAGAAGTCTGATAAAGAACAGAATCTGAGCCAGAACCATGCACACAGATCATAGACAAGGACTTTACCCAGCTTCTGATCTGCATCTGATACTGATTATGCCTCATTTTAGCTATTTTTGTAATGCATTCATCAGTTTTATTGCTTGAAAAAGTTGTACTGTTTAAGCACTTTATTTGTTGCACTTTATTTGTCTCTGATGGACCATGTGGTGGGAGACTTTGAATGAAGAATAATGTCCCTCCCTAACTAATCTTGTGTCGTTTTTGGCTGAACATAAATCATTAAGTGCTCTTAAGAATACAATTATTCACAACATAGGTTAGGTTTTAGTTAAGAATTAGTTTAATACCATTTTAATTAAAATATCAATCAACCTACCTAGGTCAAATCTTAAACACTGATCTATGAATAAGGCTTTATTGTCATTTAGGCACACCGATAGTTTTCTGGTTGAATGTTCAGCTCAAGTCTACAGACTAAGACCTACAAGTCATGATGCCGAACATGAAACAGAATAAGTTCAGGTATTGCACATCTTTAGCAGACCGCCCGAAAATGCACTAGAATGCTGGAAACCACATCTACTTAATCCAGAATCTCCTGGGGGTGGACCTTCAGCTATGTCTGCTTCACAGAATGTAACCAATATTGTCCATCTTCAGTGGGCTGCCCCTATCAACAGCTTTGGACCTCCCCACAAACCACCAGAATGCAGGGTACAACATGGGTACAGCATCAAATTAATTCCAGTTATCTTATATCTGAGCCACCAATTTGTGTGACTGCGTGCACGGCATAATTTTGGTCACCCACGACAAAATCTCACTCCAAGGTTTTTTGAAAAGTTGGCAGGTATGTATATATACTGTCATTAATGTTGTTGCAAGCCATAAATGTTTCCTACTTTATGTGGTGGAATAATATATTTTTCAGTTTGACACAGTTTAATTTAAAAATATCTTCCCTTTAAATTGTAAAACTTCAACATTATTACTGTGATAAGCACCCGCTAGCAAGGCGGCGAATTAGCCGGCGGCTAACCCCACTAGCCTCCGCGTTAGCTCACGGCTAACTGCCGCGGCTAATTCGTGTTTAACTCCCGCGGGTCCGCGGTTAAATCCCGGTTAGCTAGCGGTTAGCTAGCGGTTAGCTCGATGCTAACTCCGCGGTTGAGTCCGCGGCGTTAAGGTAGCGGCTAGCTAGCTCCGTTAGCTCCGCTAGCTTGCTAACATACATGAGCTATGCTGGAAGGCTAGTCGTTAGCGTCTGTTAGCAGTTTAGCTATTCACTGACCTAATAAGATGAAGGAAACGGGTCAGGGATGTTGTGTCAGGAGTTTCAGCAAAGCAGCCAGATATAATTTGTGTTAAAATAAAGGAAAAGGTCAAACATGACTGAGAAGTTGTCATTCAGTCAATGAGAAGAGCTATAGCTAAGAGGCCCAGCAGCTGTGTGAAAGCACCATGGGAGAAAGGGATGGTTTGGGGGGTTTTAATGTTTTGGCAGATCATGTTTTCCACTGAGAGCTCTTTTCCCACCTCTCGTCCCCTGCAGCTGCGTGTGTGAACCAGGCGGCAACCTCCGGGTCTGAAAATTGAAGCCAATGCGGAAGTGCAAAAAACTGCAGTTCATCGAGTGACCGCTTGAGGCTGGCTCCAAAAGGGAGCAAATCCCCATTGACCCCCATGTTAAAATGCCCAACTTTACAGCAATATTAAACATGTTTACAGCCTGGTACAAAAGACGGTTTTAGTCTCAATGCCTTATTTCACTATTCATGACAACTGTACGGGGGGTGAATTTTTTTCTAATGCGTTCGTTTATTTTTTATTAAGGTTTAAAATTCTGCATTATTAAGGGCGTTCCCACCTTGAGTGACAGGTGACGTATGAGCGCGGTCCCTTGGCGGTAGCTGCTAGCTTTGGTCTCTCCGCTAGTCTCCAGTTAGCTAATTAGTGTACGACCATCCAGCCGTGCTTGTAGTCAGTTTTGGAAAATAGTACACACAAATACCACTGACAAATACCGAATAAATAATGGCTTGTTGTTCGGTGAATTGAACTTCAAAGAAATCTGCTCTCCAGTTTTTTTGGTGAGTGAAACACTGGTTTTATTCTAATATGTTCGTACTAATTAGCAAGCATGTTTGCGCTTAACAGGACAGGCGCGTTAGCTCAGCTTGTTAGCTAGCTAGTTAGCCAGCTAATGAATTAGCTGCGATGTTAACGGGAGCACATTGTTGGTTGTCACAGTTACTAAACCGGCTTGTATCGTAATATATAAGTAATATAGACTTTACGATGATAATACCTTTAAACCTAATGCCTCTGTATGAGGTTGGGGAAAATATTTCATCTCATAAATTATCTAACATGCAGTGTTAATCTTGAACTTGCTTTTGGCAATATAACGTTAACAGGAACGTTAAAACCAGAATAGCTTAAAATCATTAAAAAGTGGCGACCTATGTGCAATTACAATAAGATTTGTGTAACTTAAAATGATTAATGACACCTGAACAGGCCTTTGTTGCTACAGATGTCATACACAGGTTCTCCAGTGTTGGATCTGTCATATTTATATTTTTTATCCTTATGTCCTCGTGCTTTTTAGTTTCTTATATGTTTGTCCAGTGTTCCTGGCCTGCACCAGACAGACCATGGTATTTCTTTCTGCCACTGTTATTAACCAGTTACCTTTTTCTTCTGTAGGACACTCTGGGAGAGATAAATCTGGGCAACAAACAACACTAACAACAATAATAATAAAGAGGTTGAAAACGTTACTTATTTCACAGGACACAAGTATCTGTAATTACTGTTACATCTGTTAACACATTAAAGCATACTAAACAACTTGAAAACGTGTTGTCTATATATTGATGTTTCACTGAATGCATTTGATCATAACTTGTTAAGCCACTGCTTGTATAACAGTAATATTTTTTGTTATTAAAATAGAAAAGACTAAATATAATTTAAATTAGCAGCAAATGTTGGACTTCATCAGTTTTCAATGTTAATATTGTGGTCATTTTAGCACAGTTTTTTTATTCTGTATTATATCTCATGTGTTGAACACCATTGCCTGTTGTTTTTTAACTTTCATATTAACAGTGACATTTGTGAAAGATCTACAGTAAGCATGAAAGACAAAAGGAGTGCAAATACAAACAGGATTTTAATGTAATATTTAAAAATATTTGTTATACAACAGAAGAGGAAAAAAAAGGGAAGAATGCCTTTCCACTGCAGTCCAGCCCAGCCAAACCAACAGATGAGGACATCCAGCAGACTGAGGTTGCTTCCCATTGTGGTCGCAGCTCTCTGGGCCCCATGCCATCACCAATTATCCACACTGTATCTATGGAAGGGAAACAAGTATAAGTTAACTAAACTATGTCACATTTGAAGGGTTAAATGGAAAAAATAATACCAGTACATATAGTGACAGTCTTTAAATAAATGTTGTTCGTCCTTTTAAGACACTGTAATGTCAGCAGTCAAATATCAAGCCAGATGAAACTTCCAGTTCCTGCTATGTGTAGCAGACATGGAGGAGACATCAAGGGTAGCCATGACTTGAACCAGTCACTGAAAGAGAATCATCTTGTAATAAATATAAATGTACCTGTCTTTTTCAGGTCATAATGTAATTTATGGTTAGAACTTTAAATAGCAACCAGCACACGTAACGTTATTAACGATAGTAAATATATTCAAGGAACATAACCCACTAAAGTTAAAATATTAATTCAATAATAAAAATATAACTTAAAAGTTTAAATGTGAAGTTATTTGATTCAGGTTCGTTGGTAGAAGCTGTAGACGTGTATTAATGTTTTACGATAACGACAAAGTTCTGCCACATTCGACAAAATCTACAGCTATTTAACCAAGTTACTACATTTATTATTTGTATAGTATAACTAAAAATAAGACATAAATCCTTATTTCGAGTGTTATATAGCTCCGGGTGAACTTACCTCAAGCAAGGTGAGCTGGAGTGATGTTAAGACGGGTGAGGAAAAAGGGGGAGTTGGCCGCTTTGCCGTGTTAGCCGGCTGCTAGCACCTCGGATAGCGGTTAGCCTAGCTCGGTAGCCTGAGCTAACACGGTAGCGGAGAGTTGAGTGGGCGGGTTTCAGCGTCCAGGCTGCCTCAGGTCCGCCCCAACACGACGCCCATGTCCATATTTGGAGTATCCGAGTGTGGGCGGAGTAAAGCAAAACCAACATGGCGACCGAAGTCTCCGCCCACTACAGGCTTCATTTTTGAATTCAGAATCCAATGAGTGACGTCACGAAGGGTTTGTCCATAGTATATACAGTCAATGGTGTGAACGTGTGTAAGCTGGTTGGGGTCTGGTTGTCATGGCTACCAGGGTCAACTGCTCCTGTTAGAATGTCAGTTGGAAGACGGGGAAAGAGAGAGAAAATGCTAAAAAATCGCCTCGAACAGGAAGGACTTTGTGGCCAAACCGTATTTCCAATCATTGAACCGACTTAACTTTGGGCATCTTGAGGCTTTCCTGAACGTCTACATATGCAGTTTGTGGGTAAAATGAAGAAATGTGACCTATTTAAAGCGATTCAAAGAAAGGTTACTTCTGCTTTCCTCCAGAAATTTCCCTGCCTTTTTAACATGGCAGTCTATGGAGCTGTGGGTGGGTGTTGCTGGCGCATCTTTGTGTCTGACGCCAAAACTATAAGACTTACAGCTTTAGCAGACGAATTTGAGTGAGAAGACACATTTTCCTACGTTTCTATGTATAAATTATGTCTGTCGTGTGAAATTTGTGGCCACGGGAGCAGTTTCTGTGCAGTTTTTTGACTAACTTTCTTCTCCCCTCCTCACTCTAGCTGATGATGTCATCCACTCTAGCACAAACATTCCGCGCAATACACACCCATTATAAACCCTGAAATTTGAGTAAAAACCTACACAACTCTGAGGCTTCATAGTTTAAAAACGGTAAAAGTTGTCGATAAGTGAAGTGAATCTCTGAAGAGAAGGCTAGAGTACCTACGTTTTAAAGTTTAAATGAAGTCTCTCGGTTAAAGTATGCCAGAGCAGTTCATTGTTGAAAATGTCTGTTGAATTTTTTTTTTTTTCGGGCTTCTCCATTCATTTCAATTGGGAAATTTGACTATGTCGCGAAAAAATCTTGTTTGAAAGAACTGTATAGAAGCACACCGAGTCCGATCGAGACGCACGTTTTGATGTATTTTGTGTCTGTGTGCGACGAACGGTATTTGAGTTGAAAGGTTTCGAAAATCTCGTAGGAAAAAGTTTAATAAAAAGAAAAAACGTAGTGAAGAACAATAGTTTGCATTGCGTAGCACTGCAAACTATTGACTCCCATAGCTTTGCTATGAGGGTCAATAGTTTGCATTGCGTAGCACTGCATCACTAACTAGACAATTCCCCTGCGGGAAATCGCGAGAGTGATGCAGTGGCCGCAGCAGTCTGCGATACCATGCTATATTGCTGCGACAGTACGATGCTACGATGCTATGATGATGCTACTATGCCGAGATGCTACAATGCTATGATGCTAAGATACTAAGATGCTATGATACTAAGATGCTACAAAGCTAAGATACTATGTTGCTACGATGCTAAGATGCTACAATGCAATTATACTAAGATGCTATGATGCTTTAATGATCACCTGTTCATATAGTCATAATATAATCCTGGTGAAAATATTTGCGACTTACGTTGCAAATAATTTCATGTTTGACTACAAAAAGTAATGGTCACGTCAAGACAGGTATGAAAGTATTCGCGACTTACGTCGCGAATGTCTTTACTAAGTAGCATGTCTTTACTACCATGAGCAGCAGCTATAACAAAAAGCACAACTCAAATAGTCATTTAAGGCCTGGTTCCTTCTGACTGCATGGGTGTGAGTTTGATGTCATGCAGGGTACAACAAACCAAACAGGATGAGGAGGATGCAGTAGGCCTGGCTGAGAGAGAGAGACACTGAGAAGGGTCGTCCTTTATGCTTCGCCTTCTACAAACTGAAGGGCAGGTACAGGCAGCAGACCCCTCCCAGCTCCACCTGAAAGCCAGCATCAAATAAGGAAGATAGTGGGAGGGATCTCACTAGGATCCCCAGACAAAGAACGAGCAAATCGTAACAATTGATCGTTAATCATAATAATTTTAACAATAAAACTCATTACTCCTACCTGAGCAATAGTTTAACAGTTTACGGCACAGTCTTACAGTTAGAAAAACAATAATATTAAACTTAACACATCCAGGCTGTAACAAGGAATCAGCGATGAAGTGAAGACCTTCAAATTGTCCTGCGAGTCCAGCTCTTTGTCTCATCTTGGACGTCACTGCAGTCTGTCTGGATCAGCTGGAGGAAAACTATACGCAGACAAATAGACATGTCAAATAATGTTATGTAACATACTTAATATAACTCTTATGAGTGTTAAACAGCTCATTATTTATTTAATTAAAAACATCATATTATATTAAATTACTCCAATTATATATATACTGTCATTAATGTTGTTGCAAGCCATAAATGTTTCCTACTTTATGTGGTGGAATAATATATTTTTCAGTTTGACACAGTTTCATTTAAAAACATCTTCCCTTTAAATTGTAAAACTTCAACATTATTACTGTGATAAGCACCCGCTAGCAAGGCGGCGAATTAGCCGGCGGCTAACCCCACTAGCCTCCGCGTTAGCTCACGGCGAACTGCCGCGGCTAATTCGTGTTTAACTCCCGCGGGTCCGCGGTTAAATCCCGGTTAGCTAGCGGTTAGTTAGCGGTTAGCTCGAGGCTAACTCCGCGGTTGAGTCCGCGGCGTTAAGGTAGCGGCTAGCTAGCTCCGTTAGCTCCGCTAGCTTGCTAACATACATGAGCTATGCTGGAAGGCCAGTCGTCGGCTAAATCACTGGGCGGCTAGTAGTTAGCGTCTGTTAGCAGTTTAGCTATTCACTGACCTAATAAGATGAAGGAAACGGGTCAGGGATGTTGTGTCAGGAGTTTCAGCAAAGCAGCCAGATATAATTTGTGTTTAAAATAAAGGAAAAGGTCATAATGTCAGGTTCTGGCCCCCTACAGTACTGCAGTAATGGTTTGGGGGGTTTTAATGTTTTGGCAGATCATGTTTTCCACTGAGAGCTCTTTTCCCGCCTCTCGTCCCCAGCAGCTGCGTGTGTGAACGTGTGTAAGCTGGTTGGGGTCTGGTTGTCATGGCTACCAGGGTCAACTGCTCCTGTTAGAATGTCAGTTGGAAGACGGGGAGAGAGAGAGAGAAAATGCTGAAATATCGCCTCGAACAGGAAGGACTTGTGGCCAAACCGTATTTCCAATCATTGAACCGACTTAACTTTGGGCATCTTGAGGCTTTCCTGAACGTCTACATATGCAGTTTTGGGTAAAATGAAGAAATGTGACCTATTAAAGCGATTCAAAGAAAGGTTACGTCTGCTTTCCTCCAAAAATTTCCCTGCCTTTTTAACATGGCAGTCTATGGAGCTGTGGGTGGGTGTTGCTGGCGCATCTTTGTGTCTGACGCCAAAACTATAAGACTTACAGCTTTAGCAGACGAATTTGAGTGAGAAGACAAATTTTCCTACGTTTCTATGTATAAATTATGTCTGTCGTGTGAAATTTGTGGCCACGGGAGCAGTTTCTGTGCAGTTTTTTGACTAACTTTCTTCTCCCCTCCTCACTCTAGCTGATGATGTCATCCACTCTAGCACAAACATTCCGCGCAATACACACCCATTATAAACCCTGAAATTTGAGTAAAAACCTACACAACTCTGAGGCTTCATAGTTTAAAAACGGTAAAAGTTGTCGACAAGTGAAGTGAATCTCTGAAGAGAAGGCAAGAGTACCTACGTTTTAAAGTTTAAATGAAGTCTCTCGGTTAAAGTATGCCAGAGCAGTTCATTGTTGAAAATGTCTGTTGAATTTTTATTTTTTTCGGGCTTCTCCATTCATTTCAATTGGGAAATTTGTCGCAGTTTTTTCGCGACTATGTCGCGAAAAAATCTTGTTTGAAAGAACTGTATAGAAGCACACCGAGTCCGATCGAGACGCACGTTTTGATGTATTTTGACCTGTGTGCGACGAACGGTATTTGAGTTGAAAGGTTTCGAAAATGCGTAGGAAAAAGTTTAATAATAACTAGACAATTCCCCTGCGGGAAATCGCGAGAGTGATGCAGTGGCCGCAGCAGTCTGCGATACCATGCTATATTGCTG
This sequence comes from Chelon labrosus, assembly GCF_963514085.1. Lineage (NCBI taxonomy): Eukaryota > Metazoa > Chordata > Actinopteri > Mugiliformes > Mugilidae > Chelon > Chelon labrosus. Next base: position 38,085,780 of record NC_140337.1, on the reverse strand, counting down.
CGACAGTACGATGCTACGATGCTATGATGATGCTACTATGCCGAGATGCTACTACAATGCTATGATGCTAAGATACTAAGATGCTATGATACTAAGATGCTACAAAGCTAAGATACTATGTTGCTACGATGCTAAGATGCTACAATGCAATTATACTAAGATGCTATGATGCTTTAATGATCACCTGTTCATATAGTGATAATATAATCCCGGTGAAAATATTTGCGACTTACGTTGCAAATAATTTCATGTTTGACTACAAAAAGTAATGGTCAGGTCAAGACAGGTATGACTTACATCGCGAATGTCTTTACTAAGTAGCATGTCTTTACTACCATGAGCAGCAGCCATAACAAAAAGCACAACTCAAATAGTCATTTAAGGCCTGGTTCCTTCTGACTGGATGGGTGTGAGTTTGATGTCATGCAGGGTACAACAAACCAAACAGGATGAGGAGGATGCAGTAGGCCTGGCTGAGAGAGAGAGACACTGAGAAGGGTCGTCCTTTACGCCCTTCTACAAACTGAAGGGCAGGTACAGGCAGCAGACCCCTCCCAGCTCCACCTGAAAGCCAGCATCAAATAAGGAAGAGAGTGGGAGGGATCTCACTAGGATCCCCAGACAAAGAACGAGCAAATCGTAACAATTGATCGTTAATCATAATAATTTTAACAATAAAACTCATTACTCCTACCTGAGCAATAGTTTAACAGTTTACGGCACAGTCTTACAGTTAGATAAACAATAATATTAAACTTAACACATCCAGGCTGTAACAAGGAATCAGCGATGAAGTGAAGACCTTCAAATTGTCCTGCGAGTCCAGCTCTTTGTCTCATGTTGGACGTCACTGCAGTCTGTCTGGATCAGCTGGAGGAAAACTATAGGCAGACAAACAGACATGTCAAATAATGTTATGTAACATACTTAATATAACTCTTATGAGTGTTCAACAGCTCATTATTTATTTCATTAAAAACATCATATTATATTAAATTACTCCAATTATATATATATACTGTCATTAATGTTGTTGCAAGCCATAAATGTTTCCTACTTTATGTGGTGGAATAATATATTTTTCAGTTTGACACAGTTTAATTTAAAAATATCTTCCCTTTAAATTGTAAAACTTCAACATTATTACTGTGATAAGCACCCGCTAGCAAGGCGGCGAATTAGCCGGCGGCTAACCCCACTAGCCTCCGCGTTAGCTCACGGCGAACTGCCGCGGCTAATTCGTGTTTAACTCCCGCGGGTCCGCGGTTAAATCCCGGTTAGCTAGCGGTTAGTTAGCGGTTAGCTCGAGGCTAACTCCGCGGTTGAGTCCGCGGCGTTAAGGTAGCGGCTAGCTAGCTCCGTTAGCTCCGCTAGCTTGCTAACATACATGAGCTATGCTGGAAGGCTAGTCGTCGGCTAAATCACTGGGCGGCTAGTCGTTAGCGTCTGTTAGCAGTTTAGCTATTCACTGACCTAATAAGATGAAGGAAACGGGTCAGGGATGTTGTGTCAGGAGTTTCAGCAAAGCAGCCAGATATAATTTGTGTTTAAAATAAAGGAAAAGGTCATAATGTCAGGTTCTGGCCCCCTACAGTACTGCAGTAATGGTTTGGGGGGTTTTAATGTTTTGGCAGATCATGTTTTCCACTGAGAGCTCTTTTCCCGCCTCTCGTCCCCTGCAGCTGCGTGTGTGAACGTGTGTAAGCTGGTTGGGGTCTGGTTGTCATGGCTACCAGGGTCAACTGCTCCTGTTCGAATGTCAGTTGGAAGACGGGGAAAGAGAGAGAAAATGCTGAAAAATCGCCTCGAACAGGAAGGACTTGTGGCCAAACCGTATTTCCAATCATTGAACCGACTTAACTTTGGGCATCTTGAGGCTTTCCTGAACGTCTACATATGCAGTTTGTGGGTAAAATGAAGAAATGTGACCTATTAAAGCGATTCAAAGAAAGGTTACGTCTGCTTTCCTCCAGAAATTTCCCTGCCTTTTTAACATGGCAGTCTATGGAGCTGTGGGTGGGTGTTGCTGGCGCATCTTTGTGTCTGACGCCAAAACTATAAGACTTACAGCTTTAGCAGACGAATTTGAGTGAGAAGACACATTTTCCTACGTTTCTATGTATAAATTATGTCTGTCGTGTGAAATTTGTGGCCACGGGAGCAGTTTCTGTGCAGTTTTTTGACTAACTTTCTTCTCCCCTCCTCACTCTAGCTGATGATGTCATCCACTCTAGCACAAACATTCCGCGCAATACACACCCATTATAAACCCTGAAATTTGAGTAAAAACCTACACAAATCTGAGGCTTCATAGTTTAAAAACGGTAAAAGTTGTCGACAAGTGAAGTGAATCTCTGAAGAGAAGGCAAGAGTACCTACGTTTTAAAGTTTAAATGAAGTCTCTCGGTTAAAGTATGCCAGAGCAGTTCATTGTTGAAAATGTCTGTTGAAATATTTTTTTTTTCGGGCTTCTCCATTCATTTCAATTGGGAAATTTGTCGCAGTTTTTTCGCGACTATGTCGCGAAAAAATCTTGTTTGAAAGAACTGTATAGAAGCACACCGAGTCCGATCGAGACGCACGTTTTGACGTATTTTGTGTCTGTGTGCGACGAACGGTATTTGAGTTGAAAGGTTTCGAAAATCGGCCGTAGGAAAAAGTTTAATAATAATAATAATAACTAGACAATTCCCCTGCGGGAAATCGCGAGAGTGATGCAGTGGCCGCAGCAGTCTGCGATACCATGCTATATTGCTGTGATAGTACGATGCTACGATGCTATGATGATGCTACTATGCCAAGATGCTACTACAATGCTATGATGCTAAGATACTAAGATGCTATGATACTAAGATGCTACAAAGCTAAGATACTATGTTGCTACGATGCTAAGATGCTACAATGCAATTATACTAAGATGCTATGATGCTTTAATGATCACCTGTTCATATAGTGATAATATAATCCCGGTGAAAATATTTGCGACTTACGTTGCAAATAATTTCATGTTTGACTACAAAAAGTAATGGTCACGTCAAGACAGGTATGAAAGTATTCGCGACTTACGTCGCGAATGTCTTTACTAAGTAGCATGTCTTTACTACCATGAGCAGCAGCTATAACAAAAAGCACAACTCAAATAGTCATTTAAGGCCTGGTTCCTTCTGACTGGATGGGTGTGAGTTTGATGTCATGCAGGGTACAACAAACCAAACAGGATGAGGAGGATGCAGTAGGCCTGGCTGAGAGAGAGAGACACTGAGAAGGGTCGTCCTTTATGCTTCGCCTTCTACAAACTGAAGGGCAGGTACAGGCAGCAGAGCCCTCCCAGCTCCACCTGAAAGCCAGCATCAAATAAGGAAGAGAGTGGGAGGGATCTCACTAGGATCCCCAGACAAAGAACGAGCAAATCGTAACAATTGATCGTTAATCATAATAATTTTAACAATAAAACTCATTACTCCTACCTGAGCAATAGTTTAACAGTTTACGGCACAGTCTTACAGTTAGAAAAACAATAATATTAAACTTAACACATCCAGGCTGTAACAAGGAATCAGCGATGAAGTGAAGACCTTCAAATTGTCCTGCGAGTCCAGCTCTTTGTCTCATGTTGGACGTCACTGCAGTCTGTCTGGATCAGCTGGAGGAAAACTATAGGCAGACAAATAGACATGTCAAATAATGTTATGTAACATACTTAATATAACTCTTATGAGTGTTCAACAGCTCATTATTTATTTAATTAAAAACATCATATTATATTAAATTACTCCAATTATATATATATACTGTCATTAATGTTGTTGCAAGCCATAAATGTTTCCTACTTTATGTGGTGGAATAATATATTTTTCAGTTTGACACAGTTTAATTTAAAAATATCTTCCCTTTAAATTGTAAAACTTCAACATTATTACTGTGATAAGCACCCGCTAGCAAGGCGGCGAATTAGCCGGCGGCTAACCCCACTAGCCTCCGCGTTAGCTCACGGCGAACTGCCGCGGCTAATTCGTGTTTAACTCCCGCGGGTCCGCGGTTAAATCCCGGTTAGCTAGCGGTTAGTTAGCGGTTAGCTCGAGGCTAACTCCGCGGTTGAGTCCGCGGCGTTAAGCTAGCGGCTAGCTAGCTCCGTTAGCTCCGCTAGCTTGCTAACATACATGAGCTATGCTGGAAGGCTAGTCGTCGGCTAAATCACTGGGCGGCTAGTCGTTAGCGTCTGTTAGCAGTTTAGCTATTCACTGACCTAATAAGATGAAGGAAACGGGTCAGGGATGTTGTGTCAGGAGTTTCAGCAAAGCAGCCAGATATAATTTGTGTTTAAAATAAAGGAAAAGGTCATAATGTCAGGTTCTGGCCCCCTACAGTACTGCAGTAATGGTTTGGGGGGTTTTAATGTTTTGGCAGATCATGTTTTCCACTGAGAGCTCTTTTCCCGCCTCTCGTCCCCAGCAGCTGCGTGTGTGAACGTGTGTAAGCTGGTTGGGGTCTGGTTGTCATGGCTACCAGGGTCAACTGCTCCTGTTAGAATGTCAGTTGGAAGACGGGGAAAGAGAGAGAAAATGCTGAAAAATCGCCTCGAACAGGAAGGACTTGTGGCCAAACCGTATTTCCAATCATTGAACCGACTTAACTTTGGGCATCTTGAGGCTTTCCTGAACGTCTAGATGTGTAATTTGTAGGTAAAATGAAGAAATGTGACCTATTCAAAGCGATTCAAAGAAAGGTTACGTCTGCTTTCCTCCAGAAATTTCCCTGCCTTTTTAACATGGCAGTCTATGGAGCTGTGGGTGGGTGTTGCTGGCGCATCTTTGTGTCTGACGCCAAAACTATAAGACTTACAGCTTTAGCAGACGAATTTGAGTGAGAAGACACATTTTCCTACGTTTCTATGTATAAATTATGTCTGTCGTGTGAAATTTGTGGCCACGGGAGCAGTTTCTGTGCAGTTTTTTGACTAACTTTCTTCTCCCCTCCTCACTCTAGCTGATGATGTCATCCACTCTAGCACAAACATTCCGCGCAATACACACCCATTATAAACCCTGAAATTTGAGTAAAAACCTACACAACTCTGAGGCTTCATAGTTTAAAAACGGTAAAAGTTGTCGACAAGTGAAGTGAATCTCTGAAGAGAAGGCAAGAGTACCTACGTTTTAAAGTTTAAATGAAGTCTCTCGGTTAAAGTATGCCAGAGCAGTTCATTGTTGAAAATGTCTGTTGAAATATATTTTTTTTCGGGCTTCTCCATTCATTTCAATTGGGAAATTTGTCGCAGTTTTTTCGCGACTACGTCGCGAAAAAATCTTGTTTGAAAGAACTGTATAGAAGCACACCGAGTCCGATCGAGACGCACGTTTTGATGTATTTTGTGTCTGTGTGCGACGAACGGTATTTGAGTTGAAAGGTTTCGAAAATGCGTAGGAAAAAGTTTAATAATAATAATAATAAGAAGAAAAACGTAGTGAAGAACAATAGTTTGCAGTGCTTCGCACTGCAAACTATTGACTCCCATAGCTTTGCTATGAGGGTCAATAGTTTGCATTGCGTAGCACTGCATCACTAACTAGACAATTCCCCTGCGGGAAATCGCGAGAGTGATGCAGTGGCCGCAGCAGTCTGCGATACCATGCTATATTGCTGCGACAGTACGATGCTACGATGCTATGATGATGCTACTATGCCGAGATGCTACTACAATGCTATGATGCTAAGATACTAAGATGCTATGATACTAAGATGCTACAAAGCTAAGATACTATGTTGCTACGATGCTAAGATGCTACAATGCAATTATACTAAGATGCTATGATGCTTTAATGATCACCTGTTCATATAGTCATAATATAATCCTGGTGAAAATATTTGCGACTAACGTTGCAAATAATTTCATGTTTGACTACAAAAAGTAATGGTCAGGTCAAGACAGGTATGAAAGTATTCGCGACTTACGTCGCGAATGTCTTTACTAAGTAGCATGTCTTTACTACCATGAGCAGCAGCTATAACAAAAAGCACAACTCAAATAGTCATTTAAGGCCTGGTTCCTTCTGACTGGATGGGTGTGAGTTTGATGTCATGCAGGGTACAACAAACCAAACAGGATGAGGAGGATGCAGTAGGCCTGGCTGAGAGAGAGAGACACTGAGAAGGGTCGTCCTTTATGCTTCGCCTTCTACAAACTGAAGGGCAGGTACAGGCAGCAGAGCCCTCCCAGCTCCACCTGAAAGCCAGCATCAAATAAGGAAGAGAGTGGGAGGGATCTCACTAGGATCCCCAGACAAAGAACGAGCAAATCGTAACAATTGATCGTTAATCATAATAATTTTAACAATAAAACTCATTACTCCTACCTGAGCAATAGTTGAACAGTTTACGGCACAGTCTTACAGTTAGATAAACAATAATATTAAACTTAACACATCCAGGCTGTAACAAGGAATCAGCGATGAAGTGAAGACCTTCAAATTGTCCTGCGAGTCCAGCTCTTTGTCTCATGTTGGACGTCACTGCAGTCTGTCTGGATCAGCTGGAGGAAAACTATAGGCAGACAAATAGACATGTCAAATAATGTTATGTAACATACTGAATATAACTCTTATGAGTGTTCAACAGCTCATTATTTATTTAATTAAAAACATCATATTATATTAAATTACTCCAATTATATATATATACTGTCATTAATGTTGTTGCAAGCCATAAATGTTTCCTACTTTATGTGGTGGAATAATATATTTTTCAGTTTGACACAGTTTAAAAATATCTTCCCTTTAAATTGTAAAACTTCAACATTATTACTGTGATAAGCACCCGCTAGCAAGGCGGCGAATTAGCCGGCGGCTAACCCCACTAGCCTCCGCGTTAGCTCACGGCGAACTGCCGCGGCTAATTCGTGTTTAACTCCCGCGGGTCCGCGGTTAAATCCCGGTTAGCTAGCGGTTAGTTAGCGGTTAGCTCGAGGCTAACTCCGCGGTTGAGTCCGCGGCGTTAAGGTAGCGGCTAGCTAGCTCCGTTAGCTCCGCTAGCTTGCTAACATACATGAGCTATGCTGGAAGGCTAGTCGTCGGCTAAATCACTGGGCGGCTAGTCGTTAGCGTCTGTTAGCAGTTTAGCTATTCACTGACCTAATAAGATGAAGGAAACGGGTCAGGGATGTTGTGTCAGGAGTTTCAGCAAAGCAGCCAGATATAATTTGTGTTTAAAATAAAGGAAAAGGTCACAATGTCAGGTTCTGGCCCCCTACAGTACTGCAGTAATGGTTTGGGGGGTTTTAATGTTTTGGCAGATCATGTTTTCCACTGAGAGCTCTTTTCCCGCCTCTCGTCCCCAGCAGCTGCGTGTGTGAACGTGTGTAAGCTGGTTGGGGTCTGGTTGTCATGGCTACCAGGGTCAACTGCTCCTGTTCGAATGTCAGTTGGAAGACGGGGAGAGAGAGAGAAAATGCTGAAAAATCGCCTCGAACAGGAAGGACTTGTGGCCAAACCGTATTTCCAATCATTGAACCGACTTAACTTTGGGCATCTTGAGGCTTTCCTGAACGTCTACATATGCAGTTTGTGGGTAAAATGAAGAAATGTGACCTATTAAAGCGATTCAAAGAAAGGTTACGTCTGCTTTCCTCCAGAAATTTCCCTGCCTTTTTAACATGGCAGTCTATGGAGCTGTGGGTGGGTGTTGCTGGCGCATCTTTGTGTCTGACGCCAAAACTATAAGACTTACAGCTTTAGCAGACGAATTTGAGTGAGAAGACAAATTTTCCTACGTTTCTATGTATAAATTATGTCTGTCGTGTGAAATTTGTGGCCACGGGAGCAGTTTCTGTGCAGTTTTTTGACTAACTTTCTTCTCCCCTCCTCACTCTAGCTGATGATGTCATCCACTCTAGCACAAACATTCCGCGCAATACACACCCATTATAAACCCTGAAATTTGAGTAAAAACCTACACAACTCTGAGGCTTCATAGTTTAAAAACGGTAAAAGTTGTCGACAAGTGAAGTGAATCTCTGAAGAGAAGGCAAGAGTACCTACGTTTTAAAGTTGAAATGAAGTCTCTCGGTTAAAGTATGCCAGAGCAGTTCATTGTTGAAAATGTCTGTTGAATTTTTTTTTTTTTCGGGCTTCTCCATTCATTTCAATAGGGAAATTTGTCGCAGTTTTTTCGCGACTACGTCGCGAAAAAATCTTGTTTGAAAGAACTGTATAGAAGCACACCGAGTCCGATCGAGACGCACGTTTTGATGTATTTTGTGTCTGTGTGCGACGAACGGTATTTGAGTTGAAAGGTTTCGAAAATGCGTAGGAAAAAGTTTAATAATAATAATAATAATAATAATAATAAGAAGAAAAACGTAGTGAAGAACAATAGTTTGCAGTGCTTCGCACTGCAAACTATTGACCCCCATAGCTTTGCTATGAGGGGGGTCAATAGTTTGCATTGCGTAGCACTGCATCACTAACTAGACAATTCCCCTGCGGGAAATCGCGAGAGTGATGCAGTGGCCGCAGCAGTCTGCGATACCACGCTATATTGCTGTGACAGTACGATGCTACGATGCTACGATGCTACGATGATGCTACTATGCCAAGATGCTACTACAATGCTATGATGCTAAGATACTAAGATGCTATGATACTAAGATGCTATGATACGAAGATACTACAATGCTAAGATGCTTTAATGATGCTACAATGCTATGAGGCTAAGATGCTTTAATGATGCTACCATGCTATGATGCTTTAATGATCACCTGTTCATATAGTCATAATATAATCCTGGTGAAATTATTTGCGACTTACGTCGCAAATAATTTCATGTTTGACTACAAAAAGTAATGGTCACGTCAAGACAGGTATGAAAGTATTCGCGACTTACGTCGCGAATGTCTTTACTAAGTAGCATGTCTTTACTACCATGAGCAGCAGCTATAACAAAAAGCACAACTCAAATAGTCATTTAAGGCCTGGTTCCTTCTGACTGGATGGGTGTGAGTTTGATGTCATGCAGGGTACAACAAACCAAACAGGATGAGGAGGATGCAGTAGGCCTGGCTGAGAGAGAGAGACACTGAGAAGGGTCGTCCTTTACGCCCTTCTACAAACTGAAGGGCAGGTACAGGCGGCAGACCCCTCCCAGCTCCACCTGAAAGCCAGCATCAAATAAGGAAGAGAGTGGGAGGGATCTCACTAGGATCCCCAGACAAAGAACGAGCAAATCGTAACAATTGCTCGTTAATCATAATAATTTTAACAATAAAACTCATTACTCCTACCTGAGCAATAGTTTAACAGTTTACGGCACAGTCTTACAGTTAGATAAACAATAATATTAAACTTAACACATCCAGGCTGTAACAAGGAATCAGCGATGAAGTGAAGACCTTCAAATTGTCCTGCCATTCCAGCTCTTTGTCTCATGTTGGACGTCACTGCAGTCTGTCTGGATCAGCTGGAGGAAAACTATAGGCAGACAAATAGACATGTCAAATAATGTTATGTAACATACTTAATATAACTCTTATGAGTGTTCAACAGCTCATTATTTATTTAATTAAAAACATCATATTATATTAAATTACTCCAATTATATATATATATACTGTCATTAATGTTGTTGCAAGCCATAAATGTTTCCTACTTTATGTGGTGGAATAATATATTTTTCAGTTTGACACAGTTTAATTTAAAAATATCTTCCCTTTAAATTGTAAAACTTCAACATTATTACTGTGATAAGCACCCGCTAGCAAGGCGGCGAATTAGCCGGCGGCTAACCCCACTAGCCTCCGCGTTAGCTCACGGCGAACTGCCGCGGCTAATTCGTGTTTAACTCCCGCGGGTCCGCGGTTAAATCCCGGTTAGCTAGCGGTTAGTTAGCGGTTAGCTCGAGGCTAACTCCGCGGTTGAGTCCGCGGCGTTAAGCTAGCGGCTAGCTAGCTCCGTTAGCTCCGCTAGCTTGCTAACATACATGAGCTATGCTGGAAGGCTAGTCGTCGGCTAAATCACTGGGCGGCTAGTCGTTAGCGTCTGTTAGCAGTTTAGCTATTCACTGACCTAATAAGATGAAGGAAACGGGTCAGGGATGTTGTGTCAGGAGTTTCAGCAAAGCAGCCAGATATAATTTGTGTTTAAAATAAAGGAAAAGGTCATAATGTCAGGTTCTGGCCCCCTACAGTACTGCAGTAATGGTTTGGGGGGTTTTAATGTTTTGGCAGATCATGTTTTCCACTGAGAGCTCTTTTCCCGCCTCTCGTCCCCTGCAGCTGCGTGTGTGAACGTGTGTAAGCTGGTTGGGGTCTGGTTATCATGGCTACCAGGGTCAACTGCTCCTGTTAGAATGTCAGTTGGAAGACGGGGAAAGAGAGAGAAAATGCTGAAAAATCGCCTCGAACAGGAAGGACTTGTGGCCAAACCGTATTTCCAATCATTGAACCGACTTAACTTTGGGCATCTTGAGGCTTTCCTGAACGTCTAGATGTGTAATTTGTAGTTAAAATGAAGAAATGTGACCTATTCAAAGCGATTCAAAGAAAGGTTACGTCTGCTTTCCTCCAGAAATTTCCCTGCCTTTTTAACATGGCAGTCTATGGAGCTGTGGGTGGGTGTTGCTGGCGCATCTTTGTGTCTGACGCCAAAACTATAAGACTTACAGCTTTAGCAGACGAATTTGAGTGAGAAGACACATTTTCCTACGTTTCTATGTATAAATTATGTCTGTCGTGTGAAATTTGTGGCCACGGGAGCAGTTTCTGTGCAGTTTTTTGACTAACTTTCTTCTCCCCTCCTCACTCTAGCTGATGATGTCATCCACTCTAGCACAAACATTCCGCGCAATACACACCCATTATAAACCCTGAAATTTGAGTAAAAACCTACACAACTCTGAGGCTTCATAGTTTAAAAACGGTAAAAGTTGTCGCTAAGTGAAGTGAATCTCTGAAGAGAAGGCAAGAGTACCTACGTTTTAAAGTTTAAATGAAGTCTCTCGGTTAAAGTATGCCAGAGCAGTTCATTGTTGAAAATGTCTGTTGAATTTTTTTTTTTTCGGGCTTCTCCATTCATTTCAATAGGGAAATTTGTCGCAGTTTTTTCGCGACTACGTCGCGAAAAAATCTTGTTTGAAAGAACTGTATAGAAGCACACCGAGTCCGATCGAGACGCACGTTTTGATGTATTTTGTGTCTGTGTGCGACGAACGGTATTTGAGTTGAAAGGTTTCGAAAATGCGTAGGAAAAAGTTTAATAATAATAATAATAATAATAATAATAAGAAGAAAAACGTAGTGAAGAACAATAGTTTGCAGTGCTTCGCACTGCAAACTATTGACCCCCATAGCTTTGCTATGAGGGGGGTCAATAGTTTGCATTGCGTAGCACTGCATCACTAATAATAAGAAGAAAAACGTAGTGAAGAACAATAGTTTGCAGTGCTTCGCACTGCAAACTATTGACCCCCATAGCTTTGCTATGAGAGGGGTCAATAGTTTGCATTGCAGGCACTGCATCACTAACTAGACAATTCCCCTGCGGGAAATCGCGAGAGTGATGCAGTGGCCGCAGCAGTCTGCGATACCATGCTATATTGCTGTGATAGTACGATGCTATGATGATGCTACTATGCCAAGATGCTACAATGCTATGATGCTAAGATACTAAGATGCTATGATAGTAAGATGCTACAAAGCTAAGATACTATGTTGCTACGATGCTAAGATGCTACAATGCAATTATACTAAGATGCTATGATGCTAAGATACTACAATGCATCATAGCATTGTAGCATCATTAAAGCATCATAGCATGGTAGCATCAATAAAGCATCTTAGCATCATAGCATTGTAGCATCTTAGCATCATAGCATTCAAATAGTCATTTAAGGCCTGGTTCCTACTGACTGGATGGGTGTGAGTTTGATGTCATGCAGGGTACAACAAACCAAACAGGATGAGGAGGATGCAGTAGGCCTGGCTGAGAGAGAGAGACACTGAGAAGGGTCGTCCTTTATGCTTCGCCTTCTACAAACTGAAGGGCAGGTACAGGCAGCAGACCCCTCCCAGCTCCACCTGAAAGCCAGCATCAAATAAGGAAGAGAGTGGGAGGGATCTCACTAGGATCCCCAGACAAAGAACGAGCAAATCGTAACAATTGATCGTTAATCATAATAATTTTAACAATAAAACTCATTACTCCTACCTGAGCAATAGTTGAACAGTTTACGGCGGCACAGTCTTACAGTTAGAAAAACAATAATATTAAACTTAACACATCCAGGCTGTAACAAGGAATCAGCGATGAAGTGAAGACCTTCAAATTGTCCTGCGAGTCCAGCTCTTTGTCTCATGTTGGACGTCACTGCAGTCTGTCTGGATCAGCTGGAGGAAAACTATAGGCAGACAAATAGACATGTCAAATAATGTTATGTAACATACTTAATATAACTCTTATGAGTGTTCAACAGCTCATTATTTATTTAATTAAAAACATCTTATATTAAATTACTCCAATTATATATATACTGTCATTAATGTTGTTGCAAGCCATAAATGTTTCCTACTTTATGTGGTGGAATAATATATTTTTCAGTTTGACACAGTTTAATTGAAAAATATCTTCCCTTTAAATTGTAAAACTTCAACATTATTACTGTGATAAGCACCCGCTAGCAAGGCGGCGAATTAGCCGGCGGCTAACCCCACTAGCCTCCGCGTTAGCTCACGGCTAACTGCCGCGGCTAATTCGTGTTTAACTCCCGCGGGTCCGCGGTTAAATCCCGGTTAGCTAGCGGTTAGTTAGCGGTTAGCTCGAGGCTAACTCCGCGGTCGAGTCCGCGGCGTTAAGGTAGCGGCTAGCTAGCTCCGTTAGCTCCGCTAGCTTGCTAACATACATGAGCTATGCTGGAAGGCTAGTCGTCGGCTAAATCACTGGGCGGCTAGTCGTTAGCGTCTGTTACCAGTTGAGCTATTCACTGACCTAATAAGATGAAGGAAACGGGTCAGGGATGTTGTGTCAGGAGTTTCAGCAAAGCAGCCAGATATAATTTGTGTTTAAAATAAAGGAAAAGGTCATAATGTCAGGTTCTGGCCCCCTACAGTACTGCAGTAATGGTTTGGGGGGTTTTAATGTTTTGGCAGATCATGTTTTCCACTGAGAGCTCTTTTCCCGCCTCTCGTCCCCAGCAGCTGCGTGTGTGAACGTGTGTAAGCTGGTTGGGGTCTGGTTGTCATGGCTACCAGGGTCAACTGCTCCTGTTAGAATGTCAGTTGGAAGACGGGGAAAGAGAGAGAAAATGCTGAAAAATCACCTCGAACAGGAAGGACTTGTGGCCAAACCGTATTTCCAATCATTGAACCGACTTAACTTTGGGCATCTTGAGGCTTTCCTGAACGTCTAGATGTGTAATTTGTAGGTAAAATGAAGAAATGTGACCTATTCAAAGCGATTTAAAGAAAGGTTACGTCTGCTTTCCTCCAGAAATTTCCCTGCCTTTTTAACATGGCAGTCTATGGAGCTGTGGGTGGGTGTTGCTGGCGCATCTTTGTGTCTGACGCCAAAACTATAAGACTTACAGCTTTAGCAGACGAATTTGAGTGAGAAGACAAATTTTCCTACGTTTCTATGTATAAATTATGTCTGTCGTGTGAAATTTGTGGCCACGGGAGCAGTTTCTGTGCAGTTTTTTGACTAACTTTCTTCTCCCCTCCTCACTCTAGCTGATGATGTCATCCACTCTAGCACAAACATTCCGCGCAATACACACCCATTATAAACCCTGAAATTTGAGTAAAAACCTACACAACTCTGAGGCTTCATAGTTTAAAAACGGTAAAAGTTGTCGCTAAGTGAAGTGAATCTCTGAAGAGAAGGCAAGAGTACCTACGTTTTAAAGTTTAAATGAAGTCTCTCGGTTAAAGTATGCCAGAGCAGTTCATTGTTGAAAATGTCTGTTGAATTTATTTTTTTTTCGGGCTTCTCCATTCATTTCAATAGGGAAATTTGTCGCAGTTTTTTCGCGACTACGTCGCGAAAAAATCTTGTTTGAAAGAACTGTATAGAAGCACACCGAGTCCGATCGAGACGCACGTTTTGATGTATTTTGTGTCTGTGTGCAACGAACGGTATTTGAGTTGAAAGGTTTCGAAAATGCGTAGGAAAAAGTTTAATAATAATAATAATAACTAGACAATTCCCCTGCGGGAAATCGCGAGAGTGATGCAGTGGCCGCAGCAGTCTGCGATACCATGCTATATTGCTGTGACAGTACGATGCTACGATGCTATGATGATGCTACTATGCCAAGATGCTACTACAATGCTATGATGCTAAGATACTAAGATGCTAAGATACTAAGATGCTACAAAGCTAAGATACTATGTTGCTACGATGCTAAGATGCTACAATGCAATTATACCAAGATGCTATAATGCTTTAATGATCACTTGTTCATATAGTCATAATATAATCCTGGTGAAAATATTTGCGACTTACGTTGCAAATAATTTCATGTTTGACTACAAAAAGTAATGGTCACGTCAAGACAGGTATGAAAGTATTCGCGACTTACGTCGCGAATGTCTTTACTAAGTAGCATGTCTTTACTACCATGAGCAGCAGCTATAACAAAAAGCACAACTCAAATAGTCATTTAAGGCCTGGTTCCTTCTGACTGGATGGGTGTGAGTTTGATGTCATGCAGGGTACAACAAACCAAACAGGATGAGGAGGATGCAGTAGGCCTGGCTGAGAGAGAGAGACACTGAGAAGGGTCGTCCTTTACGCCCTTCTACAAACTGAAGGGCAGGTACAGGCGGCAGACCCCTCCCAGCTCCACCTGAAAGCCAGCATCAAATAAGGAAGAGAGTGGGAGGGATCTCACTAGGATGCCCAGACAAAGAACGAGCAACTCGTAACAATTGATCGTTAATCATAATAATTTTAACAATAAAACTCATTACTCCTACCTGAGCAATAGTTTAACAGTTTACGGCACAGTCTTACAGTTAGATAAACAATAATATTAAACTTAACACATCCAGGCTGTAACAAGGAATCAGCGATGAAGTGAAGACCTTCAAATTGTCCTGCGAGTCCAGCTCTTTGTCTCATGTTGGACGTCACTGCAGTCTGTCTGGATCAGCTGGAGGAAAACTATAGGCAGACAAACAGACATGTCAAATAATGTTATGTAACATACTTAATATAACTCTTATGAGTGTTCAACAGCTCATTATTTATTTAATTAAAAACATCATATTATATTAAATTACTCCAATTATATATATACTGTCATTAATGTTGTTGCAAGCCATAAATGTTTCCTACTTTATGTGGTGGAATAATATATTTTTCAGTTTGACACAGTTTAATTTAAAAATATCTTCCCTTTAAATTGTAAAACTTCAACATTATTACTGTGATAAGCACCCGCTAGCAAGGCGGCGAATTAGCCGGCGGCTAACCCCACTAGCCTCCGCGTTAGCTCACGGCTAACTGCCGCGGCTAATTCGTGTTTAACTCCCGCGGGTCCGCGGTTAAATCCCGGTTAGCTAGCGGTTAGCTAGCGGTTAGCTCGAGGCTAACTCCGCGGTTGAGTCCGCGGCGTTAAGGTAGCGGCTAGCTAGCTCCGTTAGCTCCGCTAGCTTGCTAACATACATGAGCTATGCTGGAAGGCTAGTCGTCGGCTAAATCACCGGGCGGCTAGTCGTTAGCGTCTGTTAGCAGTTAAGCTATTCACTGACCTAATAAGATGAAGGAAACGGGTCAGGGATGTTGTGTCAGGAGTTTCAGCAAAGCAGCCAGATATAATTTGTGTTTAAAATAAAGGAAAAGGTCAAACATGACTGAGAAATTGTCATTCAGTCAATGAGAAGAGCTATAGCTAAGAGGCCCAGCAGCTGTGTGAAAGCACCAAGGGAGACAGCGATGGTTTGGGGGGTTTTAATGTTTTGGCAGATCATGTTTTCCACTGAGAGCTCTTTTCCCGCCTCTCGTCCCCTCCTGCTGCGTGTGTAAGCTGGTTGGGGTCTGGTTGTCATGGCTACCAGGGTCAACTGACGCTGAAGTCTCCTTCTCTCTCTCACCTCTGCCTGAGTCAGAGGGAAAGTGCAAACTAGGATTTGCCCTCCGAACAAATGCTCATAAATCAAAAACTACAAGTCCTATCGGGAAAACGAACACATCGTGAGCGTCAGCCGAGGGTTTTCTACAATTTAGTGTTGTTCCCACGCGCCTACTGCGAAAATTGTGGCCGTAGTCGTTTTAGAAAAAAAGTATGTGACGTGAAAAATCGTCGAAAAATCGCTCTCGCTTTCCACATACACACACATGGGGAAAAATTCGAAAACTGGTCGGCGCACTCCTCGCTCGGAGGAGCCTGCAGCCCAAACCGTACGTCCCACACAAATAAAACCCACACCATCTGAAAGCCAACAAAAATCCCTACGTTTTTACGTATTTTTTATCTCTGTACCTCAAAATCTGTGGCCACCACGTGAGATTGAACCTTTTTTTTTCAGAATATCACCGAAACTCTGAAGTTAGAGTGTCGGTCAGAGTGGGCCCATAGAGCCCCATTATAAACGCTGATTTTTAATTTTTTTCCCCAAATTTCACAAAAACGTAAACTGCGACCCTGACCAAACCGTAAAAGGTATCGAAACGCCGTTTTCAGGAAGAGAAAGCTACACTTCCCGTGCCTCGTACAAACTTCCAAGCAAGTTTCTACTACAAAGCATGGCCGAGTAATCACTCGACAAAGCCAAGCTGTAAATTTTGGAATGTTGCCGCTTTTTTCGGGCTTCTCCATTCATTTCAATGGGAAATTTATCGCGTTTTTTTCGCGACTACGTCGCGAAAAAATCTTGTTTGAAAGAACTGTATAGAAGCACACCGAGTCCGATCGAGACGCACGTTTTGATGTATTTTGTGTCTGTGTGCGACGAACGGTATTTGAGTTGAAAAGTTTCGAAAATCCGTAGGAAAAAGTTTAATAATAATAAGAAGAAAAAACGTAGTGAAGAACAATAGTTTGCAGTGCTTCGCACTGCAAACTATTGACTCCCATAGCTTTGCTATGAGGGTCAATAGTTTGCATTGCGTAGCACTGCATCACTAATAAGAAGAAAAACGTAGTGAAGAACAATAGTTTGCAGTGCTTCGCACTGCAAACTATTGACCCCCATAGCTTTGCTATGAGGGGGGTCAATAGTTTGCATTGCGTAGCACTGCATCACTAATAATAATAACTAGAAAATTCCCGCGGAAATTTTTGAAGTGCCGAGTGGGCTGTTGCCGGGGTTCTGTATTGAAAAAGCACACCTCAAATAGCCACAAATGTTAGCAATTAGCATGTCTTTACATGCAGTCAAGCATTAGCCGCTAATGTTAGCAATTAGCATGTCTTTACTACCATGAGCAGCTGGCACGCTGGATGCTCTTGGTAGTAAAGCATTAGCCACTAATGTTAGCAATTAGCATGTCTTTACTAAGTAGCATGTCTTTACTACCATGAGCAGCAGCTATAACAAAAAGCACAACTCAAATAGTCATTTAAGGCCTGGTTCCTACTGACAGGATGGGTGTGAGTTTGATGTCATGCAGGGTACAACAAACCAAACAGGATGAGGAGGATGCAGTAGGCCTGGCTGAGAGAGAGAGACACTGAGAAGGGTCGTCCTTTATGCTTCGCCTTCTACAAACTGAAGGACAGGTACAGGCAGCAGACCCCTCCCAGCTCCACCTGAAAGCCAGCATCAAATAAGGAAGAGAGCGAGACGGATCGTCACACCCCCACCTTTAAGAGGGGTGTCCTCACTAGGATCCCCAGACAAAGAACAGCAAATCGTGATAATTGATCGTTAATCATAATAATTTTAACAATAAAACTCATTACTCCTGCCTGAGCAATAGTTTAACAGTTCACGGCACAGTCTTACAGTTAGAAAAACATCAATATTAAACTTAACACATCCAGGCTGTAACAAGGAATCAGCGATGAAGTGAAGACCTTCAAATTGTCCTGTGAGTCCAGCTCTTCGTCTCACGTTGGACGTCACTGCAGTCTGTCTGGATCAGCTGGAGGAATACTATACGCAGACAAATAGACCTGTCAAATAATGTTATGTAACATACTTAATATAACTCTTATGAGTGTTCAACAGCTCATTATTTATTTAATTAAAAACATCATATATTAAATTACTCCAATTATATATATATACTGTCATTAATGTTGTTGCAAGCCATAAATGTTTCCTACTTTATGTGGTGGAATAATATATTTTTCAGTTTGACACAGTTTAATTTAAAAATATCTTCCCTTTAAATTGTAAAACGTCAACATTATTACTGTGATAAGCTCCCGCGAGCAACGCGGCGAATTAGCCGGCGGCTAACCCCACTAGCCTCCGCATTAGCTCACGGCTAACCACCGCGGCTAATTCGTGTTTAACTCCCGCGGGTCTGCGGTTAAATCCCGGTTAGCTAGCGGTTAGCTAGCGGTTAGCTCGAGGCTAACTCCGCGGTTGAGTCCGCGGCGTTAAGGTAGCGGCTAGCTAGCTCCGTTAGCTCCGCTAGCTCGCTAACATACATGAGCTATGGTGGACGGCTAGTCGTTAGCGTCTGTTAGCAGTTTAGCTATTCACTGACCTAATAAGATGAAGGAAACGGGTCAGGGATGTTGTGTCAGGAGTTTCAGCAAAGCAGCCAGATATAATTTGTGTTTAAAATAAAGAAAAAAGGTCAAACATGACTGAGAAGTTGTCATTCAGTCAATGAGAAGAGCAATAGCTAAGAGGCCCAGCAGCTGTGTGAAAGCACCAAGGGAGACAGGGATGGTTTGGGGGGTTTTAATGTTTTGGCAGATCCTGTTTTCCACTGGGAGCTTAAATAGTGGCTAGCGCTGACGCGCTAGCTGCTCTGCTTTCTCTGTCTGTCATTTTACACACGCAGATTCAAATTAAGTGCTAAGAACTACTAAAATGGCTGCCTAATGTTAGCATTAGGTTAATGCATGTCTTTAATTTTTAGTGGCAAGAAATTAGTGGCTAGCTATTCGCTAACATGCTAATGGTGCCACTAATGCTACCACCAATTTCTACCACTAAAAATTAGCATTAGCCGCTAATGGTAACAATTAACATGACGCGCTAGCCACTAATTTTAACATTGGTTTAGTGTTAGCATGTCTTTTAAGCCACTAAAAATTAAATACATGCTAATTGCTAACATGCTAATTGCTAATATGCTATTCGCTAACATGCTAATGCTGCCACTAATGCTACCACCAATTTCTTGCCACTAAAAAGTAGCATTAGCCGCTAATGGTAACAATTAACATGACGCGCTAGCCACTAATTTTAACATTGGTTTAGTGTTAGCATGTCTTTTAAGCCACTAAAAATTAAATACATGCTAATTGCTAACATGCTAATTGCTAATATGCTATTCGCTAACATGCTAATGCTGCCACTAATGCTACCACCAATTTCTTGCCACTAAAAAGTAGCATTAGCCGCTAGTGTTAGCAATTAACATGACGCGCTAGCCAATGACAGACAGACACCTGTCATTGTTCAACTTAGGTGCCAAAAGCCAAAATGGCTGCCCCACATACCAGTTACTTATGTCAGTTGGAAGTTTCCCGCCTCTTTCTGTGGAGACCCTCCTCTTCTGCTGCGTGTGAGCGTGTGTATGCCCGTTGGGGCCTTGTTGTCACGGTTACCAGTTTGAATTTCAGTTAGAAGATGGCTAGAGGGAGAGAAAATGCTGAAACAAACCTCCTCGAACAGGAAGGCCTTGTGGCCAAACCGTGTTTCCAATCATTGAACCGACTTCACTTTGGGCATCTTCAGTCTTTCCTGAACGTCTAGATATGCAGTTTTTGGGCAAAATGAAGAAATGTGAGCTATAAAGAGCGATTCAAAGAAAGGATTGCTTCTGCTTTGCTCCAGAAATTTAACATGGCAGTCTATGAAGCTGTGGATGGGAGTTGCTGGCGCATCTTTGCGTCTCACGCCAAAACTATAAGACTTTACAGCTTTAGCAGACGAATTTGAGCGAGAAGACAAATTTTCCTACGTTTCTATGTATAAATTATATCTGAGGTGTGAAATTTGTGGCCACGGGAGCAGTTTCTGTTTTATTTTTTGCCTAATTTTCTTCTCTCCTCCTCACTCTAGCTGATGATGTCATCCACTCTGGCACAAACATTCCGCGCAATACACACCCATTATAAACCCTGAAATTTGAGTAAAAACCTACACAACTCTGAGGCTTCATAGTTTAAAAACGGTAAAAGTTGTCGATAAGTGAAGTGAATCTCTGAAGAGAAGGCAAGAGTACCTACGTTTTAAAGTTCAAATGAAGTCTCTCGGTTAAAGTATGCCAGAGCAGTTCATTGTTGAAAATGTCTGTTGATTTATTTTTTTTTTCGGGCTTCTCCATTCATTTCAATGGGAAATTTATCGCGGTTTTTCGCGAATAAATTCGCGAAAAACTCGTCAATCCCTTATAAAAGTAATAGCACGGGATTCGGGATCAAAACACACGTTTTGATATATCATGTGTTGGGGTCCTCTCGCCGGTTCGGGCCGCATTAATCGGCGAAAAAGGGCGGAAAATGAATAATAAGTAAAAACTAGAAAATTCCCGCAGGAAATTTTGAGAGTGCCGAGTGGGCTGTTGCCGGGGTTCTGTATTGAAAAAGCACACCTCAAATAGTATTTTTTAACATGTATATTTACACACATGAGCCACTAATTCTAGCATTAGCCACAAATGTTAGCACGCTAGCTACTCATGGCAGTAAAGCATTAACCACAAACGTTAGCAATTAGCATGATGAGCTAGCCACTAATTTTAGCATTGGCTTAGTGTGGTATAGCTTCACAATACCCTCAAATAGTAATTTTTAACATGTATATTTACACACATGAGTCACTAATTCTAGCATAAGCTGCTAATGTTAGCAATTAGCATGATGCGCTAGCCACTAATTTTAGCATTGGCTTAGTGTGGTATAGCTTCACAATACCCTCAAATAGTAATTTTTAACATGTATATTTACACACATGAGCCACTAATTCTAGCATTAGCCATAAATGTTAGCAATTAGCATGTCTTTACTACCACGAGCGGCTCGCACGCTAGCTACTCATGGCAGTAAAGCATTAACCACAAATGTTAGCAATTAGCATGTCTTTACTACCACGAGCGGCTGGCACGCTAGCTACTCATGGCAGTAAAGCATTAACCACAAATGTTAGCAATTAGCATGATTCGCTAGCCACTAATTTTAGCATTGGCTTCGTGTGGTATAGCTTCACAATACCCTCAAATAGTAATTTTTAACATGTATATTTACACACATGAGCCACTAATTCTAGCATTAGCCACAAATGTTAGCAAATAGCATGTCTTTACATGCAGTCAAGCATTAGCCGCAAATGTTAGCAATTAGCATGTCTTTACTACCACGAGCGGCTAGCACGCTAGCTACTCATGGCAGTAAAGCGTTAACCACAAATGTTAGCAATTAGCATGTCTTTACTACCATGAGCAGCTAGCACGCTGGCTGCTCTTGGTAGTAAAGCATTAGCCACTAATGTTAGCAATTAGCATGTCTTTACTCCCATGAGCAGCAGCTATAACAAAAAGCACAACTCAAATAGTCATTTAAGGCCTGGTTCCTTCTGACTGGATGGGTGTGAGTTTGATGTCATGCAGGGTACAACAAACCAAACAGGATGAGGAGGATGCAGTAGGCCTGGCTGAGAGAGCGAGACACTGAGAAGGGTCGTCCTTTATGCCCTTCTACAAACTGAAGGGCAGGTACAGGCAGCAGAGCCCTCCCAGCTCCACCTGAAAGCCAGCATCAAATAAGGAAGAGAGTGGGAGGGATCGTCACACCCCCACCTTTAAGAGGGGCATCCTCACTAGGATCCCCAGACAAAGAACGAGCAAATCGTAACAATTGATCGTTAATCATAATAATTTCAACAATAAAACTCATTACTCCTACCTGAGCAATAGTTTAACAGTTTACGGCACAGTCTTACAGTTAGAAAAACATCAATATTAAACTTAACACATCCAGGCTGTAACAAGGAATCAGCGATGAAGTGAAGACCTTCAAATTGTCCTGTTAGTCCAGCTCTTTGTCTCATGTTGGACGTCACTGCAGTCTGTCTGGATCAGCTGGAGGAAAACTATATGCAGACAAATAGACATGTCAAATAATGTTATGTAACATACTGAATATAACTCTTATGAGTGTTCAACAGCTCATTATTTATTTCATTAAAAACATCATATTATATTAAATTACTCCAATTATATATATATACTATCATTAATGTTGTTACAAGCCATAAACGTTTCGTACTTTATGTGATGGAATAATATATTTTTCAGTTTGACACAGTTTTAGTGGCTAACCCCACTAGCCTCCACGTTAGCTCGCGGCAAACTCCCGCGGGTCTGCGGTTAAATCCCGGTTAGCTCGCGGTTAAGTCCCGGTTAGCTCGCGGTTAAATCCCGGTTAGCTTGCCGTTAGCTCGAGGCTAGCTTGCGGTTAGCTCGAGGCTAACTCCGCGGTTTAGTCTCCCCATTGTAACAGTCTGAGAGTCCCTAATGTTTTGTCAGTCTGTGTCTGTAATGCTATAGTGGGAGGGGAGGTGGGGGGGTTGGAGTGGGGGGGTCATAGTGTCAGGTTCTGGCTCCCTACTATAGTCCTGTAATGGGTTTAGGGGGTCATAATGTTTTGGCAGTCTATTACTGTAATGCTTAAATGGAGTGGAGGGGGGTCATAGTGTCAGATTCTGCAGCCCAACTATAGTCCTGTAATGGCTTAAGTGGTCATAATGTTTTGGCAGTCTGTGTCTGTAATGCTATAGTGGGAGGGGGGGTGGGGGGGGTTGGAGTGGGGGGGTCATAATGTCAGGTTCTGGCCCCTACAGTACTGCAGTAATGGTTTGAGGGGGTTTTAATGTTTTGGCAGATCATGTTTTCCAGCAGCTGCGTGTGTGAACGTGTGTAAGCTGGTTGGGGTCTGGTTGTCATGGCTACCAGGGTCAACTGCTCCTGTCAGAATGTCAGTTGGAAGACGGGGAGAGAGAGAGAAAATGCTGAAAAAACGCCTCGAACAGGAAGGACTTGTGGCCAAACCGTATTTCCAATCATTGAACCGACTTAACTTTGGGCATCTTGAGGCTTTCCTGAACGTCTACATATGCAATTTGTGGGTAAAATGAAGAAATGTGACCTATTCTAAGCGATTCAAAGAAAGGTTACGTCTGCTTTCCTCCAGAAATTTCCCTGCCTTTTTAACATGGCAGTCTATGGAGCTGTGGATGGGTGTTGCTGGCGCATCTTTGTGTCTGACGCCAAAACTATAAGACTTACAGCTTTAGCAGACGGATATGAGTGAGAAGACAAATTTTCCTACGTTTCTATGTATAAATTATGTCTGTCGTGTGAAATTTGTGGCCATGGGAGCAGTTTCTGTACAGTTTTTTGACTAATTTTCTTCTCTCCTCCTCACTCTAGCTGATGATGTCATCCACTCTAGCACAAACATTCCGCGCAATACACACCCATTATAAACCCTGAAATTTGAGTAAAAACCTACACAACTCTGAGGCTTCATAGTTTAAAAACGGTAAAAGTTGTCGATAAGTGAAGTGAATCTCTGAAGAGAAGGCAAGAGTACCTACGTTTTAAAGTTCAAATGAAGTCTCTCGGTTAAAGTATGCCAGAGCAGTTCATTGTTGAAAATGTCTGTTGATTTATTTATTTTTTCGGGCTTCTCCATTCATTTCAATGGGAAATTTATCGCGGTTTTTCGCGAATAAATTGGCGAAAAACTCACGAATCCCTTATAAAAGTAATAGCACGGGATTCGGGATCAAAACACACGTTTTGATATATCATGTGTTGGGGTCCTCTCGCCGGTTCGGGCCGCATTAATCGGCGAAAAAGGGCGGAAAATGAATAATAAGTAAAACTAGAAAATTCCCGCGGAAATTTTTGAAGTGCCGAGTGGGCTGTTGCCGGGGTTGTGTATTGAAAAAGCACACCTCAAATAGTAATTTTTAACATGTATATTTACACACATGAGCCACTAATTCTAGCATTAGCCACAAATGTTAGCACGCTAGCTACTCATGGCAGTAAAGCATTAACCACAAACGTTAGCAATTAGCATGATGAGCTAGCCACTAATTTTAGCATTGGCTTAGTGTGGTATAGCTTCACAATACCCTCAAATAGTAATTTTTAACATGTATATTTACACACATGAGTCACTAATTCTAGCATAAGCTGCTAATGTTAGCAATTAGCATGATGCGCTAGCCACTAATTTTAGCATTGGCTTAGTGTGGTATAGCTTCACAATACCCTCAAATAGTAATTTTTAACATGTATATTTACACACATGAACCACTAATTCTAGCATAAGCTGCTAATGTTAGCAATTAGCATGATGCGCTAGCCACTAATTTTAGCATTGGCTTAGTGTGGTATAGCTTCACAATACCCTCAAATAGTAATTTTTAACATGTATATTTACACACATGAGCCACTAATTCTAGCATTAGCCATAAATGTTAGCAATTAGCATGTCTTTACTACCACGAGCGGCTCGCACGCTAGCTACTCATGGCAGTAAAGCATTAACCACTAATGTTAGCAATTAGCATGTCTTTACTAAGTAGCATGTCTTTACTACCATGAGCAGCAGCTATAACAAAAAGCACAACTCAAATAGTCATTTAAGGCCTGGTTCCTTCTGACTGGATGGGTGTGAGTTTGATGTCATGCAGGGTACAACAAACCAAACAGGATGAGGAGGATGCAGTAGGCCTGGCTGAGAGAGAGAGACACTGAGAAGGGTCGTCCTTTACGCCCTTCTACAAACTGAAGGGCAGGTACAGGCAGCAGAGCCCTCCCAGCTCCACCTGAAAGCCAGCATCAAATAAGGAAGAGAGTGGGAGGGATCGTCACACCCCCACCTTTAAGAGGGGCATCCTCACTAGGATCCCCAGACAAAGAACGAGCAAATCGTAACAATTGATCGTTAATCATAATAATTTCAACAATAAAACTCATTACTCCTACCTGAGCAATAGTTTAACAGTTTACGGCACAGTCTTACAGTTAGAAAAACATCAATATTAAACTTAACACATCCAGGCTGTAACAAGGAATCAGCGATGAAGTGAAGACCTTCAAATTGTCCTGTTAGTCCAGCTCTTTGTCTCATGTTGGACGTCACTGCAGTCTGTCTGGATCAGCTGGAGGAAAACTATATGCAGACAAATAGACATGTCAAATAATGTTATGTAACATACTGAATATAACTCTTATGAGTGTTCAACAGCTCATTATTTATTTCATTAAAAACATCATATTATATTAAATTACTCCAATTATATATATATACTATCATTAATGTTGTTACAAGCCATAAACGTTTCGTACTTTATGTGATGGAATAATATATTTTTCAGTTTGACACAGTTTTAGTGGCTAACCCCACTAGCCTCCACGTTAGCTCGCAGCAAACTCCCGCGGGTCTGCGGTTGAATCCCGGTTAGCTCGCGGTTAAATCCCGGTTAGCTTGCCGTTAGCTCGAGGCTAGCTCGCGGTTAGCTCGAGGCTAACTCCGCGGTTTAGTCTCCCCATTGTAACAGTCTGAGAGTCCCTAATGTTTTGTCAGTCTGTGTCTGTAATGCTATAGTGGGAGGGGAGGTGGGGGGGTTGGAGTGGGGGGGTCATAGTGTCAGGTTCTGGCTCCCTACTATAGTCCTGTAATGGGTTTAGGGGGTCATAATGTTTTGGCAGTCTATTACTGTAATGCTTAAATGGAGTGGAGGGGGGTCATAGTGTCAGATTCTGCAGCCCAACTATAGTCCTGTAATGGCTTAAGTGGTCATAATGTTTTGGCAGTCTGTGTCTGTAATGCTATAGTGGGAGGGGGGGTGGGGGGGGTTGGAGTGGGGGGGTCATAATGTCAGGTTCTGGCCCCCTACAGTACTGCAGTAATGGTTTGAGGGGGTTTTAATGTTTTGGCAGATCCTGTTTTCCAGCAGCTGCGTGTGTGAACGTGTGTAAGCTGGTTGGGGTCTGGTTGTCATGGCTACCAGGGTCAACTGCTCCTGTCAGAATGTCAGTTGGAAGACGGGGAGAGAGAGAGAAAATGCTGAAAAAACGCCTCGAACAGGAAGGACTTGTGGCCAAACCGTATTTCCAATCATTGAACCGACTTAACTTTGGGCATCTTGAGGCTTTCCTGAACGTCTACATGTGCAATTTGTGGGTAAAATGAAGAAATGTGACCTATTTAAAGCGATTCAAAAAAGGTTACTTCTGCTTTCCTCCAGAAATTTCCCTGCCTTTTTAACATGGCAGTCTATGGAGCTGTGGATGGGTGTTGCTGGCGCATCTTTGTGTCTGACGCCAAAACTATAAGACTTACAGCTTTAGCAGACGGATATGAGTGAGAAGACAAATTTTCCTACGTTTCTATGTATAAATTATGTCTGTCGTGTGAAATTTGTGGCCATGGGAGCAGTTTCTGTAGAGTTTTTTGACTAATTTTCTTCTCTCCTCCTCACTCTAGCTGATGATGTCATCCACTCTAGCACAAACATTCCGCGCAATACACACCCATTATAAACCCTGAAATTTGAGTAAAAACCTACACAACTCTGAGGCTTCATAGTTTAAAAACGGTAAAAGTTGTCGATAAGTGAAGTGAATCTCTGAAGAGAAGACAAGAGTACCTACGTTTTAAAGTTTAAATGAAGTCTCTCGGTTAAAGTATGCCAGAGCAGTTCATTGTTGAAAATGTCTGTTGTTTTTTTTTTGTTTTCGGGCTTCTCCATTCATTTCAATGGGAAATTTATCGCGGTTTTTCGCGAATAAATTCGCGAAAAACTCGTCAATCCCTTATAAAAGTAATAGCACGGGATTCGGGATCAAAACACACGTTTTGATATATCATGTGTTGGGGTCCTCTCGCCGGTTCGGGCCGCATTAATCGGCGAAAAAGGGCGGAAAATGAATAATAAGTAAAAATAAAACTGCAAAGAAACACGCAGAAGATCAATAGTGGCCTCGTGCCTATGGCACGAGGCCACTCCTCCCATAGCTTGCTATGGGAGGAGTGGCCTCGTGTCATAGGCACTCGGCACTAAATAAAACTGCAAAGAAACACGCAGAAGATCAATAGTGGCCTCGTGCCTATGGCACGAGGCCACTCCTCCCATAGCTTGCTATGGGAGGAGTGGCCTCGTGTCATAGGCACTCGGCACTAACTAGAAAATTCCCGCAGGAAATTTTGAGAGTGCCGAGTGGGCTGTTGCCGGGGTTCTGTATTGAAAAAGCACACCTCAAATAGTAATTTTTAACATGTATATTTACACACATGAGCCACTAATTCTAGCATTAGCCGCTAATGTTAGCAATTAGCATGTCTTTACTACCATGAGCGGCTAGCACGCTAGCTACTCATGGCAGTAAAGCATTAACCACAAATTTTAGCAATTAGCATGTCTTTACTACCATGAGCAGCTAGCATGCTGGCTGCTCTTGGTAGTAAAGCATTAGCCACTAATGTTAGCAATTAGCATGTCTTTACTACCATGAGAAGGGTCGTCCTTTATGCCCTTCTACAAACTGAAGGGCAGGTACAGGCAGCAGACCCCTCCCAGCTCCACCTGAAAGCCAGCATCAAATAAGGAAGAGAGTGGGAGGGATCGTCACACCCCCACCTTTAAGAGGGCTGTCCTCACTAGGATCCCCAGACAAAGAACGAGCAAATCGTAATAATTGATCGTTAATCATAATAATTTTAACAATAAAACTCATTACTCCTACCTGAGCAATAGTTTAACAGTTTACGGCACAGTCTTACAGTTAGAAAAACGTCAATATTAAACTTAACACATCCAGGCTGTAACAAGGAATCAGCGATGAAGTGAAGACCTTCAAACTGTCCTGTTAGTCCAGCTCTTTGTCTCATGATGGACGTCACCGCAGTCTGTCTGGATCAGCTGGAGGAAAACTATACGCAGACAAATAGACATGTCAAATAATGTTATGTAACATACTGAATATAACTCTTATGAGTGTTCAACAGCTCATTATTTATTTAATTAAAAATATCATATAATATTAAATTACTCCAATTATTTATATATACTGTCATTAATGTTGTTACAAGCCATAAACGTTTCCTACTTTATGTGGTGGAATAATATATTTTTCAGTTTGACACAGTTTTAGTGGCTAACCCCACTAGCCTCCGCGTTAGCTCGCGGCTAACTCCCGCGGCTAACTCGCGGTTAAGTCCCGCGGGTCCGCGGTTAAATCCCGGTTAGCTCGCGGTTAAGTCCCGGTTAGCTCGCGGTTAAATCCCGGTTAGCTTGCGGTTAGCTCGAGGCTAGCTCGCGGTTAGCTCGAGGCTAACTCCGCGGTTTAGTCCGCGGCGGTCAGCTAGCTGCTAGCTCCGCTAGCTCGCTAACATACATGAGCTATGCTGGAAGGCTAGCCTAAGGCTAAAACATTGGGCGGCTAGTAGTTAACTTCTATTAACAGTTCAGCTATGTTGGGCACAAACACTTAACATATAAATAATTCTAGAAACTCACTTACCTAATAAAGTGATAGCACCAACAGACGAGGGAGAGAGAGAGAGGGAAGGAGGGAGAGGGAGAGGGAGAGGGGGGGGGGGTCATGGAGTGTTCTGTCTCCCCATTGTAACAGTCTGAGAGTCCCTAATGTTTTGTCAGTCTGTGTCTGTAATGCTATAGTGGGAGGGGAGGTGGGGGGGTTGGAGTGGGGGGGTCATAGTGTCAGGTTCTGGCTCCCTACTATAGTCCTGTAATGGGTTTAGGGGGTCATAATGTTTTGGCAGTCTATTACTGTAATGCTTAAATGGAGTGGAGGGAGGGGGGTCATAGTGTCAGATTCTGGCTCCCAACTATAGTCCTGTAATGGGTTAAGTGGTCATAATGTTTTGGCAGTCTGTGTCTGTAATGCTATAGTGGGAGGGGAAGTGGGAGGGGAGGTGGGGGGGTTGGAGTGGGGGGGTCATAGTGTCAGGTTCTGGCTCCCTACTATAGTCCTGTAATGGGTTTAGGGGGTCATAATGTTTTGGCAGTCTGTGTCTGTAATGCTTAAATGGAGTGGGGGGGGGGGGGGGGGGTCATAGTGTCAGATTCTGGCTCCCTACTATAGTCCTG
The DNA here is from genome assembly GCF_963514085.1 of Chelon labrosus. NCBI lineage: Eukaryota > Metazoa > Chordata > Actinopteri > Mugiliformes > Mugilidae > Chelon > Chelon labrosus. The sequence goes on along the minus strand of NC_140337.1, from coordinate 38,056,535 downwards.
TAATGGGTTGAGGGGTCATAATGTTTTGGCAGTCTGTGTCTGTAATGCTATAGTGGGAGGGGGGGTGAGGGGGGGTGGAGTGGGGGGGTCATAATGTCAGGTTCTGGCCCCCTACAGTACTGCAGTAATGGTTTGAGGGGGTTTTAATGTTTTGGCAGATCCTGTTATCCACTGAGAACTCTTTTCCCGCCACTCGGGTCTGGTTGTCATGGCTACCAGAGTCAACTGCTGCTCCTTCTCCTTTTCCCTCTCACCTCTGCCTGAGTCAGAGGGAAAGTGCAGACTAGGATTTGCCCTCCGAACAAATGCTTGTATCTCAAAAACTACAAGTGCTATCGAGAAAACAAACACATCGTGAGCGTCAGCCAAGGGTTTTCTACAATTTAGTGTTGTTGCCACGCGCGTACTGCCAAAATTGTGGCCGTAGTCGTTTTGGAAAGAAAGTATGCGACACGAAAAATCGTCGAGAAATCCCTCTCGATTTCCACATACACACACATGGGGAAAAATTCGAAAAGCTGTCGCCGCACTCTCGCTCAGAGGAGCCTTCAGTCCAAACCGTACGTCCCACACATATTAAACCAACACCATCTTAAAGCCAACAAAAATCCCTACGTTTTTATGTATTTTTTATCTCTGTACCTCAAAAACTGTGGCCACCACGTGAGATTGAACCTTTTTTTTTCAGAATATCACCGAAACTCTGAAGCTAGAGTGACAGTTAGAGTGGGCCATAGAGCCCCATTATAAACGCTGATTTTTAATCTTTTTCCCCAAATTTCACCAAAACGTAAACTGCGACCCTGACCAAACCGTAAAAGGTATCGAAACGCCGTTTTCAGGAAGAGAAAGCTACACTTCCCGTGCCTCGTACAAACTTCCAAGCATTTTTCTACTACAAAGCATGGCCGAGTAATCGCTCGACAAAGCCAAGCTGGAAATTTTGGAATGTTGCCGCTTTTTTCGGGCTTCTCCATTCATTTCAATGGGAAATTTCTCGCGGTTTTTCGCGAATAAATTCGCGAAAAACTCACGAATCCCTTATAAAAGTAATAGCACGGGATTCGGGATCAAAACACACGTTTTGATATATCATGTGTTGGGGTCCTCTCGCTGGTTCGGGCCGCATTCTTCGGCGAAAAAGGGCGGAAAATGAATAATAATAAAACTGCAAAGAAACACGCAGAAGATTAATAGTGCCTCGTGCCTATGGCACGAGGCACTGCTCCCAGAGCAGCAAGCTCTGGGAGCAGTGCCTCGGGTCATAGGCACTCGGCACTAACTAGAAAATTCCCGCAGGAAATTTTGAGAGTGCCGAGTGGGCTGTTGCCGGGGTTGTGTATTGAAAAAGCACACCTCAAATAGTAATTTTTAACATGTATATTTACACACATGAGCCACTAATTCTAGCATTAGCCACAAATGTTAGCACGCTAGCTACTCATGGCAGTAAAGCATTAACCACAAACGTTAGCAATTAGCATGATGAGCTAGCCACTAATTTTAGCATTGGCTTAGTGTGGTATAGCTTCACAATACCCTCAAATAGTAATTTTTAACATGTATATTTACACACATGAGTCACTAATTCTAGCATAAGCTGCTAATGTTAGCAATTAGCATGATGCGCTAGCCACTAATTTTAGCATTGGCTTAGTGTGGTATAGCTTCACAATACCCTCAAATAGTAATTTTTAACATGTATATTTACACACATGAACCACTAATTCTAGCATAAGCTGCTAATGTTAGCAATTAGCATGATGCGCTAGCCACTAATTTTAGCATTGGCTTAGTGTGGTATAGCTTCACAATACCCTCAAATAGTAATTTTTAACATGTATATTTACACACATGAGCCACTAATTCTAGCATTAGCCATAAATGTTAGCAATTAGCATGTCTTTACTACCACGAGCGGCTCGCACGCTAGCTACTCATGGCAGTAAAGCATTAACCACAAATGTTAGCAATTAGCATGTCTTTACTACCACGAGCGGCTGGCACGCTAGCTACTCATGGCAGTAAAGCATTAACCACAAATGTTAGCAATTAGCATGATTCGCTAGCCACTAATTTTAGCATTGGCTTCGTGTGGTATAGCTTCACAATACCCTCAAATAGTAATTTTTAACATGTATATTTACACACATGAGCCACTAATTCTAGTATTAGCCACAAATGTTAGCAAATAGCATGTCTTTACATGCAGTCAAGCATTAGCCGCAAATGTTAGCAATTAGCATGTCTTTACTACCACGAGCGGCTAGCACGCTAGCTACTCATGGCAGTAAAGCGTTAACCACAAATGTTAGCAATTAGCATGTCTTTACTACCATGAGCAGCTAGCACGCTGGCTGCTCTTGGTAGTAAAGCATTAGCCACTAATGTTAGCAATTAGCATGTCTTTACTCCCATGAGCAGCAGCTATAACAAAAAGCACAACTCAAATAGTCATTTAAGGCCTGGTTCCTTCTGACTGGATGGGTGTGAGTTTGATGTCATGCAGGGTACAACAAACCAAACAGGATGAGGAGGATGCAGTAGGCCTGGCTGAGAGAGCGAGACACTGAGAAGGGTCGTCCTTTATGCCCTTCTACAAACTGAAGGGCAGGTACAGGCAGCAGAGCCCTCCCAGCTCCACCTGAAAGCCAGCATCAAATAAGGAAGAGAGTGGGAGGGATCGTCACACCCCCACCTTTAAGAGGGGCATCCTCACTAGGATCCCCAGACAAAGAACGAGCAAATCGTAACAATTGATCGTTAATCATAATAATTTCAACAATAAAACTCATTACTCCTACCTGAGCAATAGTTTAACAGTTTACGGCACAGTCTTACAGTTAGAAAAACATCAATATTAAACTTAACACATCCAGGCTGTAACAAGGAATCAGCGATGAAGTGAAGACCTTCAAATTGTCCTGTTAGTCCAGCTCTTTGTCTCATGTTGGACGTCACTGCAGTCTGTCTGGATCAGCTGGAGGAAAACTATATGCAGACAAATAGACATGTCAAATAATGTTATGTAACATACTTAATATAACTCTTATGAGTGTTCAACAGCTCATTATTTATTTCATTAAAAACATCATATTATATTAAATTACTCCAATTATATATATATATACTATCATTAATGTTGTTACAAGCCATAAACGTTTCGTACTTTATGTGATGGAATAATATATTTTTCAGTTTGACACAGTTTTAGTGGCTAACCCCACTAGCCTCCACGTTAGCTCGCAGCAAACTCCCGCGGGTCTGCGGTTAAATCCCGGTTAGCTCGCGGTTAAGTCCCGGTTAGCTCGCGGTTAAATCCCGGTTAGCTTGCCGTTAGCTCGAGGCTAGCTCGCGGTTAGCTCGAGGCTAACTCCGCGGTTTAGTCTCCCCATTGTAACAGTCTGAGAGTCCCTAATGTTTTGTCAGTCTGTGTCTGTAATGCTATAGTGGGAGGGGAGGTGGGGGGGTTGGAGTGGGGGGGTCATAGTGTCAGGTTCTGGCTCCCTACTATAGTCCTGTAATGGGTTTAGGGGGTCATAATGTTTTGGCAGTCTATTACTGTAATGCTTAAATGGAGTGGAGGGGGGTCATAGTGTCAGATTCTGCTCCCTACTATAGTCCTGTAATGGCTTAAGTGGTCATAATGTTTTGGCAGTCTGTGTCTGTAATGCTATAGTGGGAGGGGGGGTGGGGGGGGTTGGAGTGGGGGGGTCATAATGTCAGGTTCTGGCCCCCTACAGTACTGCAGTAATGGTTTGAGGGGGTTTTAATGTTTTGGCAGATCATGTTTTCCAGCAGCTGCGTGTGTGAACGTGTGTAAGCTGGTTGGGGTCTGGTTGTCATGGCTACCAGGGTCAACTGCTCCTGTCAGAATGTCAGTTGGAAGACGGGGAGAGAGAGAGAAAATGCTGAAAAAACGCCTCGAACAGGAAGGACTTGTGGCCAAACCGTATTTCCAATCATTGAACCGACTTAACTTTGGGCATCTTGAGGCTTTCCTGAACGTCTACATATGCAATTTGTGGGTAAAATGAAGAAATGTGACCTATTTAAAGCGATTCAAAAAAGGTTACTTCTGCTTTCCTCCAGAAATTTCCCTGCCTTTTTAACATGGCAGTCTATGGAGCTGTGGATGGGTGTTGCTGGCGCATCTTTGTGTCTGACGCCAAAACTATAAGACTTACAGCTTTAGCAGACGGATATGAGTGAGAAGACAAATTTTCCTACGTTTCTATGTATAAATTATGTCTGTCGTGTGAAATTTGTGGCCATGGGAGCAGTTTCTGTACAGTTTTTTGACTAATTTTCTTCTCTCCTCCTCACTCTAGCTGATGATGTCATCCACTCTAGCACAAACATTCCGCGCAATACACACCCATTATAAACCCTGAAATTTGAGTAAAAACCTACACAACTCTGAGGCTTCATAGTTTAAAAACGGTAAAAGTTGTCGATAAGTGAAGTGAATCTCTGAAGAGAAGGCAAGAGTACCTACGTTTTAAAGTTCAAATGAAGTCTCTCGGTTAAAGTATGCCAGAGCAGTTCATTGTTGAAAATGTCTGTTGATTTATTTATTTTTTCGGGCTTCTCCATTCATTTCAATGGGAAATTTATCGCGGTTTTTCGCGAATAAATTCGCGAAAAACTCACGAATCCCTTATAAAAGTAATAGCACGGGATTCGGGATCAAAACACACGTTTTGATATATCATGTGTTGGGGTCCTCTCGCCGGTTCGGGCCGCATTAATCGGCGAAAAAGGGCGGAAAATGAATAATAAGTAAAAATAAAACTGCAAAGAAACACGCAGAAGATCAATAGTGGCCTCGTGTCATAGGCACTCGGCACTAATAAAACTGCAAAGAAACACGCAGAAGATCAATACCACTCCTCCCATAGCTTGCTATGGGAGGAGTGGCCTCGTGTCATAGGCACTCGGCACTAACTAGAAAATTCCCGCGGAAATTTTTGAAGTGCCGAGTGGGCTGTTGCCGGGGTTCTGTATTGAAAAAGCACACCTCAAATAGTATTTTTTAACATGTATATTTACACACATGAGCCACTAATTCTAGCATTAGCCACAAATGTTAGCACGCTAGCTACTCATGGCAGTAAAGCATTAACCACAAACGTTAGCAATTAGCATGATTAGCTAGCCACTAATTTTAGCATTGGCTTAGTGTGGTATAGCTTCACAATACCCTCAAATAGTCATTTTTAACATGTATATTTACACACATGAACCACTAATTCTAGCATAAGCTGCTAATGTTAGCAATTAGCATGATGCGCTAGCCACTAATTTTAGCATTGGCTTAGTGTGGTATAGCTTCACAATACCCTCAAATAGTAATTTTTAACATGTATATTTACACACATGAGCCACTAATTCTAGCATTAGCCATAAATGTTAGCAATTAGCATGTCTTTACTACCACGAGCGGCTCGCACGCTAGCTACTCATGGCAGTAAAGCATTAACCACAAATGTTAGCAATTAGCATGTCTTTACTACCACGAGCGGCTGGCACGCTAGCTACTCATGGCAGTAAAGCATTAACCACAAACGTTAGCAATTAGCATGATTCGCTAGCCACTAATTTTAGCATTGGCTTCGTGTGGTATAGCTTCACAATACCCTCAAATAGTAATTTTTAACATGTATATTTACACACATGAGCCACTAATTCTAGCATTAGCCACAAATGTTAGCAAATAGCATGTCTTTACATGCAGTCAAGCATTAGCCGCAAATGTTAGCAATTAGCATGTCTTTACTACCACGAGCGGCTAGCACGCTAGCTACTCATGGCAGTAAAGCGTTAACCACAAATGTTAGCAATTAGCATGTCTTTACTACCATGAGCAGCTAGCACGCTGGCTGCTCTTGGTAGTAAAGCATTAGCCACTAATGTTAGCAATTAGCATGTCTTTACTAAGTAGCATGTCTTTACTCCCATGAGCAGCAGCTATAAGAAAAAGCACAACTCAAATAGTCATTTAAGGCCTGGTTCCTTCTGTCTGGATCAGCTGGAGGAAAACTATAGGCAGACAAATAGACATGTCAAATAATGTTATGTAATATACTTAATATAACTCTTATGAGTGTTCAACAGCTCATTATTTATTTAATTAAAAACATCATATTATATTAAATTACTCCAATTATATATATACTGTCATTAATGTTGTTGCAAGCCATAAATGTTTCCTACTTTATGTGGTGGAATAATATATTTTTCAGTTTGACACAGTTTAATTTAAAAATATCTTCCCTTTAAATTGTAAAACTTCAACATTATTACTGTGATAAGCACCCACTAGCAAAGCGGCGAATTAGCCGGCGGCTAACCCCACTAACCTCCGCGTTAGCTCAAGGCTAACTGCCGCGGCTAATTCGTGTTTAACTCCCGCGGGTCCGCGGTTAAATCCCGGTTAGCTAGCGGTTAGCTAGCGGTTAGCTCGAGGCTAACTCCGCGGTTGAGTCCGCGGCGTTAAGGTAGCGGCTAGCTAGCTCCGTTAGCTCCGCTAGCTTGCTAACATACATGCGCTATGCTGGAAGGCTAGTCGTCGGCTAAATCACTGGGCGGCTAGTCGTTAGCGTCTGTTAGCAGTTAAGATATTCACTGACCTAATGAGATGAAGGAAACGGGTCAGGGATGTTGTGTCAGGAGTTTCAGCAAAGCAGCCAGATATAATTTGTGTTTAAAATAAAGGAAAAGGTCAAACATGAAGTTGTCATTCAGTCAATGACAAGAGCTATAGCTAAGAGGCCCAGCAGATGTGTGAAAGCACCATGGGAGACAGGTATGGTTTGGGGGGTTTTAATGTTTTGGCAGATCCTGTTTTCCACTGGGAGCTTAAATAGCACTGACGCGCTAGCTGCTCTGCTTTCTCTGTCTGTCATTTTACACACGCATGTTCAAATTAAGTGCTAAGAACTACTAAAATGGCTGCCTAATGTTAGCATTAGGTTAATGCATGTCTTTAATTTTTAGTGGCAAGACATTAGTGGCTAGCTATTCGCTAACATGCTAATGGTGCCACTAATGCTACCACCAATTTCTACCACTAAAAATTAGCATTAGCCGCTAATGGTAGCAATTAACATGACCCGCTAGCCACTAATTTTAACATTGGTTTAGTGTTAGCATGTCTTTTAAGCCACTAAAAATTAAATACATGCTAATTGCTAACATGCTAATTGCTAATATGCTATTCGCTAACATGCTAATGCTGCCACTAATGCTACCACCAATTTCTTGCCACTAAAAAGTAGCATTAGCCGCTAATGTTAGCAATTAACATGACGCGCTAGCCAATGACAGACAGACACCTGTCATTGTTCAACTTAGGTGCCAAAAGCCAAAATGGCTGCCCCACATACCAGTTACTTATGTCAGTTGGAAGTTTCCCGCCTCTTTCTGTGGAGACCCTCCTCTTCTGCTGCGTGTGAGCGTGTGTATGCCCGTTGGGGCCTTGTTGTCACGGTTACCAGTTTGAATTTCAGTTAGAAGATGGCTAGAGGGAGAGAAAATGCTGAAACGAACCTCCTCGAACAGGAAGGCCTTGTGGCCAAACCGTGTTTCCAATCATTGAACCGACTTCACTTTGGGCATCTTGAGTCTTTCCTGAACGTCTAGATATGCAGTTTTTGGGCAAAATGAAGAAATGTGAGCTATAAAGAGCGATTCAAAGAAAGGATTGCTTCTGCTTTGCTCCAGAAATTTAACATGGCAGTCTATGAAGCTGTGGATGGGAGTTGCTGGCGCATCTTTGCGTCTCACGCCAAAACTATAAGACTTTACAGCTTTAGCAGACGAATTTGAGCGAGAAGACAAATTTTCCTACGTTTCTATGTATAAATTATATCTGAGGTGTGAAATTTGTGGCCACGGGAGCAGTTTCTGTTTTATTTTTTGCCTAATTTTCTTCTCTCCTCCTCACTCTAGCTGATGATGTCATCCACTCTGGCACAAACATTCCGCGCAATACACACCCATTATAAACCCTGAAATTTGAGTAAAAACCTACACAACTCTGAGGCTTCATAGTTTAAAAACGGTAAAAGTTGTCGATAAGTGAAGTGAATCTCTGAAGAGAAGGCAAGAGTACCTACGTTTTAAAGTTCAAATGAAGTCTCTCGGTTAAAGTATGCCAGAGCAGTTCATTGTTGAAAATGTCTGTTGATTTATTTTTTTTTTCGGGCTTCTCCATTCATTTCAATGGGAAATTTATCGCGGTTTTTCGCGAATAAATTCGCGAAAAACTCGTCAATCCCTTATAAAAGTAATAGCACGGGATTCGGGATCAAAACACACGTTTTGATATATCATGTGTTGGGGTCCTCTCGCCGGTTCGGGCCGCATTAATCGGCGAAAAAGGGCGGAAAATGAATAATAACTAGAAAATTCCCGCAGGAAATTTTGAGAGTGCCGAGTGGGCTGTTGCCGGGGTTGTGTATTGAAAAAGCACACCTCAAATAGTAATTTTTAACATGTATATTTACACACATGAGCCACTAATTCTAGCATTAGCCACAAATGTTAGCACGCTAGCTACTCATGGCGGTAAAGCATTAACCACAAACGTTAGCAATTAGCATGATGAGCTAGCCACTAATTTTAGCATTGGCTTAGTGTGGTATAGCTTCACAATACCCTCAAATAGTAATTTTTAACATGTATATTTACACACATGAGTCACTAATTCTAGCATAAGCTGCTAATGTTAGCAATTAGCATGATGCGCTAGCCACTAATTTTAGCATTGGCTTAGTGTGGTATAGCTTCACAATACCCTCAAATAGTAATTTTTAACATGTATATTTACACACATGAACCACTAATTCTAGCATAAGCTGCTAATGTTAGCAATTAGCATGATGCGCTAGCCACTAATTTTAGCATTGGCTTAGTGTGGTATAGCTTCACAATACCCTCAAATAGTAATTTTTAACATGTATATTTACACACATGAGCCACTAATTCTAGCATTAGCCATAAATGTTAGCAATTAGCATGTCTTTACTACCACGAGCGGCTCGCACGCTAGCTACTCATGGCAGTAAAGCATTAACCACAAATGTTAGCAATTAGCATGTCTTTACTACCACGAGCGGCTGGCACGCTAGCTACTCATGGCAGTAAAGCATTAACCACAAATGTTAGCAATTAGCATGATGAGCTAGCCACTAATTTTAGCATTGGCTTCGTGTGGTATAGCTTCACAATACCCTCAAATAGTAATTTTTAACATGTATATTTACACACATGAGCCACTAATTCTAGCATTAGCCACAAATGTTAGCAAATAGCATGTCTTTACATGCAGTCAAGCATTAGCCGCAAATGTTAGCAATTAGCATGTCTTTACTACCACGAGCGGCTAGCACGCTAGCTACTCATGGCAGTAAAGCGTTAACCACAAATGTTAGCAATTAGCATGTCTTTACTACCATGAGCAGCTAGCACGCTGGCTGCTCTTGGTAGTAAAGCATTAGCCACTAATGTTAGCAATTAGCATGTCTTTACTCCCATGAGCAGCAGCTATAACAAAAAGCACAACTCAAATAGTCATTTAAGGCCTGGTTCCTTCTGACTGGATGGGTGTGAGTTTGATGTCATGCAGGGTACAACAAACCAAACAGGATGAGGAGGATGCAGTAGGCCTGGCTGAGAGAGCGAGACACTGAGAAGGGTCGTCCTTTATGCCCTTCTACAAACTGAAGGGCAGGTACAGGCAGCAGAGCCCTCCCAGCTCCACCTGAAAGCCAGCATCAAATAAGGAAGAGAGTGGGAGGGATCGTCACACCCCCACCTTTAAGAGGGGCATCCTCACTAGGATCCCCAGACAAAGAACGAGCAAATCGTAACAATTGATCGTTAATCATAATAATTTCAACAATAAAACTCATTACTCCTACCTGAGCAATAGTTTAACAGTTTACGGCACAGTCTTACAGTTAGAAAAACATCAATATTAAACTTAACACATCCAGGCTGTAACAAGGAATCAGCGATGAAGTGAAGACCTTCAAATTGTCCTGTTAGTCCAGCTCTTTGTCTCATGTTGGACGTCACTGCAGTCTGTCTGGATCAGCTGGAGGAAAACTATATGCAGACAAATAGACATGTCAAATAATGTTATGTAACATACTTAATATAACTCTTATGAGTGTTCAACAGCTCATTATTTATTTCATTAAAAACATCATATTATATTAAATTACTCCAATTATATATATATACTATCATTAATGTTGTTACAAGCCATAAACGTTTCGTACTTTATGTGATGGAATAATATATTTTTCAGTTTGACACAGTTTTAGTGGCTAACCCCACTAGCCTCCACGTTAGCTCGCAGCAAACTCCCGCGGGTCTGCGGTTAAATCCCGGTTAGCTCGCGGTTAAGTCCCGGTTAGCTCGCGGTTAAATCCCGGTTAGCTTGCCGTTAGCTCGAGGCTAGCTCGCGGTTAGCTCGAGGCTAACTCCGCGGTTTAGTCTCCCCATTGTAACAGTCTGAGAGTCCCTAATGTTTTGTCAGTCTGTGTCTGTAATGCTATAGTGGGAGGGGAGGTGGGGGGGTTGGAGTGGGGGGGTCATAGTGTCAGGTTCTGGCTCCCTACTATAGTCCTGTAATGGGTTTAGGGGGTCATAATGTTTTGGCAGTCTATTACTGTAATGCTTAAATGGAGTGGAGGGGGGTCATAGTGTCAGATTCTGGCTCCCTACTATAGTCCTGTAATGGGTTGAGGGGTCATAATGTTTTGGCAGTCTGTGTCTGTAATGCTATAGTGGGAGGGGGGGTGGGGGGGGTTGGAGTGGGGGGGTCATAATGTCAGGTTCTGGCCCCCTACAGTACTGCAGTAATGGTTTGAGGGGGTTTTAATGTTTTGGCAGATCATGTTTTCCAGCAGCTGCGTGTGTGAACGTGTGTAAGCTGGTTGGGGTCTGGTTGTCATGGCTACCAGGGTCAACTGCTCCTGTCAGAATGTCAGTTGGAAGACGGGGAGAGAGAGAGAAAATGCTGAAAAAACGCCTCGAACAGGAAGGACTTGTGGCCAAACCGTATTTCCAATCATTGAACCGACTTAACTTTGGGCATCTTGAGGCTTTCCTGAACGTCTACATATGCAATTTGTGGGTAAAATGAAGAAATGTGACCTATTTAAAGCGATTCAAAAAAGGTTACTTCTGCTTTCCTCCAGAAATTTCCCTGCCTTTTTAACATGGCAGTCTATGGAGCTGTGGATGGGTGTTGCTGGCGCATCTTTGTGTCTGACGCCAAAACTATAAGACTTACAGCTTTAGCAGACGGATATGAGTGAGAAGACAAATTTTCCTACGTTTCTATGTATAAATTATGTCTGTCGTGTGAAATTTGTGGCCATGGGAGCAGTTTCTGTAGAGTTTTTTGACTAATTTTCTTCTCTCCTCCTCACTCTAGCTGATGATGTCATCCACTCTAGCACAAACATTCCGCGCAATACACACCCATTATAAACCCTGAAATTTGAGTAAAAACCTACACAACTCTGAGGCTTCATAGTTTAAAAACGGTAAAAGTTGTCGATAAGTGAAGTGAATCTCTGAAGAGAAGGCAAGAGTACCTACGTTTTAAAGTTCAAATGAAGTCTCTCGGTTAAAGTATGCCAGAGCAGTTCATTGTTGAAAATGTCTGTTGATTTATTTATTTTTTCGGGCTTCTCCATTCATTTCAATGGGAAATTTATCGCGGTTTTTCGCGAATAAATTCGCGAAAAACTCACGAATCCCTTATAAAAGTAATAGCACGGGATTCGGGATCAAAACACACGTTTTGATATATCATGTGTTGGGGTCCTCTCGCCGGTTCGGGCCGCATTAATCGGCGAAAAAGGGCGGAAAATGAATAATAAGTAAAAACTAGAAAATTCCCGCGGAAATTTTTGAAGTGCCGAGTGGGCTGTTGCCGGGGTTGTGTATTGAAAAAGCACACCTCAAATAGTAATTTTTAACATGTATATTTACACACATGAGCCACTAATTCTACCATTAGCCACAATTGTTAGCAATTAGCATGTCTTTAGATGCAGTCAAGCATTAGCTGCTAATGTTAGCAATTAGCATGTCTTTACGACCATGAGCAGCTAGCACGCTGGCCGCTCTTGGTAGTAAAGCATTAGCCACTAATGTTAGCAATTAGCATGTCTTTACTAAGTAGCATGTCTTTACTACCATGAGCAGCAGCTATAACAAAAAGCACAACTCAAATAGTCATTTAAGGCCTGGTTCGCCTGGCTCGCACGCTAGCTACTCATGGCAGTAAAGCATTAACCACAAATGTTAGCAATTAGCATGTCTTTACTACCACGAGCGGCTGGCACGCTAGCTACTCATGGCAGTAAAGCATTAACCACAAATGTTAGCAATTAGCATGATGAGCTAGCCACTAATTTTAGCATTGGCTTCGTGTGGTATAGCTTCACAATACCCTCAAATAGTAATTTTTAACATGTATATTTACACACATGAGCCACTAATTCTAGCATTAGCCACAAATGTTAGCAAATAGCATGTCTTTACATGCAGTCAAGCATTAGCCGCAAATGTTAGCAATTAGCATGTCTTTACTACCACGAGCGGCTAGCACGCTAGCTACTCATGGCAGTAAAGCGTTAACCACAAATGTTAGCAATTAGCATGTCTTTACTACCATGAGCAGCTAGCACGCTGGCTGCTCTTGGTAGTAAAGCATTAGCCACTAATGTTAGCAATTAGCATGTCTTTACTCCCATGAGCAGCAGCTATAACAAAAAGCACAACTCAAATAGTCATTTAAGGCCTGGTTCCTTCTGACTGGATGGGTGTGAGTTTGATGTCATGCAGGGTACAACAAACCAAACAGGATGAGGAGGATGCAGTAGGCCTGGCTGAGAGAGCGAGACACTGAGAAGGGTCGTCCTTTATGCCCTTCTACAAACTGAAGGGCAGGTACAGGCAGCAGAGCCCTCCCAGCTCCACCTGAAAGCCAGCATCAAATAAGGAAGAGAGTGGGAGGGATCGTCACACCCCCACCTTTAAGAGGGGCATCCTCACTAGGATCCCCAGACAAAGAACGAGCAAATCGTAACAATTGATCGTTAATCATAATAATTTCAACAATAAAACTCATTACTCCTACCTGAGCAATAGTTTAACAGTTTACGGCACAGTCTTACAGTTAGAAAAACATCAATATTAAACTTAACACATCCAGGCTGTAACAAGGAATCAGCGATGAAGTGAAGACCTTCAAATTGTCCTGTTAGTCCAGCTCTTTGTCTCATGTTGGACGTCACTGCAGTCTGTCTGGATCAGCTGGAGGAAAACTATATGCAGACAAATAGACATGTCAAATAATGTTATGTAACATACTGAATATAACTCTTATGAGTGTTCAACAGCTCATTATTTATTTCATTAAAAACATCATATTATATTAAATTACTCCAATTATATATATATATACTATCATTAATGTTGTTACAAGCCATAAACGTTTCGTACTTTATGTGATGGAATAATATATTTTTCAGTTTGACACAGTTTTAGTGGCTAACCCCACTAGCCTCCACGTTAGCTCGCGGCAAACTCCCGCGGGTCTGCGGTTAAATCCCGGTTAGCTCGCGGTTAAGTCCCGGTTAGCTCGCGGTTAAATCCCGGTTAGCTTGCCGTTAGCTCGAGGCTAGCTCGCGGTTAGCTCGAGGCTAACTCCGCGGTTTAGTCTCCCCATTGTAACAGTCTGAGAGTCCCTAATGTTTTGTCAGTCTGTGTCTGTAATGCTATAGTGGGAGGGGAGGTGGGGGGGTTGGAGTGGGGGGGTCATAGTGTCAGGTTCTGGCTCCCTACTATAGTCCTGTAATGGGTTTAGGGGGTCATAATGTTTTGGCAGTCTATTACTGTAATGCTTAAATGGAGTGGAGGGGGGTCATAGTGTCAGATTCTGCAGCCCAACTATAGTCCTGTAATGGCTTAAGTGGTCATAATGTTTTGGCAGTCTGTGTCTGTAATGCTATAGTGGGAGGGGGGGTGGGGGGGGGTTGGAGTGGGGGGGTCATAATGTCAGGTTCTGGCCCCCTACAGTACTGCAGTAATGGTTTGAGGGGGTTTTAATGTTTTGGCAGATCATGTTTTCCAGCAGCTGCGTGTGTGAACGTGTGTAAGCTGGTTGGGGTCTGGTTGTCATGGCTACCAGGGTCAACTGCTCCTGTCAGAATGTCAGTTGGAAGACGGGGAGAGAGAGAGAAAATGCTGAAAAAACGCCTCGAACAGGAAGGACTTGTGGCCAAACCGTATTTCCAATCATTGAACCGACTTAACTTTGGGCATCTTGAGGCTTTCCTGAACGTCTACATGTGCAATTTGTGGGTAAAATGAAGAAATGTGACCTATTTAAAGCGATTCAAAAAAGGTTACTTCTGCTTTCCTCCAGAAATTTCCCTGCCTTTTTAACATGGCAGTCTATGGAGCTGTGGATGGGTGTTGCTGGCGCATCTTTGTGTCTGACGCCAAAACTATAAAACTTACAGCTTTAGCAGACGAATATGAGTGAGAAGACAAATTTTCCTACGTTTCTATGTATAAATTATGTCTGTCGTGTGAAATTTGTGGCCATGGGAGCAGTTTCTGTACAGTTTTTTGACTAATTTTCTTCTCTCCTCCTCACTCTAGCTGATGATGCCATCCACTCTAGCACAAACATTCCGCGCAATACACACCCATTATAAACCCTGAAATTTGAGTAAAAACCTACACAACTCTGAGGCTTCATAGTTTAAAAACGGTAAAAGTTGTCGATAAGTGAAGTGAATCTCTGAAGAGAAGGCAAGAGTACCTACGTTTTAAAGTTTAAATGAAGTCTCTCGGTTAAAGTATGCCAGAGCAGTTCATTGTTGAAAATGTCTGTTGATTTTTTTTTTTTTTCGGGCTTCTCCATTCATTTCAATGGGAAATTTATCGCGGTTTTTCGCGAATAAATTCGCGAAAAACTCACGAATCCCTTATAAAAGTAATAGCACGGGATTCGGGATCAAAACACACGTTTTGATATATCATGTGTTGGGGTCCTCTCGCCGGTTCGGGCCGCATTAATCGGCGAAAAAGGGCGGAAAATGAATAATAAGTAAAAAAAATAAAACTGCAAAGAAACACGCAGAAGATCAATAGTGGCCTCGTGCCTATGGCACGAGGCCACTCCTCCCATAGCTTGCTATGGGAGGAGTGGCCTCGTGTCATAGGCACTCGGCACTAATAAAACTGCAAAGAAACACGCAGAAGATCAATAGTGGCCTCGTGCCTATGGCACGAGGCCACTCCTCCCATAGCTTGCTATGGGAGGAGTGGCCTCGTGTCATAGGCACTCGGCACTAACTAGAAAATTCCCGCGGAAATTTTTGAAGTGCCGAGTGGGCTGTTGCCGGGGTTCTGTATTGAAAAAGCACACCTCAAATAGCCACAAATGTTAGCAATTAGCATGTCTTTACATGCAGTCAAGCATTAGCCGCTAATGTTAGCAATTAGCATGTCTTTACTACCATGAGCAGCTGGCACGCTAATTCTAGCATTAGCCACAAATGTTAGCACGCTAGCTACTCATGGCAGTAAAGCATTAACCACAAACGTTAGCAATTAGCATGATGAGCTAGCCACTAATTTTAGCATTGGCTTAGTGTGGTATAGCTTCACAATACCCTCAAATAGTAATTTTTAACATGTATATTTACACACATGAGTCACTAATTCTAGCATAAGCTGCTAATGTTAGCAATTAGCATGATGCGCTAGCCACTAATTTTAGCATTGGCTTAGTGTGGTATAGCTTCACAATACCCTCAAATAGTAATTTTTAACATGTATATTTACACACATGAGCCACTAATTCTAGCATTAGCCATAAATGTTAGCAATTAGCATGTCTTTACTACCACGAGCGGCTCGCACGCTAGCTACTCATGGCAGTAAAGCATTAACCACAAATGTTAGCAATTAGCATGTCTTTACTACCACGAGCGGCTGGCACGCTAGCTACTCATGGCAGTAAAGCATTAACCACAAATGTTAGCAATTAGCATGATGAGCTAGCCACTAATTTTAGCATTGGCTTCGTGTGGTATAGCTTCACAATACCCTCAAATAGTAATTTTTAACATGTATATTTACACACATGAGCCACTAATTCTAGCATTAGCCACAAATGTTAGCAAATAGCATGTCTTTACATGCAGTCAAGCATTAGCCGCAAATGTTAGCAATTAGCATGTCTTTACTACCACGAGCGGCTAGCACGCTAGCTACTCATGGCAGTAAAGCGTTAACCACAAATGTTAGCAATTAGCATGTCTTTACTACCATGAGCAGCTAGCACGCTGGCTGCTCTTGGTAGTAAAGCATTAGCCACTAATGTTAGCAATTAGCATGTCTTTACTCCCATGAGCAGCAGCTATAACAAAAAGCACAACTCAAATAGTCATTTAAGGCCTGGTTCCTTCTGACTGGATGGGTGTGAGTTTGATGTCATGCAGGGTACAACAAACCAAACAGGATGAGGAGGATGCAGTAGGCCTGGCTGAGAGAGCGAGACACTGAGAAGGGTCGTCCTTTATGCCCTTCTACAAACTGAAGGGCAGGTACAGGCAGCAGAGCCCTCCCAGCTCCACCTGAAAGCCAGCATCAAATAAGGAAGAGAGTGGGAGGGATCGTCACACCCCCACCTTTAAGAGGGGCATCCTCACTAGGATCCCCAGACAAAGAACGAGCAAATCGTAACAATTGATCGTTAATCATAATAATTTCAACAATAAAACTCATTACTCCTACCTGAGCAATAGTTTAACAGTTTACGGCACAGTCTTACAGTTAGAAAAACATCAATATTAAACTTAACACATCCAGGCTGTAACAAGGAATCAGCGATGAAGTGAAGACCTTCAAATTGTCCTGTTAGTCCAGCTCTTTGTCTCATGTTGGACGTCACTGCAGTCTGTCTGGATCAGCTGGAGGAAAACTATATGCAGACAAATAGACATGTCAAATAATGTTATGTAACATACTGAATATAACTCTTATGAGTGTTCAACAGCTCATTATTTATTTCATTAAAAACATCATATTATATTAAATTACTCCAATTATATATATATACTATCATTAATGTTGTTACAAGCCATAAACGTTTCGTACTTTATGTGATGGAATAATATATTTTTCAGTTTGACACAGTTTTAGTGGCTAACCCCACTAGCCTCCACGTTAGCTCGCGGCAAACTCCCGCGGGTCTGCGGTTAAATCCCGGTTAGCTCGCGGTTAAGTCCCGGTTAGCTCGCGGTTAAATCCCGGTTAGCTTGCCGTTAGCTCGAGGCTAGCTCGCGGTTAGCTCGAGGCTAACTCCGCGGTTTAGTCTCCCCATTGTAACAGTCTGAGAGTCCCTAATGTTTTGTCAGTCTGTGTCTGTAATGCTATAGTGGGAGGGGAGGTGGGGGGGTTGGAGTGGGGGGGTCATAGTGTCAGGTTCTGGCTCCCTACTATAGTCCTGTAATGGGTTTAGGGGGTCATAATGTTTTGGCAGTCTATTACTGTAATGCTTAAATGGAGTGGAGGGGGGTCATAGTGTCAGATTCTGCAGCCCAACTATAGTACTGTAATGGCTTAAGTGGTCATAATGTTTTGGCAGTCTGTGTCTGTAATGCTATAGTGGGAGGGGGGGTGGGGGGGGTTGGAGTGGGGGGGTCATAATGTCAGGTTCTGGCCCCCTACAGTACTGCAGTAATGGTTTGAGGGGGTTTTAATGTTTTGGCAGATCATGTTTTCCAGCAGCTGCGTGTGTGAACGTGTGTAAGCTGGTTGGGGTCTGGTTGTCATGGCTACCAGGGTCAACTGCTCCTGTCAGAATGTCAGTTGGAAGACGGGGAGAGAGAGAGAAAATGCTGAAAAAACGCCTCGAACAGGAAGGACTTGTGGCCAAACCGTATTTCCAATCATTGAACCGACTTAACTTTGGGCATCTTGAGGCTTTCCTGAACGTCTACATATGCAATTTGTGGGTAAAATGAAGAAATGTGACCTATTTAGAGCGATTCAAAGAAAGGTTACGTCTGCTTTCCTCCAGAAATTTCCCTGCCTTTTTAACATGGCAGCCTATGGAGCTGTGGATGGGTGTTGCTGGCGCATCTTTGTGTCTGACGCCAAAACTATAAGACTTACAGCTTTAGCAGACGGATATGAGTGAGAAGACAAATTTTCCTACGTTTCTATGTATAAATTATGTCTGTCGTGTGAAATTTGTGGCCATGGGAGCAGTTTCTGTACAGTTTTTTGACTAATTTTCTTCTCTCCTCCTCACTCTAGCTGATGATGTCATCCACTCTAGCACAAACATTCCGCGCAATACACACCCATTATAAACCCTGAAATTTGAGTAAAAACCTACACAACTCTGAGGCTTCATAGTTTAAAAACGGTAAAAGTTGTCGATAAGTGAAGTGAATCTCTGAAGAGAAGGCAAGAGTACCTACGTTTTAAAGTTCAAATGAAGTCTCTCGGTTAAAGTATGCCAGAGCAGTTCATTGTTGAAAATGTCTGTTGATTTTTTTATTTTTTCGGGCTTCTCCATTCATTTCAATGGGAAATTTATCGCGGTTTTTCGCGAATAAATTGGCGAAAAACTCACGAATCCCTTATAAAAGTAATAGCACGGGATTCGGGATCAAAACACACGTTTTGATATATCATGTGTTGGGGTCCTCTCGCCGGTTCGGGCCGCATTAATCGGCGAAAAAGGGCGGAAAATGAATAATAAGTAAAAACTAGAAAATTCCCGCAGGAAATTTTGAGAGTGCCGAGTGGGCTGTTGCCGGGGTTGTGTATTGAAAAAGCACACCTCAAATAGTAATTTTTAACATGTATATTTACACACATGAGCCACTAATTCTAGCATTAGCCACAAATGTTAGCACGCTAGCTACTCATGGCAGTAAAGCATTAACCACAAACGTTAGCAATTAGCATGATGAGCTAGCCACTAATTTTAGCATTGGCTTAGTGTGGTATAGCTTCACAATACCCTCAAATAGTAATTTTTAACATGTATATTTACACACATGAGTCACTAATTCTAGCATAAGCTGCTAATGTTAGCAATTAGCATGATGCGCTAGCCACTAATTTTAGCATTGGCTTAGTGTGGTATAGCTTCACAATACCCTCAAATAGTAATTTTTAACATGTATATTTACACACATGAGTCACTAATTCTAGCATAAGCTGCTAATGTTAGCAATTAGCATGATGCGCTAGCCACTAATTTTAGCATTGGCTTAGTGTGGTATAGCTTCACAATACCCTCAAATAGTAATTTTTAACATGTATATTTACACACATGAGCCACTAATTCTAGCATTAGCCATAAATGTTAGCAATTAGCATGTCTTTACTACCACGAGCGGCTCGCACGCTAGCTACTCATGGCAGTAAAGCATTAACCACAAATGTTAGCAATTAGCATGTCTTTACTACCACGAGCGGCTGGCACGCTAGCTACTCATGGCAGTAAAGCATTAACCACAAATGTTAGCAATTAGCATGATTCGCTAGCCACTAATTTTAGCATTGGCTTCGTGTGGTATAGCTTCACAATACCCTCAAATAGTAATTTTTAACATGTATATTTACACACATGAGCCACTAATTCTAGCATTAGCCACAAATGTTAGCAAATAGCATGTCTTTACATGCAGTCAAGCATTAGCCGCAAATGTTAGCAATTAGCATGTCTTTACTACCACGAGCGGCTAGCACGCTAGCTACTCATGGCAGTAAAGCGTTAACCACAAATGTTAGCAATTAGCATGTCTTTACTACCATGAGCAGCTAGCACGCTGGCTGCTCTTGGTAGTAAAGCATTAGCCACTAATGTTAGCAATTAGCATGTCTTTACTCCCATGAGCAGCAGCTATAACAAAAAGCACAACTCAAATAGTCATTTAAGGCCTGGTTCCTTCTGACTGGATGGGTGTGAGTTTGATGTCATGCAGGGTACAACAAACCAAACAGGATGAGGAGGATGCAGTAGGCCTGGCTGAGAGAGCGAGACACTGAGAAGGGTCGTCCTTTATGCCCTTCTACAAACTGAAGGGCAGGTACAGGCAGCAGAGCCCTCCCAGCTCCACCTGAAAGCCAGCATCAAATAAGGAAGAGAGTGGGAGGGATCGTCACACCCCCACCTTTAAGAGGGGCATCCTCACTAGGATCCCCAGACAAAGAACGAGCAAATCGTAACAATTGATCGTTAATCATAATAATTTCAACAATAAAACTCATTACTCCTACCTGAGCAATAGTTTAACAGTTTACGGCACAGTCTTACAGTTAGAAAAACATCAATATTAAACTTAACACATCCAGGCTGTAACAAGGAATCAGCGATGAAGTGAAGACCTTCAAATTGTCCTGTTAGTCCAGCTCTTTGTCTCATGTTGGACGTCACTGCAGTCTGTCTGGATCAGCTGGAGGAAAACTATATGCAGACAAATAGACATGTCAAATAATGTTATGTAACATACTGAATATAACTCTTATGAGTGTTCAACAGCTCATTATTTATTTCATTAAAAACATCATATTATATTAAATTACTCCAATTATATATATATACTATCATTAATGTTGTTACAAGCCATAAACGTTTCCTACTTTATGTGATGGAATAATATATTTTTCAGTTTGACACAGTTTTAGTGGCTAACCCCACTAGCCTCCACGTTAGCTCGCGGCAAACTCCCGCGGGTCTGCGGTTAAATCCCGGTTAGCTCGCGGTTAAGTCCCGGTTAGCTCGCGGTTAAATCCCGGTTAGCTTGCCGTTAGCTCGAGGCTAGCTCGCGGTTAGCTCGAGGCTAACTCCGCGGTTTAGTCTCCCCATTGTAACAGTCTGAGAGTCCCTAATGTTTTGTCAGTCTGTGTCTGTAATGCTATAGTGGGAGGGGAGGTGGGGGGGTTGGAGTGGGGGGGTCATAGTGTCAGGTTCTGGCTCCCTACTATAGTCCTGTAATGGGTTTAGGGGGTCATAATGTTTTGGCAGTCTATTACTGTAATGCTTAAATGGAGTGGAGGGGGGTCATAGTGTCAGATTCTGCAGCCCAACTATAGTACTGTAATGGCTTAAGTGGTCATAATGTTTTGGCAGTCTGTGTCTGTAATGCTATAGTGGGAGGGGGGGTGGGGGGGGTTGGAGTGGGGGGGTCATAATGTCAGGTTCTGGCCCCCTACAGTACTGCAGTAATGGTTTGAGGGGGTTTTAATGTTTTGGCAGATCATGTTTTCCAGCAGCTGCGTGTGTGAACGTGTGTAAGCTGGTTGGGGTCTGGTTGTCATGGCTACCAGGGTCAACTGCTCCTGTCAGAATGTCAGTTGGAAGACGGGGAGAGAGAGAGAAAATGCTGAAAAAACGCCTCGAACAGGAAGGACTTGTGGCCAAACCGTATTTCCAATCATTGAACCGACTTAACTTTGGGCATCTTGAGGCTTTCCTGAACGTCTACATATGCAATTTGTGGGTAAAATGAAGAAATGTGACCTATTTAAAGCGATTCAAAAAAGGTTACTTCTGCTTTCCTCCAGAAATTTCCCTGCCTTTTTAACATGGCAGTCTATGGAGCTGTGGATGGGTGTTGCTGGCGCATCTTTGTGTCTGACGCCAAAACTATAAGACTTACAGCTTTAGCAGACGGATATGAGTGAGAAGACAAATTTTCCTACGTTTCTATGTATAAATTATGTCTGTCGTGTGAAATTTGTGGCCATGGGAGCAGTTTCTGTACAGTTTTTTGACTAATTTTCTTCTCTCCTCCTCACTCTAGCTGATGATGTCATCCACTCTAGCACAAACATTCCGCGCAATACACACCCATTATAAACCCTGAAATTTGAGTAAAAACCTACACAACTCTGAGGCTTCATAGTTTAAAAACGGTAAAAGTTGTCGACAAGTGAAGTGAATCTCTGAAGAGAAGGCAAGAGTACCTACGTTTTAAAGTTCAAATGAAGTCTCTCGGTTAAAGTATGCCAGAGCAGTTCATTGTTGAAAATGTCTGTTGATTTATTTATTTTTTCGGGCTTCTCCATTCATTTCAATGGGAAATTTATCGCGGTTTTTCGCGAATAAATTCGCGAAAAACTCACGAATCCCTTATAAAAGTAATAGCACGGGATTCGGGATCAAAACACACGTTTTGATATATCATGTGTTGGGGTCCTCTCGCCGGTTCGGGCCGCATTAATCGGCGAAAAAGGGCGGAAAATGAATAATAAGTAAAAATAAAACTGCAAAGAAACACGCAGAAGATCAATAGTGGCCTCGTGCCTATGGCACGAGGCCACTCCTCCCATAGCTTGCTATGGGAGGAGTGGCCTCGTGTCATAGGCACTCGGCACTAACTAGAAAATTCCCGCGGAAATTTTTGAAGTGCCGAGTGGGCGGTTGCCGGGGTTGTGTATTGAAAAAGCACACCTAAAATAGTAATTTTTAACATGTATATTTACACACATGAGCCACTAATTCTACCATTAGCCACAATTGTTAGCAATTAGCATGTCTTTAGATGCAGTCAAGCATTAGCTGCTAATGTTAGCAATTAGCATGTCTTTACGACCATGAGCAGCTAGCACGCTGGCCGCTCTTGGTAGTAAAGCATTAGCCACTAATGTTAGCAATTAGCATGTCTTTACTAAGTAGCATGTCTTTACTACCATGAGCAGCAGCTATAACAAAAAGCACAACTCAAATAGTCATTTAAGGCCTGGTTCCTACTGACAGGATGGGTGTGAGTTTGATGTCATGCAGGGTACAACAAACCAAACAGGATGAGGAGGATGCAGTAGGCCTGGCTGAGAGAGAGAGACACTGAGAAGGGTCGTCCTTTATGCTTCGCCTTCTACAAACTGAAGGGCAGGTACAGGCAGCAGACCCCTCCCAGCTCCACCTGAAAGCCAGCATCAAATAAGGAAGAGAGCGGGACGGATCGTCACACCCCCACTTTTAAGAGGGGTGTCCTCACTAGGATCCCCAGACAAAGAACGAGCAAATCGTGATAATTGATCGTTAATCATAATAATTTTAACAATAAAACTCATTACTCCTACCTGAGCAATAGTTGAACAGTTTACGGCACAGTCTTACAGTTAGAAAAACATCAATATTAAACTTAACACATCCAGGCTGTAACAAGGAATCAGCGATGAAGTGAAGACCTTCAAATTGTCCTGTGAGTCCAGCTCTTTGTCTCACGTTGGACATCACTGCAGTCTGTCTGGATCAGCTGGAGGAATACTATATGCAGACAAATAGACCTGTCAAATAATGTTATGTAACATACTTAATATAACTCTTATGAGTGTCCAACAGCTCATTATTTATTTAATTAAAAACATCATATATTAAATTACTCCAATTATATATATATACTGTCATTAATGTTGTTGCAAGCCATAAATGTTTCCTACTTTATGTGGTGGAATAATATATTTTTCAGTTTGACACAGTTTCATTTAAAAATATCTTCCCTTTAAATTGTAAAACTTCAACATTATTACTGTGATAAGCTCCCGCGAGCAACGCGGCGAATTAGCCGGCGGCTAACCCCACTAGCCTCCGCGTTAGCTCACGGCTAACTGCCGCGGCTAATTCGTGTTTAACTCCCGCGGGTCCGCGGTTAAATCCCGGTTAGCTAGCGGTTAGCTCGAGGCTAACTCCGCGGTTGAGTCCGCGGCGTTAAGGTAGCGGCTAGCTAGCTCCGTTAGCTCCGCTAGCTCGCTAACATACATGCGCTATGCTGGACGGCTAGTCGTTAGCGTCTGTTAGCAGTTTAGCTATTCACTGACCTAATAAGATGAAGGAAACGGGTCAGGGATGTTGTGTCAGGAGTTTCAGCAAAGCAGCCAGATATAATTTGTGTTTAAAATAAAGGAAAAGGTCAAACATGACTGAGAAGTTGTCATTCAGTCAATGAGAAGAGCTATAGCTAAGAGGCCCAGCAGATGTGTGACAGCACCAAGGGAGACAGGGATGGTTTGGGGGGTTTTAATGTTTTGGCAGATCCTGTTTTCCACTGGGAGCTTAAATAGTGGCTAGCGCTGACGCGCTAGCTGCTCTGCTTTCTCTGTCTGTCATTTTACACACGCATGTTCAAATTAAGTGCTAAGAACTACTAAAATGGCTGCCTAATGTTAGCATTAGGTTAATGCATGTCTTTAATTTTTAGTGGCAAGAAATTAGTGGCTAGCTATTCGCTAACATGCTAATGGTGCCACTAATGCTACCACCAATTTCTACCACTAAAAATTAGCATTAGCCGCTAATGGTAGCAATTAACATGACCCGCTAGCCACTAATTTTAACATTGGTTTAGTGTTAGCATGTCTTTTAAGCCACTAAAAATTAAATACATGCTAATTGCTAACATGCTAATTGCTAATATGCTATTCGCTAACATGCTAATGCTGCCACTAATGCTACCACCAATTTCTTGCCACTAAAAAGTAGCATTAGCCGCTAATGTTAGCAATTAACATGACGCGCTAGCCAATGACAGACAGACACCTGTCATTGTTCAACTTAGGTGCCAAAAGCCAAAATGGCTGCCCCACATACCAGTTACTTATGTCAGTTGGAAGTTTCCCGCCTCTTTCTGTGGAGACCCTCCTCTTCTGCTGCGTGTGAGCGTGTGTATGCCCGTTGGGGCCTTGTTGTCACGGTTACCAGTTTGAATTTCAGTTAGAAGATGGCTAGAGGGAGAGAAAATGCTGAAACGAACCTCCTCGAACAGGAAGGCCTTGTGGCCAAACCGTGTTTCCAATCATTGAACCGACTTCACTTTGGGCATCTTGAGTCTTTCCTGAACGTCTAGATATGCAGTTTTTGGGCAAAATGAAGAAATGTGAGCTATAAAGAGCGATTCAAAGAAAGGATTGCTTCTGCTTTGCCCCAGAAATTTAACATGGCAGTCTATGAAGCTGTGGATGGGAGTTGCTGGCGCATCTTTGCGTCTCACGCCAAAACTATAAGACTTTACAGCTTTAGCAGACGAATTTGAGCGAGAAGACAAATTTTCCTACGTTTCTATGTATAAATTATATCTGAGGTGTGAAATTTGTGGCCACGGGAGCAGTTTCTGTTTTATTTTTTGCCTAATTTTCTTCTCTCCTCCTCACTCTAGCTGATGATGTCATCCACTCTGGCACAAACATTCCGCGCAATACACACCCATTATAAACCCTGAAATTTGAGTAAAAACCTACACAACTCTGAGGCTTCATAGTTTAAAAACGGTAAAAGGAGTCGATAAGTGAAGTGAATCGCTGAAGAGAAGGCAAGAGTACCTACGTTTTAAAATTTAAATGGAGTCTCTCGGTGAAAGTATGCCAGAGCAGTTGATTGTTGAAAATGTCTGTTGATTTTATTTTTTTTTCGGGCTTCTCCATTCATTTCAATGGGAAATTTTCTGCGGTTTTTCGCGAATAAATTCGCGAAAAACTCGTCAATCCCTTATAAAAGTAATAGCACGGGATTCGGGATCAAAACACACGTTTTGATATATCATGTGTTGGGGTCCTCTCGCCGGTTCGGGCCGCATTAATCGGCGAAAAAGGGCGGAAAATGAATAATAAGTAAAAACTAGAAAATTCCCGCGGAAATTTTTGAAGTGCCGAGTGGGCTGTTGCCGGGGTTGTGTATTGAAAAAGCACACCTCAAATGGTAATTTTTAACATGTATATTTACACACATGAGCCACTAATTCTACCATTAGCCACAATTGTTAGCAATTAGCATGTCTTTAGATGCAGTCAAGCATTAGCTGCTAATGTTAGCAATTAGCATGTCTTTACGACCATGAGCAGCTAGCACGCTGGCCGCTCTTGGTAGTAAAGCATTAGCCACTAATGTTAGCAATTAGCATGTCTTTACTAAGTAGCATGTCTTTACTACCATGAGCAGCAGCTATAACAAAAAGCACAACTCAAATAGTCATTTAAGGCCTGGTTCGCCTGGCTCGCACGCTAGCTACTCATGGCAGTAAAGCATTAACCACAAATGTTAGCAATTAGCATGTCTTTACTACCACGAGCGGCTGGCACGCTAGCTACTCATGGCAGTAAAGCATTAACCACAAATGTTAGCAATTAGCATGATTCGCTAGCCACTAATTTTAGCATTGGCTTCGTGTGGTATAGCTTCACAATACCCTCAAACAGTAATTTTTAACATGTATATTTACACACATGAGCCACTAATTCTAGCATTAGCCACAAATGTTAGCAAATAGCATGTCTTTACATGCAGTCAAGCATTAGCCGCAAATGTTAGCAATTAGCATGTCTTTACTACCACGAGCGGCTAGCACGCTAGCTACTCATGGCAGTAAAGCGTTAACCACAAATGTTAGCAATTAGCATGTCTTTACTACCATGAGCAGCTAGCACGCTGGCTGCTCTTGGTAGTAAAGCATTAGCCACTAATGTTAGCAATTAGCATGTCTTTACTCCCATGAGCAGCAGCTATAACAAAAAGCACAACTCAAATAGTCATTTAAGGCCTGGTTCCTTCTGACTGGATGGGTGTGAGTTTGATGTCATGCAGGGTACAACAAACCAAACAGGATGAGGAGGATG
This sequence comes from Chelon labrosus, assembly GCF_963514085.1. Lineage (NCBI taxonomy): Eukaryota > Metazoa > Chordata > Actinopteri > Mugiliformes > Mugilidae > Chelon > Chelon labrosus. The sequence goes on along the minus strand of NC_140337.1, from coordinate 38,029,853 downwards.
CAGTAGGCCTGGTTGAGAGAGCGAGACACTGAGAAGGGTCGTCCTTTACGCCCTTCTACAAACTGAAGGGCAGTTACAGGCAGCAGACCCCTCCCAGCTCCACCTGAAAGCCAGCATCAAATAAGGAAGAGAGTGGGAGGGATCGTCACACCCCCACCTTTAAGAGGGGCATCCTCACTACGATCCCCAGACAAAGAACGAGCAAATCGTAACAATTGATCGTTAATCATAATAATTTCAACAATAAAACTCATTACTCCTACCTGAGCAATAGTTTAACAGTTTACGGCACAGTCTTACAGTTAGAAAAACATCAATATTAAACTTAACACATCCAGGCTGTAACAAGGAATCAGCGATGAAGTGAAGACCTTCAAATTGTCCTGTTAGTCCAGCTCTTTGTCTCATGTTGGACGTCACTGCAGTCTGTCTGGATCAGCTGGAGGAAAACTATATGCAGACAAATAGACATGTCAAATAATGTTATGTAACATACTGAATATAACTCTTATGAGTGTTCAACAGCTCATTATTTATTTCATTAAAAACATCATATTATATTAAATTACTCCAATTATATATATATATACTATCATTAATGTTGTTACAAGCCATAAACGTTTCGTACTTTATGTGATGGAATAATATATTTTTCAGTTTGACACAGTTTTAGTGGCTAACCCCACTAGCCTCCACGTTAGCTCGCGGCAAACTCCCGCGGGTCTGCGGTTAAATCCCGGTTAGCTCGCGGTTAAGTCCCGGTTAGCTCGCGGTTAAATCCCGGTTAGCTTGCCGTTAGCTCGAGGCTAGCTCGCGGTTAGCTCGAGGCTAGCTCGCGGTTAGCTCGAGGCTAACTCCGCGGTTTAGTCTCCCCATTGTAACAGTCTGAGAGTCCCTAATGTTTTGTCAGTCTGTGTCTGTAATGCTATAGTGGGAGGGGAGGTGGGGGGGTTGGAGTGGGGGGGTCATAGTGTCAGGTTCTGGCTCCCTACTATAGTCCTGTAATGGGTTTAGGGGGTCATAATGTTTTGGCAGTCTATTACTGTAATGCTTAAATGGAGTGGAGGGGGGTCATAGTGTCAGATTCTGCAGCCCAACTATAGTCCTGTAATGGCTTAAGTGGTCATAATGTTTTGGCAGTCTGTGTCTGTAATGCTATAGTGGGAGGGGGGGTGGGGGGGGTTGGAGTGGGGGGGTCATAATGTCAGGTTCTGGCTCCCTACTATAGTCCTGTAATGGGTTTAGGGGGTCATAATGTTTTGGCAGTCTATTACTGTAATGCTTAAATGGAGTGGAGGGGGGTCATAGTGTCAGATTCTGCAGCCCAACTATAGTCCTGTAATGGCTTAAGTGGTCATAATGTTTTGGCAGTCTGTGTCTGTAATGCTATAGTGGGAGGGGGGGTGGGGGGGGGTTGGAGTGGGGGGGTCATAATGTCAGGTTCTGGCCCCCTACAGTACTGCAGTAATGGTTTGAGGGGGTTTTAATGTTTTGGCAGATCATGTTTTCCAGCAGCTGCGTGTGTGAACGTGTGTAAGCTGGTTGGGGTCTGGTTGTCATGGCTACCAGGGTCAACTGCTCCTGTCAGAATGTCAGTTGGAAGACGGGGAGAGAGAGAGAAAATGCTGAAAAAACGCCTCGAACAGGAAGGACTTGTGGCCAAACCGTATTTCCAATCATTGAACCGACTTAACTTTGGGCATCTTGAGGCTTTCCTGAACGTCTACATGTGCAATTTGTGGGTAAAATGAAGAAATGTGACCTATTTAAAGCGATTCAAAAAAGGTTACTTCTGCTTTCCTCCAGAAATTTCCCTGCCTTTTTAACATGGCAGTCTATGGAGCTGTGGATGGGTGTTGCTGGCGCATCTTTGTGTCTGACGCCAAAACTATAAGACTTACAGCTTTAGCAGACGGATATGAGTGAGAAGACAAATTTTCCTACGTTTCTATGTATAAATTATGTCTGTCGTGTGAAATTTGTGGCCATGGGAGCAGTTTCTGTACAGTTTTTTGACTAATTTTCTTCTCTCCTCCTCACTCTAGCTGATGATGTCATCCACTCTAGCACAAACATTCCGCGCAATACACACCCATTATAAACCCTGAAATTTGAGTAAAAACCTACACAACTCTGAGGCTTCATAGTTTAAAAACGGTAAAAGTTGTCGACAAGTGAAGTGAATCTCTGAAGAGAAGGCAAGAGTACCTACGTTTTAAAGTTCAAATGAAGTCTCTCGGTTAAAGTATGCCAGAGCAGTTCATTGTTGAAAATGTCTGTTGATTTATTTATTTTTTCGGGCTTCTCCATTCATTTCAATGGGAAATTTATCGCGGTTTTTCGCGAATAAATTCGCGAAAAACTCACGAATCCCTTATAAAAGTAATAGCACGGGATTCGGGATCAAAACACACGTTTTGATATATCATGTGTTGGGGTCCTCTCGCCGGTTCGGGCCGCATTAATCGGCGAAAAAGGGCGGAAAATGAATAATAAGTAAAAAAAATAAAACTGCAAAGAAACACGCAGAAGATCAATAGTGGCCTCGTGCCTATGGCACGAGGCCACTCCTCCCATAGCTTGCTATGGGAGGAGTGGCCTCGTGTCATAGGCACTCGGCACTAATAAAACTGCAAAGAAACACGCAGAAGATCAATAGTGGCCTCGTGCCTATGGCACGAGGCCACTCCTCCCATAGCTTGCTATGGGAGGAGTGGCCTCGTGTCATAGGCACTCGGCACTAACTAGAAAATTCCCGCGGAAATTTTTGAAGTGCCGAGTGGGCGGTTGCCGGGGTTGTGTATTGAAAAAGCACACTTAAAATAGTAATTTTTAACATGTATATTTACACACATGAGCCACTAATTCTACCATTAGCCACAATTGTTAGCAATTAGCATGTCTTTAGATGCAGTCAAGCATTAGCTGCTAATGTTAGCAATTAGCATGTCTTTACGACCATGAGCAGCTAGCACGCTGGCCGCTCTTGGTAGTAAAGCATTAGCCACTAATGTTAGCAATTAGCATGTCTTTACTAAGTAGCATGTCTTTACTACCATGAGCAGCAGCTATAACAAAAAGCACAACTCAAATAGTCATTTAAGGCCTGGTTCGCCTGGCTCGCACGCTAGCTACTCATGGCAGTAAAGCATTAACCACAAATGTTAGCAATTAGCATGTCTTTACTACCACGAGGGGCTGGCACGCTAGCTACTCATGGCAGTAAAGCATTAACCACAAATGTTAGCAATTAGCATGATTCGCTAGCCACTAATTTTAGCATTGGCTTCGTGTGGTATAGCTTCACAATACCCTCAAATAGTAATTTTTAACATGTATATTTACACACATGAGCCACTAATTCTAGCATTAGCCACAAATGTTAGCAAATAGCATGTCTTTACATGCAGTCAAGCATTAGCCGCAAATGTTAGCAATTAGCATGTCTTTACTACCACGAGCGGCTAGCACGCTAGCTACTCATGGCAGTAAAGCGTTAACCACAAATGTTAGCAATTAGCATGTCTTTACTACCATGAGCAGCTAGCACGCTGGCTGCTCTTGGTAGTAAAGCATTAGCCACTAATGTTAGCAATTAGCATGTCTTTACTCCCATGAGCAGCAGCTATAACAAAAAGCACAACTCAAATAGTCATTTAAGGCCTGGTTCCTTCTGACTGGATGGGTGTGAGTTTGATGTCATGCAGGGTACAACAAACCAAACAGGATGAGGAGGATGCAGTAGGCCTGGCTGAGAGAGCGAGACACTGAGAAGGGTCGTCCTTTATGCCCTTCTACAAACTGAAGGGCAGGTACAGGCAGCAGAGCCCTCCCAGCTCCACCTGAAAGCCAGCATCAAATAAGGAAGAGAGTGGGAGGGATCGTCACACCCCCACCTTTAAGAGGGGCATCCTCACTAGGATCCCCAGACAAAGAACGAGCAAATCGTAACAATTGATCGTTAATCATAATAATTTCAACAATAAAACTCATTACTCCTACCTGAGCAATAGTTTAACAGTTTACGGCACAGTCTTACAGTTAGAAAAACATCAATATTAAACTTAACACATCCAGGCTGTAACAAGGAATCAGCGATGAAGTGAAGACCTTCAAATTGTCCTGTGAGTCCAGCTCTTTGTCTCATGTTGGACGTCACTGCAGTCTGTCTGGATAAGCTGGAGGAAAACTATATGCAGACAAATAGACATGTCAAATAATGTTATGTAACATACTGAATATAACTCTTATGAGTGTTCAACAGCTCATTATTTATTTCATTAAAAACATCATATTATATTAAATTACTCCAATTATATATATATACTATCATTAATGTTGTTACAAGCCATAAACGTTTCGTACTTTATGTGATGGAATAATATATTTTTCAGTTTGACACGGTTTTAGTGGCTAACCCCACTAGCCTCCACGTTAGCTCGCGGCAAACTCCCGCGGGTCTGCGGTTAAATCCCGGTTAGCTCGCGGTTAAGTCCCGGTTAGCTCGCGGTTAAATCCCGGTTAGCTTGCCGTTAGCTCGAGGCTAGCTCGCGGTTAGCTCGAGGCTAACTCCGCGGTTTAGTCTCCCCATTGTAACAGTCTGAGAGTCCCTAATGTTTTGTCAGTCTGTGTCTGTAATGCTATAGTGGGAGGGGAGGTGGGGGGGTTGGAGTGGGGGGGTCATAGTGTCAGGTTCTGGCTCCCTACTATAGTCCTGTAATGGGTTTAGGGGGTCATAATGTTTTGGCAGTCTATTACTGTAATGCTTAAATGGAGTGGAGGGGGGTCATAGTGTCAGATTCTGCAGCCCAACTATAGTCCTGTAATGGCTTAAGTGGTCATAATGTTTTGGCAGTCTGTGTCCGTAATGCTATAGTGGGAGGGGGGGTGGGGGGGGTTGGAGTGGGGGGGTCATAATGTCAGGTTCTGGCCCCCTACAGTACTGCAGTAATGGTTTGAGGGGGTTTTAATGTTTTGGCAGATCATGTTTTCCAGCAGCTGCGTGTGTGAACGTGTGTAAGCTGGTTGGGGTCTGGTTGTCATGGCTACCAGGGTCAACTGCTCCTGTCAGAATGTCAGTTGGAAGACGGGGAGAAAGAGAGAAAATGCTGAAAAAACGCCTCGAACAGGAAGGACTTGTGGCCAAACCGTATTTCCAATCATTGAACCGACTTAACTTTGGGCATCTTGAGGCTTTCCTGAACGTCTACATATGCAATTTGTGGGTAAAATGAAGAAATGTGACCTATTTAAAGCGATTCAAAAAAGGTTACTTCTGCTTTCCTCCAGAAATTTCCCTGCCTTTTTAACATGGCAGTCTATGGAGCTGTGGATGGGTGTTGCTGGCGCATCTTTGTGTCTGACGCCAAAACTATAAGACTTACAGCTTTAGCAGACGGATATGAGTGAGAAGACAAATTTTCCTACGTTTCTATGTATAAATTATGTCTGTCGTGTGAAATTTGTGGCCATGGGAGCAGTTTCTGTACAGTTTTTTGACTAATTTTCTTCTCTCCTCCTCACTCTAGCTGATGATGTCATCCACTCTAGCACAAACATTCCGCGCAATACACACCCATTATAAACCCTGAAATTTGAGTAAAAACCTACACAACTCTGAGGCTTCATAGTTTAAAAACGGTAAAAGTTGTCGATAAGTGAAGTGAATCTCTGAAGAGAAGGCAAGAGTACCTACGTTTTAAAGTTCAAATGAAGTCTCTCGGTTAAAGTATGCCAGAGCAGTTCATTGTTGAAAATGTCTGTTGATTTATTTATTTTTTCGGGCTTCTCCATTCATTTCAGTGGGAAATTTATCGCGGTTTTTCGCGAATAAATTCGCGAAAAACTCACGAATCCCTTATAAAAGTAATAGCACGGGATTCGGGATCAAAACACACGTTTTGATATATCATGTGTTGGGGTCCTCTCGCCGGTTCGGGCTGCATTAATCGGCGAAAAAGGGCGGAAAATGAATAATAAGTAAAAACTAGAAAATTCCCGCGGAAATTTTTGAAGTGCCGAGTGGGCTGTTGCCGGGGTTGTGTATTGAAAAAGCACACCTCAAATAGTAATTTTTAACATGTATATTTACACACATGAGCCACTAATTCTACCATTAGCCACAATTGTTAGCAATTAGCATGTCTTTACATGCAGTCAAGCATTAGCTGCTAATGTTAGCAATTAGCATGTCTTTACGACCATGAGCAGCTAGCACGCTGGCTGCTCTTGGTAGTAAAGCATTAGCCACTAATGTTAGCAATTAGCATGTCTTTACTAAGTAGCATGTCTTTACTACCATGAGCAGCAGCTATAACAAAAAGCACAACTCAAATAGTCATTTAAGGCCTGGTTCCTACTGACAGGATGGGTGTGAGTTTGATGTCATGCAGGGTACAACAAACCAAACAGGATGAGGAGGATGCAGTAGGTCTGGCTGAGAGACAGAGAGACACTGATAAGGGTCGTCCCTTATGCTTCGCCTTCTACAAACTGAAGGGCAGGTACAGGCAGCAGACCCCTCCCAGCTCCACCTGAAAGCCAGCATCAAATAAGGAAGAGAGCGGGACGGATCGTCACACCCCCACCTTTAAGAGGGCTGTCCTCACTAGGATCCCCAGACAAAGAACGAGCAAATCGTAATAATTGATCGTTAATCATAATAATTTTAACAATAAAACTCATTACTCCTGCCTGAGCAATAGTTGAACAGTTTACGGCACAGTCTTACAGTTAGAAAAACATCAATATTAAACTTAACACATCCAGGCTGTAACAAGGAATCAGCGATGAAGTGAAGACCTTCAAATTGTCCTGTGAGTCCAGCTCTTTGTCTCACGTTGGACATCACTGCAGTCTGTCTGGATCAGCTGGAGGAATACTATATGCAGACAAATAGACCTGTCAAATAATGTTATGTAACATACTTAATATAACTCTTATGAGTGTCCAACAGCTCATTATTTATTTAATTAAAAACATCATATATTAAATTACTCCAATTATATATATATACTGTCATTAATGTTGTTGCAAGCCATAAATGTTTCCTACTTTATGTGGTGGAATAATATATTTTTCAGTTTGACACAGTTTCATTTAAAAATATCTTCCCTTTAAATTGTAAAACTTCAACATTATTACTGTGATAAGCTCCCGCGAGCAACGCGGCGAATTAGCCGGCGGCTAACCCCACTAGCCTCCGCGTTAGCTCACGGCTAACTGCCGCGGCTAATTCGTGTTTAACTCCCGCGGGTCCGCGGTTAAATCCCGGTTAGCTAGCGGTTAGCTAGCGGTTAGCTCGAGGCTAACTCCGCGGTTGAGTCCGCGGCGTTAAGGTAGCGGCTAGCTAGCTCCGTTAGCTCCGCTAGCTCGCTAACATACATGCGCTATGCTGGACGGCTAGTCGTTAGCGTCTGTTAGCAGTTTAGCTATTCACTGACCTAATAAGATGAAGGAAACGGGTCAGGGATGTTGTGTCAGGAGTTTCAGCAAAGCAGCCAGATATAATTTGTGTTTAAAATAAAGGAAAAGGTCAAACATGACTGAGAAGTTGTCATTCAGTCAATGAGAAGAGCTATAGCTAAGAGGCCCAGCAGATGTGTGACAGCACCAAGGGAGACAGGGATGGTTTGGGGGGTTTTAATGTTTTGGCAGATCCTGTTTTCCACTGGGAGCTTAAATAGTGGCTAGCGCTGACGCGCTAGCTGCTCTGCTTTCTCTGTCTGTCATTTTACACGAAGAACTACTAAAATGGCTGCCTAATGTTAGCATTAGGTTAATGCATGTCTTTAATTTTTAGTGGCAAGAAATTAGTGGCTAGCTATTCGCTAACATGCTAATGGTGCCACTAATGCTACCACCAATTTCTACCACTAAAAATTAGCATTAGCCGCTAATGGTAGCAATTAACATGACCCGCTAGCCACTAATTTTAACATTGGTTTAGTGTTAGCATGTCTTTTAAGCCACTAAAAATTAAATACATGCTAATTGCTAACATGCTAATTGCTAATATGCTATTCGCTAACATGCTAATGCTGCCACTAATGCTACCACCAATTTCTTGCCACTAAAAAGTAGCATTAGCCGCTAATGTTAGCAATTAACATGACGCGCTAGCCAATGACAGACAGACACCTGTCATTGTTCAACTTAGGTGCCAAAAGCCAAAATGGCTGCCCCACATACCAGTTACTTATGTCAGTTGGAAGTTTCCCGCCTCTTTCTGTGGAGACCCTCCTCTTCTGCTGCGTGTGAGCGTGTGTATGCCCGTTGGGGCCTTGTTGTCACGGTTACCAGTTTGAATTTCAGTTAGAAGATGGCTAGAGGGAGAGAAAATGCTGAAACGAACCTCCTCGAACAGGAAGGCCTTGTGGCCAAACCGTGTTTCCAATCATTGAACCGACTTCACTTTGGGCATCTTGAGTCTTTCCTGAACGTCTAGATATGCAGTTTTTGGGCAAAATGAAGAAATGTGAGCTATAAAGAGCGATTCAAAGAAAGGATTGCTTCTGCTTTGCTCCAGAAATTTAACATGGCAGTCTATGAAGCTGTGGATGGGAGTTGCTGGCGCATCTTTGCGTCTCACGCCAAAACTATAAGACTTTACAGCTTTAGCAGACGAATTTGAGCGAGAAGACACATTTTCCTACGTTTCTATGTATAAATTATATCTGAGGTGTGAAATTTGTGGCCACGGGAGCAGTTTCTGTTTTATTTTTTGCCTAATTTTCTTCTCTCCTCCTCACTCTAGCTGATGATGTCATCCACTCTGGCACAAACATTCCGCGCAATACACACCCATTATAAACCCTGAAATTTGAGTAAAAACCTACACAACTCTGAGGCTTCATAGTTTAAAAACGGTAAAAGGAGTCGATAAGTGAAGTGAATCGCTGAAGAGAAGGCAAGAGTACCTACGTTTTAAAATTTAAATGGAGTCTCTCGGTGAAAGTATGCCAGAGCAGTTGATTGTTGAAAATGTCTGTTGATTTTTTTTTTTTTTCGGGCTTCTCCATTCATTTCAATGGGAAATTTTCTGCGGTTTTTCGCGAATAAATTCGCGAAAAACTCGTCAATCCCTTATAAAAGTAATAGCACGGGATTCGGGATCAAAACACACGTTTTGATATATCATGTGTTGGGGTCCTCTCGCCGGTTCGGGCCGCATTAATCGGCGAAAAAGGGCGGAAAATGAATAATAATAATAAAACTGCAAAGAAACACGCAGAAGATTAATAGTGCCTCGTGCCTATGGCACGAGGCACTACTCCCAGAGCTTGCTAGCTCTGGGAGTAGTGCCTCGGGTCATAGGCACTCGGCACTAACTAGAAAATTCCCGCAGGAAATTTTGAGAGTGACTCGAGGGCTGCTGCCGGGGTTATTAAAAAAAGAAAAGGAAAAAGATGTTAGCATTACCAATACTAATGTTGGCATTACCATTTGCCACGCTAACGCGCGGCGCTGACGCACTAAACTACACAGTAAATTTTGCAGTGTTAAAGTAACACTTAAAGAGTTAAATTTAACACCATTTCCGAGTGTATTTGGTCCAACTCGGAATTAGTGTTAAATTAACTCTTACCATAGTGTTTAGAATTTAGAGTTAAATTAACTCTAAATAGAGTAAAAATTTAACACTCGCTTACACTGAATAGTGTTATTGAAATTTTACACCAAAGGTTAAATAACACTGAAGAGTGTAAATATTATTCTTGGTAGAGTTGATAATTCACTCTTCTATGGTGTCAAATCAATTCTGATTGAGTTCCATTCCAGTACAGATTAACACTCTAATAAGTGTTGATATTACACACTACTGTGTTGATAATTTACTCTCTTGCAGTGAAAAAAAAGCTCTTATAGAGTAAAATTCTAACACTGTATAGTGTGAATGAAATTTGACACCATTTCTGAAAATAAATCTTAGCAGTGTTAATTTTACACTTTTGTAGTGTCAACTTACATGCAACACCATTAAGTGAGTAAAAATCACAAGTTTCCACAAAATAATGCATTTAAGAACTTTATTAGCAGCTCTCAACTTTGTCAGGCTGAAATATCATCTCATCAAAACATCTCATGTAGAATACAAATCTACATTTAAAACATTGACCTTAAGTCTGCATAAAATGACAATATGGAACAACATAGAAAGAAGAATCTGTCGTTCCATACTTCAATTGTACATCAAATGGTCTGAAGTAACGCAGCTCATTTATGTTCAACATCTTTAGAACCCTGTCAGGATGCAGCCTGACCTCTGTTTCCTGTGGAGATAAGCACTGTAAAGCTGCATCTTTAGCTTGACTATGAATCTCAGAACACACTTCTTCCATAGAGGAAACAAAACTATTTACAGCAGATTGACTTAATCCGGCTGCCTTGAGTTGTGCAACAGCAGAAGCACACATATCTAGAGTGCTCCTATTGGAGTTTCTCAACAGTTCAGATGTTGTGGTTACCTCATCTTTGTTACCCGTCAGCGATGTTGTGGCTGTCTCATCTACATTAGCTGTCACCACCTCTCCTGTGCTCAAATTAACATCAGTGTCAACCTCCTGGTCAATATACTCAGTGTGTTTGGTGTTTAAATGTTTCCTAAAACCAGAAAATGTACCAAACACACATCCACATCCAGTCTGGGCACATTTAAGCCTGAGATTTTTTCCAGGTAAGTAACCATGAACTAATCGTAAATGCCTAACAAGCATATTTGAACTTGTTAACTCAGCCTGACAAACAAAACACTGCATGATAGAGGAGAAACTTCAAGCACTAATGAAGCAACCTCGCCCTAACTTCAGAGACACGAGGACTTTCCTTGACCTTGCCGACATCAATGTTGTACACTGTGGTTTGGATAAAAGTGTACATGTTGTGGAGCATGCTGTTGTATGATGTGCCAAACACAAAATGAGCCTTAAACAGTTCATCAAAGGCACCAAGAGAAGAGGTTGACCTGCAAGGTATGGCATTCTTGTCAAGAATGATGAAGAACTGATGGATTGCATTCTTCTTAACTCCAACAGCCAGGAGATAGGGTTGAGCTCTGGTGGTGATGGCATCGAGATGCTCTTGAATGTTTGTTCCACTCTGCGAAGACAAACACATGAAGATATGATTACAATTGGACAATTGTAATACATAAAACCAAAACAAAAAGAACAGAAAAACTAAATAATAATACTTTAAGTGAGACATATTCACCACCAACTAGTTGCTTATTAGAATACACGTTAGCATCATATTGGCTGTCAGTACTCATTACAAAGCACTTTATTAATGCCTTATTGTGCATGACCATATTCTACAACTATTAGGCAATTATATAAGATTTGTCCCTCAATAACCTCCAAAAACACAAACCTTCTTGAAGACCACAAGATGCTTCTCTGCTTGGGATGCCGAAACCTTTCCTGGTCTCTTCCGACCCTGAGCAGAGGGTGGAATCAGGTGTAGCAGCAATAAAACCGACGAAAGGTCACTGTCCCAACCTGTAACAACAATCGTGTGTTCAATCTCAACACAATTCAGTTATGCGGGCTGTCAACTAAATTCAGTGGCTCTGCAATGGCAGTAGCATTTAAATAAATAAAAAAAAAAAACAATAACGGAAAGATAGCAGTTTTATATCATCACAAGAAGTTATCCAAATCAAACCATGGGACAAACACTTCAGTGCTTTTGAAGTTTTGTTCAATATACTGCGTACATAATGTCCTCTTACATTTATCACACATCCAGATATGTAAATGTTTAGATATGATAATTATATATTCCAAGTATATGAGAGCAGCAGAAGAAGAACAAGAACAATTATCTTACCAAAGTCAACATCAACTTCAGTGCCATCCTCAGGAGGATCAGCTGCCAGCAAGAGTTCTTCAAGCTCACTTGTGGATAGAAGCTTTCTGCATTGTTGGATGATCTTTTTCTTGAACATGACCGGCCACCTCTCCAGAAGCTTGCTTGAGGTATCCTCTCCAAACATCAGAATGAAATCCTGTTCAACCTGGGGTGGGGTGGTGATGGGTGACAATTTCAATTATCCGACAGGCAACCAAAGTTAACGGGTGATAGTTATTGGGGTATTACTACAACGCCTGTCTACCGTCTTATAAAAACTATTCAACTGTCATAATGTTTTCAAAATAATGATAGATAATTACCAAGCCTTTGACGTCTTTAAAACGTGGAAAGTCAGACAGTATGTTGCTCGACTGCTGGGGGTCAAGGACCATGTTGCGGCGATACACAAACGTCAGTTTCATTTTCTTGTTGACAGTGTCCTCATCAGCTGAATGTTTCATCAATGAGATTGCTTCGTTGCACTCATCTTCAGTCAGGGCAGTCTCTGGATCGAACTCGGACTCTCGTCTGACAGTTGGTCCTCCAGACATGGCTTCACCAGATGATCCTTTGGCTGATTCTACATAACATGGGAAAATACAGTATTATAAATACTGATATCAAAAACAGTTTTAGAAACCTGGCAAACTTTTAAAGAGGTACTCTTTACTACTCTTTATACCAAAAGTATAAACTTAATTACTGACTGTACTGTGATGAAACATATCAGTGCTGGTGTTAATATTGACATTTTTTTCTTCACAACTTATGATTATTACTATTATTTTGTGCATTGAAAGTGGCTCAAAATGTCTACTGTTTTGAATCACCCTAAAATTTGCCATGCCAGCCTGTAGACAAAGTCAGAGGAATTGAAGGGTGTAGTTAGACTTCAAGAAAAATATTGTATTATTTTAAACATTATGTGCAACAAATGCAATAACTGATCTTGCGACTGTTTTGTTCCATACATTTTTCCAGTATTACCTCCAAACGACGATCGCCTGTCTTTAGCTGTGCCTCTCTGAATAGTTTTAATCCTCCAGGCCAAGTACCCAGTTCCACTCTCACCATCATAATAGTGCTCCTTGGAGGATGAAAGGATAACAAAAAAAAAGACATTCATTAATAACATTTAAAAGTGAAAACAACAGGCTCCGATAGGATTCAAAATTTTTCAATACAGCATTTAACATTACTACAACCATTACTGTGTGCAACTCACATAGCCACTCTTAGAGAATGGGTCACTGAGGTAGGGGAATAAGGTCACTATTCCTCTGGCGTACATTTCTTTCACTTGTCTGGGTGGGGATGTACTGCAAGGAGAAAGGGGTTTGCGGTTATATTCACTGGATTTAATTTCGATTTCAAATTAATCTCTAAGCAGAACACAAGGACTGTTAACAAATTACCCATTCTTTTCTGTCATGTCAGCTGCTAGTATGTTGACCATTTTTCGTCTGGTTTCATCAGTCAAGGATTTGGTTCGCCTGTATTCATTTATTACACGTTCCCCACCAGGTTTGTTGGTAAGAACGGATTCCACCAACTTGAAACACAATACAAAACAATTCAGCACATTAGGACTATATCCACTGCAAATCAGAGTTCACTTAAATGCTGGAAATAAATTCATATCATGGCTAAAGATGTCCCGATTCAATCTCAAAGATATCGGCGGAACAATCAGCAGACTACAGACAGTTTATTAATTCAGGTAAAGGCTGCACCGAAGTAACAAACACTGAAGAGCTCCATCCAGACAGTGACAAGGTTATAAGGATTACAGAGAGGATTTGTTAATTTATATTTTATTGTTAAAGATAATAATAATAAAAACAAGCATATAAATTTAATTGATTTTAATAACTTTGATGTACTTGAAGTGTACACTTTATTATATAAAATAAAAAACTTTCAGGAGCTAAAAAACAAAAAACTTCAAGACATAATGAGATCAACAATGTCTTCCAACCACGTAAATGTCATAAGAACTTATTTCTAAGAACTTACTTGCTCAGCTTCTGCGTCCAACCTCTGGCGTTTTCTGGAGGGACTATCGGAAATGATGTCTGTGTCCTCAGAGTCCAAGGAATTGAGGGATGATGGTTGGGATTGCTCAGGAGAGGCTACCGTGGAAACAGATTCTAATCATGAATTGAGAAATCGAAATAAGAACACATTATATAGAGTTTGCTGATAAACTGTTAAGCTCTGGACAGAGGACAGCATATCCTCCCTCCAGGCTTGTTTTGAGTGTACGGACTGGAAATGTTTTTTCGATGGTTGTGGGGACAATATTGATGAACTTTCGGACACTGTCTCGTCCTATGTCACCTTTTGTGTGGACACTGTTATCCCAACCAAAACTGTTGTCACTTTCCCTAACAATAAACCGTGGGTAACCAAAGATCTAAAAACAGTTATTAATAAGAAGAAAAAGACCTTCTTTACTGGTGACTCACTGGAGAGAAAGTCTGTATCCAGAGAGGTTAGGGCTGAAATAGTCAAAGCCAAAAGTAAGTATAGGGAAAAAATAGAAAAACAATATATAAATGGCGACCTTGGGTCAGCATGGCGAGGGATTAAATCTATGGCTGCAATTAATCAGCATGGTAATGAACCCAAGCAACTGATCAGTCTAAACAGTGTTCAGGATGACTGTTTGCCTGATGCTTTTAACACTTTCTTTTTACGATTTGAAAGGTCTGATTTCATGCATGATGTCTCCAGGTTGAAGAACTCTTTGACACCATGTAGTGGCATTCACATATCTCAAGAACAAGTTGAGGTTCTATTTAAGAAAACAAAAAAGAGGAAAGCCTCAGGCCCGGACCTTATCTGTGGTCACACACTACACCACTGTGCTGAACAACTCAGTGGTGTTTTTTCCCATCTTTTTCAATTGTGTGTTGATACCTGCAAGCTCCCAACAATTTGGAAATCTTCCACTGTTATTCCTATTCCCAAAATAAATAGACCTAGGGAATTACAAGATTTCAGACCGGTGGCGCTTACTTCTCTTGTAGTAAAAAACCTTGAGAAAATCCTAAAAGAAGAGGTTCTCAGCTTGGTCGAGGACAAACTTGATCCACTTCAATTTGCCTATCAGAGGAATAAAGGAGTGGATGACGCTAAGCTTTTTATCTTGGACAAAATTTATAAGCATCTGGAGAAACCCAAATCTCATGCCAGGCTTTTATTTGCTGACTTCTCATCAGCTTTTAACAAAATGCAGCCTTACATTTTGATTGAGAGGCTTGCTTCTCATTTTAATCTGCCCGACCAGCTTTTAGCCTTGTTCTTAAACTTTCTGACTGATAGGACACAGAGGGTTTTAGTAAATGGGGTTACATCAAAAACCCAAGTCTCCAACACAGGTTCCCCACAAGGCTGTGTACTTTCCCCGCTCCTGTTCATTTTATACACGGATAGCTGCAGGTCTCTTAAAGAGGACAGCTTTTTCGTTAAATTCTCTGATGATACTGCTCTGATGTCACTCCTCCATGGCGCAGAGTCAGACCACGGACGTGCGCTTCCTGATTTTGTAAAGTGGTGTGACGACAGCCTTCTCGACCTTAATGTTCTTAAAACTAAGGAACTCATCATCGATTTTAGAAAAAAAGGGACAAATACCTCAGTATGCAGGATCCATGGTGAGGATGTGGAGATCGTAAATTCTTATAAATATCTGGGTACGGTTTTTGATTGTCAACTGAAGTTTGAAATTAACTCTGATTCAGTGGTCAAACGTGCCCAGCAGAGAGTCCATTTATTGCGCAGGATTAATTCCTTCGGGGTCTCCAGTTCTATACTGTGCACTGTGTATTTGTCATATATTGAGAGCCTTCTTACCTTTTCTTTCATTTGTTGGTTTGGTAACATTACAGTGAAGGACCGAAACTGTTTAAATAATATTGTGAAAGTCTGCTCCAAAATTATTGGAATTCAAATGTGCGACCTGAATTCTCTTTGGGAGAAACGTGTCCTCCAAAAAGCAAAAAGTCTGATGAACCAACATCATATTCTGGAAGATGAATTTGTTCTTATGCCATCAGGTCGGCGTTACTTGCAGCCTCCCAGAAAGACAAACCGTTACGCAAGATCATTTATTCCTTCAGCAATTACACTACTAAATACTGAGCTGAGGAAATAATTATTGACTGATCTGTTCTTGGCACAATGCACTTTAGGAGCTACGGATATGTGCAATTCATCTTCCATTTATTTATTTATTTACTACTGTGTTTTTATTAAGCACACATTATCTTTTATTCTGGGCTGCTATTTCTATTTCTATTTTTATTTTTATTTTTATTTTTATTTTTATCTTATTTTTATTTTTCTCTATCAGGACAAGCAGTTATTTGTATTCTTTTTATCATTATCTATTCTGCTTCTGATGTCTTTTTATTTATAAATTGTATTTGGACCCAGACCTCATCGCGTTACTCCTGCTATATACTATTGCTGTGTGAATGGTTGTATGTCTAGATGGTGGATTGTAGAAACTGAATTGCTCTTCGGGGATTAATAAAGCTTTCTGTATCTGTATCTGTATAACCTGTCACTTCTAATAAACATCATAACATAATAGAAATTTAACAGAAACAAACCTGAGTCATATTTGATGGTTAACACCCCAGTGGAGGGATCCGTTACTACATCCTGAAAAACATCTTCATCCAACTCAGTCCCTGAACTGTCGACAACTTTCACACCTTCTGTTACAGCTGGGACACCAAACTTTGCAAATGCTAGGACACAGGAACAAAAGCTTGTGTAAACAAGAAAACCATTGCTTATCTAATGATAACATTTCACTACTCACTTAATATTCACTGAATCTGGATTACCTTTTACAGTAGGGCTCAAACAAACACTTAATGTGAATTAAAATTATTTTTTATGTTTTTGTACCAACTATACTTTAAGCAATGCATCCAAAGTTAAGGGTGTGGTTAGAAAGGGTAACACAAAACACATATAGACGTTTGTAAGATATTGATTCATTCCAAAATCCAAGAACTTAAAATTTTCCATCATTTTATATTAATATTCCAGTATATCAATTTTAAACAGCTACTATTACTATTAGCATTTAAAGCTCCTTGTGCAAATCTTAATTCCCTGCAGAGTATCAGCACAGTTCATGGTTAAAGTTCATGTGCTCATTATTACAATAAACAAAAACTATATGCACTGTATTCCCTCAAATTTGAGAATATACATAACATACATAAGAATATCATGCATTTCAACTGAACAGTCCAGAAGCGAGGCCACCTTTTGAGGTGAATCACGTTCACTTTGAGTATAATAAAGTTTGTTTCAAGCCACCAAACTGCTGGGAAATAATCAGCTATTTTGCAGAAATGACCAGTAAGATTTAATTTAACTTAATCATGTCATCTTCCTGAAGGTGCCCAACTGTCATACGGATTTACTTTACATTGCTGTAGTAACGTTACTTAATCCTACCGTTACAATACAAAAACCACCGGGCGCGTCCGCATTACATGTGCTATTCAATGTTTCAAAACCCACCGGCAGCCGTGGTACGGGAAGCGTCACCAAAGCGGGCCTCCGCTGATCTATTTTTGACGGACACCGCGGGCAGCCCGCTTCAACACAGAGCACCTCGAGCGGGCAGAAGCCGGACACAGAAAAAGCAGAGAGGATCCGGTCGATTTTCAAAATAAAACACCCCGCGCAAACTACCGGTAGTAAAAACAGACAAAAGAGAAACTAATTAACTACGTAGCATATTTACACACGGAGAAGCAGATCTAGAAGCACATAAACGAAAGAAAATGACAAAAATCTGAGCAAGTAAACAAAGTCTGGCGGGCTAAACGCTTCTGAAACGCTCCCGCTAGGGTTTGAAGTCGCGTGCAGGACCGACCAAAACAGCGTCACGTGACAGAGACGTGCGGGTTTCGGGGTTAAATTTAATGTCTCCAACACATTAAAAACGACAACGTCTGTCAGTAACACCTGCAGTAACTTTAAAATACAAAAGACAACGCTTACTCAGTACCCAGAGTTAATGTCTACCCGCTCATGCAAAGGCAACGGATAGTCCAGCTAACATGAACTTTAGCTAGTTTAGCCAACTCCCCACACTAGCAATCTTCGCTATTCCACTATAATATTTGAACGTCACAAAGAACTACACAATCACACATCCACACTGTATTAACAAAGTTAACATAACTCTTGATAATTTGAGTGTTTGCTAGTTAATGTTAATTAGCTAACGTTAGCTACCTTAATGCTGCTCGCACATGGACTTGACATTCACTCGGTCACTACACATTAGCCGTCTGAAATTCGGCATTTGAAGACATAAAACGAGTTAAAGTTCACAGTTAACAGTGATATAAAGTCATTCTAAAATGCTGCTTCTGTTGAAAGGACAAATAATGCGTTTAATAGTCAATTAGGAGACACTTACCGCAGTCCTTCGGCACGAAGAAAATGGCGGCCTGAAATTTCCATTAGACGAGGGGGGTGGGCGGAGCTTTCCAGAGTACGTTTGACACTCCGTAGTTTAACGACGTATATTTTCACCAACACTGGGCGGTATCTTACTCCAGCTGTTGTTGTAATAACTCTGAAGGAGTCAATGTACTTTGACACTGCATATTTAACACTGTAGAATTTACTTTGAGCTAAGGGTAGAGATTAGCACAGTCACGCACACACACAATAGAAAACATTCAGCTCAGATGTACACACAGAGCAAGCAGAGTGACAGTCACCTCAAAAAATGTCTTGCTTTACCTCTCTGTTACTGCCTGTCTGTCTTTTACCCTCTCTCTGTCTCTTTCTTTGTTATTTACTTAAATAAACTGAAATTAACTGCCAAGGACTACAAAAATGGCTGCAGCTGTGGCCCTGGCCTGAGGCTGCCATGGTGACTCTGCTGGTTGCCATGACTACTCACAGACACAGGAGAGGAGAAGGAAGAAATTTTGATTTTTTGCCCTCTGACAGTCCTCGCATTTGGGCTCACTGAGGCAAAACCAAAGCTCACATCAGAAAAAAAAAACAGACAGTGATTGGCAGGAGAAGTTCCCGAACACACTGATGTAATTTTGGTGTCTCTGGAGTAAATATTGTGGAAACTGTGGCGAGTATAAGAAGAGGGTGGATTCAGCTTTCCTCGAAAATCAGCTTCATATTTTGAATGGGAGTTTATTGGCAGTTGGAGCGGGACACTCCTCACTCTGGGGCACGCCATTCAAATTCAGAAAATGTCTCGTCTTAGGCGAGCACATTGTATGAATCAGGACAAGTTCCTCTACAAAAGTGGAAAAAATCTAATGTCTACGATGTAAGATGTGCCCAGGAGCAGCGTGGAAAGAGAAAAATTTCAGTGAATTTCAGACAGCCTCTACCACTCTAGCCTCTGAGGTCTCCCACTCTAGGCCGAACATTCCACGCAATACACACCCATTATAAACTCAGAAATTTCACATGATTGATCACGATGATTGACGAGTGATTGATCGAAAAGTATAAAAGATATCAAAAATCTGAATAGAACTTTTATAGAGGACAAATTTACCTACATTTTAAAGTTTAAATGAAGTCTCTAGGTGAAATTTTGCGGGAGGAGTTAGCTTTTGAAAATGCCCCTCAAAAGTGTCAGTTTTTTCGTTTTTTCGCAGTTTCCCATTCATTTCAATGGGACGATTTTCGCAGTTTTTCGCGAATAAATTCGCGAAAAATTCGTGGATTCCTTATAAAAGTAATAGCACACCATTCCCGATAAAGGCGCACGTTTTGATGTAATTTTTGTCGGTGTCGCCCCAAAATTGCGGGGCGAGTTAGAGACCGAAAAAAGGTACGGAAGATGAATAATAATATAGAAGAAACACGCAGAAGAACAATAGTGTCTCGTGGCTTCGCCACGAGACACGACTCCCCATATAGCTTAGAGCTATATGGGGAGTCGTGTCTCGTGCGTAGCCTCGAGTCACTAACTAGAAAATTCCGGCAGGAAATTTTGAGAGTGCCGAGTGGGCTGTTGCCGGGGTTCTGTATTGAAAAAGCACACCTCAAATAGTATTTTTTAACATGTATATTTACACACATGAGCCACTAATTCTAGCATTAGCCACAAATGTTAGCACGCTAGCTACTCATGGCAGTAAAGCATTAACCACAAACGTTAGCAATTAGCATGATGAGCTAGCCACTAATTTTAGCATTGGCTTAGTGTGGTATAGCTTCACAATACCCTCAAATAGTAATTTTTAACATGTATATTTACACACATGAGTCACTAATTATAGCATAAGCTGCTAATGTTAGCAATTAGCATGATGCGCTAGCCACTAATTTTAGCATTGGCTTAGTGTGGTATAGCTTCACAATACCCTCAAATAGTAATTTTTAACATGTATATTTACACACATGAACCACTAATTCTAGCATAAGCTGCTAATGTTAGCAATTAGCATGATGCGCTAGCCACTAATTTTAGCATTGGCTTAGTGTGGTATAGCTTCACAATACCCTCAAATAGTAATTTTTAACATGTATATTTACACACATGAGCCACTAATTCTAGCATTAGCCATAAATGTTAGCAATTAGCATGTCTTTACTACCACGAGCGGCTCGCACGCTAGCTACTCATGGCAGTAAAGCATTAACCACAAATGTTAGCAATTAGCATGTCTTTACTACCACGAGCGGCTGGCACGCTAGCTACTCATGGCAGTAAAGCATTAACCACAAATGTTAGCAATTAGCATGATTCGCTAGCCACTAATTTTAGCATTGGCTTCGTGTGGTATAGCTTCACAATACCCTCAAATAGTAATTTTTAACATGTATATTTACACACATGAGCCACTAATTCTAGCATTAGCCACAAATGTTAGCAAATAGCATGTCTTTACATGCAGTCAAGCATTAGCCGCAAATGTTAGCAATAAGCATGTCTTTACTACCACGAGCGGCTAGCACGCTAGCTACTCATGGCAGTAAAGCGTTAACCACAAATGTTAGCAATTAGCATGTCTTTACTACCATGAGCAGCTAGCACGCTGGCTGCTCTTGGTAGTAAAGCATTAGCCACTAATGTTAGCAATTAGCATGTCTTTACTCCCATGAGCAGCAGCTATAACAAAAAGCACAACTCAAATAGTCATTTAAGGCCTGGTTCCTTCTGACTGGATGGGTGTGAGTTTGATGTCATGCAGGGTACAACAAACCAAACAGGATGAGGAGGATGCAGTAGGCCTGGCTGAGAGAGCGAGACACTGAGAAGGGTCGTCCTTTATGCCCTTCTACAAACTGAAGGGCAGGTACAGGCAGCAGACCCCTCCCAGCTCCACCTGAAAGCCAGCATCAAATAAGGAAGAGAGTGGGAGGGATCGTCACACCCCCACCTTTAAGAGGGGCATCCTCACTAGGATCCCCAGACAAAGAACGAGCAAATCGTAACAATTGATCGTTAATCATAATGATTTCAACAATAAAACTCATTACTCCTACCTGAGCAATAGTTTAACAGTTTACGGCACAGTCTTACAGTTAGAAAAACGTCAATATTAAACTTAACACATCCAGGCTGTAACAAGGAATCAGCGATGAAGTGAAGACCTTCAAACTGTCCTGTTAGTCCAGCTCTTTGTCTCATGTTGGACGTCACTGCAGTCTGTCTGGATCAGCTGGAGGAAAACTATATGCAGACAAATAGACATGTCAAATAATGTTATGTAACATACTTAATATAACTCTTATGAGTGTTCAACAGCTCATTATTTATTTCATTAAAAACATCATATTATATTAAATTACTCCAATTATATATATATACTATCATTAATGTTGTTACAAGCCATAAACGTTTCGTACTTTATGTGATGGAATAATATATTTTTCAGTTTGACACAGTTTTAGTGGCTAACCCCACTAGCCTCCACGTTAGCTCGCGGCAAACTCCCGCGGGTCTGCGGTTAAATCCCGGTTAGCTCGCGGTTAAGTCCCGGTTAGCTCGCGGTTAAATCCCGGTTAGCTTGCCGTTAGCTCGAGGCTAGCTCGCGGTTAGCTCGAGGCTAACTCCGCGGTTTAGTCTCCCCATTGTAACAGTCTGAGAGTCCCTAATGTTTTGTCAGTCTGTGTCTGTAATGCTATAGTGGGAGGGGAGGTGGGGGGGTTGGAGTGGGGGGGTCATAGTGTCAGGTTCTGGCTCCCTACTATAGTCCTGTAATGGGTTTAGGGGGTCATAATGTTTTGGCAGTCTATTACTGTAATGCTTAAATGGAGTGGAGGGGGGTCATAGTGTCAGATTCTGCAGCCCAACTATAGTCCTGTAATGGCTTAAGTGGTCATAATGTTTTGGCAGTCTGTGTCTGTAATGCTATAGTGGGAGGGGGGGTGGGGGGGGTTGGAGTGGGGGGGTCATAATGTCAGGTTCTGGCCCCCTACAGTACTGCAGTAATGGTTTGAGGGGGTTTTAATGTTTTGGCAGATCATGTTTTCCAGCAGCTGCGTGTGTGAACGTGTGTAAGCTGGTTGGGGTCTGGTTGTCATGGCTACCAGGGTCAACTGCTCCTGTCAGAATGTCAGTTGGAAGACGGGGAGAGAGAGAGAAAATGCTGAAAAAACGCCTCGAACAGGAAGGACTTGTGGCCAAACCGTATTTCCAATCATTGAACCGACTTAACTTTGGGCATCTTGAGGCTTTCCTGAACGTCTACATATGCAATTTGTGGGTAAAATGAAGAAATGTGACCTATTTAAAGCGATTCAAAAAAGGTTACTTCTGCTTTCCTCCAGAAATTTCCCTGCCTTTTTAACATGGCAGTCTATGGAGCTGTGGATGGGTGTTGCTGGCGCATCTTTGTGTCTGACGCCAAAACTATAAGACTTACAGCTTTAGCAGACGGATATGAGTGAGAAGACAAATTTTCCTACGTTTCTATGTATAAATTATGTCTGTCGTGTGAAATTTGTGGCCACGGGAGCAGTTTCTGTACAGTTTTTTGACTAATTTTCTTCTCTCCTCCTCACTCTAGCTGATGATGTCATCCACTCTAGCACAAACATTCCGCGCAATACACACCCATTATAAACCCTGAAATTTGAGTAAAAACCTACACAACTCTGAGGCTTCATAGTTTAAAAACGGTAAAAGTTGTCGACAAGTGAAGTGAATCTCTGAAGAGAAGGCAAGAGTACCTACGTTTTAAAGTTCAAATGAAGTCTCTCGGTTAAAGTATGCCAGAGCAGTTCATTGTTGAAAATGTCTGTTGATTTATTTATTTTTTCGGGCTTCTCCATTCATTTCAATGGGAAATTTATCGCGGTTTTTCGCGAATAAATTCGCGAAAAACTCACGAATCCCTTAAAAAAGTAATAGCACGGGATTCGGGATCAAAACACACGTTTTGATATATCATGTGTTGGGGTCCTCTCGCCGGTTCGGGCCGCATTAATCGGCGAAAAAGGGCGGAAAATGAATAATAAGTAAAAAAAATAAAACTGCAAAGAAACACGCAGAAGATCAATAGTGGCCTCGTGCCTATGGCACGAGGCCACTCCTCCCATAGCTTGCTATGGGAGGAGTGGCCTCGTGTCATAGGCACTCGGCACTAATAAAACTGCAAAGAAACACGCAGAAGATCAATAGTGGCCTCGTGCCTATGGCACGAGGCCACTCCTCCCATAGCTTGCTATGGGAGGAGTGGCCTCGTGTCATAGGCACTCGGCACTAACTAGAAAATTCCCGCAGGAAATTTTGAGAGTGCCGAGTGGGCTGTTGCCGGGGTTCTGTATTGAAAAAGCACACCTCAAATAGTAATTTTTAACATGTATATTTACACACATGAGCCACTAATGTTAGCAATTAGCATGTCTTTACATGCAGTCAAGCATTAGCCGCTAATGTTAGCAATTAGCATGTCTTTACTACCACGAGCGGCTAGCACGCTAGCTACTCATGGCAGTAAAGCATTAACCACAAATGT
Source organism: Chelon labrosus (assembly GCF_963514085.1). Taxonomy (NCBI): domain Eukaryota; kingdom Metazoa; phylum Chordata; class Actinopteri; order Mugiliformes; family Mugilidae; genus Chelon; species Chelon labrosus. Next base: position 38,006,007 of record NC_140337.1, on the reverse strand, counting down.
TAGCAATTAGCATGATGCGCTAGCCACTAATTTTAGCATTGGTTTAGTGTGGTATAGCTTCACAATACCCTCAAATAGTAATTTTTAACATGTATATTTACACACATGAGCCACTAATTCTAGCATTAGCCACAAATGTTAGCAATTAGCATGTCTTTACATGCAGTCAACCATTAGCCGCTAATGTTAGCAATTAGCATGTCTTTACTACCACGAGCGGCTAGCACGCTAGCTACTCATGGCAGTAAAGCATTAACCCCAAACGTTAGCAATTAGCATGATGCGCTAGCCACTAATTTTAGCATTGGCTTAGTGTGGTATAGCTTCACAATACCCTCAAATAGTAATTTTTAACATGTATATTTACACACATGAGCCACTAATTCTAGCATTAGCCGCTAATGTTAGCAATTAGCATGTCTTTACATGCAGTCAAGCATTAGCCGCTAATGTTAGCAATTAGCATGTCTTTACTACCACGAGCGGCTAGCACGCTAGCTACTCATGGCAGTAAAGCATTAGCCACTAATGTTAGCAATTAGCATGTCTTTACTCCCATGAGCAGCAGCTATAACAAAAAGCACAACTCAAATAGTCATTTAAGGCCTGGTTCCTACTGATTGGATGGGTGTGAGTTTGATGTCATGCATGTTGCAGGGTACAACAAACCAAACAGGATGAGGAGGATGCAGTAGGCCTGGCTGAGAGAGAGAGACACTGATAAGGGTCGTCCTTTATGCTTCGCCTTCTACAAACTGAAGGACAGGTACAGGCAGCAGACCCCTCCCAGCTCCACCTGAAAGCCAGCATCAAATAAGGAAGAGAGCGAGACGGATCGTCACACCCCCACCTTTAAGAGGGGTGTCCTCACTAGGATCCCCAGACAAAGAACAGCAAATCGTGATAATTGATCGTTAATCATAATAATTTTAACAATAAAACTCATTACTCCTGCCTGAGCAATAGTTTAACAGTTCACGGCACAGTCTTACAGTTAGAAAAACATCAATATTAAACTTAACACATCCAGGCTGTAACAAGGAATCAGCGATGAAGTGAAGACCTTCAAATTGTCCTGTGAGTCCAGCTCTTCGTCTCACGTTGGACGTCACTGCAGTCTGTCTGGATCAGCTGGAGGAATACTATACGCAGACAAATAGACCTGTCAAATAATGTTATGTAACATACTTAATATAACTCTTATGAGTGTTCAACAGCTCATTATTTATTTAATTAAAAACATCATATATTAAATTACTCCAATTATATATATATACTGTCATTAATGTTGTTGCAAGCCATAAATGTTTCCTACTTTATGTGGTGGAATAATATATTTTTCAGTTTGACACAGTTTAATTTAAAAATATCTTCCCTTTAAATTGTAAAACGTCAACATTATTACTGTGATAAGCTCCCGCGAGCAACGCGGCGAATTAGCCGGCGGCTAACCCCACTAGCCTCCGCATTAGCTCACGGCTAACCACCGCGGCTAATTCGTGTTTAACTCCCGCGGGTCTGCGGTTAAATCCCGGTTAGCTAGCGGTTAGCTAGCGGTTAGCTCGAGGCTAACTCCGCGGTTGAGTCCGCGGCGTTAAGGTAGCGGCTAGCTAGCTCCGTTAGCTCCGCTAGCTCGCTAACATACATGAGCTATGGTGGACGGCTAGTCGTTAGCGTCTGTTAGCAGTTTAGCTATTCACTGACCTAATAAGATGAAGGAAACGGGTCAGGGATGTTGTGTCAGGAGTTTCAGCAAAGCAGCCAGATATAATTTGTGTTTAAAATAAAGAAAAAAGGTCAAACATGACTGAGAAGTTGTCATTCAGTCAATGAGAAGAGCAATAGCTAAGAGGCCCAGCAGCTGTGTGAAAGCACCAAGGGAGACAGGGATGGTTTGGGGGGTTTTAATGTTTTGGCAGATCCTGTTTTCCACTGGGAGCTTAAATAGTGGCTAGCGCTGACGCGCTAGCTGCTCTGCTTTCTCTGTCCGTCATTTTACACACGCAGATTCAAATTAAGTGCTAAGAACTACTAAAATGGCTGCCTAATGTTAGCATTAGGTTAATGCATGTCTTTAATTTTTAGTGGCAAGAAATTAGTGGCTAGCTATTCGCTAACATGCTAATGGTGCCACTAATGCTACCACCAATTTCTACCACTAAAAATTAGCATTAGCCGCTAATGGTAACAATTAACATGACGCGCTAGCCACTAATTTTAACATTGGTTTAGTGTTAGCATGTCTTTTAAGCCACTAAAAATTAAATACATGCTAATTGCTAACATGCTAATTGCTAATATGCTATTCGCTAACATGCTAATGCTGCCACTAATGCTACCACCAATTTCTTGCCACTAAAAAGTAGCATTAGCCGCTAATGGTAACTATTAACATGACGCGCTAGCCACTAATTTTAACATTGGTTTAGTGTTAGCATGTCTTTTAAGCCACTAAAAATTAAATACATGCTAATTGCTAACATGCTAATTGCTAATATGCTATTCGCTAACATGCTAATGCTGCCACTAATGCTACCACCAATTTCTTGCCACTAAAAAGTAGCATTAGCCGCTAATGTTAGCAATTAACATGACGCGCTAGCCAATGACAGACAGACACCTGTCATTGTTCAACTTAGGTGCCAAAAGCCAAAATGGCTGCCCCACATACCAGTTACTTATGTCAGTTGGAAGTTTCCCGCCTCTTTCTGTGGAGACCCTCCTCTTCTGCTGCGTGTGAGCGTGTGTATGCCCGTTGGGGCCTTGTTGTCACGGTTACCAGTTTGAATTTCAGTTAGAAGATGGCTAGAGGGAGAGAAAATGCTGAAACAAACCTCCTCGAACAGGAAGGCCTTGTGGCCAAACCGTGTTTCCAATCATTGAACCGACTTCACTTTGGGCATCTTGAGTCTTTCCTGAACGTCTAGATATGCAGTTTGTGGGTAAAATGAAGAAATGTGAGCTATAAAGAGCGATTCAAAGAAAGGATTGCTTCTGCTTTGCTCCAGAAATTTAACATGGCAGTCTATGAAGCTGTGGATGGGTGTTGCTGGCGCATCTTTGCGTCTCACGCCAAAACTATAAGACTTTACAGCTTTAGCAGACGAATTTGAGCGAGAAGACAAATTTTCCTACGTTTCTATGTATAAATTATGTCTGAGGTGTGAAATTTGTGGCCACGGGAGCAGTTTCTGTTTTATTTTTTGCCTATTTTCTTCTCTCCTCCTCACTCTACCTGCCACTCTAGCACCAACATTCCGCGCAATACACACCCATTATAAACCCTGAAATTTGAGTAAAAACCTACACAACTCTGAGGCTTCATAGTTTAAAAACGGTAAAAGTTGTCGATAAGTGAAGTGAATCGCTGAAGAGAAGGCAAGAGTACCTACGTTTTAAAATTTAAATGGAGTCTCTCGGTGAAAGTATGCCAGAGCAGTTCATTGTTGAAAATGTCTGTTGTTTTTTTTTTTTTTCGGGCTTCTCCATTCATTTCAATGGGAAATTTTCTGCGGTTTTTCGCGAATAAATTCGCGAAAAACTCGTCAATCCCTTATAAAAGTAATAGCACGGGATTCGGGATCAAAACACACGTTTTGATATATCATGTGTTGGGGTCCTCTCGCCGGTTCGGGCCGCATTAATCGGCGAAAAAGGGCGGAAAATGAATAATAAGTAAAAAAAATAAAACTGCAAAGAAACACGCAGAAGATCAATAGTGGCCTCGTGCCTATGGCACGAGGCCACTCCTCCCATAGCTTGCTATGGGAGGAGTGGCCTCGTGTCATAGGCACTCGGCACTAATAATAAGAAGAAAGTCGCTGCGTTTCTATGCTGACTACAGTGCCCATACTAGTCAGCGGCGGAAATCATTTGTGGGTGTACAGAAGTATCTACGCGAGAAGGGCATCCCATCCTTCATGATCTATCCTGCCACTCTGAAGATCACCCTGGGCGGCGAACAACGCAGCTTTACTACTCCGGAGGAAGCAGAGGAGTTTCTACGAGGGTCTCGGCATGGGGTCTCGACAACGCGCGCGGCAGCCCATCAACACGGGGAAGTGATGGAGCAGGAGTGTTCCGGCACTTGAAGATAAGGCGAGGAGTTTTTCATGACCCGGATTTCACCGTAAGATCTGTCCTGGTTACAATGGACATCTATCTGTCCCATACTAATTGTGACATTGAGGGCTATTGGTCCCCTCCCAGGTTATACTACTAGTTACTGTTTCTAAGAGAGAATATGGACCCTGTCACACAGTTATGTTCATGTTTCAGAGGGACAATTTCAGTTATTTTTCATGTAGCCTGGGTCTGTCAATAGTGGGCCTCACATTTTTGTTTCAACTGCTTATATTCCTGCCAGGTCAGTTATGTTTGTAAGTGGGATACAACCGAGTTTTGGAGTCTCAATGAGCTGCGTTATGCAGTGGTCAAGTTACACAGAAACACGGGTTTTGGGGTATGGGCATGGCAGCAATGGGGTGGGTGTGGGTCTCCTACTGGACCATATGCTTGGATACTTGGTTTACAGTAAGTTGTATAACTGGAATATAACTACAGTGATTTTTGATAATGGTTAAACTGACTATTCTGAGTCTAAATGTCCGGGGCTTAAATGTCAATATCAAGAGGGTTAAATGTCAGGAATTGATGCGTCGAGCAAATGCAGACATAGTACTAATTCAGGAATCCCACTTAAAACAAGGAGATGTCCAAAGGATGCAAAATAAACAATATATGGTGATATCCTCCTCCAGCAGTGGGTCTAGCTCAAAAGGAGTAATGATTATGTTTAAGAGGAATTTACCCGTGAAAATTGAAGGGACTAGTAACGATAAATGTGGGCGAGTAGCATATGTGTGCACATCAATTTACAATACGAAGGTTGCATTTGTATCGGTGTATGCACCAGCAGTCTTTGAAGATAATTTCTATCCTGACCTCACAGAGGAATTACTGAAACTCACAGAATATGAAATAGTTCTAGGAGGTGACATGAATGCGGTCTGTAACCTTGATTTAGACAGATCTACAAGCTCATTTACACACAGTCAGCAATCAGCCTCTACGGCTCTGAATACAATGATAAACAACTTGAACTTTTTTGATGTTTGGCGATTTCAAAACCCCGGTAGTCAAGATTACACTTGTTTCTCTGCATATCATAAAACATTTTCAAGGATTGATTATTTTCTACTGTCACGTAGTTTGAAGGATTGTGTAACACCTGTTAAATTTCTCCCAGCCACACTGGCTGATCACAACCCATTAGTTCTCAGTATTGATCTCAGTTTCAAATCCAAAAAATCTCAGAGATGGCGTTTCAACACCTCTCTTTTAAATGACACTGCATTTGTCTCTGAATTTAGAACTAAACTGTCCACATTTCTCCAAGACAATATGGGCTCCGTTGATGATGCTAGGTTAGTGTGGATGGCGACAAAGGGTTTTATCCGGGATTTTACAACGTCATACGCATCACATGTGAAAAAGCTTAGGAATCTTAAGATTAAGGAGTTGGAGGAGAAATGTTTATGCCTGGAGAGGGCTCTAAAGCAAAACTATTCTGACACAATTAATGACGAGTTACAGGTCGTTAGACAAGAGCTGAATGATTTATTACGCAAACGAGCGGAATTCATTATACATAGAACTAGGCAAAATTATTATTGCAACGGAAGTAAGCCCAGCAGGCTCTTGGCCCTAAAATTAAAACAGTGTGAATCAAAAGCGTCCATCGATTCAATACACCACCCTACTAAAGGCCTGGTTTCTAATCCAGCAGAGATAAATAACACCTTTCAGGCATATTACAAGGATTTATATACGTCGTCTGATAGCTTTGACCCAGAAGTGTGTAATAATTTTCTGGAAGGGTTGGATCTGCCCACCCTACAGGGAGAAGAGGCAGCAGACCTGGGCCGCCTGATAACTTTGCAGGAATTAAAAGTTGCACTGAGTAAAATGTTAAGAGGGAAATCTCCAGGCCCTGATGGGATTCCGCCTGAAGTGCTCTTGCATTTCTGGGACCTCCTCGGACCGGTTCTTCTGGACTCCATCCAGACTGCTTTAGAAAAAGGTGCCTTTCATGAACACACCAATGTAGCTTTAATCTCATTGTTACCAAAGAAGGGCAAGGACCCATTACAATGCTCTAACTACAGACCTGTATCTCTGATAAATTCGGATCTAAAAATTTACTCCAAATTGCTGGCACTACGCCTGGAGCGCTATATGGATAAACTAATTCACATCGACCAAACTGGGTTCATGAAGGGCCGTCTTGCTGCGGATAACATTAGGCGTTTAATGCATATAATAGAAGAATCTAAACAGCTTCAGGCACCGTGTGCTATTCTGTCACTTGATGCTGCCAAAGCTTTTGACAGGGTCGAGTGGCAGTATTTGTGGGCAGTACTGCGAAAATTTCAACTAGGTGAAGCTTTTATTAAGATGATACAAATTCTGTATGCAAACCCCTCGGCTATGGTCAACACAAACGGATTGAACTCCAGACCCTTTCCTATTTTCCGCGGTACGAGACAGGGCTGCGGCCTCTCCCCGAGCCTGTTCATTCTATCCCTCGAACCGTTTACGCAGCACCTTCGGCAAAATTCGGTCATGTCCCCTATCCAAATCAGACAGACTTCTCATACCCTGTCGGCCTTTGCGGACGACGTCCTTATTTATATGACAGACATAGAAAACTCTATTAACTCTTTATTAGTGGCTTTTGAGGATTTCAAACAGCAGTCAGGATTTATGATCAATTGGACAAAATCAGCTCTGATGTTGCTAAATGAAGCTGCTAAGAAAGTCAAAATATCAAGCCGGATTCCTATAGTAACTCAAATTACATACTTGGGTATACAGATACACCCCTCCATCCAGAAAATAGTGAAGAGCAACTATGAAAGAATTCTTAAGGAAGTTGAACGTGATCTTGCTAACTGGACCAGGCTACCTGCCTCATTGCAGACGCGTATATCTGTAGTTAAAATGAATATCTTGTCTCGTGTTAATTTCTTGAGTATGATGATTCCACTCTCTCCCTCTCCAGACTACTGGGTTAAAATTGATAAATTGTTACGTGGATATATTTGGAATAATGGCCATCCAAAACTTAAGCTTTCTGTTCTACAGAGACCCAAAGATCAGGGCGGGCTCGCCCTCCCAAATTTCAAAGTATACCACCAATCCTTCCAGCTACGTCCTGTCATGGCTTGGCTTGACGGTCGCTCATGTGTCTCATGGAAATCTTTAGAGAAAAACCTAGTTCACCCGAGGAGATTGGAGGACATTTTATTTTCTGGCATAAAAGATAAATACTGTAGGCTGCACTATGGCCCCATTATTGCCAACACAATAAAACATTTTAGGATAGTTGAGAGAGAACTGAAGGGGAACTTAAAGTGGCACAGTGATGCCCCTCTGTGGCACAACGTGAATGTACAGATTGGAAATAAGCCACTGGACTTTAAACCATGGTCTTTGAAAGGTATTAATGTTGTCGGGGACCTGTATGATAGAAATGGTATGCTTAGCTATCAGGATTTGAAGGACCGCTTTGATCTGCAGGACTCTTCTTTTTTTTATTATTTACAAATAAGATCGGCACTTAAGGCACATGGTGTGCCACTGAGGGCTAAACTTCCCATACATCCTCTGATAAATTGGATAAATTCCCTTCCCTGCAGGGGCTTTGTTTCGAAAGTCTACTCCAAACTATCCGGACAGCAAGAGACTCTACTGATGATCAGAGCATGGCTGAGAGACTTTGGTCAGAAGGATGACGACATTTCCTGGAACAATGTATGGGAGAACATTTTTCAAGCTTCCAAAAATCCAAATCACCAACTCATTCACTTCAAAGTGTGTCACAGACTCTATTATACACCTGTCACTAGGTTTCGCATGAAACTGATACCAAGTCCAAGCTGTACCATGTGCCAACTTAACGCAATAGGATGTTATAAACACATGATGTGGGAATGTCCCTCTGTTCAGGCCTTTTGGGGCCGGGTGTCCAAAGTCTTGTCTGAATTACTAGGTACTACTATAACATGCAATCCAATCTTACTTCTCCTTAATGATGATTCTCAAATACATATAAGTGAGAAACAACGTAAACTATTGCTGAGCGGCCTCACAGCTGCTAAAAAAATCCTAGTGCAAAGATGGCTACCACCTCATGATCTTAGTACTAGGAAATGGTTGATTTATTTTCACGATATAGTGTTACTTGAGTTGTCTACGGCACGGATTAATAATGCTAAAGCCTCCACTTTGGAGATGTGGTTAGGTGCAGCTACACAGATAAAGGATAAACTTCTTGGGTTGTGAACAAGAGGGACACCACTTACTACAATGTATTGTTGACACTTGATGATGTTTGAATCGTCCAGGGGAGACCGGGGAGGGAGGGATGCTGCCAGGGGGGTGGGAGGTGGGAGGGGGGTATTATGTCTCAAAAAAAAAAGAAAAAATGTACGGATGTTGCTGTATTCGCTATGCTTCAATAAAAAAAGTTCTTCACAAAAAAAAAAAAAAAAAAATAATAAGAAGAAAAAACGTAGTGAAGAACAATAGTTTGCAGTGCTTCGCACTGCAAACTATTGACTCCCATAGCTTTGCTATGAGGGTCAATAGTTTGCATTGCGTAGCTCTGCATCACTAACTAGACAATTCCCCTGCGGGAAATCGCGAGAGTGATGCAGTGGCCGCAGCAGTCTGCGATACCATGCTATATTGCTGTGATAGTACGATGCTACGATGCTAAGATGATGCTACTATGCCAAGATGCTACTACAATGCTATGATGCTAAGATACTAAGATGCTATGATACTAAGATGCTACAAAGCTAAGATACTATGTTGCTACGATGCTAAGATGCTACAATGCAATTATACTAAGATGCTATGATGCTTTAATGATCACCTGTTCATATAGTCATAATATAATCCTGGTGAAAATATTTGCGACTTACGTTGCAAATAATTTCATGTTTGACTACAAAAAGTAATGGTCAGGTCAAGACAGGTATGAAAGTATTCGCGACTTACGTCGCGAATGTCTTTACTAAGTAGCATGTCTTTACTACCATGAGCAGCAGCTATAACAAAAAGCACAACTCAAATAGTCATTTAAGGCCTGGTTCCTTCTGACTGGATGGGTGTGAGTTTGATGTCATGCAGGGTACAACAAACCAAACAGGATGAGGAGGATGCAGTAGGCCTGGCTGAGAGAGAGAGACACTGAGAAGGGTCGTCCTTTACGGCCTTCTACAAACTGAAGGTCAGGTACAGGCAGCAGACCCCTCCCAGCTCCACCTGAAAGCCAGCATCAAATAAGGAAGAGAGTGGGAGGGATCTCACTAGGATCCCCAGACAAAGAACGAGCAAATCGTAACAATTGATCGTTAATCATAATAATTTTAACAATAAAACTCATTACTCCTACCTGAGCAATAGTTTAACAGTTTACGGCACAGTTTTACAGTTAGAAAAACAATAATATTAAACTTAACACATCCAGGCTGTAACAAGGAATCAGCGATGAAGTGAAGACCTTCAAATTGTCCTGCGAGTCCAGCTCTTTGTCTCATGTTGGACGTCACTGCAGTCTGTCTGGATCAGCTGGAGGAAAACTATAGGCAGACAAATAGACATGTCAAATAATGTTATGTAACATACTTAATATAACTCTTATGAGTGTTCAACAGCTCATTATTTATTTAATTAAAAACATCATATATTAAATTACTCCAACTATATATATACTGTCATTAATGTTGTTGCAAGCCATAAATGTTTCCTACTTTATGTGGTGGAATAATATATTTTTCAGTTTGACACAGTTTAATTTAAAAATATCTTCCCTTTAAATTGTAAAACTTCAACATTATTACTGTGATAAGCACCCGCTAGCAAGGCGGCGAATTAGCCGGCGGCTAACCCCACTAGCCCCCGCGTTAGCTCACGGCTAACTGCCGCGGCTAATTCGTGTTTAACTCCCGCGGGTCCGCGGTTAAATCCCGGTTAGCTAGCGGTTAAATCCCGGTTAGCTCGAGGCTAGCTCGCGGTTAGCTCGAGGCTAACTCCGCGGTTGAGTCCGCGGCGGTTAGCTAGCGGCTAGCTAGCTCCGTTAGCTCCGCTAGCTTGCTAACATACATGCGCTATGCTGGAAGGCTAGTCGTCGGCTAAATCACTGGGCGGCTAGTCGTTAGCGTCTGTTAGCAGTTAAGCTATTCACTGACCTAATAAGATGAAGGAAACGGGCCAGGGATGTTGTGTCAGGAGTTTCAGCAAAGCAGCCAGATATAATTTGTGTTTAAAATAAAGGAAAAGGTCAAACATGAAGTTGTCATTCAGTCAATGAGAAGAGCTATAGCTAAGAGGCCCAGCAGCTGTGTGAAAGCACCAAGGGAGACATGGATGGTTTGGGGGGTTTTAATGTTTTGGCAGATCATGTTTTCCCCTGAGAGCTCTTTTCCCGCCTCTCGTCCCCAGCAGCTGCGTGTGTGAACGTGTGTAAGCTGGTTGGGGTCTGGTTGTCATGGCTACCAGGGTCAACTGCTCCTGTTAGAATGTCAGTTGGAAGACGGGGAGAGAAAGAGAGAAAATGCTGAAAAATCGCCTCGAACAGGAAGGACTTGTGGCCAAACCGTATTTCCAATCATTGAACCGACTTAACTTTGGGCATCTTGAGGCTTTCCTGAACGTCTAGATATTTAATTTGTGGGTAAAATGAAGAAATGTGACCTATTCAAAGCGATTCAAAGAAAGGTTACGTCTGCTTTCCTCCAGAAATTTCCCTGCCTTTTTAACATGGCAGTCTATGGAGCTGTGGGTGGGTGTTGCTGGCGCATCTTTGTGTCTGACGCCAAAACTATAAGACTTACAGCTTTAGCAGACGAATTTGAGTGAGAAGACACATTTTCCTACGTTTCTATGTATAAATTATGTCTGTCGTGTGAAATTTGTGGCCACAGGAGCAGTTTCTCTGCAGTTTTTTGACTAACTTTCTTCTCCCCTCCTCACTCTAGCTGATGATGTCATCCACTCTAGCACAAACATTCCGCGCAATACACACCCATTATAAACCCTGAAATTTGAGTAAAAACCTACACAACTCTGAGGCTTCATAGTTTAAAAACGGTAAAAGTTGTCGACAAGTGAAGTGAATCTCTGAAGAGAAGGCAAGAGTACCTACGTTTTAAAGTTTAAATGAAGTCTCTCGGTTAAAGTATGCCAGAGCAGTTCATTGTTGAAAATGTCTGTTGAAATATTTTTTTTTTCGGGCTTCTCCATTCATTTCAATTGGGAAATTTGTCGCAGTTTTTTCGCGACTATGTCGCGAAAAAATCTTGTTTGAAAGAACTGTATAGAAGCACACCGAGTCCGATCGAGACGCACGTTTTGATGTATTTTGTGTCTGTGTGCGACGAACGGTATTTGAGTTGAAAGGTTTCGAAAATGCGTAGGAAAAAGTTTAATAATAATAATAATAATAATAAGAAGAAAAACGTAGTGAAGAACAATAGTTTGCAGTGCTTCGCACTGCAAACTATTGACTCCCATAGCTTTGCTATGAGGGTCAATAGTTTGCATTGCGTAGCACTGCATCACTAACTAGACAATTCCCCTGCGGGAAATCGCGAGAGTGATGCAGTGGCCGCAGCAGTCTGCGATACCATGCTATATTGCTGTGATAGTACGATGCTATGATGATGCTACTATGCCAAGATACTAAGATGCTATGATACTAAGATGCTACAAAGCTAAGATACTATGTTGCTACGATGCTAAGATGCTACAATGCAATTATACTAAGATGCTATGATGCTTTAATGATCACCTGTTCATATAGTCATAATATAATCCTGGTGAAAATATTTGCGACTTACGTCGCAAATAATTTCATGTTTGACTACAAAAAGTAATGGTCAGGTCAAGACAGGTATGAAAGTATTCGCGACTTACGTCGCGAATGTCTTTACTAAGTAGCATGTCTTTACTACCATGAGCAGCAGCTATAACAAAAAGCACAACTCAAATAGTCATTTAAGGCCTGGTTCCTTCTGACTGGATGGGTGTGAGTTTGATGTCATGCAGGGTACAACAAACCAAACAGGATGAGGAGGATGCAGTAGGCCTGGCTGAGAGAGAGAGACACTGAGAAGGGTCGTCCTTTATGCTTCGCCTTCTACAAACTGAAGGGCAGGTACAGGCAGCAGACCCCTCCCAGCTCCACCTGAAAGCCAGCATCAAATAAGGAAGAGAGTGGGAGGGATCGTCACACCCCCACCTTTAAGAGGGCTGTCCTCACTAGGATCCCCAGACAAAGAACGAGCAAATCGTAATAATTGATCGTTAATCATAATAATTTTAACAATAAAACTCATTACTCCTACCTGAGCAATAGTTTAACAGTTTACGACACAGTCTTACAGTTAGAAAAACGTCAATATTAAACTTAACACATCCAGGCTGTAACAAGGAATCAGCGATGAAGTGAAGACCTTCAAACTGTCCTGTTAGTCCAGCTCTTTGTCTCATGTTGGACGTCACTGCAGTCTGTCTGGATCAGCTGGAGGAAAACTATACGCAGACAAATAGACATGTCAAATAATGTTATGTAACATACTGAATATAACTCTTATGAGTGTTCAACAGCTCATTATTTATTTAATTAAAAATATCATATTATATTAAATTACTCCAATTATTTATATATACTGTCATTAATGTTGTTACAAGCCATAAACGTTTCCTACTTTATGTGGTGGAATAATATATTTTTCAGTTTGACACAGTTTTAGTGGCTAACCCCACTAGCCTCCGCGTTAGCTCGCGGCTAACTCCCGCGGGTCCGCGGTTAAATCCCGGTTAGCTCGCGGTTAAGTCCCGGTTAGCTCGCGGTTAAATCCCGGTTAGCTTGCGGTTAGCTCGAGGCTAGCTCGCGGTTAGCTCGAGGCTAACTCCGCGGTTTAGTCCGCGGCGGTTAGCTAGCTGCTAGCTCCGCTAGCTCGCTAACATACATGAGCTATGCTGGAAGGCTAGCCTAAGGCTAAAACATTGGGCAGCTAGTAGTTAACTTCTATTAACAGTTCAGCTATGTTGGGCACAAACACTTAACATATAAATAATTCTAGAAACTCACTTACCTAATAAAGTGATAGCACCAACAGAGGAGGGAGGGAGAGAGAGAGGGAAGGAGGGAGAGGGAGAGAGAGAGCGAGAGGGAGAGGGGGGGGGGGGGGGGGGTCATGGAGTGTTCTGTCTCCCCATTGTAACAGTGTGAGAGTCCCTAATGTTTTGTCAGTCTGTGTCTGTAATGCTATAGTGGGAGGGGAGGTGGGGGGGTTGGAGTGGGGGGGTCATAGTGTCAGGTTCTGGCTCCCTACTATAGTCCTGTAATGGGTTTAGGGGGTCATAATGTTTTGGCAGTCTGTGTCTGTAATGCTATAGTGGGAGGGGGGGTGGGGGGGGGTTGGAGTGGGGGGGTCATAATGTCAGGTTCTGGCCCCCTACAGTACTGCAGTAATGGTTTGAGGGGGTTTTAATGTTTTGGCAGATCCTGTTATCCACTGAGAACTCTTTTCCCGCCACTCGGGTCTGGTTGTCATGGCTACCAGGGTCAACTGCTGCTCCTTCTCCTTCTCCCTCTCACCTCTGCCTGAGTCAGAGGGAAAGTGCAGACTAGGATTTGCCCTCCGAACAAATGCTTGTATCTCAAAAACTACAAGTGCTATCGAGAAAACAAACACATCGTGAGCGTCAGCCAAGGGTTTTCTACAATTTAGTGTTGTCGCCACGCGCGTACTGCCAAAATTGTGGCCGTAGTCGTTTTGGAAAGAAAGTATGCGACACGAAAAAATCGTCGAGAAATCCCTCTCGATTTCCACATACACACACATGGGGAAAAATTCGAAAAGCTGTCGCCGCACTCCTCTCTCAGAGGAGCCTCCAGTCCAAACCGTACGTCCCACACATATCAAACCAACACCATCTTAAAGCCAACAAAAATCCCTACGTTTTTATGTATTTTTTATCTCTGTACCTCAAAAAATGTGGCCACCACGTGAGATTGAACCTTTTTTTTTCAGAATATCACCGAAACTCTGAAGTTAGAGTGAGGCTCAGAGGGAGGGATTTTTAATTTTTTTCCCCAAATTTCACCAAACGTAAACTGCGACCCTGACCAAACCGTAAAAGGTATCGATACGCCGTTTTCAGGAAGAGAAAGCTACACTTCCCGTGCCTCGTACAAACTTCCAAGCAAGTTTCTACTACAAAGCATGGCCGAGTAATCGCTGGACAAAGCCAAGCTGTAAATTTTGGAATGTTGCCGCTTTTTTCGGGCTTCTCCATTCATTTCAATGGGAAATTGATCGCGTTTTTTTCGCGACTATGTCGCGAAAAAATCTTGTTTGGAAGAACTGTATAGAAGCACACCGAGTCCGATCGAGACGCACGTTTTGATGTATTTTGTGTCTGTGTGCGACGAACGGTATTTGAGTTGAAAGGTTTCGAAAATCGGCCGTAGGAAAAAGTTTAATAATAACTAGAAAATTCCCGCAGGAAATTTTGAGAGTGCCGAGTGGGCTGTTGCCGGGGTTGTGTATTGAAAAAGCACACCTCAAATAGTATTTTTTAACATGTATATTTACACACATGAGCCACTAATTCTAGCATTAGCCACAAATGTTAGCACGCTAGCTACTCATGGCAGTAAAGCATTAACCACAAACGTTAGCAATTAGCATGATGAGCTAGCCACTAATTTTAGCATTGGCTTAGTGTGGTATAGCTTCACAATACCCTCAAATAGTAATTTTTAACATGTATATTTACACACATGAGTCACTAATTCTAGCATAAGCTGCTAATGTTAGCAATTAGCATGATGCGCTAGCCACTAATTTTAGCATTGGCTTAGTGTGGTATAGCTTCACAATACCCTCAAATAGTAATTTTTAACATGTATATTTACACACATGAACCACTAATTCTAGCATAAGCTGCTAATGTTAGCAATTAGCATGATGCGCTAGCCACTAATTTTAGCATTGGCTTAGTGTGGTATAGCTTCACAATACCCTCAAATAGTAATTTTTAACATGTATATTTACACACATGAGCCACTAATTCTAGCATTAGCCATAAATGTTAGCAATTAGCATGTCTTTACTACCACGAGCGGCTCGCACGCTAGCTACTCATGGCAGTAAAGCATTAACCACAAATGTTAGCAATTAGCATGTCTTTACTACCACGAGCGGCTGGCACGCTAGCTACTCATGGCAGTAAAGCATTAACCACAAATGTTAGCAATTAGCATGATTCGCTAGCCACTAATTTTAGCATTGGCTTCGTGTGGTATAGCTTCACAATACCCTCAAATAGTAATTTTTAACATGTATATTTACACACATGAGCCACTAATTCTAGCATTAGCCACAAATGTTAGCAAATAGCATGTCTTTACATGCAGTCAAGCATTAGCCGCAAATGTTAGCAATTAGCATGTCTTTACTACCACGAGCGGCTAGCACGCTAGCTACTCATGGCAGTAAAGCGTTAACCACAAATGTTAGCAATTAGCATGTCTTTACTACCATGAGCAGCTAGCACGCTGGCTGCTCTTGGTAGTAAAGCATTAACCACAAACGTTAGCAATTAGCATGATGAGCTAGCCACTAATTTTAGCATTGGCTTAGTGTGGTATAGCTTCACAATACCCTCAAATAGTAATTTTTAACATGTATATTTACACACATGAGTCACTAATTCTAGCATAAGCTGCTAATGTTAGCAATTAGCATGATGCGCTAGCCACTAATTTTAGCATTGGCTTAGTGTGGTATAGCTTCACAATACCCTCAAATAGTAATTTTTAACATGTATATTTACACACATGAACCACTAATTCTAGCATAAGCTGCTAATGTTAGCAATTAGCATGATGCGCTAGCCACTAATTTTAGCATTGGCTTAGTGTGGTATAGCTTCACAATACCCTCAAATAGTAATTTTTAACATGTATATTTACACACATGAACCACTAATTCTAGCATAAGCTGCTAATGTTAGCAATTAGCATGATGCGCTAGCCACTAATTTTAGCATTGGCTTAGTGTGGTATAGCTTCACAATACCCTCAAATAGTAATTTTTAACATGTATATTTACACACATGAGCCACTAATTCTAGCATTAGCCATAAATGTTAGCAATTAGCATGTCTTTACTACCACGAGCGGCTCGCACGCTAGCTACTCATGGCAGTAAAGCATTAACCACAAATGTTAGCAATTAGCATGTCTTTACTACCACGAGCGGCTAGCACGCTAGCTACTCATGGCAGTAAAGCATTAACCACAAATGTTAGCAATTAGCATGATTCGCTAGCCACTAATTTTAGCATTGGCTTCGTGTGGTATAGCTTCACAATACCCTCAAATAGTAATTTTTAACATGTATATTTACACACATGAGCCACTAATTCTAGCATTAGCCACAAATGTTAGCAAATAGCATGTCTTTACATGCAGTCAAGCATTAGCCGCAAATGTTAGCAATTAGCATGTCTTTACTACCACGAGCGGCTAGCACGCTAGCTACTCATGGCAGTAAAGCGTTAACCACAAATGTTAGCAATTAGCATGTCTTTACTACCATGAGCAGCTAGCACGCTGGCTGCTCTTGGTAGTAAAGCATTAGCCACTAATGTTAGCAATTAGCATGTCTTTACTCCCATGAGCAGCAGCTATAACAAAAAGCACAACTCAAATAGTCATTTAAGGCCTGGTTCCTTCTGACTGGATGGGTGTGAGTTTGATGTCATGCAGGGTACAACAAACCAAACAGGATGAGGAGGATGCAGTAGGCCTGGCTGAGAGAGCGAGACACTGAGAAGGGTCGTCCTTTATGCCCTTCTACAAACTGAAGGGCAGGTACAGGCAGCAGACCCCTCCCAGCTCCACCTGAAAGCCAGCATCAAATAAGGAAGAGAGTGGGAGGGATCGTCACACCCCCACCTTTAAGAGGGGCATCCTCACTAGGATCCCCAGACAAAGAACGAGCAAATCGTAACAATTGATCGTTAATCATAATAATTTCAACAATAAAACTCATTACTCCTACCTGAGCAATAGTTTAACAGTTTACGGCACAGTCTTACAGTTAGAAAAACATCAATATTAAACTTAACACATCCAGGCTGTAACAAGGAATCAGCGATGAAGTGAAGACCTTCAAATTGTCCTGTTAGTCCAGCTCTTTGTCTCATGTTGGACGTCACTGCAGTCTGTCTGGATCAGCTGGAGGAAAACTATACGCAGACAAATAGACATGTCAAATAATGTTATGTAACATACTGAATATAACTCTTATGAGTGTTCAACAGCTCATTATTTATTTCATTAAAAACATCATATTATATTAAATTACTCCAATTATATATATATACTATCATTAATGTTGTTACAAGCCATAAACGTTTCGTACTTTATGTGATGGAATAATATATTTTTCAGTTTGACACAGTTTTAGTGGCTAACCCCACTAGCCTCCACGTTAGCTCGCGGCAAACTCCCGCGGGTCTGCGGTTAAATCCCGGTTAGCTCGCGGTTAAGTCCCGGTTAGCTCGCGGTTAAATCCCGGTTAGCTTGCCGTTAGCTCGAGGCTAGCTCGTGGTTAGCTCGAGGCTAACTCCGCGGTTTAGTCTCCCCATTGTAACAGTCTGAGAGTCCCTAATGTTTTGTCAGTCTGTGTCTGTAATGCTATAGTGGGAGGGGAGGTGGGGGGGTTGGAGTGGGGGGGTCATAGTGTCAGGTTCTGGCTCCCTACTATAGTCCTGTAATGGGTTTAGGGGGTCATAATGTTTTGGCAGTCTATTACTGTAATGCTTAAATGGAGTGGAGGGGGGTCATAGTGTCAGATTCTGCAGCCCAACTATAGTACTGTAATGGCTTAAGTGGTCATAATGTTTTGGCAGTCTGTGTCTGTAATGCTATAGTGGGAGGGGGGGTGGGGGGGGTTGGAGTGGGGGGGTCATAATGTCAGGTTCTGGCCCCCTACAGTACTGCAGTAATGGTGTGAGGGGGTTTTAATGTTTTGGCAGATCATGTTTTCCAGCAGCTGCGTGTGTGAACGTGTGTAAGCTGGTTGGGGTCTGGTTGTCATGGCTACCAGGGTCAACTGCTCCTGTCAGAATGTCAGTTGGAAGACGGGGAGAGAGAGAGAAAATGCTGAAAAAACGCCTCGAACAGGAAGGACTTGTGGCCAAACCGTATTTCCAATCATTGAACCGACTTAACTTTGGGCATCTTGAGGCTTTCCTGAACGTCTACATATGCAATTTGTGGGTAAAATGAAGAAATGTGACCTATTTAAAGCGATTCAAAAAAGGTTACTTCTGCTTTCCTCCAGAAATTTCCCTGCCTTTTTAACATGGCAGTCTATGGAGCTGTGGATGGGTGTTGCTGGCGCATCTTTGTGTCTGACGCCAAAACTATAAGACTTACAGCTTTAGCAGACGGATATGAGTGAGAAGACAAATTTTCCTACGTTTCTATGTATAAATTATGTCTGTCGTGTGAAATTTGTGGCCATGGGAGCAGTTTCTGTACAGTTTTTTGACTAATTTTCTTCTCTCCTCCTCACTCTAGCTGATGATGTCATCCACTCTAGCACAAACATTCCGCGCAATACACACCCATTATAAACCCTGAAATTTGAGTAAAAACCTACACAACTCTGAGGCTTCATAGTTTAAAAACGGTAAAAGTTGTCGACAAGTGAAGTGAATCTCTGAAGAGAAGGCAAGAGTACCTACGTTTTAAAGTTCAAATGAAGTCTCTCGGTTAAAGTATGCCAGAGCAGTTCATTGTTGAAAATGTCTGTTGATTTATTTATTTTTTCGGGCTTCTCCATTCATTTCAATGGGAAATTTATCGCGGTTTTTCGCGAATAAATTCGCGAAAAACTCACGAATCCCTTATAAAAGTAATAGCACGGGATTCGGGATCAAAACACACGTTTTGATATATCATGTGTTGGGGTCCTCTCGCCGGTTCGGGCCGCATTAATCGGCGAAAAAGGGCGGAAAATGAATAATAAGTAAAAAAAAATAAAACTGCAAAGAAACACGCAGAAGATCAATAGTGGCCTCGTGCCTATGGCACGAGGCCACTCCTCCCATAGCTTGCTATGGGAGGAGTGGCCTCGTGTCATAGGCACTCGGCACTAATAAGAAGAAAAACGTAGTGAAGAACAATAGTTTGCAGTGCTTCGCACTGCAAACTATTGACTCCCATAGCTTTGCTATGAGGGTCAATAGTTTGCATTGCGTAGCACTGCATCACTAATAATAAGAAGAAAAACGTAGTGAAGAACAATAGTTTGCAGTGCTTCGCACTGCAAACTATTGACCCCCATAGCTTTGCTATGAGAGGGGTCAATAGTTTGCATTGCAGGCACTGCATCACTAATAATAACTAGACAATTCCCCTGCGGGAAATCGCGAGAGTGATGCAGTGGCCGCAGCAGTCTGCGATACCATGCTATATTGCTGCGACAGTACGATGCTACGATGCTATGATGATGCTACTATGCCGAGATGCTACAATGCTATGATGCTAAGATACTAAGATGCTATGATACTAAGATGCTACAAAGCTAAGATACTATGTTGCTACGATGCTAAGATGCTACAATGCAATTATACTAAGATGCTATGATGCTTTAATGATCACCTGTTCATATAGTCATAATATAATCCTGGTGAAAATATTTGCGACTTACGTTGCAAATAATTTCATGTTTGACTACAAAAAGTAATGGTCACGTCAAGACAGGTATGAAAGTATTCGCGACTTACGTCGCGAATGTCTTTACTAAGTAGCATGTCTTTACTACCATGAGCAGCAGCTATAACAAAAAGCACAACTCAAATAGTCATTTAAGGCCTGGTTCCTTCTGACTGCATGGGTGTGAGTTTGATGTCATGCAGGGTACAACAAACCAAACAGGATGAGGAGGATGCAGTAGGCCTGGCTGAGAGAGAGAGACACTGAGAAATGGTCGTCCTTTACGCCCTTCTACAAACTGAAGGGCAGGTACAGGCAGCAGACCCCTCCCAGCTCCACCTGAAAGCCAGCATCAAATAAGGAAGAGAGTGGGAGGGATCTCACTAGGATCCCCAGACAAAGAACGAGCAAATCGTAACAATTGATCGTTAATCATAATAATTTTAACAATAAAACTCATTACTCCTACCTGAGCAATAGTTTAACAGTTTACGGCACAGTCTTACAGTTAGATAAACAATAATATTAAACTTAACACATCCAGGCTGTAACAAGGAATCAGCGATGAAGTGAAGACCTTCAAATTGTCCTGCGAGTCCAGCTCTTTGTCTCATGTTGGACGTCACTGCAGTCTGTCTGGATCAGCTGGAGGAAAACTATAGGCAGACAAATAGACATGTCAAATAATGTTATGTAACATACTTAATATAACTCTTATGAGTGTTCAACAGCTCATTATTTATTTAATTAAAAACATCATATTATATTAAATTACTCCAATTATATATATACTGTCATTAATGTTGTTGCAAGCCATAAATGTTTCCTACTTTATGTGGTGGAATAATATATTTTTCAGTTTGACACAGTTTAATTTAAAAATATCTTCCCTTTAAATTGTAAAACTTCAACATTATTACTGTGATAAGCACCCGCTAGCAAGGCGGCGAATTAGCCGGCGGCTAACCCCACTAGCCTCCGCGTTAGCTCACGGCGAACTGCCGCGGCTAATTCGTGTTTAACTCCCGCGGGTCCGCGGTTAAATCCCGGTTAGCTAGCGGTTAGCTCGAGGCTAACTCCGCGGTTGAGTCCGCGGCGTTAAGCTAGCGGCTAGCTAGCTCCGTTAGCTCCGCTAGCTTGCTAACATACATGAGCTATGCTGGAAGGCTAGTCGTCGGCTAAATCACTGGGCGGCTAGTCGTTAGCGTCTGTTAGCAGTTTAGCTATTCACTGACCTAATAAGATGAAGGAAACGGGTCAGGGATGTTGTGTCAGGAGTTTCAGCAAAGCAGACAGATATAATTTGTGTTTAAAATAAAGGAAAAGGTCATAATGTCAGGTTCTGGCCCCCTACAGTACTGCAGTAATGGTTTGGGGGGTTTTAATGTTTTGGCAGATCATGTTTTCCACTGAGAGCTCTTTTCCCGCCTCTCGTCCCCTGCAGCTGCGTGTGTGAACGTGTGTAAGCTGGTTGGGGTCTGGTTGTCATGGCTACCAGGGTCAACTGCTCCTGTTAGAATGTCAGTTGGAAGACGGGGAAAGAGAGAGAAAATGCTGAAAAATCGCCTCGAACAGGAAGGACTTGTGGCCAAACCGTATTTCCAATCATTGAACCGACTTAACTTTGGGCATCTTGAGGCTTTCCTGAACGTCTAGATGTGTAATTTGTAGGTAAAATGAAGAAATGTGACCTATTCAAAGCGATTCAAAGAAAGGTTACGTCTGCTTTCCTCCAGAAATTTCCCTGCCTTTTTAACATGGCAGTCTATGGAGCTGTGGGTGGGTGTTGCTGGCGCATCTTTGTGTCTGACGCCAAAACTATAAGACTTACAGCTTTAGCAGACGAATTTGAGTGAGAAGACACATTTTCCTACGTTTCTATGTATAAATTATGTCTGTCGTGTGAAATTTGTGGCCACGGGAGCAGTTTCTGTGCAGTTTTTTGACTAACTTTCTTCTCCCCTCCTCACTCTAGCTGATGATGTCATCCACTCTAGCACAAACATTCCGCGCAATACACACCCATTATAAACCCTGAAATTTGAGTAAAAACCTACACAACTCTGAGGCTTCATAGTTTAAAAACGGTAAAAGTTGTCGCTAAGTGAAGTGAATCTCTGAAGAGAAGGCAAGAGTACCTACGTTTTAAAGTTTAAATGAAGTCTCTCGGTTAAAGTATGCCAGAGCAGTTCATTGTTGAAAATGTCTGTTGAATTTTTTTTTTTTCGGGCTTCTCCATTCATTTCAATAGGGAAATTTGTCGCAGTTTTTTCGCGACTACGTCGCGAAAAAATCTTGTTTGAAAGAACTGTATAGAAGCACACCGAGTCCGATCGAGACGCACGTTTTGATGTATTTTGTGTCTGTGTGCGACGAACGGTATTTGAGTTGAAAGGTTTCGAAAATGCGTAGGAAAAAGTTTAATAATAACTAGACAATTCCCCTGCGGGAAATCGCGAGAGTGATGCAGTGGCCGCAGCAGTCTGCGATACCATGCTATATTGCTGTGATAGTACGATGCTACGATGCTACGATGATGCTACTATGCCAAGATGCTACAATGCTGAATGAATGAATTAATTTATTGATCATTGAGAGATACTCACGAGCACGAACGGGGGGACGAGCTTGAGAGCAGGGTCGGTGGGAAGGCTCCTCTCCGGCCGGGGGGGACGTCTGATGAAACATTAAGACCAAACACATACAGAACTCAGCAGTTAAGGAGAAAACAATAGATGTAACATTTCTAGAGCCATTTTCACGCAGACAGATGTCATTGTGGCACAGAAGCTTATCTACTGTGTAAATACCTCCAGGGGGGAAGGGGTGGACCTCAGCTCCTCCAGGTCGAGCCTCCTCCAGCGCTGCTTCACCGCCATGGAACGTCTGGACTTCCTAGGCATCCTGCTGACAAAAAATAGACAGAAAAAAAAAACAAGACAAAATACTTTTCAAAGCTTAACATGCTATCAAACCTATCAAACTAACCTAAACCCTAACCTTTACCTAAACTCTAACTACCTAATGTAAAATAATCTAATCTAAGACAAATTAATGTAATATGTTATACTTAAATTAAATCTGTGTAGATGAAGGTGTGGTGAATGTATGTGTGTGGGTGAGGTGGCGATACTGCTCTGTGATGGTTGAGGGCGATGAATCAACGATGATCACTCTCAGCTGTCGAAGCACAGGAACCCTTTAATCCTATCAAAGACAATGCAAAAAAATTGAAATGTCTTTCAAATGTTATAAGTAAATGTAAGCAACAAGCTAATAACAAAGCAGACACATGTTAAACATCTGTAGTTGTCATAAAGTGTGTGTTTTCCTTATACTAAGATGCTATGATGCTAAGATACTACAATGCTAAGATGCTTTAATGATGCTACAATGTTATGATGCTAAGATGCTTTAATGATGCTACCATGCTATGATGCTTTAATGATCACCTGTTCATATAGTCATAATATAATCCTGGTGAAATTATTTGCGATTTACGTCGCAAATAATTTCATGTTTGACTACAAAAAGTAATGGTCACGTCAAGACAGGTATGAAAGTATTCGCGACTTACGTCGCGAATGTCTTTACTAAGTAGCATGTCTTTACTACCATGAGCAGCAGCTATAACAAAAAGCACAACTCAAATAGTCATTTAAGGCCTGGTTCCTACTGACTGGATGGGTGTGAGTTTGATGTCATGCAGGGTACAACGAACCAAACAGGATGAGGAGGATGCAGTAGGCCTGGCTGAGAGAGAGAGACACTGAGAAGGGTCGTCCTTTATGCTTCGCCTTCTACAAACTGAAGGGCAGGTACAGGCAGCAGACCCCTCCCAGCTCCACCTGAAAGCCAGCATCAAATAAGGAAGAGAGTGGGACGGATCGTCACACCCCCACCAGGATTATATTATGACTATATGAACAGGTGAATTATTATGATTAACGATCAATTATTACAATTTGCTCGTTAATCATAATAATTTCAACAATAAAACTCATTACTCCTACCTGAGCAATAGTTGAACAGTTTACGGCACAGTCTTACAGTTAGAAAAACAATAATATTAAACTTAACACATCCAGGCTGTAACAAGGAATCAGCGATGAAGTGAAGACCTTCAAATTGTCCTGCGAGTCCAGCTCTTTGTCTCATGTTGGACGTCACTGCAGTCTGTCTGGATCAGCTGGAGGAAAACTATAGGCAGACAAATAGACATGTCAAATAATGTTATGTAACATACTGAATATAACTCTTATGAGTGTTCAACAGCTCATTATTTATTTAATTAAAAACATCATATTATATTAAATTACTCCAATTATATATATACTGTCATTAATGTTGTTGCAAGCCATAAATGTTTCCTACTTTATGTGGTGGAATAATATATTTTTCAGTTTGACACAGTTTAATTTAAAAATATCTTCCCTTTAAATTATAAAACTTCAACATTATTACTGTGATAAGCACCCGCTAGCAAGGCGGCGAATTAGCCGGCGGCTAACCCCACTAGCCTCCGCGTTAGCTCACGGCTAACTGCCGCGGCTAATTCGTGTTTAACTCCCGCGGGTCCGCGGTTAAATCCCGGTTAGCTAGCGGTTAGCTAGCGGTTAGCTCGAGGCTAACTCCACGGTTGAGTCCGCGGCGTTAAGGTAGCGGCTTGCTAGCTCCGTTAGCTCCGCTAGCTTGCTAACATACATGCGCTATGCTGGAAGGCTAGTCGTCGGCTAAATCACTGGGCGGCTAGTCGTTAGCGTCTGTTAGCAGTTAAGCTATTCACTGACCTAATAAGATGAAGGAAACGGGTCAGGGATGTTGTGTCAGGAGTTTCAGCAAAGCAGCCAGATATAATTTGTGTTTAAAATAAAGGAAAAGGTCATAATGTCAGGTTCTGGCCCCCTACAGTACTGCAGTAATGGTTTGGGGGGTTTTAATGTTTTGGCAGATCATGTTTTCCACTGAGAGCTCTTTTCCCGCCTCTCGTCCCCAGCAGCTGCGTGTGTGAACGTGTGTAAGCTGGTTGGGGTCTGGTTGTCATGGCTACCAGGGTCAACTGCTCCTGTTAGAATGTCAGTTGGAAGACGGGGAAAGAGAGAGAAAATGCTGAAAAATCGCCTCGAACAGGAAGGACTTGTGGCCAAACCGTATTTCCAATCATTGAACCGACTTGACTTTGGGCATCTTGAGGCTTTCCTGAACGTCTACATATGCAGTTTGTGGGTAAAATGACGAAATGTGACCTATTCTAAGCGATTCAAAGAAAGGTTACGTCTGCTTTCCTCCAGAAATTTCCCTGCCTTTTTAACATGGCAGTCTATGGAGCTGTGGATGGGTGTTGCTGGCGCATCTTTGTGTCTGACGCCAAAACTATAAGACTTACAGCTTTAGCAGACGAATTTGAGTGAGAAGACAAATTTTCCTACGTTTCTATGTATAAATTATGTCTGTCGTGTGAAATTTGTGGCCACGGGAGCAGTTTCTGTGCAGTTTTTTGACTAACTTTCTTCTCCCCTCCTCACTCTAGCTGATGATGTCATCCACTCTAGCACAAACATTCCGCGCAATACACACCCATTATAAACCCTGAAATTTGAGTAAAAACCTACACAACTCTGAGGCTTCATAGTTTAAAAACGGTAAAAGTTGTCGACAAGTGAAGTGAATCTCTGAAGAGAAGGCAAGAGTACCTACGTTTTAAAGTTGAAATGAAGTCTCTCGGTTAAAGTATGCCAGAGCAGTTCATTGTTGAAAATGTCTGTTGAATTTTTTTTTTTTTCGGGCTTCTCCATTCATTTCAATTGGGAAATTTGTCGCAGTTTTTTCGCGACTACGTCGCGAAAAAATCGTGTTTGAAAGAACTGTATAGAAGCACACCGAGTCCGATCGAGACGCACGTTTTGATGTATTTTGACCTGTGTGCGACGAACGGTATTTGAGTTGAAAAGTTTCGAAAATGCGTAGGAAAAAGTTTAATAATAACTAGACAATTCCCCTGCGGGAAATCGCGAGAGTGATGCAGTGGCCGCAGCAGTCTGCGATACCATGCTATATTGCTGTGATAGTACGATGCTACGATGCTACGATGATGCTACTATGCCAAGATGCTACAATGCTGAATGAATGAATTAATTTATTGATCATTGAGAGATACTCACGAGCACGAACGGGGGGACGAGCTTGAGAGCAGGGTCGGTGGGAAGGCTCCTCTCCGGCCGGGGGGGACGTCTGATGAAACATTAAGACCAAACACATACAGAACTCAGCAGTTAAGGAGAAAACAATAGATGTAACATTTCTAGAGCCATTTTCACGCAGACAGATGTCAATGTGGCACAGAAGCTTATCTACTGTGTAAATACCTCCAGGGGGGAAGGGGTGGACCTCAGCTCCTCCAGGTCGAGCCTCCTCCAGCGCTGCTTCACCGCCATGGAACGTCTGGACTTCCTAGGCATCCTGCTGACAAAAAATAGACAGAAAAAAAAAACAAGACAAAATACTTTTCAAAGCTTAACAGGCTATCAAACCTATCAAACTAACCTAAACCCTAACCTTTACCTAAACTCTAACTACCTAATGTAAAATAATCTAATCTAAGACAAATTAATGTAATATGTTATACTTAAATTAAATCTGTGTAGATGAAGGTGTGGTGAATGTATGTGTGTGGGTGAGGTGGCGATACTGCTCTGCGATGGTTGAGGGCGATGAATCAACGATGATCACTCTCAGCTGTCGAAGCACAGGAACCCTTTAATCCTATCAAAGACAATGCAAAAAAATTGAAATGTCTTTCAAATGTTATAAGTAAATGTAAGCAACAAGCTAATAACAAAGCAGACACATGTTAAACATCTGTAGTTGTCATAAAGTGTGTGTTTTCCTTATACTAAGATGCTATGATGCTAAGATACTACAATGCTAAGATGCTTTAATGATGCTACAATGCTATGATGCTAAGATGCTTTAATGATGCTACCATGCTATGATGCTTTAATGATCACCTGTTCATATAGTCATAATATAATCCTGGTGAAATTATTTGCGATTTACGTCGCAAATAATTTCATGTTTGACTACAAAAAGTAATGGTCACGTCAAGACAGGTATGAAAGTATTCGCGACTTACGTCGCGAATGTCTTTACTAAGTAGCATGTCTTTACTACCATGAGCAGCAGCTATAACAAAAAGCACAACTCAAATAGTCATTTAAGGCCTGGTTCCTTCTGACTGGATGGGTGTGAGTTTGATGTCATGCAGGGTACAACAAACCAAACAGGATGAGGAGGATGCAGTAGGCCTGGCTGAGAGAGAGAGACACTGAGAAGGGTCGTCCTTTATGCTTCGCCTTCTACAAACTGAAGGGCAGGTACAGGCAGCAGACCCCTCCCAGCTCCACCTGAAAGCCAGCATCAAATAAGGAAGAGAGTGGGAGGGATCTCACTAGGATCCCCAGACAAAGAACGAGCAAATCGTAACAATTGATCGTTAATCATAATAATTTTAACAATAAAACTCATTACTCCTACCTGAGCAATAGTTTAACAGTTTACGGCACAGTCTTACAGTTAGAAAAACATCAATATTAAACTTAACACATCCAGGCTGTAACAAGGAATCAGCGATGAAGTGAAGACCTTCAAACTGTCCTGTTAGTCCAGCTCTTTGTCTCATGTTGGACGTCACTGCAGTCTGTCTGGATCAGCTGGAGGAAAACTATAGGCAGACAAATAGACATGTCAAATAATGTTATGTAACATACTGAATATAACTCTTATGAGTGTTCAACAGCTCATTATTTATTTAATTAAAAACATCATATTATATTAAATTACTCCAATTATATATATATACTGTCATTAATGTTGTTACAAGCCATAAACGTTTCCTACTTTATGTGATGGAATAATATATTTTTCAGTTTGACACAGTTTTAGTGGCTAACCCCACTAGCCTCCGCGTTAGCTCGCGGCTAACTCCCGCGGCTAACTCGCGGTTAAGTCCCGCGGGTCCGCAGTTAAATCCCGGTTAGCTCGCGGTTAAGTCCCGGTTAGCTCGTGGTTAAATCCCGGTTAGCTTGCGGTTAAATCCCGGTTAGCTTGCGGTTAGCTCGAGGCTAGCTCGCGGTTAGCTCGAGGCTAGCTCGCGGTTAGCTCGAGGCTAACTCCGCGATTTAGTCCGCGGCGGTTAGGTAGCTGCTAGCTCCGCTAGCTCGCTAACATACATGAGCTATGCTGGAAGGCTAGCCTAAGGCTAAAACATTGGGCGGCGAGTAGTTAACTTCTATTAACAGTTCAGCTATGTTGGGCACAAACACTTAACATATAAATAATTCTAGAAATTTACTTACCTAATAAAGTGATAGCACCAACAGAGGAGGGAGGGAGAGAGAGAGGGAAGGAGGGAGGGGGGGGGGGGGGTCATGGAGTGTTCTGTCTCCCCATTGTAACAGTCTGAGAGTCCCTAATGTTTTGTCAGTCTGTGTCTGTAATGGTATAGTGGGAGGGGAGGTGGGGGGGTTGGAGTGGGGGGGTCATAGTGTCAGGTTCTGGCTCCCTACTATAGTCCTGTAATGGGTTGAGGGGGTCATAATGTTTTGGCAGTCTGTGTCTGTAATGCTTAAATGGAGTGGAGGGGGGGGGTCATAGTGTCAGATTCTGGCTCCCTACTATAGTCCTGTAATGGGTTGAGGGGTCATTATGTTTTGGCAGTCTGTGTCTGTAATGCTATAGTGGGAGGGGGGTGGGGGGGTTGGAGTGGGGGGGTCATAATGTCAGGTTCTGGCCCCCTACAGTACTGCAGTAATGGTTTGGGGGGTTTTAATGTTTTGGCAGATACTGTTATCCACTGAGAACTGTTTTCCCGCCTCGGGTCTGGTTGTCATGGCTACCAGGGTCAACTGCTGCTCCTTCGCCTTCTCCCTCTCACCTCTGCCTGAGTCAGAGGGAAAGTGCAAACTAGGATTTGCCCTCCGAACAAATGCTCATAAATCAAAAACTACAAGTCCTATCGGGAAAACGAACACATCGTGAGCGTCAGCCGAGGGTTTTCTACAATTTAGTGTTGTTCCCACGCGCCTACTGCGAAAATTGTGGCCGTAGTCATTTTAGGAAAAAAGTATGCGACGTGAAAAATCGTCGAAAAATCGCTCTCGCTTTCCACATACACACACATGGGGAAAAATTCGAAAACTGGTCGCCGCACTCCTCGCTCAGAGGAGCCTCCAGTCCAAACCGTACGTCCCACACAAATCAAACCAACACCATCTTAAAGCCAACAAAAATCCCTACGTTTTTATGTATTTTTTATCTCTGTACCTCAAAAACTGTGGCCACCACATGAGATTGAACCTTTTTTTTTCAGAATATCACCGAAACTCTGAAGTTAGAGTGAGGCTCAGAGGGAGGGATTTTTAATTTTTTTCCCCAAATTTCACCAAACGTAAACTGCGACCCTGACCAAACCGTAAAAGGTATCGAAACGCCGTTTTCAGGAAGAGAAAGCTACACTTCCCGTGCCTCGTACAAACTTCCAAGCAAGTTTCTACTACAAAGCATGGCCGAGTAATCGCTCGACAAAGCCAAGCTGTAAATTTTGGAATGTTGCCGCTTTTTTCGGGCTTCTCCATTCATTTCAATGGGAAATTGATCGCGATTTTTTCGCGACTACGTCGCGAAAAAATCTTGTTTGAAAGAACTGTATAGAAGCACACCGAGTCCGATCGAGACGCACGTTTTGATGTATTTTGTGTCTGTGTGCGACGAACGGTATTTGAGTTGAAAGGTTTCGAAAATCGGCCGTAGGAAAAAGTTTAATAATAATAAGAAGAAAAACGTAGTGAAGAACAATAGTTTGCAGTGCTTCGCACTGCAAACTATTGACTCCCATAGCTTTGCTATGAGGGTCAATAGTTTGCATTGCGTAGCACTGCATCACTAATAATAATAAAAAGAAAAAACGTAGTGAAGAACAATAGTTTGCAGTGCTTCGCACTGCAAACTATTGGCCCCCATAGCTTTGCTATGAGGGGGTCAATAGTTTGCATTGCGTAGCACTGCATCACTAACTAGACAATTCCCCTGCGGGAAATCGCGAGAGTGATGCAGTGGCCGCAGCAGTCTGCGATACCATGCTATATTGCTGTGATAGTACGATGCTACGATGATGCTACTATGCCAAGATGCTACTACAATGCTATGATGCTAAGATACTAAGATGCTATGATACTAAGATGCTACAAAGCTAAGATACTATGTTGCTACGATGCTAAGATGTTACAATGCAATTATACTAAGATGCTATGATGCTTTAATGATCACCTATTCATATAGTCATAATATAATCCTGGTGAAAATATTTGCGACTTACGTTGCAAATAATTTCATGTTTGACTACAAAAAGTAATGGTCAGGTCAAGACAGGTATGAAAGTATTCGTATACTTAAGTCGCGAATGTCTTTACTAAGTAGCATGTCTTTACTACCATGAGCAGCAGCTATAACAAAAAGCACAACTCAAATAGTCATTTAAGGCCTGGTTCCTTCTGACTGGATGGGTGTGAGTTTGATGTCATGCAGGGTACAACAAACCAAACAGGATGAGGAGGATGCAGTAGGCCTGGCTGAGAGAGAGAGACACTGAGAAGGGTCGTCCTTTACGCCCTTCTACAAACTGAAGGGCAGGTACAGGCAGCAGACCCCTCCCAGCTCCACCTGAAAGCCAGCATCAAATAAGGAAGAGAGTGGGAGGGATCTCACTAGGATCCCCAGACAAAGAACGAGCAAATCGTAACAATTGATCGTTAATCATAATAATTTTAACAATAAAACTCATTACTCCTACCTGAGCAATAGTTTAACAGTTTACGGCACAGTCTTACAGTTAGATAAACAATAATATTAAACTTAACACATCCAGGCTGTAACAAGGAATCAGCGATGAAGTGAAGACCTTCAAATTGTCCTGCGAGTCCAGCTCTTTGTCTCATGTTGGACGTCACTGCAGTCTGTCTGGATCAGCTGGAGGAAAACTATAGGCAGACAAACAGACATGTCAAATAATGTTATGTAACATACTTAATATAACTCTTATGAGTGTTCAACAGCTCATTATTTATTTAATTAAAAACATCATATTATATTAAATTACTCCAATTATATATATACTGTCATTAATGTTGTTGCAAGCCATAAATGTTTCCTACTTTATGTGGTGGAATAATATATTTTTCAGTTTGACACAGTTTAATTTAAAAATATCTTCCCTTTAAATTGTAAAACTTCAACATTATTACTGTGATAAGCACCCGCTAGCAAGGCGGCGAATTAGCCGGCGGCTAACCCCACTAGCCTCCGCGTTAGCTCACGGCGAACTGCCGCGGCTAATTCGTGTTTAACTCCCGCGGGTCCGCGGTTAAATCCCGGTTAGCTAGCGGTTAGTTAGCGGTTAGCTCGAGGCTAACTCCGCGGTTGAGTCCGCGGCGTTAAGGTAGCGGCTAGCTAGCTCCGTTAGCTCCGCTAGCTTGCTAACATACATGAGCTATGCTGGAAGGCTAGTCGTCGGCTAAATCACTGGGCGGCTAGTCGTTAGCGTCTGTTAGCAGTTTAGCTATTCACTGACCTAATAAGATGAAGGAAACGGGTCAGGGATGTTGTGTCAGGAGTTTCAGCAAAGCAGCCAGATATAATTTGTGTTTAAAATAAAGGAAAAGGTCATAATGTCAGGTTCTGGCCCCCTACAGTACTGCAGTAATGGTTTGGGGGGTTTTAATGTTTTGGCAGATCATGTTTTCCACTGAGAGCTCTTTTCCCGCCTCTCGTCCCCAGCAGCTGCGTGTGTGAACGTGTGTAAGCTGGTTGGGGTCTGGTTGTCATGGCTACCAGGGTCAACTGCTCCTGTTAGAATGTCAGTTGGAAGACGGGGAGAGAGAGAGAAAATGCTGAAAAATCGCCTCGAACAGGAAGGACTTGTGGCCAAACCGTATTTCCAATCATTGAACCGACTTAACTTTGGGCATCTTGAGGCTTTCCTGAACGTCTAGATGTGTAATTTGTGGGTAAAATGAAGAAATGTGACCTATTCTAAGCGATTCAAAGAAAGGTTACGTCTGCTTTCCTCCAGAAATTTCCCTGCCTTTTTAACATGGCAGTCTATGGAGCTGTGGGTGGGTGTTGCTGGCGCATCTTTGTGTCTGACGCCAAAACTATAAGACTTACAGCTTTAGCAGACGAATTTGAGTGAGAAGACACATTTTCCTACGTTTCTATGTATAAATTATGTCTGTCGTGTGAAATTTGTGGCCACGGGAGCAGTTTCTGTGCAGTTTTTTGACTAACTTTCTTCTCCCCTCCTCACTCTAGCTGATGATGTCATCCACTCTAGCACAAACATTCCGCGCAATACACACCCATTATAAACCCTGAAATTTGAGTAAAAACCTACACAACTCTGAGGCTTCATAGTTTAAAAACGGTAAAAGTTGTCGACAAGTGAAGTGAATCTCTGAAGAGAAGGCAAGAGTACCTACGTTTTAAAGTTTAAATGAAGTCTCTCGGTTAAAGTATGCCAGAGCAGTTCATTGTTGAAAATGTCTGTTGAATTTTTTTTTTTTTCGGGCTTCTCCATTCATTTCAATTGGGAAATTTGTCGCGAAAAAATCGTGTTTGAAAGAACTGTATAGAAGCACACCGAGTCCGATCGAGACGCACGTTTTGATGTATTTTGACCTGTGTGCGACGAACGGTATTTGAGTTGAAAGGTTTCGAAAATGCGTAGGAAAAAGTTTAATAATAATAATAATAATAAGAAGAAAAAACGTAGTGAAGAACAATAGTTTGCAGTGCTTCGCACTGCAAACTATTGACTCCCATAGCTTTGCTATGAGGGTCAATAGTTTGCATTGCGTAGCACTGCATCACTAACTAGACAATTCCCCTGCGGGAAATCGCGAGAGTGATGCAGTGGCCGCAGCAGTCTGCGATACCATGCTATATTGCTGTGATAGTACGATGCTACGATGCTACGATGATGCTACTATGCCAAGATGCTACAATGCTGAATGAATGAATTAATTTATTGATCATTGAGAGATACTCACGAGCACGAACGGGGGGACGAGCTTGAGAGCAGGGTCGGTGGGAAGGCTCCTCTCCGGCCGGGGGGGACGTCTGATGAAACATTAAGACCAAACACATACAGAACTCAGCAGTTAAGGAGAAAACAATAGATGTAACATTTCTAGAGCCATTTTCACGCAGACAGATGTCATTGTGGCACAGAAGCTTATCTACTGTGTAAATACCTCCAGGGGGGAAGGGGTGGACCTCAGCTCCTCCAGGTCGAGCCTCCTCCAGCGCTGCTTCACCGCCATGGAACGTCTGGACTTCCTAGGCATCCTGCTGACAAAAAATAGACAGAAAAAAAAAACAAGACAAAATACTTTTCAAAGCTTAACAGGCTATCAAACCTATCAAACTAACCTAAACCCTAACCTTTACCTAAACTCTAACTACCTAATGTAAAATAATCTAATCTAAGACAAATTAATGTAATATGTTATACTTAAATTAAATCTGTGTAGATGAAGGTGTGGTGAATGTATGTGTGTGGGTGAGGTGGCGATACTGCTCTGCGATGGTTGAGGGCGATGAATCAACGATGATCACTCTCAGCTGTCGAAGCACAGGAACCCTTTAATCCTATCAAAGACAATGCAAAAAAATTGAAATGTCTTTCAAATGTTATAAGTAAATGTAAGCAACAAGCTAATAACAAAGCAGACACATGTTAAACATCTGTAGTTGTCATAAAGTGTGTGTTTTCCTTATACTAAGATGCTATGATGCTAAGATACTACAATGCTAAGATGCTTTAATGATGCTACAATGCTATGATGCTAAGATGCTTTAATGATGCTACCATGATGCTACCATGCTATGATGCTTTAATGATCACCTGTTCATATAGTCATAATATAATCCATGTTTGACTACAAAAAGTAATGGTCAGGTCAAGACAGGTATGAAAGTATTCGCGACTTACGTCGCGAATGTCTTTACTAAGTAGCATGTCTTTACTACCATGAGCAGCAGCTATAACAAAAAGCACAACTCAAATAGGCATTTAAGGCCTGGTTCCTTCTGACTGGATGGGTGTGAGTTTGATGTCATGCAGGGTACAACAAACCAAACAGGATGAGGAGGATGCAGTAGGCCTGGCTGAGAGAGAGAGACACTGAGAAGGGTCGTCCTTTACGCCCTTCTACAAACTGAAGGGCAGGTACAGGCAGCAGAGCCCTCCCAGCTCCACCTGAAAGCCAGCATCAAATAAGGAAGAGAGTGGGAGGGATCTCACTAGGATCCCCAGACAAAGAACGAGCAAATCGTAACAATTGATCGTTAATCATAATAATTTTAACAATAAAACTCATTACTCCTACCTGAGCAATAGTTGAACAGTTTACGGCACAGTCTTACAGTTAGAAAAACAATAATATTAAACTTAACACATCCAGGCTGTAACAAGGAATCAGCGATGAAGTGAAGACCTTCAAATTGTCCTGCGAGTCCAGCTCTTTGTCTCATGTTGGACGTCACTGCAGTCTGTCTGGATCAGCTGGAGGAAAACTATAGGCAGACAAATAGACATGTCAAATAATGTTATGTAACATACTTAATATAACTCTTATGAGTGTTCAACAGCTCATTATTTATTTAATTAAAAACATCATATTATATTAAATTACTCCAATTATATATATATACTGTCATTAATGTTGTTGCAAGCCATAAATGTTTCCTACTTTATGTGGTGGAATAATATATTTTTCAGTTTGACACAGTTTAAAAATATCTTCCCTTTAAATTGTAAAACTTCAACATTATTACTGTGATAAGCACCCGCTAGCAAGGCGGCGAATTAGCCGGCGGCTAACCCCACTAGCCTCCGCGTTAGCTCACGGCGAACTGCCGCGGCTAATTCGTGTTTAACTCCCGCGGGTCCGCGGTTAAATCCCGGTTAGCTAGCGGTTAGTTAGCGGTTAGCTCGAGGCTAACTCCGCGGTTGAGTCCGCGGCGTTAAGGTAGCGGCTAGCTAGCTCCGTTAGCTCCGCTAGCTTGCTAACATACATGAGCTATGCTGGAAGGCTAGTCGTCGGCTAAATCACTGGGCGGCTAGTCGTTAGCGTCTGTTAGCAGTTTAGCTATTCACTGACCTAATAAGATGAAGGAAACGGGTCAGGGATGTTGTGTCAGGAGTTTCAGCAAAGCAGCCAGATATAATTTGTGTTTAAAATAAAGGAAAAGGTCACAATGTCAGGTTCTGGCCCCCTACAGTACTGCAGTAATGGTTTGGGGGGTTTTAATGTTTTGGCAGATCATGTTTTCCACTGAGAGCTCTTTTCCCGCCTCTCGTCCCCAGCAGCTGCGTGTGTGAACGTGTGTAAGCTGGTTGGGGTCTGGTTGTCATGGCTACCAGGGTCAACTGCTCCTGTTAGAATGTCAGTTGGAAGACGGGGAAAGAGAGAGAAAATGCTGAAAAATCGCCTCGAACAGGAAGGACTTGTGGCCAAACCGTATTTCCAATCATTGAACCGACTTAACTTTGGGCATCTTGAGGCTTTCCTGAACGTCTAGATGTGTAATTTGTGGGTAAAATGAAGAAATGTGACCTATTCTAAGCGATTCAAAGAAAGGTTACGTCTGCTTTCCTCCAGAAATTTCCCTGCCTTTTTAACATGGCAGTCTATGGAGCTGTGGGTGGGTGTTGCTGGCGCATCTTTGTGTCTGACGCCAAAACTATAAGACTTACAGCTTTAGCAGACGAATTTGAGTGAGAAGACACATTTTCCTACGTTTCTATGTATAAATTATGTCTGTCGTGTGAAATTTGTGGCCACGGGAGCAGTTTCTGTGCAGTTTTTTGACTAACTTTCTTCTCCCCTCCTCACTCTAGCTGATGATGTCATCCACTCTAGCACAAACATTCCGCGCAATACACACCCATTATAAACCCTGAAATTTGAGTAAAAACCTACACAACTCTGAGGCTTCATAGTTTAAAAACGGTAAAAGTTGTCGACAAGTGAAGTGAATCTCTGAAGAGAAGGCAAGAGTACCTACGTTTTAAAGTTTAAATGAAGTCTCTCGGTTAAAGTATGCCAGAGCAGTTCATTGTTGAAAATGTCTGTTGAAATATTTTTTTTTTCGGGCTTCTCCATTCATTTCAATTGGGAAATTTGTCGCAGTTTTTTCGCGACTACGTCGCGAAAAAATCTTGTTTGAAAGAACTGTATAGAAGCACACCGAGTCCGATCGAGACGCACGTTTTGACGTATTTTGTGTCTGTGTGCGACGAACGGTATTTGAGTTGAAAGGTTTCGAAAATCGGCCGTAGGAAAAAGTTTAATAATAATAATAATAATAATAAGAAGAAAAACGTAGTGAAGAACAATAGTTTGCAGTGCTTCGCACTGCAAACTATTGACCCCCATAGCTTTGCTATGAGAGGGGTCAATAGTTTGCATTGCAGGCACTGCATCACTAACTAGACAATTCCCCTGCGGGAAATCGCGAGAGTGATGCAGTGGCCGCAGCAGTCTGCGATACCATGCTATATTGCTGCGACAGTACGATGCTACGATGCTATGATGATGCTACTATGCCAAGATGCTACTACAATGCTATGATGCTAAGATACTAAGATGCTATGATACTAAGATGCTACAAAGCTAAGATACTATGTTGCTACGATGCTAAGATGCTACAATGCAATTATACTAAGATGCTATGATGCTTTAATGATCACCTGTTCATATAGTCATAATATAATCCTGGTGAAAATATTTGCGACTAACGTTGCAAATAATTTCATGTTTGACTACAAAAAGTAATGGTCAGGTCAAGACAGGTATGAAAGTATTCGCGACTTACGTCGCGAATGTCTTTACTAAGTAGCATGTCTTTACTACCATGAGCAGCAGCTATAACAAAAAGCACAACTCAAATAGTCATTTAAGGCCTGGTTCCTTCTGACTGGATGGGTGTGAGTTTGATGTCATGCAGGGTACAACAAACCAAACAGGATGAGGAGGATGCAGTAGGCCTGGCTGAGAGAGAGAGACACTGAGAAGGGTCGTCCTTTATGCTTCGCCTTCTACAAACTGAAGGGCAGGTACAGGCAGCAGAGCCCTCCCAGCTCCACCTGAAAGCCAGCATCAAATAAGGAAGAGAGTGGGAGGGATCTCACTAGGATCCCCAGACAAAGAACGAGCAAATCGTAACAATTGATCGTTAATCATAATAATTTTAACAATAAAACTCATTACTCCTACCTGAGCAATAGTTTAACAGTTTACGGCACAGTCTTACAGTTAGAAAAACAATAATATTAAACTTAACACATCCAGGCTGTAACAAGGAACCAGCGATGAAGTGAAGACCTTCAAATTGTCCTGCGAGTCCAGCTCTTTGTCTCATGTTGGACGTCACTGCAGTCTGTCTGGATCAGCTGGAGGAAAACTATAGGCAGACAAATAGACATGTCAAATAATGTTATGTAACATACTTAATATAACTCTTATGAGTGTTCAACAGCTCATTATTTATTTAATTAAAAACATCATATTATATTAAATTACTCCAATTATATATATATACTGTCATTAATGTTGTTGCAAGCCATAAATGTTTCCTACTTTATGTGGTGGAATAATATATTTTTCAGTTTGACACAGTTTAATTTAAAAATATCTTCCCTTTAAATTGTAAAACTTCAACATTATTACTGTGATAAGCACCCGCTAGCAATGCGGCGAATTAGCCGGCGGCTAACCCCACTAGCCTCCGCGTTAGCTCACGGCGAACTGCCGCGGCTAATTCGTGTTTAACTCCCGCGGGTCCGCGGTTAAATCCCGGTTAGCTAGCGGTTAGTTAGCGGTTAGCTCGAGGCTAACTCCGCGGTTGAGTACGCGGCGTTAAGGTAGCGGCTAGCTAGCTCCGTTAGCTCCGCTAGCTTGCTAACATACATGAGCTATGCTGGAAGGCTAGTCGTCGGCTAAATCACTGGGCGGCTAGTCGTTAGCGTCTGTTACCAGTTTAGCTATTCACTGACCTAATAAGATGAAGGAAACGGGTCAGGGATGTTGTGTCAGGAGTTTCAGCAAAGCAGCCAGATATAATTTGTGTTTAAAATAAAGGAAAAGGTCATAATGTCAGGTTCTGGCCCCCTACAGTACTGCAGTAATGGTTTGGGGGGTTTTAATGTTTTGGCAGATCATGTTTTCCACTGAGAGCTCTTTTCCCGCCTCTCGTCCCCAGCAGCTGCGTGTGTGA
Organism: Chelon labrosus; assembly: GCF_963514085.1. Taxonomy (NCBI): domain Eukaryota; kingdom Metazoa; phylum Chordata; class Actinopteri; order Mugiliformes; family Mugilidae; genus Chelon; species Chelon labrosus. Next base: position 37,967,858 of record NC_140337.1, on the reverse strand, counting down.
ACGTGTGTAAGCTGGTTGGGGTCTGGTTGTCATGGCTACCAGGGTCAACTGCTCCTGTTAGAATGTCAGTTGGAAGACGGGGAAAGAGAGAGAAAATGCTGAAAAATCGCCTCGAACAGGAAGGACTTGTGGCCAAACCGTATTTCCAATCATTGAACCGACTTAACTTTGGGCATCTTGAGGCTTTCCTGAACGTCTAGATGTGTAATTTGTAGGTAAAATGAAGAAATGTGACCTATTCAAAGCGATTCAAAGAAAGGTTACGTCTGCTTTCCTCCAGAAATTTCCCTGCCTTTTTAACATGGCAGTCTATGGAGCTGTGGGTGGGTGTTGCTGGCGCATCTTTGTGTCTGACGCCAAAACTATAAGACTTACAGCTTTAGCAGACGAATTTGAGTGAGAAGACACATTTTCCTACGTTTCTATGTATAAATTATGTCTGTCGTGTGAAATTTGTGGCCACGGGAGCAGTTTCTGTGCAGTTTTTTGACTAACTTTCTTCTCCCCTCCTCACTCTAGCTGATGATGTCATCCACTCTAGCACAAACATTCCGCGCAATACACACCCATTATAAACCCTGAAATTTGAGTAAAAACCTACACAACTCTGAGGCTTCATAGTTTAAAAACGGTAAAAGTTGTCGACAAGTGAAGTGAATCTCTGAAGAGAAGGCAAGAGTACCTACGTTTTAAAGTTTAAATGAAGTCTCTCGGTTAAAGTATGCCAGAGCAGTTCATTGTTGAAAATGTCTGTTGAATTTTTTTTTTTTTCGGGCTTCTCCATTCATTTCAATAGGGAAATTTGTCGCAGTTTTTTCGCGACTACGTCGCGAAAAAATCTTGTTTGAAAGAACTGTATAGAAGCACACCGAGTCCGATCGAGACGCACGTTTTGATGTATTTTGTGTCTGTGTGCGACGAACGGTATTTGAGTTGAAAGGTTTCGAAAATGCGTAGGAAAAAGTTTAATAATAACTAGACAATTCCCCTGCGGGAAATCGCGAGAGTGATGCAGTGGCCGCAGCAGTCTGCGATACCATGCTATATTGCTGTGATAGTACGATGCTACGATGCTACGATGATGCTACTATGCCAAGATGCTACAATGCTGAATGAATGAATTAATTTATTGAACATTGAGAGATACTCACGAGCACGAACGGGGGGACGAGCTTGAGAGCAGGGTCGGTGGGAAGGCTCCTCTCCGGCCGGGGGGGACGTCTGATGAAACATTAAGACCAAACACATACAGAACTCAGCAGTTAAGGAGAAAACAATAGATGTAACATTTCTAGAGCCATTTTCACGCAGACAGATGTCATTGTGGCACAGAAGCTTATCTACTGTGTAAATACCTCCAGGGGGGAAGGGGTGGACCTCAGCTCCTCCAGGTCGAGCCTCCTCCAGCGCTGCTTCACCGCCATGGAACGTCTGGACTTCCTAGGCATCCTGCTGACAAAAAATAGACAGAAAAAAAAAACAAGACAAAATACTTTTCAAAGCTTAACAGGCTATCAAACCTATCAAACTAACCTAAACCCTAACCTTTACCTAAACTCTAACTACCTAATGTAAAATAATCTAATCTAAGACAAATTAATGTAATATGTTATACTTAAATTAAATCTGTGTAGATGAAGGTGTGGTGAATGTATGTGTGTGGGTGAGGTGGCGATACTGCTCTGCGATGGTTGAGGGCGATGAATCAACGATGATCACTCTCAGCTGTCGAAGCACAGGAACCCTTTAATCCTATCAAAGACAATGCAAAAAAATTGAAATGTCTTTCAAATGTTATAAGTAAATGTAAGCAACAAGCTAATAACAAAGCAGACACATGTTAAACATCTGTAGTTGTCATAAAGTGTGTGTTTTCCTTATACTAAGATGCTATGATGCTAAGATACTACAATGCTAAGATGCTTTAATGATGCTACAATGCTATGATGCTAAGATGCTTTAATGATGCTACCATGCTATGATGCTTTAATGATCACCTGTTCATATAGTCATAATATAATCCTGGTGAAATTATTTGCGATTTACGTCGCAAATAATTTCATGTTTGACTACAAAAAGTAATGGTCACGTCAAGACAGGTATGAAAGTATTCGCGACTTACGTCGCGAATGTCTTTACTAAGTAGCATGTCTTTACTACCATGAGCAGCAGCTATAACAAAAAGCACAACTCAAATAGTCATTTAAGGCCTGGTTCCTTCTGACTGGATGGGTGTGAGTTTGATGTCATGCAGGGTACAACAAACCAAACAGGATGAGGAGGATGCAGTAGGCCTGGCTGAGAGAGAGAGACACTGAGAAGGGTCGTCCTTTATGCTTCGCCTTCTACAAACTGAAGGGCAGGTACAGGCAGCAGACCCCTCCCAGCTCCACCTGAAAGCCAGCATCAAATAAGGAAGAGAGTGGGAGGGATCTCACTAGGATCCCCAGACAAAGAACGAGCAAATCGTAACAATTGATCGTTAATCATAATAATTTTAACAATAAAACTCATTACTCCTACCTGAGCAATAGTTTAACAGTTTACGGCACAGTCTTACAGTTAGAAAAACATCAATATTAAACTTAACACATCCAGGCTGTAACAAGGAATCAGCGATGAAGTGAAGACCTTCAAACTGTCCTGTTAGTCCAGCTCTTTGTCTCATGTTGGACGTCACTGCAGTCTGTCTGGATCAGCTGGAGGAAAACTATAGGCAGACAAATAGACATGTCAAATAATGTTATGTAACATACTGAATATAACTCTTATGAGTGTTCAACAGCTCATTATTTATTTAATTAAAAACATCATATTATATTAAATTACTCCAATTATATATATATACTGTCATTAATGTTGTTACAAGCCATAAACGTTTCCTACTTTATGTGATGGAATAATATATTTTTCAGTTTGACACAGTTTTAGTGGCTAACCCCACTAGCCTCCGCGTTAGCTCGCGGCTAACTCCCGCGGCTAACTCGCGGTTAAGTCCCGCGGGTCCGCAGTTAAATCCCGGTTAGCTCGCGGTTAAGTCCCGGTTAGCTCGTGGTTAAATCCCGGTTAGCTTGCGGTTAAATCCCGGTTAGCTTGCGGTTAGCTCGAGGCTAGCTCGCGGTTAGCTCGAGGCTAGCTCGCGGTTAGCTCGAGGCTAACTCCGCGATTTAGTCCGCGGCGGTTAGGTAGCTGCTAGCTCCGCTAGCTCGCTAACATACATGAGCTATGCTGGAAGGCTAGCCTAAGGCTAAAACATTGGGCGGCGAGTAGTTAACTTCTATTAACAGTTCAGCTATGTTGGGCACAAACACTTAACATATAAATAATTCTAGAAATTTACTTACCTAATAAAGTGATAGCACCAACAGAGGAGGGAGGGAGAGAGAGAGGGAAGGAGGGAGGGGGGGGGGGGGTCATGGAGTGTTCTGTCTCCCCATTGTAACAGTCTGAGAGTCCCTAATGTTTTGTCAGTCTGTGTCTGTAATGGTATAGTGGGAGGGGAGGTGGGGGGGTTGGAGTGGGGGGGTCATAGTGTCAGGTTCTGGCTCCCTACTATAGTCCTGTAATGGGTTGAGGGGGTCATAATGTTTTGGCAGTCTGTGTCTGTAATGCTTAAATGGAGTGGAGGGGGGGGGTCATAGTGTCAGATTCTGGCTCCCTACTATAGTCCTGTAATGGGTTGAGGGGTCATTATGTTTTGGCAGTCTGTGTCTGTAATGCTATAGTGGGAGGGGGGTGGGGGGGTTGGAGTGGGGGGGTCATAATGTCAGGTTCTGGCCCCCTACAGTACTGCAGTAATGGTTTGGGGGGTTTTAATGTTTTGGCAGATACTGTTATCCACTGAGAACTGTTTTCCCGCCTCGGGTCTGGTTGTCATGGCTACCAGGGTCAACTGCTGCTCCTTCGCCTTCTCCCTCTCACCTCTGCCTGAGTCAGAGGGAAAGTGCAAACTAGGATTTGCCCTCCGAACAAATGCTCATAAATCAAAAACTACAAGTCCTATCGGGAAAACGAACACATCGTGAGCGTCAGCCGAGGGTTTTCTACAATTTAGTGTTGTTCCCACGCGCCTACTGCGAAAATTGTGGCCGTAGTCATTTTAGGAAAAAAGTATGCGACGTGAAAAATCGTCGAAAAATCGCTCTCGCTTTCCACATACACACACATGGGGAAAAATTCGAAAACTGGTCGCCGCACTCCTCGCTCAGAGGAGCCTCCAGTCCAAACCGTACGTCCCACACAAATCAAACCAACACCATCTTAAAGCCAACAAAAATCCCTACGTTTTTATGTATTTTTTATCTCTGTACCTCAAAAACTGTGGCCACCACATGAGATTGAACCTTTTTTTTTCAGAATATCACCGAAACTCTGAAGTTAGAGTGAGGCTCAGAGGGAGGGATTTTTAATTTTTTTCCCCAAATTTCACCAAACGTAAACTGCGACCCTGACCAAACCGTAAAAGGTATCGAAACGCCGTTTTCAGGAAGAGAAAGCTACACTTCCCGTGCCTCGTACAAACTTCCAAGCAAGTTTCTACTACAAAGCATGGCCGAGTAATCGCTGGACAAAGCCAAGCTGTAAATTTTGGAATGTTGCCGCTTTTTTCGGGCTTCTCCATTCATTTCAATGGGAAATTGATCGCGATTTTTTCGCGACTACGTCGCGAAAAAATCTTGTTTGAAAGAACTGTATAGAAGCACACCGAGTCCGATCGAGACGCACGTTTTGATGTATTTTGTGTCTGTGTGCGACGAACGGTATTTGAGTTGAAAGGTTTCGAAAATCGGCCGTAGGAAAAAGTTTAATAATAACTAGACAATTCCCCTGCGGGAAATCGCGAGAGTGATGCAGTGGCCGCAGCAGTCTGCGATACCATGCTATATTGCTGCGACAGTACGATGCTACGATGCTATGATGATGCTACTATGCCGAGATGCTACTACAATGCTATGATGCTAAGATACTAAGATGCTATGATACTAAGATGCTACAAAGCTAAGATACTATGTTGCTACGATGCTAAGATGCTACAATGCAATTATACTAAGATGCTATGATGCTTTAATGATCACCTGTTCATATAGTCATAATATAATCCTGGTGAAAATATTTGCGACTAACGTTGCAAATAATTTCATGTTTGACTACAAAAAGTAATGGTCAGGTCAAGACAGGTATGAAAGTATTCGCGACTTACGTCGCGAATGTCTTTACTAAGTAGCATGTCTTTACTACCATGAGCAGCAGCTATAACAAAAAGCACAACTCAAATAGTCATTTAAGGCCTGGTTCCTTCTGACTGGATGGGTGTGAGTTTGATGTCATGCAGGGTACAACAAACCAAACAGGATGAGGAGGATGCAGTAGGCCTGGCTGAGAGAGAGAGACACTGAGAAATGGTCGTCCTTTACGCCCTTCTACAAACTGAAGGGCAGGTACAGGCAGCAGACCCCTCCCAGCTCCACCTGAAAGCCAGCATCAAATAAGGAAGAGAGTGGGAGGGATCTCACTAGGATCCCCAGACAAAGAACGAGCAAATCGTAACAATTGATCGTTAATCATAATAATTTTAACAATAAAACTCATTACTCCTACCTGAGCAGTAGTTTAACAGTTTACGGCACAGTCTTACAGTTAGATAGACAATAATATTAAACTTAACACATCCAGGCTGTAACAAGGAATCAGCGATGAAGTGAAGACCTTCAAATTGTCCTGCGAGTCCAGCTCTTTGTCTCATGTTGGACGTCACTGCAGTCTGTCTGGATCAGCTGGAGGAAAACTATAGGCAGACAAATAGACATGTCAAATAATGTTATGTAACATACTTAATATAACTCTTATGAGTGTTCAACAGCTCATTATTTATTTAATTAAAAACATCATATTATATTAAATTACTCCAATTATATATATATACTGTCATTAATGTTGTTGCAAGCCATAAATGTTTCCTACTTTATGTGGTGGAATAATATATTTTTCAGTTTGACACAGTTTAATTTAAAAATATCTTCCCTTTAAATTGTAAAACTTCAACATTATTACTGTGATAAGCACCCGCTAGCAAGGCGGCGAATTAGCCGGCGGCTAACCCCACTAGCCTCCGCGTTAGCTCACGGCGAACTGCCGCGGCTAATTCGTGTTTAACTCCCGCGGGTCCGCGGTTAAATCCCGGTTAGCTAGCGGTTAGTTAGCGGTTAGCTCGAGGCTAACTCCGCGGTTGAGTCCGCGGCGTTAAGCTAGCGGCTAGCTAGCTCCGTTAGCTCCGCTAGCTTGCTAACATACATGAGCTATGCTGGAAGGCTAGTCGTCGGCTAAATCACTGGGCGGCTAGTCGTTAGCGTCTGTTACCAGTTTAGCTATTCACTGACCTAATAAGATGAAGGAAACGGGTCAGGGATGTTGTGTCAGGAGTTTCAGCAAAGCAGCCAGATATAATTTGTGTTTAAAATAAAGGAAAAGGTCATAATGTCAGGTTCTGGCCCCCTACAGTACTGCAGTAATGGTTTGGGGGGTTTTAATGTTTTGGCAGATCATGTTTTCCACTGAGAGCTCTTTTCCCGCCTCTCGTCCCCAGCAGCTGCGTGTGTGAACGTGTGTAAGCTGGTTGGGGTCTGGTTGTCATGGCTACCAGGGTCAACTGCTCCTGTTAGAATGTCAGTTGGAAGACGGGGAAAGAGAGAGAAAATGCTGAAAAATCGCCTCGAACAGGAAGGACTTGTGGCCAAACCGTATTTCCAATCATTGAACCGACTTAACTTTGGGCATCTTGAGGCTTTCCTGAACGTCTAGATGTGTAATTTGTAGGTAAAATGAAGAAATGTGACCTATTCAAAGCGATTCAAAGAAAGGTTACGTCTGCTTTCCTCCAGAAATTTCCCTGCCTTTTTAACATGGCAGTCTATGGAGCTGTGGGTGGGTGTTGCTGGCGCATCTTTGTGTCTGACGCCAAAACTATAAGACTTACAGCTTTAGCAGACGAATTTGAGTGAGAAGACACATTTTCCTACGTTTCTATGTATAAATTATGTCTGTCGTGTGAAATTTGTGGCCACGGGAGCAGTTTCTGTGAAGTTTTTTGACTAACTTTCTTCTCCCCTCCTCACTCTAGCTGATGATGTCATCCACTCTAGCACAAACATTCCGCGCAATACACACCCATTATAAACCCTGAAATTTGAGTAAAAACCTACACAACTCTGAGGCTTCATAGTTTAAAAACGGTAAAAGTTGTCGCTAAGTGAAGTGAATCTCTGAAGAGAAGGCAAGAGTACCTACGTTTTAAAGTTTAAATGAAGTCTCTCGGTTAAAGTATGCCAGAGCAGTTCATTGTTGAAAATGTCTGTTGAATTTTTTTTTTTTTCGGGCTTCTCCATTCATTTCAATAGGGAAATTTGTCGCAGTTTTTTCGCGACTACGTCGCGAAAAAATCTTGTTTGAAAGAACTGTATAGAAGCACACCGAGTCCGATCGAGACGCACGTTTTGATGTATTTTGTGTCTGTGTGTGACGAACGGTATTTGAGTTGAAAGGTTTCGAAAATGCGTAGGAAAAAGTTTAATAATAATAATAATAATAATAATAATAAGAAGAAAAACGTAGTGAAGAACAATAGTTTGCAGTGCTTCGCACTGCAAACTATTGACCCCCATAGCTTTGCTATGAGGGGGGTCAATAGTTTGCATTGCGTAGCACTGCATCACTAACTAGACAATTCCCCTGCGGGAAATCGCGAGAGTGATGCAGTGGCCGCAGCAGTCTGCGATACCATGCTATATTGCTGTGATAGTACGATGCTATGATGATGCTACTATGCCAAGATGCTACAATGCTATGATGCTAAGATACTAAGATGCTATGATAGTAAGATGCTACAAAGCTAAGATACTATGTTGCTACGATGCTAAGATGCTACAATGCAATTATACTAAGATGCTATGATGCTAAGATACTACAATGCATCATAGCATTGTAGCATCATTAAAGCATCATAGCATGGTAGCATCAATAAAGCATCTTAGCATCATAGCATTGTAGCATCTTAGCATCATAGCATTCAAATAGTCATTTAAGGCCTGGTTCCTACTGACTGGATGGGTGTGAGTTTGATGTCATGCAGGGTACAACAAACCAAACAGGATGAGGAGGATGCAGTAGGCCTGGCTGAGAGAGAGAGACACTGAGAAGGGTCGTCCTTTATGCTTCGCCTTCTACAAACTGAAGGGCAGGTACAGGCAGCAGACCCCTCCCAGCTCCACCTGAAAGCCAGCATCAAATAAGGAAGAGAGTGGGAGGGATCTCACTAGGATCCCCAGACAAAGAACGAGCAAATCGTAACAATTGATCGTTAATCATAATAATTTTAACAATAAAACTCATTACTCCTACCTGAGCAATAGTTGAACAGTTTACGGCGGCACAGTCTTACAGTTAGAAAAACAATAATATTAAACTTAACACATCCAGGCTGTAACAAGGAATCAGCGATGAAGTGAAGACCTTCAAATTGTCCTGCGAGTCCAGCTCTTTGTCTCATGTTGGACGTCACTGCAGTCTGTCTGGATCAGCTGGAGGAAAACTATAGGCAGACAAATAGACATGTCAAATAATGTTATGTAACATACTTAATATAACTCTTATGAGTGTTCAACAGCTCATTATTTATTTAATTAAAAACATCTTATATTAAATTACTCCAATTATATATATACTGTCATTAATGTTGTTGCAAGCCATAAATGTTTCCTACTTTATGTGGTGGAATAATATATTTTTCAGTTTGACACAGTTTAATTGAAAAATATCTTCCCTTTAAATTGTAAAACTTCAACATTATTACTGTGATAAGCACCCGCTAGCAAGGCGGCGAATTAGCCGGCGGCTAACCCCACTAGCCTCCGCGTTAGCTCACGGCTAACTGCCGCGGCTAATTCGTGTTTAACTCCCGCGGGTCCGCGGTTAAATCCCGGTTAGCTAGCGGTTAGTTAGCGGTTAGCTCGAGGCTAACTCCGCGGTCGAGTCCGCGGCGTTAAGGTAGCGGCTAGCTAGCTCCGTTAGCTCCGCTAGCTTGCTAACATACATGAGCTATGCTGGAAGGCTAGTCGTCGGCTAAATCACTGGGCGGCTAGTCGTTAGCGTCTGTTACCAGTTGAGCTATTCACTGACCTAATAAGATGAAGGAAACGGGTCAGGGATGTTGTGTCAGGAGTTTCAGCAAAGCAGCCAGATATAATTTGTGTTTAAAATAAAGGAAAAGGTCATAATGTCAGGTTCTGGCCCCCTACAGTACTGCAGTAATGGTTTGGGGGGTTTTAATGTTTTGGCAGATCATGTTTTCCACTGAGAGCTCTTTTCCCGCCTCTCGTCCCCAGCAGCTGCGTGTGTGAACGTGTGTAAGCTGGTTGGGGTCTGGTTGTCATGGCTACCAGGGTCAACTGCTCCTGTTAGAATGTCAGTTGGAAGACGGGGAAAGAGAGAGAAAATGCTGAAAAATCACCTCGAACAGGAAGGACTTGTGGCCAAACCGTATTTCCAATCATTGAACCGACTTAACTTTGGGCATCTTGAGGCTTTCCTGAACGTCTAGATGTGTAATTTGTAGGTAAAATGAAGAAATGTGACCTATTCAAAGCGATTTAAAGAAAGGTTACGTCTGCTTTCCTCCAGAAATTTCCCTGCCTTTTTAACATGGCAGTCTATGGAGCTGTGGGTGGGTGTTGCTGGCGCATCTTTGTGTCTGACGCCAAAACTATAAGACTTACAGCTTTAGCAGACGAATTTGAGTGAGAAGACAAATTTTCCTACGTTTCTATGTATAAATTATGTCTGTCGTGTGAAATTTGTGGCCACGGGAGCAGTTTCTGTGCAGTTTTTTGACTAACTTTCTTCTCCCCTCCTCACTCTAGCTGATGATGTCATCCACTCTAGCACAAACATTCCGCGCAATACACACCCATTATAAACCCTGAAATTTGAGTAAAAACCTACACAACTCTGAGGCTTCATAGTTTAAAAACGGTAAAAGTTGTCGCTAAGTGAAGTGAATCTCTGAAGAGAAGGCAAGAGTACCTACGTTTTAAAGTTTAAATGAAGTCTCTCGGTTAAAGTATGCCAGAGCAGTTCATTGTTGAAAATGTCTGTTGAATTTATTTTTTTTTCGGGCTTCTCCATTCATTTCAATAGGGAAATTTGTCGCAGTTTTTTCGCGACTACGTCGCGAAAAAATCTTGTTTGAAAGAACTGTATAGAAGCACACCGAGTCCGATCGAGACGCACGTTTTGATGTATTTTGTGTCTGTGTGCAACGAACGGTATTTGAGTTGAAAGGTTTCGAAAATGCGTAGGAAAAAGTTTAATAATAATAATAATAATAAGAAGAAAAACGTAGTGAAGAACAATAGTTTGCAGTGCTTCGCACTGCAAACTATTGACCCCCATAGCTTTGCTATGAGGGGGGTCAATAGTTTGCATTGCGTAGCACTGCATCACTAACTAGACAATTCCCCTGCGGGAAATCGCGAGAGTGATGCAGTGGCCGCAGCAGTCTGCGATACCATGCTATATTGCTGTGATAGTACGATGCTACGATGCTACGATGATGCTACTATGCCGAGATGCTACTACAATGCTATGATGCTAAGATACTAAGATGCTATGATACTAAGATGCTACAAAGCTAAGATACTATGTTGCTACGATGCTAAGATGCTACAATGCAATTATACTAAGATGCTATGATGCTTTAATGATCACCTGTTCATATAGTCATAATATAATCCTGGTGAAAATATTTGCGACTTACGTTGCAAATAATTTCATGTTTGACTACAAAAAGTAATGGTCACGTCAAGACAGGTATGAAAGTATTCGCGACTTACGTCGCGAATGTCTTTACTAAGTAGCATGTCTTTACTAAGTAGCATGTCTTTACTACCATGAGCAGCAGCTATAACAAAAAGCACAACTCAAATAGTCATTTAAGGCCTGGTTCCTTCTGACTGGATGGGTGTGAGTTTGATGTCATGCAGGGTACAACAAACCAAACAGGATGAGGAGGATGCAGTAGGCCTGGCTGAGAGAGAGAGACACTGAGAAGGGTCGTCCTTTATGCTTCGCCTTCTACAAACTGAAGGGCAGGTACAGGCGGCAGACCCCTCCCAGCTCCACCTGAAAGCCAGCATCAAATAAGGAAGAGAGTGGGAGGGATCGTCACACCCCCACCAGGATTATATTATGACTATATGAACAGGTGAATTATTATGATTAACGATCAATTATTACAATTTGCTCGTTAATCATAATAATTTTAACAATAAAACTCATTACTCCTACCTGAGCAATAGTTTAACAGTTTACGGCACAGTCTTACAGTTAGATAAACAATAATATTAAACTTAACACATCCAGCCTGTAACAAGGAATCAGCGATGAAGTGAAGACCTTCAAATTGTCCTGCGAGTCCAGCTCTTTGTCTCATGTTGGACGTCACTGCAGTCTGTCTGGATCAGCTGGAGGAAAACTATAGGCAGACAAATAGACATGTCAAATAATGTTATGTAACATACTTAATATAACTCTTATGAGTGTTCAACAGCTCATTATTCATTTCATTAAAAACATCATATTATATTAAATTACTCCAATTATATATATATACTGTCATTAATGTTGTTGCAAGCCATAAATGTTTCCTACTTTATGTGGTGGAATAATATATTTATCAGTTTGACACAGTTTTAGTGGCTAACCCCACTAGCCTCCGCGTTAGCTCGCGGCTAACTCCCGCGGCTAACTCGCGGTTAAGTCCCGCTGGTCCGCAGTTAAATCCCGGTTAGCTCGCGGTTAAATCCCGGTTAGCTTGCGGTTAGCTCGAGGCTAGCTCGCGGTTAGCTCGAGGCTAACTCCCCGGTTTAGTCCGCGGCGGTTAGCTAGCTGCTAGCTCCGCTAGCTCGCTAACATACATGAGCTATGCTGGAAGGCTAGCCTAAGGCTAAAACATTGGGCGGCGAGTAGTTAACTTCTATTAACAGTTCAGCTATGTTGGGCACAAACACTTAACATATAAATAATTCTAGAAATTCACTTACCTAATAAAGTGATAGCACCAACAGAGGAGGGAGGGAGAGAGAGAGGGAAGGAGGGAGAGAGGGGGGGGGGGGGGTCATGGAGTGTTCTGTCTCCCCATTGTAACAGTCTGAGAGTCCCTAATGTTTTGTCAGTCTGTGTCTGTAATGCTATAGTGGGAGGGGAGGTGGGGGGGTTGGAGTGGGGGGGTCATAGTGTCAGGTTCTGGCTCCCTGCTATAGTCCTGTAATGGGTTGAGGGGTCATTATGTTTTGGCAGTCTGTGTCTGTAATGCTATAGTGGGAGGGGGGTGGGGGGGTTGGAGTGGGGGGGTCATAATGTCAGGTTCTGGCCCCCTACAGTACTGCAGTAATGGTTTGGGGGGTTTTAATGTTTTGGCAGATACTGTTATCCACTGAGAACTGTTTTCCCGCCTCGGGTCTGGTTGTCATGGCTACCAGGGTCAACTGCTGCTCCTTCTCCTTCTCCCTCTCACCTCTGCCTGAGTCAGAGGGAAAGTGCAAACTGGGATTTGCCCTCCGAACAAATGCTCATAAATCAAAAACTACAAGTCCTATCGGGAAAACGAACACATCGTGAGCGTCAGCCGAGGGTTTTCTACAATTTAGTGTTGTTCCCACGCGCCTACTGCGAGAATTGTGGCCGTAGTCGTTTTAGGAAAAAAGTATGCGACGTGAAAAATCGTCGAAAAATCGCTCTCGCTTTCCACATACACACACATGGGGAAAAATTCGAAAACTGGTCGGCGCACTCCTCGCTCGGAGGAGCCTGCAGCCCAAACCGTACGTCCTACACAAATAAAACCCACACCATCTGAAAGCCAACAAAAATCCCTACGTTTTTACATATTTTTTATCTCTGTACCTCAAAAACTGTGGCCACCACGTGAGATTGAACCTTCTTTTTTCAGAATATCACCGAAACTCTGAAGTTAGAGTGTCGGTCAGAGTGGGCCCATAGAGCCCCATTATAAACGCTGATTTTTAATTTTTTTCCCCAAATTTCACCAAAACGTAAACTGCGACCCTGACCAAACCGTAAAAGGTATCGAAACGCCGTTTTCAGGAAGAGAAAGCTACACTTCCCGTGCCTCGTACAAACTTCCAAGCAAGTTTCTACAACAAAGCATGGCCGAGTAATCGCTCGACAAAGCCAAGCTGTAAATTTTGGAATGTTGCCGCTTTTTTCGGGCTTCTCCATTCATTTCAATGGGAAATTTATCGCGGTTTTTCGCGAATAAATTCGCGAAAAAATCTTGTTTGAAAAAACTGTATAGAAGCACACCGAGTCCGATCGAGACGCACGTTTTGATGTATTTTGTGTCTGTGTGCGACGAACGGTATTTGAGTTGAAAAGTTTCGAAAAATCGGGTGTGGAAAAAGTTTAATAAGAAGAAAAAACGTAGTGAAGAACAATAGTTTGCAGTGCTTCGCACTGCAAACTATTGACTCCCATAGCTTTGCTATGAGGGTCAATAGTTTGCATTGCGTAGCACTGCATCACTAACTAGACAATTCCCCTGCGGGAAATCGCGAGAGTGATGCAGTGGCCGCAGCAGTCTGCGATACCATGCTATATTGCTGCGACAGTACGATGCTACGATGCTATGATGATGCTACTATGCCGAGATGCTACTACAATGCTATGATGCTAAGATACTAAGATGCTATGATACTAAGATGCTACAAAGCTAAGATACTATGTTGCTACGATGCTAAGATGCTACAATGCAATTATACTAAGATGCTATGATGCTTTAATGATCACCTGTTCATATAGTCATAATATAATCCTGGTGAAAATATTTGCGACTAACGTTGCAAATAATTTCATGTTTGACTACAAAAAGTAATGGTCAGGTCAAGACAGGTATGAAAGTATTCGCGACTTACGTCGCGAATGTCTTTACTAAGTAGCATGTCTTTACTACCATGAGCAGCAGCTATAACAAAAAGCACAACTCAAATAGTCATTTAAGGCCTGGTTCCTTCTGACTGGATGGGTGTGAGTTTGATGTCATGCAGGGTACAACAAACCAAACAGGATGAGGAGGATGCAGTAGGCCTGGCTGAGAGAGAGAGACACTGAGAAGGGTCGTCCTTTATGCTTCGCCTTCTACAATCTGAAGGGCAGGTACAGGCAGCAGAGCCCTCCCAGCTCCACCTGAAAGCCAGCATCAAATAAGGAAGAGAGTGGGAGGGATCTCACTAGGATCCCCAGACAAAGAACGAGCAAATCGTAACAATTGATCGTTAATCATAATAATTTTAACAATAAAACTCATTACTCCTACCTGAGCAATAGTTGAACAGTTTACGGCACAGTCTTACAGTTAGATAAACAATAATATTAAACTTAACACATCCAGGCTGTAACAAGGAATCAGCGATGAAGTGAAGACCTTCAAATTGTCCTGCGAGTCCAGCTCTTTGTCTCATGTTGGACGTCACTGCAGTCTGTCTGGATCAGCTGGAGGAAAACTATAGGCAGACAAATAGACATGTCAAATAATGTTATGTAACATACTGAATATAACTCTTATGAGTGTTCAACAGCTCATTATTTATTTAATTAAAAACATCATATTATATTAAATTACTCCAATTATATATATATACTGTCATTAATGTTGTTGCAAGCCATAAATGTTTCCTACTTTATGTGGTGGAATAATATATTTTTCAGTTTGACACAGTTTAAAAATATCTTCCCTTTAAATTGTAAAACTTCAACATTATTACTGTGATAAGCACCCGCTAGCAAGGCGGCGAATTAGCCGGCGGCTAACCCCACTAGCCTCCGCGTTAGCTCACGGCGAACTGCCGCGGCTAATTCGTGTTTAACTCCCGCGGGTCCGCGGTTAAATCCCGGTTAGCTAGCGGTTAGTTAGCGGTTAGCTCGAGGCTAACTCCGCGGTTGAGTCCGCGGCGTTAAGGTAGCGGCTAGCTAGCTCCGTTAGCTCCGCTAGCTTGCTAACATACATGAGCTATGCTGGAAGGCTAGTCGTCGGCTAAATCACTGGGCGGCTAGTCGTTAGCGTCTGTTAGCAGTTTAGCTATTCACTGACCTAATAAGATGAAGGAAACGGGTCAGGGATGTTGTGTCAGGAGTTTCAGCAAAGCAGCCAGATATAATTTGTGTTTAAAATAAAGGAAAAGGTCACAATGTCAGGTTCTGGCCCCCTACAGTACTGCAGTAATGGTTTGGGGGGTTTTAATGTTTTGGCAGATCATGTTTTCCACTGAGAGCTCTTTTCCCGCCTCTCGTCCCCAGCAGCTGCGTGTGTGAACGTGTGTAAGCTGGTTGGGGTCTGGTTGTCATGGCTACCAGGGTCAACTGCTCCTGTTAGAATGTCAGTTGGAAGACGGGGAAAGAGAGAGAAAATGCTGAAAAATCGCCTCGAACAGGAAGGACTTGTGGCCAAACCGTATTTCCAATCATTGAACCGACTTAACTTTGGGCATCTTGAGGCTTTCCTGAACGTCTAGATGTGTAATTTGTGGGTAAAATGAAGAAATGTGACCTATTCTAAGCGATTCAAAGAAAGGTTACGTCTGCTTTCCTCCAGAAATTTCCCTGCCTTTTTAACATGGCAGTCTATGGAGCTGTGGGTGGGTGTTGCTGGCGCATCTTTGTGTCTGACGCCAAAACTATAAGACTTACAGCTTTAGCAGACGAATTTGAGTGAGAAGACACATTTTCCTACGTTTCTATGTATAAATTATGTCTGTCGTGTGAAATTTGTGGCCACGGGAGCAGTTTCTGTGCAGTTTTTTGACTAACTTTCTTCTCCCCTCCTCACTCTAGCTGATGATGTCATCCACTCTAGCACAAACATTCCGCGCAATACACACCCATTATAAACCCTGAAATTTGAGTAAAAACCTACACAACTCTGAGGCTTCATAGTTTAAAAACGGTAAAAGTTGTCGACAAGTGAAGTGAATCTCTGAAGAGAAGGCAAGAGTACCTACGTTTTAAAGTTTAAATGAAGTCTCTCGGTTAAAGTATGCCAGAGCAGTTCATTGTTGAAAATGTCTGTTGAAATATTTTTTTTTTCGGGCTTCTCCATTCATTTCAATTGGGAAATTTGTCGCAGTTTTTTCGCGACTACGTCGCGAAAAAATCTTGTTTGAAAGAACTGTATAGAAGCACACCGAGTCCGATCGAGACGCACGTTTTGACGTATTTTGTGTCTGTGTGCGACGAACGGTATTTGAGTTGAAAGGTTTCGAAAATCGGCCGTAGGAAAAAGTTTAATAATAACTAGACAATTCCCCTGCGGGAAATCGCGAGAGTGATGCAGTGGCCGCAGCAGTCTGCGATACCATGCTATATTGCTGTGATAGTACGATGCTATGATGATGCTACTATGCCAAGATACTAAGATGCTATGATACTAAGATGCTACAAAGCTAAGATACTATGTTGCTACGATGCTAAGATGCTACAATGCAATTATACTAAGATGCTATGATGCTTTCATGATCACCTGTTCATATAGTCATAATATAATCCATGTTTGACTACAAAAAGTAATGGTCAGGTCAAGACAGGTATGAAAGTATTCGCGACTTACGTCGCGAATGTCTTTACTAAGTAGCATGTCTTTACTACCATGAGCAGCAGCTATAACAAAAAGCACAACTCAAATAGTCATTTAAGGCCTGGTTCCTTCTGACTGGATGGGTGTGAGTTTGATGTCATGCAGGGTACAACAAACCAAACAGGATGAGGAGGATGCAGTAGGCCTGGCTGAGAGAGAGAGACACTGAGAAGGGTCGTCCTTTATGCTTCGCCTTCTACAAACTGAAGGGCAGGTACAGGCAGCAGACCCCTCCCAGCTCCACCTGAAAGCCAGCATCAAATAAGGAAGAGAGTGGGAGGGATCTCACTAGGATCCCCAGACAAAGAACGAGCAAATCGTAACAATTGATCGTTAATCATAATAATTTTAACAATAAAACTCATTACTCCTACCTGAGCAATAGTTTAACAGTTTACGGCACAGTCTTACAGTTAGAAAAACATCAATATTAAACTTAACACATCCAGGCTGTAACAAGGAATCAGCGATGAAGTGAAGACCTTCAAACTGTCCTGTTAGTCCAGCTCTTTGTCTCATGTTGGACGTCACTGCAGTCTGTCTGGATCAGCTGGAGGAAAACTATAGGCAGACAAATAGACATGTCAAATAATGTTATGTAACATACTGAATATAACTCTTATGAGTGTTCAACAGCTCATTATTTATTTAATTAAAAACATCATATTATATTAAATTACTCCAATTATATATATATACTGTCATTAATGTTGTTACAAGCCATAAACGTTTCCTACTTTATGTGATGGAATAATATATTTTTCAGTTTGACACAGTTTTAGTGGCTAACCCCACTAGCCTCCGCGTTAGCTCGCGGCTAACTCCCGCGGCTAACTCGCGGTTAAGTCCCGCGGGTCCGCAGTTAAATCCCGGTTAGCTCGCGGTTAAGTCCCGGTTAGCTCGTGGTTAAATCCCGGTTAGCTTGCGGTTAAATCCCGGTTAGCTTGCGGTTAGCTCGAGGCTAGCTCGCGGTTAGCTCGAGGCTAGCTCGCGGTTAGCTCGAGGCTAACTCCGCGATTTAGTCCGCGGCGGTTAGGTAGCTGCTAGCTCCGCTAGCTCGCTAACATACATGAGCTATGCTGGAAGGCTAGCCTAAGGCTAAAACATTGGGCGGCGAGTAGTTAACTTCTATTAACAGTTCAGCTATGTTGGGCACAAACACTTAACATATAAATAATTCTAGAAATTTACTTACCTAATAAAGTGATAGCACCAACAGAGGAGGGAGGGAGAGAGAGAGGGAAGGAGGGAGGGGGGGGGGGGGGGGTCATGGAGTGTTCTGTCTCCCCATTGTAACAGTCTGAGAGTCCCTAATGTTTTGTCAGTCTGTGTCTGTAATGGTATAGTGGGAGGGGAGGTGGGGGGGTTGGAGTGGGGGGGTCATAGTGTCAGGTTCTGGCTCCCTACTATAGTCCTGTAATGGGTTGAGGGGGTCATAATGTTTTGGCAGTCTGTGTCTGTAATGCTTAAATGGAGTGGAGGGGGGGGGTCATAGTGTCAGATTCTGGCTCCCTACTATAGTCCTGTAATGGGTTGAGGGGTCATTATGTTTTGGCAGTCTGTGTCTGTAATGCTATAGTGGGAGGGGGGTGGGGGGGTTGGAGTGGGGGGGTCATAATGTCAGGTTCTGGCCCCCTACAGTACTGCAGTAATGGTTTGGGGGGTTTTAATGTTTTGGCAGATACTGTTATCCACTGAGAACTGTTTTCCCGCCTCGGGTCTGGTTGTCATGGCTACCAGGGTCAACTGCTGCTCCTTCGCCTTCTCCCTCTCACCTCTGCCTGAGTCAGAGGGAAAGTGCAAACTAGGATTTGCCCTCCGAACAAATGCTCATAAATCAAAAACTACAAGTCCTATCGGGAAAACGAACACATCGTGGGCGTCAGCCGAGGGTTTTCTACAATTTAGTGTTGTTCCCACGCGCCTACTGCGAAAATTGTGGCCGTAGTCATTTTAGGAAAAAAGTATGCGACGTGAAAAATCGTCGAAAAATCGCTCTCGCTTTCCACATACACACACATGGGGAAAAATTCGAAAACTGGTCGCCGCACTCCTCGCTCAGAGGAGCCTCCAGTCCAAACCGTACGTCCCACACAAATCAAACCAACACCATCTTAAAGCCAACAAAAATCCCTACGTTTTTATGTATTTTTTATCTCTGTACCTCAAAAACTGTGGCCACCACATGAGATTGAACCTTTTTTTTTCAGAATATCACCGAAACTCTGAAGTTAGAGTGAGGCTCAGAGGGAGGGATTTTTAATTTTTTTCCCCAAATTTCACCAAACGTAAACTGCGACCCTGACCAAACCGTAAAAGGTATCGAAACGCCGTTTTCAGGAAGAGAAAGCTACACTTCCCGTGCCTCGTACAAACTTCCAAGCAAGTTTCTACTACAAAGCATGGCCGAGTAATCGCTCGACAAAGCCAAGCTGTAAATTTTGGAATGTTGCCGCTTTTTTCGGGCTTCTCCATTCATTTCAATGGGAAATTGATCGCGATTTTTTCGCGACTACGTCGCGAAAAAATCTTGTTTGAAAGAACTGTATAGAAGCACACCGAGTCCGATCGAGACGCACGTTTTGATGTATTTTGTGTCTGTGTGCGACGAACGGTATTTGAGTTGAAAGGTTTCGAAAATCGGCCGTAGGAAAAAGTTTAATAATAATAAGAAGAAAAACGTAGTGAAGAACAATAGTTTGCAGTGCTTCGCACTGCAAACTATTGACTCCCATAGCTTTGCTATGAGGGTCAATAGTTTGCATTGCGTAGCACTGCATCACTAACTAGACAATTCCCCTGCGGGAAATCGCGAGAGTGATGCAGTGGCCGCAGCAGTCTGCGATACCATGCTATATTGCTGCGACAGTACGATGCTACGATGCTATGATGATGCTACTATGCCGAGATGCTACTACAATGCTATGATGCTAAGATACTAAGATGCTATGATACTAAGATGCTACAAAGCTAAGATACTATGTTGCTACGATGCTAAGATGCTACAATGCAATTATACTAAGATGCTATGATGCTTTAATGATCACCTGTTCATATAGTCATAATATAATCCTGGTGAAAATATTTGCGACTAACGTTGCAAATAATTTCATGTTTGACTACAAAAAGTAATGGTCAGGTCAAGACAGGTATGAAAGTATTCGCGACTTACGTCGCGAATGTCTTTACTAAGTAGCATGTCTTTACTACCATGAGCAGCAGCTATAACAAAAAGCACAACTCAAATAGTCATTTAAGGCCTGGTTCCTTCTGACTGGATGGGTGTGAGTTTGATGTCATGCAGGGTACAACAAACCAAACAGGATGAGGAGGATGCAGTAGGCCTGGCTGAGAGAGAGAGACACTGAGAAATGGTCGTCCTTTACGCCCTTCTACAAACTGAAGGGCAGGTACAGGCAGCAGACCCCTCCCAGCTCCACCTGAAAGCCAGCATCAAATAAGGAAGAGAGTGGGAGGGATCTCACTAGGATCCCCAGACAAAGAACGAGCAAATCGTAACAATTGATCGTTAATCATAATAATTTTAACAATAAAACTCATTACTCCTACCTGAGCAGTAGTTTAACAGTTTACGGCACAGTCTTACAGTTAGATAGACAATAATATTAAACTTAACACATCCAGGCTGTAACAAGGAATCAGCGATGAAGTGAAGACCTTCAAATTGTCCTGCGAGTCCAGCTCTTTGTCTCATGTTGGACGTCACTGCAGTCTGTCTGGATCAGCTGGAGGAAAACTATAGGCAGACAAATAGACATGTCAAATAATGTTATGTAACATACTTAATATAACTCTTATGAGTGTTCAACAGCTCATTATTTATTTAATTAAAAACATCATATTATATTAAATTACTCCAATTATATATATATACTGTCATTAATGTTGTTGCAAGCCATAAATGTTTCCTACTTTATGTGGTGGAATAATATATTTTTCAGTTTGACACAGTTTAATTTAAAAATATCTTCCCTTTAAATTGTAAAACTTCAACATTATTACTGTGATAAGCACCCGCTAGCAAGGCGGCGAATTAGCCGGCGGCTAACCCCACTAGCCTCCGCGTTAGCTCACGGCGAACTGCCGCGGCTAATTCGTGTTTAACTCCCGCGGGTCCGCGGTTAAATCCCGGTTAGCTAGCGGTTAGTTAGCGGTTAGCTCGAGGCTAACTCCGCGGTTGAGTCCGCGGCGTTAAGCTAGCGGCTAGCTAGCTCCGTTAGCTCCGCTAGCTTGCTAACATACATGAGCTATGCTGGAAGGCTAGTCGTCGGCTAAATCACTGGGCGGCTAGTCGTTAGCGTCTGTTACCAGTTTAGCTATTCACTGACCTAATAAGATGAAGGAAACGGGTCAGGGATGTTGTGTCAGGAGTTTCAGCAAAGCAGCCAGATATAATTTGTGTTTAAAATAAAGGAAAAGGTCATAATGTCAGGTTCTGGCCCCCTACAGTACTGCAGTAATGGTTTGGGGGGTTTTAATGTTTTGGCAGATCATGTTTTCCACTGAGAGCTCTTTTCCCGCCTCTCGTCCCCAGCAGCTGCGTGTGTGAACGTGTGTAAGCTGGTTGGGGTCTGGTTGTCATGGCTACCAGGGTCAACTGCTCCTGTTAGAATGTCAGTTGGAAGACGGGGAAAGAGAGAGAAAATGCTGAAAAATCGCCTCGAACAGGAAGGACTTGTGGCCAAACCGTATTTCCAATCATTGAACCGACTTAACTTTGGGCATCTTGAGGCTTTCCTGAACGTCTAGATGTGTAATTTGTAGGTAAAATGAAGAAATGTGACCTATTCAAAGCGATTCAAAGAAAGGTTACGTCTGCTTTCCTCCAGAAATTTCCCTGCCTTTTTAACATGGCAGTCTATGGAGCTGTGGGTGGGTGTTGCTGGCGCATCTTTGTGTCTGACGCCAAAACTATAAGACTTACAGCTTTAGCAGACGAATTTGAGTGAGAAGACACATTTTCCTACGTTTCTATGTATAAATTATGTCTGTCGTGTGAAATTTGTGGCCACGGGAGCAGTTTCTGTGAAGTTTTTTGACTAACTTTCTTCTCCCCTCCTCACTCTAGCTGATGATGTCATCCACTCTAGCACAAACATTCCGCGCAATACACACCCATTATAAACCCTGAAATTTGAGTAAAAACCTACACAACTCTGAGGCTTCATAGTTTAAAAACGGTAAAAGTTGTCGCTAAGTGAAGTGAATCTCTGAAGAGAAGGCAAGAGTACCTACGTTTTAAAGTTTAAATGAAGTCTCTCGGTTAAAGTATGCCAGAGCAGTTCATTGTTGAAAATGTCTGTTGAATTTTTTTTTTTTTCGGGCTTCTCCATTCATTTCAATAGGGAAATTTGTCGCAGTTTTTTCGCGACTACGTCGCGAAAAAATCTTGTTTGAAAGAACTGTATAGAAGCACACCGAGTCCGATCGAGACGCACGTTTTGATGTATTTTGTGTCTGTGTGTGACGAACGGTATTTGAGTTGAAAGGTTTCGAAAATGCGTAGGAAAAAGTTTAATAATAATAATAATAATAATAATAATAAGAAGAAAAACGTAGTGAAGAACAATAGTTTGCAGTGCTTCGCACTGCAAACTATTGACCCCCATAGCTTTGCTATGAGGGGGGTCAATAGTTTGCATTGCGTAGCACTGCATCACTAACTAGACAATTCCCCTGCGGGAAATCGCGAGAGTGATGCAGTGGCCGCAGCAGTCTGCGATACCATGCTATATTGCTGTGATAGTACGATGCTACGATGCTACGATGATGCTACTATGCCAAGATGCTACAATGCTGAATGAATGAATTAATTTATTGATCATTGAGAGATACTCACGAGCACGAACGGGGGGACGAGCTTGAGAGCAGGGTCGGTGGGAAGGCTCCTCTCCGGCCGGGGGGGACGTCTGATGAAACATTAAGACCAAACACATACAGAACTCAGCAGTTAAGGAGAAAACAATAGATGTAACATTTCTAGAGCCATTTTCACGCAGACAGATGTCATTGTGGCACAGAAGCTTATCTACTGTGTAAATACCTCCAGGGGGGAAGGGGTGGACCTCAGCTCCTCCAGGTCGAGCCTCCTCCAGCGCTGCTTCACCGCCATGGAACGTCTGGACTTCCTAGGCATCCTGCTGACAAAAAATAGACAGAAAAAAAAAACAAGACAAAATACTTTTCAAAGCTTAACAGGCTATCAAACCTATCAAACTAACCTAAACCCTAACCTTTACCTGAACTCTAACTACCTAATGTAAAATAATCTAATCTAAGACAAATTAATGTAATATGTTATACTTAAATTAAATCTGTGTAGATGAAGGTGTGGTGAATGTATGTGTGTGGGTGAGGTGGCGATACTGCTCTGCGATGGTTGAGGGCGATGAATCAACGATGATCACTCTCAGCTGTCGAAGCACAGGAACCCTTTAATCCTATCAAAGACAATGCAAAAAAATTGAAATGTCTTTCAAATGTTATAAGTAAATGTAAGCAACAAGCTAATAACAAAGCAGACACATGTTAAACATCTGTAGTTGTCATAAAGTGTGTGTTTTCCTTATACTAAGATGCTATGATGCTAAGATACTACAATGCTAAGATGCTTTAATGATGCTACAATGCCATGATGCTAAGATGCTTTAATGATCACCTGTTCATATAGTCATAATATAATCCTGGTGAAATTATTTGCGACTAACGTTGCAAATAATTTCATGTTTGACTACAAAAAGTAATGGTCACGTCAAGACAGGTATGAAAGTATTCGCGACTTACGTCGCGAATGTCTTTACTAAGTAGCATGTCTTTACTACCATGAGCAGCAGCTATAACAAAAAGCACAACTCAAATAGTCATTTAAGGCCTGGTTCCTTCTGACTGGATGGGTGTGAGTTTGATGTCATGCAGGGTACAACAAACCAAACAGGATGAGGAGGATGCAGTAGGCCTGGCTGAGAGAGAGAGACACTGAGAAATGGTCGTCCTTTACGCCCTTCTACAAACTGAAGGGCAGGTACAGGCAGCAGACCCCTCCCAGCTCCACCTGAAAGCCAGCATCAAATAAGGAAGAGAGTGGGAGGGATCTCACTAGGATCCCCAGACAAAGAACGAGCAAATCGTAACAATTGATCGTTAATCATAATAATTTTAACAATAAAACTCATTACTCCTACCTGAGCAATAGTTTAACAGTTTACGGCACAGTCTTACAGTTAGATAAACAATAATATTAAACTTAACACATCCAGGCTGTAACAAGGAATCAGCGATGAAGTGAAGACCTTCAAATTGTCCTGCGAGTCCAGCTCTTTGTCTCATGTTGGACGTCACTGCAGTCTGTCTGGATCAGCTGGAGGAAAACTATAGGCAGACAAACAGACATGTCAAATAATGTTATGTAACATACTTAATATAACTCTTATGAGTGTTCAACAGCTCATTATTTATTTAATTAAAAACATCATATTATATTAAATTACTCCAATTATATATATACTGTCATTAATGTTGTTGCAAGCCATAAATGTTTCCTACTTTATGTGGTGGAATAATATATTTTTCAGTTTGACACAGTTTAATTTAAAAATATCTTCCCTTTAAATTGTAAAACTTCAACATTATTACTGTGATAAGCACCCGCTAGCAAGGCGGCGAATTAGCCGGCGGCTAACCCCACTAGCCTCCGCGTTAGCTCACGGCGAACTGCCGCGGCTAATTCGTGTTTAACTCCCGCGGGTCCGCGGTTAAATCCCGGTTAGCTAGCGGTTAGTTAGCGGTTAGCTCGAGGCTAACTCCGCGGTTGAGTCCGCGGCGTTAAGGTAGCGGCTAGCTAGCTCCGTTAGCTCCGCTAGCTTGCTAACATACATGAGCTATGCTGGAAGGCTAGTCGTCGGCTAAATCACTGGGCGGCTAGTCGTTAGCGTCTGTTAGCAGTTTAGCTATTCACTGACCTAATAAGATGAAGGAAACGGGTCAGGGATGTTGTGTCAGGAGTTTCAGCAAAGCAGCCAGATATAATTTGTGTTTAAAATAAAGGAAAAGGTCATAATGTCAGGTTCTGGCCCCCTACAGTACTGCAGTAATGGTTTGGGGGGTTTTAATGTTTTGGCAGATCATGTTTTCCACTGAGAGCTCTTTTCCCGCCTCTCGTCCCCAGCAGCTGCGTGTGTGAACGTGTGTAAGCTGGTTGGGGTCTGGTTGTCATGGCTACCAGGGTCAACTGCTCCTGTTCGAATGTCAGTTGGAAGACGGGGAGAGAGAGAGAAAATGCTGAAAAATCGCCTCGAACATGAAGGACTTGTGGCCAAACCGTATTTCCAATCATTGAACCGACTTAACTTTGGGCATCTTGAGGCTTTCCTGAACGTCTACATATGCAGTTTGTGGGTAAAATGAAGAAATGTGACCTATTAAAGCGATTCAAAGAAAGGTTACGTCTGCTTTCCTCCAGAAATTTCCCTGCCTTTTTAACATGGCAGTCTATGGAGCTGTGGGTGGGTGTTGCTGGCGCATCTTTGTGTCTGACGCCAAAACTATAAGACTTACAGCTTTAGCAGACGAATTTGAGTGAGAAGACAAATTTTCCTACGTTTCTATGTATAAATTATGTCTGTCGTGTGAAATTTGTGGCCACGGGAGCAGTTTCTGTGCAGTTTTTTGACTAACTTTCTTCTCCCCTCCTCACTCTAGCTGATGATGTCATCCACTCTAGCACAAACATTCCGCGCAATACACACCCATTATAAACCCTGAAATTTGAGTAAAAACCTACACAACTCTGAGGCTTCATAGTTTAAAAACGGTAAAAGTTGTCGACAAGTGAAGTGAATCTCTGAAGAGAAGGCAAGAGTACCTACGTTTTAAAGTTTAAATGAAGTCTCTCGGTTAAAGTATGCCAGAGCAGTTCATTGTTGAAAATGTCTGTTGAATTTTTTTTTTTTCGGGCTTCTCCATTCATTTCAATTGGGAAATTTGTCGCAGTTTTTTCGCGACTACGTCGCGAAAAAATCTTGTTTGAAAGAACTGTATAGAAGCACACCGAGTCCGATCGAGACGCACGTTTTGATGTATTTTGACCTGTGTGCGACGAACGGTATTTGAGTTGAAAGGTTTCGAAAATGCGTAGGAAAAAGTTTAATAATAACTAGACAATTCCCCTGCGGGAAATCGCGAGAGTGATGCAGTGGCCGCAGCAGTCTGCGATACCATGCTATATTGCTGTGATAGTACGATGCTACGATGCTACGATGATGCTACTATGCCAAGATGCTACAATGCTGAATGAATGAATTAATTTATTGAACATTGAGAGATACTCACGAGCACGAACGGGGGGACGAGCTTGAGAGCAGGGTCGGTGGGAAGGCTCCTCTCCGGCCGGGGGGGACGTCTGATGAAACATTAAGACCAAACACATACAGAACTCAGCAGTTAAGGAGAAAACAATAGATGTAACATTTCTAGAGCCATTTTCACGCAGACAGATGTCATTGTGGCACAGAAGCTTATCTACTGTGTAAATACCTCCAGGGGGGAAGGGGTGGACCTCAGCTCCTCCAGGTCGAGCCTCCTCCAGCGCTGCTTCACCGCCATGGAACGTCTGGACTTCCTAGGCATCCTGCTGACAAAAAATAGACAGAAAAAAAAAACAAGACAAAATACTTTTCAAAGCTTAACAGGCTATCAAACCTATCAAACTAACCTAAACCCTAACCTTTACCTAAACTCTAACTACCTAATGTAAAATAATCTAATCTAAGACAAATTAATGTAATATGTTATACTTAAATTAAATCTGTGTAGATGAAGGTGTGGTGAATGTATGTGTGTGGGTGAGGTGGCGATACTGCTCTGCGATGGTTGAGGGCGATGAATCAACGATGATCACTCTCAGCTGTCGAAGCACAGGAACCCTTTAATCCTATCAAAGACAATGCAAAAAAATTGAAATGTCTTTCAAATGTTATAAGTAAATGTAAGCAACAAGCTAATAACAAAGCAGACACATGTTAAACATCTGTAGTTGTCATAAAGTGTGTGTTTTCCTTATACTAAGATGCTATGATGCTAAGATACTACAATGCTAAGATGCTTTAATGATGCTACAATGCTATGATGCTAAGATGCTTTAATGATGCTACCATGATGCTACCATGCTATGATGCTTTCATGATCACCTGTTCATATAGTCATAATATAATCCATGTTTGACTACAAAAAGTAATGGTCAGGTCAAGACAGGTATGAAAGTATTCGCGACTTACGTCGCGAATGTCTTTACTAAGTAGCATGTCTTTACTACCATGAGCAGCAGCTATAACAAAAAGCACAACTCAAATAGTCATTTAAGGCCTGGTTCCTTCTGACTGGATGGGTGTGAGTTTGATGTCATGCAGGGTACAACAAACCAAACAGGATGAGGAGGATGCAGTAGGCCTGGCTGAGAGAGAGAGACACTGAGAAGGGTCGTCCTTTATGCTTCGCCTTCTACAAACTGAAGGGCAGGTACAGGCAGCAGACCCCTCCCAGCTCCACCTGAAAGCCAGCATCAAATAAGGAAGAGAGTGGGAGGGATCTCACTAGGATCCCCAGACAAAGAACGAGCAAATCGTAACAATTGATCGTTAATCATAATAATTTTAACAATAAAACTCATTACTCCTACCTGAGCAATAGTTTAACAGTTTACGGCACAGTCTTACAGTTAGAAAAACATCAATATTAAACTTAACACATCCAGGCTGTAACAAGGAATCAGCGATGAAGTGAAGACCTTCAAACTGTCCTGTTAGTCCAGCTCTTTGTCTCATGTTGGACGTCACTGCAGTCTGTCTGGATCAGCTGGAGGAAAACTATAGGCAGACAAATAGACATGTCAAATAATGTTATGTAACATACTGAATATAACTCTTATGAGTGTTCAACAGCTCATTATTTATTTAATTAAAAACATCATATTATATTAAATTACTCCAATTATATATATATACTGTCATTAATGTTGTTACAAGCCATAAACGTTTCCTACTTTATGTGATGGAATAATATATTTTTCAGTTTGACACAGTTTTAGTGGCTAACCCCACTAGCCTCCGCGTTAGCTCGCGGCTAACTCCCGCGGCTAACTCGCGGTTAAGTCCCGCGGGTCCGCAGTTAAATCCCGGTTAGCTCGCGGTTAAGTCCCGGTTAGCTCGTGGTTAAATCCCGGTTAGCTTGCGGTTAAATCCCGGTTAGCTTGCGGTTAGCTCGAGGCTAGCTCGCGGTTAGCTCGAGGCTAGCTCGCGGTTAGCTCGAGGCTAACTCCGCGATTTAGTCCGCGGCGGTTAGGTAGCTGCTAGCTCCGCTAGCTCGCTAACATACATGAGCTATGCTGGAAGGCTAGCCTAAGGCTAAAACATTGGGCGGCGAGTAGTTAACTTCTATTAACAGTTCAGCTATGTTGGGCACAAACACTTAACATATAAATAATTCTAGAAATTTACTTACCTAATAAAGTGATAGCACCAACAGAGGAGGGAGGGAGAGAGAGAGGGAAGGAGGGAGGGGGGGGGGGGGGGGTCATGGAGTGTTCTGTCTCCCCATTGTAACAGTCTGAGAGTCCCTAATGTTTTGTCAGTCTGTGTCTGTAATGGTATAGTGGGAGGGGAGGTGGGGGGGTTGGAGTGGGGGGGTCATAGTGTCAGGTTCTGGCTCCCTACTATAGTCCTGTAATGGGTTGAGGGGGTCATAATGTTTTGGCAGTCTGTGTCTGTAATGCTTAAATGGAGTGGAGGGGGGGGGTCATAGTGTCAGATTCTGGCTCCCTACTATAGTCCTGTAATGGGTTGAGGGGTCATTATGTTTTGGCAGTCTGTGTCTGTAATGCTATAGTGGGAGGGGGGTGGGGGGGTTGGAGTGGGGGGGTCATAATGTCAGGTTCTGGCCCCCTACAGTACTGCAGTAATGGTTTGGGGGGTTTTAATGTTTTGGCAGATACTGTTATCCACTGAGAACTGTTTTCCCGCCTCGGGTCTGGTTGTCATGGCTACCAGGGTCAACTGCTGCTCCTTCGCCTTCTCCCTCTCACCTCTGCCTGAGTCAGAGGGAAAGTGCAAACTAGGATTTGCCCTCCGAACAAATGCTCATAAATCAAAAACTACAAGTCCTATCGGGAAAACGAACACATCGTGGGCGTCAGCCGAGGGTTTTCTACAATTTAGTGTTGTTCCCACGCGCCTACTGCGAAAATTGTGGCCGTAGTCATTTTAGGAAAAAAGTATGCGACGTGAAAAATCGTCGAAAAATCGCTCTCGCTTTCCACATACACACACATGGGGAAAAATTCGAAAACTGGTCGCCGCACTCCTCGCTCAGAGGAGCCTCCAGTCCAAACCGTACGTCCCACACAAATCAAACCAACACCATCTTAAAGCCAACAAAAATCCCTACGTTTTTATGTATTTTTTATCTCTGTACCTCAAAAACTGTGGCCACCACATGAGATTGAACCTTTTTTTTTCAGAATATCACCGAAACTCTGAAGTTAGAGTGAGGCTCAGAGGGAGGGATTTTTAATTTTTTTCCCCAAATTTCACCAAACGTAAACTGCGACCCTGACCAAACCGTAAAAGGTATCGAAACGCCGTTTTCAGGAAGAGAAA
Organism: Chelon labrosus; assembly: GCF_963514085.1. Classification (NCBI taxonomy): domain Eukaryota; kingdom Metazoa; phylum Chordata; class Actinopteri; order Mugiliformes; family Mugilidae; genus Chelon; species Chelon labrosus. Next base: position 37,938,494 of record NC_140337.1, on the reverse strand, counting down.
GCTACACTTCCCGTGCCTCGTACAAACTTCCAAGCAAGTTTCTACTACAAAGCATGGCCGAGTAATCGCTCGACAAAGCCAAGCTGTAAATTTTGGAATGTTGCCGCTTTTTTCGGGCTTCTCCATTCATTTCAATGGGAAATTGATCGCGATTTTTTCGCGACTACGTCGCGAAAAAATCTTGTTTGAAAGAACTGTATAGAAGCACACCGAGTCCGATCGAGACGCACGTTTTGATGTATTTTGTGTCTGTGTGCGACGAACGGTATTTGAGTTGAAAGGTTTCGAAAATCGGCCGTAGGAAAAAGTTTAATAATAATAAGAAGAAAAACGTAGTGAAGAACAATAGTTTGCAGTGCTTCGCACTGCAAACTATTGACTCCCATAGCTTTGCTATGAGGGTCAATAGTTTGCATTGCGTAGCACTGCATCACTAACTAGACAATTCCCCTGCGGGAAATCGCGAGAGTGATGCAGTGGCCGCAGCAGTCTGCGATACCATGCTATATTGCTGCGACAGTACGATGCTACGATGCTATGATGATGCTACTATGCCGAGATGCTACTACAATGCTATGATGCTAAGATACTAAGATGCTATGATACTAAGATGCTACAAAGCTAAGATACTATGTTGCTACGATGCTAAGATGCTACAATGCAATTATACTAAGATGCTATGATGCTTTAATGATCACCTGTTCATATAGTCATAATATAATCCTGGTGAAAATATTTGCGACTAACGTTGCAAATAATTTCATGTTTGACTACAAAAAGTAATGGTCAGGTCAAGACAGGTATGAAAGTATTCGCGACTTACGTCGCGAATGTCTTTACTAAGTAGCATGTCTTTACTACCATGAGCAGCAGCTATAACAAAAAGCACAACTCAAATAGTCATTTAAGGCCTGGTTCCTTCTGACTGGATGGGTGTGAGTTTGATGTCATGCAGGGTACAACAAACCAAACAGGATGAGGAGGATGCAGTAGGCCTGGCTGAGAGAGAGAGACACTGAGAAATGGTCGTCCTTTACGACCTTCTACAAACTGAAGGGCAGGTACAGGCAGCAGACCCCTCCCAGCTCCACCTGAAAGCCAGCATCAAATAAGGAAGAGAGTGGGAGGGATCTCACTAGGATCCCCAGACAAAGAACGAGCAAATCGTAACAATTGATCGTTAATCATAATAATTTTAACAATAAAACTCATTACTCCTACCTGAGCAGTAGTTTAACAGTTTACGGCACAGTCTTACAGTTAGATAGACAATAATATTAAACTTAACACATCCAGGCTGTAACAAGGAATCAGCGATGAAGTGAAGACCTTCAAATTGTCCTGCGAGTCCAGCTCTTTGTCTCATGTTGGACGTCACTGCAGTCTGTCTGGATCAGCTGGAGGAAAACTATAGGCAGACAAATAGACATGTCAAATAATGTTATGTAACATACTTAATATAACTCTTATGAGTGTTCAACAGCTCATTATTTATTTAATTAAAAACATCATATTATATTAAATTACTCCAATTATATATATATACTGTCATTAATGTTGTTGCAAGCCATAAATGTTTCCTACTTTATGTGGTGGAATAATATATTTTTCAGTTTGACACAGTTTAATTTAAAAATATCTTCCCTTTAAATTGTAAAACTTCAACATTATTACTGTGATAAGCACCCGCTAGCAAGGCGGCGAATTAGCCGGCGGCTAACCCCACTAGCCTCCGCGTTAGCTCACGGCGAACTGCCGCGGCTAATTCGTGTTTAACTCCCGCGGGTCCGCGGTTAAATCCCGGTTAGCTAGCGGTTAGTTAGCGGTTAGCTCGAGGCTAACTCCGCGGTTGAGTCCGCGGCGTTAAGCTAGCGGCTAGCTAGCTCCGTTAGCTCCGCTAGCTTGCTAACATACATGAGCTATGCTGGAAGGCTAGTCGTCGGCTAAATCACTGGGCGGCTAGTCGTTAGCGTCTGTTACCAGTTTAGCTATTCACTGACCTAATAAGATGAAGGAAACGGGTCAGGGATGTTGTGTCAGGAGTTTCAGCAAAGCAGCCAGATATAATTTGTGTTTAAAATAAAGGAAAAGGTCATAATGTCAGGTTCTGGCCCCCTACAGTACTGCAGTAATGGTTTGGGGGGTTTTAATGTTTTGGCAGATCATGTTTTCCACTGAGAGCTCTTTTCCCGCCTCTCGTCCCCAGCAGCTGCGTGTGTGAACGTGTGTAAGCTGGTTGGGGTCTGGTTGTCATGGCTACCAGGGTCAACTGCTCCTGTTAGAATGTCAGTTGGAAGACGGGGAAAGAGAGAGAAAATGCTGAAAAATCGCCTCGAACAGGAAGGACTTGTGGCCAAACCGTATTTCCAATCATTGAACCGACTTAACTTTGGGCATCTTGAGGCTTTCCTGAACGTCTAGATGTGTAATTTGTAGGTAAAATGAAGAAATGTGACCTATTCAAAGCGATTCAAAGAAAGGTTACGTCTGCTTTCCTCCAGAAATTTCCCTGCCTTTTTAACATGGCAGTCTATGGAGCTGTGGGTGGGTGTTGCTGGCGCATCTTTGTGTCTGACGCCAAAACTATAAGACTTACAGCTTTAGCAGACGAATTTGAGTGAGAAGACACATTTTCCTACGTTTCTATGTATAAATTATGTCTGTCGTGTGAAATTTGTGGCCACGGGAGCAGTTTCTGTGAAGTTTTTTGACTAACTTTCTTCTCCCCTCCTCACTCTAGCTGATGATGTCATCCACTCTAGCACAAACATTCCGCGCAATACACACCCATTATAAACCCTGAAATTTGAGTAAAAACCTACACAACTCTGAGGCTTCATAGTTTAAAAACGGTAAAAGTTGTCGCTAAGTGAAGTGAATCTCTGAAGAGAAGGCAAGAGTACCTACGTTTTAAAGTTTAAATGAAGTCTCTCGGTTAAAGTATGCCAGAGCAGTTCATTGTTGAAAATGTCTGTTGAATTTTTTTTTTTTTCGGGCTTCTCCATTCATTTCAATAGGGAAATTTGTCGCAGTTTTTTCGCGACTACGTCGCGAAAAAATCTTGTTTGAAAGAACTGTATAGAAGCACACCGAGTCCGATCGAGACGCACGTTTTGATGTATTTTGTGTCTGTGTGTGACGAACGGTATTTGAGTTGAAAGGTTTCGAAAATGCGTAGGAAAAAGTTTAATAATAACTAGACAATTCCCCTGCGGGAAATCGCGAGAGTGATGCAGTGGCCGCAGCAGTCTGCGATACCATGCTATATTGCTGCGACAGTACGATGCTACGATGCTATGATGATGCTACTATGCCAAGATGCTACAATGCTGAATGAATGAATTAATTTATTTATCATTGAGAGATACTCACGAGCACGAACGGGGGGACGAGCTTGAGAGCAGGGTCGGTGGGAAGGCTCCTCTCCGGCCGGGGGGGACGTCTGATGAAACATTAAGACCAAACACATACAGAACTCAGCAGTTAAGGAGAAAACAATAGATGTAACATTTCTAGAGCCATTTTCACGCAGACAGATGTCATTGTGGCACAGAAGCTTATCTACTGTGTAAATACCTCCAGGGGGGAAGGGGTGGACCTCACCTCCTCCAGGTCGAGCCTCCTCCAGCGCTGCTTCACCGCCATGGAACGTCTGGACTTCCTAGTCATCCTGCTGACAAAAAATAGACAGAAAAAAAAAACAAGACAAAATACTTTTCAAAGCTTAACAGGCTATCAAACCTATCAAACTAACCTAAACCCTAACCTTTACCTAAACTCTAACTACCTAATGTAAAATAATCTAATCTAAGACAAATTAATGTAATATGTTATACTTAAATTAAATCTGTGTAGATGAAGGTGTGGTGAATGTATGTGTGTGGGTGAGGTGGCGATACTGCTCTGCGATGGTTGAGGGCGATGAATCAACGATGATCACTCTCAGCTGTCGAAGCACAGGAACCCTTTAATCCTATCAAAGACAATGCAAAAAAATTGAAATGTCTTTCAAATGTTATAAGTAAATGTAAGCAACAAGCTAATAACAAAGCAGACACATGTTAAACATCTGTAGTTGTCATAAAGTGTGTGTTTTCCTTATACTAAGATGCTATGATGCTAAGATACTACAATGCTAAGATGCTTTAATGATGCTACAATGCTATGATGCTAAGATGCTTTAATGATGCTACCATGCTATGATGCTTTAATGATCACCTGTTCATATAGTCATAATATAATCCTGGTGAAATTATTTGCGATTTACGTCGCAAATAATTTCATGTTTGACTACAAAAAGTAATGGTCACGTCAAGACAGGTATGAAAGTATTCGCGACTTACGTCGCGAATGTCTTTACTAAGTAGCATGTCTTTACTACCATGAGCAGCAGCTATAACAAAAAGCACAACTCAAATAGTCATTTAAGGCCTGGTTCCTACTGACTGGATGGGTGTGAGTTTGATGTCATGCAGGGTACAACAAACCAAACAGGATGAGGAGGATGCAGTAGGCCTGGCTGAGAGAGAGAGACACTGAGAAGGGTCGTCCTTTACGCTTCGCCTTCTACAAACTGAAGGGCAGGTACAGGCAGCAGACCCCTCCCAGCTCCACCTGAAAGCCAGCATCAAATAAGGAAGAGAGTGGGACGGATCGTCACACCCCCACCAGGATTATATTATGACTATATGAACAGGTGAATTATTATGATTAACGATCAATTATTACAATTTGCTCGTTAATCATAATAATTTCAACAATAAAACTCATTACTCCTACCTGAGCAATAGTTGAACAGTTTACGGCACAGTCTTACAGTTAGAAAAACAATAATATTAAACTTAACACATCCAGGCTGTAACAAGGAATCAGCGATGAAGTGAAGACCTTCAAATTGTCCTGCGAGTCCAGCTCTTTGTCTCATGTTGGACGTCACTGCAGTCTGTCTGGATCAGCTGGAGGAAAACTATAGGCAGACAAATAGACATGTCAAATAATGTTATGTAACATACTGAATATAACTCTTATGAGTGTTCAACAGCTCATTATTTATTTAATTAAAAACATCATATTATATTAAATTACTCCAATTATATATATACTGTCATTAATGTTGTTGCAAGCCATAAATGTTTCCTACTTTATGTGGTGGAATAATATATTTTTCAGTTTGACACAGTTTAATTTAAAAATATCTTCCCTTTAAATTATAAAACTTCAACATTATTACTGTGATAAGCACCCGCTAGCAAGGCGGCGAATTAGCCGGCGGCTAACCCCACTAGCCTCCGCGTTAGCTATCGGCTAACTGCCGCGGCTAATTCGTGTTTAACTCCCGCGGGTCCGCGGTTAAATCCCGGTTAGCTAGCGGTTAGCTCGAGGCTAACTCCGCGGTTGAGTCCGCGGCGTTAAGGTAGCGGCTAGCTAGCTCCGTTAGCTCCGCTAGCTTGCTAACATACATGAGCTATGCTGGAAGGCTAGTCGTCGGCTAAATCACTGGGCGGCTAGTCGTTAGCGTCTGTTAGCAGTTGAGCTATTCACTGACCTAATAAGATGAAGGAAACGGGTCCGGGATGTTGTGTCAGGAGTTTCAGCAAAGCAGCCAGATATAATTTGTGTTTAAAATAAAGGAAAAGGTCAAACATGAAGTTGTCATTCAGTCAATGACAAGAGCTATAGCTAAGAGGCCCAGCAGCTGTGTGAAAGCACCATGGCAGACAGGGATGGTTTGGGGGGTTTTAATGTTTTGGCAGATCATGTTTTCCACTGAGAGCTCTTTTCCCGCCTCTCGTCCCCTGCAGCTGCGTGTGTGAACGTGTGTAAGCTGGTTGGGGTCTGGTTGTCATGGCTACCAGGGTCAACTGCTCCTGTTAGAATGTCAGTTGGAAGACGGGGAGAGAGAGAGAAAATGCTGAAAAATCGCCTCGAACAGGAAGGACTTGTGGCCAAACCGTATTTCCAATCATTGAACCGACTTAACTTTGGGCATCTTGAGGCTTTCCTGAACGTCTACATATGCAGTTTGTGGGTAAAATGACGAAATGTGACCTATTCTAAGCGATTCAAAGAAAGTTTACGTCTGCTTTCCTCCAGAAATTTCCCTGCCTTTTTAACATGGCAGTCTATGGAGCTGTGGGTGGGTGTTGCTGGCGCATCTTTGTGTCTGACGCCAAAACTATAAGACTTACAGCTTTAGCAGACGAATTTGAGTGAGAAGACACATTTTCCTACGTTTCTATGTATAAATTATGTCTGTCGTGTGAAATTTGTGGCCACGGGAGCAGTTTCTGTGCAGTTTTTTGACTAACTTTCTTCTCCCCTCCTCACTCTAGCTGATGATGTCATCCACTCTAGCACAAACATTCCGCGCAATACACACCCATTATAAACCCTGAAATTTGAGTAAAAACCTACACAACTCTGAGGCTTCATAGTTTAAAAACGGTAAAAGTTGTCGACAAGTGAAGTGAATCTCTGAAGAGAAGGCAAGAGTACCTACGTTTTAAAGTTCAAATGAAGTCTCTCGGTTAAAGTATGCCAGAGCAGTTCATTGTTGAAAATGTCTGTTGAATTTTTTTTTTTTTCGGGCTTCTCCATTCATTTCAATTGGGAAATTTGTCGCAGTTTTTTCGCGACTACGTCGCGAAAAAATCTTGTTTGGAAGAACTGTATAGAAGCACACCGAGTCCGATCGAGACGCACGTTTTGATGTATTTTGTGTCTGTGTGCGACGAACGGTATTTGAGTTGAAAGGTTTCGAAAATGCGTAGGAAAAAGTTTAATAATAACTAGACAATTCCCCTGCGGGAAATCGCGAGAGTGATGCAGTGGCCGCAGCAGTCTGCGATACCATGCTATATTGCTGTGATAGTACGATGCTATGATGATGCTACTATGCCAAGATACTAAGATGCTATGATACTAAGATGCTACAAAGCTAAGATACTATGTTGCTACGATGCTAAGATGCTACAATGCAATTATACTAAGATGCTATGATGCTTTAATGATCACCTGTTCATATAGTCATAATATAATCCTGGTGAAAATATTTGCGACTTACGTCCCAAATAATTTCATGTTTGACTACAAAAAGTAATGGTCAGGTCAAGACAGGTATGAAAGTATTCGCGACTTACGTCGCGAATGTCTTTACTAAGTAGCATGTCTTTACTACCATGAGCAGCAGCTATAACAAAAAGCACAACTCAAATAGTCATTTAAGGCCTGGTTCCTTCTGACTGGATGGGTGTGAGTTTGATGTCATGCAGGGTACAACAAACCAAACAGGATGAGGAGGATGCAGTAGGCCTGGCTGAGAGAGAGAGACACTGAGAAGGGTCGTCCTTTACGCCCTTCTACAAACTGAAGGGCAGGTACAGGCAGCAGAGCCCTCCCAGCTCCACCTGAAAGCCAGCATCACATAAGGAAGAGAGTGGGAGGGATCTCACTAGGATCCCCAGACAAAGAACGAGCAAATCGTAACAATTGATCGTTAATCATAATAATTTTAACAATAAAACTCATTACTCCTACCTGAGCAATAGTTTAACAGTTTACGGCACAGTCTTACAGTTAGATAAACAATAATATTAAACTTAACACATCCAGGCTGTAACAAGGAATCAGCGATGAAGTGAAGACCTTCAAATTGTCCTGCGAGTCCAGCTCTTTGTCTCATGTTGGACGTCACTGCAGTCTGTCTGGATCAGCTGGAGGAAAACTATAGGCAGACAAATAGACATGTCAAATAATGTTATGTAACATACTTAATATAACTCTTATGAGTGTTCAACAGCTCATTATTTATTTAATTAAAAACATCATATTATATTAAATTACTCCAATTATATATATATACTGTCATTAATGTTGTTGCAAGCCATAAATGTTTCCTACTTTATGTGGTGGAATAATATATTTTTCAGTTTGACACAGTTTAATTTAAAAATATCTTCCCTTTAAATTGTAAAACTTCAACATTATTACTGTGATAAGCACCCGCTAGCAAGGCGGCGAATTAGCCGGCGGCTAACCCCACTAGCCTCCGCGTTAGCTCACGGCGAACTGCCGCGGCTAATTCGTGTTTAACTCCCGCGGGTCCGCGGTTAAATCCCGGTTAGCTAGCGGTTAGTTAGCGGTTAGCTCGAGGCTAACTCCGCGGTTGAGTCCGCGGCGTTAAGCTAGCGGCTAGCTAGCTCCGTTAGCTCCGCTAGCTTGCTAACATACATGAGCTATGCTGGAAGGCCAGTCGTCGGCTAAATCACTGGGCGGCTAGTCGTTAGCGTCTGTTAGCAGTTTAGCTATTCACTGACCTAATAAGATGAAGGAAACGGGTCAGGGATGTTGTGTCAGGAGTTTCAGCAAAGCAGCCAGATATAATTTGTGTTTAAAATAAAGAAAAAGGTCATAATGTCAGGTTCTGGCCCCCTACAGTACTGCAGTAATGGTTTGGGGGGTTTTAATGTTTTGGCAGATCATGTTTTCCACTGAGAGCTCTTTTCCCGCCTCTCGTCCCCAGCAGCTGCGTGTGTGAACGTGTGTAAGCTGGTTGGGGTCTGGTTGTCATGGCTACCAGGGTCAACTGCTCCTGTTAGAATGTCAGTTGGAAGACGGGGAAAGAGAGAGAAAATGCTGAAAAATCGCCTCGAACAGGAAGGACTTGTGGCCAAACCGTATTTCCAATCATTGAACCGACTTAACTTTGGGCATCTTGAGGCTTTCCTGAACGTCTAGATGTGTAATTTGTAGGTAAAATGAAGAAATGTGACCTATTCAAAGCGATTCAAAGAAAGGTTACGTCTGCTTTCCTCCAGAAATTTCCCTGCCTTTTTAACATGGCAGTCTATGGAGCTGTGGGTGGGTGTTGCTGGCGCATCTTTGTGTCTGACGCCAAAACTATAAGACTTACAGCTTTAGCAGACGAATTTGAGTGAGAAGACACATTTTCCTACGTTTCTATGTATAAATTATGTCTGTCGTGTGAAATTTGTGGCCACGGGAGCAGTTTCTGTGCAGTTTTTTGACTAACTTTCTTCTCCCCTCCTCACTCTAGCTGATGATGTCATCCACTCTAGCACAAACATTCCGCGCAATACACACCCATTATAAACCCTGAAATTTGAGTAAAAACCTACACAACTCTGAGGCTTCATAGTTTAAAAACGGTAAAAGTTGTCGCTAAGTGAAGTGAATCTCTGAAGAGAAGGCAAGAGTACCTACGTTTTAAAGTTTAAATGAAGTCTCTCGGTTAAAGTATGCCAGAGCAGTTCATTGTTGAAAATGTCTGTTGAATTTTTTTTTTTTTCGGGCTTCTCCATTCATTTCAATAGGGAAATTTGTCGCAGTTTTTTCGCGACTACGTCGCGAAAAAATCTTGTTTGAAAGAACTGTATAGAAGCACACCGAGTCCGATCGAGACGCACGTTTTGATGTATTTTGTGTCTGTGTGCGACGAACGGTATTTGAGTTGAAAGGTTTCGAAAATGCGTAGGAAAAAGTTTAATAATAATAATAATAATAATAATAATAAGAAGAAAAACGTAGTGAAGAACAATAGTTTGCAGTGCTTCGCACTGCAAACTATTGACCCCCATAGCTTTGCTATGAGGGGGGTCAATAGTTTGCATTGCGTAGCACTGCATCACTAATAACTAGACAATTCCCCTGCGGGAAATCGCGAGAGTGATGCAGTGGCCGCAGCAGTCTGCGATACCATGCTATATTGCTGTGATAGTACGATGCTAAGATGCTACGATGATGCTACTATGCCAAGATGCTACAATGCTATGATGCTAAGATACTAAGATGCTATGATACTAAGATGCTACAAAGCTAAGATACTATGTTGCTACGATGCTAAGATGTTACAATGCAATTATACTAAAATGCTATGATGCTTTAATGATCACCTGTTCATATAGTCATAATATAATCCTGGTGAAAATATTTGCGACTTACGTTGCAAATAATTTCATGTTTGACTACAAAAAGTAATGGTCAGGTCAAGACAGGTATGAAAGTATTCGCGACTTACGTCGCAAATGTCTTTACTAAGTAGCATGTCTTTACTACCATGAGCAGCAGCTATAACAAAAAGCACAACTGAAATAGTCATTTAAGGCCTGGTTCCTTCTGACTAGATGGGTGTGAGTTTGATGTCATGCAGGGTACAACAAACCAAACAGGATGAGGAGGATGCAGTAGGCCTGGCTGAGAGAGAGAGACACTGAGAAGGGTCGTCCTTTATGCTTCGCCTTCTACAAACTGAAGGGCAGGTACAGGCAGCAGACCCCTCCCAGCTCCACCTGAAAGCCAGCATCAAATAAGGAAGAGAGTGGGAGGGATCTCACTAGGATCCCCAGACAAAGAACGAGCAAATCGTAACAATTGATCGTTAATCATAATAATTTTAACAATAAAACTCATTACTCCTACCTGAGCAATAGTTTAACAGTTTACGGCACAGTTTTACAGTTAGAAAAACAATAATATTAAACTTAACACATCCAGGCTGTAACAAGGAATCAGCGATGAAGTGAAGACCTTCAAATTGTCCTGCGAGTCCAGCTCTTTGTCTCATGTTGGACGTGACTGCATTCTGTCTGGATCAGCTGGAGGAAAACTATAGGCAGACAAATAGACATGTCAAATAATGTTATGTAACATACTTAATATAACTCTTATGAGTGTTCAACAGCTCATTATTTATTTAATTAAAAACATCATATTATATTAAATTACTCCAATTATATATATATACTGTCATTAATGTTGTTGCAAGCCATAAATGTTTCCTACTTTATGTGGTGGAATAATATATTTTTCAGTTTGACACAGTTTAATTTAAAAATATCTTCCCTTTAAATTGTAAAACTTCAACATTATTACTGTGATAAGCCCCCGGCTTGCAACGCGGCGAATTAGCCGGCGGCTAACCCCACTAGCCTCCGCGTTAGCTCACGGCTAACTGCCGCGGCTAATTCGTGTTTAACTCCCGCGGGTCCGCGGTTAAATCCCGGTTAGCTAGCGGTTAGCTAGCGGTTAGCTCGAGGCTAACTCCGCGGTTGAGTCCGCGGCGTTAAGGTAGCGGCTAGCTAGCTCCGTTAGCTCCGCTAGCTTGCTAACATACATGCGCTATGCTGGAAGGCTAGTCGTCGGCTAAATCACTGGGCGGCTAGTCGTTAGCGTCTGTTAGCAGTTTAGCTATTCACTGACCTAATAAGATGAAGGAAACGGGTCAGGGATGTTGTGTCAGGAGTTTCAGCAAAGCAGCCAGATATAATTTGTGTTTAAAATAAAGGAAAAGGTCATAATGTCAGGTTCTGGCCCCCTACAGTACTGCAGTAATGGTTTGGGGGGTTTTAATGTTTTGGCAGATCATGTTTTCCACTGAGAGCTCTTTTCCCGCCTCTCGTCCCCAGCAGCTGCGTGTGTGAACGTGTGTAAGCTGGTTGGGGTCTGGTTGTCATGGCTACCAGGGTCAACTGCTCCTGTTAGAATGTCAGTTGGAAGACGGGGAAAGAGAGAGAAAATGCTGAAAAATCGCCTCGAACAGGAAGGACTTGTGGCCAAACCGTATTTCCAATCATTGAACCGACTTAACTTTGGGCATCTTGAGGCTTTCCTGAACGTCTAGATGTGTAATTTGTGGGTAAAATGAAGAAATGTGACCTATTCTAAGCGATTCAAAGAAAGGTTACGTCTGCTTTCCTCCAGAAATTTCCCTGCCTTTTTAACATGGCAGTCTATGGAGCTGTGGGTGGGTGTTGCTGGCGCATCTTTGTGTCTGACGCCAAAACTATAAGACTTACAGCTTTAGCAGACGAATTTGAGTGAGAAGACACATTTTCCTACGTTTCTATGTATAAATTATGTCTGTCGTGTGAAATTTGTGGCCACGGGAGCAGTTTCTGTGCAGTTTTTTGACTAACTTTCTTCTCCCCTCCTCACTCTAGCTGATGATGTCATCCACTCTAGCACAAACATTCCGCGCAATACACACCCATTATAAACCCTGAAATTTGAGTAAAAACCTACACAACTCTGAGGCTTCATAGTTTAAAAACGGTAAAAGTTGTCGACAAGTGAAGTGAATCTCTGAAGAGAAGGCAAGAGTACCTACGTTTTAAAGTTTAAATGAAGTCTCTCGGTTAAAGTATGCCAGAGCAGTTCATTGTTGAAAATGTCTGTTGAATTTTTTTTTTTTTCGGGCTTCTCCATTCATTTCAATTGGGAAATTTGTCGCAGTTTTTTCGCGACTACGTCGCGAAAAAATCTTGTTTGAAAGAACTGTATAGAAGCACACCGAGTCCGATCGAGACGCACGTTTTGATGTATTTTGTGTCTGTGTGCGACGAACGGTATTTGAGTTGAAAGGTTTCGAAAATGCGTAGGAAAAAGTTTAATAATAACTAGACAATTCCCCTGCGGGAAATCGCGAGAGTGATGCAGTGGCCGCAGCAGTCTGCGATACCATGCTATATTGCTGCGACAGTACGATGCTACGATGCTATGATGATGCTACTATGCCGAGATGCTACAATGCTATGATGCTATGATACTAAGATGCTACAAAGCTAAGATACTATGTTGCTACGATGCTAAGATGCTACAATGCAATTATACTAAGATGCTATGATGCTTTAATGATCACCTGTTCATATAGTCATAATATAATCCTGGTGAAAATATTTGCGACTTACGTTGCAAATAATTTCATGTTTGACTACAAAAAGTAATGGTCAGGTCAAGACAGGTATGAAAGTATTCGCGACTTACGTCGCGAATGTCTTTACTAAGTAGCATGTCTTTACTACCATGAGCAGCAGCTATAACAAAAAGCACAACTCAAATAGTCATTTAAGGCCTGGTTCCTTCTGACTGGATGGGTGTGAGTTTGATGTCATGCAGGGTACAACAAACCAAACAGGATGAGGAGGATGCAGTAGGCCTGGCTGAGAGAGAGAGACACTGAGAAGGGTCGTCCTTTATGCTTCGCCTTCTACAAACTGAAGGGCAGGTACAGGCAGCAGAGCCCTCCCAGCTCCACCTGAAAGCCAGCATCAAATAAGGAAGAGAGTGGGAGGGGTCTCACTAGGATCCCCAGACAAAGAACGAGCAAATCGTAACAATTGATCGTTAATCATAACAATTTTAACAATAAAACTCATTACTCCTACCTGAGCAATAGTTGAACAGTTTACGGCACAGTCTTACAGTTAGAAAAACAATAATATTAAACTTAACACATCCAGGCTGTAACAAGGAATCAGCGATGAAGTGAAGACCTTCAAATTGTCCTGCGAGTCCAGCTCTTTGTCTCATGTTGGACGTCACTGCAGTCTGTCTGGATCAGCTGGAGGAAAACTATAGGCAGACAAATAGACATGTCAAATAATGTTATGTAACATACTTAATATAACTCTTATGAGTGTTCAACAGCTCATTATTTATTTAATTAAAAACATCATATTATATTAAATTACTCCAATGATATAGATATACTGTCATTAATGTTGTTGCAAGCCATAAATGTTTCCTACTTTATGTGGTGGAATAATATATTTTTCAGTTTGACACAGTTTCATTTAAAAATATCTTCCCTTTAAATTGTAAAACTTCAACATTATTACTGTGATAAGCACCCGCGAGCAAGGCGGCGAATTAGCCGGCGGCTAACCCCACTAGCCTCCGCGTTAGCTCACGGCTAACTGCCGTGGCTAATTCGTGTTTAACTCCCGCGGGTCCGCGGTTAAATCCCGGTTAGCTAGCGGTTAGCTAGCGGTTAGCTCGAGGCTAACTCCGCGGTTGAGTCCGCGGCGTTAAGGTAGCGGCTAGCTAGCTCCGTTAGCTCCGCTAGCTTGCTAACATACATGCGCTATGCTGGAAGGCTAGTCGTCGGCTAAATCACTGGGCGGCTAGTCGTTAGCGTCTGTTAGCAGTTAAGCTATTCACTGACCTAATAAGATGAAGGAAACGGGTCAGGGATGTTGTGTCAGGAGTTTCAGCAAAGCAGCCAGATATAATTTGTGTTTAAAATAAAGGAAAAGGTCAAACATGACTGAGAAATTGTCATTCAGTCAATGAGAAGAGCTATAGCTAAGAGGCCCAGCAGCTGTGTGAAAGCACCATGGCAGACAGGGGTGGTTTGGGGGGTTTTAATGTTTTGGCAGATCATGTTTTCCACTGAGAGCTCTTTTCCCGCCTCTCGTCCCCAGCAGCTGCGTGTGTGAACGTGTGTAAGCTGGTTGGGGTCTGGTTGTCATGGCTACCAGGGTCAACTGCTCCTGTTAGAATGTCAGTTGGAAGACGGGGAAAGAGAGAGAAAATGCTGAAAAATCGCCTCGAACAGGAAGGACTTGTGGCCAAACCGTATTTCCAATCATTGAACCGACTTAACTTTGGGCATCTTGAGGCTTTCCTGAACGTCTACATATGCAGTTTGTGGGTAAAATGACGAAATGTGACCTATTCAAAGCGATTCAAAGAAAGGTTACGTCTGCTTTCCTCCAGAAATTTCCCTGCCTTTTTAACATGGCAGTCTATGGAGCTGTGGGTGGGTGTTGCTGGCGCATCTTTGTGTCTGACGCCAAAACTATAAGACTTACAGCTTTAGCAGACGAATTTGAGTGAGAAGACACATTTTCCTACGTTTCTATGTATAAATTATGTCTGTCGTGTGAAATTTGTGGCCACGGGAGCAGTTTCTGTGCAGTTTTTTGACTAACTTTCTTCTCCCCTCCTCACTCTAGCTGATGATGTCATCCACTCTAGCACAAACATTCCGCGCAATACACACCCATTATAAACCCTGAAATTTGAGTAAAAACCTACACAACTCTGAGGCTTCATAGTTTAAAAACGGTAAAAGTTGTCGCTAAGTGAAGTGAATCTCTGAAGAGAAGGCAAGAGTACCTACGTTTTAAAGTTTAAATGAAGTCTCTCGGTTAAAGTATGCCAGAGCAGTTCATTGTTGAAAATGTCTGTTGAATTTTCTTTTTTTTCGGGCTTCTCCATTCATTTCAATAGGGAAATTTGTCGCAGTTTTTTCGCGACTATGTCGCGAAAAAATCTTGTTTGAAAGAACTGTATAGAAGCACACCGAGTCCGATCGAGACGCACGTTTTGATGTATTTTGTGTCTGTGTGCGACGAACGGTATTTGAGTTGAAAGGTTTCGAAAATGCGTAGGAAAAAGTTTAATAATAATAATAATAACTAGACAATTCCCCTGCGGGAAATCGCGAGAGTGATGCAGTGGCCGCAGCAGTCTGCGATACCATGCTATATTGCTGCGACAGTACGATGCTACGATGCTATGATGATGCTACTATGCCGAGATGCTACTACAATGCTATGATGCTAAGATACTAAGATGCTATGATACTAAGATGCTACAAAGCTAAGATACTATGTTGCTACGATGCTAAGATGCTACAATGCAATTATACTAAGATGCTATGATGCTTTAATGATCACCTGTTCATATAGTCATAATATAATCCTGGTGAAAATATTTGCGACTAACGTTGCAAATAATTTCATGTTTGACTACAAAAAGTAATGGTCAGGTCAAGACAGGTATGAAAGTATTCGCGACTTACGTCGCGAATGTCTTTACTAAGTAGCATGTCTTTACTACCATGAGCAGCAGCTATAACAAAAAGCACAACTCAAATAGTCATTTAAGGCCTGGTTCCTTCTGACTGGATGGGTGTGAGTTTGATGTCATGCAGGGTACAACAAACCAAACAGGATGAGGAGGATGCAGTAGGCCTGGCTGAGAGAGAGAGACACTGAGAAGGGTCGTCCTTTATGCTTCGCCTTCTACAAACTGAAGGGCAGGTACAGGCAGCAGACCCCTCCCAGCTCCACCTGAAAGCCAGCATCAAATAAGGAAGAGAGTGGGAGGGATCTCACGAGGATCCCCAGACAAAGAACGAGCAAATCGTAACAATTGATCGTTAATCATAATAATTTTAACAATAAAACTCATCACTCCTACCTGAGCAATAGTTTAACAGTTTACGGCACAGTCTTACAGTTAGAAAAACAATAATATTAAACTTAACACATCCAGGCTGTAACAAGGAATCAGCGATGAAGTGAAGACCTTCAAATTGTCCTGCGAGTCCAGCTCTTTGTCTCATGTTGGACGTCACTGCGGTCTGTCTGGATCAGCTGGAGGAAAACTATAGGCAGACAAATAGACATGTCAAATAATGTTATGTAACATACTTAATATAACTCTTATGAGTGTTCAACAGCTCATTATTTATTTAATTAAAAACATATTATATTAAATTACTCCAATTATATATATATATATATACTGTCATTAATGTTGTTGCAAGCCATAAATGTTTCCTACTTTATGTGGTGGAATAATATATTTTTCAGTTTGACACAGTTTAATTTAAAAATATCTTCCCTTTAAATTGTAAAACTTCAACATTATTACTGTGATAAGCACCCGCTAGCAAGGCGGCGAATTAGCCGGCAGCTAACCCCACTAGCCTCCGCGTTAGCTCACGGCGAACTGCCGCGGCTAATTCGTGTTTAACTCCCGCGGGTCCGCGGTTAAATCCCGGTTAGCTAGCGGTTAGTTAGCGGTTAGCTCGAGGCTAACTCCGCGGTTGAGTCCGCGGCGTTAAGCTAGCGGCTAGCTAGCTCCGTTAGCTCCGCTAGCTTGCTAACATACATGAGCTATGCTGGAAGGCTAGTCGTCGGCTAAATCACTGGGCGGCTAGTCGTTAGCGTCTGTTAGCAGTTTAGCTATTCACTGACCTAATAAGATGAAGGAAACGGGTCAGGGATGTTGTGTCAGGAGTTTCAGCAAAGCAGCCAGATATAATTTGTGTTTAAAATAAAGGAAAAGGTCATAATGTCAGGTTCTGGCCCCCTACAGTACTGCAGTAATGGTTTGGGGGGTTTTAATGTTTTGGCAGATCATGTTTTCCACTGAGAGCTCTTTTCCCGCCTCTCGTCCCCAGCAGCTGCGTGTGTGAACGTGTGTAAGCTGGTTGGGGTCTGGTTGTCACGGCTACCAGGGTCAACTGCTCCTGTTAGAATGTCAGTTGGAAGACGGGGAAAGAGAGAGAAAATGCTGAAAAATCGCCTCGAACAGGAAGGACTTGTGGCCAAACCGTATTTCCAATCATTGAACCGACTTAACTTTGGGCATCTTGAGGCTTTCCTGAACGTCTAGATGTGTAATTTGTAGGTAAAATGAAGAAATGTGACCTATTCAAAGCGATTCAAAGAAAGGTTACGTCTGCTTTCCTCCAGAAATTTCCCTGCCTTTTTAACATGGCAGTCTATGGAGCTGTGGGTGGGTGTTGCTGGCGCATCTTTGTGTCTGACGCCAAAACTATAAGACTTACAGCTTTAGCAGACGAATTTGAGTGAGAAGACACATTTTCCTACGTTTCTATGTATAAATTATGTCTGTCGTGTGAAATTTGTGGCCACGGGAGCAGTTTCTGTGCAGTTTTTTGACTAACTTTCTTCTCCCCTCCTCACTCTAGCTGATGATGTCATCCACTCTAGCACAAACATTCCGCGCAATACACACCCATTATAAACCCTGAAATTTGAGTAAAAACCTACACAACTCTGAGGCTTCATAGTTTAAAAACGGTAAAAGTTGTCGCTAAGTGAAGTGAATCTCTGAAGAGAAGGCAAGAGTACCTACGTTTTAAAGTTTAAATGAAGTCTCTCGGTTAAAGTATGCCAGAGCAGTTCATTGTTGAAAATGTCTGTTGAAATATATTTTTTTTCGGGCTTCTCCATTCATTTCAATTGGGAAATTTGTCGCAGTTTTTTCGCGACTACGTCGCGAAAAAATCTTGTTTGAAAGAACTGTATAGAAGCACACCGAGTCCGATCGAGACGCACGTTTTGATGTATTTTGTGTCTGTGTGCGACGAACGGTATTTGAGTTGAAAGGTTTCGAAAATGCGTA
Organism: Chelon labrosus; assembly: GCF_963514085.1. Taxonomy (NCBI): domain Eukaryota; kingdom Metazoa; phylum Chordata; class Actinopteri; order Mugiliformes; family Mugilidae; genus Chelon; species Chelon labrosus. The sequence continues at coordinate 37,920,530 of NC_140337.1, read as the reverse complement.
GGAAAAAGTTTAATAATAATAATAATAATAAGAAGAAAAACGTAGTGAAGAACAATAGTTTGCAGTGCTTCGCACTGCAAACTATTGACCCCCATAGCTTTGCTATGAGGGGGGTCAATAGTTTGCATTGCGTAGCACTGCATCACTAATAATAATAATAAGAAGAAAAACGTAGTGAAGAACAATAGTTTGCAGTGCTTCGCACTGCAAACTATTGACTCCCATAGCTTTGCTATGAGGGTCAATAGTTTGCATTGCGTAGCACTGCATCACTAATAATAATAATAATAATAAGAAGAAAAACGTAGTGAAGAACAATAGTTTGCAGTGCTTCGCACTGCAAACTATTGACCCCCATAGCTTTGCGGGAAATCGCGAGAGTGATGCAGTGGCCGCAGCAGTCTGCGATACCACGCTATATTGCTGTGACAGTACGATGCTACGATGCTACGATGCTACGATGATGCTACTATGCCAAGATGCTACTACAATGCTATGATGCTAAGATACTAAGATGCTATGATACTAAGATGCTATGATACGAAGATACTACAATGCTAAGATGCTTTAATGATGCTACAATGCTATGATGCTAAGATGCTTTAATGATGCTACCATGCTATGATGCTTTAATGATCACCTGTTCATATAGTCATAATATAATCCTGGTGAAATCCGCGTTAGCTCACGGCGAACTGCCGCGGCATTATATATATATACTGTCATTAATGTTGTTGCAAGCCATAAATGTTTCCTACTTTATGTGGTGGAATAATATATTTTTCAGTTTGACACAGTTTAATTTAAAAATATCTTCCCTTTAAATTGTAAAACTTCAACATTATTACTGTGATAAGCACCCGCTAGCAAGGCGGCGAATTAGCCGGCGGCTAACCCCACTAGCCTCCGCGTTAGCTCACGGCGAACTGCCGCGGCTAATTCGTGTTTAACTCCCGCGGGTCCGCGGTTAAATCCCGGTTAGCTAGCGGTTAGTTAGCGGTTAGCTCGAGGCTAACTCCGCGGTTGAGTCCGCGGCGTTAAGGTAGCGTCTAGCTAGCTCCGTTAGCTCCGCTAGCTTGCTAACATACATGCGCTATGCTGGAAGGCTAGTCGTCGGCTAAATCACTGGGCGGCTAGTCGTTAGCGTCTGTTAGCAGTTAAGCTATTCACTGACCTAATAAGATGAAGGAAACGGGTCAGGGATGTTGTGTCAGGAGTTTCAGCAAAGCAGCCAGATATAATTTGTGTTTAAAATAAAGGAAAAGGTCAAACATGACTGAGAAATTGTCATTCAGTCAATGAGAAGAGCTATAGCTAAGAGGCCCAGCAGCTGTGTGAAAGCACCAAGGGAGACAGCGATGGTTTGGGGGGTTTTAATGTTTTGGCAGATCATGTTTTCCACTGAGAGCTCTTTTCCCGCCTCTCGTCCCCAGCAGCTGCGTGTGTGAACGTGTGTAAGCTGGTTGGGGTCTGGTTGTCATGGCTACCAGGGTCAACTGCTCCTGTTCGAATGTCAGTTGGAAGACGGGGAGAGAGAGAGAAAATGCTGAAAAATCGCCTCGAACAGGAAGGACTTGTGGCCAAACCGTATTTCCAATCATTGAACCGACTTAACTTTGGGCATCTTGAGGCTTTCCTGAACGTCTACATATGCAGTTTGTGGGTAAAATGAAGAAATGTGACCTATTAAAGCGATTCAAAGAAAGGTTACGTCTGCTTTCCTCCAGAAATTTCCCTGCCTTTTTAACATGGCAGTCTATGGAGCTGTGGGTGGGTGTTGCTGGCGCATCTTTGTGTCTGACGCCAAAACTATAAGACTTACAGCTTTAGCAGACGAATTTGAGTGAGAAGACACATTTTCCTACGTTTCTATGTATAAATTATGTCTGTCGTGTGAAATTTGTGGCCACGGGAGCAGTTTCTGTGCAGTTTTTTGACTAACTTTCTTCTCCCCTCCTCACTCTAGCTGATGATGTCATCCACTCTAGCACAAACATTCCGCGCAATACACACCCATTATAAACCCTGAAATTTGAGTAAAAACCTACACAACTCTGAGGCTTCATAGTTTAAAAACGGTAAAAGTTGTCAACAAGTGAAGTGAATCTCTGAAGAGAAGGCAAGAGTACCTACGTTTTAAAGTTTAAATGAAGTCTCTCGGTTAAAGTATGCCAGAGCAGTTCATTGTTGAAAATGTCTGTTGAAATATTTTTTTTTTCGGGCTTCTCCATTCATTTCAATTGGGAAATTTGTCGCAGTTTTTTCACTAATAAGAAGAAAAAACGTAGTGAAGAACTCCCATAGCTTTGCTATGAGGGTCAATAGTTTGCATTGCGTAGCACTGCATCACTAATAAGAAGAAAAACGTAGTGAAGAACAATAGTTTGCAGTGCTTCGCACTGCAAACTATTGACCCCCATAGCTTTGCTATGAGGGGGTCAATAGTTTGCATTGCGTAGCACTGCATCACTAATAAGCACTGTAGTAATTGGAGATTATTGCAATGAATAACACAGTAGTATCCAGTCCTGTGCCAGCAGTGTTTGGAATAACGCCGTTTAAAATAACGGCGTTAGGTAACGCCGTTCTTTTTTCAGTAACGGGGTAATCTAACTAATTACTTTTCCCGTCGTTACAACGCCGTTAACGTAACTGGACGTTAAATGCGGTGCGTTACTATGCATTGATTGAATAAACGGTGTAATCCGAACGCACCCCTGGCTCACCGCTAGTGAGGAGGTGGGTTAATAACGAGGTAAGCGATTATGATTGGCTAAGGCAGAGTCATGTTTCATGGTAGCCAATCAGAGCCACTGTTTTTACACACATGCCAGCACACGCGCCACACACACACACACACACACACACACACAACAGCTAAACAGATATTCGATGAAGCAGAGACGGCGAGTCAGGAGCAATCCGATGAAAAGTTGGCATTTTCAAGGTGGAGATATAAGAACTACTTCAAATTCATTGTGGTCAAAGGGAGGAACGTGCATGTAATGTGTACATTATGTCCAGGAGCGAAGACTTTGTCGACATCCGTTGTAAGCAACTCTAATTTAATGAAGCATCTCACAACGACACACGCATCTACAAAACACCGATACCTCCACCACAGATGATAGCTCGCCGTCTAAACCCTATCGAAATATAAATATTATAAAATATATATATAAATATATAAATATCGAAAGTTATGTACAAACACCTGTCGTTCTACTCATTTCAACTGCCTTGTGAAAACTGCTCAAAAAAATCCAAATTATTTGACATATAGCAACTTTTTTTTTTTAACAGTAACGCAAATAGTTACTTTCCCTGGTAACGAGTTACTTTTATTATAGAGTAATTCAGTTACTAACTCAGTTACTTTTTGGAACAAGTAGTGAGTAACTATAACTAATTACTTTTTTAAAGTAACGTTCCCAACACTGTGTGCCAGTGAGGTAGCGTGCAAGTGGAGTTAAAGTGACGAGTGGAGTTAACCCATTCAGACCTGATCACTCATCTGTGTGTGTTTACCTTTAAGACCGGATCACGCATCTATGCGTAGTTACCATTAAGGCCGGCAAACGCGTTGACATATTTTGACATACTGTTCTGAAAAACCTCAGGTTTTGAGAGGGGGTTTACAGAAGAGTATTTAGGCATAAAAAGGCCTTTCTTAGCAGGCGTTTTAGGCCTAAATGGGTTAAAGTGACGGCAGATGTGTCTATGGGGGGGGGGGGGGGGGTGGCTACGGAAACTTCAGATGCTGAACTGGCAGTGTTGAGGGCATTTTCAGAACAAGATGGAATGGAATCTTATTTTGAAAGGGCAGAGAAAAAAACTGAACTTCCCGGTGTAAGGCAAGCATCTATTATACCTGTGGAACCTGTAAGGAGGGAAATTTCAAATGCACAACCTAATGGCACTGTAACGAAGCACAGTTCGTTACCTGTATATTGCACATGGGTAATTGTATGTATTTGCACAACAACAACGTGAGCGATTGAAATAACTGCACATTGCACGTTAGTCACAATAGCACTTTATTTGCTAGATTTGCACAGTACATTTTGCACATTGCTTATTTGCACATTTTTGGTACGGATGTTTAAATGTCTTTATTGAATGTTGAAAGAGCTTTTAAGTAACCTCGTGACCACGGGTGATTGCATGCCGTCGGGCAGGTGCGGGAGTGCACACTCGGCTCCGCCTGCAAAGAGAGGGAAGTTAAGCTCCGACAAAATGGTGCGTGTAATTGGAAAGAATAAGCGTGCAGATGTAATTTTAAAGATGTGTGGTGCAATATTGTTAAGTGCTAAAAGTGCAATTGGGTGCAATAAGTAAAATAAGCAAGTTGTTTTGTGTAAACACTTACCTGTCCAGTCCGTGTCTTCTCCAGGGTGCGCGGCCAAAAGATTCCCCCGGGGGCACGGGCACCGTCATATACGTTCCGGGAGAGACCAAGAGGCAGGACAGGAAGTGGGGGGGTTTCTAAATTGGTGTTTATTTCTATATTTTGTATTTATATTTATATATGTGTATTTTGGGTTAGAATAGCAGCAAATATTGTTTATTGTAAATATTATGTCGTAATAGCGGAGGAGATTTTGTCATTGGTAAAACAGCCAACTGATAATATTTTTAACTTACCTCTGAATGGATTAGCCCGGTAATTAGATCAGTGACACAGTACTAAAGGCGCCAGTTACTATCTGTCTGTGTTGCAGGTCTCATCTTACTGGACGTGTTCCATGTTTTGTTTGTTGCTGCTATGTTGCTTTGGGTGTTAAAATAAATGTAAAGGAAACTGAGAAACCAGAGTCTGCTACTTTTCTCAGCATCATCCAGCCGCTCAGGGGTCATCTATTTCACAAGTGGTGTCAAGAAGTTGGGGCCCACACTGGACAATCATGATGACCAGAAAAGCAAAGCAAGATGCACCGGAAGAACCAGATGAAGATGCTTGTGCATCAGCTGGCCCTGAAGCAACAGCAGAAGAGAAGCTGGAGGAGCTAGCTGGTCTGCTGAAAGATCTTGTTCGGTCGCAGGCAGTAAAAGAGCAACAGATGGAGAAAGAGTCTGCTCGACAAGAACAAAGATGGAAAAGTATGCAACATCAATTTTCACAAATACAGCAACAAGTGAACCTGATGAAAGAAGAAAACCAGGATGAGCATGAAACTCAAGCGGATGATGATGATGATGATGATGACGATCTAGGTGAGAGAACCTGCCAAAATTTCGGGCCAGGGAGAGCATCCCTTGCCCACAGGGAGCCCAAACTGCTTCCGTTGTCCGCAGAGGATGACATTGAACATTTTCTGACCACATTCGAGAGAATGGCCCATGTTTGTCGCTGGTACAAAGATGGATGGGCTGTGCGTCTTGTTCCCCTACTCACTGGCAAAGCTCGTAGTGCCTATGTTCTGATGGACATTAAAGACTCAGAAAACTACGATAAAGTGAAGGCTGCAATTCTGGAAAAATATGAGATCACTCCAGAAACCTACCGAAGACGATTCCGGTCCCTGAGGATTGAGCCAGATGAGACTCCTCGAGAGCTGTATGTTCGGCTGAAGGATATGTTCTCGAAATGGGTCAAGCCAGAAAAATCAACTGTGAAGGAAATATTGGAAACTATTATCCTGGAACAGTTTCTGAGAATGGTCCATCCAGAACTGCAGATCTGGATCAAAGAGCATGACGCCAAGACAGCAGAGGATGCAGCTCGCCTGGCAGAGGTCTTCATGTCGGCCAGAAAAGGGAGCCGGAATGCCACCTTCAGCTGGGAGAACCACCAGACCACAAGTAAGTCCTATGGGGGTGAACAGGGGTCTGGTCAGCCACAAAGCAGGGGTTTCTCTAGCGGTAGGCAGTTTAATCCCCAAGCCTCCAGCCATATAAAAAAGCCTCCCCCTAGATCTGTCAAACAGGAAGTCAGGTGCTACCACTGTAATGGTTTAGGCCACATCAAGCAATTTTGCCCAGCCATTAGTCATACTAAGCCAGCTCTCCTGTGTTCAGTCCCAAGACCAACTAGACTAGACACTGTGAGTAAGGCAGGCAGAACAGCGCCAGTATTGATTAATGGGCAGCGGGAAATAGCTTTACTCGATACAGCATGCTACCAGACAGTGGTTTTGTCAAGTTTGGTTCCAAGAGAGAAGTGGAGTGACGACAGGACAAAGATAGGCTGCATTCATGGAGATGAACATGTTTACCCTACAGCTGAGGTCTATCTAACAGCAGGAGGCCAGACTTTCCTTATGTCTGTAGCTTTAGCCCCAACACTGCCATTTCCAGTTGTGTTAGGTAACGACGTTCCCACTCTGTATGACCTGATTCAACAGGCAGATCGTGAGGCTGACGATGAAGATCAGAGTTCACAGGCAGAGTGTGAGTCTGACAGTTGTGGAGCTGAGGCTGAGAGTGCAGGAACAGATCTCAAGCAGCTACCAACTGAGATTTTGTCGAAACCAGTCACATTACCAGTCAAACCCTGTAGTGTCACCACAAGAGCTCAGAGTGCAAAGGAGGTCCTAAGGGAGATGCCTTTCTTTGGGGAAGACTGGGAGGCAGCCCTGGTAAAACCATCGAAGACAAGAGCACAAAGGAGGAGAGAAAAGTTGCTAGGTGCCCCTAGAAACGCGATAGAAGGCCCAGCCAAACCCTCTGGTATGCTTGAATTTGACTTTCCCCCAAGTCTAGGGATGTTGCAAAAACAAGACTCAACATTGAAACAGTGGTTCGAAAAGGTGACTGAGGTTGAGGGGGTAAAACAGGGTAATGTAAACTGTCTAGATGATACCACTTACCTGATAAAAGAGGGACTGCTGTATCAGCGAAAGGGAAAGACTGAGGCTTTAGCACTTCCAGAACAGTTCAGACATAAAGTCATGGAGCTTGGTCATTCCATCCCATGGGCCGGTCACATGGCTTTCCAAAAGACTTTGCATAGGGTTGGAAGTCGATTTGTTTGGCCAGGGATGTATACCCAAGTCTCTCAGTTCTGCAGTTCTTGTGAAACATGCCAGCTCACCTCAGCTAAAGGAGTAGCACGCGCCCAGCTGCAGTCTCTGCCAATCATAGACACCCCTTTTGAGAGAATAGGTATGGACATCGTGGGACCCTTAGAGAGAAGCTCCTCAGGTCACCGCTATATACTTGTGATTTGTGACTATGCAACCCGTTACCCTGAAGCTTTCCCTCTCAAGACCATCAAGGCCAGACAGGTAGCAAACTGCCTCTTACAGCTATTTTCCAGGGTAGGCATACCTAAAGAGGTCCTGACAGACTGTGGGACAAATTTTTTGTCCAGACTATTGCGGCAGGTTTATCAAGTGTTGGGAGTAAAGGGCATTAAGACCACCCCTTACCACCCCCAGACGGACGGTCTGGTGGAACGCTACAACCAGACACTAAAAAGCATGCTGCGCAAGTTTGTCTCGCATACAGGTGCTGATTCGGACCAGTGGCTGCCGTACCTGTTGTTTGCCTACCGGGAAGTTCCACAAGCATCAACAGGTTTTTCACCATTCGAACTGTTGTATGGTCGCCAAGTGAGGGGGCCATTGGACCTGCTAAAGGACTACTGGGAAAACCCACAGCCAGAAGGAGACAATGTAGTGGCATATGTTGTCAAAATGAGGGACAAACTGGAGAAGATGACAGCACTGGTACAAGAGAACATGAAATCTGCTCAGCAAAGCCAGAAATCCTGGTACGATCGAAAGGCCAGAGAGAGGGTCTTCAATCCAGGGCAAAAGGTGTTGTTACTGTTGCCAACCAGTGACAGCAAGTTGCTAACAAAGTGGCATGGACCGTATGAAGTCACCAAACGAGTGGGTAAGGTCACTTATGAACTGTACATGCCAGAGAGGCTGAAAAAGTACCAGACATTTCATATCAATCTGCTCAAAGAGTTCCAGGTTCGGCCGGAGCCGGTGGTCCAGCAGTTGTTTGTGCGTGCTGTTCAGGATGAGGATACACATGAGAAATTCTTTCCCACCAACATCACTACAGCAGAACCCTGGGAAGTTGATGTGTCTCATCTGTCTCCCACTCAGCAGGCTGAGGTCAAGCCCCTACTGGACCCTGAGCTGTTCAAAGAGACACCAGGTTTCACCTCCTTGGTCCAACACAAGATTCGGCTGACGGAGAATGCTCCAGTCCGACAGAAGAGCTACAGGATCCCCGAGAGATTGATTGCTGTTCTGCAGAAGGAGATCAAGCTGATGTTGGAGCTGGGGATAATCGAGGTCTCCTGCAGTGAGTGGTGTAGCCCTATTGTGCTGGTGCCAAAGAAAGACGGGTCTCTCAGATTCTGCATCGATTTCAGATACCTGAATGCAGTGTCCAGCTTTGACCCCTACCCCATGCCCCGAATCGATGATCTGGTGGAGAGAGTGGGCAGAGCTCAGTACATCACCACGCTGGACCTGAGCAAGGGCTACTGGCAGTTAGCCTTGGCACCAGAGGCTAGGGAACTGACCGCTTTCCGGACTCCTTTTGGAATGTATCAGTTCAAGGTCATGCCATTTGGGCTCCAGGGAGCACCAGCCACATTCCAAAGACTGATGGACCATGTGCTGAGGGATGTTGGTGACTTCTCTGCAGCATATTTGGACGACGTGGTCATTTTCAGCCAGTCTTGGGAGGAGCACAGGTACCACCTACAGCAGGTCCTCCAGCGAATCCAAGCAGCTGGCCTGACCATCAATCCTCACAAGTGTGCTGTGGCCCAAAGGGAAGTGGCGTACCTGGGATACATCATTGGTTTTGGGAAGATCAAGCCACAACTGGGAAAAGTGGAGGCCATTCATTCTTTCCCAGTCCCCACCACTAAGAGGAAGGTAAAAAGTTTCCTGGGCCTGGTGGGTTGGTACAGGAAGTTTGTGCCTCGCTTTGCAGACAGGTCAGTTGTGCTGAATGACCTGACCAAAGCCTCAGCACCCAACAAAGTGCGATGGACGGAGGAGTGTGACAGAGCATTCCAAGACCTCAAAGACGCCATCTGCACTCACTCAGTTCTTCACAGTCCAGATTTCAACAAGCCTTTCACCCTACAGACAGATGCTTCTGGAGTTGGCCTGGGAGCGGTGTTGCTGCAGGAGGTGGAGGGAGAGAGGAGGCCTGTTGTGTTCCTGAGTCGGAAACTGTTGGACAGGGAGACGAGGTACTCAACGGTGGAAAAGGAGTGCTTGGCAATGAAATGGGCGATCGACACCCTCAGATATTATCTGCTGGGACGACATTTTTTCCTGGAGACAGACCACCGAGCGCTACAGTGGCTTCATCGCATGAGGGATGCCAACATGCGCATTGCTGGATGGTACCTGGCCCTGCAGCCATACGACTTCACCGTCCAGTACAGGTCAGGGAAGTCCAATGTGGTGGCTGACTGTCTGTCCAGGATGTCTGAGGACTAAAGGACTATTCTCCTTCAGGAGAGGGGGGAGGAAATGTAACGAAGCACAGTTCGTTACCTGTATATTGCACATGGGTAATTGTATGTATTTGCACAACAACAACGTGAGCGATTGAAATAACTGCACATTGCACGTTAGTCACAATAGCACTTTATTTGCTAGATTTGCACAGTACATTTTGCACATTTTTGGTACGGATGTTTAAATGTCTTTATTGAATGTTGAAAGAGCTTTTAAGTAACCTCGTGACCACGGGTGATTGCATGCCGTCGGGCAGGTGCGGGAGTGCACACTCGGCTCCGCCTGCAAAGAGAGGGAAGTTAAGCTCCGACAAAATGGTGCGTGTAATTGGAAAGAATAAGCGTGCAGATGTAATTTTAAAGATGTGTGGTGCAATATTGTTAAGTGCTAAAAGTGCAATTGGGTGCAATAAGTAAAATAAGCAAGTTGTTTTGTGTAAACACTTACCTGTCCAGTCCGTGTCTTCTCCAGGGTGCGCGGCCAAAAGATTCACCCGGGGGCACGGGCACCGTCATATACGTTCCGGGAGAGACCAAGAGGCAGGACAGGAAGTGGGGGGGTTTCTAAATTGGTGTTTATTTCTATATTTTGTATTTATATTTATATATGTGTATTTTGGGTTAGAATAGCAGCAAATATTGTTTATTGTAAATATTATGTCGTAATAGCGGAGGAGATTTTGTCATTGGTAAAACAGCCAACTGATAATATTTTTAACTTACCTCTGAATGGATTAGCCCGGTAATTAGATCAGTGACACAGTACTAAAGGCGCCAGTTACTATCTGTCTGTGTTGCAGGTCTCATCTTACTGGACGTGTTCCATGTTTTGTTTGTTGCTGCTATGTTGCTTTGGGTGTTAAAATAAATGTAAAGGAAACTGAGAAACCAGAGTCTGCTACTTTTCTCGGCATCATCCAGCCGCTCAGGGGTCATCTATTTCACAGGCACCAACACACCAGCACAACGTGAAGCTGTTGTACATGCAATTAATGATAATTTGACTTTTCGGATTCTGCAAAAACAAAATGAAATATCTGAACTGTTAAAACAACAACAACAACGAGCAAGTCGACTTCCACCGAGAGAAATACCAGTTTTTGATGGTAATCCTTTGAAATTCAGTCTTTTAATGCATGCATTCAAACTCTGTGTGGAGGATAAAAGTGCATCTAAAGGGGATTGCATATGTTATCTGGAAAGATACACCAGGGGTCGTCCAAGAGATCTTGTGCAAAATTGCCTACATATGACTGCAGAAAGAGGATTTGAAACAGCTAAAGCTCTTCTAAAGGAACACTTTGGAGATGAAGCAAAGATCACTGCAGCCTATATGGACAAGGTACACAACTGGCCTGTTGTCAAAGTGGAAAATGTTCCTTTACTTCAGGATTATGCCTTGTTCCTCCGTGGATGCAACAACGCCATGGCTGATCTGCAGGACATGAGAGAACTGGACATGTCTGCCAATCTCAAACTTATTTTGTCAAAACTTCCATATAAATTAAGAGAACGATTTAGACCCATTGCATATGACATCCGTGAGAATCAAAAACACAGACCATGTTTCAATGATGTTGTTCACTTTTTGGAACACCTGGTCAAACTCTTGTCTGATCCAGTTTTTGGAGATATTCAAACATCAGAAAGAGGGATTTATGTCAAAAGGGACTTGTCTGCAGTGAAACCCAAAGTAAGGACAGAGAACTTTGCCACAAATGTCTGTGCTGTTAACAAACAACAACGTAAAGAAACTAAGGAAATCAATAAAAGTAACATCAGTTGTTTATTCTGTTCACTATGTCACTCTGTGAATGACTGTCCAAAGTTCACAAAAATCAAACGTTGTGAAAAAATCAACTTCTTAAAGGAAAAGAGACAAAAGCTAAAAAGTTTCACCATGCCAGCATGGGTGAAGGCAACCGGGTCGGCCGACCCTGACGATGAGGTGTCCCTTATTTATTTATTTTTTTTAGGGAGTTGGCAACCCTACTTGTGTTGAATACTTTTACATATATTCGTATATATGTATAGTATAGTTATATAGTTAATGTGGGCGTGTACATGTGTGTATATTCCATAATGAAACACACCAAAATTTTAGGCACCTCCTCTTAAGTGTTGAGCATCTCATAGCACCTGCAACAGAAAATCTCTGGAGCAGCCACTGCTGTTGACATTTTCAAATTCATGTGATGGTTCTTTTATATCAATATGTGTTCAGTCCATAGCTCTGATTATTCAGAAAACCGCCTCTCGCTGCAGATTGGTCTTTAATGTTGACCTGTTCAGATGCATTGTGGGTATTTGATATACCTGGCTGACATGAGGATAACTCCGTCCCACACAGCTGGCATGGCTCTGCTCAGGGTCGACTGGCACAGTCCCGATCTGTCGGAGTAATAGTTTTCACATTGATGACAGTTTCCCAGCATCACATAGTTCTATTTATCTGCTTTCATTCATTTACCATGCTAGTCATTTTTGCCCTTCATCCATCTGGTATTAACGACGGTAAAATGTCTCAGCTTTCATCAATTTCTGTGATTGCTAACCTGCTTAGAAGAAGCAGTGTTGGTTGGTGTTCAAATCTTCCACAAATCCAACAGCAATGGAGAAGAAAAAAAAGTAGGAAACCCAACTGGACAGAGGAACAGTGTTTGCTTCTGGATCAACTGGTCAATGAGAATAAAAGTGTTTAAGACGTAGATTTGGACCCAACGTCACACTACAAGCCAAGAAGCAGGCATTGGAATATATAGCGCAACAAATTAATGACTCCTTTCTGCTGGTTCTGCGCACAGGTGAGGAGTGTGAGAAGAGGTGGTATGTGTTGCAGTCAAAAGCAAGAGAGGAGATTGCAGCACACAAACATGAATCTTCACGCACAGGTGAGTGATCTACCACTGACTTACAACTGCTGGCAAAGTTAATTTAAATACATCATTAATGTGCACATATTGGTTATTGGACTGTTTTTTAGGGGGTAGACCACCTGCTAAGCAGCTGTCCCAGGTTGCAGAAACAGTGTTTAATATCCTGGGACAGTCAGAAGTTAGTATCAGCGGGCTGAGGGAAGGCATTGACTCTTCAAAGATGCAGCTCAATGAAATGCAACAAAGGTGAAATGAGTTTTCATATATCAATAGGCAGGTAAACAAAATATCAAGAACAATATTTATTCATTACATAAGTCATTTCTAACATCTCTTGTACATGCTCATTCTCTGAAATCAATGAAACAAAACGAACACCATTAAATAAACTAAATGTATTCCCCTGTATGCCACCTCCTCCTCCTGCTGCTGCTGCTGCTGCTGCTCCAACACCATCCCTGCAGGACAGAAAACTGGAGATGACAATAGATGTCGTCAGACAGCAGAAAAGAGTTCTTTGTCTACAGAAGGAGTACTACAGACTAAAAATTGATCTCCTAAAAAATAAATCCCATGACAAATAGATATTAAATATTCATGTGTCTTTGTGTGTAATATGTGTCATGTATTTAACTATTGTAGGCTCTGTGTGGTAAATATTGGTTCACTGGAGTCCCAAGTCCTTAAATTACATATACTATAACTTGCCTGAAATGTAAATTTGTAAACTGCGCTCTGTAAGACAGTCTACTCTGGGCCAAGTTCCCCCGTGGAGTGTGGATATTTTCTTCATCATCATCGTCGTCGCTCTCTTCATCACTCTCCAGAGGTTCTGCAATTTGTCTAGCCTTGCAAATGTTGTGTAGTATTGCACAGGCTATGATGAGTTTGCAGACTTTATCAGGGCTCAGCCGCACCTCTCCGTGGAGAACATGAAAGCACCTCTTCAGTTGGTCATCTTCTGATGGTGCAGTTATACAGACGTGTGTCCCATCAGTTACACCCACAACACCAGGGAATCCTGCAATATCCATGAATGCTCTTTTATGAGCCTGTAAAGTGTGGATATCCAGAGTAAACCAAACAAACTCTATCACAACATGAGGCTGTGATGGTGCTGTCAGTGTTTGATTGATGACCTTGCTGATGGAGGGTTGTGACAGACCAGGCAGGTTTTTGCTGTGGGCAATGTGGGCGACCGCCCAGGGCGCAATCTATGTGAGGGCGCACGAGCGCCCTCAAAAAACAAAAAACAAAAACTCAAAACAAAACTCTCCAGTTTTCTAGACTACCACTCATTGCCATGTCAGGTTAGTGGAGTTGTCTCATTGTCACGTCAACTTGCTGCTGAGAGTCATACAGGTTGTGTGTGTGTCAGAAGAGTCAAGGAGGAGGGGGGCGAGGGATAGACTGATCCCAGGACACACAACACAAACTGCTTCAAATAAACTGTATTTCATTCCTAAAATTAACATAGACCCATAGACCCTATGGGGCCATTATTGTAGCAAAAGTATTTGCAAATGTGTAAAAAAACCCGTGTGTGTAACCAGATTTGCAAATGTATATAAAAAATCCGCAAATGCGTACATTGATCTGTAAATATGTGATCTGGCCTCTCCATTGGATGTGTTCTTACACGTGACTTTTGCTACACTTCTGCCGCGGCAGATCTGCAAATGCGTGTTGAGATCTGTCTGTGTGCCTCCGTAGCTATACAGCTACATACCACCAGAGGGCGCTAGGCTAGCACCCAATGATATTAGCTACCAGCTACCTGGGCTGGCTGGTACCACAGACTGTATGGCTGGGACGAACAGTGGTCCCGATCCCGATGCAGTGGAGGCTGGATGGCGTGCTGTAACTACATAACAGGGCTCTCTCGCATTAAAATAAGTTCATCCTCCTGGGCTTCCACTTCCAGCTCTTCTTTGATGTGTGCACGCATTTACGACGCTACTATTTCACCTGGCAACTAGAAATACTATTTTGTCCCACCGATTTGCTGATAGAGCCCTGCGATAGACTGGCGACCTGTCCAGGGTGTACCCCTGCCTCTCGCCCGATGACAGCTGGGATAGGGTCCAGCAGACCCCCGTGACCCTTAACAGGACTAACGGGTATAGATTTGCTGATAGGTCGCTGATTCAAGCAGAGGAGTCTGCTTTCGCCTCATCCATTCGTAGATTACTCATTTTAAACAGTCTATGTTAATAATGTGCGGTGAATTTTATCACTTCTCAGCGTGAGAAGTGTGGCGCGTGAACTTATTGAATGTGTGTGTCTCATTCGAGAGCCCTGTTATGTAGTTACAGCACGCCATCCAGCCTCCATTGCATCGGGATCGGGACCACTGTTCGTCCCAGCCATACAGTCTGTGGTACCAGCCAGCCCAGGTAGCCGGTAGCTAATATCATTGGGTGCTAGCCTAGCGCCCTCTGGTGGTATGTAGCTGTATAGCTATGGAGGCACACAGACAAACCTCCACACGCATTTGCGGATCTGCCGCGGCAGAAGTATAGCAAAAGTCACGTGTAAGAACACATCCAATGGAGAGGCCAGATCACATATTTACAGATCTGTCTACGCATACAGATCAATGTACGCATTTGCGGATTTTTTATATACATTTGCAAATCTGGTTAGACACACGGATTTGTTTTTACACATTTGAAAATACTTTTGCTACAATAATGGCCCCATATATACCTATATGGAATTAATTGGGTTATGTGAAGATGGGTTATGGTCATTTTAATTGGGTGACTGATGCATGTGTGATCTAAATCTGATCTAACTTACATATTGTATCTTAATTGTAAATTCAGGGCCACCTCTGAAATATTTTGGAGCTAGAGCAGCCACTGGCCAAAATGAGGAGTCAGATACTTCCACAGCAGTCACAGACATGATGAGGAGTCTGATGAGGAGCCATCTACCTCTGCAGCCACACAGGCCTTTTCTGGGATGGTCCTGGAGCCTGTTCTTGTTACCTTTTTGTATTTAAGATTATATATAATAAAATAATACAAAAAATATAATATATTGTTGTGTTGGTGGCGGGGTTTGGGGGTAAGTACCAAACAAGATTAGGAAACTCCTGAATTTTGATCATATGTTCTGACTGATCACAAAAACTAATTAATAAAACGCTATGTGGCATATTGCTGACTGTCTTTCCTGGTATTGTTCTCCTGCAGAGTTAATCTGGTTGGATGAATGACGTTATTCATTGTCAGGACTTCTCGGTGCATTTAAAGGAGGCTGTGTGTCGCTGAGTTGCAGCATGTGCAAGGTACATTACTTGCTTTATGTGACATTTAAAGGACATATCCTCCTCAAATATAGCACCAAGGTTTTTCACAGTAGTACTGGAGGCCAAGGTAATGCCATCCAAAGACACCATGTGATTAGATAATGTCCACTGTCTGAAGCCATGAGGAGATCATTGGTAACTTTAACCAGAGCTGTTTCTGTACTGTGATGAACTCTAAAACCTGACTGAAACTCTTCAAACAGACCATTCTTGTTTAAGTGGTCACACAACTGATTAGCAACAATTTTAACTGGAATTTTGGAAATAAAAGGAAGGTTGGAGATTGGTCTATAGTTGGCTAAAACATCTGGATCTAGAGTGGCTTTCTTGAGTAAGGGCTTAATTACAGCAATCTTAAAAGACTGAGGCACATATCCTGTTAATAAAGATAAATTTATCTGGTTCAATATGGAGGTGTTAATTAATGGAAAAACTTCTTTGAGCAATTTAGTTGGGATTGGATCTAGAAGACAGGTTGATGGTTTAGATGCTGTAATTGTTGAAGAGAGCTCAAGAAGATCTACTGGGGAGAAGGATTCCAGATGTTGATAAGGTCTTCCAGAAGTTTCTAATGTCACTGTACTTCCATCTTTGACAGCTGTTGGAAGGATGCCTTGAATGTTTTCTCTAATGCCCACAATTTTATTAGTAAAGAAGCTCATGAAGTCATTACTACTGAGTGCTAAAGGAATAGATGGCTCAACAGAGCTGTGGCTCTTTGTCAGCCTGGCTACAGTGCTGAAAAGAAATCTGGGGTTGTTCTTGTTTTCTTCTATTAATGATGAATAATATGCTGTTCTAATACTACTGAGAGCTTTTTTATAAGTTGTTAAACTATCTTTCCAGGCTATGCGAGCTTCTTCAGAATTAGTGGAATGCCAAATTCTTTCTAGCTTTCGGACTGCCTGTTTTAAACAGCGCAACTGTGAATTATACCATGGAGCTAGCCTCCTCCGATTCATGACCTTCTTTTTCAGAGAAGCAACTAAGTTTAGAGTTGAACTAAGCGATGCTGCAGTGCCATCGACAAAATAATCTATTAGTGCAGGGGTTAAATTGTGGTTGCTGTCGTCCACAACATTGGTACATGGCACTGGGGTAAATAAAGAAGGAATTAATTCTTTATATCTAGTTACAGCATTGTCAGACAAACATCTACTGTAATGAAATGTCTTTTCAGCTCCTGTGTAATCCATTATTGTAAATTCAAAAGTTATGAGGAAATGATCAGACAAAAGAGGGTTATGAGTAAATACTGTTAAACCTTCAGTTTCTATGCCATATGTTAGGACAAGATCTAAGGTGTGATTAAAACTGTGAGTTGATCTATTTACATTCTGAGAAAAGCCAATTGAATCTAATAATGATGAAAATGAGGAGCTAAGGCTGTCACTGACAACATCAACATGGATGTTAAAGTCACCTACTATAATGACTTGATTTGTTCTAAGAACTAAATCACATAAAAACTCAGAGAATTCAGCTAAAAACTCAGAATAAGGAGCAGGTGGGCGATACAACACAACAAAAAGAATTGTTTTTTGTGTTTTCCGGTCTGGATGGGGAAGACTAAGAGTAAGACTTTCAAATGAATTAAAGCTCTCCCTAGGTCTAGGATTAATAGATAAATCAGAGTGGAAGATTGCTGCCACTCCTCCTCCTCTACCTGTGCTTCTAGGAATATGATAATTACTATGACTGGGTGGAGTAGACTCATTTAAACTAACATATTCATCATCCTGTAGCCATGTTTCAGTCAAACTAAAAAGATCAATCTGATGATCAGTTATCAGATCATTCACTAAAAGAGATTTAGATGAGAGAGATCTGACATTTAAAAGACCACATTTAATTTTCCTATTCTTCTGTTCTACCAATGAACTTGTACTGATTTGAATAAGGTTCCTATGAGAAACTCCTCTGTTGTTATTTTTTGGTTTAAATAATCTGGGAGCAGACAGAACATCTATAGAGTTTAGAGAGTTTAGGGTGTGAGACAGTCCTAGAGAAGCGGCAGAGAAGTGTGTAAGACTACAACTCCGCCTCCTGGTCTGAACTCTGGGTTGTCATGGTTTCGGGGGGTTAATAAAATCGGCCATATTCCTAGAGATGAGAGCAGCACCCGCTAAAGTTGGGTGGATGCCATCTCGCCTAATCAGACCAGGCTTTCCCCAGAAAGTGTGCCAATTGTCAATGAAGGCCACGTTGTTTGCTGGACACCACCTAGATAACCAGCGATGGAATGACGACGTGAGACTAAACATGTCATCATTGGTCAGGTTGGGCAGGGGACCAGAGAAAACTACGGAGTCCGACATAGTTTTAGCAAAGTTTTGTGACCTCCGATTGACGTAACCGGGTGTCGTTACTGCCGACGTGAATAACAATTTTACTGTATTTAACCTTAGCCTTAGCCAGCATTTTGAGGTAAGATTTAGTGTCGCCCGCTCTGGCCCCTGGAATGCATTTAACTATGGTCGCTGGTTTCTCTATCTTCACGTTCCGCAAAATAGAGTCGCCAGTCACCAGAGTTGGTTTCTCAGCGGGTGTGTCGCTGAGTGGGGAAAATCGGTTGGAGACGTGAAGGGGTTGGTGGTGATCCACGGGCCTTGTGGGACTATGCTTCCTTTGAACCGTCATCCCAATCATGAAAGCTGAAAGATCAAAGGGAAACATTGCCTACATTCGCTACGATAGACTCATTGTCCACCCTCCCTCCCAAAAGACTGTTGGAGTCGGAGGGGAAACATCTGCCAAGACCACAGGTTCGTAACTTCAGGCGCGCAAGTACACACACTATGGACTGCCTATTAGGCCTTATTTTCCTTTACTATGTCGATGTCACTTCCCAAGAAAGGGCTAAAAATAGCCCATGTGAACATATGTAGCTTAAGAAACAAAGTTCAAGACATTGACAATCTGCTAACGACTGACAAAATTCATATTCTAGCCATCTCTGAAACTCACCTAGATAGCACATTTGATGATGCTACAGTGGAGATACAGGGATATAGCATTTACAGAAAGGACAGGGATAAGTATGGGGGAGGAGTTGCAATGTACATTCAGAGCCACATCCCTGTTAAGTTCAGAAGTGATCTTATGTCATGTGATGTTGAAATGCTATGGCTACAGGTTCACCTACCCCACCTAAAACCTATATTACTGGGATGCTGTTATAGGCCACCAAGTTCTAGCAGTCAGTATCTTGATAATCTGTGTGAAATGTTTGAAAGAGCATGTGATGAAAACAGAGAAATCTATGTACTGGGAGACCTAAACATAAATTTTCTTGCATCAAGCTGTCCTCTGAAAAAGAAAATTCTTAGCATTACCGGTGTCTGCAATCTTGTTCAGGTTATTAACCAACCAACCAGGGTGTTCACTAACAAGAACGGAACTGTATCATCCACATGCATTGATCACATTTACACCAATGCTGTTGAACTCTGCTCAAAAGCCATATCTGTTTCCATTGATTTCAGTGATCATAATTTAGTGGTTATATCTAGGAAGGCTAAAGTTCCAAAGGCTGGGCCAAAAATTGTATATAAAAGATCATACAGGGGTTTCTGTTGTGAATCATATGTGAATGATGTTAAAAATATTTGTTGGTCTAATGTCAGTAAACAAAGAGATCCAGATACTGCGCTTAATGTTTTCACTGAACTGTTGGTTCCAGTTATGAATAAACATGCACCTGTTAGGAGGCTAACTGTAAGAGCTGTTAGGTGTCCCTGGGTTGATGATGAATTAAAAGAATGCATGGCTCAGAGAAGTGAGGCAAAAGAAGTGTCGAAAAGGTCAGGCTGTACATCTGATTGGCAAGCATATTGTAAACTGAGGAACTATGTCACTAAAATGAACAGAAAGAAGAAGAAATTGTATTATGGATCAATGATAAACGACATAAAACAGGATGCAAAGAAGCTATGGAGCACCCTAAATGACATCATGGGCAGAAAGAGTAACTCGGCTCCATCTTTTATTGAAGTGGAAGGGTCATTCATAACTAAACCTATGGATATTGCCAATTATTTTAATGACTATTTCACTAGCAAAGTGTGTAAACTTAGGCAGGAAATGCCAACAACACACAATGAGCCATTGTATTCATGTATACAAAACAAAATAATGTATGACAAGAACTGCTCTTTTGAATTCTGCAATGTGACTATAGATGAAGTGAGAAAACTTTTATTGTCCATTAGTAATGAGAAACCATCAGGCATTGATAACCTGGATGGGAAGTTATTGAAGATTGTAGCGGACTATATTGCCACTCCTGTATGCTACATCTTTAATCTTAGTCTTGACAGTAATAAGTTCCCTCAAATTTGGAAAGAGGCAAAGGTAATCCCTCTACCAAAAAATACTCGTGCTGCCTTTACTGGCTCAAATAGCTGACCGATCAGCCTGTTACCTGTTCTAAGCAAACTGCTGGAAAAAATTGTATTTAATCAGATACATTGTTACCTGTCATTGAACAACTTGTCAAGTAATTACCAGCATGCTTACAGGGAAGGACACTCAACCTCCACAGCGCTCACGCAAATGACAGATGATTGGTTGAAAGATATTGATCAACGGAATATTGTAGGAGCAGTACTATTAGATTTTAGTGCTGCCTTTGATGTCATTGATCATAGCTTACTATTGAACAAACTTAAGTGTTATGGCTTTACTCCATCTGCCATAGCATGGATTGAAAGTTACCTAACCAACAGGACACAGAAAGTTCTCTTTAACGGTAGCATCTCGAATGCACAACATATACATTGTGGGATTCCACAGGGTTCTTCACTAGGACCACTGCTCTTCTCCATTTTTACAAATGATCTCCCACTTGTTTGTAAGAAAGCCTGTGTGTCTATGTATGCAGATGATTCAACTCTCTATATGTCTGCACGAACAGCTGAGGAAATCTCCTCAGCCCTCAACAAAGAGTTGCAGGAGGTATTCAAATGGATCTCTGATAACAAACTTGTCCTGAACATATCAAAAACTAAGAGCATTATATTTGGAACAAAACACTCACTAAGCTCTAAGCCCCAGCTGAATTTGGTACTGAACAATGTTGCGGTTGAGCAAGTACAAGAAACAAAGCTTCTGGGGGTAAACTTAGACTGTCAATTGTCATGGTCAAGGCATATAGATTTACTGGCGCAAAAGATGGGGAGAAATATATCTGTAGTTAAAAGATGCTCTTCTTTTTTAACACCTCATCTAACCAAACAGGTCCTGCAAACCCTTGTGCTGTCGCATTTAGACTACTGTTCAGTGGTCTGGTCAGGTACCACTAAAATGAATCTAGGGAAACTTCAGCGTGTACAAAATAGAGCAGCAAGGCTTGCCCTTAAATGCACACACAGAGCCAATGTGAAGAACATGCATGACCAACTCGGCTGGCTGACAGTTGATGCGAGGGTGAAAGCATCCCTTCTTTCTTTCATAAAGAACATTAATATACTAAAGAAACCAGACTGCTTGTTTAGACAGCTCACACTAAGCTCCAATGTTCACACATACCCCACTAGACACGCCACTAGTGGTAACTACACAATTCCAACAATCAAAACAACACTAAAACAACGCACAGTACTATGTAGAGCTATGGTTGAATGGAACTCCCTTCCAGATCAGATATCAAAAATCCAGAACAAAGTTAGTTTCAAAAAACAAGTAAAGCGACACCTTACAGCTGATTGCACTAAATCCTAGTATGTACTACTGAATTGAATTTTTATTTACTCACGTTCTTTTTTTTTTTTTTTTTTCCTTTCTGTCATCCTATCTATTGTTGTTGTGATTTCTTGTTTGTTTTAGTGTGTGGACCCCAGGAAAAGCATTTACTCTTTTCCTTTTTATATCTATTGTCTTGTATGTTGAATTCTTGTTTGTATGTTGACTTCTTGTCTGTTATATGTTGTGTGTGGACCCCAGGAAGAGTAGCTGATGTTTTCTGCATCAGCTAATGGGGATCCAAATAAAATCAAATAAAATCAAATCATCCAGCCGCCCTGGTTTCCCGGCTGCTCGGGAGCTGTCGGGGGACAGCTAACTGGAGCTATGCTAACAGGAGCTATGCTAACAGGAGCTACTCTTGGTTGGTCCGCACCGGCTACAGGGCCCTGGCTAGCTGCTGGTTTGTTTTCAATGGTGCAGAGCCGTGCTTCCAATTCAGAAAGCCTCGCCTCCAGTGCTATGAATAAACTACATTTGTTACACATATCACTACCACTAAAGGAGGCAGAGGAGTAACTAAACATGTGGCACGAGATGCAGGAGAGAGAAGGGGAAGCAGAGGGAGAAGCCATGGTTAAATCGCTAACGTTAGCAGACAAAGTTGGTTAGAAGAGAGATTGTGTGTGGTTCAAGAAGTAGCTATAGAGGACAGGTGGTTGAAGATACGTAAGAATTCCCCGCAATAAACAGAACGTTTTTTGGAATTTGAGCGAAGCTAACAGTCTGTAAACAGCAATACCACAATACCCGCAATACCCGAGCATCAGAATGGGGAAGAAAGGTGATTTAAGTGACTTTGAACGTGGCATGGTTGTTGGTGCCAGACGGGCTGGTCTGAGTATTTCAGAAACTGCTGATCTACTGGGATTTTCACGCACAACCATCTCTAGGGTTTACAGAGAATGGTCCGAAAAAGAGAAAATATCCAGCGAGCGGCAGTTCTGTGGGCGCAAATTCCTTGTTGATGCCAGAGGTCAGAGGAGAATGGCCAGACTGGTTCGAGCTGATAGAAAGGCAACAGTAACTCAAATAACCACTCGTTACAACCGAGGTATGCAGAAGAGCATCTCTGAACGCACAACACGTCGAACCTGTCAGCTAAGAACAGGAAACTGAGGCTACAATTCGCACAGGCTCACCAAAATTGGACAATAGAAGATTGGAAAAACGTTGCCTGGTCTGATGAGTTTCGATTTCTGCTGCGACATTCGGATGGTAGGGTCAGAATTTGGCGTCAACAACATGAAAGCATGGATCCATCCTGCCTTGTATCAACGGTTCAGGCTGGTGGTGGTGGTGTAATGGTGTGGGGGATATTTTCTTGGCACACTTTGGGCCCATTAGTACCAATTGAGCATCGTGTCAACGCCACAGCCTACCTGAGTATTGTTGCTGACCATGTCCATCCCTTTATGACCACAGTGTACCCATCTTCTGATGGCTACTTCCAGCAGGATAACGCGCCATGTCATAAAGCGCGAATCATCTCAGACTGGTTTCTTGAACATGACAAACATGACAATGAGTTCACTGTACTCAAATGGCCTCCACAGTCACCAGATCTCAGTCCAATAGAGCACCTTTGGGATGTGGTGGAACGGGAGATTCGCATCATGGATGTGCAGCCGACAAATCTGCAGCAACTGCGTGATGCCATCATGTCAATATGGACCAATATGGTCATATGAACTCTCTGAGGAATGTTTCCAGTACCTTGTTGAATCTATGCCACGAAGGATTAAAGCAGTTCTGAAGGCAAAAGGGGGTCCAACCTGGTACTAGCAAGGTGTACCTAATAAAGTGGCCGGTGAGTGTATATTTGTTCTTGTAGCAACTTGATATGTTATAATTGCTATGCTGTTCAGTGTTGTTGTATGTGCAGGTTTACACACAGGATATAAATAAATGTCTTTGAGATGGTCACAGTGCATCATATCATTCATTTCATATCATTCATATTCAAGATGGCGCCGGACATGCCGGCAGCTAGTTACAGTAGCTCTGAGAGTTTTGACGTGTTTTTGTGTATTTTCGTTCTGTCTCGAGTAATTTTTGTCGCCAACCTCAGTCGGACTTTAAATCCCATGGATGTACACCTGGCGAGGTTTGGAATATGTGTATTTTTACTTATTTGCCTGTTAAATACGGCACCCGGAGACCCCTTCAGCCAGGGCTCCATTGTTTACACACGGGATCAGCTGGTAGCACTGTGCAACACGAGGGTGCTCCCAGGACAACGACCAGAGATTCCCATGGAATTAAGGAGCAGTAAGAAGAAAGGAGGGGGCATTGTGATGTTTGTTAACAACAGATGGTGTAACCCAGGACACATCAGGGTAAAGGATCAGCTCTGTAACAGGGACATTGAGCTGCTAGCTGCTAGCTGTTAGCATGAGGCCGTACTACCTCCCGAGGGAGTTCTCGCACGTCATCGCGATAACGACGTACATCCCCCTCTGCCGACGTTGCTGCAGCCTGCGAGCTCCTACACACTGTTGTATCATAGCTCCAGACATCGCACCCCCAGGCCCTGCTACTAATCTCCGGGGACTTTAACCACGCCTTCCTGTCCTCCACTCTCCCCACATTCACCCAATATGTTAAATGCAACACCAGGGACAATAGGACACTGGACTTGCTGTATGCAAACACCAAGGATGCATACAGCTCCTCCCTCCTCCCCCCACTGGGTCGTTCTGACCACAACCTGGTTCATCTGCTCCCTGCCTACATGCCTATGGTAAACAAATAACGACCCACCAAAAGGTATGTGAGGAGATGGACTGAGGAGGCCAGTATGGCGCTGGGGAACTGTTTTGACACCACAGACTGGGATGTGCTCTGCAGGCCACATGGGGAGGACATCGACAGTCTGACAACCTGCATCACAGACTACATCAATTTCTGCGTGGAGAACACTGTACCTATGAAGAAGGTACGGTGCTTCTCCAACAACAAACCCTGGGTGACCTCGGAATTAAAAACCCTGCTGAAGGAGAAAAAGAGGGTTTTTAAACTGGGAACAAAGAGGAGCTGAAGAGGGTGCAGAAGGAGCGAAAGAGAGAGATAAGGAGGGGCAAGAACAGCTACAGGAGGAAGCTGGAGGAGCGCCTTCAGGATAACAACACCAGAGAGGTCTGGAGAGGCCTGAAAACCATCTCTGGACACAGGAAGGACAGTGGAAGGGGCCAGAAGCGGGAGACCGTGAATGGGCCAATGAACTGAACCTGTTCTTCAATAGGTTTGACTGTGTTCCTGCCTCCTCCCCCACCCTCCACAGCCCAGACCAAACGGCACCCATAAACCACCCCCTATCCCCAACATCTCCATCAGCAACATCTCCACCCCCAAGAACATCTCTGGACTGTCACCAGCAACACACCTCCTCCCACTACTCTCTGCTGGGGTAATCCATTCACCCCAACTGACACCTAACCCAACAAGGGTTTCTTCACACCACCCCTCCAACTTCTCCATAACCACAGATCAGGTGAGGAGGGAGCTAAGGAGGATCAAACCAAGGAAGGCTACTGGCCCTGATGGCATCAGCTCCAGACTCCTCAACGACTGTGCAGATCAACTCTGTGGGGTTTTTCTGCACATCTTCAACTTGAGCATCAGTCTGGAGAGAGTTCCTCTCCTGTGGAAAACATCCTGCGTGGTTCCAGTTCCCAAGACTGTGCATCCCAGTGAGCCGAACCACTTCAGGCCAGTAGTCCTGACCTCTCATCTGATGAAGACCATGGAGAGCATTATCCTGGGCCACCTCCGTCATCTGGTGAACGACAACATGGACCCGCTGCAGTTTGCCTATCGTCCAGGCGTAGGTGTGGAAGACGCTGTCATCTACCTGCTGCACAGATGTGTTTCTCACCTAGGGAACACCGGTAGCACTGTGAGAGTCATGTTCTTTGACTTCTCCAGTGCTTTCAACACCATCCAGCCATCACTGCTAAGGGGGAAGCTGGAAGGAGCTGGAGTTAACAGTAGCCTGGCTGCATGGACCATCGACTACCTCTCCAACAGGACGCAGTATGTGAGGCTTCGCGACTGTGTGTCTGATGTGGTAGTCTGCAGCACGGGGGCGCCGCAGGGTACTGTGCTCTATACCTTCCTCTTCACCCTGTATACATCGGACTTCAGACACAACACGGACAGCTGCCACCTCCAGAAATTCTCTGATGATACAGCCATTGTCAGGCATGCGTCTCAGGGAAACGACCTGAAGTACCTGGAGGTCATCACCAACTGTGTGGACTGGTGTATTCTGAACCACCTGCACATCAACACCAGCAAGACAAAGGAGGTGGTGATTGACTTTAGCAGGAAACCACCTCTGACTGCACTGGTGAACATCCAGGGCTTGGACATCGAGGTCGTGGAGGATTACAAGTACCTGGGTGTTCACCTCAACAATAAACTGGACTGGACACACAACACAAATGCACAAGAGGGGCCAAAGTCGTCTCCACCTGCTGAGACGACTGAGGTCCTTTGGAGTGTGCAGGTTACTGCTCAGGACTTTCTATGACTCTGTGGTGGCTTCTGCCATCCTGCATGCAGTGGTCTGCTGGAGCAGTGGGAGCTCAGAGAGGGACAGGAAGAGACTGAACAAGCTGGTCAGACGGGCCGGCTCTGTCCTGGACTGCTCTCTGGACTCCATGGAGGAGGTGGGTTAGAGGAGGATGTTAGCCAAGCTGACATCAATCATGGACAACCCCTCTCACTCACTGCATCAGACTGTTTCAGACCTCAGCAGCTCCTTCAGCAGCAGACTGCTGCATCCACGCTGTAAGAAGGAACGCTACCGCAGGTCCTTCATCCCAGCTGCCATCAGGCTGAACAACACCAGCCTGAGTCAATAATCAATAATAATAATAATAATAATAATTAAAGCTGCAAGCAGCGTTGAACGGGCCCTCGCAATCCACGCCAGTCGGCGTCCGGCAAGGACGGGGTCACTGCAGGTCTCAGGGGAAATAGAGGAGTAACAATGCACCGTGGCACGATAGCTAACAGTTCTCCAATGAGAGGCAAAGTCTTCTTGCTTCAAGGATTTATTTTGTCACTCCCAATTGAAGTTTACCGTAAAACTGAAATACATACAACAAAAGATGATGAAATATAAAATTAAGAATACATCTTAAGTATCTCTAAGTATCTCTTACTTCCCTTTACATCTAGTAAAGACTGACAAATACTATAAATTTATGTACATATACAACTATCCCCCCCTTGAAGTTTACCAGTCCATATTTTTATTTTTATTTCATTTTATTTCTCTAACGGTGTACATTACACTTATAAGTATGCTCATAAGTATTGCTTACCTTGTGTGCAAACTACTGTTTACTGTAGTACTTATATATTTTATATATTTTTTACTACTGGCTGCAGGTACAACAATACATTACACTGTGCATTGTACTATGTATAACTGTGCATGGGACAAATAAAACCTACCTATCTACCTATCTATCTACCTATCTATCTATCTACCTACATATCTATCTATCTATCTATCTATCTACCTACATATCCATCTCTCCATCCATCTATCTATCTATCTCTATCTATAACAACGAAGAATAAACTCCGCTAGCTTAATGCTAACGTACAATGCGAAACACCATAGACAGGCTAACGGAACTAGCATCGCCATAGCGGCGGCAACACCAAACTCTTTTGAATGTATTCGCTCTGTGGCATCAACAAACAGTTGTATAATTATTCTCTCTGTGTCATCAAAGTATGTTAAAACAGCCTCACCAATCATTAGAAGTTTAACCAACACACACACACACACACTGACATTCAGCCAGCAGAGAGAAATACTTTGGCTCCATCTGCTGGACAAAGCAGCGAACTACGTGTGCACTGATGATGAAATGAGGGAGAAAGAGCAACTTTTCACTTTCACTACCATAAAAGGCCCTAAAGTTTAACGAAAACTCACAATCTTCGCAGGGAGTGACCATGAAAATCATAAGTATGTCCTGATAACATCTGAAGACAATAAAAATCATCCCGACAGGAATGGCAGCTCATACAACAGACCTTATTTAAATCAGACATTTCCTGCCCACAATAGGTGGCGCTACAATAATTGCATGAATATTGACATATGGATGTGTTCAGTTAGGGACCAGTAACAATGCTGTAAAGTTTCATGCACTTTGGACTGAATTAAAGCACGTTTAAAGCACGTTTAATGCAACTTCCTGTTTCATGGCGGGTCAAAAAAACTGTCAGGGGCCATTAGACCCACGCCACTTCGACGAAAAGTATATGCGCCTATTTTAGTTTTTGTTCATCGAGATTCCAACTACCTAATTCCATAGTTTTGAAGTCAATCTGATAAAATTTAATACCTCATTTACAATCTCTAAGAAACGCTGTTTTTGTCCAATTTTCACAAATTTTCACACTTTTAATCAAAATAGCACACTTCCTGTTGGGTTTAGAATATGGCTCCAAGAGACTTTTTTGTGCTTCCCGGGATGTTACATATATGTGACATATTTCCAGATTTTTAGACGCAACGGGCTTCAGGGGCTGGTCCGTAGAAATTTTGTAGGTGGCGCTACTGAGCCATTTTGCCACGCCCGTGCTCGAGGCCCTGATACATTACAATTTTCGGGCAAACGAATCTTTCTGCCAATTTTCAGGACTTTTCGTGCATGTTTAGGCATGCGTAGGATTTTCCAAAGTTCCTGACAAATAATAATAATAATAATTAAAGCTGCAAGCAGCGTTGAACGGGCCCTCGCAATCCACGCTTGTCGGCGTCCGGCAAGGGCGGGGTCACTGCATTTCTCAGGGGATACAGTGGAGTAACAGTGCACCGTGGCACGATAGCTAACAGTTCTCCAATGACAGGCAAAGTCTTCTTGCTTCAAGGATTTATTTTGTCACTCCTAATTTAAGTTTAATATAAATAAAACCCATCTATCCATCTATCTATCTATCTATCTACCTACCTACCTACACATCTATCTACCTACCTACCTACCTACCTATACATCTATCTATCTATCTATCTATCTATCTATCTACCTACCTACCTACCTATCTATCTATCTATCTATCTACCTACCTACCTATACATCTATCTATCTATCTATATATCTATCTATCTACAACAACGACGGATAATCTCCGCTAGCTTAATGCTAATGTACAATGGGAAACAACATAGACAGGCTAACGGAACTAGCATCGCCATATCGGCGGCAACATCAAACTCTTTCGACTGTATTCTCTCTGTGGCATCAACAAACAGTTGTATTATTATTCTCTCTGTGTCATCAAAGTATGTGGCTGCAGGTACAACAATGCATTTCACTGTGCATTGTACCATGTATAACTGTGCATGGGACAAATAAAACCTATCTATCTATCTATCTATCTATCTATCTATCTACCTACCTATACATCTATCTATTTATCTATCTACCTACACATACATCTATCTATCTCTCTCTCTATCTCTCTATTGATCTATAACAACGAAGAATAAACTCCGCTAGCGTAATGCTAATGTACAATGCGAAACACCATAGACAGGCTAACGGAACTAGCATCGCCGTAGCGGCGGCAACATCAAACGACCGCGACCTTATATAAGCAGGTTACAGCAACACACTTGACTACGCATTTATAATACTCACAGAGAAATGTTCTCTTAACTCCTGAACGATCATTAAGGCTGAAGTTTAGCTGCAAAACGACTTCTTCTCTTGAAACTACTACAATCACAATCGCCACACTGCCACCCTCAGGTGGAGACGTGCATGCCAGAAGCGGCAGCACAGAGAGTCTCGGCTCTGATGTAGTCTATATTTTTATTTTTATTTTATTGTATTTCTCTATCGGTGTACATTACACTTATAGGCTATTGCTTACCTTGTGTGCAAACTACTGTTTACTGTAGTACTATATATTTTTTAGTACTGGCTGCAGGTACAACAATACATTACACTGTGCATTGTACTATGTATAACTGTGCATGGGACAAATAAAACCTATCTATCTACCTATCTATCTATCTACCTACATATCTATCTATCTATCTCTATCTATAACAGCGATGAATAAACTCCGCTAGCTTAATGCTAACGTACAATGCGAAACACCATAGACAGGCTAACGGAACTAGCATCGCCATAGCGGCGGCAACACCAAACTCTTTTGAATGTATTCTCTCCGTGGCATCAACAAACAGTTGTATAATTATTCTCTCTGTGTCATCAAAATATGTTAAAACAACCTCACCAATCATTAGAAGTTTAACCAACACACACACACACACTGACATTCAGCCAGCAGAGAGAAATACTTTGGCTCCATCTGCTGGACAAAGCAGCGAACTACGTGTGCACTGATGATGAAATGAGGGAGAAAGAGCAACTTTTCACTTTCACTACCATAAAAGGCCCTAAAGTTTAACGAAAACTCACAATCTTCGCAGGGAGTGATCATGAAAATCATAAGTATGTCCTGATAACATCTGAAGACAATAAAAATCATCCCGACAGGAATGGCAGCTCATACAACAGACCTTATTTAAATCAGACATTTCCTGCCCACAATAGGTGGCGCTACAATAGTTGCATGAATATTGACATATGGATGTGTTCAGTTAGGGACCAGTAACAATGCTGTAAAGTTTCATGCACTTTGGACTGAATTAAAGCACATTTAAAGCACGTTTAATGCAACTTCCTGTTTCATGGCGGGTCAAAAAAACTGTCAGGGGCCATTAGACCCACGCCACTTCGACGAAAAGTATATGCGCCTATTTTAGTTTTTGTTCATCGAGATTCCAACTACCTAATTCCATAGTTTTGAAGTCAATCTGATAAAATTTAATACCTCATTTACAATCTCTAAGAAACGCTGTTTTTGTCCAATTTTCACAAATTTTCACACTTTTAATCAAAATAGCAGACTTCCTGTTGGGTTTAGAATATGGCTCCAAGAGACTTTTTTGTGCGTCCCGGGATGTTACATATATGTGACATATTTCCAGATTTTTAGACGCAACGGGCTTCAGGGGCTGGTCCGTAGAAATTTTGTAGGTGGCGCTACTGAGCCATTTTGCCACGCCCGTGCTCAAGGCCCTGATACATTACAATTTTCGGGCAAACGAATCTTTCTGCCAATTTTCAGGACTTTTCGTGCATGTTTAGGCATGCGTAGGATTTTCCAAAGTTCCTGACAAATAATAATAATAATAATTAAAGCTGCAAGCAGCGTTGAACGGGCCCTCGCAATCCACGCCAGTCGGCGTCCGGCAAGGACGGGGTCACTGCATTTCTCAGGGGATACAGTGGAGTAACAGTGCACCGTGGCACGATAGCTAACAGTTCTCCAATGACAGGCAAAGTCTTCTTGCTTCAAGGATTTATTTTGTCACTCCTAATTTAAGTTTAATATAAATAAAACCCATCTATCCATCTATCTATCTATCTATCTACCTACCTACACATCTATCTATCTATCTATCTATCTACCTATCTACCTATCTACCTAACTATACATCTATCTATCTATCTATCTATCTATCTATCTACCTGTACATCTATCTACCTATCTACCTGTACATCTATCTATCTATCTATCTATCTATAACAACGAAGGATAATAATCTCCGCTAGCTTAATGCTAATGTACAATGGGAAACACCATAGACAGGCTAACGGAACTAGCATCGCCATAGCGGCGGCAACACCAAACTCTTTTGAATGTATTCTCTCTGTGGCATCAACAAACAGTTGTATAATTATTCTCTCTGTGTCATCAAAGTATGTTAAAACAGCCTCACCAATCATTAGAAGTTTAACCAACACACACACACACTCTGACATTCAGCCAGCAGAGAGAAATGATTTGGCTCCATCTGCTGGACAAAGTAGCGAACTACGTGTGCACTGATGATGAAATGAGGGAGAAAGAGCAACTTTTCACTTTCACTACCATAAAAGGCCCTAAAGTTTAACGAAAACTCACAATCTTCGCAGGGAGTGACCATGAAGATCATAAGTATGTCGTGATAACATCTGAAGACAATAAAAATCATCCCGACAGGAATGGCAGCTCATACAACAGACTCTATTTAAATCAGCCCACAATAGGTGGCGCTACAACAATTGCATGAATATTGACATATGGATGTGTTCAGTTAGGGACCAGTAACAATACTGTAAAGTTTCATGCACTTTGGACTGAATTGAAGCATGTTTACAGCACGTTTAAGCACGTTTAATGCAACTTCCTGTTTCATGGCGCGTCAAAAAAACCTTGAGGGGCCAGCAGACCCACGCCACATCGACGAAAAGTCAAAAAGAAAATATGCTCATGTTCATCAAGGGTTCAACTACCTAATTCCATAGTTTTTAAAGTCAATCTGATAGGTTTAATGCCTTAAAAAAAATGGATGATTAATTCCAATTTTCTCCAATTTTCTCCAATTTTCACACTTTTAATCAAAATAGCAGACTTCCTGTTGGGTTTAGAATATGGCTCCAAGAGACTTTTTTGTGCGTCCTGGGATGTTACATATACGTGACATGTTTCCAGATTTTTAGACGCAACGGGCTTCAGGGGCTGGTCCGTAGAAAATCCGTAGGTGGCGCTATAGAGCCATTTTGCCACGCCCATGCTCGAGGCCCTGATACATTTAAGTTTTCGGGCGAACGAATCTTTCTGCAAATTTTCAGGACTTTTCGTGCATGTTTAGACACCGAAAGGATTTTTTAAAAATCCAAAGAATAATAATAATAATAATAATAATAATAAACAGTACGAAAACAATAGGGTCCTTGCACTTCGTGCTCGGGCCCTAATTAAAGCTGCAAGCAGCGTTGAACGGGCCCTCGCAATCCACGCCAGTCGGCGTCCGGCAAGGACGGGGTCACTGCAGATCTCAGGGGAAACAGAGGAGTAACAATGCACCGTGGCACGACAGCTAACAGTTCTCCAATGACAGGCAAAGTCTTTTTGCGTCAAGGATTCATTTTGTCACTCCCAATTGAAGTTTACCGTAAAACTGAAATACATACAACAAAAGATGATTAAATATAAAATTAAGAATATATCTTAAGTATATCTAAGTATCTCTTCTCTTTACATCTAGTAAAGACTGACAAATACTGTTAATTTATGTACATATACAACTACCCTCCCTCTAAGTCTGTATTTTTATTCAGTCTATATTTTTATTTTTATTTTTTTTTATTTCTCTATCGGTGTACATTACACTTATATTGCTTACCTTGTGTGCAAACTGCTGTTTACTGTAGTACTTATATATATATTTTTTTTTTACTACTGGCTGCAGGTACAACAATACATTACACTGTGCATTGTACTATGTATAACTATGCATCGGACAAATAAAACCTATCCATCTATCTATCTATCTACCTATCTATCTACCTATAAGAACGAAGAATAAACTCCGCTAGCTTAATGCTAATGTACAATGGGAAACACCATAGACAGGCTAACGGAACTAGCATCGCCGTAGCGGCGGCAACATCAACCGACCGCGACCTTATATACGCAGGTTACAGCAACACACATGACTACGCATTTATAATACTCACAGACAAATGTTCTCTTAACTCCTGAACGATCATTAAGGCTGAAGTTTAGCTGCAAAACGACTTCTTCTCTTGAAACTACTACAATCGCAATCGCCACACTGCCACCCTCAGGTGGAGACGTGCATGCCAGAAGCGGCAGCACAGATAGTCTCGGCTCTTTTGACTGTATTCTCTCTGTGGCATCAACAAACAGTTGTATAATTATTCTCTCTGTGTCATCAAAGTATGTTAAAACAGCTAAAATCATCATTACACGTTTAAACAACACACACACACACACACTGAAAGCCAGCCACCAGAATGAAATACTTTGGCTCCATCTGCTGGACAAAGTAGCGAACTACGTGCAATCATTATGGAATGAGGGAGATGGTGACACTCTTCACTTTGAGTAAAAATAAAAGGCACTAAAGTTTAACGAAAAGTCCCAGTTTTCGCAGGGAGTGATCATTAAAGACACAAGTATGACATGACACAATCCAAACATCCTGACAGGAACAGCAGCTCATACAACAGACACCTGAAAAAATCAGACATTTTTTGTACACAATAGGTGGCGCTACAATAATTGCATGAATATTGACATACACATGTGTTCAGTTAGGGACCAGTAACAATACTGTAAAGTTTCATGCACTTTGGACTGAATTAAAGCATGTTTAAAGCACGTTTAATGCAACTTCCTGTTTCATGGCGCGTCAAGAAAACTTTGAGGGGCCAGCAGACCCACGCCACTTCGACGAAAAGTATATGCGCCTTTTTAGTTTTTGTTCATCTAGCCTCCAACTACCTAATTCCATAGTTTTGAAGTCAATCTGATAAGGTTTAATACCTGCTTTTACAAACTCTAAAAACACCACGTTTTTGTCCAATTTTCACACTTTTAATCAAAATAGCAGACTTCCTGTTGGGTTTAGAATATGGCTCCAAAAGACTTTTTTGTGCGTCCTGGGATGTTACATATACGTGACATATTTCCAGATTTTTAGACGCAACGGGCTTCAGGGGCTGGTCCGTAGAAAATCCGTAGGTGGCGCTAGAGAGCCATTTTGCCACGCCCATGCTCGAGTCCCTGATACATTAAAGTTTTCGGGCGAACGAATCTTTCTGCAAATTTTCAGGACTTTTCGTGCATGTTTAGACACCGAAAGGATTTTCTAAAAATCCAAAGAATAATAATAATAATAATAATTAAAGCTGCAAGCAGCGTTGAACGGGCCCTCGCCCCCCACGCCAGTCGGCGTCCGGCAAGGACGGTGTCACTGCATTTCTCAGGGGATACAGTGGAGTAACAATGCACCGTGGCACGATAGCTAACAGTTCTCCAATGACAGGCAAAGTCTTCTTGCTTCAAGGATTTATTTTGTCACTCCCAATTGAAGTTTACCGTAAAACTGAAATACATACAACAAAAGATGATTAAATATAAAATTAAGAATATATCTTAAGTATCGCTAAGTATCTCTTACTTCTCTTTACATCTAGTAAAGACTGACAAATACTGTTAATTTATGTACATATACAACTACCTCCCCTTAGTTTACTATTCTATATTTTTATTCAGTCTATATTTTATTTTTTATTTTATTGTATTTCTCTATCGGTGTACATTACACTTATAGGCTATTGCTTACCTTGTGTGCAAACTACTGTTTACTGTAGTACTTATATATTTTATATATTTTTTACTACTGGCTGCAGGTACAACAATACATTTCACTGTGCATTGTACTATGTATAACTGTGCATGGGACAAATAAAACCTATCTATCTATCTATCTATCTATCTATCTATCTATCTGTACATCTATCTATCTATCTATCTCTCTCTCTCTCTATCTATAACAGCGACGGATAATCTCCGCTAGCTTAATGCTAATGTACAATGCGAAACACCATAGACAGGCTAACGGAACTAGCATCGCCATAGCGGCGGCAACACCAAACTCTTTTGAATGTATTCTCTCTGTGTCATCAAAGTATGTGGCTGCAGGTACAACAATACATTTCACTGTGCATTGTACTATGTATAACTGTGCATGGGACAAATGCAACCTATCTATCTATCTGTAACAACGACGGATAATCTCCGCTAGCTTAATGCTAACGTACAATGCGAAACACCATAGACAGGCTAACGGAACTAGCATCGCCATAGCGGCGGCATCATCAAGCGACGGCGAATTTATAAAGCCGGGCTTACAGCAACACACATGACTACGCATTTATAATACTCACAGACAAATGTTCTCTTAACTCCTGAACGATAGGTAGACTGAAGTTTAGCTGCAAAACGACTTCTTCTCTTGAAACTACTACAATCGCAATCGCCACACTGCCACCCTCAGGTGGAGACATGCATGCCAGAAGCGGCAGCACAGATAGTCTCGGCTCTTTTGACTGTATTCTCTCTGTGGCATCAACAAACAGTTGTATAATTATTCTCTCTGTGTCATCAAAGTATGTTAAAACAGCTAAAATCATCATTACACGTTTAAACAACACACACACACACACACTGAAAGCCAGCCACCAGAATGAAATACTTTGGCTCCATCTGCTGGACAAAGTAGCGAACTACGTGCAATCATTATGGAATGAGGGAGATGGTGACACTCTTCACTTTGAGTAAAATAAAAGGCACTAAAGTTTAACAAAAAGTCCCAGTTTTCTCAGGGAGTGATCATTAAAGACACAAGTATGACATGACACAATCCAAACATCCTGACAGGAACAGCAGCTCATACAACAGACACCTGAAAAAATCAGACATTTTCTGTACACAATAGGTGGCGCTACAATAATTGCATGAATATTGACATACACATGTGTTCAGTTAGGGACCAGTAACAATACTGTAAAGTTTCATGCACTTTGGACTGAATTAAAGCATGTTTAAAGCACGTTTAATGCAACTTCCTGTTTCATGGCGCGTCAAGAAAACTTTGAGGGGCCAGCAGACCCACGCCACTTCGACGAAAAGTATATGCGCCTTTTTAGTTTTTGTTCATCTAGCCTCCAACTACCTAATTCCATAGTTTTGAAGTCAATCTGATAAGGTTTAATACCTGCTTTTACAATCTCTAAAAACACCACGTTTTTGTCCAATTTTCACACTTTTAATCAAAATAGCAGACTTCCTGTTGGGTTTAGAATATGGCTCCAAAAGACTTTTTTGTGCGTCCTGGGATGTTACATATACGTGACATATTTCCAGATTTTTAGACGCAACGGGCTTCAGGGGCTGGTCCGTAGAAAATCCGTAGGTGGCGCTAGAGAGCCATTTTGCCACGCCCATGCTCGAGTCCCTGATACATTAAAGTTTTCGGGCGAACGAATCTTTCTGCAAATTTTCAGGACTTTTCGTGCATGTTTAGACACCGAAAGGATTTTTTAAAAATCCAAATAAGAATAATAATAATAATAATAATAATAATAATAATAAACAGTACGAAAACAATAGGGTCCTTGCACTTCGTGCTCGGGCCCTAATTAAAGCTGCAAGCAGCGTTGAACGGGCCCTCGCAATCCACGCTTGTCGGCGACCGGCAAGGACGGGGTCACTGCATTTCTCAGGGGATACAGTGGAGTAACAGTGCACCGTGGCACGATAGCTAACAGTTCTCCAATGACAGGCAAAGTCTTCTTGCTTCAAGGATTTATTTTGTCACTCCTAATTTAAGTTTACTGTGAAACTGAAATACATACAACAAAAGATGATTAAATATAAAATTAAGAATATATCTTAAATATATCAAAGTATCTCTTCTCTTTACATCTAGTAAAGACTGACAAATACTGTAAATTTATGTACATATACAACTAACCCCCTTTTAAGTTTACCAGTCTATATTTTTAGTTTTATTTCATTGTATTTCTGTAACGGTGTACATTACACTTATATTGCTTACCTTGTGTGCAAACTACTGTTTACTGTAGTACTTATTTATATATTTTTTTTTTACTACTGGCTGCAGGTACAACAATACATTTCACTGTGCATTGTACTATGTATAACTGTGCATGTGATAAATAAAACCTATCTATCTATCTATCTATCTATCTATCTACCTACCTACCTACCTACCTATACATCTATCTATTTATCTATCTACCTACACATACATCTATCTATCTATCTATCTAGCTCTCTCTCTATCTATAACAACGAAGAATAAACTCCGCTAGCTTAATGCTAACGTACAATGCGAAACACCATAGACAGGCTAACGGTACTAGCATCGCCATAGCGGCGGCTACACCAAACTCTTTTGAATGTATTCTCTCCGTGGCATCAACAAACAGTTGTATATCTGTGAAGTGCAGTTGCCTTTTTAAACCCTTTTTGGATAAACAGTTGTATAATACAATAGGGTCCTTGCAACTCCGTTGCATGGCCCAAAATAAACTCCGCTAGCTTAATGCTAATGTACAATGCGAAACACCATAGACAGGCTAACGGAACTAGCATCGCCATAGCGGCGGCAACATCAAACGACCGCGACCTTATACTAAGAGGTTACAGCAACACACATGACTACGCATTTATAATACTCACAGAGAAATGTTCTCTTAACTCCTGAACGATCATTAAGGCTGAAGTTTAGCTGCAAAACGACTTCTTCTCTTGAAACTACTACAATCGCAATCGCCACACTGCCACCCTCAGGTGGAGACGTGCATGCCAGAAGCGGCAGCACAGAGAGTCTCGGCTCTGATTTAGTCTATATTTTTATTTTTATTGTATTGTATTTCTCTATCGGTGTACATTACACTTATAGGCTATTGCTTACCTTGTGTGCAAACTACTGTTTACTGTAGTACTATATATTTTTTACTACTGGCTGCAGGTACAACAATACATTACACTGTGCATTGTACTATGTATAACTGTGCATGGGACAAATAAAACCTACCTATCTACCTATCTATCTATCTACCTACATATCTATCTATCTATCTATCTATCTATCTACCTACATATCTATCTATCTATCTATCTATCTACCTACATATCTATCTATCTATCTATCTATCTACCTACATATCTATCTACCTATCTATCTACCTACCTACATATCTATCTATCTATCTATCTATCTATCTACCTACATATCTATCCATCTATCTATCTATCTATCTCTATCTATAACAGCGATGAATAAACTCCGCTAGCTTAATGCTAACGTACAATGCGAAACACCATAGACAGGCTAACGGAACTAGCATCGCCATAGCGGCGGCAACACCAAACTATTTTGAATGTATTCTCTCCGTGGCATCAACAAACAGTTGTATAATTATTCTCTCTGTGTCATCAAAGTATGTTAAAACAGCCTCACCAATCATTAGAAGTTTAACCAACACACACACACACACACTGACATTCAGCCAGCAGAGAGAAATGATTTGGCTCCATCTGCTGGACAAAGTAGCGAACTACGTGTGCAGTGATGATGAAATGAGGGAGAAAGAGCAACTTTTCACTTTCACTACCATAAAAGTCCCTAAAGTTTAACGAAAACTCACAATCTTCGCAGGGAGTGACCATGAAGATCATAAGTATGTCGTGATAACATCTGAAGACAATAAAAATCATCCCGACAGGAATGGCAGCTCATACAACAGATTCTATTTAAATCAGACATTTCCTGCCCACAATAGGTGGCGCTACAATAATTGCATGAATATTGACATATGGATGTGTTCAGTTAGGGACCAGTAACAATACTGTAAAGTTTCATGCACTTTGGACTGAATTAAAGCACGTTTAAAGCACGTTTAATGCAACTTCCTGTTTCATGGCGGGTCAAAAAAACTGTCAGGGGCCATTAGACCCACGCCACTTCGACGAAAAGTATATGCGCCTATTTTAGTTTTTGTTCATCGAGATTCCACCTACGTAATTCCATGGTTTTGAAGTCAATCTGATAAGATTTAATACCTCATTTATAAACTCTAAGAAACACTGTTTTTGTCCAATTTTCACAAATTTTCACACTTTTAATCAAAATAGCACACTTCCTGTGGGGTTTAGAATATGGCTCCAAGAGACTTTTTTGTGCGTCCTGGGATGTTACATATATGTGACATATTTCCAGATTTTTAGACGCAACGGGCTTCAGGGGCTGGTCCGTAGAAATTCCGTAGGTGGCGCTATAGAGCCATTTTGCCACGCCCGTGCTCGAGGCCCTGATACATTACAATTTTCGGGCAAACGGATCTTTCTGCAAATTTTCAGGACTTTTCGTGCATGTTTGAAGCCGTTAGAATTTTTAAAAGACGCTGAAAAGAATAATAATAATAAAAAGAAACAGTACGAAAACAATAGGGTCCTTGCACTTCGTGCTCGGGCCCTAATAATAATAATAATAATAATAATAAACAGTACGAAAACAATAGGGTCCTTGCACTTCGTGCTCGGGCCCTAATAATAATAATAATAATAATAAACAGTACGAAAACAATAGGGTCCTTGCACTTCGTGCTCGGGCCCTAATTAAAGCTGCAAGCAGCGTTGAACGGGCCCTCGCAATCCACGCCAGTCGGCGTCCGGCAAGGACGGGGTCACCGCAGATCTCAGGGGAAACAGAGGAGTAACAATGCACCGTGGCACGATAGCTAACAGTTCTCCAATGAGAGGCAAAGTCTTCTTGCGTCAAGGATTTATTTTGTCACTCCCAATTGAAGTTTTCCGTGAAACTAAAATACATACAACAAAAGATGATTAAATATAAAATTAAGAATATATCTTAAGTATCTCTAAGTATCTCTTACTTCTCTTTACATCTAGTAAAGACTGACAAATAGGCCTACTGTAAATGTATACATATACAACTACTCCCCCTTTAAGTTTACTACTCTATATTTTTATTTTTTTTTTATTTTATTTCTCTACCAGTTACACTTATAGGCTATTGCTTACCTTTTGTGCAAACTACTGTTTACTGTAGTACTATATATTTTTTACTACTGGCTGCAGGTACAACAATACATTACACTGTGCATTGTACTATGTATAACTGTGCATGGGACAAATAAAACCTACCTATCTACCTATCTATCTACCTATCTATCTATCTACCTACATATCTATCTATCTATCTATCTATCTATGTATCTATCTATCTACCTACATATCCATCTATCCATCCATCTATCTATCTATCTCTATCTATAACAACGATGAATAAACTCCGCTAGCTTAATGCTAACGTACAATGCGAAACACCATAGACAGGCTAACGGAACTAGCATCGCCATAGCGGCGGCAACACCAAACTCTTTTGAATGTATTCTCTCCGTGGCATCAACAAACAGTTGTATACTTATTCTCTCTGTGTCATCAAAGTATGTTAAAACAGCCTCACCAATCATTAGAAGTTTAACCAACACACACACACACTGACATTCAGCCAGCAGAGAGAAATGATTTGGCTCCATCTGCTGGACAAAGCAGCGAACTACGTGTGCACTGATGATGAAATGAGGGAGAAAGAGCAACTTTTCACTTTCACTACCATAAAAGGCCCTAAAGTTTAACGAAAACTCACAATCTTCGCAGGGAGTGATCATGAAAATCATAAGTATGTCGTGATAACATCTGAAGACAATAAAAATCATCCCGACAGGAATGGCAGCTCATACAACAGACTCTATTTAAATCAGCCCACAATAGGTGGCGCTACAACAATTGCATGAATATTGACATATGGATGTGTTCAGTTAGGGACCAGTAACAATACTGTAAAGTTTCATGCACTTTGGACTGAATTGAAGCATGTTTACAGCACGTTTAAGCACGTTTAATGCAACTTCCTGTTTCATGGCGCGTCAAAAAAACCTTGAGGGGCCAGCAGACCCACGCCACATCGACGAAAAGTCAAAAAGAAAATATGCTCATGTTCATCAAGGGTTCAACTACCTAATTCCATAGTTTTTAAAGTCAATCTGATAGGTTTAATGCCTTAAAAAAAATGGATGATTAATTCCAATTTTCTCCAATTTTCTCCAATTTTCACACTTTTAATCAAAATAGCAGACTTCCTGTTGGGTTTAGAATATGGCTCCAAGAGACTTTTTTGTGCGTCCTGGGATGTTACATATACGTGACATGTTTCCAGATTTTTAGACGCAACGGGCTTCAGGGGCTGGTCCGTAGAAAATCCGTAGGTGGCGCTATAGAGCCATTTTGCCACGCCCATGCTCGAGGCCCTGATACATTTAAGTTTTCGGGCGAACGAATCTTTCTGCAAATTTTCAGGACTTTTCGCGCATGTTTAGACACCGAAAGGATTTTTTAAAAATCCAAAGAATAATAATAATAATAATTAAAGCTGCAAGCAGCGTTGAACGGGCCCTCGCAATCCACGCCAGTCGGCGTCCGGCAAGGACGGGGTCACTGCATTTCTCAGGGGATACAGTGGAGTAACAGTGCACCGTGGCACGATAGCTAACAGTTCTCCAATGACAGGCAAAGTCTTCTTGCTTCAAGGATTTATTTTGTCACTCCTAATTTAAGTTTAATATAAATAAAACCCATCTATCCATCTATCTATCTATCTATCTACCTACCTACACATCTATCTATCTATCTATCTATCTACCTATCTACCTATCTACCTAACTATACATCTATCTATCTATCTATCTATCTATCTATCTACCTGTACATCTATCTACCTATCTACCTGTACATCTATCTATCTATCTATCTATCTATAACAACGAAGGATAATAATCTCCGCTAGCTTAATGCTAATGTACAATGGGAAACACCATAGACAGGCTAACGGAACTAGCATCGCCATAGCGGCGGCAACACCAAACTCTTTTGAATGTATTCTCTCTGTGGCATCAACAAACAGTTGTATAATTATTCTCTCTGTGTCATCAAAGTATGTTAAAACAGCCTCACCAATCATTAGAAGTTTAACCAACACACACACACACTCTGACATTCAGCCAGCAGAGAGAAATGATTTGGCTCCATCTGCTGGACAAAGTAGCGAACTACGTGTGCACTGATGATGAAATGAGGGAGAAAGAGCAACTTTTCACTTTCACTACCATAAAAGGCCCTAAAGTTTAACGAAAACTCACAATCTTCGCAGGGAGTGACCATGAAGATCATAAGTATGTCGTGATAACATCTGAAGACAATAAAAATCATCCCGACAGGAATGGCAGCTCATACAACAGACTCTATTTAAATCAGCCCACAATAGGTGGCGCTACAACAATTGCATGAATATTGACATATGGATGTGTTCAGTTAGGGACCAGTAACAATACTGTAAAGTTTCATGCACTTTGGACTGAATTGAAGCATGTTTACAGCACGTTTAAGCACGTTTAATGCAACTTCCTGTTTCATGGCGCGTCAAAAAAACCTTGAGGGGCCAGCAGACCCACGCCACATCGACGAAAAGTCAAAAAGAAAATATGCTCATGTTCATCAAGGGTTCAACTACCTAATTCCATAGTTTTTAAAGTCAATCTGATAGGTT
This sequence comes from Chelon labrosus, assembly GCF_963514085.1. Classification (NCBI taxonomy): domain Eukaryota; kingdom Metazoa; phylum Chordata; class Actinopteri; order Mugiliformes; family Mugilidae; genus Chelon; species Chelon labrosus. The sequence continues at coordinate 37,878,033 of NC_140337.1, read as the reverse complement.
TAATGCCTTAAAAAAAATGGATGATTAATTCCAATTTTCTCCAATTTTCTCCAATTTTCACACTTTTAATCAAAATAGCAGACTTCCTGTTGGGTTTAGAATATGGCTCCAAGAGACTTTTTTGTGCGTCCTGGGATGTTACATATACGTGACATGTTTCCAGATTTTTAGACGCAACGGGCTTCAGGGGCTGGTCCGTAGAAAATCCGTAGGTGGCGCTATAGAGCCATTTTGCCACGCCCATGCTCGAGGCCCTGATACATTTAAGTTTTCGGGCGAACGAATCTTTCTGCAAATTTTCAGGACTTTTCGTGCATGTTTAGACACCGAAAGGATTTTTTAAAAATCCAAAGAATAATAATAATAATAATAATAATAATAAACAGTACGAAAACAATAGGGTCCTTGCACTTCGTGCTCGGGCCCTAATTAAAGCTGCAAGCAGCGTTGGACGGGCCCTCGCAATCCACGCCAGTCGGCGTCCGGCAAGGACGGGGTCACTGCAGATCTCAGGGGAAACAGAGGAGTAACAATGCACCGTGGCACGATAGCTAACAGTTGTCCAATGAGAGGCTAAGTCTTCTTGCTTCAAGGATTTATTTTGTCACTCCCAATTGAAGTTTACCGTAAAACTGAAATACATACAACAAAAGATGATGAAATATAAAATTAAGAATACATCTTAAGTATCTCTAAGTATCTCTTACTTCCCTTTACATCTAGTAAAGACTGACAAATACTATAAATTTATGTACATATACAACTATCCCCCCTTTAAGTTTACCAGTCTATATTTTTATTTTTATTTCATTTTATTTCTCTATCGGTGTACATTACACTTATATTGCTTACCTTGTGTGCAAACTACTGTTTAATGTAGTACTTATATATATATTTTTTTTACTACTGGCTGCAGGTACAACAATACATTTCACTGTGCATTGTACTATGTATAACTGTGCATGTGATAAATAAAACCTATCTATCTATCTATCTATCTATCTATCTATCTATCTCCCTATACATCTATCTATTTATCTATCTACCTACACATACATCTATCTATCTATCTATCTATCTACCTATACATCTATCCACCTACACATCTATCTATCTATCTATCTATCTACCTACCTATACATCTATCTATACCACACATACATCTATCTATCTATCTATCTATCTATCTATCTCTCTATCTATACATCTATCTATCCACCTACACATACATCTATCTATCTATCTATCTATCTCTCTACCTATAAGAACGAAGAATAAACTCCGCTAGCTTAATGCTAACGTACAATGCGAAACACCATAGACAGGCTAACGGAACTAGCATCGCCGTAGCGGCGGCAACATCAACCGACCGCGACCTTATATACGCAGGTTACAGCAACACACATGACTACGCATTTATAATACTCACAGACAAATGTTCTCTTAACTCCTGAACGATCATTAAGGCTGAAGTTTAGCTGCAAAACGACTTCTTCTCTTGAAACTACTACAATCGCAATCGCCACACTGCCACCCTCAGGTGGAGACATGCATGCCAGAAGCGGCAGCACAGATAGTCTCGGCTCTTTTGACTGTATTCTCTCTGTGGCATCAACAAACAGTTGTATAATTATTCTCTCTGTGTCATCAAAGTATGTTAAAACAGCTAAAATCATCATTACACGTTTAAACAACACACACACACACACACTGAAAGCCAGCCACCAGAATGAAATACTTTGGCTCCATCTGCTGGACAAAGTAGCGAACTACGTGCAATCATTATGGAATGAGGGAGATGGTGACACTCTTCACTTTGAGTAAAAATAAAAGGCACTAAAGTTTAACGAAAAGTCCCAGTTTTCGCAGGGAGTGATCATTAAAGACACAAGTATGACATGACACAATCCAAACATCCTGACAGGAACAGCAGCTCATACAACAGACACCTGAAAAAATCAGACATTTTTTGTACACAATAGGTGGCGCTACAATAATTGCATGAATATTGACATATACATGTGTTCAGTTAGGGACCAGTAACAATACTGTAAAGTTTCATGCACTTTGGACTGAATTAAAGCATGTTTAAAGCACGTTTAATGCAACTTCCTGTTTCATGGCGCGTCAAGAAAACTTTGAGGGGCCAGCAGACCCACGCCACTTCGACGAAAAGTATATGCGCCTTTTTAGTTTTTGTTCATCTAGCCTCCAACTACCTAATTCCATAGTTTTGAAGTCAATCTGATAAGGTTTAATACCTGCTTTTACAAACTCTAAAAACACCACGTTTTTGTCCAATTTTCACACTTTTAATCAAAATAGCAGACTTCCTGTTGGGTTTAGAATATGGCTCCAAAAGACTTTTTTGTGCGTCCTGGGATGTTACATATACGTGACATATTTCCAGATTTTTAGACGCAACGGGCTTCAGGGGCTGGTCCGTAGAAAATCCGTAGGTGGCGCTAGAGAGCCATTTTGCCACGCCCATGCTCGAGTCCCTGATACATTAAAGTTTTCGGGCGAACGAATCTTTCTGCAAATTTTCAGGACTTTTCGTGCATGTTTAGACACCGAAAGGATTTTTTAAAAATCCAAATAATAATAATAATAATAATAATAATAATAATAATAATAATAATAATAATAAACAGTACGAAAACAATAGGGTCCTTGCACTTCGTGCTCGGGCCCTAATAATAATAATAAACAGTACGAAAACAATAGGGTCCTTGCACTTCGTGCTCGGGCCCTAATTAAAGCTGCAAGCAGCGTTGGACGGGCCCTCGCAATCCACGCCAGTCGGCGTCCGGCAAGGACGGGGTCACCGCAGGTCTCAGGGGAAACAGAGGAGTAACAATGCACCGTGGCACGATAGCTAACAGTTCTCCAATGAGAGGCTAAGTCTTCTTGCTTCAAGGATTTATTTTGTCACTCCCAATTGAAGTTTACCGTAAAACTGAAATACATACAACAAAAGATGATGAAATATAAAATGAAGAATACATCTAAAGTATCTCTAAGTGTCTCTTACTTCCCTTACATCTAGTAAAGACTGACAAATACTGTAAATTTATGTACATATACAACTATCCCCCCCTTTAATTTTACCAGTCTAAATTTTTATTTTTATTTCATTTTATTTCTCTATCGGTGTACATTACACTTATATTGCTTACCTTGTGTGCAAACTACTGTTTACTGTAGTAGTTATATATATTTTTTTTAGTACTGACTGCAGGTACAACAATACATTTCACTGTGCATTGTACTATGTATAACTGTGCATGGGACAAATAAAACCTATCTATCTATCTATCTATCTATACCAACGAAGAATAAACTCCGCTAGCTTAATGCTAACGTACAATGCAAAACACCATAGACAGGCTAACGGAACTAGCATCGCCATAGCGGCGGCAACACCAAACTCTTTTGAATGTATTCTCTCTGTGGCATCAACAAACAGATGTATAATTATTCTCTCTGTGTCATCAAAGTATGTTAAAACAGCCTCACCAATCATTAGAAGTTTAACCAACACACACACACACTCTGACATTCAGCCAGCAGAGAGAAATGATTTGGCTCCATCTGCTGGACAAAGTAGCGAACTACGTGTGCACTGATGATGAAATGAGGGAGAAAGAGCAACTTTTCACTTTCACTACCATAAAAGGCCCTAAAGTTTAACGAAAACGCACAATCTTCGCAGGGAGTGACCATGAAGATCATAAGTATGTCGTGATAACATCAGAAGACAATAAAAATCATCCCGACAGGAATGGCAGCTCATACAACAGACTCTATTTAAATCAGCCCACAATAGGTGGCGCTACAACAATTGCATGAATATTGACATATGGATGTGTTCAGTTAGGGACCAGTAACAATACTGTAAAGTTTCATGCACTTTGGACTGAATTGAAGCATGTTTACAGCACGTTTAAGCACGTTTAATGCAACTTCCTGTTTCATGGCGCGTCAAAAAAACTTTGAGGGGCCAGCAGACCCACGCCACATAGATGAAAAGTCAAAAAGAAAATATGCTCATGTTCATCAAGGGTTCAACTACCTAATTCCATAGTTTTTGAAGTCTATCTGACAGGTTTAATGCCTTAAAAAAAAATGATGATTAATTCCAATTTTCTCCAATTTTCTCCAATTTTCACACTTTTAATCAGAATAGCAGACTTCCTGTTGGGTTTAGAATATGGCTCCAAGAGACTTTTTTGTGCGTCCTGGGATGTTACATATACGTGACATATTTCCAGATTTTTAGACGCAACGGGCTTCGGGGGCTGGTCCGTAGAAAATCCGTAGGTGGCGCTATAGAGCCATTTTGCCACGCCCATGCTCGAGGCCCTGATACATTTAAGTTTTCGGGCGAACGAATCTTTCCGCCAATTGTCAGGACTTTTCGTGCATGTTTAGACACCGAAACGATTTTTTAAAAATCCAAAGAATAATAATAATAATAATTAAAGCTGCAAGCAGCGTTGAACGGGCCCTCGCAATCCACGCTTGTCGGCGTCCGGCAAGGACGGGGTCACCGCAGCTCTCAGGGGATACAGTGGAGTAACAATGCACCGTGGCACGATAGCTAACAGTTCTCCAATGAGAGGCAAAGTCTTCTTGCTTCAAGGATTTATTTTGTCACTAAATTTATGTACATATACAACTAGCCCCCCTCTGAGTTTACCAGTCTATATTTTTATTTTTATTTCATTTTATTTCTCTGTGTACATTACACTTATATTGCTTACCTTGTGTGCAAACTACTGTTTACTGTAGTAGTACTTATATATATTTTTATTTACTTCAGGCTGCAGGTACAACAATACATTTCACTGTGCATTGTACTATGTATAACTGTGCATGTGATGAATAAAACCTATCCATCTATCTATCTATCTATCTATCTATCTATCTATCTATCTACCTACCTACATATCTACCTACCTATCTATCTATCTATCTATCTATCTATCTGCCTGTACATCTATCTACCTATCTACCTGTACATCTATCTATCTATCTATCTACCTATCTATCTATCTATAACAACGACGGTTAATCTCCGCTAGCTTAATGCTAATGTACAATGGGAAACACCATAGACAGGCTAACGGAACTAGCATCGCCATAGCGGCGGCAACACCAAACTCTTTTGAATGTATTCTCTCTGTGGCATCAACAAACAGTTGTATAATTATTCTCTCTGTGTCATCAAAGTATGTTAAAACAGCCTCACCAATCATTAGAAGTTTAACCAACACACACACACACTGACATTCAGCCAGCAGAGAGAAATGATTTGGCTCCATCTGCTGGACAAAGTAGCGAACTACGTGTGCACTGATGATGAAATGAGGGAGAAAGAGCAACTTTTCACTTTCACTACCATAAAAGGCCCTAAAGTTTAACGAAAACTCACAATCTTCGCAGGGAGTGACCATGAAGATCATAAGTATGTCGTCATAACATCTGAAGACAATAAAAATCAGCCCGACAGGAATGGCAGCTCATACAACAGACTCTATTTAAAATCAGACATTTCCTGCCCACAATAGGTGGCGCTACAATAATTGCATGAATATTGACATATGGATGTGTTCAGTTAGGGACCAGTAACAATACTGTAAAGTTTCATGCACTTTGGACTGAATTAAAGCACGTTTAAAGCACGTTTAAAGCACGTTTAATGCAACTTCCTGTTTCATGGCGCGTCAAAAAAACTGTCAGGGGCCAGCAGACCCACGCCACATCGACGAAAAGTCAACAAAAAATATGCTTATGTTCATCAAGTGTTCAACTACCTAATTCCATAGTTTTTAAAGTTAATCTGATAGGTTTAATGCCTTAAAAAAAATGGATGATTAATTCCAATTTTCTCCAATTTTCTCCAATTTTCACACTTTTAATCAAAATAGCAGACTTCCTGTTGGGTTTAGAATATGGCCCCAAGAGACTTTTTTGTGCGTCCTGGGATGTTACATATACGTGACATATTTCCAGATTTTTAGACGCAACGGGCTTCGGGGGCTGGTCCGTAGAAAATCCGTAGGTGGCGCTATAGAGCCATTTTGCCACGCCCATGCTCGAGGCCCTGATACATTTAAGTTTTCGGGCGAACAAATCTTTCTGCAAATTTCCAGGACTTTTCGTGCATGTTTAGACACCGAAAGGATTTTTTAAAAATCCAAAGAATAATAATAATAATAATTAAAGCTGCAAGCAGCGTTGAACGGGCCCTCGCAATCCACGCCAGTCGGCGTCCGGCAAGGACGGGGTCACCGCAGATCTCAGGGGAAACAGTGGAGTAACAATGCACCGTGGCACGATAGCTAACAGTTGTCCAGTGAGAGGCTAAGTCTTCTTGCTTCAAGGATTTATTTTGTCACTCCCAATTGAAGTTTACCGTGAAACTGAAATGCATACAACAAAAGGTGATGAAATATAAAATTAAGAATATATCTTAAGTATCTCTAAGTATCTCTTACTTCTCTTTACATCTAGTAAAGACTGACAAATACTGTAAATTTATGTACATATACAACTACCCCCCCCCCTGAGTTTACCAGTCTATATGTTTATTTCTATTTCATTTTATTTCACTATCGGTGTACATTACACTTATATTGCTTACCTTGTGTGCAAACTACTGTTTACTGTAGTAGTACTTATATATATATATTTTTACTACTGGCTGCAGGTACAACAATACATTTCACTGTGCATTGTACTATGTATAACTGTGCATGTGATAAATAAAACCTACCTATCTACCTATCTATCTATCTACCTACATATCTATCTATCTATCTATCTATCTATCTATCTATCTATCTATCTACCTCCATATCCATCTATCCATCCATCTATCTATCTATCTCTATCTATAACAACGATGAATAAACTCCGCTAGCTTAATGCTAACGTACAATGCGAAACACCATAGACAGGCTAACGGAACTAGCATCGCCATAGCGGCGGCAACACCAAACTCTTTTGAATGTATTCTCTCTGTGGCATCAACAAACAGATGTATAATTATTCTCTCTGTGTCATCAAAGTATGTTAAAACAGCCTCACCAATCATTAGAAGTTAAACCAACACACACACACACTCTGACATTCAGCCAGCAGAGAGAAATGATTTGGCTCCATCTGCTGGACAAAGTAGCGAACTACGTGTGCACAGATGATGAAATGAGGGAGAAAGAGCAACTTTTCACTTTCACTACCATAAAAGGCCCTAAAGTTTAACGAAAACTCACAATCCTCGCAGGGAGTGATCATGAAAATCATAAGTATGTCCTGATAACATCAGAAGACAATAAAAATCATCCCGACAGGAATGGCAGCTCATACAACAGACTCTATTTAAATCAGCCCACAATAGGTGGCGCTACAACAATTGCATGAATATTGACATATGGATGTGTTCAGTTAGGGACCAGTAACAATACTGTAAAGTTTCATGCACTTTGGACTGAATTGACGCATGTTTACAGCACGTTTAAGCACGTTTAATGCAACTTCCTGTTTCATGGCGCATCAAAAAAACTTTGAGGGGCCAGCAGAGCCACGCCACATAGACGAAAAGTCAAAAAGAAAATATGCTCATGTTCATCAAGGGTTCAACTACCTAATTCCATAGTTTTTGAAGTCTATCTGATAGGTTTAATGCCTTAAAAAAAAATGATGATTAATTCCAATTTTCTCCAATTTTCTCCAATTTTCACACTTTTAATCAAAATAGCAGACTTCCTGTTGGGTTTAGAATATCGCTCCAAGAGACTTTTTTGTGCGTCCTGGGATGTTACATATACGTGACATATTTCCAGATTTTTAGACGCAACGGGCTTCAGGGGCTGGTCCGTACAAGGTCCGTAGGTGGCGCTACTGAGCCATTTTGCCACGCCCATGCTCGAGGCCCTGATACATTGCAATTTTGGGGCAAACGAATGTTTCTGCCAATTTTCAGGAGTTTATGTGCATGTTTAGGCATGCGTACGATTTTCCAAAGTTCCTGACAAATAATAATAATAATAATAATAATAATAATAATAATAAACAGTACGAAAACAATAGGGTCCTTGCACTTCGTGCTCGGGCCCTAATAATAATAATAAACAGTACGAAAACAATAGGGTCCTTGCACTTCGTGCTCGGGCCCTAATTAAAGCTGCAAGCAGCGTTGAACGGGCCCTCGCAATCCACGCCAGTCGGCGTCCGGCAAGGACGGGGTCACTGCAGGTCTCAGGGGAAACAGAGGAGTAACAATGCACCGTGGCACGATAGCTAACAGTTCTCCAATGAGAGGCTAAGTCTTCTTGCTTCAAGGATTTGTCACTCCCAATTGAAGTTTACCGTAAAACTGAAATACATACAACAAAAGATGATGAAATATAAAATTAAGAATACATCTTAGGTATCTCTAAGTATCTCTTACTTCCCTTTACATCTAGTAAAGACTGACAAATACTATAAATTTATGTACATATACAACTATCCCCCCCTTTAAGTTTACCAGTCTATATTTTTATTTTTATTTCATTTTATTTCTCTAACGGTGTACATTACACTTATAAGTATGCTTATAAGTATTGCTTACCTTGTGTGCAAACTACTGTTTACTGTAGTACTTATATATTTTATATATTTTTTACTACTGGCTGCAGGTACAACAATACATTACACTGTGCATTGTACTATGTATAACTGTGCATGGGACAAATAAAACCTATCTATCTATCTATCTATCTATCTAACGACGGACAATCTCCGCTAGCTTAATGCTAACGTACAATGCGAAACACCATAGACAGGCTAACGGAACTAGCATCGCCATAGCGGCGGCTACACCAACTCTTTTGAATGTATTGTCTCCGTGGCATCAACAAACAGTTGTATAATTATTCTCTCTGTGTCATCAAAGTATGTGGCTGCAGGTACAACAATACATTTCACTGTGCATTGTACTATGTATAACTGTGCATGAGACAAATGCAACCTGTCTATCTACCTATCTATCGATAACAACGAAAAATAATCTCCGCTAGCTTAATGCTAACGTACAATGCGAAACACCATAGACAGGCTAACGGAACTAGCATCGCCATAGCGGCGGCAACATCAAACGACCGCGACCTTATATAAGCAGGTTACAGCAACACACATGACTACGCATTTATAATACTCACAGACAAATGTTCTCTTAACTCCTGAACGATCATTAAGGCTGAAGTTTAGCTGCAAAACGACTTCTTCTCTTGAAACTACTACAATTGCAATCGCCACACTGCCACCCTCAGGTGGAGACGTGCATGCCAGAAGCGGCAGCACAGATAGTCTCGGCTCTTTTGACTGTATAAACAGTTGTATAATTATTCTCTCTGTGTCATCAAAGTATGTTAAAACAGCTAAAATCATCATTACACGTTTAAACAACACACACACACACACTAAAAGCCAGCCAGCAGAGAGAAATACTTTGGCTCCATCTGCTGGACAAAGTAGCGAACTACGTGTGCACTGATGATGAAATGAGGGAGAAAGAGCAACTTTTCACTTTCACGACCATAAAAGGCCCTAAAGTTTAACGAAAACTCACAATCTTCGCAGGGAGTGACCATGAAGATCATAAGTATGTCGTGATAACATCTGAAAACAATAAAAATCAGCCCGACAGGAATGGCAGCTCATACAACAGACTCTATTTAAAATCAGACATTTCCTGCCCACAATAGGTGGCGCTACAATAATTGCATGAATATTGACATATGGATGTGTTCAGTTAGAGACCAGTAACAATACTGTAAAGTTTCATGCACTTTGGACTGAATTAAAGCACGTTTAAAGCACGTTTAATGCAACTTCCTGTTTCATGGCGCGTCAAAAAAACTTTGAGGGGCCAGCAGACCCACGCCACTTCGACGAAAAGTATATGCGCCTTTTTAGTTTTTGTTCATCGAGATTCCAACTACCTAATTCCATAGTTTTGAAGTCAATCTGATAAAATTTAATACCTCATTTACAATCTCTAAGAAACGCTGTTTTTGTCCAATTTTCACAAATTTTCAAACTTTTAATCCAAATAGCAGACTTCCTGTTGGGTTTAGAATATGGCTTCAAGAGACTTTTTTGTGCGTCCTGGGATGTTACATATATGTGACATGTTTCCAGATTTTTAGACGCAACGGGCTTCAGGGGCTGGTCCGTAGAAGGTCCATAGGTGGCGCTACTGAGCCATTTTGCCACGCCCATGCTCGAGACCCTGATACATTACAATTTTCGGGCAAACGGATCTTTCTGCAAATTTTCAGGACTTTTCGTGCATGATTGAAGCCGTTAGAATTTTTAAAAGACGCTGAAAAGAATAATAATAATAAAAAGAAACAGTACGAAAACAATAGGGTCCTTGCACTTCGTGCTCGGGCCCTAATTAAAGCTGCAAGCAGCGTTGAACGGGCCCTCGCAATCCACGCTTGTCGGCGTCCGGCAAGGACGGGGTCACTGCATTTCTCAGGGGATACAGTGGAGTAACAGTGCACCGTGGCACGATAGCTAACAGTTCTCCAATGACAGGCAAAGTCTTCTTGCTTCAAGGATTTATTTTGTCACTCCTAATTTAAGTTTAATATAAATAAAACCCATCTATCCATTTATCTATCTATCTATCTATCTACCTACCTACACATCTATCTATCTATCTATCTATCTATCTATCTATCTATCTACCTGTACATCTATCTACCTATCTACCTGTACATCTATCTATCTATCTATCTATCTATAACAACGAAGGATAATAATCTCCGCTAGCTTAATGCTAATGTACAATGGGAAACACCATAGACAGGCTAACGGAACTAGCATCGCCATAGCGGCGGCAACACCAAACTCTTTTGAATGTATTCTCTCTGTGGCATCAACAAACAGATGTATAATTATTCTCTCTGTGTCATCAAAGTATGTTAAAACAGCCTCACCAATCATTAGAAGTTAAACCAACACACACACACACTCTGACATTCAGCCAGCAGAGAGAAATGATTTGGCTCCATCTGCTGGACAAAGTAGCGAACTACGTGTGCACTGATGATGAAATGAGGGAGAAAGAGCAACTTTTCACTTTCACTACCATAAAAGGCCCTAAAGTTTAACGAAAACTCACAATCTTCGCAGGGAGTGACCATGAAGATCATAAGTATGTCGTGATAACATCTGAAGACAATAAAAATCATCCCGACAGGAATGGCAGCTCATACAACAGACTCTATTTAAATCAGCCCACAATAGGTGGCGCTACAACAATTGCATGAATATTGACATATGGATGTGTTCAGTTAGGGACCAGTAACAATACTGTAAAGTTTCATGCACTTTGGACTGAATTGAAGCATGTTTACAGCACGTTTAAGCACGTTTAATGCAACTTCCTGTTTCATGGCGCGTCAAAAAAACCTTGAGGGGCCAGCAGACCCACGCCACATCGACGAAAAGTCAAAAAGAAAATATGCTCATGTTCATCAAGGGTTCAACTACCTAATTCCATAGTTTTTAAAGTCAATCTGATAGGTTTAATGCCTTAAAAAAAATGGATGATTAATTCCAATTTTCTCCAATTTTCTCCAATTTTCACACTTTTAATCAAAATAGCAGACTTCCTGTTGGGTTTAGAATATGGCTCCAAGAGACTTTTTTGTGCGTCCTGGGATGTTACATATACGTGACATGTTTCCAGATTTTTAGACGCAACGGGCTTCAGGGGCTGGTCCGTAGAAAATCCGTAGGTGGCGCTATAGAGCCATTTTGCCACGCCCATGCTCGAGGCCCTGATACATTTAAGTTTTCGGGCGAACGAATCTTTCTGCAAATTTTCAGGACTTTTCGTGCATGTTTAGACACCGAAAGGATTTTTTAAAAATCCAAAGAATAATAATAATAATAATAATAATAATAAACAGTACGAAAACAATAGGGTCCTTGCACTTCGTGCTCGGGCCCTAATAAACAGTACGAAAACAATAGGGTCCTTGCACTTCGTGCTCGGGCCCTAATTAAAGCTGCAAGCAGCGTTGAACGGGCCCTCGCAATCCACGCTTGTCGGCGTCCGGCAAGGACGGGGTCACCGCAGCTCTCAGGGGATACAGTGGAGTAACAATGCACCGTGGCACGATAGCTAACAGTTGTCCAATGAGAGGCAAAGTCTTCTTGCTTCAAGGATTTATTTTGTCACTAAATTTATGTACATATACAACTAGCCCCCCTCTGAGTTTACCAGTCTATATTTTTATTTTTATTTCATTTTATTTCTCTGTGTACATTACACTTATATTGCTTACCTTGTGTGCAAACTACTGTTTACTGTAGTAGTACTTATATATATTTTTATTTACTTCTGGCTGCAGGTACAACAATACATTTCACTGTGCATTGTACTATGTATAACTGTGCATGTGATGAATAAAACCTATCCATCTATCTAGCTATCTAGCTATCTATCTATCTATCTATCTATCTATCTACATATCTACCTACCTATCTATCTATCTATCTATCTATCTATCTATCTGCCTGTACATCTATCTATCTATCTATCTATCTATCTACCTATCTATCTATAACAACGACGGTTAATCTCCGCTAGCTTAATGCTAATGTACAATGGGAAACACCATAGACAGGCTAACGGAACTAGCATCGCCATAGCGGCGGCAACACCAAACTCTTTTGAATGTATTCTCTCTGTGGCATCAACAAACAGTTGTATAATTATTCTCTCTGTGTCATCAAAGTATGTTAAAACAGCCTCACCAATCATTAGAAGTTTAACCAACACACACACACACTGACATTCAGCCAGCAGAGAGAAATACTTTGGCTCCATCTGCTGGACAAAGTAGCGAACTACGTGTGCACTGATGATGAAATGAGGGAGAAAGAGCAACTTTTCACTTTCACTACCATAAAAGGCCCTAAAGTTTAACGAAAACTCACAATCTTCGCAGGGAGTGACCATGAAGATCATAAGTATGTCGTGATAACATCTGAAGACAATAAAAATCAGCCCGACAGGAATGGCAGCTCATACAACAGACTCTATTTAAAATCAGACATTTCCTGCCCACAATAGGTGGCGCTACAATAATTGCATGAATATTGACATATGGATGTGTTCAGTTAGGGACCAGTAACAATACTGTAAAGTTTCATGCACTTTGGACAGAATTAAAGCACGTTTAAAGCACGTTTAATGCAACTTCCTGTTTCATGGCGGGTCAAAAAAACTTTCAGGGGCCAGCAGACCCACGCCACTTCGACGAAAAGTATATGCGCCTATTTTAGTTTTTGTTCATCGAGATTCCAACTACCTAATTCCATAGTTTTGAAGTCAATCTGATAAAATTTAATACCTCATTTACAATCTCTAAGAAACGCTGTTTTTGTCCAATTTTCACAAATTTTCACACTTTTAATCAAAATAGCAGACTTCCTGTCGGGTTTAGAATATGGCTCCAAGAGACTTTTTTGTGCGTCCCGGGATGTTACATATAGGTGACATATTTCCAGATTTTTAGAAGCAACGGGCTTCAGGGGCTGGTCCGTAGAAATTTTGTAGGTGGCGCTATAGAGCCATTTTGCCACGCCCATGCTCGAGGCCCTGATACATTAAAGTTTTCGGGCGAACGAATCTTTCTGCACATTTTCAGGAGTTTTCGTGCATGTTTAGACACCGAAAGGATTTTCCAAAAATCCAAATAAGAATAATAATAATTAAAGCTGCAAGCAGCGTTGAACGGGCCCTCGCAATCCACGCCTGTCGGCGTCCGGCAAGGACGGGGTCACCGCATTTCTCAGGGGATACAGTGGAGTAACAGTGCACCGTGGCACGATAGCTAACAGTTCTCCAATGACAGGCAAAGTCTTCTTGCTTCAAGGATTTATTTTGTCACTCCTAATTTAAGTTTAATATAAATAAAACCCATCTATCCATCTATCTATCTATCTATCTACCTACCTACACATCTATCTATCTATCTATCTATCTATCTATCTACCTAACTATCTATCTATCTATCTATCTACCTGTACATCTATCTACCTATCTACCTGTACATCTATCTATCTATTTATCTATCTATAACAACGAAGGATAATAATCTCCGCTAGCTTAATGCTAATGTACAATGGGAAACACCATAGACAGGCTAACGGAACTAGCATCGCCATAGCGGCGGCAACACCAAACTCTTTTGAATGTATTCTCTCTGTGGCATCAACAAACAGATGTATAATTATTCTCTCTGTGTCATCAAAGTATGTTAAAACAGCCTCACCAATCATTAGAAGTTAAACCAACACACACACACACTCTGACATTCAGCCAGCAGAGAGAAATGATTTGGCTCCATCTGCTGGACAAAGTAGCGAACTACGTGTGCACTGATGATGAAATGAGGGAGAAAGAGCAACTTTTCACTTTCACTACCATAAAAGGCCCTAAAGTTTAACGAAAACTCACAATCTTCGCAGGGAGTGACCATGAAGATCATAAGTATGTCGTGATAACATCTGAAGACAATAAAAATCATCCCGACAGGAATGGCAGCTCATACAACAGACTCTATTTAAATCAGCCCACAATAGGTGGCGCTACAACAATTGCATGAATATTGACATATGGATGTGTTCAGTTAGGGACCAGTAACAATACTGTAAAGTTTCATGCACTTTGGACTGAATTGAAGCATGTTTACAGCACGTTTAAGCACGTTTAATGCAACTTCCTGTTTCATGGCGCGTCAAAAAAACTTTGAGGGGCCAGCAGACCCACGCCACATCGACGAAAAGTCAAAAAGAAAATATGCTCATGTTCATCAAGGGTTCAACTACCTAATTCCATAGTTTTTAAAGTCAATCTGATAGGTTTAATGCCTTAAAAAAAATGGATGATTAATTCCAATTTTCTCCAATTTTCTCCAATTTTCACACTTTTAATCAAAATAGCAGACTTCCTGTTGGGTTTAGAATATGGCTCCAAGAGACTTTTTTGTGCGTCCTGGGATGTTACATATACGTGACATGTTTCCAGATTTTTAGACGCAACGGGCTTCAGGGGCTGGTCCGTAGAAAATCCGTAGGTGGCGCTATAGAGCCATTTTGCCACGCCCATGCTCGAGGCCCTGATACATTTAAGTTTTCGGGCGAACGAATCTTTCTGCAAATTTTCAGGACTTTTCGTGCATGTTTAGACACCGAAAGGATTTTTTAAAAATCCAAAGAATAATAATAATAATAATTAAAGCTGCAAGCAGCGTTGAACGGGCCCTCGCAATCCACGCTTGTCGGCGTCCGGCAAGGACGGGGTCACCGCAGCTCTCAGGGGATACAGTGGAGTAACAATGCACCGTGGCACGATAGCTAACAGTTCTCCAATGAGAGGCAAAGTCTTCTTGCTTCAAGGATTTATTTTGTCACTAAATTTATGTACATATACAACTAGCCCCCCTCTGAGTTTACCAGTCTATATTTTTATTTTTATTTCATTTTATTTCTCTGTGTACATTACACTTATATTGCTTACCTTGTGTGCAAACTACTGTTTACTGTAGTAGTACTTATATATATTTTTATTTACTTCTGGCTGCAGGTACAACAATACATTTCACTGTGCATTGTACTATGTATAACTGTGCATATGATGAATAAAACCTATCCATCTATCTAGCTATCTAGCTATCTATCTATCTATCTATCTATCTATCTATCTATCTATCTATCTACCTACCTATCTACCTATATATCTATCTATCTATCTATCTACCTATACATCTATCTATCTATCTATACATCTATACATCTATCTATCTATCTACCTACATATCTATCTATCTATACCTATCTACCTATCTACCTGTACATCTATCTATCTATCTATCTATAACAACGGATAATCTCCGCTAGCTTAATGCTAATGTACAATGGGAAACACCATAGACAGGCTAACGGAACTAGCATCGCCATAGCGGCGGCAACACCAAACTCTTTTGAATGTATTCTCTCCGTGGCATCAACAAACAGTTGTATAATTATTCTCTCTGTGTCATCAAAGTATGTTAAAACAGCCTCACCAATCATTAGAAGTTAAACCAACACACACACACACTGACATTCAGCCAGCAGAGAGAAATTATTTGGCTCCATCTGCTGGACAAAGTAGCGAACTACGTGTGCACTGATGATGAAATGAGGGAGAAAGAGCAACTTTTCACTTTCACTACCATAAAAGGCCGTAAAGTTTAACGAAAACTCACAATCTTCGCAGGGAGTGACCATGAAGATCATAAGTATGTCGTGATAACATCTGAAAACAATAAAAATCATCCCGACAGGAATGGCAGCTCATACAACAGACTCTATTTAAAATCAGACATTTCCTGCCCACAATAGGTGGCGCTACAATAATTGCATGAATATTGACATATGGATGTGTTCAGTTAGGGACCAGTAACAATACTGTAAAGTTTCATGCACTTTGGACTGAATTAAAGCACGTTTAAAGCACGTTTAATGCAACTTCCTGTTTCATGGCGCGTCAAAAAAACTGTCAGGGGCCAGCAGACCCACGCCACATCGACGAAAAGTCAACAAAAAATATGCTTATGTTCATCAAGTGTTCAGCTACCTAATTCCATAGTTTTTAAAGTCAATCTGATAGGTTTAATGCCTTAAAAAAAATTGATGATTAATTCCAATTTTCTCCAATTTTCTCCAATTTTCACACTTTTAATCAAAATAGCAGACTTCCTGTTGGGTTTAGAATATGGCTCCAAGAGACTTTTTTGTGCGTCCTGGGATGTTACATATACGTGACATGTTTCCAGATTTTTAGACGCAACGGGCTTCAGGGGCTGGTCCGTAGAAAATCCGTAGGTGGCGCTATAGAGCCATTTTGCCACGCCCGTGCTCGAGGCCCTGATACATTACAATTTTCGGGCAAACGAATCTTTGCGCCAATTTTCAGAACTTTTCCGGCATGTTTAGGCATGCGTAGGATTTTCTAAAGATCCTGGAAAATAATAATAATAATAATAATAATAATAATTAAAGCTGCAAGCAGCGTTGAACGGGCCCTCGCAATCCACGCTTGTCGGCGTCCGGCAAGGACGGGGTCACTGCATTTCTCAGGGGATACAGTGGAGTAACAGTGCACCGTGGCACGATAGCTAACAGTTCTCCAATGACAGGCAAAGTCTTCTTGCTTCAAGGATTTATTTTGTCACTCCTAATTTAAGTTTAATATAAATAAAACCCATCTATCCATTTATCTATCTATCTATCTATCTACCTACCTACACATCTATCTATCTATCTATCTATCTATCTATCTATCTATCTACCTGTACATCTATCTACCTATCTACCTGTACATCTATCTATCTATCTATCTATCTATAACAACGAAGGATAATAATCTCCGCTAGCTTAATGCTAATGTACAATGGGAAACACCATAGACAGGCTAACGGAACTAGCATCGCCATAGCGGCGGCAACACCAAACTCTTTTGAATGTATTCTCTCTGTGGCATCAACAAACAGATGTATAATTATTCTCTCTGTGTCATCAAAGTATGTTAAAACAGCCTCACCAATCATTAGAAGTTAAACCAACACACACACACACTCTGACATTCAGCCAGCAGAGAGAAATGATTTGGCTCCATCTGCTGGACAAAGTAGCGAACTACGTGTGCACTGATGATGAAATGAGGGAGAAAGAGCAACTTTTCACTTTCACTACCATAAAAGGCCCTAAAGTTTAACGAAAACTCACAATCTTCGCAGGGAGTGACCATGAAGATCATAAGTATGTCGTGATAACATCTGAAGACAATAAAAATCATCCCGACAGGAATGGCAGCTCATACAACAGACTCTATTTAAATCAGCCCACAATAGGTGGCGCTACAACAATTGCATGAATATTGACATATGGATGTGTTCAGTTAGGGACCAGTAACAATACTGTAAAGTTTCATGCACTTTGGACTGAATTGAAGCATGTTTACAGCACGTTTAAGCACGTTTAATGCAACTTCCTGTTTCATGGCGCGTCAAAAAAACCTTGAGGGGCCAGCAGACCCACGCCACATCGACGAAAAGTCAAAAAGAAAATATGCTCATGTTCATCAAGGGTTCAACTACCTAATTCCATAGTTTTTAAAGTCAATCTGATAGGTTTAATGCCTTAAAAAAAATGGATGATTAATTCCAATTTTCTCCAATTTTCTCCAATTTTCACACTTTTAATCAAAATAGCAGACTTCCTGTTGGGTTTAGAATATGGCTCCAAGAGACTTTTTTGTGCGTCCTGGGATGTTACATATACGTGACATGTTTCCAGATTTTTAGACGCAACGGGCTTCAGGGGCTGGTCCGTAGAAAATCCGTAGGTGGCGCTATAGAGCCATTTTGCCACGCCCATGCTCGAGGCCCTGATACATTTAAGTTTTCGGGCGAACGAATCTTTCTGCAAATTTTCAGGACTTTTCGTGCATGTTTAGACACCGAAAGGATTTTTTAAAAATCCAAAGAATAATAATAATAATAATAATAATAATAAACAGTACGAAAACAATAGGGTCCTTGCACTTCGTGCTCGGGCCCTAATAATAATAATAATAAACAGTACGAAAACAATAGGGTCCTTGCACTTCGTGCTCGGGCCCTAATAATAATAATAAACAGTACGAAAACAATAGGGTCCTTGCACTTCGTGCTCGGGCCCTAATAATAAAAAGAAACAGTACGAAAACAATAGGGTCCTTGCACTTCGTGCTCGGGCCCTAATAATTAAAGCTGCAAGCAGCGTTGAACGGGCCCTCGCAATCCACGCCAGTCGGCGTCCGGCAAGGACGGGGTCACCGCAGATCTCAGGGGAAACAGAGGAGTAACAATGCACCGTGGCACGACAGCTAACAGTTCTCCAATGACAGGCAAAGTCTTTTTGCGTCAAGGATTCATTTTGTCACTCCCAATTGAAGTTTACCGTAAAACTGAAATACATACAACAAAAGATGATGAAATATAAAATTAAGAATACATCTTAAGTATCTCTAAGTGTCTCTTACTTCCCTTTACATCTAGTAAAGACTGACAAATACTGTAAATTTATGTACATATACAACTATCCCCCCCTTTAATTTTACCAGTCTAAATTTTTATTTTTATTTCATTTTATTTCTCTATCGGTGTACATTACACTTATATTGCTTACCTTGTGTGCAAACTCAGGGCCGCCCCTGGCCAAACTGGGGCCCTAAGCAGAAATGTCTTTTGGGGCCCCCCCACCAGACACGCGCACACACACGCGCACACACACACACGTGTAAAGAAATGACGAGCACAAAATGCCATTTAGGTTTACAACCTTCATTTGGGGTAACAAAACAAAGAATTTTCAACTATGTACATGTATGTATGTACTGCCTCGGGCTGACTCTTTATGGTACTCACGGTTGCCAGATTGGGCGGTTTTTCCACAAAATTGGGCTACTTGGTTTATGTCCGGCGGGGGAGTGTGACAGGTTTCCATAGGTGGCAACTTCGTGGTTTGGGCTGTTTTTATTGGATTGGGAGGACCAGCGGAGCGCTCGCGCTGGTCTCTCCGCCGCCGGAGCGCTGCGCGTCCTTTGCGCATTTTTAGAAAATGCGTCATCTTGTGCGACATGGGGCCCCCCATGGATCGCGGGGCCCCACGCGCTGCGCGTGTTCTGCGTATAGGGCGGGGCGGCTCTGTGCAAACTACTGTTTACTGTAGTAGTTATATATTTTTTTTTTAGTACTGGCTGCAGGTACAACAATACATTTCACTGTGCATTGTACTATGTATAACTGTGCATGGGACAAATAAAACCTACCTATCTATCTATCTATCTATCTATCTACCTACCTATCTATCTATCTATCTACCTACCTACATATCTATCTATCTATCTATCTATCTACCTGTACATCTATCTATCTATCTACCTATCTATCTATCTATCTATCTACCTACATATCCATCTATCCATCCATCTATCTATCTATCTCTATCTATAACAACGACGGTTAATCTCCGCTAGCTTAATGCTAATGTACAATGGGAAACACCATAGACAGGCTAACGGAACTAGCATCGCCATAGCGGCGGCAACACCAAACTCTTTTGAATGTATTCTCTCTGTGGCATCAACAAACAGTTGTATAATTATTCTCTCTGTGTCATCAAAGTATGTTAAAACAGCCTCACCAATCATTAGAAGTTTAACCAACACACACACACACTGACATTCAGCCAGCAGAGAGAAATGATTTGGCTCCATCTGCTGGACAAAGTAGCGAACTACGTGTGCACTGATGATGAAATGAGGGAGAAAGAGCAACTTTTCACTTTCACTACCATAAAAGGCCCTAAAGTTTAACGAAAACTCACAATCTTCGCAGGGAGTGACCATGAAGATCATAAGTATGTCGTGATAACATCTGAAGACAATAAAAATCAGCCCGACAGGAATGGCAGCTCATACAACAGACTCTATTTAAAATCAGACATTTCCTGCCCACAATAGGTGGCGCTACAATAATTGCATGAATATTGACATATGGATGTGTTCAGTTAGGGACCAGTAACAATACTGTAAAGTTTCATGCACTTTGGACTGAATTAAAGCACGTTTAAAGCACGTGTAATGCAACTTCCTGTTTCATGGCGCGTCAAAAAAACTGTCAGGGGCCAGCAGACCCACGCCACATAGACGAAAAGGGGGAAAAAAAATATGCTTATGTTCATCAAGTGTTCAACTACCTAATTCCATAGTTTTTAAAGTCAATCTGATAGGTTTAATGCCTTAAAAAAAATTGATGATTAATTCCAGTTTTCTCCAATTTTCTCCAATTTTCACACTTTTAATCAAAATAGCAGACTTCCTGTTGTGTTTAGAATATGGCTCCAAGAGACTTTTTTGTGCGTCCTGGGATGTTACATATACGTGACATATTTCCAGATTTTTAGACGCAACGGGCTTCAGGGGCTGGTCCGTAGAAAATCCGTAGGTGGCGCTATAGAGCCATTTTGCCACGCCCATGCTCGAGGCCCTGATACATTTAAGTTTTCGGGCGAACGAATCCTTCTACAAATTTTCAGGACTTTTCGTGCATGTTTAGACACCGAAAGGATTTTTTAAAAATCCAAAGAATAATAATAATAATAATTAAAGCTGCAAGCAGCGTTGAACGGGCCCTCGCAATCCACGCCAGTCGGCGTCCGGCAAGGACGGGGTCACTGCAGGTCTCAGGGGAAACAGAGGAGTAACAATGCACCGTGGCACGATAGCTAACAGTTCTCCAATGAGAGGCTAAGTCTTCTTGCTTCAAGGATTTGTCACTCCCAATTGAAGTTTACCGTAAAACTGAAATACATACAACAAAAGATGATGAAATATAAAATTAAGAATACATCTTAGGTATCTCTAAGTATCTCTTACTTCCCTTTACATCTAGTAAAGACTGACAAATACTATAAATTTATGTACATATACAACTATCCCCCCCTTTAAGTTTACCAGTCTATATTTTTATTTTTATTTCATTTTATTTCTCTAACGGTGTACATTACACTTATAAGTATGCTTATAAGTATTGCTTACCTTGTGTGCAAACTACTGTTTACTGTAGTACTTATATATTTTATATATTTTTTACTACTGGCTGCAGGTACAACAATACATTACACTGTGCATTGTACTATGTATAACTGTGCATGGGACAAATAAAACCTATCTATCTATCTATCTATCTATCTAACGACGGACAATCTCCGCTAGCTTAATGCTAACGTACAATGCGAAACACCATAGACAGGCTAACGGAACTAGCATCGCCATAGCGGCGGCTACACCAACTCTTTTGAATGTATTGTCTCCGTGGCATCAACAAACAGTTGTATAATTATTCTCTCTGTGTCATCAAAGTATGTGGCTGCAGGTACAACAATACATTTCACTGTGCATTGTACTATGTATAACTGTGCATGAGACAAATGCAACCTGTCTATCTACCTATCTATCGATAACAACGAAAAATAATCTCCGCTAGCTTAATGCTAACGTACAATGCGAAACACCATAGACAGGCTAACGGAACTAGCATCGCCATAGCGGCGGCAACATCAAACGACCGCGACCTTATATAAGCAGGTTACAGCAACACACATGACTACGCATTTATAATACTCACAGACAAATGTTCTCTTAACTCCTGAACGATCATTAAGGCTGAAGTTTAGCTGCAAAACGACTTCTTCTCTTGAAACTACTACAATTGCAATCGCCACACTGCCACCCTCAGGTGG
Organism: Chelon labrosus; assembly: GCF_963514085.1. Classification (NCBI taxonomy): domain Eukaryota; kingdom Metazoa; phylum Chordata; class Actinopteri; order Mugiliformes; family Mugilidae; genus Chelon; species Chelon labrosus. The sequence continues at coordinate 37,855,626 of NC_140337.1, read as the reverse complement.
AGACGTGCATGCCAGAAGCGGCAGCACAGATAGTCTCGGCTCTTTTGACTGTATAAACAGTTGTATAATTATTCTCTCTGTGTCATCAAAGTATGTTAAAACAGCTAAAATCATCATTACACGTTTAAACAACACACACACACACACTAAAAGCCAGCCAGCAGAGAGAAATACTTTGGCTCCATCTGCTGGACAAAGTAGCGAACTACGTGTGCACTGATGATGAAATGAGGGAGAAAGAGCAACTTTTCACTTTCACGACCATAAAAGGCCCTAAAGTTTAACGAAAACTCACAATCTTCGCAGGGAGTGACCATGAAGATCATAAGTATGTCGTGATAACATCTGAAAACAATAAAAATCAGCCCGACAGGAATGGCAGCTCATACAACAGACTCTATTTAAAATCAGACATTTCCTGCCCACAATAGGTGGCGCTACAATAATTGCATGAATATTGACATATGGATGTGTTCAGTTAGAGACCAGTAACAATACTGTAAAGTTTCATGCACTTTGGACTGAATTAAAGCACGTTTAAAGCACGTTTAATGCAACTTCCTGTTTCATGGCGCGTCAAAAAAACTTTGAGGGGCCAGCAGACCCACGCCACTTCGACGAAAAGTATATGCGCCTTTTTAGTTTTTGTTCATCGAGATTCCAACTACCTAATTCCATAGTTTTGAAGTCAATCTGATAAAATTTAATACCTCATTTACAATCTCTAAGAAACGCTGTTTTTGTCCAATTTTCACAAATTTTCAAACTTTTAATCCAAATAGCAGACTTCCTGTTGGGTTTAGAATATGGCTTCAAGAGACTTTTTTGTGCGTCCTGGGATGTTACATATATGTGACATGTTTCCAGATTTTTAGACGCAACGGGCTTCAGGGGCTGGTCCGTAGAAGGTCCATAGGTGGCGCTACTGAGCCATTTTGCCACGCCCATGCTCGAGACCCTGATACATTACAATTTTCGGGCAAACGGATCTTTCTGCAAATTTTCAGGACTTTTCGTGCATGATTGAAGCCGTTAGAATTTTTAAAAGACGCTGAAAAGAATAATAATAATAAAAAGAAACAGTACGAAAACAATAGGGTCCTTGCACTTCGTGCTCGGGCCCTAATTAAAGCTGCAAGCAGCGTTGAACGGGCCCTCGCAATCCACGCTTGTCGGCGTCCGGCAAGGACGGGGTCACTGCATTTCTCAGGGGATACAGTGGAGTAACAGTGCACCGTGGCACGATAGCTAACAGTTCTCCAATGACAGGCAAAGTCTTCTTGCTTCAAGGATTTATTTTGTCACTCCTAATTTAAGTTTAATATAAATAAAACCCATCTATCCATTTATCTATCTATCTATCTATCTACCTACCTACACATCTATCTATCTATCTATCTATCTATCTATCTATCTATCTACCTGTACATCTATCTACCTATCTACCTGTACATCTATCTATCTATCTATCTATCTATAACAACGAAGGATAATAATCTCCGCTAGCTTAATGCTAATGTACAATGGGAAACACCATAGACAGGCTAACGGAACTAGCATCGCCATAGCGGCGGCAACACCAAACTCTTTTGAATGTATTCTCTCTGTGGCATCAACAAACAGATGTATAATTATTCTCTCTGTGTCATCAAAGTATGTTAAAACAGCCTCACCAATCATTAGAAGTTAAACCAACACACACACACACTCTGACATTCAGCCAGCAGAGAGAAATGATTTGGCTCCATCTGCTGGACAAAGTAGCGAACTACGTGTGCACTGATGATGAAATGAGGGAGAAAGAGCAACTTTTCACTTTCACTACCATAAAAGGCCCTAAAGTTTAACGAAAACTCACAATCTTCGCAGGGAGTGACCATGAAGATCATAAGTATGTCGTGATAACATCTGAAGACAATAAAAATCATCCCGACAGGAATGGCAGCTCATACAACAGACTCTATTTAAATCAGCCCACAATAGGTGGCGCTACAACAATTGCATGAATATTGACATATGGATGTGTTCAGTTAGGGACCAGTAACAATACTGTAAAGTTTCATGCACTTTGGACTGAATTGAAGCATGTTTACAGCACGTTTAAGCACGTTTAATGCAACTTCCTGTTTCATGGCGCGTCAAAAAAACCTTGAGGGGCCAGCAGACCCACGCCACATCGACGAAAAGTCAAAAAGAAAATATGCTCATGTTCATCAAGGGTTCAACTACCTAATTCCATAGTTTTTAAAGTCAATCTGATAGGTTTAATGCCTTAAAAAAAATGGATGATTAATTCCAATTTTCTCCAATTTTCTCCAATTTTCACACTTTTAATCAAAATAGCAGACTTCCTGTTGGGTTTAGAATATGGCTCCAAGAGACTTTTTTGTGCGTCCTGGGATGTTACATATACGTGACATGTTTCCAGATTTTTAGACGCAACGGGCTTCAGGGGCTGGTCCGTAGAAAATCCGTAGGTGGCGCTATAGAGCCATTTTGCCACGCCCATGCTCGAGGCCCTGATACATTTAAGTTTTCGGGCGAACGAATCTTTCTGCAAATTTTCAGGACTTTTCGTGCATGTTTAGACACCGAAAGGATTTTTTAAAAATCCAAAGAATAATAATAATAATAATAATAATAATAAACAGTACGAAAACAATAGGGTCCTTGCACTTCGTGCTCGGGCCCTAATAAACAGTACGAAAACAATAGGGTCCTTGCACTTCGTGCTCGGGCCCTAATTAAAGCTGCAAGCAGCGTTGAACGGGCCCTCGCAATCCACGCTTGTCGGCGTCCGGCAAGGACGGGGTCACCGCAGCTCTCAGGGGATACAGTGGAGTAACAATGCACCGTGGCACGATAGCTAACAGTTGTCCAATGAGAGGCAAAGTCTTCTTGCTTCAAGGATTTATTTTGTCACTAAATTTATGTACATATACAACTAGCCCCCCTCTGAGTTTACCAGTCTATATTTTTATTTTTATTTCATTTTATTTCTCTGTGTACATTACACTTATATTGCTTACCTTGTGTGCAAACTACTGTTTACTGTAGTAGTACTTATATATATTTTTATTTACTTCTGGCTGCAGGTACAACAATACATTTCACTGTGCATTGTACTATGTATAACTGTGCATGTGATGAATAAAACCTATCCATCTATCTAGCTATCTAGCTATCTATCTATCTATCTATCTATCTATCTACATATCTACCTACCTATCTATCTATCTATCTATCTATCTATCTATCTGCCTGTACATCTATCTATCTATCTATCTATCTATCTACCTATCTATCTATAACAACGACGGTTAATCTCCGCTAGCTTAATGCTAATGTACAATGGGAAACACCATAGACAGGCTAACGGAACTAGCATCGCCATAGCGGCGGCAACACCAAACTCTTTTGAATGTATTCTCTCTGTGGCATCAACAAACAGTTGTATAATTATTCTCTCTGTGTCATCAAAGTATGTTAAAACAGCCTCACCAATCATTAGAAGTTTAACCAACACACACACACACTGACATTCAGCCAGCAGAGAGAAATACTTTGGCTCCATCTGCTGGACAAAGTAGCGAACTACGTGTGCACTGATGATGAAATGAGGGAGAAAGAGCAACTTTTCACTTTCACTACCATAAAAGGCCCTAAAGTTTAACGAAAACTCACAATCTTCGCAGGGAGTGACCATGAAGATCATAAGTATGTCGTGATAACATCTGAAGACAATAAAAATCAGCCCGACAGGAATGGCAGCTCATACAACAGACTCTATTTAAAATCAGACATTTCCTGCCCACAATAGGTGGCGCTACAATAATTGCATGAATATTGACATATGGATGTGTTCAGTTAGGGACCAGTAACAATACTGTAAAGTTTCATGCACTTTGGACAGAATTAAAGCACGTTTAAAGCACGTTTAATGCAACTTCCTGTTTCATGGCGGGTCAAAAAAACTTTCAGGGGCCAGCAGACCCACGCCACTTCGACGAAAAGTATATGCGCCTATTTTAGTTTTTGTTCATCGAGATTCCAACTACCTAATTCCATAGTTTTGAAGTCAATCTGATAAAATTTAATACCTCATTTACAATCTCTAAGAAACGCTGTTTTTGTCCAATTTTCACAAATTTTCACACTTTTAATCAAAATAGCAGACTTCCTGTCGGGTTTAGAATATGGCTCCAAGAGACTTTTTTGTGCGTCCCGGGATGTTACATATAGGTGACATATTTCCAGATTTTTAGAAGCAACGGGCTTCAGGGGCTGGTCCGTAGAAATTTTGTAGGTGGCGCTATAGAGCCATTTTGCCACGCCCATGCTCGAGGCCCTGATACATTAAAGTTTTCGGGCGAACGAATCTTTCTGCACATTTTCAGGAGTTTTCGTGCATGTTTAGACACCGAAAGGATTTTCCAAAAATCCAAATAAGAATAATAATAATTAAAGCTGCAAGCAGCGTTGAACGGGCCCTCGCAATCCACGCCTGTCGGCGTCCGGCAAGGACGGGGTCACCGCATTTCTCAGGGGATACAGTGGAGTAACAGTGCACCGTGGCACGATAGCTAACAGTTCTCCAATGACAGGCAAAGTCTTCTTGCTTCAAGGATTTATTTTGTCACTCCTAATTTAAGTTTAATATAAATAAAACCCATCTATCCATCTATCTATCTATCTATCTACCTACCTACACATCTATCTATCTATCTATCTATCTATCTATCTACCTAACTATCTATCTATCTATCTATCTACCTGTACATCTATCTACCTATCTACCTGTACATCTATCTATCTATTTATCTATCTATAACAACGAAGGATAATAATCTCCGCTAGCTTAATGCTAATGTACAATGGGAAACACCATAGACAGGCTAACGGAACTAGCATCGCCATAGCGGCGGCAACACCAAACTCTTTTGAATGTATTCTCTCTGTGGCATCAACAAACAGATGTATAATTATTCTCTCTGTGTCATCAAAGTATGTTAAAACAGCCTCACCAATCATTAGAAGTTAAACCAACACACACACACACTCTGACATTCAGCCAGCAGAGAGAAATGATTTGGCTCCATCTGCTGGACAAAGTAGCGAACTACGTGTGCACTGATGATGAAATGAGGGAGAAAGAGCAACTTTTCACTTTCACTACCATAAAAGGCCCTAAAGTTTAACGAAAACTCACAATCTTCGCAGGGAGTGACCATGAAGATCATAAGTATGTCGTGATAACATCTGAAGACAATAAAAATCATCCCGACAGGAATGGCAGCTCATACAACAGACTCTATTTAAATCAGCCCACAATAGGTGGCGCTACAACAATTGCATGAATATTGACATATGGATGTGTTCAGTTAGGGACCAGTAACAATACTGTAAAGTTTCATGCACTTTGGACTGAATTGAAGCATGTTTACAGCACGTTTAAGCACGTTTAATGCAACTTCCTGTTTCATGGCGCGTCAAAAAAACTTTGAGGGGCCAGCAGACCCACGCCACATCGACGAAAAGTCAAAAAGAAAATATGCTCATGTTCATCAAGGGTTCAACTACCTAATTCCATAGTTTTTAAAGTCAATCTGATAGGTTTAATGCCTTAAAAAAAATGGATGATTAATTCCAATTTTCTCCAATTTTCTCCAATTTTCACACTTTTAATCAAAATAGCAGACTTCCTGTTGGGTTTAGAATATGGCTCCAAGAGACTTTTTTGTGCGTCCTGGGATGTTACATATACGTGACATGTTTCCAGATTTTTAGACGCAACGGGCTTCAGGGGCTGGTCCGTAGAAAATCCGTAGGTGGCGCTATAGAGCCATTTTGCCACGCCCATGCTCGAGGCCCTGATACATTTAAGTTTTCGGGCGAACGAATCTTTCTGCAAATTTTCAGGACTTTTCGTGCATGTTTAGACACCGAAAGGATTTTTTAAAAATCCAAAGAATAATAATAATAATAATTAAAGCTGCAAGCAGCGTTGAACGGGCCCTCGCAATCCACGCTTGTCGGCGTCCGGCAAGGACGGGGTCACCGCAGCTCTCAGGGGATACAGTGGAGTAACAATGCACCGTGGCACGATAGCTAACAGTTCTCCAATGAGAGGCAAAGTCTTCTTGCTTCAAGGATTTATTTTGTCACTAAATTTATGTACATATACAACTAGCCCCCCTCTGAGTTTACCAGTCTATATTTTTATTTTTATTTCATTTTATTTCTCTGTGTACATTACACTTATATTGCTTACCTTGTGTGCAAACTACTGTTTACTGTAGTAGTACTTATATATATTTTTATTTACTTCTGGCTGCAGGTACAACAATACATTTCACTGTGCATTGTACTATGTATAACTGTGCATATGATGAATAAAACCTATCCATCTATCTAGCTATCTAGCTATCTATCTATCTATCTATCTATCTATCTATCTATCTATCTATCTACCTACCTATCTACCTATATATCTATCTATCTATCTATCTACCTATACATCTATCTATCTATCTATACATCTATACATCTATCTATCTATCTACCTACATATCTATCTATCTATACCTATCTACCTATCTACCTGTACATCTATCTATCTATCTATCTATAACAACGGATAATCTCCGCTAGCTTAATGCTAATGTACAATGGGAAACACCATAGACAGGCTAACGGAACTAGCATCGCCATAGCGGCGGCAACACCAAACTCTTTTGAATGTATTCTCTCCGTGGCATCAACAAACAGTTGTATAATTATTCTCTCTGTGTCATCAAAGTATGTTAAAACAGCCTCACCAATCATTAGAAGTTAAACCAACACACACACACACTGACATTCAGCCAGCAGAGAGAAATTATTTGGCTCCATCTGCTGGACAAAGTAGCGAACTACGTGTGCACTGATGATGAAATGAGGGAGAAAGAGCAACTTTTCACTTTCACTACCATAAAAGGCCGTAAAGTTTAACGAAAACTCACAATCTTCGCAGGGAGTGACCATGAAGATCATAAGTATGTCGTGATAACATCTGAAAACAATAAAAATCATCCCGACAGGAATGGCAGCTCATACAACAGACTCTATTTAAAATCAGACATTTCCTGCCCACAATAGGTGGCGCTACAATAATTGCATGAATATTGACATATGGATGTGTTCAGTTAGGGACCAGTAACAATACTGTAAAGTTTCATGCACTTTGGACTGAATTAAAGCACGTTTAAAGCACGTTTAATGCAACTTCCTGTTTCATGGCGCGTCAAAAAAACTGTCAGGGGCCAGCAGACCCACGCCACATCGACGAAAAGTCAACAAAAAATATGCTTATGTTCATCAAGTGTTCAGCTACCTAATTCCATAGTTTTTAAAGTCAATCTGATAGGTTTAATGCCTTAAAAAAAATTGATGATTAATTCCAATTTTCTCCAATTTTCTCCAATTTTCACACTTTTAATCAAAATAGCAGACTTCCTGTTGGGTTTAGAATATGGCTCCAAGAGACTTTTTTGTGCGTCCTGGGATGTTACATATACGTGACATGTTTCCAGATTTTTAGACGCAACGGGCTTCAGGGGCTGGTCCGTAGAAAATCCGTAGGTGGCGCTATAGAGCCATTTTGCCACGCCCGTGCTCGAGGCCCTGATACATTACAATTTTCGGGCAAACGAATCTTTGCGCCAATTTTCAGAACTTTTCCGGCATGTTTAGGCATGCGTAGGATTTTCTAAAGATCCTGGAAAATAATAATAATAATAATAATAATAATAATTAAAGCTGCAAGCAGCGTTGAACGGGCCCTCGCAATCCACGCTTGTCGGCGTCCGGCAAGGACGGGGTCACTGCATTTCTCAGGGGATACAGTGGAGTAACAGTGCACCGTGGCACGATAGCTAACAGTTCTCCAATGACAGGCAAAGTCTTCTTGCTTCAAGGATTTATTTTGTCACTCCTAATTTAAGTTTAATATAAATAAAACCCATCTATCCATTTATCTATCTATCTATCTATCTACCTACCTACACATCTATCTATCTATCTATCTATCTATCTATCTATCTATCTACCTGTACATCTATCTACCTATCTACCTGTACATCTATCTATCTATCTATCTATCTATAACAACGAAGGATAATAATCTCCGCTAGCTTAATGCTAATGTACAATGGGAAACACCATAGACAGGCTAACGGAACTAGCATCGCCATAGCGGCGGCAACACCAAACTCTTTTGAATGTATTCTCTCTGTGGCATCAACAAACAGATGTATAATTATTCTCTCTGTGTCATCAAAGTATGTTAAAACAGCCTCACCAATCATTAGAAGTTAAACCAACACACACACACACTCTGACATTCAGCCAGCAGAGAGAAATGATTTGGCTCCATCTGCTGGACAAAGTAGCGAACTACGTGTGCACTGATGATGAAATGAGGGAGAAAGAGCAACTTTTCACTTTCACTACCATAAAAGGCCCTAAAGTTTAACGAAAACTCACAATCTTCGCAGGGAGTGACCATGAAGATCATAAGTATGTCGTGATAACATCTGAAGACAATAAAAATCATCCCGACAGGAATGGCAGCTCATACAACAGACTCTATTTAAATCAGCCCACAATAGGTGGCGCTACAACAATTGCATGAATATTGACATATGGATGTGTTCAGTTAGGGACCAGTAACAATACTGTAAAGTTTCATGCACTTTGGACTGAATTGAAGCATGTTTACAGCACGTTTAAGCACGTTTAATGCAACTTCCTGTTTCATGGCGCGTCAAAAAAACCTTGAGGGGCCAGCAGACCCACGCCACATCGACGAAAAGTCAAAAAGAAAATATGCTCATGTTCATCAAGGGTTCAACTACCTAATTCCATAGTTTTTAAAGTCAATCTGATAGGTTTAATGCCTTAAAAAAAATGGATGATTAATTCCAATTTTCTCCAATTTTCTCCAATTTTCACACTTTTAATCAAAATAGCAGACTTCCTGTTGGGTTTAGAATATGGCTCCAAGAGACTTTTTTGTGCGTCCTGGGATGTTACATATACGTGACATGTTTCCAGATTTTTAGACGCAACGGGCTTCAGGGGCTGGTCCGTAGAAAATCCGTAGGTGGCGCTATAGAGCCATTTTGCCACGCCCATGCTCGAGGCCCTGATACATTTAAGTTTTCGGGCGAACGAATCTTTCTGCAAATTTTCAGGACTTTTCGTGCATGTTTAGACACCGAAAGGATTTTTTAAAAATCCAAAGAATAATAATAATAATAATAATAATAATAAACAGTACGAAAACAATAGGGTCCTTGCACTTCGTGCTCGGGCCCTAATAATAATAATAATAAACAGTACGAAAACAATAGGGTCCTTGCACTTCGTGCTCGGGCCCTAATAATAATAATAAACAGTACGAAAACAATAGGGTCCTTGCACTTCGTGCTCGGGCCCTAATAATAAAAAGAAACAGTACGAAAACAATAGGGTCCTTGCACTTCGTGCTCGGGCCCTAATAATTAAAGCTGCAAGCAGCGTTGAACGGGCCCTCGCAATCCACGCCAGTCGGCGTCCGGCAAGGACGGGGTCACCGCAGATCTCAGGGGAAACAGAGGAGTAACAATGCACCGTGGCACGACAGCTAACAGTTCTCCAATGACAGGCAAAGTCTTTTTGCGTCAAGGATTCATTTTGTCACTCCCAATTGAAGTTTACCGTAAAACTGAAATACATACAACAAAAGATGATGAAATATAAAATTAAGAATACATCTTAAGTATCTCTAAGTGTCTCTTACTTCCCTTTACATCTAGTAAAGACTGACAAATACTGTAAATTTATGTACATATACAACTATCCCCCCCTTTAATTTTACCAGTCTAAATTTTTATTTTTATTTCATTTTATTTCTCTATCGGTGTACATTACACTTATATTGCTTACCTTGTGTGCAAACTCAGGGCCGCCCCTGGCCAAACTGGGGCCCTAAGCAGAAATGTCTTTTGGGGCCCCCCCACCAGACACGCGCACACACACGCGCACACACACACACGTGTAAAGAAATGACGAGCACAAAATGCCATTTAGGTTTACAACCTTCATTTGGGGTAACAAAACAAAGAATTTTCAACTATGTACATGTATGTATGTACTGCCTCGGGCTGACTCTTTATGGTACTCACGGTTGCCAGATTGGGCGGTTTTTCCACAAAATTGGGCTACTTGGTTTATGTCCGGCGGGGGAGTGTGACAGGTTTCCATAGGTGGCAACTTCGTGGTTTGGGCTGTTTTTATTGGATTGGGAGGACCAGCGGAGCGCTCGCGCTGGTCTCTCCGCCGCCGGAGCGCTGCGCGTCCTTTGCGCATTTTTAGAAAATGCGTCATCTTGTGCGACATGGGGCCCCCCATGGATCGCGGGGCCCCACGCGCTGCGCGTGTTCTGCGTATAGGGCGGGGCGGCTCTGTGCAAACTACTGTTTACTGTAGTAGTTATATATTTTTTTTTTAGTACTGGCTGCAGGTACAACAATACATTTCACTGTGCATTGTACTATGTATAACTGTGCATGGGACAAATAAAACCTACCTATCTATCTATCTATCTATCTATCTACCTACCTATCTATCTATCTATCTACCTACCTACATATCTATCTATCTATCTATCTATCTACCTGTACATCTATCTATCTATCTACCTATCTATCTATCTATCTATCTACCTACATATCCATCTATCCATCCATCTATCTATCTATCTCTATCTATAACAACGACGGTTAATCTCCGCTAGCTTAATGCTAATGTACAATGGGAAACACCATAGACAGGCTAACGGAACTAGCATCGCCATAGCGGCGGCAACACCAAACTCTTTTGAATGTATTCTCTCTGTGGCATCAACAAACAGTTGTATAATTATTCTCTCTGTGTCATCAAAGTATGTTAAAACAGCCTCACCAATCATTAGAAGTTTAACCAACACACACACACACTGACATTCAGCCAGCAGAGAGAAATGATTTGGCTCCATCTGCTGGACAAAGTAGCGAACTACGTGTGCACTGATGATGAAATGAGGGAGAAAGAGCAACTTTTCACTTTCACTACCATAAAAGGCCCTAAAGTTTAACGAAAACTCACAATCTTCGCAGGGAGTGACCATGAAGATCATAAGTATGTCGTGATAACATCTGAAGACAATAAAAATCAGCCCGACAGGAATGGCAGCTCATACAACAGACTCTATTTAAAATCAGACATTTCCTGCCCACAATAGGTGGCGCTACAATAATTGCATGAATATTGACATATGGATGTGTTCAGTTAGGGACCAGTAACAATACTGTAAAGTTTCATGCACTTTGGACTGAATTAAAGCACGTTTAAAGCACGTGTAATGCAACTTCCTGTTTCATGGCGCGTCAAAAAAACTGTCAGGGGCCAGCAGACCCACGCCACATAGACGAAAAGGGGGAAAAAAAATATGCTTATGTTCATCAAGTGTTCAACTACCTAATTCCATAGTTTTTAAAGTCAATCTGATAGGTTTAATGCCTTAAAAAAAATTGATGATTAATTCCAGTTTTCTCCAATTTTCTCCAATTTTCACACTTTTAATCAAAATAGCAGACTTCCTGTTGTGTTTAGAATATGGCTCCAAGAGACTTTTTTGTGCGTCCTGGGATGTTACATATACGTGACATATTTCCAGATTTTTAGACGCAACGGGCTTCAGGGGCTGGTCCGTAGAAAATCCGTAGGTGGCGCTATAGAGCCATTTTGCCACGCCCATGCTCGAGGCCCTGATACATTTAAGTTTTCGGGCGAACGAATCCTTCTACAAATTTTCAGGACTTTTCGTGCATGTTTAGACACCGAAAGGATTTTTTAAAAATCCAAAGAATAATAATAATAATAATTAAAGCTGCAAGCAGCGTTGAACGGGCCCTCGCAATCCACGCCAGTCGGCGTCCGGCAAGGACGGGGTCACTGCAGGTCTCAGGGGAAACAGAGGAGTAACAATGCACCGTGGCACGATAGCTAACAGTTCTCCAATGAGAGGCTAAGTCTTCTTGCTTCAAGGATTTGTCACTCCCAATTGAAGTTTACCGTAAAACTGAAATACATACAACAAAAGATGATGAAATATAAAATTAAGAATACATCTTAGGTATCTCTAAGTATCTCTTACTTCCCTTTACATCTAGTAAAGACTGACAAATACTATAAATTTATGTACATATACAACTATCCCCCCCTTTAAGTTTACCAGTCTATATTTTTATTTTTATTTCATTTTATTTCTCTAACGGTGTACATTACACTTATAAGTATGCTTATAAGTATTGCTTACCTTGTGTGCAAACTACTGTTTACTGTAGTACTTATATATTTTATATATTTTTTACTACTGGCTGCAGGTACAACAATACATTACACTGTGCATTGTACTATGTATAACTGTGCATGGGACAAATAAAACCTATCTATCTATCTATCTATCTATCTAACGACGGACAATCTCCGCTAGCTTAATGCTAACGTACAATGCGAAACACCATAGACAGGCTAACGGAACTAGCATCGCCATAGCGGCGGCTACACCAACTCTTTTGAATGTATTGTCTCCGTGGCATCAACAAACAGTTGTATAATTATTCTCTCTGTGTCATCAAAGTATGTGGCTGCAGGTACAACAATACATTTCACTGTGCATTGTACTATGTATAACTGTGCATGAGACAAATGCAACCTGTCTATCTACCTATCTATCGATAACAACGAAAAATAATCTCCGCTAGCTTAATGCTAACGTACAATGCGAAACACCATAGACAGGCTAACGGAACTAGCATCGCCATAGCGGCGGCAACATCAAACGACCGCGACCTTATATAAGCAGGTTACAGCAACACACATGACTACGCATTTATAATACTCACAGACAAATGTTCTCTTAACTCCTGAACGATCATTAAGGCTGAAGTTTAGCTGCAAAACGACTTCTTCTCTTGAAACTACTACAATTGCAATCGCCACACTGCCACCCTCAGGTGGAGACGTGCATGCCAGAAGCGGCAGCACAGATAGTCTCGGCTCTTTTGACTGTATAAACAGTTGTATAATTATTCTCTCTGTGTCATCAAAGTATGTTAAAACAGCTAAAATCATCATTACACGTTTAAACAACACACACACACACACTAAAAGCCAGCCAGCAGAGAGAAATACTTTGGCTCCATCTGCTGGACAAAGTAGCGAACTACGTGTGCACTGATGATGAAATGAGGGAGAAAGAGCAACTTTTCACTTTCACGACCATAAAAGGCCCTAAAGTTTAACGAAAACTCACAATCTTCGCAGGGAGTGACCATGAAGATCATAAGTATGTCGTGATAACATCTGAAAACAATAAAAATCAGCCCGACAGGAATGGCAGCTCATACAACAGACTCTATTTAAAATCAGACATTTCCTGCCCACAATAGGTGGCGCTACAATAATTGCATGAATATTGACATATGGATGTGTTCAGTTAGAGACCAGTAACAATACTGTAAAGTTTCATGCACTTTGGACTGAATTAAAGCACGTTTAAAGCACGTTTAATGCAACTTCCTGTTTCATGGCGCGTCAAAAAAACTTTGAGGGGCCAGCAGACCCACGCCACTTCGACGAAAAGTATATGCGCCTTTTTAGTTTTTGTTCATCGAGATTCCAACTACCTAATTCCATAGTTTTGAAGTCAATCTGATAAAATTTAATACCTCATTTACAATCTCTAAGAAACGCTGTTTTTGTCCAATTTTCACAAATTTTCAAACTTTTAATCCAAATAGCAGACTTCCTGTTGGGTTTAGAATATGGCTTCAAGAGACTTTTTTGTGCGTCCTGGGATGTTACATATATGTGACATGTTTCCAGATTTTTAGACGCAACGGGCTTCAGGGGCTGGTCCGTAGAAGGTCCATAGGTGGCGCTACTGAGCCATTTTGCCACGCCCATGCTCGAGACCCTGATACATTACAATTTTCGGGCAAACGGATCTTTCTGCAAATTTTCAGGACTTTTCGTGCATGATTGAAGCCGTTAGAATTTTTAAAAGACGCTGAAAAGAATAATAATAATAAAAAGAAACAGTACGAAAACAATAGGGTCCTTGCACTTCGTGCTCGGGCCCTAATTAAAGCTGCAAGCAGCGTTGAACGGGCCCTCGCAATCCACGCTTGTCGGCGTCCGGCAAGGACGGGGTCACTGCATTTCTCAGGGGATACAGTGGAGTAACAGTGCACCGTGGCACGATAGCTAACAGTTCTCCAATGACAGGCAAAGTCTTCTTGCTTCAAGGATTTATTTTGTCACTCCTAATTTAAGTTTAATATAAATAAAACCCATCTATCCATTTATCTATCTATCTATCTATCTACCTACCTACACATCTATCTATCTATCTATCTATCTATCTATCTATCTATCTACCTGTACATCTATCTACCTATCTACCTGTACATCTATCTATCTATCTATCTATCTATAACAACGAAGGATAATAATCTCCGCTAGCTTAATGCTAATGTACAATGGGAAACACCATAGACAGGCTAACGGAACTAGCATCGCCATAGCGGCGGCAACACCAAACTCTTTTGAATGTATTCTCTCTGTGGCATCAACAAACAGATGTATAATTATTCTCTCTGTGTCATCAAAGTATGTTAAAACAGCCTCACCAATCATTAGAAGTTAAACCAACACACACACACACTCTGACATTCAGCCAGCAGAGAGAAATGATTTGGCTCCATCTGCTGGACAAAGTAGCGAACTACGTGTGCACTGATGATGAAATGAGGGAGAAAGAGCAACTTTTCACTTTCACTACCATAAAAGGCCCTAAAGTTTAACGAAAACTCACAATCTTCGCAGGGAGTGACCATGAAGATCATAAGTATGTCGTGATAACATCTGAAGACAATAAAAATCATCCCGACAGGAATGGCAGCTCATACAACAGACTCTATTTAAATCAGCCCACAATAGGTGGCGCTACAACAATTGCATGAATATTGACATATGGATGTGTTCAGTTAGGGACCAGTAACAATACTGTAAAGTTTCATGCACTTTGGACTGAATTGAAGCATGTTTACAGCACGTTTAAGCACGTTTAATGCAACTTCCTGTTTCATGGCGCGTCAAAAAAACCTTGAGGGGCCAGCAGACCCACGCCACATCGACGAAAAGTCAAAAAGAAAATATGCTCATGTTCATCAAGGGTTCAACTACCTAATTCCATAGTTTTTAAAGTCAATCTGATAGGTTTAATGCCTTAAAAAAAATGGATGATTAATTCCAATTTTCTCCAATTTTCTCCAATTTTCACACTTTTAATCAAAATAGCAGACTTCCTGTTGGGTTTAGAATATGGCTCCAAGAGACTTTTTTGTGCGTCCTGGGATGTTACATATACGTGACATGTTTCCAGATTTTTAGACGCAACGGGCTTCAGGGGCTGGTCCGTAGAAAATCCGTAGGTGGCGCTATAGAGCCATTTTGCCACGCCCATGCTCGAGGCCCTGATACATTTAAGTTTTCGGGCGAACGAATCTTTCTGCAAATTTTCAGGACTTTTCGTGCATGTTTAGACACCGAAAGGATTTTTTAAAAATCCAAAGAATAATAATAATAATAATTAAAGCTGCAAGCAGCGTTGAACGGGCCCTCGCAATCCACGCCAGTCGGCGTCCGGCAAGGACGGGGTCACCGCAGGTCTCAGGGGAAACAGAGGAGTAACAGTGCACCGTGGCACGATAGCTAACAGTTCTCCAATGAGAGGCTAAGTCTTCTTGCTTCAAGGATTTATTTTGTCACTCCCAATTGAAGTTTACCGTAAAACTGAAATGCATACAACAAAAGATGATGAAATATAAAATTAAGAATACATCTTAAGTATCTCTAAGTGTCTCTTACTTCCCTTTACATCTAGTAAAGACTGACAAATACTGTAAATTTATGTACATATACAACTATCCCCCCCTTTAATTTTACCAGTCTAAATTTTTATTTTTATTTCATTTTATTTCTCTATCGGTGTACATTACACTTATATTGCTTACCTTGTGTGCAAACTACTGTTTACTGTAGTAGTTATATATATTTTTTTTAGTACTGACTGCAGGCACAACAATACATTTCACTGTGCATTGTACTATGTATAACTGTGCATGGGACAAATAAAACCTATCTATCTATCTATCTATCTATCTATCTATCTATAACAACGAAGAATAAACTCCGCTAGCTTAATGCTAACGTACAATGCGAAACACCATAGACAGGCTAACGGAACTAGCATCGCCATAGCGGCGGCAACACCAAACTCTTTTGAATGTATTCTCTCTGTGGCATCAACAAACAGTTGTATACTTATTCTCTCTGTGTCATCAAAGTATGTTAAAACAGCCTCACCAATCATTAGAAGTTAAACCAACACACACACACACACTGACATTCAGCCAGCAGAGAGAAATGATTTGGCTCCATCTGCTGGACAAAGTAGCGAACTACGTGTGCACTGATGATGAAATGAGGGAGAAAGAGCAACTTTTCACTTTCACTACCATAAAAGGCCCTAAAGTTTAACGAAAACTCACAATCTTCGCAGGGAGTGACCATGAAGATCATAAGTATGTCGTGATAACATCTGAAAACAATAAAAATCATCCCGACAGGAATGGCAGCTCATACAACAGACTCTATTTTAAATCAGACATTTCCTGCCCACAATAGGTGGCGCTACAATAATTGCATGAATATTGACATATGGATGTGTTCAGTTAGGGACCAGTAACAATACTGTAAAGTTTCATGCACTTTGGACTGAATTAAAGCACGTTTAATGCAACTTCCTGTTTCATGGCGCGTCAAAAAAACTGTCAGGGGCCAGCAGACCCACGCCACTTCGACGAAAAGTATATGCGCCTATTTTAGTTTTTGTTCATCGAGATTCCAACTACCTAATTCCATAGTTTTGAAGTCAATCTGATAAGATTTAATACCTCATTTACAGACTCCAAGAAACGCTGTTTTTGTCCAATTTTCACACTTTAATCAAAATAGCAGACTTCCTGTTGGGTTTAGAATATGGCTCCAAGAGACTTTTTTGTGCGTCCTGGGATGTTACATATATGTGACATATTTCCAGATTTTTAGACGCAACGGGCTTCAGGGGCTGGTCCGTAGGTGGCGCTATAGAGCCATTTTGCCACGCCCATGCTCGAGGCCCTGATACATTTAAGTTTTGGGGCGAACGAATCTTTCTGCCAATTTTCAGGACTTTTTGTGCATGTTTAGACACCTTTAGGATTTTTTAAAAATCCAAATAATAATAATAATAATAATAATAAACAGTACGAAAACAATAGGGTCCTTGCACTTCGTGCTCGGGCCCTAATAATAATAATAAACAGTACGAAAACAATAGGGTCCTTGCACTTCGTGCTCGGGCCCTAATAATTAAAGCTGCAAGCAGCGTTGAACGGGCCCTCGCAATCCACGCCAGTCGGCATGCGGCAAGGACGGGGTCACCGCAGATCTCAGGGGAAACAGAGGAGTAACAATGCACCGTGGCACGATAGCTCAAAGTTCTCCAATGAGAGGCTAAGTCTTCTTGCTTCAAGGATTTATTTTGTCACTCCCAATTGAAGTTTGTCGTAAAACTGAAATACATACAACAAAAGATGATGAAATATAAAATTAAGAATACATCTTAAGTATCTCTAAGTATCTCTTACTTCCCTTTACATCTAGTAAAGACTGACAAATACTGTAAATTTATGTACATATACAACTATCCCCCCCTTTAATTTTACCAGTCTATATTTTTATTTTTATTTCATTTTATTTCTCGAACGGTGTACATTGCACTTATAAGTATGCTTATAAGTATTGCTTACCTTGTGTGCAAACTACTGTTTGCTGTAGTACTTATCTATGTACATATACAACTACCCCCCCTCTAAGTCTATATTTTTATTCAGTGTATATTTTTATTTTTATTTTATTTTATTTCTCTATGGGTGTACATTACACTTATATTGCTTACCTTGTGTGCAAACTACTGTTTACTGTAGTACTTATATATGTTTTTTGCTACTGGCTGCAGGTACAACAATACATTTCACTGTGCATTGTACTATGTATAACTGTGCATGGGACAAATAAAACCTACCTATCTATCTATCTATCTATCTATCTATCTACCTACCTACCTACATATCTATCTATCTACCTACATATCTATCTATCTATCTACCTATCTACCTGTACATCTATCTACCTATCTACCTGTACATCTATCTACCTATCTACCTGTACATCTATCTACCTATCTACCTGTACATCTATCTATCTATCTATCTATCTATCTATCTATCTATAACAACGACGGATAATCTCCGCTAGCTTAATGCTAACGTACAATGGGAAACACCATAGACAGGCTAACGGAACTAGCATCGCCATAGCGGCGGCAACACCAAACTCTTTTGAATGTATTCTCTCCGTGGCATCAACAAACAGTTGTATAATTATTCTCTCTGTGTCATCAAAGTATGTTAAAACAGCCTCACTAATCATTAGAAGTTAAACCAACACACACACACACTGACATTCAGCCAGCAGAGAGAAATTATTTGGCTCCATCTGCTGGACAAAGTAGCGAACTACGTGTGCACTGATGATGAAATGAGGGAGAAAGAGCAACTTTTCACTTTCACTACCATAAAAGGCCCTAAAGTTTAACGAAAACTCACAATCTTCGCAGGGAGTGACCATGAAGATCATAAGTATGTCGTGATAACATCTGAAAACAATAAAAATCCGCCCGACAGGAATGGCAGCTCATACAACAGACTCTATTTAAAATCAGACATTTCCTGCCCACAATAGGTGGCGCTACAATAATTGCATGAATACTGACATATGGATGTGTTCAGTTAGGGACCAGTAACAATACTGTAAAGTTTCATGCACTTTGGACTGAATTAAAGCACGTTTAAAGCACGTTTAATGCAACTTCCTGTTTCATGGCGCGTCAAAAAAACTGTCAGGGGCCAGCAGACCCACGCCACATCGACGAAAAGTCAACAAAAAATATGCTTATGTTCATCAAGTGTTCAACTACCTAATTCCATAGTTTTTAAAGTCAATCTGATAGGTTTAATGCCTTAAATAAAATTGATGATTAATTCCAATTTTCTCCAATTTTCTCCAATTTTCACACTTTTAATCAAAATAGCAGACTTCCTGTTGGGTTTAGAATATGGCTCCAAGAGACTTTTTTGTGCGTCCTGGGATGTTACATATACGTGACATGTTTCCAGATTTTTAGACGCAACGGGCTTCAGGGGCTGGTCCGTAGAAAATCCGTAGGTGGCGCTATAGAGCCATTTTGCCACGCCCGTGCTCGAGGCCCTGATACATTACAATTTTCGGGCAAACGAATCTTTGCGCCAATTTTCAGAACTTTTCCGGCATGTTTAGGCATGCGTAGGATTTTCTAAAGATCCTGGAAAATAATAATAATAATAATAATAATAATAATAATAATAATTAAAGCTGCAAGCAGCGTTGAACGGGCCCTCGCAATCCACGCCAGTCGGCGTCCGGCAAGGACGGGGTCACTGCAGGTCTCAGGGGAAACAGAGGAGTAACAATGCACCGTGGCACGATAGCTAACAGTTCTCCAATGAGAGGCTAAGTCTTCTTGCTTCAAGGATTTGTCACTCCCAATTGAAGTTTACCGTAAAACTGAAATACATACAACAAAAGATGATGAAATATAAAATTAAGAATACATCTTAGGTATCTCTAAGTATCTCTTACTTCCCTTTACATCTAGTAAAGACTGACAAATACTATAAATTTATGTACATATACAACTATCCCCCCCTTTAAGTTTACCAGTCTATATTTTTATTTTTATTTCATTTTATTTCTCTAACGGTGTACATTACACTTATAAGTATGCTTATAAGTATTGCTTACCTTGTGTGCAAACTACTGTTTACTGTAGTACTTATATATTTTATATATTTTTTACTACTGGCTGCAGGTACAACAATACATTACACTGTGCATTGTACTATGTATAACTGTGCATGGGACAAATAAAACCTATCTATCTATCTATCTATCTATCTAACGACGGACAATCTCCGCTAGCTTAATGCTAACGTACAATGCGAAACACCATAGACAGGCTAACGGAACTAGCATCGCCATAGCGGCGGCTACACCAACTCTTTTGAATGTATTGTCTCCGTGGCATCAACAAACAGTTGTATAATTATTCTCTCTGTGTCATCAAAGTATGTGGCTGCAGGTACAACAATACATTTCACTGTGCATTGTACTATGTATAACTGTGCATGAGACAAATGCAACCTGTCTATCTACCTATCTATCGATAACAACGAAAAATAATCTCCGCTAGCTTAATGCTAACGTACAATGCGAAACACCATAGACAGGCTAACGGAACTAGCATCGCCATAGCGGCGGCAACATCAAACGACCGCGACCTTATATAAGCAGGTTACAGCAACACACATGACTACGCATTTATAATACTCACAGACAAATGTTCTCTTAACTCCTGAACGATCATTAAGGCTGAAGTTTAGCTGCAAAACGACTTCTTCTCTTGAAACTACTACAATTGCAATCGCCACACTGCCACCCTCAGGTGGAGACGTGCATGCCAGAAGCGGCAGCACAGATAGTCTCGGCTCTTTTGACTGTATAAACAGTTGTATAATTATTCTCTCTGTGTCATCAAAGTATGTTAAAACAGCTAAAATCATCATTACACGTTTAAACAACACACACACACACACTAAAAGCCAGCCAGCAGAGAGAAATACTTTGGCTCCATCTGCTGGACAAAGTAGCGAACTACGTGTGCACTGATGATGAAATGAGGGAGAAAGAGCAACTTTTCACTTTCACGACCATAAAAGGCCCTAAAGTTTAACGAAAACTCACAATCTTCGCAGGGAGTGACCATGAAGATCATAAGTATGTCGTGATAACATCTGAAAACAATAAAAATCAGCCCGACAGGAATGGCAGCTCATACAACAGACTCTATTTAAAATCAGACATTTCCTGCCCACAATAGGTGGCGCTACAATAATTGCATGAATATTGACATATGGATGTGTTCAGTTAGAGACCAGTAACAATACTGTAAAGTTTCATGCACTTTGGACTGAATTAAAGCACGTTTAAAGCACGTTTAATGCAACTTCCTGTTTCATGGCGCGTCAAAAAAACTTTGAGGGGCCAGCAGACCCACGCCACTTCGACGAAAAGTATATGCGCCTTTTTAGTTTTTGTTCATCGAGATTCCAACTACCTAATTCCATAGTTTTGAAGTCAATCTGATAAAATTTAATACCTCATTTACAATCTCTAAGAAACGCTGTTTTTGTCCAATTTTCACAAATTTTCAAACTTTTAATCCAAATAGCAGACTTCCTGTTGGGTTTAGAATATGGCTTCAAGAGACTTTTTTGTGCGTCCTGGGATGTTACATATATGTGACATGTTTCCAGATTTTTAGACGCAACGGGCTTCAGGGGCTGGTCCGTAGAAGGTCCATAGGTGGCGCTACTGAGCCATTTTGCCACGCCCATGCTCGAGACCCTGATACATTACAATTTTCGGGCAAACGGATCTTTCTGCAAATTTTCAGGACTTTTCGTGCATGATTGAAGCCGTTAGAATTTTTAAAAGACGCTGAAAAGAATAATAATAATAAAAAGAAACAGTACGAAAACAATAGGGTCCTTGCACTTCGTGCTCGGGCCCTAATAATAATAAACAGTACGAAAACAATAGGGTCCTTGCACTTCGTGCTCGGGCCCTAATAATAATAAACAGTACGAAAACAATAGGGTCCTTGCACTTCGTGCTCGGGCCCTAATTAAAGCTGCAAGCAGCGTTGAACGGGCCCTCGCAATCCACGCTTGTCGGCGTCCAGCAAGGACGGGGTCACTGCATTTCTCAGGGGATACAGTGGAGTAACAGTGCACCGTGGCACGATAGCTAACAGTTCTCCAATGACAGGCAAAGTCTTCTTGCTTGAAGGATTTATTTTGTCACTCCTAATTGAAGTTTACCGTAAAACTGAAATACATACAACAAAAGATGATGAAATATAAAATTAAGAATACATCTTAAGTATCTCTATCTATCTCTTACTTCCCTTTACATCTAGTAAAGACTGACAAATACTATAAATTTATGTACATATACAACTATCCCCCCTTTAAGTTTACCAGTCTATATTTTTATTTTTATTTCATTTTATTTCTCTAATGGTGTACATTACACTTATAAGTATGCTTATAAGTATTGCTTACCTTGTGTGCAAACTACTGTTTACTGTAGTACTTATATATTTTTTACTACTGGCTGCAGGTACAACAATACATTACACTGTGCATTGTACTATGTATAACTGTGCATGGGACAAATAAAACCTATCTATCTATCTATCTATCTATCTATCTGTAACAACGACGGATAATCTCCGCTAGCTTAATGCTAACGTACAATGCGAAACACCATAGACAGGATAACGGAACTAGCATCGCCATAGCGGCGGCTACACCAAACTCTTTTGAATGTATTGTCTCCGTGGCATCAACAAACAGTTGTATAATTATTCTCTCTGTGTCATCAAAGTATGTGGCTGCAGGTACAACAATACATTTCACTGTGCATTGTACTATGTATAACTGCATGGGACAAATAAAACCTACCTATCTATCTATCTATCTATCTACCTATCTATCTATCTACCTACATATCCATCTATCCATCCATCTATCTATCTATAACAACGATGAATAAACTCCGCTAGCTTAATGCTAACGTACAATGCGAAACACCATAGACAGGCTAACGGAACTAGCATCGCCATAGCGGCGGCAACACCAAACTCTTTTGAATGTATTCTCTCTGTGGCATCAACAAACAGTTGTATAATTATTCTCTCTGTGTCATCAAAGTATGTTAAAACAGCCTCACCAATCATTAGAAGTTTAACCAACACACACACACACTGACATTCAGCCAGCAGAGAGAAATGATTTGGCTCCATCTGCTGGACAAAGCAGCGAACTACGTGTGCACTGATGATGAAATGAGGGAGAAAGAGCAACTTTTCACTTTCACTACCATAAAAGGCCCTAAAGTTTAACGAAAACTCACAATCTTCGCAGGGAGTGACCATGAAGATCATAAGTATGTCGTGATAACATCTGAAGACAATAAAAATCATCCCGACAGGAATGGCAGCTCATACAACAGATTCTATTTAAATCAGACATTTCCTGCCCACAATAGGTGGCGCTACAATAATTGCATGAATATTGACATATGGATGTGTTCAGTTAGGGACCAGTAACAATGCTGTAAAGTTTCATGCACTTTGGACTGAATTAAAGCACGTTTAAAGCACGTTTAATGCAACTTCCTGTTTCATGGCGGGTCAAAAAAACTGTCAGGGGCCATTAGACCCACGCCACTTCGACGAAAAGTATATGCGCCTATTTTAGTTTTTGTTCATCGAGATTCCACCTACGTAATTCCATGGTTTTGAAGTCAATCTGATAAGATTTAATACCTCATTTACAAACTCTAAGAAACGCTGTTTTTGTCCAATTTTCACAAATTTTCACACTTTTAATCAAAATAGCAGACTTCCTGTTGGGTTTAGAATATGGCTCCAAGAGACTTTTTTGTGCGTCCTGGGATGTTACATATACGTGACATGTTTCCAGATTTTTAGACGCGACGGGCTTCAGGGGCTGGTCCGTAGAAAATCCGTAGGTGGCGCTATAGAGCCATTTTGCCACGCCCGTGCTCGAGGCCCTGATACATTAAAGTTTTCGGGCGAACGAATCCTTCTGCAAATTTTCAGGACTTTTCGTGCATGTTTAGACACCGAAACGATTTTACAATGACACCAAATAATAATTAAAGCTGCAAGCAGCGTTGAACGGGCCCTCGCAATCCACGCTTGTCGGCGACCGGCAAGGACGGGGTCACTGCATTTCTCAGGGGATACAGTGGAGTAACAGTGCACCGTGGCACGATAGCTAACAGTTCTCCAATGACAGGCAAAGTCTTCTTGCTTCAAGGATTTATTTTGCCACTCCTAATTTAAGTTTACTGTGAAACTGAAATACATACAACAAAAGATGATTAAATATAAAATTAAGAATACATCTTAAGTATCTCTAAGTATCTCTTACTTCCCTTTACATCTAGTAAAGACTTACAAATACTATAAATTTATGTACATATACAACTATCCCCCCTTTAAGTTTACCAGTCTATATTTTTATTTTTATTTCATTTTATTTCTCTATCGGTGTACATTACACTTATATTGCTTACCTTGTGTGCAAACTACTGTTTACTGTTGTACTTATATATATAGTTTTTTACTACTGGCTGCAGGTACAACAATACATTACACTGTGCATTGCACTATGTATAACTGTGCATGGGACAAATAAAACCTATCTATCTATCTATCTAGCTATAACAACGAAGAATAAACTCCGCTAGCTTAATGCTAATGTACAATGCGAAACACCATAGACAGGCTAACGGAACTAGCATCGCCATAGCGGCGGCAACATCGAACAACGGCGACCTTCTTATAAGTATGCTTATAAGTATTGCTTACATTGTGTGCAAACTACTGTTTACTGTAGTACTTATACATTTTATATATTTTTTACTACTGGCTGCAGGTACAACAATACATTTCACTATGCATTGTACTATGTATAACTGTGCATGTGATAAATAAAACCTATCCATCTATCTATCTATCTATACATCTATCTATTTATCTATCCACCTACACATACATCTATCTATCTCTCGCTCTATCTCTCTATCGATCTATAACAACGACGCATAATCTCCGCTAGCTTAATGCTAACGTACAATGAGAAACACCATAGACAGGCTAACGGAACTAGCATCGCCGTAGCGGCGGTAACATCGAACGACGGCGACCTTATACTAAGAGGTTACAGCAACACACATGACTACGCATTTATAATACTCACAGAGAAATGTTCTCTTAACTCCTGAACGATCATTAAGGCTGAAGTTTAGCTGCAAAACGACTTCTTCTCTTGAAACTACTACAATCACAATCGCCACACTGCCACCCTCAGGTGGAGACGTGCATGCCAGAAGCGGCAGCACAGATAGTCTCGGCTCTTTTGACTGTATTCTCTCTGTGGCATCAACAAACAGTTGTATAATTATTCTCTCTGTGTCATCAAAGTATGTTAAAACAGCTAAAATCATCATTACACGTTTAAACAACACACACACACACACTGAAAGCCAGCCACCAGAATGAAATACTTTGGCTCCATCTGCTGGACAAAGTAGCGAACTACGTGCAATCATTATGGAATGAGGGAGATGGTGACACTCTTCACTTTGAGTAAAATAAAAGGCCCTAAAGTTTAACGAAAAGTCCCAGTTTTCGCAGGGAGTGATCACGAAAGACACAAGTATGACCTGACACAATCCAAACATCCTGACAGGAACAGCAGCTCATACAACAGACACCTGAAAAAATCAGACATTTTCTGTACACAATAGGTGGCGCTACAATAATTGCATAAATATTGACATATGGATGTGTTCAGTTAGGGACCAGTAACAATACTGTAAAGTTTTATGCACTTTGGACTGAATTAAAGCACGTTTAAAGCACGTTTAATGCAACTTCCTGTTTCATGGCGCGTCAAGAAAACTTTGAGGGGCCATTACACCCACGCCACTTCGACGAAAAGTATATGCGCCTTTTTAGTTTTTGTTCATCTAGCCTCCAACTACCTAATTCCATAGTTTTGAAGTCAATCTGATAAGGTTTAATACCTGCTTTTACAAACTCTAAAAACACCACGTTTTTGTCCAATTTTCACACTTTTAATCAAAATAGCAGACTTCCTGTTGGGTTTAGAATATGGCTCCAAGAGACTTTTTTGTGCGTCCTGGGATGTTACATATACGTGACATATTTCCAGATTTTTAGACGCAACGGGCTTCAGGGGCTGGTCCGTAGAAAATCCGTAGGTGGCGCTAGAGAGCCATTTTGCCACGCCCATGCTCGAGTCCCTGATACATTAAAGTTTTCGGGCGAACGAATCTTTCTGCAAACTTTCAGGACTTTTCGTGGATGTTTAGACACCGAAAGGATTTTTTAAAAATCCAAATAAGAATAATAATAATAATAATAATAATTAAAGCTGCAAGCAGCGTTGAACGGGCCCTCGCAATCCACGCCAGTCGGCGTCCGGCAAGGACGGGGTCACTGCAGATCTCAGGGGAAACAGAGGAGTAACAATGCACCGTGGCACGACAGCTAACAGTTCTCCAATGACAGGCAAAGTCTTTTTGCGTCAAGGATTCATTTTGTCACTCCCAATTGAAGTTTACCGTAAAACTGAAATACATACAACAAAAGATGATTAAATATAAAATTAAGAATATATCTTAAGTATATATAAGTATCTCTTCTCTTTACATCTAGTAAAGACTGACAAATACTGTTAATTTATGTACATATACAACTACCCTCCCTCTAAGTCTGTATTTTTATTCAGTCTATATTTTTATTTTTATTTTTTTTTATTTCTCTATCGGTGTACATTACACTTATATTGCTTACCTTGTGTGCAAACTGCTGTTTACTGTAGTACTTATATATATTTTTTTTTTACTACTGGCTGCAGGTACAACAATACATTACACTGTGCATTGTACTATGTATAACTATGCATGGGACAAATAAAACCTATCCATCTATCTATCTATCTACCTATCTATCTACCTATAAGAACGAAGAATAAACTCCGCTAGCTTAATGCTAATGTACAATGGGAAACACCATAGACAGGCTAACGGAACTAGCATCGCCGTAGCGGCGGCAACATCAACCGACCGCGACCTTATATACGCAGGTTACAGCAACACACATGACTACGCATTTATAATACTCACAGACAAATGTTCTCTTAACTCCTGAACGATAGGTAGACTGAAGTTTAGCTGCAAAACGACTTCTTCTCTTGAAACTACTACAATCGCAATCGCCACACTGCCACCCTCAGGTGGAGACGTGCATGCCAGAAGCGGCAGCACAGATAGTCTCGGCTCTTTTGACTGTATTCTCTCTGTGGCATCAACAAACAGTTGTATAATTATTCTCTCTGTGTCATCAAAGTATGTTAAAACAGCTAAAATCATCATTACACGTTTAAACAACACACACACACACACACTGAAAGCCAGCCACCAGAATGAAATACTTTGGCTCCATCTGCTGGACAAAGTAGCGAACTACGTGCAATCATTATGGAATGAGGGAGATGGTGACACTCTTCACTTTGAGTAAAAATAAAAGGCACTAAAGTTTAACGAAAAGTCCCAGTTTTCGCAGGGAGTGATCATTAAAGACACAAGTATGACATGACACAATCCAAACATCCTGACAGGAACAGCAGCTCATACAACAGACACCTGAAAAAATCAGACATTTTTTGTACACAATAGGTGGCGCTACAATAATTGCATGAATATTGACATACACATGTGTTCAGTTAGGGACCAGTAACAATACTGTAAAGTTTCATGCACTTTGGACTGAATTAAAGCATGTTTAAAGCACGTTTAATGCAACTTCCTGTTTCATGGCGCGTCAAGAAAACTTTGAGGGGCCAGCAGACCCACGCCACTTCGACGAAAAGTATATGCGCCTTTTTAGTTTTTGTTCATCTAGCCTCCAACTACCTAATTCCATAGTTTTGAAGTCAATCTGATAAGGTTTAATACCTGCTTTTACAAACTCTAAAAACACCACGTTTTTGTCCAATTTTCACACTTTTAATCAAAATAGCAGACTTCCTGTTGGGTTTAGAATATGGCTCCAAGAGACTTTTTTGTGCGTCCTGGGATGTTACATATACGTGACATATTTCCAGATTTTTAGACGCAACGGGCTTCAGGGGCTGGTCCGTAGAAAATCCGTAGGTGGCGCTAGAGAGCCATTTTGCCACGCCCATGCTCGAGTCCCTGATACATTAAAGTTTTCGGGCGAACGAATCTTTCTGCAAATTTTCAGGACTTTTCGTGCATGTTTAGACACCGAAAGGATTTTTTAAAAATCCAAATAAGAATAATAATAATAATAATTAAAGCTGCAAGCAGCGTTGAACGGGCCCTCGCAATCCACGCCAGTCGGCGTCCGGCAAGGACGGGGTCACCGCAGATCTCAGGGGAAACAGAGGAGTAACAATGCACCGTGGCACGATAGCTAACAGTTCTCCAATGAGAGGCAAAGTCTTTTTGCGTCAAGGATTTATTTTGTCACTCCCAATTGAAGTTTGTCGTAAAACTGAAATACATACAACAAAAGATGATTAAATATAAAATTAAGAATATATCTTAAGTATATCTAAGTATCTCTTCTCTTTACATCTAGTAAAGACTGACAAATACTGTAAATTTATGTACATACAACAACCCCCCCTCTAAGTCTATATTTTTATTCAGTCTATATTTTTATTTTTATTTTATTTTATTTCTCTATCGGTGTACATAACACTTATAGTATATTGCTTACCTTGTGTGCAAACTACTATTTACTGTAGTACTTATATATTTTTTTTACTACTGGCTGCAGGTACAACAATACATTACACTGTGCATTGTACTATGTATAACTGTGCATGGGACAAATAAAACCTATCTATCTATCTATCTATCTATACATCTACCTATCTATCTACCTATCTATCTACCTACCTACATATCTATCTATCTATCTATCTATAACAACGAAGAATAAACTCCGCTAGCTTAATGCTAATGTACAATGCGAAACACCATAGACAGGCTAACGGAACTAGCATCGCCATAGCGGCAGCAACACCAAACTCTTTTGAATGTATTCTCTGTGTCATCAAAGTATGTGGCTGCAGGTACAACAATACATTTCACTGTGCATTGCACTATGTATAACTGTGCATGGGACAAATGCAACCTATCTATCTACCTATCTATAACAACGACGGATAATCTCCGCTAGCTTAATGCTAATGTACAATGAGAAACACCATAGACAGGCTAACGGAACTAGCATCGCCATAGCGGCGGAAACATCGAACGACTGCGACCTTATACTAAGAGGTTACAGCAACACACATGACTACACATTTATAATACTCACAGACATATGTTCTCTTAACTCCTGAACGATAGGTAGACTGAAGTTTAGCTGCAAAACGACTTCTTCTCTTGAAACTACTACAATCGCAATCGCCACACTGCCACCCTCAGGTGGAGACGTGCATGCCAGAAGCGGCAGCACAGAGAGTCTCGGCTCTGATTTAGTCTATATTTTTATTTTTATTTTATTGTATTTCTCTATCGGTGTACATTACACTTATAGGCTATTGCTTACCTTGTGTGCAAACTACTGTTTACTGTAGTACTATATATTTTTTACTACTGGCTGCAGGTACAACAATACATTACACTGTGCATTGTACTATGTATAACTGTGCATGGGACAAATAAAACCTACCTATCTACCTATCTACCTATCTATCTACATATCTACCTATCTATCTATCTACCTACATATCTACCTACATATCTATCTATCTATCTATCTATCTATCTATCTATCTACCTACATATCCATCTATCCATCCATCTATCTATCTATCTCTATCTATAACAACGATAAATAAACTCCGCTAGCTTAATGCTAACATACAATGCGAAACACCATAGACAGGCTAACGGAACTAGCATCGCCATAGCGGCGGCAACACCAAACTCTTTTGAATGTATTCTCTCCGTGGCATCAACAAACAGTTGTATAATTATTCTCTCTGTGTCATCAAAGTATGTTAAAACAGCCTCACCAATCATTAGAAGTTTAACCAACACACACACACACACACACTGACATTCAGCCAGCAGAGAGAAATACTTTGGCTCCATCTGCTGGACATAGCAGCTAACTACGTGTGCACTGATGATGAAATGAGGGAGAAAGAGCAACTTTTCACTTTCACTACCATAAAAGGCCCTAAAGTTTAACGAAAACTCACAATCTTCGCAGGGAGTGACCATGAAGATCATAAGTATGTCGTGATAACATCTGAAGACAATAAAAATCATCCCGACAGGAATGGCAGCTCATACAACAGATTCTATTTAAATCAGACATTTCCTGCCCACAATAGGTGGCGCTACAATAATTGCATGAATATTGACATATGGATGTGTTCAGTTAGGGACCACTAACAATACTGTAAAGTTTCATGCACTTTGGACTGAATTAAAGCACGTTTAAAGCACGTTTAATGCAACTTCCTGTTTCATGGCGGGTCAAAAAAACTGTCAGGGGCCATTAGACCCACGCCACTTCGACGAAAAGTATATGCGCCTATTTTAGTTTTTGTTCATCGAGATTCCACCTACGTAATTCCATGGTTTTGAAGTCAATCTGATAAGATTTAATACCTCATTTACAAACTCTAAGAAACGCTGTTTTTGTCCAATTTTCACAAATTTTCACACTTTTAATCAAAATAGCACACTTCCTGTTGGGTTTAGAATATGGCTCCAAGAGACTTTTTTGTGCGTCCCGGGATGTTACATATATGTGACATATTTCCAGATTTTTAGACGCAACGGGCTTCAGGGGCTGGTCCGTAGAAATTTTGTAGGTGGCGCTATAGAGCCATTTTGCCACGCCCGTGCTCGAGGCCCTGATACATTAAAGTTTTCGGGCGAACGAATCTTTCTGCACATTTTCAGGACTTTTCGTGCATGTTTAGACACCGAAAGGATTTTCCAAAAATCCAAATAAGAATAATAATAATAATAAAAAGAAACAGTACGAAAACAATAGGGTCCTTGCACTTCGTGCTCGGGCCCTAATTAAAGCTGCAAGCAGCGTTGAACGGGCCCTCGCAATCCACGCCAGTCGGCGTCCGGCAAGGACGGGGTCACCGCAGATCTCAGGGGAAACAGAGGAGTAACAATGCACCGTGGCACGATAGCTAACAGTTCTCCAATGAGAGGCAAAGTCTTCTTGCTTCAAGGATTTATTTTGTCACTAAATTTATGTACATATACAACTAGCCCCCCTCTGAGTTTACCAGTCTATATTTTTTATTTTTATTTCATTTTATTTCTCTGTGTACATTACACTTATATTGCTTACCTTGTGTGCAAACTACTGTTTACTGTAGTAGTACTTATATATATATTTTTATTTACTACTGGCTGCAGGTACAACAATACATTTCACTGTGCATTGTACTATGTATAACTGTGCATGTGATAAATAAAACCTATCTATCTATCTATCTATCTATCTATAACAACGAAGAATAAACTTCGCTAGCTTAATGCTAACGTACAATGCAAAACACCATAGACAGGCTAACGAATCTAGCATCGCCATAGCGGCGGCAACACCAAACTCTTTTGAATGTATTCTCTCTGTGTCATCAAAGTATGTGGCTGCAGGTACAACAATACATTTCACTGTGCATTGTACTGTGTATAACTGTGCATGAGACAAATGCAACCTATCTGTCTACCTACCTATCTATAACAACGACGGATAATCTCCGCTAGCTTACTGCTAATGTACAATGAGAAACACCATAGACAGGCTAACGGAACTAGCATCGCCATAGCGGCGGTAACATCGAACGACTGCGACCTTATACTAAGAGGTTACAGCAACACATATGACTACACATTTATAATACTCACAGACAAATGTTCTCTTAACTCCTGAACGATCATTAAGGCTGAAGTTTAGCTGCAAAACGACTTCTTCTCTTGAAACTACTACAATCACAATCGCCACACTGCCACCCTCAGGTGGAGACGTGCATGCCAGAAGCGGCAGCACAGATCGTCTCGGCTCTTTTGACTGTATTCTCTCTGTGGCATCAACAAACAGTTGTATAATTATTCTCTCTGTGTCATCAAAGTATGTTAAAACAGCTACACCCATCATTACACGTTTAACTAACACACACACACACACTGACATTCAGCCAGCAGAGAGAAATACTTTGGCTCCATCTGCTGGACAAAGTAGCGAACTACGTGCAATCATTATGGAATGAGGGAGATGGTGACACCTTTCACTTTGAGTAAAATAAAAGGCCCTAAAGTTTAACGAAAAGTCCCAGTTTTCGCAGGGAGTGATCACGAAAGACACAAGTATGACATGACACAATCCAAACATCCTGACAGGAACAGCAGCTCATACAACAGACACCTGAAAAAATCAGACATTTTCTGTACACAATAGGTGGCGCTACAATAATTGCGTAAATATTGACATACAGATGTGTTCAGTTAGGGACCAGTAACAATACTGTAAAGTTTTATGCACTTTGGACTGAATTAAAGCACGTTTAAAGCATGTTTAATGCAACTTCCTGTTTCATGGCGCGTCAAGACAACTTTGAGGGGCCATTACACCCACGCCACTTCGACGAAAAGTATATGCGCCTTTTTAGTTTTTGTTCATCTAGCCTCCAACTACCTAATTCCATAGTTTTGAAGTCAATCTGATAAGGTTTAATACCTGCTTTTACAAACTCTAAAAACACCACGTTTTTGTCCAATTTTCACACTTTTAATCAAAATAGCAGACTTCCTGTTGGGTTTAGAATATGGCTCCAAAAGACTTTTTTGTGCGTCCTGGGATGTTACATATACGTGACACATTTCCAGATTTTTAGACGCAACGGGCTTCAGGGGCTGGTCCGTAGAAAATCCGTAGGTGGCGCTAGAGAGCCATTTTGCCACGCCCATGCTCGAGTCCCTGATACATTAAAGTTTTCGGGCGAACGAATCTTTCTGCAAATTTTCAGGACTTTTCGTGCATGTTTAGACACCGAAAGGATTTTTTAAAAATCCAAATAAGAATAATAATAATAATAATAATAATAATAATAATAAACAGTACGAAAACAATAGGGTCCTTGCACTTCGTGCTCGGGCCCTAATAATAATAATAATAATAATAATAATAATAAACAGTACGAAAACAATAGGGTCCTTGCACTTCGTGCTCGGGCCCTAATTAAAGCTGCAAGCAGCGTTGAACGGGCCCTCGCAATCCACGCTTGTCGGCGTCCGGCAAGGACGGGGTCACCGCAGCTCTCAGGGGATACAGTGGAGTAACAATGCACCGTGGCACGATAGCTAACAGTTCTCCAATGAGAGGCAAAGTCTTCTTGCTTCAAGGATTTATTTTGTCACTAAATTAATGTACATATACAACTAGCCCCCCTCTGAGTTTACCAGTCTATATTTTTATTTTTATTTCATTTTATTTCTCTGTGTACATTACACTTATATTGCTTACCTTGTGTGCAAACTACTGTTTACTGTAGTAGTACTTATATATATTTTTATTTACTTCTGGCTGCAGGTACAACAATACATTTCACTGTGCATTGTACTATGTATAACTGTGCATGTGATGAATAAAACCTATCCATCTATCTATCTATCTATCTATCTATCTATCTATCTATCTATCTATCTATCTACATATCTACCTACCTACCTACCTACCTACCTACCTATCTATCTATCTATCTATCTATCTATCTATCTGCCTGTACATCTATCTATCTATCTATCTATCTATAACAACGACGGTTAATATCCGCTAGCTTAATGCTAATGTACAATGGGAAACACCATAGACAGGCTAACGGAACTAGCATCGCCATAGCGGCGGCAACACCAAACTCTTTTGAATGTATTCTCTCTGTGGCATCAACAAACAGTTGTATAATTATTCTCTCTGTGTCATCAAAGTATGTTAAAACAGCCTCACCAATCATTAGAAGTTTAACCAACACACACACACACACTGATATTCAGCCAGCAGAGAGAAATGATTTGGCTCCATCTGCTGGACAAAGTAGCGAACTACGTGTGCACTGATGATGAAATGAGGGAGAAAGAGCAACTTTTCACTTTCATTACCATAAAAGGCCCTAAAGTTTAACGAAAACTCACAATCTTCGCAGGGAGTGATCATGAAGATCATAAGTATGTCGTCATAACATCTGAAGACAATAAAAATCAGCCCGACAGGAATGGCAGCTCATACAACAGACTCTATTTAAAATCAGACATTTCCTGCCCACAATAGGTGGCGCTACAATAATTGCATGAATATTGACAGATGGATGTGTTCAGTTAGGGACCAGTAACAATACTGTAAAGTTTCATGCACTTTGGACTGAATTAAAGCACGTTTAAAGCACGTTTAATGCAACTTCCTGTTTCATGGCGCGTCACAAAAACTTTCAGGGGCCAGCAGACCCACGCCACATCGACGAAAAGTCAACAAAAAATATGCTTATGTTCATCAAGTGTTCAACTACCTAATTCCATAGTTTTTAAAGTCAATCTGATAGGTTTAATGCCTTAAAAAAAATGGATGATTAATTCCAATTTTCTCCAATTTTCTCCAATTTTCACACTTTTAATCCAAATAGCAGACTTCCTGTTGGGTTTAGAATATGGCTCCAAGAGACTTTTTTGTGCGTCCTGGGATGTTACATATACGTGACATGTTTCCAGATTTTTAGACGCAACGGGCTTCAGGGGCTGGTCCGTAGAAAATCCGTAGGTGGCGCTATAGAGCCATTTTGCCACGCCCGTGCTCGAGGCCCTGATACATTACAATTTCCGGGCAAACGAATCTTTCCGCCAATTTTCAGGCCTTTTCCGGCATGTTTAGGCATGCGTAGGATTTTCTAAAGATCCTGGAAAATAATAATAATAATAATAATAATAATAATAATAATAATAATAAACAGTACGAAAACAATAGGGTCCTTGCACTTCGTGCTCGGGCCCTAAATATATCTTAAGTATCTCTAAGTATCTCTTACTTCTCTTTACATCTAGTAAAGACTGACAAATACTGTAAATTTATGTACATATACAACTACCCCCCCCCCCCATGAGTTTACCAGTCTATATGTTTATTTCTATTTCACTATCGGTGTACATTACACTTATATTGCTTACCTTGTGTGCAAACTACTGTTTACTGTAGTAGTACTTATATATATATATTTTTACTACTGGCTGCAGGTACAACAATACATTTCACTGTGCATTGTACTATGTATAACTGTGCATGTGATAAATAAAACCTATCTATCTATCTACCTACACATCTATCTATCTATCTATCTATACATCTATCTATCTATCTATCTATCTATCAACCTACCTATACATCTATCCATCTATCTATCTACCTACCTACCTATACATCTATCTATCTATCTACCTATCTATATATCTATCTATCTATCTATCTATAACAACGAAAAATAAACTCCGCTAGCTTAATGCTAACGTACAATGCGAAACACCATAGACAGGCTAACGGAACTAGCATCGCCATAGCGGCGGCAACACCAAACTCTTTTGAATGTATTCTCTCCGTGGCATCAACAAACAGTTGTATAATTATTCTCTCTGTGTCATCAAAGTATGTTAAAACAGCTAAAATCATCATTACACGTTTAAACAACACACACACACACACTAAAAGCCAGCCAGCAGAGAGAAATACTTTGGCTCCATCTGCTGGACAAAGTAGCGAACTACGTGTGCACTGATGATGAAATGAGGGAGAAAGAGCAACTTTTCACTTTCACGACCATAAAAGGCCCTAAAGTTGAACGAAAACTCACAATCTTCGCAGGGAGTGACCATGAAGATCATAAGTATGTCGTGATAACATCTGAAAACAATAAAAATCAGCCCGACAGGAATGGCAGCTCATACAACAGACTCTATTTAAAATCAGACATTTCCTGCCCACAATAGGTGGCGCTACAATAATTGCATGAATATTGACATATGGATGTGTTCAGTTAGGGACCAGAAACAATACTGTAAAGTTTCATGCACTTTGGACTGAATTAAAGCACGTTTAAAGCACGTTTAATGCAACTTCCTGTTTCATGGCGCGTCAAAAAAACTTTCAGGGGCCAGCAGACCCACGCCACATCGACGAAAAGTCAACAAAAAATATGCTCATGTTCATCAAGTGTTCAACTACCTAATTCCATAGTTTTTAAAGTCTATCTGATAGGTTTAATGCCTTAAAAAAAATTGATGATTAATTCCAATTTTCTCCAATTTTCTCCAATTTTCACACTTTTAATCAAAATAGCAGACTTCCTGTTGGGTTTAGAATATGGCTCCAAGAGACTTTTTTGTGCGTCCTGGGATGTTACATATACGTGACATATTTCCAGATTTTTAGACGCAACGGGCTTCAGGGGCTGGTCCGTAGAAAATCCGTAGGTGGCGCTATAGAGCCATTTTGCCACGCCCGTGCTCGAGGCCCTGATACATTACAATTTTCGGGCAAACGAATCTTTCTGCCAATTTTCAGGACTTTTCGTGCATGTTTAGGCATGCGTAGGATTTTCTAAAAATCCTGGAAAATAATAATAATAATAATAATTAAAGCTGCAAGCAGCGTTGAACGGGCCCTCGCAATCCACGCTTGTCGGCGTCCGGCAAGGACGGGGTCACCGCAGCTCTCAGGGGATACAGTGGAGTAACAATGCACCGTGGCACGATAGCTAACAGTTCTCCAATGAGAGGCAAAGTCTTCTTGCTTCAAGGATTTATTTTGTCACTAAATTTATGTACATATACAACTAGCCCCCCTCTGAGTTTACCAGTCTATATTTTTATTTTTATTTCATTTTATTTCTCTGTGTACATTACACTTATATTGCTTACCTTGTGTGCAAACTACTGTTTACTGTAGTAGTACTTATATATATTTTTATTTACTTCTGGCTGCAGGTACAACAATACATTTCACTGTGCATTGTACTATGTATAACTGTGCATGTGATGAATAAAACCTATCCATCTATCTAGCTATCTAGCTATCTATCTATCTATCTATCTATCTACCTACCTATCTACCTACCTACCTATA
Organism: Chelon labrosus; assembly: GCF_963514085.1. NCBI lineage: Eukaryota > Metazoa > Chordata > Actinopteri > Mugiliformes > Mugilidae > Chelon > Chelon labrosus. Next base: position 37,818,437 of record NC_140337.1, on the reverse strand, counting down.
TATCTATCTATCTATCTATCTATCTATCTACCAATACATCTATCTATCTATCTATACATCTATACATCTATCTATCTACCTACATATCTATCTATCTATCCCTATCTACCTATCTACCTGTACATCTATCTATCTATCTATCTATCTATAACAACGGATAATCTCCGCTAGCTTAATGCTAATGTACAATGGGAAACACCATAGACAGGCTAACGGAACTAGCATCGCCATAGCGGCGGCAACACCAAACTCTTTTGAATGTATTCTCTCTGTGGCATCAACAAACAGTTGTATAATTATTCTCTCTGTGCCATCAAAGTATGTTAAAACAGCCTCACCAATCATTAGAAGTTTAATCAACACACACACACACACACTGACATTCAGCCAGCAGAGAGAAATGATTTGGCTCCATCTGCTGGACAAAGTAGCGAACTACGTGTGCACTGATGATGAAATGAGGGAGAAAGAGCAACTTTTCACTTTCACTACCATAAAAGGCCCTAAAGTTTAACGAAAACTCACAATCTTCGCAGGGAGTGATCATGAAAATCATAAGTATGTCGTGATAACATCTGAAGACAATAAAAATCATCCCGACAGGAATGGCAGCTCATACAACAGACTCTATTTAAATCAGACGTTTCCTGCCCACAATAGGTGGCGCTACAATAATTGCATGAATATTGACATATGGATGTGTTCAGTTAGGGACCAGTAACAATACTGTAAAGTTTCATGCACTTTGGACTGAATTAAAGCACGTTTAAAGCACGTTTAATGCAACTTCCTGTTTCATGGCGGGTCAAAAAAACTGTCAGGGGCCAGCAGACCCACGCCACTTCGACGAAAAGTATATGCGCCTATTTTAGTTTTTGTTCATCGAGATTCCAACTACCTAATTCCATAGTTTTGAAGTCAATCTGATAAAATTTAATACCTCATTTACAATCTCTAAGAAACGCTGTTTTTGTCCAATTTTCACAAATTTTCACACTTTTAATCAAAATAGCAGACTTCCTGTTGGGTTTAGAATATGGCTCCAGGAGACTTTTTTGTGCGTCCTGGGATGTTACATATATGTGATATGTTTCCAGATTTTTAGACGCAACGGGCTTCAGGGGCTGGTCCGTAGAAGGTCCATAGGTGGCGCTATAGAGCCATTTTGCCACGCCCGTGCTCGAGGCCCTGATACATTACAATTTTCGGGCAAACGGATCTTTCTGCAAATTTTCAGGACTTTTCGTGCATGTTTGAAGCCGTTAGAATTTTTAAAAGACGCTGAAAAGAATAATAATAATAAAAAGAAACAGTACGAAAACAATAGGGTCCTTGCACTTCGTGCTCGGGCCCTAATAATAATAATTAAAGCTGCAAGCAGCGTTGAACGGGCCCTCGCAATCCACGCTTGTCGGCGTCCGGCAAGGACGGGGTCACTGCATTTCTCAGGGGATACAGTGGAGTAACAGTGCACCGTGGCACGATAGCTAACAGTTCTCCAATGACAGGCAAAGTCTTCTTGCTTCAAGGATTTATTTTGTCACTCCTAATTTAAGTTTAATATAAATAAAACCCATCTATCCATTTATCTATCTATCTATCTATCTACCTACCTACACATCTATCTATCTATCTATCTATCTATCTATCTATCTATCTACCTGTACATCTATCTACCTATCTACCTGTACATCTATCTATCTATCTATCTATCTATAACAACGAAGGATAATAATCTCCGCTAGCTTAATGCTAATGTACAATGGGAAACACCATAGACAGGCTAACGGAACTAGCATCGCCATAGCGGCGGCAACACCAAACTCTTTTGAATGTATTCTCTCTGTGGCATCAACAAACAGATGTATAATTATTCTCTCTGTGTCATCAAAGTATGTTAAAACAGCCTCACCAATCATTAGAAGTTAAACCAACACACACACACACTCTGACATTCAGCCAGCAGAGAGAAATGATTTGGCTCCATCTGCTGGACAAAGTAGCGAACTACGTGTGCACTGATGATGAAATGAGGGAGAAAGAGCAACTTTTCACTTTCACTACCATAAAAGGCCCTAAAGTTTAACGAAAACTCACAATCTTCGCAGGGAGTGACCATGAAGATCATAAGTATGTCGTGATAACATCTGAAGACAATAAAAATCATCCCGACAGGAATGGCAGCTCATACAACAGACTCTATTTAAATCAGCCCACAATAGGTGGCGCTACAACAATTGCATGAATATTGACATATGGATGTGTTCAGTTAGGGACCAGTAACAATACTGTAAAGTTTCATGCACTTTGGACTGAATTGAAGCATGTTTACAGCACGTTTAAGCACGTTTAATGCAACTTCCTGTTTCATGGCGCGTCAAAAAAACCTTGAGGGGCCAGCAGACCCACGCCACATCGACGAAAAGTCAAAAAGAAAATATGCTCATGTTCATCAAGGGTTCAACTACCTAATTCCATAGTTTTTAAAGTCAATCTGATAGGTTTAATGCCTTAAAAAAAATGGATGATTAATTCCAATTTTCTCCAATTTTCTCCAATTTTCACACTTTTAATCAAAATAGCAGACTTCCTGTTGGGTTTAGAATATGGCTCCAAGAGACTTTTTTGTGCGTCCTGGGATGTTACATATACGTGACATGTTTCCAGATTTTTAGACGCAACGGGCTTCAGGGGCTGGTCCGTAGAAAATCCGTAGGTGGCGCTATAGAGCCATTTTGCCACGCCCATGCTCGAGGCCCTGATACATTTAAGTTTTCGGGCGAACGAATCTTTCTGCAAATTTTCAGGACTTTTCGTGCATGTTTAGACACCGAAAGGATTTTTTAAAAATCCAAAGAATAATAATAATAATAATAATAATAATAAACAGTACGAAAACAATAGGGTCCTTGCACTTCGTGCTCGGGCCCTAATTAAAGCTGCAAGCAGCGTTGAACGGGCCCTCGCAATCCACGCCAGTCGGCGTCCGGCAAGGACGGGGTCACCGCAGATCTCAGGGGAAACAGAGGAGTAACAATGCACCGTGGCACGATAGCTAACAGTTGTCCAATGAGAGGCTAAGTCTTCTTGCTTCAAGGATTTATTTTGTCACTCCCAACTGAAGTTTGCCGTAAAACTGAAATACATACAACAAAAGATGATGAAATATAAAATTAAGAATACATCTTAAGTATCTCTAAGTATCTCTTACTTCCCTTTACATCTAGTAAAGACTGACAAATACTATAAATTTATGTACATATACAACTATCCCCCCCCTTTAAGTTTACCAGTCTATATTTTTATTTTTATTTCATTTTATTTCTCTATCGGTGTACATTACACTTATATTACTTACCTTGTGTGCAAACTACTGTTTACTGTAGAAGTTATATATATTTTTTTTAGTACTGACTGCAGGTACAACAATACATTTCACTGTGCATTGTACTATGTATAACTGTGCATGGGACAAATAAAACCTATCTATCTATCTATCTATCTATAAAAACGAAAAATAAACTCCGCTAGCTTAATGCTAACGTACAATGCAAAACACCATAGACAGGCTAACGGAACTAGCATCGCCATAGCGGCGGCAACACCAAACTCTTTTGAATATATTCTCTCTGTGTCATCAAAGTATGTGGCTGCAGGTACAACAATACATTTCACTGTGCATTGTACTATGTATAACTGTGCATGAGACAAATGCAACCTATCTATCTACCTATCTATAACAACGAAGAATGATCTCCGCTAGCTTAATGCTAACGTACAATGAGAAACACCATAGACAGGCTAACGGAACTAGCATCGCCATAGCGGCGGTAACATCGAACGACCGCGACCTTATACTAAGAGGTTACAGCAACACACATGACTACACATTTATAATACTCACAGACAAATGTTCTTTTAACTCCTGAACGATCATTAAGGCTGAACTTTATCTGCAAAACGACTTCTTCTCTTGAAACTACTACTGTTGCAATCGCCACACTGCCACCCTCAGGTGGAGACGTGCATGCCAGAAGCGGCAGCACAGATAGTCTCGGCTCTTTTGAATGTATTCTCTCTGTGGCATCAACAAACAGTTGTATAATTATTCTCTCTGTGTCATCAAAGTATGTTAAAACAGCTAAAATCATCATTACACGTTTAAACAACACACACACACACACTAAAAGCCAGCCAGCAGAGAGAAATACTTTGGCTCCATCTGCTGGACAAAGTAGCGAATTACGTGTGCACTGATGATGAAATGAGGGAGAAAGAGCAACTTTTCACTTTCACGACCATAAAAGGCCCTAAAGTTGAACGAAAACTTACAATCTTCGCAGGGAGTGACCATGAAGATCATAAGTATGTCGTGATAACATCTGAAAACAATAAAAATCAGACCGACAGGAATGGCAGCTCATACAACAGACTCTATTTAAAATCAGACATTTCCTGCCCACAATAGGTGGCGCTACAACAATTGCATGAATATTGACATATGGATGTGTTCAGTTAGGGACCAGAAACAATACTGTAAAGTTTCATGCACTTTGGACTGAATTAAAGCACGTTTAAAGCACGTTTAATGCAACTTCCTGTTTCATGGCGCGTCAAAAAAACTGTCAGGGGCCAGCAGACCCACGCCACATCGACGAAAAGTCAACAAAAAATATGCTTATGTTCATCAAGTGTTCAACTACCTAATTCCATAGTTTTTAAAGTCTATCTGATAGGTTTAATGCCTTAAAAAAAATTGATGATTAATTCCAATTTTCTCCAATTTTCTCCAATTTTCACACTTTTAATCAAAATAGCAGACTTCCTGTTGGGTTTAGAATATGGCTCCAAGAGACTTTTTTGTGCGTCCTGGGATGTTACATATACGTGACATATTTCCAGATTTTTAGACGCAACGGGCTTCAGGGGCTGGTCCGTAGAAAATCCGTAGGTGGCGCTATAGAGCCATTTTGCCACGCCTGTGCTCGAGGCCCTGATACATTACAATTTTCGGGCAAACGAATCCTTCTGCCAATTTTCAGGACTTTTCGTGCATGTTTAGGCATGCGTAGGATTTTCTAAAAATCCTGGAAAATAATAATAATAATAATTAAAGCTGCAAGCAGCGTTGAACGGGCCCTCGCAATCCACGCTTGTCGGCGTCCGGCAAGGACGGGGTCACTGCATTTCTCAGGGGATACAGTGGAGTAACAGTGCACCGTGGCACGATAGCTAACAGTTCTCCAATGACAGGCAAAGTCTTCTTGCTTCAAGGATTTATTTTGTCACTCCTAATTTAAGTTTAATATAAATAAAACCCATCTATCCATCTATCTATCTACCTACCTACACATCTATCTATCTATCTACCTACCTATACATCTATCTATCTATCTATCTATCTATCTATCTACCTACATATCTATCTATCTATCTATCTATCTATCTATCTACCTGTACATCTATCTACCTATCTACCTGTACATCTATCTATCTATCTATCTATCTATAACAACGAAGGATAATAATCTCCGCTAGCTTAATGCTAATCTACAATGGGAAACACCATAGACAGGCTAACGGAACTAGCATCGCCATAGCGGCGGCAACACCAAACTCTTTTGAATGTATTCTCTCTGTGGCATCAACAAACAGATGTATAATTATTCTCTCTGTGTCATCAAAGTATGTAAAAACAGCCTCACCAATCATTAGAAGTTTAACCAACACACACACACACTGACATTCAGCCAGCAGAGAGAAATGATTTGGCTCCATCTGCTGGACAAAGTAGCGAACTACGTGTGCACTGATGATGAAATGAGGGAGAAAGAGCAACTTTTCACTTTCACTACCATAAAAGGCCCTAAAGTTTAACGAAAACTCACAATCTTCGCAGGGAGTGACCATGAAGATCATAAGTATGTCGTGATAACATCTGAAGACAATAAAAATCATCCCGACAGGAATGGCAGCTCATACAACAGACTCTATTTAAATCAGCCCACAATAGGTGGCGCTACAACAATTGCATGAATATTGACATATGGATGTGTTCAGTTAGGGACCAGTAACAATACTGTAAAGTTTCATGCACTTTGGACTGAATTGAAGCATGTTTACAGCACGTTTAAGCACGTTTAATGCAACTTCCTGTTTCATGGCGCGTCAAAAAAACTTTGAGGGGCCAGCAGACCCACGCCACATCGACGAAAAGTCAAAAAGAAAATATGCTCATGTTCATCAAGGGTTCAACTACCTAATTCCATAGTTTTTAAAGTCAATCTGATAGGTTTAATGCCTTAAAAAAAATGGATGATTAATTCCAATTTTCTCCAATTTTCTCCAATTTTCACACTTTTAATCAAAATAGCAGACTTCCTGTTGGGTTTAGAATATGGCTCCAAGAGACTTTTTTGTGCGTGCTGGGATGTTACATATACGTGACATATTTCCAGATTTTTAGACGCAACGGGCTTCGGGGGCTGGTCCGTAGAAAATCCGTAGGTGGCGCTATAGAGCCATTTTGCCACGCCCATGCTCGAGGCCCTGATACATTTAAGTTTTCGGGCGAACGAATCTTTCCGCAAATTTTCAGGACTTTTCGTGCATGTTTAGACACCGAAAGGATTTTTTAAAAATCCAAAGAATAATAATAATAATAATAATAATAATAAACAGTACGGAAACAATAGGGTCCTTGCACTTCGTGCTCGGGCCCTAATAATAATAATAATAATAAACAGTACGAAAACAATAGGGTCCTTGCACTTCGTGCTCGGGCCCTAATAATAATAATAAACAGTACGAAAACAATAGGGTCCTTGCACTTCGTGCTCGGGCCCTAATAAACAGTACGAAAACAATAGGGTCCTTGCACTCCGTGCTCGGGCCCTAATTAAAGCTGCAAGCAGCGTTGAACGGGCCCTCGCAATCCACGCCAGTCGGCGTCCGGCAAGGACGGGGTCACTGCAGATCTCAGGGGAAACAGAGGAGTAACAATGCACCGTGGCACGATAGCTAACAGTTCTCCAATGACAGGCAAAGTCTTTTTGCGTCAAGGATTCATTTTGTCACTCCCAATTGAAGTTTACCGTAAAACTGAAATACATACAACAAAAGATGATTAAATATAAAATTAAGAATATATCTTAAGTATATCTAAGTATCTCTTCTCTTTACATCTAGTAAAGACTGACAAATACTGTTAATTTATGTACATATACAACTACCCTCCCTCTAAGTCTGTATTTTTATTCAGTCTATATTTTTATTTTTATTTTTTTTTATTTCTCTATCGGTGTACATTACACTTATATTGCTTACCTTGTGTGCAAACTGCTGTTTACTGTAGTACTTATATATATATTTTTTTTTACTACTGGCTGCAGGTACAACAATACATTACACTGTGCATTGTACTATGTATAACTATGCATGGGACAAATAAAACCTATCCATCTATCTATCTATCTACCTATCTATCTACCTATAAGAACGAAGAATAAACTCCGCTAGCTTAATGCTAATGTACAATGGGAAACACCATAGACAGGCTAACGGAACTAGCATCGCCGTAGCGGCGGCAACATCAACCGACCGCGACCTTATATACGCAGGTTACAGCAACACACATGACTACGCATTTATAATACTCACAGACAAATGTTCTCTTAACTCCTGAACGATCATTAAGGCTGAAGTTTAGCTGCAAAACGACTTCTTCTCTTGAAACTACTACAATCGCAATCGCCACACTGCCACCCTCAGGTGGAGACGTGCATGCCAGAAGCGGCAGCACAGATAGTCTCGGCTCTTTTGACTGTATTCTCTCTGTGGCATCAACAAACAGTTGTATAATTATTCTCTCTGTGTCATCAAAGTATGTTAAAACAGCTAAAATCATCATTACACGTTTAAACAACACACACACACACACACTGAAAGCCAGCCACCAGAATGAAATACTTTGGCTCCATCTGCTGGACAAAGTAGCGAACTACGTGCAATCATTATGGAATGAGGGAGATGGTGACACTCTTCACTTTGAGTAAAAATAAAAGGCACTAAAGTTTAACTAAAAGTCCCAGTTTTCGCAGGGAGTGATCATTAAAGACACAAGTATGACATGACACAATCCAAACATCCTGACAGGAACAGCAGCTCATACAACAGACACCTGAAAAAATCAGACATTTTTTGTACACAATAGGTGGCGCTACAATAATTGCATGAATATTGACATACACATGTGTTCAGTTAGGGACCAGTAACAATACTGTAAAGTTTCATGCACTTTGGACTGAATTAAAGCATGTTTAAAGCACGTTTAATGCAACTTCCTGTTTCATGGCGCGTCAAGAAAACTTTGAGGGGCCAGCAGACCCACGCCACTTCGACGAAAAGTATATGCGCCTTTTTAGTTTTTGTTCATCTAGCCTCCAACTACCTAATTCCATAGTTTTGAAGTCAATCTGATAAGGTTTAATACCTGCTTTTACAAACTCTAAAAACACCACGTTTTTGTCCAATTTTCACACTTTTAATCAAAATAGCAGACTTCCTGTTGGGTTTAGAATATGGCTCCAAAAGACTTTTTTGTGCGTCCTGGGATGTTACATATACGTGACATATTTCCAGATTTTTAGACGCAACGGGCTTCAGGGGCTGGTCCGTAGAAAATCCGTAGGTGGCGCTAGAGAGCCATTTTGCCACGCCCATGCTCGAGTCCCTGATACATTAAAGTTTTCGGGCGAACGAATCTTTCTGCAAATTTTCAGGACTTTTCGTGCATGTTTAGACACCGAAAGGATTTTTTAAAAATCCAAATAAGAATAATAATAATAATAATTAAAGCTGCAAGCAGCGTTGAACGGGCCCTCGCAATCCACGCCAGTCGGCGTCCGGCAAGGACGGGGTCACTGCAGGTCTCAGGGGAAACAGAGGAGTAACAATGCACCGTGGCACGATAGCTAACAGTTCTCCAATGAGAGGCTAAGTCTTCTTGCTTCAAGGATTTGTCACTCCCAATTGAAGTTTACCGTAAAACTGAAATACATACAACAAAAGATGATGAAATATAAAATTAAGAATACATCTTAGGTATCTCTAAGTATCTCTTACTTCCCTTTACATCTAGTAAAGACTGACAAATACTATAAATTTATGTACATATACAACTATCCCCCCCTTTAAGTTTACCAGTCTATATTTTTATTTTTATTTCATTTTATTTCTCTAACGGTGTACATTACACTTATAAGTATGCTTATAAGTATTGCTTACCTTGTGTGCAAACTACTGTTTACTGTAGTACTTATATATTTTATATATTTTTTACTACTGGCTGCAGGTACAACAATACATTACACTGTGCATTGTACTATGTATAACTGTGCATGGGACAAATAAAACCTATCTATCTATCTATCTATCTATCTAACGACGGACAATCTCCGCTAGCTTAATGCTAACGTACAATGCGAAACACCATAGACAGGCTAACGGAACTAGCATCGCCATAGCGGCGGCTACACCAACTCTTTTGAATGTATTGTCTCCGTGGCATCAACAAACAGTTGTATAATTATTCTCTCTGTGTCATCAAAGTATGTGGCTGCAGGTACAACAATACATTTCACTGTGCATTGTACTATGTATAACTGTGCATGAGACAAATGCAACCTGTCTATCTACCTATCTATCGATAACAACGAAAAATAATCTCCGCTAGCTTAATGCTAACGTACAATGCGAAACACCATAGACAGGCTAACGGAACTAGCATCGCCATAGCGGCGGCAACATCAAACGACCGCGACCTTATATAAGCAGGTTACAGCAACACACATGACTACGCATTTATAATACTCACAGACAAATGTTCTCTTAACTCCTGAACGATCATTAAGGCTGAAGTTTAGCTGCAAAACGACTTCTTCTCTTGAAACTACTACAATTGCAATCGCCACACTGCCACCCTCAGGTGGAGACGTGCATGCCAGAAGCGGCAGCACAGATAGTCTCGGCTCTTTTGACTGTATAAACAGTTGTATAATTATTCTCTCTGTGTCATCAAAGTATGTTAAAACAGCTAAAATCATCATTACACGTTTAAACAACACACACACACACACTAAAAGCCAGCCAGCAGAGAGAAATACTTTGGCTCCATCTGCTGGACAAAGTAGCGAACTACGTGTGCACTGATGATGAAATGAGGGAGAAAGAGCAACTTTTCACTTTCACGACCATAAAAGGCCCTAAAGTTTAACGAAAACTCACAATCTTCGCAGGGAGTGACCATGAAGATCATAAGTATGTCGTGATAACATCTGAAAACAATAAAAATCAGCCCGACAGGAATGGCAGCTCATACAACAGACTCTATTTAAAATCAGACATTTCCTGCCCACAATAGGTGGCGCTACAATAATTGCATGAATATTGACATATGGATGTGTTCAGTTAGAGACCAGTAACAATACTGTAAAGTTTCATGCACTTTGGACTGAATTAAAGCACGTTTAAAGCACGTTTAATGCAACTTCCTGTTTCATGGCGCGTCAAAAAAACTTTGAGGGGCCAGCAGACCCACGCCACTTCGACGAAAAGTATATGCGCCTTTTTAGTTTTTGTTCATCGAGATTCCAACTACCTAATTCCATAGTTTTGAAGTCAATCTGATAAAATTTAATACCTCATTTACAATCTCTAAGAAACGCTGTTTTTGTCCAATTTTCACAAATTTTCAAACTTTTAATCCAAATAGCAGACTTCCTGTTGGGTTTAGAATATGGCTTCAAGAGACTTTTTTGTGCGTCCTGGGATGTTACATATATGTGACATGTTTCCAGATTTTTAGACGCAACGGGCTTCAGGGGCTGGTCCGTAGAAGGTCCATAGGTGGCGCTACTGAGCCATTTTGCCACGCCCATGCTCGAGACCCTGATACATTACAATTTTCGGGCAAACGGATCTTTCTGCAAATTTTCAGGACTTTTCGTGCATGATTGAAGCCGTTAGAATTTTTAAAAGACGCTGAAAAGAATAATAATTAAAGCTGCAAGCAGCGTTGAACGGGCCCTCGCAATCCACGCTTGTCGGCGTCCGGCAAGGACGGGGTCACTGCATTTCTCAGGGGATACAGTGGAGTAACAGTGCACCGTGGCACGATAGCTAACAGTTCTCCAATGACAGGCAAAGTCTTCTTGCTTCAAGGATTTATTTTGTCACTCCCAATTGAAGTTTACCGTGAAACTGAAATACTTACAACAAAAGATGATTAAATATAAAATTAAGAATATATCTTAAGTATCTCTAAGTATCTCATACTTCTCTTTACATCTAGTAAAGACTGACAAATACTGTAAATTTATGTACATATACAACTACCCCCCCCCCCCCCGAGTTTACCAGTCTATATGTTTATTTCTATTTCATTTTATTTCTCTATCGGTGTACGATACACTTATATTGCATACCTTGTGTGCAAACTACTGTATACTGTAGTACTTATATATTTTTTTTTACTACTGGCAGCAGGTACAATAATACATTTCAATGTGCATTGTACTATGTATAACTGTGCATGTGATAAATAAAACCCATCTATCCATCTATCTACCTACCTACCTACCTATACATCTATCTATCTATCTACCTACCTACCTACCTACCTATACATCTATCTATCTATCGATCTATCTACCTACCTATACATCTATCCATCTATCTATCTATCTATCTACCTATACATCTATCTATCTACCTACCTACCTACCTACCTATCTATCTATCTATCTATCTATGTATCTATCTACCTACATATCTACCTACATATCTATCTATCTATCTATCTATCTATCTATCTATCTATCTATCTACCTGTACATCTATCTACCTATCTACCTGTACATCTATCTATCTATCTATCTATCTATCTATCTACCTACCTATCTATCTCTATCTATAACAACGATGAATAAACTCCGCTAGCTTAATGCTAACGTACAATGGGAAACACCATAGACAGGCTAACGGAACTAGCATCGCCATAGCGGCGGCAACACCAAACTCTTTTGAATGTATTCTCTCTGTGGCATCAACAAACAGTTGTATACTTATTCTCTCTGTGTCATCAAAGTATGTTAAAACAGCCTCACCAATCATTAGAAGTTAAACCAACACACACACACACTGATATTCAGCCAGCAGAGAGAAATGATTTGGCTCCATCTGCTGGACAAAGTAGCGAACTACGTGTGCACTGATGATGAAATGAGGGAGAAAGAGCAACTTTTCACTTTCACTACCATAAAAGGCCCTAAAGTTTAACGAAAACTCACAATCTTCGCAGGGAGTGACCATGAAGATCATAAGTATGTCGTGATAACATCTGAAGACAATAAAAATCAGCCCGACAGGAATGGCAGCTCATACAACAGACTCTATTTAAATCAGACATTTCCTGCCCACAATAGGTGGCGCTACAATAATTGCATGAATATTGACATATGGATGTGTTCAGTTAGGGACCAGTAACAATGCTGTAAAGTTTCATGCACTTTGGACTGAATTAAAGCACGTTTAAAGCACGTTTAATGCAACTTCCTGTTTCATGGCGGGTCAAAAAAACTGTCAGGGGCCATTAGACCCACGCCACTTCGACGAAAAGTATATGCGCCTATTTTAGTTTTTGTTCATTGAGATTCCAACTACCTAATTCCATAGTTTTGAAGTCAATCTGATAAAATTTAATACCTCATTTACAATCTCTAAGAAACGCTGTTTTTGTCCAATTTTCACAAATTTTCACACTTTTAATCAAAATAGCAGACTTCCTGTTGGGTTTAGAATATGGCTCCAAGAGACTTTTTTGTGCGTCCCGGGATGTTACATATATGTGACATATTTCCAGATTTTTAGACGCAACGGGCTTCAGGGGCTGGTCCGTAGAAATTTTGTAGGTGGCGCTACTGAGCCATTTTGCCACGCCCGTGCTCGAGGCCCTGATACATTACAATTTTCGGGCAAACGAATCTTTCTGCCAATTTTCAGGACTTTTCGTGCATGTTTAGGCATGCGTAGGATTTTCCAAAGTTCCTGACAAATAATAATAATAATAAAAAGAAACAGTACGAAAACAATAGGGTCCTTGCACTTCGTGCTCGGGCCCTAATAATAAAAAGAAACAGTACGAAAACAATAGGGTCCTTGCACTTCGTGCTCGGGCCCTAATTAAAGCTGCAAGCAGCGTTGAACGGGCCCTCGCAATCCACGCTTGTCGGCGTCCGGCAAGGACGGGGTCACTGCATTTCTCAGGGGATACAGTGGAGTAACAGTGCACCGTGGCACGATAGCTAACAGTTCTCCAATGACAGGCAAAGTCTTCTTGCTTCAAGGATTTATTTTGTCACTCCTAATTTAAGTTTAATATAAATAAAACCCATCTATCCATTTATCTATCTATCTATCTATCTACCTACCTACACATCTATCTATCTATCTATCTATCTATCTATCTATCTATCTACCTGTACATCTATCTACCTATCTACCTGTACATCTATCTATCTATCTATCTATCTATAACAACGAAGGATAATAATCTCCGCTAGCTTAATGCTAATGTACAATGGGAAACACCATAGACAGGCTAACGGAACTAGCATCGCCATAGCGGCGGCAACACCAAACTCTTTTGAATGTATTCTCTCTGTGGCATCAACAAACAGATGTATAATTATTCTCTCTGTGTCATCAAAGTATGTTAAAACAGCCTCACCAATCATTAGAAGTTAAACCAACACACACACACACTCTGACATTCAGCCAGCAGAGAGAAATGATTTGGCTCCATCTGCTGGACAAAGTAGCGAACTACGTGTGCACTGATGATGAAATGAGGGAGAAAGAGCAACTTTTCACTTTCACTACCATAAAAGGCCCTAAAGTTTAACGAAAACTCACAATCTTCGCAGGGAGTGACCATGAAGATCATAAGTATGTCGTGATAACATCTGAAGACAATAAAAATCATCCCGACAGGAATGGCAGCTCATACAACAGACTCTATTTAAATCAGCCCACAATAGGTGGCGCTACAACAATTGCATGAATATTGACATATGGATGTGTTCAGTTAGGGACCAGTAACAATACTGTAAAGTTTCATGCACTTTGGACTGAATTGAAGCATGTTTACAGCACGTTTAAGCACGTTTAATGCAACTTCCTGTTTCATGGCGCGTCAAAAAAACCTTGAGGGGCCAGCAGACCCACGCCACATCGACGAAAAGTCAAAAAGAAAATATGCTCATGTTCATCAAGGGTTCAACTACCTAATTCCATAGTTTTTAAAGTCAATCTGATAGGTTTAATGCCTTAAAAAAAATGGATGATTAATTCCAATTTTCTCCAATTTTCTCCAATTTTCACACTTTTAATCAAAATAGCAGACTTCCTGTTGGGTTTAGAATATGGCTCCAAGAGACTTTTTTGTGCGTCCTGGGATGTTACATATACGTGACATGTTTCCAGATTTTTAGACGCAACGGGCTTCAGGGGCTGGTCCGTAGAAAATCCGTAGGTGGCGCTATAGAGCCATTTTGCCACGCCCATGCTCGAGGCCCTGATACATTTAAGTTTTCGGGCGAACGAATCTTTCTGCAAATTTTCAGGACTTTTCGTGCATGTTTAGACACCGAAAGGATTTTTTAAAAATCCAAAGAATAATAATAATAATAATAATTAAAGCTGCAAGCAGCGTTGGACGGGCCCTCGCAATCCACGCCAGTCGGCGTCCGGCAAGGACGGGGTCACCGCAGATCTCAGGGGAAACAGAGGAGTAACAACGCACCGTGGCACGATAGCTAACAGTTGTCCAATGAGAGGCAAAGTCTTCTTGCTTCAAGGATTTATTTTGTCACTCCCAATTGAAGTTTACCGTAAAACTGAAATACATACAACAAAAGATGATGAAATATAAAATTAAGAATACATCTTAAGTATCTCTAAGTATCTCTTACTTACTTCTCTTTACATCTAGTAAAGACTGACAAATACTATAAATTTATGTACATATACAACTATCCCCCCTTTAATTTTACCAGTCTATATTTTTATTTTTATTTTATTTTATTTCTCTATCGGTGTACATAACACTTATAGTATATTGCTTACCTTGTGTGCAAACTACTATTTACTGTAGTACTTATATATTTTTTTTACTACTGGCTGCAGGTACAACAATACATTACACTGTGCATTGTACTATGTATAACTGTGCATGGGACAAATAAAACCTATCTATCTATCTATCTATCTATCTACCTATACATCTATCTATTTATCTATCTACCTACACATACATCTATCTATCTATCTATCTATCTATCTATCTACCTATACATCTATCCACCTACACATACATCTATCTATCTATCTATCTCTCTATCTATGACAACGAAGAATAAACTCCGCTAGCTTAATGCTAACGTACAATGCGAAACACCATAGACAGGCTAACGGAACTAGCATCGCCATAGCGGCGGTAACATCGAACGACGGCGACCTTATACTAAGAGGTTACAGCAACACACATGACTACGCATTTATAATACTCACAGACATATGTTCTTTTAACTCCTGAACGATCATTAAGGCTGAAGTTTAGCTGCAAAACGACTTCTTCTCTTGAAACTACTACAATTGCAATCGCCACACTGCCACCCTCAGGTGGAGACGTGCATGCCAGAAGAGGCAGCACAGATAGTCTCGGCTCTTTTGACTGTATTCTCTCTGTGGCATCAACAAACAGTTGTATAATTATTGTCTCTGTGTCATCAAAGTATGTTAAAACAGCTAAAATCATCATTACACGTTTAAACAACACACACACACACACTGAAAGCCAGCCACCAGAATGAAATACTTTGGCTCCATCTGCTGGACAAAGTAGCGAACTACGTGCAATCATTATGGAATGAGGGAGATGGTGACACTTTTCACTTTGAGTAAAATAAAAGGCACTAAAGTTTAACGAAAACTCCCAGTTTTCGCAGGGAGTGATCATTAAAGACATTAGTATGACGTGACACAATCAAAACATCCCGACAGGAACAGCAGCTCATACAACAGACACCTGACAAAATTGGACATTTCCTGTCCACAATAGGTGGCGCTACAATAGTTGCGTGAATATTGACATATGGATGTGTTCGGTTAGGGACCAGCAACAATACTGTAAAGTTTCATGCACTTTGGACCGAATTAAAGCACGTTTAAAGCACATTTAATGCAACTTCCTGTTTCATGGCGGGTCATGAAAACTGATTTGGGCCTGGACACCCACGCCACATCGACGAAAACTCAAATAAACTATATTTTCATGTTCATCGAGATTGCAACTATCTAATTCAATAGTTTTTGAAGTCAATCTGATAGGTTTAATGCCTTTCATACAGACTGTAAAAAACGCTGTTTTTTGTCCAATTTTGACTGTTTTAATCAAAATATCAGACTTCCTGTTGGGTTTAGAATATGGCTCCAAGAGACTTTTTTGTGCGTCCTGGGATGTTACATATAAGTGACATATTTCCAGATTTTTAGACGCAACTGGCTTCAGGGGCTGGTCCGTAGAAATTTTGTAGGTGGCGCTATAGAGCCATTTTGCCACGCCCGTGCTCGAGGCCCTGATACATTTAAGTTTTCGGGCGAACAAATCTTTCTGCAAATTTTCAGGACTTTTCGTGCATGTTTACACACCGAAAGGATTTTTTAAAAATCCAAATAATAATAATAATAATAATAATAATAATAATAAACAGTACGAAAACAATAGGGTCCTTGCACTTCGTGCTCGGGCCCTAATAATAATAAACAGTACGAAAACAATAGGGTCCTTGCACTTCGTGCTCGGGCCCTAATTAAAGCTGCAAGCAGCGTTGAACGGGCCCTCGCAATCCACGCCAGTCGGCGTCCGGCAAGGACGGGGTCACTGCAGATCTCAGGGGAAACAGAGGAGTAACAATGCACCGTGGCACGACAGCTAACAGTTCTCCAATGACAGGCAAAGTCTTTTTGCGTCAAGGATTCATTTTGTCACTCCCAATTGAAGTTTACCGTAAAACTGAAATACATACAACAAAAGATGATTAAATATAAAATTAAGAATATATCTTAAGTATATCTAAGTATCTCTTCTCTTTACATCTAGTAAAGACTGACAAATACTGTTAATTTATGTACATATACAACTACCCTCCCTCTAAGTCTGTATTTTTATTCAGTCTATATTTTTATTTTTATTTTTTTTTATTTCTCTATCGGTGTACATTACACTTATATTGCTTACCTTGTGTGCAAACTGCTGTTTACTGTAGTACTTATATATATATTTTTTTTACTACTGGCTGCAGGTACAACAATACATTACACTGTGCATTGTACTATGTATAACTATGCATGGGACAAATAAAACCTATCCATCCATCTATCTATCTACCTATCTATCTACCTATAAGAACGAAGAATAAACTCCGCTAGCTTAATGCTAATGTACAATGGGAAACACCATAGACAGGCTAACGGAACTAGCATCGCCGTAGCGGCGGCAACATCAACCGACCGCGACCTTATATACGCAGGTTACAGCAACACACATGACTACGCATTTATAATACTCACAGACAAATGTTCTCTTAACTCCTGAACGATCATTAAGGCTGAAGTTTAGCTGCAAAACGACTTCTTCTCTTGAAACTACTACAATCGCAATCGCCACACTGCCACCCTCAGGTGGAGACATGCATGCCAGAAGCGGCAGCACAGATAGTCTCGGCTCTTTTGACTGTATTCTCTCTGTGGCATCAACAAACAGTTGTATAATTATTCTCTCTGTGTCATCAAAGTATGTTAAAACAGCTAAAATCATCATTACACGTTTAAACAACACACACACACACACACTGAAAGCCAGCCACCAGAATGAAATACTTTGGCTCCATCTGCTGGACAAAGTAGCGAACTACGTGCAATCATTATGGAATGAGGGAGATGGTGACACTCTTCACTTTGAGTAAAAATAAAAGGCACTAAAGTTTAACGAAAAGTCCCAGTTTTCGCAGGGAGTGATCATTAAAGACACAAGTATGACATGACACAATCCAAACATCCTGACAGGAACAGCAGCTCATACAACAGACACCTGAAAAAATCAGACATTTTTTGTACACAATAGGTGGCGCTACAATAATTGCATGAATATTGACATACACATGTGTTCAGTTAGGGACCAGTAACAATACTGTAAAGTTTCATGCACTTTGGACTGAATTAAAGCATGTTTAAAGCACGTTTAATGCAACTTCCTGTTTCATGGCGCGTCAAGAAAACTTTGAGGGGCCAGCAGACCCACGCCACTTCGACGAAAAGTATATGCGCCTTTTTAGTTTTTGTTCATCTAGCCTCCAACTACCTAATTCCATAGTTTTGAAGTCAATCTGATAAGGTTTAATACCTGCTTTTACAAACTCTAAAAACACCACGTTTTTGTCCAATTTTCACACTTTTAATCAAAATAGCAGACTTCCTGTTGGGTTTAGAATATGGCTCCAAAAGACTTTTTTGTGCGTCCTGGGATGTTACATATACGTGACATATTTCCAGATTTTTAGACGCAACGGGCTTCAGGGGCTGGTCCGTAGAAAATCCGTAGGTGGCGCTAGAGAGCCATTTTGCCACGCCCATGCTCGAGTCCCTGATACATTAAAGTTTTCGGGCGAACGAATCTTTCTGCAAATTTTCAGGACTTTTCGTGCATGTTTAGACACCGAAAGGATTTTTTAAAAATCCAAATAAGAATAATAATAATAATAATAATAATAATTAAAGCTGCAAGCAGCGTTGAACGGGCCCTCGCAATCCACGCTTGTCGGCGTCCGGCAAGGACGGGGTCACCGCAGCTCTCAGGGGATACAGTGGAGTAACAATGCACCGTGGCACGATAGCTAACAGTTCTCCAATGAGAGGCAAAGTCTTCTTGCTTCAAGGATTTATTTTTTCACTAAATTTATGTACATATACAACTAGCCCCCCTCTGAGTTTACCAGTCTATATTTTTATTTTTATTTCATTTTATTTCTCTGTGTACATTACACCTATATTGCTTACCTTGTGTGCAAACTACTGTTTACTGTAGTAGTACTTATATATATTTTTATTTACTTCTGGCTGCAGGTACAACAATACATTTCACTGTGCATTGTACTATGTATAACTATGCATGTGATGAATAAAACCTATCCATCTATCTATCTATCTATCTATCTATCTACCTATCTATCTATCTATAACAACGACGGTTAATCTCCGCTAGCTTAATGCTAATGTACAATGGGAAACACCATAGACAGGCTAACGGAACTAGCATCGCCATAGCGGCGGCAACACCAAACTCTTTTGAATGTATTCTCTCTGTGGCATCAACAAACAGTTGTATAATGATTCTCTCTGTGTCATCAAAGTATGTTAAAACAGCCTCACCAATCATTAGAAGTTTAACCAACACACACACACACTGATATTCAGCCAGCAGAGAGAAATGATTTGGCTCCATCTGCTGGACAAAGTAGCGAACTACGTGTGCACTGATGATGAAATGAGGGAGAAAGAGCAACTTTTCACTTTCACTACCATAAAAGGCCCTAAAGTTTAACGAAAACTCACAATCTTCGCAGGGAGTGACCATGAAGATCATAAGTATGTCGTGATAACATCTGAAAACAATAAAAATCATCCCGACAGGAATGGCAGCTCATACAACAGACTCTATTTAAAATCAGACATTTCCTGCCCACAATAGGTGGCGCTACAATAATTGCATGAATATTGACATATGGATGTGTTCAGTTAGGGACCAGTAACAATACTGTAAAGTTTCATGCACTTTGGACTGAATTAAAGCATGTTTACAGCACGTTTAAGCACGTTTAATGCAACTTCCTGTTTCATGGCGCGTCAAAAAAACTTTGAGGGGCCAGCAGACCCACGCCACTTCGACGAAAAGTCAACAAAAAATATGCTTATGTTCATCAAGTGTTCAACTACCTAATTCCATAGTTTTTGAAGTCTATCTGATAGGTTTAATGCCTCAAAAAAAAATGATGATTAATTCCAATTTTCGCCAATTTTCTCCAATTTTCACACTTTTAATCAAAATAGCAGACTTCCTGTTAGGTTTAGAATATGGCTCCAAGAGACTTTTTTGTGCGTCCTGGGATGTTACATATACGTGACATATTTCCAGATTTTTAGACGCAACGGGCTTCAGGGGCTGGTCCGTAGAAAATCCGTAGGTGGCGCTATAGAGCCATTTTGCCACGCCCATGCTCGAGGCCCTGATACATTTAAGTTTTCGGGCGAACGAATCCTTCTGCAAATTTTCAGGACTTTTCGTGCATGTTTAGACACCGAAACGATTTTTTAAAAATCCAAAGAATAATAATAATAATAATTAAAGCTGCAAGCAGCGTTGAACGGGCCCTCGCAATCCACGCTAGTCGGCGTCCGGCAAGGACGGGGTCACTGCATTTCTCAGGGGATACAGTGGAGTAACAGTGCGCCGTGGCACGATAGCTAACAGTTCTCCAATGACAGGCAAAGTCTTCTTGCTTCAAGGATTTATTTTGTCACTCCTCATTTAAGTTTACTGTGAAACTGAAATACATACAACAAAAGATGATTAAATATAAAATTAAGCATCTTACTTCCCTTTACATCTAGTAAAGACTGACAAATACTGTAAATTTATGTACATATACAACTATCCCCCCCTTTAAGTTTACCAGTCTATATTTTTATTTTTATTTCATTTTATTTCTCTATCGGTGTACATTACACTTATATTGCTTACCTTGTGTGCAAACTACTGTTTACTGTAGTAGTTATATATATTTATTTTAGTACTGACTGCAGGTACAACAATATATTACACTGTGCATTGTACTATGTATAACTGTGCATGGGACAAATAAAACCTATCTATCTATCTATCTATGTATCAATAAAAACGAAGAATAAACTCCGCTAGCTTAATGCTAACGTACAATGCAAAACACCATAGACAGGCTAACGGAACTAGCATCGCCATAGCGGCGGCAACACCAAACTCTTTTGAATGTATTCTCTCTGTGTCATCAAAGTATGTGGCTGCAGGTACAACAATACATTTCACTGTGCATTGTACTATGTATAACTGTGCATGAGACAAATGCAACCTATCTATCTACCCATCTATAACAACGAAGAATGATCTCCGCTAGCTTAATGCTAATATACAATGAGAAACACCATAGACAGGCTAACGGAACTAGCATCGCCATAGCGGCGGTAACATCGAACGACTGCGACCTTATACTAAGAGGTTACAGCAACACACATGACTACACATTTATAATACTCACAGATATATGTTCTTTTAACTCCTGAACGATCATTAAGGCTGAACTTTATCTGCAAAACGACTTCTTCTCTTGAAACTACTACTATTGCAATCGCCACACTGCCACCCTCAGGTGGAGACGTGCATGCCAGAAGCGGCAGCACAGATAGTCTCGGCTCTTTTGACTGTATTCTCTCTGTGGCATCAACAAACAGTTGTATAATTATTCTCTCTGTGTCATCAAAGTATGTTAAAACAGCTAAAATCATCATTACACGTTTAACTAACACACACACACACACTGACATTCAGCCAGCAGAGAGAAATACTTTGGCTCCATCTGCTGGACAAAGTAGCGAACTACGTGCAATCATTATGGAATGAGGGAGATGGTGACACCTTTCACTTTGAGTAAAATAAAAGGCCCTAAAGTTTAACGAAAAGTCCCAGTTTTCGCAGGGAGTGATCACGAAAGACACAAGTATGACCTGACACAATCCAAACATCCTGACAGGAACAGCAGCTCATACAACAGACACCTGAAAAAATCAGACATTTTCTGTACACAATAGGTGGCGCTACAATAATTGCATGAATATTGACATACACATGTGTTCAGTTAGGGACCAGTAACAATACTATAAAGTTTTATGCACTTTGGACTGAATTAAAGCACGTTTAAAGCACGTTTAATGCAACTTCCTGTTTCATGGCGCGTCAAGAAAACTTTGAGGGGCCATTACACCCACGCCACTTCGACGAAAAGTATATGCGCCTTTTTAGTTTTTGTTCATCTAGCCTCCAACTACCTAATTCCATAGTTTAGAAGTCAATCTGATAAGGTTTAATACCTGCTTTTACAAACTCTAAAAACACCACGTTTTTGTCCAATTTTCACACTTTTAATCAAAATAGCAGACTTCCTGTTGGGTTTAGAATATGGTTCCAAAAGACTTTTTTGTGCGTCCTGGGATGTAACATATACGTGACATATTTCCAGATTTTTAGACGCAACGGGCTTCAGGGGCTGGTCCGTAGAAAATCCGTAGGTGGCGCTAGAGAGCCATTTTGCCACGCCCATGCTCGAGTCCCTGATACATTAAAGTTTTCGGGCGAACGAATCTTTCTGCAAATTTTCAGGACTTTTCGTGCATGTTTAGACACCGAAAGGATTTTTTAAAAATCCAAAGAATAATAATAATAATAATTAAAGCTGCAAGCAGCGTTGAACGGGCCCTCGCAATCCACGCCAGTCGGCGTCCGGCAAGGACGGGGTCACTGCAGATCTCAGGGGAAACAGAGGAGTAACAATGCACCGTGGCACGATAGCTAACAGTTCTCCAATGAGAGGCTAAGTCTTCTTGCGTCAAGGATTCATTTTGTCACTCCCAATTGAAGTTTACCGTAAAACTGAAATACATACAACAAAAGATGATTAAATATAAAATTAAGAATATATCTTAAGTATATATAAGTATCTCTTCTCTTTACATCTAGTAAAGACTGACAAATACTGTTAATTTATGTACATATACAACTACCCTCCCTCTAAGTCTGTATTTTTATTCAGTCTATATTTTTATTTTTATTTTTTTTTATTTCTCTATCGGTGTACATTACACTTATATTGCTTACCTTGTGTGCAAACTGCTGTTTACTGTAGTACTTATATATATTTTTTTTTTACTACTGGCTGCAGGTACAACAATACATTACACTGTGCATTGTACTATGTATAACTATGCATGGGACAAATAAAACCTATCCATCTATCTATCTATCTACCTATCTATCTACCTATAAGAACGAAGAATAAACTCCGCTAGCTTAATGCTAATGTACAATGGGAAACACCATAGACAGGCTAACGGAACTAGCATCGCCGTAGCGGCGGCAACATCAACCGACCGCGACCTTATATACGCAGGTTACAGCAACACACATGACTACGCATTTATAATACTCACAGACAAATGTTCTCTTAACTCCTGAACGATCATTAAGGCTGAAGTTTAGCTGCAAAACGACTTCTTCTCTTGAAACTACTACAATCGCAATCGCCACACTGCCACCCTCAGGTGGAGACATGCATGCCAGAAGCGGCAGCACAGATAGTCTCGGCTCTTTTGACTGTATTCTCTCTGTGGCATCAACAAACAGTTGTATAATTATTCTCTCTGTGTCATCAAAGTATGTTAAAACAGCTAAAATCATCATTACACGTTTAAACAACACACACACACACACACTGAAAGCCAGCCACCAGAATGAAATACTTTGGCTCCATCTGCTGGACAAAGTAGCGAACTACGTGCAATCATTATGGAATGAGGGAGATGGTGACACTCTTCACTTTGAGTAAAAATAAAAGGCACTAAAGTTTAACGAAAAGTCCCAGTTTTCGCAGGGAGTGATCATTAAAGACACAAGTATGACATGACACAATCCAAACATCCTGACAGGAACAGCAGCTCATACAACAGACACCTGAAAAAATCAGACATTTTTTGTACACAATAGGTGGCGCTACAATAATTGCATGAATATTGACATACACATGTGTTCAGTTAGGGACCAGTAACAATACTGTAAAGTTTCATGCACTTTGGACTGAATTAAAGCATGTTTAAAGCACGTTTAATGCAACTTCCTGTTTCATGGCGCGTCAAGAAAACTTTGAGGGGCCAGCAGACCCACGCCACTTCGACGAAAAGTATATGCGCCTTTTTAGTTTTTGTTCATCTAGCCTCCAACTACCTAATTCCATAGTTTTGAAGTCAATCTGATAAGGTTTAATACCTGCTTTTACAAACTCTAAAAACACCACGTTTTTGTCCAATTTTCACACTTTTAATCAAAATAGCAGACTTCCTGTTGGGTTTAGAATATGGCTCCAAAAGACTTTTTTGTGCGTCCTGGGATGTTACATATACGTGACATATTTCCAGATTTTTAAACGCAACGGGCTTCAGGGGCTGGTCCGTAGAAAATCCGTAGGTGGCGCTAGAGAGCCATTTTGCCACGCCCATGCTCGAGTCCCTGATACATTAAAGTTTTCGGGCGAACGACTCTTTCTGCAAATTTTCAGGACTTTTCGTGCATGTTTAGACACCGAAAGGATTTTTTAAAAATCCAAATAAGAATAATAATAATAATAATAATAATAATTAAAGCTGCAAGCAGCGTTGGACGGGCCCTCGCAATCCACGCCAGTCGGCGTCCGGCAAGGACGGGGTCACCGCAGATCTCAGGGGAAACAGAGGAGTAACAATGCACCGTGGCACGATAGCTAACAGTTCTCCAATGAGAGGCAAAGTCTTCTTGCTTCAAGGATTTATTTTGTCACTCCCAATTGAAGTTTACCGTAAAACTGAAATACATACAACAAAAGATGATTAAATATAAAAGTAAGAATATATCTTAAGTATCTCTAAGTATCTCTTACTTCTCTTTACATCTCGTAAAGACTGACAAATAGGCCTACTGTAAATGTATACATATACAACTACTCCCCCTTTAAGTTTACTAGTCTATATTTTTATTTTTATTTAATTTTATTTCTCTACCAGTTACACTTATAGGCTATTGCTTACCTTGTGTGCAAACTACTGTTTAATGTAGTACTTATATATTTTTTTTACTACTGGCTGCAGGTACAACAATACATTACACTGTGCATTGCACTATGTATAACTGTGCATGGGACAAATAAAACCTATCTATCTATCTATAACAACGAAGAATAAACTCCGCTAGCTTAATGCTAATGTACAATGCGAAACACCATAGACAGGCTAACGGAACTAGCATCGCCATAGCGGCGGCAACATCGAACAACGGCGACCTTCTTATAAGTATGCTTATAAGTATTGCTTACATTGTGTGCAAACTACTGTTTACTGTAGTACTTATATATTTTATATATTTTTTACTACTTGCTGCAGGTACAACAATATATTACACTGTGCATTGTACTATGTATAACTGTGCATGTGATAAATAAAACCTATCTATCTATCTATCTATCTATCTACAACAACGACGGACAATCTCCGCTAGCTTAATGCTAACGTACAATGCGAAACACCATAGACAGGCTAACGGAACTAGCATCGCCATAGCGGCGGCTACACCAAACTCTTTTGAATGTATTGTCTCCGTGGCATCAACAAACAGTTGTATAATTATTCTCTCTGTGTCATCAAAGTATGTGGCTGCAGGTACAACAATACATTTCACTGTGCATTGTACTATGTATAACTGTGCATGAGACAAATGCAACCTGTCTATCTACCTATCTATCGATAAGAACGAAAAATAATCTCCGCTAGCTTAATGCTAACGTACAATGCGAAACACCATAGACAGGCTAACGGAACTAGCATCGCCGTAGCGGCGGCAACATCAAACGACCGCGACCTTATATACGCAGGTTACAGCAACACACATGACTACGCATTTATAATACTCACAGACAAATGTTCTCTTAACTCCTGAACGATAGGTAGACTGAAGTTTAGCTGCAAAACGACTTCTTCTCTTGAAACTACTACAATCGCAATCGCCACACTGCCACCCTCAGGTGGAGACATGCATGCCAGAAGCGGCAGCACAGATAGTCTCGGCTCTTTTGACTGTATTCTCTCTGTGGCATCAACAAACAGTTGTATAATTATTCTCTCTGTGTCATCAAAGTATGTTAAAACAGCTAAAATCATCATTACACGTTTAAACAACACACACACACACACACTGACATTCAGCCACCAGAATGAAATACTTTGGCTCCATCTGCTGGACAAAGTAGCGAACTACGTGCAATCATTATGGAATGAGGGAGATGGTGACACTCTTCACTTTGAGTAAAAATAAAAGGCACTAAAGTTTAACGAAAAGTCCCAGTTTTCGCAGGGAGTGATCATTAAAGACACAAGTATGACATGACACAATCCAAACATCCTGACAGGAACAGCAGCTCATACAACAGACACCTGAAAAAATCAGACATTTTTTGTACACAATAGGTGGCGCTACAATAATTGCATGAATATTGACATACACATGTGTTCAGTTAGGGACCAGTAACAATACTGTAAAGTTTCATGCACTTTGGACTGAATTTAAGCATGTTTAAAGCACGTTTAATGCAACTTCCTGTTTCATGGCGCGTCAAGAAAACTTTGAGGGGCCAGCAGACCCACGCCACTTCGACGAAAAGTATATGCGCCTTTTTAGTTTTTGTTCATCTAGCCTCCAACTACCTAATTCCATAGTTTTGAAGTCAATCTGATAAGGTTTAATACCTGCTTTTACAAACTCTAAAAACACCACGTTTTTGTCCAATTTTCACACTTTTAATCAAAATAGCAGACTTCCTGTTGGGTTTAGAATATGGCTCCAAAAGACTTTTTTGTGCATCCTGGGATGTTACATATACGTGACATATTTCCAGATTTTTAGACGCAACGGGCTTCAGGGGCTGGTCCGTAGAAAATCCGTAGGTGGCGCTAGAGAGCCATTTTGCCACGCCCATGCTCGAGTCCCTGATACATTAAAGTTTTCGGGCGAACGAATCTTTCTGCAAATTTTCAGGACTTTTCGTGCATGTTTAGACACCGAAAGGATTTTTTAAAAATCCAAAGAATAATAATAATAATAATAATAATAATAATAATAATAATAAACAGTACGAAAACAATAGGGTCCTTGCACTTCGTGCTCGGGCCCTAATAATAATAAACAGTACGAAAACAATAGGGTCCTTGCACTTCGTGCTCGGGCCCTAATTAAAGCTGCAAGCAGCGTTGGACGGGCCCTCGCAATCCACGCCAGTCGGCGTCCGGCAAGGACGGGGTCACCGCAGGTCTCAGGGGAAACAGAGGAGTAACAATGCACCGTGGCACGACAGCTAACAGTTCTCCAATGACAGGCAAAGTCTTTTTGCGTCAAGGATTCATTTTGTCACTCCCAATTGAAGTTTACCGTAAAACTGAAATACATACAACAAAAGATGATTAAATATAAAATTAAGAATATATCTTAAGTATATCTAAGTATCTCTTCTCTTTACATCTAGTAAAGACTGACAAATACTGTTAATTTATGTACATATACAACTACCCTCCCTCTAAGTCTATTTTTATTCAGTCTATATTTTTATTTTTATTTTTTTTTATTTCTCTATCGGTGTACATTACACTTATATTGCTTACCTTGTGTGCAAACTGCTGTTTACTGTAGTACTTATATATATTTTTTTTTTACTACTGGCTGCAGGTACAACAATACATTACACTGTGCATTGTACTATGTATAACTATGCATGGGACAAATAAAACCTATCCATCTATCTATCTACCTATCTATCTACCTATAAGAACGAAGAATAAACTCCGCTAGCTTAATGCTAATGTACAATGGGAAACACCATAGACAGGCTAACGGAACTAGCATCGCCGTAGCGGCGGCAACATCAACCGACCGCGACCTTATATACGCAGGTTACAGCAACACACATGACTACGCATTTATAATACTCACAGACAAATGTTCTCTTAACTCCTGAACGATCATTAAGGCTGAAGTTTAGCTGCAAAACGACTTCTTCTCTTGAAACTACTACAATCGCAATCGCCACACTGCCACCCTCAGGTGGAGACATGCATGCCAGAAGCGGCAGCACAGATAGTCTCGGCTCTTTTGACTGTATTCTCTCTGTGGCATCAACAAACAGTTGTATAATTATTCTCTCTGTGTCATCAAAGTATGTTAAAACAGCTAAAATCATCATTACACGTTTAAACAACACACACACACACACACACACTGAAAGCCAGCCACCAGAATGAAATACTTTGGCTCCATCTGCTGGACAAAGTAGCGAACTACGTGCAATCATTATGGAATGAGGGAGATGGTGACACTCTTCACTTTGAGTAAAAATAAAAGGCACTAAAGTTTAACGAAAAGTCCCAGTTTTCGCAGGGAGTGATCATTAAAGACACAAGTATGACATGACACAATCCAAACATCCTGACAGGAACAGCAGCTCATACAACAGACACCTGAAAAAATCAGACATTTTTTGTACACAATAGGTGGCGCTACAATAATTGCATGAATATTGACATATACATGTGTTCAGTTAGGGACCAGTAACAATACTGTAAAGTTTCATGCACTTTGGACTGAATTAAAGCATGTTTAAAGCACGTTTAATGCAACTTCCTGTTTCATGGCGCGTCAAGAAAACTTTGAGGGGCCAGCAGACCCACGCCACTTCGACGAAAAGTATATGCGCCTTTTTAGTTTTTGTTCATCTAGCCTCCAACTACCTAATTCCATAGTTTTGAAGTCAATCTGATAAGGTTTAATACCTGCTTTTACAAACTCTAAAAACACCACGTTTTTGTCCAATTTTCACACTTTTAATCAAAATAGCAGACTTCCTGTTGGGTTTAGAATATGGCTCCAAAAGACTTTTTTGTGCGTCCTGGGATGTTACATATACGTGACATATTTCCAGATTTTTAGACGCAACGGGCTTCAGGGGCTGGTCCGTAGAAAATCCGTAGGTGGCGCTAGAGAGCCATTTTGCCACGCCCATGCTCGAGTCCCTGATACATTAAAGTTTTCGGGCGAACGAATCTTTCTGCAAATTTTCAGGACTTTTCGTGCATGTTTAGACACCGAAAGGATTTTTTAAAAATCCAAATAAGAATAATAATAATAATAATAATTAAAGCTGCAAGCAGCGTTGAACGGGCCCTCGCAATCCACGCCAGTCGGCGTCCGGCAAGGACGGGGTCACCGCAGATCTCAGGGGAAACAAAGGAGTAACAACGCACCGTGGCACGATAGCTAACAGTTCTCCAATGAGAGGCAAAGTCTTCTTGCGTCAAGGATTTATTTTGTCACTCCCAATTGAAGTTTTCCGTAAAACTAAAATACATACAACAAAAGATGATTAAATATAAAATTAAGAATATATCTTAAGTATCTCTAAGTATCTCTTACTTCTCTTTACATCTCGTAAAGACTGACAAATAGGCCTACTGTAAATGTATACATATACAACTACTCCCCCTTTAAGTTTACTAGTCTATATTTTTATTTTTATTTTATTTTATTTCTCTACCAGTTACACTTATATTGCTTACCTTGTGTGCAAACTACTGTTTAATGTAGTACTTATATATTTTTTTTACTACTGGCTGCAGGTACAACAATACATTACACTGTGCATTGCACTATGTATAACTGTGCATGGGACAAATAAAACCTATCTATCTACCTATCTATCTATCTATCTATCTAGCTATAACAACGAAGAATAAACTCCGCTAGCTTAATGCTAATGTACAATGCGAAACACCATAGACAGGCTAACGGAACTAGCATCGCCATAGCGGCGGCAACATCGAACAACGGCGACCTTCTTATAAGTATGCTTATAAGTATTGCTTACATTGTGTGCAAACTACTGTTTACTGTAGTACTTATACATTTTATATATTTTTTACTACTGGCTGCAGGTACAACAATACATGTCACTGTGCATTGTACTATGTATAACTGTGCATGTGATAAATAAAACCTATCCATCTATCTATCTATCTATCTATACATCTATCTATTTATCTATCCACCTACACATACATCTATCTATCTCTCGCTCTATCTCTCTATCGATCTATAACAACGACGCATAATCTCCGCTAGCTTAATGCTAACGTACAATGAGAAACACCATAGACAGGCTAACGGAACTAGCATCGCCGTAGCGGCGGTAACATCGAACGACGGCGACCTTATACTAAGAGGTTACAGCAACACACATGACTACGCATTTATAATACTCACAGAGAAATGTTCTCTTAACTCCTGAACGATCATTAAGGCTGAAGTTTAGCTGCAAAACGACTTCTTCTCTTGAAACTACTACAATCACAATCGCCACACTGCCACCCTCAGGTGGAGACGTGCATGCCAGAAGCGGCAGCACAGATAGTCTCGGCTCTTTTGACTGTATTCTCTCTGTGGCATCAACAAACAGTTGTATAATTATTCTCTCTGTGTCATCAAAGTATGTTAAAACAGCTAAAATCATCATTACACGTTTAAACAACACACACACACACACTGAAAGCCAGCCACCAGAATGAAATACTTTGGCTCCATCTGCTGGACAAAGTAGCGAACTACGTGCAATCATTATGGAATGAGGGAGATGGTGACACCCTTCACTTTGAGTAAAATAAAAGGCCCTAAAGTTTAACGAAAAGTCCCAGTTTTCGCAGGGAGTGATCACGAAAGACACAAGTATGACCTGACACAATCCAAACATCCTGACAGGAACAGCAGCTCATACAACAGACACCTGAAAAAATCAGACATTTTCTGTACACAATAGGTGGCGCTACAATAATTGCATAAATATTGACATATGGATGTGTTCAGTTAGGGACCAGTAACAATACTGTAAAGTTTTATGCACTTTGGACTGAATTAAAGCACGTTTAAAGCACGTTTAATGCAACTTCCTGTTTCATGGCGCGTCAAGAAAACTTTGAGGGGCCATTACACCCACGCCACTTCGACGAAAAGTATATGCGCCTTTTTAGTTTTTGTTCATCTAGCCTCCAACTACCTAATTCCATAGTTTTGAAGTCAATCTGATAAGGTTTAATACCTGCTTTTACAAACTCTAAAAACACCACGTTTTTGTCCAATTTTCACACTTTTAATCAAAATAGCAGACTTCCTGTTGGGTTTAGAATATGGCTCCAAAAGACTTTTTTGTTCGTCCTGGGATGTTACATATACGTGACATATTTCCAGATTTTTAGATGCAACGGGCTTCAGGGGCTGGTCCGTAGAAAATCCGTAGGTGGCGCTAGAGAGCCATTTTGCCACGCCCATGCTCGAGTCCCTGATACATTAAAGTTTTCGGGCGAACAAATCTTTCTGCAAATTTTCAGGACTTTTCGTGGATGTTTAGACACCGAAAGGATTTTTTAAAAATCCAAATAAGAATAATAATAATAATAATAATAATAATAATAATAAACAGTACGAAAACAATAGGGTCCTTGCACTTCGTGCTCGGGCCCTAATAATAATTAAAGCTGCAAGCAGCGTTGAACGGGCCCTCGCAATCCACGCCAGTCGGCGTCCGGCAAGGACGGGGTCACCGCAGATCTCAGGGGAAACAAAGGAGTAACAACGCACCGTGGCACGATAGCGAACAGTTCTCCAATGAGAGGCAAAGTCTTCTTGCGTCAAGGATTTATTTTGTCACTCCCAATTGAAGTTTTCCGTAAAACTAAAACACATACAACAAAAGATGATTAAATATAAAATTAAGAATATATCTTAAGTATCTCTAAGTATCTCTTACTTCTCTTTACATCTAGTAAAGACTGACAAATAGGCCGACTGTAAATGTATACATATACAACTACTCCCCCTTTAAGTTTACTAGTCTATATTTTTATTTTTATTTTATTTTATTTCTCTACCAGTTACACTTATAGGCTATTGCTTACCTTGTGTGCAAACTACTGTTTAATGTAGAACTTAGCCTATATATTTTTTTTACTACTGGCTGCAGGTACAACAATACATTACACTGTGCATTGTACTATGTATAACTGTGCATGGGACAAATAAAACCTATCTATCTATCTATCTATCTATCTATCTATCTATCTATAACAACGACGGACAATCTCGCTAGCTTAATGCTAACGTACAATGCGAAACACCATAGACAGGCTAACGGAACTAGCATCGCCATAGCGGCGGCTACACCAAACTCTTTTGAATGTATTCTCTCCGTGGCATCAACAAACAGTTGTATATCTGTGAAGTCCAGTTGCCTTTTTAAACCATTTTTGGATAAACAGTTGTATAATACAATAGGGTCCTTGCAACTCCGTTGCATGGCCCAAAATAAACTCCGCTAGCTTAATGCTAATGTACAATGCGAAACACCATAGACAGGCTAACGGAACTAGCATCGCCGTAGCGGCGGCAACATCAACCGACCGCGACCTTATATACGCAGGTTACAGCAACACACATGACTACGCATTTATAATACTCACAGACAAATGTTCTCTTAACTCCTGAACGATAGGTAGACTGAAGTTTAGCTGCAAAACGACTTCTTCTCTTGAAACTACTACAATCGCAATCGCCACACTGCCACCCTCAGGTGGAGACATGCATGCCAGAAGCGGCAGCACAGATAGTCTCGGCTCTTTTGACTGTATTCTCTCTGTGGCATCAACAAACAGTTGTATAATTATTCTCTCTGTGTCATCAAAGTATGTTAAAACAGCTAAAATCATCATTACACGTTTAAACAACACACACACACACACACTGAAAGCCAGCCACCAGAATGAAATACTTTGGCTCCATCTGCTGGACAAAGTAGCGAACTACGTGCAATCATTATGGAATGAGGGAGATGGTGACACTCTTCACTTTGAGTAAAAATAAAAGGCACTAAAGTTTAACGAAAAGTCCCAGTTTTCGCAGGGAGTGATCATTAAAGACACAAGTATGACATGACACAATCCAAACATCCTGACAGGAACAGCAGCTCATACAACAGACACCTGAAAAAATCAGACATTTTTTGTACACAATAGGTGGCGCTACAATAATTGCATGAATATTGACATACACATGTGTTCAGTTAGGGACCAGTAACAATACTGTAAAGTTCCATGCACTTTGGACTGAATTAAAGCATGTTTAAAGCACGTTTAATGCAACTTCCTGTTTCATGGCGCGTCAAGAAAACTTTGAGGGGCCAGCAGACCCACGCCACTTCGACGAAAAGTATATGCGCCTTTTTAGTTTTTGTTCATCTAGCCTCCAACTACCTAATTCCATAGTTTTGAAGTCAATCTGATAAGGTTTAATACCTGCTTTTACAAACTCTAAAAACACCACGTTTTTGTCCAATTTTCACACTTTTAATCAAAATAGCAGACTTCCTGTTGGGTTTAGAATATGGCTCCAAAAGACTTTTTTGTGCGTCCTGGGATGTTACATATACGTGACATATTTCCAGATTTTTAGACGCAACGGGCTTCAGGGGCTGGTCCGTAGAAAATCCGTAGGTGGCGCTAGAGAGCCATTTTGCCACGCCCATGCTCGAGTCCCTGATACATTAAAGTTTTCGGGCGAACGAATCTTTCTGCAAATTTTCAGGACTTTTCGTGCATGTTTAGACACCGAAAGGATTTTTTAAAAATCCAAATAAGAATAATAATAATAATAATAATAATAATAATAATAAACAGTACGAAAACAATAGGGTCCTTGCACTTCGTGCTCGGGCCCTAATAATAATAATAATAATAATAAACAGTACGAAAACAATAGGGTCCTTGCACTTCGTGCTCGGGCCCTAATAATTAAAGCTGCAAGCAGCGTTGAACGGGCCCTCGCAATCCACGCCAGTCGGCGTCCGGCAAGGACGGGGTCACTGCAGATCTCAGGGGATACAGTGGAGTAACAGTGCGCCGTGGCACGATAGCTAACAGTTCTCCAATGACAGGCAAAGTCTTCTTGCTTCAAGGATTTATTTTGTCACTCCTCATTTAAGTTTACTGTGAAACTGAAATACATACAACAAAAGATGATTAAATATAAAATTAAGAATACATCTTAAGTATCTCTAAGTATCTCTTACTTCCCTTTACATCTAGTAAAGACTGACAAATACTGTAAATTTATGTACATATACAACTATCCCCCCCTTTAATTTTACCAGTCTAAATTTGTATTTTTATTTCATTGTATTTCTCTATCGGTGTACATTACACTTATATTGCTTACCTTGTGTGTACTGTTTACTGTAGTAGTACTTATATATATATTTTTTTTAGTACTGACTGCAGGT
This sequence comes from Chelon labrosus, assembly GCF_963514085.1. Taxonomy (NCBI): domain Eukaryota; kingdom Metazoa; phylum Chordata; class Actinopteri; order Mugiliformes; family Mugilidae; genus Chelon; species Chelon labrosus. The sequence continues at coordinate 37,784,073 of NC_140337.1, read as the reverse complement.
ACAACAATACATTTCACTGTGCATTGTACTATGTATAACTGTGCATGGGACAAATAAAACCTACCTATCTACCTATCTATTTACCTATCTATCTATCTACCTACATATCTATCTATCTATCTATCTATCTATCTATCTATCTATCTATCTATCTATCTACCTACATATCTATCTATCTATCTATCTATCTATCTACCTACATATCCATCTATCCATCCATCCATCTATCTATCTCTATCTATAACAACGATGAATAAACTCCGCTAGCTTAATGCTAACGTACAATGCGAAACACCATAGACAGGCTAACGGAACTAGCATCGCCATAGCGGCGGCAACACCAAACTCTTTTGAATGTATTCTCTCTGTGGCATCAACAAACAGTTGTATAATTATTCTCTCTGTGTCATCAAAGTATGTTAAAACAGCCTCACCAATCATTAGAAGTTTAACCAACACACACACACACACTGACATTCAGCCAGCAGAGAGAAATGATTTGGCTCCATCTGCTGGACAAAGTAGCGAACTACGTGTGCACTGATGATGAAATGAGGGAGAAAGAGCAACTTTTCACTTTCACTACCATAACAGGCCCTAAAGTTTAACGAAAACTCACAATCTTCGCAGGGAGTGACCATGAAGATCATAAGTATGTCGTGATAACATCTGAAAACAATAAAAATCAGCCCGACAGGAATGGCAGCTCATACAACAGACTCTATTTAAAATCAGACATTTCCTGCCCACAATAGGTGGCGCTACAATAATTGCATGAATATTGACATATGGATGTGTTCAGTTAGGGACCAGTAACAATACTGTAAAGTTTCATGCACTTTGGACTGAATTAAAGCACGTTTAAAGCACGTTTAATGCAACTTCCTGTTTCATGGCGCGTCAAAAAAACTTTCAGGGGCCAGCAGACCCACGCCACATCGACGAAAAGTCAACAAAAAATATGCTTATGTTCATCAAGTGTTCAACTACCTAATTCCATAGTTTTTAAAGTCAATCTGATAGGTTTAATGCCTTAAAAAAAATGGATGATTAATTCCAATTTTCTCCAATTTTCTCCAATTTTCACACTTTTAATCAAAATAGCAGACTTCCTGTTGGGTTTAGAATATGGCCCCAAGAGACTTTTTTGTGCGTCCTGGGATGTTACATATACGTGACATATTTCCAGATTTTTAGACGCAACGGGCTTCGGGGGCTGGTCCGTAGAAAATCCGTAGGTGGCGCTATAGAGCCATTTTGCCACGCCCATGCTCGAGGCCCTGATACATTTAAGTTTTCGGGCGAACGAATCTTTCTGCAAATTTCCAGGACTTTTCGTGCATGTTTAGACACCGAAAGGATTTTTTAAAAATCCAAAGAATAATAATAATAATAATAATAATAATAAACAGTACGAAAACAATAGGGTCCTTGCACTTCGTGCTCGGGCCCTAATAATAATAATAATAATAATAAACAGTACGAAAACAATAGGGTCCTTGCACTTCGTGCTCGGGCCCTAATAATAATAATAATAATAATAAACAGTACGAAAACAATAGGGTCCTTGCACTTCGTGCTCGGGCCCTAATTAAAGCTGCAAGCAGCGTTGAACGGGCCCTCGCAATCCACGCCAGTCGGCGTCCGGCAAGGACGGGGTCACTGCAGATCTCAGGGGAAACAGAGGAGTAACAATGCACCGTGGCACGATAGCTAACAGTTCTCCAATGAGAGGCTAAGTCTTCTTGCGTCAAGGATTCATTTTGTCACTCCCAATTGAAGTTTACCGTAAAACTGAAATACATACAACAAAAGATGATTAAATATAAAATTAAGAATATATCTTAAGTATATATAAGTATCTCTTCTCTTTACATCTAGTAAAGACTGACAAATACTGTTAATTTATGTACATATACAACTACCCTCCCTCTAAGTCTGTATTTTTATTCAGTCTATATTTTTATTTTTATTTTTTTTTATTTCTCTATCGGTGTACATTACACTTATATTGCTTACCTTGTGTGCAAACTGCTGTTTACTGTAGTACTTATATATATTTTTTTTTTACTACTGGCTGCAGGTACAACAATACATTACACTGTGCATTGTACTATGTATAACTATGCATGGGACAAATAAAACCTATCCATCTATCTATCTATCTACCTATCTATCTACCTATAAGAACGAAGAATAAACTCCGCTAGCTTAATGCTAATGTACAATGGGAAACACCATAGACAGGCTAACGGAACTAGCATCGCCGTAGCGGCGGCAACATCAACCGACCGCGACCTTATATACGCAGGTTACAGCAACACACATGACTACGCATTTATAATACTCACAGACAAATGTTCTCTTAACTCCTGAACGATCATTAAGGCTGAAGTTTAGCTGCAAAACGACTTCTTCTCTTGAAACTACTACAATCGCAATCGCCACACTGCCACCCTCAGGTGGAGACATGCATGCCAGAAGCGGCAGCACAGATAGTCTCGGCTCTTTTGACTGTATTCTCTCTGTGGCATCAACAAACAGTTGTATAATTATTCTCTCTGTGTCATCAAAGTATGTTAAAACAGCTAAAATCATCATTACACGTTTAAACAACACACACACACACACACTGAAAGCCAGCCACCAGAATGAAATACTTTGGCTCCATCTGCTGGACAAAGTAGCGAACTACGTGCAATCATTATGGAATGAGGGAGATGGTGACACTCTTCACTTTGAGTAAAAATAAAAGGCACTAAAGTTTAACGAAAAGTCCCAGTTTTCGCAGGGAGTGATCATTAAAGACACAAGTATGACATGACACAATCCAAACATCCTGACAGGAACAGCAGCTCATACAACAGACACCTGAAAAAATCAGACATTTTTTGTACACAATAGGTGGCGCTACAATAATTGCATGAATATTGACATACACATGTGTTCAGTTAGGGACCAGTAACAATACTGTAAAGTTTCATGCACTTTGGACTGAATTAAAGCATGTTTAAAGCACGTTTAATGCAACTTCCTGTTTCATGGCGCGTCAAGAAAACTTTGAGGGGCCAGCAGACCCACGCCACTTCGACGAAAAGTATATGCGCCTTTTTAGTTTTTGTTCATCTAGCCTCCAACTACCTAATTCCATAGTTTTGAAGTCAATCTGATAAGGTTTAATACCTGCTTTTACAAACTCTAAAAACACCACGTTTTTGTCCAATTTTCACACTTTTAATCAAAATAGCAGACTTCCTGTTGGGTTTAGAATATGGCTCCAAAAGAGTTTTTTGTGCGTCCTGGGATGTTACATATACGTGACATATTTCCAGATTTTTAAACGCAACGGGCTTCAGGGGCTGGTCCGTAGAAAATCCGTAGGTGGCGCTAGAGAGCCATTTTGCCACGCCCATGCTCGAGTCCCTGATACATTAAAGTTTTCGGGCGAACGACTCTTTCTGCAAATTTTCAGGACTTTTCGTGCATGTTTAGACACCGAAAGGATTTTTTAAAAATCCAAATAAGAATAATAATAATAATAATAATAATAATAATAATAAACAGTACGAAAACAATAGGGTCCTTGCACTTCGTGCTCGGGCCCTAATTAAAGCTGCAAGCAGCGTTGAACGGGCCCTCGCAATCCACGCTTGTCGGCGTCCGGCAAGGACGGGGTCACTGCATTTCTCAGGGGATACAGTGGAGTAACAGTGCACCGTGGCACGATAGCTAACAGTTCTCCAATGACAGGCAAAGTCTTCTTGCTTCAAGGATTTATTTTGTCACTCCTAATTTAAGTTTACTGTGAAACTGAAATACATACAACAAAAGATGATTAAATATAAAATTAAGAATATATCTTAAATATATCAAAGTATCTCTTCTCTTTACATCTAGTAAAGACTGACAAATACTGTAAATTTATGTACATATACAACTAACCCCCTTTTAAGTTTACCAGTCTATATTTTTATTTTTATTTCATTTTATTTCTGTAACGGTGTACATTACACTTATATTGCTTACCTTTTGTGCAAACTACTGTTTACTGTAGTACTTATATATATATATATTTTTACTACTGGCTGCAGGTACAACAATACATTTCACTGTGCATTGTACTATGTATAACTGTGCATGTGATAAATAAAACCTACCTACCTACCTATCTACCTATCTACCTATCTATCTATCTATCTATCTATCTACCTACCTACCTATCTATCTATCTATCTATCTATCTACCTACCTATCTATCTATCTATCTATCTATCTGTACATCTATCTACCTATCTACCTGTACATCTATCTATCTAACCATCTACCTATCTATCTATAACAACGAAGGGTAATCTCCGCTAGCTTAATGCTAACGTACAATGCGAAACACCATAGACAGGCTAACGGAACTAGCATCGCCATAGCGGCGGCAACACCAAACTCTTTTGAATGTATTCTCTCTGTGGCATCAACAAACAGTTGTATAATTATTCTCTCTGTGTCATCAAAGTATGTTAAAACAGCCTCACCAATCATTAGAAGTTTAACCAACACACACACACACACTGACAGTCAGCCAGCAGAGAGAAATGATTTGGCTCCATCTGCTGGACAAAGTAGCGAACTACGTGTGCACTGATGATGAAATGAGGGAGAAAGAGCAACTTTTCACTTTCACTACCATAAAAGGCCCTAAAGTTTAACGAAAACTCACAATCTTCGCAGGGAGTGACCATGAAGATCATAAGTATGTCGTGATAACATCTGAAGACAATAAAAATCATCCCGACAGGAATGGCAGCTCATACAACAGACTCTATTTAAATCAGCCCACAATAGGTGGCGCTACAACAATTGCATGAATATTGACATATGGATGTGTTCAGTTAGGGACCAGTAACAATACTGTAAAGTTTCATGCACTTTGGACTGAATTGAAGCATGTTTACAGCACGTTTAAGCACGTTTAATGCAACTTCCTGTTTCATGGCGCGTCAAAAAAACTTTGAGGGGCCAGCAGACCCACGCCACATCGACGAAAAGTCAACAAAAAATATGCTCATGTTCATCAAGTGTTCAACTACCTAATTCCATAGTTTTTGAAGTCTATCTGATAGGTTTAATTCATCAAGTGTTCAACTACCTAATTCCATAGTTTTTGAAGTCTATCTGATAGGTTTAATGCCTTAAAAAAAAATGATGATTAATTCCAATTTTCTCCAATTTTCTCCAATTTTCACACTTTTAATCAAAATAGCAGACTTCCTGTTGGGTTTAGAATATGGCTCCAAGAGACTTTTTTGTGCGTCCTGGGATGTTACATATACGTGACATATTTCCAGATTTTTAGACGCAACGGGCTTCGGGGGCTGGTCCGTAGAAAATCCGTAGGTGGCGCTATAGAGCCATTTTGCCACGCCCATGCTCGAGGCCCTGATACATTTAAGTTTTCGGGCGAACGAATCTTTCCGCCAATTGTCAGGACTTTTCGTGCATGTTTAGACACCGAAACGATTTTTTAAAAATCCAAAGAATAATAATAATAATAATAATAATAATAAACAGTACGAAAACAATAGGGTCCTTGCACTTCGTGCTCGGGCCCTAATTAAAGCTGCAAGCAGCGTTGAACGGGCCCTCGCAATCCACGCCAGTCGGCGTCCGGCAAGGACGGGGTCGCCGCAGATCTCAGGGGAAACAGTGGAGTAACAGTGCACCGTGGCACGATAGCTAACAGTTTTCCAAAGCAGTGTGAACATGTAGACCGCAGTGGTGCGTTTCTTTGTATTGATATATGGAGACTTGGAGTTGTAGTCCAGCTGCATAGTTGTTGACTGGCTCTGTAAAGAGATAAAAGAAGAAGAGGTTTAAGTAAGTGTGTAGTTGTGAATAGATATATCAGTTACTGTACTGAAAGTGGGCAGAGGGAAATGGTGATGGCTGTATAGTGTTGTGAGAGGATGGGAAACCTGGGTATGGATATGAAGATGTTCTGTAGAGCAGCGTCTTGAATGCAGCAGTACCTGTAGTGAGCAGGAGAGTTAAGTAAGCGAGAATGTAGCTTAAATCTAACAAGTACAGAAGACAAGACATGTGATGAAGGACATTGTCATGAAAGGTAAAGTGATATTGTCAGTTGTTATGGATAAGGAGGGGCAGGTAGTGGCAGTGTTGGACGTACCTTGCAAAGTGTTATAGTGCTTGGCAGGATCAGGAGACATGAGCATGTTGATAGTTGCAGTCGTGTCTTGAATCTGTAAGAGTATCATAGAGTACAGTAGAGTAATGGAGATCACAGTACAATATATGTTAAGGCAGGTATAATTGTAAAGTACTGGTGTAGAATAAAGTGTAGAGATTAAGTTAGTTGTTGGTAGATGTATGAATCGCTCTTAGTCTGGCCCCTCCCCTGGTTGCAATGTGCCATGCTATACCCCTACAGGGGTGTATGGTTTTGACAACACAGCTTTCAGGTTCACAAGGGCACGCAAACCCCTCCACCACGGTAAGGTGGCGATTCTGGGAGGGGAGCATGCAAGAAATTGAAAGTCGGTTAGTAATATTAAGCGTAGTGGAAAAAGAAGTGTTGACACAAGGGTTTAATGGGCATGCAAAGCTGTTAGGTGAAGTGTTGTTTGTTAGGTAGGTCAGGCAGTGAGTAAAGTCTGTGTAGGACACAGTAGTTAGAAGAGCAGATGTGCTAATATGTTACATGATTGTATAGGTAAGTATTCAGTTTACAAGGGCATAGGAGCAAAAGCACAATGTATAGATTGAGACTGTGGAAACTTGTTAGAGTGGATGAGTTATGTAGCGTGCCTGAAACAGAAAGACAGGGTTAGTGCATACAATGGGATAGGTGTGAAATATGTGAAATCATGCAGTGTAGTTTTGTATGTGATTGCAGCGTTTTTGCGTGCCAGCGATGGAACACTGCACGAACTGTACGTATCAGAGCACGCGTTACGGTTGTTTCCAACTCGCCTTGTGCCTCAGATGAAAAAGTACAGCAGGACCAAAACGCATAAGCTGTTGGTGTAGTGGATCAGCAGGTGGTGTTCAGCAGTGCAAGAGATGCAGCAGTAGTGAGTGTGCGTGGTGTTGGAACTTGAAGCGTTTTTACGTGCCAGCGATGGAACACTGCACGAGCTGTAAGTATCAGAGCACGCGTCACGGTTGTTTCCAACTCGCCTTGTGCCTCAGATGAAACAGTACAGCAGGACCAAAACGCATAAGCTGTTGGTTTAGTGGTTCAACAGGTGGTGTTCAGCAGTGCCAGAGATGCAGCAGTAGTGAATGTGCGTGGTGTTGGAACTTGAAGCGTTTTTACGTGCCAGCGATGGAACACTGCACGAGCTGTAAGTATCAGAGCACGCGTTACGGTTGTTTCCAACTCGCCTTGTGCCTCAGATGAAACAGTACAGCAGGACCAAAACGCATAAGCTGTAGGTGTAGTGGTTCAACAGGTGGTGTTCAGCAGTGCCAGAGATGCAGCAGTAGTGAATGTGTGTGGTGTTGGAACTTGAAGCGTTGTTACGTGCCAGCGATGGAACACTGCACGAGCTGTAAGTATCAGAGCACGCGTCACGGTTGTTTCCAACTCGCCTTGTGCCTCAGATGAAACAGTACAGCAGGACCAAAACGCATAAGCTGTTGGTTTAGTGGTTCAACAGGTGGTGTTCAGCAGTGCCAGAGATGCAGCAGTAGTGAATGTGCGTGGTGTTGGAACTTGAAGCGTTTTTACGTGCCAGCGATGGAACACTGCACGAGCTGTAAGTATCAGAGCACGCGTTACGGTTGTTTCCAACTCGCCTTGTGCCTCAGATGAAACAGTACAGCAGGACCAAAACGCATAAGCTGTAGGTGTAGTGGTTCAACAGGTGGTGTTCAGCAGTGCCAGAGATGCAGCAGTAGTGAATGTGTGTGGTGTTGGAACTTGAAGCGTTTTTACGTGCCAGCGATGGAACACTGCACGAGCTGTAAGTATCAGAGCACGCGTCACGGTTGTTTCCAACTCGCCTTGTGCCTCAGATGAAACAGTACAGCAGGACCAAAACGCATTTGTTGTCGGTGTAGTGGTTCAACAGGTGGTGGTTGGCATTGCGTGACATACAGCAGCAGTAGTGAGTGTGTTTGGTTTTGGAACCTGAAAGTTTTACGTGCTAGGGATGAAACATTGCATGAGCTGTAAGTAGCAGGGCACCTGTTGTGGTGTGTTTAAAGTAGCCTTGTGCCTCAGATAACATTGTACAGAAGGTTCAAAGCGCGTTTGAGAATTCATAGTGAAAGCTTTGTCAATCCCTAAAGGGCAATTCAGTTTCTACAGTACAAGATGTAAATATACAAGCATAAACACAACAATAGTTCATAGCAGGAGTAGCATGATATGGCCTGGGTGTCCAAGTACAATTAATAAGTAAAAATCAATAGAAGCGAAATAAATAATGATAAAAATAATACAAATAAGTGCTTGTGCTGATAAAGAATAAAGTAGGATAAAAATATGATATAAATAAGATATAAATAGCTGCCAATAGTAAAAGGTAATGCGTGCTTATTAAAAACACAATAATAATTTTAAAATAAATTGCTAAAAAAAGTCATAAAAACAGTGGTGGCACTTCGAAAAATGCAGCAGTAGTGAGTGTGTGTGGTGTTGGAACTTGAAGCGTTTTTACGTGCCAGCGATGGAACACTGCACGAGCTGTAAGTATCAGAGCACGCGTCACGGTTGTTTCCAACTCGCCTTGTGCCTCAGATGAAAAAGTACAGCAGGACCGAAACGCATAATCTGTTGGGGGAGTGGTTCAGCAGGTGGTGTTCAGCAGTGCAAGAGATGCAGCAGTGGTGTTGGAACTTGAAGCGTTTTTACGTGCCAGCGATGGAACACTGCACGAGCTGTAAGTATCAGAGCACGCGTCACGGTTGTTTCCAACTCGCCTTGTGCCTCAGATGAAAAAGTACAGCAGGACCAAAACGCATAATCTGTTGGTGGAGTGGTTCAGCAGGTGGTGTTCAGCAGCGCCAGAGATGCAGCAGTGGTGTTGGAACTTGAAGCGTTTTTACGTGCCAGCGATGGAACACTGCACGAGCTGTAAGTATCAGAGCACGCGTCACGGTTGTTTCCAACTCGCCTTGTGCCTCAGATGAAAAAGTACAGCAGGACCAAAACGCATAATCTGTTGGTGGAGTGGTTCAGCAGGTGGTGTTCAGCAGCGCCAGAGATGCAGCAGTGGTGTTGGAACTTGAAGCGTTTTTACGTGCCAGCGATGGAACACTGCACGAGCTGTAAGTATCAGAGCACGCGTCACGGTTGTTTCCAACTCGCCTTGTGCCTCAGATGAAAAAGTACAGCAGGACCAAAACGCATAATCTGTTCGTGGAGTGGTTCAGCAGGTGGTGTTCAGCAGCGCCAGAGATGCAGCAGTTGTGTTGGAACTTGAAGCGTTTTTATGTGCCAGCGATGGAACACTGCACGAGCTGTAAGTATCAGAGCACGCGTCACGGTTGTTTCCAACTCGCCTTGTGCCTCAGATGAAAAAGTACAGCAGGACCGAAACGCATAATCTGTTGGTGGAGTGGTTCAGCAGGTGGTCTTCAGCACTGCAAGAGATGCAGCAGTGGTGTTGGAACTTGAAGCGTTTTTACGTGCCAGCGATGGAACACTGCACGAGCTGTAAGTATCAGAGCACGCGTCACGGTTGTTTCCAACTCGCCTTGTGCCTCAGATGAAAAAGTACAGCAGGACCGAAACGCATAATCTGTTGGTGGAGTGGTTCAGCAGGTGGTGTTCAGCAGTGCCAGAGATGCAGCAGTGGTGTTGGAACTTGAAGCGTTTTTACGTGCCAGCGATGGAACACTGCACGAGCTGTAAGTATCAGAGCACGCGTCACGGTTGTTTCCAACTCGCCTTGTGCCTCAGATGAAACAGTACAGCAGGACCGAAACGCATAAGCTGTTGGTGGAGTGGTTCAGCAGGTGGTGTTCAGCAGTGCAAGAGATGCAGCAGTGGTGTTGGAACTTGAAGCGTTTTTACGTGCCAGCGATGGAACACTGCACGAGCTGTAAGTATCAGAGCACGCGTTACGGTTGTTTCCAACTCGCCTTGTGCCTCAGATGAAACAGTACAGCAGGACCAAAACGCTCTAGTTTTGTAAGGGCTGTGTTAGTCTGTGATATTGGAAAAAGTACATAAGATGCTATAGTGGTCAGTGAAGTATGTAGCGCGAACGACAGTGGCCACTCGGTGAATAGAGCTTCTGACGTATACATGGTCGATGAGTGTGCCGGAATCTGTGGTCGGGTCAGTCACGTGCTGAGTGAAGCCACGGCCAGCCATGAAGGTGGGAATGGAAGATGTTTTGAGGATGTCCTCGTTGAAATCTCCCATGATGGCGATAGTAGGTGTCCGGTTTTCCAGGAAAGTCAGAAGTCTGTCAAGGTTCTGCTTGAACAAAGACATGGGGTAGGCAGGTGGGCGATAAATGGCAGCCAACACAATGTTGTGGTACGGATTGTGGCGAATAATGCACTCCATGTTAATGTTTGGAAACTCTACGTCATGAAAAGAAACAGAGTCTGTGCAGTAGATGGCAACGCCGCCATGTTGTTGTTGTTGAATTTCCTGCAGCGTGGGGTTGTTGCTACTGTAAGCCTGACTCCGAGCAAGATGGTGCAAGGTGTATCCCTTGAGTTGTACGGAGTCAAGCATGGAAGCTGCAGACAGCCATGTCTCAGTGATTGCAATGCAATGTGGTTGCAGCGGCTGTGTGCACAAATCCAAGTCTTGTGAATGCGCGTGCAAGCCTTGGGCATTCAATAAATAGATGGTGAAAGCATTTGAAGGGCAGGCAAGACAGGAGGTATCTTCCAGGGGGAAGCGAGACATGCCAGTCAGTGCCTCTTGGATGCTGTCCTTGCAGTAAACGGCTTTCTCAGCAAAGTTTTGAATGACCAAGCCAGACAAGCTGCTAACACGGCTTAGTGCAACGTAGGCTTGCCCAGGTGCAAAGATCCTAGACAGGCATACTACTGCTTTGTCAACAGTCATTCCCTGAACTTTGTGGACAGTGCACGCCCAAGCCAGTTTTAAGGGGAACTGTCTGCGTCGGCCACCTGTACCTGTCACTGTTTCCTCTGCGGGGTCAATGCCTGTTGACGTGGTAGCAGGAGGGTAAGGATGCCGCTTGCGTTGTTGTGTGCCAATGCGGTGGTCATCAAAGAGGACATAGACTGTTTTCGGGAAGGCAGAAGAGGTTGGTGCATGGACAATGTCAGTCACAGTGCCGCAAACCCCGTTGACCAAGCCGTCACAGATGTCCACATTTTTGCAAAGCATGACGCGGGCACCCTGTCCTAAGAGCAGCTCTTCTTCCAAAGTGGTATTGTGCGTGTTAGAATGGTGGCCACGCATCAATTGCAGGTTACCAGTTGTCTTGTTGGAAATGAAGTCCTGGGCTGGCACGCGAGTGAAGTCTGGGCAGGTGGCAGTGAGGCGAAGGATGTTGTGCGTTGAAACCTGTTTGTTTGTGGGAAAAATGTGCAGCGCAGAGCTGTCTTCCCCAGTTTCGCATGCTTGGAGGACTTTGAGGTCGTCAATCAGTAAATGGGAGCCTTTAGAATGTTTTCTGAGGCGGTTTAACAGAGATGCAAATGCAACGTCCTTCTGGCGCATGATGCTGGTCAGCTCCACAGTTTGAAAGGTGCCAGTCCACAGATCAGCGCCCACGTTCTGGACGTACAGTGGTTTGCCTCTCACAGGGGGCAGCTGAAAAAAGTCACCCACAGCAATGACTGTGATGTTTCCAAACAGGGAGGTGTCGCCAGATTGTTTTATTTGACGAAGGCGTCCATGGATGTATGCCAGCAGGTTGTGGTTGACCATGGAAATTTCGTCAATGATCAGTATTTTTAAGCTGGCATATTTGACGCGCAAAGTATTTAGTTTGTCCTCACCCAACGGCGTGTAGGGAAGGCGGACGTTCTTTCCGATGCTAAATGTTGTGTGGATTGTTGAAGCGTGCAGGTTGTAGGCGGCGATGCCTGTGGGCGCTGTAAGCAAGACAGTGATGTCGTCAGGGTGCTGAGCCACCGGTGCCAGTAACCGTTCAGCTTCATATTGGATGGCTTTGATGAGGTGGCTCTTACCAGTGCCTGCACCTCCAGTAATGAAAAGATGAACGGGTGGTGGCTTTTCTCCGCAAAGTACACGGACACACCACTGTCTGATATGAAAGAAAATGCTCTGCTGCGTTGGGTTCAGGGTGCGTAGTAGTGTCAAGCCGTCAGCCCTGCTCAGAGCACTTCTTTTTTTCTCTAATTCATGAGTGCGGGTTGTGGCAAGGTCAGGGATGGCGGCAAGGGGCTCGTTGTCAATGTTCTGTGTGTTGCTGGCAAGCTCTGCGCACTCCATGCGGTCCAGTTGTTGTTCAGGACACATCTCGCACCAAGCGTCCTCAAGGACACCCTGCTGGTCGATGGAGTTGTGGATGTTGTCTAAAGTGTCAGCATCCTTCTCAAAGTGACAGCGATTGTTGTCAACGACGGACTTAACAGAATGTAGCAGACCGTCCGCTGACTTAACAGTGCCAGATGAGTGGAAGAGCTCGTAGGTAGGGAAAGTAGCAGGCTTCAAGTCTACGTCGCAGCGATATGGCATGAAAAGTTCCAAGATGCTGCGGTAAAACTGCTCAGGCTGTTGGTTTTCTGAAAAACGAGCGTAGCGGATGACGGCAGGTTGTGTGCGTGTGCGTTTGACTATGAAGCCATTGTCGTGTTCCAGTGCAATCTTGTTCCACGTGGGTTCGTGTTTAGACACAATGCGATATTGTGACGCAAATGTGGCCATACACATTTCGTCAAAGGGGGCGTGGTGTGGGCGACTCTTGTACCGGTCCACAAGACTAGTCATCCACATGTCATCTGTGATGAGTTGTGTTGCAGCGGCTTTCTGCCTAAGCACGCTCAAGGGCAGGCTCATCTTGATAACGTTATCCCCAGTTGGAACAAAGACGACCTTTCGTGAACACTCCTTTAAGTGACTGTTTGTCAATCTGTATACGGCTTCTTGAGCACAGACATCCCTGTTGTGCAAGTAGACGCTTCCCAGGTTCTTCATTGCGTCTTTAGCGCTGGTGTTGGCTTCTTTGCTGGCCTCGCGGTGGGCATTTTGGAGAAGAAGACCCATCTCTCTTTCAGCCTTTGAAATGTATGATATGATGTACACAACACAAGCATACGCGTCGACCACATACTGGATGTCAATGTTAGCATTCCAGCATTTTAACAGTGGTTTGCTGTATTGATTGATCCATACCTCGTCAGCTTGACGCTTTAAGATCACTTGGGTTTTGCGAGCGCAGCATGTGTAGGCTTCCTCAAAGAGGCTCTGGGTGATGCTCAAGTGACTGAATAACTGATCCACGGTGGTGAAGTTGCTGTTGGTATCCGAAAGAGCAGCTTTAATTTTGCTCACGATCTTACCTGCCTCCTCTTTTGTCATACCAGTAGCAGCTTCACAAGAGCAAGCTGCTGGCTGCGTTTGCAGGTTGGTTTGACAGTCACACGTGGCCACGTCATCAGAGGTCTGGCGACAAATGAAAGTGCGAGCAGAAGGGGGTCTGGGAAAGTTGAAACGACAGATTGTTTTGTGTTTTTTGCAGGTTTTGGAGTGGCGGCGTGAATGCTGTTGCACTGAGGTCACAGTCTCGAGTAAACTTTGGTCATGCGTTGGCAACTCACAAGTCACGTATTTGTCGATAAACTTTGTGACTTCTTCGTCTGTGTTCTTGTTGATGAGTGGCGCGTCCTCAATCCAAAACAGACAGTGAACATGCGGCGAGCCGCGCTGCTGGAATTCCACGCGGTAATAGTAATCCCGGATCTTGCCAATGGGATTAGCTGGGGACATGAGAACCTCCTTTAAGAAGACATGCCAGCGAAAATCAAACATGCGAGCAGCCGTGACAGGATTACGCCGCAGAAGCTCGCATCTCTGTGCCCAGTCCAAATCGTCGGCAGTTTGTGCGCGGCCTTCCTGCTTCAGGATCGTCTGCAGAAGATTTGCCCATCGCATGTCTGCTGAGGAAAAGGAACAGAACCAGGTAGGGATACCAAGCTGTCGTATACAGGCCATCAGGTCACGCTGCGCCACTTGCCAGAAAGCTGGAGTGCCACGGATAGGCTTAAGAAAACGGTATCCTTGGTCAAAATCAAGCAGTTTCTTAAAGGACTCCTCTGTACTAAGTGTGTCATTTCCAAGCACCTGTGAAGCAGAGTGTGTGTGGCCTTTGCGCAAGGCTATGGACACACTGGATAGCACTTGCTGAACCTCACACATGTACTGCGCAAAGAAAATGTACTCCACATTCCTACTGAATCTGTTGTCTGCATTCATAATCCTGTTGTTGAAGTAACGCGACAGGGTGAGGTGATGCGGCCTGCTGTCGTGGTATGTAGGGCTGCCTTGTGGGAAAAGAACTGGAAAGCACTTAGCCTCATTACTTGAATCTGATAACAGTCTAACTGGAGAGTTACCTTCAGCAGGAGCAATGTTCAAAGTATGGTCAAAGTACTGGTCAAGAGCCTCTTGTCCAATATCGACCGGCATGAGACAGGTGTCTTGGTACATACAATGTGTCTGTCGATCATGCAGTAGCTCCTCCTGAGCATGTTCATCTACAACTGGACTACCAGAGTCAGCAGCCTGCAGTGGTTGCTCACTAGCAGAATCAGGACAGTACTCATTAACCCATGTGTTGTTAAAAGTTACATCTTTGTAATGCGTGTTGCTTGTTTTCAGATAGTGCAAGGCTTCTCTGATGTTACCTGTATTTACGTACTGGTATTCATAATGCCCTTTGTAAGTCAACTTGCGCTTCAGCTTAACAGGCAACAGGGATCCTTTGTCGTCTGTACGTGGCAGCAAGTTGGTGGTCTGTACAATGTTTGCTGGGACACAAGTCACTGGCCCATGAGCCCCGTTTTGGCCGCCTTTGGGCAAAGCTAACATTTTCATGAATGGTATGTTTAAAGCAATGAGATGCTGTTCTAAAGAATTTAATGATGACAATTCCTGAGGGATAGGGTGCAGTGCCAAGTTGTTCTCTGAGCTCTCAGGTGGCATATGACCTTGGCGAATTTTCCTGTGACAGGTAAAACATATCCACTGCTTACCCCTGGCAGAATTTGCCAGGACACACGGGTTATTGCAAGCGGAACCACAGCTATGAACATACGTGTCTGTAATGCATTGGTTTGCGATTAGAGCAGTGATGCGACTTTTCCTGTACACGTCTTTCTTACACAACAGCACCTGCCGTTTAAATAGGAGGCGGTGACACACACAACACACAAACTCTGGGCCGTCTTTCACCATTTCCATAAACTTTGTCATAGCAACGTCAAACTTTTCACTCTGTTGCCTCTGTTGCTGGCGTTTCAACAAAATGTGTGCAATGAGCCGTTTTCTCAATTCTGGATTGCTGTGATAACGTTCTTTACTCTGGCCTTTCACTGTCTGCCTGTGTTTTGGATTTAGTTGATATTTGTTAGTGCTGTGTTTTTTAACCCTGTTTCTATGAGCAACATTGGTGAGATATTTATTTACACTTAATACCTTGACTCTGGCTCTATGCACAGTATTGGTCCTGTATTTAGTTTTGCTCATAAGCTTCACCTTTTCCCTATGCTGTCTATTTTGCATGTATTTAGTTTTGCTGTATGTCCTCACATATTCTCTGTGGTTGGCATTTTGTTGGTATTTTCTTCGGCTCATGTTTTTAACACTTTCCCTGTGGCATTCATCTTGTAGATATTTTGATCGGTTCATGTTTTTAACTCTTTCCCTGTGGCATAGATTTTGATGATATTTTGTTTGGCTCATGTCTTTCACTTTTTCCCTGTGACATTGATTTTTCTGGTATTTTGTACGGCTCCTGTCTTTAAGTGTGTCCCTGTGGCTTTGATCTTTTCGATATTTTTTTTGGCTCATGTCCTTAAGTCTGTCCCTGTAGCATTCATTAGTTTGATAAGACATTTTGGCTTGCTGTTTTTTTTTCTTTTTCAAATGTTTAGATAATGCATTACTGTGCCGGGCAGTGTACGTGGTGTCAGTATTGTCTGTTTCTTTGTGCAATGCTCTCCTAGTCATATATTGTGCGTCAGCGTTTCTATGAATTGTGCATATGTTCAGACAACGTGTCTGATCAACACTGTGCACGCAAACAACAGGCTCAAAGTGGGCTACTTCCAGCTGTTCTAAGTATATGCTGCCACTGGTTACTTTGGCAAACATAGAGGTGTACTTGTGCCACATTTGAGCTGTACATATATGTATGTCCACTCCTAAAGCATCAGCTGTTGCCTGAATTTCAACATCTGATGAACATGTGTCAACATATCGCATGCGTGAAGCCGTAATGTACTGACTAACAGACGAATAGTTCTCTCCAATGATTTTGTCGTAATTGCTGCTGTGAACTTCCATATGCTTTACAACTGCAAGCCTAATGTTGCGATGGTTTTTTTGGGAACCACTGACACAATGTGCAATAGCTTTAAAAAAGCTACTGCTGCCCTTCAACACCTTTTCAGTCAAACAAACAGCACCTAGAAAATCAGACACATGTGATATGTTTGTATCCTGCTTTTCATAATCCATGTTATACGTACTGCAAATTGCCCTGCCCATGTCATTTGATAGTGGTGTAAATTTGTATGACATGGGACTTGGTTCTCGATCAACGTCTTTAAAGGTAGTGTCACTGCAGGGAATGTCATGAACAATATCAATGTCAGTATTTGTGGTATTTGCAGAAATGCTTGATTCCACAAAGGGGGTTACATATACAGCAGGTGGCAGTGTCTGCGACTTAGCTGTGGTGTGTGATTTGGTCTGCCCACGTCGTGTTTGCACACCACACGACGTAGAAGACTCCTGATGGGTACACAGACCATAACAGCTACTGCCATGTTGATGGGCAACACAAATGACAGTTTCAAAGTGGTTGTTGCAGTTTTCTAAATAGATAGCTTGATTTGATACTAGCTTCTCCTTGCTACTATATTTCAGCCACTTTTGGTCATAGTATGTACACACATGTACACCAAGATAATCAGCTAATGCTTGAATTTCCAACTCTGTTGCCCAACTATGAAGTTTGTGCATGTTAGACTGTTTAATGTATTCTGGGACTGATGTGTATTCAGGTCTCAAATAAGTAGCGTAATGTTGTGCATTGCTTTTTAGTTGTTTAACAACAGCAAGACGAATTTTCCTGTGATTCTTTTGTGTGCCACTCACAGCCTGAGATACAGCCCGGAAAAAACAATTACCATCTGGCACGA
Source organism: Chelon labrosus (assembly GCF_963514085.1). Lineage (NCBI taxonomy): Eukaryota > Metazoa > Chordata > Actinopteri > Mugiliformes > Mugilidae > Chelon > Chelon labrosus. The sequence goes on along the minus strand of NC_140337.1, from coordinate 37,766,727 downwards.
TACTGTGCTTTTTGCATGGTTTTCCCAACACACCACTTACTGTAAGAACTGCCATGTCTTTATGCTCAAATTCAACATGCATGTGCTTACATAAAACTTGAGCAGTGTCTCTATCAAGAGGGGCAAACTGAAAATTCTCACTGGATACAGTGCCAACCACCTTAATTTCAGATCTAGCTTCTTCAACATTGTGCCTGCTGACAACATCATGTGTCTCACAACTCTTGCGCTTAATGCCTGTTTTCCTGAGTTCAGCAATTTTCTGACATGGAACACTTTTGCAAACATCAACATCTGGGTACGTCTCCTTGACAAGTGTTGGACACATAGGGTTTGAGTTGATTTTTTGTGTGTCTGCATAAGTAACTGTTACACCAGCTATCTCAAATGCATTTGTCTCACTGCCAAGTGATAAAGCCAACGTGCAGATATACTTATGTAAATCTGTAAGACTATGCAGAACCACAACTACACTCTTGCCATCAACATCCACAATGCCAGCCTCACTGCGGGCATGAGAATCAAACACAGCAAAGTTATTGTCATGGCAAACAATTGCATTGCTGGCACTGCCAACAGTCAGTAAACACGTGTCATACATTCTAAACATGTACTTCAAACCTTGGCTGAGAGAAACGTGAACACCAGCTCTGATAAGGTCACCATCAACTACATCAACTTGTCCACACACATGCTGGCCATAGTTAAAAAGGACTAACTGTTCATCAAAGACAAGCTGTGTGGGTAGATCAGGAACACACAGCAAGTTGCTGTTACCTGATATCGTGCCATTACTCATCAAACTATGATACAATTTGTCTCCTAAAACTAGCACTTCATCTAAGTGTGATGTGTTCCATGAGCACATTGGCAGAATGGAGTGTTTGGCAATACTCACTAACGCAATGGCCATACACTGAACACCTGGCGTAGCAAATCGTTCATCTCCCTGATGAAAAGATCCTTGCACGCTCCTCAGGATTTGCACACAATTGTCACGTTCTGGTTGAAGAGCAGTATCCATCCCTCGTTTCTGCAATCTCTCCATTATTTATAGTGGGGAAGTTCTCCTTGACGTAATCACACAAGATGAGCTAAAATAGAGATACAATGTATAAGTATATGTGGCAATAACAACAAAAAATAGGTGCTTAAAAGGAAACTACTGTTTTTTTACAACCTGAACTGTATTTCTAGCATAAAATACAGTGGTATAAGTTTTGTGTAATTTGCGCTTGTTTAGGAAATAACTCAACCAACGTATATCCATATAGCATCTGCTGCAAACGTCCTTCGTTTTGCAAATAGTTTTTTATGATATGCTAATGCTATTTTCTGCTAGCATCCTATGGGGACTGTAGATTGACCAACAAACCTCAGATAATGTCTTCTGTTCTGAACTATGTCATGTGACTTGCAACGGTCAACTTGTGTACTTGTGATTTGCTACTGCTAGTTTTTTGCAAAATGACTGAATATTGTTATGATTCTGCGTCGCACTGCTGTGCCACTCCTACTATATGGATATACATTGATGTTATTTCCTCAACGACTGCACATGACACAAAAGTAATTGGATGATGCTGATTAAATTATCTCCTGACCAAGTGCAAATGAAACAAAAGTGATATTGGTGAGCAAACGAATGTATTCTGTGCTAGAAATAAGGTTCGGGTTCTTAAATGCAGTAGTAAGCCTTTAACTTGGCTTAGCAAGAAGGTAACAAAGTACCAAAAAGTTGCATGTGTTGATTAATTCATAAAAGGAATTTAAACTGAACATAACCACATACATACAAAAGTAGAGGTGAAAATTACTATGAAATGCTTGGCCTGGCAGCCTTAGTGTATTCTATACAAAAGCTTCAACTGCAAAGATGTTGTGTATGCAGTGCACTACTACAAACTCCATAACCCTATCAAAGATGACAGAAAATGACGGCGTTTATGCAAAGAGCACAGAATGATTAACAGCATATGGTACTGATGTGTCAACATACAAAACATGGTGTATATGATATCTTGGTTGTCACAGTGCATGTATGTTCACACAACATATATAGAATAATGTAACACTGCCGCACATATAGAAAAGTGTGTTTAAGCTTTCTACAACTACTGACAGAAAAACTCTCTCTGGATTGTCCATTGATCACACAATCCATGTAAAATCTGATATTAAACAAGACATTGTTCCGACCAAATGATCTCATTGGGCACTGTTTAGCATGTGCTCAAACCAGCATGACAGCACACCTTACTCATCACGAGTAATATTACTGCACCATTTATATTGTACTGTTTTGGTGATAGACACATATATATAGATGTTGCTTGACTGCTGTACTGTATGTCACTGTCAACAACATTTTAGAGGATGCAACTCTGTCACAAACTAATAGGAGTCCACGGAATGCACTTTAGTAAGCACCTTTATTAAGTGTTATGAGTTCATGGTTCTTATTTACCCAGACACACATGAACATATATATTCATACCTGATTAGAACCAACAACAACATCTGCAACATTTTCTGATGACTATGAACATTAACTACCCCTTCTGTGTTGAGTGTACATGTGGCCACCAAACCACTGGATGTATTTCTATAATGTTTCCTATAGTGTTTACAGCTGTTACTGTGATGATACATGACATTTAAATATGGAATCTGTTTTTATAATACCCAGACCTAAAGTCCTCAACAAAATCTATATATCTATATCTGTATATCTGTATCTATATATGCAGAAGAAACTATGTCACTATTTAATAAGTGAATGAAACAAGTGAATGAAATGATAAATACATTTGTTTTACATCAAATTTAAGAGTACAGTTTAGACCTGCTCAATGCAAAAGCCAGTCAGGCAGTTGCAGTGTGTAATTATGGTTTGCTGTCTTTGTTACTGTTCTTGTCCCTGTGATTGTGAATACTAGTTGTTACAATCACTGGATATAAAAACGATTAATCAGAGTCAGTAACATGTAACGCTGGGGCTGTTACTTAAAAGTCTCATTTGCATGCCAGGATCTGCTTTTTGTAGACACAGATTGAATATTTTACTGTCAAGTACCATCACAGTAACAGCATGACCTACACTAGCAGCCGTAAACTCTCGTGAAAACATTATATAATACTACATTCAGTGGTTTGGTGGCAACCAAAGGAAGGAGTAGTTCACATAGTTTGTGTGTAGGCAGTACAAACTGTTCACATGTAGTTCACGGTCCTTGTATTGTTTGTTCCTGGGGAACGTACATTAGAATGTTGCTGTAGCAACGCGGCCCACTTCTACACACAGGTAATTGCAATCAAACTAACGGTCTTAGACAATGATTCAACCGGTAACTCCGGTTACTTGAGCACATTGTTTGGCTATTATAACTGCGTGTTTTCTTGTTTAGTGTAAACATTCCTGTGATGAGCAATGATAGAGGCCTAACATAAGCACGAACAGAATCAATAGCCTGCCGCACAAATAAACTTGGCTCTTTGTTGCGATACGTCACCGACGCCATATTGGAAGAGGCAGCTCTGTCCCGCGAACTAATACGAGTCAACGGAGCGAACTTTATTAAACGTTTTCTACAAAGTGTAATAGCCTACTTCAAATCATCCAAAAACCTTACAGACGTAGTTTTTGGTTCCTATCGATTTCTTAAATATACGTTCGTGTGTGCTTGTGTAAGTGAGACGAATAACCGTATTACACTTTGTAGAAAACGTTTAATAAAGTTCGCTCCGTTGACTCGTATTAGTTCGCGGGACAGAGCTGCTTCTTCCAATATGGCGTCGGCGTCGGTGACGTATCGCAACAAAGAGCCAAGTTTATTTGTGCGGCAGGCTATTGATTCTGTTCGTGCTTATGTTAGGCCTCTATCATTGCTCATCACAAGAATGTTTACACTGTTCGGTGCGTGTTCGCCCCCCCCCCCCCCCCCCCTTAATATAATACTAAATAATATATATATATATATATATTTATATATATATATATATGGGAGTATTTGGCCGCTATTCGCGGAGAATTTAGTAAGTCAATGATTCTGATAAGCTCAGGCCGGTCGCGTTCGCCTCGCGGCCGCTCAATTTGTGATCCGCTGCGTAAATCCTTCGGCCGGCCGACCGGGAAACTTTTCCCGGCCACTTCGCCCCTGCGTCAGACGCTATCAGTGTTAGGGCAAACAGTTCTGTCCACGGTTCTGAATCAACCGCTTTTAGGCTTACCAACTCAGTGAGAAGTTCAAGTGGTGACGTAAACGTGGTGATTTGAGTGCAGCGCCGCCACGCATGGATGGTCACAACAGGAGACACAGCATTGCATTTATTAGTGGAGACAGATGTTCGGAAATAGTAATGTAATGAGCGAATAAACACACAACATTGACACATTTTACTATTATTATTTATTTCAGGAACCTTAATGTACAGAAAATCAAAATCTATATGCGACACAAAAATGGAGAGTTTTTTAGAGCTCCCCCTAACTGTCTCAAAGTAGGCTTTCAGGGGAGCCCAGGTCCTTTTCAGGGGAGCCGAGCTCCCCTTAGCTCCCCCGTAATTCGAACCCTGGTCACTGCCATTTCTTATGAACGCATGTTGGTTTCTTTTATTTTTCATCGCAAGAGGTCTCCCTTTAACCACCATTATAGCCATTATAACGATTTCTTCTTCTCATGGCCCTGTACCATACCTGTAGTAATCATACATATTTCTCTGTAATTCCGTAAACAACGCAAAACTGTTGGACGTTGTAAAAAGGATGCCACATGTACCAATACTCTGTCAAAGGTGACCGCCATCACATCTACATAAATAAATAGGCTACAGTATGCGCCAAATGTAGACAGTGTACATGTAGTTAACGTTACATTTTCTTTTACTTGTTTCAGTAGCCTATATGGTTACAAAGACTTTGCTAACATACACAGACAAGGCATATAGCTTACGTGGCTTGGAGGAGCATATTTAAGATGATACTTTTAATACACACGCATGTCCAAAATACACACTATTTATACCAGCTCTGTTGATGCCATCACTGTACAAAAACAACCTACCATTTTCCGTACTTGCACATGCTACAATTCACACAACCTTTGCCTCATCCTGTTTGTCACACACACACACATTCAGCAATTCCATTGGCTGTACCTGTTACATTATTTCTATTTACTCTTTTTAATCGTTTTAAGGACTTTTTCTATATACCTCGACATTTACAATTTCTAAGCATCAGTAAGGGCTGTGACATCCCACGCACTTGTTTCCCTACCTTTAATGTCAATCAACTCATTCACTATTATAACCTCTTCCTACACTGGCTTTCCTCTTGACTTCATCCTCATTCCAATAATAATTTAAAAACAATATATAACATAACATTTGTTTATGTAAATAAATACAAAACAGGAAACGTCTGTCTGTTTGTCAGTGGGCGTGGTCTCAGGTGTGGACGGGTAACGCTGCCGATCGCCTCCATCCTCTTCATCAGTCTGTCAGATGTCATCTGCTACATTCAACTGTCCTTAGAAAAGTTGTTTTTGTGCTTTTTTACGCTACACTGCTCTTTCTCTGCTGCGTCACTTCTAATCAATAGCCTATATGAAAAGGAAGGCACATCCTACAAAAACACATGGACTTCATAAACATGTTTATACTTTATTAGTTTACACAGAACCTGCTACTTCTGTGTATTAAATGTTATGTATGGTAAATGGTAAATGGCCTTGCTTTTATACAGCGCTTTTCTACCTCAAAGCGCTTTACAGTCATAGACGCATCTACCCATTCGCTCACACAAGCACACACTGGAGGTTCAGTGTCTTGTTCAAGGACACTTCGACATGTGGCACATTCCGGGGATCGAACCGCTAACCCTCTGTTTCGTGGACAACCCGCTCTACCTACGGAGCCACATGCTTTGTCTTCAGTTGCTTGTCTTGAAAGTTCCCTTGAACTGATGCACACGTGCAGACATCACAACATCACTAACGCCACTTTGATTACACATACTCATTTACAATACAATACCTGATCTTAACTAGCACCTCCAGTCAGAGACATCCAGTCTGTACCCATTTCTCACTAAACATCCATCCTCTCAATACACTATGTACACATTGACCAATTAATTATCATGTCTGCCCTGAACTAACACAATGCTACTGCTCCATTCAAACATTTATACACTTCGTTTTCCCCTTACAGCACCAGAAACTCAGCATGGCACTAAAAAAGGTGCTTGCATTAACACTTAACTTTCAATGCAACATAAAAAATGTGTTACACCCAGGGGTGTAGATCCGATGTCAGGATTGGGGGGGACACATAAGTGATTTTTGTTTTTTGTCGGTATGCAACTCATACCATGGCACCATACCAATCATTTCTTTTTAGATGTGAATCTAAAATGTGAAGAATGTGAAGTCTGAAAATACATTTGTTCAATTTTGAATAATTTTTATTGGGGGGGACAATTCATGTTTTTCACAAATTAGGGGGGACATGTCCCCCCCATCCCCCCCGGGATCTGCACCCATGGTTACACCTAAACACACTCTTAACAAAACATTACATTTCTCAATACTAATACTTTGCTAATATTTCACACATCATACAGATTCCATACTAGAGCTCATAACAACATATACGACGGATAATCTCCGCTAGCTTAATGCTAATGTATAATGCGAAACACCATAGACAGGCTAACGGAACTAGCATCGCCATAGCGGCGGCCACATCAAACGACCGCGACCTTATAAAACAGCTGTTACACCAACACACATGACTACGCATTTATAATACTCACAGACGTATGTTCTCTTAAGTCCTGAAAGATCGGTAAGGCTGAAGTTTAGCTGCAAAACGACTTCTTCTCTTGAAACTACTACAATTGCAATCGCCACACTGCCACCCTCAGGTGGAGACGTGCATGCCAGAAGCGGCAGCCCAGATAGTCTCGGCTCTGATGTAGTCTATATTTTTATTTTTATTTTATTGTATTTCTCTATCGGTGTACATTACACTTATATTGCTTACCTTGTGTGTACTGTTTACTGTAGTAGTACTTATATATATATTTTTTTTTAACTACTGGCTGTAGGTACAACAATACATTTCACTGTGCATTGTACTATGTATAACTGTGCATGGGACAAATAAAACCTACCTATCTACCTATCTATTTACCTATCTATCTATCTACCTATCTATCTATCTATCTATCTATCTATCTATCTATCTATCTATCTACATATCTATCTATCTCTATCTATCTATCTACCTACATATCCATCTATCCATCCATCCATCTATCTATCTCTATCTATAACAACGATGAATAAACTCCGCTAGCTTAATGCTAACGTACAATGCGAAACACCATAGACAGGCTAACGGAACTAGCATCGCCATAGCGGCGGCAACACCAAACTCTTTTGAATGTATTCTCTCTGTGGCATCAACAAACAGTTGTATAATTATTCTCTCTGTGTCATCAAAGTATGTTAAAACAGCCTCACCAATCATTAGAAGTTTAACCAACACACACACACACACTGACATTCAGCCAGCAGAGAGAAATGATTTGGCTCCATCTGCTGGACAAAGTAGCGAACTACGTGTGCACTGATGATGAAATGAGGGAGAAAGAGCAACTTTTCACTTTCACTACCATAACAGGCCCTAAAGTTTAACGAAAACTCACAATCTTCGCAGGGAGTGACCATGAAGATCATAAGTATGTCGTGATAACATCTGAAGACAATAAAAATCATCCCGACAGGAATGGCAGCTCATACAACAGACTCTATTTAAATCAGCCCACAATAGGTGGCGCTACAACAATTGCATGAATATTGACATATGGATGTGTTCAGTTAGGGACCAGTAACAATACTGTAAAGTTTCATGCACTTTGGACTGAATTGAAGCATGTTTACAGCACGTTTAAGCACGTTTAATGCAACTTCCTGTTTCATGGCGCGTCAAAAAAAATTTGAGGGGCCAGCAGACCCACGCCACATCGACGAAAAGTCAAAAAGAAAATATGCTCATGTTCATCAAGGGTTCAACTACCTAATTCCATAGTTTTTAAAGTCAATCTGATAGGTTTAATGCCTTAAAAAAAATGGATGATTAATTCCAATTTTCTCCAATTTTCTCCAATTTTCACACTTTTAATCAAAATAGCAGACTTCCTGTTGGGTTTAGAATATGGCTCCAAGAGACTTTTTTGTGCGTCCTGGGATGTTACATATACGTGACATGTTTCCAGATTTTTAGACGCAACGGGCTTCAGGGGCTGGTCCGTAGAAAATCCGTAGGTGGCGCTATAGAGCCATTTTGCCACGCCCATGCTCGAGGCCCTGATACATTTAAGTTTTCGGGCGAACGAATCTTTCTGCAAATTTTCAGGACTTTTCGTGCATGTTTAGACACCGAAAGGATTTTTTTAAAAATCCAAAGAATAATAATAATAATAATTAAAGCTGCAAGCAGCGTTGAACGGGCCCTCGCAATCCACGCTTGTCGGCGTCCGGCAAGGACGGGGTCACTGCATTTCTCAGGGGATACAGTGGAGTAACAGTGCACCGTGGCACGATAGCTAACAGTTCTCCAATGACAGGCAAAGTCTTCTTGCTTCAAGGATTTATTTTGTCACTCCTAATTTAAGTTTAATATAAATAAAACCCATCTATCCATCTATCTATCTACCTACACATCTATCTATCTATCTACCTACCTATACATCTATCTATCTATCTATCTATCTACCTACATATCTATCTATCTATCTATCTACCTGTACATCTATCTACCTATCTACCTGTACATCTATCTATCTATCTATCTATCTATAACAACGAAGGATAATAATCTCCGCTAGCTTAATGCTAATCTACAATGGGAAACACCATAGACAGGCTAACGGAACTAGCATCGCCATAGCGGCGGCAACACCAAACTCTTTTGAATGTATTCTCTCTGTGGCATCAACAAACAGATGTATAATTATTCTCTCTGTGTCATCAAAGTATGTTAAAACAGCCTCACCAATCATTAGAAGTTAAACCAACACACACACACACTCTGACATTCAGCCAGCAGAGAGAAATGATTTGGCTCCATCTGCTGGACAAAGTAGCGAACTACGTGTGCACTGATGATGAAATGAGGGAGAAAGAGCAACTTTTCACTTTCACTACCATAAAAGGCCCTAAAGTTTAACGAAAACTCACAATCTTCGCAGGGAGTGACCATGAAGATCATAAGTATGTCGTGATAACATCTGAAGACAATAAAAATCATCCCGACAGGAATGGCAGCTCATACAACAGACTCTATTTAAATCAGCCCACAATAGGTGGCGCTACAACAATTGCATGAATATTGACATATGGATGTGTTCAGTTAGGGACCAGTAACAATACTGTAAAGTTTCATGCACTTTGGACTGAATTGAAGCATGTTTACAGCACGTTTAAGCACGTTTAATGCAACTTCCTGTTTCATGGCGCGTCAAAAAAACTTTGAGGGGCCAGCAGACCCACGCCACATCGACGAAAAGTCAAAAAGAAAATATGCTCATGTTCATCAAGGGTTCAACTACCTAATTCCATAGTTTTTAAAGTCAATCTGATAGGTTTAATGCCTTAAAAAAAATGGATGATTAATTCCAATTTTCTCCAATTTTCTCCAATTTTCACACTTTTAATCAAAATAGCAGACTTCCTGTTGGGTTTAGAATATGGCTCCAAGACTTTTTTGTGCGTGCTGGGATGTTACATATACGTGACATATTTCCAGATTTTTAGACGCAACGGGCTTCGGGGGCTGGTCCGTAGAAAATCCGTAGGTGGCGCTATAGAGCCATTTTGCCACGCCCATGCTCGAGGCCCTGATACATTTAAGTTTTCGGGCGAACGAATCTTTCCGCAAATTTTCAGGACTTTTCGTGCATGTTTAGACACCGAAAGGATTTTTTAAAAATCCAAAGAATAATAATAATAATAATAATAATAATAAACAGTACGGAAACAATAGGGTCCTTGCACTTCGTGCTCGGGCCCTAATTAAAGCTGCAAGCAGCGTTGAACGGGCCCTCGCAATCCACGCCAGTCGGCGTCCGGCAAGGACGGGGTCACCGCAGGTCTCAGGGGAAACAGAGGAGTAACAATGCACCGTGGCACGATAGCTAACAGTTCTCCAATGAGAGGCAAAGTCTTCTTCCTTCAAGGATTTATTTTGTCACTCCCAATTGAAGTTTGTCGTAAAACTGAAATACATACAACAAAAGATGATGAAATATAAAATTAAGAATACATCTTAAGTATCTCTAAGTGTCTCTTACTTCCCTTTACATCTAGTAAAGACTGACAAATACTGTAAATTTATGTACATATACAACTATCCCCCCCTTTAATTTTACCAGTCTAAATTTTTATTTTTATTTCATTTTATTTCTCTATCGGTGTACATTACACTTATATTGCTTACCTTGTGTGCAAACTACTGTTTACTGTAGTAGTTATATATTTTTTTTTTAGTACTGACTGCAGGTACAACAATACATTTCACTGTGCATTGTACTATGTATAACTGTGCATGTGATAAATAAAACCTACCTATCTACCTATCTATCTATCTACCTACATATCTACCTATCTATCTACCTACCTACCTACCTATACATCTATCTATTTATCTATCTACCTACACATACATCTATCTATCTATCCAGCTCTCTCTCTATCTATCTATAACAACGAAGAATAAAGTCCGCTAGCTTAATGCTAACGTACAATGCGAAACACCATAGACAGGCTAACGGAACTAGCATCGCCATAGCGGCGGCAACACCAAACTCTTTTGAATGTATTCTCTCCGTGGCATCAACAAACAGTTGTATATCTGTGAAGTCCAGTTGCCTTTTTAAACCATTTTTAGATAAACAGTTGTATAATACAATAGGGTCCTTGCAACTCCGTTGCATGGCCCAAAATAAACTCCGCTAGCTTAATGCTAATGTACAATGCGAAACACCATAGACAGGCTAACGGAACTAGCATCGCCGTAGCGGCGGCAACATCAACCGACCGCGACCTTATATACGCAGGTTACAGCAACACACATGACTACGCATTTATAATACTCACAGACAAATGTTCTCTTAACTCCTGAACGATAGGTAGACTGAAGTTTAGCTGCAAAACGACTTCTTCTCTTGAAACTACTACTATTGCAATCGCCACACTGCCACCCTCAGGTGGAGACGTGCATGCTAGAAGCGGCAGCACAGATAGTCTCGGCTCTTTTGACTGTATTCTCTCTGTGGCATCAACAAACAGTTGTATAATTATTCTCTCTGTGTCATCAAAGTATGTTAAAACAGCTAAAATCATCATTACACGTTTAAACAACACACACACACACACACTGAAAGCCAGCCACCAGAATGAAATACTTTGGCTCCATCTGCTGGACAAAGTAGCGAACTACGTGCAATCATTATGGAATGAGGGAGATGGTGACACTCTTCACTTTGAGTAAAAATAAAAGGCACTAAAGTTTAACGAAAAGTCCCAGTTTTCGCAGGGAGTGATCATTAAAGACACAAGTATGACCTGACACAATCCAAACATCCTGACAGGAACAGCAGCTCATACAACAGACACCTGAAAAAATCAGACATTTTCTGTACACAATAGGTGGCGCTACAATAATTGCATGAATATTGACATACACATGTGTTCAGTTAGGGACCAGTAACAATACTGTAAAGTTTCATGCACTTTGGACTGAATTAAAGCACGTTTAAAGCACGTTTAATGCAACTTCCTGTTTCATGGCGCGTCAAGAAAACTTTGAGGGGCCAGCAGACCCACGCCACTTCGACGAAAAGTATATGCGCCTTTTTAGTTTTTGTTCATCTAGCCTCCAACTACCTAATTCCATAGTTTTGAAGTCAATCTGATAAGGTTTAATACCTGCTTTTACAAACTCTAAAAACACCACGTTTTTGTCCAATTTTCACACTTTTAATCAAAATAGCAGACTTCCTGTTGGGTTTAGAATATGGCTCCAAAAGACTTTTTTGTGCGTCCTGGGATGTTACATATACGTGACATATTTCCAGATTTTTAGACGCAACGGGCTTCAGGGGCTGGTCCGTAGAAAATCCGTAGGTGGCGCTATAGAGCCATTTTGCCACGCCCATGCTCGAGTCCCTGATACATTAAAGTTTTCGGGCGAACGAATCTTTCTGCAAATTTTCAGGACTTTTCGTGGATGTTTAGACACCGAAAGGATTTTTTAAAAATCCAAATAAGAATAATAATAATAATAATTAAAGCTGCAAGCAGCGTTGAACGGGCCCTCGCAATCCACGCCAGTCGGCGTCCGGCAAGGACGGGGTCACCGCAGATCTCAGGGGAAACAAAGGAGTAACAATGCACCGTGGCACGATAGCTAACAGTTCTCCAATGAGAGGCAAAGTCTTCTTGCGTCAAGGATTTATTTTGTCACTCCCAATTGAAGTTTTCCGTAAAACTAAAACACATACAACAAAAGATGATTAAATATAAAATTAAGAATATATCTTAAGTATCTCTAAGTATCTCTTACTTCTCTTTACATCTAGTAAAGACTGACAAATAGGCCGACTGTAAATGTATACATATACAACTACTCCCCCTTTAAGTTTACTAGTCTATATTTTTATTTTTATTTTATGTTATTTCTCTACCAGTTACACTTATAGGCTATTGCTTACCTTGTGTGCAAACTACTGTTTAATGTAGTACTTATATATTTTTTTTTACTACTGGCTGCAGGTACAACAATACATTACACTGTGCATTGCACTATGTATAACTGTGCATGGGACAAATAAAACCTATCTATCTATCTATCTATCTATCTATCTATAACAACGAAGAATAAACTCCGCTAGCTTAATGCTAATGTACAATGCGAAACACCATAGACAGGCTAACGGAACTAGCATCGCCGTAGCGGCGGCAACATCAAACGACCGCGACCTTATATAAGCAGGTTACACCAACACACGACTACGCATTTATAATACTCACAGACAAATGTTCTCTTAACTCCTGAACGATCATTAAGGCTGAAGTTTAGCTGCAAAACGACTTCTTCTCTTGAAACTACTACAATTGCAATCGCCACACTGCCACCCTCAGGTGGAGACGTGCATGCCAGAAGCGGCAGCACAGAGAGTCTCGGCTCTGATTTAGTCTATATTTTTATTTTTATTTTATTGTATTTCTCTATCGGTGTACATTACACTTATAGGCTATTGCTTACCTTGTGTGCAAACTACTGTTTACTGTAGTACTATATATTTTTTACTACTGGCTGAGGGTACAACAATACATTACACTGTGCATTGTACTATGTATAACTGTGCATGGGACAAATAAAACCTACCTATCTACCTATCTATCTATCTATCTATCTATCTATCTATCTACCTACATATCCATCTATCCATCCATCTATCTATCTATCTCTATCTATAACAACGATGAATAAACTCCGCTAGCTTAATGCTAACGTACAATGCGAAACACCATAGACAGGCTAACGGAACTAGCATCGCCATAGCGGCGGCAACACCAAACTCTTTTGAATGTATTCTCTCCGTGGCATCAACAAACAGTTGTATAATTATTCTCTCTGTGTCATCAAAGTATGTTAAAACAGCCTCACCAATCATTAGAAGTTTAACCAACACACACACACACACACACACACTGACATTCAGCCAGCAGAGAGAAATACTTTGGCTCCATCTGCTGGACAAAGCAGCGAACTACGTGTGCACTGATGATGAAATGAGGGAGAAAGAGCAACTTTTCACTTTCACTACCATAAAAGGCCCTAAAGTTTAACGAAAACTCACAATCTTCGCAGGGAGTGATCATGAAAATCATAAGTATGTCCTGATAACATCTGAAGACAATAAAAATCATCCCGACAGGAATGGCAGCTCATACAACAGACCCTATTTAAATCAGACATTTCCTGCCCACAATAGGTGGCGCTACAATAATTGCATGAATATTGACATATGGATGTGTTCAGTTAGGGACCAGTAACAATGCTGTAAAGTTTCATGCACTTTGGACTGAATTAAAGCATGCTTAAAGCACGTTTAATGCAACTTCCTGTTTCATGGCGGGTCAAAAAAACTGTCAGGGGCCATTAGACCCACGCCACTTCGACGAAAAGTATATGCGCCTATTTTAGTTTTTGTTCATCGAGATTCCAACTACCTAATTCCATAGTTTTGAAGTCAATCTGATAAAATTTAATACCTCATTTACAATCTCTAAGAAACGCTGTTTTTGTCCAATTTTCACAAATTTTCACACTTTTAATCAAAATAGCAGACTTCCTGTTGGGTTTAGAATATGGCTCCAAGAGACTTTTTTGTGCGTCCCGGGATGTTACATATATGTGACATATTTCCAGATTTTTAGACGCAACGGGCTTCAGGGGCTGGTCCGTAGAAATTTTGTAGGTGGCGCTACTGAGCCATTTTGCCACGCCCGAGCTCGAGGCCCTGATACATTACAATTTTCGGGCAAACGAATCTTTCTGCCAATTTTCAGGACTTTTCGTGCATGTTTAAGCGGCGTAGGATTTTCCAAAGTTCCTGACAAAGAATAATAATAATAATTAAAGCTGCAAGCAGCGTTGAACGGGCCCTCGCAATCCACGCCAGTCGGCGTCCGGCAAGGACGGGGTCACCGCAGGTCTCAGGGGAAACAGAGGAGTAACAATGCACCGTGGCACGATAGCTAACAGTTCTCCAATGAGAGGCTAAGTCTTCTTGCTTCAAGGATTTATTTTGTCACTCCCAATTGAAGTTTACCGTAAAACTGAAATACATACAACAAAAGATGATGAAATATAAAATTAAGAATACATCTTAAGTATCTCTAAGTATCTCTTACTTCCCTTTACATCTAGTAAAGACTGACAAATACTATAAATTTATGTACATATACAACTATCCCCCCCTTTAAGTTTACCAGTCTATATTTTTATTTTTATTTCATTTTATTTCTCTAACGGTGTACATTACACTTATAAGTATGCTTATAAGTATTGCTTACCTTGTGTGCAAACTACTGTTTACTGTAGTACTTATATATTTTTTACTACTGGCTGCAGGTACAACAATACATTACACTGTGCATTGTACTATGTATAACTGTGCATGGGACAAATAAAACCTATCCATCTATCTATCTATCTCTATCTATAACAACGATGAATAAACTCCGCTAGCTTAATGCTAACGTACAATGCGAAACACCATAGACAGGCTAACGGAACTAGCATCGCCATAGCGGCGGCAACACCAAACTCTTTTGAATGTATTCTCTCTGTGGCATCAACAAACAGATGTATAATTATTCTCTCTGTGTCATCAAAGTATGTTAAAACAGCCTCACCAATCATTAGAAGTTAAACCAACACACACACACACTCTGACATTCAGCCAGCAGAGAGAAATGATTTGGCTCCATCTGCTGGACAAAGTAGCGAACTACGTGTGCACAGATGATGAAATGAGGGAGAAAGAGCAACTTTTCACTTTCACTACCATAAAAGGCCCTAAAGTTTAACGAAAACTCACAATCCTCGCAGGGAGTGATCATGAAAATCATAAGTATGTCCTGATAACATCAGAAGACAATAAAAATCATCCCGACAGGAATGGCAGCTCATACAACAGACTCTATTTAAATCAGCCCACAATAGGTGGCGCTACAACAATTGCATGAATATTGACATATGGATGTGTTCAGTTAGGGACCAGTAACAATACTGTAAAGTTTCATGCACTTTGGACTGAATTGACGCATGTTTACAGCACGTTTAAGCACGTTTAATGCAACTTCCTGTTTCATGGCGCATCAAAAAAACTTTGAGGGGCCAGCAGAGCCACGCCACATAGACGAAAAGTCAAAAAGAAAATATGCTCATGTTCATCAAGGGTTCAACTACCTAATTCCATAGTTTTTGAAGTCTATCTGATAGGTTTAATGCCTTAAAAAAAAATGATGATTAATTCCAATTTTCTCCAATTTTCTCCAATTTTCACACTTTTAATCAAAATAGCAGACTTCCTGTTGGGTTTAGAATATCGCTCCAAGAGACTTTTTTGTGCGTCCTGGGATGTTACATATACGTGACATATTTCCAGATTTTTAGACGCAACGGGCTTCAGGGGCTGGTCCGTACAAGGTCCGTAGGTGGCGCTACTGAGCCATTTTGCCACGCCCATGCTCGAGGCCCTGATACATTGCAATTTTGGGGCAAACGAATGTTTCTGCCAATTTTCAGGAGTTTTCGTGCATGTTTAGGCATGCGTACGATTTTCCAAAGTTCCTGACAAATAATAATAATAATAATAATAATAATTAAAGCTGCAAGCAGCGTTGAACGGGCCCTCGCAATCCACGCCAGTCGGCGTCCGGCAAGGACGGGGTCACTGCAGGTCTCAGGGGAAACAGAGGAGTAACAATGCACCGTGGCACGATAGCTAACAGTTCTCCAATGAGAGGCTAAGTCTTCTTGCTTCAAGGATTTGTCACTCCCAATTGAAGTTTACCGTAAAACTGAAATACATACAACAAAAGATGATGAAATATAAAATTAAGAATACATCTTAGGTATCTCTAAGTATCTCTTACTTCCCTTTACATCTAGTAAAGACTGACAAATACTATAAATTTATGTACATATACAACTATCCCCCCCTTTAAGTTTACCAGTCTATATTTTTATTTTTATTTCATTTTATTTCTCTAACGGTGTACATTACACTTATAAGTATGCTTATAAGTATTGCTTACCTTGTGTGCAAACTACTGTTTACTGTAGTACTTATATATTTTATATATTTTTTACTACTGGCTGCAGGTACAACAATACATTACACTGTGCATTGTACTATGTATAACTGTGCATGGGACAAATAAAACCTATCTATCTATCTATCTATCTATCTAACGACGGACAATCTCCGCTAGCTTAATGCTAACGTACAATGCGAAACACCATAGACAGGCTAACGGAACTAGCATCGCCATAGCGGCGGCTACACCAACTCTTTTGAATGTATTGTCTCCGTGGCATCAACAAACAGTTGTATAATTATTCTCTCTGTGTCATCAAAGTATGTGGCTGCAGGTACAACAATACATTTCACTGTGCATTGTACTATGTATAACTGTGCATGAGACAAATGCAACCTGTCTATCTACCTATCTATCGATAACAACGAAAAATAATCTCCGCTAGCTTAATGCTAACGTACAATGCGAAACACCATAGACAGGCTAACGGAACTAGCATCGCCATAGCGGCGGCAACATCAAACGACCGCGACCTTATATAAGCAGGTTACAGCAACACACATGACTACGCATTTATAATACTCACAGACAAATGTTCTCTTAACTCCTGAACGATCATTAAGGCTGAAGTTTAGCTGCAAAACGACTTCTTCTCTTGAAACTACTACAATTGCAATCGCCACACTGCCACCCTCAGGTGGAGACGTGCATGCCAGAAGCGGCAGCACAGATAGTCTCGGCTCTTTTGACTGTATAAACAGTTGTATAATTATTCTCTCTGTGTCATCAAAGTATGTTAAAACAGCTAAAATCATCATTACACGTTTAAACAACACACACACACACACTAAAAGCCAGCCAGCAGAGAGAAATACTTTGGCTCCATCTGCTGGACAAAGTAGCGAACTACGTGTGCACTGATGATGAAATGAGGGAGAAAGAGCAACTTTTCACTTTCACGACCATAAAAGGCCCTAAAGTTTAACGAAAACTCACAATCTTCGCAGGGAGTGACCATGAAGATCATAAGTATGTCGTGATAACATCTGAAAACAATAAAAATCAGCCCGACAGGAATGGCAGCTCATACAACAGACTCTATTTAAAATCAGACATTTCCTGCCCACAATAGGTGGCGCTACAATAATTGCATGAATATTGACATATGGATGTGTTCAGTTAGAGACCAGTAACAATACTGTAAAGTTTCATGCACTTTGGACTGAATTAAAGCACGTTTAAAGCACGTTTAATGCAACTTCCTGTTTCATGGCGCGTCAAAAAAACTTTGAGGGGCCAGCAGACCCACGCCACTTCGACGAAAAGTATATGCGCCTTTTTAGTTTTTGTTCATCGAGATTCCAACTACCTAATTCCATAGTTTTGAAGTCAATCTGATAAAATTTAATACCTCATTTACAATCTCTAAGAAACGCTGTTTTTGTCCAATTTTCACAAATTTTCAAACTTTTAATCCAAATAGCAGACTTCCTGTTGGGTTTAGAATATGGCTTCAAGAGACTTTTTTGTGCGTCCTGGGATGTTACATATATGTGACATGTTTCCAGATTTTTAGACGCAACGGGCTTCAGGGGCTGGTCCGTAGAAGGTCCATAGGTGGCGCTACTGAGCCATTTTGCCACGCCCATGCTCGAGACCCTGATACATTACAATTTTCGGGCAAACGGATCTTTCTGCAAATTTTCAGGACTTTTCGTGCATGATTGAAGCCGTTAGAATTTTTAAAAGACGCTGAAAAGAATAATAATAATAAAAAGAAACAGTACGAAAACAATAGGGTCCTTGCACTTCGTGCTCGGGCCCTAATTAAAGCTGCAAGCAGCGTTGAACGGGCCCTCGCAATCCACGCTTGTCGGCGTCCGGCAAGGATGGGGTCACTGCATTTCTCAGGGGATACAGTGGAGTAACAGTGCACCGTGGCACGATAGCTAACAGTTCTCCAATGACAGGCAAAGTCTTCCTGCTTCAAGGATTTATTTTGTCACTCCTAATTTAAGTTTAATATAAATAAAACCCATCTATCCATCTATCCATCTATCTATCTATCTATCTACCTACCTACACATCTATCTATCTATCTATCTATCTACCTACCTATCTATCTATCTATCTATCTACCTACCCATCTACCTACCTACCTACCTATACATCTATCTATCTATCTATCTACCTACCTACATATCCATCTATCCATCCATCTATCTATCTATCTCTATCTATAACAACGACGAATAAACTCCGCTAGCTTAATGCTAACGTACAATGGGAAACACCATAGACAGGCTAACGGAACTAGCATCGCCATATCGGCGGCAACATCAAACTCTTTTGACTGTATTCTCTCTGTGGCATCAACAAACAGTTGTATAATTATTCTCTCTGTGTCATCAAAGTATGTTAAAACAGCCTCACCAATCATTAGAAGTTTAACCAACACACACACACACTCTGACATTCAGCCAGCAGAGAGAAATACTTTGGCTCCATCTGCTGGACAAAGTAGCGAACTACGTGTGCACTGATGATGAAATGAGGGAGAAAGAGCAACTTTTCACTTTCACTACCATAAAAGGCCCTAAAGTTTAACGAAAACTCACAATCTTCGCAGGGAGTGACCATGAAGATCATAAGTATGTCGTGATAACATCTGAAAACAATAAAAATCATCCCGACAGGAATGGCAGCTCATACAACAGACTCTATTTAAAATCAGACATTTCCTGCCCACAATAGGTGGCGCTACAATAATTGCATGAATATTGACATATGGATGTGTTCAGTTAGGGACCAGTAACAATACTGTAAAGTTTCATGCACTTTGGACTGAATTAAAGCACGTTTAAAGCACGTTTAATGCAACTTCCTGTTTCATGGCGCGTCAAAAAAACTTTCAGGGGCCAGCAGACCCACGCCACATCGACGAAAAGTCAACAAAAAATATGCTTATGTTCATCAAGTGTTCAACTACCTAATTCCATAGTTTTTAAAGTCAATCTGATAGCTTTAATGCCTGAAAAAAAAATGATGATTAATTCCAATTTTCTCCAATTTTCACATGTTTAATCAAAATAGCAGACTTCCTGTTGGGTTTAGAATATGGCTCCAAGAGACTTTTTTGTGCGTCCTGGGATGTTACATATACGTGACATATTTCCAGATTTTTAGACGCAACGGGCTTCAGGGGCTGGTCCGTAGAAGGTCCGTAGGGTCCGTAGGTGGCGCTACAGAGCCATTTTGCCACGCCCGTGCTCGAGGCGCTGATACATTACAATTTTCGGGCAAACGAATCTTTCTGCCAATTTCCAGGACTTTTCGTGCATGTTTAGGCATGCGTAGAATGTTCCAAAGTTCCTGGAAAATAATAATAATAATAATTAAAGCTGCAAGCAGCGTTGAACGGGCCCTCGCAATCCACGCCAGTCGGCGTCCGGCAAGGACGGGGTCACCGCAGATCTCAGGGGAAACAAAGGAGTAACAATGCACCGTGGCACGATAGCTAACAGTTCTCCAATGAGAGGCAAAGTCTTCTTGCTTCAAGGATTTATTTTGTCACTCCCAATTGAAGTTTACCGTAAAACTGAAATACATACAACAAAAGATGATGAAATATAAAATTAAGAATACATCTTAAGTATCTCTAAGTGTCTCTTACTTCCCTTTACATCTAGTAAAGACTGACAAATACTGTAAATTTATGTACATATACAACTATCCCCCCCTTTAATTTTACCAGTCTATATTTTTATTTTTATTTCATTTTATTTCTCTATCGGTGTACATTACACTTATATTGCTTACCTTGTGTGCAAACCACTGTTTACTGTAGTACTTATATATATATTTTTTTAGTACTGACTGCAGGTACAACAATACATTTCACTGTGCATTGTACTATGTATAACTGTGCATGGGACAAATAAAACCTATCTATCTATCTATCTTTCACAACGAAGAATAAACTCCGCTAGCTTAATGCTAACGTACAATGCAAAACACCATAGACAGGCTAACGGAACTAGCATCGCCATAGCGGCGGCAACACCAAACTCTTTTGAATGTATTCTCTCTATCTATCTATCTATCTATCTGTCTACCTACCTACATCTAGTAAAGACTGACAAATACTGTAAAGTTATGTACATATACAACTACCCCCCCTCTGAGTTTACCAGTCTATATTTTTATTTTTATTTCATTTTATTTCTCTATCGGTGTACATTAAACTTATATTGCTTACCTTGTGTGCAAACTACTGTTTACTGTGGTAGTTATATTTTTTTTACTACTGGCTGCAGGTACAACAACACATACTGTGCATTGTACTATGTATAACTGTGGATGTGACAAATAAAACCTATCTATCTATCTATCTATCTATCTATAACAACGGAAAATAATCTCCGCTAGCTTAATGCTAATGTACAATGCGAAACACCATAGACAGGCTAACGGAACTAGCATCGCCATAGCGGCGGCAACACCAAACTCTTTTGAATGTATTCTCTCTGTGTCATCAAAGTATGTGGCTGTAGGTACAACAATACATTTCACTGTGCATTGTACTATGTATAACTGTGCATGGGACAAATGCAACCTATCTACCTACCTATCTATAACAACGACGGATAATCTCCGCTAGCTTAATGCTAATGTACAATGGGAAACACCATAGACAGGCTAACGGAACTAGCATCGCCATAGCGGCGGCAACACCAAACTCTTTTGAATGTATTCTCTCTGTGGCATCAACAAACAGTTGTATAATTATTCTCTCTGTGTCATCAAAGTATGTTAAAACAGCCTCACCAATCATTAGAAGTTTAACCAACACACACACACACTCTGACATTCAGCCAGCAGAGAGAAATGATTTGGCTCCATCTGCTGGACAAAGTAGCGAACTACGTGTGCACTGATGATGAAATGAGGGAGAAAGAGCAACTTTTCACTTTCACTACCATAAAAGGCCCTAAAGTTTAACGAAAACTCACAATCTTCGCAGGGAGTGACCATGAAGATCATAAGTATGTCGTGATAACATCTGAAAACAATAAAAATCATCCCGACAGGAATGGCAGCTCATACAACAGACTCTATTTAAAATCAGACATTTCCTGCCCACAATAGGTGGCGCTACAATAATTGCATGAATATTGACATATGGATGTGTTCAGTTAGGGACCAGTAACAATACTGTAAAGTTTCATGCACTTTGGACTGAATTGAAGCATGTTTACAGCACGTTTAAGCACGTTTAATGCAACTTCCTGTTTCATGGCGCATCAAAAAAACTTTGAGGGGCCAGCAGACCCACGCCACATAGACGAAAAGTCAAAAAGAAAATATGCTCATGTTCATCAAGGGTTCAACTACCTAATTCCATAGTTTTTGAAGTCTATCTGATAGGTTTAATGCCTTAAAAAAAAATGATGATTAATTCCAATTTTCTCCAATCTTCTCCAATTTTCACACTTTTAATCAAAATAGCAGACTTCCTGTTGGGTTTAGAATATGGCTCCAAGAGACTTTTTTGTGCGTCCTGGGATGTTACATATACGTGACATATTTCCAGATTTTTAGACGCAACGGGCTTCAGGGGCTGGTCCGTACAAGGTCCGTAGGTGGCGCTACTGAGCCATTTTGCCACGCCCATGCTCGAGGCCCTGATACATTGCAATTTTCGGGCAAACGAATCTTTCTGCAAATTTTCAGGACTTTTCGTGCATATTTGAAGTCGTGAGAATTTTTTAAAGACCCAGAAAAGAATAATAATAATAATAATTAAAGCTGCAAGCAGCGTTGAACGGGCCCTCGCAATCCACGCCAGTCGGCGTCCGGCAAGGACGGGGTCACTGCAGGTCTCAGGGGAAACAGAGGAGTAACAATGCACCGTGGCACGATAGCTAACAGTTCTCCAATGAGAGGCTAAGTCTTCTTGCTTCAAGGATTTGTCACTCCCAATTGAAGTTTACCGTAAAACTGAAATACATACAACAAAAGATGATGAAATATAAAATTAAGAATACATCTTAGGTATCTCTAAGTATCTCTTACTTCCCTTTACATCTAGTAAAGACTGACAAATACTATAAATTTATGTACATATACAACTATCCCCCCCTTTAAGTTTACCAGTCTATATTTTTATTTTTATTTCATTTTATTTCTCTAACGGTGTACATTACACTTATAAGTATGCTTATAAGTATTGCTTACCTTGTGTGCAAACTACTGTTTACTGTAGTACTTATATATTTTATATATTTTTTACTACTGGCTGCAGGTACAACAATACATTACACTGTGCATTGTACTATGTATAACTGTGCATGGGACAAATAAAACCTATCTATCTATCTATCTATCTATCTAACGACGGACAATCTCCGCTAGCTTAATGCTAACGTACAATGCGAAACACCATAGACAGGCTAACGGAACTAGCATCGCCATAGCGGCGGCTACACCAACTCTTTTGAATGTATTGTCTCCGTGGCATCAACAAACAGTTGTATAATTATTCTCTCTGTGTCATCAAAGTATGTGGCTGCAGGTACAACAATACATTTCACTGTGCATTGTACTATGTATAACTGTGCATGAGACAAATGCAACCTGTCTATCTACCTATCTATCGATAACAACGAAAAATAATCTCCGCTAGCTTAATGCTAACGTACAATGCGAAACACCATAGACAGGCTAACGGAACTAGCATCGCCATAGCGGCGGCAACATCAAACGACCGCGACCTTATATAAGCAGGTTACAGCAACACACATGACTACGCATTTATAATACTCACAGACAAATGTTCTCTTAACTCCTGAACGATCATTAAGGCTGAAGTTTAGCTGCAAAACGACTTCTTCTCTTGAAACTACTACAATTGCAATCGCCACACTGCCACCCTCAGGTGGAGACGTGCATGCCAGAAGCGGCAGCACAGATAGTCTCGGCTCTTTTGACTGTATAAACAGTTGTATAATTATTCTCTCTGTGTCATCAAAGTATGTTAAAACAGCTAAAATCATCATTACACGTTTAAACAACACACACACACACACTAAAAGCCAGCCAGCAGAGAGAAATACTTTGGCTCCATCTGCTGGACAAAGTAGCGAACTACGTGTGCACTGATGATGAAATGAGGGAGAAAGAGCAACTTTTCACTTTCACGACCATAAAAGGCCCTAAAGTTTAACGAAAACTCACAATCTTCGCAGGGAGTGACCATGAAGATCATAAGTATGTCGTGATAACATCTGAAAACAATAAAAATCAGCCCGACAGGAATGGCAGCTCATACAACAGACTCTATTTAAAATCAGACATTTCCTGCCCACAATAGGTGGCGCTACAATAATTGCATGAATATTGACATATGGATGTGTTCAGTTAGAGACCAGTAACAATACTGTAAAGTTTCATGCACTTTGGACTGAATTAAAGCACGTTTAAAGCACGTTTAATGCAACTTCCTGTTTCATGGCGCGTCAAAAAAACTTTGAGGGGCCAGCAGACCCACGCCACTTCGACGAAAAGTATATGCGCCTTTTTAGTTTTTGTTCATCGAGATTCCAACTACCTAATTCCATAGTTTTGAAGTCAATCTGATAAAATTTAATACCTCATTTACAATCTCTAAGAAACGCTGTTTTTGTCCAATTTTCACAAATTTTCAAACTTTTAATCCAAATAGCAGACTTCCTGTTGGGTTTAGAATATGGCTTCAAGAGACTTTTTTGTGCGTCCTGGGATGTTACATATATGTGACATGTTTCCAGATTTTTAGACGCAACGGGCTTCAGGGGCTGGTCCGTAGAAGGTCCATAGGTGGCGCTACTGAGCCATTTTGCCACGCCCATGCTCGAGACCCTGATACATTACAATTTTCGGGCAAACGGATCTTTCTGCAAATTTTCAGGACTTTTCGTGCATGATTGAAGCCGTTAGAATTTTTAAAAGACGCTGAAAAGAATAATAATAATAAAAAGAAACAGTACGAAAACAATAGGGTCCTTGCACTTCGTGCTCGGGCCCTAATTAAAGCTGCAAGCAGCGTTGAACGGGCCCTCGCAATCCACGCCAGTCGGCGTCCGGCAAGGACGGGGTCACTGCAGATCTCAGGGGAAACAGAGGAGTAACAATGCACCGTGGCACGACAGCTAACAGTTCTCCAATGACAGGCAAAGTCTTTTTGCGTCAAGGATTCATTTTGTCACTCCCAATTGAAGTTTACCGTAAAACTGAAATACATACAACAAAAGATGATTAAATATAAAATTAAGAATATATCTTAAGTATATATAAGTATCTCTTCTCTTTACATCTAGTAAAGACTGACAAATACTGTTAATTTATGTACATATACAACTACCCTCCCTCTAAGTCTGTATTTTTATTCAGTCTATATTTTTATTTTTATTTTTTTTTATTTCTCTATCGGTGTACATTACACTTATATTGCTTACCTTGTGTGCAAACTGCTGTTTACTGTAGTACTTATATATATTTTTTTTTTACTACTGGCTGCAGGTACAACAATACATTACACTGTGCATTGTACTATGTATAACTATGCATGGGACAAATAAAACCTATCCATCTATCTATCTATCTACCTATCTATCTACCTATAAGAACGAAGAATAAACTCCGCTAGCTTAATGCTAATGTACAATGGGAAACACCATAGACAGGCTAACGGAACTAGCATCGCCGTAGCGGCGGCAACATCAACCGACCGCGACCTTATATACGCAGGTTACAGCAACACACATGACTACGCATTTATAATACTCACAGACAAATGTTCTCTTAACTCCTGAACGATAGGTAGACTGAAGTTTAGCTGCAAAACGACTTCTTCTCTTGAAACTACTACAATCGCAATCGCCACACTGCCACCCTCAGGTGGAGACGTGCATGCCAGAAGCGGCAGCACAGATAGTCTCGGCTCTTTTGACTGTATTCTCTCTGTGGCATCAACAAACAGTTGTATAATTATTCTCTCTGTGTCATCAAAGTATGTTAAAACAGCTAAAATCATCATTACACGTTTAAACAACACACACACACACACACTGAAAGCCAGCCACCAGAATGAAATACTTTGGCTCCATCTGCTGGACAAAGTAGCGAACTACGTGCAATCATTATGGAATGAGGGAGATGGTGACACTCTTCACTTTGAGTAAAAATAAAAGGCACTAAAGTTTAACGAAAAGTCCCAGTTTTCGCAGGGAGTGATCATTAAAGACACAAGTATGACATGACACAATCCAAACATCCTGACAGGAACAGCAGCTCATACAACAGACACCTGAAAAAATCAGACATTTTTTGTACACAATAGGTGGCGCTACAATAATTGCATGAATATTGACATACACATGTGTTCAGTTAGGGACCAGTAACAATACTGTAAAGTTTCATGCACTTTGGACTGAATTAAAGCATGTTTAAAGCACGTTTAATGCAACTTCCTGTTTCATGGCGCGTCAAGAAAACTTTGAGGGGCCAGCAGACCCACGCCACTTCGACGAAAAGTATATGCGCCTTTTTAGTTTTTGTTCATCTAGCCTCCAACTACCTAATTCCATAGTTTTGAAGTCAATCTGATAAGGTTTAATACCTGCTTTTACAAACTCTAAAAACACCACGTTTTTGTCCAATTTTCACACTTTTAATCAAAATAGCAGACTTCCTGTTGGGTTTAGAATATGGCTCCAAGAGACTTTTTTGTGCGTCCTGGGATGTTACATATACGTGACATATTTCCAGATTTTTAGACGCAACGGGCTTCAGGGGCTGGTCCGTAGAAAATCCGTAGGTGGCGCTAGAGAGCCATTTTGCCACGCCCATGCTCGAGTCCCTGATACATTAAAGTTTTCGGGCGAACGAATCTTTCTGCAAATTTTCAGGACTTTTCGTGCATGTTTAGACACCGAAAGGATTTTTTAAAAATCCAAATAAGAATAATAATAATAATAATAATAATAATAATAATAATAATAATAATAAACAGTACGAAAACAATAGGGTCCTTGCACTTCGTGCTCGGGCCCTAATTAAAGCTGCAAGCAGCGTTGAACGGGCCCTCGCAATCCACGCTTGTCGGCGACCGGCAAGGACGGGGTCACTGCATTTCTGAGGGGATACAGTGGAGTAACAGTGCACCGTGGCACGATAGCTAACAGTTCTCCAATGACAGGCAAAGTCTTCTTGCTTCAAGGATTTATTTTGTCACTCCCAATTGAAGTTTACCGTAAAACTGAAATGCATACAACAAAAGATGATGAAATATAAAATTAAGAATACATCTTAAGTATCTCTAAGTGTCTCTTACTTCCCTTTACATCTAGTAAAGACTGACAAATACTGTAAATTTATGTACATATACAACTATCCCCCCCTCTGAGTTTACCAGTCTATATTTGTATTTTTATTTCATTTTATTTCTGTATCGGTGTACATTACACTTATATTGCTTACCTTGTGTGCAAACTACTGTTTACTGTAGTACTTATATATATATATTTTTACTACTGGCTGCAGGTACAACAAAACATTTCAGTGTGCATTGTACTATGTATAACTGTGCATGTGATAAATAAAACCCATCTATCCATCTATCTATCTACCTACCTATCTATCCATCCATCTATCTATCTATCCATCCATCTATCTATCCATCTATCTATCTATCTATCTATCTACCTACCTATACATCTATCCATCTATCTATCTACCTACCTACCTATACATCTATCCATCTATCTATCTATCTACCTACCTATACATCTATCTATCTACCTACCTACCTACATATCCATCTATCCATCCATCTATCTATCTATCTCTATCTATAACAACGATGAATAAACTCCGCTAGCTTAATGCTAACGTACAATGCGAAACACCATAGACAGGCTAACGGAACTAGCATCGCCATAGCGGCGGCAACACCAAACTCTTTTGAATGTATTCTCTCCGTGGCATCAACAAACAGTTGTATAATTATTCTCTCTGTGTCATCAAAGTATGTTAAAACAGCCTCACCAATCATTAGAAGTTTAACCAACACACACACACACACACACTGACATTCAGCCAGCAGAGAGAAATGATTTGGCTCCATCTGCTGGACAAAGTAGCGAACTACGTGTGCACTGATGATGAAATGAGGGAGAAAGAGCAACTTTTCACTTTCACTACCATAAAAGGCCCTAAAGTTGAACGAAAACTCACAATCTTCGCAGGGAGTGAACATGAAGATCATAAGTATGTCCTGATAACATCTGAAGACAATAAAAATCAGCCCGACAGGAATGGCAGCTCATACAACAGACTCTATTTAAAATCAGACATTTCCTGCCCACAATAGGTGGCGCTACAATAATTGCATGAATATTGACATATGGATGTGTTCAGTTAGGGACCAGTAACAATACTGTAAAGTTTCATGCACTTTGGACTGAAATAAAGCACGTTTAAAGCACGTTTAATGCAACTTCCTGTTTCATGGCGGGTCAAAAAAACTGTCAGGGGCCAGCAGACCCACGCCACTTCGACGAAAAGTATATGCGCCTATTTTAGTTTTTGTTCATCGAGATTCCACCTACCTAATTCCATAGTTTTGAAGTCAATCTGATAAAATTTAATACCTCATTTACAATCTCTAAGAAACGCTGTTTTTGTCCAATTTTCTCCAATTTTCACACTTTTAATCAAAATAGCACACTTCCTGTTGGGTTTAGAATATGGCTCCAAGAGACTTTTTTGTGCGTCCTGGGATGTTACATATATGTGACATGTTTCCAGATTTTTAGATGCAACGGGCTTCAGGGGCTGGTCCGTAGAAGGTCCATAGGTGGCGCTACTGAGCCATTTTGCCACGCCCGTGCTCGAGGCCCTGATACATTACAATTTTCGGGCAAACGGATCTTTCTGCAAATTTTCAGGACTTTTCGTGCATGTTTGAAGCCGTTAGAATTTTTAAAAGACGCTGAAAAGAATAATAATAATAAAAAGAAACAGTACGAAAACAATAGGGTCCTTGCACTTCGTGCTCGGGCCCTAATTAAAGCTGCAAGCAGCGTTGAACGGGCCCTCGCAATCCACGCCAGTCGGCGTCCGGCAAGGACGGGGTCACTGCAGGTCTCAGGGGAAACAGAGGAGTAACAATGCACCGTGGCACGATAGCTAACAGTTCTCCAATGAGAGGCTAAGTCTTCTTGCTTCAAGGATTTGTCACTCCCAATTGAAGTTTACCGTAAAACTGAAATACATACAACAAAAGATGATGAAATATAAAATTAAGAATACATCTTAGGTATCTCTAAGTATCTCTTACTTCCCTTTACATCTAGTAAAGACTGACAAATACTATAAATTTATGTACATATACAACTATCCCCCCCTTTAAGTTTACCAGTCTATATTTTTATTTTTATTTCATTTTATTTCTCTAACGGTGTACATTACACTTATAAGTATGCTTATAAGTATTGCTTACCTTGTGTGCAAACTACTGTTTACTGTAGTACTTATATATTTTATATATTTTTTACTACTGGCTGCAGGTACAACAATACATTACACTGTGCATTGTACTATGTATAACTGTGCATGGGACAAATAAAACCTATCTATCTATCTATCTATCTATCTAACGACGGACAATCTCCGCTAGCTTAATGCTAACGTACAATGCGAAACACCATAGACAGGCTAACGGAACTAGCATCGCCATAGCGGCGGCTACACCAACTCTTTTGAATGTATTGTCTCCGTGGCATCAACAAACAGTTGTATAATTATTCTCTCTGTGTCATCAAAGTATGTGGCTGCAGGTACAACAATACATTTCACTGTGCATTGTACTATGTATAACTGTGCATGAGACAAATGCAACCTGTCTATCTACCTATCTATCGATAACAACGAAAAATAATCTCCGCTAGCTTAATGCTAACGTACAATGCGAAACACCATAGACAGGCTAACGGAACTAGCATCGCCATAGCGGCGGCAACATCAAACGACCGCGACCTTATATAAGCAGGTTACAGCAACACACATGACTACGCATTTATAATACTCACAGACAAATGTTCTCTTAACTCCTGAACGATCATTAAGGCTGAAGTTTAGCTGCAAAACGACTTCTTCTCTTGAAACTACTACAATTGCAATCGCCACACTGCCACCCTCAGGTGGAGACGTGCATGCCAGAAGCGGCAGCACAGATAGTCTCGGCTCTTTTGACTGTATAAACAGTTGTATAATTATTCTCTCTGTGTCATCAAAGTATGTTAAAACAGCTAAAATCATCATTACACGTTTAAACAACACACACACACACACTAAAAGCCAGCCAGCAGAGAGAAATACTTTGGCTCCATCTGCTGGACAAAGTAGCGAACTACGTGTGCACTGATGATGAAATGAGGGAGAAAGAGCAACTTTTCACTTTCACGACCATAAAAGGCCCTAAAGTTTAACGAAAACTCACAATCTTCGCAGGGAGTGACCATGAAGATCATAAGTATGTCGTGATAACATCTGAAAACAATAAAAATCAGCCCGACAGGAATGGCAGCTCATACAACAGACTCTATTTAAAATCAGACATTTCCTGCCCACAATAGGTGGCGCTACAATAATTGCATGAATATTGACATATGGATGTGTTCAGTTAGAGACCAGTAACAATACTGTAAAGTTTCATGCACTTTGGACTGAATTAAAGCACGTTTAAAGCACGTTTAATGCAACTTCCTGTTTCATGGCGCGTCAAAAAAACTTTGAGGGGCCAGCAGACCCACGCCACTTCGACGAAAAGTATATGCGCCTTTTTAGTTTTTGTTCATCGAGATTCCAACTACCTAATTCCATAGTTTTGAAGTCAATCTGATAAAATTTAATACCTCATTTACAATCTCTAAGAAACGCTGTTTTTGTCCAATTTTCACAAATTTTCAAACTTTTAATCCAAATAGCAGACTTCCTGTTGGGTTTAGAATATGGCTTCAAGAGACTTTTTTGTGCGTCCTGGGATGTTACATATATGTGACATGTTTCCAGATTTTTAGACGCAACGGGCTTCAGGGGCTGGTCCGTAGAAGGTCCATAGGTGGCGCTACTGAGCCATTTTGCCACGCCCATGCTCGAGACCCTGATACATTACAATTTTCGGGCAAACGGATCTTTCTGCAAATTTTCAGGACTTTTCGTGCATGATTGAAGCCGTTAGAATTTTTAAAAGACGCTGAAAAGAATAATAATAATAAAAAGAAACAGTACGAAAACAATAGGGTCCTTGCACTTCGTGCTCGGGCCCTAATAATAATAATAATAATAATAATAATAAACAGTACGAAAACAATAGGGTCCTTGCACTTCGTGCTCGGGCCCTAATAATAATAATAAACAGTACGAAAACAATAGGGTCCTTGCACTT
The DNA here is from genome assembly GCF_963514085.1 of Chelon labrosus. NCBI lineage: Eukaryota > Metazoa > Chordata > Actinopteri > Mugiliformes > Mugilidae > Chelon > Chelon labrosus. Next base: position 37,735,335 of record NC_140337.1, on the reverse strand, counting down.
CGTGCTCGGGCCCTAATAAAAAGAAACAGTACGAAAACAATAGGGTCCTTGCACTTCGTGCTCGGGCCCTAATAATAATAAACAGTACGAAAACAATAGGGTCCTTGCACTTCGTGCTCGGGCCCTAATAATAATAATAAACAGTACGAAAACAATAGGGTCCTTGCACTTCGTGCTCGGGCCCTAATAATAAACAGTACGAAAACAATAGGGTCCTTGCACTTCGTGCTCGGGCCCTAATAATAATAATAAACAGTACGAAAACAATAGGGTCCTTGCACTTCGTGCTCGGGCCCTAATAATAAACAGTACGAAAACAATAGGGTCCTTGCACTTCGTGCTCGGGCCCTAATAATAATAATAAACAGTACGAAAACAATAGGGTCCTTGCACTTCGTGCTCGGGCCCTAATAATAATAATAATAATAAACAGTACGAAAACAATAGGGTCCTTGCACTTCGTGCTCGGGCCCTAATAATAAACAGTACGAAAACAATAGGGTCCTTGCACTTCGTGCTCGGGCCCTAATAAGAAACAGTACGAAAACAATAGGGTCCTTGCAACTCCGTTGCATGGCCCCGTTGGGCCCCTGCACTTCGTTGCTCGGGCCCTAATAATAATAATAATAAACAGTACGAAAACAATAGGGTCCCTGCACTTCGTGCTCGGGCCCTAATAATAAACAGTACGAAAACAATAGGGTCCTTGCACTTCGTGCTCGGGCCCTAAAAAGAAACAGTACGAAAACAATAGGGTCCTTGCACTTCGTGCTCGGGCCCTAATAATAATAATAACTGTCATTTTGCACAAATAAATCTGCCTTTTTGCACAAACCACTACCTCACCAACTTATATTTTTCCTAAAGTTTTAGCAATCTATTTATTTGTAAATTTTTTATTCCACCGCAACAGTGTATATACAGAATGTCTTTATATTTGTTGTTATTTTTTTGTATATATTTTTCCAATCAATACTTGTGTTTTTTGTTCCCCCGGTAATTTTTAAGTCGTCACTGTTTTTGTATATATTTTTGACAAATTCTGTGCTATTGTGACAAGTTAATTTCCCATACGTGGGATCAATAAACATGTCTTATCTTATCTTCACAAGGTTTTATCTTCAAGTGGACTTGATTTAGTTATTGGTTACAAATCAAACCAAGATGCGGATCAATTAAAATGAAAGTGTTAATATTTGAATGGGCTCCGGATCACTTTGTACTGGGAAAATTGGGCCCCGAGGTCAAAAAGGTTAAGAACTCCTGCTTTATAGCCTGCTATATAACCCGTTCAGGCCTCCAGCGGACTCTTTTGGCTGAACACCTGAGAAGACAGCAGAGGTAAGAAGGAACATTTAACATAAGATTTCAAAATATTCAAAATACTCTAGTGATGGCTAGATGAAGCTCCATGAAGCCTTGGAACTTTCCATCCAGCTGGTTAAAAAAAAAAGGTAAAGTTCACGAGGCTTCATCTATATAAAACAAAACTTACTACACAATCTTTTAAACAAATTTCTCTTCACAGGACAGGTTCTCATCAGTAGCAGATGAGAGGCCCCATCAAGAAAAACACACAATAAAATACATTCAATATTTCAGCTTTTTGTATCTGTGAGTTATTAATTTCATCTTATCTGGTTGAATTGCTAAAACCCATTATCAATATCCAATGAAGAGGACCCTCGCCACACTGTGTCTTTAACTTTAACATGTGTTATGAAAACCTTTGAAAGAGCCACAAAGTGACTGAGAAGATCTCTAATGTAGGTGAACCAGGACCAGGCAAATAACACTGGCAGCTGAGGTTTTTTTATTGAAACAAAAACAAAGTTATTTTTTCAAGCACCTTATTTTTTATTTTGTATTCTATTTATTTTGTATAAATTTGTTATTTTTCCTATTTCTATTCTCATTATATGCTTTAACTACATGTTTTAATTTCACAAGCTGAAAGCATTTTATCTATATTGTTCATTTTTTATCCTATTTTACAGTTTTAGTTTTAGTCCCTCAGTTTTTAGCAGTTCTTAGTTTTTAGCAGTTTTTATCATTTCCTTTTCTATTTTTGTTTTAATTATATGTTTTAACTACATGTCTTAATTTTACGAGCTGAAAGCATTTTATCTACATTGGTCATTTTTATCCTACTTTACAGTTTTAGTCCCTCAGTTTTTAGCCCCAGTGTTTCCTCATGGGGGGGGGGGGGGGGGGGGGGCTACCACACTGGGAGTTGCTGCTGGTCTACTGACGGGGGTGCTGTCCTGTGGGCGGCTCTGGCCCTGGTGGCTGGAGGGCTCTGCACCTTGGTGTAGGGCCTCCTGTCTGCCCGGGTCGGGGCTGTCTCGATGGCGGTGCTCCCTGTAGTCGTGGGCTGGAGGCCCTCTCAGTGTGGTCGGCCCCGAAAGGAGGCTTTTTCCTTGCTCCAGGTCTCGGTGCCAGCCATGTCTCTCTCTAGTGTGTACAGTGACTGTGAGCCTGTGTGTGTGTGTCTCTGTATCTCTCCGTGTCTCTCTGTGTTTTTATTTTTGGTTTTTTTTTACGGGGGTGGGAGGGTTGGGTTTTGTCCTTGCTGTTTTTAGCCTCTGTGAGGCACTTTGTATTGCTTTTAAAGTATGAAAGGTGACATATAAATAAAATTTGATTTGATTTTGATTTGATTTGACAACGATGGGCTCAATTCCTGACAAGATGTGAGTGTTTACTCAGAAATGATAAAAAGGTCACAGTTATACATCTGACTGATACACTCCCATCAACCTTCATCCACCAGGTGGCAGCAGAACACTAGGGGTAAGTCCTTCAGCCATCAGCTGACCATCAGCTGCTCTGACTAAGAAGAGGAAAATGAGTCTGTATCAGAGATTTGAAACCCTCCGTTCACTCAGTGACGTCAGACCTGTAAAATCAAACCTGACAGTGAGCAAAGATCAACAGGATGTCTCACTCTGTCAGCCGCAAAAAACCACACGTACAACTACAAATACTTTCCATCTGATGACACAGGTCTTTATTTACTCTGCAGTGACTCCAGCTCAATAAGGGGGTACAGAAGATGAATGAATGAATGAATGAATGAATGACTGAATGAATGACTCCAGCTCAGCTACAAAGAAGACAGAAAAGAAGAAGTCAAGATAACATCATCAGAGACGCAGAAGAGATGCTCAGTGGTGGCTGCCACAACGTCATCAAAGTGGTCACTCTGCTCCGCCTAGGTGGATGGTGATGTGGTTGTAGGTTTCTCTGTAGAGAGAATCTCACCTGGTCAGGTGAACATGTGGATGAAATAAGAGTTGAAATCAAAGTGAAGCTCCTCACCTGTGACAGTGATCCAGCTGGATGGAGACTCTCCATGACTGATGATGTGACACTTGTAGAGGCCTTCATCAGACCTGGTAACATGGTGGATGGTCATGTGACCTGTAGACTCAGTCCTGATCAAGGAGCCATCTTTATAGAAATCAGCTGAGAGGATGGAGGGAGTGGTCTCTGTTTTACAGAGCAGAGTGACGTCATCTCCCTCCATCACAGGGAGGACAGGACTCTGCAGGATCACTGGTCCACCTCAACACAGAGACAAACTACAGCATTTCATCCATTTCCACACAGCTTCATCAATACTAACTCCACAGTCTGAGCTTACCAGAGACAGTGAGGTTGATGCTGTTACTGGTTGCTCCCTCTCTGGACTCACACCAGTAAACTCCACTGTCCCTGGTGATGATGCCGCTGATTTCACAGGAAGAACCAGTTTGTTCTCCCCACCCAGCTCCACACTGAATCCTCTGTCGTTTGGTGGTGTTTCTCCTCAGAGTCCATCCAGCAGAGCTGTCGTCCTCCTCACAGCTCAGAGACACAAAGTCTCTTTTAAAGACCTGAGAGCTGCTGGGAGTCACAGTCAGACGAGCTGGGAGGAAGAGGAAAGGATTTACTGTATGTTAACATTTTCAATAAAATCTGACAAATATTGAGATAATAATTTGAGTTAACGAACCAAATGCATTCAGCTCAGTTCAGTCTTCTTTATATAGCATCAATAGCAATTAACATCTTAAGATGCCACCACTCAGAGCGTGAAAGCCCCAGAGCAGCACTAAGACAACAGTGGAAAGAAAAGCTCTTTTGAATAGAAAAAAAACCTTGAACATCCCCCCAGCAGCCTAGGTCCATAGCAGCATAACTAAGGGATGGATCTGAGTCACAGAGGTAGACCTAATTATATGATTTGTTAAAAAGGAAGGTTGTAAGGCTAACCTTAGAGAAGGTGTCTGCCTCCTGAACTCAAACTGTGAGCTGGTTCCACAGGAGAGGAGCCTGATAGCTGAAAGCTCTACCTCCCATTCTACTTTTAGAAATTCTAGGAACCACAAGTAGGCCTGCACTTTCAGACCGAAGTGATCTGTTGGGATGATATGGTACAATGAGGTCTTTAAGATACGATGGAGCTAGGCCTTTAAGGGCCTTGTATGTAAGGAGGAGGATTTTAAATTCTATTCTGGACTTTAAAGGGAGCCAATGAAGAGAAGCTAAAACTGGAGTAATATGATCTCTCTGGTTAATTTCTGCAGTATTTTAAAGAGTATTTGGAGCCAGACAGTAATGAATTACAGTAATCCAGCCTGGAAGACACTAATGCATCAACTAGTTTTTCAGCATCACTCTGACACAGGATGTTACTGATGTTGACCTATCTGATGCAGCTGACCCCTCACAACCCCTACACAATCTGTTTAGACTCCTCCCCTGATGCCAGCATTACAGAGCACTGTACGCCAAAACCACCACCAAAAAGATAGTTTTTGGTGGTGGCAGGCTGTCCACATGAACAACAACAATAACTATGCATTAGTTGTATATATTCACTGTACAAATTCCTGGATCATTGTATATATGATATGTGCTTTTATCCTTTTTTCTTTTTGAATTTTTCAATTTATTTTTTTAGTTTTTGTGTACAGATTGAGATTTATTGTTTACAGTTATTTAAGTTTTGTGTGTTTTTACACAAGAGAGCAAAAGTTACCAAGTCAAATTCCCTGTATGTGGACACATACTTGGCCAATAAAGCTGATTCTGATTCTGAATGTGAAGACTATTGCTCCTAGCATTGTTGATCTCCATGACTAATTGTCATTGAAATGAACAATTTGGATCTGATCTAGTCTAATGCAGTTCTTTTAATCCCAACAATACATTTCTATCTTTTGTAGTGAAATATTAATTCTGTTGTTCAGTCACTCAAAAAGTCATTCAGCTTTAAAGTGTGACAGAAGAAGTTGACTGACCTTGGTTTGTTGTGCTGAACAGCAGAGAGATCAGAACTAAAGAGAAATGACACTCAGGTTAGTTTGAGATTTCACCTTCCAGAAGAAAACACTGTAGAGAACTTACAGAGCAGACACAGTAGAGATGTTTCCTCCATCCTGCAGCTTGGTCATATTATATCAACACTCTGAGCTCTGAGGTCATAGTCACACCAAGTAAATCCCTCCTCCCTCGTCTGACTGTCAGTGCTGTGGTTTCCTTTCTATGGTTCTCAGAAATGTTTGTTATTTTCAGTGAAACAAAGCAGAGACGTGACATTTTAAAATGAGGTCATGGACCATAACATGGAGTAAAGACAGACTGCAGCAAAAGACACACCTGATAAGAACATCTGACAGAACATCTGTATGTGAGTGTGATGCCTTCACTGACAGTGGAGTAACTAGAGCAGAGATTATAAATGATATGACTGACTAGTGCATCAATAGACTGATCTCATCAATCATGTTGCACGTTGATAGATTCTGCAGGAGGCAGCGGTTGAACTGAGAGGAAGTGAGCTGCAGGCTGTTTGTTGCTCTCTCTGCTTTAACCACTGAAATGTGGTGAGAAACACAATGAACAAAGTGAAGGGCATGGTGCTGACTCCTCTGGTTGTTGGTTCAGACTTATAGACTGAATGATACATTATGTGACAGTTTCTTTACACTTTAAATCAGTCTGTTGATGAAGACTTATGAACAAGACAATGAAGGAATGAAAGGACTTAAATGATTCATTCTGGATAATATCCAAACATATAACCATTGATTTAACCTAATCACAGACTACGTCTCAAGATTAAAAAATTCAAAGAGTTTATAGTCATGTGCACAGTGATAAAACCAGACCTGAATTATGTTTCAGGTGAATGAACTGATGAGTTTTACTCAAAGTCCCTGTGTCATACTGTGGAAGTAAAGCTTGTCATGGGGGCAGTTGTCCACGAACCAGAGGGTTAGGGGTTCGACCCCCGGAATGTGCCACATGCTGAAGTGTCCTTGAGCAAGACACTGAACCCCAAGTTGCTTCCAGTGCATGGCACTGGTGTAAATGTGTGAGTGCTTGTGTCTTTTCTTAACAGATCATTGTTTACCTTTAGTTTTTCGTATTTTTCCTTGATTGTCTGAGACTTTGTTATTTTACTTTACATTACTTTTTTCCTCAAGAGTGATTTTGTGTTACCTTAGACATTGATTTTCTTATCATGTTTTTGCCTTTTCAAGTGATTTTTAGTTATTCTCAGAAATAAACACTGACTGAATTCAAACGCCTTGTCTGAGTTGTGCATTTGTGTTCAAGCCTTGAACAGTCATGACACCATGATAATCTAGAATAAAAGGTCAGCAGACTGTAGAGTAAAACCACCTGCAGTCAGACTCTGTCCTCTCAGGAATGAGTCTGAACAATAACTAAGCTGACACAGAAATAGAAAGAAAGAAGAAAGCAGTAGAAAGTTGTAATGTCCTCAGTTTCTCTGAAGTCACGTGATTTAGTAGAAAGGCTGCAGCAGAACAGACGCATGCGCACTCTCCTCTGAAGACTAGTCGGTCCTGTTAGTCTGGACATGTTTGATTTGTGCTAGAGACGTCATGTGACAGAAACTTGGAACATGTTTCCTCCTTCATCCAGTGTTGGAGTTTAATCATTAATATACTAATGTCAAATATACACTTTACATGCTCTTCATTCATTTGGAAGCTCTCTACGTGATGGTAGACAATGATGGACAGGTGAGATATGTTGTTATCGTTGTCATGGAGATCATTATCAGTGACACTCAGAGCGTCTCTTTACTTTCTGTTTGTAGTGACTCAGTTCTTTATGGTTTGGTTATCGCCCATCCCTCCATTGCTCCACTTCCTGGTTTATAGAGCGCTAGCGGCTGAAAGACAGACGAGTCGTCAGCGCCAGAGACTTTCGGCTTTGTTTCAGGTTTATTTCAGGTTTATTTCAGCTTTATTTCAGGTTTATTTCAGGTTTATTTCAGCTTTACTTCAACCTTCCACTGAATGTGATCTAGTCAGGTTGATAGACTGAAGTCAGGGAAACAGAGGAGGAAGAAGAAGACAAGATGGCTGCTGGAACATCTGCGTGTCTCTGCATGACTTTACTGAGCGTCGTCCTGTCTGTCTCTGCTGGTGAGTTGAAACCAAAGCGTCTTTAGCTCTGACATGTTCAGGAGACAACGTAGAGTCTGACTGGATCTAGAAGATCTGATCAACCACATGTTCTACAGCAGGCAGCTGTCTGTGTGTGTGGGTGTGTGTGTGTATTTCTGTGTGTGTTTTCATGTGACCACTCAGACAGTGGTTTTCAATTATCCCCACTCCTTGAATTTAAATAGCTAGCCCACTATTGAGAAGCTGGTAATATTTATTTATTTATCTGTATGAGTTGCTGGCACCAGCATTATGCATCCAATCAGCTGATTATTATGTGAGTTTTTTTGCACTTTGCGATGTGTTGGGCAGCTTTGTACGAGGCTTTTTATTTACTGATGCCACGCTCACAAAATGAGCGGCCTGTTAGCGATACCCTCTGTCACCTCTGTATCTGGTGTTTAGTGGTGAGCGGATTGATCCAAATATTGATACTGATCGATACCAATGTAATGAGATGGATCCTTGAGTTTCAGTTTCTCTCTTGTTTCATTAAAGAAGAGACCTGACTGTTTATCTAAATGATGCTGCTGTCACAGGAGGGGGAGACATGTTGTCTTCTTTTTGTATTGTATTTCCTAAACATACATGCTACTTGAAAAAAGGGAATTTAATTTACATTATTAATAATATTTGTTGTGGAGTGGTAATTTTGTACACTTAGTTGATTTACGAAGAAGTCCAGAAAGAAGAATGAAGGGAGAGATTTAGTTTAATAACTGTATTGTAGTTTCTGAACACTCTTTTTATTTGTCCTGATAATTTTGTGTTGTTTCTGAACAAAAACTTTTATTGTGATAAAGTATTTTAATCCAGACAATTAATAATCAAAGGGCTATTCACAAAAACATTTAAAGGTCACGAAAATGAATTCAGATTTAAAATGATGATCCATATTAATTATTAAAAAGTATCAATATCAGTATTGGTATCAGCCACACTGACCCTGTATTTACTTGGTATTGGATCGATACCTAAACTAGTGGTAATCTATTGATTAATCTGTTGATTAGTTTGAGTTCTGCTGCCACCTAGTGACTGGAGGCTTGTTTATAGTTCAAGCATCAATAAAGACAGTAATTCTGAAAGTCCCCCGCTGCCGCTCACACTCCCCTGACCCACCTCAAGTCAGTCAGTATTTGAAAAGTACTGACTTAGACTGATCTTGAGCTCCTGATCCAGATGCAGCAGAAGGAGACAGATCAGAAACCTTTAGTCCATCACAGATCAACCAACACTGATCCTCACCACAACACTTCATCTACTGCTCACTTCCTGGACTCTAATGTCTCTTCTTTGGTGACATGAACAGTTGATAGTCCTCAGACTGCTCTAGACAGATGTTGAAACCATCAGTCATCTAGAACTGATTGTTACTGGCTCTATTCTTGAAGCTCATCAACAGTTAGGTCCATCTACGTCTTCATCTGGACACATTCAGGTTACTGTTCTACAACCAACTCAAGACACACTGACTTTTTATAGGAACTTCTTATTTAAATGTCTCTCCAGTGTCCTCTGCTGTCCTCTGGTGTCCTCTGGTGTCCTCTGGTCCAGTCCATCAGAGACCAGTGTCCTCTCTTTGGTAGCTCCTCCCACTGACTGACTGCTGCATGTTGACCTTTAACCTCTCTGCTCTGTCTTGTTTCCTTCAGGACAGACAAACATCCCAGCTGAACCTGGACAGACTGTCTCTCTACCATGTAAAGCTCTGAACAAGGATCCTGTCACAGTTGTAGAGTGGAGAAGAACTGACCTGAAGGAAGATGAATATGTTCTTTTATATCGTGATAAGAGATTTGTTGATGTCAACCAGCATCCATCTTATAAGAACCGAGTGGATCTACAGGACAGACAGATGAAGGATGGAGACGTGTCTCTGATTCTGAAGAATGTGACGATAGAGGACAGAGGAACGTACGAGTGTCGTGCTGTTCACAATAAAACAACCCGCAGGAAGAGAGATACTGGTCCCACCGTCATCAAATTGACCGTTGTTCCAGGTGAGTGAGTAGAGTTGAGTTTGTGTCTTTGTCTCTGATCAGAGTTGAAGCTTCTTCCTGGTTGTTGATGTGAGAGAGAAAGATCTCAGATCAGATGTTTGACTTTTAGAAAGATGTTGTTGATGAGACTTTGTATAAATCAACAAACTATTCTTCTTTTATTCCGTATCCAGCTAATACCTGATTTCAGGGACAGGCTTAGGTCACAGAGACATGAGCAGCATGTTGTTAGCAGTGAAGACAAAGATCAGATGTGTTTCATCTGTGTGAAGGTTTTCTATCGTCTGGACACTGTGACCCATTAATGTGATATGACTTTAATATAGTAGGAGGTGTGGATGGGGGCAGGTTGGTCTCAGCAGACCTCTACAGTAGACTAGTCCGTATTTAAGATGACTCCATGATGAATGAATTCATTCCACTGTTAACATAGACCCATCACTTCATACACCATGTTCTGTTCTGTGTTAAATAATAACTCAGTAGCAGTGTGTACTCCATCAAGGTGAACTGGTTTAGTCCTGACTCCTGAATGACTGAGTTAGTCCAAGGACCTGGATCAGAAACATGGTTCAATGTTTGGGTTTCTCTCTATTTAATTCACTTATTCTGGAAATATATATAGTGTCCCCTGGTGTCCCCTGGTCCAGTCCTGCAGAGACCAGTGTCCTCTCTTTGGTAGCTCCTCCCACTGACTGACTGCTGCATGTTGACCTTTAACCTCTCTGCTCTGTCTTGTTTCCTTCAGAAAAGAGAAACATCCCAGCTGATCCTGGACAGACTGTCTCTCTACCATGTAAAGCTCTGAACAATGATCCTGTCATATATGTAGAGTGGAGAAGAACTGACCTGAAGGAAGATGAATATGTTCTTTTATATCGTGATAATCAGTTAGATCCAGAGAACCAGCATCCATCTTATAAGAACCGAGTGGATCTACAGGACAGACAGATGAAGGATGGAGACGTGTCTCTGATTCTGAACAATGTGACGATAGAGGACAGAGGAACATACGAGTGTTACATCAACCAAAGAGAAAAAAACATCATCAAGAAATTCGTTGATCCCATCAGCATCATCACCGTCATCAGACTGGAAGTAGATTCAGGTGAGTGAGTAGAGTTGAGTTTGTGTCTTTGTCTCTGATCAGAGTTGAAGCTGCTTCCTGGTTGTTGATGTGAGAGAGAAAGATCTCAGATCAGATGTTTGACTTTTAGAAAGATGTTGTTGATGAGACTTTCTAGAAAACAGCTGGTCTGAGTGATGTGATCAGAGTGCAGTAGATAATGTCTGACAGCAGTTTGTTCTTCACTCATCACCTACCTCACACCTCACACCTGCTTCTGTTGTTTCTGTCTGCAGGTCACACAGCTGGACACCAGGAGGACGGAGGAGACAAGCAGGGAGGAGACAAGGATGGATCTGTTGGTCTGATAGTTGGTCTGATAGTTGGTGGTGTTCTTGTTGGTTCTGTTGTTGGTTTTCTGATCTACAGAAGATATAGACATCGATACCATCCTCCTCCTGAACAATCAGCTGATCCTCAGCAGCTTTAAATGTCTCAGATCAGTTTCCAGCTGAACTCTGAGTGTCCTGCTGCTGTTTCTTGAGGACAGACAGGAGTTAACAATGCTGGACATCCAGCAGACATGAGCAACCCACTGTAGCAGCTGACCTCCAACACTCAGCAAACAGCAGGACTGTATCCACAGAGGAAGGACTCAGTGGAAGCTCAAGTCATAGAAACAATCAATCTTCACTAAGAAATCTTTCATTCCTTTTTAATAGTAATCCAGAATTCTTCAAACATCTCGTTTCAAACTTCTTTCTGTTAAACAGAAACTCTACAAAGATCTCTCTCTACGAAGATCTACCAGTGACCCAAAGTGTCCTGAGAAGTCTTGGAGGTTTTATTCATTTCTAGTTTTATAAACTTTTTCTGTAATTTTTGTAAAAATCCACTGTGATATATGTAAAGTTATCTCGCCTCGTATAGTTATTTACCTTCCGGCTTTTGTCGTAGTCACAGTGAACCTCCTCCGCCAGACGCTCTTCCATGTTGTCCATTCTCAAAGACCAACCAAACTGAAGACTTTTTAAAAATGGCGGTGTTTATGAGTGGAAACCGGAAAAGCGGTCTCCAGCGGATGTAGTTAGCGGACCAATCACAGCCAATGCCGCTGCGTTGCTGTTGCGTCGCCTCGACGCGCGTCGAGGATTTTTGGGAGGTGCACGTCTGGCCCTTGCGTAGGACGCACGGGGGTCCGCAAGGACGCAATAGGTCCGTACGCCCCCTCACGCTGTGTCAACGCGGAAGCATAACTTGGGCTTTAGTCTTTAGTGATAATGATGCTTGTGTAGTTTTCTGAGCTGAATGTAGAAGCTGCTCCATCACAAACTGTCTGACCTGTTGAAGCAGTTGAAGCAGCTCTAATCTGATCTGGAATCAGTCCAACAAAGCTCAGGGAGCAGGAGTGGAGTCTGAACCAACCTCCTACATTCACTCTGACTCTATCTGGGATTGACAGACTATAACTTGTGTACCTTATCATTTGGTTTACTTGTTTGTATATGTGTTGCTGCTGTCTGTCTATATATCTAGAAACATTATATATTGTATATTACACTTTAATGATTTTATTGTTCCTTTGATTGTCTTCATTTATGTCTCAGGGAGGGATAAAGGTAATTGTTATTTAACCATCTATATGATGACAAGATGTTCTTCTAATAGTCAAACCTGTGTCTTAGTTGACATGCTGGATGTCTGTCTGTCAGCTTCTTTAGATTGATCTCTGTTGCTTGTGTTCTTCCTTTTAATTAGTGATGGCGAGATGAAGCCTCATGAGGCATCGAACCACTTGAGCCAACTGGTTCGAGAAAGGGTTCATTTCTCGAAGCTTCATGTGCACATGAAACCACCTACTGGCGAGGTGTATAACCACATAATGTGTGATGCATTGATTTTTTGTGTCTGTAATTAGTGATGGGCAATCGAGGTTTTGTTGAAGCCTCGACACGTGATTAAAAAAAGGTTCATTACTCGAAGCTTCAGTGACTCCGTACTCTATTTTTTGTATCTAGTGGACAATAAAATGTAGTGCAATGGAGACGTGTCTTACTGGTTCATGCTTGTGTGGTACTTGATTGGCCATGCACATTCCTATTCGACTACGTTACATGGATATGTGGTTTAAAGTTAATTATAAGAAAATTATATACATATAACAATAAAAAATAAAAAAGAACCAACGGGAATCGATCCCTTGCTTCAATAACGAAAGACCGGTGATTTCACAGTGTGCCACTAATCCCGTTAATGGCGTCCAATTGTCGTTGGACCATTTTGATTACGTCACTACTACACTCTGTGGACCGTCGCTAATTTGCATTAATGTTTATGTTTCAGCTCTTACGTCAACTATTTTCTTTTGCTCTTGGTATCATGGTTTAGTAGTGTGACTATATATAGTCAGAAGTGCGTGTATAGTTTTGGGCTATAGTTTTATATTAGATATATATCTATATCTTATCTGTATCTCTCTCTCTCTGTCTTATCTATATAACGCTATTTAGGACTATCTATGTAACTATGTCTATCTATCAGTACGGTGTTATCTAACTATGTAACTAATTTATCTATTTCTCTCTGAATCTTACGATCTATCTCCACAAAATACGCAACTAACTCCAACTACAGCAACGAACCAACCTACTCTGCAAAGAAACATTCAAATGAGCACCACTAAATAGGGATAGGATATCCGAGATATCCCTGAACACACGATCCGCCAAGTGATTCACATGACAAACCGAACCCCTCAGGTGATTCGTTTGCTGCTGAAGCGTCTGAAGCACTTGAGTGACGTCTGAAGCAGTTCAAGTGCTTCGGACGTCACTCAGCTGCTTCGAACGAACCACGCCTCGGCACAGTGGTTCGGTACAATTGCTTCATGAGCTACGGCGCATGTGTCGGAGCCTCGGGTGTCAGAGGGCCATCACTATCTGTAATGGCTCTTGGGAATGACTATGAATTACAAAAAAATGTATGACCAAATAATTTCTCTAGCCTACTTAAATTATCACAGGTGTATGATATTTTTTGAATAAAACACACAATATATGTAACTTTTCCCAAAATGGTAGTATGATATGATATGGCAGGTTGTGTGTTTTTCCGTCACTTTAGGCAAATGGCATGGGCTTAAACAGGCAGAGGAAAGTGAAAGTGCTTGTGGAACTAGGAAGAGGGCACTCATTATGTCTCTTCCTAGCTGGCTCCATCCTCTTACCTATCTTTCTCTCCTCACTCTCCTAAATCTTCAAACTATATCTCTCTTTTTAAACTCTCCAAACTATCTCCAAATTATATAAACTCTATCCAAACTCCGCAACTTGACACTCTATCAAAAACCCCGAGGGGTTTATAGTGCTGTCAAACCTCGCGGCAAAATCCGAACCACTTTCTGAATCAGTCACGTGGTACAGCCGGGCAGCGAGGCTTCGGACGTCATTTTTTTGGCCCCTCCCCTAAATGAAGCAAGCCTCGATACGCGCTTCGCGGAAACCCCGCCTCCATTCTCGACACACGCTTCGAAGCCTCGGCACGTCTCGTAACATCACTACTTTTAATACGAGTCATTGTAACAGAGAGACAACAGCGCCACTGTCAGGACAAAGTGAAACACTACAGTCTGTGATATGTTGCTCTAATGTTGTTTAATCCTCAATAACAACAATAAAAGTCTTTCAGCTGAAACTGTGGATTCATGTTTTAGTTTCTTTCAGTTTCAGTTGGATGTAGAAAAGAAGAGGAGGATCAGTGACTTAGTTTCAATTCAATTTCAATTTTATTTATATAGCGTCAATAACAATACAAATCGTCTCAAGACGCTTTACAAACAAAAAACAGTTTGATGACAAGAAGATGAGGAAGATGATTTTCATGTCAGAATAAAAAAACAGTGAAGACCTTCCAGATGTGTTGCTCCTGTTGGAGATTCAGATTCACTTTATTTGTCCCGGGGGGCAATTCAAGGCACAAGTGAGCAGCATAAGGAGCAAGTCTAAGTCTAAGTCTAAGTACAGACATTTTAAGAAGAAAAAAACAAAAATGGAACAAATACAAAGTATATACAAGTTACCATACCATAAATGTTATGACTATCCAAAATGTCCATGGAGAATGTAAACAGACTGTATTAGTAAAGTGACTAAAGTGCAGATGTAAACAGTAGTTACAGGGAATATGTATTTACAAGTTATAGCCGAGGTAGAATTGGTAATAAATAAACCAAGAGTCTCTGGTATGTATATGTATATTTGGTGATTTTATCTGATGAGTGTCTGTTGGCCATGAATGTGTGACAGAGTTCTACTGACGTTCAGTTCCAGGCGTGAGCTGTCGCACCACTCTATGAACTCCTGAAGAGCTGGTCCATCAGAGAAAGACGGAGACGACAAGAGGACAAAGAAGACAGATGAGGAGGTTGAATGTCAAGCAGCTTTAATGTGATTAACTGCAGCTCTTCTTCTACATGTGTGTAAATGCTAAGAATCCTTTGGAAGATGAATCCTAAACAACAAAGCTGGACTGAGTCAGGTGACATGAGAATGTGTCTGTGATTGGTTAGTAGTTTGGAACTCTCTACGGTTTGTCTGATCAGTTCATGAAAAGTATTTGTTTTTTATTTAATGTGATTACCGTATTTTCCGGACTATAACCGGAACGTAAAGTAAATATTAATTCAGATTGCAAACATTGAGTTCTGCTCAGCCAACAGAAAGAAGGCAGAGGCCCGAAAAACGGGTGGAGGGCCACCTCCACCACCTCTGACAGAGGCTGAGGAGCTGGCTCTCAGCCAAAACAGGGGTCGCCCTGTGGCTGAAGGCATCCCCGGGGGAAGCTCATCTGAGCCTGTCACCCCCCAGGACACAAGTGCCTACATCAGATGCAAGTATACACTTATGTCTTTTTTAAAAATAAAACTTACATATATATATATATATATATATATATATATATATAGCCTACTTTTTAACAAATATATATCCACCCACCCAACAGTTGTGGATGGTGTCATCTGCCTGGTTCAGCCTCCGACTGAAACAATCGTTAACCCTGCAGCTGTAAGTATTCCATACTCAGATGGTAGTTCAAAGTATTCTGAAACAGTATCTTTTCCTGCATCACAGGAGGAGGAGGAGGAGGAGGAGGAGGAGGAGGTGGAGGAGGATGATGATGATGAGGAAACGCTGTCTGCTGCCACAGGGAGAGATCCGGAGGGGCCTACTGAAGTGTGTCTTAATATTATGTATAGCTACTGGCAGTGCTCTACCCATTCATATTCATTTACATTCTTGAGTGGAATTTGGAGTTTGACATGTACACTGAAGTGATGAGCATAGATAATGGACAAACTAGCACATTCTTGTCCTTCAACAGAACATGGCTGGGCATCACCAAGAGGAGGGTCCATCAACTTCTAGAGCACAGCTTGACACAGTGAGATTTTCGGTCAATACCATGTTAAATCTGTATGTAGAACTGCAGGAATTAAATGTCGTCCATATGTTTCCCAGTTGCCGGTAAAAGAGTTGTACAGGGTGCACCTAATGAAAACCATTAAAAAAAACCGAAAAAGAAATGGTGTACCTGGACCGGCAAATCAGAAAAACAGACTTGGAAATTCTATTACTTGAACGCCAGTTGAGGTGGGTGCATTGTCATGGTGAAACAGGTAAATATGTGAAATATGTTAATGGTTGGAACTATATTACAAATCGTGACTGTTGCTTTTGTACTTTTAGGGAATAAAGAAGAACCAAATCACATGTGAATTTGTCTTTTATTTTTAATCAAAAGTGGTTTCGGGCGATGAGGTCCCTTACAGCCCTTCCATCCTGAACATCTGCAGGGATGGGATGGTCATCCTCAGCGTCGTTGATTTGTACGGCAGGGTGTTGCTCTCCTCTAATAATTGCAATATTATGGAGAACAACACATGCCACAATGATGTCACATGCCCTCTCTGGGGTGACCCTGAGCTTACGCAGGCACTGGAACCGGGATTTGAGTATGCCTATGGTCATCTCAACCCGGGCTCTAGTCCTGCAGTGGGCCACATTAAAACGTTGTTGGGGCCCCGGCTCAGGGTCAGGGTAAGGGGTCAACAGAGAGGGCTGGCATGGATAGCCTCGATCCCCCAGCAGGTAGCCATCAAGCTCTCCTGTAATTACAGAGGACACATTTGAGTGCATTTAGAAAGGGAGACAAAGAACATTTGTACAAAGCTTTAGCTTCCTTACCACGTGCAAATCTGTTGCTCAGACTACACTCCCGGTAGATCCGGGAGTCATGAACTGAGCCAGGCCACTTAGCTTCTACATTTGTAATAAGAGAAGCTGCATCACATATGATCTTTACAGTGTAGAGAATGACATGAGTTAGTTGTATTGTAATGTATAGATTTTCATGTACATATTTTTTAAGATG
The DNA here is from genome assembly GCF_963514085.1 of Chelon labrosus. Taxonomy (NCBI): domain Eukaryota; kingdom Metazoa; phylum Chordata; class Actinopteri; order Mugiliformes; family Mugilidae; genus Chelon; species Chelon labrosus. The sequence continues at coordinate 37,718,368 of NC_140337.1, read as the reverse complement.
GTAGGTCACATACCTTGACATTGATGCTGTGAAAGGATTTTCGATTCACATAGTGCCCTTCATTTTGTGTAGGCGCGGTAATAGGGATCTGTGTCCCATCTATGCATCCTATCACATTTGGAAGGCCTGCAAAATGACAGCTAATTAAGCTACTGACCCCACTCGGCCGCAGCAGAATGTAGGCCTATATCATAATTTAAAATAACAGAATATATGATTTCTACATCAGTCACAACCTGCAATCCTGTGGAATTCCTCTTTGATGGTGCGAACAGGTTTGTGTCCGGGGAACACCACCATCACTGGTAACAGGCGTGTCAGTGCGAGGGTTACCTTCCTCACAGTTCTACACACTGTTGCCTTTCCGTAATGCTCTGCATCCCCGATGTTATAAAGAAAACTGCCGTTTGCAAGAAAACGTAGCGCTATGCATAAAGTTTGCTCTGATGTGAGTGCTCGTTCGCGGTGTGTGAGGTTGGTGATATATGGCCGGAGAAGGTTATTGAGATAAATGATACTGTTGGATGAAAAGCGGTAGCGTTCAAAAAGAAAATCCTCGGGAAATGATAAAACGTCTAATCTGGGTCGGAAGATTCTCTCACGACGTAATGCATTTCTAATCAATACGGCTTCGATGTCGATTGGATTTCTAATGAATGGGCAATCCATGTCTAACTGCTTTCTTCGTGTGGGAGGAGACGGGTAGAACCTGCCAGCGAGCAGGTTATGTTCACAGAGTAAGTTACCGCAGTAACAGACCCAGAGTTTAAGTTACCTCTCTTTCTGGAACGGATAACTCAGAGTTTCCCTCATCTCAGGGTTAACAAACTCAGAGTTTTCACATAACCCGCTTTCTGGAATACCCCCCAGGTCTCCACGTCGTTTTAACGTTTGTTCAACGTCGAGATGTTATCTGTTCAAACTGACTGATTAACTGTAAAAACAATTAGTGTTTACATATAGATAATACATTTAATGAATAATAAATGATATTATAAATATTTTTTGCTATAAATTAACACATTTATATAAATACATTGTATTAACAGAACCTACCTTTGGGGGAAATTATAAGTTTGACAACACAAAAGTGCAATTTCTTTAAAGTTTTATTACACAAACAATCAGAACACTTGAAAAACTAAAAAATAATGAGACCAACATGATTCTTACACATACAGCTCTGGAAAAAGTTAAGAGACCACTTCAAAATGATCAGTTCCTCTGGTTTTACTATTCATAGCTATGTGTTTGAGTAGAATGAACACTTTTGTTTCATTCTATAACCTACTGACAATATTTCTCCCAAATTGGAAATAAAAATATTGTCATTTAGAACATGTATTTGCAGAAAATGGCAACAGGTCAAAATGACAAAACAATTCTGGTGTTTTCAGACGTTGTATAATGCAAAGAAAACAGGTTCATATTCATTTTAGAACACAACACTACTTTTCAAACTTAGGAGGAGTTTAGAAATCAACATTGGTGGAATAATCCCAATTTAATCGCAGCAGTGGTCTCTTTATTTTTAGCTGTATGAGCAATAAACATAAAAAAAAATGAGACCAAAACTGTTAACACCTTGTAAACACCAACACAGTTGAAAAACACTTTGTAGGCGATCACGATCTCCTCTGGCCCCCTCTCCCTCCTATCAATGGCTCCTTCACCTGGAGTGGAGATCCTCACTCTGTCATGTGAAGCTGGAAAAACATTTGAAGTATATTACTTAACAATTCTTAAACACATCTTGGGAAATTGTACACCGTTTTACCATCTAATTCACCTACGTACATACTACATACATCACATGAATGTTAAGTCATGAAACAGACATAAATTGCTTTTTGGTTATATTTACATAGGCCAAAAAGTCCCAGATAATGATAAAATAAAAACATTACCTGATTTTAAATATTAAAAGCATTGTTGATTAACAAAGCAGACAATTAGGCATTGCATTGGGAGTCAAATTTTTATATTCACAAAAATTCCGTGGGGAAAGTCTTGGCCTCAGCCAGTAAATTCTTGGAGTTCCCATCTGTGACTTGGCGTCCCGACAGAATCCATTGAATATTAACATTTTAACAGCTAATCAATAGATTAGGCTACCATTGTTTTTTTATGAAGATAAATTAACATTTTCAAATTATCTTGGGGAAAAAAATGCATTTTCTGGACACCTCCATGTCAGCTGGTCTGTATAAGTGCTTCACTGATTTATGTCTGGATTTCTAAACTCCAATAGTCCAAAAATATCAGAATATTAGACAGAAAGCACACTGAAGAGCCCTGTTTATGTTAGCCGAGTGAGCAGCTAGCTTGAAATCCACTCGACAGTTAAACACATAACGCACGGTCGGTCAATGCCACTATTTAAAACACAGAAAGTTGCATATGAACCTACAGTCTATGATATGAACACATATAAACCGTCTCTAATGTTTTATGTCAACGAACTTACCGAAAAAACTGTTCGGTACGTGCCGTGCTTGCTTCTCTGCAGTCGTGTTCTGCTGCCAGGTTTGAAGTAGAAGGTCCCGCCCTTTTCGCCTCTGATTGGCTAGAAGGGCTCTCACACGATTGGTTGTATAATTTAATTTTTTCATCTCGTTGGTTTGTGGTCGAGGTGCAACCTAGACCTACATTTATTTTTTTTCATCTAGTTGGTTTGTGGTCGAAGCGCGACCTAGCCTGGGTGTTCCCATACTGCTTTGCGCGCGATTTCATTCTCACTGCAAAAGCAGTCTGGAAACCATCGCCCTTATTTTCTCCTGAGATAGGGAACCAATCACAGAACGGGGGGGGGGCAGCAAGACGATGACGACGTCTATGCGCGACACCGAAGCTTGTAGTGTGTTAATCCAACATGGACCTAACGTTACCGTTTGATGCAGCCTTAGTGTTTTAAGTAGCTTAGAACGCAAGTTTATTTTAAAAAAGAGCAACGTTTGGCGTTGAAAGACTTCATTGCCAAGAAGGATGTGTTTGCTCTGCTACCAACAGGCTTTGGCTATGAATCGCGCGCAAGGCAGCATGGGAATTACCAGGCGCATTTGATAGACATTCGTAGCGCCCAATAAACGGCTCTAGGCATTTGTAAAACCACGCCTCAAATACGAGAAAATAAACACGTAGTTTCCAGACCAGCATCTCATTGAGATGTGCAGTCGCGTCAGCCAGGCTAAGCGCGACCTAGACCTATTTTAAACTCGTTTCACGCTAGAGGTCGCCCCTTAGACCTACCGTCAACCCCCAGGTTGATGAAATGTTTGCAGGGAAGTCGCTCCGGAGTATAAGTCGCACCAGCTAAAAAATGCATAATGAAGAAGAAAAAAACATATATAAGTCGCACTGGACTATAAGTCGCATTTTTGGGGGAAATTTATTTGATAAAATCGGAGACCAAGAACACATTTCATCTTGAAAGGCAAGTTATAGTACTAACAATAGAACAACGGGCTGAATAGGCCCTGCAAACATTTCGACGTCTAATAAAGGTTGAAACGACGTCTAAACGTACACGTCGCCAGGAGGTCTAAAAGTAATGCTGAAATGCAAATTGAAACGACGTCGCGTTGCAACCTCGACGTCTTTTTAACTGTCGTAAACAACGTCTCCACAACGTCACGTTGTAACACAGATGTCTTCTAAACGCGCATTATTCACCTTTTAAAAACGATCCAGTAAATATTCTGATATATATATTTTTACAGCTGTATGTGTCGAGTTTTAGATGTTGTTTCTGCAGTGAAGTGGAGTTAAAAAGAGGTTGACAAATGCAGGTAGAGAAGATGTTGACGTTGCGATCTGACGTCTTTTCAACCTTCATTTCAGCATTACTTTTAAAGCCCCTGGCTGCGTCTAGGTCTCGACGTCGTTTTAACGTTTGTTCAACGTCGAAATGTTATCTGTTCAAATTGACTGACTAACTGTAAAAACAATTAGTGTTTACATATAGATAATACATTTAATGAATAATAAATTATATTATAAATATTTTTTGCTATAAATTAACACATTTATATAAATACAATGTATTAACAGAACCTACCTTTGGGGGGAAATTATAAGTTTGACAACACAAAAGTGCAATTTCTTTAAAGTTTTATTACACAAACATAATCAGAACACTTTTGAAAAACTAAAAAAATAATAAAATAATGAGACCAACATGATTCTTACACATACAGCTCTGGAAAAAGCTAAGAGACCACTTGAAAATGATCAGTTCCCCTGGTTTTACTATTCATAGCTATGTGTTTGAGTAGAATGAACACTTTTGTTTCATTCTATAACCTACTGACAAAATTTCTCCGAAATTGGAAATAAAAATATTGTCATTTAGAACATGTATTTGCAGAAAATGGCAACAGGTCAAAATGACAAAACAATTCTGGTGTTTTCAGACGTTGTATAATGCAAAGAAAACAGGTTCATATTCATTTTAGAACACAACACTACTTTTCAAACTTAGGAAGAGAATAATCCCAATTTAATCGCAGCAGTGGTCTCTTTATTTTTAGCTGTATGTGCAATAAACATAAAAACACCAACACAGTTGAAAAACACTTTGTAGGCGATCACGATCTCCTCTGGCCCCCTCTCCCTCCTATCAATGGCTTCTTCACCTGGAGTGGAGATCCTCACTCTGTCATGTGAAGCTGGAAAAACATTTGAAGTATATTACTTAACAATTCTTAAACACATCTTGGGAAATTGTACACCGTTTTACCAATCTAATTCACCTAGGTACATACTACAATCACATCACATGAATGTTAAGTCATGAAACAGACATAAATTGCTTTTTGGTTATATTTACATAGGCCAAAAAGTCCCAGATAATGATAAAATAAAAACATTACATGATTTTAAATAGAAGAAGCATTGTTGATTAACAAAGCAGACAATTAGGCATTGCATTGGGAGTCAAATTTTTATGTTCACAATCCACTGAATGTTAACATTTTAGCAGCTAATCAATAGATTAGGCTACCATTGTTTTTTTTATGAAGATAAATTAACATTTTCAAATTATCTTGGGGAAAAAATGCATTTTCTGGACACCTCCATGTCAGCTCGTCTGTATAAGTGCTTCACTGATTTATGTCTGGATTTCTAAACTCCAAAAGTCCAAAAATATCAGAATATTAGACAGAAAGCACACTGCAGAGCCCTGTTTCATGTTAGCCGAGTGAGCAGCTACCTTGAAATCCACTCGACAGTTAAACACATAACGCACGGTCGGTCAATGCCACTTTTCAAAACACAGAAAGTTGCATATGAACCTACAGTCTATGATATGAACACATATAAACCGTCTCTAATGTTTTATGTCAACGAACTTACCGAAAAAACTGTTCCATACGTGCTGTGCTTGCTTCTCTGCAGTCGTGTTCCACTGCCAGGTTTGAAGTAGAAGGTCCCGCCCTTTTCGCCTCTGATTGGCTAGAAGGGCTCTCACCCGATTGGTTGTATAATTAAAATTTTTCATCTAGTTGGTCTGTGGTCGAGGTGCAACCTAGACCTACATTTATTTTTTTCATCTAGTTGGTTTGTGGTCGAAGTGCGACCTGGACCTATTTTAAACTCGTTTCACGCTAGAGGTCGCCCCTTAGACCTACCGTCAACCCCCAGGTTGATGAAATGTTTGCAGGGGGTGTTTGGTATGTTAACAGCTATTCAGATAACTATAGCATAAACAACATAACATAACAAGTTTACCAAACTCTCGATCTCACTCCAAGTCACTGAATCCATTGAATTCTTCATCCTCTCCCTGCAAACATTTCATCAACCTGGGGGTTGACGGCAGGTCTAAGGGGCGACCTCTAGCGTGAAACGAGTTTAAAATAGGTCTAGGTCGCGCTTCGACCACAAACCAACTTGATGAAAAAAAATAAATGTAGGTCTAGGTTGCACCTCGACCACAAACCAACTAGATGAAAAAATTAAATTATACAACCAATCGTGTGAGAGCCCTTCTAGCCAATCAGATGCGAAAAGGGCGGGACCTTCTACTTCAAACCTGGCAGCAGAACACGACTGCATAGAAGCAAGTACGGCACGTACCGAACAGTTTTTTCGGTAAGTTCGTTGACATAAAACATTAGAGACGGTTTATATGTGTTCATATCATAGACTGTAGGTTACGGAAGCCGAGAACGGCCATGCATTCATACATTTTATTTACTCCGTTTTCCCGTGATAACGAGTTAATTTCCTCCGGTTCATATGCAGCTTTCTGTGTTTTAAAAAGTGGCATTGACCGACCGTGCGTTATGTGTTTAACTGTCGAGTGGATTTCAAGCTAGCTGCTCACTCGGCTAACATGAAACAGGGCTCTGCAATGTGCTTTCTGTCTAATATTCTGATATTTTTGGACTATTGGAGTTTAGAAATCCAGACATAAATCAGTGAAGCACTTATACAGACCAGCTGACATGGAGGTGTCCAGAAAATGCATTTTTTCCCCAAGATAATTTGAAAATGTGAATTTATCTTCATAAAAAAACAATGGTAGCCTAATCTATTGATTAGCTGTTAAAATGTTAATATTCAACGGATTGTGAATATAAAAATTTGACTCCCAATGCAATGCCTAATTGTCTGCTTTGTTAATCAACAATGCTTTTAATATTTAAAATCAGGTAATGTTTTTATTTGATCATTATCTGGGACTTTTTGGCCTATGTAAATATAACCAAAAAGCAATTTATGTCTGTTTCATGACTTAACATTCATGTGATGTATGTAGTATGTACGTAGATGAATTAGATGGTAAAACGGTGTACAATTTCCCAAGATGTGTTTAAGAATTGTTAAGTAATATACTTCAAATGTTTTTCCAGCTTCACATGACAGAGTGAGGATCTCCACTCCAGGTGAAGGAGCCATTGATAGGAGGGAGAGGGGGCCAGAGGAGATCGTGATCGCCTACAAAGTGTTTTTCAACTGTGTTGGTGTTTACAAGGTGTTAACAGTTTTGGTCTCATTTTTTTTTATGTTTATTGCACATACAGCTAAAAATAAAGAGACCACTGCTGCGATTAAAAATTGGGATTATTCCACCAATGTTGATTTCTAAACTCCTCCTAAGTTTGAAAAGTAGTGTTGTGTTCTAAAATGAATATGAACCTGTTTTCTTTGCATTATACAACGTCTGAAAACACCAGAATTGTTTTGTCATTTTGACCTGTTGCCATTTTCTGCAAATACATGTTCTAAATGACAATATTTTTATTTCCAATTTGGGAGACATTTGGTCAGTAGGTTATAGAATGAAACAAAAGTGTTCATTCTACTCAAACACATAGCTATGAATAGTAAAACCAGAGGAACTGATCATTTTGAAGTGGTCTCTTAACTTTTTCCAGAGCTGTATGTGTAAGAATCATGTTGGTCTCATTGTTTTTTAGTTTTTCAAAAGTGTTCTGATTGTGTAATAAAACTTTAAAGAAATTGCACTTTTGTGTTGTCAAACTTATAATTTCCCCCCAAAGGTAGGTTCTGTTAATACATTGTATTTATATAAATGTGTTAATTTATAGCAAAAAATATTTATAATATCATTTATTATTCATTAAATGTATTATCTATATATAAACACTGTAATTGTTTTTACAGTTAATCAGTCAGTTTGAACAGATAACATTTCGACGTTGAACAAACGCTAAAACGACGTCGAGACCTAGACGCAGCCAGGGGCTTTAAAAGTAATGCTGAAATGAAGGTTGAAAAGACGTCAGATCGCAACGTCAACATCTTCTCTACCTGCATTTGTCAACCTCTTTTTAACTCCACTGTAGAAACAACATCTAAAACTCGACACATACAGCTGTAAAAAAAAAAAAAAAAATATATATATATCCCACATAGCAGAGACATGTGGGCCAGATCTGGCTTGAAGCCGGCACAGGTGGCGTTCACTCGGCACTGGCATACGGCATGTGAGCCGGACATGGCCCAGATGCGGCAAAGGCGGCCCTGTCTTGACTCCGGCAGACAGATGTGGGCCACTTGTGGAGTGCCGAATTCGGCCCACATACCAGTTTAGACCTCTGGGCCACATATGTGAGGCCGGACTCATGCCACCCTTAAAGTTATTTTTCGATATTTTTGAGTGAGTTGTTGTTTAACATCACAGATTTAATTAAAATAAATAAGTAAATTAAATATTATTATGATATATTGTCGATGTCAATCAATGTCAACTATCACAATATCGTTCTTGTCGAAACAGGACAGATGTCTCAGTTGATCTGAAAATTTAAAGTTAAATCTTGCAAAAGCGGCCTTTCAACGGTCAGCCAGCTATCCACTTTTTAAATTCATCAGCCAATCAACGGAAGTGACGTAACCGTCCAGGTGACTGACGCGACCGACGTCACTGTGGACGGAGCTGATGGCTGCTCGTGCACTCCGGTGAGACGGACAACAAAGACGTGGTGAGTGAAATGCATCAGTTTTATGTTTACGATAACGTTTGTTTTTGAGACAATGCGCTAGCCGTTGGTATACAAAGACAATGACTGTCTAGAGTCTAGCCTGAATGTTAACAAGGGGCGCTAACGTTTAGCTATGTGGCTAACGGTTAGCTATGTGGCTAACGCGTGGTTAGCGTTAGCTAACGATTACCGTTAGCCTAAAATGCGGCTCAGGAAAGGATGGGCTGCACTGTTTTGCTGTTAAACTATCATATTCGTTTTGAATAAATTGTATAGACGAACTTAACACAGCAGATGTTTTGCCGAAGGGGTCGTTTTCTTTTTTTTTTCACGTTTTTTCCGGCTAGTTAAACATTAGTGCTACTACCATAGCTTCTGCTAGCTGACCGTTGGCGTGTTTTTTCCGCTGGCAATTGCAGATATATCGTGCTTCAATACAAAAATAGCGTTTAAAAAGGCAACTGTGGACTTGTAGAGTTTTATTTATGTATGTGTTATGTGTTTTTATTTTATTTTTTTGAGAAGACGCTTCACAACTCCTCCGAGTAGCTTCTTCAGTTCTAGGGGACTGGTGTGAAGTTTAAGGTTTAGGAACTTATACTGAAACTATTGTTTGTAAACTACCATAAAACGGGTCGGTTTGAATGTTGTTTACAAACCTACAGACTCTATTTTCAAGAATCTTAGAGTTATTTTTATTGATTACATATTGATACTGACTACTCACAGTTTGTGTAACACTAAGTCCTTGTTTTGTACATAAATTAAACCAAGCAGATGTAGGGAAAACACTTATCTGACACCAGAATATTGTCATCACTATCGGTTTTAATATAATTACTGTAGCCATATTACCTAATGATACATAAATGTTAATTTCCAATCATTTGTGCTTTGTGTGTATGTTTCAGCTGCTGTTGGCGTAACTGACTAACATCTGGGGCCACAGACCAGGAAATAGACTGGACCATCAAAAGATGTTTACATCTCTCTCCAGGTAGAGATGGTGGCAGACTGAAGAGGATGAAGAGAAAGCAGGAAATGGACAGCACCATATCTAAAACTCGTGCTGAGAGTCTCTACTGCCATCAGGTTGTGTTTCCGATGCCTGAGGACAAAGACTGAAAGGCTGAAGAACAGTTTCTATCCAAATGCCATCCGCCTGCTCAACTCTGAACCGTAACCAGACTTATACCACTGCACTTTACTCACATCTCTGCTCAATACCGTAAATGTGTGTATATATACAAGTTTACACTTGAGTTTTACCATCTATATTTTATTCTGTATTACAGTCTATATTTTATTCTATTTTTATCGGTGTACATTTACACTTGTATTGTTTACCTTGTGTGTTAAGGAATTTACAATTACTACTGTTTTACTGTAGTACTCATTTTTTTTTACTACTGGCTGCAGGTACAAGAATACATTTCACTGTGCATTGTACTATATATAACTGTGTATGTGACAAATACAATCTTAAACCTTTATGGACATGTCTAGAATCATAGATGTACAGTTTTTAAATTTGTTAAATGTACTGCGTTGACATGACTAAAAAAAATAAACATTTGCTTATAATACTGTACTTGTTTTTATATATATATATATATATATATATATATGAATAAATATGGCACATAAATATAGTGGCTGAGTTAAGGCTGACATCAGGAACCACTTCTGAAAATGGTTTGGCCCACCTTAGGGCCACATTAGGGCCAGCTCTGGTTGAAGTGTGGCTGAGATGTGGGCCTTATCTGGCACACATGTTGGATGCCGGATGTGGCCCACATAAGGGCCGGAATTCTTTCAGGCATGTGGGCCGAGTGCAAGTGGGAGGTGTGGCCCAGAGGTGGGCCACACCAGTTTTGCTATGTGGGATATATATCAGAATATTTACACTGGATCGTTTTTAGAAGGTGAATAATGCGCGTTTAGAAGACATCTGTGTTACAACGTGACGTTGTGGAGACGTTGTTTACGACCGTTAAAAAGACGTCGAGGTTGCAAGACGTCGTTTCAATTTGCATTTCAGCATTACTTTTAGACCTCCTGGCGACGTGTACGTTTAGACGTCGTTTCAACGTTTATTAGACGTCGAAATGTTTGCAGGGGTGAAGCACTTATACAGACGAGCTGACATGGAGGTGTCCAGAAAATGCTTTTTTTTCCCCAAGATAATTTGAAAATGTTAATTTATCTTCATAAAAAAACAATGGTAGCCTAATCTATTGATTAGCTGTTGAAATGTTAATATTCAGTGGATTCTGTCGGGACGCCAAGTCACAGATGGGAACTCCAAGAATTTACTGGCTGAGGCCAAGACTTTCCCCACTGATGGAATTTTTGTGAATATAAAAATTTGACTCCCAATGCAATGCCTAATTGTCTGCTTTGTTAATCAACAATGCTTTTAATATTTAAAATCAGGTAATGTTTTTATTTTATCATTATCTGGGACTTTTTGGCCTATGTAAATATAACCAAAAAGCAATTTATGTCTGTTTCATGACTTAACATTCATGTGATGTATGTAGTATGTACGTAGGTGAATTAGATGGTAAAACGGTGTACAATTTCCCAAGATGTGTTTAAGAATTGTTAAGTAATATACTTCAAATGTTTATCCAGCTTCACATGACAGAGTGAGGATCTCCACTCCAGGTGAAGGAGCCATTGATAGGAGGGAGAGGGGGCCAGAGGAGACCGTGATCGCCTACAAAGTGTTTTTCAACTGTGTTGGTGTTTACAAGGTGTTAACAGTTTTGGTCTCATTTTTTTTTATGTTTATTGCACATACAGCTAAAAATAAAGAGACCACTGCTGCCATTACAAATTGGGATTATTCCACCAATGTTGATTTCTAAACTCCTCCTAAGTTTGAAAAGTAGTGTTGTGTTCTAAAATGAATATGAACCTGTTTTCTTTGCATTATACAACGTCTGAAAACACCAGAATTGTTTTGTCATTTTGACCTGTTGCCATTTTCTGCAAATACATGTTCTAAATGACAATATTTTTATTTCCAATTTGGGAGAAATTTTGTCAGTAGGTTATAGAATGAAACAAAAGTGTTCATTCTACTCAAACACATAGCTATGAATAGTAAAACCAGAGGAACTGATAATTTTGAAGTGGTCTCTTAACTTTTTCCAGAGCTGTATGTGTAAGAATCATGTTGGTCTCATTGTTTTTTAGTTTTTCAAAAGTGTTCTGATTGTTTCTGTAATAAAACTTTAAAGAAATTGCACTTTTGTGTTGTCAAACTTTCCCCCAAAGGTAGGTTCTGTTAATACATTGTATTTATTTTTTTGTTATCAATTTTTTATTGTGTTTTATAAATCATACAGCAAACACACAAACAAACAGAGATACATGTAAAACAACAAATAAGACAACATATATCAAATAAGAAAACATACAGCATTCAACCGCATTCCTTCCCCCCCACCCCCAGGTCTTGCTCTCCCCGCCCCAGAAAGAAGGAGATTCGGTTATTTGATACAGCTCAACAAAGTTGACAAAATAGATGTGCCAAATTAAAATGAGAGATGACAAAGGAAAAGAGTAAGTAGCAAGGGGACATCAGGCCACTATCTACTATGGCTACTATCTTGACATACTATCAATAATAATAATACATTGTATTTATATAAATGTGTTAATTTATAGCAAAAAATATTTTTAATATCATTTATTAATCATTAAATGTATTATCTATATGTAAACACTGTAATTGTTTTTACAGTTAATCAGTCAATTTGAACAGATAACATTTCTACGTTGAACAAACATTAAAACGACGTCGAGACCTAGACGCAGCCAGGGGCTTTAAAAGTACCCTGCAAACATTTCATCAACCTGGGGGTTGACGGTAGGTCTAAGGGGCGACCTCTACCGTGAAACGAGTTTAAAATAGGTCTAGGTCGCGCTTCGACCACAAACCAACTAGATGAAAAAAATAAATGTAGGTCTAGGTTGCACCTCGACAAAACACCAACTAGAAGAAAAAATTAAATTATACAACCAATCGGGTGAGAGCCCTTCTAGCCAATCAGAGGCGAAAAGGGCGGGACCTTCTACTTCAAACCTGGCAGCGGAACACCACTGCAGAGAAGCAAGCACGGCACGTACCGAACAGTTTTTACGGTAAGTTCGTTGACATAAAACATTGGAGACGGTTTATATGTGTTCATATCATAGACTGTAGGTTCATATGCAGCTTTCTGTGTTTTAAAAAGTGGCATTGACCGACCGTGCGTTATGTGTTTAACTGTCGAGTGGATTTCAAGCTAGATGCTCACTCAGCTAACATGAAACAGGGCTCTTCAGTGTGCTTTCTGTCTAATATTCTGATATTTTTGGACTATTGGAGTTTAGAAGTCCAGACATAAATCAGTGAAGCACTTATACAGACGAGCTGACATGGAGGTGTCCAGAAAATGCATTTTTTTCCCCAAGATAATGTGAAAATGTTAATTTATCTTCATTAAAAAACAAACAAACAAAAAACAATAGTAGCCTAATCTATTGATTAGCTGCTAAAATGTTAATATTCAGTGGATTGTAAACATAAAAATTTGACTCCTAATGCAATGCCTAATTGTCTGCTTTGTTAATCAACAATGCTTCTTCTATTTAAAATCATGTAATGTTTTTATTTTATCATTATCTGGGACTTTTTGGCCTATGTAAATATAACCAAAAAGCAATTTATGTCTGTTTCATGACTTAACATTCATGTGATGTATGTAGTATGTACGTAGGTGAATTAGATGGTAAAACGGTGTACAATTTATCAAGATGTGTTTAAGAATTGTTAAGTAATATACTTCAAATGTTTTTCCAGCTTCCCATGACAGAGTGAGGATCTCCACACCAGGTGAAGGAGCCATTGATAGGAGGGAGAGGGGGCCAGAGGAGATCGTGATCGTGAAGTGTTTTTCAACTGTGTTGGTGTTTTTATGTTTATTGCACATACAGCTAAAAATAAAGAGACCACTGCTGCGATTAAATTGGGATTATTCCACCAATGTTGATTTCTAAACTCCTCCTAAGTTTGAAAAGTAGTGTTGTGTTCTAAAATGAATATGAACCTGTTTTCTTTGCATTATACAACGTCTGAAAACACCAGAATTGTTTTGTCATTTTGACCTGTTGCCATTTTCTGCAAATACATGTTCTAAATGACAATATTTTTATTTCCAATTTGGGAGAAATTTTGTCAGTAGGTTATAGAATGAAACAAAAGTGTTCATTCTACTCAAACACATAGCTATGAATAGTAAAACCAGAGGAACTGATCATTTTGAAGTGGTCTCTTAACTTTTTCCAGAGCTGTATGTGTAAGAATCATGTTGGTCTCATTATTTTTTTAGTGTTCTAATTATGTTTGTGTAATAAAACTTTAAAGAAATTGCACTTTTGTGTTGTCAAACTTATAATTTCCCCCAAAGGTAGGTTCTGTTAATACATTGTATTTATATAAATGTGTTAATTTATAGCAAAAAAATATTTTTAATATCATTTATTATTCATTAAATGTATTATCTATATGTAAACACTAATCGTTTTTACAGTTAATCAGTCAATTTGAACAGATAACATTTCGACGTTGAACAAACGTTGAAACGACGTCGAGACCTAGACGCAGCCAGGGGCTTTAAAAGTAATGCTGAAATGAAGGTTGAAAAGACGTCAGATCACAACGTCAACATCTTCTCTACCTGCATTTGTCAACCTCTTTTTAACTTCACTTCACCGCAGAAACAACATCTAAAACTCGACACATACAGCTGTAAAATATATATATCAGAATATTTACACTGGATCATTTTTAGAAAGTGAATAATGCGCGTTTAGAAGACATCTGTGTTACAACGTGACGTTGTGGAGACGTTGTTTACGACCGTTAAAAAGACGTCGAGGTTGCAACGCGACGTCGTTTCAATTTGCATTTCAGCATTACTTTTAGACCTCCTGGCGACGTGTACGTTTAGACGTCGTTTCAACCTTTATTAGACGTCGAAATGTTTGCAGGGCTGTGTCACTTCTAAGCAAATCCGCGAACTTCGGAGGTAGACGGTAGAGGTGGGCGGATCGATCCAAATATCGATTATATCGATACCAACGTTGGTATCGAGATTGATCGATACCAATGTAATGAGATCGATACTTAAGTTTCAGTTTCTCTCGTTTCATTAAAGAAGCGACCTGACTCTGTTTGTCTAGATGCCGCTGCTGTCACAGAGCAGATCAGGCTCGTTTTGCTCCTCTTCCCCCTCGCGTGTGTTTGTTGTACCGTCACGTGACTCCGCAGCGCCAGGTGACCGAACACCGAACGCCGCCCACCGCTACCAGCCAGGCTCGGCCAGCAGCAACGCATTACACACAACAAGAGAAAGAATAGGTCTGTTTGGTTGTATTTTCGGGCCGAAAATGAAACGATAGCAAGTCGTGCTATTTGTAAAAAGGTGGTAAGATACAGTGGTAACACAACAAACTTGTAAAAGCATATAGAAATTTTTAAAATCCCCGCCCACTTGGCCCCTACAGATCGCTGATACGACGAAAAAAAGTGCACTAAAGGGGAGAAATGTTGTCTTATTTTTGTGTTGTATTGTACTTCCTAAACACGTCCTTACATTATTTATAATATTTGTTGTGGAGTGATAATTTTCTACACTTTGTTTATTTAAGAAAAGAAAATCCAGAAAGAAGTTCAATGAAGGGAGAGATTAAGTTTTTATTGTAGTTTCTGAACATGCCTGAAAAATAATTTGTTTTTATTTGTCCTCAAGTGATCATTTTGTGTTTCTGAACAAAAACTTTTATTGTGATAAAGTATTTTCTATTTACTTATAAACCAAATTCTGTACTGGACTTTAATTGATTAATAATCCAAAAGGCAAATCACGAAAACACTTAAAATGTCATGAGAATTAATTCAGATTTAGATTGATTCAGACTGATGGTGCATCCACCTTAATTTTTAAAAAGTATCGATATCGGTATCGGTATCGGCGATACTGGCCCAGTATTTACTTGGTATCGGATCGATACCAAATCTAGCGGTATCTCACACCTCTAGTAGACGGCGCACCGCCGCTATTACGCAGGAGTAAAAGAAGTAGCAGATACTGGCACACAAGCCTAGAGCGCCCTCTCGCGGCTGTCAGTATGAAAATAACGAACAGGTGAAATTATATATTTTAATATATAAGTCGCACCTGAGTATAAGTCGCAGGGCCAGCCAAACCATGAAAAAAAGTGCGACTTATAGTCCGAAAAATACGGTAATTTCAGACTGATGGAGACTTGAAAAAGGCAAATTAGAATCTAAAGCAGAGGAGACATGAAGCTTCTCTTGTTGCTCTCTGAGCTGGTTTCCATGGAAACACTTTATTATAGTCAGTAATGTTGACTGAGAGACTTTAATGTTGTTACTCTGTAGTCTGAGTGGAGTCATTGTAACAGAGAGACAGCAGCACCACCATCAGGTCAAAGTGGAACACTGCAGTCTGTGACTTTCATCCTGCACAACTTCACTTATTTCTCACCTCTACACACTCCAGACAGAAAACAGAAGAAAAGCTAAGAAAACCACTGAAACGAATCAACCAATCACACAGGCTGTTCTTCAAAACAGGAAGTAAAGTATAGCAGCTTCAAGACTGTGAAGCAGCTCAGATGACCAGAGAGAGAGGAGAGGGAGGACAGTGTCTCCTTGTGTCTGATGTCTGGGACTAGAACTCAGTCCAGCTGCCACATGTGTGAGTGTGTTTCTCAGAGGAATGTGTTTGAATGCAATAAAAGGAAATGTTGCTTCACTCTTGTCCTGCAGACAGAAACTTAGGAAGCAAACGCTGCAGGATGCTGCTCTCTGTCTTCTTTACTGTCGCTTCTTGTTTCCCTCAGTGATGTTCACTGACCTGCTGTAAATCAGAGACACATTAATGTTTGTGAAACTAAGATGAAGAGATCCTGGAACACTAAGACGTGATCCTGAATCCTGTCTCCTCATCAACACACTGAGACATCTGAGCTGGGCTGCTCTCTGAACCTTCATCTGCTCTCACTCTGACTCTTGACCTTCATGGTTGACCGTGGTGTCCACGGCTGCAGCAGCGAGGCTTCCTCTCTGCAGAGTTCACTATAAAGCCCTCTGAGCTTCAGCTCTGGGATCATCACTGATCTTTGAACTCCTCATTCTGCAGCATCTGGATGCTGCTGCCTCCACAGCACCACATTCTGACTGAAGATGGAAGTGATCCAGGACTTAGAGCTCAGTTGAAGCAGGTCTGCAGCAGGTTTCAGTTCAACTCAGAAACAGCGCCCTCTGCAGGGCTCAGCAACTGTTCAGACTGAAGCTCAGCTGCAGTTCAACTTAGAATAAACTTTATTCATCCACAAGAGACTTGACTTGGTCACAGTAGCTTAGTATTACAAAAATAGAAAGTCTCTGCCAGAAACACTGTTCTGTTTGTCAGATAATCAGAGTCTGCTTCTGTCGTCACCAGTGAAGAGTGATTCCATCTAATGTGTGGATGCTCAGTCAGCGTCCTGAAAGGGACTTTGGTCCCTGACCTGGAGACAAAGCAGGACGTGGGACTCGTAGTTAACAGAGTCTCCAGCTGCTGCCATCACGGCCTGACTGGCTGTTCAAGTCCACCTGACATGAACATGAAGGAGTCTTTGTCAACGATTAGGACTGCTGTCATCAAGTGTCTTTTAGTCCATTCATTAAAACAGAACCAAGAGAACCAATCACACATGATAGTTGAATGTGATGTGAACTGAGAACCTTCTTTCAGTTGGATCATCAGGTCTGTTCTGTCTAAGTTTATGACAGGTTCTGTTGTCTTGGTCCAAACTGATATAAAGTCACAAAACTGACTGAATGACTCAGAAAGATTCCTTCATGTTCATGTCATGTGTTAGCAGCACTTTGTCTTCATCATTAATGAAGTTCTAATGTTAGTATTTATCTGCTTTCAATCTAGAACTGGTCCTTTTGTCAGTTTCAGAAGTTAGTAAAGAATCTAAAATAATAATTTATCTGAGGAACAAGAAGATCACCAGCTCCTCCCCCACTCCTCTGTTCCTCTCCCTCCCTCCTTCCAGGACCCGGATCAACAAAACCTCTCATCAAAGATTTTACTTTGGATTGGACTGTGTGAAGACCAGACAGCTGTCAGTGTGAGAAACACTTCAAAACATTACATCAACTGGAGATTCATCGTAGATTTCAAGAGAGACCACTGCACTGTCATCAGGGTGAGAGGAATTTTACAATATCTCATCATAATAAAATCACCAGCAAGACTGTATTATCTTAAGATTTATTGGAGATTTCAAGAGATACTGTACAGCTGTCATTAGCTTAAGAAACATTTCAAACATAACAAACTAAATATTCATCAAAGATTTATAGAGAGACCATACATCTGTAATTAGAGTGAGAACAATTCCAAAATACCTCAGTAACACAAAATCTAGCAGAGCCACCGTAGAGCTGTGACCAGTGACAGAAAGATTTCAGAACATTGCCTTAATGAAAGATTTATCATAAATGTTTAGAGAGACTTTAATGAAAATATGTTGACCATCATCTGCTCTGACTAAGAAGAGGAAAGTGAGTCTGTATCAGAGATTTGAAACCCTCCCTTCACTCAGTGACGTCAGACCTGTAAAATCAAACCTGACAGTGAGCAAAGGTCAACAGGACGTCTCACTCTGTCAGCCACAACAAAACCACACATGTACAAATACTTTCTATCTGATGACACAGGTCTTTATTTACTCTGCAGTGACTCCAGCTCCATAAGGGGGTACAGAAGATGAATGAATGAATGAATGAATGAATGACTCCAGCTCAGCTACTAAGAAAACAGAAAGGTCAAGATAACACCATCAGAGACTCAGGAGAGATGCTCAGTGGTGGCTGTCTCTCTGCTCCGCCTGGGTGGGTGGTGCTGTTGCCATGGAGACGAGGAGGTCATGTCCTGATAAATGAGGTAATCAAACATTGTTTAAGGAGGAAACAAGTATGATGAATAATCAGCTGATCAGATGAGTGATTCAGAGTGTTACCTGTTGGTCTGTGTCGACATAAAGACACCATGAGGAGAGTGGAGATGAAGTATGGACAGAACACCACCAGGTGGCAGACCAGTCTGAGGACAAGGTGGAGGGAGGATGAAGGAGAGGCCCCAGAGGTCGGCTGGATGAGGCCTGTAGGTTTCTCTGTAGAGAGAATCTCACCTGGTCAGGTGAACATGTGGATGAAATAAGAGTTGAAATCAAAGTGAAGCTCCTCACCTGTGACAGTGATCCAGCTGGATGGAGACTCTCCAAGACCACTGATGTTACACTTGTAGAGGCCTTCATCAGACCTGGTAACATGGTGGATGGTCATGTGACCTGTAGACTCATTCCTGATCAAGGAGCCATCTTTATAGAAAGCAGCTGAGAGGATGGAGGGAGTGGTCTCTGTTTTACAGAGCAGAGTGACGTCATCTCCCTCCATCACAGGGAGGACAGGACTCTGCAGGATCACTGGTCCACCTCAACACAGAGACAAACTACAGCATTTCATCCATTTCCACACAGCTTCATCAATACTAACTCCACAGTCTGAGCTTACCAGAGACAGTGAGGTTGATGCTGTTACTGGTTGCTCCCTCTCTGGACTCACACCAGTAAACTCCACTGTCCCTGGTGAGGATGCCACTGATGGTACAGGAAGAACCAGCTGGTTTTCCCCAGTCCTCACACTGAGTCCTCTGTTCTGTAGAGGTGTTTCTCCTCAGAGTCCATCCAGCAGAGCTGTCGTCCTCCTCACAGCTCAGAGACACAAAGTCTCTTTTAAAGAACTGAGAGCTGCTGGGACTCACAGTCAGACGAGCTGGGAGGAAGAGGGAAGGATTAACTATATGTTAACATTTTCAATAAAATCTGACAAATAGTGAGATAATAATTTGAGTTAAAGAACCAAATGAATTCAGCTCAGTTCAGTCTTCTTTATATAGCATCAATGACAATCAACATCTCAAGATGCCACCACTCAGAGCCTGAAAGCCCCAGAGAAGCACTAAGACTACGGTGGCAAGAAAAGCCCTTTTGAACAGAAAAAAAAGCCTTTAGCATCCCCCAGCAGCCTAGGCCTATAGCAGCATAACTAAGGGATGGATCTGGGTCACAGAGGTCAACCTAATTCTATGATTTGTGAAAAAGGAAGGTTGTAAGGCTAACCTTAGAGAGAGTGTCTGCCTCCTGAACCCACACTGGGAGCTGGTTCCACAGGACAGGGGCCTGATAGCTGAAAGCTCTACCTCCCATTCTACTTTTTGAAATTCTAGGAACCACAAGTAGGCCTGCACTTTCAGACCAAAGTGATCTGTTGGGATGATATGGTACAATGAGGTCTTTAAGATATGATGGAGCTAGGCCTTTAAGGGCCTTGTATGTAAGGAGGAGGATTTTAAATTCTATTCTAGACTTTAAAGGGAGTCAGTGAAGAGAAGCTAAAACTGGAGTAATATGATCTCTCTGGTTAATTCCTATCAGTGCTCTTGCTGCTGCATTTTGAATCAATTGGAGGCTTTTTAAAGAGTATTTGGAGCCAGACAGTAATGAATTACAGTAATCCAGTCTGGACGACACAAATGCATCAACTAGTTTTTCAGCATCACTCTGACACAGGATGTTCCTGATGTTGACCTATCTGATGCAGCTGACCCCTCACAACCCCTACACAATCTGTTTCCAGCATTACAGAGCACTGTACGCCAAAACCACCACCAAAAAGACAGTTTCTTCCCCCAGGCTGTCCACATGAACAACAACAATAACTATGCATTAGTTGTATATATTCACTGTACAAATTCCTGGATCATTGTATATATGATATGTGCTCTTATCCTTTTTTCCTTTTTAATTTTTCAATTCCTTTTTTTTTAGTTTTTGTGTACAGATTGAGATTTATTGTTTGCAGTTATTTAAATTCTGTGTGTTTTTACACAAGAGAGCAAAAGTTACCGAGTCAAATTCCCCGTATGCGGACACAAACTTGACCAATAAAGCTGATTCTGATTCTGAATGTGAAGACTATTGCTCCTAGCAGCGTTGATCTCCATGACTAATTGTCATTGACCTGAACAATTTGGATCTGATCTAGTCTAATGCAGTTCTTTTAATCCCAGCAATACATTTCAGTCTTTTGTAGTGAAATATTAAGTCTGTCGTTCAGTAATTCAGCTTTAAAGTGTGACAGAAGAAGTTGACTGACCTTGGTTTGTTGTGCTGAACAGCAGAGAGATCAGAACTAAAGGGAAATGACACTCAGGTTAGTTTGAGGTTTCACCTTCCAGAAGAAAACACTGTAGAGAACTTACAGAGCAGACACAGTAGAGATGTTTCCTCCATCCTGCAGCTGGGTCATATTATATCAACACTCTGAGCAGGTCATAGTCACATCAAGTAAATCCCTCCTCCCTCGTCTGACTGTCAGTGCTGTGGTTTCCTTTCTGTGGTTCTCAGAAATGTTTGTTATTTTCAGTGAAACGAAACAGAGACGTGACAATTTAAAATGAGGTCATGGACCATAACATGGAGTAAAGACACAATTGATAAGAACATCTGACAGAACAGCTGTATGTGAGTGATGCCTTCACTGACAGTGGATCAACTAGAGCACAGATTAATAATGATATGACTGACTAGTGCATCAATAGACTGATCTCATCAATCATGTTGCACGTTGGTAGATTCTGCAGGAGGCAGCGGTTGAACTGAGAGGAAGTGAGCTGCAGGCTGTCTGTTCCTCTCTCTGCTTTAACCACTGAAATGTGGTGAGAAACAAAATGAACAAAGTGAAGGGCATGGTGCTGACTTCTCTGGTTGTTGGTCCAGACTTATAGACTGAATGACACATTATGTGACAGTTTCTTTACACTTTAAATCAGTCTGTTGATGAAGACTTATGAACAAGACAATGAAGGAATGAAAGGACTTAAATGATTCATTCTGGATAATATCCAAACATATAACCATTGATTTAACCTAATCACAGACTATGTCTCAAGATTGAAAAATTCAAAGAGTTTATAGTCATGTGCACAGTGATAAAACCAGACCTGAATTATGTTTCAGGTGAATGAACTGATGAGTTTTACTAAACGTCCATGTGTCATACTGTGGAAGTAAAGCTTGTCATGGGGGCGGTTGTCCACAAACCAGAGGGTTAGCGGTTCGATCCCCGGAATGTGCCACATGCTGAAGTGTCCTCGAGCAAGACACTGAACCCCCAGTTGCTCCCAGTGTGTGGCACTGGTGTAAATGTGTGTGTGCTTGTGTGAGTGAATGGGTAGATGTGTCTGTGACTGTAAAGCGCTTTGAGTAGAAAAGTGCTATATAAAAGCAAGGCCATTTACCATTTTGTTACCATTTCCTTTTGTGTTATAGTTAGCTTGTCCTTCCTGTCTTCTTGAGGAAGGAAGACAGATTGTTTTCATCTGTGTCTCATTACCCCAGCATGTATATATTGTCTGTGTCCCCCTTAGTCTCATGTCAGTGGAACCAGTTCCATCTCTGCCTTTTCTTAACAGATCATTGTTTACCTTTAGTTTTTTTTTTTTTTTGTGATCAATTCTTTATGAAATAAAGACAAAATACAGCAGTCAAACATAGAATTTTCAATGTTCAACACCCACACCCCATGAACAAACTACCCCCCCACCCCCCCCCCCCCCCCCCCACCCCACCCCCCCCCCCCCCCCCCCCCCCCCCCCCACACCACACCCACACACACCCCCACCCACCCAGGTCTCTCTCAGAAAAAAATAAAAATAAAAAAAAAATAGAAAATTCTGCACTTTTTACGGCATATCATGTTGCACTCTGTCCTTCACCAGTCTATGAGCCACCTCCCACTCCCGAAGAGTTTTAACGCCGGCTCCACGTAATCGGGCAACAGAACACTCCATCAAAACTATATCAAGAAAGGTGTTGGCCCACTGCTGCCAGGTCAAAGAATGTGGTGGTTGCCATCGTGGAGCCAACATTTTTTTGGCAGCAGTGAGACCTGCCCACAGAACACGTCTCTGTTGCAAGGTCAGATCTAGAGGGGAGCCGTCATTAAGTAGGAGCAACAATGGCGAGAGTGGGACCCTGACTCCAAGTATGTCGCTTAACGTATGACAAACTTTTTCCCAGAATTCGGCCACCCCTGGGCATATGGTCTGGATTCTAAGATGTGTCACTCAAGTTTTTCCATATTTTGTCCCAACAAATGTCTTCATTTGCTACAGAAAGATCCCTATGCCATGTAGCTTCCACTGGCAGTGACTTGTGAGGGTCAGAAATGAATTTGTAAAGTTTAGAAACCACTCCCCGCAGTTGAAAATAGTAATTTATGAAGAGGATGTGTAGGGAGCACTGAGCCCCATGGAACACCATAAGCCCGTGTAGCAGTATAGAGATTGGTGGGTTTTTATTGACATCAATACAGCCAACCACTAGGGGGCGCACAGACCTATAAAAGGGGTGATCCCCCACGCCGCCAGCTCTCTCTTTGCTCCCCGACTGGGTATGTCATTTCCGGTTCGGAACTTCCGCCTCGGGCAGAGCATCTAATTGGGTGCCTCCTGTGCTCCTGTGTGTGTGCTGCCTGAATTGCCTTCGGTGGTGAGCGTCTTCCTCTCTCTCTTTCTGCACAGTCGAATGCTGCTAGTTAGCACAGCTAATTATTATATGATCACAGGTAGACGCTGTAGCTGTGCATCACTCTCTTGTCTCCCCCTGTGATGTGTTGACTAGCCAACCCTGCTAACTGGTACGTAGCCCCTTCACCTTTTCCACTCTGGTACATCAATACTAGTTATTATTAATTGATTTATTGGGTCCCCAGATCCCCGTGGTCAACGGTGCGCGGGTGACGTCAGCATCAGCCGACAGGGCCACGTGATGCTAAGCACGCTATACACTAGGCGCGTTCGACTTGTCTGCGCCTGTCTGAGTCTGACTTGCTTACGTCAGCGTGATCTTACGCCGACTGTAGGGGTGGAGCATAAAACGGCTGCAGACAAGTCGGACACGGTCAACTTCGTGTAAACAATGGCGGATCTCGCGGTGTTTGCATTCGTTGTTGCCGACGAAATAGAAGCTTTGGAGTTACCGGAATTTATACCCGTGTTACAACAAGCATGCTGCATGCAAAGGATTGTGAATAGCAGCAAATCTACTGAATAAGGATTAAGTAGCATAGTGCTTTGGTCTCCAATCTTGGCGAAAATGAACTGCTGATTAGGCTACTTATTTGAATATTTACTTTTACACCCAAAGTCGTTTAGCACCTGTAACTCAACCATGAAACGAATTCACACAAAGATATTGAGATGGAGATTAAATGCCATTTGTTTTCATTTTTGGACAGACAGGTGTGAAGAAGAACCCCAAAAATCCACTAACCGTTAACAAGATTTGAAGTACGGACGGCCGATCGCCAGACTGACGTGTTACCCACTAAACCAATTTAGGATGATACTGAAGAAGCAGTACTACGATATAAGTAAAGGATAATGGACGACACTTCTACAAATTGAATGCACGCGTTCTAGATGGTAAAACGGCCCAACGCCAAGCCTTAGAATGTAACCTGCGTTGTGTTGAACTTTGCACACGCCCGGTCTCGAACCAGCAGCACCTCGGATCGGGAGGCGAGCGTGCTGACAGTTGAGCCAATAGCCCAGGCTATTCAACCTCGTGATGCGTTTATTTTCGGATAGTCTAATGGAGTGAAGTCCATTATCCCGCTTATTCTACTGTTACCAACATGTTAAAAATGCCTTTTTACTGTTTAATCGAAGAAATGAACTCTGCATTGAACTGCAGTCAGATGTACAACGTTTTCAGTAGGCTAGCCTACCATTGTTGCAGAAATCACATATAAGAAGGTATCCCTTCGATTTCTGTTCATTTTCGCATATTCCAACATAAGGAAGCGAGAAACGTCAAAATCTTCATGAGGAGATTCCTCCCAAACTGCCCAATCACGTCTTTGAACTGACGTCATGAGGGCGGGTTTCCGGTCGTGCAGTTCGTTGGAGAGCAACTGCAAGATCTGTCTGCAGGCGAAGACTCCCGCGATATTTTAAGGTCATGTGACATGGTGACGTAGTGGTAAGTCCCTCCCCGTCTGACTCAAGTCGGACAGAATTTCTAACCAGCATGCATTGCGTCCATCCCAGCATGCATTGCGTCCATCCCAGGATGCATCACGTCAAGTCAGACTCAGACAGATCTGCATCAAGTCGAACGCGCCTATTGCTACCAGCTACGGGGGACCGCTGCTGTTTTGCTTCGCTGCTGTTTTGCTTCGCTGCTGTTTTGCTTCGTTGCTGCTTTACCTTGCTGCTGTCCTATTAGTAATTTGATGCTTCGCTTTATGCGTTGCATCGTTTTCGCAGTTTTTATATTGTCTCCCCTGGTGCTTAGCCGCCCATTGGGCGGCTCGGGCGTATATTGTTTCATGCATTAAGGGGGATTACATTTAACGGTTGACTGAGTAGTGGGGTTTACTCCCCTTTATGTTCGATTATTTTGTTTTCTTTTTATAGTTTACTTAGTTTATTTTGCCTGTTATTGGACTTGTTATTTTTCTTTATTTCGATATTCAGTTTGGTGGATTCCTTTTTATTATTTTTCATTATTATTTTCTAGACCTGGCAATTGGCTGTTTGTATTTTTGTTTTGTTTATTGATGGATATTGTTTTGCCAGTTGCCTGTTTGGTTAGAGTTTGGATGTTTTCTTTTGTTTGTGTGTTAGTGTAACCCCACTAATTCCCCTGTTTTCTTCTTTAGTTGCTGAGGTCCGGTGGTGGCGTTGGTGGTCTGGTGGTGGATCCCCCCCCCCCCCGTTTGGTGTGCTGTGCTTCCTTTGGTCCTGGGTTTCACTGCCTTTGTGTGTGCATGTGTGGCGACTGGCACGAGTGTCTGGGTGTTTATTGTTTTAGTTGGGTGTCTCCGCCCCAGCCCCTAGTTCCAACACCGGTAAGCCTCAGCACCCATTTTCCCCCATTAGTTTCCCTTGTGTGAATGGTGTTTTTACTGTGTGTTTTAGACCCTTTTGTAATAAAGTATATATATATTTCCCCTCATAAGTGAACTGTGTCTCTTGCCTTGAGCAAACGAACCCGTGTGTCCTTCAGGTGGCTGGGATTTAAAACTACTTCCTGGGGCGAAATTCCCCAGGTGGCGTTGTCGGTGACCATTCTCAGTGATAGTATAACTATGCATAGACTCCTCCATAACTCCCCCGACCACACCTCGCCACACCCGCATAGCTGATCTTAACTGAAGGTAGCAGAAAAAGGATGTTCCTGGTAAATTATACTCAGCCTTCAAGTCGTTAAAAGCCCGTAGACCACTATCAACACACAGGTCTTTTAAAACATGGACTCCCTTGTTTTCCCACTGTGGAAATGAGACTGGTTTACTGTCAATAAGAAGTGAAAAATTGTTGAAAATTGGTGAGTGTTCGTGCCATTTGGGGTCCGAACACACATGCTTCATTACAGCCCGATAAGTTGTCAGTAGAGAAGAAATTACAGGGCCTAAGTGTAATTTGGCCGTTTTCAGTGGGATATTGGAATATACTAGGTCCTGTAGTCTATGAGGGAGGGAAAGGTTCTCCTCAATCAATCTCCAAGTCACAGAGGAGCTAGGATTAAACCATATGGAAAGAGGACGCAGTGCAAATGACCAAAAATACATCTTGAAATTTGGCAAGGCAAGTCCTCCCTGGGACCTATCACGCTGCAGAGTTAAAAGTTTTAAGCGAGGCCTCTTTCCTTTCCATATAAACTTAGAAATCAGCTTGTGCAATTTCTCCCAGTAGCCAATAGGAGGGGCGAGAGGTATCATAGAAGAATAAAAGTTTACCCGAGGTAGAACATCCATTTTTACTGTGGATATACGAGCTTGTAATGATAATGGAAGTTTCGTCCAGCTCTCAAGATCTCTCTCTACCTTTCTGTAAATATCTTGAAAATTTTTTAGGCCAATGACTGAGGTAGAAGGAAAAATATCAATACCCAGATATTTAAAACTCTTAACAATTGGTATACAGGAGGGCAAGGAAACCTGACATGCAGCTGAGTTTAAGTGCATCAACGCTGACTTATTCCAGTTTATTTTGTATCCGGATAGAGAACTAAACGACTCAAAAGTAGACAGAAGATGCGGTATAGAAGTATCAGCCTCACCTATGTAAAGAAGAACATCATCAGCATGTAACGAAATCCGATGATGTGTATTACAAAAAGTAATTGGGTTCACTAACGGATGTTGTCTGATTTTCTGGGCTAATGGTTCAAGGGATAAAACAAATAATAGAGGTGAAAGAGGGCATCCTTGACGGGTTCCCCTAAATACATAAAACTGGGTAGAGCATAAATTGCCTGTACAAACCATTGCAGAGGGATTGGCATATAGGACTTTAATCATATCAATGAATTTCGTTCCTAGCCCAAATTTAGCCAAAACAGTCCAGAGATATTCCTATTCCAACCTATCAAACGCTTTCTCAGCATCCAGTGATAGAATTGAACAGGGAGAGTCAATGCTACCTGCAGCATGTATAATGTGCAGCAAGCGACGCACATTATCAGATGCTAGACGAGTTTTAATAAAACCAGCTTGATCATCATGTATTAATTTGTTAAGATGCATTTCCAATCTGGTTGCAAGTACCTTGGCAAACAATTTGACATCACCATTCAGAAGGGAGAGAGGTCTGTAGTTGCCACATTGAGTCGCATCCTTGTTTGGTTTTGGAAGTAATGTAATTAGGGCCCGAGCAACGAAGTGCAGGGGCCCAACGGGGCCATGCAACGGAGTTGCAAGGACCCTATTGTTTTCGTACTGTTTCTTTTTATTAGTGCCGAGTGCCTATGACACGAGGCCACTCCTCCCATGGGAGGAGTGGCCTCGTGCCATAGGCACGAGGCCACTATTGATCTTCTGCGTGTTTCTTTGCAGTTTTATTTTTTTTTTTACTTATTATTCATTTTCCGCCCTTTTTCGCCGATTAATGCGGCCCGAACCGGCGAGAGGACCCCAACACATGATATATCAAAACGTGTGTTTTGATCCCGAATCCCGTGCTATTACTTTTATAAGGGATTCGTGAGTTTTTTCGCGAAAAACCGCGATAAATTTCCCATTGAAATGAATGGAGAAGCCCGAAAAAAAAAAAAAATCAACAGACATTTTCAACAATGAACTGCTCTGGCATACTTTAACCGAGAGACTTCATTTGAACTTTAAAACGTAGGTACTCTCGCCTTCTCTTCAGAGATTCACTTCACTTATCGACAACTTTTACCGTTTTTAAACTATGAAGCCTCAGAGTTGTGTAGGTTTTTACTCAAATTTCAGGGTTTATAATGGGTGTGTATTGCGCGGAATGTTTGTGCTAGAGTGGATGACATCATCAGCTAGAGTGAGGAGGAGAGAAGAAAATTAGTCAAAAAACTGTACAGAAACTGCTCCCATGGCCACAAATTTCACACGACAGACATAATTTATACATAGAAACGTAGGAAAATTTGTCTTCTCACTCATATTCGTCTGCTAAAGCTGTAAGTCTTATAGTTTTGGCGTCAGACACAAAGATGCGCCAGCAACACCCATCCACAGCTCCATAGACTGCCATGTTAAAAAGGCAGGGAAATTTCTGGAGGAAAGCAGAAGTAACCTTTTTTGAATCGCTTTAAATAGGTCACATTTCTTCATTTTACCCACAAATTGCACATGTAGACGTTCAGGAAAGCCTCAAGATGCCCAAAGTTAAGTCGGTTCAATGATTGGAAATACGGTTTGGCCACAAGTCCTTCCTGTTCGAGGCGTTTTTTCAGCATTTTCTCTCTCTCTCCCCGTCTTCCAACTGACATTCTGACAGGAGCAGTTGACCCTGGTAGCCATGACAACCAGACCCGAGTGGCGGGAAAAGAGCTCTGAGTGGATAACAGGATCTGCCAAAACATTAAAACCCCCTCAAACCATTACTGCAGTACTGTAGGGGGCCAGAACCTGACATTATGACCCCCCCCACTCCAAACCCCCCCCACCCCCCCTCCCACTATAGCATTACAGACACAGACTGCCAAAACATTATGACCCCTCAACCCATTACAGGACTATAGTAGGGAGCCAGAATCTGACACTATGACCCCCCCCCCCCCCTCCACTCCATTTAAGCATTACAGACACAGACTGCCAAAACATTATGACCCCCTAAACCCATTACAGGACTATAGTAGGGAGCCAGAACCTGACACTATGACCCCCCCACTCCAACCCCCCCACCTCCCCTCCCACTATAGCATTACAGACACAGACTGACAAAACATTAGGGACTCTCAGACTGTTACAATGGGGAGACAGAACACTCCATGACCCCCCCCCCCCTCCCTCTCCCTCTCCCTCCTTCCCTCTCTCTCTCCCTCCCTCCTCTGTTGGTGCTATCACTTTATTAGGTAAGTGAGTTTCTAGAATTATTTATATGTTAAGTGTTTGTGCCCAACATAGCTGAACTGTTAATAGAAGTTAACTACTA
Source organism: Chelon labrosus (assembly GCF_963514085.1). Classification (NCBI taxonomy): domain Eukaryota; kingdom Metazoa; phylum Chordata; class Actinopteri; order Mugiliformes; family Mugilidae; genus Chelon; species Chelon labrosus. Next base: position 37,689,291 of record NC_140337.1, on the reverse strand, counting down.
GCTGCCCAATGTTTTAGCCTTAGGCTAGCCTTCCAGCAGAGCTCATGTATGTTAGCGAGCTAGCGGAGCTAGCAGCTAGCTAACCGCCGCGGACTAAACCGCTGAGTTAGCCTCGAGCTAACCGCGAGCTAGCCTCGAGCTAACCGCAAGCTAACCGGGATTTAATCGCGAGCTAACATTAATGACAGTATATATAAATAATTGGAGTAATTTAATATAATATGATATTTTTAATTAAATAAATAATGAGCTGTTGAACACTCATAAGAGTTATATTCAGTATGTTACATAACATTATTTGACATGTACTATTACTATTACTATTTGAGGGTATTGTGAAGCTATACCACACTAAGCCAATGCTAAAATTAGTGGCTAGCGCATCATGCTAATTGCTAACATTTGTGGTTAATGCTTTACTGCCATGAGTAGCTAGCGTGCTAGCCGCTCGTGGTAGTAAAGACATGCTAATTGCTAACATTAGTGGCTAATGCTTTACTACCAAGAGCAGCCAGCGTGCTAGCTGCTCGTGGTAGTAAAGACACGCTAATTGCTAACATTAGCGGCTAATGCTTGACTGCATGTAAAGACATGCTAATTGCTAACATTAGCGGCTAATGCTTGACTGCATGTAAAGACATGCTAATTGCTAACATTAGCAGCTAATGCTAGAATTAGTGGCTCATGTGTGTAAATATACATGTTAAAAATTACTATTTGAGGGTATTGTGAAGCTATACCACACTAAGCCAATGCTAAAATTAGTGGCTAGCGCATCATGCTAATTGCTAACATTTGTGGTTAATGCTTTACTGCCATGAGTAGCTAGCGTGCTAGCCGCTCGTGGTAGTAAAGACATGCTAATTGCTAACATTAGTGGCTAATGCTTTACTACCAAGAGCAGCCAGCGTGCTCGCTGCTCATGGTAGTAACTCAACTCTCAACTCAACTTTATTTATAAAGCCCTTTAAAACAGCTGTGGCTGACACAAAGTGCTGTACATAAAATACAACCTAAAATATAAGACATCAAACATAAGAGACAATATAAAAGCAATAAAAACAATATAAAAACAATAATAAATGATAAACAGTATTAAAATAATAATAAAACAGAACAGAAAACAGGGTCTCATGCTGTGTTAAAGGCCAAAGAATAAAAATGGGTCTTAAGATGTGTTTTAAAAATGGACAGCGAAGGGGCTTGTCTGATGTGTAGGGGGAGATCGTTCCATAATTTAGGACCGGCACCAGAAAAGGCTCTATCCCCTCTGAGCCTCCGTTTGGCCCTTGGTACCTCCAGGAGCAGCTCAGAGAGGTAAGGCGGGGCGAGACCATTTAAAGATTTAAAAACAAATAAAAGAATCTTAAAATGGACTCTAAAATGCACAGGCAGCCAATGGAGAGAGGCTAAAATGGGAGTAATGTGCTCCCTCTTACGTGCTCCAGTTAAAAGGCGAGCGGCAGCATTTTGAACCAACTGGAGACGTCCGAGGGAGGATTGGCTGACTCCAAGATAAAGTGCGTTACAGTAATCCAGCCGCGAAGTAATGAAGGCGTGGATTACTGTTTCAAAATGCTTACGTGCAAGGAAAGGCTTCACCTTTGCCAGCTGCCTAAGGTGAAAGAAGCTGGACTTTACTATTGCACCAATTTGCCGATCAAGTTTAAAATCACTATCCATCCTAAAACCCAAGTTTGTGACTATTTGCTTCCTGTAACCCACCAAGGGGCCCAAATCAACAGGAGGTGGTTTGCTGGGGCCACCGGGACTGAACACCATCACTTCAGTTTTATTTTCATTAAATTTTAAAAAGTTCAAGGACATCCAAGCTTTAATGTCCTCAAGACATAAAAGAAGCGATTTCAGGGAGAACGCATCCTTCTTTCTTAGTGGCACATAGATCTGGCTGTCATCAGCGTAACAATGAAAAAAGATCCCATGCTTTCTCAGGATTGAACCCAGGGGCAGCAGGTACAATGAGAAAAGTAGGGGCCCTAAAATTGAACCCTGTGGAACCCCATATGACAGCGGAGCAGAGCGGGACTCAGAACCACCAAGGCGTATGCACATGGTCCTGTTTGCCAGGTAGGACTTAAACCAGTCCAGGGCGGTGCCAGAAATACCTACTAGGTGCTGCAATCGATGCACCAAAATGCTGTGGTCCACGGTATCAAAAGCCGAAGACAAGTCCAGAAGCACAAGAGTCACGTAGTCTCCAGAGTCATTTGCCAGGAGGATGTCATTAAAAACTCTTAATAGAGCTGACTCTGTGCTATGCATTGAGTAAAGACATGCTAATTGCTAACATTAGCGGCTAATGCTTGACTGCATGTAAAGACATGCTAATTGCTAACATTAGTGGCTAATGCTTTACTACCAAGAGCAGCCAGCGTGCTAGCCGCTCGTGGTAGTAAAGACATGCTAATTGCTAACATTAGCGGCTAATGCTTGACTGCATGTAAAGATATGCTAATTGCTAACATTTGTGGCTAATGCTAGAATTAGTGGCTCATGTGTGTAAATATACATGTTAAAAATTACTATTTGAGGGTATTGTGAAGCTATACCACACTAAGCCAATGCTAAAATTAGTGGCTAGCGCATCATGCTAATTGCTAACATTTGTGGTTAATGCTTTACTGCCATGAGTAGCTAGCGTGCTAGCCGCTCGTGGTAGTAAAGTCATGCTAATTGCTAACATTAGCGGCTAATGCTTGACTGCATGTAAAGACATGCTAATTGCTAACATTTGTGGCTAATGCTAGAATTAGTGGCTCATGTGTGTAAATATACATGTTAAAAATTACTATTTGAGGTGTGCTTTTTCAATGCAGAACCCCGGCAACAGCCCACTCGGCACTCTCAAAATTTCCTGCGGGAATTTTCTAGTTATTATTATTCTTTTCAGCGTCTTTTAAAAATTCTAACGGCTTCAAATATGCGCGAAAAGTCCTGAAAATTTGCAGAAAGATTCCTTTGCCCGAAAATTGTAATGTATCAGGGCCACAAGCACGGGCGTGGCAAAATGGCTCTATAGCGCCACCTACGGACCTTCTACGGACCAGCCCCTGAAGCCCGTTGCGTCTAAAACACAGGGGTGGGACAGATGAAACAGAACAGCTTAAACGGCGACTATTCATCTAATGCTTGTTTTTATGAACAATGCTTGACAAGTACCTTATGTCCATACTGTTAATAACGTTTTTTGAAATTTATTTGTAATTTAAAGATCCATATTAACCATTTTTGTTCTGTCGCTCAATAAACAATAAGCGATAAGCCTATGCGCATTTTGCGTAATCTTTCTAATAGGATATTTTTACTAAGACAAACACATCCGTTTACAATTCATTTTCTTACATTTCTTCCTTGAGTCATATTGAGTGCTAGAGGCCGGAATAGCCTGTTATTATGAAGAAAACGAGGTCCACCGGAAGACGTTAAACTACTTCCAACTCACCTGATAATTATGGGCATCTTGCGCAATATTCTTCCTTTCCGTCGCGACCGGCATGGTGTGCAGATGTCACTCGACCCATCGCCCTTAGTTAAGTAAATAATATTGTTGTAAATGGTCTAGGCTTACAAGATGATGGAAATAATGTATGCATATAAGATTAAGATTAAGGTCTCTCGGCCAAGTATACTTGTGTATACAAGGAATTTGGTCTCTGCATTTATCCCATCCGTGAATTAGTGAACACACAAAGCACACAGTGAGGTGAAGCACACACTAACCCGGAGCAGTGAGCTGCCATTCTACAGCGGCGCTCGGGGAGCAGTGAGGGGTTAGGTGCCTTGCTCAAGGGCACTTCAGCCGCTTTCTACCGGTCGGGGGTTCGAACCGGCAACCCTCCGGTCACAAGCCCAAAGCGCTAACCAGTAGGCCACGGCTGCCCATATTTATAATGTATGTATTCTTATTCTTGGCATTTTCTGTAGGTTCATATCATTAAATAACTAGCTATTAAACATCGAAAACACATCTTAAGCACTAAAAATGTTTTTATTATTTATTGCAAAACACTCTTTATTGAATGCTTTAACACGTAGTTTGACTACATTCGTAGCGGTTTTCCTATGATCATTGTAGCGGGACGGTTGAAACAAGTGTTTCAATCGTCCCGACAGCGCCTCCTGCCACTTAAACCTATCTTGTCCTTAAACTAAAAAACTCTGATCTTGCACACTTATGGATGTGTTGTAGTACTAATACACCTGTCGTATTATCATTACAATGACACATGAAACAATAAATACAAGTTGTAAGTCAAAAAAAAGTACCGCACGAAAGAATTCAAAACCGTACTCAAAAACAGCTTTCCGACTATAATTTCACAACGGCATGACGTAAGCAAGAAATTTTTTCGCGGATATAGTTGACATTGCGTGCTGTACGTGCTGACGAAGTTTGATATATATGACGTGAGTGGTTTTTGAGGAAATCGCAGTGTTTCATCCGTCCCGTGTTTCAACTGTCCCGGCTCTCCCCTACTACTACTGTAAACAGTAGTTTGCACACAAGGTAAGCAATATAAGTGTAATGTACACCGATAGAGAAATAAAATGAAATAAAAATAAAAATATAGACTGGTAAACTCAGAGGGGGGCTAGTTGTATACAGTAACGTGCAGTGAGGTCCATGGCTGGGTAGGCAGGATCAGCCAGAGCTTAAATCGCATTCAAAAATATATATTATGTAGAACTCAATATTAAAACCACTGCAAAGTCAGTCAAATGCCGCTGTCAGAAATGTAGCTAATTACTGACATCGGCGGATTATAGCGCGCACACAATTACTGCCAATTAATTTTCAGAGAGTACATTCACCTGCATTTCTACAGGATTTAAAGCTAAACATAGGGGCACCCAGTTACAATACATTTTTTTTCCCCTCAAAAGTCAAGGTTGAAAATTTTCTCAGCTCAGAAATCTCCATCTTCGCTAGCCGAAAACACTGCACAGCGGTGACAACAGCATCGCGAGATCTTGGGGGGGTTCGGCACATGTCGGGATTCCCGCCAAGATTCCCGACATGTGCCGACTCGGACTGTGGAGGCAGAGAAGTGTTGTGCCTCAACGAAGCCTATTGAAGACAGCGTGAGAACAGACTACGCATGCGCGAACCTTCTAAACTGTTTGCGTTCATTTCACACAGGGCAGAGAGGCAGAGGTTGAGTCTGCCTCCCCTTAGGAAAAAGTAGTATACTTGAAGTTTATTTTATTAAGTATACTTGAGTATAAGTATAAGTATAGTAAGTATACTACAGACCATGTACTTGTAGTGTACTAGAAAGTATACTTATTTAATACTTCTTCCGGCTAAATTGGAACGTTTTAAGTATACTTTAAGTATACTTTTATAAACTAAAATGTGGACTAGAAGTATATACCTAGTACACTAGCAGTATATAAATGAGTGTACTTGTGGTATACTTAGAGTATACGTTTATAAACTAAAAAATGAACTAGAAGTATATAACTAGTACAGTAGTAGTATATTGAAGAGTGTATTTGTGGTATACATAAAGTATACTTTTATAAACTAAAATGTGGACCAGAAGCATATACCTAGTACACTAGTAATATATAGATGAGTGTACTTGTGGTATACTTGAAAGAGTACTTTTGTAAACTTAAAATTACCTTATAAAGTATACCTAAAGTATACTTTTATAAACTTAAAAATGTTCCCATTTAGTCCGTAGAAGTATTAAATTAGTATACTTTCTAGTACACTACAAGTACATGGTCTGTAGTATACTTCCTATACCTATACTTATACTCAAGCATACTTAATAAAATGAACTTCAAGCATACTACTTTTTACTAAGGGTAAGTATGAACTTAGAATTACTAAAACAGAATTTTTTGGCATTTTACTAGTTTACTTGTCGTTATACTACAAGTATACTTGTAGCATACTATTTATATACTTGAAATATACTTCTTAAAGTATTCTTAAAGTTTACCCATACTGTGTGTACACTAGACTGCAATGTATTTACAAAATCACAAGACAGAATGTTGAGAACAAGTTATATATTTATAGAACATACCATACAGTGTATTTACAAATACCTGCTTAAATATGCGCATTTCAAAAACAAAGAGCTTCTATGAAATCAAGTCCTTCTTTGCTGTTCACATTTACATGTAAAAATGTGTAAACAAAATGTCTCCAACTTAGAACTGAAGTCCTTCCTTGTCAAAAGAAAAAGGTAAAAGAAAAGTGTTATTTATTATTTTTGGTTCCAAAGACGTGCACTTTGGAACCAAAAATAATAAATACCTTGACAGAAACGAAAACGTTACTTTTATAACTTCTCTTCAGCTACTTGCTTGGCATAGCTTATATTGTTGCATTTCTTCTTCTGATTGATCTCACATCGTGCATGGTGGTGTCGGGGAACTTGGCCTGGACATGGACTGTGAGGGAAAAAACACAAAACATTACTTCAGTGTTATTTTTATTCACCATCCACAATTAACACACTTGTTAAAGAGGCATGAAGGATGGTTTATCAGGTACATTTCTGAACTTAAATGCGATCAGGAAAAAAAACTCTATTGAGGGAATGCACATACATCACACCTAAATCAGCTAGACCAGGGATGGGCAACTTAAATGATGGAGGGGGCCACAATTTTTCATCAACACTACCAGAGGGCCACATTGGACCGCACACTTAACCATATATGATAAAACTGCCATTTTAAATATGTTTGTGTATGTATGTATGTATGTATGTATTTAGTTTATAAAAGTATACTTTAAGTATACCACAAATACACTCTTCAATATGCTACTACTGTACTAGTTATATACTTCTAGTTCATTTTTTAGTTTATAAAAGTATACTCTAAGTATACCACAAGTACACTCATTTATATACTGCTAGTGTACTAGGTATATACTTCTAGTCCACACTTTAGTTTATAAAAGTATACCTAAAGTATACTTTAAACGTTCCAATTTAGCCGGAAGAAGTATTAACTTAGTATACTTTCAAGTACACTACAAGTACACTCATCTATATACTACTAGTGTACTAGTTATATACTTGTAGTCTACATTTTAGTTTTATAAGTAAACTTAAAGTATACTTTTATATACTTAAAACGTTCCAATTTAGCCGGAAGAAGTATTAAATTTGTATACTTTCTAGTACACTACAAGTACATGGTCTGTAGTATACTTACTATACTTATACTTATACTCAAGTATACTTAATAAAATGAACTTCAAGTATACTACTTTCTGCTAAGGGTAGCCTAGCTAGCACAAAGCCTCAATCTCCCAGCTGGACAGTCAACCGACTAGAAACCCAGCACAGACAGGATGGAAAGGGAGAGAGACACTAGCAGGCAGCGAGTCTTCAACAGCAGTGCAGTAAGTTTTTCCACTGTCTATTAGGCTAGTGAGTAGCTTCAACAGTGTAGACCAGTCTGATCTCTCGATGATGTATATATATGATAAATGATAAAACTGCCATTTTAAATATGTTTGTGTATGTATGTATGTATGTATGTATGTGTGTGTGTGTGTGTGTATACACACACACATATATATATACACGCACACATGTGTTTATTGAAGCAAACAAAAATAACCACTTAGTTATTTTTTTTAGTGCAAAGGGCTCATGAAAATAAAACATACAAATTACCATCCTCTTCAAGGATGGCAGAAACCTGCAGAACATCAAACATTAATTGCAAGAACTTATTTGTGATTTTTTTACACTAAGAAAGAGTTGAACATTTTCCCTGTATACCCACTCTACCTCACCACTATCAGTAGTGGGCACTGGTAAAAAGTCGCTGTTGTTTGTGTACTTTTGATTTAAGGTCCGCTACAATAGCAGCCCTTGCAGCTTCAGTATACTTCTCGTATTTAACTTTGTGCAACGTGTTGTAACGGCAACTTAAATTGAAATCTTTCATGGCAGATAACGTCTCTAAGCAGAAGCACATAGGTTTGCTTTTAAATTCTGTGAACAGATAATCTTCTTCCCATTTCACCTGAAACACACACGATTTTCTCCGCTCTTAGCCACGGCTCAACGTCTCTTCTTCACTGGTAGAGAAGACCCGGTGGAAGCACGAGGCGGCGTCTGCATTAGAGGCGCCATCTAGTGGCCAACTGTGTCATTACAACTGATTCAGTGCCGCAGAGGACACATTTTTATAATTATCAAAAATTAATCTAAAGGCCACTTCGAGTGAGGTCGCGGGCCGTGTGCGGTCCCCGGGCCGCCAGTTGCTCATCCCTGAGCTAGACTGAATATGACAGAGTGGTAACTGATGGAAAACAATGGGCAGCATGCCGGCGGTGACGTCACGTGCAAACAACTGGGCTATGACAAAGTGACAGATTAAATCAATGCTATGGTAACTAGGAAGAAATAAAAGGCAACAACTTACCACCAAACATTACAACCTTTGCTGGGAAAAAGGCTGGACCGTCTGACTTTTCTCTGCCTTTAATGTTCCACTTCACCTCCATGTCGTTTTCTCCTTCTTTCCTTGTTGAGAACGGGACCGTTGGTTTTTCTTTGGAGAACAAGATCGTTACCTGCAGCGGTGGACGCCAGTTTGAAACTAGGCTCCCATTGGCTGCCAGGTAGGGAGGCGGGAACATGGACCGGAAGTGCAACGCGCGACCGTACAGTTTATGTGCGCGACACTGTGACAGCGAGAGCTGGAGAAGCTTCTGAATTAGCTCATTAGAGCTAACATGGAGAAACGTCGTAGACCTTATAAAAGACATTTGGAGGATTACACAGCAGAGATTCCAAGGACTACCAAGTACAGATGGAAAGTAAAAGTAAGTAACAGATAATGAATTAAGACTGTTATGATTTCATGATGTCTAAGATCAGAACACAGCAGCTATCGTGCTGCTTACAGTGCAGCAGAGCTTTATGTTCAACACAGTTGGTAGAATATTCCATTCCATCACTTTCCACAGGCTGCTGGTGATGTGAGGTCAGCTCCAAGTTACCATGTGTCTAGCTTTACATTAAATGACCGTTTCCAGTTGCATATGTTGAACTGGTTTGATATGTAAATCATCATCAGTTGAAAAGGTCAGACTAAAATGTAATGTTTTATTTTAGTTTATTTGGGGACTACTGTATATAAATTACTAGTTGCATTAATTTGTAATACATTTAGTTGAGCAACTTTGATTGAATTCATCAATTTGTAGCCTGGTTTTGAAAAAATATATATATAGAACAAATATTTACAATTTAAGGCGAAATGTTGAATCTGGTTTTATTTTCAAAGGTAATTGCTACCCATGCACTATGTACAGTCTCATTTGGAGGCATCTTCCCAAAAAATGTTGGGATTATTTTATGTTAAAAATGAACTCAGTATACCCATGGGGAATGAAATGACTTGAGTAATAATTGACATTCATATTTGAACACCCCACCTTTCCAGGGCAGGACAGAACTACAGGACAACACACAAGATGACATGAGTCGACCTATTGTTTCCCACAGAGAAGTTAGAGATGGTTCAACAGTAGGAGCTCCCCCACACCTAGGCTTTTGGATACTGCCTTTCAACAGGTAAATACACAATGACACAGTTTGTCCAAGTTATTACACACATCCAATCTTGAAATATGTCAGGACATCTTCTGTTGCCAGGATACATTCCCCCATGTATCTGGGTAACTTTCTTATCCTGCTTGATTGAATTTTAAGAATCTTCCCTAAACTGTGCTGTCAGCTCCCCAAGTAGCTATAATCATTACCACATGTCATATGCCACGTCACTGATTTATATAATACTCATCAGAGGGCTTCCAGTGACACCCTCAAAAAGTGTCAGCAGTGCACACATGTAGTTTACTGTACATGTAGTTAGAGGTTTGCTGTAATAGTTGAGTGCATTCATACCATCTAACAGACAATTTATCTTAATTGTGGTACATTTTGACCTATCCTCTAGTCTAAGTGTAGACGAATGACAACATTGTCAGTACAAAGCAAAGGCTACAGTAAACCACCTGCACAATTTCAGTTAATCGTTTTATTAACTACATTTTTCATTCTCTTTCCTTGGTTCACATGTAGAATGATAATAAAGATAACCAAATCAACACAGAAGAACACTGGAGTAACACTTCCAGCAGTGAAGAAGATGATGATGAAGTCAACACTGGGAACCCTACCACAAGTAAACTGGACGTGGACATTTCAGACTAAAGAAGAGATACAACAGTACTGTATGCTTGAAAGATGATACATTAAGTTTAATTAATGACTTGGTTATTTTTAAACACATGTGTTAACATCAAATGTCTGCTTTTTGTTCATGTGGCAAACTATGTTGTGTTTTAGTTGAGGTACTTACTGAATGAGACAGGCCTGTGTATGTAAAGATTTCACAGAAGTACTTTATATATGAGAATAAAACAAAACAAAACTGTTAATGCTGTGTGGCCTGACATGATTAAAACTAAATGTGTTCTTGTTGAAACGGATGATGATGTGTACTTAACACCATTGCCAAACTCTTATGAAAGGGACTAGAACTTGATCAATAAAGTCAAGTCAATGTTTCTGTTGTTGTGTATGTGTTTAAGGTACATAAAGATAATGTTAGTGAACACACATACCATTTACTGTAAACTTCTGAAGTCCAGCACTATATGATCTTAAACATGTAAGTTTCTAAAAGGGGTAATACCACAAATAAATTGTGTAGTGGAAAAACATTTTTATTCTGCTAAATTAAATATATGCACAAGTCAATGACTTGATCTTATTCTGTACTTGGACTAAGATACAGTAAGTATTAGTACTTTGTGGCAGAAAGTAGTAAAAAGTATACCAAAGTACAAGTATAAGCTTTAGTCTTAAAGTATAAGTGTAAGTCTTAGTATATATATACTTAGTCTTACACTTTTCTTTATACTTTTCAGTATAAGCCAAGTATACTTCAGTATACTATTCTTAAGTATATGAAATAAAGTATATAAAAAGTAAACTTCAAGTATACTACCTCAATTTTAGTATAAAATAAGTATACTTTTAGTACACTTGAATAAACTTCTTTTTGCTAAGGGTCAGCCTCCTGTATTCACATGAATATACGCCAGCTTTGAAAACAAGCTCTCCTGAGTAGTGACATTCCTTATACCGTTAAAACAACACATTTCACGTTTTCATTTTTTAATTTTAAAACAATAAATCAACAATCAAAACAAAATTATAAAAATATTATTTTTATTTCTTTTTCTTTTTTTCTCATTAGTCTAGGTGAGGCACTGCCTACCCTGCCTCACCTGACTGCACACCACTGGTTGTATATGTACATACATTTACAGTATTTGTCAGTCTTTACTAGATGCAAAGAGAAGTTAGAGATACTTAGAGATACTTAAGATATATTCTTTATTTTATATTTAATCATCTTTTGTTGTATGTATTTCAGTTTTACGACAAACTTCAATTGGGAGTGACAAAATAAATCCTTGAAGCAAGAAGACTTTGCCTCTCATTGGAGAACTGTTAGCTATCGTGCCACGGTGCATTGTTACTCCTTTGTATCCCCTGAGAATTGCAGTGACCCCGTCCTTGCCGGACGCCGACGGGCGTGGGATGCGAGGGCCCGTTCAACGCTGCTTGCAGCTTTAATTATAGCTGTGTTTGCACTTTGATTGAATGCACCCTTGTCAATAGCCATATTAATCATATTTAACAGTGGTGGTCCCAATTCATCCCAGAATGCAACATATAACTCTGGTGGAATCCCATCCCAACCTGGGGATTTACCCTTCTTCATGTTAACGAGAGCCTTTTTTAGCTCATCTAGGGAAATAGGGGCATTAAGTGACATTGATTCATCATCAGACAAAGAGGGGAGATGGAGTTCCTCAAGAAAATTTGTGCACATATTTACATCAAATGAAAATTCAGATTTATAAAGATTAGAGTAGAAAATCTTAAATTCTGTATTGATACCCCGAGGATCGCTTAAAACCCCAAGGTGTGTTTTAATTGCCATAATATTTGAGTACTTCTCCTGATTTTTTAACCTCAACGCTAAAAGATTACTCGGCCTGGCTCCATTGAAATAATATGTTCTTCTGGTTCTATGCATTAAAAACTCCGCTCTGCGTCTCAGCAAGGAGTTTAGTTCAGTCCGTGTCACTGCAATTCTCATTCGCAAAGTCTCAGAAAATGTAGCCTGTTGTTGAGTCTCAAGACTGGATAGGGTATTTTCCAATTCAGTTATCTTGTTAAGCCTCTTTTTATTCAGATGGGATGAAAATGAAATTGAAGAGTCCCTAATACAGCCTTTTATGGCATCCCATAGATATCTAGAGTCATTAACTGAACCTGTATTAAGCTCTATGAAGGTTTTCAACCTATCTTTGAGAAAACCACAAAAGTCTTTGTTTTTCAGAAGTGAGACATTAAACCGCCAACGAGAGGCTTTGGGAGGTGTGCCCAAGAGTGTAAAATGCGCCGATACCATATTGTGATCAGACAAAGGGCAGGGCTTAATTACAACATTATGGATCTCAGAGAAGGATGTAGATGAAGCTAAGATATAATCTATCCTTGAGAAACTGTGATGTCTAGATGAGTAAAATGTGTATTGTTTAGACGTAGGATTGATGGTACGGTATAGATCTGTTAAACTGAGTGCCGACAAAAAATTCTGAAAATCATTGGACGCTCGTAGCTGGATAGGCGTGGAACGCTGAACAGATTTATCCAACGCTGAATTCACAAAAGAGTTCATATCAGCCCCAAGAATAAGTGAAAATTCCTGAAGATGCAGTAGTATTGAGGTTAAATTAGGAAAAAAATCTGGTTCATATTGAGATGACGCGTAAATGGAAACAAAGGCAAATTTACGCCCAGATATAACAGCTTTAACATAAGAAACCCTACCATCCCCACTACCAAATTTCCCTAATATGTTTACAGAAAGATTCTGTTTCAGTACCACTAAAGAGCCCCTGGTTTTGGTGTCCAGCGACGCAGATGCAGCAACATAATAGTATTTATTTGAAAAACGACGAACATTTCGTAAATGAGATTCCTGTATGAAAGCGACATCCACATGCGGTCTGCGAAGAAGATCGAGACAGGCTGTGCGCTTAATTTGACCATTCAGCCCATTAACATTCCAACTAATGACGTGTAAACTACTCATACTGACTGATAATAGTTAGATGTAAATCACAATCCATTCAGTCACTAGCGTGCAATCATAAACTACAAAGAGTGCGATGAACTGATTAAAAAAAAAGACGAAAATACTGAGAGAGACCCCTCCCACCCCAACACCCCAGTCATCCAAAACCCACCTTACTCCGAGGAACGGGAGAAGTCATAAACTTAGAACCCACGCACAAACACCCAAAAATATTAACAACAACAAAAATTCCTGTCTCCTCCCATGGAGACGCATACCCCCCCCCATAGGTTGGACCCATGATCCTCAGGTGGCATGATCCTCCCTAATGCCCCGCAGCCAACCCCCTCTATATGCAAGAATAAAAGAATCATACTGTTTTAACGACTGCCACAAAACTAAACCAGTGAGCAAATAAATGAGGAGTGGCATAATAAGATGTATAATAATAATAAAATAATACTAATAACAACAATATAGAAAATAAAAAATAAATTGTGCGTTCAAATCTCTAGCCCTACGCAGTCTAAAACTTTAAATTAGATCAGTGGACACACTAGTGATGGGAATTCCGGCTCTTTTTGGAGAGCCAGTTCTTTTGGCTCGGCTCACTAAAAAGAGCCGGCTCTTTCGGCTCCCAAGTGCCTCCTCAGATTTTCTGTTGCTTAAAGTATATTTATCACCAAAAATAATGCAAAACTATGTGTAAAATGAATTACTAATGTAAAAAACATACACTATATCAAATATTTATCATTTATACGGCTTTATTTAGCAACTGAACACACTCAAACTTGAACAGAGAATAAAATTTTTTAACAGAGAATAAAACAAAATATATAAATAATAGAAAAATAAATAAACTATAAAGTATGCTATAAAAAACAAAGACCCATCCAGGGCCATCCATTGCATTGATGGGTGAAGAGTTCTCATGTGCCTGTGCAGGTTATTTGTGGAGCCTGCTCTATATGATATTTTTACCTTGCACAAGTTACACTCCGCATTTGAGCTGCTTATAACATTGAAATGGGTCCAAATTTTACTACATTTCCTGCTGCTGTCGCTCATTTTCTCACCGTTTCTTCGTTGTTCTCTCTCTCTCTCTCTCGCTCGCTCTTTCGTCCTCTCTCTCTCTCTCTCTCTCTCTCTCTCTCTCGTTCGCTCTTTCCTCCACTCTCTCGCTCTCTTGTCTTCCTCCGTGTGTGTGTGCTCACTGCTGTGTGTGTCTGACCCTCCCTTTCCCCCGCCCCTACTGCTCTTTGTGTGGACACTGCAGTTGTCGCCACACATCTTGACCAATCACCGTGTGGCTTTCACCAAAACAAGCGGAGGAAAAAAAAAAAAGAAAGAAAAAAACTAAATCGGCTCCCAATGAAGAGCCGGCTCCCGTCGTTCACTTCAAAGAGCCGGCTCTTAGAGCCGTCTCGTTCGCGACCGACACATCACTAGGACACACATTCCAAGGTAAGGACCAACGTCCATTAGTCCGCATACAATAAAGAACATTGCACATATAAGTCAAAAAGCAGTGACAAGTCTAAGTAGGCATTACTGAACATATAAACAGCTGCTCTCATGCACAACATATAAGAGCAGCCCAACTGACTAAATTACCTGAATAAATGTGTGTTTCAGTCTTTGATGGAATCAACAAAGTCCTTCGCCTCTTGAGGTGTGTTGAAGACTTTGCTCACCTCTCCGCGTATGGCCCTCAGTCTCGCAGGATACAGAAGGAAAGTGCGGAAGTTCAGCTTCTGCAGGGTGCCCATTATATCAGAGAAAACCAGCCGGCGCTTGAAGGTGTGAGGGCTGTAGTCAGGAGCGAAGCGGATCATCTTTCCTTCCATTTCCACGGCAGCGTTACGTGCAGCTGTGAGGATCTTGTCTCTATCGGTAAAACGGAGAAACTTTACAATCAGAGTTCGAGACACGGGTTTGCCATTGGCATCTTCTTTAGGAGCGCCTACTCGGTGGGCCCGCATAATCTCAACTGGATCCAGCTGTGGGAACCATCGTGGGATTGCATCGGATAGGTATGCCAGAGCATGCACTGTCTCAGCATTTTCGGGTATTCCATGGATTCTGATGTTATCTCTGCGCGACCGGTCTTCCATATCAGCTATCTTATCCTCCAATTGGGCATGTTGTTCGGTCAACCTGCCCACAGCCATTGACAGCCGGTCCACCTCCGCCAGACGGTTCTCACATGTCTCCATATAATCAGTACACTTCGAAATGTTTTCCTGTATGGTAACCATCTCACCCCGAAGTTTAGTAGTTTGAGCATCCACCAAAGCTTGTGTTTTAATCGTGAGCCGAGCGACCACATCATCCACAAGAGTAGGGATAGCCTCTTTGATAGCCTCAGCGAC
The DNA here is from genome assembly GCF_963514085.1 of Chelon labrosus. NCBI lineage: Eukaryota > Metazoa > Chordata > Actinopteri > Mugiliformes > Mugilidae > Chelon > Chelon labrosus. The sequence goes on along the minus strand of NC_140337.1, from coordinate 37,673,740 downwards.
TGCTAGCTTAACTAGCTCAGCTAACTCCTCGTTATCAGCTGAACGACAAAGTTGTTTACCGGTTGCTTTCCTTGAGCTTGAAGCCATCACGATGTACAAAACGTTTTCAAAAACCAGAAAAGCGGGCAGAAGTTTTTAAAAAAAAGGCACAAAGTATGAAACTATTATTAAATTTTTGGGGCATGACTGCAGCAGCACGAACAAAACCTCCTACATCCTTCGCGGTGGTCACGTGACTCCGTTTACCTTTAGTTTTTGATATTTTCCTTGATTGTCTGAGACTTTGTTATTTTACTTTACGGTACTTTTTTCCTCAAGAGTGATTTTGTCTTACCTTAGTAGTCATTGACTTTCTTGTCATGTTTTTGCCTCTTGAAGAGTGATTTTTAATTATTCTCAGAAATAAACACTGACTGAATTCAAAAGTCTTGTCTGAGTCGTGCATTTGTGTTCAAGCCTTGAACAGTCATGACACCATGATAATCTAGCTACGCAAAGTCCAGAGGGAACTCCGGCATAAAATCAGAAAAGGGAAGGACACCTACAGGAGAAAACTGGAGGAGAGGCTGGAGAATAACAACGCCAGAGACGTCTGGAGAGGGCTGCAGACCATCACTGGCCATGGGAAAGGAGTGAGGAGAGACCTAATCAGCGGGGACAAGGACTGGGCAGATGAACTCAACCTGTTTTTCAACAGATTTGATTCTGTCACACCTCCCCCCTCCACCCCCCCACCACTTCTTCTCACCTCCACTGGACAGCCCCCCCCCCCCCCCCCCCCCCACTCTCCTCAGCCGGCCACCCTCAGCACCTGACCCCCATCAGTCCACTTCTCCCCTCCTCACCAGCTCACCACCCCCCCCTGAGATACTCGCCACTCATCTCCCCCACATCACCACCCCAGTCATCCTCCACCCCCCTCTCCATAACAGATGATCAGGTGAGGAGTCAACTTAAAAAGATAAAGGCAAGGAAAGCCCCGGGACCGGACGGCATCAGCCCTAGACTCCTAAAGGACTGTGCTGACCAGCTCTGTGGGGTTGTCAGGCACTTATTCAATCTGAGCCTGAGCCTGGAGAAAGTCCCGGCCCTGTGGAAGACCTCCTGTGTGGTTCCAGTACCAAAGACCCCACGCCCCAAGGAGCCTAATCACTTCAGACCTGTTGCCTTGACTTCTCATCTGACGAAAACCTTGGAGAAGATCATCCTACAACACCTACGACCCCTGGTGGACACTCAGCTGGACCCCCTGCAGTTTGCTTACCGGCCTAGGATTGGGGTGGAAGACGCAGTGATCTACCTGCAGCACAGATCACTGTTACACCTGGAGGCAGAGCCGTTTCTTGCTATAGGCGAACTAGGCGAATGCCTAGGGCCCCCAAGCCACCAGGGGACCCCAAAGCTGCATGTTCATCCTCATCTGAGGAGAATTAAAATGTCCTGTCTATCTGTAGCTATCTCGTGTGTTTGTTACATCCGTTATATGCTTAAAAATAAACGTATGATATAAATAAAATAAACTGCAATGATAAGCAGTGGCTGGTGTTTTAATAGCATTATTGGTTGGACCCTGGCATATACAGTCAATGGTTGGAGCGCACTGTCGCACAGTGAGTGACGTAGCGGGCCGCCGACAGGTGTGATGGGCATGATTGACAGCTACTCATCATTCCCATTAGCGAGAACTTTAAACAAAACAAACACAGTAATGGCATCAAAAAGAAGTTATCTCAGTGGCGCGAAAAAACGGAAGAAAAAAAAAACGGAGGAAGAAAAACGGTAAAAAGATAAAGGTAAAGCATTTGTTGGTGATGTGGGCTGGATAGGCGGAGGTGAAACGCCGTTTTTAGCAAGTATGTTTATTTGTCCTGTTAGCCAGCTAGCTAGCCCTGGATAAATGTTTGCTAGCTGGCTATGATTTGTTTGTCATAAACTCAGCTTTAGTGTTTGCTTCATGAAAGTTGTCTAATATAAAATGAATATGTCGCATGTGAATGGACAGTCTGTCCTGCCATGGTCATGACTGACTGACTCCAGACCCCTTTATTCATATTATTATTATTTTTATTATTTAGTCTTCACTGTCATTGTTCAGTGGAAGTTGTCTCTCAGATATTTGACACTTAACATTATTTTAGCTTTACTTAGGATTCATTTACAAAGTTTAGTGTGTGTTTTATAGGCCTCTAATTAGAAGCGTGCTACTGTTTTATAATTTAAATCAATATTTTAAAGGTTTGTTTTTAAAGTGATTTATAAATATGAGTCATCGTGTTTATTATTTTAGACTATAGTGGCAGTGGATCATTTATTTTTAATTTCTTTAACTAGTCCAATGTGTAAATGAATGCAGAAAAGTCTTAAAAGTGACAACTTTTAATTTGGTATTTGGGTACAAGCTTTAAAGGCACACTGTACATCACAATATTTAATATAAAAACAGATTAATTTAAATTTTCTGTATTACTGCAGTTATATAATAGGAATATGTGCCATGATCTATTTTGCTTGATAACCTAAGGAGCCTTGTCTTTGCAGGGGCAATTCTGAAATATTTTGGAGCTCCAGACGTTGAGCCAGAGGGATCTTCTGACCAGGAAGCTCCATGACCATCACCTAAACATATAAAATGTTATTATTACTTTGATTAAGTAAATTAGGTGTTATGCTGATAAGTGTCAGACTGTGATGTTAAGCATTATTTTTAGTGTTGTTTTGTTTTCATTTTTGCACTTTAAAATAAATGTTGGTTTGTTGTATTTTCCTGTTTAAAGTAAACATTTAACTTAAACACTCAAAATCTGTTTTTTTATTGACGTTTAGAGGATTGTTGTTTTCCTTGTATTATAGTTTCAGTTTAACTTGCCTGAGTGGCTCAACTTAAGATGTTTAATTTTAACTCTAACCTGTTTTGCTCATGAAGTGTAATAGATTGTGGCATGTTTTAGGAATCTCCAGTTTGACAAACTAGGGGCCCCCAAACAGCATCTTGCCTAGGGCCCCCACAAAGCTAGAAACGGCCCTGCCTGGAGGACAGCGGGAGCACTGTGAGGGTCATGTTTTTTGACTTCTCCAGTGCTTTTAACACCATCCAGCCGTCTCTGCTCAGAGTGAAGATGGATAGTATGGGAGTAGACCAACACCTGACTGCATGGATTACAGACTACCTCACCAACAGACCACAGTATGTGAGGCTTCAGCACTGTGTGTCTGACGTGGTGCTCTGCAGCACAGGTGCCCCTCAGGGTACGGTGCTCTCCCCTTTCCTCTTCACTCTCTATACATCGGACTTCACCCACAACACCTCACATTGCCACATCCAGAAGTTCTCCGATGACACAGTCGTCGTTGGCTGTGTTTCAGATGGGAACGATCTGGAATACAGGATGGTCATCAGGGACTTTGTTAGCTGGAGTGAGCTTAATCAGCTTCAGCTTAACACCAGCAAGACTAAGGAGATGATTGTTAACTTCCAGAGGAAAGCATCTCCTTTCACACCGATGAACATCCAAGGATCGGACATAGAGGTAGTGGACAGCTACAGATTCCTGGGTGTCCATCTAAACAATAAACTGGACTGGTCTGTTAACACCCAGGCCCTCTACAAGAAGGGCCAGAGTCGCCTCCACCTGCTGAGGAGACTGAGGTCCTTCGGTGTCTGCAGGACTCTCTTAAAGACCTTTTATGACTCTGTGGTAGCCTCAGCTATCTTCTACGCTGTGGTCTGCTGGAGAGGGGGCAGCACGGACAGGGACAGGAGCAGGCTCAACAGACTGATCAGGAGAGCCAGCTCTGTCCTGGACTGTCCTCTGGACTCTGTAGAGGAAGTGGGGGAGAGAAGGATGTTAGCCAAGCTGACATCCATCATGAATAACACCTCTCACCCCCTACATGACACTGTAGGGTCCCTGACTAGCTCCTTCAGCAGCAGACTGTTACACCCTCGGTGTAAGAAGGAGAGGTTCTGCAAGTCCTTCATCCCGACCACTATCAGGCTTTACAACACCTGCATTGCCTGAATTCATGTGGTTATAGTCACTGTCACTGTTTACCCCTGCAATATTATATTATTCATATCACTTCACTTACTTTGAAATATTTTTTATATAATTTTTCAGGTCACATTACACTGCAATATTTTAGTTTTCTTATCTTGTATAAAACCTTGCACTGTTATTTATATTTATTTTTTACCACTTACTTTGCAATATTTCTTACAACAGTACTGTTTGTATATTTGTGTCTTATTTTCCTTTGTTGATTGTTTATTCCTTGTTATTTGTGTTTCTGCCTTTCTATTTTTCAAAATTCCGTGGTGTATATTACACTTTCTGCTGCTGTAACGGGTGAATTTCCCCGTTGTGGGATAAATAAAGTATAATCTAATCATCTAATCTAATCTAGAATAAAAGGTCAGCAGACTGTAGAGTAAAACCACCTGCAGCCAGACTCTGTCCTCTCAGGAATGAGTCTGAACAATAACTAAACTGACACAGAAACAGAAAGAAAGAAGAAAGCAGTAGAAAGTTGAAATGTCCTCAGTTCCTCTGAAGTCACGTGATTTAGTAGAAAGGCTGCAGCACAACAGACGCATGCGCACTCTCCTCTGAAGACTAGTCGGTCCTGTTGGTCTGGACATGTTTCACTTCTGCTAGAGACGTCATGTGACAGAAACCTGGAACATGTTTCCTCCTTCATGCGGTGTTGGAGTTTAATCATTAATATACTAATGTCAAATATACACTTTACATGCTCTTCATTCATTTGGAAGCTCTCTACGTGATGGTAGACAATGATGGACAGGTGAGATATGTTGTTATCTTTGTCATGGAGATCATTATCAGTGACACTCAGAGCGTCTCTTTACTTTCTGTTTGTAGTGACTCATTTCTTTATGGTTTGATTATCGCCCATCCCTCCATTGCTGTGACGCTCCATCGCTCCACCTCCATCGCTCCAACTTCCTGGTCGATTTAGCGCTAGCAGCTGAAAGACAGACGAGTCGTCACCGTCAGAGACTGTCAGGTTGATTTCAGGTTTATTTCAGTTTTATTTCAGTTTTACTTCAACCTTCCACAGAATGTGATCTAGTCAGGTTGATAGATTGAAGTCAGGAAAACAGAGGAGGAAGAAGAAGACAAGATGGCTGCTGGAACATCTGCGTGTCTCTGCATGACTTTACTGAGCGTCGTCCTGTCTGTCTCTGCTGGTGAGTTGAAACCAAAGCGTCTTTAGCTCTGACATGTTCAGGAGACAACGTAGAGTCTGACTGGATCTAGAAGATCTGATCAACCACATGTTCTACAGCAGCTCGTGTGTGTGTGTGTGTGTGTGTGTGTGTGTGGGTGGGTGGGTGTGTGTGTGTGTGTGTGTGTGTGTGTGTGTGTGTGTGCACTTGTCAACCAGCATAACAGTGGACTTTGGCGTCGTTACACTTTCACAAACAGGGGACTCCACGTTGAACATTTTGTGTGCGTGTGTTGTATGCGTGTGTATTGTGTGTTTTGTGTTTGTGTGTGTGTGTGCGTGTGTGTATTCCTGTGTGTGTTTTCGTGTGACCACTCAGACAGTGGTTTCAATCAGCTGATTATTATGTGAGGTTTTTTTTGCACTTTGCAATGTGGCGGGCAGCTTTGTATGAGGGTTTTTATTTACTGATGCCGCGCTCACAAAATGAGCGGCCTGTTAGCGATACCCTCTGTTAGCTCTGTACACTGGTGTTTAGTGGTGGGTGGATCGATCCAAATATTGATACTGATCGATACCAATGTAATGAGATGGATCCTTGAGTTTCAGTTTCTCTCTTGTTTCATTAAAGAAGAGACCTGACTGTTTATCTAAATGATGATGCTGTCACAGGAGGGGGAGACATGTTGTCTTCTTTTTGTATTGTATTTCCTAAACATACATGCTACTTGAAAAAAGGGAATTTGTTTTACATTATTAATAATATTTGTTGTGGAGTGGTAATTTTGTACACTTTTAGTTTATTTACGAAGAAGTCCAGAAAGAAGAATGAAGGGAGAGATTTAGTTTAGTAACTGTATTGTAGTTTCTGAACACTCTTTTTATTTGTCCTCAAGTGATCATTTGTGTTGTTTCTGAACAAAAACATTTATTGTGATAAAGTATTTTAATCCAGACAATTAATAATCAAAGGGCTAATCACAAAAACATTTAAAGGTCACGAAAATGAATTCAGATTTAAAATGATGATCCATATTAATTATTAAAAAGTATCAATATCAGTATTGGTATCAGCCACACTGACCCTGTATTTACTTGGTATTGGATCGATACCTAAACTAGTGGTAATCTATTGATTAATCTGTTGATTAGTTTGAGTTCTGCTGCCACCTAGTGACTGGAGGCTTGTTTATAGTTCAAGCATCAATAAAGACAGTAATTCTGAAAGTCCCCCGCTGCCGCTCACACTCCCCTGACCCACCTCAAGTCAGTCAGTACTTGAGAAGTACTGACTTAGACTGATCTTGAGCTCCTGATCCAGATGCAGCAGAATGAGACAGATCAGAAACCTTTAGTCCATCACAGATCAACCAACACTGATCCTCACCACAACACTTCATCTACTGCTCACTTCCTGGACTCTAATGTCTCTTCTTTGGTGACATGAACAGTTGATAGTCCTCAGACTGCTCTAGACAGATGTTGAAACCATCAGTCGTCTAGAACTGATTGTTACTGGCTCTATTCTTGAAGCTCATCAACAGTTAGGTCCATCTACGTCTTCATCTGGACACATTCAGGTTACTGTTCTACAACCAACTCAAGACACACTGGCTTTAACAGAGACTTCTTATTTAAATGTCTCTCCAGTGTCCTCTGGTGTCCTCTGGTGTCCTCTGGTCCTGTCCATCAGAGACCAGTGTCCTCTCTTTGGTAGCTCTTCCCACTGACTGACTGCTGCATGTTGACCTTTAACCTCTCTGCTCTGTCTTGTTTCCTTCAGGACAAACAATCATCAGAGCTGAACCTGGACAGACTGTCTCTCTACCATGTAAAGCTCTGAACAATGATCCTGTTACAGCTGTAGAGTGGATCAGAACTGACCTGAAGGAAGATGAATATGTTCTTTTATATCATAATGATCAGTTACAGTACCAGCATCCATCTTATAAGAACCGAGTGGATCTACAGGACAGACAGATGAAGGATGGAGACGTGTCTCTGATTCTGAAGAATGTGACGATAGAGGACAGTGGAACATATGAGTGTCATGTTGAAACTAAAACAAACCGCAGGAAGAGAGATGCTGGTCCCACCGTCATCAAACTGAACGTTGTTCCAGGTGAGTGAGTAGAGTTGAGTTTGTGTCTTTGTCTCTGATCAGAGTTGAAGCTGCTTCCTGGTTGTTGATGTGAGAGAGAAAGATCTCAGATCAGATGTTTGACTTTTAGAAAGATGTTGTTGATGAGACTTTGTATAAATCAACAAACTATTCTTCTTTTATTCCGTATCCAGCTAATACCTGATTTCAGAGACAGGTTTAGGTCACAGAGACATGAGCAGCATGTTGTTAGCAGTGAAGACAAAGATCAGATGTGTTTAATCTGTGTTAAAGGTTTTCTATCGTCTGGACACTGTGACCCATTAATGTGATATGACTTTAATATTGTGGGAGGTGTGGATGGGGGCAGGTTGGTCTCAGCAGACCTCTACAGTAGACTAGTCTGTATTTAAGATGACTCCATGATGAATGAATTCATTCCACTGTTAACATAGACCCATCACTTCATACACCATGTTCTGTTCTGTGTTAAATAATAACTCAGTAGCAGTGTGTACTCCATCAAGGTGGACTGGTTTAGTCCTGACTCCTGAATGACTGAGTTAGTCCAAGGACCTGGATCAGAAACATGGTTCAATGTTTGGTTTCTCTGTATTTAATTCACTTATTCTGAAAATATATATGGTGTCCTCTGGTGTCCTCTGGTGTCCTCTGTTGTCCTCTGGTCCTGTCCATCAGAGACCAGTGTCCTCTCTTTGGTAGCTCCTCCCACTGACTGACTGCTGCATGTTGACCTTTAACCTCTCTGCTCTGTCTTGTTTCCTTCAGGACAGACAAACATCACAACTGAACCTGGACAGACTGTCTCTCTACCATGTAAAGCTCCGAACAATGAAACTGTCATATTTGTAGAGTGGAAAAGAACTGACCTGAAGGAAGATGAATATGTTCTTTTATATCGTGATGAGAGGTTTGTTACTGTCAACCAGCACCCATCTTATCAGAACCGAGTGGATCTACAGGACAGACAGATGAAGGATGGAGACGTGTCTCTGATTCTGGAGAATGTGACGATAGAGGACAGAGGAACATACGAGTGTTACATCAACCAAAGAGAAAAAAACATCATCATGAAATATGTTGATCCCATCAGCATCATCATCATCAGACTGGAAGTAGATTCAGGTGAGTGAGTAGAGTTGAGTTTGTGTCTTTGTCTCTGATCAGAGTTGAAGCTGCTTCCTGGTTGTTGATGTGAGAGAGAAAGATCTCAGATCAGATGTTTGACTTTTAGAAAGATGTTGTTGATGAGACTTTCTAGAAAACAGCTGGTCTGAGTGATGTGATCAGAGTGCAGTAGATAATGTCTGACAGCAGTTTGTTCTTCACTCATCAGCTACCTCACACCTCACACCTGATTCTGTTGCTTCTGTCTGCAGGTCACACAGATGGACACAAGGAGGACGGAGGAGACAAGCAGGGAGGAGACAAGGAGGGAGGAGACAAGGAGGGAGGAGACAAGGATGGATCTGTTGGTCTGATAGTTGGTCTGATAGTTGCTGGTGTTGTTGTTGGTGTTGTTGGTTTTCTGATCTACAGAAGACGTAAACATCGATACCATCCTCCTCCTGAACAATCAGCTGATCCTCAGCAGCTTTAAATGTCTCAGATCAGTTTCCAGCTGAACTCTGAGTGTCCTGCTGCTGTTTGTTGAGGACAGACAGGAGTTAACAATGCTGGACATCCAGCAGACATGAGCAACCCACTGTAGCAGCTGACCTCCAACACTCAGCAAACAGCAGGACTGTGTCCACAGAGGAAGGACTCAGTGGAAGCTCAAGTCATAGAAACAATCAATCTTCACTAAGAAATCTTTCATTCCTTTTTAATAGTAATCCAGAATTCTTCAAACATCTCGTTTCAAACTTCTTTCTGTTAAACACAAACTCTACAAAGTCTTCAAAATGTTCTCAGTGGCAGACGAGAAGATCTACCAGTGACCCAAAGTGTCCTGAGAAGTCTGGGAGGTTTTATTCATTTCAATTCTAGTTTTTATTCTTTTTTTTTTGAAAAAAATCTACTGTGAAATATGTAAAGTTCAGACAGAATTTAATTAAAAGAGCAGTCTTTCCTCATCATCATCATCATCACAACAAAGACACAATGGATGATGATTACTGTTGATTAATAGAAACCAGTAGAAACAGTGTGAAGGATCATGTTGATATGCTGAATGTATGAATGAACTGATCTACTTCTTCAGTCTCCAGTAGAACATCTGTGTTCTGCTGGGTTCTTCCTGTTCTACTGTTTCTCTTAATGAAGCTGTATAATTAAAGGTGATATTCAGAGCAGTTGATTGACAGAGAGTCAGATGTCAGTGATGAGCAGCTTCAGTTCAGCTCTTTGTAAAGCTCTTAGTTGTGTTAGTGCTGAATGTCACTGAGTCTTTATTGATAATGATGCTTGTGTAGTTTTCTGAGCTGAATGTAGAAGCTGCTCCATCACAAACTGTCTGACCTGTTGAAGCAGTTGAAGCAGCTCTAATCTGATCTGGAATCAGTCCAACAAAGCTCAGGGAGCAGGAGTGGAGTCTGAACCAACCTCCTACATTCACTCTGACTGTACCTGGGATTGACAGACTATAACTTGTGTGCCTTATCATTTGGTTTACTTGATGTGTTGATGCTGTCTGCCTATATATCAATAAACATTATATATTGTATATTACACTTTAATGATTTTATTGTTCCATTTATTGTCTTCATTTATGTCTCAGGGAGGGATAAAGGTAATTGTTATTTAACCATCTATATGATGACAAGATGTTCTTGATCTTTAAACTCACCTGGAACCTGTCTGAGAAGAGAGAGACACCAAGATGGAGGAGGAGAGTTTCCACCAGGAAGTGGTTTGATCAGAGTTCTTCCTCTAAATGTTGAAGCTCCTCCTCCATCTTGTTGTCTCTTGTTACAGGAACAGATTTCCTGTGTGTCTTAGTTGACATGCTGGATGTCTGTCTGTCAGCTTCTTTCTATTAACTAGAGATGTTATGCTCGAAGCAGAGGCTCGAAACAGTGTTGAGCTTTCAAAGCAGAAGTTTTGCAACAAGATGTTTGGATGCCTCGCTTCATCAGTTGAAAAATCACGTGACTCCCCAAATGAAAGCTTCATTATGTCACATGCGTATCGGCCGTCATCGGCGACGTGTCACGGGATTGTTAAACTCACGATGCTTATAAATGGACACAGTCCCTCAGATGGTTGTGGGGTTTTGAGAGGAGGAGAGTTTTTCATACGTTACATAGTTTCATTGATTTAGAACGAGGGACAGTGAAGTTTAAGGTATTAGTAGAACATCAGATGAACTTGGCACATAGGCATTCACACACTAGACATTGATTTACATACCTGGATACATAGAAGAGGACCATACTAAAGCCTAACTCAGCTGAAATGATCTTGTTTTTAAATAAAAATCTCTGAATCCTCTTCCCAGTTTCAAAAGCATTTAGTACAACTACTGTCATCACCGTCCCTATAGACGCACAAGCATTTGACTTATTTTGTAAATATATTTTTGTATTTCTATCAATCTCATAAAAGCATATATCTAAAACATACAGTATTATATGATGGCAAACTCATACAAGTATATTATTTTATATAAAAGAAAGAAAATTAAGCATTTCAAGATCCTTTATTGTTAAGCAAACACAACTTTGATGTGATCTATGATCTATGAAAAAGCAAAATACAATAAACAGAAACCCAAGAAACTTAAACTGTGACTATGAAAAGACCTGACAAAAGAAAACATGACAAAACCATGACAGATTAACTGCAGCTCTTCTTCTACATGTGTGTGTAAATGCTGAGAATCCATGTGAAGATAAATCCTAAACAACGAAGCTGAACTGAGTCAGGTGACATGAGAATGTGTCTGTGATTGGTTAGTAGTTTTAAACTCTATACGGTTTGTCTGATCAGTTCATGAAAAGTTTTTGTTATAAAATGTGATTAACTTGAGACTGATGGAGACTTCTATGAAAAAAGGCAAATTAAAATCTAAAGTGGAGGAGACATGAAACTTCTCTTGTTGCTCTCTGAGCTGGTTTCCATGGAAACACTTTATTACACTTAGTAATGACTGAGAGACTTTAATGTTGTTACTCTGCAGTCTGAGTGGAGACAGAGAGACAACAGCACCACCGTCAGGTCAAAGTGGAACACTGCAGTCTGTGACTTTCATCCTGATCAACTTCACTTATTTCTGACCTCTACACACTCTAGACATAAAACAGAAGAAAAACTAAGACAAACAGTTTGAAAACCACTGAAAGGAATCAACCAATCACACAGGCTGTTCTTCTAAACAGGAAGTGAAGTTTAGCAGCTAACGAGAGACAGAGACTAACAGCTCCCATCTTTAGAGAGCATCAAACCCAGTTCAGGGGGAACCTTTAGATCTTTGCTTGATCATCTCTGAGCTCTCATCTCATCTCATCCTGCTCCAAACTCACTTCAGGACACTGGCTGCAAGGCAACCCACCACCAAACACTCCTTCAGGAAATGGTCACCTGTGGCAGAGGAAGCTGAAGGACTGTTTCCAGTCCACTGACTGGGAGTGCTGCAGGAGGCCTGCAGTGAGGACTTAGAGAGGATCACTGGTCGTCTTCTGTGGCTAATAGCAACATATTAGCAAGAGGCTAATAAATAGCCTATAGCCTACTGTCAATCACGTCACTCATAGAAATCTGCATACCTTTATCTTTTCTTGTTTTTCTGAACTGATCACCTGATGCTTCTTTGGTCTTTTACTTTGATCCATGATGAAGATGAAGATGAAGTCATCATTAACTTTTGCCAACACCGTCCGTCAGTATTCCTCAGTCACGTAGATGACTGCACAGATTTATGTATTTATATTTTCATTTTCATTTTTCACATAACCCAATTAATTCCATGTAGGTCTATGGGTCTATGTTAATTTTAGGAATGAAATACAATGTATTTGAAGCAGTTTGTGTTGTGTGGCCCCCTCGCCCCCCTCCACCTTGCCTCTTCTGACACACACACAACCTGTATGACTCTCAGCAGCAAGTTAACGTGACAATAAGACAACTCCACTAACTTGAAATGAGCGGTAGGCTAGAAAACTGGAGAGTTTTGAGTTACTTTTATTTATTTATTTTTTTTTTTTTTCGAAGGCACTCGTGCGTCCTCACATAGATTGTGCCCTTGGCGGTCGCCCACATTGCCCAAAGCAAAAGCCGACCCTGATCTCAGGTACACGTTCGAAACTGTTCAGAAGGTTTTCATAGAACTTGGTACAGACCTCGCTTCAAGGGTCAGATCCCTCAAAAAACAGACTCCTTCAGTAAACCCACAAGTGAACTGATAATGTTGGTTCTGGAATTGTTGACCTCTAAAAGTTCCCTTCTGTCCAGCCAACACCATGTTAACTCACTCTTTACATTTATTTTGCACTTTATTGGGTTTTTCTTTAACATGTTACATGATAAGATTCAGTGTTCAGTATACTGTCACATAGTATTGAGCAGTTACAAAAAATATACTGATTCATTTGAGACTGGAGGTTATGGTGCTCAATAACCTTGTAAACAGATTTATTATATTCATAGCTGTGTATCATACTGGTTCTGTGAAGTCTGGTGTACATGACTCATGTTTGATCTTTTTCTTCAATCTAAGTTTACACGCATACAATGTAGCACAAGTTGACTGCTAAGACTGGGACAACTCATTAGTTTTCATTTACTTAGCCCTGCTGGAAGGGATTTGATGCTGGTAGTAAATGTTTTGAATGTACATGTTGCATCTGTAATTATTCATACATTTGATAAAAAGTTATTGGTTCTAAATTATAAAGTTGGGTTACACTATAAACTCACTGTGCAATAAATTCCTCTTAAATTATTCTCCTATACTAAACCAAATTAAAGTGGAATCTGTATAAGAATTCAGAGTAAAATTCATGACAGAATACAGAATTCCACCTCAAAAGCATCTCCAAACTCCGATCCTCCCTCAACGCATCTGCAGCAGAAACTCTCATACATGCCTTCATCACATCTAGGCTTGACTACTGCAATGCTCTACTGTACGGCATCCTGGCTAAAACCTTAAACAGGCTGCAGTATGTCCAAAATTCTGCTGCAAGGCTACTCACCCGCACCAGGTCCTGGGATCACATTACTCCCATCCTCCAGCATCTGCATTGGCTTCCTGTCCACTACCGCATTCAATACAAAATCCTTCTCTTAGTCTATAAATCCTTACACAATCTGGCCCCATCCTACCTATCAGATCTCCTTACCCCATACTTGCAATCCCGCACCCTCCGCTCTGCAGACACATGTCTTCTATGTACCGTGTATCTCTGTATCCATGTCCACCTTATGTTATGTCCTTCCTTGCCTATACCTAATTTGTACAGTGTCCTTGGGTACCTTGAAAGGCGCTTTTCTAAATAAAATGTATTATTATTAATATTATTATTAAAATGTACAGGAGAGTTAGAAGAAGTAAGTATTAAAAGTTTTTACAATGTAAAATTATAAGTTAGTACAACTTGCCCATCTTAAAAAATTATCGAAGTTTGTTGCCTTGATTTTGAGTTCACCCAGCTTTTCTTTTTTTGCAGTGTACGATAAAACAGTGCAAACTCTGCAAGACAAACAATACAATGCAGATGGTGTAAAATGCTTGGAGTCAATGAACCCATAAAAAGACGTTACACAACAACAGAGAACCGACGGCTGTAAAGATCTGAATGATTAGTATCATAGAGTACAAAGGTTCAGATATGATTGTGGGTGTGTGTCTATTGGCGTATGTTCAAGAGTCTGATGATCAACAACAGGGAAGTACTGTATCTGTATGTAAATGGAGACGAGTCAAACAGGTTTCTGATAGGCTCCTCCCACAAATGTTCCTGTTTACTTCATCTTCGCAGCAGTTCCATAGGAATGATGAAGCTTTTTTTAATACACATGACCTGTTGAGCTTTGATGATGAACTGAAAGAAGTGACATTGAAAGTGTTGGATGTGTTGAAAGAGTGAAATCTGATCCTGTGTGTGGATGTGTCTAATTTGTCTCTACCTGACAGATAAAGGAGCATAAATCAGACTTTATGGTGGTTGTTAACCTTTGAGCTGCAGCTATTCATTCATTCATTCATTCATTCTGGTCGGTGTTTACATCCCGCCGGCAGCCAACGTCCATGACGCACAGCGCGTGCTGGCCGACCAGATTCTACACGTGGAGAAAACTAACCCAGACTCCTTAGTTATTGTCCTCTGTGACTTTAACAAGGGAAATCTCTCCCACGATCTCCCTAAATATAAACAGTTTATCAGCTGTCCCACCAGGGAAGACAGAACTTTGGACCACTGCTACACCACAGTCAAAGATGCCTTTCACGCTGTCCCCCGTGCAAGACTGGGAGAATCAGACCACGTCATGATCCACCTGATTCCAGCATATAGACAGAAACTTAAACTCTGTGAACCTGCTGTGAGGACATCTAAGATGTGGACCAGTGAAGCTGTGGTAATGAGCTACATATATGCTATATGCTAACTTAAATAACTTCTGTACCGGTCCAGGGTCAGGAAGCGGGCCAGAAAAATCACCACAGACCCCTCACACCCTGGCCACAATCTGTTCAGACTCCTCCCCTCAGGTCGGCGTTACAGAGCGGTGTACGCCAAAACCACCCGACACAAGGACAGTTTCTTCCCCCGGGCTGTCGCTCTGTTGAACTCTGAGTAGTCACAGAGTGTGAGTCCATACACATGATCAATAAACTATTTTTGTATATACTCACTGTACAATAACCCCGGTTCGGTGTATATATTATCCTGTTTTTATGTGTACAATTTGAAGATTTATTTTATTTTTATCTTATTTATCTTATTTTTTTTTTATTTATTTTTTTTTATTTTTATCTTATTTATGATGCTTGAGTACTAGAGAGGAAGGTGCCGGAGTCAAATTCCTTGTATGTGTCATACTTGGCCAATAAAGCTGATTCTGATTCTGATTCTGATTCTGATTCTTCTAATATACATTGACATGGTGTGCATTATGGTCATTTTCATTGGGTAACTGATGCATGTGTGATGTAAGTGTGATCTAACTTACATATTTTATCTTAACTGTAAATTCAGGGGCACTTCTGAAATATTTTGGAGCTAGAGCAGCCACTGGCCAAAATGAGGAGTCAGATACTTCCACAGCAGCCACAGACATGATGAGGAGTCTGATGAGGAGCCATCTACCTCTGCAGCCACACAGGCCTCTTCAGGGATGGATGTTTTGTATAAGAGTTATATTGTAGTCTATGGTCTCGTCACTTTCAACTGCAATTGCAATATTTTGGAGCATCCTCTGCCACTGGTCAGGATGAACCACCCACCTCCTCTGTTAGACAAGACCTGACATCTACCTACCTATGTTGGAGGTGGAGATTGTGCACCTTAAAAAGTGTGTTTCCTGTTGTAATTGCAATAGTTGAATAACTGGATTCTCTTAAGTGTGATTTTCAAATGTGCTATTGAGGGATTTGTTCTGTTGCTTGCAGGGAGTCTCGCCCCGGGGAATAATTCAATGTAGAACCGCCACTGCCAGCTCTCTCTGTCACAGTGTCACGCACATAAACTGTACTGTCACGTATTGCACTTCCGGTCCATGTTCCCGCCTCCCTACCTGGCAGCCAATGGGAGCCTAATTTCAAACTGGCGTCCACCGCTGCAGGTAACGATCTTGTTCTCCAAAGAAAAACCAACGGTCCCGTTCTCAACAAGGAAAGAAGGAGAAAAGGACATACCTAAAACGTAACTGTCAGCTTTAAGATACCACAGTGGCATTTACCATGTATTATTTCAAGGACAAGACTGGGGAAGGTTTCATGTATGAAGACTGAAGACCAGCAGCAATGTCCAAAGTTAATCACCCAGTGTCCTAATCTGGAAGATGAAGATGGATGGATGGAGGTGAAGTGGGACATTGAAGGCAGAGCAGAGTCAGACGGTCCAGCCTTCTTCCCAGCAAAGGTTTTAATGTTTGGTGGTAAGTTGTTGCATTTTATTTCTTCCCCGTTACCTTGATAGCATTGATTTAATCTGTCACTTTGTCATAGCCCAGTTGTTCTCAAAGTTCTCTAACAGCTTCCTCAAAGGCAGAAACAACAACTCAAAAAGCCACTTTAGGTCGTACTGGAGGCTGGCTGACAGCGAGGACACTGACGTAGCTGGAAAACCAAATCATCTGACATGAGTGGTGAGGGTGAAGCAGGCTTTTATGGAGCAGTGACTCCTGGATTGAACTCAGGTGTGCTCTGCTGTGCTCCTCAGGAAAAGTGGGTCAGCCACGCCCCCGAGCTACTACCTGCACTGCTGGAGAGGAAAAAGGAAAACCTAAACACAGCCACAAACCACATGAACACAAGATTAAACATAGATAAGTAATATCTAAGACCCTCTGAGTCTCTTTAAGCCTGATCAGTATCAGCAGATGATTAAATACATTTAATAATCGGCCAAGTCCACATTGAAATGATTTTTGTTTTGATTATTTACTCATTTCTGAATCTAAGTGTGATCCATCAGTGGTGCAGTTGATTCTGTAACTAGATTAAATCATTAACAAGGATGTTATAAAAACAAAACTGAATTATAATTTTGACAGAAGAGAAAAAGAGAAGGGTCAGAAAGAGTGAGCGAACCAAATGATGGAAGAGCTGAGGAAGCAGCTGGCAAACAAAACATCTTCAGAGGTAAAATATCTGACTGTGTTTTAATTGTGCTGCTTTGAGTTGATGCAGTAGTCATGGTGTGAATTTTGCTGCCACAGAGAAGGCTGATTCTTTGATTCCATGTGTTTGGGTGTAGTGAACTAACTCAGACAAGGAGCAGCTGCCCAGAAACTGGAGCGTGGCACAGCAGAAACAGAAAGAGCTTCAGAGAGAAACCAAGAGCCTGAAAGAAGACCATGAGAGGTATTTCTGTTTGTTAATTCAAGTAAAGCAAATTCTAAAAGAGCAGCTTTGACAGACTGTGGTGGTGTGTCTGTACTGATTCCTGTGGTCAGGCACCATGAACTGCATGAGATCCAGAAATCCAGAACATTCATTTGTTTTATTGTCTTTGTGAGAAGGTGGTAGGCTGATAACAATCAAAGCTGGTTTCACCTAAATAGATGCTCCAGTAATGAAGCACTGACGTCTGGAACATGAACACAAAGAGACTCACAAATCACACAGACAAACAGTTGCTGCCAGGGAGAGCTGGGATCTGCTGCCATGTGTGGAAAACACTGAATCTCACGTGGCAGAGTAAGGCCACCTAACTCATGACCTGGAGGATCCAAACCAAAACTAACGACTGCTAACCGTAACCTTAACTCATAACCAGATTCCTGCTTTCACTCGCGGATCTCTACTTTCTCACAGTCTCACACATAGACATGAGTTCTTCTGTTGTCGATTAAACTGTCGTATAAGCTTGGAGCATGTGTTGTGAGTGAATTAATATCCTCTGCATCCACTCCACATACATTTTAGACCAGAAGAAAATAAAATATTCTTTTGTAGTAGTGACCCTGTCCTCATTCAGTTTTTTGAACAGAAGGTTCTCAGTCATCCAGGTCATGGTATATCCAACAAAGGTTCAAAAAGGCAACTGAGTACAAGGATAAAAGGATAGCTATGAGTAAAGTGCAGTGGTGCAGTGGTATTTAAGTCCAGTTAAGGCTCAGAGTTGAGCAGGGGTATGGCATGTGGATAGAAACTCTTCTTCAGCCTCTCAGTCTTTGTCCTCAGGCATCAGAAACGCCGGCCTGATGGCAGTAGAGAGAAGAGAGAGTGTCCGGGGTGACTGGGCTGTTTCAGGATCTTTGTGGACCTTAACCTGCAACGTTTGGTGTAAATGTCCTGCAGGTTGGGTATGGGGGTTCTGATGGTCTGGTTTGCCCATGGTTACCATCATCATCTCTACAGAGACCTCCCTCAGAGACTCATCAGCTGCTGTTCAGTCGACTCGTGTGGAAACAAGAAGACGTTGATACTCAGACTCAGCGTCCGGTCATTTTAATGTTTGTGGCATGAATACACAACTGCTGATGTTTGATGATGATGGTGGTGATGAAGGCTGTTAGTGGCTGATGTTTGATGATGACGATGGTGGTGATGAAGGCTGTTAGCTGCTGATGTTTGATGATGAACTGGATGAAGTGAATTTGAAAGCAGCATGTCTCCACCTTTGAGCCTTTGAGCTGCAGCTAATAACCGTCTTCAGGGACAGAGAGGAGTCCTGCATGGCTCTGAATGAACCTGGTCCTCGTTAACACAACTAAATGGAGGAGAGTTGTTGTTTGCAGCGCAGTCTGAATCAGGAAGTGGCCTTCACCTGAAGGCGGCGGCGGGGATTTTTGTCAGTGTCATGATGTCATTGTCAAACTATTCTCTCTCTTCCTGTCGTTCAGCTCTGTGACTGAAATGGAAACTAAAGCCCCTTCATCACACATGACTCTGTGTAGGACCTGTCTCTAGGCAGCAGGGACACAGTATACCTCTGTAACCCTGAATTTGAATTTCAAATGTCAACGCAATCTGTTTTCCTTGTTCGTGCCACGTGTTGCATAAGGCTTTCATAAGGCTGAGGCGTTGAATTGACACCTCCTCTTCTCTGAAAGTCATTGAGAAACTGTTCAGAGGAGTAGGTTTTGTTTTACAGTGAATGAAAGAACAACAAGCAGCCGCCATTTTACAGTCTGAGTCTGACATAATGATCACATGAGTTATGAACATGTTCTATATAACACAGCAGATCAGCCTTAGTTCCTCCAAATTATTCAGCCTAGTTTTAAATCCAGACAGACTCTGTGACTGGGACTCAGTGTCTTTACTGTGGCTGGGTCTTAATGTCAGCTGATGTGTTTTTATGTGCTATGCTACTGATCCAGATCTCAGTTTGTCAGTGAAGAACAAAAAGCTGCAGCGTTCACTTCCTGGTTTCCTTCTTTGATATTTGCTGTAACTCTCAGTGTCTGTGAGGATACAAACCTCATACCTTCACGTTCTTCCTCCTCAGACGTTACAGACTCCAGAGTCAACTCCATCATGTGTTCATAGACTAACTGAAGCTCCTGTGATGCCCCCTGCTGGCTGCATCTACAGGATGCTTTTACCCAGAGTGCTTCACTCCCCTCTGACGCTCCACTGACAGGAGCTCTAATGTGTTCACAAACAGTAGCTGCTGATGCTGATGATTTTAATTGAATCAAATCTGTTCTGTTTCAGTTCTAGGTCTCATCATCTCAATAAATTCTGTTTCCATTTACACTCCTTCTGTTTTTTGTTCTGACTGTAACAAGTAAATCATACTAATGAATCATAAATCATTGTAACTGAATTAAAGTCAACATCCATGTTAAAGTGAAGACATGTGGGCTGTACCAAGGAATCAGTGATGAAGTGAAGACCTTCAGATAGTTCTCTGCTCTGAGGAGAAGTCCTGTTAGTCCAGCTCTTCATCTCTGCAGCCTGTCTGGATCAGCTGGAGGAAAACTAGACACACACAAATAGACATGGACACAATATTACTATTAAATGTTGACATTGTGCTTCCTCCATGGTCTAGGTTTACATCAGCGTCTAGCTTCAATGACTGACTCTGTCTGGATCAGCTGGAGGAAAACTCTACACACACAAATAGACAGTGTTGGGCAAGTTACTTCCAAAATGTTTCTTTACAATATTACCTTCTGTGTAGAGTAATAAGTTTCTCGTTACTTTTTAGTTACTTCCACCAAAACAACTAAACATTCAGGACAAGGCATTACAAAATGAAGGTGTGGAATATTTTGTCACTTCAAGTAGTCCTCAATTAACTCATAAATATAGTGTGTGGGGTGGGGTGGGGGCATCTGCAAGTAGTGGTTACCATGAATATCTGAATTACAATAATGTAATGATATAGAACAATTAATCAACCAAACCTTTACACGACATGACACAAACTCTTCTTCTACGCCTCATTTATTAGCTCCTGAGTTACAAAGTGCAGCCACACAAAGATTTATCAAAGAAGTTACATTTCCATGAAATGAAACATGTTAATAGTTTAGACTATTTCAATAATAAAATAAAAGTGCACTTCAAGAATGAGGTCTAACAGCCCACAGACAGGGCATGTTTTGTAATTAAGTATTTTAGAACCTGAGCATATATCCTGCCCTGAAATAACAGCAGTAATAAAAAGAGCATGAGAACAGCATTAATAATGAATCACATTCAACATTTCTAAATATGGCTCATTTCAGTCCCACAGAGACTTTACAAGGAACTTATGCTTAGAGCCTATGAATATTTTGGTTAGGACCAAACAAAGTCTTAATAGACCAAATATACAGCCAAACAAAAGCTGATAATAATGAACACAACTACTGAAGGCATTAAAGCCTTGACCTTAGCCTAAGGCTCTACAGGACTACTCCATACCACTAAAGTATTTGTTATAGCGCAACAGGAGAAGCTGCTGAAAGCGTTCATCACCAAGACGGTTTCGCTTTGGGGTGAGCACGAGTCCTCCTGCACTGAACAGTCTGCTGCACTGGATGGTGTTGCAGCGTTATACCAGAGTGCCACTTTTTTAACTCTTGGAAAGCGGTGCAGGCTTTCCATCACAGGAGCAGGTTTAAGATAATCTATTACCTCTGTTTCCACGGACATGGGTGCATTTGAGTCATCTAGCTGTGCATCAAAAGAAAAAAAGTCATGTTCACTGGGAGCGGCCGCAGCAGCAGCTGGATGAGGATCAGGCATCTGGGCTGGAGGTTCCTCTGACAAGGAGCTGCAGTCTGAAGTAAGCAGGACCTTGATGTAGTCTTTTCTTGGTTTCTCACTTACCCAGCGAAGTTTAAACTTTAGCAGTGAGACAGCAGCCAGCAATGCATCCTTGGAGTCAAGAGTTGCTGCAAACCAGCTTTTGATTGCTTTCACAATGATGCCAGGCAGTTCACCAGTCATCTTTGATAGGCCATTTTTACCTGCGAGGGTGTTGGCCATCAGAATTTCCAAAGTTGGCAGAAGTGTACCGTAAAAGGAAGCGTCCTCACCCTGCAAAATGTCTACGGTGCTACGGTGAAAGGTTTCATGATCAAACAGTATTCTTTGAGAAACTGGTATTCCTTGTCATTCATGCTTTTAATGTGAAGCTGTGTGCAAAGCTTATTGATGTTGTCAAGGGGCATTTTAGTGATACGTGTGTAGGCATCATAGAACGAGTTACTGTGGGAACGATTAGCTTTTTTTCACTGACCTCTTCCAGGTACTGTGATGCAACAGTGGAGCGGCTGGCCTTTGTCCACAGTGCTGCACATTTTCCTGTAGCACTACGATACACAGCCCTTGAGTCTGGATTAGATGGCAGCCATTTGTCAACTTCATTGTTTGCAATTAGATTTAGTGTACGGGCTGCACATCTATGATGGGGAGGCAGTTCACAAATGCTATGACCATCATCGTCAGAGGCGGTGGTGAGCACATTGTGCAGGTCTGTAAAGGTTACCTCACTAGCCTCTTCCTCCTGCTCTTCATCAGACTCAGGTTGTGCTTGTTGAAACTCCTTGAACCCCTTCACAAAGTTACTCCCATTATCTGTCACACATGCAGTCACTTTGTTGTTCAGTCCATATCTGGAAAAGATGTCCTCCAGCTCTGTTGCAACTGCCCCTGAATCTTTTTCCAGCTATTGCTGCTTTCTCTCTTATTAAGGTACCTGCATCGATCCAGTGAATAGTCACTCCCATGAAACTTTTGTTATTGACGCTCCATATATCAGCTGTTGCAGACACATAATCTTGGGCGTCAATCTTTTTCTCAAGCTCCTTTTCCATCGCTTCAAAGGCTTTGTCCAAATCTTTGGCAAATGTTTTTCTGTCTGGTAGTACACGTTGAAAATGAAGAGGACAACTAGGTTTTATTCACCCACATGGTCTGCAGTGCATAAGGAGGTAAGACACTACAAACATTGTCTACTCGTGCACTAATCAATTTTGAATTGGGAGCAGTTTTGCTGTCAATATAAATTTTTCAGACTAATAGAAATAAAATATCCAAAATAATGTTCTGACCATGAATGCAAATTTGTGCATATTTAATTAGACAGAGCATTTGTGTGTTTAATCATAAAAATCAGACTCCACTCGTAGTAGAATGTCTCATTGTGATTGATGATTTATGGTTGTATTTCTTTTAAATTAAGCTTTTTAATATTTTCACTTGTATTCTTTTAATCTGCTACAACTATATGAATTTCAATTTACATTGCATAGTTTTAAAGGTTGTCTGACCGTGAATGATTTTTCCTCAGACACTGAGACAAATCTCTAGTGACTCATAACTTTATATATTTCTGTCCATATTTTTTCTTAGTTAGGGCTTTGTTCATCACCACCCACAGTCTCATTTATGATTATTGTAAAACATGGAGATGTATTATTTATTGTTTTACTTCTGAGATGATGTGACAATAACAACCATGAAAATCCCTCTGCAAACACAACCGACTTAACAAATTAAAACACTTTTTAATCATTGAATTACCTCTAACACCACCTGTAGTGTCTCATCTTAAATGAACTAACTGTGGAAATGTGTTTATACCTTAACAACAGGACTGTATCATTACAGATTTGTTTTTACCTTGTCACTTGATCGAACAGGGATTTTGCTGACAAGCTTTTGAAACGCCGGCGACTCAACTGTAGAAAGAGGCAGCGCATCCTCCACGACATACTCAGCCACCAGCCTGCTCACTTCTCCTGGGTCAAACATCTTCACCTCTGGTCTGGAGAAATCCAACTTTCATTGTTTAGATTTGCTCACGCCGTCATCTTCCGCCTGTTTGCTAGCAAGAGGTCGTTCAGTCACTAGCTTAAGGTTGCTGTGCACTCTCTCCAGGTGTTTCTTGAGGTTACTTGTACTATTTGTAGCCGTAGACAGTTCCCTCAGCCTCCCACCAGCACATAAAGAGACTGAACAAGCTGGTGAGACGGGCCGGCTCTGTCCTGGACTGCTCTCTGGACTCCATGGAGGAGGTGGGTGAGAGGAGGATGTTAGCCAAGCTGACATCAATCATGGACAACCCCTCTCACCCACTGCATCAGACTGTTTCAGACCTCAGCAGCTCCTTCAGCAGCAGACTGCTGCATCCACGATGCAAGAAGGAACGCTACCACAGGTCCTTCATCCCAGCTGCCATCAGGCTGAACAACACCAGCCTGAGTCAATAAGAACTGTCTTTCTGCACAAATTAATCTGCCTTTTTGCACAAACCAGTACCTCACCAACTCATGGTTTTTTTCTTCAAAGTTTAAGCAACTATTTATCTGTAAAGTTTATTTCACCACCACACTGTACATACAGAATGTCTTTATATTTCTAGTTCTTTCTCTCTATATTTTCTCAGAGTATGGTTATTTTTTGTATATGTTTTTCGAAATTTTTGTATTTGTTTGTTTTGGTAACTTTTCCCCTGTCAAAGTTGTCACTGTTTTTCTGTATATATATATTTTTTTTTTTGCCAAATTCCATGCTACCATGACAAGGAAATTTCCCATACGTGGGATTAATAAACATGTCTTATCTTACCAGCACATAAAGGGCACCTTACTGTGAGGTTCTGATCCAATTCTCTGATAAATTCAAAATAGTGCGAGTATAACCACGTAGAAAACGTTGAATTATCAGTTGTTGTTGTTGTTGCCATCTTGCCATCTCCAAACCGTCTTCTTCTCCTCTTTATTTACGGCCGTTGCGCCTGGATTGTTTTTTCTAAACCTCCGCCTGTGCGACAGCTCGGGATGTAACGCGTTACCGGACTCAGTAACTGTAATATTATTACCAAAATATAGTTAGTAACGCGCTGTCACCCTCTATCAGAGTGGGAGACCATCCACAGGAACAACAACAGTAACTCTGCATTAATTCTATACTCACTGTACAACTCCTGGATCGCTCTATCTGCTCTTATGATTTATTTTTCTTTTTTCTTTTATTTATTTTATGTGTACAGATTGAGATTTTTTTTTTTTTTTTACACTTTTTTGAGTTCAGTGTGTTTTTGTACAAGACACACTGCAAAAATTAACAATCTAACCAAGTCTTCCAATCTTGTATCTAGCCAAAAATGATCTTGTTTTGAGAGCAATATACTATGCAAGCACAGAATGTGTAAGATTATTATTCTTGTTTTGAGAATATTTTCTAACTTTTTGTTTCTTAGTAAGTAGATCCTAAAACTACATATTTTTCACAGAAAGTAAGCCAAATTATGTCAGATACTCTTTCATGACCACTTCTTAGCTTAGAAAACTTGTTTCAAGACCTCCCAGTAAGCATTCACACACTTTGGCCACAGTTGTAACATATTTATTCACATTCATTTCAATGTTTAAGTGCAACAACATCACCAAGATAATATTTTGTCAGAACATATGTGGTGTTTTTGAAACTGACATGGTAATATGATGTATGATCCACTAGCTTTTCAGCATCGATCAACTCTGTTGCTTGAACAAGATTAGGCACTGCAACTTCATAGGCTAAAAGATCTCTATTCCAACCCACCATCTCATAAAGTTGGTACTCAAAACAATACAATGAACTGTCTACCACATAAATGTTTTTTATAAATCCGAAGACAGGCACTGTCTCATTTGTACTGGTGATTATTAGAGACCTGTCACTTAAGTACTTGTTCCCATTGAGAATAAGCCACTTTACTTTGACTGTGTGTTGTATGCCATAAATCCCCCAAAAATCTCTCATCTTTGTATTAACATACTCCATATTTGCTACTTCTGAGACAGGACCCAATTCTTTCTCATGTAAAAAAATCGGATGCTCCATACCCATTTAATTTTGACAGCATTCAAAAAGCTGATTATGTTTCACAAGTGACTTACAGACTTTTTCAAAGTTTAATTTAGATGACTACTGTTTGAAAAAACAGTGCTTTGACTCAAATCTCATGCACATGTGTCTTGTCATGGGGCCCAGGGAAAGAATGTGGGCAGGGAGAAGCAGCAGGTAATGTTGCTTAGGAATTACATTATTCTCAGGAAAAAGTTGCTTAAACTGTTTCAGATGCTGTTCAGTCATACTTCTCAGTCTTAATACAGTCTGCACAGATAAAACAGGAGCAAAAAGTATCTGAACTACCTCAATCAAGTCCAAAACAAACTGAACATACTCATTTTTCTCTATAGTATTCAGCAGAAAAGGCATGACCTTCAGCAATATCAGCATTTGCCCTGAGGACTGTTTAAGTTTGTTATCATTTGATGCCAAGGTACTGACACTTATAGGGCAGGGTTTGTCACGTACATCTACTGGTGACAAAGGACAACTCTGCATGGCTGAATTGAACACATCCAACTCCATCTGTCCAGACAAAACAAGGTATTTTAACACACACTTAATTTCCATCGGTGCAACACCCTCGAGAATTATGTGCATTATGTCCTGTGGAGTTTGCTGAATGAGGTCAAAGGCTGGAAAATCAAGCAGCTTGCTTCTTCTGTTTATACCATAGGTGGTTTTGAGGGCTGATTTCAAGAAGTCTGTGCTGGCCTTTTCTATTTCACGGCACTGCTGAATATGATTTTCCATCGTCCTGTTTGTAAAGGTCTCTTCATTAAAATTAATTTGCATTTCCTCAAAGGTACATTCACAATGCCTACACTTACTGTATGCAAAACCAACTCCTTCCTTGAACCCAGCAAGCTGATGCTGCGCAAGTGTGTCACCACACACTGAAACTACTGCACCAAAT
Organism: Chelon labrosus; assembly: GCF_963514085.1. Classification (NCBI taxonomy): domain Eukaryota; kingdom Metazoa; phylum Chordata; class Actinopteri; order Mugiliformes; family Mugilidae; genus Chelon; species Chelon labrosus. The sequence continues at coordinate 37,647,625 of NC_140337.1, read as the reverse complement.
AACTCAAACCCACCACCCTGTGTTTGGATTGTGACACCATTATACAGCAACTTTAAGTCTTCATCAATTCTTTTTAATACAAAACCAACACCACACTTGTCAATATCACCAGCTTTTGCTATAGCAAGGAGTCTGATTGCTGCCAGTTTTGACCTAAACTTGGGGTTTATGTTTCCTAAAGTATAATAAACCATCAGTAATTTCTTTACTGAAGCATGTGACCCAAGGGGATTGCAGATCTCTATTTCATCAGTGTATAAAATGATCTGTAAAGCAGAAGGTTTCACTGAAAACAGTGGGTGGGATCTGAAAAGGCTCCCATCAACAATATCATACAAAAATCCATCTTTGTGGCAACTCTGTGGCGTGGTGCGGATCATATCAAAAATCCTAGAATTGGACAACAGCTGTTCAAGACTCTTAACCAGGGACACATAGTAAAAACTTCTGTTTTTAATTCCAAGAACTCTTGATTGTCCTTTCTTAACTCGACAAACCCTCTGAGACATAACTACCTCCTCTGGTTTCACTGGGTTAAAAAGCCTCTGGATGGTGCTGTCTTGCATGTATGTGGTGGCCATCAAGGAGAAAGGATCTTGAAACTTGTCTAATGTAGCCAGTACTTCCTCTTGTAGCTGCTCCACGCTGTCTGAATGTCTTTCAAAGATCCTCTTCATTGTGTCCCTCAAGGTGCTCAGAAGAGTAGTTTGATACTGCTGGACTTCAGAAACAATGCTGTTGACGCTCCTCTGAAACACAGTCAAGAATGAAGTGTCAGATACATGATGTTTGTCCAGTACAACTAGCAGAACCATTCTTAAGACTCATTTGAGGATTTCACACCAAAATGGTCACTGTCCTTGAACAATGTGGATCATTTGCATATTCAAAATTACATCCAAATATGACCCCCTGTTGCTTGTAGTAACTGAAAGATGCTAACACTAATACAAACTGCATCCTAATAGCACCAGCATTACAACAATTAAAGCTAACATTAAGTTTTGAAAAACATTGAAATTGAGGATAACTATGGGGCTGTTGTTGCTCTGACAGTGGGAATATGAAATTATCCAGTTAGAGAAATGTCAGGTTACACCCTCTCAGGGTTCTTACACTTTTTCCAGAGTCAAAGCACTGTTCAAACACTTTCAAGAATTGTTTTCACACTGCACTTCTTCACAGTACTGCTACTGATGCAATTATGCGTATACATTTATAAAAATGGTCTCCTACTAAGCAGTTTACTGACTAAACACTCTCTAGTGAATCATTTAAGAATATAGAGCATTTTTAACACTTGCTTTATAAAATCCATTTTCCTACAGCACTTTTAATATCATTAAAGGATAAACATGTTGCCATAATGGTAAAATCATAATAATGATGATAATATTAACACTGGGTTATGTGCAATACCTGAGACAGGGGACATCTCTCCCTCACATTGATGGCAAATGCAGCTGCACGTCTAATATTTGCACTTGATGCACCAGCTCCTTCCTGTAAATATGTTGTGTTAATAATATACATTAATATACTCTGTACATAGAAGACTGGTTCACATCAAATGTTGGATAATATTATCATACTGGAGCTTAGCTGATTATCAGGGTGTGGAATCTGATGACATGTAGGCTCTGGGTTCAACATTTCATTGGAGATGACAGGTGTGTTGACTTCACTGTTGGTCCTTTGCATTCCCCGTGTTTCAGTGGCACAGTCAGAACAAACTGGGATGTCAAAATGTTCACTTCAACCCGAGATAGGTCAGATGCAGCTGGTGTCATCCATCCAGTAGGTGGGTGCCCAGTGGTAAAATATAGAGCATGTGTGCGTCTAATGTGGTAGTAAAAGGAGTTGAAGACTCTGTATTCAGCAGTACAGCCATCAAATCAGGACTGGGACTATGTGCTGTGCTAATATGGCTCCAGAGAGACTTCAGTGTTAATGCAACGAAAACCAAGCAAATCACAGATGAATGCTGACAGAAGATGTTTAAGCCGTGGGAAAATCTACACTAATCTGAAAAATGAGTCCACACTAGAAAAACACAAATTGCAAAAGGGAGTAGTCCAGGTATTTGAAGAGCAGCACTGAATTATTACCGCTTAAATCTGAATCATTTGAACTTTACTTTGGCGGGCACATACGAACTAGAGAGGTCAATACCAAATCTGGGCGGGAAGGGGGGTGGATCATACCAAGATTATTTAATTTGCATAGTGATGTGATTATACAGGGATCAACAACCGGCCTAGAAATTAAAATATAATTTATAGTCCTAGTATTCTCCAATTATGTATGTTTGTATTCCATTATTATCAGTTTTCTTACACGTTTTACCCAGACTGACATGGTCTGCACCACCCCCCCTCACTACCCTCATGTGGTCTCGTCTGCCCTGCGACGGTTGGGAGAAGGACCTGGACGGGATTCTGTCGCGGTAAGGAGAAAACAACGTTATATTAAAAATTATAAAGTTATAAGTTTTACAGTTACGTTACAGTTTTACTCTTCACATTTACTCCACTCATCGCGATGAACTGCGGCCGTATCAATGAATAAATCGGCCTCTTCAGCAGGGACGTGCACAGGAATTTTGAGGGGCAGTTGCTCTGACCTGAAAAAAGGGCACCCCCCCCCCCCCCCCCCCCCAAAAAAAAAACAAACAAAAAAACTCACGGGCTCTATGAAGGACTGAGAATAACAGGGTCTTTATTAAAATATACACAAAGATTGTAATGCCTGTTGTGCACTATTAAATATTACTGACTGGACCCCAGGAAGACTAGCTGTCGCTTTGGCGTCAGCTAATGGGGATCCTTTTTAAATAAACAAATAAACAAAGAAGTAAAACACTGAAATACAGCACTCAATCACCTTAACTACTACTAATAACACAGAAAAACATGACTTGAGTCATGAAAATCCCTACATCAATATCCCTATCAATATCCTATCAAGTCACTGATACTGTAGGTTTCTCCAAATTTACATACTAAACATGAAAACTTACAATACCAAAAATAGTGATAGGATTTAACCATTTTGAATAAAATAATTAATGTGATGCATTACTTCCATCATCCATTCTTCTTGCTAAAACGAAATGTGAGAAACTAATCAGACATCAGCAGATGTAGCTTAGTTTGCCTAATGCCTAAAAAATAGCCTAGTCTATTTGATAACGGGCTGCTTGTCTGCAAGCTATCCGCCTGATTATTTAGGCAAAACGTGGCAAACTCAGAATATAATAATTAGGGCCTACCGTATTTTCCGTATTTGCCATAAGCCGCACCCGACTATAAGCCGCACCCGACTATAAACCGCTGGTGTTTTAATGTTTAATTACCGTAAGGGTTTCTTCTACCACGGAGGGAATTGTCGGGACAGAAATGACTGTTTGGAAACGCAAAGCGTCCCATTTATTTACATTTGACAAACATAAATCTTTCGATCAATCAAACAAAAAATCAATCGATCAAACTTTCACATCTTTGACATTACAAACAGCATTCGTGCAGTGCACAAATAATACAACGGTGCGCTCCTAGCGCACTTCAGTCATAGTACCGTAGTAGTGCAGTACAACAAAAAACAAAGCTTACAACGCTTGACGAGGCAATAATGTTAAATGGCTAAATTTAATTCGTTTTTAAAAGTGCTTGCCTGTAACACGGCAGCAAAAGTGCAGTAACCTGCTGCTCAACTAAATAACCAGCATCTTTTTCGAAAACAGCCAACACAGCAGTAAAGGTGCAGTAACAGTTACGGCCGTTTACTGTATCAAAATAACCAGCCTACTGTACCAGAAAAGTCAGTTCTTAATCCTCGTGTCATCGTCTATGACATGATAGTGCACCCCTGGTGACCGTAGGTGTAAGAATCCATGTATCCGTTGTATAAACCGCAGGGTCCAAACCAAGTGACAAAAGTAGCGGCTTATAGTCCGGAATTTACGGTAATGTGATGCATTACTTCCATCATTCATTCTTCTTGCTAAAACGAAATGTGAGAAACTATCAGCAGACATGTAGCTTAGTTTGCCTAATGCCTAAAAAATAGCCTAGGCTGTGTGATAACGGGCTGCTTGTCTGCAAGCTATCTGTCTGCTAAACGTGGCAAACTCAGCCTGGATTTATGAAGATTTTAATTCATTTAATAAAACTTGATGATGATGATCGTTCGTTTGTTATACATCACAAACTCACCTTCTCCAACAACGTTGAGTCGTCTCACCTGACAACCCTATCTTTTACTGTCTATGCGACAACCTCGACGTGCTCCTACTAGGGCCGCTGCCGGTCGCGTGCAGCGCTGCAGCCACGTAAATAGAGTTTGCCCCTACTGACTTTCACTTTCGGTGCCCGAATGGAAGTGAATGAGGCTTTGCGATTATTATTTTTTTTATCTAGGCCTACGTGAAATTCTGCATCCATTGTGCATTTTTTTTTTTTTTCCCCCTCAGAAGGGCAACGTGAGTCGAGAAGGACATATGGGCAGTTGCCCAAGCAACCTGAGCAACCCCCCTGTGCACGTCCCTGCTCTTCAGTGTAAACTCCAGCTAGCTAGCTAGCTTAGCTAATGTTAGATGACTTTGCAGGTTTGCTGCTACAGCGTCGTTACAAGTGTTTTCTTGTGCTTTTTCTCCTGCGACTCATTCAAAACGTTGTTGATACATTTTATATGTATATTTATCACGAGAGTAAGTTGTGCCATGGTTTGTCTCCACTTCCTTGTCCATGTCCTGTTTTATTGTGAAGCTCCATGTCTTGTCCTCCTGTGAGTCCCTGGTGTGTCTCACCTCCACCTGTGTCTGGTGTCCTCATGTGTTTGTCCTCAGTGTTGGTCTGTGTCCATGCCGTGTGTTCCTGTGGTGCCTCCGTGAGTTCATAAACTCTGTTTTGTTTCACTGCACTAGTTTCTGTGTCTGTCTGCATCAGGGTCCAGGTCCCTAAACCCTAACATGTTGTTTCTAATTGTGTCTGTCATTTCCATCTAATAATTGTGTTTAGATTGATTGATTTATTTATCTGAGGATGAGAATGCTGCTTTACCAGACAAAGCTGGCCCAGGTGAAACAGGAACTGTGTCGTCACTTCAAGGATCACCTCCAGTACCCCCCCCCCCCCCTACAGCTTCCTGCTCCTCCACAATATGTGGTCTACACAGACACTGAGCTGGAACCACCATGTTGAGATGGTCTGCTCTGGTAGAGAGGAGGAATCTGCCGTGTCCAGAGAGCTGAGATGAGATGCAGCTGGTGAGGAACAATCTTGAGAGCAAGTCACCAAGGAGAGAAGTTCTCCAGTGAGGTCACCACAATAGCTGAGAGACTAGTGGAGTATTATCCCATGCTACAGGAGAAAGATGACCCATCAGACATGGAAGTGAGAGATAGATTATTTGATTGTTGTGTGATATTCAAAGGGTTTTTTCCAACCAGTGCCTTTTTCCACCACAGCTGAGCAGGTACAGTTATCTTCAGAAGAGCATTCTGAATGGGACGTCCCCACAGAAGAGGCAGGGGCCCAGACCAGAGAGAAGACGTCACATTGACTTGTCTCCAAGGGACCAGGGACAAGATGATGACGCAGACTCAAGTGGTGCATCAACAGTTCTTCTGCCACCTGGGAGCAGTTCTGAAGGCCACGCTTCAGGTGACACCAAGGCCAGGTGATACTGTCCTAGTTTAGTATCTAATGATAGATTACAGGTGTTTCAACTGTACATTGAAGTTATGATCAGGCTCTGATGTGTTGGGATGTGACAGTAGTTTTCACTTATTTGATTCCATTGTGTAGAAATGACAGTAAATGTTGTGTTTGCTGCTTCAACCTGTCGTATCATTCAGAGGACATGTCCAGTACCTGCTGCTGATTTGTGTCTCCTTTCAGTGGACAAAGACAGTCTGGCAACACAGGCCAGGCATCACAAGACTCTGCAGGAGACGGATCAGAAACCAGAACCCAACCAAGATGCTGTGTGCCAGATCCTTGAGCTGGAGTTTCAGGTGAGAAGAGCCTTCATTGACAGTGACGTTGTGAAAGAAGACGACAGAGCAGCAGAGGTTTCTGAGGCGTGTGCATGTTTCAAAGAGCTTCATCACGTATGCACTTGTTGTTTCTGGCTTCTCCACAGAGTTAGCATCGCTGCAGACTCTAACACTTCTTATTTGCGTCGTTGCAGGTGATGGATGAGCTGCGGCGGATTCTGGATGAGGACGACGGCCAGTTGATGAATGAAACAAAGAAGAGATGGGCCGACTTGTGCTCCACGGTGCAGTTTGATGGTGTTTGGAGGAAAGTGTTGAAGCCGCCCATGAGCCTGGGTGCAGGTAAGTAACTCTGCTGTCTTTAACACATGGAGCTGTCTCAGCAGACACAATTCATAGAGCTGCTGTCAATGCACAACACTGATTCAATGAGAACACAATGACAGAGCTGTTCACTGCAAAGCATCTTTTATCACCTGACCATAAAGAAAGCTCATCAGACGCTGACTTTGAACTCAAACTTGATTTATTGTGTTCCTTGTTCAGGGCGCTACCCTCACTCTTCCCCTCACAGTCTGCGCCGCCTCAGAAGATGGGACAGGCCAGTGAGGCGTTGCTTCATGTCCTTCAGCTGAGTTTGTTCAGAAGAATGAATCCTCTAAGTGTTTAGTGGCACACACTCTTTAAACAGTGACTGAGCCACAAGTTCTTTTCATGTTCTCTCCTGTCTTTAGAGCAGAAATGATCCGTTTGAATAAAGCACATGTCAGTATGGTTGTGTTCATAGATATATACAGCTCTGGAGACAATGAAGAGACCACTCCCACCAATGTTTCTGAAAGCAGCAGCAGCATCTCTCCATCTATGGCAGCCAGTCCATCCCAGTGTTTGTTGGACTCCAACACAAGCCTCCTCACTCTACTGACTGAGACACTGATCAGCTGATCACCTCAACCACATCTGATTCTATCAGGAAGATTATAAAAGCCACTGCTGTGATTAAAGACTGAGATGATCCCACCAGTAATGATTTCTAACCTCAACATGTTTTCTTTTCATTATTCCAGGTCTGAAAACGCTGCGTCTTTATTCTGATTTTGACCACTTGTCATTTTCTGCCAATAAATGATCGAAATGGAAATATTTTCATTTCAGATTTGAGAGAAATGTTGTCAGCACTTTATAGAAGGAAACAGAAATGTTCATTTTACTCCAACACATCCCTATAAATAGCCAAACCATCAGAACTGATCATGTTGCAGTGGTCTCTTGTTTTGTTCCAGAGCTGTAGATGAACACAACGGTGTTAAAACATCTCAGTCCACTGGCCCAAGCAGTTGTTCAGTTTGTCAGCGTACCCTGAAGAAACTTGTGTTTTCTGTTTCCTCCTTCAGCCGTCGACCTCCAGGAGAGAACTCTCTTCAGCCCTGTCCTGGTCTCTGACGGGTCCCGCTGTCTTCTGGCAGCTGGAAACACAAAGAAGAGCTGGGTGAAGGTTTGCTGGATGTGACGGGTTATTACTACACCCTGCATCTCACCTGTCCTGAGTGTGTGGCGACCCTTCTCTCTGTCATTCAGACACAAGTCTCACAGGACGGTGTCCACCAGCGACGAGACGCCACAGGCTCGTACAAAAGAGCCACGGCAGAGTGGAACGCTTTCACTAAGAAATAGACCTGTTCAGGCTGGGGGGGGGGGACAAAACTGAAGCCCCTGTGTTTTACAAGTTTGACACATATACTGAAGGCTTGCTGTCTACTGTTGTTGATGCTAAGTAGTTTATCTCCTTGACTACCATGTTCTGTCTGATTAAATGTTCCCAGAGATAATGAGGTTCTAGCCTCTGTTACCTCTGAGGGTTCACAGGGAGCTTTTTGATGTTCTAATTGTAAACATTGTAATCCAGCTGTTCTGCAAGCACTTCAAATAAATGTTGTTGTCAATCTTCTCTGTGTGTGACTTTAATTTGGTGTAAATGCTGTGTATTGATTTATGACCAAAGCTGATCAGAACTGTTGAACTAAGAAGAATCATCTCGTTAAGTTGCTCTGGATTTATGGTTCTTTCACTCAGTCTGAGGAAGAAACAAAAAGTCAGATAAGAACTGAAAAGCTACTTTAGAGATGATTTGACCTACACACAGAACTTGGAACGAGTGTTTAACTACTTACTTGAAGAGATTTCTTCTCACTCGCCTAATATGTGTTTATTTTTTCTTATCTCAAGAAATCTCACCAAGTGTGATTCTCTCACTGCACTGGCAGATTATTTCACTTAGTTTTAGTCTATATCTGCTCAAACCAGGTATTTATTTCTTAGATTCAGACTATTAATTCATGCAGTGTGAGGAGGAGTCGTCATCTGGAGCCCACACACAATCACACAATCCCAAAGTGTCATTTGTGTAACAGGAGCCAGATGCTGTTGAGGGGGAAAGGCAGCCTGGCTACATAGTGAGTATTAATGGAAGGACTCTCCACTGTCTCCATGTGTTTACACAACTCAGGAGCTATCAGACAGTTGGATGCCAACCAGATCCAACTGTCAGATGTAGACATGCAGCACAAGAAGAAAAAGATGGAAAACCTTTCACTGGAGTCTGAAATAAAAAGAGGACGATTAGAAAACTGGAGCTGGAAATAAAGCAAGTGGAGCAGGAGGTGAGTTCTGCCTTCAATGCTCACTGTATGCTGACTGGAACACAAACCCAGCTCCAACAAGATGACACATGTTCAATACAAATAATCTTCCTTTCTGCTCTGACAGTGGCGTGGCCATTCTTGTGAGAGCCTTTCACAGCTTTAATGTTCAGGTGAACTCTGTCCATTGCTGGTGATGTGCACTGATTGGTTTAATAGTCCTCATCTTGTGATCTCAGATGCTCTGCAGTGCTGACTGTCTGATCACAATGGCCTGGCTCAGTCCATGACTCCAGATCTAGCAGCGCCTATCACAAGGTGAGCCACACAGCCCCTGTTAATAACCACTGTCTCTCTGTTTATGAGGCTGGAATGATGACATGTTGTGTTGACAGGTCAACTCTCTGCTGTGTTGCTAGGAGACAGGGGCTATGCCTGCCAGCCTTTTCTCCTGACACCATCCACAGACCCCCAGGAAGCACATATGCATGCTTTAAAGTTCAGTTCATGTGTCCTGCAGTGGCAGAGGAGGGTGTGTTTTTATTGATTTCAATTAAACAAACATAGATAAAGATATATGCTGTAGTTGTAAACAGATACATCTGACCAACATGTGGAGTGAACGTTCTCACATGACTGATAGTAATGAATGTTTCCTCTGAGTGAAAAGAAACTGATCAAACTCATCAAGTGATGTAGACCGGAGCAAACCAGCTGGAAGTGTGAAGACAACATTAGAATCTAGTGAAACAGATGATGATGATGATGATGATGATGATGATGAAGAGAAGCAGCAGCCTCTGGTCAGCTTTCAACAACAACATCAACAAACACAGACTGATATCTGTCCTGTGAGATCAGACTGGAGCTGGTGTCTTAAATCCTGTGTCCCTGGTCCTGATCACTGGACTGATCCACTCAGAGGGAAGTTGAAATATTATCACCTGACTGTCTCACCACTGACAACGTTCCTCTTTACTAATAACACATCATATTTACAACATCCTGCTGCTTGCTCTCTGCCGGAACCTTTAGGACTGAGTCCGTGTACCCGGGGGAATCTTTTAGCCGCGCACCCTGGAGCAGACACAGACTGGACAGGTAAGAGTTCAACTCCAACCACTCACTGTTCTCACTATTGCACCAACTCCCAGCCTGACCACTGATGATCTAACAGCACACTTCTTTACAGATACTTCTTCACTCTTATGGTTTAATCTAGTGATGGAGAAACTGAAGCACTGAATCAATCTGAAGCAGTTGTGTTGAAATGGTTCAGTGTTTGGAAGCATTTGATCAAATGAAATGTGGCCACATCTGCTGGATAATATTAGACATAGCATTCACATGAAACAGGACAAAGGCTGGTGAAACACAAAGACTCTGTTGTGTTTGTTCAACAATAAAGGATCTACAGTATGTGCATCTAGAAATGCTGGATTTCATTTTCTTTTATAGTAAATAATAATATACTTGTATGAGTTAGCCATCATATAATACTGTATGTTTTAGATGCTTTTATAAGATTGATAGAAATATAAAAAATGACTAAATAAAAAGTGAAATGCTTGTGCATCTAGGGACTGTGATGACAGTAGCTGTACTAAATGCTGGTGAGACTGGGAAGAGGATTTGGGTGGTTCACAGATTTTTATTTCAAAACCAGATCATTTCAGCAGACTTGGGTTTTAGTCTGTTCCTCTTCTTACTTATCACCTCTCCAGCTTTGGAGAAGACCCTCTCACATGGGACAGACGTTGCAGGCATGTGTAAATATTGTCTGTCAAGCTTGTACAGATTGGGATAAACTGCCGCCCTTTGCTGCCAGTATTTCATGGGTCTTCTCCTCTGGAGAGGTAGGACTCAGATAAAGACCACTGAACCTCCACTGTTTTCTGGACCCTCTGAGTTTCACCTGCAAGAAACCAGAACAGAAGAAGGTGAGATCCATTGTCTGTGTTTTTGTCTCAAAGAAGGTTTTTCTACAGACTAATGCAACCAAGCAACTCAGCAGTCCAGACGTTCCCACAGGTTGTCAGGGTCAGCCTCTTGTGTTGAGGGACCAGGGACTTCCTCTGTTGTGGACTGTAAAACAAATGGAAATCCATCCAGATGTTTGATAGAGCATATATACAAGCAATGATCAGATAAAGAGAAAGCTATTAGCTGTGATGTTGAGGGTGGGACATGTTCTGATCTCCTCAGTCCTGCACATTCTGCTGTGACTCTGGTAACTGCCTCCTGTGCATTGGTCTGGTTGACAGATGTTATTGTTTTGAAACGTGGCTCAAGAACAGTTGCCGTTGACAGGACCTGAATGTTTTCAACACTGCACCTTGTCAATGATAAGTGCAGCAGATTTAGTCTCAGCAGCTGTGAGCATGGATGGAGTAGGGATGTGGACTTGATAGGAATGATGGGTATGAGCTTGGATGCTGACACCTTCTTCTCTACTGAAAGCTCAGTAGTAGCCAGAGACAGCGGCCCCAGAACCTCAAGGCATTCAGCCACAGCCTCGTAGTCCACACAGCTTAGTGGCACCACATCTGTTGTTAGTGATGCAAGTGCTGCTCCCACTGGCTCACGCTGCTCATGTAGACGTTGGAACATGAGGAACGTGGAATTCCCACCACCAGGGACCATCAAGAGAGGCTGAGCTGATCCACCTGAAGCCTTTTATACTGCACCTGGCAGGAGGCGGAGCTAAGGGAGGAGACCACCTGGGTTGCATTCTCAACCTTTGACTGAGGTTCAGCACATGTATAAAGTCAAAGTATCCTAACATCCATAGACTAGAACAATGTTTACCTTCTTAGAGTCAGTGATATCCAGTATGATGACCTCATGACCTCTAGGGGCTTTAGGGAGAATATTTCCCACTCTGGTGAGCTCTCCCATCCATGGTGCCAAAGTGGAGTGACCAACAGATGCACAATATGAGTTTGTCACAGATGTTCCTGTTAGTAAAACATACAACACTGTAAATGTGTTTCTTCAGACTTTGTTAGCGTAGCATCCATTTAGCCAAAAGTGGACGGTTGAGATCATTTTTCACTTTTTGCTCTATTCTACATTTCTGAGAATCTAATGACTCCACCAGTATATATGACTGACAGATGATCAGACATGTTCCAGTTAAACTGAACACTGAACATCATGTTATTTAGAGAGAAAAGAAAGACTTTAAGGGAGCTTTGAACTGATTAAGACTGAAATGAAAAGGTCATGTAGTGATCCAAGGTCAGAAAGGAACCTGAAGAGGAGCATAGATGTAGAAAACCATCAGGTCAAAGCCAGACTCTGAATATATAGAAGAGTCAATGTCCTCAGTTCCTCTGAAGTCACGTCATTTAGTAGAAAGGCTGCAGCAGAACAGACGCATGCACACTCTCCTCTGAAGACGAGTCGGTCCTGTTTGTCTGGACATGTTTCACTTCTGCTAGAGACGTCATGTGACAGAAACCTGGCTCTGATCAGAGACGTGTGTGATTGTCTGTTCTAACTGCTTCTAAAACATAATGTGTAAAATGATCCCATCATTCTGTGTTACATAGTTTTAGACAACTTCATTCCAAGTCATGACCAAGTTTGAAACTTCTTTTACTCTTTTACTTACTTCTTTTAGGAGACAGTGAAAATAAATCCTTAGATTTAGTTTAGTTTACTTTCAGAGTCAGACTGCTGCACCTGACACAAACTGGATGAACAGGTGTGAAAGTATGAGGAAACTGAACGTCTTCATCAGAGTGAAGCTGAATGTAGAGAGAGACACACCTGGCCCCTCCCTCTCTTCACCTGTCAGAGGAAAGCTGACACTGTCTTCACAAACGTGGCTGCAGAGAAGTGTTGTCAGAGAGTCAGTAGATGATCAGCTGCTGTGAGCCTTAGTTTGACAGGAAGATGAAGACGTTGGTGGTGTTTGTGATCCTCGTTCACGGTAAGATATCTTCTTCCTGGATCCGATTCTCACTTCAGTCTGACATCATTTCTCTCACGTCTGTCTCTTTAAAGAAAGTCAGTGATGACCTGTTTCAACTTTGATTAGTTCTTAGTTTGTCTGTGAGGGACACGTCCAGAAGCAGAGTCTGATGTTCTGTTCACGTGGACTGTTTCTAATCACTGCTGTAAATGTAAAATTACATCAATAAAGAAAGAATCAAACAGATTGAAGGTGAGCTCAGAGCTAACGACTGCTTGATGATCTGGCTGCAGGTCAGGACTTCACTGTTGGACACAAACATTTACAAATGTCAATGTGTTTGAAAGTCAAACTGTCAGCTAGTGACTTCTTCATGGGGGGATGTTGACGACTAGTTTCCTCATCCAGATGCCACATTACTGAGAACAAGCAACAGAGACATATTAAAGGTTAAGAAATGTTAACCTTATTAAACAGCAGCTGTTTTCATTCACCCTATCTATCCTGATGTTTCCAGTGGTGAATGTGGGACAGGTTTTCAGTGACTGGAACAAACTGAATGTCCTGGTCTGGACTTCACAGCCTCCGTCCTGTTTATTTCTGTCTCTAGACAAAAGTCTGAACATTCACACATTAACAACAGGTCAGTCTTCAAATGGGTTCTTACTGGAATCAACACAAATGATCCAAAGCTTTCTGAGCAGCACAGAGGACAGAACGTTGACTATCACATGTCTGGATGTATCAGATGATCAGAGAACAGTCGGTCCAGTCTTCTGTTCCTGACATTGTGAACTGGAACCAGGTCAGAGGTTAACTATCAAACACAAAGACAGTGAGCTACGGTGTCCTGGAGTGGACAGAAAGACAAACATCTGTAGAATGAGGCCATGTTTCCTAAGCTGAGTGCTAGAAATGCTAGAAAGAAGACAAGAGAACAGAGCATTGACTTTGGACCCAGCCCCCCTGGACCTTATGGACAAGCAGACCATGAACATGAAGGATGTTTCTCAGTAACATCTTGCTCCAATCAGTAGATGTTCTCTCTGTGTTTGCTGCATGTTAGCTTCCTAGTGTTCCAGACTTGTAAATCTGTGAAAGCAAGAAGCCATCTCTGAATACTTGACATGAATAACACGGTTGGAGTTCTAGTTTGGACGTTGAGACAGTTTGTGGTTTAGATTGGTGCTGTTAAAGAAGAGATGTGTCTCTGTGGTAGTATCAGGACCAGAGGAGGCCTTTTACTGATGGAGTGTAGTGCAGAGATCAGTCCTGAGAGATGGTGCACCATGAGTTCATTCATCAGTTAGAGCTAAAAATCATCTTCTGCTTGACTGAACTCTAAACTGTTCCAGGACTGGAGTAGAGGACAGACCTGATCAACACAATCTTACAAATGTCATTACTCATTACTTTGAGCAAGAGAGGAAGTTTTTCAGACAAATCTATGAAAACTGTCAAAACACATTCAATGATCTGTTCTTTGACTTCAGTCTGTGAATGAAATGTAGTTTTTCATTGACTGACTGATAGTTCAACTGGTTTCTCTGGTCCCTGCAGATAATGTGACCTACAGTCAGTCATGTGTCAAGTCAAACCCACAGCATGCAGCTGATTTGTCTTTCTCTTTGTGTGTCCTCTCAGTTTCCCAGCATGCCCTGGCAGGTGTGGTGCAGGTGAATGAGGGGGCGGAGTCTGTCCTGCTACCCTGCCACTACTTGGGTTATTTACCTGAGGACCCCACAGTGATTTGGACCAGGAACGATCTCAGTCCCAAATCTGTCCACAAACGAGGAGAAACGGATGAAGTTAAAGGTCAGAACCAGGTTTACAGGGGGAGGACATCGATGACGCCTGATGCTCTAGACACTGGAGACTTCAGCCTCACTCTGACAAAACCCCACCTCTCTGACAGCGGCAGCTACACCTGCTCCATCAGTGGTGGAAGAGAAGAATGGAGAGTGACAGACGTACATCTACAGGTCAAAGGTCAGAAACAAACCTCAACATGTGGTTTCACAGGAAAACAAAGACTCAAGGCCAAACAGTTTCTGGTCTTTCCAGTGGATAATCAAAGTGGTGATCAGGAGCTCTTTGTTGGAGTCACAGACACATTTCTGATCTCATCCAACAAGCAGGACTTCGTTCTTGTCTACAAGAGGAAGTCTCAAGGACACACACACACACTTCAGTCTTCAGGGGGAGGAGGGGAGAGGGACACACAGCAGTTAACATTCTATACAGTAATAGCACAGAATTGTATGACTAGTAGTAGATAGGAAATTAGAGGACAAGAGCTCTGTGCCAGAGAAAAGAAAGTGGAGGATGCGAGAGAGGAGAGAGAAGAAAGAAGGAGGACATGTGTTTGGTGCATCGTCCCCCAGCAGCCTAGGCCTATAGCAGCATAACTAAGGGATGGTTTAGTCCAACCCTAACTATAAGCCTGATCAAAAAGGAAAGTCTTAAGCCTGACCTTAAAAATAGAGAGAGTGTCTGCCTCCTGAACCCAAACTGGGAGCTGGTTCCACAGGAGAGGAGCCTGATAGCTGAAAGCTCTACCTCCCATTCTACTTTTTGAAATTCTAGGAACCACAAGTAGGCCTGCACTTTGAGATCGAAGTGATCTGCTGGGGTGATATGGTATAATGAGGTCTTTAAGATACGATGGAGCTAGGCCTTTAAGGGCCTTGTATGTAAGGAGGAGGATTTTAAATTCTATTCTAGACTTTAAAGGGAGCCAGTGAAGAGAAGCTAAAACTGGAGTAATATGATCTCTCTTGCTAATTCCTGTCAATGCTCTTGCTGCAGCATTTTGAATCAACTGGAGGCTTTTTAAAGAGCTATTTGGACAGCCAGACAGTAATGAATGACAGTAATCCAGTCTGGACGACACTAATGCATGAACTAGTTTTTCAGCATCACTCTGAGACAGGATGTTCCTAATTTTGACGATATTACGCAGGTGAAAGAAGGCAGTCCTGGTCACTTGCTTTATGTGACATTTAAAGGACATATCCTCATCAAATATAACACCAAGGTTTTTTACAGTAGTACTGGAGGCCAAGGTAATGCCATCCAAAGACACCACGTGATTAGATAATGAATCTCTGAGATGCTTAGGACCAAATACAATAACTTCTGTTTTGTCTGAGTTTAAGAGTAGGAAATTACAGGTCATCCAAGCCTTTATGTCTTTAAGGCATGCTTGGAGTTTAACCAACTGATTAGTTTCATCTGGTTTCATAGATAAATATAGCTGGGTGTCGTCTGCATAGCAATGAAAGTTTATGCCATGTTTTCTAATAATCTTGCCTAATGGCAACATGTACAATGTGAAGAGTATTGGTCCTAGCACAGAACCCTGAGGAACTCCATAACTTACTTTTGTATAAGTAGAGGAATCATTATTGACATGAACAAACTGGAATCTGTCAGACAGATAGGATTCAAACCAGTCTAATGCAGTTCCTTTAATCTTGACCTCACTTTCAAGTCTCTGTAGTAAAATATTATGATCAATAGTGTCAAATGCAGCACTAAGATCTAGCAGAACAAGTATAGAGACAAGTCCACTGTCTGAAGCCATGAGGAGATCATTGGTAACTTTAACCAGAGCTGTTTCTGTACTATGATGAACTCTAAAACCTGACTGAAACTCTTCAAACAGACCATTCTTGTTTAAGTGGTCACACAACTGATTAGCAACAATTTTAACTAGAATTTTGGAAATAAAAGGAAGGTTGGAGATTGGTCTATAGTTGGCTAAAACATCTGGATCTAGAGTGGCTTTCTTGAGTAAGGGCTTAATTACAGCAATCTTAAAAGACTGAGGCACATATCCTGTTAATAAAGATACATTTATCTGGTTCAGTATCGAGGTGTTCATTAGTTGGGATTGGATCTAGAAGACAGGTTGATGGTTTAGATGCTGTAATTGTTGAAGAGAGCTCAAGAAGATCTACTGGGGAAAAGGATTCCAGATATTGATAAGGTCTTCCAGAAGTTTCTAATGTCACTGTACTTACATCTTTGACAGCTGTTGGAAGGATGCCTTGAATGTTTTCTCTAATGCCAACAATTTTATTAGTAAAGAAGCTCATGAAGTCATTACTACTGAGGGCTAAAGGAATAGATGGCTCAACAGAGCTGTGGCTCTTTGTCAGCCTGGCTACAGAGCTGAAAACAAATCTGGGGTTGTTCTTGTTTTATCCAAAAAAGGTTCAACAAAGCCAACTGGACTTGTAGTGTTTTTTGAGAAGACGTTTCATCCGAGTAGCTTCTTCAGTTCTAGGGGACTGGTGCGAAGTTTGAGGTTTAAATAGGAACTCCTACTGAAAAAACTTGCTTGTTGTGTTAACAACCAGAAACCGGTGCAGCTAATTTCTGAGACCGATGTTTTAAAAGAGGAGTAAAGGAAGCCATCTATGTCAGACTGGAAAAACCTTCACTAAACAGAGGAGGTGGACTGAGATTTAATCTGCCATCTATTTACAATACAGTTTTAACTTCTGTCCCCAAGAAGGTTCAGTCTCATTCACACCTTGACACTGGAGCCTCTGACGGACAAGAGTCTGTTAGAGAACCATTCATAGGGAAGAGGACAGGGACAAAACAGTCCCCCCTCAACAACAGGTAAGTACCCAGTCGTTAATAGAAATTAACTGCACCAGTTTGTGGTTGTTAACACAACAAGCAAGTCTCAGGAGGAGTTCCTATTTAAACCTCAACCTTTGTTGAACCTTTTTTGGATATATCATGACCTGGATGACTGAGAACCTTCACAGACGTATTGTTCTTGTTTTCTTCTATTAATGATGAATAATATGCCGTTCTAATCTAACGGAGAGCTTTTTTTTTCAGTTCCTCCATGTGACAACTTGGCAACGGGGACGCTGGCTGCTCAAGCCGCTCCGTCTGACCTGTTTTTGTTTGGATTTTTATATTTTACTATTTTATTCCCGATTATCTTTCTTCAATTCTTGTATATTCGTTACTTTAGCTGTACAGTTATAGATAGCCTTTTTTGTTTTGGTTGTTTGTTTTGTTTTTCCGCACTTTTGTTGCGTTTTGTGGGGTCTGTCTAGTCCGCGTTCTGCCTGCGCTGTTTTGGTGATCAACTGTTTTGGTGATCAACTGTTTTTTCTGCTGTTTGCCATCAGCGAGGCCTATTTCACTGCTACTGGACTTGCTGTCTGCTTGTGTGGTGGACGCTGTGTTGGACTCGAGCTTGCTAGTGTCTCTCTCCTTTTCCATCCTGACGCTGTGTTCATATAGTTGGTTGACTGTCCAGCTGCTTGGTGAATCGTGACGTTGCGTGAGATTAACGGGCGTACAGCGTTTGGCTGCTGCTGCTCACTGGGACTACAGCCCTCATTTGGATTGTTTTATACCAATTTGGATTGTTTTATACCAATTTGGATTGTTTTATACCAATCTAAGTTTGACTAACCTGAAAAAACCTTCTACCACCGTCTCCACGAACTTCCATGAACTTGACTGGAGTCCACCGTGAGAGGTTTTCCTGGCAGCTGATCCATGGTCTGGGCTGTCCTCCTATGTCTGCCTTCCGTAGCGGGCTATCGGCATACTGGCTACCTTGTCGGCAAGCGGCTAGCGAGGCTAGGTGGCATCCGCCCTTGGTTGGCATAGCGTTCAGCTATTCCTCCTCACAACTCCACAAACTAAACGCTCCTGGACTTCACACTACTGGACTTAACATCGCCATCATAAATGAACTCAGACTTCTGCGTCGCCCCCGTTATGTCCACCGGAGTACACGCAGAAGCTTCGTTTACCACCAGCAGCCTGAGCAGTGCATTCCTTCCATCCGACGCCCGTCGCACAACTGACACGTCATCAGTGCACTGCCACCAAGAGGCTATTTCATTCCAAGCAGGACAGAAAACGTGGAGTGGATTACAGCCTACTCCGGCCCCTACAGAGACACTCCGCTGCCACCAACCCAGCACCCCCTGTTAAAATTGAACTCTTAAATGCACAATCCCTCAATAACAAGGCATCTTTTATTCATGAGCACATCATCAAAGAGCAGATACACTTTATGTGACTAGTTGAAACCTGCCAACAACCTGAAGTCTACTCTAGTCTGAATGAAGCCTGTTCTCCTGGCTACACTTACCTCAGCAGGGCCCGCACCACTGGCCGCGGTGGTGGCCTTGCCGTTGTGCATCGGGTAGACTTTGAGTTGTCCCCCCTGTCTCTGCCGGTCCTCTCCTCATTTGAATGCCTTGCATTCAAATGCAAACCGCCACTTTCCACCACAATGTTGCTGATTTACCGGCCCCCCAAACCGAACTCAGCTTTTATTCCCGAGATACATGATCTCCTCACCACACTCTGCACAACCCCAGGGAATATCATCATACTCGGTGATTTTAATATCCATGTTAACGACCCCCCTTCCTACTCTGTAGCTGAATTCACTAATCTTCTTGACAGTCTCAACCTCACCCAACACGTCAATGTCCCAACACACTCCAAAGGCCACACTCTTGATTTGCTGATCACCAACTCCGCCACCATCAGCAATCTCTCGGTGCATGATCTGGGCGTGTCCGACCATAAGGCCATCTCAATGGAGCTACCCACCCTGTCCCCCCTCAGTAAGCCCAGCAGACAAATCAGTTTCAGGAACCTTAAGAACATCAACCCAGTCACCCTGACTACTGACCTCCGTCATCTCTCTGCTGCCAACCCACTTTCAGTCACTGAACCTGTGGATCTCTACAATTCATCACTCAGCACCCTTCTGGACCGCCATGCCCCACTCAAGTCCAGAACCGTTACCTTCACACGCTCAGCCCCCTGGTACTCCAGGGAGCTGTGTTTACAGAAGAGAACAGGACGTGTCCTTGAACGGCGTTTCAAGGATTCAGGACTTGCTGTTCACAAGCTAGCCTACCGGGAACATCAGAAGGCCTACAGCAAGTCCCTCAGTGACACACGGTCCCGGTTCTACTCCCACATAATCAACAATAGCCCTGGTAACTCCAAGCAACTTTTTTCAACCATTAAACATCTCCTTAAACCTCAGACCCCCCTATACTCAGATAACACGCAGGAGCGGTGTAACAGCTTCATCTCCTTTTTTAAAATGAAAGTGGAAAACATCCGCTCCTGTCTCTCCAGCACCCCCGTCCCCCTGCCCTCCAGCCCCCCCGCTGTATCTGCTGCCCCGCCCCCGCCCCCTCTTCTCCCTAGCCCCTCTCCCCCCTCAGTTACTTCCACTGACCCTCAATCTGGGACCACCCAGCTCCTCTGCTTTTTTACGGACATCACTCAGCATGAGATTGAGGACCTCCTAAGGAAGATGAAGCCCTCTACCTGTGACCTGGACCCATTTCCCTCAGCCCTGATAAAAAGTCACTCCTCTGCAATAAGTCCCATGATCACCAAAATCATCAATCAGTCCCTCCGATCCGGCCATGTCCCCACATCTCTGAAAACTGCTGTCATTAAGCCACTACTCAAAAAACCCAGCCTTGACCCCGAAGTACCTGCCAACTACCGCCCCATCTCCAACCTCCCTTTCCTGTCAAAGGTGTTGGAAAAGGTAGTTTCTGCCCAACTCCACAACCACCTCATAACTAACAGTCTTTATGAGAAGTTCCAGTCTGGTTTTCGCTCTGGCCACAGTACAGAAACTGCCCTGGTCAGGGTCACAAATGACCTACTGATGACGGCTGATGCTGGATCTCCATCACTTCTCATCCTTCTTGACCTCACCGCAGCCTTTGACACCATGGACCACCACATCCTTCTACACCGCCTCCACTCCTCCATTGGACTCTCTGACACTACCCTGGCCTGGTTCACATCATATCTCACCGACAGAACAGAGTATGTATCCCTGGGTGGTGCTAAATCGGACGCACACTCTGTCACCTGTGGTGTCCCTCAAGGATCAGTCCTTGGCCCCACCCTCTTCACGCTCTACATGCTCCCCCTTGGTCATGTCATCAGCCGGCATGGAATATCTTTCCATTGCTACGCTGATGACACCCAACTTTACATCAAAACCAACCCAAACCCCTCTGCAGCCCTTTCCTCACTTTCCACCTGCCTGGAGGAGATAAAGGCGTGGATGATGGCTAACTTCCTGCAACTTAATAGTTCAAAAACGGAAGCCATTCTTGTTGGCACTCCACACCAGACCCGGTCATCCACCATCACCAGCATCACCTTCTCCAGCCATGACATCCACCTCTCATCCTCAGTCACAAACCTCGGTGTCAGAATGGACCCTCACCTGACTTTTGAGGCTCACATTAAACACCTTTGCAAAACCACCTCCTTTCACCTCAGGAATATTGCAAAACTCCGCCCCATACTCACTCTCCGTGATGCCGAACAACTTGTCCATGCCTTTGTCTCCTCCAGGCTGGACTATTGCAACGCACTCCTCATCGGGATCCCAGGCAAGAACATCAAGCAGTTGCAGTACATCCAGAACTGTGCTGCCAGGATCCTGATGGGGGTACGGAAGTACCACCACATCACACCCATCCTCAAATCCCTCCACTGGCTTCCTGTCCAGTACAGGATTGAATTCAAAGTTTCCCTTCTGACTCACCAGTGCCTCCATGGCACTGCCCCCGGTTACCTCAAACAACTCATCACCCCCCTTTCCTCCTCACGCCATCTCCGCACTGGACAGGCCAACCTCCTCCAGCCTCCAAGGACAAGGCTTCGAACCATGGGCGACCGCGCATTCTGTTCAGCTGCACCCAGCCTGTGGAATACTCTTTCTGTGGATCTAAGGGCAAAACAGACTGTGGACTCTTTTAAAAAAGGGCCTTAAGACTCATCTTTTTATAAAAGCCTATAGCTAAAACTGCTATTTTTAATGTCTCTCTTTTTTATTCTTTTATGCTAGTTTTAAAGTCTTTATGTTGTTTTATGTGCACTGTAGCACTTTGAGATCATTGCTTTGATGTAAAGTGCGTTATAAATAAAATTTATTATTATTATTATTATTATTATTAAACCAGCTGATTCATCTTTCTGTCTCTCTCAGTTTCCCAGCATACCCTGACTGTGGAGGTGGTGGAGGGGGTGGAGTCTGTCCTGTTGCCCTGTCAAGACTCTTCTGTTCCTAGGCGTCCCACTGTGGAGTGGATCCGCTACGACCTCAGTCCTTCAACCGTCCACCAGCGTCAGACAGAAGGTGATGACCTGAAAAACCAAAACCAGCTTTACAGAGACCGAACATCCATGAAGACTGACGCTCTGACAACTGGAGACTTCAGCCTGAATCTGAGGAAACCCCGCCTCTCTGACAGCGCAACCTACATCTGCTCCATCAGAGCGTTTGGAAACGAACGGAGACTGGCAGCCGTACAGCTGCAGGTCAAAGGTCAGCAATAAACACTACCACTGTAAACAGCAGTATACTGTATGATCACACACAGTGGACATTTGTAGGGTTACCATCTCTAAGGCTTTTAGCCTGAGTCAGACTCCTTCAGTCTCACACTGTCCACACACATCTCATGTATAATAAGAGGCTGAGTCCTTTATTATTTTATTCTACTGTCAGTGGAGGTCAGTACTGTAGGTACAGGTCAGAGGTCAGAGGTCAGAGCTGTAGATACAGGTCAGAGGTCAGAGGTCAGAGCTGTAGATAAAGGTGAGAGGTCAGTACTGTAGATACAGGTCAGAGGTCAGAGGTCAGAGCTGTAGATAAAGGTGAGAGGTCAGTACTGTAGATACAGGTCAGAGGTCAGTACTGTAGGTACAGGTCAGAGGTCAGAGGTCAGAGCTGTAGATACAGGTCAGAGGTCAGAGGTCAGAGCTGTAGATAAAGGTGAGAGGTCAGTACTGTAGATACAGGTCAGAGGTCAGAGCTGTAGATAAAGGTGAGAGGTCAGTACTGTAGATACAGGTCAGAGGTCAGAGGTCAGTACTGTAGATACAGGTCAGAGGTCATTACTGTAGATACAGGTCAGAGGTCAGAGGTCAGAGCTGTAGATACAGGTCAGAGGTCAGAGGTCAGTACTGTAGCTACAGGTCAGAGGTCAGAGGTCAGTACTGTAGATACAGGTCAGAGGTCAGTACTGTAGATACAGGTCAGAGGTCAGAGGTCAGTACTGTAGATACAGATCAGAGGTCAGTACTGTAGATACAGGTCAGAGGTCAGAGGTCAGTACTGTAGATACAGGTCAGAGGTCAGTACTGTAGCTACAGGTCAGAGGTCAGAGGTCAGTACTGTAGATACAGGTCAGAGGTCAGTACTGTAGATACAGGTCAGAGGTCAGAGGTCAGTACTGTAGATACAGGTCAGAGGTCAGTACTGTAGATACAGGTCAGAGGTCAGAGGTCAGTACTGTAGATACAGGTCAGAGGTCAGTACTGTAGATACAGGTCAGAGGTCAGAGGTCATGTTATTCTTAATGTTTCTCCACAGAACCACCTCCAGTCTGGCCTACAGTTCTCATAGTTCTCCTGGTTCTCCTGGTTGTTCTTGGTGTCATTGGGGGTCTTTTGTATCATTTTCGACACTACTTCATGTCAGGTGAGTCTCTACTACTACACTACCCATAATGCTGATGGTAACATGTGTCCTGTGGAGGAGACTTGTTCCAGCTGCTGAAAGAGTTCAGAGTTCAAACAGCTGCTACAGAGAGCTGAAGAGAAACTTCCAGGTTTAGTTCCAGAAGTCAGAAACTCTTCATCAAACATGTCTGCAGCACTTTACAGGACGCTTTGACTAGTTACCAAGGAACGAGTCAGGAAGACATCAGGAACAAACGGAGACACAATCCAGCTCTAATCAGAAGCTCCTGACGTCCTCAATCAGGACCTGAGCTCTGAGCTCATGAGTCCAGGTCTCTCCCAGTCCCAGTAAAACCAGAGCAGAGGGTTAGGGTTCTTCCTCATCCATTCATCTGATTGGTTCCTCATTAGTTCCTGACTTCTTCTTTGGTAACTGCTCCAAATGTCCTGAAGAAGAAAACTGGTGTTCAGTCACAAACTAGTTTCCACTGGTTTGTGTCAGAGGTGTGACAGACGTCAGGTGAGCTCAGGTCACCTGGTTGATCCACGTCCTCAAACAAACTGAACACTGAGAGTCCTCCACCAACATGAGACACATAGACAAGGATGGACAGAGACGTCCTGTTACCATCAGAGCTGCTGCTGCTGTCTCTACAGCTGATGATGGGATTTGTTGTCCTCTCAGTCTACCAGGTGGAGGTGGATTCAGGGGTGGAGTCTGTCCAGCTGACCTGCAAAACCACAGCTCACCTGCCTGAAGACGCTAAAGTGGAGTGGAAGGACAGTTACTACAAGATGGTCCATGTGTATCAGAACGGCTCTGACCAGCTTGAAGACCAGAACCAGATTTACAGAAACAGAACGAAGATGAAGAAAAACCTGAAAACTGGAGACCTCAGTCTGACCCTGAAATACCCCACAGATGGAGACACCAAGATCTACACCTGCACCGTCTACAACAAGAAGGGAGACATCCTGATGGAGAAACAAGTGAAGCTCAATGTCAGAGGTCAGTACTGTAGATACAGGTCAGAGGTCAGAGGTCAGTACTGTAGATACAGGTCAGAGGTCAGAGGTCAGTACTGTAGATACCAGAGATGGGACCAAGTCTTTGTCCTCCAGTCCTAAACTTTTCATTTAGTCCTTTTAACAGTAATAATCTATTCCATTTAAATGACAGATCATAAATCCTTTTTAAATCTACATTTATTTATCATAACATGTGATAAAATGTCTAAAAGCAAAGAGCTGATCCTTCCATATGGCACTATTAATATTAGTATACACAAGTATACTTGGCCGACAGACCTTAATCTTAATCTTAATGTTAATCTAACCAGTTCCATTGAACTCATCTGCAACAATATTCTTCCTTTTAAACTTTCTTTGCTGAAGAAACATTTGATCAAATGTAGAAAAGTGCAGCTGAAATCATTTGAACAAAAAGTGCTGACATTTCATTTCCAAAGCTCTAGAATGAGTTCCACAATACTTCATTTCTGTCCTGTCTTGTCCTCGTCTCATCTCATATTGAAACATACCATCATCATCATCAGCGTATCCGTCAACAGCTTGGTGTATCTTCTGCTATTTCAGGGCCTTATTCTCCGTTGCATTTCCTAAAGTTTGTCAGTCATTTGTGGACGATGAGGTGATGAGATTGAAGGCTGTTGTGGTTCATTGGTGATGCTTTTGTTCATCTGGTATTCCTCAAATCTGGAAAGAAGTCATCTTGTAAAACAGATGTCAGTAAATCCCTTCTAGTCCTCCATAGATAGCATTTAAAATGACACTTTGCTCCTAATACTAGTAATATATCAACCTTAACATTAAGTTCCTAGACGCTTCTGGCGCCGGTCGAAGCCGACAGCTGCTTGTAACAGCTCTTACTTGATCTCTCTTTCTTTCCAGTTTATTTCACTTTTAGTGGAGATTACTTTGTAGATACTTTTAAGACAGCACCACACTTTTATAGTTTTACTGGGAGTCTCACCATCGCTGTAGTCTACATATTTATAACAACATCCAGACCGGCCGGTGTAACAGTGCACCAAGCGGCCCTTTGTTTACAGGAGGGAACAGCTGATGGTGCTGTGTAGCGCTGTAGTGTTCCCTCAGGACAGACATGAGATCCCCCCAGAGTCCTTCTGTTGATGGAGACCTGGCTTACACCGAGCATCCTGGACGCCACTGTTATGATGGACAACTTTCACCTTCTGAGGGTGGACAGAACAGCTGACAGTGGTAAGGAGAAAGGAGGAGGCCTGGCTGTGTTCATGAACCAGAGGTGGTGTAAACCTACACACTGCTCTGTT
Source organism: Chelon labrosus (assembly GCF_963514085.1). Lineage (NCBI taxonomy): Eukaryota > Metazoa > Chordata > Actinopteri > Mugiliformes > Mugilidae > Chelon > Chelon labrosus. The sequence goes on along the minus strand of NC_140337.1, from coordinate 37,622,239 downwards.
AAAGCTGTGTATAAGGAGGAGAATAAGGAGGAGCTGAGGACTGTACAGAAGGAGCTGAGAAGGAAGATGAGGGAGGGAAAGGCCAGCTACAGGAGGAAGATGGAGGAGCAGCTGCAGAGGAAGAACATCAGAGGGTTTGTACGTCCCAGTCTAGCGTACCTGACCCCTCCCTGTCTACGCCTCTTTTAAATATGGAAATTATATTTAAATTGACCCTCCACCTGAGATTCCCCTCTCTGTACGATCAGATAATGAAAACATAAGAATGAGTAAGACGGGAAAAAGAAGAACTTCACAGAAAGAGAACTGGAGACGCTGCTCACTGGAGTGGAGACAAACATGTCCTCTTTGACAGCTGTCCTCCACTGGAGTGGAGACAAACACGTCCTCTTTGACAGCTGTCCACCACTGAAGTGGAGACAAACATGTCCTCTTTGACAGCTGTCCTCCACTGGAGTGGAGACAAACATGTCCTCTTTGACAGCTGTCCTCCACGTCCCACCATGTTGGTTAATATCACATCTGATCTGAACATTGATGAATGAACATGTTTCATCATGTGATGGTTCTTTTATATCAATGTGTGTCCAGTCTATCGCTGACATGAGGATAACTCCGTCCCACACGGCTGGCATGGCTCTGCTCAGGGTCGACCGGTCGGACTAATAGTTTTCACACTGATGACAGTTTCCCAGCATCACCTCTAAGTGTCTCCAGAGGATCAACAGCTGTAGAAGCCAGAGTACGCCAGACATGACGTTGGTGAAGGAACGGACAAGTTCACGGTCATTTCACTCTTCAGAATCAGAATCAGCTTTAATGGCCAAGTATGACACATACAAGGAATTTGACTCCGGCAACTTTTCTCTCTGGTACAGAAGCAGCTTAAATAAGTGAAATAAAAATTAAATTAAATTAAATAAAATAAGATAAAAATACAAATAAATCTGAATCTGTACACATAAAATATAGGATAATATATAGACGGGTTTCCTGTTTACAAACATTACTGGGTGCGAGCGCATCCAGGGGGCAGAAAGCCAGACTGACTTATTGGTCCCCTACGACAACAATCTTAAATATTGAAGTATTGAAGCTTTTTTGTTTTGTTTGTATATAAATGCACAACTGCAGACTCAATAAAACGTGATTTTAGTTGGATCTGTTTGTCCATCTTTAATTTTGCAATGTTACTGTATATGTATGGCTATAATTATCATGTTCGGCGGGTAATGTAAAACGTAGCCCATTTTAACAGCGGCATCAATCGGACAGCCCGATTTTACTTTTAAATTAAAGTTAAGAACCCTTCGTTTTTCTTTAGTCACAGAGCGTACCTGGCTTGCTCACATATCATGAACATTTAGCTGAATTTACATTTTTGTAGATTTCGAGCTCTTTGTCATTTGACGTGCAGGCTATGCTAAGATATGTTGACGTGCAGGCTACTTGCTAAGATAAGTTGGCTAATGTTTACGTATTTCGTGTTTTAAGTATTAAAATACAACCTGTAGTTAAGTTGAAAGGATGATGATCCAACCGGCATGCTATAACAACATTAGCACTCGCAAACGTGATATCAGTTAGCTAGCGCTAGCTGCTAGCCTGCTACGAACAGATTTACTGAACGCAACGTCTTTTGTTTACAACTTTGTTAAACTTTAACATGAATGAACGTGAACATGGACGAGCATGCAGTGCTAACTTAAACTCATAGATAGAGAATTAAGATAGCTCTAAAACAAAACACCATCTGGACCCCAATCTGCCCTTTTTATTGCCTGAAGCCATAACCTCCTCCGGTTTTTTGCAAAAGTATGATTCCCCCTAGGAATATTAAACATCTGGCACTCATCACTGGCTCTTTTAGCTCAGCCAACACAACAACTCCTTGGCATTTTGACTGTACTACTACTACTACCAGCTCCCAGTTTGGGTTCGGGAGGCAGACACTCTCTCTATTTTTAAGGTCAGGCTTAAGACTTTCCTTTTTGATCAGGCTTATAGTTAGGGCTGGACTAAACCATCCCTTAGTTATGCTGCTATAGGCCTAGGCTGCTGGGGGACGATGCACCAAACACATGTCCTCCTTCTTTCTTCTCTCTCCACTCTCGCATCCTCCACTTTCTTTTCTCTGGCACAGAGCTCTTGCCCTCAAATTTCCTATCTACTACTAGTCATACAATTCTGTGCTATTACTATGTAGAATGTTTACTGCTGTGTGTGTCCCACCCCCCTTCCCCCCCTTCCCCCCCACTTCCCCCCTCTTCTTGTGAGTATCTCTGGCCTGGAGTGGTGTGTTTCCCGTGGAGCTCTATACTACATCTGTTGTCGTGGTCTCATCAGCCTGCCCAGTCTTCATGGAATCCTGCAGTTATCCACTCCTACCTGAATGAACAATTCTCCAACCTGCCTATGATTCCTCTTACATTTTCAAACTGTCATGTAACATCATCAGTTTGTATCATAAGATTCCACATGTACACTTTAGTCAGATATGTGTATCTATGACAGATGTACGTTTATCTTGCTGTTCTCTTCTCTCTTTGCTGTTCTCTTGTCTCTTTCTTCTGTCTGTACCCGGCTGGCCTTAGGCAGATGGGTCCCTCCATATGAGCTGGGTTCTGCTCGAGGTTTCTTCCTGTTAAAAGGGAGTTTTTCCTTGCCACCGTTGCCTTCAGGCTTGCTCTGGGGGTTTCAGGCCGGGTTTTTGTAAAGCGTCTTGAGACGATTTGTATTGTTATTGACGCTATATAAATAAAATTGAATTGAATTGAATTGAACTACTAAACGAAACACGCAAAGATTCAGTCCTCCTCCGTTATCAACACTCTCTGAAAAGACGTCTTTCTGCCCCGTCTGCGCGCGCAAACACTTGTGACGTTGCCAAGAAATCCGTCTATACACCAAACCAGGATTATTGTACAGTGAGTATATACAACAGTGCAGAGTTATTGTTTAATGTTCATGTGGATGGTCTGACACTCTGTGACTGCTCAGAGTTCAATAGAGCGACAGCCCGGGGGAAGAAACTGTCCTTGTGACGGCTGGTTTTGGCGTACAGCGCTCTGTAACGCCGGCCTGAGGGGAGGAGTCTAAACAGGTTGTGACCAGGGTGTGAGGGGTCTGTGGTGATTTTCCTGGCCTGCTTCCCGACCCGGGACCGGTACAGGTCCTGGATGGAGGGAAGATCGGTACCAATGATCCTCTCTGCAGACCTGACTGTTCTCTGCAGTCTGACCTTGTCATGCCTGGTGGCGGATCCAAACCAGACAGTGATGGATGTGGTCAGGACAGACTGGACTATTGCAGTGTAGAAGATGATCAGCAGCTCCTGAGGCAGGTTGAACTTCCTGAGCTGACGCAGAAAGTACAGCCTCTGCTGGGCCTTCTTCCTTTGGGAGTCTATGTGGGAGGTCCACTTCAGGTCCCGTGAAATTGTGGACCCGAGGAACCTGAATGAGTCTACTGTTGGGACTGTCCTGTTGAGTATGGTGAGAGGAGATGTTGATGGGGGTCTCTTCCTGAAGTCCACTGTCATCTCCACAGTTTTGAGCGGGTTTAGCTCCAGATGATTCTGACTGCACCAGAGGACCAGCTGTTCCACTTCCCTTCTGTATGCAGACTCGTCGCCGTCCCGGATGAGTCCAATGACGGTGGTGTCGTCTGCAAACTTCAGGAGTTTCACAGAAGGGTCCCTTGAGGTGCAGTCAGTGGTGTAAAGGGAGAAGAGCAGTGGGGAGAGAACGCATCCCTGGGGGGCGCCAGTGCTGAGGGACCGGGTGCTGGATGTGAAGTTCCCCAGTTTCACCTGCTGCCTCCTGTCAGTCAGGAAACTGGTAATCCACTGACAGGTGGAGGGGGGCACGGTGAGCTGGAACAGTTTTTGGTGGAGGAGCTCCAGGACGATGGTGTTGAACGCAGAGCTGAAGTCCACAAATAGGACCCGTGCGTCGGTCCCCGCTGAGTCTAGGTGGTGCAGGATGTAGTGGAGAGCCATGTTGACTGCATCATCTACTGACCTGTTTGCTCTATAGGCAAACTGCAGGGGGTCTAGCAGGGGATCCGTGATGTCCTTCAGGTGGGTCAGCACTAGTCGTTCAAAGGATTTCATGACCACAGATGTCAAGGTGACTGGTCTGTAGTCGTTTAATCCTGTGACAGGGGACTTCTTGGGAACCGGGATGATGGTGGAGCGTTTGAGGCAGGAGGGGACCACGCACAGCTCCAGGGAGTTGTTGAAGATCTGAGTGAAGATGGGAGCCAGCTGGTCAGCACAGACTTTCAGGCAGGACGGAGACACTCCATTGGGTCCCGGGGCCTTCCTAATCCTCTGTCTCTGAAAGAGTTGACGCACATCCTGTTCGCAGATCCTCAGCGCAGGCAGGGGGTCGGGTACGGGGGTGGTTTGGGGTGCTGCTAGGCCTTTTGTGATGGAGATGGTGGGGGAAGTGAAAGGTGTGAAAGTCCTTTCAAACCTGGAGTAAAAGTCACTGAGGTCCTCTGCTAGGCGGGGGCTCCCCGTGCGATATGCGTCCTTTATTGTGGTGTAGCAGTGGTCCAAAGTGTTCATGTCCCTGGTGGGACACATCATGTGCTGTCTATATTTTGGCATTTCGAGTTTGAGATTTGCTCTGTTAAAATCCCCGAGAATGATTAGCAGAGAGTCCGGGTGTGTTTTCTCCACGTCTATAATCTGGTCGGCGAGGTGATGTAACGCCTCCGTTACGCACGCCTGCGGTGGAATGTACACACCGACCAGCACAAACGAGGTGAACTCCCGTGGTGAATAAAATGGTCTACAGTTCATGAAAAAAGACTCCAAGTGAGGGCTGCATGTCTTCTTTAACACCGTGACATCTGTACACCAACCTTCGTTAATGTAGAAGCACGTTCCTCCTCCCTTTGACTTCCCAGACAGTTCCGTGCAGCGGTCCGCACGGAACAGCTGGAAGCCCGGCAGCCGTAGTGCGCTGTCCGGGATGTGTTCACTGAGCCAGGTTTCAGTGAAGCACAGGGCGGCTGAACAGCGAAAGTCTGAGTTCTTGGTTAGGAGAAGGAGCAATTCATCCATTTTGTTAGGCAGAGAGCGGACGTTCCCCAGGTGTATGGACGGGAGAGCGGTGCATAATCCCCGCTGCCGCAACTTGGCGAGCGCTCCAGCTCGTTTCCCGCGCCGGCGTCTCCTTCTAAATCCACAGAGCGCTGCTGCTCCTCCGACCAGAATCTCCAAAAAACAGTCTGGTTGGGTAAAAACCGGTGAAAAAAGTCCAGCACTGGATAGTCCTATTTTTAAGAGTTCCTCTCTGCTAATTTTAATAGCAGAGGGAGTGCAGAAAACTACACTAAAAAGTAAAACAGCAACAAGTACTAGAGAGCAAAGTACCAAGGCGTCCGTCCGCGGCGCCATCTTGGATCCAGGCTTGATGGAAGGCTCTTGATGGTAAATGGTAAATGGCCTTGCTTTTATAGAGAGCTTTTCTACCTATTGGTACTCAAAGTGCTTCACAGTCAAAGACACATCTACTCATTCACTCACACATTCACACACCACTGGGAGCAACTGGGGGTTCAGTATCTTGCTCAAAGACACTTCAGCATGTGTCACTTTTCTGTGAGCGAGTACGTATGGAACGTTTTTTTGTCTGCACGCACCCTTCATACATGAGGCCCCAGGAGAGAAAAGAGCTGAGGAAGATAAAACCAAGGAAAGCATCTGGACCGGATGGTATCAGCTCCAGGCTCCTTAAGTCCTGTGCAGATGAACTGTGTGGAGTTATGGAGCATGTCTTCAACCTGAGCCTTGGGCTGAGAGTGCTACCACAGATTTAGAAGACCTCGTGTGTGGTACCGGTTCCTAAAACATGACTTTTCTAAGCGATTCTTCCAACGGTGTGGGAATAATCGGGAAAAATACGGATGTTTTGTCCCATTGAAATGAATGGAGAAGACTGAAAACATCACCAGCATTCCAAAATGACCTCCCTCACTTTGCTGAGCGATTACTCGGCCGTGCTTTGGAGTAGAAAAATGACTGGAAGTTTGTACGAGGCACGGGAAGTGTAGCTTTCTTTTCCTGAAAACAGTGTTTGGATACCTTTTACGGTTTGGTCAGGGTCACAGTTTACGTTTTGGTGAAATTTGAAAAATCTGAAAAACTTCTGGTTTATAATGGATCCCTATGGCTGCACTCTAACTCTCACTCTAACTTCAGAGATTCTTTGAAATTCTGAAGAAAAAAAAGTTTCAATCTTACGGGGTGGCCACAGTTTTTGAGGTACAGAGATAAAAAATATTTGAAACGTAGATATTTTTGTTGGCTTTCAGATGGTGTTGGTCTGATTTCTGTAGGTCCTACGGTTTGGACTGTAGACTCCACTGAGCGAGGAGTGCGCCGACCACTTTTCAAATTTTTCCCCGTGTGTGTGTATGTGAAAAGTGAGAGCGATTTTTTTGTAGATAATACCTTTCCTTCCTCGTCTTTCTCAATCGACTGAGGCCACAATTTTCACAGTACGTGCATGGAAATACACAAAATCGTAGAGAACAAGCGGCTGACGCTGACAATGTGTTCGTTTTCCCGGTAGGACTTGTAGTTTTTGATTTATGAGCATTAGTTCGGACCCCTAATCCTAGGGTCCAGTTTTTTTGGACCTCCCTCTCACTCAGGCAGAGGTGAGAGTCAGAAGGAGACTTCAGCAGCAGCTGGCCCTGGTAGCCATGACAACCGGACCCTAACGAGCTTAGACACGCCCAACTGAACACTGCCCTGCCCCTGATTGGCTTACCATGAAATCTTAGCCTACCTTAGCCAATCATCATCACTTATGTGGCTGAATGCTTGGTTACAACATCTTGCAGCAGTTACTTGGCGACTTCACCGCTGCGTTTCATTTTCCCTCATTCTGCTGAACGAGGTGAACGAACACAGAAGTGAAGTCTGTCTTTTTGTTTTATTCACCTTACAGGTAAATAAGGTGAATAATCCACGTCAAAATAACTTGATGAATGAGCGTAAATATGACGTTATGCACTGTTGATAAAGAGAAAACAAAAAGATGTTAGTGAGGAAAGTGACCATGTTGCATGTAGTTGAAGTCTGGGGTGTTGCCGTGTTCCACCAGAGTAGAAGATGGCACAGAATATGATGTTTGGAACCAGATACATTTATAATGTTTGGTGTTAAAGGCTCACATGTCAATAAATTCTGCTGAACGAGGTGAACCAACACAGAAGTGAAGTCTGTCTTTGTGTTTATTACACTTTACAGTGAATCTATAAACTGTTTACCAGCGTACCAGTTGATACTGGTAACGTGATCGTAAACACAACTGAAGAACTTTAGTGTCATTAATGAATAATTAGAGAGCTCCTGTTTGTTCTTGGGTAAGAAGGCCCTCGACCATACATGAGCCAGAAGACAAGAAAGACAATCTGCTGCTGGTGCTGGGAAATAAGAATGAAAAGGAATGAACCTGATTAAGACACAGGGAAATGTTCTGAAATCATTCATTCACTTCATGAATAGATAGTTGAACATTTAACATTTAATACATCAGTAGTTTACACTTCTTAACTTGTCTCTGTTCAATGGAGAATGGGACATATTTCAGACTGGAACCAGTCAAACATGTTTCACTCCAAATATTTCTCTTCAATGTGCTCAGAGCTGCTGCTGCTGTCTCTACAGCTGATGATGGGATTTGTTGTCCTCTCAGTCCCCCAGGTGGAGGTGGATTCAGGGGTGGAGTCTGTCCAGCTGACCTGGAAAACCACAGCTCACCTGCCTGAAGACGCTAAAGTGGAGTGGACGATAGACTTAATTTTCTTTACCAGGAAGGTCCATGTGTATCAGAACGGCTCTGACCAGCTTGAAGACCAGGACCAGATTTACAGAAACAGAACGAAGATGAATGAAGACCTGCTGAAAACTGGAGACCTCAGTCTGACCCTGAAATACCCCACAGATGGAGACACCAACACCTACACCTGCACCGTCTACGACAACGAGGGAGAGACCCTGATGATGAAACAAGTGAAGCTCAATGTCAGAGGTTTGTTTGTTTCTCTTTATTTCTTTCTTTGTCTTTTCTTTCTCTCTCTGTTTGTCTTATTTCTTTCTGTCTGTCTTTCATTCTGGTTTTATTCCTTTCATCCTTTCTCTCTCTCTCTCTCTGAGTGCATGCTGGGAGTGTGTGGAGTTTGTGGAGAGTTTGTGTGTTTTTTTCTAACTTTTGTTTCCTCTATGTGATTTCTCACGGTGTGATTGTGATGTGAGGGGTTTGTGGTTGTTGTTTGGGTAGTTTACTGTAATTTGGTGTGTGTTTGGTGGGTGTTTGGTGGAATTTAAGCCGTGGTTCACGGCGGGGATGGCGTCATTGGAGACGCCTTCCCTCTCAATCCGACATGGGGTGAGGGTTCAGCCCGACCCGTGGGTGCCGGTGGAGGAGGTTCTCCTGGCTGTGGGAGACCAGGTGGGACACGCTAACCTGTCCTACGCCTCCAGGATGAATAAAGGAGTGGTGGTGTTTGTAAAAGAGGAGCGTTTGGTGGCTGATCTGTTGGCGAGCGGAGTGACTCTGAACGGTTTGTACCTGCAGGTGTCCCCGCTCGCCGTACCTTTCACCCGGGTCACCGTCTCCGGTGTTCCCCCGTTCATTCCCAACGAGGCAGCTGGATCAGGAGCTGCAGCGCTTCAGGAAGATGGCGAGTAAGTTTAAAACGGTGGGTTTAGGCTGCAAGAGTGACAAACTGAGACACGTCCAGTCCTTCAGGAGACAGGTACACATGTTCCTCACCTGTCCGTCACAGACGCTACACGTGTCTTTCAGAGTCAGACATGGAGAGGGGCATAACATGGTGTACGCCAGCACAGGGAATATGAAGTGCTTTGAGTGTGGGGATGTGGGGCACAAGCGGGTCGCCTGTCCTCACAGATGGATGGACGCACTCAGACCGCCGCGGTGTCCAGAGATGAGGCGGCGGAGGCAGCCGTCACTAAATGGCGGAGCGGCCCCGCCCCTCCGACAGAGTCTGATGGAGGACAGGACTCCAACACAGCAGGAGAGGAGGTCCGTCGGGGACACAGCGGTGGAGGACAGGCAGCTGAATCCGACCAAAGTCAGGCTGCCGGTGTAGAGGTGAGGAGGGGGGAGTCAGGTGTGACACAGACTGTGGGTGAGGAGGAGGACGGGATGGACTGTGACTCAGACTGTGTCTCTGTAGCAGACTCACAGTCTTTGAGTGGAGACATATACACCTTAGAGGACATCAGTACTTTCCTCGATGAAACTTTTGGACAGTCCGTTAAAGTAACAGATTTTTTCCGATTCAGATAAATTTATGAAAACTGTCACAATTTTACAGAAGAAATTTGAGGCATTTTGGGAAATTTGGAGGGGGAGGAAGGGTGAGTTTGAGTTTTTGAGTCAGTGGTGGGAGGTAGGTAAGGCACATGTATGACAGACTATATAGGGATCTTAGGTGGCAGCAATCACTTCAGGGTGTCGGGTCAGGACACTGTTGTAAGGTTCAGGTGAGTGCATTAAGAAGAGGCACAGTCCTTTAATACAGTTCAAACTGTTTATCGGCGTGAGAGTGTGTGTATGTGTGTGTGTGGTTGCTGCAATACAAGCACAACAATACCGACTGATGAGAAAATAAACTACAACTTAAATATAAAAACACACTGAGCTAGCCAGATAACAACTGAAATACAGCTCCAGATTAGTTATGCATTTAAAGTAGGGCTGTCAAACGATTCATTTTTTTAATCGCGATTAATCGTGTTTTTCCCATAGTTAACTCGCGATTAATCTCTATATTAAAAATATAGAGTTAGAATCAAATAAACACAAAGAAAAAATTTCATTTATCTTTTATTTCTTCTTTCAAATAAAAAAGTGCATTGTAGACCCATTTGTCTATTTCAAAAACACAGCACATAAAATGCCACAACAATGTGGTCTTAAAACTGAAGAGGTAGTAGACAACAAACGACAAACAGAACAGAGCCTAATGACAGTTTAATGAAGGAAAAACTAAGAGTAGTGGGTGGTGGCGAGAGACTGGAGAGAGAAACTACGGGAACAAAATACAGAGACGGCTGGGCACTGAAGCGGGTTATCGCAAGGACATTGTTTTGCATTAGCGTCACCAGTTGGAGTACGTTGTTTCTCCAGGACTCCAGTAAGGCTCTGCGGGCTACAGTCAAGGACGCCATTATCGGCGGCCGTATACGCCACGAGTAACGGCTGAGTACGCCACTACGGACGGCAGAGGACGGAAGCACGCCAGGAGCGCTCGGTTTCCGCTGGTCGTTTGGATTTGTCAGTTGGACAAAACGGGAAACATTAACTGTGCTTAACTCCGTGGAGACCGGGAGCAGTAAACAGGCCTGCAACGGGTATTGCGTGTGTGTGCGTGCGTGTGTGTGTGGGCCCATGTGTGTTTATACTGTTTAGTATTGTGAATGTGTAAAGGTTAAATACGACAGTAGTTTTACCAACATTTAATGAGTCATTATTCAGTTAAGTTTAGTAAAGTGACTTAAGTTCGGGTTTACGTGTTTTGTTAGTATTAGGTAACGTGGTAAGCATTTGTTGTTGCCCTTTTTTTTGTGTTTAAACCTAATATTTGAGTAAATAATCATTTTGTTTACTGATAAAAACATTTGTCTGGGGTCAGTTATTCCTAATAAGGTTCACCCATAATACACCTTGAATCACTGAACCCAAAACGTCCCTTCATTCATAGAGTGCGGGGGTGCTACATAAGCCAATCGCTAAGGCAGACCAGTCTGGTAACATTTTCAGTGGACAGTGCTGCTCTTTTCTTTTGCACAATGTGACCAGACAGTGAGAACAGTCTTTCGCATGGTACTGTCGTTGCAGGTGTAGCCAAGTACTTCTGTGCGAGAGATGCCAAGCTTTTGTAGGCCCCTGCATGTTCAGACCACCATTTCAATGGACATGTTTCCATAGAGGTGCAGTGCTCTGCTCTGTACCGATCTACACAAGCATTATCTGCTGCCTCCACTTCATCTTCTGAATCTGATGCAACCAACAGGAGGTTCATCTTCTTTTTTGGTGGTTCTGGATCTGTTGTTTCTTTCAGATCTGGGAAGGCATTTCAGATCCTTAAATCTGGGGTCGAGCGCTGTTGCCACTTTCAACCATCGGACATTGGTGCTTTCTTTCCGCTTTGAAAGGTCAGTCATGAAGGACTATTTAAACCAGATCACATAGGCTGGATCATCATCAGAAGATTTCATCGCCCGCATCAAATGGCACAGTGCAGGCAGGACCACAGAACAGGATATGTACTGTTCTCCACCCAAAAGATCAGTCACATACCTGCCATGAAAAATATAGTGCAATTATTAAGAGCTAATAATTCATAGATGAACAACTATCAAATACAACAGTTTCTCCTACCACCACACCTGTCCAGTCTACTACAGCCCCACACAGAAAGCACAACTTTATCTACTCCTTCAACTACCACAACTGCTTAAACTACAACAACAGCATCATACTTTTGTTGCAACAATGCAATTACTTGCCAATGATTAAAGAGACAATAATTAATTACCTGTGCATTTTCTACCACATAAATTCAAAATAAATGTTTTTACTGTGTTTTTATTTTATTTTTTAAGTAGCTTACCTGCAGGGTTCAAGAAGAATTTCAAAGTTTTTGATTTTCTCCAATTCGGCATCGGTCAGCATGGCTGGAGCGCTCCTCTGCTGATGGAGGTCAAGTGCAGCTCTGAGAGCATCTTTGTTTCTGTGAAGCCGAGTGATCATGCTCAGAGTGGAGTTCCATCTGGTGGAAACGTCTTGGATTAGAGGTTCCTCCTTCTGGCCCTTCTCCACTTGTTTGTGTCGCAGTTCTTCAGCGTTAGCTGGACTGTGCTTAAAATGTCCAACCAGTTTGCGGCATTTTGCCAGGACCGTCTCCAAACCACTGTCACGGATTGACGTTGTAATCAACCTCTGTATACTGTGTGCAATGCACGGCATGTGTTCATATTGCATAAGTCTTGCTGCTGCTACCATATTCCGTGCATTATCTGTGCCAATTGTTGTCACCTTTTTTGCAATATCCCATTTCTCTGCAACTTCTGTGAAATGCTGGGCACATGTTTCAGCAAAGTGTCGTTCTCCTGTATGTTGAACTGTTAAAGCAAACGACTGCAATATCCAGTCATTGTCTATATGGTGTGCAGTTACTCCAAGATAATTTTTGTTGCTCACTGACGTCCAGTGATCCCCTGTTAATGTGACGGCATGTGCAGTTTTCAGGAGTTCCACTTTACTTGCCTTCTCAGTCTCATACAGGTCATGTATGCGTTTACCAATTGTTCCCTGCGACGGTAATGTGTATGATGGATCAGCAGTTGCCAAATGAAGAACGTCCCTTAGACCCGCATCTTCAACGATGTTCAACGGTCTGCAGTCATTTGCCACCCATTTCGCCAGCGCTGTGGTTAACTTAGCTTCATCCAGTGGTTGGCAACGACTCACACACTCAACCAGAGAGCTTTGACGAATCTGCTGCTTGTTGTTAGCCTGGACTGCACTGCCGGGATGTTTTGCTTGTAGGTGGTAGCTCAGACTGCTAGTACTTCGGTGATAGTGAAATTCCATCGGACACAAGGCGCATAATACTTTTGTTTTGTCGACTGAGCCATCTTGAAGTTTTTTAAAGTGAAACGAACCATTCAGAAGCCCAGAGGTATTTTTTTCCATGACCACGGTTTGAATGGAAGAAGTATTGCTCTCATTCTTCTTCTACGTCTCTGCGGTTGGCAACCAGCTTCAAGGTGCCTTACCGCCACCTGGACTGGAGGTCCGACACTGCAGTCTAGTAGAGGACAAACCGATTAACCGCGATCAAAAAAAATGAATGCGTTAAATTTTTTAATTAATCGCATCGCTATTAACGCTTTAACTATGACAGCCCTAATTTAAAGTCAGCATTAATCAACCTGAGTATTAATCTATAGGCTTAGATGCAACATAAGAGGGACATACACTGTCGCTGATCAATTAGCATTCAGTATGCAACGTATAAACAACAGGGATTAGCAACACAGCAACACAAACTTCTCAGGTTATGGCTAGTTAGCAGCTAGCTTCATGTCACTCATTAACAAATAAATGCTCATCACATTAAACAACCGATGGCGAAAAACTACTGCTAAGTCATCAAAACAGACTCATGGATAAACACAAACATCAACAGAGTGTAACACATAAGAACAACACCATAACTCATGGCTCTATGGATGCACACACTGCAGAGATCATTCAGCCAATGTTTGCTCTGAGCCAAGCCATACGTCTATGGTGTGTTCAAGGCCCTTGGTAGTGTGGGAATTTACATGTGAGGCAATTAAAAACAATGAAAGAAACATGCACAGAGGGATGAACTTTTGTACAACACACATTAGGGTTTTCTGTCAGCAGTACACTAGTCACTCCACAACACGGATCAGAAGAACCATACAACACTTAGAGCAGGACATCAGGGACATGGAGGAAAAAATAAAATAAAAAAAATAAAAAATATATGTGTGTATATAAAAAAAAAATATATATATATATATATATCAGCCGCGGGAGGTGGCTAAAGGGATCACAGAGGGAAACTTTCACATTGTACACAGAAAATGAATGAAATAAAAACAATGATGAAAGAAGGTGTTGATGTTGCCAATATCAATGAAAAAACAAATGCATTTCTAACAATGTTGGATGAATTTAAAAGGTGTCATGAAGCTGTTCAGAAACTGCTGCCTGAGGATGTCAGAATAAATGAAACTTTGGACTGGTATGAGCCAAAAATGGCAGATTATGACGCTTTTCTGACTGAGGTGGATGAATGGATAAAATCTCAGCCTGACCCACAAACTCTTGTGGACTTTGGGGACAGTATCTCACAGACTGGTTTAAAGAGTTCAAACGTTTCTAAATGTTCAAAATCTTCATCCATTGCTTCAGTACGCATGAAGGCTGCTGCAGACAAAGCTGCTCTACTGGCCAGAGCTGAAGCTCTTAATAAGAAACATGAACTGGAAATGGAGAAGCATCAGCTTAGTTTAAAGATGGAATCTCTGAACTTGGAAGCAGATATTGCTGCAGCTGATGCGAGGTTGAAGGCTCTGGAGGAATTTGAAAGTGAAGAATCTGGAAAACAAATGGAGGAACAAATAAATGCATCTGACAAAATAGAAGTAAGCCTAGAACAACTGGAGTTTGCACGGATAGGAACTATACCTAAAACACCCTTACAAAAAATGATACACACCCGGTACTCACCACTAGCTGGAACTACAGAAAAGCCTGAGCAACCACCAAGAGCTACAACAAAACCTCATACACCCAGAGTTGTCGTATCTGACGGACCACACAGGAGAGACCAATCCACTCCCAGAGGTGAAATAGCTCAGAGCCTCGATCTTACAAATATTATGCAAAGACAGACAGACTTGGCAGATCTGCTGGTGATGCAGCAGAGAGAAGATAAACTTCCAAAAAGGGAGGTTCTGGTGTTTGATGGCGATCCTCTCACTTTCCGACCATTTATGTAGGCTTTCAAGCATAACATCGAGGACAAAACCAACAGTAATGAGGATCGACTGTACTTCCTGGAACAGTATACTGTTGGTCAGCCAAAGGAACTAGTGCAAAGCTGCTTTCACATGACTGCAACAACAGGCTATGATGAAGCACAACAGCATACATGGAAAAGGCCTCAAACTGGAACTCAATACGCACAGATGATGGAAAGGCACTTCACAGCTACGCCCTCTATCTAAGGGGCTGTGTTAATGCGGTTCAGGACCTCCCATACATGTCAGAGCTGGATTTACCATCTAACATGAAACGGCTTGTTTCCAAACTACCATTTAAACTTCGGGAGAAATGGCGGTCTTCTCTATGTAACATCACTGAAAGAACACAGCAGAGACCTAAATTCCGTGACCTTGTTCAGTTTATAGAAAAACAAGCCAGAATGATTCAAGATCCTGTCTTTGGAGATATCCAGGATTCTGCTAATGGGAGAAAATCCAAAAATGACTTGCCTTATGTGAGATCTAGCAGCAAGAAAAGCTTTGCTACAGCAGTAGTTCCCAAGACAGAAGCCAACATGAACACCAAGGCTAGGAAAAAGGGGGACAAGCCAGAGGGCATCCGTACAGCCATCGATGCTTTCATCAAGCCTTGTGCTTTCTGTAAAGGAGATCATGTGATGGAAATATGTCAAGCAATGACAAATATTCCCCACAAGGAGAAAGTTGAACTGCTAAGGAAAAATGGACTCTGCTTTGCCTGCTTGGTTAAAGGTCATATGAGTAAAGAATGTAAAAGACGTCTCACGTGTCGTTCCTGTGAGAAGAAACATCCCACTGTCCGACATATGGAGAACTTTACTCCAGGAAATGCCAAACCAGCAGCTAAGAAGGATTCAGACACCAGGAGCAATGGCATTGCTAAAGTTTCATCGGCAGCACAAATTGCTATGGTATCATCAGCGGCACAAACAGGAGACAGAACAACAGACTACAAGTTGGCAGTGGTACCTGTAAAAATGAAAGCACATAAAGGCAGCTGTTTGATTGAAACCTATGCGTTTCTAGACCCTGGAAGCAATGCTACTTTTGTCACAGAGAAACTGATGGAACAGTTGTCTGTTAGAGGAAAGAAAACCGAAATCTTACTCCGAACAATGGGTCATGAAAAGCCTGTGAAAACCCATGTTATGAGAGGACTGGAAGTATGCAGCCTGGATGGCAACAGCTTCATAGAACTTCCTGAGGTCTTCACACAAAATGCCATTCCTGTCAGTCAAGAGAACATTCCTACAGAGATGGACACAAAAAGATGGTCTTATCTAAAGGATGTCCACCTAAGTCCCATCAAGGCAGATGTAGGCCTATTGATTGGTGCAAGTGTCCCAAAGGCTATGGAGCCACTGAAAGTGATCAATAGTCAAGGTGAAGGGCCTTATGCAGTCTTAGCACGGCTAGGTTGGACTATAAATGGACCTCTTGGCAGTACTACACCTATGGATGAGCATGGTCGTCCACGAATAATGTCCAACAAGTATCTGTGGTCAAGCTGGAGGAGCTCCTTGTACATCAATATAACCAGGACTTCTCTGAAAAGAAGAAAAAAGTGCACTAAAATAATTTGTTTTTATTTGTCCTCAAGTGATCATTTTGTGTTGTTTCTGAACAAAAACTTTTACTGCGATAATAAAGTATTTTCTATTTACTTACAAACTCTGCCCAATTTATGTACTGGATTTTGACTGATTAATAATCCGAGAGGAAAATCACAAAAACCCTTAAAATGTCATAAAAATTCATTCAGATTTAGATTGATTCAGATTGATGGCGCATCCACCTTAATTATTAAAATGTATCGGTATCGGCGATACTGGCCCTGTGTTTACTTGGTATCGGATCGATACCAAATCCAGCTATCGCACACCTGTTCTCTTGTGCTGCTCTACTGCGCATGTGCAGCGGTGAGCCTCCGTGTTCACTCCAGGAACATAAAGTTACAAGTCCAGTTTACTCAGATGACCTTAGTTTTATAGCTCTTTAAGGAAAAATGTGTGCATGCTTACATTCCATGAGTTAAATCAACAGGATAGGGGCAACTAAGTAAAGTACATCACGATTTAAGTAAGCATAGCTATTACCTTTTAGAGTGCAGGGCGGCTGAACAGCGAAAGTCTGAGTTCTTGGTTAGGAGAAGGAGCAATTCATCCATTTTGTTAGGCAGAGAGCGGACGTTCCCCAAGTGTATGGACGGGAGAGCGGTGCATAATCCCCGCTGCCGCAACTTGACGAGCGCTCCAGCTCGTTTCCCATGCCGGTGTCTCCGTCTAAATCCACAGAGCGCTGCTGCTCCTCCGACCAGAATCTCCAAAAAACAATCTGACTGAGTGAAAACCGGAGAAAAAAGTCCGGCACTGGAAAGTCCTATGTTCAAGAGTTCCTCTCTGCTAATTTTAATAGCAGGGGGAGTGCAGAAAATAACACTAAAAAGTAAAACAGCAACAAGTACTAGAGAGCACAGTACCGAGGCGTCCGTCCGCGGCGCCATCTTATGAAACACAGGCTCTCTGGAAGGGACAGAGGCCTCATCAAGGCCCCATGATTTAGCTTTTATCTCTGTTCTTAACCCTGCTGTTACCAAGAAGCTGAATGAGACTGTCTTCCATCTTTTCACTGAGTGGACAAGACTCACTGAATTCTTTAATCTTTTAACTGTTGTTCACTATTTGGTGAAAAGTTCTCTGAGAGCAGCTTCATCTTTGGTGCAGGCTACAAAAAGACAAAGCACATTAAGTGGCAGCTACTGAACTTCCTGTCAGGAGAGGCTGAATGAGCCATATACGTGAGCAGGAAGAACTAAATGGAGGACAGGGTGGGCCAGGAGGACACTTCAGTGTGGCTTTGTAATGTCAGGTCCAGACTTTGGCTGGAGTTCAGATTTTAGAAGATGATGGCAGACTTGGACACGTTTGAACAACAGTGGTGTTATAAGAACGTTATTTACACTGTGGAAGATGAACTTTTACTGGATCAATCTGTGTGTGTCTTATTTATTACTATGATGATCTCTATGGAAGATGACTCATGTGTTCATAGAAATGAAGTATTTCTGTCAAATCAAATCTTTCTCTTTCTCACAAACAACCAACCATCAAGACTCTGATCATCTGCAACACCTTTCTAGATCTCTGTCCTGTTCCTTCTGCTCTCATCTGCTTCTGTCCTTCAGCTTTCTCTACAATCATTCAATAAAGTCATGAAAACCTGCTGCTGCTGCTGCTGCTGCTGTCTCTACAGCTGATGATGGGATTTGTTGTCCTCTCAGTCTGTCAGGTGGAGGTGGAGGAGGGGGTGGAGTCTGTCCAGCTGCCCTTCAGAACCACAGCTCACCTGCCTGAAGACGCTAAAGTGGAGTGGACGGACAGAGACAACAGGAAGGTCCATGTGTATCAGAACGGCTCTGACCAGCTTGAAGACCAGAACCAGATTTACAGAAACAGAACGAAGATGAATGAAGACCTGCTGAAAACTGGAGACCTCAGTCTGACCCTGATATACCCCACAAAGAGAGACAGTGGAGTATACAATTGTGTAGTCTGGAACAAGGAGAGAGACATCCTGAGAGGGAAAATAGTGGAGCTCAGAGTCAAAGGTTTGTTTTCTGTCTGTCTGTCTGTCTGTCTGTCTGTCTCTAACTGTCTTTGTCTCTAACTGTCTTGTGTCTCTGTCTGTCTTTGTGTCTGTCTGTCTTTGTCTCTAACTGTCTTGTGTCTCTAACTGTCTTTGTCTCTAACTGTCTTGTGTCTCCTCTGCAGACAGAGTCCAGGTCCAGGATGTAACGTCTCCTCTGATGGCTGAAGAGTCAGTTTGATCAGGTTGATTTGATCAGTGAAGGATCTGATGATGATTTCAAAGAAGATAAAGCTGCTGGTGATGCAGAGTTCATGTCAGCGACCTCCTCCTGTTTCAAGTTAAACCCTCAAAGTCAGTCAACACGTTTGGAAGAGGGAACTAATGACCTTCATTCAAATGTCCAGCAGAGGACAGTCCTGACTGAAACCTTCAACAAGACACAAGTTAACATGAGCTTTTGAACATTTCTGGGACTTCTGATGTGTTGATGAAACCAGGACAGAAGGAACTGATCAGCAAATATGTTTTAAAGAACGTCTGAAAATGAGAAAAGGAAGAAAAAGCCACAGTAAATAAATGACTGAGGACAGATTGAAATGAGCCTTTCAAAAGTGTAGGGGTCCTGTGGTCCTCTCTATTCTCCCCCTCTCTGGAATTTAAATTTACGAAGTTGTTTTGTAGAAGAACTCTTCTAACAGATCAACCTTTTACACCTTAGCCATAAAGGTGCCATGTCCAAACACTGAACAGACCCACGCTCCCCCCAATCGGATCTCCCTAATGCTGAGGACGTCATCTGAGCCAAAAAGACAGATTTACACTTCTTGTGGAATTTCCCACTCTTATTTATGGACTAATTAGTTCTGAATCGAAAGAACATCAACGCGATGTCAGGAACTACAAAGAATGAATTAATTGACTTCTACTATCATAAGGACAAAATCAAGAGGCCTTAATGTTATGTTCATCTATGTTTTAAACTTGTGATGTACTAATTTTCCTTTTCAGAGACAAATGCAAACATACCATTTTAACAGGTTTTGCTCCCCCCTCTCCGTGAATGACCGAGAGAGTGAAACACGGATAAGCAGGTCGTAAATAACTTTCTTTCCCCAGAACCAGACTCTGATCTGCATTCTCCTCTCTAAAAAGAGCCTAAGTTTGATAATATGACTATCACAATTGTAATAACCTGGTAAGTTATATATTATTGTTCAGGAAGCGCTTACGATCACAATGAGATGGTTTTGATCCTTGTACGATAAAGCTAGCCCAAATTCACATAAGTTGTCACAGTAAGGATGGATCAACATTGCCATCAAGTGGCTATCTTTAAAAGTATTTTCTCTCTTTTAATCATTGAAGTTAAAGCATGTTGCATTAGGAATGTTCTTATACTAATAGTAGCTATTAGTTGAAATCATAACTATTGGAATTGTTATGTTAGAAACCCCAACCTTTTGTTATTAGCAAAATGTCAATGTAAAGAGAACCTGAGTTTATTAATTTATTGATGCTTTTGAGTTACTTTGATGTAGTCATTCTGATACGTCATCTTGTCATGTTGTAATGTTGAGTGTTGGCGCATACGAAAAACATTGCTAACGAGTGATGATGAGTGATGGAATGATTCAATTTAGTAATATAAAGTAGGTTAAGAAGATCAGGCAATAAGACATCTTGAGACAAAGAAGTAGGCGTTCTCTTCTCTTTCCGCGCGAAGAATATGGAAACCCGATCCAAACACGCCCTGAATAATTAACTCATAAAACCAGAGAGACGCTCCTCTTTCTCCGGACTTTTATACTTTTGTACTTTACTTTCTCCGCATCTCTTTCCACTTTCCGTTTCCGTTTTACTTTTATTTTAGTCTTCTTCTTTACGTACTTAGTCACGTTTATACTTATTAACTTTGTTTTAAGAACAACTTGAATATTGACAATCCGGTCATTTTCAAGCTCTGTGTGTTTCTCGTCGGATGTTTTTCCCGACGTACGATTTTTATAGTGACTTAAATATTTTTCTAGTTTTATTCATTTTATACTCTACGAACCGAAGTACTAACCAACATCGTTTATAAGTTAGCCAGCGTAGTCAGCTGGGATATCAGAGAAAGACCCAATCTCTTCGACAGATCAAGAAATCAAGAAGCAGTTGCCATAGCAACGACACTGAGAAGACATGACGATCCAGCTTCTTTCTTCAAACACAAAGACATTGCAAAGTGTCATCTGCCTTTGACTGAACACCTACAACGCTCTCAAGAAGCTGGGTGTTGGAGTTGCAGACCAAGCAACGAGTCCCGTCTACCGTTCCTACCGCTTAAGACAAAGAGTTGATGTCACTACTTTGAAACTCCCTACTAACATCTTTTAGAGAAGATTAATTAGATTAGATATCAAATCTATTCCCTTTAGTTTAGGACTTAACTATCTCCATCTCTCACCATCGCTCCAGAAATTAATTATTTCATACCTTATCATATTCGTTTTATTTGATTACACTCCTATATTCTATTAGTCCCTCATTTATTCATAGTTGTCACTTTTTTAAATAAATATTTGTTCACACTTAAGAAGTTGTTTGTGATGTTGTTTTACGGCAGAGAATGACTGGTACAAATTGTAGTAAAGGATTCACTCCTTCAGATATGCAAATGATTTAACTGAGACTGATAAATTGATTTAAACCGTGTTCTTCCTACGATAACAGGAGGTGGTGCCCTAACGAGACATTTTAAAAGGTGTAGAATATCCTACAGGAGTGTGTAGATTGCTCCTCTCATAAGACCCAGGTTAAACCCCCGTGTGCCCCTTTGCAGCCGTCAATCACATCCAGACCCTTCGAGCGGGTGTCGTTAGACATATTGGGCCCCCTCCCAGAAACCCCTAGAAAAGGTAGGTATGTCCTAGTGGTGGGGGATTATTTTTCCAAATGGACTGAGGCTTTTCCCCTTCCTAATCACGAAGAGAGCAGTATTGCTAAGGTGTTGACAGATGAATGGGTTTGCCGTTTTGGGGTCCCATAGAGCATCCATTCGGTCCAAGGTCGGAACTTTGAGTCCACATTATTTAGTGAATTGTGCAGGCTCCTACAAATCTACAAAACCCGTACATCTCCCTCTCATGCTCAGTATGATGGTCTGATAGAGTGTTTTAACCGCACGCTGTTATCTATGCTGTCACTGTTGGTGGAGGATAATCAGTTAAACTGGGACACTTTGTTTCCTTATGTGATGCTGGCATACAGGAGTAGTGTTCATGCTAGCACGACAGTTAGAACATCCTCACTGGAGTGAGGGGGTCACTAGGAGGACAGGGAGCCCTGAATCCCGCCTCAAAGGATGTTGGGAGCACACAGAAGGGGTCATCAGGGGTCCCATTGGCATCTGGATTAGATTCCCCCTCCGGTGTGACTGTGTCCTGTCTAGGGCTGCAGGAACAACAATTTCCAGGAGGCGTGTCTTCAGGTGAAGGGGGACGCCCAGCACGCCAGCGGAGACCGCCTGTTTGGTCCAGTGATTATCAGATGTCACCGTAGGGACTCAGGGATGAGTCCTTTTTGCCAAGAGGGGGAAAGTGTGGTGACATTAGGAAAGACCCGGTGGGTGACATCAGGAGCAGGACTCCTTAATTACTGATGTGGTGCAGCTGTGAGGGATGGTGTGGGGAGAGACAGTTTGGTAAGCGCGGGAGATGTGGCGTGGAGGGAGAGGAGCAACATGTAACCCAGGTTAAAATATGACATGAATAAGAATAAATAGTTTAAAAACTGCATAAATAAGTTTGAAAGTTAAGTGATTCATTTAATGTAAGGTAATTCATCAGTTCATTAAAAATGTTAATACAGCGATAAGTTAATGTTTAAGATTAAAAAGTATGCTGACAGAAATTCAAGTCGCTGCCCCTTTAAGGGACAGGTGGCGCGAGACGCAGCACCTCAGTGACGCTGCAGCAGAGACCTGAGGGAGAGAGCAGAGGAGAAATCAGAGAGAATGAGCGGTGGTTACTAAGCAGAGGAAGGATTGAAAAAGTTGATATTGCAGTTGAAAAACATAACTTACCTGGTCGGGAACTGACGAGAACTGAGCCACACCGGTTTGGTGAGTTTTGTGTTGTTTTCTCGCATGTTGTACCTTTTTTTTTTTTTTCTGGCGGAGAGCTAACGCTAAAAACGTAGCTGTTTACAAGTAAATTCTTCGTCATAAACTGTTTACCAGGTAATATTTTGGGTTTATGAAGACTGTGGAGCCGTGACTTAAAAGAGGCAGCAGCAGCAGCAGCGCTTTGAGCTGGTGAGTGGCATATCTCTCTCAATATTATGTAAAACTCTTGTAGTAAACCATCATTACTATCTAAGTATTGTGAGGTAAGACACTGACCTCGGCGTGGTATCATCCACAACTTTCCCGATAAATCCCACAACCGCTTCCGTAAACTCCTCGATGTCTCCACCCGCACTGCTGTGAAACATGTCCCAGTCGGCTGAGTCCAGCGCACCCTGCAGAGCGGCCTCCGATTGATCTGTCCACCGCGTCACTTCTCTGACAGCAGGGGGTTCCTGCTTCAGCCGTTGTTTGTATTTAGGCATGAGAAAGACAGCGGCGTGATCCGATTTTCCAAAGGGGGGGAGAGGTTTCGCTTTGTAGCCTTCTTTGAATGGGGAGTAGCAGTGGTCTAGAGTCCGTACTCCTCTGGTGGGACAGTCGATGTGCTGAGTGAACTCCGGTATCACCTTCTTCAAGTTAGCACTGTTAAAGTCCCCGGCTACAATAAGGGCCGCTTCACGATGGTTAGCCTGAAGGGTGGAAATCGCCTCATGTAGCTCGGACAGTGCAGCGTCCGTGGCCGCCTGGGGTGGGATGTAGACGGCGCTGATGATGACCAAAGTAAACTCACGGGGCAGGTAGTGGGGACGGCATTTAATGGATAGGAGCTCCAGGTTAGGCGAGCATGAGCGTTTGAGAGGGACAACGTTCCTACTGTCACACCAGTTGTTGTTAACCATAAGGCATACTCCACCTCCCTTTGATTTCCCCGACTCACTCGTTCTGTCCATGCGGTGAACTGTAAGGAACTCCGCAGGTTGAATGGCGAAGTCCGGTACGAGAGGAGTCAGCCATGTCTCGGTGAGGCAGATGATGTTGCAGTCCCGTCTGTCCCTCTGGTACTGTATCCTGGCCCTGAGGTCGTCCAGCTTGTTCTCCAGTGACTGGACATTGGCTAGTAAGATACTAGGCAGTGGAGTGTGGTGTGCGCTACAAGAGTAAATGCTATTCCTAATTTGTCCATTGTTTTAGTCAGAGTAGCAGACAGAACACAACATACAGAACTAAACGGTAGATGGCAATAAAATTGCACTTTTTTAAAAAGAAATCCCAGGTTGTTCATAAATGTTTTGTAAAAGAATAGCTTGGTAAACATAAAAATTTTCATGATGCACTTGTTCTTCTTTGAACTAAAACAAAAGGAAACATTTGGAGTTGTTGTTATTTTTAATAACGCATTGACTGTAGGTTTTTTAGGGTTTCTCAGTTGGACAGTCCCTCTAAATGTGTTTTGCCTGGGATTTCGGCACAACAAGGCATAACATCTAACCTAATGTTCACATTAGCCATCTTCTTTCCCCTCTGTTGCTAGCTACTTCAGACCTCTTCTTAAAAAGTATACATTTATGTCATAATCTAATCTAATAGTTTTTTATACAAGAGAGACGGTGTTGACATGTTATGGTTTCATTTTAAGAGAAAATAGCAAACTTACAGGAGCTTGAGTGATGTTGAAGCATGCAGCGGAGCTGAAGGTTTGAAAATGGGGTCCTAAGGAATGTAGTTGACCTTGCAGTTACCTGATTTTATTGCTTTATATAAATATCTGACAGTGGTGACGAATATGTGGGACACATTTTGAGCAGCTACAAAATAATAGTAAAAAATGTTTTATTTTAGTAAATAGTTTTTAACACATATTACAATGTACTCTTTCATGTGGTAAAGATATTATTCAATTCAATTATTACTTTTTGTTTTTTGAATCAAGTTGAAATGATTATCTCCTATCTGAGGGCAATTGATTTTGTAGGCAATGGGCCAGCATATAATCATTAAATTAATAAAAAATAAAAATAAACTATAAAGGAACCTTACATATGTGCAAAGGACCCCCTGATTATGATCTTGATTCTTTTTATTCATGAAAATCTTATTAATTTCCAACAGAATTAGCACTTTTCTTAGTGGGACATGTTTTTGCCAAAGTTTCAAGAATCTGTGATTTGCTGATCAGTTCCTTCTGTCCTGGTTTCATCAACACATCAGAAGTCCCAGAAATGTTCAAAAGCTCATGTTAACTTGTGTCTTGTTGAAGGTTTCAGTCAGGACTGTCCTCTGCTGGACATTTGAATGAAGGTCATTAGTTCCCTCTTCCAAACGTGTTGACTGACTTTGAGGGTTTGACTTGAAGCAGGAGGAGGTCGCTGACATGAACTCTGCTTCACCAGCAGCTTTATCTTCTTTGAAATCATCATCAGATCCTTCACTGATCAATAATCAAAGATCAACAACCTGATCAAACTGACTCTTCAGCCATCAGAGGAGACGTTACATCCTGGACCTGGACTCTGTCTGCAGAGGAGACACAAGACAGTTAGAGACAAAGACAGTTAGAGACAAAGACAGTTAGAGACAAAGACAGTTAGAGACAGACAGACAGACAGAGACACAAGACAGTTAGAGACAAAGACAGTTAGAGACAAAGACTGTTAGAGACAAAGACTGTTAGAGACAAAGACTGTTAGAGACAAAGACAGTTAGAGACAAAGACAGTTAGAGACAAAGAGAGACAGAAAGAAAGACAGAAAGACAGAAAGAAAGAAAGAAAGAAAGAAAGAAAACAAACCTTTCACTGTGAGCTCCACTGTTTTCTCTCTCAGGATGTTTCCCTCCTTGTTGTAGACTACACATGTGTATTCTCTACTGTCTCTCTTTGTGGGGTATTTCAGGGTCAGACTGAGGTCTCCAGTTTTCAGCAGGTCTTCATTCATCTTCGTTCTGTTTCTGTAAATCTGGTTCTGGTCTTCAAGCTGGTCAGAGCCGTTCTGATACACATGGACCTTCCTGTCTCTGTCCATCCACTCCACTTTAGCATCTTCAGGCAGCTCTGTGGTTCTGAAGGGCAGCTGGACAGACTCCACCCCCTCCTCCACCTCCACCTGGGGGACTGAGAGGACAACAAATCCCATCATCAGCTGTAGAGACAGCAGCAGCAGCAGCAGCAGCAGGTTTTCATGACTTTAGTGAATGATTGTAGAGAAAGCTGAAGGACAGAAGCAGATGAGAGCAGAAGGAACAGGACAGAGATCTAGAAAGGTGTTGCAGATGATCAGAGTCTTGATGGTTGGTTGTTTGTCCATGTGCTGCTTCACAGTAATGTCTCCTGTCAGTGTGGAGCTGCTGTCTGCTGCTTTTCTATCTGTGGATCTAACATGTGACAGTGAAGAGAAGAAGAGTTCAGATCCTAACATGTCTTCAGTCTCTTTGTCTCTCTGTGGTGTCAATGAATCTCAGCTCCACCAGCATTTCAAACACAGAAAGAAAGAAAGAATGAAACAAACCTTTTACTCTGAGCTTCACTCTTTTCTCTCTCATGATGTTTCCCTTCTCGCTGTAGACGGTGCAGGTGTAGATCTTGGTGTCTCTCTCTGTGGGGTATTTCAGGGTCAGACTGAGGTCTCCAGTTTTCAGCAGGTCTTCATTCATCTTCGTTCTGTGTCTGTAAATCTGGTTCTGGTCTTCAAGCTGGTCAGAGCCGTTTTCATACACATGGACCTTCCTATCCCACCAGTAAGTGTCCCACCACACCACTTTAGCGTCTTCAGGCAGCTCTGTGGTTCTGTAGGGCAGCTGGACAGACTCCTCTCCCTCCTCCACCTCCACCTGACAGACTGAGAGGACAACAAATCCCATCATCAGCTGTAGAGACAGCATCAGCAGCAGCAGCAGGTTTTCATGACTTTATTGAATGATTGTAGAGAAAGCTGAAGGACAGAAGCAGATGAGAGCAGAAGGAACAGGACAGAGATCTAGAAAGGTGTTGATGATCAGAGTCTTGATGGTTGGTTGTTTGTCCATGTGCTGCTTCACAGTAATGTCTCCTGTCAGTGTGGAGCTGCTGTCTGCTGCTTTTCTATCTGTGGATCTAACATGTGACAGTGAAGAGAAGAAGAGTTCAGATCCTAACATGTCTTCAGTCTCTTTGTCTCTCTGTGGTGTCAATGAATCTCAGCTCCACCAGCATTTCAAACACAGAACCCTTCATCTCATCAAAGTCTCAGCTCAGCTCTACATTAGTGTTGGATCAATAACGTCCAGCTCTGATCACATGTTTGCTGCTGAAGGATCACTGTCAGTGTTTTTCATCTTCTCTCATTGATCAGAAAGTCTGGCTCCAACACTGACTGGACATCAATCAAACACTGCAGCTACTGCACCAGACTCCATTCACAATCCACTCCATTCAAGCAGAGGAGCCTCTGGATCAGAGAAGGAGCTTTCCAGCCTGGGTTCTTCAGAGAGCATTTAGGATGAGACTGGAATCAAAGTCTGATCCAGTTTACTGAGAACATGAATCCAAACCAGTCACCTCACATCTGCTGGAACTGACCTGAGAACAGTAGGAGTTGGACAAGCTCTCTGGTCTCTGACCTCTGACCTGTATCTACAGTATTGACCTCTGACCTCTGACCTGTAGCTACAGTACTGACCTCTGACCTCTGACCTGTATCTACAGTATTGACCTCTGACCTGTAGCTACAGTACTGACCTCTGACCTGTAGCCACAGTACTGACCTCTGACCTCTGACCTGTATCTACAGTATTGACCTCTGACCTCTGACCTGTATCCACAGTACTGACCTCTGACCTCTGACCTGTATCCACAGTACTGACCTCTGACATTCAGTTCAGTTCAATTAAATTTTATTTTATTTATATTAGCGTCAATAAAATACAAATCGTCTCAAGACTCTTTACAAAAACCCGGCCTGAAACCTCCAGAGCAGCCTGAAGGTGACGGTGGCAGGAAAAACTCCCTTTTAACAGGAAGAAACCTTGAGCAGAACCAGCTCATATGGAGGGACCCATCTGCCTAAGGCCAGCCGGGTACAGACAGAAGAAAGAGAGAAGAGAACAGCAAGATAAACGTACATCTGTCATAGATACACATATCTGACTAAAGTGTACATGTGGAATCTTATGATACAAACTGATGATGTTACATGACAGTTTGAAAATGTAAGAGGAATCATAGGCAGGTTGGAGAATTGTTCAATCAGGTAGGAGTGGATAACTTCAGGATTCCATGAAGACTGGGCAGGCTGATGAGACCACGACAACAGATGTAGTATAGAGCTCCACAGGAAACACACCCCTCCAGGCCAGAGATACTCACAAGAAGATGGAGGAGGAGGAACCATGTCCAAAGAAACCACGTGATTAGATAATGAATCTCTGAGATGCTTAGGACCGAATACAATAACTTCTGTTTTGTCTGAGTTTAAGAGTAGGAAATTACAGGTCATCCAAGCCTTTATGTCTTTAAGGCATGCTTGGAGTTTAACCAGCTGATTAGTTTAATCTGGTTTCATGAATAAATATAGCTGGGTGTCGTCTGCATAGCAATGAAAGTTTATACCATGTTTCCTAATAATATTTCCTAATGGCAACATGTATAACGTGAAGAGTATTGGTCCTAGCACGGAACCCTGAGGAACTCCATATCTTACTTTTGTATAAGTAGAAGAATCATTGTTGACATGGACTAACTGGAATCTGTCAGACAGATAGGATTCAAACCAGTCTAATGCAGTTCCTTTAATCTTGATCTCACTTTCAAGTCTCTGTAGTAAAATATTATGATCAATAGTGTCAAATGCAGCACTAAGATCTAGCAGAACAAGTATAGAGACAAGTCCACTGTCTGAAGCCATGAGGAGATCATTGGTAACTTTAACCAGAACTGTTTCTGTACTATGATGAACTCTAAAACCTGACTGAAACTCTTCAAACAGACCATTCTTGTTTAAGTGGTCACACAACTGATTAGCAACAACTTTTTCTAGAATTTTGGAAATAAAAGGAAGGTTGGAGATTGGCCTATAGTTGGCTAAAACATCTGGATCTGGAGTGGCTTTCTTGAGTAAGGGCTTAATTACAGCAATCTTAAAAGACTGAGGCACATATCCTGTTAATAAAGATAAATTTATCTGGTTCAATATGGAGGTGTTAATTAATGGAAAAACTTCTTTGAGCAATTTAGTTGGGATTGGATCTAGAAGACAGGTTGATGGTTTAGATGCTGTAATTGTTGAAGAGAGCTCAAGAAGATCTACTGGGGAGAAGGATTCCAGATATTGATAAGGTCTTCCAGAAGTTTCTAATGTCGCTGTACTTACATCTTTAACAGCTGTTGGAAGGATGCCTTGAATATTTTCTTTAATGCCAACTATTTTATTAGTAAAGAAGCTGATGAAGTCATTACTACTGAGGGCTAAAGGAATAGATGGCTCAACAGAGCTGTGGCTCTTTGTCAGCCTGGCTACAGTGCTGAAAAGAAATCTGGGGTTGTTCTTGTTTTCTTCTATTAATGATGAATAATATGCTGTTCTAATACTACTGAGAGCTTTTTTATAAGTTGTTAAACTATCTTTCCAGGCTATGTGAGTTTCATGAGAATTAGTGGAATGCCAAATTCTTTCTAGCTTTCGGACTGCCTGTTTTAAACAGTGCAACTGTGAATTATACCATGGAGCTAGCCTCCTCCTATTTATGACCTTCTTTTTCAGAGGAGCAACTAAGTTTAGAGTTGAAGCGATGCTGCAGTGCCATCGACAAAATAATCTATTAGTGCAAGGGTTAAATTGTGGTTGCTGTCGTCCACAACATTGGCACATGGCACTGAGGTAAATAAAGAAGGAATTAGTTCTTTATATCTAGTTACAGCATCATCAGATAAACATCTACTGTAATGAAATGTCTTTTCAGTTCCTGTGTAATCCATTATTGCAAATTCAAAAGTTATGAGGAAATGATCAGACAAAAGAGGGTTATGAGTAAATACTGTTAAACCTTCAGTTTCTATGCCATATGTTAGGACAAGATCTAAGGTGTGATTAAAACTGTGAGTTGATCCGTTTACATTCTGAGAAAAGCCAATTGAATCTAATAATGATGTAAATGAGGAGCTAAGGCTGTCACTGACAACATCAACATGGATGTTAAAGTCACCTACTATAATGACTTGATCTGTTCTAAGAACTAAATCACATAAAAACTCAGAGAACTCAGCTAAAAACTCAGAATAAGGAGCAGGTGGGCGATACACCACAACAAAAAGAATTGGTTTTTGTATTTTCCGGTCTGGATGAGGAAGACTAAGAGTAAGGCTTTCAAATGAATTAAAGCTCTCCTTAGGTCTAGGATTAATAGATAAATCAGAGTGGAAGATTGCTGCCACTCCTCCTCCTCTACCTGTGCTTCTAGAAATATGATAATTACTATGACTGGGTGGAGTAGACTCATTTAAACTAACATATTCATCATCCTGTAGCCATGTTTCAGTCAAACTAAATAGATCAATCTGATGATCAGTTATCAAATCGTTCACTAAAAGAGATTTAGATGAGAGAGATCTGACATTTAAAAGACCACATTTAATTTTCCTATTCTTCTGTTCTAACAATGAACTTGTACTGATTTGTATAAGGTTTGAATGAGTAACTCCTCTTAAAATAACCTGGGAGCAGACAGAACATCTATAGAGTTTATAGAGTTTAGGGTGTGAGACAGTCCTAGAGAAGCGGCAGAGAAGTGTGTAAGACTACAACTCCGCCTCCTGGTCTGAACTCTGGGTTGTCATGGTTTCGGGGGGTTAATAAAATCGGCCATATTCCTAGAGATGAGAGCAGCACCCGCTAAAGTTGGGTGGATGCCATCTCTCCTAATCAGACCAGGCTTTCCCCAGAAAGTGTGCCAATTGTCAATAAAGGCCACGTTGTGTTCTGGACACCACCTAGATAACCAGAGATGGAATGACGACATGTGACTAAACATGTCATCATTGGTCAGGTTGGGCAGGGGACCAGAGAAAACTACGGAGTCCGACATAGTTTTTGCAAACTTACACACCGATTCCACATTTTGTGACCTCCGATTGACGTAACCGGGTGTCGTTACTGCCGATGTGAATAACAATTTTAGCATATTTAACCTTAGCCTTAGCCAGCAGCTTCAGATAAGATTTTGTGTCGCCCGCTCTGGCCCCTGGAATACATTTAACTATGGTTGCTGGATTCTCTATCTTCACGTTCACACCGGCTACAGGGCCCTGGCTAGCTGCTGGTTGGCTTTCAACGGAGCGGAGCCATGCTTCCAGTTCAGAAAGCTCCGCCTCCAATGCTATAAATAAACTACATTTATTACACATATCATTACCATTACCATACCATGTGACACGACATGCAGGAGAGAGAAGGGGAAGCAGAGGGAGACTGAGAAGCCATGTTTAACTGTTAAAATTAACAAAGTTGGTTAGAAGAGAGATTGTGTGTGGTTCAAAAGGAGCTATGGAGGACAGATGGTTGAAGATACGTAAGAATTGCCCGCTACAAACAGAAAGTTTTTGGAATTTCGAGGGAAGCTAAACCAGTCTACAAACAGCAATACCACACGGTGCAGAAGCAGGAAATGACGCAATACGCATACTCACGTGATGGACGTTAGAACTGTATCTACAGTACTGACCTCTGACCTCTGACCTCTGACCTGTATCTACAGTACTGACCTCTGACCTCTGACCTGTATCTACAGTACTGACCTCTGACATTGAGATCCACTTCTTTCTTCATCAGGATGTCTCCCTCCGTGTTGTAGACGGTGCAGGTGTAGATGTCTCTCTCTCTGGGGTATTTCAGGGTCAGACTGAGGTCTCCAGTTTTCAGCAGGTCTTCATTCATCTTTGTTCTGTTTCTGTAAATCTGGTCCTGGTCTTCAAGCTGGTCAGAGCCGTTCTGATACACATGGAGCATCCTGTAGTTACTGTCTATCCACACCACTTTAGCGTCTTCAGGCAGGTGAGCTGTAGTTTTCCAGGTCAGCTGGACAGACTCCACCCCATCCTCCACCTCCACCTGGGGGACTGAGAGGACAACAAATCCCATCATCAGCTGTAGAGACAGCAGCGGCAGCTCTGAGCACATTGAAGAGAAATATTTGGAGTGAAACATGTTTGACTGGTTCCAGTCTGAAATATGTCCCATTCTCCATTGAACAGAGACAAGTTAAGAAGTGTAACGAATGAGTGGAAGTCAATGAATCTCAGCTCCACCAGCATTTCAAACACAGAACCCTTCATCTCATCAAAGTCTCAGCTCAGCTCTACATTAGTGTTGGATCAATAACGTCCAGCTCTGATCACATGTTTGCTGCTGAAGGATCACTGTCAGTGTTTCTCATCTTCTCTCATTGATCAGAAAGTCTGGCTCCAACACTGACTGGACATCAATCAAACACTGCAGCTACTGCACCAGACTCCATTCACAATCCACTCCATTCAAGCAGAGAAGCCTCTAGATCAGAGAATGAGCTTTCCAGCCTGGGTTCTTCAGAGAGCATTTAGGATGAGACTGGATTCAAAGTCTGATCCAGTTTACTGAGAACATGAATCCAAACCAATCACCTCACATCTGCTGGAACTGATCTGAGAACAGTAGGAGTTGGACAAGGTCTCTGGTCTCTGACCTCTGACCTCTGACTTGTATCTACAGTACTGACCTCTGACCTCTGACCTCTATCTACAGTACTGACCTCTGACCTGTAGCTACAGTACTGACCTCTGACCTGTATCTACAGTACTGACCTCTGACCTCTGACCTCTATCTACAGTACTGACCTCTGACCTGTAGCTACAGTACTGACCTCTGACCTGTATCTACAGTACTGACCTCTGACCTCTGACCTCTATCTACAGTACTGACCTCTGACCTGTATCTACAGTACTGACCTCTGACCTCTGACCTGTATCTACAGTACTGACCTCTGGCCTCTGACCTGTATCTACAGTACTCACCTCTGACCTCTGACCTGTATCTACAGTACTGACCTCTGACATTGAGCTTCACTTGTTTCTTCATCAGGATGTCTCCCTTCTTGTTGTAGACGGTGCAGGTGTAGGTGTTGGTGTCTCCATCTGTGGGGTATTTCAGGGTCAGACTGAGGTCTCCAGTTTTCAGCAGGTCTTCATTCATCTTTGTTCTGTTTCTGTAAATCTGGTTCTGGTCTTCAAGCTGGTCAGAGCCGTTCTGATACACATGGAGCGTCCTGTAGTCTCTGTCCATCCACACCACTTTAGCGTCTTCAGGCAGGTGAGCTGTGGTCTTCCAGGTCAGCTGGGCAGACTTCACCCCTGAATCCACCTCCACCTGGGGGACTGAGAGGACAACAAATCCCATCATCAGCTGTAGAGACAGCAGCAGCAGCTCTGAGCACATTGAAGAGAAATATTTGGAGTGAAACATGTTTGACTGGTTCCAGTCTGAAATATGTCCCATTCTCCATTGAACAGAGACCAGTTAAGAAGTGTAAACTACTGATGTATTAAATGTTAAATGTTCAACTATCTATTTATGAAGTGAATGAATGATTTCAGAACATTTCCCTGTGTCTTCATCAGGTTCATTCCTTTTCATTCTTATTTCCCAGCACCAGCAGCAGATTGTCTTTCTTGTCTTCTGGCTCATGTATGGTCGAGGGCCTTCTTACCCAAGAACAAACAGGAGCTCTCTAATTATTCATTAATGACACAAAAGTTCTTCAGTTGTGTGTACCATCAGTTTAGGATCTAATCTGTGCTGATGAATGATTCATGCAAACAATGATCTTCAGTTCTCATCCTGAACTTGACAAAAACATCATTTATCAGAAGAGGATTAATGACAGAACTTCATGACAGACTTGAATCAATCAATCAAATCAAAGCTCTTGAATCCATTTATCTTTTCTACCTCATGTTCCTATGATCATTAATAAGATGAGTTAACATTTATTGTCATTATCCAGAGACCTCTACAACCACATTAGAATAACTACGACTGAAGGTCAGCTATAAAAAACACTTCAATGAATGAATGAGCTGAGCACAGGAGCTCCACAAGGGTGTATGCTCAGCCCGCTGCTCTTCACCCTGCTAACCCACGACTGTGTTCCAACCTACAGCACCAACCACATCATCAAGTTCGCAGATGACACACCTGTGGTGGGCCTCATCACCAACAACGATGAAGCCAACTACAGAAGAGAGGTGAGCCTACTGGTGCAGTGGTGTAAAGACAACAATCTCATCCTCAATGTGGAGAAAACAAAAGAGATTGTTGTCGACTTCAGGAGAGGTCACCCCCAGCATCCCCATGACCATCGAAGGTGCTGCTGTGGAGAGGGTGAGCAGCACCAAGTTCCTGGGGGTGCACATTGCTGAAGACCTTTCCTGGACTAATAACACAACATCACTAGCCAAGAGGGCTCAGAAACGCCTCTACTTTCTCCGGAAACTACGAAGAGCACAAGTTCCGCCCTCCATCATGTGTTCTTTCTACCGGGGCACCATTGAGAGCGTCCTCACTGGCTGCATCACTGTGTGGTACGGAGGCTGCACTGCCTCCTGCCGAAAGACCCTGCAACGCATAGTGAACACAGCCAGCAAGATCATCGGTGCCCCCCTGCCCTCCCTCACAGACATTTTCCACACCCGCCTCACTCGCAGAGACACCAGCATTGCCAGTGACTCCTCCTACCCCCTACATCCCCTCTTCAGTCTCCTGCCTTCGGGGAAAAGGTACCGGAGCCTCCAGGCCCGCTCCACCAGACTGCTGAACAGCTTTGTCCATCAGGCTGTCAGGGTGCTGAACTCTGCGCCCCACCCGCCTCATGCCCCCTGCCGGACCATAACCCACCCATCACAAAGGGACTCTACCTCACCTGCTTCTGACAGCAATCTACACCTTACCTTACCTTTGCGCATTTAAAAAATCCAAGCTGTAACTATACATTGCACTGTTGTACATAGAAATTTCTATTTTCTATTTATTCCCTATATTTATATTATATACAGAATGTTTACATAGCAACTGTTTCACTGCCAACTTCACCCACTTTAGGTCTATTTAGGTTTTTATTTTATTTTACTTATTATTATGTGAGAAAGAGAGAGAAACGTTTTTTCGATTTTTCTGTATGTTGCAAACGTATTGAGAAATTGACAATAAAGAAATCTTGAATCTTGAATCTTGAGTGAATAAATAAGATAAGATCAAATAATAATGTTCTCCAGAACTGTGTTAAGTAGTCAGGATGAGGTAACAGGTTAAATCCATTGTGGATGTTATGGTGAAATTGTACATATAGTTAGTAATGCACATGTTAATTAGGAGCAGGGGAAGTTAGTGGCTCATCTAGAAGCTGAATGTCCTGAGAGCACATTTGTTATCTCTGATGTTGAAGCTCCTGTATCTCCTTCCAGAGGGCAGCAGGCTGAGCAGGTGGTGGTCACCAATGATCTTCTTGGTCCTGGAGAGGCAACGAGAGATGGCCATGTCATCCAGGGAGGGTAGAGAGCAGCAGTCATCTTCTCAGCTGACCTTTTGACCTCATGACCCTCAGCAGCTTTTTCTGCTGTGCAGCCAGGGCACCACATGGTGATGGAGTATACTAGCTCCATCAGCAGCTTCTCCTTCAGTCTGATCCGTCTCAGGAATATTCTCACTGCTTGGCCTTCCTCCCAGTGGTTGTGCTGTTGGCTGACCAGGATAAGTTCTCACACATGTAAGTCTCAAGGAATCTGAAAGTGTGGACCCTGTCCAAACAGACACTGTTGATGTGGAGAGTAGGTCAGCTTTTCCCTCCTGAAATCAATGACCACCTTCTGTTTTTATTTGATGTGGAGACAAGTTGTTCAGAACCCACAGTCTCATCCTGGAATGAATCCCACCAAGCTGCTGTCATTGGCACATTTTATTAAAGAGTTGATGGTGAGTAGGAGTCCAGACACATATCAGGGTCCAAGGTTCCTATTCAATTCAATAAATATCGTCTTTGCTGACATTTCTTGAGGATTTCCACAGTGTTGGAGGATAACCTCAGAAAGCTGTCAGATATTGTGCCCAGGTACCTGTATTCCTCCATGACCTCCCCCTGGATGGTGGTAG
The DNA here is from genome assembly GCF_963514085.1 of Chelon labrosus. Taxonomy (NCBI): domain Eukaryota; kingdom Metazoa; phylum Chordata; class Actinopteri; order Mugiliformes; family Mugilidae; genus Chelon; species Chelon labrosus. The sequence continues at coordinate 37,586,781 of NC_140337.1, read as the reverse complement.
TAACAGCCTCTGCCAGGTGTCTCTGCTGGATGGAGAAAGTCACGATGACCTCTTTTGACTTGTTGTTGTCCAGATGAAGACAGACGTCCTCACACCAGGTGACCGACTTATTCAGTACAGAGCCATGGTGCCATGGAGTGGAGCTGCAGTCGTCGGTGTAGAGGATATAGTCACTGCACCCTCTGTGACCGGTTGGTTAAAAAGTCAGTGGTGATCCACAGAGTGAGCAGGTGGTCCAGATGAAAGACAGTTATTAACTTCCCTGCAAGGATGTGTAGCTGCTTGGTGTTAAATGAGAAGAAAAGCTTGGAAACAGGAGCCTGGCAATGGAGTTGGGGGTTTCCAGATGTTTGTGCATGGTCTCCAGGATAAATACTTTGGCATCATCCACTACTCTGCCAGTCTTGTATGCAAACTGGAGTGGGTCCATCAAAGGATCAACAATCTTGGGTCCATCAAAGGATCAACAATCTTGGAGTGATTAGATGACAGTCTGTAGTTCTGCGCTGTTGCCCTTCTCAAATCTGGTAAAAAATGAGTTGAGGTCATTAGGAAGAGATGCTGTGTTGGAACCATGGTGGCTGTAGGTGGAGCAGGCTATTAGCATCGACTCCAGAGTAGCTATGAGTCATTACTCAGTGAGCCAGCAGACAACACAAAGATGTTTCTAACTTGGTACTTTATCACCTGTTGACTTGAACCTTCACCACACAAAGCCTGTATCTACCGACATACATGATCTGTAGAATATAGTCAGTACAACCTACGCCTCTGTTACTGGGGAGAAGAGGGAGCTACACACAGAGCTCAGAGACTGGAATGGCAGCACAGAGTGAACTCTGACCTCTGGTACATTACAAGACAAAAGGAGGCGCCACCTTGTGGTGCTATGTGGCATCAAGTACAAGACAAAATCTGGTTGTTACAGCAGCAGAGCAGAGATTCCCCTGGGCAAAGGAGAGCTCTGCTTTGTTTTTATATTTCTACTGGCCTTCTTTATGGCAGCTTCACTTCTCCATTAACTTCCATCTTTTCCTCTGATCCAGTGAAATCAATCATTTCTTTCTTATTTAATATTTGTTTCAGTTCTTTTGTAATCCATAGTTTGTTTTAGTTGAATTGTACTGTCCACACAGAAGGAGAAGTATGCAGACACCGTCTCTACCTGCTCATTAATGTTACTAGAGGACCATAAACTATTCCAGTCTGTGGTTTCAAACACCCCTGTAGTCTATCGATGCTATCTGGAGTCCACTGTTTGATGTTCTTAATAGTTTTATCAGTCCTCTTGACTACAGGTGAATAAGTCGGAGCAAGCTAAATGCTGTGGTGGTCTGCAGAGTCTAGAGGAAGTAGAGGGACAGCTCTGAACCAGAGCATTTGTCTATCGTCCTCCCAAGTCCTGAGGTACAGTGAATATATCGATCAAAATCTTTCATGGATTTATCAAGTACACAGTGGTTAAAACTGGCCATGATGAATCTGGGAGCATCTTGAGATATGAGTTCTAGATGCATATAGATGCAGACTCCTCCTCCATGATGCTTTCCAGTGAGTACAGACTCCCTGTCAAGCCTTATGGAAGAGTCAAAACCATCCAAGCACAAGGCGTCATTGCTGTGGTTTCCATTTAACCAGGTCTCAGTGAATTCTACAGTTGATGCCGTCTGATATTCATACATGTGACTGACGTTGGCTTGCAGCCCATCAGTCTTATTACAGAGTCAGCGTACATTGGCTAAAAAGACTGAAAGAAGTGCCTGACGTTTCACTTTTCCACTCTTCAGTCTAGCTATAGTGTTTCCTGTGGAGCTCTATACTACATCTGTTGTCGTGGTCTCATCAGCCTGCCCAGTCTTCATGGAATCCTGCAGTTCTCCACTCCTACCTGAATGAACAATTCTCCAACCTGCCTGTGATTCCTCTTACATTTTCAAACTGTCATGTAACATCATCAGTTTGTATCATCAGATTCTATGTGTACGCTCTTTAGTCAGATGGATGTATTTATGACAGATGTATGTTTGTCTTGTTTTCCTCCTGCTCTCTTCTCTCTTTTCTGTCTCTACCTGGCCGGCCTTAGGCAGATGGGTCCCAAGCTGATGTTCCAGTGCTGAAGGCAGTCTTTGCCGTGTGTTCCTGATGGCAGATGTTGGAGAAAACTGGCCGCTCCTTGAAGTCCTTTGAAGTAGCTTGTTAGCAGCTTGGTGCTAATTAGCTGGTTGACTCCTGTTGGTTGGGTGTTTAGCCTGCAAACCTTCTGCTTGTTGGCTAAAAGAACTTGAAGATTTCTCAGCAGGATCTCTCATCGCTGCTGTAAGGAGAACAGGCCTGGAGTAGTTGCTCTTTATTAGCAGACTACCTGAGGTAGCCAGCTGCAGCTGAGCAGCTGGGGGTCTCCAGTGTGGAGATGAGCAAAATGAGAGGAAGAGAGAGAACAAAGGCCAAGCAGAGACTTTTATATGACCTGATGACCTCAGTGGTCACATGCCACTGTCAGCCAGTGATAACTGCTGGGTCAGTTTTCACACCTGGAGGATTGTGGGACTTGAGGTTTCCAGTGCTTCCTTTGTTTCCAAGACAAAGACAGCCATGTGGTTAACTTTGTTATGCATGTTGAGCTTCCATCCCTCACCACCAGGTTCAGGTCCCAACAGTATTGTTATTGACACAACATAAATAAAATTGAATTGAATTGAATTAATACTCAGTAATACTCAGTAATAATCTGTAACAGTTTCATAGATGTTAAAACCAGGGCATGAAATTGGCACCCGCCCACCCGCCAAATGCGGGTAACTTTTGTGATTGGCGGGTGAAACTGTCAATCTACCTGTCACGTTGGCGGGTAGCCAATGACTGCGTTTACATGGTCTTTAGTATCCCGATTTTGAGGCTTATCCCGGCTTTGAGCATATCCGGGATATGGTGTTTACATGGAACACAGAGAAACCCGGCTATTCATATCCCTGTATACATGATAAATAACAGTAACCCGTTTTCCGATCGCTGCATCCTATCTGCGCATGCGTGTTTCACGTCTTTTTCAATGTTTTCCAACGCGACCTAACTTGTTCAACGGAGCGAGGTGGAAAACCAGCGTCACGTAGCTTTTCCGCAACAGATTTGAATACATCAGCATTTCGGTGTTTTCTGCCATCTAAACACGTCGTTATGTTGAGTTCTTTCATTACTTTAATGTCTCTTCGTCGCTCCAAAAGTGAGAAGTTCTCGTTGCCGCCATGTTGTTTGTATATGTAGTGCGTCACTTGGCATCACTCGCGCCTGCGCAGACAGTAGGCAGCCGTCAGAAATCGGGATAAGGTGTATACATGCTCCAGTATCCCGGCTTCTATCGGCGTACTCCAGGTAGCAAAACCGGGTTTCTTGAAATCAGGAAATGAGCATATCCCGATTTCTTAAAAATAGTCTTTTGATATAAATGTGATTAAAATCTAAAATGTAAAAAAAAAAATAATAATAAACTGAATACACTACAGTGACTAATGGATTGCAGTTAACTAAATAAATGAAACCGTCAGTGAGATGATTGGCTGTTTGTATTTATGTTATTTTTTATTCTAAATGCCTGCCACGACACCAGGTCAGATACAGTTGTAAGCATTATGTAGGTCTAGTCATAAATGAGATTGGTTAAGTTGGTTAATAACCAGACAGCACTTTAATGTGTATTCTGTACAAGTTCAAGAACCATTCTTATGCATTTTCACCTTTATTTTAGGCACAAAAAAATTTTGGCTGGTAAAAAACTACTGTGGCAGGTGGCTGGTGGCCTAAAAAGTTAACTTCAGGCCCTGGTTAAAACCCATAAATGACATCAGCAGATTTTATCTTGTTGTCTCATCCTGTGTCATCTGATGACTTCACAGTGTAGGGCAGGGATTCCCAAAGTGTAAACTGGGGTGTGTGAGATGAAAAATTGTTTAATGCGGCTGAAAATATTAGCCATATTTCCCCAACTTATCTGCTTTATGCCTCTGAGCCTGAGCCTGTCATCATCCTTTTTGCTCTGAAAAGTGGAAGCTTGTGCGTAACTTTGTTTCAATATATGTAAAATGTTAAAGTGTTTCAGTTTAATTCAAATGTGAGAGCGTGTTGTTGTGATTGTGATTATTTTGTTGTATGCGTGTTCTGGTAACTTGAGCATGATTAAACATACTGTCTCTTATATGGCTATAAAAAAACTTGTTTTTTTTGTTTGTTTTTTAAGGTGTGGGAGATTGGGGGTGCATCAGCGCGGTTGGGATATAGAAGGGGGTGCGCGGCCAAAAAAGTTAGGTAACCGCAGGTTTAGGGGATCCTGTCATCCTCGCTATCTCTCTCCCTCTCTGGAAAGTAAATTTAAGAGATTCCCTGTGGAAGAACCCTTCTAAAGGACCAACCTTAGTTTACACCTTAGACATAAAAGTGACAAGTCCAGATGCTAGACAGACCCACACTAAGGGGCTCTTAAGGGGCTTCTCTGAATGCTGAGGACGTCAACTGAGCCAAAAAAACAGATTTACAAGTCTGTGGAATTTCCCACTCACTTGTCTCGAATTGAAAGAACATCAACACGATCTCAGGAACTAAAAGAGACAGATGAGAGGAGTTACCTCTCCTACTTCATATGAACAGAATCTAGAAATATTAATGTTATATTCATTATGTTTTAACCCTTTAAATGCCGGCTCAACCATATGGTTGAGCGCATTTTGGGTCACTATATCTCAATGACAGGAGTGCGTAACTTAACTCAACCTGGTTGAGCCATCTCTATCACTCGGCTGAGGTATATTATGCTACAAAAATCCACTAGAGGACACTTTGTCTTTAAATCGTAGTCTTCTTCATCTCCCCTCCAACCAGGAAGTCAGAAACGGGAAAATCATCTCAGACATGTTGACTGTTTTTACTAAAACTTTGAACAGGAATAGTTATATAGTTGTATTACATATTATAGTGTTAGAGACCTTACTAAACAGAATTATGTTACTTGAATTATGTTACTTGAAGCCACCTAAAAACCTAAATTTAATGTCTAATAATTTTTTAAAAACATGCTCAACCAAATGGTTGATTTGTCGCTTTATGGTAAATGTAGCAAATAAAACAAATGTAATTAAAATTGACTTTTTTTTGCTATAAAATCAAAATTTCTTTTCATCTATTGCTGTAAATATAAAATTGAGTGTTGTGACAGTCATATACATCGTGAATATGATGAGAGAATTATTTTACTAAGTAATTTTTGTGACTTTCTGAGTTAATATTAGTAAATACGATAAAAATCTAGAATAAATGTGGGGACATCATAATTTTCACAACTTATTCCCTTTCAACTAAATGACACAAGCTGGTATATCAATATTACTACCATTAGAGGTTTTAAATTATAATTTAATTTGAACTTGTATTACAACTGCTAGATGAACCTTTTATGGTACAACACATCCTAAAAACTGTTCCCTTGAAGGAGACAGATGACAGTCCTGACCCAATTTACACACCAGGTCCAAACGAAAGCACAAGTACAATCTGGAAGCATGAAGACATTGAGAAGTTCCAGGTTCCGAATTCAAAATTTGAACCCCCTGACCAGTACCTCAAAATGCTCTTTAACGATGAGATGATTCAAGATTTGAACACCCTTCCAGTACTTCAAAATGCTCTTCAGTGATGAGATGATTTAGCATATTGCACTTCTTACCAAACTGTACTCTGCTCAAGAGTTTGGGGATCCCTAAAGAGTTAGAGCATGTCTTCTCCGGACCGATTTTACAAAATCAGCAATAATAGTTCAATCAATCCAGGAAACCAGCAATAGGAAACCAATATAACCAGTAATAGGAAACCAGCAATACTAGTTCAATCAATCCTCCAGAAATGTGACTATTTTGTCCCAAAAAACATAACTGCTGTTGCACCAATGCAGACAAGGTGTGTTGAGATAGTAATGCGACAAATGCAAATTTTTCTATTGTTTTTCAGTATTTTCTTTTCCTTTTTGAATGCAAAAATTTATGTTTTGCACTGTTACATTTAGTCAGATGTGGACTGAATGTGAGACTTTTGTGCTGTTGCACTTTAACACGGATACAGTCAAAATTCAAGTAAATTAGAAATACAATATTTCTAATTTTCCTTGTTTGAAGCAAAAATTTCCTTGGTTGAGATAAAAACAGTGGTGTTTTGTGGCATACTGACAGAAATTAAGTGTAACCAAGATCCCAGACATTTTCTGTTGTTTATTTTTTCATAAATTAGCATTTTATTTGAATTTATCTACTGTTTCTGGTATTTGTATTACGTTCTGCACTTAAACCATTAAGGGACATCTCAACCATTTGGTAGTAGAGATGTAACAATATGAAAATTTCATATCACGGTTATTGTGACCAAAATTATCACGGTTATCAATATTATCACGGTATTGTTAGATGTGTTCAAAATGTTAATTTATTTATTTATTTTTTAAATACTTTTCTTTACATTCACCGCTCAAGACTAGATCTAGTCTTACAGATTCAAGAACTGGTACAGAAAAGAAAACTCACTGTTTTATGTACCTTAAGTTGAAATCAAATGTGCATATGAAAGCAGCACTACCATTTTAAACAAAGTAATGTGGCAGAAACATTAAAATAATAACATAAATAAATAAAAATAAATGTGAAAATTGTGCAAGATGGCACCTTGTGGCCATAATAAGTAACTGCACTACACTCGCTGAAAAGTTGTGGGTGGTGGTCACGGAGTTTTCTCATCAAATTGGAAGTGTTACCCCCCTTTGCGGAGATTTATTTTCTGCATTTTCTGCACAAGGTTTGATGTCTAAAATTATTTTACCGTCAACATCCTTTATAAATCCAAAATATACCCAGACTTCGGATCGTGTTTTTTTACTGAGGGGGGGATCTCTGGAGCGAAGGTGGCTTCAACCATGTTTTCACGTTTTCACAGGACAGACAGTGTAAACTGCGCATGCATGCCCGCTTCTGAGAGCGCCGTTCAGGTGCTGCTTCTCCAGGTAATGAGCAGTATCACTTTGAGTTTTTCGGTAATCAGTTGTGGCAAACAATCACGGTTTTAACGATAATTACAATTTGAAACGGTAGTACTAACCGTCTGGAATTTTACCGCGGTTTATCGTCATACCGGTAATCGTTACATCCCTATTTGAAAAAAAAAAAATATTGATTGTGCTTGTGACTCACCCAAGGGTACCCAATGCAAAGAAAAAATGTTTTCACTGCCTTTTTCTTGGTGGGGTTGTTAAAGGGTTAAGTCTGTGATTCATTAATTCTTCCTTTTCAGAGATACACACATGCAAACATGCCGGACACTTTCTTCCTCCCCCTCTCCCAGAGGGACCAGGGGAGTGAAAACAGATAACAGATAACTTTCCTATCCCAGAGCAAAACTCTGATATATTCTCCTCTGTAAAAACTTAAGTTTGATACTATTTTCTATCGAAATTGTAATAACATGGTAAGTCATATATTGTTTTTGAGGAAGTGCTCAGGATTGCTATGAGACGATTTTGATCCTTGTACGAGAAACCTAGCCCAAATTCACATAATTTGTCAGTAAAGATGGATCGACAGTGCCCTCAAGCGGCCATCCTTAAAAACGTTTTTCTTTCTTTTGAACTATTGTTAAAATTAAAGTGTGTTGAACCTTATGTATGTTCTTATAAGAGTAGTAGCGATAACTATTGAAATTGTTATTTTAGAAACCACAACCTTTTCTTCATTAGCAAAATATCCTGAAGAACCTGATGTTATTAATTTACTGATGCTTGTGAGTTATTTTGATTTGTCATCATCGTCATTATCATTCAGATACGTCATCGTGTAATGTTGTAATGTTGGATGTTGCTGCATAGGCAAGAACATTCCTAACGAGCCATGATGAGTGATGGAATGATTAAATTAGTTCATTTAAAGTAGGTTAAGAAGATCAGGTAATAAGATATCTTTAGACAAAGAACTGAAGGTGTTCCCATCTCTTTCCACATGAATAATTTGGAAACCCGATCCAAAACACGCCCTGAATAATTAACACATAAAACCAGAGGGATACGCTCTTCTCCGCACTTTTCCTTTACCTTTTCTTTGTAGCCAGCATAGTCAGCTGGGATATCACAGCAAGACCCAATCTCTTCCACGGATCAAGAAACCAAGAGGCTGTCGCCATAGCAACGACGCAGAGAAGCCGTGATAATCCGTCTTCCTTCTTCGAATACAAAGAAATCGTGAAGTTGCAATCTACCGCCTTCGGCTGAACACCTACAACAGGGGTGCCCACACACTGGCTTGCGAGCTACTTTCACAATGACCAAGTCAAAGTGATCTACCCGTGTATACAGTCAGGTCCATAAATATTGGGACAACAACACAATTCTAATCTTTTTGGCTCTATACACCACCACAATGGATTTGAAATGAAACTAACAAGATGTGCTTGTGGTTAGCGGTGGCTAAACCAGGCTGGCAGAGAGGGTGGGGGTCAGAGCTGAGTGGTGAAGTCCTGAATGGCCGAGGGAGCAGTTCCAGGATGCTGGTTCTGCTGTCGAGCCCCAGTGAGGTGTCGTGGGCTAGTTGACGAAACACCGGTGAAGTGGGGTGCCCACTTGAAAACCCAGTGAAGTCATCAGGCCTGAATCATGCAGCTCTGCCCTCAGTTGAAGACGTCTGAGGGGAGCGACTCCTACGCCAGCCACCCACATAGGGAGCAGGACGTAACTCCTGCCAAGTGCGGTGGCTGCGATAGACCCTATCGTTTAAAGACACGCTTTAACTGCAAACTTTTAGCTTTAAATTGAGGGTATTTACATCCAAAGCAGGTGAACGGTGTAGGAATTACAACAGTTTGTATATGTGCCTCCCACTTTTTAAGGGACCAAAAGTAATGGGACAATTTAACAATCATAAATCAAACTTTCACTTTTTAATACTTGGTTGCAAATCCTTTGCAGGCAATTACAGCCTGAAGTCTGGAACGCATAGACATCACCAGATGCTGGGTTTCATCCCTGCAGGGACGAGCGGTCAGGGGAGGCAGGTGAGGCAGTGCCTCACCTAGCATCATGAAAAGTAATGATGATAAAATAAATTATACTATTGATAAAATAAATCATACTATTTGTCCATTGGTCTGATATAAATCGGGCATAAATGCAATTTCTGTATGGTTCCCGTAATTTTGATCATTTTTATAGTCAAAATCGCTGAATATGGAAAATATTAAACAATATTATAAGAAATGGATCTAAACACAATAGTCTGCCTAAGTATTTCATTGATAAGGATATTGAAAATTATAACATGACAGATGTTTTAACGAATACTTTGTAAGTATTGGACCTGAGCTTGCAAGAAAAATCCCTGATCCAGGGACATTTGATGAACAAATATTAGAGAGGAATCCTTGCTCATTGTTTCTACAAGCTGTGGATAAAAATGAAATCTTGAATATTGTCAAAAAATGTAAGAATAAACTGTCCACTGACTTCAATGATATCAATATGGTACTAATAAAAAAGGTCATTGAAGGTATTGTTGAGCCATTCACATACATCTGTAATTTATCATTTCAAACTGGTTCATTTCCAAATAAAATGAAAATAGCTAAAGTCATACCTCTGTTCAAGGCTGGAAACAAGCATCATTTCACAAACTACAGACCTGTCTCCTTGCTCCCACAATTTGCAAAAATACTGGAAAAACTCTTCAACAAAAGATTGGACATGTTTTTAGAAAAACACAAAATTCTTGCTGAGAATCAGTATGGGTTCAGGTCAAAAAGATCAACATCATTGGCAATAATAGAGGCAATAGAAGAAATCACAAATGCAATAGACCATAAACAAAAGGCTATTGGAGTATTTATTGATTTAAAAAAGGCTTTTGACACAATTGACCATAAAATATTAATCAAAAAACTGGAAAGATATGGTCATCAGGGGAATAGTGCTGGATTGGGTGAAAAGTTATTTAAGTGGGAGACAGCAGTTTGTGAAATTGGGTGATTGTCTCTTTTCTTGTTTGGACATTGCTTGTGGTGTCCCACAGGGGTCAGTGTTGGGACCCAAGTTTTTCATTTTGTATATTAATGATATATGTAAAATCACTGAAGTGTTGCATTTTGTGTTATTTGCTGATGACACAAATATTTTCTGTTCTGGGGATAACTTACACAAATCACAAAAGGACATCACTACAGAAATGAACAAACTAAAAATATGGTTTGACAGAAATAGGTTATCATTAAATCTGAGCAAGATAAAATTAATGGTCTTTGGTAATTGTCCACCGAATACAGAGGTATTAATAAAATTAGAGGGAGTTAAAATAGAAAGAGTTCACGAAATTAAATTTTTGGGGGTAACCATAGATGACAGAATCAACTGGAACTCACATATCAAACATGTACAAACCAAAGTCTCAAGAAGCATTGCAATAATAAACAAAGCAAAAAAAGTTTTTGGATCAGAAATCACTTCACACTCTTTACTGTTCCCTAGTCTCACCATATTTTCAATACTGTGCTGAGGTTTGGGGCAACAACTACAAAACATCACTACAGCCACTAACCACCATTCAAAAAAGAGCAATACGAATCATACACAACGTTGGCCATCAGGAACACACAAACTCTTTATTTCTACAGTCCAAGCTACTAAAATTTACCGACATTGTGGAATATCAAACAGCTCAAATAATGTTTAAAGCTAGAAATAATCTTTTGCCAATAAATATACAGAAATTATTCACTATGCATGAGGGAAGTTATAATTTGAGGGGAAAAATCAATTTTAATCTAACTTTAATTGGGACAAAGAGGAGGGGTTTTTGTGTTTCAGTGAGCGGGGTGAGACTATGGAACAGGTTTACGATGGAGTTGAAGCAGTGTCCAAACATAAAATGAGGTACAAAGACACTATTTTTAAGAGGTACAGGGATGAGGGAGGTGTTGGGTAGCACTAAGTCTTATTAGGTTATTGTCTCCTTTGTTTTTTGTTTTTTTTTGTTTTGTTATTTTTTATTGTTTCTCTTTGTGCATGTGTGTATGTGTGTGTGTGTATTGTATTAAGTTTATATGTAGATTATGTTTTGTTTTGTGTTTGTTTGTTTGTTTTTGTCTTTTGTTTTTGTTTTTTGTTGTAATTCAAGGAATTCAGGAATATATTTTATTTATCAGGCACATCTAAACTAGTTGCAATGAAGCTGGTATTGTCATTTATTATTTAAAGAGAAGGGGTGGGAGTTTATAAGTTATTCTTCTTCTCACTCCTTTTCGAATATGTATTTCTATGTTTAAATGTTTGCCTTACTTTTCTTTTTTATTTTGGTTTGCATATTCGAAATAAACACTTCAATCAATCAATCAATCAATAATACCACGACTAGTGGGCGATGGTATCTTAGTGAGACGCAGCAGGTGGATAGAAGAAGTCACGTTTGATATCTGTTAGAAGTACGTTACCTAGGAAACAGCGAAGCATACTGTCTGTTTACATGAGCGAATAACCGTTTACATCTTATGCTATACGAAGCATCGTCGGTATGTATTATTGTTGTATATTCTTATGTTTAATTACGGTTCATTATTTGTCATTACAAAGGTTTTGTGAAGTTTTAAGAAAAATGCTGATAACAATTCTCAGTTGATTCCAAGCGAGTCTCTATTGATTTAATTTAACATATGCTACGTGTATAGACAGCGGGAGTTTACAGCAGTAAAAGATCGATAACATGTTAAGAATAAGAAAGTTATGGCTAACTAAAGTGATAGTTTAAAAATGATATATACACAATACAGATGTAAACATGAGTGAGTTAAAAAGGTTCAGTGATTTAATTCATGATAAAAACATGTTTATGGCGTATGTACAAGAGATTTACAGTAACCAATTTGTCTGTCTGTTTGTGCGTTCTCAGTTTCACCCTTTTTCAAGTCAATAAACCTGTGGATAAACGGATGACTGTCTCCAGAGTTTTGATGAGAAGAAGGCGTTTAACTTAATGCCAAGATATATTCAGTACATATATTGAGGGCGGCACAGTAACATATTTAGTCTTGTTGATCTGATCTCACTGAAAAACAAGGAGATGAGGCAGCCAGTACTTGTGCCTCATGAAAGAGGGCGCTAGTGAGCCACAGCTTCATGCTGTTGCTCTTCTTCTATGCTGAGTCAACTGTACTGTCTCTATTAACTGGATCTTTTCTCTGTACCAAAAATAGACGATTGTAAATCTAAACCTTCAGTCAAAACAGGAAGTGGTAAATGATGGAAGATATTTTGTTAAAGAGTCTGTATTAAAAATGGATGAGATCATCAGACGATTTAACAAAGCAATATATATTTGATTGAGGTGACGATTTGGTTTTAAATTAATTTCTCATTTGAGATATTAAACGTAACCAGTAAGTGTGAAAGCAGCCAATTGAATGGCGAATTTAAGCTATTCCATTGGGTTCATAATTGTAAATCTGTGCCTCACCAACCACGAACCTCACCGCATGTCACTGCATCCCTGGTGATGCTCTGCCAGGCCTCTACTGCAACTGTCTTCACTTCCTGCTTGTTCTTGGGGCATTTTCCTTCACTTTTGTCTTCAGAAAGTGAAATGCATGCTCAGTTGAATTCAGGTCAGGTGATTGACTTGGCCATTGCATAATATTCCACTTCTTTGCCTCTCTTTGGTTGCTTTCTCAGTATGCTTCGGGTCATTGTCCATCTGCACTGTGAAGTGCCGTCCAATGAGTTCTGAAGCATTTGGCTGAATATGAGCAGATAATATTGAAACGCTTCAGAATTCATCCTGCTGCTTTTATCAGCAGTCACATCATCAATAAATACAAGGGAACCAGTTCTATTGGCAGCCATACATGCCCACGCCATGACACTACCACCACCATGCTTCACTGATGAGGTGGTATGCTTTGGATCATGAGCAGTTCCTTTCCTTCTCCATACTCTTCTCTTCCCATCACTCTGGTACAAGTTGATCTTTGTCTCATCCGTCCATAGGATGTTGTTCCAGAACTGTGAAGGCTTTTTCAGATGTTGTTTGGCTCTAAACTCTAATCTGGCCATCCTGTTTTTGAGGCTCACCCGTGGTTTACATCTTGTGGTGAACCCTCTGTATTCACTCTGGTGAATTCTTCTCTTGATTGTTGACTTTGACACACATACACCTACCTCCTGGAGAGTGTTCTTGATCTGGACAACTGTTGTGAAGGGTGTTTTCTTCATCAGGGAAAGAATTCTTCAGTCATCCACCACAGTTGTTTTCCGTGGTCTTCCGGGTCTTTTGGTGTTACTGAGCTCACCGGTGCATTCTTTCTATTTCAGAATGTTCCAAACAGTTGATTTGGTCACACCTAATGTTTCTGCTATCTCTCTGATGGGTTTGTTTTGATTGTTCAGCCTAATGATGGCTTGCTTCACTGATAGTGACAGCTCTTTGGGTCTCATATTGAGAGTTGTCCTGAAGGACAAAGGACACTCCGTTGAAGATAACAACGTCCAAATCTTAGCCAGAGAAGACAGATGGTTTGAAAGAGGAGTAAAGGAAGCCATCTATGTCAGACTGGAAAAACCTTCACTAAACAGAGGAGGTGGACTGAGATTTAATCTGCCATCTATTTACAATACAGTTTTAACTTCTGTCCCCAAGAAGTTTCAGTCTCATTCACACCTTGACACTGGAGCCTCTGACGGACAAGAGTCGTTAGAGAACCATTCATAGGAAAGAGGACAGGGACAACACAGTCCCCCCCTCAACTACAGGTAAGTACCCAGCCGTTAATAGAAATTAGCTGCACCAGTTTCTGGTTATTACCATAACAAGCAAGTTTTTTCAGGAGGAGTTCCTATTTAAACCTCAGACTTCCCACCAGTCCACCAGAACTGAAGAAGCTACTCGGATGAGTGGTGAAACGTCTTCTGAAAAAAAAACTCTACAAGTCCAGTTGCCTTTTTTGAACCTTTTTTGGATATACCATGACCTGGATGACTGAGAACCTTCACAGACAGACTGGGTACTTACCTGTAGTTGAGGGAGGACTGTTTTTGTCCCTGTCCTCTTCCCTATGAAATGAGTTCTCTAATGACTGTTGTCCGTCTGAGGCTCCAGTGTCAAGGTGTGAATGAGATTGATCATAGGGAAGAGGACAGGGACAAAAACAGTCCCCCCTCAACCAACAGGTAAGTACCCAGTCGTTAATGGAAATTAGCTGCACCAGTTTCTGGTTATTAGCATAACAAGAAAGTTTTTTCAGGAGGAGTTCCTATTTAAACCTCAGACTTCCCACCAGTCCCCTAGAAGCTACTCGGATGAAACGTCTTCTCTAAAAATCTACAAGTCCAGTTGCCTTTTTTGAACATTTTTGGATAAACCATGACCTGGATGACTGAGAACCTTCACAGACATATGTATATATATATAATGTATATATATATGTATATATGTATATATACATATATATATATTGGTTGTTGTGCGTGGCTGTGGATGTGTGCTGCTGAACAGAGGTTGTTGCAAGTATAAAGTAAAAATAAATAAAGATGAACGTTTGTCTTCCTGTTTGTTTTGGAGGTGCAACAACAAATGTTTTAGACTAACATCTAAAACATGTTTGTCAATGGCACGCGTTCTATCCGCACTACCTTCCCGATCTACCGGTTGATCGGGATCAACGTAATGGGCACCCCGACCTACAACGTTCTTGCTCGAAGCTGGGTGTCAGAGTGCAGACCAAGCAACAAGTACCTGTCAACTGGTCCCAGAGAGACCTGCATCAGCTGTGCCGTGTCGTAATACTTCGTCACACCGGAGCACGCTGACGCTTCGCCGTCACTGTGCCAAGAAGACTCGACTACAAAAAGTAGGCTCAATCGTTCCTATTGTTACCCGCTTGAGACAAGAGTTGGTGTCACTACTTTGAAACTCCCCATTAACATCTTTTAGAGAAGATTGATTAGATGAGGTATCAAATCCAGTTCCAGTTAGTTTAAGCCATAACATCTCCATCTCTCACCATCGCTCCGAAAATTAGTTATTTCAGGTCTCATCATATTCTATTTGATTACACACACATATGTATTCTGTTAGTACCTCATTCATTATAGTTGTCACTTCAATAAATAAATATTTATTCACACTTAAGAAGTTGTTTATGACTTTGTTTTATGGCAGAGAATGTATGGTATAAATTGTGAAAAGGATTTGCTTCTTCAGATATGAAATATATTTAATCGAGACTGACAAATTGACTTAAACCGCGTTCTTCCTACGATAAAAGGAGGTGGCGCCCCAACTAGACATTTAAAAGGTGTAACAAACCCTACAGTGGTGTGGAGTCATGAGCCAATGGTAATGCACGGGCTGACGCTTGTCATTCAAGAGCAGAGGTGTAGACTCGAACCACATGACTTGGACTCCAGTCGTTAATTTGATGACTTTAGTCTCGACTTGACAAAGTGTAAAAAGACTAGCAACTCAACTTGGACTTTAACACCAATGACTCGTGACTTCACTCTGACTTGATCCTCTACCCAAAACCTGAAGATTAAAAGGTATGCCATTTAAAAAGTGATCACAAATCTATTCATTTCACACCTAAATGATAATAATAATACATTTTATTTAAAAGCACTTTTCAAGGTACTCAAAGACACTTTACATAAAAAGAACATCAAATCAGCAAAAACAAATCTGAAATATAACATTAAAAACACAATAAACTGAGCTAAACATTAAAAGCAATTTTAAAAAGGTGTGTTTTTGTCAGAGATTTGAAGGTAGGAGGGTCGGTACAGTCACGGATGTGTTTGGGGAGAGAGTTCCAGAGGGAGGGGGCAGCTGCAGGGAAGGCTCTGTCGCCCCAGGTTCGATGCTTGGTCTTGAGTGATGGAGTAAGGAGGTTTGCATCACATGAACGGAGGCTGCGGGATGGATTGTGGCGATGGAGCAGGTCAGTGAGATAGGAGGGAGCCTGGTTATGGAGGGCTTTGTGTGTGAAGAGGAGGATTTTGAACTGAATACGCTGTGGAACTGGGAGCCAATGGAGTTTCTGGAGGACAGGAGTGATGTGATCATGGGAGCGGGTTTGGGTGAGCAGACGTGCAGCAGAATTTTGGATGTACTGAAGTTTATTTAAAGTTTTGGATGGTGTGCCATAGAGGATGCTGTTGCAGTAGTCAATTCTGGAAGTGATGAAGGCGTGAATGAGGGTTTCAGCAGCAGAGAAGGAGAGTGATGGACGGAGTTGGGCAATGTTCTTGAGGTGGAAGAAAGCAGTTCTGGTGATTTGATTGATGTGATGATCAAAGGAGAGGTTACTGTCAAAGATGACTCCGAGGTTGCGGCTGTTGGGGGATGGAGACTGGGTGGAGTTGTCGATGGTGAGGCGGAAACTGTCTGTGGTGTTGTTGAGGGATTTGGGGCCGATAATGATTAGGTCTGATTTGTCACAATTTAGTTTGAGGAAGTTGATCTGCATCCAGGATTTGATGTCAGCGAGGCAATTGGAGAGAGTGGAAAGAGTGGCGGGAGTGATGGAGTTGGTGGAGATATAAAGCTGGACGTCATCAGCATAACAGTGGAAATGGAGACAATGGTGGCGAATGATGTTGCCAAGAGGGAGCAGGTAAAGTATGAAGAGGAGATGACCAAGCACCGAACCCTGGGGGACACCTTGGGACAGAGGAACAGTGGAGGAGGTGCAGTTGTTGATGTGGATGAATTGTTGTCGGTCTGAGAGGTATGATTTGAGCCAGGAGAGTGCAGTGCCAGTGATGCCGAGGGAGGACTCAAGGCGGGAGAGGAGAATGGTGTGATTTATGGTGTCGAAAGCTGCAGTGAGGTCCAGGAGGATGAGGATGGTGAGCTGGCCGGAGTCTGCGGAGAGGAGGATGTCATTGGTGACTTTCAGGAGGGCTGTTTCGGTGCTGTGTTGGGAACGGAAACCGGATTGAAATGGTTCGAACAGGTCATTTGAGTTTTGAGTTGTGTGGCGACAATGCGCTCCAGTATTTTGGACAGAAAGGGGAGATTGGAGATGGGCCGGAAGTTCGACAAGATGTGAGGGTTGAGTCCAGGTTTTTTGAGGATGAGTGAATGGGAGACTGAGCCAGACCTGAGGGAGGAGTTGATGATTTCTGTGATGAGTGTGGAGATGGCTGGTAAAGAGTCCTTAATGAGGTGAGATGGGATGGGATCCAGAACACATGAAGAGGTTTTCATGCCTATCATAATTTTGGGCAGCTCCCCTGGTGACACGGGGGAGAACTGAGACAGAGGCTGAGAGGTGAGGAGGGGAGGAGCAGGTGAGGGAGTGGGAGTGCAGGCCGTGGGGGCAGGAGAGGAGGACAAGTTGTTGTAAATGGTGTCAATTTTTGTTTGGAAGAATGAGAGAAAGGAGTTGCATTTGTCAGTGGTGAATGAGTTGGAGGTATTGTCGCTGGGCTTGAGGAGTTTATTTACTGTAGAAAACAGAGCCTTGGGGTTGGTGGAGCCAGAGTGAATGAGGTGAGAGTAGTAGGTGGATCGGGCAGTACTGAGAGCATCCTTGTACTGCTGAAGGTAATCTGTATAGGCTTGTAGATGGACAGTCAAACCGGTTTTCTTGTGAAGTCTTTCAAGCTGTCGTTTTCGTGATTTCATTTTGTGTAGTTCAGGAGTGTACCAGGGGGTGAAGGAGACAGTTCTAGTTTTGATGGGGGCTAGCTGGTTGAGACAGGAGGAGAGTGTTACGTTGTAGAATTTGGTGAGGTCAGAGGGATTGTCAGTTAACGGATGGGTGGAAGCAGATATTTTACTAGAAAGAGAGGCAGAAAGGGCTGAAGGGGAGATGGATTTGAGGTTTCTGAAAGATATTGTCCGTTTATCCTTAGCGGTGGGAATGGGGATGTTGATGTCCATGATGATTGCCAAGTGGTCGGAGATGTTGAGGTTGAAGCTGGAGAGGTGATGTAAGGTGAGACCAGTGGAGCAGACCAGGTCCAGGATGTGACCACGGCTGTGGGTGGGAAAGTTGACGTGTTGAGTGAAGTTGAAGCAGTGTAGCAGTTCCAGGAATTCAGTGGCAGATTTGCAGTCAGTGTCAATGTGGATGTTGAAGTCCCCCAGAAGAAGAACGGAAGGTGAGATGGCAGATAACTGGGTGAGGAAGTCAGAAAAGCCAGAGAGGAAGGAGGGGTTTGGTTTGGGAGGGCGGTAGATGATGGCAGTGACCAGAGGAGTGGGACCAGAGAGTTTGAAAGTGAGGTGTTCAAAGGAGCAAGCAGCAGGGATAGAGATGGTGGACACCTCCCTCAATGAACAACACACTCCACCTCTGGCAGACGGCTGCGATCCATCGAGTGCAGGACAAACTCGCATGGCGAACAGTTTTTTCCCCCCCATGAACACATCAAACCCACCACCATCCCAGTGAAAATGTTCTAGTTGTTGTATATACTGTGTATATATTTTTTGTATTTTTGTATATTTGAGAGTATTTTTTTTCTGCTGAGTTTCTATATTTTCATTCGGGGTCTGCTTGAGCCTGTCCCAGCTGTCATTGGTCTAGAGGGGGGGTCCACCCTGGACAGGTCTCCAGTCTATCACAGGGCTAACACAGAGAGACACTCACACCTACGGCCAATTTAGAATCACCAATGAACCTAACCAGCATGTCTTTGGACGGTGGGAGGAAGCTGGAGAACCTGGAGAGAATCCACGCAGACACAGGGAGAACATGCAGACTACACACAGAAAGGAACCAGTCGGCATAATAGGTGCAACAACACCAAAACAAATTCCTTGTATGTACAAACATGCTTGGCAATAAAGTATTTTCTGATTCTGACCTGTATCTACAGTACTGACCTCCGACCTCTGACCTGTATCTACAGTACTGACCTCTGACCTCTGACCTGTATCTACAGTAATGACCTCTGACCTGTATCTACAGTACTGACCTCTGACCTGTATCTACAGTACTGACCTCTGACCTCTGACCTGTATCTACAGTACTGACCTCTGACCTCTGACCTGTATCTACAGTACTGACCTCTGACATTGAGCTTCACTTGTTTCTTCATCAGGATCTTTCCCTTCTTGTTGTAGACGGTGCAGGTGTAGATGTAGTTGTCTCCATCTGTGGGGTATTTCAGGGTCAGACTGAGGTCTCCAGTTTTCAGCAGGTCTTCATTCATCTTCGTTCTGTTTCTGTAAATCTGGTGCTGGTCTTCAAGCTGGTCAGAGCCGTTCTGATACACATGGACCTTCCTGTAGTCACTGTCCTTCCACTCCACTTTAGCATCTCCAGGCAGGTGAGCTGCAGTTTTGCAGGGCAGCTGGACAGACTCCTCCCCCTCCTCCACCTCTACCTGGGGGACTGAGAGGACAACAAATCCCATCATCAGCTGTAGAGACAGCAGCAGCAGCTCTGAGCACATTGAAGAGAAATATTTGGAGTGAAACATGTTTGACTGGTTCCAGTCTGAAATATGTCCCATTCCATCATCATTTCAAGTAGTGTGCTACTTTGTCCAGCAGATGGAGCCATAGCATGTCTCTCTGGTGGCTGTATGTCAGTGTGTGTGAGTGTGTGTGAAGCTGTTTTAACATACTTTGATGCCACAGAGAGAATACATTCAAAACAGCCAAGAGTTACAGCTGTCACAGATGATTTGCTCTGAAAAATATTGAACTGCACAGACTATGCATTGTGCCACGTTGCATTGTTACTCCAGTGTATCCCCTGAGAACTGAAGTGACCCCGTCCTTGCCGGTCCCGGACGGACGTAGGGTGCAAGGGCCCGTTCAACGCTGCTCACAGCTTTAATTAAGGCCCAAGTTATGCTTCCGTGTAGACACAGCGCGAGGGGGCGTACGGACCTATTACGGACCTATTACGTCCTTGCGGACCCCCGTACGTCCTACGCAAGGGCCAGACGTGCACCTCCCAAAAATCCTCGACGCGCGTCGAGGCGACGCAACAGCAACGCAGCAGCAACGCAGCAGCAACGCAGCAGCAACGCAGCGGCATTGGCTGTGATTGGTCCGCTAACTACATCCGCTGGAGACCGCTTTTCCGGTTTCCACTCATAAACACCGCTATTTTCACTTTTAGTACTTTAACTTTACTTTTCACACTTTAACTGTTTAACTAAACTTTTAATACTTTAACTTTTATTGTTTGCACCGTGTCACTTTTGCACAAGAGTCACATATTCGCCGGTCCTCTGCCTGGGTACGTTCAGGCGTACAGACCACCTCCGCTGTTGTCTCCTTTGTCTCCTTTGTCGTGCCCTAATTTGCAATAGAAGCATTTCTTCCTCTGCTTGAATAATTTGGAGCTCCAACGCCAGTCTCTCTGTCTCGGTGTCCATCGTTCACTGTGACTACGACAAAAGCCGGAAGGTAAATAACTATACGAGGCGAGATACGTCACAAGAGTCTCGGTCGGTCGGTCACAAATAATCATAGCGCCCTCTACCGGTGTGGCATTGAATTGCATTTCGACACGTAAACCCCACGCAGAACCATCACGGTCTCACGACTGCGTCCAAGCAACTGCGTGGCCATTGCGTGACCATTGCGTGATCACTACACGGAAGCATAATCCAGGCGTAACTCTGCTTTTAATGAGGTACATTGGTTAGCACTGTCACCTCACACCAAAAAGCTATGACAGAACAACTTGTGGTGGATGACCTACCTGACTGAAAAACTTGTCTAAAGGTAAACTACAAGAGACTGAATCTGGAAACTGGAAGAGAAGCTCTGCAGGAGTAGATCTGAGTGTAATCTGTAATGAATACTAGTGTAACATCTAATCACCACAGATGAGATGGAAACTGGGACAACTACAAATACATTTTAGAAAAAATCCATTTTAATAATCAGTATGAATCGTTTGGACAGAAAGATGGACTGACCTCTGACCTGTATCTACAGTACTGACCTCTGACCTCAAGAAAGGTGATAGGTCTGATCCGGGAAATTATCGACCGGTTTCTATTTTGAGTGTAGTCTCCAAGGTCCTGGAGAAAGTAGTTCATGAACAATTGTATCAATATGCTGTGGATGCCAAACTCCTCTATGAATTCCAATCAGGGTTCAGACAGTCACATTCAACAGACTCACGTCTACTGTACCTAACTGACTTCATTAGGGGCGAAATAGATGTTGGCAAGCTATGTGGTATGATCCTAATTGACTTACAGAAGGCCTTTGATATGGTCGATCATAGCCTACTGTACAATAAGTTGTCTGCCTTGGGCGTGTGCCCTTCCGCCTTAAGATGGTTTGTTTCCTACCTCTCCGGGAGATCCCAAAAGACTGAATTCCAGGGTCATTTATCCAAAGATCAACTGGTAACCTGTGGAGTTCCCCAAGGGAGCGTCTTTGGGCCATTACTTTTTTTAATCTATATCAATGACATGAAATCCGCCTGCAATGAGAACTTGTTTTTATACGCTGACGATTCAGCTATTATAGCCTCCAACAAAAATGAGCTTGAGCTGCATGCCATTTTGCAAGAGGAATTCAGTAAAATTCATAGTGTTTGGCTCTAAGCCAAGACTGTCTTAGAAAGAGTTGTCCAGTATCAGCCTTGGTGGGCAGCTCTTCCCTGCCAAGCCCACAGTGACCTATTTAGGATGCTGCTTAGACAGCAACCTAGATGGGGGTAGCATGGCCTCAAAGGTCATGAGCAAGGTTAATTGCCGATCCAGATTCCTAGCTAGGAAAGCGCCATTCCTTGATGCAGTGAGCCTCAGACTGCTAGCTAATTCACTGGCCTTATGCTGCTTTGATTACGGACTTAGCTCATGGTATGGTGGTCTAACTAAGGCCCTAAAAGACAAACTGCAGGTTTCTCAGAATAGATTAGTTAGGGTAGTGCTAGGGCTCACATCAAGGGATCATGTGGGTAAGCTCCAGTTCCAACAGCTGGGCTGGCTCCCCCTGGAGGCTAGGGCAGTACAGCTCCAGCTCAGGGTGGACCATAATGTTTACAATCATAAGTCACCGGCATACCTTAAAAACCACTTCACTAGGAGTAGGGATGCTCATGCTTACCACACCAGAGCTAGTAATGCAGACTTGTACTTGCCTAAGTTCAAAACAAACATTGGCAAGTGTACTCTCAAATACAGTGGTGCAGTGAGCTGGAATAAATTACCATTGGAAATTAAGAGCATAGATAATTATCATTGTTTCAGGAAAAAGGTAAAATCCTGGCTCATGGACAATTTAAATCCATAGTGACACTAACATGTCATCCTTCATGTGAGTTGTTGGTGTTGTCTTTGTATGCACTTTGCACTTTAATACAGAATGGTTTGGTTAGGGAAAATTCTTTTATTTGTTTAGCCTCTCATAGTCTATTTTTATGATGTTTAATTGTTTTGTTTTATGTGGATATATGTCCTGTCTTGTAACATCAGAGACCATGATGGAAATAAGTGCTTGCACTTTGTCATGATCTATCCCTTGGATATGTCTTTATTCCAATAAAAAATGAATCAAATCAAATCAAAAGACCTCTGACCTGTATCTACAGCACTGACCTCTGACCTCTGACCTCTGACCTGTATCTACAGTACTGACCTCTGACCTGTATCTACAGTACTGACCTCTGACCTCTGACCTGTATCTACAGTACTGACCTCTGACATTGAGCTTCACTTGTTTCTTCATCAGGATGTTTCCCTCCTTGTTGTAGACAGTGCAGGTGTAGGTGTCTGTGTCTTTCCATGTGGGGTATATCAGGGTCAGACTGAGGTCTCCAGTTTTCAGCAGGTCTTCATTCATCTTCGTTCTGTTTCTGTAAATCTGGTCCTGGTCTTCAAGCTGGTCAGAGCCGTTCTGATACACATGGACCTTCCTGTCTCTTCTGTCCTTCCACTCCACTTTAGCGTCTTCGGGCAGGTGAGCTGTGGTTTTGCAGGTCAGCTGGACAGACTCCACCCCTGAATCCACCTCCACCTGGTAGACTGAGAGGACAACAAATCCCATCATCAGCTGTAGAGACAGCAGCAGCAGCTCTGAGCACATTGAAGAGAAATATTTGGAGTGAAACATGTTTGACTGGTTCCAGTCAAATTCCATTTGAGACAAACAACCATTCTCACTCAGACCTACGGCCAATTTAGAATCTCCAATAAATGGTAGGAGGAAGCTGGAGAACCTGGAGAGAACCCACGCAGACACGGGGAGAACATGCAAATTCCACACAGAAAGGAACCAGTCAGCCATTAAAATTCTAGAAATTAGAAATTAAAGATAAACAATCCTTGTATTCACAATCAGTTTAGTTTTTTTCTTCTGTGTAAATGTTAAACACTACCCTCCACTTCCTGTCCACCCTCTCCTCCATCCTGTTTCTAACCACCTTTGCATCCCTTCCCTGGGTCTCGTCTCCTTAAACTACTCTCACAAGGACTTGAATGACAGTTACAGTTTGCTGTAGTGTTAATCTGGCAGTCCCAGGTATTTCCTGAGGAAGGTACTGACCTCCATCTCTATGTTTAGTCAATCAAAGACTGGAGCCTTTCAGACCAGTGGTCACAGGATTGTGGAGAGAATGTCACGTTGGTGCAACTATGTTTGCTTTGCCTCTGTTCAGGTCGTCTGACCACATCCAGCCCTGGTGGTGCTCACTGGTTCTTTCAGTGAGGTCATTTAGACTCTTCTTTAGGTTTCCTCTTTGTCCAGCGTGCTCAGTAGATATACAGATGAGGATCTTTGTCATAGATTAAGGTTTCTTACTGATACCTATTGTTATAATTTTCTCCAATATTTAGTCGTCACGTCGGCGTCAAACTGATTCCACAGTCATGTTTGATGCTGGACTGGTTATGTCACTCCTCCCACCAGATATTTATTTTTTTCTATTTATTCCTGCTTGTTTTTATTGTGTCTATTGTCTTCATCTACTAACACTGTGAGAGATTAACACACACAGCATACCTTTGTTGAAGAATCTTCTCAAATACACTCCAAGACCCACAATGACACCACCAACAATCATGACAATGATGACAACCAGGAGAATCCAGGCCTCGAATGGAAAAATGTACGGTTCTGTGGGTTAAAAACAAAGAACAGAATGAGGTCCACATGAACACTACTACTCTGGTCCCAACTCCTGAATGTCTCAGAGTTAAAACAGGTCTCATATTTCCCTGGTTAAAGTACAACACAATATGACACTGAAAAATTATGAGAAAACTAAGTGGTTACTGTACTGTACAGTACTGACCTCTGACCTCTGACCTGTATCTACAGTACTGACCTCTGACCTGTATCTACAGTACTGACCTCTGACCTGTATCTAGAGACAGTCTCAGATTCATTATCTAATCATTTAGTTTCTCTGGATGTTGTTACCTTGCTCTCCAGTTCTACCGTATGTCCTTTAATTCAAACAGGACTGGTTTCTCTGACCTACATGATATTGTCTGAATTGGGAACATCCTGACGTATTCTGGTAGTTTCATAATTGGTTAGAGAAGGTTTATTCTGTTAGTTATGGGAATCGTGTGTGTGCTCAGTAATGGCCTTGCTGTTTCAGTTCTTCAGTAAGACTGTGAAACTGAAAAGTCACAATAATAACTAGATGATAACAAGCGATCATAAAAGAGTCCATGCCGTGGAAAAGTCGTCCCCGAGTGGGACGCAGAGGCATAAGTGTGTCGGACACTGCCTGAAAGGAGGCAAAGGGTCTGCGGAGGAATCCTTTGGCTGACAAGTGAATGAGAGTCAGGCAGGTTGGAAGCAACAAAATTTGGTGGGCTTTTATGGGTTTACTGTGGTGGTTTGTGAGCTATAAACATGTAGTCATTGTAGCGCCCCCTACAGCCCGAATTTCACGAAACTTGGCATGATTGTACGCAACCATATTATAATGATGGTTGCTATGGTTGGTTTCATAAGGTTTGGGTGAATACTTCAAAAGTTATCTGCCTTAAAGTCATATGAAATGTTTCCGTGTCACCTGTAGCGCCCCCTGTTAACGTAGTGTCATGCAACTTGATGGGCGTCTACACAATATGTTACAGATTGTGTATGCCAAGTTTCATGAAGTCAGCTATTGCAGTTCTGGAGATATTGAAATGTTGCTTGTGTAGCGCCCCCTAGAGACCAAGGGTCACGAAAGTTGGGGTGCTTGTATAGAATCATATTATTATCAATGATATGAAGTTTGATTAAGTTTGGGTATATACTTCATAAAATATTAGCTTTGGAGTTATACTGTTGGACGCCATAAAAATGAATTATCCATTAACTTTGTAATCAATAACTCTGCTAAAGTTCTTTTGAGAACTTTTCATTATCTTTGTCCATAAATGATACATGCCAAGTTTGGTGAGAATTGGATGAACGGGCTAGGAGGAGTTGATTTTGATTTGAGGTACAATTTTTTCACAATGGCGGAAAAAATGTAAGGTGGAAATAGGTGTGGCCTCGTCCATTAGAACCAGGGCTATGGAGGGAATCAGAGGGGGAAAGAATTTTGTTTCTAGGGCACACGGTTCTCGAGATATGAGGCAAAACGTAAACTGGCTCATTATAGTGCTACCTAGCTGCAGGCATGTGTATTGACACCTTGGCAAAGTGACATGCTAGGACTTCTACCAAGTTACCAGGTTTGATGGCTTTGGCCTTTGCAGTTTGTCCTGAGCAGACACTTTTAGATAAGCAGAATAAAATTAATCATAATACTAATAATAATAAGAAGAAGAATGAATGAAACCTTTACTGATCCCACAATGGGGAAATTACAAAAGTGGGGGGCGGAAAAAGGGAAAAAAAAAAAGAAGAAAGGGGAGGATAAAAAAAGCAGCTCCCAGACTACACTCATCTGGGGGAATACAGTGTGGGACCGGGAACAAAAATCGCAATAAAATCGATAGGGATCCTAACCCCAAATAAGAAGAAGAAGAATAACTAAATGATCGCAAGCGACCATAATGAACGAAACTTGTTGGGCTTGTAAAGAGTCATCCACAGATTATTGCTGTCAAGTTTCAAGCAGTTTACTGTGATGGTTTGTGAGATATAAACATGTAGTGGTTGTAGCGCCCCCTACAGCCCCGAATTTCACGAAACTTGGTGTGATTGTACGCAAACATATTATAATGACAGCTGCTAAGTTGCTGACCTTTGACCTGCAGCTCTATGGCTGCCAGTCTCCGTTCGTTTCCAAACGCTCTGATGGAGCAGATGTAGGTTGCGCTGTCAGAGAGGCGGGGTTTCCTCAGATTCAGGCTGAAGTCTCCAGTTGTCAGAGCGTTAGTCTTCATGGATGTTCGGTCGCTGTAAAGCTGGTTTTGGTTTTTCAAGTCATCACCTTCTGTCTGACGCTGGTGGACGGTTGAAGGACTGAGGTCATAGCGGATCCAGTCCACCGTGGGACGCAGAGGAACAGAAGAGTCTTGACAGGGCAACAGGACTGACTCCGCCCCCTCCACCGCCTCCACAGTCAGGGTATGCTGGGAAACTGAGAGAGACAGAAACATGAATCAGCTGGTTTAATAATAACTGTCACATGGAGGAACTGAAGCAGCCTAACATGTTTAATACACGGTCCAGAGTTCCTGGTGGATTTAGTTAAATATCTGTAGATTGTTTTTCAGCTCAGGGGCAACGTTGTGATATGTGACCAGACTGAACCAGAACTCTTCATCAGCTCCTGATCACCACTTTGATTTTCTACTGGAAAGACCAGAAACTGTTTGACCTTGAGTCTTTGTTTTCCTGTGAAACCACATGTTGAGGTTTGGTTCTGACCTTTGACCTGTAGAAGTACGTCTGTCACTCTCCGTTCTCCTCTTCCATCACTGATGGAGCAGGTGTAGTTGCCGCTGTCAGAGAGGTGGGGTTTTGTCAGAGTGAGGCTGAAGTCTCCAGTGTCTAGAGCATCAGGCGTCATCGATGTCCTCCCCCTGTAAACCTGGTTCTGACCATTAACTTCATCTGTTGCTCCTCGTTTGTGGACAGATTTGGGACTGAGATCGTTCCTGGTCCAAATCACTGTGGGGTCCTCAGGTAAAAAAAACAAGTATTGGCAGGGTAGCAGGACAGACTCCGCCCCCTCATTCACCTGCACCACACCTGCCAGGGCATGCTGGGAAACTGAGAGGACACACAAAGAGAAAGACAAATCAGCTGCATGCTGTGGGTTTGACTTGACACATGACTGACTGTAGGTCACATTATCTGCAGGGACCAGAGAAACCAGTTGAACTATCAGTCAGTCAATGAAAAACTACATTTCATTCACAGACTGAAGTCAAAGAACAGATCATTGAATGTGTTTTGACAGTTTTCATAGATTTGTCTGAAAAACTTCCTCTCTTGCTCAAAGTAATGAGTAATGACATTTGTAAGATTGTGTTGATCAGGTCTGTCCTCTACTCCAGTCCTGGAACAGTTTAGAGTTCAGTCAAGCAGAAGATGATTTTTAGCTCTAACTGATGAATGAACTCATGGTGCACCATCTCTCAGGACTGATCTCTGCACTACACTCCATCAGTAAAAGGCCTCCTCTGGTCCTGATACTAACACAGAGACACATCTCTTCTTTAACAGCACCAATCTAAACCACAAACTGTCTCAACGTCCAAACTAGAACTCCAACCGTGTTATTCATGTCAAGTATTCAGAGATGGCTTCTTGCTTTCACAGATTTACAAGTCTGGAACACTAGGAAGCTAACATGCAGCAAACACAGAGAGAACATCTACTGATTGGAGCAAGATGTTACTGAGAAACATCCTTCATGTTCATGGTCTGCTTGTCCATAAGGTCCAGGGGGGCTGGGTCCAAAGTCAATGCTCTGTTCTCTTGTCTTCTTTCTAGCATTTCTAGCACTCAGCTTAGGAAACATGGCCTCATTCTACAGATGTTTGTCTTTCTGTCCACTCCAGGACACCGTAGCTCACTGTGTTTGTGTTTGATAGTTAACCTCTGACCTGGTTCCAGTTCACGATGTCAGGAACAGAAGACTGGACCGACTGTTCTCTGATCGTCTGATACATCCAGACATGTGATAGTCAACGTTCTGTCCTCTGTGCTGCTCAGAAAGCTTTGGATCATTTGTGTTGATTCCAGTAAGAACCCATTTGAAGACTGACCTGTTGTTAATGTGTGAATGTTCAGACTTTTGTCTAGAGACAGAAATAAACAGGACGGAGGCTGTGAAGTCCAGACCAGGACATTCAGTTTGTTCCAGTCACTGAAAACCTGTCCCACATTCACCACTGGAAACATCAGGATAGATAGGGTGAATGAAAACAGCTGCTGTTTAATAAGGTTAACATTTCTTAACCTTTAATATGTCTCTGTTGCTTGTTCTCAGTAATGTGGCATCTGGATGAGGAAACTAGTCGTCAACATCCCCCCATGAAGAAGTCACTAGCTGACAGTTTGACTTTCAAACACATTGACATTTGTAAATGTTTGTGTCCAACAGTGAAGTCCTGACCTGCAGCCAGATCATCAAGCAGTCGTTAGCTCTGAGCTCACCTTCAATCTGTTTGATTCTTTCTTTCTTGATGTGATTTTACATTTACAGCAGTGATTAGAAACAGTCCACGTGAACAGAACATCAGACTCTGCTTCTGGACGTGTCCCTCACAGACAAACTAAGAACTAATCAAAGTTGAAACAGGTCATCACTGACTTTCTTTAAAGAGACAGACGTGAGAGAAATGATGTCAGACTGAAGTGAGAATCAGATCCAGGAAGAAGATATCTTACCGTGAACGAGGATCACAAACACCACCAACGTCTTCATCTTCCTGTCAAACTAAGGCTCACAGCAGCTGATCATCTACTGACTCTCTGACAACACTTCTCTGCAGCCACGTTTGTGAAGACAGTGTCAGCTTTCCTCTGACAGGTGAAGAGAGGGAGGGGCCAGGTGTGTCTCTCTCTACATTCAGCTTCACTCTGATAAAGACGTTCTTTTACTCTTTTACTTACTTCTTTTAGGAGACAGTAAAAATAAACCCTTAGATTTAGTTTAGTTTACTTTCAGAGTCAGACTGCTGCACCTGACACAAACTGGATGAACAGATGTGAAAGTATGAGGAAACTGAAGTTTCAAACTTGGTCATGACTTGGAATGAAGTTGTCTAAAACTATGTAACACAGAATGATGGGATCATTTTACACATTATGTTTTCTAAGCAGTTAAAACAGACAGCAGGTGTGACTATATGCTGCTATTAAAAAAGATAATGAGATAATGGATCAACACACATGTCTCTGATCACAACCACTAAATAAATGATCAGTCATTCTCATTGTTTAAAATTATTTAAATGATTTAATAATTTTATGTCCATTAGGTGAATCATACAATAAATAAAAAAAATAAATGTAAAGTTTATGTTAATGTGTTGGAAACAAGTTCACTAAAAAGGTGAAACAAACGATAATAAATAAAAATTCATAGCTGATGTTTTCTAAGCAGTTAAAAGAGACGGTGAGCAGTAAACAGGAAGACAAGACGAAGGATCAACTAAAGAGCATTAGAGGAAATAACAGAGAGGAAGTTGATGTAGTAAAATGATGACTACTAATGTTGGAGCTGCTGTAGAATGTTCACACACCACACAGGACATTTATCACACTGAGACCTGATAAAACTCACCTCACATTATTAACACAGATTAATAATCTATGAATGGATGAGGAGAAGGCACACTGCTCTGTTTGAACCAGTGACCTATCAGCCAATCACAAAATAGTACTTCTGTTGCCAGGTGAAATAGTACCATGCCTTCCACAAATGCACACGTCAAAAGAGAACTGGAAGTGGAGACATCCGGTAATTGTTTCACTTCATCACTTGGAACTATGCAGGATATTTGCTCTATGGATCATTTTACTTTATTTAAACAGCTTTGGACGGTTCTGGTTAGATGGGGCTATTTAAGAAGGTTTAAATGAACTGAGCAGTAGCGGTTTTAGCCACGGGCGAACCGTGTTTTCGCCCGTGCTGTGTTTTCATGAGACAAGGGGGGCGGCACGAGCACTTGGAAAAAAGTAAACCAATAAATGTGCGTTGCTCCATGGTTTTCTATCATCTGTCATATCTGTGTGGGGATATTGTCGCCCCCTGCTGCTGAGAAGGTGCCGTGAACAGATTGATCGATACCAACATAATGAGATGGATCCTTCAGTTTCAGTTTCTCTCGTTTCATTAAAGAGGCTGTAACCTGACTCCGTTTGTCTAGATGCTGCTGCTGTCACAGAGCAGAGCAGGCTCATGCGGGAAAATGCCATGCGGGCTAGAATTGCGAAAACATTATTGGATCATTCTTATAATTGACATTTCTCTGGGCCAATCGGAATCTTAGCACTTGCTCCTGTATTTTTAGGACCGAGTCAACGCCGAGTACTGCACGAACGTAGACCTTGCATAAAGTTAGCCTATGCTTCGAGCTAAATGGCTAATGTTAGCTAGCAAGACAAGCGGCGGTTGTAACCTCAACGTTAGTAACGTTAGCTAGGCTTATTGTTAGCCGGGTACTCGGCCCTGAGTTCCGCGATATACGGCTACTACTCGAATTCTGAGCTAACCTTAATATTCATTACGGATGTTGTCGTGTGCGTTGGGGAAATAAAAGGTTGCACATATTATATTGGTATTTTATCGTATTTGACTGAGTGACGTTACCAACACAATAGATTGGCCGTAACACACTCATTTCACCCATTTTAGAATCACATTCCCTCTCTCTGTCTCTCTCTCTCACTTTCTCACAAACACACATACAGACACAGGCAGAGAATGTTAACTTGTGTCTTTATTATTTTGTCAGAATGCACCAGAATGCTTCGTTTGTATGTGAAAATCACAAAAAATTCACCAGCCGCCACTGATCATGAGATAGTAATACTAACCCACTCTATTTCTCTCTTTCTTCCCCTCTTAACCTCAAGGATGTTTTGACATTGATTTAGTTAAGTCACGCTGAGAAATGTGTCATCTGCATATTAAAATCACAAAAAAAAATAAAAAATCGAGCGCACTGGCAAAGTGCACTATACCAGTGTTTTTCAACCACTGTGCCGCAGCACACTAGTGTGCCGTGAGAGATCGTCAGGTGTGCCGTGGGAAATTATCAAATTTCACCTAATGGTCTAAAAAACATTTTTTGAAAACGAATTAATTATTACATGCAAATAATATGCTATTGTCAAGTGTCTGTGTATATATACACTATATTACCAAAAGTATTCGCTCACCTGCCTTTACTCATTCTATGAACTGAAGTGCCATCCCATTCCTAACTCATAGAATTCAATATGATGTCGGTCCACCTTTTGCAGCTATTACAGCTTCAACTCTTCTGGGAAGACTGTCCACAAGGTTGAGGAGAGTGTTTATAGGAATTTTTGACCATTCTTCCAAAAGCGCATTGGTGAGGTCACACACTGATGTTGGTCGAGAAGGCCTGGCTCTCAGTCTCCGCTCTAATTCATCCCAAAGGTGTTCTATCGGGTTCAGGTCAGGACTCTGTGCAGGCCAGTCAAGTTCATCCACACCAGACTCTGTCATCCACGTCTTTATGGACCTTGCTTTGTGCACTGGTGCACAGTCATGTTGGAAGAGGAAGGGGCCCGCTCCAAACTGTTCCCACAAGGTTGGGAGCATGGAATTGTCCAAAATGTTTTGGTATCCTGAAGCATTCAATGTTCCTTTCACTGGAACTAAGGGGCCAAGCCCAGCTCCTGAAAAACAACCCCATACCATAATTCCTCCTCCACCAAATTTCACAGTTGGCACAATGCAATCTGAAATGTACCGTTCTCCTGGCAACCTCCAAACCCAGACTCGTCCATCAGATTGCCAGATGGTAAAGCGTGATTCATCACTCCAGAGAACGCGTCTCCACTGCTCTAGAGGCCAGTGGCGGCGTGCTTTACACCATTGCATCCGACGCCTTGCATTGCACTTGGTGATGTGTGGCTTGGCTGCAGCTGCTCGGCCATGGAAACCCATTCCATGAAGCTCTCTGCGTACTGTACTTGGGCTAATCTGAAGGTCACATGAAGTTTGTAGCTCTGTAGCAATTGACTGTGCAGAAAGTCGGCGACCTCTTTGCACTATGCGCTTCAGCATCCGCTGACCCCTCTCCGTCACTTTACGTGGCCTACCACTTCGTGGCTGAGTTGCTGTTTTTCCCAAACGCTTCCATTTTGTTATAATAGAGCTGACAGTTGACTGTGGAATATTTAGGAGCGAGGAAATTTCACGACTGGATTTGTTGCACAAGTGGCATCCTATGACAGTTCCACGCTGGAATTCACTGAGCTCCTGAGAGCGGCCCATTCTTTCACAAATGTCTTGTTTCACAGTCTGCATGCCTGAGTGCTTGAATTTATACACCTGGGGCCAGGCCAAGTGATTAGAACACCTGATTCTGATCATTTGAATGGGTGAGCGAATACTTTTGGTAATATAGTGTATCTGTCTGTGTAGCAGAGGTTGCACTAGACTTTTTCGATGTCTGTCATTTTGACTGACAGGGTCATAAAAATACCGTCATAATCTATTTGTACCCGTCACTTTAATTTTTTTAAAATGATAATAAATACATATTCAATAGCATTTAATTTTCATTAAAGTTTAATTAAATTTTAAGTACTTTTTTCAGAACAGTATTGAAATGGTAACAAAAACAACAACAACAAAAGTTTCGGCTGCCGACACGTCTTGTCCGTACTCGGAACGGGACTGCTAGCGTAAACAGCTCTTAGACGGTACCGTAGGGTTGAAGTGCTTCAGTGGTATGTAAATTCCATTTTGGTAGCCGTAGCTGCATAGACATAGACCATTGACTGTATATACTAGACGTAGACTGTTAGCCGAGCTCTGACGTGTGCATCAGTATATTCGGTGTACCAGGAAATCGTGCACGGACAAAAGTTCCGCAATGTCTGGAATGAAAACTGTGATGAGAGACAAGAGACAATTAATAAGGTTAATAAGACTATTTTCTTTGTGTTTATTTGATTTCTTTTCAAGACAATTTGACAAGAATGACTTTATATTGTCATTCTATTCTATTGTTTATATAGGCTACAGAGTTTCATTTTTTTTAACGTTTTCGGTTGGTGGTGTGCCTTGTGATTTTTTCAATGAAAAGATGTACCTTGGCTCAAGAAAGGTTGAAAAACACTGCACTATACTACTGTGGTGACATTAGGAGAGCAGGACTCCTTAATTACTGATGTGGTGCAGCTGGGAGGGATGGTGTGGGGAGAGACAGGCTGATAAGCAGTGGTGGACAGTAACGAAGTAGATTTACTTGAGTACTGTACTTAAGTACAGTTTTTGAGTATCTGTACTTTACTTGAGTATTATTTTTGGGGGATACTTTTACTTTCACTCCACTACATTTGAAGGACAAATATTGTACTCTTTACTCCACTACATTTATGTTGATGCTCTCGTTACTCGCTACTTTTGAGCTTACGTCAGCTGATTATTTTTGTTTTTATTTAATTTTTTCAAAATTCTGAGAAAATAAACTGTTTCTGCTGATTCGCATATGGTTTGTCTTAGTCGTATTGCCGTACCTGTACTACGTCATGCCATACAATCCATACAGTGGAGGAAGAAACTGGAGAAACACCTGGAGGAACTCCCACCGAGCACCCGTGGCCTTATCTCAAACCCATGTTTGAGATAAGGCCACAAAAACTGATTCGTTTCACTTTAAATGTTTGTTGTGCTTACCGCGAACAAATTATATCACGGCCTACAAGAACTCGTCTTCCAACCTGAAAAAGCATGTCATGGTATGTAAAGTAGCCACTGACGTTAGCTTAATGTTTGTTAAATTGCTGATGAACATTTTAAACGTAATTGTATAAAAACAGGGTGGCACAGTGGTGAGGTGGTTAGCACTGATGCCTCACAGCAAGAAGGTCACCGGTTCGAATCGGGTGGGTTCTCTCCAGGTACTCCGGCTTCCTCCCATCATCCAAAGACATGCTCATTAGGTTAATTGGTGATTCTAAATTGGCCGTAGGTGTGCATGTGAGTGTGAATGGTTGTCTGTCGCTGTGTGTGGCCCTGCGATGGACTGGCGACCTGTCCAGGGTGTACCCCTGCCTCTCGCCCGATGACAGCTGGGATAGGCTCCAGCAGACCCCCGTGACCCTTAACAGGACTAAACGGGTATAGAAGATGAATGAATGAATGAATGTATAAAAAGAGACAGAGAGAAAGAAGCTGTCTGCAAGAGAAAGAGAGAGGCTGTGGATTGTAGAGTGGATTGTATAATGACAATAAAGCTACTTTGCTTTCCTGTATTTCCTGAGATACTTTTTAAATACTAGTAGTAAAGTACTAAAGTATTTTTTTAAGCAAATACTTTAGTACTTTACTTAAGTAAAACTTTGACTAAGCTACTTTTACTTGTATTGGAGTAATATTTGACAAGGAGTATCTGTACTTTTTTTTTAAAAACATTTGTTTATTGATTTTTCAGTGACATAACAAAATCAAGAGGTGACATTTCGAGAGTCAAAACAGTGTCAAGTATAACGAGTAAAATTAAAAAATAAGAGATAAAATAAAAAATGAAATGAAATCAGATACGGAATAACTAATAATAAAAACAAAACAAAACAAAACAAAAACACGACTTGGTCACCCACTGCTAAATAAATGTCTAATATGTTCACTTAAGCAGAGACAAATAAAAAACATTCCCAGCATGCTACAAATTCACACAAGAAAAACTCACAATTAGAAGACAATCAGCGTGGCTATTCTGGAATAGCCGTAAAAATCAATCCCTCAACATGTGCAAAAAATGGATTCCAAGTTTTATTAAACTTTTCAAGAGAACCATGTATCGAGCACCTAACTTTCTCCAGCTTCACAAACTGGAGGATGTCCCTGATCCAGGAGGAGTGAGAAGGCAGCGCAGGAGACTTCCACCTCAATAAAATCAAACGTCTAGCCAATAAGGAGAGGAAGGCCACAAAGTCAGCTTTATATTTAGGAAGCTGCAGAGTAGGAGGTAAAACCCCAAACAAAGCCGAAAATGCTGTTGGATCAAATTGAACCTTTGTACAAACAGAAATAGAGTTGAATATCTGTGTCCAAAAATTAAGTAGTGAAGGGGAAGACCAAAACATATGGACATGGGTAGCTGGAGCCTGATGACATCTTATGCATATGGGATTGACATCATTATAGATTCTGGAAAGCCTAACTCGAGTGAGATGGGTACGATGTAGAATTTTGCACTGGATCAGACCATGTCTAGCACAAATAGATGAGGAATGAACCCGGCGCAAAATGGCATCCCACAGCTCCTCCGAGATCTCCTCCCCTAGATCCTCTTCCCATTGGGTTTTAATTTTATGCTGTGGGGCTAGTTGCAAAGAATAGATAAGATTGTATAAATGTGAAATAGCACCCTTAATGGTAGGAAATGGGGTTAAAAAGGAATCAATTAGAGAGGCTTCTGGGAGACTTGGGAAATTGGGGCTGGGATTGCGGGTGAAAACTACAAACTTGAAGATATCTAAAAAAATGCTGTCTAGGCAAATGGAATTTCTCGGAGAGTTGCTGGAAGGATGGAAATGTACCAGCAATATACAAGTCCCTAAATGCCTTGATGCCATAGTCAGACCACAAAGAAAAAGCCCCATCAACTAAGGAAGGATGAACAACAGGGTTAGCTGACAAAGGTGCTAGGAAAGAGAAGGTCTGTAGACCAAAGTAGCGTTGAAATTGCTTCCAAATTTTAAAAGAAGATTTAACTAAGACATTATTGCAAAAAGGGGAAAGAGAAAAGTTGAGAGGAGCATGGACAAGGGCAGTCAATGAAGCAGGTTTAACAGAAAACATCTCCATACTCAACCATGAAGGAGGAGCTGGTGCCCCTTCCAGAGAAATCCAAAGCTGAATTACTCTAAGGATGGAAGCCCAGTAATAAAACCTCAAGTTAGGAAGGGCCAAGCCCCCCAGGAGCTTTGGTCTCTGCAACAGCTCCTTTCGCAAACGAAGGACCTTCCTGTTCCATATAAACTCAGTGATTGATTTGTCCAATTTGTGAAAAAAAGACTGAGGGAGAAAGACAGGTATGCACTGGAAGAGATAAGACAATTTGGGGAGGATGTTCATCTTAACCGAATTAACCCTGGCCACAAGGGAAAGAGGCAGCAGTGACCACCGTTGAAAGTCCTTCTGTATCTGATCTAACAAAGGGGCAAAATTATATTCAAACAAATCTTCAAATCGGTCTCTAATCTGGATACCAAGGTACTTAAAGCCAAATGGAACAATTTTGAATGGGAAACCCTGAGCAGCATTTCGGGCACCTTGATTTAAAGGAAACAGCTCACTCTTGTCCAAATTTAGTTTATAGCCTGAAATCTGAGCAAATGAACTAAGGATGTCAAGAGCAGCTGGAACTGAGACAGAGAGATTAGACACATATAGTAATAAATCATCAGCATAGAGGGAGACTTTCTGTTCAATACCAGTGATGCGCGGCTCTGAACGAAGCGCAATAGCCAGAGGTTCAATAGCAACAGCAAATAGAAGAGGACTCAGAGGACAGCCCTGATGAGTGGAGCGGTACAAAGGGAAATAATCTGAATGGGTGTCATTAGTTCTGACTGAAGCCACAGTGGATGAATAGAGCAACTTAATCCAAGAAATGAACTCCTGGCCAAAACCAAATTTCTCCAAAGCGTAAAAAAGGTAATTCCACTCCACTCGGTCGAAAGCCTTCTCCGCGTCTAATGAAATTACGGCTTCTGGCCCCATTGACGTAGAAGGATTATAAACAACATTAAGAAGTCGTCTGAGATTAAAGAACCCATGTCTGTTCTGGACAAAACCTGTCTGATCAGGAGAGATTATCAAAGGCAAAACTGATTCCAGTCGCAGAGCTAATAATTTGGACAGAAGTTTTACATCTACAGATAAAAGACTAATTGGACGGTAGCTTGAGCAGGACAGAGGGTCTTTATTCTTTTTTAGGAGTAATGATATGGAGGCATGATTTAGAGTCTGGGGTAATTTAGAAAGAGTAAGAGATTCATTGAACATTTCAATCAAAACTGGTGCTAGTTTGTCAAAAAAGGTCTTGTAAAATTCGGTCGGAAAACCGTCCGGGCCTGGACATTTTCCAGACTGCATAGATAATGTTGCCCGTTTAAGGTCATCTATGGTGATTGGGCCCCCTAACCGCTCAGCAGTATCAGCATCTACCCTAACCAACTCCAGTGAATCAAAAAAACTATCCAGGGCTGACAGATCAGACTCAGCCTCAGAAGTATATAAAGAGGAGTAAAACTGTTTAAACTGATCATTAATTTTTTTAGGATCGGTTATGATGCCAGAAGGAGTATGAATCTGTGAAATCTGCTGAGAGGAGGAAGCCTGTCGAAGCTGATGGGCCAAAAGTTTGGTCGTCTTATCCCCAAATTCATAATAAGAATATTTAGCCTTAAATAAGAGCTCCTCAACTTCTTTACTAGAAAGAACATCAAACTCAGCCTGAAGAGAGAGACGATCTTTATATATACAGTATTAGGGGATGGGGAGGAAGCATAGATATTATCAAGCTGGGAGATTCGTAACCTCAATTCCTTTAATTTTTTTTTCCTTTGTTTGTTCGCATGGCTGCTGTATGAAATAATTTCACCTCTAATGTATGCTTTCAAAGTCTCCCAAAGAAGAGAGGCTGAGATCCCTGCAGTTCTGTTGGTAATAAGAAAAAAGTCAATTTGATTAGAAACAAACTTAACAAAGTCCTCATTAGACAGCAAGCGCGTATTAAGACGCCAAGAGGGGCAAGTACGTTCGCGCTCCTGTATGAATAACTCCAGTGTGGTCGGAGCATGATCTGATATTAGAATAGTATCATAAGAGCAAGACTGAACAGAATGTAGAAATCGGTTGTCCAGGAGAAAATAATCAATACGAGAAAAGGAGTGATGCACATGAGAGAAAAAAGAATACATTTTACCAGATGGATTAAGAAAGCGCCATGGATCAGAGACCGAGAACTCATCCATAAAGGATAAAATGGTCTTAGAAGACTTAGAGAGCACTCCTGGTCTAGTAGAAGAACGATCTAATACAGGATTAAGCCAACAGTTGAAGTCACCCCCCATAATGAGATGATGTGTCGACATGTCAGGTAATCTGGCAAACAATTGGTGGAAAAAATTGTCATCATCCCAGTTTGGGCCATACACATTAGCCAGAATCACAGAATAACTATATAGCTGCCCCGTTACAAACACAAACCTTCCATTGGGGTCAGCTATTACATTAGAGCACACAAAAGGAACCGATTTATGAATCAAAATTGCAACACCCCTAGATTTACCATTAAAGCTAGAATGAAAAACTTGACTCACCCACCTCCCCTTTAATCTGATGGCTGGAAGATTGGCTGGAAGATTTCAAATGGGTCTCTTGAAGGAAAACAATATGAGCACCCAATTGTTGAAGGTGGTGAAGAACTTTGCTACATTTAATAGGCTGATTTACACCATTACAGTTCCAGCTAACAAATTTGAGGCCTGTCCCTGATTGTCGTGGCATCCTAGACTGCTGCATGCTAATCAAGTATTAATGTAAAGCATTAATGCAGGGTGGAATGTATAACAGTCATAGAGATAAAATAAAACATGGGCGACCTGACCAAACAAAACACAAAACACACAACAAGAAAAAAAGGTAGAACTCCTCACACACCCACCCACCACCCCACAAGCTGAAGCGTCTTCCCAAACAAGATGCAAGCAAATCCCACAAACTACCAAAAACATCCTAACACACTCTGTTAACAGCACAAACCAGTAGTGCTCATCCGAGTTTGTAATAAAGCATAAAATAATCTAATAATATTAGAACATATTATTAGAATATATGGTCTACCATCACTGGTCTTGGGTTGGACAGTGCGATGCGCACGGTCGAGCAGGGGTAACTCATCCAGGCCAAGGGAGTCCATCAGCAGCTGGGCAATAAATCCGGTTGCCGCACACCGTCGACCCCCTCCG
This sequence comes from Chelon labrosus, assembly GCF_963514085.1. Classification (NCBI taxonomy): domain Eukaryota; kingdom Metazoa; phylum Chordata; class Actinopteri; order Mugiliformes; family Mugilidae; genus Chelon; species Chelon labrosus. The sequence continues at coordinate 37,547,707 of NC_140337.1, read as the reverse complement.
GTACACCTACCAGCCGTATGTTGTTCCTCCTCGCTCTACCTTCCAGGTCCTCACATTTATCGGTCAGCAGTTTAACCTCGGCTTTCAGCGTGGAAACTGTTGAATCCAGTGAAGTTAGCAGGTCACTGTTATCAGTGCACGCGCGCTGCAACTCCGTGATAGCTTGATCATGGGAGCTAAGTTTTTGCTGCATCGGTTCAATTGCGTGCCTAAGCTCCTCTCTTACCGAAGAAATGTCCGATTGAAGCTCGCAAGACAGTGAGTCTATTTTGCTGCAAATGTCCCCTTTCAACTGGTCTACCATAACCCGGAGGTGATCCAAATTGGGCGCACTCGGGGTCCGTGACCACCTTCGGCGGAGATGCGGGCTCAGTCGAGGTAGAAGCCTTAGCACGGCCTGTGCGAGCCGAGTTTCCACGTGCAGCTGCCATTGTCGGTTGAAATTCCCCAAAAACACACAGAAACTGACAAAGTACTTGTCAAAATTGTGCACCGGCCAAACTAATGAAAAGAAACTTTGTTAATAAGTCAAAATAAACACAAACTCGCGGAGCAAAAGGGCGAATATATATATTGTGAATGTTTTTCATTCAGTAATCTTCTATGCAGGATAAAACCAGGTGATCTGGGACCACACTTCAAGTCTGCCAGTGACCTATCCAGTCTACTCTTTCTACATGTCACTTTGAAAAATATAAATTCATCTATTAATATTAAAAATATTTTAACTGTATGTTTAATGAAAACATGGTATTGATTATTTATATGATGATGTTGAACTAACCGCAGCATTTGACACAATCTCCCACTCCATTCTCATCCATAGACTAGCCTCCATTGGTATCTCTGACACACCTCTCAATTGGTTCATCTCATACCTCTCTGGCCGCACTCAGTTCATTCAGTTAAAAACATTCACATCCCGCCCATCCCCCCTTTTCTCTGGTGTTCCCCAAGGCTCTGTTCTCGGTCCTCTTCTATTCATCATCTACCTCATTCCCCTTGGCCAGATATTTCATAGGTATAATATTAATTTCCACTGCTATGCGGATGACACCCAGCTCTACTTGTCCACCAAACCCAGCTCCACCTTTCCACCCACTTACCTCTTGGACTGTATTCAGGAAATCAGAACCTGGTTCTCCACCAACTTCCTCAAACTCAACAGTAGTAAAACTGAAATTCTTCTCATTGGCACCAAATCCACCCTAATCACCATCTAATATAAACAACTTCTCTATTCAAATTGACAATTCCCCAGTCTCCTCCTCTCCCCAGGTTAAGAGTCTGGGTGTTATCCTTGACACCACTCTTTCTTTCCATTCTCATATTAACAACATCACCCGTTCAGCCAATTTTCACCTACGCAATATCTCCCGTCTCCGTCCATCCCTCTCACCTGAAAATACTGCCACTCTGGTCCATAGCCTGGTCACGTCCCGTCTGGACTATTGCAACTCCCTTTTATTTGGTTTACCTGACAAATCCATCCATAAACTACAACTGGTTCAAAACTACGCCGCACGAATCATCACTAGAACCCCCTCCATAAGTCACATAACACCGGTCCTGCAGCAACTCCACTGGCTTCCTGTCAAATTCCGTATCATCTACAAAGTCCTACTTCTCACCTTCAAGGCATTAAACAACCTCGCCGCTCACTACCTCACTAACCTGCTCCAAATAAACACTCCTGCCTGCACTCTTAGGTCATCCTCATCACAACAACTCACCATCCCACCTGCTCGCTTGACCACCATGGGGTTCAGAGCATTCTCCCATTCAGCCCCCTGCCTCTGGAACGCCCTCCAGGAAAACACTTAAAACATTCAGACTCAGTCACCACCTCCAAATCTCAGCTCAAAACTTATTTATTCAGACAGGCCTGCTCCATTCCATAGTCTCACTTCTATCTCCCATTCTATCTGTCATTCTATGTTCTATATTATGCTTGTGTGTACTTTGTGTTTTATTTTAACTATTTCGTGTATTGAATTGTGTTTTATTTTAAACAATTTGTACAGTGACCTTGAGTGTCGTGAAAGGCGCCGATAAATAAAATGTATTATTATTATTATTATTATGTTTATTCACAGAGGAAACATCCATCTACACTGACCTCGTGGCAGCACGGAAGCGTACCCTGGAACCAGTAAAAACCCAAGCAAGGAAAACTGTCTGACTTGGAGGCAGTGGGTGGAACCAAACGTGTGCCGCAAGCAAAGGTTGACATGGTTCTGATTAACTTCATTTGTGAAGGCCTTCATCCATTTTCTGTGATTCTGTGGCTTTTAAAGAAGAGAGGAACTTTAAAGAGGAACTGTAATCTGGATCTATGTGTGATCTGTGTGTTTTCTTTAATAAAAAGGTGAATTTGATCTTTGTGTATGTTTTTGTACTTTTTTATTGCATGGGGAGAGATTATACACCCGCCTAAGAAGTTACTTTTACTCTGAGTACATTTTTAATGAGATACTTTTTACTTTTACTTGAGTAGATTTTTACACCAGTACTTTTACTTTTACTTAAGTATAATTTCATCAAGGTAACAGTACTTTTACTTGAGTAGATTTTTTTGGTACCCTTTCCACCCCTGATCCTTGTCTGTGTGTTTGTTCAGAGGTTCTGACATCCCTAGCTTTTATAGCTAAAAGTGAAAACCCACAATTATTACACTACTATGCTCCTCATGTCTTTGTCTCTAACAAACTGAAAATAATGAGAGTATGTCCATCTCGAAAATGTACTGTTCGATGCCAAGCTTGCTTCAGCCGCAGTCATCTTTTACCACTTCATTTCAGATTAAAATGCATTGTAACACGCGTTACTGACCTGTGTACCGAGTGAAATATTACCCAATTTGTTTTTGGAATGCCTTACATTACCGCATTACAGCACTCGGGGAGTAATTCAGTGTAGAACTGCCACTGTAATTGAGTTTCTGTTTTTAACTGTTAACATGTAAATGTACACACGTATGCTGTCTGCATGTTCAGACTGAACCTCCCAGAAACACAGGAGACAATGACCAGTGCTGTTCAAGGGGACACTTATGGACAAATGTCTTTTTCTACTTGTTGGTTTTTGTCCTGAAAGACATAAATAAAATGAATTTGTGCTTTTTTAGATTAATACTATACTAATACATTATCTTCAAACACACTTCACCCTGCCCCCCTTAAAAAATAAATAAATAGATAATCTCACAAACAAGCTAAGTTGAAAACTTGAGAGCCCTGATTCTAGATCCAGTCAGACTCTACGTTGTCTCCTGAACATGTCAGAGCTAAAGACGCTTTGGTTTCAACTCACCAGCAGAGACAGACAGGACGACGCTCAGTAAAGTCATGCAGAGACACGCAGATGTTCCAGCAGCCATCTTGTCTTCTTCTTCCTCCTCTGTTTACCTGACTTCAATCTATCAACCTGACTAGATCACATTCAGTGGAAGGTTGAAGTAAACCTGAAATAAAGCTGAAATAAAACTGAAATAAAACTGAAATAAACCTGAAATAAACCTGAAAGTCTCTGACGCTGATGATTCGTCTGTCTTTCAGCGCTCAATCAACCAGGAAGTTGGAGCGATGGAGGTGGAGCGACGGGCGATAATCAAACCATAAATAAATGAGTCACTACAAACAGAAAGTAAAGAGACGCTCTGAGTGTCACTGATAATGATCTCCATGACAACGATAACAACATATCTCACCTGTCCATCATTGTCTACCATCACGTAGAGAGCCTCCAAATGAATGAAGAGCATGTAAAGTGTATATTTGACATTAGTATATTAATGATTAAACTCCAACACTGGATGAAGGAGGAAACATGTTCCAGGTTTCTGTCACATGACGTCTCTGGCAGAAATCAAACATGTCCAGACAAACAGGACCGACTAGTCTTCAGAGGAGAGTGCGCATGCGTCTGTTGTGCTGCAGCCTTTCTACTAAATGACGTGACTTCAGAGGAACTGAGGACATTGACTCTTCTATATATTCAGAGTCTGGCTTTGACCTGATGGTTTTCTACATCTATGCTCCTCTTCAGGTTCCTTTCTGACCTTGGATCACTACATGACCTTTTCATTTCAGTCTTAATCAGTTCAAAGCTCCCTTAAAGTCTTTCTTTTCTCTCTAAATAACATGATGTTCAGTGTTCAGTTTAACTGGAACATGTCTGATCATCTGTCAGTCATATATACTGGTGGAGTCATTAGATTCTCAGAAATGTAGAATAGAGCAAAAAGTGAAAAATGATCTCAACTGTCCACTTTTGGCTAAATGGATGCTACGCTAACAAAGTCTGAAGAAACACATTTACAATGTTGTATGTTTTACTAACAGGAACATCTGTGTCCAGATCTATACTGGTGATGATGATATGGTTACATCAGAGCTCTTTGTCATACAGGACGTCCCACCTCCAGAGGAAGACCTGTTAAAGGTGGAAGTCAAAGAAACAAAGCTGCAGAAGAGACAGAGTCCAGCAGTCACTGCCTGGCCTGGACATTAAAATCATGCTTGTTCCAGCGAGCACCTGGGACAAGCAGGTGTGTAGAGCAGACATTTATTTACTATTATGTGTCCAGTCATTTTCAGCTCCTTTAGATTAAATATTAAAAGAACAAACAGGTTTAACATCATGGTGGCTTCACAGGAGTAGGACTTCTACCGGGGAACACAAATATGTGCAAAATATTAGAATCTAGAGCAGGACAAGTGGCAGGTACAGAGCATGTGACAAACACAAAGAGAAACACAGGGTTTACATACATGAGGAAACGAGACACAGGTGGTGCCATCAACACAGGTGGGAAACGTTAGGTCATCACAACAGGTGGGAAACTTGACAGGAAGACTTCAAAATAAAACAGGAAGTGAAGTCACACAAAAGGAAGACGCTGGAGACGACACTAACAGGAGACAACGAGACAACAGGGACACAAAGCATGATATTACATCCTGGCATTTTCTGTCCACAGGCTGTTAGTGTGTGCTCACACTGTACCGTAAGTACACAGATAGACGCGCAAGAACAAATCAGAGCACGGCTTGACTGGCTTTCTGTGAACGACGGCTCACGTGATCACAGTGATGGAATGAAACTTGCTGCCACTGGAAGGGGAGGACTGTTAACAGTTTGAGTTTCTTTTGGTTGTTTTGTTGTTGGCCTGTGAAAAAGGGTTTACACTAAAAATAAACTCAAAAGACTACAGACAGAGAGAGGCATGAGATTGATTTATTTCATTAAATAACAATAAGAACTAAAGACACTGATGTGTTTTTATTTCAAATTCGATTTTTCATGTGTTTATAATATAAAGCTTTGCTTGTTCCACATTCAGAGTTTAAGAAACTAAAGTTTGTTTAAAAATGTAAAAAGTTTCTGATTAAATATGTGGAGAGAAAACATGATGAGTTTTGTTGAATGTTTCAATAAATATCCAGTCTGACCTGAACATTTGTCCCAGTTTTCATTGAATGAATCCAACGCTCTGCTCTACCTCCAGCAGTTACTGCAGCCAGACACCAGGGGGAGCTCTAGTTGATTTGTCTTCACTGTAGAGGAGCTGTTCCTACATCCATCTTTATTCAGTCTATGGTTCATACAGACTGTGGTTGACTCCAGCTGGTTTATCTGAACATGAGCTGATACATATTAATACAGTCATCATTTATTCTGAATGAATAGAAAGAAGTACTTTGATTTAAAGCTATTTCATTCATTTAATCATCAACACTCAACAGCCTCTTCTCTGGGGGAAGAAATCAGTTCATTTGTCTCCAATTTTAACAGCACACATGTTTTCCGAATACATTGATTTAACCAGATCATACATTTTGCCACCTATGCCACATTTTAAAAGTCTGTAATAAAGCCCTTCATGCCAAATAGAGTCGAAAGCTTTCTTGAAATCAATAAAGCAGGCGAATATTTTTCCATTCTTAGTTTGTTGTACATGTTTGTTGATTAAAGTGTGAAGGGTATATACATGTCGGTGGTGCGGTGTTTTGGGAGGAAGCCAATCTGACTTTTACTTAAGACTGACTGTTCCTCAAGGAAATCTAGTATTCTTGTATTAAGAATACTACAGAATAGTTTACCCAGACAGCTGCTGACTCAGATGCCACGGTAGTTATTAGGGTCTGATTGGTCCCCACTCTTATGAATGGGGGAAATGAGCCCTTTGCACCAGATGTTGGGGAAACATCCTGCCTGTAGTATAAGGTTGAACAAATGTAACACTGCACCCTGCATTTCTGGGCTGCTGCTTATGAGCATTTCATTTCTAATGCCGTCTGGACCACAAGCTTTTCTTGGCTTCAGACATTTTATCTGTGTGGTTATTTCTTCCCAAGTAATTTTGAAATCAAGGGGGTTTTGGAGTTTTTCTTTCATAATACACTGATCTGAATTGATTTGATTGATTGGTATGTCTTTGTATAGATTTTCAAAATGCGATCTCCAGATGTCACCGTTTTGGATGGGTAATGTCTGCTGTTGCTTTGAGTTGAACTTGTTCCACATATCCCAGAATTGATTTTGGTTAATGGCATTCTCAATATCTTCAAGTTTCAATTGGGTATAATTTTGTTTTTTGATCCTAATTGTGTGTTTATATGTGTTTAAAATTTCATTGTATCGAATGCGCAGGGCTGGGTTGTTCGGTTGGCGATGTTTCTCATTGGCTATTTTTCTCAGCTCTTTTCTGATTTCTTTGCATTCTTGATCAAACCATTTGTCGGTATTTTGCCTTTTAACAGGTCTCCGTCTTTGCTTTATGAGGTCAGCCCTAATAGCTGCCTTATGAAATATCATATTGATATCATCAGTGGCCTTGTTTACCCCATCTCTGGTAGGGACATATTGATTTTGAGTATATGTTGATATGTAGTTCATCAGATCAGGGGAGTTTAGAGCCTTGGTGAATTTGTCTCCACTGTCTGGGGCCCATCTGTAAGAAGGATTTAATTTATACAGCTTACTGGGCTTCCTTTTTGTGTCACTAATTTGACCTGACAATTTAAAGAACACATTAATTTGGTTGTGGTCTGAAAGGGGGGATTGCTGTCTGACAGTGAATGCACTGATAGTTGAGGGGTCCATGTCAGTGATTGGGTAGTCTACAACACTAGACCCAAGAGCTGAGGAGTATGTGAACCTCCCCAAAGAGTCCCCTCTGAACCTACCGTTAACTATGTACAGGCCCAAGGCCCGACAGAGATGCACCCTGCCACTTTGATTCAATATTGAGTCAAGGTTATTCCGACGGGTGATGTTTGGTGTGGTAAACAGGGGGGCCTGACCAAATACATGGCGGTTGCCCTGTGTGTCAATGATATCAGGTTCAATTCCTGTACGTCCATTCAGATCTCCAGTGAGAAGTACATTTCCCTGGGCCTGGAAATAGGAGATTTCTGAATTTAGGGTGTCAAAAATGTCCTCTTCAAAATAAGGAGAATCCACTGGGGGTATGTAAATTGCACAGAGGTATAGATCCCTATCGGTTATGCCTAGGGTTTGATCTAACCTCAACCAAATGTGCGATTTACCCTGTTTTACTGTCTATCTATCTATCTATCCATCCATCCATCCATCCACAGTGCAGCTAGAGTCCCTGTCTGCAAACAGCTGTGTCCAGGCCTTCCTCGTCCACCTTGGACCTGGACGTCTGTCAGGTTTGTCTCCCTGCTGTAAATGTTGCCGTCCCACAGACGTCATGACCTGTCCTCTGAAAGGAGACACCGTCTGTTGGGTGGAGCCTGGAGACAAGTGAAGGGTGGATGGTTGGGTAAAAGCTGACCATCATCATTTAGCTTCTGATCTGATCAACAGAGGAGACACTTTGGCGTCTGGTGAGACGACCAGGCCGTCAGAGAGAGACTGTTCATGTGTTCATCTGTTAAATCAGAAGAACGTCCTTGTTTTATTCCAGCCTCTATGTCCCCTGTGGACATGGATGCTGATGGTTGACATGAACTGACTGGTTCAATGTTGTTTGACTGTAGAGGTAACAATAAATCACAGAACTGAAGCTGTTGTTCATGGATTAGAGCTGTGGAACCCAGACCAAAGGTTCCTGAACAGGTTAAAGGACTGTTGTCATGGTGATATCAGCAGCTGGTTCTGACCAGAGCTAGAACACATGTGACCAAGTGTGTCTCAGAGTATTAACTAAAGGGTAACGTTGAACATTCAAGGCTTTTATCCACTGTTACTGTCAGTGTGTTATATTTTAGGATCAGAATGATGAATCACAATAAAACAGTCGTGTGATTACAAACCACGTTGTTTTCTGATCGTCATTAGAAAAATCACTTTAGACGCCATGAATGATGGAATATGAAGTGTATATAGATGGACATGAGGTTCATTGTAGTTCATCTATCCGTTAGTAAAACTAGAAGCTTTGGGTTTCTTTCTGTTCCCATCTGCAGATACAGCATGTCTGGTGTCATGCAGGGCACCTGAAGGCTCCACCAGGCACAGATGGAACGTATCACCACATGTACTGACAGTCTGGAAACAAGGACGCTGTGATTCTGGTTCATTAACATCACATGTGAACAGCATGTGGCAGCTTGCTGTTGCTGGCCAGTATCTGCTACTAATCAGGTCACTGTCTCTGGGGTCAACTTGCAGGAGCAACGTGGGCAACACACAGCAGACAGACAAAGGTTGTATGGACCTGAAGACTAAAGACATACAGCAGCAGGACACAGTGATCCTAGTGAAGCATGATCACCTTGTGATGGACACCAACAGTAGAAGGACGTGACGGCGTAGCTCTGATAGTCACAGACAGTCTGCTCTCCTGCTGATGGTGCAGGAGCAGATCTGTGTTGGTGGAGGAATCAGCAGCAGACGTAGTGTAGTGATGAACAGATCAGAATGAAAACCTGTAGTCACATCATCAAACACTGGAACAGTTAGCTCATAGTACACCACTGGATATGGACTGCATCTGTGGACACATGCAGCTCAGTCATGTGTTCATTCAGCTCACACACACTTTATTAAAGAGTTCAAATATCAACACTAGTCAAAGAGTCATTTTAACACTGATCCATGAGAATCCTATAGTGTTAATATTTAACCCTCTGTGTTGTTTCATGACACCACATCAGTGAACTCTTATCAGTGAAAACTGTCCAGATCATCACAGTAAGTCCACTCCCTGTCCTAGAGGACGTCCACAAGAAGAAGGACTCCTCCCACCTGGTACATGGACTATTGTCCCTCCTGTCCTCATGAAGCCTCCAGACAAGGACCAGCAGACTGAGGAAGAGCTTTGTACCCAGAGCTGTGACCTTGTTGACCTCTGACCCCTGATGACCTCTGATGACCCCTGATGACCCCTACACACCCAAAGACTTTTCCACCATCACCTCTCCACTACTGATTGCTCTGCACATGCTCTCTTTATATAATCTGTTAGTACAGTACTATGTAGTGAATACTGCACTAGTGTAGTAAAATCAGGTAGCTGCTGCTTATTGTTTATTCACTGTTCATTTTTCACTTTATCTGTTTCTGTATCAACTGATTCATCATCTGATCATCTCCTCCATTGTAAATGATGTTCTAGTTCCTGTTTCTAGTCTCCTCTCATGTAATGAACAAATCCATCTGTATAATATGTTCATAGTAGCTCATTCAATCATTGTGTAGATCCTGCTCATTCACCTGTATATATGGTCTCACCTGTAACATAGGTTTGATCTGGGAATATTGTCCATATGCTGTAAAACAACCTGTACCATACTACTACTATATACAACTACTATATACCATAGTATTTATACCACGTGTACTTACTGTCTGTTGTACTTCTGGTTAGATGCTAAACTGCATTTGGTTGCTCTGTACCTGAAAATGTGTAATGACAATAAAGTTGAATCTAATCTAGTCTAATCTTATTCTCTTTCACGTTGAGTGTTCATCTTTAACACACAGTGTTATTTTATTCCATTAAAGTGTATTTTAACACTATAATGAAGTCCTTTTCTTTCACTAATGTCTTAATAAACACTGATTGTTCAGTTTTCCATTAAAGAACATGTGTGTGTTTACTATCCTAACATACAAGTCACCATCTGAACATCCTTGTCGTCACCCTGAAGGCTACAGGAAGTTAACATACACAGCACTAACTCTCTTTACTGTTCCATCAGAAGTTCAGATGTGTTGATCAAGTAATAAAATCATTCAAACATTTGATCTTTGTTTATTGTTCATTCAACTAAAGTCCTAATGTCCCAGCACCGTAGGAATGAGCTCAATAAGATCATCACATGTACAAAGATAATCATCTCCATCACCATCTCCACCATAAGTAAATCAAAGGGCTCAGAAAGCACCAGACTGCTTGAACAACATCTTTATCATTATCCAAAAAAGGTTTAAAAAGGACTTGTAGAGTTTGTTCAGAAGACGTTTCACCACTCATCCGAGTAGCTTCTTCAGTTCTGGTGGACTGGTGGGAAATCTGAGGTTTAAATAGGAACTCCTCCTGAAAAAACTTGTTTGTTATGCTAATAACCAGAAACTGGTGCAGCTAATTTCCCTTAACGACTGGGTACTTACCTGTAGTGGAGGGGGGGACTGTGTTGTCCCTGTCCTCTTTCCTATGAATGGTTCTCTAACGACTCTTGTCCGTCTGAGGCTCCAGTGTCAAGGTGTGAATGAGACTGAAACTTCTTGGGGACAGAAGTTAAAACTGTATTGTAAATAGATGGCAGATTAAATCTCAGTCCACCTCCTCTGTTTAGTGAAGGTTTTTCCAGTCTGACATAGATGGCTTCCTTTACTCCTCTTTCAAACCATCGGTCTTCTCTGGCTAAGATTTGGACGTTGTTATCTTCAAAGGAGTGTCCTTTGTCCTTCAGGTGTAGGTGGACCGCTGAATCGTTTCCTGATGAGCTGGCTCTCCTGTGCTGGTACATGCGTTTATGGATGGGTTGTTTGGTTTCTCCAATGTATAAATCTGTACACTCCTCACTGCACTGAACAGCGTACACCACATTACTCTGTTTTTGCCTGGGTGTTTTGTCTTTAGGCTGGACCAGTCTTTGCCTAAGTGTGTTTCCTGGTTTGAAATAAACTGGAATACGGTGAAGTTAGTAGCATCACACTGGGTCCAGAGGAAACCATCGTATCCTATGATGTAACCTCCCTCTTTACGTGTATCCCCACCGGAGAAGCCACTAGAGTAGTAAGGGAAAGACTACTAAAGGATGACTCCTTGGCTGGTAGGACCACCCTCACCCCAGACCAACTCTGCGTGTTACTCGATCTGTGCCTGACGACCACCTATTTCCAATTTAATGGAGGATTCTACAGGCAAAAACACGGCTGTGCAATGGGGTCACCGGTGTCACCTATTGTGGCCAATCTCTACATGGAGGAGGTCGAGACCAGAGCCCTGAACTCTTTCACAGGTAACACCCCCACACACTGGTTCAGGTACGTGGACGACACTTGGGTTAAAATCAAGACGCAGGAAGTGGAATCTTTCACACAGCACATCAATGCAGTGGACAGCAACATCAAGTTCACTCGGGAGGACATCAGCGGAGGTAGTCTGGCTTTCCTGGACTGTCTGGTGCATGTGGAAGAAGACCGAAGCCTCAACATTGAAGTGTATAGAAAACCCACCCACACTGACCAGCACTTATTATTTGATTCCCACCACCCTCTGGAGCACAAACTAGGGGTCATCAGAACGCTCCAGCACAGAGCACAGACTGTACCCACAAGACCGGATGGCCAGGAGAAGGAGAAAAAACACATTAAACGGGGACTCAAGACATGTGGATATCCCAACTGGGCCTTTTATAAAAGGCTCAAAAAGATACCCCAAAAGGGACAGAGAGGAGGAGAACAACAAAAGAAAAAACATCGTCATCCCGTACGTGTCTGGAGTGTCCGGAAAACTCAGGAGAATTTTCAGAAATCACCGTATTCCAGTTTATTTCAAACCAGGGTGTAGCTCCTCTTGGTAGTAAAGCATGAGGCCCGAGATCATTTTATGAAACAGGGTTTATTCACTCATCAAGCGACCCAGACAGACCCGTGAGAACTGAAGCAAGGAAGTAAACAAACAATCACGTAAATGAATATGCTGATGCAGAGCTCGTAGCTTAATGTAATTACTCAATACAACAATAAACCACACCTCGTAGGCTGCACACTACCAAAGGGGCTGAATCTTGTCTTTTCTTCTTTCTCTGTCTTCTTTGTTTACATTTAACGTTGTAACTCTTTATATTAACTTTACTTTAATGTGTGTGGAGACAACCTGCCGTGATTTCTCCCTTGCCGTGCTCTGCCAGGCGGTGTATCATTAAAAGGGTACCGTGTAGAAACAAAAACAATGAGCCCGAAAAGATAGGTAGGAACCAAAAATAAATAAATGTATTAACTGACGTGGGCAGTTACACTCCCACCAAATCACAAGTGATTTCTTAGAACGACTTATGGGAGACATATACTGTATATGAACGTCACTTTAAATATTATCATGTAACAAATCAATAACAAATTGATAAGGCCAGCTAATACACTGAGAGTGATAATGGTACACAGTGGTCTTTAGTCTGCTTCTAACAGTGTGACCGTCTTCTGAATGGGCCTCTCCAGGTAGACTGGTTTGGAGGTGCGTCTTCCCATTTTATCCAGCGCTGAATCACTGAGTAACAGCTTGAGTGTTCTCACTCTTCCATCCTTCCCAGAATGAACTTGCATGACCCTTGCCAACTTCCACTTGTTCCGTGGTATCCCATCCTCCTTCAGAAGAACAATGTCATTGACCTGTGCATTTCTGCGGTCCTTGGTCCACTTTTGCCTGTTTTGGAGATTTAGGAGATACTCCTTCTTCCAACGTGACCAGAAGTTGTTGGCCAGGAGTTGAACTCTACGCCATCTCTTCCGGAGATAAAGGTCTTCCCTGATGAACTTCCCAGGGGGAGGCGCTATGATTGTGGACTTCATGGTCAGAATGTGGTTTGGTGTCAATGGCTCTGGACTGGATGAATCATTCAGGTTGTCCGTGGTCAGCGGTCTGCTATTAACTACTGCCATGACCTCATACAAGAATGTTCGTAGAGAGGAGGTGTAGGAGCCAAATTAAGTTTTGTGTTGATTTATGTTTCTTTCTTGTGAATAGTAGTGAGTGTATGTGTGTGTGTGTGTGTGTGTGTGTGTGTGTGTGTGTGTGTGTGTGAATGAGTGAGTGAGAGATTATATATGGCCACAGGTTGTCTGTCTACCCCCACCTAGTGGACTTGAAGGTCAGTGGAGGCTGAAGGTGGAGCCCAAGGGGAACAAGGCCTTAAGAACAGGAAGCCACAGCATCTGGGGTGGCTGAGAGGGCAAACAGTCTTTTGACCGTGCTGCGTGGAGACTTGACAAGCCAGTCAATCCGTTTGATAACTAAGAGACTGCTTTAGTTTAATTTTTTATTTTATTTTTATTCAAGTTCTGTACCACCAACAACAACAATAAATGGTCATTGGAACAACCGGATCAACCATCATTACTCATCTTCTACACTACACCAGCACGCGTCAGGATATCTCAGTCACCAGTAGCAGTAATTCAGGGATCAAAAGGGAGAAACAGAAAAGCTGCTACATTTAGTCAAAAGACTGCTCTGAATGGATGTACTTGGACCAAAGGAATCTTGGATACTCTGAACAAAGGAACACCAGACCAGGAAGTTCAAGTGACATCCTGGATTGTTTGAAGGCCGAAATCAATCCTAGACAATCCAAAGGAATCGGTACGTTAAGCAAAGAACTTTTTAAGCAATCTTGCTCTATTAATTTATAAGAATTCATTTTGATGAATATTTAGTTATATTTTTGAAAGAAAAAGTACTTTTTGAGTTTACCCATGGAACAAAGAGCTTAAATCAATATGGAGGATTAACACTGATGTTGCACCTGTTGAGGTAGAAAAGCAAGAAGAATTGGCTGAGTTAGAAAAGAAGAAGAAAGAAGCAAAAAATGCAAGAAAGAACAAGTGTGCTGCATTAACTCGCAAAATGAACCAAACAACTGAGCTTATGACTGATACAGTCAATTTGCATAAAGTAAAGGAGAGTGTTCAGAAATACAATGACATGTTTGAAGAGTTTAATGACCTGCACAAACAATACCAACAGTTTTTATCACAAGATGAGTGTGCTGCAGACGCCAAACAGTGGTATGAACCCAAGTTAATTAACATCAATGAGTTCAAGATTAAGGCTGAGTTATGGATACAGTCATGTCCTGTTCAACCACTACCAGAAAGAGATGAAATTGGTCCTAAAGACAGCATCTCTCTAGTAAGTCAGGGTTCACGTAAAAGTAGAAGTTCACATGCAAGCTCAGCGTCAGCTCGTCTGGTAGCACATGCTGAGAAGGCAGCGCTTTTAGCTAAAGCCACTGCTTTGAAAGAAAGACATGCATTAGAAGAAAAGGAAGAGCTCTTAGCTAAAGAAAGAGAAGAAATAAGAAGAAAAAAGGAGACTCTGAACTTCGCAGCTGAGTTGTCTGCAGCAAATGCAAAGCTCGCAGTGTTGGATAGCGCAGAAGAACAAGTCTATTCCACCCCAGCGGATGGCATGAACGCATACTTTCAGGAGAGGAACTTGGAACTTGCCAACATGGAAACTCTGCTAAATGGGGCTCCAACCACCAATGTGCACGAACACAGGAGTGTGCGTCCAAGAGATGGGGTACAGCATCTACAGCATCTGCCATTGTATCGACCACCATACGCAGAAGATCGTTCCCATGGTGACCGGAGAGGACACTGGTTATTCCAGGAGACCCAGGGTGTTATAGGGATAGCACAAGGGCAGGCACAATCTCTGCAGGCAGACAGTATAGCTCAAGAGGGGGCTAGAATTGCTGAAAACTCCCATGATCAATCTGACAGAGCAGAACTCAGCACAGAATATAGACAGCTGGATGATGTTCTTCTTCAATCTCATGCAGACAGAGCAGGTCCTACATTATCAGAGCAAGAGCTTGAGCATCGTAGACCATTAGAGGAAGGGGCAGCTTCCAATAGGCTAATTTCTGTCTTAAACAGACAAAATGAAATTACGTATATGCTTCTCAGACAGCAGCAATTGTCATTATTGCCACCTAAAAGTGTCACTGTATTTGATGGGGACATTTTACAGTTTAGGTCATTTATGACGTCTTTTGAACACAACATTGAGAGGAAAACTGACAGTGGACAGGATAGGTTGTTCTACCTGGAGCAATTTACTAGAGGACCAGCTAGAGACCTAGTAAGAAGTTGTCAGCATATAGGTGGAGAACAGGGCTATCTCAGGGCAAAGCGCTTGTTGCTTGAACATTTTGGCAATGAGTATAAAATTTCCACTGCCTATATTGAAAAGGTTCTCAATTGGCCAAATATAAAACCTGAAGATCCCAAAGCCTTGAATGAGTATTCCCTGTACCTCAAAGGATGCTGCAATGTCATGGCGAAGATGAACTACATGGATGAATTGAACGTAGCCTCTACCTTGAAAGCCATTGTTATGAAATTACCCTACAAGCTGCGGGATAGATGGCGGACTAAAGCTCAAGAGAAACTGGAAGACAACAACAGCAGGATTACATTTACAGACCTTGTACAGTTCATTGAGAAACAGGCCAAGATATGTTCCAACCCGATATTTGGAGATATACAAGAACCAGTTGCAAGCAGGAATAAAAGGCCCAATGTAAGTAAGACCCTTTTTAGGCCAAAGTCTACCTATGCAACTAATGTAACAACACTGAGCACTCCAGCTGCTCCAAGCATGAATAGTAATGTGAAAACTCCATGCCTCTGCTGTGATGGTGCTCATTGTCTGGAGAACTGCACTCACTTTAAGAAGAAAACACACAGGGAAAAATTAAACCTCTTAAAGGAAAAAGGACTGTGCTTTGGTTGTTTGTGTAAAGGGCACATAAGCAAAGACTGCAAAGACCGTCTTACATGTAACATCTGCAATCAAACACATCCCAATGTGCTGCACATCAACTTTGGGGCTAAAGGTCACGCCTCAAGGTCGGCAGAGCAGCCACAGAAACAGATCAGCAAGGTGTCATCAAATGCTTGTGGACATACAGGGGCCGGATACAGTAAATGTGCACTATCAATCCTTCCTGTGCAAGTTAAGTCTGTCAAAGGCAACAAAATCAGTCAAACTTATGCTCTTCTTGATCAAGGCAGTTCGGCAACATTCTGCACGGAGAGGCTGGCGCAGAAGTTAGGTCTAGAGGGGAAACAAACAACCGTACTGCTGAGAACAATGGCACATGAGAAACCCATAAAAAGTGTCTTAATATCAGGTTTAGAAGTCAGTGAACTTAATGGTAAGACGTTCATTCCTTTACCTGATGTCTACACACAGGAATCCATGCCTGTAACAAAGGAGAACATCCCAACACAAGATGATTTAAAGCAATGGCCTTACCTTAGTGAAGTCCAGTTACCTCACATAGACAGTGACATTGACCTGCTCATAGGAATGAATGCAGCAAATGTTATGGAACCATGGCAGGTAATCAACTCACAAGAAGATGGACCTTATGCTGTAAGAACATTGTTAGGTTGGGTAATCAACGGTCCATTGGGAGGTAGCAGCAAAGGTGTGGAAATGGCCACAGTGACTGCAAACAGGATCTCCTTGGTTGACCTGCAAGAACTCCTGGTGAGTCAATATAACACAGACTTCAATGAGAGAGCCTATGAAGAAAAAAGTGAAATGTCAGTGAATGACAAAAAATTCCTGAACATAGTCAATGAATCTGTAAAGATGAAGGAGGGTCATTACTGCATTAACTTACCTTTCAAGGCAGATAACATCACAATGCCCAACAACCGCGTTGTTGCAGAACAGCGCCTGTGTAACCTGAAAAGGAAGTTCAAAAGGGATCCAAACTATCAGAGGGAGTATACAGAGTTCCTCAGTGATGTCATTCACAAGGGCTATGCTGAAAAGGTTCCCTCTGCACAACTGAATAGAACTGATGGAAAAGTTTGGTATATCCCCCATCATGGGGTATATCACCCAAAAAAGAAGACCATTAGAGTAGTGTTTGATTGTGGTGCGACCTTTCAAGGGACATCCCTTAACTCTGAACTACTCCAAGGCCCAAATTTGACAAACACACTGATTGGAGTACTGACACGTTTCCGAGAACAACCAGTAGCACTGATGGCGGACATACAGGCCATGTTCCACCAAGTCAAGGTGACTGAAAGTGACACAGACTTTCTGCGCTTCTTATGGTGGCCACAAGGAAAGGTGGATGATGCTCCAGTGGAATATCGCATGACAGTGCATTTGTTTGGCGCAGTCTCTTCGCCAAGCATAGCCAACTTTGCTCTCAGAAAGACTGCACAGGACAATGCAAGCAACTTCCCTCCTGAGGTAATAAACACAATCATGGAGCACTTTTATGTAGATGATTGCTTGAAATCACTAGCCACTGAACTAGAAGCAATGGAACTAATTTCAAACATCACTGTAGTCTGTCATAGAGGAGGCTTCCATTTGTCAAAGTGGATAAGCAATAGTAGAGCTGTCCTTGGTGCTGTTCCACAAGAAGACAGAGCTAAAGAGATAAAAGACTTGGACTTGAGCAAAGATCAACTGCCCATGGAACGAGCCTTAGGACTTCAGTGGTGTGTCCAACGTGACTCTTTCAAGTTCAACATCACCATTAGTGAGCGTGCACTTACCAGAAGGGGCATCCTATCCATGGTAAGCTCTGTATATGATCCATTAGGCTTTCTGTCTCCACTTACCTTGCCAGCTAAACTGTTGTTGCAGGAATTGTGCCGACAGAACCTTGGATGGGACATGACCGTTCCCAACACAATTTCTAACCAGTGGACCAAATGGACCGGGAGTCTCTCACAACTCACAGACTTTGAAGTTCCACGCTGCTTCAAGCCAAATGATTTTGGTGAGTCAGTGCATAGCCAGATCCACCACTTCTCTGATGCCAGTGAGCTAGGCTATGGTACAGTCAGCTATCTCAGAATGACAAATGCAGAAGGAAAGATCTATGTAGCATTCTTGATGGGCAAGTCAAGAGTAGCTCCATTAAAGCGGCAGACCATCCCAAGGCTGGAGTTAGCAGCTGCAGCTTTATCAGTTAAAGTGGATAAAATGTTGAGAGAAGAATTGCTGCCACCTACAAATAGGTCAGTATTTTGGACTGACAGTACATCTGTTTTAAAGTACATCTCAAACGACCACACACGTTTTCATACCTATGTGGCAAATAGGACATCTAGGATTAGGGAGGCTACACAAATCTTTCAGTGGAGACATATTGACACAAAGAGAAACCCTGCTGATGACTGCTCTAGAGGTGTGAGCGCAGAGAGGTTCATGAAGAAGCCAAGATGGATCTCTGGACCAGAGTTCCTTTGGTCATCAGAAGAGGACTGGCCGAACGAATCTGCGGACAATGTTGAACTGTGTGAAGATGATCCAGAGGTGAGGAAATCTGCAACAGTGAATGCAATTATTCAGACATGTGAGGAAAGGCCCACAGACAAGTTACTCAATCACTTTTCAGACTGGCTGAAGTTGAGGGTAGCTGTTGCATGGATCCTCAAAGTTAAAGAAGCATTAAAACACCTTGTGCAGAAAAGAAATGATACAAAGAAAGGTTGTAAGATAACTCAAAGGGTAACCAGAATGACTAAAGGGTATGTCACAGACAACATAAAAGAAGCAATAACTGTTGATGATCTAATTATGGCAGAAAAGGCTATTCTCGCTTATGTACAAAGGCAAAGTTTCCCTGAGGAGATCAGCATACTGCAAGAGGGTGCTTCCAATGTCAAAAAGGGCAGTAGCATATATAGACTGGATCCAGTGCTGGACAATGGAATCCTCAGAGTGGGTGGTCGCCTCAGAAGAACAGCAATGCCTGAGGAAAGAAAACACCCTGCCATTTTGGCCAAAAACCACCACGTGTCCACTCTGATCCTGCGCCACGTCCATATTCAAACTGGACACGGAGGAAGGAACCACATGTTATCTGAGGTACGAAAAACATACTGGATAACAAATGGTAACTCTGCTGCTAGAAAGATTCTCTCTCACTGTGTGACTTGCAGAAAGCATAGAGGTAAAGC
The DNA here is from genome assembly GCF_963514085.1 of Chelon labrosus. Lineage (NCBI taxonomy): Eukaryota > Metazoa > Chordata > Actinopteri > Mugiliformes > Mugilidae > Chelon > Chelon labrosus. The sequence goes on along the minus strand of NC_140337.1, from coordinate 37,528,555 downwards.
CGGCGAACAAAAGATGGCTGACCTGCCAAGTGAAAGACTGGTCCCAGACTTACCACCATTCTTTAACGTTGGCCTTGACTACTTTGGTCCTTTTGAAGTAAGAAGGGGAAGGAGCGCAGTGAAGAGATACGGCGTCATCTTTACCTGCATGACCAGCAGAGCAGTACATCTAGAGGTAGCATGTTCTTTAAGTACAGACTCATGCATCAATGCCATTCGAAGGTTTCTGTGTCGAAGAGGGCAGGCACGACACCTACGATCAGATAATGGCACAAACCTTGTAGGTTCAGAAAGAGAGTTAAGAGAAGCACTCAAAACTTTAGATCAAAGGAAGATCCACCAGACTCTTATGAAGGAAGGAGTTCAGTGGAGCTTTAACCCCCCTACAGCTTCTCATCATGGTGGGTTGTGGGAACGCCTCATCAGAATGGTAAGGCATGTCTTATGCTCAGTCTTAAAACAACAAACCTTAGACGATGAAGGGCTAAACACTGTCTTTTGTGAAGTAGAGGCAATTCTTAACAGTCGTCCCATTACCAAGGTATCTGGTGACCCACAAGATCTAGAGGCCATAACACCAAATCATATTCTGTTGCTCAGGACTAATCCACTTCTGCCCCCTGGAGTCTTTTCAAGGTCGGACCTATACCACAGGAGACGCTGGAGACAGGTCCAGTATATAGCAGAGCTGTTCTGGAAGAGGTGGCTTCTGGAATACCTCCCTCTTCTACAAGAACGACAAAGATGGTCAAGAGCAAGAAGAAACTTCATCCCAGGGGACATCGTCCTGATCGCAGACAACACCGCTCCTCGCAGTTCGTGGCTACTGGGAAGAATTGTTGAAGCCAAACCTGATGCCAGAGGTCATGTCCGGATTGTGAAGCTGAAAACAAAGACAAATGTACTGGAGAGGCCAGTGTCCAAAATCTGTTTGCTGTTAGAGGGTGACGAAGGTTCTGTAAAGAAGTCCTGAGCATTCAAGAACATTGAAGATAAGTTGACATTCATTTGAGTTTAATTTTGAATTTTACTTTAAGATGTAAATAATTCTGGAAAAGTTAAGCTGCAAGTACAAATGGCTCCTTTATCATTTAAAAAAAGTAATTGTTTTTGCCACAACAAATACAATTAGGGGCCGGTATGTAGGAGCCAAATTAAGTTTTGTGTTGATTTATGTTTCTTTCTTGTGAATAGTAGTGAGTGTATGTGTGTGTGTGTGTGTGTGTGTGTGTGTGTGTGTGTGTGTGTGTGTGAATGAGTGAGTGAGAGATTATATATGGCCACAGGTTGTCTGTCTACCCCCACCTAGTGGACTTGAAGGTCAGTGGAGGCTGAAGGTGGAGCCCAAGGGGAACAAGGCCTTAAGAACAGGAAGCCACAGCATCTGGGGTGGCTGAGAGGGCAAACAGTCTTTTGACCGTGCTGCGTGGAGACTTGACAAGCCAGTCAATCCGTTTGATAACTAAGAGACTGCTTTAGTTTAATTTTTTATTTTATTTTTATTCAAGTTCTGTACCACCAACAACAACAATAAATGGTCATTGGAACAACCGGATCAACCATCATTACTCATCTTCTACACTACACCAGCACGCGTCAGGATATCTCAGTCACCAGTAGCAGTAATTCAGGGATCAAAAGGGAGAAACAGAAAAGCTGCTACAGGAGGAGTCAAGCTGTTTGGCAGACTGTTCCAGGATAGACATCAAAACACTCCTGATGGTGCGGATCTGTCTTTCCCAGACTCCGCCCATGTGGCTTGAGCTTGGGGTGTTAAAGATGAACTCACATCCCCTTTCCTTGAGTTCCTCTTGATCCATCCCTTTCAATGCCTCCGCAAACTCTCGCTTTGCACCGACAAAGTTCGTCCCCTGATCGCATCTTATCTGCCGCACTGCTCCACGAATGGCAATGAATGAACGCAGGGCGTTAATGAATGCATCAGAGGTCAAGTCATCAAGCATTTCAATGTGAATTGCTCTGGAGCACATACAGGTGAGTAACAGTCCGTACCTCTTTAACTCTTTTCTTCCTTCCTTGATGTAAAATGGACCGAAACAATCCAAACCACAGAAAGTGAATGGCGGTGTAGCTTCAGTTCGGTCTACAGGAAGGTCTGACATCCTTTGTTGCTCCATACCTCTTCTGTATTTCCTGCACTTAGTGCACTTGTAAATGTGGGATGAGACCAAGTTGCTGCATCCAAGGATCCATATGCCATTGGCACGGAGCTCATTCATGGTCATTCCCCGGCCTTGATGGTGTACTCCTTTGTGATAGTGCTTGACCAGTAATGATGAGATGTGACTGTCTCTTGGAAGAACCGCTGGATGCTTTACATGTGCATGTAAGGCAGCGTGAGTCAAGCGGCCTCCAACTCTGATGATACCTTGGTCATCCAGGAATGGATTTAATTTATACAGCTTGGACTTTGGTTGTGTCTCCTTGTGATGCTGAAGACACTGGATTTCTTGAGACAGGTTTGTTTCTTGAACCATTTTTATTATGGTTATCTGTGCTTCTCTCCTTTCCTCTAAACTGGTGGCTTCACAGGACCGTGGCTTCTGGCCTTTGACTTCTCTAACAAGGCGCTTTAATCTAGCAATGGCCTTCACCAATCTTGACCAATCAGAGAACTTGTGTAGCCGATCCAAGAGTGACCTCACCTCCTTTGCCTGCGTGTCATGAACTTGAGCCTTCTTGAGCTCTGGGTCATCACTTGGGATCTCTCCCACCTTGACATCTTCAGTTGGTAACTCTTTCTGCCAAAGCAGGTCTGGGCCTGTGAACCAGTTAGATGTTGACAGCTGGTCAGCTGAGAGGCCTCTTGAGGCGTGATCTGCTGGGTTTTCCTCCGAAGTCACGTACCTCCATTGCACAGACTCTGTGCTTTGTTTGATACGTTCCACGCGATTAGCTACAAACACATGGAATCTTCTGGCTTCGTTACTGATGTAGCCTAGAACAATCTTTGAATCTGTCCAAAAGACTTCATGCATGCATTCCACTTCAAGTTCTCCTTTGAGCATGTCACTGACTCTGACTGCTACTACAGCCGCCGACAGCTCTAGCCTCGGTATGGTGGTCACCTTAGTGGGAGCAACTCTTGACCTCCCCATGACTAGAGTACAGTGCACTTCTCCCGATGTACTGATCGCTCTGAGATACGAACACTCTCCATATCCCGACACACTGGCGTCGGAGAAATGATGCAACTCATAGTGCAGAACCTTGAAATTTGGTGGAACGTAGCACCTCTGGATCTTCACCCCAGCCAGGTTTTTCAGGTCTAGGAGCCATGATTCCCACAAAGGTCGCAGGTCGTCAGGTAAGGTGTCATCCCAACTTAGCTTGTCGCGACACATCTGCTGGACAATCCTTTTCCCGACCAGAATGAAAGGTGCCACAAATCCCAGCGGGTCAAATATTGAGGCAACCGTGGACAAGACTCCTCTTCGGGTGAGTGGGTTCTCTTTGACGACTACTCGGAACTGGAACTCATCTGAGGTCACACACCACTGAACGCCAAGCGCTCTTTCCATATGATATTCACCCAACGCCATGTCCAGATCTTTGGCAGCCTCAACACATTCCTCCTTAGGAATTGCGGCCATGACTTCCTCACTATTTGAGATGAACTTATGCAGCCGGAGTTTGCCTGTGCTGCAGAGTTCTCTTGCTTCCCTCACTAGTTGGATGGCTTGGCTTTGAGATGTGACACTTGCTAGCCCATCGTCAACGTAAAAATTCCTTCTGATGAACTGGATGGTGCCTTCACTGAATCTTCCCCGTCCTTCATCAGCAAGATGTCTTAGTCCAAAGTTGGCGCAGCCTGGGGAAGAAGCCGCACCAAACAGATGAACTTTCATTCGGTAGATAGATGGTTGAGCTTCCAGATTTCCATCCTCCCACCAAAGGAAACGTAGGTAATCTTGGTCTTCTGCTTTGACATAGAACTGGTGAAACATGCGCTCGATGTCACACATTATTGCCACAGGGCCTCTACGAAAACGACAAAGGACTCCGACCAAGTTGTTTGTCAACTCAGGACCAGTTAGTAGGTGGTCGTTCAAAGAAGTCTGCTGAAACCTTGCCGAACAGTCAAAGACGACGCGGATTTTTCCAGGCTTCTGTGGATGATACACCCCGTGATGGGGAATGTACCACACAGGAGTCTTGTTGATATCTTCTTCAGGAACCCTTTTGGCGTCTCCGCGAGCTATGATGTCATCCATGAAGGTTTTGTAGTCCTTGTAGTACTGTTAGTTTCTTTTCAGCTTCCTTTCTAGGCATCTGAGACGATGGACGGCGCATACCTTGTTGTTTGGTAAGTTAGGTCTCTCCTTCTTGAAAGGTAGCGGCATCTCATAGTGACCGTCATCATTGAGCCTGATGCTTCCTTGCACCTTTGACAGGAATCTGAGGTCTTCTTGGGAGATGCTTGTATCACCTGAAGTTCTTTCCACGAAGTCGGACTCCAGGACCTTAATGACATCTACAGGTGAGACTACTTCCTTGATCAGCGTTCTGCAGACATAATGCACTTCACTTGTGACATCTGAAGCCAACTGACAATCTGGAATGACTTGTTTCACAACAACTTGGTGACTTACTCCTATTGCATCTCCATAATCAAGACGGAGGTTGCCATAGCCTACTATGCTCCAGCCCAAGTCTGTTTTCAGTCCGAATGGCTGATTTCCTTCACCAGGCACCACCTGTCTTGGAACGAGAGCTTGAGGACAGTTGTAGCCAATTAACAAGCCAACGTCACAACTTTGTTGAGGAGCTATCTCAGCTGCAATGTGTTCAAGGTGAGGCCAAACTTTAGCCGTCTCTGGTGTGGGAATATGTTCTCTGTTTGCAGGTATAAAGTCTCTCGTATATGTCACCGGCAGAGGTATTACCTTGTCCGAGTAGAATCCTCTTACTTGCAGACCAGTAACTCTTCGACATGGCACAATGGTGTTCTTTGAGACCATGGTGGACAGCTTTAACTGAACTGGTTCATTTTTTGCGTGCAGAGCCCTTGCAGTTTCTTCAAGGAGAAAGGTTGTGTCACTCTGTGTATCTAGGAGTGCATACACAAGAACTTCACGATCAGGCTCACTTGTGGCTGACACCCACACTGGGATGATAGTGGATGTATGAGTATCTTTAATGTTCTGTATGACTCTGTTTGACGTTGCCTCAAATGAGGGTCGCATTGCTTTGTCTTGTTGCCGTTCAGTGCTTCTGTCCTTTAGCTTGTCATAGTCAACTGCTCCATTAGCTTTTGTTAGCACCTTTGTTTCTTTAGTGCGATTATCATGGAGGCAAGTCGGATGTTTCTTCTCACATATATTGCAGGTCTGTCTCCTTTCACATTCTTTCGAGCGATGACCGGATTGCAGACAGCCGAAACACAACTTGTTTTCCTGGACAAACTTAACTTGTGCAGAGACGGTTTCATCCATGAACTTGTAACACTTGAGTAAATTGTGACCTGCCTTCTCACAGAATACACAACTTATAACAGCAGTCCTTTCACCTGCATTTGTTGCAAGCACCTTTGCTCCTGGACCTCTGTTCCTTGAGACCTTGATCTTCTCACTTTCACTTGGCTTTAGAGCATGGAGTGACGTTATTGGGTTGCAAGCGATTCTGGCTTCACGTGTGACGAATTCAACAAAGCTGCTGAAGCTTGGGAACTCATGACTTTGCTCTTCTACGTCCATGACCTTCCTATTCCATCTAGAGGTCAGCCAATCTGGAAGTTTAGCGAGTATCTTCTGATTCTCACTACAGTCGTTGAGCACTTCAAGACCCTTGATTTGAGACATGGCTGTCTCACAGCTGCGGAGAAAGTCAGCAAGTTCTTGAAGTTCTACACTGCTCTTGGAGTTTAACTTAGGCCATGAATCAAGCTTGTCCCTGAAAGCTTTGGCGATGAGGAATGGATTGCCATATCGCTCTTCGAGGATGGTCCATGCTGCATGGTAGGCAGACTCTGTGCCTAGCAGGAAGTAGCTTTCTATGGCTTTCTTGGCTGTGCCACTCACATACTTTCGCAGGTAATATATCTTTTCTTCACCTGGTATGTTCTTCCTGTCAATTAGTGTCTGGAAGGAAACCTTCCAATCATTAAACCTGAGTGGATCACCACAGAATGTTGTTGGTTCAGGTATGGGAAGACGACTTGCACTGATGGCCTCTGCAAACACTCTCACAAGAGCTGCTGTGCTATCTTCACTCCCTAGCAGTGTCATAGCTTGTGGTGGAGGCTGATGTTGAGACAGGTTACTTTCACCTTTAATTTCTTCCTTCAATTTCAGAGAGACATGTTGATGGAGCAGTTGATCTATATCATCATCTGACCATTCATTTTGCTCATACACTTGCTGTCGTGCTTTGGCAGCCCTTAACTTCTTTACTGTTTCCAGTCGTTCCACTTCTCTTCGCTTGGCCTCTAGCACTCTTTGCATCTCTGCATTTTCAGCCTCAAGTCGTTCAAGTTCTTTGATATGATGTTCTTTCTCTAACAGTACCTGCAATTCAGCTTCATTGGCGGCGACTTCAGCAGCAGCTTCTTGTCTGTGAGCAGAATACTGACTTGAACGTCTGGATGTGACCCTTGAGTTGCTTCGAGAATGAACCGAAGACCTGGCGAACTTGGACTTGGTATGGTGAGAGATACTTGTTCTATCTGATGCTGCAGACTTAAACACAGATTCTCCATCTCTCTCTTTCTTGTCTTGTTTTTTAATCTCTTGATCTTCATCAGCTTCGGTGGTTAGATGACCTTTAGCAGCTTTAATTATTGTCTTTGTTACTGCTTCACAGGTGTCGATTCTACGACGTGTGTCCTGATCTGGAATGTCAATGCGTCTCAGCTCTTCATAAACATCATTCAGTTCCCTTGCAGCATTGTTTACCTTAGTGATGTGTTCATGCAGCGGGCTGTTTGAGCATGCTCCACTCAGCACTCCTTTAGCATCCTTGATGATTGTCTTCCACTTATTGTAGCTCTTAATGAAACGGTGTTCAACCCTTTTGACTTGCTCCTTGTGCAATTCTTGGCCTTTTTCCGTCAGCTTGCGAGCTCTTTGACTTCTTTGTGGCTCTGGCGAAGAAGTGTGGCAAGCAGCTTCGATGCCTTCCGATGCTTGTGGCTGCATGTCTGTCTCATGCTGCTGTATGTCTTCACCACCACCATTTCTGTCACTCTCAGAAAAGGGTTCAATGTCTGACATTTTACCTTGATTAAATGAGTTAGATTAAATGTTATACAACTCTTAGCTTTGTAGTTACTTTATTGAATGGCCAAAATAACCTTAGCGTAGCTGAATCAACACTCAGTTTTAACCTAGAGCAATAATTGTACTTTTCTGTTAAATAATTTGGCTTATCTACTTATACTCTTATTCATCAGTGACTGCGTTTACATGGTCTTTAGTATCCCGATTTTGAGGCTTATCCCGGCTTTGAGCATATTCGGGATATGGTGTTTACATGGAACACAGAGAAACCCGGTTATTCATATCCCCGTATACATGATAAATAACAGTATCCCGTTTTCCGATCGCTGCATCCTATCTGCGCATGCGTGTTTCACGTCTTTTTCAATGTTTTCCAACGCGACCTAACTTGTTCAACGGAGCGAGGTGGAAAACCAGCTTTCAACAGATTTGAATACATCAGCATGTCGGTGTTTTCTGCCATCTAAACACGTAGTTGTGTTTAGTTCTTTCATTACTTTAAGGGAAAATTCTGTCTCTTCGTCGCTCCAAAAGTGAGACGTTATCGTTGCCGCCATGTTGTTTGTATATCTAGTCTAGTCTAGTATTATGCGTCACTTGGCGTCACTTGCGCCTGCACAGACAGTGGGCAGCCGTCAGAAATCGGGATAAGGTGTATACATGCTTCAGTATCCCGGCTTCTATCGGAGTACTCCAGGTAGCAAAGCCGGGTTTCTTGAAATCGGGAAATGAGCATATCCCGATTTCTGAATTCGGGATATGGTGTTTACATGGACAAACACGAAATCGGGACACTTCAATATCCCGATCAAATTCGGGATACTAAAGACCATGTAAACGTGGTCATTGATAACTACACAAAGGTGTTAACTCTAACACAGGTAAGTTAGAAATGCAATAAATCTTTGCAATGCACCTTTAAATTACTGTGGCGCTGTTACATCTTAATATTACTACTTATTTTAACAGAAATTTTACAGTGTAACTGTCGATAAACACAATCTCAATATCAGCGCGATTTGTATCAATGAACGTCAACGGACTTCAACGATGAAAGGTAAGTAAACAACAACAACTTGAAAATGTTTCAGTCTCTTGTGCAAAGCACTCAAAGTCTCTTATTTACACAAAATTCACACTAGCGGCACCGTAACCCTCCCGCAGATGCTTCCTTGGTTGCTGTGAGGACGGCAATAAACGATGCACCCGCGACGTGGAAAGGCTTCATCCCGACCATGGATCACTGTGCTCTAGCGACGTTTCCTCGGCTACTCACGCGAAGCAGTCGAGTTCTCACTGTAGCTCCTCTCGGTAGTAAAGCATGAGGCCCGAGATCATTTTATGAAACAGGGTTTATTCAGTCATCAAGCGACCCAGACAGACCCGTGAGAACTGAAGCAAGGAAGTAAACAAACAATCACGTAAATGAATATGCTGATGCAGAGCTCGTAGCTTAATGTAATTACTCAATACAACAATAAACCACACCTCGTAGGCTGCACACTACCAAAGGGGCTGAATCTTGTCTTTTCTTCTTTCTCTGTCTTCTTTGTTTACATTTAACGTTGTAACTCTTTATATTAACTTTACTTTAATGTGTGTGGAGACAACCTGCCGTGATTTCTCCCTTGCCGTGCTCTGCCAGGCGGTGTATCATTAAAAGGGTACCGTGTAGAAACAAAAACAATGAGCCCGAAAAGATAGGTAGGAACCAAAAATAAATAAATGTATTCACCCAGGCAAAAACAGAGTAATGTGGTGTACGCTGTTCAGTGCAGTGAGGAGTGTACAGATTTATACATTGGGGAAACCAAACAACCCATCCATAAACGCATGTACCAGCACAGGAGAGCCAGCTCATCAGGAAACGATTCAGCGGTCCACCTACACCTGAAGGACAAAGGACACTCCTTTGAAGATAACAACGTCCAAATCTTAGCCAGAGAAGACCGATGGTTTGAAAGAGGAGTAAAGGAAGCCATCTATGTCAGACTGGAAAAACCTTCACTAAACAGAGGAGGTGGACTGAGATTTAATCTGCCATCTATTTACAATACAGTTTTAACTTCTGTCCCCAAGAAGTTTCAGTCTCATTCACACCTTGACACTGGAGCCTCTGACGGACAAGAGTCGTTAGAGAACCATTCATAGGAAAGAGGACAGGGACAACACAGTCCCCCCCTCCACTACAGGTAAGTACCCAGTCGTTAAGGGAAATTAGCTGCACCAGTTTCTGGTTATTAGCATACAAGCAAGTTTTTTCAGGAGGAGTTCCTATTTAAACCTCAGATTTCCCACCAGTCCACCAGAACTGAAGAAGCTACTCGGATGAGTGGTGAAACGTCTTCTGAACAAACTCTACAAGTCCAGTTGCCTTTTAAACCTTTTTTGGATATACCATGACCTGGATGACTGAGAACCTTCACAGACATCTTTATCATTACTTTCAGATACTTTGTCAGCATGAAGATGTTGACCGGCTCAACCACAAGCTTGTTTACCAGGAAGCAGATAACACTGTCAACAGCAGTTATAGTTTCATGTTCAGTCTCACTGCAGATTATTAATCCTACCCTGTCCTCTGTCCACTGATGCTAACCCAGTTAGTTACATGGATGTCTTATGATACAGACTCAACATCAGCATAGTCCTCATTGTCCTCATAGGTCCATACTCAGTACATTATGAATGTGATGTCTCTCAGTGACATGTGAGAGACGTTTGATGTTTCTGTGATGTTTCTGACAGTCCTGTGTTTTGTCTCAGATCTCATGCTCCACATATGTTAATTTCAGCAAAAAATAATAATGTTGTCTCTTATCTGCCATAGGTTACTACATCCAGGAGCTATTAGCTATGATACCTTTCTGATGGTCAACAGTGTAAATGACATGTGCTGCCCTCAGCTTCCTCTGACTCAGAAACCTCTGTGCTAGGCCTGGCTATGACTTCAGAGCTGGATGTACGTCTGCCTATGGGAGTCCCATGTTCTGTTCCACTGGAGTGGCCATGGTCACCTGAAGGAAGTGATGTGTCGGTGTTACGTTTCCCTTCATGAGCAGAAACAATAACGCTGACAGCCAACAGAGGAAGAAGTCAGGGAAGACGGGAGGCAGTCACAGAAAGAAGAGATTTATTGAAATGAAAAGGTGAACAACTAATGTAGGTTTGAAAAAGGTGGAAGAAGAGGGAACTGTGGGGATTGTGTCAAACAGAATAAAGAAAGTAGAATAAAATAGAGCCTAGCTCCACCTATCTGTGAGGAAAGGCCTGACTATCTGATCTACAAACAATAAAACTACATCAGAGGCAACAACCCATGACCTAGTGTGGTAACAGTGTGTGTGAATGTACAGGGTACCCAGTCTAAGCTCAGTCCTACCTCCTCACCACAAACCTTCAGAGACAACAAAGCAAAGTCAGAGAGAGCAGAACAAGAGAGAGGCTTTTAAAGGGTGAGAAGGAAGGAAGTGGAAAAGAAATCAACCTGTGACACGCCTGAAATGTAGCATCTGGTGGTTGTCACCTGAATCACACCTGATCACACATGTTCAGACTGTTTCTATGATTAGAAATAGATCTTTCTGTTAAATCTAATGCTGGATCATCTATTCTGTTAAACCCTGAACATTGATTACACCTGATGTTATCATGAGACACACCTTCCTCTGAAACGTCATCTGGTGTTGTTGAGTTTGGACCACGATCAGTCTGTATCTGGAGAATGATGTCTTCGTCCTCTAGTGTCTGAGCTGGCTAGAGTAAAGAACACAGGTAGATATTAAAGGATCACACTGAAGTCTTTAAAACACAGTGAAACAGTTCAATCATAGACTTAGAGCAGTTTGTTTCAGAGCCCATTGATTTGTCCAGCTCTAAATGAGGACTTTGTTCCAGTGAATATCAGAGTAAGTTCCTCCTCAATGTTCACTGATGGTGACTGAACCAGTATCTGGTTTATGGAGAGAAATGGACCTACCTGTATCAGGAACTGTGTCACGTCCTGTCAGACACAGATCCAGACTGTCCTCTGTCTCTGTCCTCAACTACTGCCTTAGTTTCATCAGCAGCATCCAGAAGCTAAACCTGGATGTGACTGCAAGAAGAGAAACAGATTAAAAACAACATGAAGCAGATGTTAAGGTGCAATCAGTGATTTGTGTTTGTGAATAAAGTGTTGAACAGCTCTAGTCTTTAGTTCTTCAGGGTGTTTGTCACTAACATAGATCTCCCAGTCTCTCTGCTCTGCAGCAAACACAAAACAAGAAAAGACTGATAACCAGACCTGTCATCCTAAAGACATAAAGCCTTGTGTATATTTGTTGTGAGGGCAGCTATGAGATGGCTACTTACCTTGAACAGGTGAACCCTGACAGTAATCAGAGTACTTGTTGGTATTCTGGTATTTCACCTTCAGTAACATTACCACATCTTTAGATTGAACCTCGTAGAATAAATGGAGACATGAGCAGGAGTTCATGTTGAGACTGAGATGGACCCAAGGTCAACGAACATCACTGAGCAGAACAAACTGAGTCTCTTTAATGAACTGGAGGTGTTTTAACGTCCAGAAGATGTTTCAAAGCATAATCTTATGGTGAAATTAGATCTGGTGTTTGTTAAGATGAATTACTGTTGTATCAGCATTACAAGCATCATAGTAAAAGGCTAACAAACGTATAGCAGCAGTTAACATCAGCCCTTCATTCATGACATGATACTGTAATCATACAGAGAGAACATAGCAGACCTTTATCTTTTCTTTTGTTCCTAAACTGGTCACCTGATGCTTTGACCTTTTTCTGTCCATCTCTGTTTATTTGACACTCCACAATCAACAGATTTCCATCCTCCAACGCTGTCACTCACGACCAGAAGTCAAGACTAAACCAGTTCACCTTGGTGACCACATCATCGTTTTGTATTAACTAGTTTTATTTGGTCATTTCACATAATTCATAAAAACAAAAACGTGCAGGAATTATAGGCTTGTATTTATAATATTAGGAATGAAATGTGCGTTAAGCCTGACATATACTGTGCCATATTTTAAATCCTTTGATTCAGCTCCATCTCAAACTACACGACTAGATCGCTGAGTTCAAAAGTTCGCAGCCCACGAATCATGTTCTCACACTATACGGCCTGATGCTCTGATGCGACTGACGATTTGTGATCGGGAGCTCGTCGTGAGGTGTTAATCTCTCCTCGTTAATGCACGAAGCAAGACACGCGATTGAGACGAAATCCAGCCCGATTCAAAAAATTGTTGCATGAGTGGAAAATCAGCTCAAGATGAAACGACAATTGCACAGTGTATGTCCGGCTTTATACGGAAGAAGGTGAACTCAGGGGCGATTCTAGACCTAGAGCTTTGCTGGGGCACAGGCCAGCATAAATGTTAATGTTAGGCCTACCATTAATGTGGACAATTATCATACCTCCCTCGTCCTCCTCATCTCTCCTCACTGTTCCTCTCCCTCTGCCCCTGTTCAGGAAGAATTTTCTGATGTCCATCTCTGAATAGTTTATCAGAGGGCTATGTTTAGTTTTACAGTAGGACAGCTTCACAAACAGTATAGGCTACTTTTACAGGGCTCTCTCTACAGTATACGTATAAATCATTATTAATTGTCCGCATGTGTGCATGCAGCCTACGCATGGTGTGAGTGTGTGTGTGAGGGAGAGAGCACAAGCGGTTTCCACTGTGTACTGTGTGTGTGTGTGTACAACGAAACACTCGGAAGAATCATGTGAACGATTTTCATTGGTTGTTGCATTCAATCTTACCCAGCTACAGAGGTGCTATTTCCTGATTGACTATTATGGCCCCTTTCTTTTTTCCTTGTTTTTTTTTTACTGGCTGGTAAGTGACAGGCTCAAGTCATGACTAAAGCAGGCACGGAGATGCGCTCATGAATGCCATTTTCAGCGAGAGCAGCGCTAGAATTTTACTGGGACACTGGAGACTTTTACTAAGGCACGTGCCCCAGTGAATAAGGTCTAGTAACGCCCCTGGGTCCTGGAACTGTCCTCCTCCTCTTTCTCTTTCTCTCACACAGCTTCTGTTCACGGCACCTTCTCAGCAGCAGGGGGCGACAATATCCCCACACAGATATGACAGATGATAGAAAACCATGGAGCAACGCAGATTATTAAAGTCCAAGTGCTCGTGCCGCCCCAGTAACTGTATTCATAATACAGCAAATTAAACTGTAACTGTAACAGAATACAGTTACTCTTATTTTGTTTTGTAAATACATTACATGTAATACGTTACTGTCAGTGGAGCGTCAGAGGGGAGTGAAGCACTCTGGGTAAAAGCATCCTGTAGATGCAGCCAGCAGGGGGCATCACAGGAGCTTCAGTTAGTCTATGAACACATGATGGAGTTGACTCTGGAGTCTGGAACGTCTGAGGAGGAAGAACGTGAAGGTATGAGGTTTGTATCCTCACAGACACTGAGAGTTACAGCAAATATCAAAGAAGGAAACCAGGAAGTGAACGCTGCAGCTTTTTGTTCTTCACTGACAAACTGAGATCTGGATCAGTAGCATAGCACATAGAAACACATCAGCTGACATTAAGACCCAGCCACAGTAAAGCCACTGAGTCCCAGTCACAGGGTTTGAACAGAAACTCTGCTGGGTGTGTCTGACATAGAGACTCAGATATGAAGATCAGGAAGTTCACTCAGCCTCAACTCTCTCTCTCTCTGTTCCCGCCTTTCTAATCAGCTGACTATGGCTGCTTCCATCTGAACCAATCAGATGTGCCACAGTCTCAACCAGCCAATCATCTCTTGTCCTCTACTTGTGTCCTCAGCTGAGCCTCCTCCTCCTCCTGTCAGACTCTAAGGTGTTTCTCCGTTAAATCAATCATGTGATCATCATGTCAGATTCAGACTGATCTGTGGTTCTGTGCTCCTTGACTCATTGTTCTCAGTTTAACTTGACACAGTCAGAATCCTGAAGCAGCAGCAGAGAAGAAGAAAACATTTCAAATGAAAACCATTCTTCTCAGTGGTTGACAGGCTGTGTTTCATTCTGCTGTCTACAGATATGTGTGTCACTCTCTGGCCTTTTACTTTCTTCCATTTCAGTCACAGAGCTGAACGACAGGAAGAGAGAGAATAGGTTCGTTTGAGATGTCTGCGCCTGTCTGAGCCTTAGGTGCATACGTCAACGTGATCTTACGCCGACTGTAGGGGTGGAGCATAAAACGGCTGCAGACAAGTCGGACATGGTCAACTTCATGTAAACAATGGCGGATCTCGCGGTGTTTGCATTCGTTGTTGCCGACGAAATAGAAGCTTTGGAGTTACCGGAATTTATACCCGTGTTACAACAAGCATGCTGCATGCAAAGGATTGTGAATAGCAGCAAATCTACTGAATAAGGATTAAGTAGCATAGTGCTTTGGTCTCCAATCTTGGCGAAAATGAACTGCTGATTAGGCTACTTATTTGAATATTTACTTTTACACCCAAAGTCGTTTAGCACCTGTAACTCAACCATGAAACGAATTCACAGAAAGATATTGAGATGGAGATTAAATGCCATTTGTTTTCATTTTTGGACAGACAGGTGTGAAGAAGAACCCCAAAAATCTACTTACCGTTAACAAGATTTGAACTACGGACGGCCGATCGCCAGACTGACGCGTTACCCACTAAACCAATTTAGGATGATACTGAAGAAGCAGTACTACGATATAAGTAAAGGATAATGGACGACACTTCTACAAATTGAATGCACGCGTTCTAGATGGTAAAACGGCCCAACGCCAAGCCTTAGAATGTAACCTGCGTTGTGTTGAACCTGCACGATTCAGCTCTGCACACGCCCGGACTCGAACCAGCAGCACCTCGGATCGGGAGGCGAGCGTGCTGACAGTTGAGCCAATTGCCCAGGCTAATGTTATTTTCGGATAGTCTAATGGAGTGAAGTCCATTATCCCGCTTATTCTACTGTTACCAACATGTTAAAAATGCCTTTTTACTGTTTAATGGAAGAAATGAACTCTGCATTGAACTGCAGTCAGATGTACAACGTTTTCAGTAGGCCAGCCTACCATTGTTGCAGAAATCACATATAAGAAGGTATCCCTTCCATTTCTGTTCATTTTCGCATATTCCAACATAACGAAGCGAGAAACGTCAAAATCGTCATGAGGAGATTCCTCCCAAACTGCCCAATCACGTCTTTGAACTGACGTCATGAGGGCGGGTTTCCGGTCGTGCAGTTCGTGGAAAGCAACTGCAAGATCTGACTGCAGGCGAAGACTCCCGCGATATTTTAAGGTCATGTGACATGGTGACGTGGTGGTAAGTCCCTCGCCGGCTGACACAAGTCGGACAGGATTTCTAACCAGTATGCATTGCGTCCATCCCAGCATGCATCACGTCAAGTCAGATCTGCACAGATCTGCATCAAGTCGAACGAGCCTAATAGTTTGACAATGACATCATGACACCGCCTTCAGATGAAACTCAGTGGATTAGATTTAAAGAAGGACGCTCCAGAACATGATGTGAACTGCATGGATCTGGATTCTTGAAGGTGTTTCTCTACAGAGCAGCTGGTTAAAGAGGGAGAGCTCAGGTCTCTGTTGAAACCACTTCCTGATTCAGACTGTGCTGCAAACAACAACTCGAGGACCAGGTTGATTCAGAGCCATGCAGGACTCCTCTCTGTCCCTGAAGACGGTTATTAGCTGCAGGCCGTCGCTCAGTCTGACTCTGAGTTTCAGATCTGTAGAGAGATACAGCTGCCGTTGTCTGGAACACGGCCAAGTGGGTGTGATCAACGTCTACATCCAGACACAGAGTCCACACTCAGACTCTGGATTAACATCCGTCCACAACATGTCTGTGTCTCATGGAGACTTTGTCTTCTTTTCCTTTGATTCTTCTGGCCACATGAACAGGAGGAAAGTCTTTCTAGCCTTTTACAGTTGATTGTGTTAAAGAGGAACAGCTCTGTTCTTCCTGGTTCACACTGAGGGGGAGGTGCTGATGACCATGAAAACTTTCCACTTGACTTGATTCAGACTCTGTGGAGTTTTTAAAAAGTGCTTCAGAGCGACTGCAGTGAAATCCCCTGAATCCCAGAGCAGAGAAACCCACCAGAATGTGACTAAATATTAGACTTTCCAGGGACTGACTCTTGAGCAGACACTCAAACAGTAACACAGTCTGATCTCTGAGTTCCTCTTTGAACCTGCTGCTCACTGATAACGGGGACGTCCTGAGGCCAGAGTCCCGTCTAGTCTAGATTTTAGTCTGTGAATACTTAGTAGAGCTGTTTAATATCAATCAAGTCAAATATGTGATCAGCAGCAGCTTCAGCAGCTCGGACACTTTTAGACTTGTTTCCAGGAACTGTCTCTACTTCCTGTTGACAAAGCAACATCATGACCCTGATCATGAGAAGACTGAACAGAACAGCAGCTTCTTCAACCTGTTTCTATCCATTTCTACTCTCAACCAGCACATATGCTCAGAACTCAGTGTTGTGGCTTTGGGTTTCTCCGCTCTGTTTCTAAACCAGCATCAGATGACTTCTACTCAGACTTCCCCTGCTCTCACTCACATCAACATTTTGAAGTTGCTGCTGCCAGAAAGGAGCCAGTCCAGGTTGGCATTCAACACGGAACTGGACGACAAACACTGACTGCAGCCGTCACAGACATGGTTGAGTTCAGCTCAGTCTGATAAAACCACTTCCTCATTCAGCTCCAACGGTGGGGGAGGAGGCGACTGCAGCTTGAAACCAGAGACGCTCTGAAAACACTCCTCCCTCCATTTTGTTCTCTGGTTCCAGGGCGAGGCTCGTCTGGAGGCCTACAGGCTTTCTATCAGCTTCATTGAAATATTCTTCCTTCTGTTGTACAAGCAGGACATCATTCAACTGAAACCAGGCCTGATTTAGGATTTGATATGATATTATTCTGTTAGATATGAAGAGAGACGTCACTCTGAACTGTTCCAGATGAACTGAGGACATAATGAGAGACTGCTGGACTATTTGAAGACCTGACTGTGACCTCTGCAGGTTGTTGACCTGACGTTACCTGGAAAACTGCTGCTGTGTTGTTGTAGTTGTAGTTTGTGTGGGACTGGTTGAGCTGGACTCAGAGAGATTAGACTCTGGATTGAACATCTTTTAGATTCTCAGACTGCAGAAAAGAAAGCAGCCAGCAAATCCTTTCAGCTTCATTTTATTCATCAAAGCTCTGCAAAGAAGCTCAGGACAACAAGAGTGCAGCAAACAGTGTTCATCATCAGCTTGACAAACACAGAGAGGGAGGGTTTACTGGAGCTTTGACCTTTCCATCACAGTTAGAGCCATTCCATCCTCTACATGTTGCTCATTCACTCCATCTGTAGATGGACTCTTTGACAGTATTAGTATCTCAGGCTGCATTTCTTCTTCAGGTGCTTCAATAAATACACAAACCTCCCAGCAGAATAGAAAAGCATTAAAAAAGCAATCAGCACGTTAATAGAAAAATAAAATACAATGTTGGATACATGATCCTGAAATGCACCAGACCAAGCTGAAGCGGCTCACACGGGCCCAGATGTGAGGGAGGAATAAAAACAGCTGGAGGAGTAGAGGGAGTAGCAGGAGTCCACGGTTCTTAAAGGGTAGAAGAAGGAGCAGCAGTGGGAGGTGGATGCTACTCAGTCACCTTCTCTGCTCTTTCTAGTCAGAGGAAAATGAAATCCTGACGACACTCACTTCAGAACTGAACCAGCACCAGTAAACATCAGTAACGGTCAGATTAGCATCATGGGGAGATGTTCCTCACAGGACACACACTCCCAGGATGTTAGTTTGACTGAACCTTGAACCAGAGGATGTGATGACAGCAGACTGGAACTGGTCCAACGTCAGGGGAGGGGTCAGGGGTCAGGGGTCAGGGGTCAGGGAGAACCAGAACAGAACAGGGGGTTGTACTGGTCAGTTAGCAGAAGTGAACAGAGAGGACAAGGTCATCACACTGGGCCATAACACAGAGCTGATCAACACTGATCCTTAAAGAGTCTTCAGACCAGGACTAGGAGCTGACAAAGAGTCCTCCTCTCTTCATCCATCGTCCATCAGATCCTTCACTGATCAATAATCAAAGATCAACAACCTGATCAAACTGACTCTACAGCCATCAGAGGAGACGTAACATCCTGGACCTGGACTCTGTCTGCAGAGGAGACACAAGACAGTTAGAGACAAAGACAGTTAGAGACAAAGACAGACAGAAAGGAAGAAAGAAAGAAAGAAAGAAAGAAAGAGACAAACCTTTGACTCTGAGCAGCACTGATGTCCCTCTCAGGATGTCTCCCTCCTTGTTGTAGACGGTGCAGGTGTAGATGTTGGTGTCTCCATCTGTGGGGTATTTCAGGGTCAGACTGAGGTCTCCAGTTTTCAGCAGGTCTTCATTCATCTTCGTTCTGTTTCTGTAAATCTGGTTCTGGTTTTCAAGCTGGTCAGAGCCGTTCTGATACACATGGACCATCCTGTCTTTTCTGTCCATCCACTCCACTTTAGCGTCTTCAGGCAGGTGAGTTGTGGTTTTGCAGATCAGCTGGACAGACTCCACCCCTGAATCCACCTCCACCTGGTAGACTGAGAGGACAACAAATCCCATCATCAGCTGTAGAGACAGCAGCAGCAGCTCTGATGGTAACAGGACGTCTCTGTCCATCCTTGTCTATGTGTCTCATGTTGGTGGAGGACTCTCAGTGTTCAGTTTGTTTGAGGACGTGGATCAACCAGGTGACCTGAGCTCACCTGACGTCTGTCACACCTCTGACACAAACCAGTGGAAACTAGTTTGTGACTGAACACCAGTTTTCTTCTTCAGGACATTTGGAGCAGTTACCATAGAAGAAGTCAGGAACTAATGAGGAACCAATCAGATGAATGGATGAGGAAGAACCCTAACCCTCTGCTCTGGTTTTACTGGGACTGGGAGAGACCTGGACTCATGAGCTCAGAGCTCAGGTCCTGATTGAGGACGTCAGGAGCTTCTGATTAGAGCTGGATTGTGTCTCCGTTTGTTCCTGATGTCTTCCTGACTCGTTCCTTGGTAACTAGTCAAAGCGTCCTGTAAAGTGCTGCAGACATGTTTGATGAAGAGTTTCTGACTTCTGGAACTAAACCTGGAAGTTTCTCTTCAGCTCTCTGTAGCAGCTGTTTGAACTCTGAACTCTTTCAGCAGCTGGAACAAGTCTCCTCCACAGGACACATGTTACCATCAGCATTATGGGTAGTGTAGTAGTAGAGACTCACCTGACATGAAGTAGTGTCGAAAATAATACCGAAGACCCCCAACGACACCAAGAACAACCAGGAGAACCAGGAGAACCAAGAGAACTGTAGGCCAGACTGGAGGTGGTTCTGTGGAGAAACATAAAGAACAACATGACCTCTTACCTCTGACCTATATCTACAGCAGCTGGTTTGTTTCTGACCTTTGACCTGCAGATGTACATCTCTCAGTCTCTGGTATCCAATCCTAAAGTCTATGACGGAGCAGATGTAGGTTCCACTGTCAGACGGTTGGAGGTTCCTCAGATTCAGGCTGAAGTCTCCAGTTGTCAGAGCGTCAGTCTTCATGGATGTTCGGTCGCTGTAAAGCTGGTTTTGGTTTTTCAGTTCATCACCTTCTGTCTGACGCTGGTGGACGGTTGAAGGACTGAGGTCGTAGCGGATCCACTCCACTGTGGGGTGGTCCAGGTCTAAAGTTTGAGACTCACAGGGCAGCAGGACAGACTGGTCCCCCTCATACCCTTCCACTGAGCTAAGCTGGTAAACTATGAGGACACAGAGACAGAGAAGGTTCATGTCAGCAGCTCATCTCATGTCTGGTCCATCCTCAGGTCAAACACAGATCAATGCAGCAAACATTAAAACTGAAGCCTCAACATGTTGTTGTGCTTTATGACAATAACATGGTTATTAACAATAATAATCACTGTTACTGTTCCAAGTGTTAACACAACACAATGAATGACTCCATGGTCCCAACAATGAGTCTGAATGAAGCAACATTTCATCCACATCTGTTGTTGCTGTCAACAAGAAGACCACAGCAAAGCAGGATGATTACTGAATATTATGAACATTAAACATAGAAGAAGCTGAAGAAACAGTCTGCAGACTCCCTGTTGAACACTAAATATCAGACAGAGTACAGACTGATGAAGCTAAAGCACATCATCCAGGTCACTCCTGGGTTAGACAGCTCAGTGGTTTGAAGAAGACTTAGCATCTGAAGGCCTTCATCAGAGTCCTAGTGGTTCTCTTCTTCTTCAGGACACATTTTACTAGTTAACAGAATATTCAGTCATGTTTCTAATAGAGGCGTTTTACAATGTTGGAGCTGTTAGGTCATAAAATGATGAGCAGAGGAATAAATGAAGAGCTTCCACTGAGTCCTTCCTCTGTGGATACAGTCCTGCTGTTTGCTGAGTGTTGGAGGTCAGCTGCTACAGTGGGTTGCTCATGTCTGCTGGATGTCCAGCATTGTTAACTCCTGTCTGTCCTCAAGAAACAGCAGCAGGACACTCAGAGTTCAGCTGGAAACTGATCGGAGACATTTCAATCTGCTGAGGATCAGCTGATTGATCAGGAGGAGGCTGCTATGGATCAGGATTCATGTTCTTTATGTTTTTAAAGATCAGAGAAGCAACAGAAGCAGGTGTGAGGTGTGAGGTAGCTGATGAGTGAAGAACAAACTGCTGTCAGACATTATCTACTGCACTCTGATCACATCACTCAGACCAGCTGTTTTCTAGAAAGTCTCATCAACAACATCTTTCTAAAAGTCAAACATCTGATCTGAGATCTTTCTCTCTCACATCAACAACCAGGAAGCAGCTTCAACTCTGATCAGAGACAAAGACACAGACTCAACTCTACTCACTCACCTGGTGGAACTACTTCCAGTCTGATGATGCTGATGGGGTTACTTTTCAAAATGGCTCTCTTCCTGCGCTTTGTTTTAGTTTTAACACGACACTCGTATGTTCCACTGTGCTCTATCGTCACATTCTTCAGAATTAGAGACACGTCTCCATCCTTCATCTGTCTGTCCTGTAGATCCACTCGGTTCTTATAAGATGGATGCTGGTTCTCTGGATCTAACTGCTTATCACGATATAAAAGAACATATTCATCTTCCTCCTGGTCAGTTCTGCTCCAGTCTAGAACTATGACAGATTCATTGTTCAGAGCTTTACATGGTAGAGAGACAGTCTGTCCAGGATCAGCTCTGATGGATCTCTTTTCTGAAGGAAACAAGACAGAGCAGAGAGGTTAAAGGTAAACAGAGGACAGGACCAGAGGACACCAGAGGACAGCAGAGACTGTATGATTGTGGTTTGTCAGCCTTCATCAGTTTGTTCTTTCAGTTCTGGAGACTGACTGTAGATTGTAAATGTGTTCCAGACTAATGAGACACTAGGAGCAGAGAATATGGACAAATCATGATCAATGTAGATTTAGACCCAATGTTCATGTTTTGATGATTAAATGAATGAAATAGCTTTAAATCAAAGTACTTCTTTCTATTCATTCAGAATAAATGATGACTGTATTAATATGTATTAGAGCCATTTTTGTATATTTGGTTTGATTATTATTATCATTTGAACTGGAGCATAACTGTTTAGATGAAGTTTACTATTTCATTTGACTGTTCTGATTATTCGTAGTTGTGATGCCGCCTCCCAGGAAATGAGGACAAAAGGGGAGAGTGGCACAGGTGTCTCAGATGAGACAGCGGAGAGCCATAATGTTTTTTGACCGCTCTCCTTTTTGTTTTTGTTCTTGTTTTTTTTTCTTATTGATAATGATTGTGGACACTGAGAACCAGACGCAAATAAAACGCCGTACACAACTCAAAGGAGGAAGTGATTGTTTTACTTGGAGCGCGTCACGACCACAGCGAACCCGTGAACAAAGAACGGCGTCTAGAAGCCGGTTGCCAGTTAAAATGCCGTCACGCATGTTCCTGTTAAAAAGTCATCCTTTAGTTCCAAATCCAGATTACATCCTAAATCTATGCAACGTGTTGTTTAGCAGGCTGCTGTTAGACTGACTATCAGTGACTGCAGAGGTGATTTCTGATCAACTCTGGACGTATAAAACCCTCAAACATGTTCCTTTACTAGTGAGAGCTGAAGGTGTAAGAAATGTTTTCTCATCATGATGTTTTTAAATGTCTGTGATGGGACTTGATGGACTTCTGATTTTTCGACTAATATGTCAAATGACAAAAGTGACGTTGTGAATAAAATAATGTTGACGTGAACAGAAGTCATGTTGGCAGCAGCTGCAGCCATGAAATGTTCATGTGTTCACACTGCAGATGTGGATCACATTTAGAGTGTTGAGTTCAGTTCAGTCTGACAGAGACAAAGTCACAGATCCATCTGTATTTAATAAATCAAGCTGTGTTCAGACACAGACATGAATCCAAAGAGTCTGTTATTACATATGTGTCAGAGTTTTAGTTACAACATGTGGCTCTAGAGCAATAACTCTTCTCTCTGTTCAAACTTCCTGTCAACCAGGAAGTTTGAGCAGGAACCCAGAACAGATGAAAGCTTTAGTGATGGGGGGATGGGCAGTAGTCAAATCAATAAGAAATGTGATGAGAATAAAAGGAAAGTGAACAGACGCTCTGCGTGTCACTGACAATGATCTCCACGACAACAGCAACATATCTCACCTGTCACCTGATATTTAAAGACAAACAGCTGACATTTCCAGACATCCTGTCCTCCCTCGTCAAAAACCAAACCGACACATTCAACTGACGGAAACTGATGTTATAGTTGTGGCTGCTGCTGAGAGACTCCATCTTCCTGTTTCTTTACAGTCAACACTTTCACTTCAGTGGAAACAGTTTGAGCTGATAACGAGAGGAGGAAAGTCAGAAGTGTCTCTTGATCTGAAGAAGAGTTCAAACACATCAACTGAGTTCTTGGAGTTTTGACAGGAAGATGAAGACGTTGGTGGTGTTTGTGATCCTCGTTCACGGTAAGATATCTTCTTCCTGGATCTGATTCTCACTTCAGTCTGACATCATTTCTCTCACGTCTGTCTCTTTAAAGAAAGTCAGTGATGACCTGTTTCAACTTTGATTAGTTCTTAGTTTGTCTCTGAGGGACACGTCCAGAAGCAGAGTCTGATGTTCTGTTCACGTGGACTGTTTCTAATCACTGCTGTAAATGTAAAATCACATCAAGAAAGAAAGAATCAAACAGATTGAAGGTGAGCTCAGAGCTAACGACTGCTTGATGATCTGGCTGCAGGTCAGGACTTCACTGTTGGACACAAACATTTACAAATGTCAATGTGTTTGAAAGTCAAACTGTCAGCTAGTGACTTCTTCATGGGGGGATGTTGACGACTAGTTTCCTCATCCAGATGCCACATTACTGAGAACAAGCAACAGAGACATATTAAAGGTTAAGAAATGTTAACCTTATTAAACAGCAGCTGTTTTCATTCACCCTATCTATCCTGATGTTTCCAGTGGTGAATGTGGGACAGGTTTTCAGTGACTGGAACAAACTGAATGTCCTGGTCTGGACTTCACAGCCTCCGTCCTGTTTATTTCTGTCTCTAGACAAAAGTCTGAACATTCACACATTAACAACAGGTCAGTCTTCAAATGGGTTCTTACTGGAATCAACACAAATGATCCAAAGCTTTCTGAGCAGCACAGAGGACAGAACGTTGACTATCACATGTCTGGATGTATCAGATGATCAGAGAACAGTCGGTCCAGTCTTCTGTTCCTGACATTGTGAACTGGAACCAGGTCAGAGGTTAACTATCAAACACAAACACAGTGAGCTACGGTGTCCTGGAGTGGACAGAAAGACAAACATCTGTAGAATGAGGCCATGTTTCCTAAGCTGAGTGCTAGAAATGCTAGAAAGAAGACAAGAGAACAGAGCATTGACTTTGGACCCAGCCCCCCTGGACCTTATGGACAAGCAGACCATGAACATGAAGGATGTTTCTCAGTAACATCTTGCTCCAATCAGTAGATGTTCTCTCTGTGTTTGCTGCATGTTAGCTTCCTAGTGTTCCAGACTTGTAAATCTGTGAAAGCAAGAAGCCATCTCTGAATACTTGACGTAGGATATTGTACACCTTTTAAATGTCTCGTTAGGGCACCACCTCCTGTTATCGTAGGAAGAACACGGTTTAAATCAATTTATCAGTCTCAGTTAAATAATTTTCATATCTGAAGGAGTGAATCCTTTACTACAATTTGTAACAGTCATTCTCTGCTGTAAAACAACATCACAAACAACTTCTTAAGTGTGAACAAATATTTATTTAATAAAGTTGTTATGGCCCCTGCCATTTCAGTCGGCCGACCACACACAGGTGTGGCACATTTCATCTGGGAGATTCATCGCCACGCCCCTGGATGGACTGATTGGTCAGGAATCCTATTTAAAGACTGTGCCTGACACTCAGAAGCTGGAAGCATCCCCACTTATCTTGCAGGATAATGGTCTGCCCGTTTGGTGACTTTCTGAAACTTTGAAACTTCTGAGAATTTGTGAATCTGTGCTTATTCACCCTAATAGTTCCAAAATACTTAGGCTGAAAACCTTTTGATTTAAGTACTTAGTTTTGTTTGTCTATGCTGGACCGCACCAGCATAGTGCGTATATAAGAACATATCTAAGGTCCTACATGCTTTAACTTCAATGATTAAAAGAGAGAAAATACTTTTAAAGATAGCCACTTGACGGCAATGTTGATCCATCCTTACTGTGACAAATTATGTGAATTTGGGCTAGCTTTATCGTACAAGGATCAGAATTGTCTCATTGTGATCGTAAGCACTTCCTGAACAATAATATATAACTTACCAGGTTATTACATTTTCAATAGTCATATTATCAAACTTAGGCTCTTTTTAGAGAGGAGAATGCAGATCAGAGTCTGGTTCTGGGGAGAGAAAGTTATTTACGACCTGCTTATCTGTGTTCCACTCTCTCGGTCATTCTCGGAGAGGGGGGAGAGCAAAAACCTGTGAAAAGCATGTTTGCATATATATTTCCCAAACAAAGAAAAATTAGTACATCCCAAGTTTAAAACATAATTGAACATAACATTAAGGTTTCTAGACTTTGTCCTATGAAGTCAAAAAGGAGTCAATTCATTCTTTGTAGTTCCTGACATCGCGTTGATGTTCTTTCGATTCAGAACTAATTAGTCCAGAAACAAGAGTGGGAAATTCCACAAGAAGTGTAAATCTGTCTTTTTGGCTCAGATGGTGTCCTCAGCATTAGGGAGATCCGATAGCATGGGTCTGTTCAGTGTTTGGACATGGCACCTTTATGGCTAAGGTGTAAAAGGTTGATCTGTTAGAAGAGTTCTTCTGCAAAACAACTTCGTAAATTTAAATTCCAGAGAGTGGGAGAATAGAGAGGACGACTGGTTCCCCTACAAATAACACGGTTGGAGTTCTAGTTTGGATGTTGAGACAGTTTGTGGTTTAGATTGGTGCTGTTAAAGAAGAGATGTGTCTCTGTGTTAGTATCAGGACCAGAGGAGGCCTTTTACTGATGGAGTGTAGTGCAGAGATCAGTCCTGAGAGATGGTGCACCATGAGTTCATTCATCAGTTAGAGCTAAAAATCATCTTCTGCTTGACTGAACTCTAAACTGTTCCAGGACTGGAGTAGAGGACAGACCTGATCAACACAATCTTACAAATGTCATTACTCATTACTTTGAGCAAGAGAGGAAGTTTTTCAGCCAAATCTATGAAAACTGTCAAAACACATTCAATGATCTGTTCTTTGACTTCAGTCTGTGAATGAAATGTAGTTTTTCATTGACTGACTGATAGTTCAACTGGTTTCTCTGGTCCCTGCAGATAATGTGACCTACAGTCAGTCATGTGTCAAGTCAAACCCACAGCATGCAGCTGATTTGTCTTTCTCTTTGTGTGTCCTCTCAGTTTCCCAGCATGCCCTGGCAGGTGTGGTGCAGGTGAATGAGGGGGCGGAGTCTGTCCTGCTACCCTGCCACTACTTTGGTATATTACCTGAAGATGACCCCACAGTGATTTGGACCAGGAACGATCTCAGTCCCAAATCTGTCCACAAACGAGGAGAAACAGATGAAGTTGAAGGTCAGAACCAGGTTTACAGGGGGAGGACATCGATGACGCCTGATGCTCTAGACACTGGAGACTTCAGCCTCACTCTGACAAAACCCCACCTCTCTGACAGCGGCAACTACACCTGCTCCATCAGTGATGGAAGAGAAGAACTGAGAGTGACAGACGTACATCTACAGGTCAAAGGTCAGAAACAAACCTCAACATGTGTTCACTGTTTAAATATGAGGAGGAAGAAAAAGACTCAACTGAACCTTTGTGAGGTTTCACTTTCTGTAGCAGAACATTTGACAAACAGCAGTGGAGACAAGAGCAGCACCTCATTCATTCATTCATTCATTCATTCATTCATTCATGCTACAAGATATGACAGAACCAGTATTAACTCTGTCAAAGACTGGAAAACCTGAAGGAAGGTGATGGGTCCTTCTAAGAGTGTTAGAGAAAAGTGTAAGGAAGAGTTTCTCACAGACATTTAGCAACGATGAAAGGATGAAAATCTAACTCAGGTTTTTATGTGATCCAGGAATGAAGTTTGAAAGCAGCAGTGTTTTCATATTATTAGGAACAGTCTGGGGAGACATTCCTGTAAAGATGATGTGTTGTGTTTCTGCTAATGTGATGAGATGCTTCTAATTAGGGCTGTCAATAGATTCAAATATTTCATTTCATAGTTACATTCAAATGAATCACACATTCTTTAAAAGTCTGTTTCAGATAAACCTGGAAGGTACATTTGAAAGTTTTTAATACTCTTCTCAACGTAAGAAATTAGAGGACAAGAGCTCTGTGCCAGAGAAAAGAAAGTAGAGCATAGGAGGTTGGTATGTGAGAGAAGAGAGTAGAGGACATGTGTTTGGTGCATGGTCCCCCAGCAGCCTAGGCCTATAGCAGCATAACTAAGGGATGGTTCAGTCCAGCTCTAACTATAAAAAGTAAAGTCTTAAGCCTGACCTTAAAAGTAGAGAGGGGGGTGTAACGGTATTTGTATTCGTCCCGCGGTCATCACGGTTTGGTGCACGTAGTCATAAGGCGAATACGTCTGAGTGAGTAGTTTATTAAATTAAAGAAAAAGTCGAGTCCTCACTTCAATCCAGGTGGCGCTAATGAGCCTAAAGCTAACGTCATTAGCCTACAGAAGAAGAAAAACAGACGAAGAAGAAGTCATTGAGAGTGTGGAGCATAGATGTACTAAGAGACGTGTGGAGCTTCATTTAAATCACCAGTGTGGGAACACTTTGGTTCCTGGTGCAACATAACGGTGATGGCAGCGAGTGGTGGACCGGACAACGACTGTCTGCCCACGATGTTTGGTGGAGGTGCGGTACGTCGCTGGAAACACATCAACGCACATAAGACACACTCTTTATTTATTTTGTAATATTTTCAAGAGATTTTCAGTTTTGATACTATTTGAAATATTTGTTTGACTTGTTTGACAATATCGCTAATATGAGAGTATGTTCACTGTTTACATTTTATTGTGTAATACAACATTGAAAATGTTAGTTTCTTCTAATGAAGTTACCAAAGTTGCCAGTTGCTACCAGACTACCTCAAGAAATGTGCTTTTTCTTTTCTTTTTATTTAGTTATTTTTTTATTTTACGTTTAGAACAGGAGGTGGTTTTTAGTTTTTTCACTCTATTGGTGTCTGTTCAAAATAAATGAAAAAATCTAGTTTTATATGTAACCCGTTGCCCGCATAACAAATCAGGTCACTAATCCTGTGTATGTCATTTAGACACCATTATTGTATTTCCTGTAGGGGGCAGTGTTCCCCTTGAAGGTCAGTTATTGCGGGAAATCTGCACCTGTGTGCAATGCCACTCTGTAAAAACGTGAAGGATACACTGAGCAGCAGACACGAGGTAGACGGTGGAAAAACGCTAAGCAGACAGCAGCGGATAGAAAGCGGATAAGGAAGATGGTGGCATCTGGAGGAAGGGCGCGTAGACGTTTGTCTTTTGATCGTAAGCTTCAGGCGGTTGGCAACAACTGGACTGTGAAGGGTCAGGGGTCGGAAAGTGACGGACCAGGAAGTGAGGATGGGGAGATGGATGTTGGACATGGGAGTTTGGAAAAGTGGAAGGTAGTAGTAAAAAAAAACCCGGAAAACTAAAGATAGAGACGATTCAGATAATGGTGACATTGATAAGGAAATAAAAACGATGAAAAGGAATGAAGATGAGTTCAAAGTATTTATCAAACTGTTGCAAGATGGAAATACTTTTGACGAGTGGAGTCCAATCCAACTAACTAAAACTCTACATAAAGAAATTGGGGAGGTAAGATACGCTAAAAAAATTGAGGAATGGTTCTTTACTGGTAATATGTAAAAATGAGGAACAACAACAGAAAGCAATAAAGATAAATAAACTAAATGGACAGTGAGTGAAGGGTTCAATGGCGTATGGCAAAAAGTTTGTTAGAGGTGTAATCTCAGGGATTCCTCTAAGTGAGTCAGTGGATTCAGTGAAAGAAGGCATAAACAATGTTAGAAGTAAGGGACGCAAAACGACTTAAAACCAGAAGGAATGGAAATATATGTGACAGTCTATCAGTAATGTTAACTTTTGAGGAAGATAAACTCCCAGATAAAGTGTTTATTGGTTACATGAGTTATGATGTCAAGGTTTACATTCCTCCACCACTGCGGTGTTTTAAATGTCAAAGATATGGGCATGTAGCGGCAATATGCAAGGGTAAACAAAGATGCAAATGTAGTGGTGAACATGAATATGGAAAGTGTGAAGAGGGGGTAAAACTAAAATGTTGTAATTGTGGAGGAGAACATAACGCAGCATATGGTGGATGTGAGGCTAACAAAAGAATGCAGGAGGTACAGCGAATTAAAGTGTTCCAAGGTGTTTCCTTTGCAGAGGCAACTAAGAAAGTCCCAAGACCTGTACCGATAGAAACAATAAGCTTAAAGGATGGAACTAAAGGTGTAAGGGAATGTGCAAAATGTGATAAATTAAAAGAAGATACACTGATTGTGAGTAAAGGTGATTTTGTGCTCTTTATGGCTGAGATAATCAATTGTTCAGCAGCACAGACCAGTAGTAGAACTGAAAGAATTAAAATAATCGTTAAGTCAGCTGAAAAATATCTGGATGCAAAGGGAATGCCTTGGGAAAGAGTAAGAGACATTCTTAATGATGAAGCACAACAATCACAGACATGGGGTGGGGCTGCATAATGGTTTTAATTATACTTCAGTGGAATGCTAGGAGTTTAATTGCAAATGGTCAAGAATTCAAGAAATATGTTGAAAGTTTAAAAGAAAAACCTAATATTATTTGCAGTGATGGGCAGTAGCGTCGCTACTAGCTTAACTACTTTTGTCAGTAGCTTGGCAGTAACGTCGCTATTTACAAAACCAAGTAACTTTTCAGTAGCTAAGCTCTTTTATTGATCAAGTAGCGCGGTAGCGTCCTCGAAAGCTAATTTCTCCTGGACAGTTCTGACATTTCACACACAACAGCATTTCCCTGCAGCCATCAAACACATAAATTAGGAAAACAGGATGTTTCTGTGTCGACAAAAACACGCCGGGTACAAGCGCATGCGTAAGCCTACAGAATGTTCACGGTGACGACATAGACAAGCGACACACACACACTGGAGAGAAAAGAGAATGGCAGAGAGGCCAAGATCCGTGGAAGAGCATGAGCATTCACCGTGGCCATACCTTCAAAAGTATGTCACTTTAGTGGAGACCAGTGAAAAGAAATAGATTTTCAGATGCCTTCTGTGCAACCCAAAGAAAAAGTTCCTGTCGACGTCAACGACGTCGAACACAAACATAAGAACACACGTTCGAACACATGGCTCATTGCTATCATGTTTTTTTATTTACTTACCAGAGGCGATTGCTCTAAGACTACAGGGGAAGCTCAGCCTCCCCTAAAATATCACTGGCAAATACTGCGAATTTACATACTCAAACTAAAATGTGCTAGAACATGATCGACTTCATGGCTACTTCTTATAATAACACAATCGTTAATAAGTTTTAGCCGTTCGTCTATCGTGATTTTTTTTCTCATATCACGGTCCGTTTAAAAACCCATTGAGGCTCGGCTTCAATGGACTTTCAATGGAGCTTCAGAATGGGCCGATCTCAGGGCAAAAAAGCTCGACATTTATTGGACAAACGCTCCAAAATCGTCACTTCCAGGGAAGCCGGGCGTCTCAGGGAGTGAATGGGCAGTGGGATGTACCAGGACGCCGAGCTTCTGTATGATGATTGGATGAACTGTTAACGTGGCTGGAACTCGTCGTGATTGACAGCGCTTTAAGCCTATACCAGACTATACTTCTGCATGGAAGGATTTTACGTCAGTCCCATGCGGATATTTGGCGAGTGAAGTTACAGTAATACAGGGTTAATACTAAGCTACTGCTCATTATCTGTTGCGATATATCGCACTATTTCCATCTGTCAAAATAAAGTCGTGAATATATAGCGTTATTGAGTTTGCTACTTGTTTTCATTTCAGTTTTAAAAAGTTCGTTTATTTTTAATTGTAGGGGGTAAACTAGCCAGCCAGCTAGCTAGCTGCACCCACTGTAGTTTAAAAGTTGATAGCTTAAAAGTTGAATGAAGTTTCTACGTTAAACGATTCAAGCTGAATTAATTAAATGAATTTTGGTTAGAAGAATGATAATAATAATACGAAGAACACTTCTGATAGTAGAGTGCATTTTTATGCACTGTAATTAACTAATAACTATAAACATAGGCCTATACAATATAAGGAGAATTAATTAGTA
The DNA here is from genome assembly GCF_963514085.1 of Chelon labrosus. NCBI lineage: Eukaryota > Metazoa > Chordata > Actinopteri > Mugiliformes > Mugilidae > Chelon > Chelon labrosus. Next base: position 37,497,370 of record NC_140337.1, on the reverse strand, counting down.
ACCCTGTTAAATTTAATGATGTAATAATTGGCCAATTTTACAAAACTGGGCTTCCCCTATTTGAAAGACCAGCAGCCGCCACTGGTACTTACTGTATTTTATTTACAATTTCAGAGGGCATTCTTGCTGAAATATAGCAATTCAGTTAAATTACAGTTAAATAACAGTTCTTAGGAAAATACAATTACAATGTTAATTTGTAATGAAAATACAATGTTAATTTGTAAACTAAACACATATTTTTGTCATATTCAGGCTCATTGCTATAATTTTTTCTTACTTTATTTACTTACTTTGGTAACGCTTTATAATACCATGTGCTTATTAACTCGGAACAGTGCATAATAAGCCATTAACAATGCATAACTAACAGCTTGTTAACAGTTATTCCCGTCACTAACTGTTAACAAGCAGCTTGTAAGCAGCTTATAAGCATATTTTTATAGAGTTTACAAGCAGCTTGTTAACTGTTAACAAGCAGCTTGTGTAGCTGAGTAAATATTTAAAAAGAAATTGTTTTACATTATATTATTTGGTGAACCTTCTCAAAACCTGTTTATAATCTCCGCTGCAAAAGCCATTTTTTCAATGTACTTTCAAACTTTGGATGTGAGTAATTTTTGGTATATAAGTTAATTAGTTCCACATTACGTGTTGTAGCGGGGGACGGTTATTAGCGAGACACACATGCGTGACGCAGTTGCGCATTCCCGGCAAAAGGTGATGCTCTCTCTCATTGTTTTAAGCTAGCGTCTGTAAAAGTGATTAAACTTGTTTAAAACTGCATGAAACTATAACACAGCTTCGTTGTGGACATTCATGAGTTTTGCAGTAAGTTTTGGTCAAAAAGACGCTAAATTGCGCTGAAATCGCGGAGATTTTGCCTCATTTGCATATCGTTTCACTCGCTACAGGAGAGAGAGAAACCACTCCGTTGTCCGTGTGTGTGACTCATGTGCTCCCCTTTGTTGATTCGCAGAAATAAATGTGCAGATCCTGATTACGGCCTGAGTCCCTGACTTCATCTGTACTAGCAACCGACATAAGTCTGCTACACTTGTTAAAGGAACAGTATGTAGGATTCTGGCCAAAACTGGCCAAAACTGGTACTGCAATCACTTTCAAAATACTGTAGAACGGTGTATCCCCTCCAACCTCCCCCCGACTCGAGGTTGCCAGCTACGCTGCAGGATCCAGCAATTACATTTCACATTGCCATAATCGACGTGCTAATGTTGTTTTCCTCTGTGTTTCAGCATAATGACAGAGAAACGGGCTCATAATGCATCGCTAATGTTAGCAATGACGACTCGCCGTTTTTATTTCCCAAACAATTCCTTACCTTTTCAATTCGATGACCCACCTCCTCTGTATGCGCTAACGTAACGTTACTTTGCACGAACATGCATAACTTTGTTCGACTGTCGTGAATATTTGAAATGTCCATTTACATTATGTACAAGTAAGTTAGCCAGGAGAAAATTAGCAACGTTGGCGTCTGTCTTCAAATTCTTCTCCGTTTTCAGCCGTCTCCATCTTTCAAAGGCATCTCCTACAAATCCTTGTTTTATTTCGGACTTTGTCACGACGTAGTTCGGATTCATAACGAGGTCTTTTAGGTTTAGTAACGTTATACATGTTTTATCCGACACGTTCGTAGCTGCAGCTGTGGTAACTAGAGCAGAGCTGGCAACCCGGATGACGAAACTCTACTGACTTCGTAATTGGTCGATAGCTGGAGGGTGGCGCCTCAGACCAAAACACAACATGACAACAATAACATCAGTTGAGGGCTGCAACTTTCACTTTTAAATGACAATATCCTGGCCGGACCACTGTTGTCAGTGATATAAGTATTTGAAATGAACATGATTTCTTCATGTCTAGTGACATATCAGGGCCATTTTATGATTAATTGAAACACATTTCTTACATACTGTTACTTTAAGTGTTAAAAAGCAGCTTGTAAGCGCTTTTAAGCAGCTTTTTAAATACTCACAAGCATATTGTTACCAGTTAACAAGCAGCTTGTTAAGTGTTAAAAAGCAACTTGTAAGTAACTTAAAAGCAGCTTATAAGTGCTTACAAGCAGCTTGTTAACAGTTAACAAGCAGATTTGCAGAGCCCAGATCTAAAGCGGGGACTACTTCCTATACTTTCACTACCTCAAACATTTATCCCTATATTTCACATGGCTCGTCTCTGAATGTCACTTTCAAAAGTACTGCTCCAACCAGGATCTCCCACATCTGATTCTCAGCACTTACCAAGTGAGCTATATTCACATGAAATAACTGTGACTCTTTCCTGTAATGACCTTGATACTGTATTCCATGAAATATAGTTAACTAACGGCAAGGGTGATGAACCCTATGCAGCGGTTGATATTTGATTCCTGTCCCTGCCTGTTAAAACGCAGCTTGTAACTTGTAACTGCTGAGACTCAGATGTGGGAGACCTGGGTTCAAATCCTGGTTGGAGCAATACTTTTGAAAGTGACTTTCAGAGACGAGCCATGTGAAATATAGGGATAAATGTTTTAAGTAGTGAAAGTATAGGAAGTAGTCCCCGCTTTAGATCCGGGCTCTGCAAATCTGCTTGTTAACCGTTAAAAAGCAGCTTGTAAGCACTTATAAGCTGCTTTTAAGTTACTTACAAGTTGCTTTTTAACGCTTAACAAGCTGCTTGTTAACTGGTAACAATATGCTTGTGAGTATTTAAAAAGCTGCTTATAAGCGCTTACAAGTTGCTTTTTAACGCTTAACAAGCTGCTTGTTAACTCTTAAAAAATATGCTTATGAGCTGCTTACAAGCTGCTTGTTAACAGTTAGTGACGGGGAATAACTGTTAACAAGCTGTTAGTTATGCATTGTTAACAGCTTATTATGCACTGTTCCGAGTTAATAAGCACATGGTATTATTAAGCGTTACCAATTTTTTGTGTATTGGGCTATTGTTCAATGAATAAATCATATTTTAGCCTTTATCTGACTGACAGTTTGATCACTAAAATTGCATTGACTTGGCATGCAGTTTGATTAACTGAAAGTAGCTACTAATGTAGCTTATCAAGCTACTTTTGACAGATTGTAACTTAGCTTGCTACATTTTTATGGGTGGTAGCTTCTGTGTAGTGAAGCTGAATTTATTGTAGAGTAGCTGGTAGCTTAGCTCACTACAAATATCAAGTAGCTTGCCCATCACTGGTTATTTGTATACAAGAAACCTGGCTAGTGCCTAGGTTGGATTTTGTAATAAAGGGGTATAACTCTATAAGAAGAGATAGGGAAATAGGTAAAGGAGGAGGAGTTGTAATCTTTATACAAAGGGGACTTCAGTATAGAGAAATAAAGAAGGGGAATGACTTGGAATACATTGCTACAGAAGTATGGTCAAGTGAAGATAAGGTGACAATTATAAATTTTTATAACCCGTGTAGACAAGTGGAGATAAGGCAACTGGAGGATATTTGGAAGGATTTGACAGGGAGAATTATCTGGTGTGGGGATTTTAATGCACATAGTACATTATGGGGAGAGAGGGATGATGTGAATGGAAATGTAGTGGAAGAATTTATGGAAGAAAAAGAGTTAGTGTGTATAAATGATGGATCTGGTACCAGAATAGATGTGGCAAGGGGTACAGAGTCAGCAATAGATCTAACTATTGTCACAAAAACCATTGCAGATAAATGTGATTGGAAGGTACTGAGGGAAAGCACAGTAGGGAGTGATCATTATCCTATTAGAGTTCAGATAGGAGTGGAATTAAGAAATGAATATGAAGTAAGAGAAGGATTTTAGAAAAAGCAGATTGGGATAAGTATAGAGAAGTTAGTGATGAACTGATACTGTCTATTGATAAAAATCAGGATATTGAGAAATTGTGTAATGAAATCAGCAGTGGAATAGTTGTTGCAGCAGGAGATAGATAGATAGATAGTAGGGATGTAACAAATTACCGATATGAATCGGAAATCGGTTTTGATTTAAAAGATGTGAGTGCATCGATACACAAGCCCCTGGACCGATCTAAATGTACCACGAACCGGTCGATGGCCCGATTACAAAGTTATGAATCGGGTTATTACCATAATTTCCAGACTATAAGGCGCACCTGAATATAAGCCGCACCAGCTAAATTTTGGGGAAACTACAGATTGTTCCATATATAAGCCGCACCCGACTATAAGCCGCACCCAAGCCGCTGGTGTTTTAATGTTTAATTACCGTAAGGGTTTCTTCTACCACGGAGGGGATTGTCGGGACAGAAATGACTGTTTGGAAACGCAAAGCGTCCCATTTATTTACATTTGAGAAACATAATAAATCAATCAATCAATCAATCGATCAAACTTTCACATCTTTGACATTACAAACAGCATTCGTGCAGTGCACAAATAATACAACGGTGCGTGCGCTCCTAGCGCACTTCCTGCAGTCATAGTACCGTAGTAGTGCAGTATAACAAAAAACAAAGCTTACAACGCTTGACGAGGCAATAACGTTAAATGGCTACATTTAATTTGTTTGTAAAAGTGCTTGCCTGTAACACGGCAGCAAAAGTGCAGTAACCCGGCTGCTCAACTAAATAACCAGCATCTTTTTCGAAAACAGCCAACACAGCAGTAAAGGTGCAGTAACACGGCCGTTTACTGTATCAAAATAACCAGCCTACTATACCAGAAAAGTCAGCCAGATCGATCGCCTTTAACTTAAAAGCAGCTCTCGTACTGCATTTGGACTGACTTGGTTTGTTTTGCCCTCGTTACCTGGCGCAAACTGTCTGTCTCGCTCCTGCGCTTCCATGATAGTGCGCCCCTGGTGACCGTTAGCTGTAAAAATCCATAATTCGTTGTATAAGCCGCAGGGTCCAAAGCAAGTGACAAAGGTAGCGGCTTATAGTCCGGAAATTACGGTATATCAGCAATACAGCTGGAAGCCCCGCTTGCTTATTCTCTTTCTCTCTCTCTTTCCCGCAAAAATCTCGCGAGACTCTATTAAACTTATCACTATGAAGGTAAACAATATCACATTTTTAGGATTGATTTTGGATCATTCATAATGTAAAATGTCTACTTTAAACAAGGAACTATATCGGATTACTCTCTAGGCAGTTGAATCAGGTCAACTGGACTTGGTTTTTGTCTGTGTCTGCGGGCTAGTCAGACTTGCTGCTAGTCTCTCGAACTGATGAAGCCACTTGGATAAGGAGCGAAACGTCTTCACAGACAAAAACCAAGTCCAGTTGACCTGATTCAATTGCCTAGAGATGCCTTTGACCTGGACAAATGAGAATTTGCACAGACTCATCGGATTACATCATATTGCACTGAATCGTACCGAATCGTACCGCATCGGATCGGATCAAATCCTTCCGAATCGAATCGAATCGGTTGTTTTTAAAATGTATCCTTCCTGAATCGTTTCATACCCCATGTATCTAGATACGTATCGAATCGTCTTATATTGGAGAGATGCACACCCCTAATAGATAGATAGGTTTTTATTTGTCACATGCACAGTTATACATAGTACAATGCACAGTGAAATGTATTGTTATACCTGCAGCCAGTAGTATAAAAAAAATAAAGAATATAAGTACTACAGTAAACAGTAGTTTCCACACAAGATAAGCAATATAAGTGTAATGTACACCGATAGAGAAATAAAATATAAAATAAAAATAAGAATAAAATATAGACTGAATAAAAATACAGACTGGTAAACCTAGAGGGGGTGTAGTTGTGTATGTACATAAATTTACAGTATTTAGTATTTAGCAGCTACATGAATAAAGTGCAGTGATATTTAAGTCCAGTTAAGGCTCAGAGTTGAGCAGGCGGATGGCATGGGGATAAAAACTCTTCTTCAGCCTCTCAGTCTTTGTCCTCAGGCATCGGAAACGCCGGCCTGATGGCAGTCGAGAGAAGAGAGAGTGTCTGGGGTGACTGGGCTGTTTCAGGATCTTCTGGGCCCTAAACCTGCAACGTCTGGTGTAAATGTCCTGCAGGTTGGGGAGGGGGGTTCTGATGGTCCGCTCCGCTGAACGGACCACCCTCTTGAGGGCCAGGAAGTCCTGCCTGGTACAGTTTCCCATCCAGGTGGTGATGCTCCCACACAAGATGCTCTCGATGGTGCAGGTGTAAAAGTTTCTGAGCACCTTGAGAGGGAGCTTAAAGTCTCTGAGGCGTCTGAGGAGGTAGAGACGCTGTCTGGCCTTCTTCACCATGATGTTCAGATGGTGGGTCCATGACAGGTCCTGTGAGATGGTCACTCCCAGGTATCTGAAGGTGTCCACTCTTTCCACCTCAGAGCCACAGATAATAAGTGGATGGAAGTCCCTCTGCTGTTTCCTGCTGAAGTCCACAATCAGTTCCTTTGTTTTGCTGACGTTCAGCAGGAGGTGGTTCTCCCGGCACCAGTCCTCCAGGGTAGACACCTCCCTCCTGTAGGCTGTCTCGTCGTTGTGGGAGATTAGTCCTACAACAGCGGTGTCGTCAGCAAACTTAATGATGATGTTGGAGTCTGAAGTGGCCTCGCAGTCGTGTGTGTACAGCGAGTACAGCAGAGGGCTGAGCACACAGCCCTGGGGGGATCCAGTGTTGAGAGTCAGGGGGGCTGAAGTGTGGTGACCCACTCGGACCACCTGTGGTCTGCCGGTCAGGAAGCTGTAGATCCACCTGCACAGGGAGGAGTCCAGGCCCAGGTCATGCAGCTTAGCAGCCAGTCTGGAGGGGACTATGGTATTGAATGCTGAGCTGTAGTCAACAAACAGCACTCTCACATAGTTTCCCTTACCAGTGTCCATGTGGGAGAGGGTCTTGTGGAGGAGGAGGTTTATGGCGTCGTCTGTGGATCTGTCTGGCCGGTATACAAACTGTAGTGGCTCCAGGGTGGCGGGCAGTGTGGAGGTGATGAATGTCTTGATCAGTCTCTCCAAACATTTCATCACCACAGATGTGATGGCTATGGGCCTGGCGTCATTGGAGCAGCTGGGGTGAGGTTTCTTTGGGACAGGGACTATTGTGGACTTCTTGAAGCAGGTTGGGATCACACACTGTCTGAGTGAGAGGTTAAATATCACTGTGAACCGAGGTGCCAGCTGATCAGCGCAGGTTTTGAGGACACGCCCACTAATCCCGTCTGGTCCAGCCGCTTTCCTGGTGTTCACACTTTTAAACACCCTCCTCACGTCGCGCTCCGTCACAGTGAGTGTGTCCTCCCCTCCGGCTGGGAGCGCAGCAGGCAGTCGGTTTCCCGACTCAAAGCGCGCAAAAAAGGTGTTCAGTTCGTCTGCCAAAGAGGCGTCGGCACTCACCGGGGGGGCGGGTGCTGCTTTGTAGTCCGTGATTGTACGTAGTCCCTGCCACAGTCCCCTGGAATCAGACTGTCCCATCAGTTTCTCCAGTCTTTGACCGTAGCGGTGTTTAGCCTCTTTCACCGCTCTGCGAGCACTGTAAGAGGCCGACTTGTATTCCTCCATATTAGAGGAAAAGAAGGATGTTGAAGTTGATCATTACAGGGTCCAGAGTTACATAGCTAGCAAATATAAAGAAGCAGTCATTTTATATGCCGATGCATCTAAGCAGACTGATAAAAGAATGGGAGTTGCCTATGTTATCCCTCAAGTAGACATTGAATTTGCAAAAAGAATTACTGATCATTTAGCTGTATACACAGCAGAAATGATAGCAATATGGATGGCCTTATTGTGGATAGAGAGCAATAGACCTAAGCAAGCTGTGATTGCATCAGACTCCAGCTCAGCTTTAATAAGCCTTAAACGTTGTCACTCTGAATCTAGACAAGATATAGTGTATGAAATAATCCAACTAGCTAACAATCTGCTTAAGGCTGGTAGTAGTACTACATTTATATGGGTACCCGCTCATATAGGTGTAGGAGTTAATGAACTAGCAGATAAATGTGCGAAGAAAGCAGCAGGAAAGTCTGATATAGAGGTAGATATTAAATACAGCAAAGCTGAAGTCAAGAGCATAATTAAATCTAAAATAAATGGAAAATGGCAATTTTTATGGGATAATGAACAGTCTGGGAGACACCTGTATAGCATTCAAGGAAAGGTGGGGAGGAGCAGGAATATGTGCAGAAGTAAGCAGGAAGAAGATGTGGTGTCTAGAATAAGGCTAGGACATACAGGATTAAATAGAACATTATTTATAATGAAAAAACATGTTGATGGAATGTGTGAATATTGCAATAGTCGAGACCATAGAGCATGTAATTATGTATTGTCCTAAATACCATCAAGCCAGACAAAGATTGATTTCGCAACTTACTGAAAACCAGATGACATTAAATTTACATGATATACTGCAGAGAGAATCTGGTGGAATTTGTTTTCATTTTTTGTTTTCTTTTTTGAAGGTAACTGGGTTAGTAAAAAGAATTTAAGAAAGTGTAGGTTGATCTTTTGATCCACACTCCAGTCCAGTTGGTGGCGGTAATGCACCAAAAAGCTGGTTGCCAACTGCCATATAAAAAGAAGAAGAAGAAGAAAGCCGATAACTGGAAACAGACATCTGTAAGCAGACCCCGGTAGTCACAGACAGGTCCAGTTTTCATACCGATAAGCTGTGAGCCGAGGAGGATTACCTTTATATTCGATGACACTCCAGTAGTGATGGGCAATCGAGGCTTTGTTGAAGCCTCAACACGTGATTCAAAAAAAGGTTCATTACTCGAAGCTTCAGTGACACAGTGCTCTATTAGGACATCTAGTGGACAATAAAATGTAGTGCAATGGAGACGTGTCTTACTGGTTCATGCTTGTATGGGACTTGATTTGCCATGCACATTCCTATTCGACTACATTACATGGATATGTGGTTTAAAGCTGATAATAAATACATTTTATACATATAACAATAAAATACATAAAACGCAACCACTGGGAATCGAACCCTTGCACCACTAACGAAAGAGCGTTGTTTTATCGACGTATCACAAGCCCCATTCGTTTCGAGCTTTTGTCGTTGGACCATTTCGATTACGTCACTACTACACTCTATGAACGTTCGCTAATTTGCACTAATGTTTATGTTTCAGCACTTACATCAGCTATTTTCATTTGCTCTTGGTGTCATGGTTTAGAGAATATTTGTACTGAATGCAACTCTGTCAAACTGACTCATTATTTGCTTCGAAGACTCATCTCATGTCTCCTGAAGAGCTGAGACAACCAAACCAGTGACAGGGTTTCTGAATGAAGCAGTGAAATGGTTCATACGTCACAAAACACGTGATTTGTCCTAACCAAAACTATACACGCACTTCTGACTATAAATTTATATCTTATCTGTATCTCTCTCTCTATCTTATCTATATATAACACTATTTAGAACTATCTATGTAACTGTCTACCAATCTAGTGTTATCTAACTATGTAACTAATTTATCTATTTCTCTCTGAATCTTACGATCTATCTCCACAAAATACGCAACTAACTCCAACTACAGCAACGAACCAACCTACTATGCAAAGAAACATTCAAATGAGCACCACTAAATAGGGATAGGATATCCGAGATATCCCTGAACACGCTCGATCCCACCAAGTGATTCACATGACAAACCGAACCCCTCAGGTGATTCGTTTGCCGCTGAAGCACTTGAACTGCTTCGAACGTCACTCAAGTGCTTCAAACGTCACTAGTCACATGACCGAACCACGCCTCGGCACAGTGGTTCGATACAACTGCTTCATGAGCTACCGCGCATGTGTCGGAGCCTCGGGTGTCAGAGGGCCATCACTAGTCACAGCCTCGCGGACGCGGACACGGGGGGGGTTTGATGAAGTCTCCTTGGCCAGCCGGTGATAGATTGGAGTTATAGCCCGTCTGAGCGGTTCATGCCAGGCTCGAATCAAACCCACCTCTGATGATGAACGTCATCAAAACATGCTTTTTTTTTCTTAAAAGACACAGGTGTCCAAGCTGTGTTAACAGGAAAGAGGCAGACTAGAAAACCTCAAAACCAACTGGGGCAGTGCGGGCGGGGCATCAAGGCCACCGTGGCCTTAGGGCAGATATTTTTTTCAAGGGCACAAGGCCAAATCGTGAAATTCCTGCCCTGGATGTGAGTATCTATTTACCTAAAAGTTAGGACCAAAGGTGCTACATATACATGCAGGGCCTGAAGTTAACTTTTTTGGCCACCAGCCACTGTGGCAGGTGGATTTTGAAATCCACCTGCCACAGTAGTTTTTTACCAGCCAAAATTTTTTTGTGCCTAAAATAAAGGTGAACAACTCAGAAAATGCATAAAAATGGTTCTTGAACTTGTACAGAATACACATTAAAGTGCTGTCTGGTTATTAACTACTTGGCATCGTTTCAAGAAATATCCGCGTCCACACAGGTCCGTTTCAGCTCGACCGAAAACGCTACTTCATATTCTAGGCCTATAGGTGGCGCTGTTTCAGTTTCAGAAATTCACCAAAAAACGGAGAGGAAGAGGCGGAGCATGCGCACAAATCTTGAGCGCTGTTTACAAATCGCCTTTTTTGCTCAGCGTGGTGGCACAGGAGCATGATATTTTGCCCTAGTAGCCCTAATAGGCTCAATATCTTCTCCAGCAGGAAAACTAGCATGTAGTCCGCCATTGTTGTTGATGTTGTTATGAGACGTCTCGCGGGATATAAGAGGTGGAAGGCTGCTCGGGAGTGTGGCGATGACATCATCGTTTTCTCCGTTTCTGTCTGTCAGAAACGCAAGAGGTGCGTTTGCGAATTTCTCCACCCTGGGACCCGTTTTCAGAAAAGTGCGTTTTAGGGCTGTGCGTTTACAGGATACTATCAGCCAAAACGATGCAAAACTTCTGCGTTTTTGCGTGTCTGCGTGGACAGGCCCCTTATTGGCTACCCGCCAACGTGGCAGGTAGGTTGACAGTTTCACCCGCCAATCACAAAAGTTACCCGCATTTGGCGGGTGGGCGGGTGCCAATTTCATGCCCTGTATACATGTGTGAGTTTTTGTTGCTTTTTTTCCTGTTGTACCGAACCGTGAGTTGTGGACACCCTACTGGAGAGAGTGTCTGCCTCCTGAACCCAAACTGGGAGCTGGTTCCACAGGAGAGGAGCCTGATAGCTGAAAGCTCTACCTCCCATTCTACTTTATGAAATTCTAGGAACCACAAGTAGGCCTGCACTTTCAGACCGAAGTGATCTGTTGGGATGATATGGTACAATAAGGTCTTTAAGATATGATGGAGCTAGGCCTTTAAGGGCCTTGTATGTAAGGAGGAGGATTTTAAATTCTATTCTAGACTTTAAAGGGAGCCAGTGAAGAGAAGCTAAAACTGGAGTAATATGATCTCTCTGGTTAATTCCTGTCAATGCTCTTACTGCTGCATTTTGAATCAGTTGGAGGCTTTTTAAAGAGCTATTTGGAGCCAGACAGTAATGAATTACAGTAATCCAATCTGGACGACACTAATGCATGAACTAGTTCTTGATCCAGTGGTAACTCTGTTCACATCCACAGCAAATGCAGATAACTTAGTTCTAGTAGAGAGGAGACTCTGACAGGACGTTGAAGATGAACTTATCGTCCAAAAACCCATTCCTTTATCAATTACTGCTCCTTTTTCTCTGCTTGACTTCATCCTCTTCTTCTTTGGGGAGTTTTGTCAGTGTTGATGCAAACACCTGCCTCTACAGTTTATTATTGTCCTCTCAGACCAGCAGGTGGACGTGAAGGTGCAGGAAGGGGCGGAGTCTGTCATCCTACCATGCAGAACAAACGCTGACCTGCCTGAGGACACCTCAGTGGAGTGGACTCGCTCTGAGCCAGAACTCATCATGGTCCATGTGTATCGAAACGGAAGTAACCAACTTAACAATCAGGACAGGTTTTACAAAGACAGAACAAAGATGAATGAAGACCTGCTGAAAACTGGAGACCTCAGTCTGACCCTGAAATACCCCACAGAGAGAGACTCTGGATCATACATCTGCACCGTCTACAGAGGCCAAGACATCCTGAGAGAGAAAGTAGTGCTGCACCACCTCAAAGGTACTGTAAGGACTGTAGATACAGGTCAGAGGTCAGAGGTCAGAGCTGTAGATACAGGTCAGAGGTCAGAGGTCAGTACTGTAGATACAGGTCAGAGGTCAGTACTGTAGATACAGGTCAGAGGTCAGAGCTGTAGATACAGGTCAGAGGTCAGTACTGTAGATACAGGTCAGAGGTCAGCTGTAGATACAGGTCAGAGGTCAGAGCTGTAGATACAGGTCAGAGGTCAGAGCTGTAGATACAGGTCAGAGGTCGGGGCTGTAGATACAGGTCAGAGGTCAGAGGTCAGAGCTGTAGATACAGGTCAGAGGTCAGAGGTCAGAGCTGTAGATACAGGTCAGAGGTCAGAGCTGTAGATACAGGTCAGAGGTCAGAGGTCAGAGCTGTAGATACAGGTCAGAGGTCAGTACTGTAGATACAGGTCAGAGGTCAGTACTGTAGATACAGGTCAAAGGTCAGTACTGTAGATACAGGTCAGAGGTCAGTACTGTAGATACAGGTCAAAGGTCAGTACTGTAGATACAGGTCAGAGGTCAGAGGTCATGTGTTTCTTTATGTTTCTCCATAGGACTGTTTCCAACCTGGGCCAAGGTTCTCCTGGTTCTCCTGGTTGTTCTTGGGGTCGTTGGGGGTCTTCTGTTTCATTGTCGACACTACTTCATGTCAGGTGAGTCTCCACTACTACACTACCCATAATGCTGATGGTAACATGTGTCCTGTGGAGGAGACTTGTTCCAGCTGCTGAAAGAGTTCAGAGTTCAAACAGCTGCTACAGAGAGCTGAAGAGAAACTTCCAGGTTTAGTTCCAGAAGTCAGAAACTCTTCATCAAACATGTCTGCAGCACTTTACAGGACGCTTTGACTAGTTACCAAGGAACGAGTCAGGAAGACATCAGGGACAAACGGAGACACAATCCAGCTCTAATCAGAAGCTCCTGACGTCCTCAATCAGGACCTGAGCTCTGAGCTCATGAGTCCAGGTCTCTCCCAGTCCCAGTAAAACCAGAGCAGAGGGTTAGGGTTCTTCCTCATCCATTCATCTGATTGGTTCCTCATTAGTTCCTGACTTCTTCTTTGGTAACTGCTCCAAATGTCCTGAAGAAGAAAACTGGTGTTCAGTCACAAACTAGTTTCCACTGGTTTGTGTCAGAGGTGTGACAGACGTCAGGTGAGCTCAGGTCACCTGGTTGATCCACGTCCTCAAACAAACTGAACACTGAGAGTCCTCCACCAACATGAGACACATAGACAAGGATGGACAGAGACGTCCTGTTACCATCAGAGCTGCTGCTGCTGTCTCTACAGCTGATGATGGGATTTGTTGTCTTCTCAGACTACCAGGTGGTGGTGGATTCAGGGGTGAAGTCTGTCCAGCTGCCCTGCAAAACCACAGCTCACCTGCCTGAAGACGCTAAAGTGGAGTGGAAGGATGATGAAGATGTGGTAGTCCATGTGTATCAGAACGGCTCTGACCAGCTTGAAGACCAGAACCAGATTTACAGAAACAGAACGAAGATTAAGAAAAACCTGAAAACTGGAGACCTCAGTCTGACCCTGAAATACCCCAGAGATGGAGACACCAACACCTACACCTGCACCGTCTACAACAAGGAGGGAGACATCCTGATGAAGAAAGATGTGATGCTCAATGTCAGAGGTCAGTACTGTAGATACAGGTCAGAGGTCAGAGGTCAGTACTGTAGATACAGGTCAGAGGTCAGAGGTCAGTACTGTAGATACAGGTCAGAGGTCAGAGGTCAGTACTGCAGACACAGGTCAGAGGTCAGAGGTCAGTACTGCAGATACAGGTCAGAGGTCAGAGGTCAGTACTGTAGATACAGGTCAGAGGTCAGAGGTCAGTACTGTAGATACAGGTCAGAGGTCAGTACTGTAGATACAGCAGGGTTCCCACGCGTCCTGGAAAACCTGGAAAACCTGGAAAATAACTGACCAATTTTCCAGTCATGGAAAACATGGAAAATGAGAAAAAGGTCAAATGTCCTGGAAATTATTAAATTATCCTGGAAAATTATTATCCTTCCCCTGCCTTGTGAGCGAATGCAAAAGGGTTAAAAGTTATGCACATGCATGTCTTCTGGGCAACATACGGCACAGAGCTTCTCTGCTTCTAGCCAGCGCAGCGCCCCATGTGACACTACCAGCAAATCAAATTTGATTTTGTCGCTAGTTTTAGCAAAGAATTTCTGGCTTTAGCGACTTTTCAGACCCAGCGCCTAGAGACAAAACTCGGGACTACGGTAAGTTGAAAAGTGCCAGTGTCGCTAGTATTGGCTCTTCCGCGGCCACGGGCTCCTCTCTATCCTCCGTTGAGTGACAGGCGGAGGAGCAGAGGAAAGGTATTAGTGGGCGTGTCGTTCACCGAGTTAGCTGTGCGCAGTGACATTAAACATATTTCTGATTTCAACAGAGCGGGAGCTTCGAGGTAATTAACAGTTAATGGGCCACCTTGTTTTATTGTCTGACAATAGAAACAGAAAATAAGTGAATGAAAACAACTTTTGGAATTCTGTTGTATTAAAATACTGTGTATGTGCACAGATAGATGGGGAGAAGAAATGAGAGGGATTAACGAGTTTTCATGTAAACTTGAGATCGTTAATTTCCAAAGAAAGTAGTTGAAAGTCAACAGTGTGAGATGTGCACAGAAACCACAGGGAATAGGAGCACCCTTAGAAAAGTAGGCAGTGAAACCTTAAAGTAGCCTACCCTATTACATGTTCATGTGAACTGCTGGCATGTTTTATTTCCACTGTTAGCATAAATTAATGTGATTTAACATGGCTAAATTGGCATTACAGCTATCAATCAGTCGATTTGACTTTATTCAAGAGTCAAGAAAGTCTTTATTGTCATTATGCTGGATAACGAAATATTTGTTGGACCCGTGGCTTACATATAATAGAATAATAAATAGAATAAAATAGAGGTACATGTTAAATAAAAAGTATTGCATATTAAGTAATAGACAGTTTCAAATGTTTGTGTTGTCCTCTTATAACAGGAGTGAGTGACAATGTCAGGAAGACATTGCAAATTCAAAAGGGAGTGGATGGAAGACCCCCAGTTCAGGGACTGGCTAGGAGAGATGTCAGGCGATGTACAAAGGGCATGCTGCAAGTTTTGTAGAAAGTCTTTTGATGTTGGCAACATGGGTTTGTCAGCTCTAAAGAGTCACGCACGAGGGCAAGGCCACATCAAGACAGCTGGACAGTTAAAGAATGAGAGACGAATGACAGATTTTATGAGGGGGGGCTACTTCAAAGGACACAGGAGAGGGAAGTAGCTGTACAAGCAACAAAGAACCACAAACAGCCACTGAAAGTGTCAGTCATGGAAATGCAGCACAAGGCTCTAGTACAGAAACACAAGGAAGCTTAGCATGTTTTACAGGTCAAGCTGTGTTTGAAGCAGAGATTCGCTGGGTAATCAAGATGGTCAAGTCACACTATTCATTCAATTCCAGCTCTGACATCTCAGCAATTTTTGGACAGATGTTCCCCGACAGCCAAACAGTTTTCATGTGGCGCAACCGAGTCTGCTTATCTTATATGTTCTGGTTTAGGTCCTTATTTCAAACAGCAACTGATCACAGATATAAGAAAAGCACAGTGCTACGTGATTTCTTTTGATGAATGCTTAAATAAAGTGACACAGACAGAACAGTTGGATGTTCTGGTGCAGTACTGGAGCGAATGTGAAGGGAAAGTTGTGGTGCACTATTATGATTCAGAGTTTATGGGACACACTCAAGCAGAGAAGCTTCTGGAAAGAGTAAAGAGAACCCTGTCACCACTTAATCCCAGTAAACTTCTACAGATTTCAATGGATGGCCCGGCAGTTATCTGGAACTGAGGCTATTCCAAGAAGATAAGAGCCGAGAGGACCCAGATTCACCAAAGATGATCAATCTGGGAAGCTGTGGTTTGCATATTGTGCATTCAAGTTTTCAGGACAGAGAGAGAGAAACAGGTTGGAAGGTGGGAGATGTGCTCAGAGCTCTTTGGCAGATGTTCCATGACTCACCAGCAAGACGAGATGACTTCATTGAGGTGACCAAAACAACAAAATTTCCTCTGAAGTTCTGTGCCCATCGATGGGTTGAAGACTTAGCAGTTGCCGAGCGGGCAATAGAACTGTGGCCAGCTGCACAACAGTACATCAAAAGCCACCAGAATCTCCCGAAAAGCAAAGTACCATCATCTGCATCCTACTGTACAGTAAAAGGGGCCACTGGTGACCATCTTTTTCAGGCGAAGCTCCAGTTTTTTGCAAGTGTTGCCAGACAGCTGAAGCCTTTTTTGGAGAAATTCCAGACAGATGTGCCAGTGGTGCCCTTCTTGGCAAAAGAGCTCCAGTCCATCCTGAGAAGCTTGCTGTCATGCTTTATCAAAAGGGAAGAGTTGGAGAAGATGAAAACACCTGTCCAGCTGCTGAAACTGGACCTCCAAAACAAATCAATCCATGTGCCACTCAAACAGCTGGACGTAGGATTTGCCACAAAGCAAGCTTTGGAGAAGGCATCTGAAAAGCTCCAGGAAAATCCAGTTAACATACAGGTGTTCAAGAAAGAATGTGTCTCATTCCTTGCTGTGACCTGCAAAAAAATGATGGAGAGAAGTCCTCTTGTGTACCCAGCAGTGCGGCACATGAGCTCCCTTGACCCTGTGCTCATGGTGACAGAAGCTGAAAGTGCAATAGCAATGTTTGAGAAACTCCTACAGGTTCTCCTCAATGCAGGATGATGCACTGCCTCAGAGTGTGACAAAGCCCTTGCTCAGTATAAAGCTTTCTCATTACATGCCAATGCAAACCATAAGGCACAGTTCAAAGATTTTGTTTACAGTTGCCGGCTGGATGAATTTTTTGGAAGATTTTTCAGTGGCAAAGAAGAGTATGCAGCACTGTGGGACTTGGTGAAATGTCTGCTCACTTTTTCACATGGACAAGCAGCAGTGGAAAGGGGCTACTCCGTCAACAAAGACATGCTCGTTGAAAATCTGAAGGAGAGGAGTCTGATTGCGCTTGGTTCAGGATGCAACAGCTAAGTGTGCAGTAGATGAAGCCCTGCCAAAGGACCTCATACAACACTGCAAAGGAGCAAGAATGAGATACGTACAGTACCTTGCGGATGAGAAGGAAAAAAAGAACAGACCTCAAATGAAAAGAAGAGAAAGGAGCTCCACCAAGAAATTGAAAACCTGAAGGCAAAACAGAGAAGAATTGAGAGAAGCAGTGAGATGATGCAGAAAGAAGCAGACGAAATGGCAGTGCATGCTGAAAAAAAACAAGACTTTACATTACTAACCAAGTCAAATGCATATCGCAAAAGTGTGGCAGAGAAAAAGGAGGAGCTGAAGCTCTGGCCCAAACACTGGAAAGCCTGCAGGAGAGTGTAAAAAAGCTTAAGTAACTGAGGAACTTTTTTTATTTATTTTTTTTGAGGAACAGTTTTGTTAGAATGACATTGCTTTGTTTTATATTGATCTTTTGCACTGCAGGGTAAAATTTTATTTTGATATTTATATTTATGACAATTTATGTTTTGTTTGGCAAAAGGAAGTGCAGGAGAGAAAGTAAGAGAAAAGAGAAATCTGAGTTGGCAATTGCCCAATTGAACATTGTTACTCCAGTTTGTCATGCTAATAAAGTGCCACGCTGTAATCTGTGAGTGTTTGCTTTATTCTGTGATACATTTGTCATATCTATTTTTCACAGATAAATTATAGCCATAGACTGCACATCAAATGTCTGAGTAATAAACATAGAAACAATCTAGGTAAATGCAAGTTACAACTGTAGAAGAAAAAAAAAAAGAATATTTCCAAAGAATGAGCGGGACAGGGGAATGTATTAGTGTATGACATGATAACTTGTCTCTGTAGCAGCTGAAAAAGTCCTGGAAAATAATTTCAGGTTAGGAGTTGGAACCCTGTACAGGTCAGAGGTCAGAGGTCAGTACTGTAGATATAGGTCATAGGTCAGAGGTCAGTGCTGTAGATACAGGTCAGAGGTCAGTACTGTAGATACAGGTCAGAGGTCAGAGGTCAGTACTGTAGATACAGGTCAGAGATCAGTAGTGTAGATACAGGTCAGAGGCCAGAGGTCAGTACTGTAGATACAGGTCAGAGGTCAGAGGTCAGTACTGTAGATACAGGTCAGAGATCAGAGGTACTGTAGATACAGGTCAGAGGTCAGAGGTCAGTACTGTAGATACAGGTCAGAGGTCAGTACTGTAGATACAGGTCAGAGGTCAGTACTGTAGATACAGGTCAGAGGTCAGAGGTCAGTACTGTAGATACAGGTCAGAGGTCAGTACTGTAGACACAGGTCAGAGGTCAGAGGTCAGTACTGTAGATACAGGTCAGAGGTCAGTACTGTAGATACAGGTCAGAGGTCAGAGGTCAGTACTGTAGATACAGGTCAGAGGTCAGTACTGTAGATACAGGTCAGAGGTCAGAGGTCAGTACTGTAGATACAGGTCAGAGGTCAGAGGTCAGTACTGTAGATACCAGAGATGGGACCAAGTCTTTGTCCTCCAGTCCTAAACTTTTCATTTAGTCCTTTTAACAGTAATAATCTATTCAGTTTAAATGACAGATCATAAATCCTTTTTAAATCTACATTTATTTATCATAACATGTGATAAAATGTCTAAAAGCAAAGAGCTGATCCTTCCATATGGCACTATTAACCAGTTCCATTGAACTCATCTGCAACAATATTCTTCCTTTTAAACTTTCTTTGCTGAAGAAACATTTGATCAAATGTAGAAAAGTGCAGCTGAAATCATTTGGACAAAAAGTGCTGACATTTCATTTCCAAAGCTCTAGAATGAGTTCCACAATACTTCATTTCTGTCCTGTCTTGTCCTCGTCTCATCTCATATTGAAACATACCATCATCATCATCAGCGTATCCATCAACAGCTTGGTGTATCTTCTGCTATTTCGGGGCCTTATTCTCCGTTGCATTTCCTAAAGTTTGTCAGTCATTTGTGGACGATGAGGTGATGAGATTGAAGGCTGTTGTGGTTCATTGGTGACGCTTTTGTTCATCTGGTATTCCTCAAATCTGGAAAGAAGTCATCTTGTAAAACAGATGTCAGTAAATCCCTTCTAGTCCTCCATAGATAGCATTTAAAATGACACTTTGCTCCTAATACTAGTAATATATCAACCTTAACATTAAGTTCCTAGACGCTTCTGGCGCCGGTCGAAGCCGACAGCTGCTTGTAACAGCTCTTACTTGATCTCTCTTTCTTTCCAGTTTATTTCACTTTTAGTGGAGATTACTTTGTAGATACTTTTAAGACAGCACCACACTTTGATAGTTTTCCTAGTGGCCAAATTCTAAGAAAATTCTTAGAATCATGACGTTTTCTAAGAATTTCCTCTCAAAGTTAGGAGTAGCTCCTAGTAAAGATAAAAGCTATTCCTAAAGAATCTTAGCTCTTAAGAGTGCTCCTAAGGTGAGATCTGCTAAGAGCAGGGAGGAGGACTTTTAGGAGGCTTTGGAATTTCTTAAGCAGAGGAGAAAATGGCTGAAAGAAGAGGCAGGAGAGATATTCTCTGAATGACAATCAAGCTTGTTACAATCACAATATCACCGGAAATGAAAGTCATCACAACACTGAGGTATTTAGCAACAGGAAAAATGCAACAATGCAGCAGTGATGACTTGGAGCCAAATCTACTCTAAACACTTTTATTCTCATTGACCAGTTGATCCAGAAGCAAACACTGTTCCTCTGTCCAGTTGGGTTTCCTACTTCATTTCTTCTCCACTCCTGTTCGGTTGTTGGAAAATTTGAACACCAACCAACTCTGCTTCTTCTAGGCCGGTTAGCAATCACAGAAACAGATGAAAGCTGAGACATTTTACTCTTGTTAATACCAGATGATGAAAAATGACCAGCATGGTAAATGAATGGAAGCAGATCAATAGAACTATCAGCATGTGAATACTGTGGTAGTGGCCTGAGTTTAATCACACATTTTATAGGATACTTTTTAAAGTATAGCTTACTATTTATTTATTTTTATGTAAAGTATTATTTATAATTACACAGTCTTCATAGAGATTAGATTCTGTTATTAAGTCTATTAATTTGACGTCCATTCTAGGCCAATTATCACCAAAAGTGTATTTTTATCTAGTTTTAGGATCAACCAATCACACCTCTTGAAATGATGACTCATACCTAGCAACGGGGTCAACCACACCTCCTCACTAAGATAAGAGTTTCTGTCCATTCCTTGCTAAGAGTTCTCTGAGAATTTTCTGGAATCACTCCTAAGCTAAGACTCCTAGCTAGGAATTTTTAGGCTAAGTTAGGAGCTCTGAGAGGATTCTCAGAATCTGAAGGAATATGGGCCCAGGTTTGTAATGGATCCCTATGGCTGCACTCTAGCTCTCACTCTAACTTCAGAGATTCTTTGAAATTCTGAAAAAAAAACTGTGGCCACAGTTTTTGAGGTACAGAGATAA
Source organism: Chelon labrosus (assembly GCF_963514085.1). Lineage (NCBI taxonomy): Eukaryota > Metazoa > Chordata > Actinopteri > Mugiliformes > Mugilidae > Chelon > Chelon labrosus. The sequence goes on along the minus strand of NC_140337.1, from coordinate 37,476,825 downwards.
AAAATACATAAAAACCTATGGATTTTTGTTGGCTTTCCAATGGTGTGGGTTTTGTTTGTGTGGGACATACGGTTTGGACTACAGGCTCCTCTGAGCGAGGAGTGCGCCGACCAGTTTTCAGATTTTTCCCCGTGTGTGTGTATGTGAAAAGTGAGAGCAATTTTTCCTTCGAGAATACCTTTCCCTCCTCGCCTTTCTCAATCGATTGTGGCAACAATTTTCACAGTACGTGCGTGGAAATACACTAAATTGTAGAGGACCCTTGGCTGACGCTCCCAATGTGGTCGTTTTCCCGATAGGACTTGTAGTTTTTGATTTATGAGCATTAGTTGGGACCCCTAATCCTAGGGTCCAGTTTTTTTGGACCTCCCTCTCACTCAGGCAGAGGTGAGAGGCAGAAGGAGACTTCAGCAGCAGCTGGCCCTGGTAGCCATGACAACCGGACCCTAACGAGCTTAGACACGCCCACCTGAACACTGCCCTGCCCCTGATTGGCTTACCATGAAATCTTACCCTGCCTTAGCCAATCATCATCACTTGTGTGGCTGAATGGTTGGTTACAACATTTTGCAGCAGTTGCTTGGCGACTTCACTGTTGCGTTTCGTTTTCCCTCATTCTGCTGAACGAGGTGAACGAACACAGAAGTGAAGTCTGTCTTTATGTTTATTACACTTTACAGTGAATCTATAAACTGTTTACCAGCGTACCAGTTGATACTGGTAACGTGACCGTAAACACAACTGAAGAACTTTAGTGTCATTAATGAATAATTAGAGAGCTCCTGTTTGTTCTTGGGTAAGAAGGCCCTCGACCATACATGAGCCAGAAGACAAGAAAGACAATCTGCTGCTGGTGCTGGGAAATAAGAATGAAAAGGAATGAACCTGATTAAGACACAGGGAAATGTTCTGAAATCATTCATTCACTTCATAAATAGATAGTTGAACATTTAACATTTAATACATCAGTAGTTTACACTTCTTAACTTGTCTCTGTTCAATGGAGAATGGGACATATTTCAGACTGGAACCAGTCAAACATGTTTCACTCCAAATATTTCTCTTCAATGTGCTCAGAGCTGCTGCTGCTGTCTCTACAGCTGATGATGGGATTTGTTGTCCTCTCAGTCCCCCAGGTGGAGGTGGATTCAGGGGTGGAGTCTGTCCAGCTGACCTGGAAAACCACAGCTCACCTGCCTAAAAACGCTAAAGTGGAGTGGATGGACAGATACAACAGGAAGGTCCATGTGTATCAGAACGGCTCTGACCAGCTTGAAGACCAGTACCAGATTTACAGAAACAGAACGAAGATGAATGAAGACCTGCTGAAAACTGGAGACCTCAGTCTGACCCTGAAATACCCCACAGATGATGACACCAGCACCTACACCTGCACCGTCTACAACAAGAAGGGAGACATCCTGATGAAGAAACAAGTGAAGCTCTATGTCAGAGGTTTGTTTTGTTTTTTTCTTTCTTTGTCTTTTCTTTCATTCAGTCTTTATTATTTCTTTATTTTATTCTCTCTGAGTGCATGCTGGTAGTGAGTGTGGTGAGCAGAGACATTGATGAATGTATCACCGTCAATGATCTGTTTGTGTCGGTGCAACCGTTGACGCTGTCCACAACAAAGGTCATTCTGTCTAATGTCCCCCCCTTTATCACTGATGAGTTCCTAAGCAGAGAGTTATCTAGACATGGAAAAGTTGTGTCTCCTCTTAAAAAGATCCTCTCTGGCTGTAAGTCTCCATTGTTGAAGCATGTGGTGTCTCACAGGAGACAGCTCTACATGATCCTGAACAACCAGGATGAGGAGCTGTGGGGTCAGGGCGGGATGGTGCTGGTCAGCAGGACGGCCTGGACGGCGCTGCTGGTGAGGACAGTGTACAGGTTGAGGGAGAGGAGGGACTCACAGGAGGAAGATGTTGGTGTAAGTGGTGAAGATGACCTTGAGGAAAGAAAGGCTCACACAGCCACAATGGTCAAGTCCTTCCTCCAGGAAACAAAGAACATGAAAGGAGTTAAAGTGGAGGATTATTTTCCTGACTGGAACAGAGGATGGGAGGGGGAGGTGGTTTCTAGTCACCACACAGCAATCAGTGGAGGAGTGGGTCTCCTGTTCTCCAGGAACTTCACTCCAGCTTCTCTGGAGGTCCAGCATGTCCTAGAGGGGAGGTGTATTTCAGCTAAGGCTCTTTTTGACCATTTTATTAATATCTATGCTCCAACCAACGGTGCAGAGAGGAGGATGTTACTGAAGCAAGTTAGTGACAAACTGAGTGACTGTGGCTCGGAGGATTTTTTATTCTTGGAGGGGATTTGAACTGAAAATGAGTTTTTAGAGCGTAACCATGCAGAGCCTCATCCAGCCTCCCAGCATGCTCTGAGGCAGCTGCTTCACTCTCATGGCCTGGTGGATGACTCCAGGCAGTACACATGGTCCCATTCTAGAGAAGACAGGGTCTCCTTAGCCAGACTTGACCGTTTTTATTGTTTGAAGCAACATTTTAATATTATAATATATTTTTTACCTGTTGGAGACAAAAGCACATGGTGGACTAGTGAGATCCAGAGTACAGAACATCTCAGAGATGGATGCACCGTCCAGCTTCTTCTTTGGTCTGGAGAAGAAACGAGGACAGAAGAATCCAGTGATCCACTCTCTCCTGTCAGACACAGGGCAGGAACTGACAGGTTCTGGACAGATCAGAAGGAGAGCTGTTGGTTTTTATTCCTCTTTGTTCTCCAGTCAATATGAAGAGGATGAGCCACTGTGTCAAGAGTTCTGCAACGAGCTGCCTCAGGTCTCTGAGGAGACCAACTCACAGCTGGAGAGGCCTTTACAGCTGCAGGAACTTCAGGGCGCTCTGCAGAGCATGCAGGGGTGGAGGGCTCCCGGCATCGATGGCCTGACTGTGGAGTTTTATAAAGCCTTCTGGGACATTTAATCAGCTGATCTTTTAGATGTTTTTAATGAAAGCATGGCCTCAGGTTCATTGCCACTGTCCTGCCACAGAGCCATAATCACTCTCCTGCCTCAGAAAGGAAACCTGCAGGATATTAAGAACTGGAGCCCTGTGTCTCTGCTTTGTATGGATTACAAGATCATGTCCAAAGTCCTGGCCAACAGGCTGAGAGCGGCTGTCCATCAAGTCGTCCATCAGGACCAGGCGTACTGTGTGCCCGGCAGGTCCGTGGTAGATAATATCTACCTAATTCCAGATGTTTTGGAGGTCTCCAGCTCATTGCAGACATGAAAATCACTCACCTTTTGGCGAAATTCGCTGTTTTGAAACCAAAATAAGTGACCTACGTGAATCGTGTAGATTTGATGAGAAAAAGTTTGGGGGGGGGGGGGGAGCGGGGGGTGCAGGTGTGGCGAGTGCATGGCAGACTGATCTCATGAACTGCGTATGTATGACACACCAATGGCCACTAGCGTGCTATCCAACGCATTAATAGCATTTTGGCGTGTTTACAGATAACACGCTAGTTGGCTAAGTTGAAAGTGGCGTGTATATTTACGCAAAACCATGATGCCACGTTGCGCATGGAAATATTAGCGCGAATGGAATACCGTTACCGATTGGTTTACAAGCAGTTCGCTTCGTGCTGACCAGAGCGTGCACACAAGGGGTGCCGTGCAGACCACCACCACTGACTGAATTTGGTGAATGATGGTTTCAATATTTTTTTATATTTTCTGGTAGGCCTATATCTAAGTTACCCAGGAGCTCTGTTGACATAGGCTTAGTTAACGTACAGCTTGATGAGTCATTGAACACAGCAGGAGAGAACGCAACGTTAGCCAGCCAAAGCAACGGTGGAAAATTATTAGCTAACGCTACCGTTACGTTAGACTAACATTAGCTAAATATTGTTACTAAAGTTAGCTGCTAGCTTGTAATAGCTAACGATAAATCACAAAAAAGAAACACTGGTTAATGTTAGTGCTTCTTTCTTAAATCTCTACAACTCGTTTTTCTGGTTCTGAGAGTATTACGAACTGTGTCAAGTCTCAGGAGGGAGAGTGGCAACTGTAACTGCAGTATCACAAGGACATCCCTTTACTCTCCCTTTCATTCATTATACAAAACAAGATTGATTGTGTTCCTTTTCTATGTTGATGACCTTAACAGATTTAAAATAATATATCACTATCCCTTGAAAAGTGTTTAATGTTTTGATAATGCTGGAAACCACTGTATTGTGTGTTTTAGGTTGTTATCTTTGCCAATAAAATGTATTAAAATTACATAACATTGTATTGGCTGTCAACCATGATGGAAGAGTAGACAAGTTAAGTGACAGCATGTCCACCATCTCTTAATGCTCTCCCCAGGTTGGCAAAAAAATGCATCTCAAAATGCATCAGATTGATGCTTTAAAATATGGAATTTTCAAAATTTTCTTCCGGGGGAGCATGCCCCTGGACCCGCCTAGAGGGGTAATATCCTTCTCACCTTTTTCACCCCTGACCCGTTTTCATGTCTGTCATTGGGTGTAGACTCTGGTCTGATTTCTCTGGATCAGGAAAAGACTTTTGACCGTGTTGAACACTGCTTCCTCTGGAAAACTATGGAGAAGTTTGGGTTCAGTGCTGGTTTCATTGCTAAGATCAGGGTGTTGTACAGTGGTATTGAGAGTGTGCTGAAGTTCAGTGGTAGTCTGTGTGCTCCTTTCAGAGTGTGTAGAGGCATCCGACAGGGCTGTGCACTGTCTGGTATGCTCTATGCACTCTCCCTAGAACCCCTGCTGCACAGGATACGCACAAGTACTGAAGGCCTGACTGGACCTGGTTTTAGAGAGAACATGGTTTTATCTGCTTATGCTGATGATGTCATTGTTTTTATAAAAAGCCAGCGTGAAATAGACATTTTAGCTAATATTACAAAAGATTTGAATGTTTTATCATCAGTGACTGTGAATTGGAAAAAAAGTGAAGCACTTGCAGTCGGTGAGTGGCGTGACGGTCTCCCAGTTCTCCCCCAGAACCTGGTTTAGAAGAGAGATGGTTTGAAATACCTTGGTGTCTTTTTAGGAAACGAAATAATAGTCCAGAAGAACTGGGAGAGCGTCACAGATAAAATAGAGGGTAGACTGGCTAAATGGAAATGGATGCTTCCTCAGATGTCTTACAAAGGTAGAGTAGCCTCTCAGCTCTGGCATGGCCTGACATGTATGGACCCCCCCTCAGGTTTACTAGCCCAGATTCAAACAAAAATGAGCAGTTTCTTCTGGGATGGTCTACACTGGGTACCACAGAGTGTACTGTTTTTATCCAGGGAGGAGGGGGGACAGGGCCACGTCCACCTGGCCAGTAGAAGGAGGGGGGACAGGGCCTCGTCCACCTGGCCAGTAGAAGGAGGGGGGACAGGGCCTCGTCCACCTGGCCAGTAGAAGGAGGGGGGACAGGGCCTCGTCCACCTGGCCAGTAGAACAGCCACATTCAGGTTCCAGTTCATCCAGAGGTTCCTGACAGGTCCGTCAGACCTGGTGTGGAGAGAAGTGGCTAGTTGTATTCTCAGACGTGTGAATAACCTGGGACTGGATGCTGCTCTGTTTTAACTGATTCTAACTTTCTAAATGTAAGGGTTTTACCTCCGTTTTATCAGGTGTTTTTAGATCCTGGGCTCTTTTTAGCCTTAAAGAAAGTGAAAAGTCTAATGCTCTGCACTGGTTGTTGAAGGAGCCACTGATCCACGGGGCGAGGCTGGATGTGTGCAGCGCCGCCACGCCTGGCCTGATGGGGGCGCTGCACCAAACTAAGACCTTGTGTCTGAAGCAGCTGGTGGATGCAGCAGGTCCAGACTTGACTGATGCCCGGGCCGTGGGCTCTCTGCTGGGTGGCTCAGAGGGTCCTGGGGCTCTGGAGGCAGAGGCTCTCTGGAAGGGACAGAGGCCTCATCAAGGCCCCATGATTTAGCTTCAAAGGCTTTTATCTCTGTTCTTAACCCTGCTGTTACCAAGAAGCTGAATGAGACTGTCTTCCATCTTTTCACTGAGTGGACAAGACTCACTCAATTCTTTAATCTTTTAACTGTTGTTGGTGAAAAGTTCTCTGAGAGCAGCTTCATCTTCGGTGCAGGCTACAAAAAGACAAAGCACATTAAGTGGCAGCTACTGAACTTCCTGTCAGGAGAGGCTGAATGAGCCATATACGTGAGCAGGAAGAACTAAATGGAGGACAGGGTGGGCCAGGAGGACACTTCAGTGTGGCTTTGTAATGTCAGGTCCAGACTTTGGCTGGAGTTCAGATTTTAGAAGATGATGGCAGACTTGGACACGTTTGAACAACAGTGGTGTTATAGGAACGTTATTTACACTGTGGAAGATGAACTTTTACTGGATCAATCTGTGTGTGTCTTATTTATTACTATGATGATCTCTATGGAAGATGACTCATGTGTTCATGGAAATGAAGTATTTCTGTAAAATCAAATCTTTCTCTCTCTCACAACCAACCAACCATCAAGACTCTGATCATCTGCAACACCTTTCTAGATCTCTGTCCTGTTCCTTCTGCTCTCATCTGCTTCTGTCCTTCAGCTTTCTCTACAATCATTCAATAAAGTCATGAAAACCTGCTGCTGCTGCTGTCTCTACAGCTGATGATGGGATTTGTTGTACCTCTCAGTCCCCCAGGTGGAGGTGGAGGAGGGGGTGGAGTCTGTCCAGCTGCCCTTCAGAACCACAGAGCTGGATGGAGACGTTAAAGTGGAGTGGAAGGACAGTGACAACTGGATGGTCCATGTGTATTCGAATGGCCCCGACCAGCTTGAAGACCAGGACCAGTTTTACAGTAAAAGAACAAAGATGAATGAAGACCTGCTGAAAACTGGAGACCTCAGTCTGACCCTGAAATACCCCACAAAGAGAGACAGTGGACGATACAGATGTAGAGTCTACAACAAGGAGGGAGACATGCTGAGAGAGAAAAGAGTGGAGCTCAGAGTCAAAGGTTTGTTTTCTTTCTTTCTGTCTGTCTGGGTCTCTAACTGTCTTGTGTCTCTAACTGTCTTTGTCTCTAACTGTCTTGTGTCTCCTCTGCAGAGTCCAGGTCCAGGATGTAACGTCTCCTCTGATGGCTGAAGAGTCAGTTTGATCAGGTTGTTGATCTTTGATTATTGATCAGTGAAGGATCTGATGATGATTTCAAAGAAGATAAAGCTGCTGGTGAAGCAGAGTTCATGTCAGCGACCTCCTCCTGCTTCAAGTCAAACCCTCAAAGTCAGTCAACACGTTTGGAAGGGCCTGCCCTCTAATTCAGCCATATTGGCAGGAACTTGCTGGAGAACTCCAGACGATCGTTGGCCTAAACATTGATTTTTCCTTTGTTACACTGTATTTGGGTAAAATCCCAGTTGGACTTATGGACCAGGACAATTATCTTTATAAAATACTTTTGGCAGCGAGCAAGAAAGCCATCACACGGAAATGGCTGCAGACAAACCTGCCTTCAAAGACGGACTGGATTACCATTGTAAATGAAATACAATGCATGGAAAAACTGACCTACTCTCTAAGATTACGGGCGGAACAGTATACAAAATACTGGGAAAAGTGGACTTCATATTTGTTGATGTGTAACTCGCTGCCTATGTGATTGATCACACCAATTTATGCAAACAAATGGCCTTTGTCAACTTTGTCAACCTGTCTGTTCCCTTATATTCTGTTTATTTTTTGTCCTTTGTATGTTCTTTACTGTTGGAAAAAGAACTGATAACTCAATAAAAAGAAAGTTAAAAAAAAAAAAAAAGAAGACGTGACGATCCAGTTTCTTTCTTCAAACGTAAAGACATTGCCAAGTGTCATCTCCTGCCTTTGACTGAACACCTACAACGCTCTCAAGCAAAGCTGGGTGTTGGAGTTGCAGACAAAGCAACAAGTCCTATCTACCGGTCCCAGAGAGACCTGCATCAGCTGTGCCGTTTCGTCACTGACCACCTCGTCACACCGACGCTTCGTCACCATCTCGTCACACCGACGCTCCGCCATCACCGACGCCGAGAAGACTCTACGGAAAAGTAGGCTTGAATCGTTCCTACCGCTTAAGACAAAGAGTTGGTGTCACTACTTTGAAACTCCCTACTAACATCTTTTAGAGAAGATTGATTAGATTAGATATCAAATCTATTCCCTTAGTTTAGGACTTAACTATCTCCATCTCTCATCATCGCTCCAGAAATTAATTATTTCATACCTTATCATATTCGTTTTATTTGATAACACTCCTATATTCTATTAGTCCCTCATTTATTCATAGTTGTCACTTTATTAAATAAATATTTGTTCACACTTAAGAAGTTATTTGTGATGTTGTTTTACGGCGGAGAATGACTGGTACAAATTGTAGAAAAGGATTCACTCCTTCAGATATGCAAATTATTGAACTGAGACTGATAAATTGATTTAAACCGTGTTCTTCCTACGATAACAGGAGGTGGTGCCCTAACGAGACATTTTAAAAGGTGTAGAATATCCTACAGGAGTGTGTAGATTGCTCCTCTCATAAGACCCAGGTTAAACCCCCTTGTGCACCTTTGCAGCCGTCAATCACATCCAGACCCTTCGAGCGGGTGTCGTTAGACATATTGGGCCCCCTCCCAGAAACCCCTAGAAAAAATAGGTATGTCCTAGTGGTGGGGGATTATTTTTCCAAATGGACTGAGGCTTTTCCCCTTCCTAATCACGAAGAGAGCAGTATTGCTAAGGTGTTGACAGATGAATGGGTTTGTCGTTTTGGGGTCCCATAGAGCATCCATTCAGTCCAAGGTCGGAACTTTGAGTCCACATTATTTAGTGAATTGACCTTTGGCTAAGCCCCGCCCCCCTTAATTACTGTTGCTACGTCCGACATTCTCTTCTGGGCTGTGGTTTTCTGGTTATCTATAAGGCTCTGATATCAACGTGGCTTATGCTGTGACAGCTCTTCCTGCTGAACTTTTGTCAAACTTTTATAAAGCAGCAAATAAAGTGTCCGATAGAAGTAGGCAAAAGGGGCTGCAATATGCGTTGGAAGGCTATATTCAGGACATACAAGTGAAACGCAACGAACAACAAGGCATCCAAATAGAGGCAAAAGCTACCGGTCACAGTCAAAAAATGAACCACCGCATATCCTATTAATGGAGACGGAGGCTGGGACTGACAATATCAAGGAGCAAAGCTGGGTACGTCTCTATTCACTTCTATAATCGTTATTACGAAGCAAACGGACTAACGTTACGCACGTATAACGTTGTATTTCTTCAGCGTGTGCTAGCGTAGCAACAACTGTGCAACTTAAGCTGTAACGGTGATGTTTTGGTTAGCTCCACAGGGTTTTGCTTTTTTGCTTGTTAATCCTGTTTTTTGTTGTGTGAGGAGCACATACACAAGGGATGACCTGCTAAACATCAGAACTGCAACACCATCAGATTTATCCCCGGATTTTATTGCTCCATCTGGGGATATTTTGGACATATTGGTCAAAGGTGCGCTCACCTTTGCCAACGCGATACGCCGGCGACGACGCAGGAGAGGAAAGCGCGCTGGCGCACTGGTGCGCCTTCGTCAGCGCGGACATCGTACTCCGCTGCCGGGCATTTTCCTCTCTAATGTGCGCTCACTGTGCAACAAAATAGAAGAACTCCAGCTACGGATGGGGAAAAACAGAGACCTTTCTACATCTTCAGTCCTTTGCTTCACCGAGACCTGGCTGAGTGGATTAATACCGGACTCCGCGCTGCAGCTGGATGGATTCTAACTCTTCAGAGCAGATCGCCACACAGAGCTCTCCGGCAAGACGAAAGGTGGAGGTCTGTGTTTTTACATAAACTGTAGCTGGTGTACCGACGTGACAGTGATCCAGCAGTACTGTTCCCCGGACTTGGAATCACTTTTCATAAACTGCAAACCCTTTTACTCCCCCCTCGAGTTTTCTTCATTCATTCTGGTCGGTGTTTACATCCCGCCGGCAGCCAACGTCCATGACGCACAGCGCGCCCTGGCCGACCAGATTCTACACGTGGAGAAAACTAACCCGGACTCCTTAGTTATTGTCCTCGGTGACTTTAACAAAGGAAATCTCTCCCACGATCTCCCTAAATATAAACAGTTTATCAGCTGTCCCACCAGGGAAGACAGAACTTTGGACCACTGCTACACCACAGTCAAAGATGCCTTTCACGCTGTCCCCCGTGCGCCACTGGGCGAATCGGACCATGTCATGATCCACCTGATTCCAGCATATAGACAGAAACTTAAACTCTGTAAACCTGCTGTGAGGACATCTAAGATGTGGACCAGTGAAGCTGTGGACCGCTTAAGGGCATGTTTGGACTGTACTGACTGGGACACTTTCAAGGCGGCAACAAACAGTTTGGATGAGTACACAGAAGCAGTGACATCATACATCAGCTTCTGTGAGGACTGCTGTATTCCAACACGCACCAGGGTGAGTTATAACAATGACAAACCCTGGTTCACAGCCAGACTCAGGCACCTCAGGTTGGAGAAGGAGAAGGCATTCAGGAGTGGAGACAGAGAGAAATTCAAAGAGTCAAAGTACAAGTTCAGCAAAGCAGTGAGGGAAGCTAAATGACAGTACTCAGAAAAGCTGCAGAGCCAGTTTGCAGCCAACGACTCGAGCTCTGTCTGGAGGGGCTTCAAGAACATCACCAACTACAAGCCCAAACCCCCCCACTCTGTGAACGACTCACGCCTGGCCAACAACCTGAATGAATACTTCTGCTGCTTTGAAAGACAATGGGACAGTATGACGACCACCACCCCCCCACGATGACACCTCTCCCACCAGCACTGGTATCTGTGAAACCTCACAGGCCCTCACACCAGTGCCCCCCTCCTCCCCGACAACAACAATGGCCAAGGCTCCCTCACATCCGGTGGACTCAGAGCTTCCCTCCTCCATCTCACCTCTCACCATCCTGGAGAAGGACGTGAAGAGGCTGTTTACAAGGCAGAACCCCCCCAGGCTGCTGGACCAGACCAGTGCCATAGAGAGAGAGAGTTGCGACACTCTTTGATGTCGCCGCTATGGCTGTCACGTGGTTCATGTAAACCCAATTAGTTCCTAAACATGCGCTGGCTGTCATGTTCTTCTATGGGACAGACAGCAGCGATTGCATTATTGAACGGTAAATATAAAATAAAACACACACCCAAGTACTTTCTCAGCTGTTATTACATTATTGCATTTTTGTTAATGTCAGTTTTGCATTTGGAGAGGCAGGGTGACAACGAAAAACTTACTTACATAAGTTTTAGGCTACATGGAGGGAAAAGCTTAGTGTTCATGTTCGCATGGGTAGTAGCACTGGCTTTAGAGGCTCTAACTTAACTTTTCCATATCATTCATCTGATGGTAGACATCTCATGATATTCATTTGAGCACAACTGGGCTGTATTAGGCTATTGATTCCCGTGATTTTGCTTATAAATTCCGATTCAGCTATTAGCCTACCTTCGTGATAACGCAAAGAGGTCTAGGACAAGGTATAGGACAAATTAAGTACAGCCAACACGTCACATAATTAAAAGTTAGTATATCCCAAAATTCAATTAAATAAAAGTTGCTATAAAGGTGGTAGCGATTCATAACCGAACTACCTTCACAGCAGGGGAAGTCACGCTAGCTAATTAGCTAGCAGGCAATGCTAGAAAATTGGTTGAAACAACCAAGATAAAATATAAATAATTACGCTGTGCATATCTATCTATAAATCAAGAAGCGTCTGTGTGTCTGTCTGTGGCACGCATATCTCGCAAACCGTTGGCCCGATTGATTTGAAACTGGGCAGGTGTCTCGCTACGGGCACGAAGATGTGCACTGCTAAGTTTGACGTTGTTTGGATAAGAAATGTAAAATATATCAGTAAAATAGGTTTTCTCCGCTCTAATATTTCCACTACTCCGGTTGCCATGGCATCAAAAACAGCCACTTTCAAAAATTCACCAAAAACGGAGAGGAAGAGGCGGAGCATGCGCACAAATCTTGAGCACTGTTTACACATCGGCTTTAGAAGAAACCAAACTCAAGGAGAAATTATATTTTGCCCTGGTAACCCTAATAGGCTCAATGTCTTCTCCAGCAGGAAAACTAGCATGTAGTCTGCCATCTATCTATAAATCAAGAAGCGTCTGTGTGTCTGTCTGTCTGTGGCACGCATATCTCGCGAACCGTTGGCCCGATGGATTTGAAACTGGGCAGGTGTCTCGCTACGGGCACGAAGATGTGCATTGCTAAGTTTGACGTTGTTTGGATAAGAAATGTAAAATATATCGGTAAAATAGGTTTTCTCCGCTCTAATATTTCCACTAATCCTCATACACAGCACCTGTAGGCTCCCACTATAGGAATACATACTTCCGACGGACACTGCACTAGTACAAATGAAGACCAGTATAAGCATCGCAAAGGGCCTCTGATACAACATAGACAGTTGACAATTCAAAAGAGGTCGATATTTCAGCAGCTTAGCTCTGGAACAACTCAACTCGCAGCAATGTAAGTGAATGAGGTCGAACGCCCAAATGACAGTGTTTGGAACTAATCCGACTTTCAAATCCGGAAGTAGGCGGTTAAAAGCGCCGCCATTTTTTACAACGGAGGTCTATGGGAGTGTCGCAACTCTCTCTCTCGATGGCACTGGACCAGACGCTGTGTCTCCGTCCACCTTGAAGCACTGTGCTGATCAACTGTCTTCAGTGTTCACGGATATATTCAACATCTCACTGAAGTCATGTCACGTGCCAGCTTGCTTCAAGGCCTCCACCATCATCCCAGTCCCCAAAAAGCCAAGGACTACTGGTCTCCATGACTACCGCCCTGTTGCCCTGACATCGGTTGTGATGAAGTCTTTTGAGCGCCTTGTGCTTTCTCACCTTAAGGATTTAACAGACCCATTCCTGGACCCCCTGCAGTTCCCCTACAGATCAAACAGATCTGTGGATGACGCCGTCAACCTGTCCCTCCACCTCATCCTCCAGCACCTGGACTCCCCCAGATCATATGCCAGGGTCCTGTTTGTGGATTTCAGCTCGGCCTTCAACACAGTCGTTCCGTCTCTACTACAGGACAAACTCTCCCAGCTGACTGTGCCTGACTCCATCTGCAGGTGGATCACAGACTTCCTGTCTGACAGGAGGCAGCATGTGAGGCTGGGAAAACACATCTCAGACTCCCGTACCATCAGCACGGGTTCCCCTCAAGGCTGTGTCCTTTCTCCTCTGCTCTTCTCCCTGTAAAACAGCTGCACCTCGAGTCTGTCAAGCTCCTGAAGTTTGTGGATGACACCATCCTCATCGGGCTCATCTCAGGTGGAGATGAGAGCGCCTACAGACTGGAGATTGACCGCCTGGTGACTTGGTGCAGCCGCCACAACCTGGAGCTGAACGCCTCCAAGACAGTGGAGACGATCATGGACTACAGGAAGAACACAGCCGCACTCCTCCCCATCATCCTGTCTGATTCTACAGTCAACACTGTGGACTCCTTCCGTTTCCTGGGCACCATCATGTCCCAGGACCTCAAATGGGAGCTGAACATCAGCGCCCTAATTAAAAAAGCACAGCAGAGGATATACCTCCTGTGGCAGCTGAAGAAATTCAACCTGCCAAAGACAATGATGGTTCACTTCTACACTGCCATCATTGAGTCCATCCTCACCAACTCCATCACCACCTGGTATGCTGCAGCCTCTGCTATGGACAAGAGCAGACTGCAGCGTGTCATTGTCTCTGCAGAGAAGGTGATTGGCTGCAGTCTGAAGTCTCTAGACGAGCTGAACGCTTCCAGGACTCTGAAGCAGCTAAGATTGTGGCTGATCCCTCTCACCCTGGACACCGTCTATTCAGTTTTTTCCATCTGCAGTCCGTCTGCTGAACAATGCCAAGCCCCCCCCATGAACACATCAAATTCACTACCATCCCACAGTAAATGTTCCGGTGGAATATACATATATATACTGTATATATATTTTTATATTTTTCTGTTTTATATATAGTTTCTGTATGTTATTTTATTTTATTTTATTTTATTCGTAACAACACCAAACCAAATTCCTTGTATGTACAAACATGCTTGGCAATAAAGTCTTTTCTGATTCTGATTCTGATTCCTGAACATTAATGTTGTAAACATGTTACTGATGTCACATGATTGGACAGACACCATAGACAACACTGTCTCTGTTCAATGGAGAATGGGACATATTTCAGACTGGAACCAGTCAAACATGTTTCACTCCAAATATTTCTCTTCAATGTGCTCAGAGCTGCTGCTGCTGTCTCTACAGCTGATGATGGGATTTGTTGTCCTCTCAGTCCCCCAGGTGGTGGTGGATTCAGGGGTGGAGTCTGTCCAGCTGACCTGCAAAACCACAGCTCACCTGCCTGAAGACGCTAAAGTGGAGTGGATGGACAGATACAGGAAGGTCCATGTGTATCAGAACGGCTCTGACCGGCTTGAAGACCAGAACCAGATTTACAGAAACAGAACGAAGATGAATGAAGACCTGCTGAAAACTGGAGACCTCAGTCTGACCCTGATATACCCCACAGAGAGAGACACCTACACCTGCACCGTCTACAACAAGGAGGGAGACATCTTGATGAAGAAACAAGTGAAGCTCAATGTCAGAGGTCAGTACTGTAGATACAGGTCAGAGGTCAGTACTGTAGATACAGGTCAGAGGTCAGAGGTCAGTACTGTAGATACAGGTCAGAGGTCAGAGGTCAGTACTGTAGATACAGGTCAGAGGTCAGAGGTCAGTACTGTAGATACAGGTCAGAGGTCAGAGGTCAGTACTATAGATACAGGTCAGAGGTCAGTACTGTAGATACAGGTCAGAGGTCAGAGGTCAGTACTGTAGATACAGGTCAGAGGTCAGAGGTCATAGAGCTTTTCCAGCTCCTCCTGTTCTCAGATCAGTTCCAGCAGCAACAAGCTGTTGGCATCAGTGGAAGTAGAGAAGGAGCCAGAGCCAACAGGTGAAGCTCTCAGAGATATCACATCCTTAATGAGCATCATGAAAGCAGAAGGAAGTTTATCAGAGACGGCGGCTCACAGCTCTGTTCTCCTGATTCAGAGAAATCCTCTGCTGCTCAACAAGTGACAGAGCAAAGATCAGGTTGATATGAAGAACTTGACAGAGCAACACACACTGATAGTGACCTGTTGATGGCTTTGACTGGATCTATACTGGAGTCAAATATTCATCAGCAGTAGATGGAACTGGAATGAAAGCTTTAAGCTGAACTGTGTCCTTTAGTTGGAGGTCCAGAGTCATGGCAACCAGACAGCTTTAGTTTGTTGTGTCTGATAAAGGAGTCACTGCTCAGGACGTCCTGGATGGTGATTGGTAGAAACCAGAACTCACATCAAGACTCTGATCATCTGCAACACCTTTCTAGATCTCTGTCCTGTTCCTTCTGCTCTCATCTGCTTCTGTCCTTCAGCTTTCTCTACAATCATTCAATAAAGTCATGAAAACCTGCTGCTGCTGCTGCTGCTGCTGCTGCTGTCTCTACAGCTGATGATGGAATTTGTTGTCCTCTCAGTCTGTCAGGTGGAGGTGGAGGAGGGGGTGGAGTCTGTCCAGCTGACCTTCAGAACCACAGAGCTGCCTGAAGACGCTAAAGTGGAGTGGATGGACAGTTCCAGGAAGGTCCATGTGTATCAGAATGGCTCTGACCAGCTTGAAGACCAGCACCAGATTTACAGAAACAGAACGAAGATGAATGAAGACCTGCTGAAAACTGGAGACCTCAGTCTGACCCTGAAATACCCCAGAGAGAGAGACAGTGGACGGTACATCTGTAGAGTCTACAACAAGGAGAGAGACATCCTGAGAGGGAAAACAGTGGAGCTCAATGTCAAAGGTTTGTTTCCTTCTTTCTTTAGTTTTTTTCTTTGTAGCTGATGAGCCCTGATCTGGAGGCTCCTCTGCTTGAATGGAGTGGATTGTGAATGGAGTCTGGTGCAGTAGCTGCAGTGTTTGATTGATGTCCAGTCAGTGTTGGAGCCAGACTTTCTGATCAATGAGAGAAGATGAGAAACACTGACAGTGATCCTTCAGCAGCAAACGTGATCAGAGCTGGACGTTATTGATCCAACACTAATGTAGAGCTGAGCTGAGACTTTGATGAGATGAAAGGTTCTGTGTTTGAAATGCTGGTGGAGCTGAGATTCATTGACACCACAGAGAGACAAAGAGACTGAAGACATGTTAGGATCTGAACTCTTCTTCTCTTCACTGTCACATGTTAGATCCACAGATAGAAAAGCAGCAGACAGCAGCTCCACACTGACAGGAGACATTACTGTGAAGCAGCACATGGACAAACAACCAACCATCAAGACTCTGATCATCTGCAACACCTTTCTAGATCTCTGTCCTGTTCCTTCTGCTCTCATCTGCTTCTGTCCTTCAGCTTTCTCTACAATCATTCAATAAAGTCATGAAAACCTGCTGCTGCTGCTGCTGCTGCTGCTGTCTCTACAGCTGATGATGGGATTTGTTGTCCTCTCAGTCTGTCAGGTGGAGGTGGAGCAGGGGGTGGAGTCTGTCCAGCTGCCCTTCAGAACCACAGAGCTGCCTGAAGACGCTAAAGTGGTGTGGATGACACACAGGTTTTGGTTTACCTGCAAGGTCCATGTGTATCAGAACGGCTCTGATCAGCTTGAAGACCAGAACCAGATTTACAGAAACAGAACAAAGATGAATGAAGACCTGCTGAAAACTGGGGACCTCAGTCTGACCCTGAAATACCCCACAGAGAGAGACACCAACATCTACACCTGCACCGTCTACAACAAGGAGGGAGACATCTTGATGGAGAAAACAGTGGAGCTCAGAGTGAAAGGCTTGTTTGTTTGTTTCTTTCTTTCTTTGTTTCTTTCTTTCTTTCTCTCTGTCTTTCTGTCTTTGTCTCTAACTGTCTTGTGTCTCCTCTGCAGACAGAGTCCAGGTCCAGGATGTAACGTCTCCTCTGATGGCTGAAGAGTCAGTTTGATCAGGTTGTTGATCTTTGATTATTGATCAGTGAAGGATCTGATGGACGATGGATGAAGAGAGGAGGACGCTTTGTCAGCTCCTAGTCCTGGTCTGAAGACTCTTCAAGGATCAGTGTTGATCAACACGTTGTCTTCGTTGGTCTTAGACTATAGATCAGGAAAGCTGAGCTCCAGATATTTGTCCTGATCAGCTGAACACTTCCTTCTTCTTCTTTCATATCAGTCTTTGTGGATTTCCACCGTGTCCAGATGGTTTCATTGCTCCCTCACATCTTCAGCTCCGTCTGGATCTCTTCCTGCTTCCATCTGAATGTGGATCCTGGAGGAATCATCATCTGCTTCACTGCTGAGCAGGAGGAGAAACATTTAAGATTCACCTTCATCACCTCAAAAGACTGACTGAACTCCTTCAGACTGATTCTTCCTCTGCTGGTTCATTGTTGATTGATTTTGACCAAATAAGTCCAAGTGGGAGGAGTTGGTGTGTTTCTATTGTGCAGCCTCTAGGTGGTGCTGTTGTTTCATGCACACAGATGAAGTAGTTATCAGTACAGTTCAAAACAAGGAAAGTAAAAGTAAAAACTTGTTGAATACAGAATACAATAACTGAACTTGTTTAAAATAAAATGATGTGGAGTTTTGAAACATGAAACATTATGGTGAGACTCTGAAGGATGTGTATTCAGTATATCTGCTCTGTCCTTCCAGAGCTCCTCCCACCTTTCAGAGAACTGACCACATAGTTATGAGCTTTAGAGTCATGTGGTTTTTCTTTCTGATCTGGTTTGAAACTCTAAAAGTTCCTGGGCTCCTGGAGTCATGGACATCAGCTGTTAACCTCAGATGAAGTCCAGTCCAGTCACATGTCATAGTTTTCTGTCAGGCTGGATGTCAACAAGCAGCTCTGGTGCTAAAAGGCTACTTAAACATGAGGAATATTAATGCAGCACTTTCAACAGGTCAACATACGATGTGATCAAGGACCCTGACTTTGCTGAAAAGAATATTGAATTATACATTTATTTTTCTTTAAACTTAAACTCCTACATGTTTAATTAAAGGCAAAACAACAATAACACAATCAGACCATTTCCAGGTGACTCTTTATAATTCACTAATAACACACTGTCACTGTCACTGTCAATTTATCTATAAAACACATTTAAAAACAACTGAAGAGGAAGAGGTGAAATAAATCAAAAGCTTAAAACACATTGTGTCAATGCTGTGAAGAAAAGAACAGTGTCATCTGATCCTGATTCATCCTTTCACTGTGTCTGGATCATTCACTCATTAATGTTACTGATGGAGTCATCTACATGACTTTACTGAGCGTCGTCCTGTCTGTCTCTGCTGGTGAGTTGAAACCAAAGCGTCTTTAGCTCTGACATGTTCAGGAGACAACATAGAGTCTGACTGGATCTAGAATTAGGGCTCTCAAGTCTTCAACTTGTCTTTCAGGACAAAAACCAACAAGTGGAGTAATTCAATGTAGAACCGCCACTGGTCCCATGTAATTAATGAAATGCTCCATGTTTGACAAATAAAAACCTGGCTTACACACTACAGACAATCTCTGCTCACGTCTTACCTTTGTTGTTTTGGCTCAAAAGTTACATTCCAGCTGTAAAAGAACGCTGCTACTTAGCTATAGCTAGCTATAGCTAGTTAGTCTGAGATGCACCTGGAAGGTCCTGGTTGTTTCTAGAGTTCAGTGTGACTCTCTTTACCATATCTTTGGGGTGACTTCCTTCTGGAGCATCAGCTGGGTTTCTCATTTTACGCATGGATGCACAGCTGCTCCTGTGAAAGGTCCTTTAGTGTACTGCGTCGGCTGCACTCCTGGCTGCGTCAAACAATGGGTCAGAAAAGACTTCACAGTCATGTCAACTGAAAAAGTCGAGCTTCAGCATCTGAGTCACAACAGAGTGACAGACCGATTGGCCACCCTTAAAAACAGACGGCATTCTTTGATGCTTCCACCAAGTAACTGTAACTACTGGGTAAACCTTTGTTTATTGTTGTACTGTATTAAACAAACAGACTGATAATAAATACTAATAAATAACTACTAATAACTAATAAATCAGTTCTCAGTCGTTTGCTCACATCCTGTGCATCTCCTTGGGGCTAAGCCCCCCCTGTCCTGAAAACCTAGTGACGCCTCTGTCTGATGCCAAGGTGTTATAGCTCTGTTAGTGACACAAGACAATATACTGGCTGCAAGTTTCAGTTCAGTTCAGTTCAATTTTATTTATATAGCGTCAACAACAATACAAATCATCTCAAGACACATTAGAAACCTGGCCTGAAACCCCCAGAGCAGCCTGAAGGAGACGGTGGCAGGAAAAACTCCCTTTAACAGGAAGAAACCTTGAGCAGAACCAGAACCAGAACCAGCTCATATGGAGGAACCATCTGCCTAAGGCCAGCCGGGTACAGACAGAACAGGAGGAGGAGGAGGGAATCCACTGTCATCTTCTTACCACATCAAACACCGCTGTCTGAACCAAGAACACTGGTGACCTACAATGGTGCATCTTCCATGGTACTGTGGCAGTGAATGCTTCTGTTGCTGTGATCAATCCTGCAGTTTCTGATGAGTGTCCTTTCTGTTTTGGAACAGAGACTATTTTTCATTGTTTTGTGAAATGTTCCAGATCAGTGTCCTTATTTAGAACACTTAGAACCTTATTAGTGCTGATCAGAGAGTCTTTACTGAACACATGTTTAGTTTGGTAGAAGAAGAAAGGTCAGCTGCTTCATTGTTTCTTTGGCCAGAAAAGTTGACAATTTATTGAAGTAGAAAAGTGAAGATGAACAGAGGACAGAGTTATGATTGTTTATTGCTCTTTAAGAGTTTAGTTAAAGCACGTGTGCAGGTAGAATTCAACTACTACGTGAAAATGGAGGATTTAGAGTGAAGGTGAGGGATTTGGAGGGAAAATGTATTACTGTGAAAAAAAATCACGTTTACAGAAGTGTTGCTTTGATTTAATTTAAACCAACTGTGTTAATTGGTGTAATCTATTTTTTTTTTTTTTTGAGATTGTTGACTAATTCCTCCTGAAGAAAGTAGTGGTTTAAAACCTCAAAACCTCTCTCTCTCTCTCTCTCTCTCTCTCTCTCTCTCTTTCTTTCTCTGTCATTCTTTTTCTTTCTGTTTGTCTTTCATTCTGTCTTTATTCCTTTCATACTTTCTTTCTTTCTCTGTCACTTTCTGTCCGTCTTTCTTTCTCTCTCTCCCAAACAACCAACCATCAAGACTCTGATCATCTGCAACACCTTTCTAGATCTCTGTCCTGTTCCTTCTGCTCTCATCTGCTTCTGTCCTTCAGCTTTCTCTACAATCATTCACTAAAGTCATGAAAACCTGCTGCTGCTGCTGCTGCTGCTGCTGTCTCTACAGCTGATGATGGGATTTGTTGTCCTCTCAGTCCCCCAGGTGGAGGTGGAGGAGGGGATGGAGTCTGTCCAGCTGCCCTTCAGAACCACAGAGCTGCCTGGAGACACTAAAGTGGAGTGGAGGGACAGAAGAGACAGGAAGGTCCATGTGTATCAGAACGGCTCTGACCAGCTTGAAGACCAGGACCAGATTTACAGAAACAGAACGAAGATGAATGAAGACCTGCTGAAAACTGGAGACCTCAGTCTGACCCTGAAATACCCCACACATGGAGACAACAACCACTACACCTGCACCGTCTACAACAAGGAGGAAGACATCCTGACATGGAAAAGAGTGAAGCTCAGAGTCAAAGGTTTGTTTGTTTGTTTTTTCCTTCTCTCTCTCTCTCTTAGTTTTGTGTTCTTATTGTGTCCAGTTGGACTCTAAATGTTATTCACTGCAAGTGACAGGTTACTGTGTCTTTAAGGTTTACAGCAGTGATTTACGGTAAGGTTAGAAAGTGTCAGGTGTGCGTCAGTTGAGTAAAGGCAACTTGAACAGACCGACACAGTGTTGTTCTTGAGTCCTACGCAAACATAATACCAGAGCCCGTCTACGGAGAGCCTTCCCACTCTCTACTAAGTCCCATTGTAACGAATTTTGGTTGCAGTTCCACCAGATTTCCACTGGGGGCGATCGCCCTGAGTGCAACATGAATGGGACTCTATGGAGCTAAACGGCTAAATGTGTCTCTTTCATCCGATTGTCGTTGAGAAATCTCAGATTTGATTGTAGGTTTTGCAAGTTCAACATGGGTTATAGATCAAAAGTTGAATGAACGAGAACTTATGTCCTTTCGTTTTCTTACAGGTTGACTTGTTGTTGCCCATAACACGCTAGCATTGTGCTAATGAACGCTGATTGGTCAGTGAAGGACTGATTACGACCAGATCCCGCTTGACGGCATCGTGGCATCCGAAGCGGGACCAGAATGTTATGGCGGACTTTTTCGCCCAAGTTTTTTTTTTTTCGGCCCGGTCTTTTAAAACAACAAAACAGAAACTCTTCTGGCACGATTATTTACCCGTGTCAGCTGTGTTGTCCATGCCTCGAGAGAAAAGAAAGTGCAGAGCGTGAAAGCACCAAAGCAGTGACTGAAGGATTGCCGTAAAGCAGTATCTGGTCGTACGATGTGTATGACGTCATTGACATTTTAAAATACTTTTTAAAGCAAATAAGTGACTCTAAAAAATCTAACACCCAGCAGTGTGTCATTTCTTTGCATCTCCTTTCAAATACAATATTCAAATTACTGCACAAAAAATTATATCCTGAGAAAAGTGGATTTTGAGGGGTATTGCTCCATAGACCGCCATTCATTCTGCACTCGTCCTGAGAGCGCCCTCATATGGAACCAGAGTGGAACTGCAACCAGTTCAGAAGCCGGAAGTTCAGTGAGAGTGGAACTTCTCCCCATATTAGACGTTCTCTGATAATACCCACCCACTTCCTCAGGCTCAGCTGTCACTTGTCAATCACACTGTGTTAGCGGTGTAAGACATCTTTGGTGGACTGAGAGCCAGTGCTGTCTATATTTAAATAACATTTTTATTGAAATGGGCTCATTGTTGTATACGGTCCTTTGTCTGACTCTGAGCGGCCCACGTAAAGCTTCATTTGTTCTCCACATCATCCAGACAGAACTTTGTTTTTTTAGTGGTGTCCTAAGTTAGCATGCTAATGCTAATACCATGTTAAACATGCTGCTGTTATTTGACACGGTCACTTTCAGTGTGTCTGTGTGTTAGCATGTATGCTAACAGACTGGTGTTTAGCTGCAGTGGTGTTGTCATTTATAATAGTTTTCTGTTAGCCGTGTGTGCTACCTGGAACAGTAGGCTAACAGATTTATGGGGCGTTCTATTTGTCCACCGAACTCGGTTTCCAAGTCGTTTTCCCCGAGTTACGAACCGGAAGTTGCAAAACACAGTCAAGAATGAAGTGTCAGATACATGATGTTTGTCCAGTACAACTAGCAGAACCATTCTTAAGACTCATTTGAGGATTTCACACCAAAATGGTCAAGTGTCCTTGAACAATGTGGCTCATTTGCATATTCAAAATTACATCCAAATATGACCCCCTGTTGCTTGTAGTAACTGAAAGATGCTAACACTAATACAAACTGCATCCTAATAGCACCAGCATTACAACAATTAAAGCTAACATTAAGTTTTGAAAAATATTGAAATTGAGGATAACTATGGGGCTGTTGTTGCTCTGACAGTGGGAATATGAAATTATCCAGTTAGAGAAATGTCAGGTTACACCCTCTCAGGGTTCTTACACTTTTTCCAGAGTCAAAGCGCTGTTCAAACACTTTCAAGAATTGTTTTCACACTGCACTTCTTCACAGTACTGCTACTGATGCAATTATGCGTATACATTTATAAAAATGGTCTCCTACTAAGCAGTTTACTGACTAAACACTCTCTAGTGAATCATTTAAGAATATAGAGCATTTTTAACACTTGCTTTATAAAATCAATTTTCCTACAGCACTTTTAATATCATTAAAGGATAAACATGTTGCCATAATGGTAAAATCATAATAATGATGATAATATTAACACTGGGTTATGTGCAATACCTGAGACAGGTGACATCTCTCCCTCACATTGATGGCAAATGCAGCTGCACGTCTAATATTTGCACTTGATGCACCAGCTCCTTCCTGTAAATATGTTGTGTTAATAATATACATTAATATACTCTGTACATAGAAGACTGGTTCACATCAAATGTTGGATAATATTATCATACTGGAGCTTAGCTGATTATCAGGGTGTGGAATCTGATGACATGTAGGCTCTGGGTTCAACATTTCATTGGAGATGACAGGTGTGTTGACTTCACTGTTGGTCCTTTGCATTCCCCGTGTTTCAGTGGCACAGTCAGAAAAAACTGGGATGTCAAAATGTTCACTTCAACCCGAGATAGGTCAGATGCAGCTGGTGTCATCCATCCAGTAGGTGGGTGCCCAGTGGTAAAATATAGAGCATGTGTGCGTCTAATGTGGTAGTAAAAGGAGTTGAAGACTCTGTATTCAGCAGTACAGCCATCAAATCAGGACTGGGACTATGTGCTGTGCTAATATGGCTCCAGAGAGACTTCAGTGTTAATGCAACGGAAACCAAGCAAATCACAGATGAATGCTGACACAAGATGTTTAAGCCATGGGAAAATCTCCACTAATCTGAAAAATGAGTCTACACTAGAAAAACACAAATTGTAAAAAGGGAGTAGTCCAGGTATTTGAAGAGCAGCACTGAATTATTACCGCTTAAATCTGAATCATTTGAACTTTACTTTGGCGGGCACATACGAACTAGAGAGGTCAATACCAAATCTGGGCGGGAAGGGGGGTGGATCATACCAAGATTATTTAATTTGCATAGTGATGTGATTATACAGGGATCAACAACCGGCCTAGAAATTAAAATATAATTTATAGTTCTAGTATTCTCCAATTATGTATGTTTGTATTCCATTATTATCAGTTTTCTTACACGTTTTACCCAGACTGACATGGTCTGCTCCACCCCCCCTTACTACCCTCATGTGGTCTCGTCTGCCCTGCGACGGTTGGGAGAAGGACCTGGACGGGATTCTGTCGCGGTAAGGAGAAAACAACGTTATATTAAAAATTATAAAGTTATAAGTTTTACAGTTACGTTACAGTTTTACTCTTCACATTTACTCCACTCATCGCGATGAACTGCGGCCGTATCAATGAATGAATCGGCCTCTTCAGTGTAAACTCCAGCTAGCTAGCTAGCTTAGCTAATGTTAGATGACTTTGCAGGTTTGCTGCTACAGCGTCGTTACAAGTGTTTTCTTGTGCTTTTTCTCCTGCGACTCATTGAAAACGTTGTTGATACATTTTATATATATATATATATTTATCAGGAGAGTAAGTTGTGCCATGGTTTGTCTCCACTTCCTTGTCCATGTCCTGTTTTATTGTGAAGCTCCATGTCTTGTCCTCCTGTGAGTCCCTGGTGTGTCTCACCTCCACCTGTGTCTGGTGTCCTCATGTGTTTGTCCTCAGTGTTGGTCTGTGTCCATGCCGTGTGTTCCTGTGGTGCCTCCGTGAGTTCATAAACTCTGTTTTGTTTCACTGCACTAGTTTCTGTGTCTGTCTGCATCAGGGTCCAGGTCCCTAAACCCTAACATGTTGTTTCTAATTGTGTCTGTCATTTCCATCTAATAATTGTGTTTAGATTGATTGATTGATTTATCTGAGGATGAGAATGCTGCTTTACCAGACAAAGCTGGCCCAGGTGAAACAGGAACTGTGTCGTCACTTCAAGGATCACCTCCAGTACCCCCCCCCCCCCCCCTACAGCTTCCTGCTCCTCCACAATATGTGGTCTACACAGACACTGAGCTGGAACCACCATGTTGAGATGGTCTGCTCTGGTAGAGAGGAGGAATCTGCCGTGTCCAGAGAGCTGAGATGAGATGCAGCTGGTGAGGAACAATCTTGAGAGCAAGTCACCAAGGAGAGAAGTTCTCCAGTGAGGTCACCACAATAGCTGAGAGACTAGTGGAGTATTATCCCATGCTACAGGAGAAAGATGACCCATCAGACATGGAAGTGAGAGATAGATTATTGGATTGTTGTGTGATATTCAAAGGGTTTTTTCCAACCAGGGCCTTTTTCCACCACAGCTGAGCAGGTACAGTTATCTTCAGAAGAGCATTCTGAATGGGACGTCCCCACAGAAGAGGCAGGGGCCCAGACCAGAGAGAAGACGTCACATTGACTTGTCTCCAAGGGACCAGGGACAAGATGATGACGCAGACTCAAGTGGTGCATCAACAGTTCTTCTGCCACCTGGGAGCAGTTCTGAAGGCCACGCTTCAGGTGACACCAAGGCCAGGTGATACTGTCCTAGTTTAGTATCTAATGATAGATTACAGGTGTTTCAACTGTACATTGAAGTTATGATCAGGCTCTGATGTGTTGGGATGTGACAGTAGTTTTCACTTATTTGATTCCATTGTGTAGAAATGACAGTAAATGTTGTGTTTGCTGCTTCAACCTGTCGTATCATTCAGAGGACATGTCCAGTACCTGCTGCTGATTTGTGTCTCCTTTTAGTGGACAAAGACAGTCTGGCAACACAGGCCAGGCATCACAAGACTCTGCAGGAGACGGATCAGAAACCAGAACCCAACCAAGATGCTGTGTGCCAGATCCTTGAGCTGGAGTTTCAGGTGAGAAGAGCCTTCATTGACAGTGACGTTGTGAAAGAAGACGACAGAGCAGCAGAGGTTTCTGAGGCGTGTGCATGTTTCAAAGAGCTTCATCACGTATGCACTTGTTGTTTCTGGCTTCTCCACAGAGTTAGCATCGCTGCAGACTCTAACACTTCTTATCTGCGTCGTTGCAGGTGATGGATGAGCTGCGGCGGATTCTGGATGAGGACGACGGCCAGTTGATGAATGAAACAAAGAAGAGATGGGCCGACTTGTGCTCCACGGTGCAGTTTGATGGTGTTTGGGGGAAAGTGTTGAAGCCGCCCATGAGCCTGGGTGCAGGTAAGTAACTCTGCTGTCTTTAACACATGGAGCTGTCTCAGCAGACACAATTCATAGAGCTGCTGTCAATGCACAACACTGATTCAATGAGAACACAATGACAGTGCTGTTCACTGCAAAGCATCTTTTATCACCTGACCATAAAGAAAGCTCATCAGACGCTGACTTTGAACTCAAACTTGATTTATTGTGTTCCTTGTTCAGGGCGCTACCCTCACTCTTCCCCTCACAGTCTGCGCCGCCTCAGAAGATGGGACAGGCCAGTGAGGCGTTGCTTCATGTCCTTCAGCTGAGTTTGTTCAGAAGAATGAATCCTCTAAGTGTTTAGTGGCACACACTCTTTAAACAGTGACTGAGCCACAAGTTCTTTTCATGTTCTCTCCTGTCTTTAGAGCAGAAATGATCCGTTTGAATAAAGCACATGTCAGTATGGTTGTGTTCATAGATATATACAGCTCTGGAGACAATGAAGAGACCACTCCCACCAATGTTTCTGAAAGCAGCAGCATCTCTCCATCTATGGCAGCCAGTCCATCCCAGTGTTTGTTGGACTCCAACACAAGCCTCCTCACTCTACTGACTGAGACACTGATCAGCTGATCACCTCAACCACATCTGATTCTATCAGGAAGATTATAAAAGCCACTGCTGTGATTAAAGACTGAGATGATCCCACCAGTAATGATTTCTAACCTCAACATGTTTTCTTTTCATTATTCCAGGTCTGAAAACGCTGCGTCTTTATTCTGATTTTGACCACTTGTCATTTTCTGCCAATAAATGATCGAAATGGAAATATTTTCATTTCAGATTTGAGAGAAATGTTGTCAGCACTTTATAGAAGGAAACAGAAATGTTCATTTTACTCCAACACATCCCTATAAATAGCCAAACCATCAGAACTGATCATGTTGCAGTGGTCTCTTGTTTTGTTCCAGAGCTGTAGATGAACACAACGGTGTTAAAACATCTCAGTCCACTGGCCCAAGCAGTTGTTCAGTTTGTCAGCGTACCCTGAAGAAACTTGTGTTTTCTGTTTCCTTCTTCAGCCGTCGACCTCCAGGAGAGAACTCTCTTCAGCCCTGTCCTGGTCTCTGACGGGTCCCGCTGTCTTCTGGCAGCTGGAAACACAAAGAAGAGCTGGGTGAAGGTTTGCTGGATGTGACGGGTTATTACTACACCCTGCATCTCACCTGTCCTGAGTGTGTGGCGACCCTTCTCTCTGTCATTCAGACACAAGTCTCACAGGACGGTGTCCACCAGCGACGAGACGCCACAGGCTCGTACAAAAGAGCCACGGCAGAGTGGAACGCTTTCACTAAGAAATAGACCTGTTCAGGCTTGGGGGGGGGGGGGACAAAACTGAAGCCCCTGTGTTTTTCTAAGTTTGACACATATACTGAAGGCTTGCTGTCTACTGTTGTTGATGCTAAGTAGTTTATTTCCTTGACTACCATGTTCTGTCTGATTAAATGTTCCCAGAGATAATGAGGTTCTAGCCTCTGTTACCTCTGAGGGTTCACAGGGAGCTTTTTGATGTTCTAATTGTAAACATTGTAATCCAGCTGTTCTGCAAGCACTTCAAATAAATGTTGTTGTCAATCTTCTCTGTGTGTGACTTTAATTTGGTGTAAATGCTGTGTATTGATTTATGACCAAAGCTGATCAGAACTGTTGAACTAAGAAGAATCATCTGGTTAAGTTGCTCTGGATTTATGGTTCTTTCACTCAGTCTGAGGAAGAAACAAAAAGTCAGATAAGAACTGAAAAGCTAGTTTAGAGATGATTTGACCTACACACAGAACTTGGAACGAGTGTTTAACTACTTACTTGAAGAGATTTCTTCTCACTCGCCTAATATGTGTTTATTTTTTCTTATCTCAAGAAATCTCACCAAGTGTGATTCTCTCACTGCACTGGCAGATTATTTCACTTAGTTTTAGTCTATATCTGCTCAAACCAGGTATTTATTTCTTAGATTCAGACTATTAATTCATGCAGTGTGAGGAGGAGTCGTCATCTGGAGCCCACACACAATCACACAATCCCAAAGTGTCATTTGTGTAACAGGAGCCAGATGCTGTTGAGGGGGAAAGGCAGCCTGGCTACATAGTGAGTATTAATGGAAGGACTCTCCACTGTCTCCATGTGTTTACACAACT
This sequence comes from Chelon labrosus, assembly GCF_963514085.1. NCBI lineage: Eukaryota > Metazoa > Chordata > Actinopteri > Mugiliformes > Mugilidae > Chelon > Chelon labrosus. Next base: position 37,448,645 of record NC_140337.1, on the reverse strand, counting down.
CAGGAGCTATCAGACAGTTGGATGCCAACCAGATCCAACTGTCAGATGTAGACATGCAGCACAAGAAGAAAAAGATGGAAAACCTTTCACTGGAGTCTGAAATAAAAAGAGGACGATTAGAAAAGTGGAGCTGGAGATAAAGCAAGTGGAGCAGGAGGTGAGTTCTGCCTTCAATGCTCACTGTATGCTGACTGGAACACAAACCCAGCTCCAACAAGATGACACATGTTCAATACAAATAATCTTCCTTTCTGCTCTGACAGTGGCGTGGCCATTCTTGTGAGAGCCTTTCACAGCTTTAATGTTCAGGTGAACTCTGTCCATTGCTGGTGATGTGCACTGATTGGTTTAATAGTCCTCATCTTGTGATCTCAGATGCTCTGCAGTGCTGACTGTCTGATCACAATGGCCTGGCTCAGTCCATGACTCCAGATCTAGCAGCGCCTATCACAAGGTGAGCCACACAGCCCCTGTTAATAACCACTGTCTCTCTGTTTATGAGGCTGGAATGATGACATGTTGTGTTGACAGGTCAACTCTCTGCTGTGTTGCTAGGAGACAGGGGCTATGCCTGCCAGCCTTTTCTCCTGACACCATCCACAGACCCCCAGGAAGCACATATGCATGCTTTAAAGTTCAGTTCATGTGTCCTGCAGTGGCAGAGGAGGGTGTGTTTTTATTGATTTCAATTAAACAAACATAGATAAAGATATATGCTGTAGTTGTAAACAGATACATCTGACCAACATGTGGAGTGAACGTTCTCACATGACTGATAGTAATGAATGTTTCCTCTGAGTGAAAAGAAACTGATCAAACTCATCAAGTGATGTAGACCGGAGCAAACCAGCTGGAAGTGTGAAGACAACATTAGAATCTAGTGAAACAGATGATGATGATGATGATGATGGTGATGATGATGATGATGATGAAGAGAAGCAGCAGCCTCTGGTCAGCTTTCAACAACAACATCAACAAACACAGACTGATATCTGTCCTGTGAGATCAGACTGGAGCTGGTGTCTTAAATCCTGTGTCCCTGGTCCTGATCACTGGACTGATCCACTCAGAGGGAAGTTGAAATATTATCACCTGACTGTCTCACCACTGACAACGTTCCTCTTTACTAATAACACATCATATTTAGAACATCCTGCTGCTTGCTCTCTGCCGGAACCTTTAGGACTGAGTCCGTGTACCCGGGGGAATCTTTTAGCCGCGCGCGCACCCTGGAGCAGACACAGACTGGACAGGTAAGAGTTCAACTCAAACCACTCACTGTTCTCACTATTGCACCAACTCCCAGCCTGACCACTGATGATCTAACAGCACACTTCTTTACAGATACTTCTTCACTCTTATGGTTTAATCTAGTGATGGAGAAACTGAAGCACTGAATCAATCTGAAGCAGTTGTGTTGAAATGGTTCAGTGTTTGGAAGCATTTGATCAAATGAAATGTGGCCACATCTGCTGGATAATATTAGACATAGCATTCACATGAAACAGGACAAAGGCTCGTGAAACACAAAGACTCTGTTGTGTTTGTTCAACAATAAAGGATCTACAGTATGTGCATCTAGAAATGCTGGATTTCTTTTTCTTTTATAGTAAATAATAATATACTTGTATGAGTTAGCCATCATATAATACTGTATGTTTTAGATGCTTTTATAAGATTGATAGAAATACAAAAAATGACTAAATAAAAAGTGAAATGCTTGTGCATCTAGGGACTGTGATGACAGTAGCTGTACTAAATGCTGGTGAGACTGGGAAGAGGATTTGGGTGGTTGACAGATTTTTATTTCAAAACCAGATCTTTTCAGCAGACTTGGGTTTTAGTCTGTCCCTCTTCTTACTTATCACCTCTCCAGCTTTGGAGAAGACCCTCTCACATGGGACAGACGTTGCAGGCATGTGTAAATATTGTCTGTCCAGCTTGTACAGATTGGGATAAACTGCCGCCCTTTGCTGCCAGTATTTCATGGGTCTTCTCCTCTGGAGAGGTAGGACTCAGATAAAGACCACTGAACCTCCACTGTTTTCTGGACTCTCTGAGTTTCACCTGCAAGAAATCAGAACAGAAGAAGGTGAGACCCATTGTCTGTGTTTTTGTCTCAAAGAAGGTTTTTCTACAGACTAATGCAACCAAGCAACTCAGCAGTCCAGACGTTCCCACAGGTTGTCAGGGTCAGCCTCTTGTGTTGAGGGACCAGGGACTTCCTCTGTTGTGGACTGTAAAACAAATGGAAATCCATCCAGTTGTTTGATAGAGCATATATACAAGCAATGATCAGATAAAGAGAAAGCTGTTAGCTGTGATGTTGAGGGTGGGACATGTTCTGATCTCCTCAGTCCTGCACATTCTGCTGTGACTCTGGTAACTGCCTCCTGTGCATTGGTCTGGTTGACAAATGTTATTGTTTTGAAACGTGGCTCAAGAACAGTCGCCGTTGACAGGACCTGAATGTTTTCAACACTGCACCTTGTCAATGATAAGTGCAGCAGATTTAGTCTCAGTAGCTGTGAGCATGGATGGAGTAGGGATGTGGACTTGATAGGAATGATGGGTATGAGCTTGGATGCTGACACCTTCTTCTCTACTGAAAGCTCAGTAGTAGCCAGAGACAGCGGCCCCAGAACCTCAAGGCATTCAGCCACAGCCTCGTAGTCCACACAGCTTAGTGGCACCACATCTGTTGTTAGTGATGCAAGTGCTGCTCCCACTGGCTCACGCTGCTCATGTAGACGTTGGAACATGAGGAAAGTGGAATTCCACCTGGTTTCAGCCTCTTCAATCAGCTTATGAGCTGCTTTTTCAAGTTGTTCCTGAACCTCTGTCAGTTTCTCCTTGGCCCTTGTGCTGGTTTTGAAGAAACAAACAACTTTTCTGGCTCACATCCAGATCTCTGCTAGTTCTGCTGTTGCCTCCACATTTAAACTGTGCCCAGAACAAGGTATGTTGTGTAGTCTAAGAAGCCTAGCACTAGCCTCCATATTTGCCTCATTGTCAGTGAGCAGACAGTGGATCTTGTTTTTAAGGCTCCATTCGACAGTTCAGAGTTCTTTGGCATTCTTTAGGTTTTCAGCTGTGTGGGACTGAGGGACTCTAGTGACACCTAACAGAACACATGACACTTTCACTTCCTCATTTCTATAATGACAGGTGACCCCGAGGAAGGCGTCCATATTTCCAGATGTCCACATGTCTGCTGTCCAGCTGACTGCCACAGTCTTCTCCAGCTCTGCTCTAGCTTTCTCCTTGGCTTCTTTCTACTTTGTCTCCACCATGGCTCTCAATGCTTGTCTTGTGGGCAGGACATATGTTGGCTCAAGCTTGTTAACAAAGGCTTTAAAGCCTTTATCCTCAAGCACAGAAAATGGCTGGCAGTCCTACCTGAACTCATCCAGTTCAGCTTGTCGCCCTTTAAAGCAGAAAATGGAAATAGTTATTGACACAGAACTTTTTCAGATGTATTATTGTTGTTTTGTATCTTTTCCATTTTAATCTTGCTCTGTCTTTTTAATACATATCCATGCTAGTTGCCATAGGCTAACCATGTCCAGTTCCTCCAGGAGCAGCAGGAGCAGCAGGAGCAGCTGGATTGGGTGTAGTCTCAGGGTGTCTTGAGTGCAGGTGCCTCAGCATTGAAGAGGTGTTGTTATTAAAGGCCAGCTCTGGAGCACAGATCAGACACTTGACCTTTGTTGGGGTAATAATGTCAAAGTGCTCCCACACATAAGATCTGGTTCTTTTAGGGGCCTCTCCTCCATTCTCCCTATCTCTCCTTTCCTCACTGTCAAACACTCAGACTATCACACAAACACACGCATCCAAACATCTTGTGGTGATACTTCTGCTTTGAAAGCTCCACACTGTGTCGAGCTTTCTGCTTGGAGCATAACATCTCTAATCTAAGCTGCTATATGTTTACTTTTATTCAGCTTGTTAACTGTTTATTTTTGTAAATTTTGTAGATATTCCTTTGTTTTCTCCGTTCTATGTATTAGTGGTGACACCTGGGCTCTGTGAAATAAACCCTTTCTTTTGGACTGGACCAACGTTTTGAGTCTGTCTCCTACTAACTCCTACCGCTCTGGCCAGGCTTCCCTACACATCCTTAACATTTGATCACTCTGTCTACTTTTATACCATCATCAGTTAGTAACATCACATACTGACCAGACTTAGCAGCAGACTGGAGTCCCAGCATCCCATGCAGGCCAGTACACAACTGTGTGTTGCACAAGGCCAGCTCCTGTTAATCTTCTCATTATGGATCAATCAGCACCTTCCAGTCTGTCTGAAGTCTGCCTCCTTCATCTGGCACAATGAATACCTCCCAGACACAAGCTGACCATTGGACTGCTCTGCAGCTGAAGAGTTCACTTCAGTTGGTAGGGGAGGACAACTTTTGTCCTGGACGTCTCTGGTTCTTCTGATGGACCCATCATACAGGGAGGATCTTTCACATGTCCCTGTGACTGGACCCCATTACATCATGTGACATGTTACAGTGAACACACACAAAGAAGAGTTATCTGAGGACAGCATGGAGGACTATGTCTATGAGGAAGAGGAGAGGAAGAGGAGATGAGAGGAGGAGGAGAGGAAGAGGAAGAGGGATAGGAGAGGGGAGGAGAGGAACAGGAAGAGGAGAGGAAGAGGAGAGGAGAGGAAGAGGAGAGGAAGAGGAGAGGAAGAGGAGAGGAGAGGAAGAGGAGAGGAAGAGGAGAGGAAGAGGAGAGGAAGAGGGAGAGGAGAGGAGAGGAGAGGAAGAGGAAGAGGAGTTTTCCAACGTTCACTAAAAAGAGAGACCACCAACGACACCTGGGGACTTGAAGCTCAGGATCTAAAGAGCAGAAAACTAAACTAATGTGATGCAAAGAATAAGGAGACAGGTTGAAGACTGAGGAGGCAGAGACAGTAGATAAAGATAAGAAGTTGTTATTGAACAAATAAACCTGAAGAGAGAAGTGGAGAAAAGATAAGACAAGGTCAGTATGACTACAATGATTAGATTCATATTAATGTAAAAGGCTGACTACAATCAAACTAAAAGTCTAATAACTCCAACCAGTAGCTACCATCAGTGGGCTGGGGCCTCAGTGGGAGGCAGACTACCAGTTACCTTCTCCTTCCCAGTGGCCTGGGCTACAACACTAAAATAATCCCATTAAAAGTCACCCAGTGTCTACTTGCATGCAACAGGAGTGAGGTCCTCACCACGGTGCCTAGCCTCCCACCTGACCACACCCAGGCTGCACTGACAATCAACAAAGGAACAACAACTCCCTGAAACGCTAAGAAACTAAAAGGTTAAACAACTAAAAGCCACAACCCAAATGATCATTAAACAATACACTTTAAATAAACTTAATAAACCTGGACCAATAAGACCAAAACAAACGGAAAGCCTGGTCCAAAAAGAAAAGAAAAGATAACAAATGAAACAGCAGAGGAAGAAACAAGGAGAGAGAGAACAGCAGATGTTTGATTTCTGCTAGAGACGTCATGACAGAAACCTGGAACATGTTTCCTCCTTCATCCAGTGTTGGAGTTTAATCATTAATATACTAATGTCAAATATTCACTCGGAGCGCCTCCTTACTTTCTGTTTGTAGTGACTCAGTTCTTTATGGTTTGATTATCGCCCATCCCTCCATTGCTCCACCTCCATCGCTCCAACTTCCTGGTTTATAGAGCGCTAGCGGCTGAAAGACAGACGAGTCGTCACCGCCAGAGACTTTGAGCTTTATTTCAGCTTTATTTCAGGTTTATTTCAGGTTTATTTCAGCTTAATTTCAGCTTTACTTCAACCTTCCACTGAATGTGATCTAGTCAGGTTGATAGATTGAAGTCAGGTAAACAGAGGAGGAAGAAGAAGACAAGATGGCTGCTGGAACATCAGCGTCTCTCTGCATGACTTTACTGAGCGTCGTCCTGTCTGTCTCTGCTGGTGAGTTGAAACCAAAGCGTCTTTAGCTCTGACATGTTCAGGAGACAACGTAGAGTCTGACTGGATCTAGAATCAGGGCTCTCAAGTTTTCAACTTGTCTTCCAGGACAAAAACCAAAAAGTAGAAAAAGACATTTGTCCATAAGTGTCCCCTTGAACAGCACTGGTCTTTGTCTCCTGTGTTAGTTCCAAGGGATGAAGTGAAACAATTACCTGATGTCTCCACCTCCATTTGTGGAAGGCGTGGTTACGGTGCTACTATTTCACCTGGCAACAGAAATCCTATTTTGTGATTGGCTGATAGGTCACTGGTTCAAACAGAGCAGTCTGCCTTCTCCTCATCCAGTGATCCTGAGTAACCGTTCTGCACTGGAACCTCTTCATAACTGTCTTCAGGATATCAAAGAATGGCTCGCCCAGAACTTCCTTCATTTTAATGAAGGGAAAACTGAGTATATTCTTTTCAGCCCCGACTCACCACAAAATTCACTCTGTTTTGATCCTGTAACACCTCAATTCACTCCCTCTGTGAGAAACCTGGGTGTTATATTTGACAACGGACTAAAATACGACAAACAGATAAATGCAGTGGTAAAGGCGAGTTTTTGCAAAGGTCAAACCATTCTTGTCCCGACCTGACCTTGAAAAGGCTATTCACACCTTCATCAGCTCGCTAGATTGACTACTGCAATGCTCTTTATGCTGGACTTAACCATTCTCTCCTCTAAAAGCTCCAACTTGTACAGAATGCAGCAGCACGCCTTCTCTCAGGCACCTCCAAACACTCACACATCACACCAGTCCTCTGTTCCCTTCACTGGCTCCCGGTGCGGTACAGGGTGGACTTCAAAGTCCTTTTATTTATGTTTAAGGCCATTCATGGCTTGGCCCCGGCCTACCTTAGTGAACTTGTAACCCTGTACAACCCAGTTAGGAATCTGCGCTCCGCAGATCACACCACCTTGGTCATCCCTAGGTCCAAGTACAAGGCTTTGGGGGGGGGGGGGGGGGGGGGGGTCTTTTGCTGTCTTAGACCCTAAACTGTGGAACGCTCTCCCAGCTCATATTCAATCTGCCACCGAGCTCACAACTTTTAGGTCAGAGTTAAAAACACATTTATTCAGGCTGGCATTTCACACATAGCCACTAACTGGGACTGTTGCTCCTTTATGTTACAGTCATGTTCTAATTTTGTTTTAGTAGTATTGCTTTTATTCTTGTTTTTACACTTGAATGCACTTTGCACACCTTTTTGCGGTGCAGCTGTGTCTTAATTATGTTTTAGTAATATTGCTTTTGTTCTTGTTTTTACCCTGGAAAGCACCTTGTGCACCATTGGGTGCTGGAAGGTGCTATACAAATAAATATTGATTGATTGATTGATTGATTCATAGATTATTAATCTGTGTTAATAATGTGAGGTGAGTTTTATCAGGTCTCAGTGTGATAAATGTCCTGTGTGGTGTGTGAACGTTCTACAGCAGCTCCAACATTAGTAGTCATCATTTTACTACATCAGCTTCCTCTCTGTTATTTCATCTACATTAGAGGAGTTCCAGTCTGGAACCAGGTCAGAGGTTAACTATCAAACACAAACACAGTGAGCTACGGTGTCCTGGAGTGGACAGAAAGACAAACATCTATAGAATGAGGCCATGTTTCCTAAGCTGAGTGCTAGAAATGCTAGAAAGAAGACAAGAGAACAGAGCATTGACTTTGGACCCAGCCCCCCTGGACCTTATGGACAAGCAGACCATGAACATGAAGGATGTTTCTCAGTAACATCTTGCTCCAATCAGTAGATGTTCTCTCTGTGTTTGCTGCATGTTAGCTTCCTAGTGTTCCAGACTTGTAAATCTGTGAAAGCAAGAAGCCATCTCTGAATACTTGACATGAATAACACGGTTGGAGTTCTAGTTTGGACGTTGAGACAGTTTGTGGTTTAGATTGGTGCTGTTAAAGAAGAGATGTGTCTCTGTGTTAGTATCAGGACCAGAGGAGGCCTTTTACTGATGGAGTGTAGTGCAGAGATCAGTCCTGAGAGATGGTGCACCATGAGTTCATTCATCAGTTAGAGCTAAAAATCATCTTCTGCTTGACTGAACTCAGGGGCGGATCTAGAAAAATATTCATGGGGTGGCGAGGGGGGGTGGGGGGGGTGGGGGGCAGGAATTTTTGAGGGGTGGCAACATATGGCAGACGTATATATACTGAATTTAATCACAGTCACAGTTTGATGAGAAATAGTATGTACCAGGGTTCCTGCGGAGTCTTAAAAAGTCTTAAAAAGTCTTAAATTTGATAATGCCAATTTAAGGCCTTAAAAAGTCTTAAGTACGAGCATAATTTGCATCGTAGGTCTTAAATTACATTTCGTCAAGTCTTAAATCCTGACGTCCTTTTACCGCTTCATTCGCATTTCGTTCAATGCGTCGGTGTCATTCACTGTTAGTTCCGTGTGTTCTGTGTAGTTCTTTATTAAATATAACTATTAGCAGTACGCCGAAATTAAACTACAAATGAGACCTGGAAGTGGAATCCGGTGTTCAGCCTGGTTTGTGATGTGTTACTGCACCGGGTATGGTCCGGTCGTACTGCGCAGGCGAAGCGGGGAGATTTTATCGCCACGTAGCGTTTGTTAGCGATATGTATTTATGCCTTTTGGATTCCAGACTTCTTCTGTCACATGAACCTCGTTGTCAACTTGGGAAATGGACAAAATGTAAGTTTAATGATTGCTGGCTTTGTAAGGTGGAGTTGGAGAGAAGCTTAGCCACGTTTGCTAGTAGTATGCTTCAACATGAAGTAGCAAGGCAGGAGACGAAGTGGAGGGATTTCAGCACAATACATTTATTAAACAGAACCATATAAAGCAGGTCTCATGGCATATTACAAAATATAATAACGATAATAAAACGTTCATGGCTTGTAGCCTTCACCAGCGTCCACATTACGGAGATGGAGGATGTAAAAAAAATAAAGAGACGGATTCAAGAGTGACACCTGCTGAACTAAGCGATGAAAACAAATGAGGCGCCGCCGTGTGGCGTAAACTGGTACTGCTCCATGTAAAACTGGCTGTTACAGCTTGAACAAAATTATTTCGTTGCTTGGCTGAAACGTGCTGAACAATCCTTATGAGGCGAACTGCAGACTGCAGACTTTCAATGCTCAAAAATAGCACACCTGGGGCATGATAAGGATCTGTGATATATAATCTGTTTAAAGTGCGCAGTAAATTCTGACGGACTGAAATCACCCCTGGCTCTATTAATTTGTCCTCAGTTTTCCTGCCAATATGGCAGTGTCAGCAAAAAAAAAAAAAGTCACGTGATGCCCGGAGCTCTATATCCAATCCAATCCACTTTATTTATATAGCACAATTTTAACAAACACAAGGTTTCCAAAGTGTTTTACAAGATAAAACACAATAAATGGATAACACGGTCTACAGCGATGTGTTTCAAAGCCGTTTAATTCCATTGAAATACATTACAAATCTATGCATGGCACATAGGATGGAGGAAGTTGGGACATGTCTCAATGCATGTTAAATCATGTCTAGAGGATAGTTGATAGTTGAATGACAATATATTTTATTATTTTGAAAGTAATTCTGGGTCTCTGATTTTCCTTATTTTTTGTGCTTGGAGTAGGTCTTAAATTTAACCTATAATGGTCTTAAAAAGGTCTTAAAAAGTCTTAAATTTCACTTGCTCAAACCTGCAGGAACCCTGTGTACACACTAAGAGCACACGAGAGAACACAGGCTGTAATATACAAACTCATACAGACAAACTTAATCTCATGCAATCAATGTCTTGCATTTGAGATTTCATGTGAAACAGCTCATATTAGGAATAAATGACCATACAACGTGATCTCACATAATAGGAGATAGAAGTATGGTAACACTACTGTAGGTGTCACATAAAAATTAATTTTGCTCCAAGTCTGAAAAAGTACAAAAACATTTTGTGAGTAGGTTCTGGACAGTTTTATACTGTATATAAAAAATAAGAGACATTAAAAAACAACAATAATAACAACTCTGCTTCATGTTCAGCAGGATTTACACCAGTGTCACATTTTACTTTATTTCTCTAACTTTAGGTTTCATTAAAGGTGGTATCAGATTTTCTCAGCTGCCAAAACAAAGATATCAATACAGAAATTTAAAGTGCAGATTCTGTTGAGGTCATCATTTTAACAGCTTTGTAAAGGCTCACCAGTGAGTATAACATGAAGTTGTCATGCCTATAACAGCTGAATGCACATCTATTCAATTCAATTCAATTTTATTTATATAGCGTCAATAACAATACAAATCGTCTCAAGACGCTTTACAAAAACCCGGCCTGAAACCCCCAGAGCAAGCCTGAAGGCAACGGTGGCAGGAAAAACTCCCTTTTAACAGGAAGAAACCTCGAGCAGTACCCAGCTCATATGGAGGGACCCATCTGCCTAAGGCCAGCCGGGTACAGACAGAAGAAAGAGAGAAGAGAACAGCAAAGAGAGAAGAGAAGAGAACAGCAAGATAAACATACATCTGTCATAGATACACATATCTGACTAAAGTGTACATGTGGAATCTTATGATACAAACTGATGATGTTACATGACAGTTTGAAAATGTAAGAGGAATCATAGGCAGGTTGGAGAATTGTTCATTCAGGTAGGAGTGGATAACTGCAGGATTCCATGAAGACTAGGCAGGCTGATGAGACCACGACAACAGATGTAGTATAGAGCTCCACAGGAAACACACCACTCCAGGCCAGAGATACTCACAAGAAGAGGGGGGAAGGGGGGGAAGGGGGGGGAAGGGGGGTGGGACACACACAGCAGTAAACATTCTACATAGTAATAGCACAGAATTGTATGACTAGTAGTATATAGGAAATTAGAGGGCAAGAGCTCTGTGCCAGAGAAAAGAAAGTGGAGGATGCGAGAGAGGAGAGAGAAGAAAGAAGGAGGACATGTGTTTGGTGCATCGTCCCCCAGCAGCCTAGGCCTATAGCAGCATAACTAAGGGATGGTTTAGTCCAGCCCTAACTATAAGCCTGATCAAAAAGGAAAGTCTTAAGCCTGACCTTAAAAATAGAGAGAGTGTCTGCCTCCCGAACCCAAACTGGGAGCTGGTTCCATAGGAGAGGAGCCTGATAGCTGAAAGCTCTACCTCCCATTCTACTTTTTGAAATTCTAGGAACCACAAGTAGGCCTGCACTTTCAGACCGAAGTGATCTGCTGGGATGATATGGTACAATAAGGTCTTTAAGATACGATGGAGCTAGGCCTTTAAGGGCCTTGTATGTAAGGAGGAGGATTTTAAATTCTATTCTAGACTTTAAAGGGAGCCAGTGAAGAGAAGCTAAAACTGGAGTAATATGATCTCTCTTGCTAATTCCTGTCAATGCTCTTGCTGCAGCATTTTGAATCAACTGGAGGCTTTTTAAAGAGTATTTGGAGCCAGACAGTAATGAATTACAATAATCCAGTCTGGACGACACAAATGCATGAACTAGTTTTTCAGCATCACTCTGAGACAGGATGTTCCTAATTTTGACGACATTACGCAGGTGGAAGAAGGCAGTCCTGGTCACTTGCTTTATGTGACATTTAAAGGACATATCCTCATCAAATATAACACCAAGGTTTTTTACAGTAGTACTGGAGGCCAAGGTAATGCCATCCAAAGACACCATGTGATTAGATAATGAATCTCTGAGATGCTTAGGACCGAATACAATAACTTCTGTTTTGTCTGAGTTTAAGAGTAGGAAATTACAGGTCATCCAAGCCTTTATGTCTTTAAGGCATGCTTGGAGTTTAACCAGCTGATTAGTTTCATCTGGTTTCATAGATAAATATAGCTGGGTGTCGTCTGCATAGCAATGAAAGTTTATGCCATGTTTTCTAATAATCTTGCCTAATGGCAACATGTATAACGTGAAGAGTATTGGTCCTAGCACAGAACCCTGAGGAACTCCATAACTTACTTTTGTATAAGTAGAGGAATCATTATTGACATGAACAAACTGGAATCTGTCAGATAGATAGGATTCAAACCAGTCTAATGCAGTTCCTTTAATCTTGAGCTCACTTTCAAGTCTCTGTAGTAAAATATTATGATCAATAGTGTCAAATGCAGCACTAAGATCTAGCAGAACAAGTATAGAGACAAGTCCCCTGTCTGAAGCCATGAGGAGATCATTGGTAACTTTAACCAGAGCTGTTTCTGTCTAGATCTAATGCTTTTGTGCGTTTTGATTCAATGCTGAGTACAGCCAAACTCGATAGTCTCTTTTCTGTCATAGTAGACCGCAAACAAGTCTTTATGAGCCTCAGAGATGAAAAACTTCGTTCACAGGGTGCACTGCTGACAGGTAAAACAACTGCTATTTTACACAACCTGAACAACTCATAAAAAACATCCTGGTATGGGTCCAAAAACTGAGCAAACTCCATTAGAGTGGTAGGACTCTCCTTTTCCCCCTTTTTTCTGTCTAGTACTCTCCTCGTCTGATGTAACTCATGTTTGAGATCCTCAATATTTAAATCATAAGCTTCAGCCAATAACAGAACAGCCTCCTCTCTCAAAAAAGTTGGACTTGACGGATTTAGTGCCTGTACACCCTGCATAATGTTACAATTTGTGTTAGAAAATCTTCTTCCTATTTCTCCAATCATGTTATCCAGAACGGGATAGTACACAGATACACAAAAAGTGTGTTTGCTATCTGGAACTACATGCTGTCCCAAGGTGGAGTGGATGACAGTGTCCTTAAGCACCTTTGTTGTCTGTCTTGGCCTCTTTGGTTTTCGCTGAGTTGTATCAATGTCACTTCGTTGACATAAATCAAGTGTTTCACTCCACATTTCCTCAAAAGAGACTTGACTACGGTACTGGACCAGTGTCTCTTTAAGTGCTTCAATGAGTTCAACAGCCTTAGCATAGTCCACTGTTTTAGACTGGAGCATGTCTGATACAAATTTGGAGTCACTCAGGACCTTTCTGAACAGAACAAGACATCCAGCAAAATTCAGACCAGTTTGAGCCAATATCCCTCTTGCTTCAACAGCTCTTTATGGATGGTTCTCAGATGCTATTTCTTCAAGCACCTGTACTATTGCAGGCAACCTGTCCATAACATTGCGACATGCTATGTGCCTACAGGCCCAACGTGTATCACTTAGCTGTTGGAGTTCCCTTGGTGCACCATCAAACATCTCCCGCTGCACTTCAAGCCGTTTGTTATGTACATAAGACCCAGACATGAATACATACAGTCGTTCCAATAATGAGAAGAAGCTTCCTGCATCTGCCACACTTTTTACAGCGTCTACTATAACTAAGTTCAAGCAGTGTGCACTACAGTGAACATAGAAGGCATGTTTGGCTACTTCTTTTATTTTTGCTTGAACACCTGCATGTGCCCTGCGCATCACTGCCGCATCATCGTAGCCCTGGCCTACAAGGTTTTTCTTGTACTCCAGCCCATGCTCCTCAAGGAAGCATATAATCTTGTCACTTAAGGCAGCAGCATCCAGGTGTTCTGCCACTTCAAACTCCAGAAATCTATCAGCTCTCATGAACCACACCGTTTCAAATATCTCAGAACAAATGACATTTGCTATTTTTTCTGAACATCTTTAGTTTCATCAACAATAACCTCCTGAATGATTTCCTCTTTGACCATTGCAGCCAAGCATTCAAATATTTCATTCTGTATTGTTTTACTGGTGTACTTTGCATTTTTAGCTTGTTGTTGTTTTAATGATGGGTTTATGGTTACCCAGCAAGTCTAACATAGACAGAAAAACACCCTTTTTTTCTGAGTGGAGAGACTCCCTGTGACCCCGCTGTGCTAGGTTTTCTGTGGCTGTTACAACTAAAATTTCAGCTAATGTTTTAATGTAGTATTGATTTTCTGCCACCTGCTTCTTTTTTTGCTCATCCATTAGTCCAAACATTGAGGTATTTCTATCCATAATTTTCTTGTTCTCTGTCCAAGCAAACATTGCATTTACATGGCCTTCAGACCTGGCATGAGAACAAAAACCACTGTGTTTCATTGTAGCCTTTTTCCAGTTACGATAACCCTCGAATGAGGTGAAAACAGTCCTTGGAGCATCGGGGAGGGAAAAATGCCTACAAGCAAAACAGTAAGCTGCATCTTTCGACTGCGAGTATTCTATCCAGGGATGAGATTTGTACCAGTCACTGCAGAAGCTTCTCCTGGCTCCTCCCTGGAGGGTCTCAGGGAAACTCTCTCGCATTGGCTGCACTGGCACCTCACACCTGGACTTGGATACATCTAGAAGATGGAGGGGAGGAAAGACTCAAGCTGCATTACATTTGAGTTAATTATACAATGTACCAACTAGTAAAAACACAATCAATTTGGAACTGTCATTGATAAGTTATAACCATCAGACTGTGTTAACAACACACACTAACATTTTAGCTTGGGAGAGTATTTTTAGGTTCATTTGTTTAATTTTGGAATTTAACCTGAGCAATAGATCTAATATTAAATATTAAAATATTAAAACTCTGTCCCCATCTCATCACACTTTCACACTTACAAGTTTCCCCAATTATTCATATTTAAGCAAAAATTTATATTTATTTAAAGAAGTCTAAGCAACGTCTCTTAAATGCACCGTATAGCAAAATTCTTTGTTCTTATTCATATGTAACCTGGTATACTACGCAGCAACAACTTCCATACCATGTGGACCAGCTCGACTGGAGATCGTTGGTGATGGCTCAGGCACTCTCCTTTCCCTTTCACTGTCCGAGCCCTGCACGTAATCTTGTCTCTCGCTTTCTCCCACCTCCTCCTGTCCCTGCTCGCCTTGGCCTTGTATTCTTTGTCTGTCACGTTTCTGATTCTCTTCTCTCTCTCCTTCCACCTTGTCCCTCTCGTCTCTCTCTCCTTCCACCTTGTCCCTCTCGTCTCTCTCTCCTTCCACCTTGTCCCTCTCGTCTCTCTCTCCTTCCACCTTGTCCTTCTCGTCTCTCTCTCCTTACACCTTGTCCCTCTCGTCTCTCTCTCCTTCCACCTTGTCCTTCTCGTCTCTCTCTCCTTACACCTTGTCCCTCTCGTCTCTCTCCTTCCACCTTGTCCCTCTCGTCTCTCTCTCCTTACACCTTGTCCTTCTCGTCTCTCTCTCCTTACACCTTGTCCTTCTCGTCTCTCTCTCCTTACACCTTGTCCTTCTCGTCTCTCTCTCCTTCCACCTTGTCCTTCTCGTCTCTCTCTCCTTACACCTTGTCCCTCTCGTCTCTCTCCTTCCACCTTGTCCCTCTCGTCTCTCTCTCCTTACACCTTGTCCTTCTCGTCTCTCTCTCCTTACACCTTGTCCTTCTCGTCTCTCTCTCCTTACACCTTGTCCTTCTCGTCTCTCTCTCCTTCCACCTTGTCCTTCTCGTCTCTCTCTCCTTCCACCTTGTCCTTGTCGTCTCCCTCTCCTTCCACTTCATCTCCTCCGTCTACCTTTCTCTTTGGTGAGAAAAGACTATGTATGTTACCTTTCCTCTTCATTTCTGTAAGATTCAAAGTAACTTTACAATGTTTTCCTTGACAGACAGACATTGAATCCATATTAGCTTTTGTAGCCTTCTTTACACAGAACTAACGTCAGACCTAGCTAACATTACATGTATAGTTAGCTAAATAACGTTCTTCAACCTGATTTTTATCATCTCAAAATCAGCATTGCAACTATACTAGCACTGTGCTTTCATTATTATTTCATTTCTTGATAGATAGTTAATCGGTTTTTACCTCTGTCCTCCCGTGTCATCTTTTCTCGCGACTACTCGCTCCCTCGCTTCGCGCCACTCAGTTTTCCGAACAACACAGTCTCTTGCCGCTCTGGCGTTATCCCGTGCTGCATTTGCAGCAGTTGGACATTGGAGATTCGTGCTTGTAAATGTCAAATTGGCCATAACTTTTCTTTGAATTCGTTGCAGCCAACTGGGGTGGCAGCAGGGGTGGCAAGGCTTTCTTTTAGGGTGGCATTTGCCACCCTATGCCACCCCTGTAGATCCGCCCTTGACTGAACTCTAAACTGTTCCAGGACTGGAGTAGAGGACAGACCTGATCAACACAATCTTACAAATGTCATTACTCATTACTTTGAGCAAGAGAGGAAGTTTTTCAGACAAATCTATGAAAACTGTCAAAACACATTCAATGATCTGTTCTTTGACTTCAGTCTGTGAATGAAATGTAGTTTTTCATTGACTGACTGATAGTTCAACTGGTTTCTCTGGTCCCTGCAGATAATGTGACCTACAGTCAGTCATGTGTCAAGTCAAACCCACAGCATGCAGCTGATTTGTCTTTCTCTTTGTGTGTCCTCTCAGTTTCCCAGCATGCCCTGGCAGGTGTGGTGCAGGTGAATGAGGGGGCGGAGTCTGTCCTGCTACCCTGCCACGACTTGGATTCTTTACCTGAGGACCCCACAGTGATTTGGACCAGGAACGATCTCAGTCCCAAATCTGTCCACAAACGAGGAGAAACAGATGAAGTTGAAGGTCAGAACCAGGTTTACAGGGGGAGGACATCGATGACGCCTGATGCTCTAGACACTGGAGACTTCAGCCTCACTCTGACAAAACCCCACCTCTCTGACAGCGGCAGCTACACCTGCTCCATCAGTGATGGAAGAGGAGTACAGAGAGTGACAGACGTACATCTACAGGTTAAAGGTCAGAAACAAACCTCAACATGTGTTCACTGTTTAAATATGACGAGGAAGAAAAAGACTCAACTGAACCTTTGTGAGGTTTCACTTTCTGTAGCAGAACATTTGACAAACAGCAGTGGAGACAAGAGCAGCACCTCATTCATTCATTCATTCATTCATTCATTCATGCTACAAGATATGACAGAACCAGTATTAACTCTGTCAAAGACTGGAAAACCTGAAGGAAGGTGATGGGTCCTTCTAAGAGTGTTAGAGAAAAGTGTAAGGAAGAGTTTCTCACAGACATTTAGCAACGATGAAAGGATGAAAATCTAACTCAGGTTTTTATGTGATCCAGGAATGAAGTTTGAAAGCAGCAGTGTTTTCATATTATTAGGAACAGTCTGGGGAGACATTCCTGTAAAGATGATGTGTTGTGTTTCTGCTAATGTGATGAGATGCTTCTAATTAGGGCTGTCAATAGATTCAAATATTTCATTTCATAGTTACATTCAAATGAATCACACATTCTTTAAAAGTCTGTTTCAGATAAACCTGGAAGGTACATTTGAAAGTTTTTAATACTCTTCTCAACATAAGAAATTAGAGAAAAGAAAGTAGAGCATAGGAGCTTGGTATGTGAGAGAAGAGAGTAGAGGACATGTGTTTGGTGCATGGTCCCCCAGCAGCCTAGGCCTATAGCAGCATAACTAAGGGATGGTTCAGTCCAGCTCTAACTATAAAAAGTAAAGTCTTAAGCCTGACCTTAAAAGTAGAGAGGGGGGTGTAACGGTATTTGTATTCGTCCCGCGGTCATCGCGGTTCGGTGCACGCAGTCATGTGGCGAATACGTCTGAGTGAGTAGTTTATTAAATTAAAGAAAAAGTCGAGTCCTCACTTCAATCCAGGTGGCGCTAATGAGCCTAAAGCTAACGTCATTATGTAACGAGCTAAAAAAAAAAATTAATTAAAACGGCTCTTTGATCTGACGTCGCCGTCAATATAAAGAGACGTTAGGCAGCCGCTTCCGGCGCTCCTGCAATGACGTGCTGGCAGAGCGACGTTCCGGTTCGGCGTTGTAGTCCGCAAACTGCGGCAGCATAGGAAAAGTTAATCACAGAGGTAGTTAATCCCTCGTTGCGTTTTTCCCACCGCGATCGACTGTAGAGGAACTAGAACGGGATCGGACCATAGGTGCACCGGCAAGTTCGCTGGGTTGTGGATGATTTACGGGGAGGGCAAGGGTGAGCTGGAGTACCGGTATATATATATTTTTTTCTTTTTCTTTTTTCTTTCTTTCCTTTTTTTTTGTTTTTTTTTGATTGACGGATTTTGGAGGATTAATTGTTTTCTCGTTTTGGATGAAGAAAATATAACACGAACTAAAGACTAACTGAATTTTGCCTTGGAAAAAAAAAAACACTCGAGGAATAATTGTTTTGTGTTTGTGAAGAGACTGAATATAATTTGAGAAGTGGACATTGTTTTTTTTATTTTGTTGTGTAAATACATTTAAAAGAAAAAGACAAAGTGGTGTTTTGGTTTGTTTTAATTTTATTTAAGGTTGTATGAGTTGGTTTTGAATTTATGCATCCTTTGTGTTGGTTTGACTGAAAAAAAAAAATAACAACTTATATTTAAATTGTCAGGCTGAGTCCTGACTGGCACCCCAAAAATAAAATAAAATAGCATAATAAGTTGCTTTAAAAAACCGTCACAATTAGCCTACAGAAGAAGAAAAACAGACGAAGAAGAAAAGTCACAGAGTGTGGAGTATAGATGTACTAAGAGACGTGTGGAGCTTCATTTAAATCACCAGTGTGGGAAGACTTTGGTTCCTGGTGCAACATAACGGTGATGGCAGCGAGTGGTGGACCGGACAAAGACTGTCTGCCCACGATGTTTGGTGGAGGTGGAGTACGTCGCTGGAAACACATCAACGCACATAAGACACACTCATTATTTATTTTGTAATATTTTCAAGAGATTTTCAGTTTTGATACTATTTGAAATATTTGTTTGACTTGTTTGACAATATCGCTAATATGAGAGTATGTTCACTGTTTACATTTTATTGTGTAATACAACATTGAAAATGTTAGTTTCTTCTAATGAAGTTACCAAAGTTGCCCGTTGCTACCTGACTACCTCAGTTTATCCCTACAAGAAATTGACCTTTGGCTAAGCCCCGCCCTAGAATGTAGATTGACCAATCACAGCCAAGAGAGCTCCCACAGGGGTCCGACACTTTTTCCACAGCGCTCCATTGACTTTAACGCAGGCGTCTCATATTTTCGGTCTCGGCAGGCTCTACTGTCGGTATATATCCAGCATCCAGGGTATGGATAAGCCCAATGATGTGCGCGCAAAACCCTGTGGAGCTAACCAAAACATCACCGTTACAGCTTAAGTTGCATAGTTGTTGATACGCTAGCACACGCTGAAGAAATACGTTATACTTGCGTAACGTTAGTCCGTTTGCTTTGTAATAACGATTATAGAAGTGAATAGAGACGTACCCAGCTTTGCATGAACAGTGTTGCTCCTTGATATTGATACCAGAGCCTTATAGACAACCAGAAAACCACAGCCCAGAAGAGAATGTCGGACGTAGCAACAGTAACTAAGGGGGGCGGGGCTTAGCCAAAGGTCAATTGTGCTTTTTCTTTTCTTTTTATTTAGTTATTTATTTATTTTACTTTTAGAACAGGAGGTGGTTTTTAGTTTTTTCAGTCTATTGGTGTCTGTTAAAAATAAATGAAAAAATCTAGTTTTATATGTAACCAGCTTAAAAACTCAGGTCACTAATCCTGTATATGTCATTTAGACGCCATTATTGTATTTCCTGTAGGGGGCAGTGTTCCTCGTGAAGGTCAGTTAGCTGGCTGTTAGCGTATTGTTAGCTGGCTGTTAACTGATTGTTAGCTGGCTGTTAGCGGATTGTTGGCTGGCTGTTAGCTGGTTGTTGGCGGATTGTTAGCTGGCTGTTAGCGGATTGTTAGCTGACTGTTAGCGGATTGTTAGCTGGCTGTTAGCGGACTGTTAGCGGATTGTTAGCTGGCTGCTAGCGGATTGTTAGCTGGTTGTTGGCGGATTGTTAGCTGGTTGTTAGCTAGCTGTTGGCGGATTGTTAGCTGGCTGTTAGCTAGCTGTTAGTGGATTGTTAGCTGGCTGTTAGCGGATTGTTAGCTGGTTGTTGGCGGTTGTTAGCTGGCTGTTAGCGGATTGTTAGCTGGTTGTTGGCGGATTGTTAGCTGGTTGTTAGCTAGCTGTTGGCGGATTGTTAGCTGGCTGTTAGCTAGCTGTTGGCGGATTGTTAGCTGGCTGTTAGCGGATTGTTAGCTGGTTGTTAGCGGATTGTTAGCTGGTTGTTAGCTAGCTGTTAGCGGATTGTTAGCTGGTTGTTAGCGGATTGTTAGCTGGCTGTTAGCGGATTGTTAGCTGACTGTTAGCGGATTGTTAGCTGGCTGTTAGCGGACTGTTAGTGGATTGTTAGCTGGCTGCTAGCGGATTGTTAGCTGGTTGTTGGCGGATTGTTAGCTGGTTGTTAGCTAGCTGTTGGCGGATTGTTAGCTGGCTGTTAGCTAGCTGTTAGTGGATTGTTAGCTGGCTGTTAGCGGATTGTTAGCTGGTTGTTGGCGGTTGTTAGCTGGCTGTTAGCGGATTGTTAGCTGGTTGTTGGCGGATTGTTAGCTGGTTGTTAGCTAGATGTTGGCGGATTGTTAGCTGGCTGTTAGCTAGCTGTTGGCGGATTGTTAGCTGGCTGTTAGCGGATTGTTAGCTGGTTGTTAGCGGATTGTTAGCTGGTTGTTAGCTAGCTGTTAGCGGATTGTTAGCTGGTTGTTAGCGGATTGTTAGCTGGCTGTTAGCGGATTGTTAGCTGGTTGTTAGCGGAGTGTTAGCTGGTTGTTGGCGGATTGTTAGCTGGTTGTTGGCGGATTGTTAGCTGGCTGTTAGCGGATTGTTAGCTGGTTGTTAGCGGAGTGTTAGCTGGTTGTTGGCGGATTGTTAGCTGGTTGTTGGCGGATTGTTAGCTGGCTGTTAGCTAGCTGTTAGCGGATTGTTAGCTGGCTGTTAGCGGATTGTTAGCTGGTTGTTAGCGGATTGTTAGCTGGTTGTTGGCGGGTTGTTAGCTGGCTGTTAGCGGATTGTTAGCTGGCTGTTAGCTGATTGTTAGCTGGTTGTTAGCTGATTGTTAGCTGGCTGTTAGGGGATTGTTAGCTGGCTGTTAGCGGATTGTTAGCTGGTTGTTAGCTAGCTGCTCTGAAGGAAAAAAAGGCATGTATTGTGTTATTAATTTGGTATATGTTGGTCTATAATGTTCGTAATATATTTTCCAGTGTTTACCATGACTTTTGTGCACTTTATATTGTAATTTTAAGCTTGAGAAAAGATCGCTAGTTTTAATGCTAACGCGAATCGCTAACACGAATCGCGACCATGATATGCTAATCGCTAGCAAACGCAAGCGATTAGCTAGCTAATTGTTTGTTATATTTAGCTCTTGCTAACGGCTAAGTTAAAGCTATGCTACATATTTTGTATTGAGAAGATGTATTTCATTTATTTTGTGCCGTAATTAAATAGCTAAAATTGATGATTTAAGTCAAATAGAGGTTAAAAGAGATACATAAATTATGTGTTTGTTAAAAACTAGTGCAGTGCCCGTCGGAAGTATGTATTCCTATAGTGCAGGGGTCGGCAACCCGCGGCTCCGGAGCCCAGAGCCGCATGCGGCTCTTCGGCACTCCCCTAGTGGCTCCCTGGAGCTTTTTCAAAAATGTGTGAAAATGGAAAAAGAATGAATTTTTTGGGCTTTTTTTGATGTTTTTTAAAATACACAATCTTTCCAACAAAAAAAATACTACGCTAATCTATCTATAAATCAAGAAGCGTCTGTGTGTCTGTCTGTCTGTGGCACGCATATCTCGCGAACCGTTGGCCCGATTGATTTGAAACTGGGCAGGTGTCTCGCTACGGGCACGAAGATGTGCACTGCTAAGTTTGACGTTGTTTGGATAAGAAATGTAAAATATATCGGTAAAATAGGTTTTCTCCGCTCTAATATTTCCACTAATCCTCATACACAGCACCTGTAGGCTCCCACTATAGGAATACATACTTCCGACGCGCACTGCACTAGTGATTAATAATTTAACTCATTTTTTTTTTTTTTAAATAAATGTTAGTTCGTTTCCATTTCTCTTTTTCCATGTAAAGTGCCAATGGAAGATACATTTTATTTTTGGTACGCCATCTTTTTGGAATAAATTGTTTAGGGGGGAAACCTGACACAAACATTCTTATGCTGTAAAAATTTATGTAATAAATACCGAATTTCAGAATTGCCAAATAGCAGAATTGCGTCATAGCCTGCGAGACACAGTGCAGCACGGTGACAGGCGGGTGGCTGTCGTAAACACAGCAGCGTAGTCACGTGGTACGTCATTCTCTCCAGGATGCGCTCCAGGGAAAATAAACATTTAATCATTAATGCTCATTTTGTACCCTACTTAGTCATTTTAATAGTAGGCTTATAGGCTATAGCTAATATACTGACAGCCTATGTTGCCTTCATATTAGGCTTATATAAGGCTTTTAATTTTTTGCGGCTCCAGACAGGTATGGTTTCTGTTTTTTTGGGCCAATATGGCTCTTTGAACATTTTGTGTTGCCGACCCCTGCTATAGTGGGAGCCTACAGGTGCTGTGTATGAGGATTAGTGGAAATATTAGAGCGGAGAAAACCTATTTTACCGATATATTTTACATTTCTTATCCAAACAACGTCAAACTTAGCAGTGCACATCTTCGTGCCCGTAGTGAGACACCTGCCCAGTTTCAAATCAATCGGGCCAACGGTTGCTTCTTGATTTATAGATAGATAGATAGATGGCGGACTACATGCTAGTTTTCCTGCCGGAGAAGATATTGAGCCTATTAGGGTTACCAGGGCAAAATATCATTTCTCCTTGAGTTTGGTTTCTTCTAAAGCCGATTTGTAAACAGTGCTCAAGATTTGTGCGCATGCTCCGCCTCTTCCTCTCCGTTTTTGGTGAATTTCTGAAAGTGGCTGTTTTTGATGCCATGGCAACTGGAGTAGTGGAAATATTAGAGCGGAGAAAACCTATTTTAATGATATATTTTACATTTCTTATCCAAACAACGTCAAACTTAGCAGTGCACATCTTCGTGCCCGTAGCGAGACACCTGCCCAGTTTCAAATCAATCGGGCCAACGGTTCGTGAGATATGCGTACTACAGACAGACGGACAGACACACAGACGCTTCTTGATTTATTGATAGATAGATAGTACTGTTGTGTATGTATGGTAATTCATAAACAATTGGTTACATTTCTGGTTAAAACTAATTGTTATAATTCATAATAATTCATTTTGCTATGTTTGGTGATTCACATTTCATGCATAGAACTGAGAAAGATGTTGAGATCTCATGAGAAGTAGACAGAATCAGATGAAGAATCTTACACCTTTGCACTTTCACTTACTCTTGTTTTGTTTTATTTTATTTTTCTGGCACCTTATTATTTTGGTAAATGTACAGCTAAGCTGTCACTGTTAACTAACTGTTGTGTTGACATTAAAGTGTCACCTCTTCATAAACCAGCACCCACTCCTCTTTGTGAGTAATTTCATGGTGTAACTCCTACTGGACCTAGAGAGATGTGAGTATCTATTTACCTAAAAGTTAGGACCAAAGGTGCTACACATACATGTGTGAGTTTTTGTTGCTTTTTTTCCTGTTGTACCGAACCGTGACTTGTGGACACCCTACTGGAGAGAGTGTCTGCCTCCTGAACCCAGACTGGGAGCTGGTTCCACAGGAGAGGAGCCTGATAGCTGAAAGCTCTACCTCCCATTCTACTTTTTGAAATTCTATGAACCACAAGTAGGCCTGAACTTTCAGACCGAAGTGATCTGTTGGGATGATATGGTACAATGAGGTCTTTAAGATACGATGGAGCTAGGCCTTTAAGGGCCTTGTATGTAAGGAGGAGGATTTTAAATTCTATTCTAGACTTTAAAGGGAGCCAGTGAAGAGAAGCTAAAACTGGAGTAATATGATCTCTCTTGCTAATTCCTGTCAATGCTCTTGCTGCTGCATTTTGAATCAGTTGGAGGCTTTTTAAAGAGTATTTGGAGCCAGACAGTAATGAATTACAGTAATCCAGTCTGGACGACACTAATGCATGAACTAGTTCTTGATCCAGCGGTAACTCTGTTCACATCCACAGTAAATGCAGATAACTTAGTTCTAGTAGAGAGGAGACTCTGACAGGACGTTGAAGATGAACTTATCGTCCAAAAACCCATTCCTTTATCAATTACTGCTCCTTTTTCTCTGCTTGACTTCATCCTCTTCTTCTTTGGGGAGTTTTGTCAGTTTTGATGCAAACACCTGCCTCTACAGTTTATTATTGTCCTCTCAGACCAGCAGGTGGACGTGAAGGTGCAGGAAGGGGCGGAGTCTGTCATCCTACCATGCAGAACAAACGCTGACCTGCCTGAGGACACCTCAGTGGAGTGGACTCACTCTGAGCCAGAACTCATCATGGTCCATGTGTATCGAGACGGAAACAACCAACATAACAATCAAGACAACCTTTACTGTGGCCGAACGAAGATGAATGAAGACCTGCTGGAAACTGGAGACCTCAGTCTGACCCTGAAATACCCCACAGAGAGAGACTCTGGATCATACATCTGCACCGTCTACAGAGGCCAAGACATCCTGAGAGAGAAAGTAGTGCTGCACCACCTCAAAGGTACTGTAAGGACTGTAGATACAGGTCAGAGGTCAGAGGTCAGAGCTGTAGATACAGGTCAGAGGTCAGAGGTCAGAGCTGTAGATACAGGTCAGAGGTCAGAGCTGTAGATACAGGTCAGAGGTCAGTACTGTAGATACAGGTCAGAGGTCAGAGGTCAGAGCAGTAGATACAGGTCAGAGGTCAGTACTGTAGATACAGGTCAGAGGTCAGAGGTCAGTACTGTAGATACAGGTCAGAGGTCAGAGGTCAGAGCTGGAGATACAGGTCAGAGGTCAGTACTGTAGATACAGGTCAGAGGTCAGAGGTCAGAGATGTCGATACAGGTCAGAGGTCAGAGGTCAGAGCTGTGGTTACAGGTCAGAGGTCAGAGCTGTAGATACAGGTCAGAGGTCAGAGCTGTAGATACAGGTCAGAGGTCAGAGGTCAGTACTGTAGATACAGGTCAGAGGTCAGAGGTCAGTACTGTAGATACAGGTCAGAGGTCAGAGGTCAGAGCTGTAGATACAGGTCAGAGGTCAGAGCTGTAGATACAGGTCAGAGGTCAGAGCTGGAGACACAGGTCAGAGGTCAGAGGTCAGTACTGTAGATACAGGTCAGAGGTCAGAGGTCATGTTGTTCTTTATGTTTCTCCACAGAACCACCTCCAGTCTGGCCTACAGTTCTCCTGGTTCTCCTGGTTCTCCTGGTTCTTCTGGTTGTTCTTGGTGTCGTTGGGGGTCTTCTGTATCGTTTTCGACACTACTTCATGTCAGGTGAGTCTCTACTACTACACTACCCATAATGCTGATGGTAACATGTGTCCTGTGGAGGAGACTTGTTCCAGCTGCTGAAAGAGTTCAGAGTTCAAACAGCTGCTACAGAGAGCTGAAGAGAAACTTCCAGGTTTAGTTCCAGAAGTCAGAAACTCTTCATCAAACATGTCTGCAGCACTTTACAGGACGCTTTGACTAGTTACCAAGGAACCAGTCAGGAAGACATCAGGGACAAACGGAGACACAATCCAGCTCTAATCAGAAGCTCCTGACGTCCTCAATCAGGACCTGAGCTCTGAGCTCATGAGTCCTAGAATGAGTTCCACAATACTTCATTTCTGTCCTGTCTTGTCCTCGTCTCATCTCATATTGAAACATACCATCATCATCATCAGCGTATCCATCAACAGCTTGGTGTATCTTCTGCTATTTCAGGGCCTTATTCTCCGTTGCATTTCCTAAAGTTTGTCAGTCATTTGTGGACGATGAGGTGATGAGATTGAAGGCTGTTGTGGTTCATTGGTGATGCTTTTGTTCATCTGGTATTCCTCAAATCTGGAAAGAAGTCATCTTGTAAAACAGATGTCAGTAAATCCCTTCTAGTCCTCCATAGATAGCATTTAAAATGACACTTTGCTCCTAATACTAGTAATATATCAACCTTAACATTAAGTTCCTAGACGCTTCTGGCGCCGGTCGAAGCCGACAGCTGCTTGTAACAGCTCTTACTTGATCTCTCTTTCTTTCCAGTTTATTTCACTTTTAGTGGAGATTACTTTGTAGATACTTTTAAGACAGCACCACACTTTGATAGTTTTACTGGGAGTCTCACCATCGCTGTAGTCTACATATTTATAACAACATCCAGACCGGCCGGTGTAACAGTGCACCAAGCGGCCCTTTGTTTACAGGAGGGAACAGCTGATCGTGCTGTGTAGCGCTGTAGTGTTCCCTCAGGACAGACATGAGATCCCCCCAGAGTCCTTCTGTTGATGGAGACCTGGCTTACACCGAGCATCCTGGACGCCACTGTTATGATGGACAACTTTCACCTTCTGAGGGTGGACAGAACAGCTGACAGTGGTAAGGAGAAAGGAGGAGGCCTGGCTGTGTTCATGAACCAGAGGTGGTGTAAACCTACACACTGCTCTGTTAAAGCTGTGTATAAGGAGGAGAAGAAGGAGGAGCTGAGGACTGTACAGAAGGAGCTGAGAAGGAAGATGAGGGAGGGAAAGGCCAGCTACAGGAGGAAGATGGAGGAGCAGCTGCAGAGGAAGAACATCAGAGGGTTTGTACATCCCAGTAGAGTGTACCTGACCCCTCCCTGTCCACGCCTCTTTTAAATATGGAAATTATATTTAACTTGACCCTCCACCTGAGATTCTCCTCTCTGTACGATCAGATAATGAAAACATAAGAATGAGTAAGACGGAAAAAAGAAGAACTTCACAGAAAGAGAACTGGAGACGCTACTCACTGGAGTGGAGACAAACATGTCCTCTTTGACAGCTGTCCTCCACTGGAGTGGAGACAAACATGTCCTCTTTGACAGCTGTCCTCCACTGAAGTGGAGACAAACATGTCCTCTTTGACAGCTGTCCTCCACTGGAGTGGAGACAGACATGTCCTCTTTGACAGCTGTCCTCCACCATGTTGGTTAATATCACATCTGATCTGAACATTGATGAATGAACATGTTTCATCATGTGATGGTTCTTTTATATCAATGTGTGTCCAGTCCATAGCTCTGGTTACATTCAGAGAACCGGCTCTTTAATGTTGACCTGTTCAGATGCATTGTGGGTATTTGATACACCTGGCTGACATGGGGATAACTCCGTCCCACACGGCTATTGGTACTCAAAGCGCTTTACAGTCACAGACACATCTACTCATTCACTCACACATTCACACACCACTGGGAGCAACTGGGGGTTCAGTGTCTTGCTCAAAGACACTTCAGCATGTGTCACTTTTCTGTGAGCGAGTACGTATGGAACGTTTTTTTGTCTGCACGCGCCCTTCATACATGAGGCCCCAGGAGAGAAAAGAGCTGAGGAAGATAAAACCAAGGAAAGCATCTGGACCGGATGGTATCAGCTCCAGGGCCCGTATTCCTAAAGATTCTTAGCGCTAAGAGTTGCTCCTAGTGGCCAAATTCTAAGAAAATTCTTAGAATCATGACGTTTCCCTCTCAAAGTTAGGAGTAGCTCCGAGTATAGATAAAAGCTATTCCTAAAGAATCTTAGCTCTTAAGAGTGCTCCTAAGGTGAGATCTGTTAAGAGCAGGGAGGAGGACTTTTAGGAGGCTTAGAAATTTCTGAAGCAGAGGAGAAAATGGCTGAAAGAAGAGACAGGAGAGATATTCTCCAAACACTGAATGACAATCAAGCTGGTTACAATCACAATACAGTGGTCCCTCGTTTATCGCGGGAGTTACGTTCTAAAAATAACCCGTGATAGGCGAAATCTGCGAAGTAGTCAGCTTTATTTTTTACAATGATTATAAATGTTTTACGGTTGCAAAACCCCTCACTACACACTTTATACACTTTTCTCAATATCTTGCAAACATACCGCACTTCAGTCACACTGCCAGCGATCAAAGATACTGTATATGTAAATTTGGCAAGCTGAACGCATTCTGTACTGTACAAGAGACACCGTACGGAGGAGATTGATTGACAATGGTCTACAGTCCCTTAGCCAATCAGGACGCAGAAGACGACACGCAGCCTCTCCCTTAGCCAATCAGGATGCTAAAAACAATGCACTGTAAAAGAAAAAACAAAAAGAAAAAAACATGCAAAATTGCACTAAAAAAATCCGCGGTTGAACCGCGTTATAGCGAGGGACTACTGTATCACCGGAAATAAAGTCATCACAACACTGAGGTATTTAGCAACAGGAAAAATGCAACAATGCAACAATGCAGCAGTGATGACTTGGAGCCAAATCTACGTCTTAAACACTTTTATTCTCATTGACCAGTTGATCCAGAAGCAAACACTGTTCCTCTGTCCAGTTGGGTTTCCTACTTCATTTCTTCTCCACTGCTGTTCGGTTTTTGGAAGATTTGAACACCAACCAACACTGCTTCTTCTAGGCCGGTTAGCAATCACAGAAATTGATGAAAGCTGAGCCATTTTACTCTTGTTAATACCAAATAGGTGAAGTGCAAAATGTTACCAGTGTGGTAAATGAATGAAAGCAAATAAATAGAACTATCAGCATGTGAATACTGTGGTAGTGGGCCTGAGTTTAATCACACATTTTATAGGATACTTTTTAAAGTATAGCGTACTATTTATTTATTTTTATGTAAAGTATTATTTATAATTACACAGTCTTCATAGAGATTAGATTCTGTTATTAAGTCTATTAATTTGACGTCCATTCTAGGCCAATTATCACCAAAAGTGTATTTTTATCTAGCTTTTAGGATCAACCAATCACACCTCTTGAAATGATGACTCATACCGAGCAACGGGGTCAACCACACCTCCTCACTAAGATAAGAGTTTCTGTCCATTCCTTGATCAGAGTTCTCTGAGAATTTTCTGGAATCACTCCTAAGCTAAGACTCCTAGCTAGGAATGTTTAGGCTAAGTTAGGAGTTCTCTGGGAGGATTCTTAGAATCTTTAGGAATACGGGCCCTGGCTCCTTAAGTCCTGTGCAGATGAACTGTGTGGAGTTATGGAGCATGTCTTCAACCTGAGCCTTGAGCTGAGAGTGCTACCACAGATTTAGAAGTTCCTAAAACATGACTTTTCTAAGCGATTCTTCCAACGGTGTGGGAATAATCGGGAAAAATACGGATGTTTAGTCCCACTGAAATGAATGGAGAAGACTGAAAACATCACCAACATTCCAAAATGACCTCCTTCATTTTGCTGAGCGATTACTCAGCCGTGCTTCTGAGTAGAAAAATGCTTGGAAGTTTGTACGAGGCACGGGAAGTGTAGCTTTATTTTCCTGAAAACGGCGTTTCGATACCTTTTACGGTTTGGTCAGGGTCACAGTTTACGTTTTGATGAAATTTTGGAAAAATCTGAAAAACTTCAGGGCCCGTATTCCTAAAGATTCTAAGAATCCTCTCAGAGCTCCTACCTTAGCCTAAAAATTCCTAGCTAGGAGTCTTAGCTAGGAATTATTATAAACAATACTTTACATAAAAATAAATAAATAGTAAGCTATACTTTAAAAAGTATCCTATAAAATGTGTGATTAAACTCAGGCCACTACCACAGTATTCACATGCTGATAGTTCTATTTATTTGCTTTCATTCATTTACCACACTGGTAACATTTTGCACTTCACCTATTTGGTATTAACAAGAGTAAAATGGCTCAGCTTTCATCAATTTCTGTGATTGCTAACCGGCCTAGAAGAAGCAGTGTTGGTTGATGTTCAAATCTTCCAAAAACCGAACAGCAGTGGAGAAGAAATGAAGTAGGAAACCCAACTGGACAGAGGAACAGTGTTTGCTTCTGGATCAACTGGTCAATGAGAATAAAAGTGTTTAGAGACGTAGATTTGGCCGCAAGTCATCACTGCTGCATTGTTGCATTTTTCCTGTTGGTAAATACCTCAGTGTTGTGATGACTTTCATTTCCGATGATACAGTAGTCCCTCGCTATAACGCGGTTCACCTTTCGCGGCCTCGAGGATTTGTTTAGTGCAATTTTGCATGTTTTTTTTTCTTTTTTTTGTTTTTTTTTGCAGCGCATTGTTTTCTGCATCCTGATTGGCTAAGGGAGAGGCTGCGTGTCGTCTTCTGCGTCCTGATTGGCTAAGGGACTGTAGACCATTGTCAATCAACCTCCTCCATACGGTGTCTCTTGTACAGTACAGAATGCGTTCAGCTTGCCAAATGTACATATACAGTATCTTTGATCGCTGGCAGTGTGACTGAAGTGCGGTATGTTTGCAAGTTATTGAGAAAAGTGTATAAAGTGTGTAGTGAGGGGTTTTGCAACCGTAAAACATTTATAATCATTGTAAAAAATAAAGCTGACTACTTCGCAGATTTCGCCTATCACGGGTTATTTTTAGAACGTAACTCCCGCGATAAACGAGGGACCACTGTATTGTGATTGTAACAAGCTTGATTGTCATTCAGTGTTTGGAGAATGTCTCTCCTGTCTCTTCTTTCAGCCATTTTCTCCTCTGCTTAAGAAATTCCTAAGGCTCCTAAAAGTCCTCCTCCCTGCTCTTAGCAGATCTCACCTTAGGAGCTCTCTGAAGAGCTAAGATTCTTTAGGAATAGCTTTTATCTTTACTAGGAGCTACTCCTAACTTTGAGAGGGAAACGTCATGATTCTAAGAATTTTCTTAGAATTTGGCCACTAGGAGCAACTCTTAGCGCTAAGAATCTTTAGGAATACGGGCCCTGGTTTATAATGGATCCCTGTGGCTGCACTCTAACTCTCACTATAACTTCAGAGATTCTTTGAAATTCTGAAAAAAAAGGTTTCAATCTTACGGGGTGGCCACAGTTTTTGAGGTACAGAGATAAAAAATATGTAAAACGTAGATATTTTTGTTGGCTTTCAGATGGTGTGGGTCTGATTTCTGTAGGTCCTATGGTTTGGACTGTAGGCTCCACTGAGCGAGGAGTGCGCCGACCACTTTTCAAATTTTTCCCCGTGTGTGTGTATGTGAAAAGTGAGAGCGATTTTTTTGTAGAAAATACCTTTCCCTCCTCGCCTCTCTCAATCGATTGTGGCCACAATTTTCCCAGTACACGTGTGGAAATACACTAAATCGCTGACACTCAGGATGTGTTGGTTTTCCCGATAGGACTTGTAGTTTTTGATTTATGAGCATTAGTTGGGACCCCTAATCCTAGGGTCCAGTTTTTTTGGACCTCCCTCTCACTCAGGCAGAGGTGAGAGGCAGAAGGAGACTTCAGCAGCAGCTGGCCCTGGTAGCCATGGCAACCGGACCCTAACGAGCTTAGACACGCCCAACTGAACACTGCCCTGCCCCTGATTGGCTTACCATGAAATCTTAGCCTACCTTAGCCAATCATCACCACTTATGTGGCTGAATGCTTGGTTACAACATCTTGCAGCAGTTGCTTGGCGACATCACCGCTGCGTTTCGTTTTCCCTCATTCTGCTGAACGAGGTGAACGAACACAGAAGTGAAGTCTGTCTTTGTGTTTATTACACTTTACAGTGAATCTATAAACTGTTTACCAGCGTACCAGTTGATACCGGTAACGTGATCGTAAACACAACTGAAGAACTTTTGTGTCATTAATGAATAATTAGAGAGCTCCTGTTTGTTCTTGGGTAAGAAGGCCCTCGACCATACATGAGCCAGAAGACAAGAAAGACAATCTGCTGCTGGTGCTGGGAAATAAGAATGAAAAGGAATGAACCTGATTAAGACACAGGGAAATGTTGTGAAATCATTCATTCACTTCATAAATAGATAGTTGAACATTTAACATTTGATACATCAGTAGTTTACACTTCTTAACTTGTCTCTGTTCAATGGAGAATGGGACATATTTCAGACTGGAACCAGTCAAACATGTTTCACTCCAAATATTTCTCTTCAATGTGCTCAGAGCTGCTGCTGCTGTCTCTACAGCTGATGATGGGATTTGTTGTCCTCTCAGTCCCCCAGGTGGAGGTGGATTCAGGGGTGGAGTCTGTCCAGCTGACCTGCAAAACCACAGCTCACCTGCCTGAAGACGCTAAAGTGGAGTGGAGGGACATTTACTGGAAGGTCCATGTGTATCAGAACGGCTCTGACCAGCTTGAAGACCAGAACCACTTTTACAGAAACAGAACGAAGATGAATGAAGACCTGCTGAAAACTGGAGACCTCAGTCTGACCCTGAAATACCCCACAGATGGAGACACCAAGACCTACACCTACACCTGCACCGTCTACAACAAGGAGGGAGACATCCTGATGGAGAAACAAGTGAAGCTCAATGTCAGAGGTCAGTACTGTAGATACAGGTCAGAGGTCAGAGGTCAGTACTGTAGATACAGGTCAGAGGTCAGTACTGTAGATACAAGTCAGAGGTCAGAGGTCAGTACTGTAGATACAGGTCAGAGGTCAGTACTGTAGATACAAGTCAGAGGTCAGAGGTCAGTACTGTAGATACAGGTCAGAGGTCAGTACTGTAGATACAAGTCAGAGGTCAGAGGTCAGTACTGTAGATACAGGTCAGAGGTCAGTACTGTAGATACAAGTCAGAGGTCAGAGGTCAGTACTGTAGATACAGGTCAGAGGTCAGTACTGTAGATACAAGTCAGAGGTCAGAGGTCAGTACTGTAGATACAGGTCAGAGGTCAGAGGTCAGTACTGCAGTTACAGGTCAGAGGTCAGTACTGTAGATACAGGTCAGAGGTCAGTACTGTAGATACAGGTCAGAGGTCAGTACTGTAGATACAGGTCAGAGGTCAGTACTGTAGATAGAGGTCAGAGGTCAGAGGTCAGTACTGTAGATACAGGTCAGAGGTCAGAGGTCAGTACTGTAGATACAGGTCAGAGGTCAGTACTGTAGATACAGGTCAGAGGTCAGTACTGTAGATACAGGTCAGAGGTCAGAGGTCAGTACTGTAGATACAGGTCAGAGGTCAGAGGTCAGTACTGTAGATACAGGTCAGAGGTCAGTACTGTAGATTCAAGTCAGAGGTCAGAGGTCAGTACTGTAGATACAGGTCAGAGGTCAGAGGTCAGTACTGTAGATACAGGTCAGAGGTCAGAGGTCAGTACTGTAGATACAAGTCAGAGGTCAGAGGTCAGTACTGTAGATACAGGTCAGAGGTCAGTACTGTAGATACAGGTCAGAGGTCAGAGGTCAGTACTGTAGATACAGGTCAGAGGTCAGAGGTCAGTACTGTAGATACAGGTCAGAGGTCAGAGGTCAGTACTGTAGATACAGGTCAGAGGTCAGAGGTCAGTACTGTAGATACAGGTCAGAGGTTTGTTTTTTTCTCTTTATTTCTTTCTTTGTCTTTTCTTTCATTCGGTCTTTATTATTTTCATCCTTTCTTTTACTCTCTCTCCCTCTCTGAGTGGAAGGAGTGAGGTCGCTGAGCGGAGAGTGTATTGAGCGATTATCTGAATCTTTTCAGGTTATTGTTATATATATTAGTGTATTTTTTTTGTATCACAGTGGTGTATATTTAGGGTTTTAGGGGTTTGTGTGTGTTGTTGCTGGCTGGCCAGCGGTGCAGTGGTGATTTTTGTGGACACCGTGGAAAAAGCAGATACGGTGGTGGAGAACGGGATCGTTATTAAGGATACATTCGTTCCTGTCTCACCTCTCTCATCACCAGCGAGAAAAGTGACGCTGTCTAATGTTCCCCCATTCATAAGAGACGAGACATTAATCAGAGAACTATCTCGGCATGGAAAGATAGTATCACAGATGAAAAAAGTTCACTCTGGCTGTAAGTCTCCTCTTCTGAAGCACGTGGTGTCTCACAGGAGACAGATCTTTATGATCCTTCACAAGAAAGAAGAACTGAATTTAGCTTTCAGAATCAGAGTGGATGACTTTGATTATGTCATATTTGTAACATCAGATAACATGAAATGTTTCAGCTCCCTCCCTCCCTCCCTCTCCCTCCCTCCCTCTCTCTCTGTGTGTGTGTGTGCGCGTGTGTGCGCGTGTGTGGGTGCATGCTGGTAGTGAGTGTGGTGAGCAGAGACTCTGAGTGATTTCTTACTTTTTCTGTCTTTTTTGATGAATGTATCACCGTCAATGATCTGTTTGTGTCGGTGCAACCGTTGACGCTGTCCTCAACAAAGGTCATTCTGTCTAATGTCCCCCCCTTTATCACTGATGAGTTCCTAAGCAGAGAGTTATCTAGACATGGAAAAGTTGTGTCTCCTCTTAAAAAGATCCTCTCTGGCTGTAAGTCTCCATTGTTGAAGCATGTGGTGTCTCACAGGAGACAGCTCTACATGATCCTGAACAACCAGGATGAGGAGCTGTGGGGTCAGGGCGGGATGGTGCTGGTCAGCAGGACGGCCTGGACGGCGCTGCTGGTGAGGACAGTGTACAGGTTGAGGGACAGGAGGGACTCACAGGAGGAAGATGTTGGTGTAAGTGGTGAAGATGACCTTGAGGAAAGTGAGATGAGTGGTGAAAACACTGTGAATGGTGGAAATGGTTTGAGTGGGACACAGGTGGGAGAGACAGGTGAGCTATGTGAAACACAGGTAGGTGCAGGTGAAGTGAGCAGAGCATGGTGTGAGCAGGTTGAAGAGGCTGAGATGGTGGAAGCAGAATCAGAATACAAATGTACTCCACGTAAACCAAGGACTGAAACTAAAAACACGTGTGCTGAAGCAAAATCAAGTGGAGTGAGAGCAGACAGACACAGAGAAGAAGCAGGAGCAGACAGACAGCAGTGCTGCTGAGGACGACTGAGTCTGACAGCAGTCATCTGTCCCTTCTTAAAGGGGGGGGGTCACCACACAGCAATCAGTGGAGGAGTGGGTCTCCTGTTCTCCAGGAACTTCACTCCAGCTTCTCTGGAGGTCCAGCATGTCCTAGAGGGGAGGTGTCTTTCAGCTAAGGCTCTTTTTGACCATTTTATTAATATCTATGCTCCAACCAACGGTGCAGAGAGGAGGATGTTACTGAAGCAAGTTAGTGACAAACTGAGTGACTGTGGCTCGGAGGATGTTTTATTCTTGGGAGGGGATTTGAACTGAAAATGAGTTTTTAGAGCGTAACCATGCAGAGCCTCATCCGGCCTCCCAGCATGCTCTGAGGCAGCTGCTTCACTCTCATGGCCTGGTGGATGACTCCAGGCAGTACACATGGTCCCATTCTAGAGAAGACAGGGTCTCCTTAGCCAGACTTGACCGTTTTTATTGTTTGAAGCAACATTTTAATATATTTTTTACCTGATGGAGACAAAAGCACATGGTGGACTGGTGAGATCCAGAGTACAGAACATCTCAGAGATGGATGCACCGTCCAGCTTCTTCTTTGGTCTGGAGAAGAAACGAGGACAGAAGAATCCAGTGATCCACTCTCTCCTGTCAGACACAGGGCAGGAACTGACAGAACCTGGACAGATCAGAAGGAGAGCTGTTGGTTTTTATTCCTCTTTGTCCTCCAGTCAATATGAAGAGGATGAGCCACTGTGTCCAGAGTTCTGCAGCGAGCTGCCTCACTCTTGACACATCTACCTAATCCCAGATGTTTTGGAGGTCTCCAGCTCATTGGGTGTAGACTCTGGTCTGATTTCTCTGGATCAGGAAAAGACTTTTAACCGCGTTGAACACTGCTTCCTCTGGAGAACTATGGAGAAGTTTGGGTTCAGTGCTGGTTTCATTGCTAAGATCAGGGTGTTGTACAGTGGTATTGAGAGTGTGCTGAAGTTCAGTGGTAGTCTGTGTGCTCCTTTCAGAGTGTGTAGAGGCATCTGACAGGGCTGTGCACTGTCTGGTATGCTCTATGCACTCTCCCTAGAACCCCTGCTGCACAGGATACGCTCAAGTACTGAAGGCCTGACTGGACCTGGTTTTAGAGAGAACATGGTTTTATCTGCTTATGCTGATGATGTCATTGTTTTTATAAAAAGCCAGCGTGAAATAGACATTTTAGCTAATATTACAAAAGATTTGAATGTTTTATCATCAGCGACGTGAATTCGAAAAAAGTGAAGCTCTTGCAGTCGGTGAGTGGCGTGACGGTCTCCCAGTTCTCCCCCAGAACCTGGTTTGGAAGAGAGACGGTTTGAAATACCTTGGTGTCTTTTTAAGGAAACGAAATAATAGTCCAGAAGAACTGGGAGAGCGTCACAGATAAAATAGAGGGTAGACTGGCTAAATGAAAATGGTTGCTTCCTCAGATGTCTTACAAAGGTAGAGTAGCCTCTCAGCTCTGGCATGGCCTGACATGTATGGACCCCCCCTCAGGTTTACTAGCCCAGATTCAAACAAAAATGATCAGTTTCTTCTGGGATGGTCTACACTGGGTACCACAGAGTGTACTGTTTTTATCCAGGGAGGAGGGGGGACAGGGCCTCGTCCACCTGGCCAGTAGAAGGAGGGGGGACAGGGCCTCGTCCACCTGGCCAGTAGAAGGAGGGGGGACAGGGCCTCGTCCACCTGGCCAGTAGAAGGAGGGGGGACAGGGCCTCGTCCACCTGGCCAGTAGAACAGCCACATTCAGGTTCCAGTTCATCCAGAGGTTCCTGACAGGTCCGTCAGACCTGGTGTGGAGAGAAGTGGCTAGTTGTATTCTCAGACGTGTGAATAACCTGGGACTGGATGCTGCTCTGTTTTTAACTGATTCTAACTTTCTAAATGTAAGGGTTTTACCTCCGTTTTATCAGGTGTTTTAGATCCTGGGCTCTTTTTAGCCTTAAAGAAAGTGAAAAGTCTAACTCTCTGCACTGGTTGTTGAAGGAGCCACTGATCCACGGGGCGAGGCTGGATGTGTGCAGCGCTGCCACGCCTGGCCTGATGGGGGCGCTGCACCAAACTAAGACCTTGTGTCTGAAGCAGCTGGTGGATGCAGCAGGTCCAGACTTGACTGATGCCCGGGCCGTGGGCTCTCTGCTGGGTGGCTCAGAGGGTCCTGGGGCTCTGGAGGCAGAGGCTCTCTGGAAGGGACAGAGGCCTCATCAAGGCCCCATGATTTAGCTTCAAAGGCTTTTATCTCTGTTCTTAACCCTGCTGTTACCAAGAAGCTGAATGAGACTGTCTTCCATCTTTTCACTGAGTGGACAAGACTCACTGAATTCTTTAATCTTTTAACTGTTGTTGGTGAAAAGTTCTCTGAGAGCAGCTTCATCTTTGGTGCAGGCTACAAAAAGACAAAGCACATTAAGTGGCAGCTACTGAACTTCCTGTCAGGAGAGGCTGAATGAGCCATATACGTGAGCAGGAAGAACTAAATGGAGGACAGGGTGGGCCAGGAGGACACTTCAGTGTGGCTTTGTAATGTCAGGTCCAGACTTTGGCTGGAGTTCAGATTTTAGAAGATGATGGCAGACTTGGACACGTTTGAACAACAGTGGTGTTATAAGAACGTTCTTTACACTGTGGAAGATGAACTTTTACTGGATCAATCTGTGTGTGTCTTATTTATTACTATGATGATCTCTATGGAAGATGACTCATGTGTTCATGGAAATGAAGTATTTCTGTAAAATCAAATCTTTCTCTCTCTCCCAAACAACCAACCATCAAGACTCTGATCATCTGCAACACCTTTCTAGATCTCTGTCCTGTTCCTTCTGCTCTCATCTGCTTCTGTCCTTCAGCTTTCTCTACAATCATTCAATAAAGTCATGAAAACCTGCTGCTGCTGCTGCTGCTGCTGTCTCTACAGCTGATGATGGGATTTGTTGTCCTCTCAGTCCCCCAGGTGGAGGTGGAGGAGGGGGAGGAGTCTGTCCAGCTGCCCTTCAGAACCACAGAGCTTCCTGGAGACGCTTTAGTGGAGTGGTGGGACAGAGACAACAGGAAGGTCCATGTGTATCAGAACGGCTCTGACCAGCTTGAAGACCAGAACCACTTTTACAGAAACAGAACGAAGATGAATGAAGACCTGCTGGAAACTGGAGACCTCAGTCTGACCCTGATATACCCCACAGATGGAGACAGTGGAGGATACATCTGTATAGTCTACAACAAGGAGGGAAGGAGGCTGAGATGGAAAACAGTGGAGCTCAGAGTGAAAGGTTTGTTTTCTTTCTGTCTGTCTGTCTTTGTCTCTAACTGTCTTTGTCTCTAAGTGTCTTGTGTCTCTGTCTTTGCTTTGTCTCTGTCTGTCTCTGTCTCTAACTGTCTTTGTCTCTAACTGTCTTGTGTCTCTAACTGTCTTTGTCTCTAACTGTCTTATGTCTCTAACTGTCTTTGTCTCTAACTGTCTTATGTCTCTGTCTGTCTTTGTCTCTGTCTGTCTTTGTCTCTAACTGTCTTTGTCTCTAACTGTCTTTGTCTCTAACTGTCTTGTGTCTCTAACTGTCTTGTGTCTCTAACTGTCTTTGTCTCTAACTGTCCTGTGTCTCTAACTGTCTTGTGTCTCTGTCTGTCTTGTGTCTCTAACTGTCTTGTGTCTCTAACTGTCTTTGTCTCTAACTGTCTTTGTCTCTAACTGTCCTGTGTCTCCTCTGCAGACAGAGTCCAGGTCCAGGATGTAACGTCTCCTCTGATGGCTGTAGAGTCAGTTTGATCAGGTTGTTGATCTTTGATTATTGATCAGTGAAGGATCTGATGATGATTTCAAAGAAGATAAAGCTGCTGGTGAAGCAGAGTTCATGTCAGCGACCTCCTCCTGCTTCAAGTCAAACCCTCAAAGTCAGTCAACACGTTTGGAAGAGGGAACTAATGACCTTCATTCAAATGTCCAGCAGAGGACAGTCCTGACTGAAACCTTCAACAAGACACAAGTTAACATGAGCTTTTGAACATTTCTGGGACTTCTGATGTGTTGATGAAACCAGGACAGAAGGAACTGATCAGCAAATATGTTTTAAAGAACGTCTGAAAAAGAGAAAAGGAAGAAAAAGCCACAGTAAATAAATGACTGAGGACAGATTGAAATGAGCCTTTCAACAGCAACATTTAAAAGACATGAAGTGTGCAACGAGCTGTGGTCACCAGCAGGAGGCAGAAGACTGCAGAGGAGAGAGTGGAGAGGTTCCTGTTGGAATTCCAGGGTTAACCAGGAAACCACACACATCCTTTACTCAGTGATAAATCACATGTTCACACTGAGCGTCTAGAAACTGAGGAATCTGTTGAACTCACAGTAAAGGAGCAATCAGCTTCCTGGCTGCTCCCTCCCTCCGCCCACCTGTGTGTGTGTCATCAGACCTTTGGGAACTTTTTTCCAGATCAGAGAATAATCAGTGATGAAAATAACCTTCAAACAGTGTGAACAGTGTGGCTGGAGCTGAGCTCTTTCCTTCATCTGACAACTATCAGAACCCAACATGATGATCTAGAAGGAATAAAGAGCAAGTGATCAGCTGATTCAGCAGAGTTTTACTTTAGTTTTTAGTTGAGTTTATTTCTTCCAGGGACCATGTACAAAGTGCATTAATCACAGAGTAGATCCACTGGAGCAGGTTTAACAAATGGTGGTGGAGCTAGAGCAGAGCGTTGTATTATTTACTGATTTATGTGATAGGGACAGTTCACATTAATGAACATCTACTCAGACAGTCATAGATGTAAATATGATGGATTCTAGCAACAATGCTCATTTTCATCCACAGTCCCTAGACAGGTAACACAAACACATGATAAGACATAGGACAGGACAATACATCACAATGAGAACACACATGTTCAGGTCAGACTGGATATTTATTGAAACATTCAACTAAACTCATCATGTTTTCTCTCCACATATTTAATCAGAAACTTTTTACATTTTTAAACAAACTTTAGTTTCTTAAACTCTGAATGTGGAACAAGCAAAGCTTTATATTATAAACACATGAAAAATCTAATTTGAAATAAAAACACATCAGTGTCTTTAGTTCTTCTTGTTATTTAATGAAATAAATCAATCTCATGCCTCTCTCTGTCTGTAGTCTTTAGAGTTTATTTTCAGTGTAAACCCTTTTTCACAGGCCAACAACAAAACAATAAGAATATATTCATTCATTCATTCATTCATCTTCTGTAACCTCTTGTCCAGCTGTCATTGGTCTAGAGGGGGGGTCCACCCTGGACAGGTCTCCAGTCTATCCCAGCTGTCATTGGTCTAGAGGGGGGGTCCACCCTGGACAGGTCTCCAGTCTATCCCAGCTGTCATTGGTCTAGAGGGGGGGTCCACCCTGGACAGGTCTCCAGTCTATCCCAGCTGTCATTGGTCTAGAGGGGGGGTCCACCCTGGACAGGTCTCCAGTCTATCTCAGGGCTAACACAGAGAGACACTCACACCTACGGCCAATTTAGAATCACCAATGAACCTAACCAGCATGTCTTTGGACGGTGGGAGGAAGCTGGAGAACCTGGAGAGAACCCACGCAGACACAGGGAGAACATGCAGACTACACACAGAAAGGAACCAGTGGGCCTGGATTAGAACCCAGAACCTTCTGGCTGGGAGGCATCAGTGCTAACCACCACACCACTGTGCCGCCCTACAAATTCAATTCTAATACTTATTCTAATGTAATCTGATGATCTTCTATTTCTACTAAAAGCATGGAATGAATATTATTGGATGGAATTGCTCCTAAAATGTTCAACAGTATTTTTCTAAAATGCTTGACTCAGCAAAAACCCAACAAACTATTGTGTGTTCATCAACTGTAAACAAATGTCATGTCATTGTGTTACGTGACAGGCAGGGTCAGGGGGCACAATTGTTTGTGTCTGTGTGTTTTCCCTCCTCTTCTCCTCTTCCCCTCCTCCTCCTCACTCCTCTCAGGTAAACTCCCATCAATTAGCCTACACCTGTGGATCCCAGCTGGCCAATCATCCAGGTTCCAGTAGAACAGGAGCGTAGCTGCAGTCATGGTTCTCTGTTCTCTGCCTGTCTGCACTGTGCTATACTTGCTTTAGTAAACTTCCTAGTTTCAACCTGGAGCTTTGTGGAGTCAGTCAGTGTGACTAGGTAAGTGTTGGAGTACTCTATACATGTTCCAGTCACATAGTACTTCCTTGTCTATGAACACTAGGTTTTAGGCTTGGTGCCACTGTAGCCCTGTAGAAATCATTTAGGTTACAGTGCAAAAGAAAAATCCATATAGCATGATTTAATGTTGAATTAAAAGTTCATGGTCTTTAAAAGAGGAAGTTCATAATATTAAATGTTTAATAAATGAGACTATTTACAGCTGAAAGAATAAATCTATAAAAGTCTTTTAGTTCATCAAGTTTCTATCAAATATCTGTGATTCTGAAGAAAATGAGAGACAGACGCTCTGGACCAGAGAGCTAAGACGGAGGCATGGTGGTGTGGGGAGCATTTCAGTTTAGTGGTGGAGGTTGACTACTCGTTGGTCCTGATAGAAACTTCTGTGTGACCTGAAGAGCTGAATATGATGCGTCTGCTTGTATCTGGTTCTATATCTAACTGTTCTAGTGTAAAGAGACTGGATGTGTAATGACCTGCTAGCTAGCAGTAGCATACCATGTTAATGTGTCTGTGTAGCATAGCTTTAGCATTAAGATGTTTCTGAGGCTAAAGTGAGCTAATGCTAACTCAACAAGAGCTAGCGTTTGATATTGTAGCTCATCTCATGATAATATGCTTAAAGGAGGCGGATCTCTTTCTGATATAAATTCATTGGAGGGATATATTTCATTTAAGATTTTAAAATCTATCTCTTTATGTTTAGAGGGATTGGAGATTGAAGGAATTTAGTCCTAATAGACTTTTTCCATAGTTTTGAAAACAGACTGGACAGGTAAGTGTCAAACACCAACAGCTCACTGTTCTCACTATTGCACCAACTTCCAGCCTGACCACTGATGATCTAACACCACACTTCTTTACAGATACTTCCTCACGCTCATGGTTTAGTCTTTAATCAGTTATATGCTCAATGTTGGACCAAAGCTGCATATAATTGATAAAGATTAAAGATTTAGGTGAAGCTTAACTTTCCTGGAGCTGAGTGAACTCCAGCACCTGCCTGACGCCATCAATCAACCGTGGTCAGGAGCAGTGGCGGCGCCAGGTCTGAGCTAGGTGGTCCTGTAGCTGCCCCTAGAATAGCCACAGCACCCGCCCTGCACCCCCAAGAAATGTCTGTCATGTTTTATATTTATATTTTAATGTCATATTTGAATAGCCTTTTTCATGTAGTTTAAAAATAAATAATAATCCAAACTATTTTAGTCTAATAAAACCAGAGGCTGTTCTTTGGCCGATGGGCTCAGCGCTGTGAACCTTTCCACTGAGGATGCTAACGTTGCGGTTTGTGCTGCAGGTGATGTCAGCAGTTATTCATCATTAGACTAGTGTTGGTAACTGACTGTGTGAGTTAGTGATCGGAGCATTTTAGGCCGAAGCCTGAACACTGTCTGTTTCCTTCTGTTGCTGCTGTTTGC
The DNA here is from genome assembly GCF_963514085.1 of Chelon labrosus. Taxonomy (NCBI): domain Eukaryota; kingdom Metazoa; phylum Chordata; class Actinopteri; order Mugiliformes; family Mugilidae; genus Chelon; species Chelon labrosus. Next base: position 37,406,419 of record NC_140337.1, on the reverse strand, counting down.
TGCTCCGTTGTATTCAGGACTCCACTGTGACAGAACTGTGTTAGATCTTATTTTCAGAGGTTTACATTGGCAGCCTTATGTGTGTTGTATCTATAGCCCTGTGTTTAAGCTACAACTTCTCCTCACACTTTTCTAATTGCACTGTTACAAGAGGAATGTTCTGATTCTATTGTTTTCTATTCATTTATACAGTCTGAAGTTAAAGGGGAACTCCGGCGCAAAATGAACCTGGGGTTAATAACACATGTGTACCGAGTTCGACCGTTCTCTGGTATTTGTTTTCATGCATTTGTTTTGTTAGTCAAATGTGACCAGTTTTCTTGCAAACTGCTATTTAGCGTATAACGCTAGCCTTCGGGGCACACCTACACATAAAAAGAAATCGCTATTTCTATACCACTAACAAGGCTCACAATATCACCACACTTACACGGTAGCATAACTAGGGTCTCTACATGTAAACCGAAGCATTGAGAACTTTGCAAATATACAGGCAGTTTATTAAAAAAGGAATATAGTACCTTTCATGTCTGGCTCACATATCCAGGCGGGCGCCATCTTGGGGAACCTGAACTGTCTGTTGCCGGAAGAAAGCACTGAGAGCATAGAGAAGCACTGAACGAAGATTGGAGAGTGAGGACAAACTGCGAGAGGTGATGTACGGCTCACACAATCTAAACACCTGCATTAAAACCAAGACACTGGACAATCCTGTGGAAACTTTAGTCTTTCATTGTTCTGAAAAGCCTCTGGATTCAATCCTGTGCTTTTTGTCCTGAGGTCAATCAGCTCCTCTGTTGAGTGACTGAGAACATCCTCCATCTTCTCAAGGTCATTCATGGTCAGGTCAGTCTGGCGTCCTACATCTACACACAATATATTTGTCAAAGAGGACGAGAGGGAGAAAGACAGGTTAGTTGTATAATCTACAGACTGTATTCATCAAGGTGGTGGTAATAGTTTAGGATGAATTCTGAGGTAAACAAATCCATGGGTATGATACGTAGTCATCAGAACAGTTCATGTAACATGGCTCCATGCAGCCTCCATGCATTATTCTGTATTTCACCGAGGTGGAGCGATGCATCTGTGGTGTCGGTGCAGGTCTCTTCTGCATCAGTGTTGGTCTGGTCTCAATCTTTCCTCACGTTGACGTGATGCCTCTGTCACTGGTTTACCTCTCTGGTAGCCAAGATGAACGTAGGAGACCAGGCTGGAGCAAGCTGATGCTGCACAAGTGTGTCACCACACACTGAAACTGCTGCACCAAATAACTCAGACCCACCACCCTGTGTTTGGATTGTGACACCATTATACAGCAACTTTAAGTCTTCATCAATTCTTTTTAATACAAAATCAACACCACACTTGTCAATATCACCAGCTTTTGCTATAGTAAGGAGTCTGATTGCTGCCAGTTTTGACCTAAACTTGGGGTTTATGTTTCCTAAAGTATAATAAACCATCAGTAATTTATTTACTGAAGCATGTGACCCAAGGGGATTGCAGATCTCTATTTGGTCAGTGTATAAAATGATCTGTAAAGCAGAAGGTTTCACTGAAAACAGTGGGTGGGATCTGAAAAGGCTCCCATCAACAATATCATACAAAAATCCATCTTTGTGGCAACTCTGTGGCGTGGTGCGGATCATATCAAAAATCCTAGAATTGGACAACAGCTGTTCAAGAATCTTAACCAGGGACACATAGTAAAAACTTCTGTTTTTAATTCCAAGAACTCTTGATTGTCCTTTCTTAACTCGACAAACCCTCTGAGACATAACCACCTCCTCTGGTTTCACTGGGTTGAAAAGCCTCTGGATGGTGCTGTCTTGCATGTATGTGGTGGCCATCAAGGAGAAAGGATCTTGAAACTTGTCTAATGTAGCCAGTACTTCCTCTTGTAGCTGCTCCACGCTGTCTGAATGTCTTTCAAAGATCCTCTTCATTGTGTCCCTCAAGGTGCTCAGAAGAGTAGTTTGATACTGCTGGACTTCAGAAACAATGCTGTTGACGCTCCTCTGAAACACAGTCAAGAATGAAGTGTCAGATACATGATGTTTGTCCAGTACAACTAGCAGAACCATTCTTAAGACTCATTTGAGGATTTCACACCAAAATGGTCACTGTCCTTGAACAATGTGGATCATTTGCATATTCAAAATTACATCCAAATATGACCCCCTGTTGCTTGTAGTAACTGAAAGATGCTAACACTAATACAAACTGCATCCTAATAGCACCAGCATTACAACAATTAAAGCTAACATTAAGTTTTGAAAAACATTGAAATTGAGGATAAATATGGGGCTGTTGTTGCTCTGACAGTGGGAATATGAAATTATCCAGTTAGAGAAATGTCAGGTTACACCCTCTCAGGGTTCTTACACTTTTTCCAGAGTCAAAGCACTGTTCAAACACTTTCAAGAATTGTTTTCACACTGCACTTCTTCACAGTACTGCTACTGATGCAATTATGCGTATACATTTATAAAAATGGTCTCCTACTAAGCAGTTTACTGACTAAACACTCTCTAGTGAATCATTTAAGAATATAGAGCATTTTTAACACTCGCTTTATAAAATCAATTTTCCTACAGCACTTTTAATATCATTAAAGGATAAACCTGTTGCCATAATGGTAAAATCACAATAATGATGATAATATTAACACTGGGTTATGTGCAATACCTGAGACAGGTGACATCTCTCCCTCACATTGATGGCAAATGCAGCTGCACGTCTAATATTTGCACTTGATGCACCAGCTCCTTCCTGTAAATATGTTGTGTTAATAATATACATTAATATACTCTGTACATAGAAGACTGGTTCACATCAAATGTTGGATAATATTATCATACTGGAGCTTAGCTGATTATCAGGGTGTGGAATCTGATGACATGTAGGCTCTGGGTTCAACATTTCATTGGAGATGACAGGTGTGTTGACTTCACTGTTGGTCCTTTGCATTCCCCGTGTTTCAGTGGCACAGTCAGAAAAAACTGGGATGTCAAAATGTTCACTTCAACCCGAGATAGGTCAGATGCAGCTGGTGTCATCCATCCAGTAGGTGGGTGCCCAGTGGTAAAATATAGAGCATGTGTGCGTCTAATGTGGTAGTAAAAGGAGTTGAAGACTCTGTATTCAGCAGTACAGCCATCAAATCAGGACTGGGACTATGTGCTGTGCTAATATGGCTCCAGAGAGACTTCAGTGTTAATGCAACGAAAACCAAGCAAATCACAGATGAATGCTGACAGAAGATGTTTAAGCCATGGGAAAATCTCCACTAATCTGAAAAATGAGTCCACACTAGAAAAACACAAACTGCAAAAGGGAGTAGTCCAGGTATTTGAAGAGCAGCACTGAATTATTACCGCTTAAATCTGAATCATTTGAACTTTACTTTGGCGGGCACATACGAACTAGAGAGGTCAATACCAAATCTGGGCGGGAAGGGGGGTGGATCATACCAAGATTATTTAATTTGCATAGTGATGTGATTATACAGGGATCAACAACCGGCCTAGAAATTAAAATATAATTTATAGTTGTAGTATTCTCCAATTATGTATGTTTGTATTCCATTATTATCAGTTTTCTTACACGTTTTACCCAGACTGACATGGTCTGCACCACCCCCCCTTACTACCCTCATGTGGTCTCGTCTGCCCTGCGACGGTTGGGAGAAGGACCTGGACCCCCCCACCACACACACACACATATCCACTCCTGTGGTGGAGAAACCCCTACAGCTTCCTGCTCCTCCACAATATGTGGTCTACACAGACACTGAGCTGGAACCACCATGTTGAGATGGTCTGCTCTGGTAGAGAGGAGGAATCTGCCGTGTCCAGAGAGCTGAGATGAGATGCAGCTGGTGAGGAACAATCTTGAGAGCAAGTCACCAAGGAGAGAAGTTCTCCAGTGAGGTCACCACAATAGCTGAGAGACTAGTGGAGTATTATCCCATGCTACAGGAGAAAGATGACCCATCAGACATGGAAGTGAGACATAGATTATTTGATTGTTGTGTGATATTCAAAGGGTTTTTTCCAACCAGGGCCTTTTTCCACCACAGCTGAGCAGGTACAGTTATCTTCAGAAGAGCATTCTGAATGGGACGTCCCCACAGAAGAGGCAGGGGCCCAGACCAGAGAGAAGACGTCACATTGACTTGTCTCCAAGGGACCAGGGACAAGATGATGACGCAGACTCAAGTGGTGCATCAACAGTTCTTCTGCCACCTGGGAGCAGTTCTGAAGGCCACGCTTCAGGTGACACCAAGGCCAGGTGATACTGTCCTAGTTTAGTATCTAATGATAGATTACAGGTGTTTCAACTGTACATTGAAGTTATGATCAGGCTCTGATGTGTTGGGATGTGACAGTAGTTTTCACTTATTTGATTCCATTGTGTAGAAATGACAGTAAATGTTGTGTTTGCTGCTTCAACCTGTCGTATCATTCAGAGGACATGTCCAGTACCTGCTGCTGATTTGTGTCTCCTTTTAGTGGACAAAGACAGTCTGGCAACACAGGCCAGGCATCACAAGACTCTGCAGGAGACGGATCAGAAACCAGAACCCAACCAAGATGCTGTGAGCCAGATCCTTGAGCTGGAGTTTCAGGTGAGAAGAGCCTTCATTGACAGTGACGTTGTGAAAGAAGACGACAGAGCAGCAGAGGTTTCTGAGGCGTGTGCATGTTTCAAAGAGCTTCATCACGTATGCACTTGTTGTTTCTGGCTTCTCCACAGAGTTAGCATCGCTGCAGACTCTAACACTTCTTATTTGCGTCGTTGCAGGTGATGGATGAGCTGCGGCGGATTCTGGATGAGGACGACGGCCAGTTGATGAATGAAACAAAGAAGAGATGGGCCGACTTGTGCTCCACGGTGCAGTTTGATGGTGTTTGGAGGAAAGTGTTGAAGCCGCCCATGAGCCTGGGTGCAGGTAAGTAACTCTGCTGTCTTTAACACATGGAGCTGTCTCAGCAGACACAATTCATAGAGCTGCTGTCAATGCACAACACTGATTCAATGAGAACACAATGACAGAGCTGTTCACTGCAAAGCATCTTTTATCACCTGACCATAAAGAAAGCTCATCAGACGCTGACTTTGAACTCAAACTTGATTTATTGTGTTCCTTGTTCAGGGCGCTACCCTCACTCTTCCCCTCACAGTCTGCGCCGCCTCAGAAGATGGGACAGGCCAGTGAGGCGTTGCTTCATGTCCTTCAGCTGAGTTTGTTCAGAAGAATGAATCCTCTAAGTGTTTAGTGGCACACACTCTTTAAACAGTGACTGAGCCACAAGTTCTTTTCATGTTCTCTCCTGTCTTTAGAGCAGAAATGATCCGTTTGAATAAAGCACATGTCAGTATGGTTGTGTTCATAGATATATACAGCTCTGGAGACAATGAAGAGACCACTCCCACCAATGTTTCTGAAAGCAGCAGCAGCATCTCTCCATCTATGGCAGCCAGTCCATCCCAGTGTTTGTTGGACTCCAACACAAGCCTCCTCACTCTACTGACTGAGACACTGATCAGCTGATCACCTCAACCACATCTGATTCTATCAGGAAGATTATAAAAGCCACTGCTGTGATTAAAGACTGACATGATCCCACCAGTAATGATTTCTAACCTCAACATGTTTTCTTTTCATTATTCCAGGTCTGAAAACGCTGCGTCTTTATTCTGATTTTGACCACTTGTCATTTTCTGCCAATAAATGATCTAAATGGAAATATTTTCATTTCAGATTTGAGAGAAATGTTGTCAGCACTTTATAGAAGGAAACAGAAATGTTCATTTTACTCCAACACATCCCTATAAATAGCCAAACCATCAGAACTGATCATGTTGCAGTGGTCTCTTGTTTTGTTCCAGAGCTGTAGATGAACACAACGGTGTTAAAACATCTCAGTCCACTGGCCCAAGCAGTTGTTCAGTTTGTCAGCGTACCCTGAAGAAACTTGTGTTTTCTGTTTCCTTCTTCAGCCGTCGACCTCCAGGAGAGAACTCTCTTCAGCCCTGTCCTGGTCTCTGACGGGTCCCGCTGTCTTCTGGCAGCTGGAAACACAAAGAAGAGCTGGGTGAAGGTTTGCTGGATGTGACGGGTTATTACTACACCCTGCATCTCACCTGTCCTGAGTGTGTGGCGACCCTTCTCTCTGTCATTCAGACACAAGTCTCACAGGACGGTGTCCACCAGCGACGAGACGCCACAGGCTCGTACAAAAGAGCCACGGCAGAGTGGAACGCTTTCACTAAGAAATAGACCTGTTCAGGCTTGGGGGGGGGGACAAAACTGAAGCCCCTGTGTTTTCTAAGTTTGACACATATACTGAAGGCTTGCTGTCTACTGTTGTTGATGCTAAGTAGTTTATTTCCTTGACTACCATGTTCTGTCTGATTAAATGTTCCCAGAGATAATGAGGTTCTAGCCTCTGTTACCTCTGAGGGTTCACAGGGAGCTTTTTGATGTTCTAATTGTAAACATTGTAATCCAGCTGTTCTGCAAGCACTTCAAATAAATGTTGTTGTCAATCTTCTCTGTGTGTGACTTTAATTTGGTGTAAATGCTGTGTATTGATTTATGACCAAAGCTGATCAGAACTGTTGAACTAAGAAGAATCATCTCGTTAAGTTGCTCTGGATTTATGGTTCTTTCACTCAGTCTGAGGAAGAAACAAAAAGTCAGATAAGAACTGAAAAGCTAGTTTAGAGATGATTTGACCTACACACAGAACTTGGAACGAGTGTTTAACTACTTACTTGAAGAGATTTCTTCTCACTTGCCTAATATGTGTTTATTTTTTCTTATCTCAAGAAATCTCACCAAGTGTGATTCTCTCACTGCACTGGCAGATTATTTCACTTAGTTTTAGTCTATATCTGCTCAAACCAGGTATTTATTTCTTAGATTCAGACTATTAATTCATGCAGTGTGAGGAGGAGTCGTCATCTGGAGCCCACACACAATCACACAATCCCAAAGTGTCATTTGTGTAACAGGAGCCAGATGCTGTTGAGGGGGAAAGGCAGCCTGGCTACATAGTGAGTATTAATGGAAGGACTCTCCACTGTCTCCATGTGTTTACACAACTCAGGAGCTATCAGACAGTTGGATGCCAACCAGATCCAACTGTCAGATGTAGACATGCAGCACAAGAAGAAAAAGATGGAAAACCTTTCACTGGAGTCTGAAATAAAAAGAGGACGATTAGAAAAGTGGAGCTGGAGATAAAGCAAGTGGAGCAGGAGGTGAGTTCTGCCTTCAATGCTCACTGTATGCTGACTGGAACACAAACCCAGCTCCAACAAGATGACACATGTTCAATACAAATAATCTTCCTTTCTGCTCTGACAGTGGCGTGGCCATTCTTGTGAGAGCCTTTCACAGCTTTAATGTTCAGGTGAACTCTGTCCATTGCTGGTGATGTGCACTGATTGGTTTAATAGTCCTCATCTTGTGATCTCAGATGCTCTGCAGTGCTGACTGTCTGATCACAATGGCCTGGCTCAGTCCATGACTCCAGATCTAGCAGCGCCTATCACAAGGTGAGCCACACAGCCCCTGTTAATAACCACTGTCTCTCTGTTGATGAGGCTGGAATGATGACATGTTGTGTTGACAGGTCAACTCTCTGCTGTGTTGCTAGGAGACAGGGGCTATGCCTGCCAGCCTTTTCTCCTGACACCATCCACAGACCCCCAGGAAGCACATATGCATGCTTTAAAGTTCAGTTCATGTGTCCTGCAGTGGCAGAGGAGGCTGTGTTTTTATTGATTTCAATTAAACAAACATAGATAAAGATATATGCTGTAGTTGTAAACAGATACATCTGACCAACATGTGGAGTGAACGTTCTCACATGACTGATAGTAATGAATGTTTCCTCTGAGTGAAAAGAAACTGATCAAACTCATCAAGTGATGTAGACCGGAGCAAACCAGCTGGAAGTGTGAAGACAACATTAGAATCTAGTGAAACAGATGATGATGATGATGATGATGGTGATGATGATGATGATGATGAAGAGAAGCAGCAGCCTCTGGTCAGATTTCAACAACAACATCAACAAACACAGACTGATATCTGTCCTGTGAGATCAGACTGGAGCTGGTGTCTTAAATCCTGTGTCCCTGGTCCTGATCACTGGACTGATCCACTCAGAGGGAAGTTGAAATATTATCACCTGACTGTCTCACCACTGACAACGTTCCTCTTTACTAATAACACATCATATTTAGAACATCCTGCTGCTTGCTCTCTGCCGGAACCATTAGGACTGAGTCCGTGTACCCGGGGGAATCTTTTAGCCGCGCGCGCACCCTGGAGCAGACACAGACTGGACAGGTAAGAGTTCAACTCCAACCACTCACTGTTCTCACTATTGCACCAACTCCCAGCCTGACCACTGATGATCTAACAGCACACTTCTTTACAGATACTTCTTCACTCTTATGGTTTAATCTAGTGATGGAGAAACTGAAGCACTGAATCAATCTGAAGCAGTTGTGTTGAAATGGTTCAGTGTTTGGAAGCATTTGATCAAATGAAATGTGGCCACATCTGCTGGATAATATTAGACATAGCATTCACATGAAACAGGACAAAGGCTCGTGAAACACAAAGACTCTGTTGTGTTTGTTCAACAATAAAGGATCTACAGTATGTGCATCTAGAAATGCTGCATTTCTTTTTCTTTTACAGTAAATAATAATATACTTGTATGAGTTAGCCATCATATAATACTGTATGTTTTAGATGCTTTTATAAGATTGATAGAAATACAAACAATGACTAAATAAAAAGTGAAATGCTTGTGCATCTAGGGACTGTGATGACAGTAGCTGTACTAAATGCTGGTGAGACTGGGAAGAGGATTTGGGTGGTTCACAGATTTTTATTTCAAAACCAGATCATTTCAGCAGACTTGGGTTTTAGTCTGTTCCTCTTCTTACTTCTCACCTCTCCAGCTTTGGAGAAGACCCTCTCACATGGGACAGACGTTGCAGGCATGTGTAAATATTGTCTGTCCAGCTTGTACAGATTGGGATAAACTGCCGCCCTTTGCTGCCAGTATTTCATGGGTCTTCTCCTCTGGAGAGGTAGGACTCAGATAAAGACCACTGAACCTCCACTGTTTTCTGGACTCTCTGAGTTTCACCTGCAAGAAATCAGAACAGAAGAAGGTGAGATCCATTGTCTGTGTTTTTGTCTCAAAGAAGGTTTTTCTACAGACTAATGCAACCAAGCAACTCAGCAGTCCAGACGTTCCCACAGGTTGTCAGGGTCAGCCTCTTGTGTTGAGGGACCAGAGACTTCCTCTGTTGTGGACTGTAAAACAAATGGAAATCCATCCAGATGTTTGATAGAGCATATATACAAGCAATGATCAAATAAAGAGAAAGCTGTTAGCTGTGATGTTGAGGGTGGGACATGTTCTGATCTCCTCAGTCCTGCACATTCTGCTGTGACTCTGGTAACTGCCTCCTGTGCATTGGTCTGGTTGACAGATGTTATTGTTTTGAAACGTGGCTCAAGAACAGTCGCCGTTGACAGGACCTGAATGTTTTCAACACTGCACCTTGTCAATGATAAGTGCAGCAGATTTAGTCTCAGTAGCTGTGAGCATGGATGGAGTAGGGATGTGGACTTGATAGGAATGATGGGTATGAGCTTGGATGCTGACACCTTCTTCTCTACTGAAAGCTCAGTAGTAGCCAGAGACAGCGGCCCCAGAACCTCAAGGCATTCAGCCACAGCCTCGTAGTCCACACAGCTTAGTGGCACCACATCTGTTGTTAGTGATGCAAGTGCTGCTCCCACTGGCTCACGCTGCTCATGTAGACGTTGGAACATGAGGAAAGTGGAATTCCACCTGGTTTCAACCTCTTCAATCAGCTTATGAGCTGCTTTTTCAAGTTGTTCCTGAACCTCTGTCAGTTTCTCCTTGGCCCTTGTGCTGGTTTTGAAGAAACAAACAACTTTTCTGGCTCACATCCAGATCTCTGCTAGTTCTGCTGTTGCCTCCACATTTAAACTGTGCCCAGAACAAGGTATGTTGTGTAGTCTAAGAAGCCTAGCACTAGCCTCCATATTTGCCTCATTGTCAGTGAGCAGACAGTGGATCTTGTTTTTAAGGCTCCATTCGTCAGTTCAGAGTTCTTTGGCATTCTTTAGGTTTTCAGCTGTGTGGGACTGAGGGACTTTAGTGACACCTAACAGAACACATGACACTTTCACTTCCTCATTTCTATAATGACAGGTGACCCCGAGGAAGGCGTCCATATTTCCAGATGTCCACATGTCTGCTGTCCAGCTGACTGCCACAGTCTTCTCCAGCTCTGCTCTAGCTTTCTCCTTGGCTTCTTTCTACTTTGTCTCCACCATGGCTCTCAGTGCTTGTCTTGTGGGCAGGACATATGTTGGCTCAAGCTTGTTAACAAAGGCTTTAAAGCCTTTATCCTCAAGCACAGAAAATGGCTGGCAGTCCTGCACCATCATGTCTACCAAGGCCTCATCCAGTTCAGCTTGTCGCCCTTTAAAGCAGAAAATGGAAATTGTTATTGACACAGAACTTTTTCAAATGTATTATTGTTGTTTTGTATCTTTTCCATTTTAATCTTGCTCTGTCTTTTTAATACATATCCATGCTAGTTGCCATAGGCTAACCATGTCCAGTTCCTCCAGGAGCAGCAGGAGCAGCAGGAGCAGCTGGATTGGGTGTAGTCTCAGGGTGTCTTGAGTGCAGGTGCCTCAGCATTGAAGAGGTGTTGTTATTAAAGGCCAGCTCTGGAGCACAGATCAGACACTTGACCTTTGTTGGGGTAATAATGTCAAAGTGCTCCCACACATAAGATCTGGTTCTTTTAGGGGCCTCTCCTCCATTCTCCCTATCTCTCCTTTCCTCACTGTCAAACACTCAGACTATCACACAAACACACGCATCCAAACATCTTGTGGTGATACTTCTGCTTTGAAAGCTCCACACTGTGTCGAGCTTTCTGCTTGGAGCATAACATCTCTAATCTAAGCTGCTATATGTTTACTTTTATTCAGTTTGTTAACTGTTTATTTTTGTAAATTTTGTAGATATTCCTTTGTTTTCTCCGTTCTATGTATTAGTGGTGACACCTGGGCTCTGTGAAATAAACCCTTTCTTTTGGACTGGACCAACGTTTTGAGTCTGTCTCCTACTAACTCCTACCGCTCTGGCCAGGCTTCCCTACACATCCTTAACATTTGATCACTCTGTCTACTTTTATACCATCATCAGTTAGTAACATCACATACTGACCAGACTTAGCAGCAGACTGGAGTCCCAGCATCCCATGCAGGCCAGTACACAACTGTGTGTTGCACAAGGCCAGCTCCTGTTAATCTTCTCATTATGGATCAATCAGCACCTTCCAGTCTGTCTGAAGTCTGCCTCCTTCATCTGGCACAATGAATACCTCCCAGACACAAGCTGACCATTGGACTGCTCTGCAGCTGAAGAGTTCACTTCAGTTGGTAGGGGAGGACAACTTTTGTCCTGGACGTCTCTGGTTCTTCTGATGGACCCATCATACAGGGAGGATCTTTCACATGTCCCTGTGACTGGACGTCTCGCTGCCATTCTGTCTCTTTGTGGCAGCAGTGGGAACGGGGACCTCAGGTTCTTAAGCCACTGCACATCAACCTGGAGTTCCTTCTTGGCTGCCAGTCTGATATGATCAGTGGTTGGGGACACAGTCTTCCAGCATGTGGTTGGAACAAAAAGTGTTTTGTGTTAGTTGTTAGTGCGACGATCAACCTGTCCAGCTCCATCAGAAATGTAACAGGTGGGAAAGAGCTTGAAACTTCTAGCAGCCCGTCTGTGTGGTCTCTTGCTGACTCCGTCCGTCCAAAAGAGAAAGTTGAGATGATATACAACAGCATGTAGACAGGAAGAATGAAGGACACCACCTGGAGAAAGACAATAATCAATAATGTTATTGGAAGGAGAGGAGAAAAGAAGACATTGATGAAGCAAGGTTTAACTGAGCAGCAGCTTTGTGTAGCTTGATGAAAAGCTTTGGGTATACGTCCTTAAAGTCTAAGAGTTCCTGAAGCCTGTTGATCATGTCTGCTGTTGAGCCCTCAGAGGACACACCCAGGACATAAGAAGCCTCCTGGAGTTGAACAGACACATTTACATCAGAGGAAGCTCCCATTACATCATGTGACATGTTACAGTGAACACACACAAAGAAGAGTTATCTGAGGACTGCATGGAGGACTATGTCTATGAGGAAGAGGAGAGGAAGAGGAAGAGGAGAGGAAGAGGAAGAGGGAGAGGAAGGGGAAGAGGAAGAGGAGGGAAGAGGAAGAGGAAGAGGAAGAGGAAGAGGAGGGAAGAGGAAGAGGGAGAGGAGAGTTAGAGGAAGAGGGAGAGGAGAGTTAGAGGAAGAGGAAGAGGAGAGGAAGAGGAGTTTTCCAACGTTCAATAAAAAGAGAGACCATCAACGACACCTGGGGACTTGAAGCTCAGGATCTAAAGAGCAGAAAACTAAACTAATGTGATGCAAAGAATAAGGAGACAGGTTGATGAGTGAGGAGGCAGAGACAGTAGATAAAGCTAAGAAGTTGTTACTGAACAAATAAACCTGAAGAGAGAAGTGGAGAAAAGATAAGACAAGGTCAGTATGACTACAATGATTAGATTCATATTAATGTAAAAGGCTGACTACAATCAAACTAAAAGTCTAATAACTCCAACCAGTAGCTACCATCAGTGGGCTGGGGCCTCAGTGGGAGGCAGACTACCAGTTACCTTCTCCTTCCCAGTGGCCTGAATATATAGAATATATAGAAGAGTCAATGTGTTACGGTTTAGTCCGAGGGGGAGGTGAGGTTGGACCCAAGTGCAGGACAAAAGGTGAGGAGGCTGGAGTCGGCAAAACAGGTGTTTAATAAAACAAAAGGAAACAAAAAGCGCTGCTGGAAGAAGCAGGAATTCCAAGAAACTAAAATCAAAAACTCTCAAAAGACAAAATAAAGGAGACAAGAGACTCAAGGCGAAAAAAACACTTGGAACACTGAGGGAACTGGCAAAAACACAGTAGAGCAAAAAACACTAGAAACACTGGATAAACACAGGGTAACAAACCATAGGGAATGACGCGACAGGAACAAAGGGGAAGGCAGGGCTATATATGCACACACAAGGAACCGAGGGGTGACGAGACACAGGTGACAGAAATCAAGAGACACAAGGTGAAACCAATGATCTAATCAACACAGAGAAACACAAGGAGTAAAACAGGAAACAGGGAGACAAGAAACATGAACAAAACTCAAAACGTGAACACAGAAACAGAACCATGACAGTACCCCCTCCTCAAGGGACGGATTCCAGACGTCCCAAAAAACCAAAATCCTAAATCACAGTCCAAAACTCAACAGGGAGGGTGGAGGGGGCGCGGAAGGCGGGAACCAGGGAGGCCGGGCCGACAGGGTTGAGAGTTCTGGGGGGCGGCCGGGAGGCCGGGCCGACAGGGCAGAGAGTTCTGGGGGGCGGCCGGGAGGCCGGGCAGACATGGCAGAGACCGGCGGACCCACCTCGGCAACAGGAGCAGGAACAGAAGCCAGAGTCCAACCCACCTCGGGAGCAGGAGCCGTAGTCGGACCCACCTCGGGCACAGGAACGAGAGCAGGAACAAGATCAGGATCCAGCACAGGAACGAGAGCAGGAACAAGATCAGGATCCAGCACAGGAACGAGAGCAGGAACAAGATCAGGATCCAGCACAGGAACAAGCACAGGAACAGAAGCAGGAACGGGATCAGGATCCAGCACAGGAACGGGAGCAGAAGCCGGGGTCCGAGCCACCTCGAGGACGGGAGCAGAAGCCGGGGTCCGAGCCACCTCGAGAACCAGAGATGAGGCGACCCTCGGAGCCGGAACGGGAACCAGGGAAGAGGCGACCCTCGGAGCCGGGACGGGAACCAGGGAAGAGGCGACCCTCGGAGCCGGGACCGGAGCCGGAGCTGAAGCGACCCTCGGAGCCGGGACCGGAGCCGGAGCTGAAGCGACCCTCGGAGCCGGAGCGGAGGCCGACGTGGGAGCCGGAACAGGAGCCAGAGCGGAGGCCGACGTGGGAGCCGGAACAGGAGCCAGAGCGGAGGCCGACGTGGGAGCCGGAACAAGAGACACAGGAGACACAGGAGAGTCCGACCTGGGAGCCGGAACAGGAGACACAGGAGACACAGGAGAGTCCGACCTGGAAGCCGGAGCAGGAGACACAGGAGAGTCCGACCTGGGAGCCGGAGCAGGAGACACAGGAGAGTCCGACCTGGGAGCCGGAGCAGGAGACACAGGAGAGTCCGACCTGGGAGCCGGAGCAGGAACCGCAGCGGAGTCCGACCTGGGAGCCGGAGCAGGAACCGCTGCGGAGTCCGACCTGGGAGCCGGAACAGGAGACACAGGACAGACCAACCTGGGAGCCGGAACAGGAGACACAGGAGAGACCGACCTGGAAGCCGGAACAGGAGACACAGGAGAGTTCGACCTGGGAGCCGGAGCAGGAACTGCTGCGGAGTCCGACCTGGGAGCCGGAGCAGGAGCCACAGGGGAGGCCGGCCTGGGAGCCGGAGCAGGAGCCACAGGGGAGGCCGGCCTGGGAGCCGGCCTGGGAGCCTGAGTAGATCGCTGGAGGTTGGCTGGCCGATGGTCAGCAGGCCGGGGAACCACCACTGCATGGCTAGCAGACCGTTGCAGCAGAGGCTCCCGGCCTGCAGGCCTGCCTCCGTGGCGACCACGAGGGCCCGACCTCCCTGCTGGGGCCCTCATGGCCAAACGTGTGCCAGAGAAAAGAGGCTGGTAATCGGGCCTAAGCCAAAGTCTACTGTCCAGTATTTGCTCCCAGTAATAAGAAATAACTTGCCTCCTTTCCTCCTCATCGAAAGCAGTATAGTAGTGGTGGGACGAGCGACACTGGTGCATCAGCACTGTGCCGAGAGCTCAAGAGGGAAACCTCGTATCGGTGCGTGTATTGCTTTAAGAAAGAATCACGTGACCGATACAGGAACTGTATCGTTTGGATGTGCCGCGCCAAAGTGTGTTTATCAGGAAACAAACTGTATCAACATGTCGTGGGTTTGTCGGATGGAGTTTTGCTTGATCATGGATCGTTCTAGGAAGTTTTCCCCGGTGTGGAATAATTTTGATCTCGTGACGCCAAACAAGGTAAATCTTTTTCTCCTTTATATACTATTTTTTACGGTGGCGCATTGCACTCACTTTATCAGTTTATCAAGTGAATGACCTGTGATACATATGATAGTCAGTTAAAGAGCCTTAGAGTTGCTTTATTCATGTTATCATGTAATTCTGAGATCCTGATCTCGTAATCATGAGAGGGTGTCTATTTTTTTAACAAGTGAATGCAATGTTCTGGTAAGAGGTTTGAATTGTTTTCAGATAAATTAACTTTTTATGTTATTGTAGGTGAAGTGTCGGCTCTGCTCTACAGAGCTATCTTATATCAATAAGAGCACTTCATCAATGCTGAGGCATTATAGAGCTCGGCATGGCAATGAAGAATTGGCAGATACTCGTGAGAGTACCCCAGGTATGTTGAAAGTCTCTCTAAAAATTGTGCTAAAAAAAACATGCATGCAAACAGACAGGCTCCAGGCCTGGTATCGAACCTCCAACCCTCTTGCTGTGAGGCGACAGTGCTAACCACTACACCACCACGTCGTCTTATGTCTATTTGATATTGTTTGTAAAAATTACAGTCCTTTTATTAAGCTTTTGACAAAATAGTTCCTTTTGGCTTGCAGTTCCTAACAAGCAAGCAGTGGATGAGGCAGTGGTCAATATGATCATCAAAGACTGTCAGCCACTCAGCTTTGTTGAAAATGAGGGATTCAGGGAGCTCCTGAAGCTTATTCTACCCTCGTATGCTCTACCAAGCAGGAAGGTATGTTTAAGAATTTTTATTATATGTTTGTACTAACTATATAACTATATTTTATTGGTGTAACAGTATTTGTATGGTTATTTTCAGACCATCAAGGACTTGGTGAGCCAGAGATATGAGGAGGAAAAGGAGAAAACCAAAAAGGACCTCCAGAGTGCCGTTGCTGTTACTTTAACAGCTGATATGTGGACGTCTATGAATATGGAGGCATATCTAGCTGTTACTGGCCACTATGTGGACAAAGAAAGCCATGAACTCCATTCATCAGTCTTGGCAGTGCAGCATTTTCCTCAGAAACACACTGCAGAAAACATTGCCACGGTTAAAAGGAGCCTCATGGAGGAGTGGGGCATAGCAGGAAAGGTCAGGTGTCTTGTCACTGATGCAGCAGCAAACATGACTGCATGTGCTCGAATGCTGCAAATACGGCATACCATTTGTATAGCCCATTCCCTGAATTTAATTGTGAGAAAATCATGTGATCAAATCCCAACAATAACTGAAATACGCAACAAAACACGACACATTGTGACATACTTTCGATCGAGCGTGACTGCTAAAGAGAAGCTCACTCAAATACAGCAACAGCTGGGAACACCGGGCCATAAATTAATAAACGACGTGCCAACACGATGGAACAGTACCTACCAAATGTTTGAAAGAATGACTGAGCAGAAGGAGGCAGTCTGGGTGTCACTGGCCTCATTAAAACCTGACATCACTCCACTGACTCCAGAAGAATGTCAGATCATTGAAGAGATGCTCAGGGTTCTTGCTCCTTTTGACCAAGCTACAAGAGAACTGTCTGAGGAAAAAAGGGTCTCTGGGTCAAAGGTCATTCCCATGATGAGAATGCTCCACATTGAGCTTCAACGTCAGGCCACAACAGTGACAAAAACAGCTGCTCAGCAACTGGCTGAAAACCTGAGGAAGCGGCTAACTGACGCTATTTGCGGCATGGAATCTCTCAGTGTGATGACTCTGGCAACTCTGTTAGATCCCAGATTTAAAAAGAATGGATTTGTTAGTCAGCAAAAGGCAAGTGAAGCGGTGAAGAGACTGCAGTCAGAATGTGCAGAAGAAATGAGGAGCCAAGAGCCTGACCCAAGAGAAGAAGAGCCTAGCTCTTCACATGGGTCAGAACCCAGTTCAGGTATGAAAATACATTTCTGTGGCACTTATATGATATGATATATCATGTGATAATAAAGTAATGAATAACTATTTGTTTAGGGCACAATCTCTGGAAAACTTTAGATATGGAGGTTGCAGAGACCCAGAAGACGAGGAACGCAACAGCTGACTCCATTATTGAAGTCCAACGCTACCTGGCAGAAACAAACACACCCAGAAACCAAGATCCTTTGCAATATTGGAAATGGAACCAGAAAATATACCCACATCTTCATCAACTTGCACTTAAAACTCTCTGCTCACCATCATCGTCTGTACCATGCGAAAGAGTATTTTCCAAGGCTGGGGAGCTGGTGTGTAAGAGGAGAAATCGCCTTGGAGCAAAGACACTCCAAAAACTTTTGTTTCTCAATAAAAATACATGAACTAATCACTTTTTTGTCTTTTATTTCATATGATTTAACAGTTAAGTTGACAAATGTGCACATAAGTTAAAAAAGTGTAACTCTGAATTTTTACTCTAATTTGCTATATTTTACATACCAACTCAGTTTTAGCATTTACACGAACAAGGAATTTCTTTACCTGCAATGATTTTATAACTACTGCAGGGGTCACTATTGGGTGACCAACACAGTATCAATACAGTGCCGACACAGTTTGTTTAGTGTGTCAATACACTCCTTGAGGTATCATCGTCCCATCACTACAGTATAGTCCGCTGGGTCCATTTGTGGTCGCGTCATTCTGTTAAGTTTAGTCCGAGGGGGAGGTGAGGTTGGACCCAAGTGCAGGACAAAAGGTGAGGAGGCTGGAGTCGACAAAACAGGTGTTTAATAAAACAAAAGGAAACAAAAAGCGCTGCTGGAAGAAGCAGGAATTCCAAGAAACTAAAATCAAAAACTCTCAAAAGACAAAATAAAGGAGACAAGAGACTCAAGGCGAAAAAACACTTGGAACACTGAGGGAACTGGCAAAAACACAGTAGAGCAAAAAACACTAGAAACACTGGATAAACACAGGGTAACAAACCATAGGGAATGACGCGACAGGAACAAAGGGGAAGGCAGGGCTATATATGCACACACAAGGAACCAAGGGGTGACGAGACACAGGTGACAGAAATCAAGAGACACAAGGTGAAACCAATGATCTAATCAACACAGAGAAACACAAGGAGTAAAACAGGAAACAGGGAGACAAGAAACATGAACAAAACTCAAAACGTGAACACAGAAACAGAACCATGACACAATGTCCTCAGTTCCTCTGAAGTCACGTGATTTAGTAGAAAGCCTGCAGCAGAACAGACGCATGCACACTCTCCATGTTTGATTTCTGCTAGAGACGTCATGTGACAGAAACCTGGAACATGGTTCCTCCTGGTTGATTGAGCGCGAGCGGCTGAAAGACAGACGAGTCGTCAGTGCCAGAGACTTTCAGTTTTACTTCAGGTTTATTTCAGGTTTATTTCAGATTTATTTCAGGTTTATTTCAGGTTTACTTCAACCTCCCACTGAATGTGATCTAGTCAGGTTGATAGACTGAAGTCAGGGAAACAGAGGAGGAAGAAGAAGACAAGATGGCTGCTGGAACATCAGCGTCTCTCTGCATGACTTTACTGAGCGTCGTCCTGTCTGTCTCTGCTGGTGAGTTGAAACCAAAGCGTCTTTAGCTCTGACATGTTCAGGAGACAACGTAGAGTCTGACTGGATCTAGAATCAGGGCTCTCAAGTTTTCAACTTGTCTTGGAGTGAGATTATTTATTTATTTGTTTATTTATTGAGGGGTGCGAGGGTGAAGTGTGTCTGAAGATAATGTATGAGTATAGTATTAATCTAAAAAAGCACAAATTCATTTAAACCAAATAAACAGTTTTATTTATGTATTTCAGGACAAAAAAACTAAAAGTAGAAAAAGACATTTGTCCATAAGTGTCCCCTTGAACAACACTGGTCATTGTCTCCTGTGTTAGTTCCAAGTGATGAAGTGAAACAATTACCGGATGTCTCCACTTCCAGTTCTTCCGTTCAATCGCAGCATTCGCGTGCATTTGTGGAAGGCGTGGTTACGGTGCTACTATTTCACCTGGCAACAGAAATCCTATTTTGTGATTGGCTGATGGGTCACTGATTCAAACAGAGCAGTCTGCCTTCTCCTCATCCATTCAGAGATTATTAATCTGTGTTAATAATGTGAGGTGAGTTTTATCACGTCTCAGTGTGATAAATGTCCTGTGTGGTGTGTGAACGTTCTACAGCAGCTCCAACATTAGTAGTCATCATTTTACTACATCAGCTTCCTCTCTGTTATTTCCTCTAATGCTCTTTAGTTGATCCTTCGTCTTGTCTTCCTGTTTACTGCTCACCGTCTCTTTTAACTGCTTCTAAAACATAATGTGTAAAATGATCCCATCATTCTGTGTTACATAGTTTTAGACAACTTCATTCCAAGTCATGACCAAGTCTGAAACTTCTTTTACTCTTTTACTTACTTCTTCTAAGAGACAGTGAAAATAAACCCTTAGATTTAGTTTAGTTTACTTTCAGAGTCAGACTGCTGCACCTGACACAAACTGGATGAACAGATGTCAGATAAATCTTCAAGATTACCAACACTAGAGAGAAGAGACGAGACAGACTCCAGACGAGGTTGCCTTAAGGATCTTTTCCTTGCAGCAAGGAGAGGACACAATGACATTAGCCTAGCCTATAACACAGTGAGCTCTGTCCATCTGTCAGTGACATCTATATTTATACTCCTGTGCACGTGACTCATAAGTGGGTGTAGACGTCTCTGTGGTTAAGTGAATATTGTCATATATGTTTGAGAATCAGAGAACATGTTAACTTTTCTATCAACAGATGTGAAAGTATGAGGAAACTGAACGTCTGTATCAGAGTGAAGCTGAATGTAGAGAGAGACACACCTGGCCCCTCCCTCTCTTCACCTGTCAGAGGAAAGCTGACACTGTCTTCACAAACGTGGCTGCAGAGAAGTGTTGTCAGAGAGTCAGTAGATGATCAGCTGCTGTGAGCCTTAGTTTGACAGGAAGATGAAGACGTTGGTGGTGTTTGTGATCCTCGTTCACGGTAAGATATCTTCTTCCTGGATCTGATTCTCACTTCAGTCTGACATCATTTCTCTCACGTCTGTCTCTTTAAAGAAAGTCAGTGATGACCTGTTTCAACTTTGATTAGTTCTTAGTTTGTCTGTGAGGGACACGTCCAGAAGCAGAGTCTGATGTTCTGTTCACGTGGACTGTTTCTAATCACTGCTGTAAATGTAAAATCACATCAAGAAAGAAAGAATCAAACAGATTGAAGGTGAGCTCAGAGCTAACGACTGCTTGATGATCTGGCTGCAGGTCAGGACTTCACTGTTGGACACAAACATTTACAAATGTCAATGTGTTTGAAAGTCAAACTGTCAGCTAGTGACTTCTTCATGGGGGGATGTTGACGACTAGTTTCCTCATCCAGATGCCACATTACTGAGAACAAGCAACAGAGACATATTAAAGGTTAATAAATGTTAACCTTATTAAACAGCAGCTGTTTTCATTCACCCTATCTATCCTGATGTTTCCAGTGGTGAATGTGGGACAGGTTTTCAGTGACTGGAACAAACTGAATGTCCTGGTCTGGACTTCACAGCCTCCGTCCTGTTTATTTCTGTCTCTAGACAAAAGTCTGAACATTCACACATTAACAACAGGTCAGTCTTCAAATGGGTTCTTACTGGAATCAACACAAATGATCCAAAGCTTTCTGAGCAGCACAGAGGACAGAACGTTGACTATCACATGTCTGGATGTATCAGATGATCAGAGAACAGTCGGTCCAGTCTTCTGTTCCTGACATTGTGAACTGGAACCAGGTCAGAGGTTAACTATCAAACACAAACACAGTGAGCTACGGTGTCCTGGAGTGGACAGAAAGACAAACATCTGTAGAATGAGGCCATGTTTCCTAAGCTGAGTGCTAGAAATGCTAGAAAGAAGACAAGAGAACAGAGCATTGACTTTGGACCCAGCCCCCCTGGACCTTATGGACAAGCAGACCATGAACATGAAGGATGTTTCTCAGTAACATCTTGCTCCAATCAGTAGATGTTCTCTCTGTGTTTGCTGCATGTTAGCTTCCTAGTGTTCCAGACTTGTAAATCTGTGAAAGCAAGAAGCCATCTCTGAATACTTGACATGAATAACACGGTTGGAGTTCTAGTTTGGACGTTGAGACAGTTTGTGGTTTAGATTGGTGCTGTTAAAGAAGAGATGTGTCTCTGTGTTAGTATCAGGACCAGAGGAGGCCTTTTACTGATGGAGTGTAGTGCAGAGATCAGTCCTGAGAGATGGTGCACCATGAGTTCATTCATCAGTTAGAGCTAAAAATCATCTTCTGCTTGACTGAACTCTAAACTGTTCCAGGACTGGAGTAGAGGACAGACCTGATCAACACAATCTTACAAATGTCATTACTCATTACTTTGAGCAAGAGAGGAAGTTTTTCAGCCAAATGTATGAAAACTGTCAAAACACATTCAATGATCTGTTCTTTGACTTCAGTCTGTGAATGAAATGTAGTTTTTCATTGACTGACTGATAGTTCAACTGGTTTCTCTGGTCCCTGCAGATAATGTGACCTACAGTCAGTCATGTGTCAAGTCAAACCCACAGCATGCAGCTGATTTGTCTTTCTCTTTGTGTGTCCTCTCAGTTTCCCAGCATGCCCTGGCAGGTGTGGTGCAGGTGAATGAGGGGGCGGAGTCTGTCCTGCTACCCTGCCACTACTTGGATTATTTACCTGAGGACCCCACAGTGATTTGGACCAGGAATGATCTCAGTCCCAAATCTGTCCACAAACGAGGAGAAACAGATGAAGTTGAAGGTCAGAACCAGGTTTACAGGGGGAGGACATCGATGACGCCTGATGCTCTAGACACTGGAGACTTCAGCCTCACTCTGACAAAACCCCACCTCTCTGACAGCGGCAGCTACACCTGCTCCATCAGTGATGGAAGAGGAGAACTGAGAGTGACAGACGTACATCTACAGGTCAAAGGTCAGAAACAAACCTCAACATGTGTTCACTGTTTAAATACGAGGAGGAAGAAAAAGACTCAACTGAACCTTTGTGAGGTTTCACTTTCTGTAGCAGAACATTTGACAAACAGCAGTGGAGACAAGAGCAGCACCTCATTCATTCATTCATTCATTCATGCTACAAGATATGACAGAACCAGTATTAACTCTGTCAAAGACTGGAAAACCTGAAGGAAGGTGATGGGTCCTTCTAAGAGTGTTAGAGAAAAGTGTAAGGAAGAGTTTCTCACAGACATTTAGCAACGATGAAAGGATGAAAATCTAACTCAGGTTTTTATGTGATCCAGGAATGAAGTTTGAAAGCAGCAGTGTTTTCATATTATTAGGAACAGTCTGGGGAGACATTCCTGTAAAGATGATGTGTTGTGTTTCTGCTAATGTGATGAGATGCTTCTAATTAGGGCTGTCAATAGATTCAAATATTTCATTTCATAGTTACATTCAAATGAATCACACATTCTTTAAAAGTCTGTTTCAGATAAACCTGGAAGGTACATTTGAAAGTTTTTAATACTCTTCTCAACATGTCAGCTGCTCAGAAAGCTCTGTGCTCTGCAGAGAAGTCTCAGCTCTCAGCTGTGTTCTTGATCCAGTGGTAACTCTGTTCACATCCACAGCAAATGCAGATAACTTAGTTCTAGTAGAGAGGAGACTCTGACAGGACGTTGAAGATGAACTTATCGTCCAAAAACCCATTCCTTTATCAATTACTGCTCCTTTTTCTCTGCTTGACTTCATCCTCTTCTTCTTTGGGGAGTTTTGTCAGTTTTGATGCAAACACCTACCTCTACAGTTTATCTGCTTTATTGTCCTCTCAGACCAGCAGGTGGACGTGAAGGTGCAGGAAGGGGCGGAGTCTGTCATCCTACCATGCAGAACAAACGCTGACCTGCCTGAGGACACCTCAGTGGAGTGGACTCGCTCTGAGCCAGAACTCATCATGGTCCATGTGTATCGAAACGGAAGTAACCAACTTAACAATCAGGACAGGTTTTACAAAGACAGAACAAAGATGAATGAAGACCTGCTGGAAACTGGAGACCTCAGTCTGACCCTGAAATACCCCACAGAGAGAGACTCTGGATCATACATCTGCACCGTCTACAGAGGCCAAGACATCCTGAGAGAGAAAGTAGTGCTGCACCACCTCAAAGGTACTGTAAGGACTGTAGATACAGGTCAGAGGTCAGAGGTCAGAGCTGTAGATACAGGTCAGAGGTCAGAGGTCAGAGCTGTAGATACAGGTCAGAGGTCAGTACTGTAGATACAGGTCAGAGGTCAGAGGTCAGTACTGTAGATACAGGTCAGAGGTCAGAGGTCAGAGCTGTAGATACAGGTCAGAGGTCAGAGCTGTAGATACAGGTCAGAGGTCAGAGGTCAGAGCTGGAGATACAGGTCAGAGGTCAGAGGTCAGAGCTGTAGATACAGGTCAGAGGTCAGTACTGAAGATACAGGTCAGAGGTCAGAGCTGGAGATACAGGTCAGAGGTCAGAGGTCAGTACTGTAGATACAGGTCAGAGGTCAGAGGTCAGTGCTGTAGATACAGGTCAGAGGTCAGAGGTCAGTACTGTAGATACAGGTCAGAGGTCAGTACTGTAGATACAGGTCAGAGGTCAGAGGTCAGAGCTGTAGATACAGGTTAGAGGTCAGAGCTGTAGATACAGGTCAGAGGTCAGAGGTCAGTACTGTAGATACAGGTCAGAGGTCAGTACTGTAGATACAGGTCAGAGGTGAGAGGTCATTTTGTTCTTTCTGTTTCTCCATAGAACTATTTCCAACCTGGGCCAAGGTTCTCCTGGTTCTCCTGGTTGTTCTTGGTGTCGTTGGGGGTCTTTTGTTTCATTGTCGACACTACTTCATGTCAGGTGAGTCTCTACTACTACACTACCCATAATGCTGATGGTAACATGTGTCCTGTGGAGGAGACTTGTTCCAGCTGCTGAAAGAGTTCAGAGTTCAAACAGCTGCTACAGAGAGCTGAAGAGAAACTTCCAGGTTTAGTTCCAGAAGTCAGAAACTCTTCATCAAACATGTCTGCAGCACTTTACGAACGCTTTGACTAGTTACCAAGGAACGAGTCAGGAAGACATCAGGGACAAACGGAGACACAATCCAGCTCTAATCAGAAGCTCCTGACGTCCTCAATCAGGACCTGAGCTCTGAGCTCATGAGTCCAGGTCTCTCCCAGTCCCAGTAAAACCAGAGCAGAGGGTTAGGGTTCTTCCTCATCCATTCATCTGATTGGTTCCTCATTAGTTCCTGACTTCTTCTTTGGTAACTGCTCCAAATGTCCTGAAGAAGAAAACTGGTGTTCAGTCACAAACTAGTTTCCACTGGTTTGTGTCAGAGGTGTGACAGACGTCAGGTGAGCTCAGGTCACCTGGTTGATCCACGTCCTCAAACAAACTGAACACTGAGAGTCCTCCACCAACATGAGACACATAGACAAGGATGGACAGAGACGTCCTGTTACCATCAGAGCTGCTGCTGCTGTCTCTACAGCTGATGATGGGATTTGTTGTCCTCTCAGTCTACCAGGTGGAGGTGGATTCAGGGGTGGAGTCTGTCCAGCTGATCTGCAAAACCACAGCTCATCTGTTTAAAAACGCTAAAGTGGAGTGGACGGACAGTAACAACAGGAAGGTCCATGTGTATCAGAACGGCTCTGACCAGCTTGAAGACCAGGACCAGATTTACAGAAACAGAACGAAGATGAAGAAAAACCTGAAAACTGGAGACCTCAGTCTGACCCTGAAATACCCCAGAGAGAGAGACACCAACACCTACACCTGCACCGTCTACAACAAGAAGGGAGACATCCTGATGAAGAAACAAGTGGAGCTCAATGTCAGAGGTCAGTACTGTAGATAGAGGTCAGAGGTCAGAGGTCAGTACTGTAGATACAGGTCAGAGGTCAGAGGTCTGTACTGTAGATACAGGTCAGAGGTCAGTACTGTAGATACAGGTCAGAGGTCAGTACTGTAGATACAGGTCAGAGGTCAGTACTGTAGATACAGGTCAGAGGTCAGTACTGTAGATACAGGTTAGAGGTCAGAGGTCAGTACTGTAGATACAGGTCAGAGGTCAGAGGTCAGTACTGTAGATACAGGTCAGAGGTCAGAGGTCAGTACTGTAGATACAGGTCAGAGGTCAGTACTGTAGATACAGGTCAGAGGTCAGAGGTCAGTACTGTAGGTACAGGTCAGAGGTCAGTACTGTAGATACAGGTTAGAGGTCAGAGGTCAGTACTGTAGATACAGGTCAGAGGTCAGAGGTCAGTACTGTAGATACAGGTCAGAGGTCAGAGGTCAGTACTGTAGATACAGGTCAGAGGTCAGAGGTCAGTACTGTAGATACAGGTCAGAGGTCAGTACTGTAGATACAGGTCAGAGGTCAGTACTGTAGATACAGGTCAGAGGTCAGAGGTCAGTACTGTAGATACAGGTCAGAGGTCAGAGCTCAGTACTGTAGATACAGGTCATAGGTCAGAGGTCAGTACTGTAGATACAGGTCAGAGGTCAGCACTGTAGATACAGGTCAGAGGTCAGAGGTCAGTACTGTAGATAGAGGTCAGAGGTCAGTACTGTAGATAGAGGTCAGAGGTCAGTACTGTAGATACAGGTCAGAGGTCAGAGGTCAGTACTGTAGATACAGGTCAGAGGTCAGTACTGTAGATACAGGTCAGAGGTCAGTACTGTAGATACAGGTCAGAGGTCAGTACTGTAGATATAGGTCAGAGGTCAGTGTTGTAGATACAGGTCAGAGGTCAGTACTGTAGATACAGGTCAGAGGTAAGAGGTCAGTCCTGTAGATACAGGTCAGAGGTCAGAGGTCAGTACTGTAGATAGAGGTCAGAGGTCAGAGGTCAGTGTTGTAGATACAGGTCAGAGGTCAGTACTGTAGATACAGGTCAGAGGTCAGTACTGTGGATACAGGTAAGCGGTCAGAGATCAGTACTGTAGATACAGGTCATAGGTCAGAGGTCAGTACTGTAGATACAGGTCAGAGGTCAGTACTGTAGATGCAGGTCAGAGGTCAGTACTGTAGATACAGGTCAGAGGTCAGAGGTCAGTACTGTAGATACAGGTCAGAGGTCAGTGCTGTAGATAGAGGTCAGAGGTCAGTACTCTAGATACAGGTCAGAGGTCAGTGCTGTAGATACAGGTCAGAGGTCAGAGGTCAGTACTCTAGATACAGGTCAGAGGTCAGTACTCTAGATACAGGTCAGAGGTCAGTGCTGTAGATACAGGTCAGAGGTCAGAGGTCAGAGCTGTAGATACAGGTCAGAGGTCAGTACTGTAGATACAGGTCAGAGGTCAGAGGTCAGTACTGTAGATACAGGTCAGAGGTCAGAGGTCAGTAGTGTAGATAGAGGTCAGAGGTCAGTACTGTAGATACAGGTCAGAGGTCAGAGCTGTAGATACAGGTCAGAGGTCAGAGGTCAGTACTGTAGATACAGGTCAGAGGTCAGAGGTCAGTACTGTAGATACAGGTCAGAGGTCAGTGCTGTAGATACAGGTCAGAGGTCAGAGGTCAGTGCTGTAGATACAGGTCAGAGGTCAGAGCTGTAGATACAGGTCAGAGGTCAGAGCTGTAGATACAAGTCAGAGGTCAGTACTGTAGATACAGGTCAGAGGTCAGTACTGTAGATACAGGTCAGAGGTCAGAGCTGTAGATACAGGTCAGAGGTCAGAGCTGTAGATACAGGTCAGAGGTCAGTACTGTAGATACAGGTCAGAGGTCAGTACTGTAGATACAGGTCAGAGGTAAGAGGTCAGTCCTGTAGATACAGGTCAGAGGTCAGTACTGTAGATACAGGTCAGAGGTAAGAGGTCAGTACTGTAGATACAGGTCAGAGGTAAGAGGTCAGTCCTGTAGATACAGGCAGGGCGGCGCAAGATGGCGGACTGAGCAGTTGCTTTTTTACAGAGCTCCGCTATATTATCCCAAATTTAGTTTATTATCTTTGGAAGGCCACTGAATATTGTCAAGATGAATGCACAAAAATTAAACAAAAGCGTTAAGCCAAAAACTGACACCAAAAAACTAGGACCTCTGTCAAATGGGGAAAGAAAAGATAGTAGCCATGTGTTTGAGCATGGCTATGCGATGGAGGTAACTGTGCAAAGTAAGAGGGAGCGCGGTGAGGACTCCACACCTTCAACGCCAAGTAAGAATTTGAATCCTGCAGAGAAAAAATCCAAGTCCTTAGACAATTGTGAGAACGATGAGGTATCCAATATCACAATACTGGAGGCGATACTGTAACTTGAAAAAAGAGTAGACGAACGGCTGGCTGATTTGACTATGCAGTCAAAGCAAAATAGCATTACACTTGCTAACCTAGCTAAGGCTGTACAGTTTAACGCAGAAGAGATGGAAGAGTGTAAACAGAAAGTTAGGGAGCTGGAAAGACGCAACGAACAACTTTGCAAAGATAACAGCGACCTCAAGGAGCGAGTGAGAGAACAGGAGCGATACAGAATGAGATGGTGCTTAAGGATTAAGGGTTTGAAAAAGCAGCCAGATGAAGATATCAGAGCACAAATTATCCAGATTCTTGGCGCTATCGCTCCTTGCATGGATTCTAAGTTGGAGGATGCTGTGGATGTCGTGCACAGGCTGGGGAAAAAGATAGAGAAGAAGAACAGGCACGTCATAGTTCTATTTACCCAAAGGCGGGTGAAAGAAGAGATTTGGCGTCGGAGCAAAGATGCAACGATCTGCAAGGAAAAGGGCATTCGTTTTGCTGAAGTGCTTCCACGGGAGGATTGGGAAGAGAGAGAAAGGCTTTGGCCCCGAATTGAACAAGCTCGGCGTGAGGGTAAACGAGCCTTCTTTCGAGGCCCTCATGGATATATTGATGGAAAGCGGATGGAGGGAGTCGGATGAACTCAAAGGTGAACTCACATATGGCGTGTCAACATCTAAACTAAGATGGCGCCGGTGAGGTCAGCAGCCGTCGTACCTGCTCCGACACTTTCTTTGTACATAGTGCTTTTTGCTTTTATTTTTAACTTATTTAGCTCACCTACCCTGTGTCATATCACTTATGATAGACAGGCACTCATAAATATCGGATTACATTCGTCAGACTTTTTTATACAACCATTTTCTTCCGACACGGTGTGGCCCCAGGACATCCTGCGCCAGGGAGCCGACACAAACAAGGAGGACGCGGGAGCCCCAGGTCACGCAGACGGCCTCGGGGGAAAAGAGCTGGCGTAAGAGAAAGGCTGAGGCGAAGAGCACACCACACGCCACTGCCGAGTATCTTACTAGCCAATGTCCAGTCACTGGAGAACAAGCTGGACGAACTCAGGGCCAGGATACAGTTCCAGAGGGACTTACGGGACTGCAACATCATCTGCCTCACCGAGACATGGCTGACTCCTCTCGTACCGGACTTCGCCATTCAACCTGCGGAGTTCCTTACAGTTCACAGCATGGACAGAACGAGTGAGTCTGGGAAATCTAAGGGAGGTGGAGTGTGTCTTATGGTTAACAACAACTGGTGTGACAGTAGGAACGTTGTCCCTCTCAAACGCTCATGCTCGCCTAACCTGGAGCTCCTAACAATTAAATGCCGTCCCCACTACCTGCCCCGTGAGTTTACTTCGGTCATCATCAGCGCCGTCTATATCCCACCCCAGGCGGCCACGGACGCTGCACTGTCCGAGCTACATGAGGCGATTTCCACCCTTCAGACTAACCATCGTGAAGCGGCCCTTATTGTAACCGGGGACTTTAACAGTGCTAACTTGAAGAAGGTGATGCCGGAGTTCATTCAACACATCGACTGTCCCACCAGAGGAGTACGGACTCTAGACCACTGCTACTCTCCATTCAAAGAAGGCTACAAAGCAAAACCTCTCCCCCCCTTTGGAAAATCGGATCACGCCGCTGTCCTTCTCATGCCCAAATACAAACAACGGCTGAAGCAGGAACCCCCTGCTGTGAGAGAAGTGACGCGCTGGACAGATCAATCGGAGGCCGCTCTGCAGGGTGCGCTGGACTCAGCCGACTGGGACATGTTTCACAGCAGTGCGGGTGGAGATATCGAGGAGTTTACGGAAGCGGTTGTGGGATTTATCGGGAAAGTTGTGGATGATACCACGCCGAAGAGAAACATCAGGACTTTCCCCAACCAGAAGCCGTGGGTGGATCGATCTGTCCGCGACGCTCTGCGTTCCCGCACCGCTGCCTACAACTCCGGACTCGCCTCTGGGAACATGGAGGAATACAAGTCGGCCTCTTACAGTGCTCGCAGAGCGGTGAAAGAGGCAAAACACCGCTACGGTCAAAGACTGGAGAAACTGATGGGACAGTCTGATTCCAGGGGACTGTGGCAGGGACTACGCACCATCACGGACTACAAAGCAGCACCCGCCCCCCCGGTGAGTGGCGACGCCTCTTTGGCAGACGAACTCAACACCTTTTTTGCGCGCTTTGAGTCGGGAAACCGACTGCCTGCTGCGCTCCCAGCCGGAGGGGAGGACACATTCACTGTGACAGAGCGCGACGTGAGGAGGGTGTTTAAAAGTGTGAACACCAGGAAAGCGGCTGGTCCAGACGGGATTAGTGGGCGTGTCCTCAAAACCTGCGCTGATCAGCTGGCACCTCTGTTCACAGTGATATTCAACCTCTCACTCAGACAGTGTGTGATCCCAACCTGCTTTAAGAAGTCCACAATAGTCCCTGTCCCAAAGAAACCACACCCCAGCAGTTCCAACGACTTCAGGCCCATAGCCCTCACATCTGTGGTGATGAAATGTTTTGAGAGACTGATCAAGACATTCATCACCTCCACACTGCCCACCACCCTGGATCCACTACAGTTTGCATACAGGCCGGACAGATCTACAGATGACGCCATAAACCTCCTCCTCCACAAGACCCTCTCCCACGTGGACACTGGTAAGGGAAACTACACTATATTACCAAAAGTATTCGCTCACCCATTCAAATGATCAGAATCAGGTGTTCTAATCACTTGGCCTGGCCCCAGGTGTATAAATTCAAGCACTCAGGCATGCAGACTGTGAAACAAGACATTTGTGAAAGAATGGGCCGCTCTCAGGAGCTCAGTGAATTCCAGCGTGGAACTGTCATAGGATGCCACTTGTGCAACAAATCCAGTCGTGAAATTTCCTCGCTCCTAAATATTCCACAGTCAACTGTCAGCGCTATTATAACAAAATGGAAGCGTTTGGGAAAAACAGCAACTCAGCCACGAAGTGGTAGGCCACGTAAAGTGACGGAGAGGGGTCAGCGGATGCTGAAGCGCATAGTGCAAAGAGGTCGCCGACTTTCTGCACAGTCAATTGCTACAGAGCTACAAACTTCATGTGACCTTCAGATTAGCCCAAGTACAGTACGCAGAGAGCTTCATGGAATGGGTTTCCATGGCCGAGCAGCTGCAGCCAAGCCACACATCACCAAGTGCAATGCAAGGCGTCGGATGCAATGGTGTAAAGCACGCCGCCACTGGCCTCTAGAGCAGTGGAGACGCGTTCTCTGGAGTGATGAATCACGCTTTTCCATCTGGCAATCTGATGGACGAGTCTGGGTTTGGAGGTTGCCAGGAGAACGGTACATTTCAGATTGCATTGTGCCAACTGTGAAATTTGGTGGAGGAGGAATTATGGTATGGGGTTGTTTTTCAGGAGCTGGGCTTGGCCCCTTAGTTCCAGTGAAAGGAACATTGAATGCTTCAGGATACCAAAACATTTTGGACAATTCCATGCTCCCAACCTTGTGGGAACAGTTTGGAGCGGGCCCCTTCCTCTTCCAACATGACTGTGCACCAGTGCACAAAGCAAGGTCCATAAAGACGTGGATGACAGAGTCTGGTGTGGATGAACTTGACTGGCCTGCACAGAGTCCTGACCTGAACCCGATAGAACACCTTTGGGATGAATTAGAGCGGAGACTGAGAGCCAGGCCTTCTCGACCAACATCAGTGTGTGACCTCACCAATGCGCTTTTGGAAGAATGGTCAAAAATTCCTATAAACACTCTCCTCAACCTTGTGGACAGTCTTCCCAGAAGAGTTGAAGCTGTAATAGCTGCAAAAGGTGGACCGACATCATATTGAATTCTATGAGTTAGGAATGGGATGGCACTTCAGTTCATAGAATGAGTAAAGGCAGGTGAGCGAATACTTTTGGTAATATAGTGTATGTGAGAGTGCTGTTTGTTGACTACAGCTCAGCATTCAATACCATAGTCCCCTCCAGACTGGCTGCTAAGCTGCATGACCTGGGTCTGGACTCCTCCCTGTGCAGGTGGATCTACAGCTTCCTGACCGGCAGACCACAGGTGGTCCGAGTGGGTCACCACACTTCAGCCCCCCTGACTCTCAACACTGGATCCCCCCAGGGCTGTGTGCTCAGCCCTTTGCTGTACTCGCTGTACACACACGACTGCGAGGCCACTTCAGATTCCAACATCATCATTAAGTTTGCTGACGACACCGCTGTTGTAGGACTAATCTCCCACAACGACGAGACAGCCTACAGGAGGGAGGTGTCCCACCTGGAGGACTGGTGCCGGGAGAACCACCTCCTGCTGAACGTCAGCAAAACAAAGGAACTGATAGTGGACTTCAGCAGGAAACAGCAGAGGGACTTCCATCCACTCACTATCTGTGGCTCTGAGGTGGAAAGAGTGGACACTTTCAGATACCTGGGAGTGACCATCTCACAGGACCTGTCATGGACCCACCATCTGAACACCATCGTGAGGAAGGCCAGACAGCGTCTCTACCTCCTCAGACGCCTCAGAGACTTCAAGCTCCCTCTCAAGGTGCTCAGAAACTTTTACACCTGCACCATCGAGAGCATCTTGTGTGGGAGCATCACCACCTGGATGGGAAACTGTACCAGGCAGGACTTCCTGGCCCTCAAGAGGGTGGTCCGTTCAGCGGAGCGGACCATCAGAACTCCCCTCCCCAACCTGCAGGACATTTACACCAAGCGTTGCAGGTTAAGGGCCACAAAGATCCTGAAACAGCCCAGTCACCCCGGACACTCTCTCTTCTCTCTACTGCCATCAGGCCGGCGTTTCCGATGCCTGAGGACAAAGACTGAGAGGCTGAAGAAGAGTTTCTATCCCCATGCCATCCGCCTGCTCAACTCTGAGCCTTAACTGGACTTAAATATCACTGCACTTTATTCATGAAGCTGCTAACACTGTAAATTGATGTACATATACAACCCCCCCCCCCCCCCCCCAAGTTTACCAGTCTATATTTTTATTTTTATTCAGTCTATATTATTATTTTATTTTTATTTTTATTTTTTATTCTTATATTTAATTCTCTATTGGTGTACATTACACTTATATTGCTTACCTTGTGTGCATACTACTGTTTACTGTAGTACTATATTTCTTTCTTTTTATTTCTTTTTACTACAGGCTGCAGGTACAACAACACATTTCACTGTACATTGTACTATGTATAACTGTGCATGTGACAAATAAAAATCTATCTATCTATCTATCTATCTATCTATCTATCTATCTACATATGCTTAAGAATATGTTGGACAGTGGATATTCTAAAGGGATAGAGCTCTTATGAAAAGTTACCGTTTAGGCTACTTAGCTACTGAGTGGGTTGATTGACAAGTTATTGTCTAAGTGTTGGTTTGTCTGTTAGTGTTACTATTCATGGTGAATGTTAAAATTTCATTTGGTTCCTTAAATGTTAGGGGCTTGAAAGACATTGTTAAGAGAAAGGCACTTTTTTTATTCTGTAAGGGGCAGAAATCTCACTGTTTGTTTCTACAAGAGACTCATTCTTCTGTTGCTGATGCAACCTTTTGGTCTAATCAATGGGGTGATAAGATTCTTTTTAGTCATGGATCTAATTGTTCTGGAGGTGTGGCTATATGTTTTAACAGATGTCCAGGGGAAATCTTAACACATAGAGCTGATGTTGAGGGGCACTGGTTAACAGTGGTGTTGAAAAGTGAAAGCTTACTGCTTATTGTCATGAATGTGTATGGGTACAATAATGATGGTCAGAACAAAAGATTATTGCAGAACATTACTAATGTGATAGCAGAACTGAAAATGTTGTATCCCACTGATCATATTTTAGTAGGAGGTGACTGGAATATGACACCTGATGAATGGGTTGATAGGTGGCCTCCTCGCTTAGGAAGGTTACAGTGTAATGACACGGTTAATAGTTTTATGACAGATAACAATTTAATGGATGCTTGGCGGGTATTTAACCCCAGAGTTGAGAGTTATTCATGGTTCAAGCCTAATGGCGGATGCAAATCGAGAATTGATTACTGGATGGTGAGCGATAATATTCTGAAGTGCACTTCTCAATCTAAAATCTCCATAGCGCCCCTGACCGATCATTGCTTTATAGATCTTATATTAGAACCCACAAGGAAGGAACTTAGAAACAAAGGATTTTGGAAATTTAATGCCCATTTGTTAAAAAATGAAGATTACTGTGATAAGAGGAATAATAAGAGAAACTGAAAATAATGATTCTATTGTCGGTAATATGTGCATTTGGGAATTTACTAAATTCAAAATCAGAGAATTTACGGTAAACTTTTCTAAGGACTTAAACAAAAAAAAGAGGGAATATGAATGTAAGTTGCTTCAAGAAATTACTCAGTGTTGTAGCAAGAGTGAGCTAAATAGCCAGGAGAAAAACAAACTGATGGAGTTACAAACCAAATTAGATGATTTATATCTTGAGAGAGCCCAAGGTGCTTTTATAAGGTCACGAGCCAAATGGATTGAGGCAGGAGAGAATTCCTCATATTTTAGTAACTTGGAGAAAAGTAGACAACAGAGGAACACAATCACAAGTCTTGTGTTAAATGGAATTGAATGCAAAGATGTAAGGAGGATAGAAAATGAAGTATTCACTTTTTACTCTAAGTTATACTCATCAGATTATTCAACAGAAGAAGCTGATGATTTCTTAGATAAAATCCGGAATGATATCCCAGTTATTGAGGATTCCTTCAAAGATCTGTGTGAGGCAGAGGTTAGGATTGAGGAATTGGATACAGTTATTATGAAGATGGCTGCAAATAAATCTCCAGGGACGGATGGGCTCACTGCTAATTCTTATAAGTTCTTTTGGAATGATCTAAGATGTTTACTGTTTAAAGCTTTAAAAGAATGTTTAGAGGGAAAAGAACTGATGTCAAGCATGAAACAAGGGTTGATTACATTGATTCCAAAGTCAGGTAAAGATAAAAGAATTTTAGACAATTTAAGACCGATAACTTTATTAAATACAGATTACAAGATTCTATCAGGGGTTATTGCTGCGAGGTTGAAGAAAGGCATGTCTAATATAATTAGTGAGACTCAATCAGGATTTTTGAAGGGAAGATCAATTCATAATAATATCAGACTAGTGTTGGATCTCCTAGACTACAATGACATGCTTCAAGAGAGTGGGTTTATTTTATTTTTAGATTTTTATAAAGCGTTTGATTCGGTTGAGCATAATTTCATACTGAAGACGCTGAAATGCGTTGGGTTTGGAAAAAAGTTTATAAATACTGTGGGGATGTTGTACAACAAGATCAATAGCTCTGTGTCTTTGGGACAGGGCACTTGTTCCAGATTTGAAGTTAACAGAGGTATACGTCAGGGATGCAGTTGCTCACCATTGCTGTTTATTATGGTTGCAGAGCTGTTAGCTATTTACATGAAGAACAGTTGTATTGAGGGGTTAACTGTAATGGGTAAACAGATAGTAATAAGTCAGTTAGCGGACGACACAACTTTATTTTTGAAAAATGAAAGTCAGTTTCCGTTAGCCTTGCAAATGATCAGTCAATTTTCCAAAGCATCCGGCTTAAAGCTAAACTTAAATAAATGTGAAATAATGCCATTACATGAGTGCCCCCTGCAGTCAGTATGTAATATAGTGATAAAAAGTGAGGTGAAATACTTAGGCATTGTTATCTGTAAAGATAGAACAGTATCTGACAAAAAGAATGTAGAAAATAACATTGATAAATGTAAATCAATTCTAAATAGATGGCTGCAGAGGGATCTCTCTATATTTGGAAGAATTTTGTTAACAAAGATGGACAGTCTATCCAGACTAATATATCCAGCATTTTCTTTACCCATCTCACAGAAAATGATCAAAGCTATTAACAATATTAATTATAAGTTCATATGGAGAAATAAGTGTCATTATATAAGGAAATGCGATATGGTTAAATCCTATGAAGAGGGGGGTGCCAATGTGATTGATTTTGATGTTATGAATGGTGTTTTGAAACTGAAATGGTTAAAGTCTTTTGTTAATAATAGAGACTCTTTTTGGTTTATTCTTCCCAATGGGATTTTTGAGAAAATGGGGGGGATTGATTTTGTGTTACGTTGTGATTTTGAATGTAGCTCTTTACCAGTCAAACTTTCTGCTTTCCACCAGCAGGTCCTTCTTTATTGGAAGTTAATATACAAACATAATTTCACACCACACAACACACCGGTATGGAATAATAGATACATCAAGCTATGTAAAAAATCTGTGTATATGGATGAATGGCGATCAAAAGGGGTGTGGGCTGTTGCCCATTTCATGGATGATTGTGGAAATATGCTAAAGCATAAGGAGTTCTGTATAAGATTTAACCTTAACTGTACAGTTAAGAAGCACGATAACATCCTTAGAGCTATACCAGTCTCTTTAAAATCTATGATTAAAGAAGATTGCTTTTATTCTAAGACATCACCTGAGATGAGACAACTCCATTTAGCGAAAATAGATATATTCAATAGTACATGCACAAACAAAATTATTAGAAATATGCTATTGAAAGAATTTTACCCTAATGTAGTTAAAAGGCATTATATTATGAAAGACTTAAAGGTTGAGGTTAAAGTATTTAGAAAACATTATATTGGATTTCCTCTCCCCCCTAAAATGAAAGAAGTGCACTTTAAAATTATAAATGAGTACTACCCAACAAATTAATTTTTAAGGTCAAAATTTAACATTGATGTGAACGGTTGTGTTTTCTGTGAAAAACAAACTGAAAATTTGGAACATCTGTTTTTCTTATGTAATCCTGTGCAGTCTTTCTGGAAAGATTTGTGGTGCTGGCTCCAATCAAAGTTTGAGACCCCTCCAATAACTTGGAAAGTAATTCGATTTGGTCTGTGTGATGAGCGGAATGTATCTTTTGTTTTGAATGTTTTGATTTTAGTTGGAAAATTTTTTATCCATAAATGTTGTTTCTTTAAAACTATCCCATGCTTAGCCCACTGGAGAAATGATCTTAATTCCTTGTATAGATCCTTATTGTTTGTGAAGGATGTGAAAGCCCTGCACCTGGTGTCTCTTTTGACTGTCTTTAATTTAGTTGTTAACTGAGCCCCTGTCTTACATTTGTTTTGTTTTGTTTTGTTGTGTTGTGTCATGTCAAGTCATACAGTGCCTGGTTTGTTTGTCTAAAGTTTAATAAAAAAAAAAAAAAAAAAAAGTCCTGTAGATACAGGTCAGAGGTCAGAGGTCAGTAATGTAGATGCAGGTCAGAGGGCAGTACTGTAGATACAGGTCAGAGGTCAGTACTGTAGATACAGGTCAGAGGTCAGTACTTTAGATACAGGTCAGAGGTCAGAGGTCAGTACTGTAGATACAGGTCAGAGGTCAGAGGTCAGTACTGTAGATACAGGTCAGAGGTCAGTGCTGTAGATACAGGTCAGAGGTCAGAGGTCAGTACTGTAGATACAGGTCAGAGGTCAGTACTGTAGATACAGGTCAGAGGTCATTACTGTAGATAGAGGTCAGAGGTCAGTACTTTAGATACAGGTCAGAGGTCATTACTGTAGATACAGGTCAGAGGTCAGTACTTTAGATACAGGTCAGAGGTCAGAGGTCAGTACTGTAGATACAGGTCAGAGGTCAGTACTGTAGATACAGGTCAGAGGTCAGTGCTGTAGATACAGGTCAGAGGTCAGAGGTCAGTACTGTAGATACAGGTCAGAGGTCAGTACTGTAGATACAGGTCAGAGGTCAGAGGTCAGTACTGTAGATACAGGTCAGAGGTCAGAGGTCAGTACTGTAGATACAGGTCAGAGGTCAGTACTGTAGATACAGGTCAGAGGTCAGTACTGTAGATACAGGTCAGAGGTCAGAGGTTAACTGATGAACTGATGACTCTCTAACAGACTGATCAGCTGACTGACCTTAGAAATAATGTCCATGTTCTAATGAGTCCTACAGTAATCAGTCAGCTGCTGATCCAGCTGTGGTAAAGCAGAGGGGGGGGGGTTATCTTCCTGAACATTAATGTTGTAAACATGTTACTGATGTCACATGATTGGACAGACACCAAAGACAACACTGTCTCTGTTCAATGGAGAATGGGACATATTTCAGACTGGAACCAGTCAAACATGTTTCACTCCAAATATTTCTCTTCAATGTGCTCAGAGCTGCTGCTGCTGTCTCTACAGCTGATGATGGGATTTGTTGTCCTCTCAGTCCCCAAGGTGGTGGTGGATTCAGGGGTGGAGTCTGTCCAGCTGACCTGGAAAACCACAGCTCACCTGCCTAAAGACGCTACAGTGGAGTGGAAGGACAGATACTGGATGGTCCATGTGTATCAGAACGGCTCTGACCAGCTTGAAGACCAGAACCAGATTTACAGAAACAGAACGAAGATGAATGAAGACCTGCTGAAAACTGGAGACCTCAGTCTGACCCTGAAATACCCCACATATGGAGACACCTACACCTGCACCGTCTACAACAAGGAGGGAGACATCCTGATGAAGAAACAAGTGGAGCTCAAAGTCAGAGGTTTGTTTTTTTTCTTTCTTTGTCTTTTCTTTCATTCGGTCTTTATTATTTTCATCCTTTCTCTCTCTCTCTATCTCTCTCTCTCTCGCTCTCTCTCTCTCTGAGCGCATGAGTGAGCGTGGTGAGTGAACGACTCTGATTTCAATCTTTTTCTCTTTATTTATATGTGTTTTCTTTGTTGATTTGTTTTGTAAGTTAGTGGGTTCTTCATTTGTTTTTTTCGGGTGGTGGTGGGGGGGTAGTCGGGCATTATGCCCGTTGTGGGCAGTCAGGAGGAGCTGGAGAAGGTCACTCGCCGGTGTTACGGGTTTCAATATGGAACTGGAGTAACAAATGATTTATTTTTCCTCTTCTTTCTGGCTGCTGGGATCCACCGCGCTTAACTTCCCTGGAAAACCGAACCAATGAAGTTAGTGCGTGAAAGAACGAGCCGCCATTTTCTGCTCCGAAACTCTGTCTCTTTATTACAAACTTTCAAAATCATGGTATAAAATAAACATTCCCTAGTGTAATCTTGTTTCAGTTTTAAAGTCCATTTGTTAGTTTAAATTTGAATACATCAATATAGTTGTCTGTTTTTTTTCACACATCTGAAGGCAACATCTTCCTCATACACATTCACAGAAATAACCATGTCTTTATAAAAATAAACATCACTCTTTCAACTGCAATAATCCAAATAATAGATCATGTGCTTTTCACTTATAGAGGTATTTTTGTTCTTCAACTCAAGAAATCCATTGTCATACTAATGTAATCATGTAACTCATAAACCCTCTTTGGCTTTAGAAGAATATCTAAATGACTTCAGTCAAGACCATGAAACATCATACACATAGGGACAACTGCTTAACTTGTAATGCATTTTTAAACACAGACCAGACATATAATTACTCCTCTATAACTTCAGGAGTAACTCCCTTCCTTGAACATTAACATTTCCTTCATCACATGTCATTCATAACACATCAGGATACCTCAAAACCGAAATTTAAAACATGCCAGGGAGTGAGGACACTAGCACACAGAACCACACATACAGAGTCGCAGTATACACATGCTAACTAGCCGCTAGCGCCATTGTTTTGAAAAGTCCGCACCTGCCGCTTATAAACGCAGCTCTTCAACTTGGTTACACACATCAGAAATTCAACAAACTCATCACAGCTACAATACACCACTACCCACTTCAGGAAGAAATAGTCTCTATCAGCTTTACCGGGTACTGACCTGGAAAACCGAACCAATGAAGTTAGTGCGTGAAAGAACGAGCCGCCATCTTCTGCTCCGAAACTCTGTCTGGAGGGAGAGGGAGGAGTCTCTCACATTAGGTACCGCGGTGCAACGATACCCGCACTTTGGTTCCACCTGATTATTTCCTTCCTACATTAATACTGATCTTTTCAATAAAATGTTGAAATTATGTTAAACACTGAGCTGGTTATTGCCGGCAGTAAAAAAAACACTGTGTGGAATAATAGTCATGTAACTAACAAATTTTTCTTATGCTCTCACATAAGTGTATCACACACTCCCCGACAAATAAAAGTGGCTCCTGACACCAAATATTCTGGATGATACAAATCGTAACATGGCTTACATTTACTTTCTTTTCTCGGCTTTTATTTTTTTTCCCTTTACAAAACACATCCAAACCCTCAATAAGTGTATCCCCTCTGAATCCCATAAAGTGTGAAATGTATAATGTGTGTGTTTCGGATCTCAATAGGTGAGTATGGAATGTATGTAACTGTCTTTCATGGTGTCTCATCCACAATGGGCTGGGTATACGACAGGTAGGTATGGGTATGGGGTGATGAATGGGGGCTGGAAGGAATGGAAGTATGATGGACAGAGACACTGGTGGGTACATCTTACTGGCTGAACCCCAACTGCGCTCACCGTGGGACGTGGCTGATAAGCTGGTTGACCCAGGGATGGATAAGTGAACACATAACCTGGCCGTCTTTCTCTCGTGGACTGTCTCAGGGGGACCTGATGCTCAGGTTGTGGTGCGGGGACATTGTTCTCTTGATGGACAGTGTGCAGTTCCTCTTGGAGCTGCTCCACATCTAGTTCATCCTCACTGGATACTCCCCGTTCCTCACCTCTAACACTTTCTTCTTCCTGTTCAGGCCCTGTATGAGTTACTTCTCCCAGACAGGTCTCAGCCTGCTCTGATCTGTTTTGGAAGTCAGAAGTAGTAGGTGCGTCAGGTAGATGACTCTCAGCTCTTGGTTTCTCCACCGGTATTCGCAACCAGTAACGAGGCACGCATTCCTCTTCCTCAGAGTCGCTTACGTCTGGGCTCTGTCTCTCATGTGGGGATTTGGGGGTGTCTGAAACTCTCTTAATTCTCTTTTGTGACTCAGCTGTGCTGGTGGTCGGGTTCTGGAGAGGCTCTACAGGTAGGTCATTCACTTGTAACAAGAGGTTCCTGTGCAGAGTACGAACTGGTCGACCTCCCGCCTCAGGGCTCACTTTGTAGACAGGGTTTTCTCCAACCTGTTCTCTCACGATGTAGATAAGCTGCTCCCAGTATGGTCTAAGCCAGCCTTTCTCAAACTGTGGTACGCGTACCACTAGTGGTACGCGGGCTCCCTCTAGTGGTACGCAAAATAATACTTATACTAAAATAAA
Organism: Chelon labrosus; assembly: GCF_963514085.1. NCBI lineage: Eukaryota > Metazoa > Chordata > Actinopteri > Mugiliformes > Mugilidae > Chelon > Chelon labrosus. The sequence continues at coordinate 37,365,759 of NC_140337.1, read as the reverse complement.
ATAAAATACATTTAAAAGGTGAAACACGATTTAATATATGAGAATGTATGAAAAAAAAAACTATCAACCGATGACAAAAAATGGAAGGAAATTAAGACAATAAATAAGTTAATAATTTTAAAAATCCGCAAGTGTTTCTGGGTAACGTTAGCCGATATATGTAATATTCCCGCCGTTACAGGCGCCGTTTGTAGCTGGGCTGTGATGGGAAGATGGTTTAGTTACCGTAATAACAAGGACTTTAAAAATGAAGCGTACGACAAAACTATTGTCGTGGCTTAAATCAAAGACAGACGTGCAACAGGAGATAACAACAACCGAAGAGGAGGACGTGTGTGAGCCGAGCACAAGCGCGAACAGTGATGCCAGTACCAGCACCACAACATCTGCTACTGTTAGCAAAAAACGACATAAAACAGTAAGGAGATATGACGAGAACTACATTAAACTTGGATTTATTTTTAGCGGAAGAGAGGAAGACCCCCGACCGCAGTGTGTGGTGTGTGGTGACCTGCTGGCCAATGAATCAATGAAACCCTCACATCTCAAACGGCATCTAACAACTAAACACCCGGCACTTGTGGACAAACCAGTGAGCTTTTTTTTACGAAAACGTGATGGACTGAAGCAGTCAAAGTCCACGATTCAGTCCTTTGGTACACACACAGCCAGAGCACATGAAGCATCATATCGTGCCAGCCTCCGGATCGCCAGAGCCGGTAAGCCTCACACAATTGGGGAACAGCTGTGTTTACCATTAGCCAAAGAGATGACAAAGATCATGTGTGGAGAGGAAGCTGCCAGAAAGTTAAACTTCGTGCCGCTTTCAAACGACACCGTGTCAAGAAGAATAACGGACATGGCCAACGATGTCATGAACACACTGATTGAACGCATAAAAAAAAGCCGCTATTTTGCCGTACAGCTTGATGAGACAACAGACGTTGCAGATTTAGCACAACTATTGGTTTATGTGAGATATGAAAATGACGGTGCAGCTGCGGAGGATTTCTTGTTTTGTAAACCACTTGAGACCCGAACTACAGCTGACCACATATTCCAGGTACTGAATGCTTTTATGCAAGAGAACGGACTGGACTGGAAAAAGTGTGTGGGTGTGTGTACGGATGGAGCAAGAGCAATGACTGGCCGTAACAGCGGGGTCGCGGCTCGCATCCGAGAGGTGGCCCCCGACATGCGCTGGACTCACTGCAGCATCCATCGTGAGGCGCTGGCAGTGAAGAGGATGCCTGACGACCTTAAGTCTGTCCTGGATTCAGCTGTAAAAACGGTCAACTTCATCAAGGCCAGACCAATGAATGCTCGGTTATTTCACGTGCTCTGTGAGGAGATGGGAAGTGAGCATGTCCAGCTTTTGCTTCATACTGAAGTAAGATGGCTCTCAAGGGGAAAGGTGCTTTCAAGGCTGTTTGAATTACACAGAGAGGTGCAGCTGTTCTTGCAAGGGACAACCTCCCCCTTTGCAGACCTTTTTGAGGAACCCGTGTGGCTCAGCCAGTTGGCTTACCTGTCAGACATTTTCTCACGTTTAAATGAACTTAACTTGGGACTACAGGGACTCTCCGTAAATGTTTTTGATGTGCAGGACAAAATCAATGCACTGATAAAAAAATTGGAGTTATTTGAAATCAAAGTCAGAGCAGGTGATGTCTCAGCTTTCCCTGCTTTGGAGAGCTTTTTGTCAGAAAATGACCTGATGCTTGAAGATGGAGTGAGGGAGAACATTGCTGCACACCTCAACCTCACTCAGACAACAGTTCTGCAAGTATTTCCCAGGGATGCACAAAGATGGAGCTGGCAGCTGGATGAGAAATCCCTTCACCATCGACATTGCCCACATGGCCTCAGGGGACTTAACTGCTGTTGAGCAGGAGAGTTTGATAGAACTGTCTTGTGATGAAACACTGAAGGCCTCTTTCAAAGAGAACATTTTGTTGGACTTTTGGATAAAGCAGTACAGTGAATACCCTGTGCTCTCTGACAAAGCAGTGCACACTCTCCTTCCTTTCGCAACCACCTACCTGTGCGAGAAAGGCTTCTCTTCACTTGTTGTCATAAAAACAAAGTACAGAAGCAGAGTGGATGCTGAGCCCAACCTGAGACTGAAGCTGACCTCCATTGACCCAGACATTCCTCGATTGTGTTCACAGAGGCAGGCACACCCATCACATTAAGCTCATGTAAGTGGTCATCATGTCTGTGGATGTTTAATTGCAACTCATCTGAATGCTTTTCCACACCTTTTATTCTTAGATCTTATTGTTCTGTCTCTGTGTTTGTCTGTGTCTCTGTTTCAGAAAGGAGTCACTAAAGCTGAGAAACAAGAACTGCAGTTAGGCATAGCCTGTTTTGATTTTTGTGTTTTGTTTTTTGAAGTCAAGTACAGTAACATTTCAGCACAGCACAGTTTTATTTAAATTTTAAGTACAGTTTCAAATAACATTGAAGATTTGTTTTATATTTATTTTATTACAATGATTAATTTTCATATGCAGTGCATTTTAATTGATTTTTTTATTTAAGTAAAGTTTATGATTTTCCAATTTTAAACACAGTGTTCCATCTGTGTATGATTGTTACCGTGGCCAACAATATTAAATAAACTTGTTAAATAAAACTTTTAAAATGTTTTTCATGAAAACTTTGGCCTACTCCGCTACTGTACTTTAATGTTGGTCATTAGGTGGTACTTGGAGAGCCAAGTATTTTCTCAGGTGGTACCAAGTGTAAAAAGTTTGAGAACCACTGGTCTAAGCTTTCCAGGGCCCCCTCGTTCACTGAGGTTGCGTACCAGGACTCTGTCCCCAGGCTGCAGAACCACTTCTCTGCTTCTTTTATCGTAGTATGTCTTTCCTTTTGAGCTGGACTGTCGGCTGTTTGCGTTCGCTATTCGATATGCCTCAATCATTTTTCCTGCCCATTTCTCAGCATATCCCCTCGGTCCATTGGTTTCAGCTCGCTCATCTGTTATGAGGCCGAAGAGGAGATCGACAGGAAGGCGAGGATGTCGGCCATACAACAAATAGTACGGGGAGAAACCTGTGGCCTCGTGCTTCGTACAATTGTATGCATGAAGTACATGGGGCAGGTGGTCCTTCCAATTCTCCTTCTCTTTCTCTCCCAGGGTCCGGAGCATCTGCAGTAGCGTGCGATTGAGTCTTTCTGCTGGATTGCCCTGGGGGTGGTACGGAGACGTTCTCGAGTGGGCAACACCAGCTAACTGCCTGAGAGTTTTGAAGAGTTCATTCTCAAACTTTCGACCCTGGTCATGGTGGAGCTTGGCCGGGTACCCGAATCTGGGGATGAAATCATTGAACAGCCGATCTGCAGCTGTTTTACCAGCCTTGTTTCGGGTGGGGTAGGCTTGTGCAAATCTGGTGAAGTGGTCAACCACTACCAGAATATACTCACATCCACCTCTGCAGGCCTCCAGGTGAAGGAAGTCGATACACACCAGCTCGAGGGGCGAACTTGATGTTATACTGCCCATGGGTGCCCTTTCGTGTGTGGCTGGCTTCTTTTGTTTAATGCAGAGGCACTTTCTGGTCACATACTGCTCTATCTCTTTTTTCATGAAAGGCCAGTAAAATCGCTCCCTCGCTAGGCTCAGAACCTTCTCAACGCCAACATGACTCATGTTGTTATGTAGCTGGGTGAGTACTGTTTGCTTGTAGGTGGCGGGCAGCACCAGTTGTTGTCGACCTGCACTCTTCCTGTAGAGAAGGTCATCCTCTATGTGCAATCTGTTCCACTCTCTTAACAGCCTCCTTGTGTGTGTGTCGATTCTGCCCATGTCATCTTCTGTTAGTCGTGTGCCGTTTCCCTTCAGCTCCATAATTTTCCCAATAGCGGGGTCTTTTCTTTGTTCCCTCACCAGCTCATCGTGACTGATTGCCTGCAGAGGCTCAACATGAGGTCGGCTCTGGGATGTTAAGTTGAGGGCTGCCACCCAGGCTACATCTCCCTGTTGTGCTCTCCGGCCTCCTTCCCATACAGCACATACTGCCTCCTCTGACAGCTCTTCCGTACATTCAGCCATGAAGGTGTCGATGTCCAGGGGGCAGCGTGATAAGGTGTCCGCATCGATGTTGGTTTTGCCTGGCCGGTATTTGATGTCAAAGTGGAAATCGGCCAGCTGCCCCACCCACCGGTGACCCACTGCGTTGAGCTTGGCAGTACTCAGGATATATGTGAGGGGGTTATTGTCTGTGAAGACTGTGAAATGCGGGGCGTAGAACAGATAATCCCGGAACTTATCACATATCGCCCACTTCAACGCCAGGAACTCCAGCTTTCCGCTGTGTAGGTGATAATTCTGTTCCGCTGGTGTTAGTGTGCGTGACCCATATCCAATCACCCTCATTCTGCCGTCCTGGTTCTGATACAGAACTGCACCGAGACCCTTTTGGGAGGCATCTGTGTGGAGTGTGAAGGGGCGGTTGAAATCGGGGTACGCCAGCACTGGAGGTTTGGTCAGCCGGTCCACAAGTTGTTCAAGGACCTGTTGGTGCTGTGAAGTCCACTCTACCGGGGTTCGAGAGGACTGCTGGTGGCATTTTATTCTTCCGTGTGGTGGCCTGGGCTGAGGGGTGTCGGGCTTTGACTGGAGTAGATCGTAAAGGGGCTTGGCTATACGTGAGAAGTCCTGCACGTATGTTCGATAATAGCTCAGAAACCCAAGCAGCTGTCTGACGTTCCCAACTGTCTGTGGTGTCTTGTGTTTCAGTGCCCGCACTGCTTCAAGGTCTTTGGGGTCCATTTTCACCCCTTCCGCAGACACCAACCGGCCAACATATCGAACTTCTTTGCGGAAGAGCTCACATTTCTCCGGTTTCAGCTTTACCCCGTGGTGTTGCAGGGCTTGGAGGACTCGGCGTAAGACCTGCACATGCTCATCAAAGGACCTGGAGAAGCAAAACACATCGTCGAGGTAAGGGATGCAGCATTCATCTCTCAGCTCATCGAGCATCCCTTCCATGCTCCTTTGAAAGGCTGCTGGTGCGTTGGATAACCCGAAAGGTATTCGGACCCACTCCTAGAGTCCCCATGGGGTAATGAATGCAGTCAGGTACCTTGATCCTTCGGCAATAAAGCCCTGGTGGTAGGCTTTCCCCTGATCCAGGATCGAAAACCAGGCATATCCTCCCAGGGAGTCAGTGAGGTCCTGGATTCTAGGAAGAGGGTGACGGTCTGGCACGGTTTTGTTGTTGAGGAGGCGGTAGTTGACACACAGGTGTAAGGACCCGTCTTTCTTTCTCACACAGATGACAGGAGCTGCATAAGGTGACTGGGACTTCACAATCCACCCTTTAACCAACAGCTCCTGAATGTACTCCTTAACTTCCCTGTAGAGTGGTTTCGGGATGGATGCGTAGGCCCTCTGAACTGGGATGTCATCCTTGGTCCTGATCTCCATCTGCAGGGAGGGGATGCATCCTATGTCGTCGCTACTACGGGAGAATGCTCCACATTCCTCATAGAACACTTCCTTCACCACTTGTTGTTCAGGGCTCAAGTGACTGATATCAACAGGAGGAAGCCAGGACTCTGGTGGAGAGGTGCTGGGAGAAGCAATGCCATTAACCTCGACCGTTGCCATCTTTCTCGGTGTGAAATCAGCCTGGTGTGACTCTAGTGCACCAGTCTCAATAATCTTGATGACATGCTGGATGGTTCCCAGAGAGGTTCTCTTTGGCACGACCTCATGTTTTGAGTGATTGAAGATGGGCACCTTAACATAAGGCCGTCGAGTGTTATCAATCTCCAAGAGGCCTTCCCCTACACTCAACTGTCCTAAGGCAGCACTTTCCTCAACAGGTTCGTATAGAACAAGGGGGTTAGAGCCATCAAAGTTTGGGGGTACCCTACACCACACATGAACGGTTCTGCCAGGGGGATTGATGGCGTGGCCTTTACCCACTCTTATTGTGACGGGATCACAGTATGTGCTGGGCGGCACCTGGATAAAACTCACAATGGCCTCTGCCTGTTCTTCCTCTATTCCAAATGCACTGCGGAGAAGGCTGATAACTGCTGCGACTGCCTCGCCGGAAGACTCCTTCCTTTTTATGATCTCCTCCAGTACATTGGCTCCTAACAGGGGTTGGGACAATGGTGACTGGCTGACTAGGAAAGGGGCCTGTATGGTAAGATTGGGGTTGTCATTCCCTGCAAGGTTGACAGTGAGCTCAACCCATCCACTGTACGGGATGGCATCGCCAGTGACTGCATAGATGCCAAGTTCTTCCTCTACCAGCTCAGAAAGGGGTCTTACTGTATAATTGGGGATGTGAGTGTCAGCCCATTCTTGGTCAATCATGCTCACCTGTGAGCCTGAATCGAACAGGACTGTCGCTGGGTAACCACCAATCAAACATTTCAGCAGACTTTTCTTTCCAACTAGGGGTACCTTACAGGTGACATTACTCTGGCAGGCAAGTGCGTGTGGCTTTTGTTGTTTGTTTTGCTTGGGGTGTCTTGTTACTTTGTTTGGGATGCGGCCTACTGCTTGGGACTGAAGCTGCTCACCGGTCTCTGGGCGTCCCTCCACAGAGACCGAGCCCCGTTTCCCTGCACCTTGACTCGTTTCAAACATCCCACTGCTCTGTGTCCTGCCTCTCCACACATGAAGCAGTGGTTACATTCCTGTAAATTCTGCTCAGTACATTTTGGGCAACGAGCTGTTCTGCCTCTCACATGGGTTGCGGGTGTGGTTGGGTAGACCTGTAGTGGTTGGGTAGACCTGTTGGGGGGTAGTTGGGAGGGGGAGTGGGACTGGATCTGGCCTGGCATAAGGGCTGGCGTAGCTAGAGGGTGAGGCACCTGTGCGTTTGCTGTCTGCTGATCAATCAAAGAAGCCACCATGTGTGTCAGGGTCTCCACCTGAGCACTGAGCTGTTGTATTGTCTGGAGATTTTTATTGTCTACTGCTGTATCCCATGACTTGTCGTTGTTGTGACAGTCTTCCGTCCCAACCTTGGCACTGTGCGCTTGTGTTGTCTTCTGTCGGGGCGGTTGACCAAGTCTGCGCTGGTGCTCATTCTCATCGCTTATTATTTTCATGACCTGGCGAAGAATTTCCTCATCTGTGACTTGAGTGTTTGAGATAAGAGGCCTCAGTCTCTGCCAGAGGTCTGCATGTATTGTCCCCAAGCCCTGGTAAATAGTATGGAGGAAGACTTCTTGGATGGTCTTAGGATCATATGAGATGTCTGAGCTGGCCTGCCGGGACTGGAAAAGGAGTTTCTGCTTGAGCCCAATCATGCGGTATAGAAACTGCTGGGGTGATTCTTGGTCTGATTGTCTGGCGCACATCAATTCCTGGAACATCTCAGTCGTTGCTTTCTCACCGAGGTGGGACCTGAGGAAGCCTTTGAGTTCAGATACTGTAATTGAATCTTTATTTACAAGCATGTCCTTAAAGGCCCCCGGTTTAATGATCCTCAACACCCCTCTGACAACCTCTGCCTCTGTAAAGCCCTCTCTCACTCCCTCGTCGATTTGTTTACTGATATTGTTGAAATTTAAGTCAGAGTTTTGATCTCCGACCTGACCACCGTGTACTTTGAAGTCTCTGCGCTGCAGGTAGGAGAGGTCCTTCAGCACTACTGGTCTCTCTGAGATCATCTGCGGCATACAGTATGACTCTGACTCACCTTGGTGGGGGTAAGTTTCAGCTGGCGGGGTTGCTGTAGAGCCACACTGTCGGAGTTTCTCACCCAGCTCTGCATACACCTGTCTCAGGTCTTCTACTGACTGTATCGTTGCATTGGTATGGGTGTTGTGGTGAGGTTGTGATTGCATAACTGTGCTGTTAAGGTGAGAATCAGGTTGTGCTACATTTTTTGCGATTGTAGTGGATGGGCTGTGACTAGGTGTAACACGTGTGCTACCATCACTCAATGCATTAACGGGAAAACTTACAGGAGCATCAACATCCATTACTTTAGATATCAGATCATTTAAAACCAACAATTGACCCATACCTTCATCCTCAAGTCCTAGCAAAGTGTCAGACTGCATGTAAGAGACAACATACTCCATACAACTTTCTTCATCGTTTGGATTCAGCTCTCCTTTGTGCTGGCTGTCGATTGCAATGTCTTTTGCAACCTGATAGATGTCATTACTCAAGAGTCTGAATAATTGTTTCTTGATACTCCACACTAGTTCTTTACGAGCTGCTGACATGGTGTGTGTAGTTCTGATGTCAACTTATATTTTGTTAGTTCAATGAGTCAGCAGTGTGGTGACTTGGCAAGCAATGTGTGTGTGTGTGTGTATTGACCTCCTGATCACAGGGGAGACCCCCTGATGCAGATGTGCGATGGCCACAGGATCAGCGGTGTGGCTCAGCGGTGACTGGCGTGCGTTTGGCCTCAGGATCAGCGGAGCGGCTCCTTGCGAGGTGAAGATCTCTTATCTCCTTGGTTTCCCTCCTTGGACACCCACGGGTTGACTCCTGGCCTGCAGCAGCGTCCTTGGTCACGTGGTTCTGGTATCTCTGGATTTGCTCCTACGATGGTTATGATGAGGAGAGATCCCAGACGAGCCCCCACAGTTTGTTACGGGTTTCAATATGGAACTGGAGTAACAAATGATTTATTTTTCCTCTTCTTTCTGGCTGCTGGGATCCACCGCGCTTAACTTCCCTGGAAAACCGAACCAATGAAGTTAGTGCGTGAAAGAACGAGCCGCCATTTTCTGCTCCGAAACTCTGTCTCTTTATTACAAACTTTCAAAATCATGGTATAAAATAAACATTCCCTAGTGTAATCTTGTTTCAGTTTTAAAGTCCATTTGTTAGTTTAAATTTGAATACATCAATATAGTTGTCTGTTTTTTTTCACACATCTGAAGGCAACATCTTCCTCATACACATTCACAGAAATAACCATGTCTTTATAAAAATAAACATCACTCTTTCAACTGCAATAATCCAAATAATAGATCATGTGCTTTTCACTTATAGAGGTATTTTTGTTCTTCAACTCAAGAAATCCATTGTCATACTAATGTAATCATGTAACTCATAAACCCTCTTTGGCTTTAGAAGAATATCTAAATGACTTCAGTCAACACCGTGAAACATTATACACATAGGGACAACTGCTTAAATTGTAATGCATTTTTAAACACAGACCAGACATATAATTACTCCTCTATAACTTCAGGATTAACTCCCTTCCTTGAACACTAACATTTCCTTCATCACATGTCATTCATAACACATCAGGATACCTCAAAACCGAAATTTAAAACATGCCAGGGAGTGAGGACACTAGCACACAGAACCACACATACAGAGTCGCAGTATACACATGCTAACTAGCCGCTAGCGCCATTGTTTTGAGAAGTCCGCACCTGCCGCTTATAAACGCAGCTCTTCAACTTGGTTACACACATCAGAAATTCAACAAACTCATCACAGCTACAATACACCACTACCCACTTCAGGAAGAAATAGTCTCTATCAGCTTTACCGGGTACCGACCTGGAAAACCGAACCAATGAAGTTAGTGCGTGAAAGAACGAGCCGCCATCTTCTGCTCCGAAACTCTGTCTGGAGGGAGAGGGAGGAGTCTCTCACCTTAGGTACCGCGGTGTAACGATACCCGCACTTTGGTTCCACCTGATTACTTCCTTCCTACATTAATACTGATCGTTTCAATAAAATGTTGAAATTATGTTAAACACTGAGCTGGTTATTGCCGACAGTAAAAAGAACACTGTGTGGAATAATAGTCATGTAACTAACAAATTTTTCTTATGCTCTCACATAAGTGTATCACACCGGCATGCGGTGAAAGTTTTACCGCAGGCCGGCTGTTCAGTGGAGGAGGTCAGTTATGCTGTAGGAGAGGTGGTGGGGTTTAACAGCATCAAGTCAGCGTCCCGAATGAACAGTGCTGTAGTGATCTTTTTGGATGAGGTGTGTAAAGTAGAGCAGGTGGTCGAGTCTGGTATCGTCCTCAGGGACACGTTTACCCCGGTCTATCCACTCGTTAACCCGTCAAAGAAGGTCACTATTTCAAACGCCCCGCCATTCATAAAAAACGATGACTTGCGCAAAGCTCTGTCCAGGCATGGACAGATAGTGTCCCCCATAAAGATGGTGCTGTTGGGATGTAAGTCTCCCAAACTAAAACACGTGGTCTGTCACAGAAGACAACTTTATATGATCCCCAAAGACGCTGACAGTCACCTCAATCTGACACTCACGTTCAAGATCGATGGTTTCAAGTACATTGTCTTTGTCACTTCTGATAATATGAAGTGTTTTGGTTGTGGGGCCGAGGGGCATCTCATCCGAGCGTGTCCCGAGGCCAGGAAGGAAGACGCCGGCGCCTCGGGCTCGGGACGGCCGGCGGGGGACGCCGGCCCCTCGGGCTCGGGGCGGCCGGCTGATGACGCCGGCGCCTCGGGCTCGGGGCGGCCGGCTGAGGACGCCGGCGCTTCGGGAGCGGGGCGGCCGGACGATGACGCCGGCGCCTCGGGCTCGGGACGGCCGGCGGGGGACGCCGGCCCCTCGGGCTCGGGGCGGCCGGCTGATGACGCCGGCGCCTCGGGCTCGGGGCGGCCGGCTGATGACGCCGGCGCTTCGGGAGCGGGGCGGCCGGACGATGACGCCGGCGCCTCGGGCTCGGGGCGGCCGGCGGAGGACGCCGGCGCCTCGGGCTCGGGGCGGCCGGCTGATGACGCCGGCGCTTCGGGATCGGGGAGGCCGGCTGATGACGCCGGCGCTTCGGGCTCGGGGCGGCCGGCTGAGGACGCCGGCGCTTCGGGAGCGGGGCGGCCGGACGATGACGCCGGCGCCTCGGGCTCGGGACGGCCGGCGGGGGACGCCGGCCCCTCGGGCTCGGGGCGGCCGGCTGATGACGCCGGCGCCTCGGGCTCGGGGCGGCCGGCTGATGACGCCGGCGCTTCGGGAGCGGGGCGGCCGGACGATGACGCCGGCGCCTCGGGCTCGGGGCGGCCGGCGGAGGACGCCGGCGCCTCGGGCTCGGGGCGGCCGGCTGATGACGCCGGCGCTTCGGGATCGGGGAGGCCGGCTGATGACGCCGGCGCTTCGGGCTCGGGGCGGCCGGCGGAGGATGCCGAAACCTCAGGATCGGCTACGGTTGAGGATGAACATGACAACAGTTCAATGGAAAAAACAATAGACGGGGGGGAAACAGGAAATACAGTGAGCAGTATCAATGATAACCTGGTGAATGATGAGTTGATGGAAGAAATATCTGATGAACGGTGTCTCAGCATAAACTCAAGTAAAAGAAAGAACTCAGCTGATAAAGGGCAGGGGGGAGGTAAAACTAGGAAGACTCTGCAGAGCCTCTCTGATGAGGAAGAGGAGGCTGAGCTGACCGTCTCTCAGGAGGAGAGAATCACCTCCTATTCTGTGGAGAAGATCAGGAAGTTCTTGGCTGAGACTAAAGGTCATAGGGCGGTGAAGACTGAGCAGTTCTTCCCTGATCTAAATGGTTTTATCAGGTCTGTGAATCAGCTCAGAAAAGAAGATGTGTTCAGTGATCAGGAGATTTACAGACTCAAGAAGCTGGTGACTAAGGCCAGAGCTGCTTTGATTGAGGATGATGATTGATTTTATGAATATGTGCACTTTATTCTTTGTCACTGTTTCTGCTGTGTGTCTTTTGGTCATGGTGAACATTAATATTGGGACCATTAATATTAATGGAGCACGCAGTGATGCAAAGAGAGCCTCTCTGTTTAAACTGTGTGAACTGAAGAAGCTGGATGTGCTGTTTGTCCAAGAGACTCATAGTGACAGAAAAAATGAGGGGGACTGGAGGAGGGAGTGGTCAGGGCAGGTTTTCCTCAGTCACAAACAGTCCAACAGTGCTGGGGTGGGAATCCTGTTCTCCAGAGCCTTCAGTCCTCAGTCTGTGGAGCTGCACCACGTCATGGCTGGACATGTCCTCATGGTCAAAGCATTTTATGAAAATGTGAAAATGGTCTTCCTGTGTGTATATGCCCCAGTGTTGAGTGTGAGCAGAATGACTCTGTTAAATATGTTATGTGATGTTATTGGTGGTATTTCTGATGAATATTTATTCCTGGGGGGTGATTTTAACTGCACTGCTGATGCGTCACTAGATAGAAATCACCTGGAGCCTCATCTTGCCTCGTCTGCTCGGCTCAGGCGTCTCATTGAAACACATGATTTGAAGGACGTGTGGAGGGGTTTCAATGGCAGGAACAGACAGTATACCTGGTCTCACTGCAGAGAAAACACAATGTCTCTGGCCAGACTAGATCAGTTTTATTGTTTTAAACATCATTTTAGTGTTTTTAAAAGCTGTCGTATTGTCCCAGTGGGTGTGTCGGATCATTCATTGGTTCAGTGCAGCATTTTTATTCAGAATGTGAAGACATCCAGTGCCTACTGGCATTTTAACACAGCTCTTTTAGAAGACCGTTCTTTTAGAGAGGCTTTTAGGTTTTTATGGTTTTCACACAGGGAGAAGAAGTCCATGTTCACATCAGTGCAGAAGTGGTGGGACTTTGGAAAAACTGTCATAAAGCAATTTTGTCAACAATATAATCGCAACGTCACCAAACAAATTACCAGATCCCTTCAGGACCTGGAGACTGAGGTACAGCACTTACTGAGCTGTACAGGAGATCAAGGGCATGTTGAAGCTCTTAAAAGTAAAAAGGCTGCTAGCCAACCTGTTGGGCATCACAGCACAGGGAGCTTTGGTCCGGTCACGTTTTATGAACGCCTCCATGATGGACGCCCTTTCCAAGTTCTTTTTCAGCCTGGAGAGCAAGAATGGCCAGAGGAAGGTTATTCACTGCCTTCGCTCGGATAATGGATCTTCACTCACTGAAGCCACTGAGATCCGAAGGCACGCCACAAGGATTCTCTGTTGTCAGCTGATCTGACCCTGGACGAGCTTCATGTGGCCCTCATGAGCCTGGCTAACGGCAAGGCTCCAGGTATAGATGGGATTCCAGTTGACTTTTATAAGGCTTTCTGGCCGGTGGTGGGTGAGGACATGTTGGAGGTATTCCAGGTGAGCTTCAGGAGTGGACTTTTACCGCAGAGCTGTCGGAGGGCAGTGATCACCCTGCTCCCAAAGAAAGGAGACCTCCAGGACTTGAAGAACTGGAGACCGGTCTCTTTGCTCTGCGGGGACTACAAAGTCCTATCGAAGGCTCTGGCTCTAAGACTCAGGGAAGTAATGGCTGAAGTTGTTCACGTTGACCAGACCTACTGTGTGCCTGGCAGGTTAATTAGTGATAACATCACCTTAATTCGGCATGTTTTGGACGTCTCTGGCTCTTTGGGCATAAGCACTGGTCTTATTTCCATAGATCAGGAAAAGGCGTTTGACCGGGTTGAACACCAGTACCTGTGGAAGACACTCGCTGCGTTTGGGTTCAGCCCTGGTTTTATTGCCAGGATCCAGGTTTTGTATCGTGACGTTGCGAGTATATTGAAAATTAATGGTGGTCTGGCTGCGCCTTTTGCTGTCCAGAGAGGAGTACGACAGGGATGCTCATTGTCAGGCATGCTGTACTCTCTAGCCATCGAACCACTGCTACATAAACTGAGAAAGGAACTGTCAGGTGTGTTTTTTCCTGGGTGTCCTGCAGCTGTAAAGCTGTCGGCCTATGCTGATGATGTCATGGTGGTTTTAAATACACAGGCGGACATAAAGGTTTTAGAGGGAAATGTGGAGCTTTTTAATAAACTGTCTTCATCCAAGGTCAACTGGCACAAGAGCGAAGCTTTTGTAACCAAAAAGGATTCTCTGAATGGGCTGGTTTTACCTGGAGGGTTAAGTTGGAAGGTGGGGGGGTTGAAGTACCTTGGGGTGTTTTTAGGTGATGAACTGTGCATAAAGAGAAACTGGGAAGGAGTTTTGGAGTCCATTGAGGGCAGACTGAAGAGGTGGAGGTGGCTGTTACCCTGCATGTCTTTTAGAGGTAGGACCCTTATTGTTAATAACCTAGCGTCCTCCTCTTTATGGCACAGGCTGGCGGTTGTAGACCCCCCCTCTAGTCTGCTCTCACGGATCCAGGCTGTTCTCGTAGACTTTTTTTGGGACAGACTCCACTGGCTTCCACAGGCGGTGTTGTTTCTCCCTAAAGAAGAGGGAGGACAGGGGCTGGTGCACCTGGCCAGCAGGTGTGCGGCTTTCCGGCTGCAGTTTATTCAGAGGCTGCTGTACGGACCACAGGACCTGGTGTGGAGACCTCTGGCTCGGCTGATCCTGCAGAGTGTTGGAGGTCTAGGATTACAGGAGTCTGTGTTTTTAATGGATTTTAAGACTGTGAACTTTTTCTCCCTTCCTGGTTTTTATCGTGGGCTTCTTAGCGTGTGGAAGCTGCTGTGGAGACAGAGGGTTTGGCATGAGTCTCTGTTTTGGCTGCTGCAGGAGCCACTGGGTCATGGAGGCCTCCTGAGCGCCCCCTCCTGGGCAGGAGCAGCAGTCGCGGAGGCCCTCAGAACAGCAGGGATTTCCACTCTTGGCGTCATGTTGGAGTACGCTGGGCCCGATCTACAGGAGGCAGCAGGTTTGGCAGCTGGTCTGAGGTGGAAATCGCAGAGGATCGTCGGCCAACTGCTGAGTCACTGGAGAGCTTGTCTGACGGGACAGGAGCGTCGCCTGCTGGGAGACTATAGCCGTGGTTTAACTGCCCCCTGTTCTGATGACCCTTTCCCCTCCCTCGTCATTTGCCCCAGTTCAGACCAACAGTGTGAGGTGAGCCTGAAGGAGGCCAAGGGCAAAGAACTGTCTGCTGTGATGGTGAGGTGTCTGAACAGACAGAAGCTGCAGTACCGGTCCCGGCTACCGTGGAGAGCTCATCTGGCCTTGGGTGAGGAGGCCCGGCCTGAATGGAGGAGTCTCTACAAACCTCCACTCTCCAAGAGGGTGGCGGACCTCCAGTGGAGACTCCTGCATGGGATTTTAGCTGTTAATGCTTTTATATCCGTCCTGAACTCTGCTGTCCCAAACACCTGTCCTTTCTGTGAGGCAGTAGAAACTGTTTTTCACTGTTTTGCAGAGTGTCCTCGTCTCATTCCTCTCTTCTCCATGTTGGACTGTTTGTTCAGGAAGGCAGGAGAGTTTTTCTCTCTCAGGACCTTCATTCTTGGCTTTCGATATAAAAAGACTCAAAAGGACAAATGCCAAATGATGAACTTTATTCTGGGTCAATCAAAGATGGCGGTGTATGTGAGTAGGAAGAGGAAGGTGGAGGACAGTGTGGACTCTGATATTGTTCTGTTGTTGAGCAGAATGATTAAAGCGAGGATCCTGATTGATTTTAATTATTACAGAGAGATGCAGGATCTAGAACGTTTTACAATGACATGGACTCATGGTGGTGTACTGTGCTCCGTTCAGGAGAATGAACTCGTGTTCTCAGATCAGCTGATCTGATCTATTAGTTTCAGTGTTTAATTCTATTTTTCATTTTTATTTATTTATTTTTTTTTGTTTGCTGATGTAAAATGATATGAATTACACAGATTTAATCTCTCTCTCTCTCTCTCTCCCTCTCCCTCTCTCTCTCTCTCTCAGTGCATGCTGGTAGTGAGTGTGGTGAGCAGAGACTCTGAGTGATTTCTGACTTTTTCTGTCTTTTTTGATGAATGTATCACCGTCAATGATCTGTTTGTGTCTGTCCAACCGTTGACACTGTCCACATCAAAGGACATTGTGTCTAATGTCCCCCCCTTTATCACTGATGAGTTCCTAAGCAGAGAGTTATCTAGACATGGAAAAGTTGTGTCTCCTCTTAAAAAGATCCTCTCTGGCTGTAAGTCTCCATTGTCTCAGCATGTGGTGTCTCACAGGAGACAGCTCTACATGATCCTGAACAACCAGGATGAGGATCTTAACCTCAGATTTCACGTTAAGGTTGATGAATTTGATTATGTTCTCTTTGTTCTTCCAGTTCTTCTGTAATGAAATGTTTTGGTTGTGGTGAAGAAGGACATATGTAAATGTACTCCATGTAAACCAAGGACTGAAACTAAAAACACGTGAGTGGAGTGAAGAAGAAACAGGAGCAGACAGACAGCAGTGCTGCTGAGGAAGAGTCTGACAGCAGTCATCTGTCCCTTCTTGAAGTGTAAACGTAATACATTATGTATTACTTGTTACTGTCATTTCAAAGTAATTAGTTACATTAAAATAATACTGTCTCTGAATTGTAAGGCATTACACTACTACTGCATTACTTTTAAGTTACTTTCACCAAAATAACTGCAAATATATATATACTTATTCTAAATGTATCTTATCATGCTCCTAGGCTTAAGGCTAACAACTGAAGAATGTAATAGGAGCAGTCAGGGGAGATTCTAGGGTCAGAGCTTTAGGGGTGCTGAGCATCCTCCACCAGAGACTGGAAAGACAACAATAAATGAGAGAACACATCGTCCTTTAATGTCAAACTACTGTGTCACTGTCAGGTTCAACCAGCCTAAGACATACAAAGTCTTATACACAAAGTTAATGCCTGGTTCAATTAACCTGAAACATTCAAAACACCACAAAGAAGAGAAAGACAAGAGGGTTAGATTTCTTACTCGCGAGGAGAACGGACAGAGACACGCTGTTACAATCTCATGCCGTTCTGAAACGTGCTCCGCCGAACCCTCTCTTTTTATTTCTTTAGGGACGTTTCTAGTTACAGAAGAGTTGCAGCACTAAGGGAAAGGGGGAACACACAGCTGCAACTTCTCAGGTATATGTCTAGTATCTTTGTCTGCACACGTAGCTCCATCCTTGACCTCGGCACGTCTCATCTTCAACCGCTCCTCCGTGGTTGGCGCCTAGTTCCTTTTTTGGTACAGGTGGTCTCGCTCGAATCCTCAGCTGCTGCACCGTCTTTCACTTTCCTCTCTGAGGGAACAACTCCTGCACAAACAAGCAGCTTATACACACACACTAAATAGAGTCAGTGAAAGTATTTAAGTAATAAGAGTGGATATGGGATAACTTTAAGTAATAAGAGTAAATATGGGATAACTTATATACATTTATTCCAACATTTCCCTCCTGTTTATCACATATTTGCTCAAATTCTCATATCACTTTTAACTCAGCCACTTCTAGTTAGATTTTCAGCTGCAAGATCATTTTTATGAGCACAAACACGTTTACACTCAAAGGTACTTAGTTGGCATCTTAGTTATAATCACCCGGATCAGGAAACAAGTTGGGCAAATCACACTCAGTTTCTCTGTCATTGTCATTACCCTCGTCATCTTCATGGCCATCACCGCCAAGTAAAGGATACATCTGTTCCACTCGGTGTTCCATGGGTGAGATAGCTGTAGTGATGAGACGGTTAATCAAGGCACGCAGACAAGGTATACAACAACACCCACACAAGGTTAGAAGTGCGGCAAAAACCGTCATAGAGATCAAAATAGAGGACACTAGGGCTCTATACTTCCCAAAGGCATCCATCCACGAGTCCCACATGGTGGTATCGACACCAGAGTGTTCTTTCATCTTGCTGTTGAGAGTTCGAAGCCCTTCTATGGCCTTAGTCAGGCTGCCATCAGCAGCGGTGTTGTTGGGAATGAAAGTGCATCACTGCTCACCAAACATTGCACAAACACCCCCCTTCTCGGCCAGTAGCATATCAAGGGCTATCCTATTTTGAAAAGCCATAAGGGAAGTTGCAGCCAACTGATCATGAACTGCTTCAAAACCACTTTGTGTCCAATTGCCTAATTTTTGAACGTTGTAGTGGATGTAATTGATCCTGTCTACGTTCTTGTTAGTTGTACACCACCAGCAAACTGTGGATTCAAATCCTGCTGCTACCTGATCTACCAATTTGTATTCATCTGGAACACCGCGTGGAACTCCGATTGCATCTATGCAAGTGGGATCACTTGCTCCCTGCCAGGCTAGAGATCTTTTCTTACGCTGCCACTGCTGAGACATGAGGATAGGCAAACTGACTGTTAAATCTTCAGCAGACATTGGATATATGGATACCTGTAATAGCAGTGTTATGAGAGAACAGTATCCCGTCAAATTTCCTGGTAGCTTATCAAACAATCTATCATCACCACACCACCACCAGATATCCCCTCGAGATACAGGTTTGAAATCACCAGTAACTGATATTATCTCCTGACACCATGCTTGTGAAAGATTGCCTAGTTGTTTCCTACTTTCAGTGATATTGATGCATGTGAAGTTACCTGGTGCTACCTTTTTAGAGAATATTGGTTTCTTTGTAGCCGCTTTTGTGATTGGAAAGACACGATCCCATTCGCTACAGTTACTGCTTGGATTTGTCTTACTCATTACTTCAACAACACATTTTCTTGGAATTGTAGCCGGAATTATCTGTAAAAGAGGTCTAGGATTCATACACACTACACAATCTTGTTTTGTCATATTTGCAGCTTGTTCCACCATTAACAACCAATTGTTATAATGTCCAGAAATGCCAGTAAAGAATCCAAATGCTTTGTCTACAGTAAAATCAGTGACAACCATGATTCGACCGCCTCTGGTCTGGGTCGTAGCTGACACAGTGGGTGCAGATCGCTTACTATAACATAGAGCTACATCAAACTTAGGATTTCTTCCACTGGAATAGGCCCAAATTGAGACAGTAAGGCACACTGTATCTGTAGTATTATACCTCAGAGTAAGACCATCTTTATCCTTAGTCATATGGAACCTTTCCCTGTGGGTTTTGGCAGAATCTATTGACCAACTGGACCAATCATATCCAGTTTCCCCGATTAAAGCTCCCCATCCTGTACCTATGGTCACATACCAGTTGTATCTGTTTCCCCATGAGGACCCTCTATCTCCGGCGTTATTAGAAAGAGCACTATAGGGTATGAAAATCATTGTAGTTTGGTTTATCGGTGAACAAAATACTAGAGTAGTCTGTGTCGTCTGATGGTCCTTACCACAGCTATCTTTGTTGTCCCTAGCTTCACGTTTAAGTTTTTGCATCACTGTTTGGGTAGGATTTGACACCGATATTGTTATATTTTGATTTACTTTTGGTGGCTCCCACAGGTACCACATAAGTAGGAACATCAGTATCAGAAAGATAGTTGCCACCCAGCAACGGATGGCATCCTTTATCCATCTCGGGGTCATTTTGGTCAAATTTGTCTCCTCTACTTGGTTTGGTGTCTTATAAAAACTTCACTGACTTTCGGGTCTATCCAGCCTCTATACGTCTGGATCCACCCTATTATCAGACTTTGGCTCACCTCCCCTATCGGAGCTTTCAACCGAAATGACCTTCTTACAATGCGTCAAATGAACCCACGTCGATCTTTCAGCTATCTTTACAGCTGTAGGGGTCGTCAGCAGTACCTGATATGGGCCTTCCCACTTAGGTGAATACCAATGCTTCTTCTTTACGCTTCGTATTAGCACCCAGTCTCCTGGTTCCACTAATTGGACTTCCTGCTGAGAAACAGAGGAATCCTCATCAGTTTGTTTCTGTTTTTGTTTTTCCAACATACTTCTCATATAGTCAGCTAGATTAGCTTCATTGTCAGTTTCCCATTGATTTTTAAATTGAGGTAGTCTATATGGTCTACCAAACAATGTTTCATATGGTGTTAATCCCGAGGAACTTGTAATATTGATATACAACTTTACCAAATCTAAACACTGTGTCCATGGTCTCCCTGTTTCTTCAATGCACTTTTTAAGTCTATTTTTTATAGTTCCATTCATCCTTTCTACCAAGCCAGCACTTTGAGGATGGTATGCACAATGGTTCTTTAAATCAATGTGGAACATTATACCGATCTTTTGCACTACTTGATTGACGAAATGGGTTCCATTATCACTATATATTTTTTCAGGAATCCCATATCTAGGGATTATATCTTTACAAAGTGCCTTTGCCACTGTTAAAGCATCTGGATGTTTGGTTGGAAACAGTTCTATCCATTTTGAGAATGCATCTATTATGACCAAACAATATTTTTTACCTTCACTTTGATTTAATTCTATAAAATCCATATGAATAACTTGAAATGGATATTGTGGCGTAGGAAACTTTCCTCTACGCGGTCTAAGGTTCCCCTGTGAATTGTGTCTAGCACACGTCAAACATGCTCTACAAAATTTTTTTTTTGAATAAGAGTTAAAACCATAGGTAGTGTAATATTGATGTACCTGTCCTACCATCCCTCCTGTTGAGACATGTGAAACACCATGGCTCAATATTGCCGCCCATTTGTATAGATTTTTTGGTAGGATAGGTTTGTTGTCTGGTCATACATAAATGTCATCTCGTAGTGTTGCTCCATGTTTTGTCCAAGTGCGTTTTTCAACTTCTGAGCTCTGATGTTGCATCTCTTTTAAAATAGTTTGGTCTAAGTCTGTGCTTTCCTCTACAGCTAACACGCTAATCTGGCCTGTTGCTGCTGCTTTTGCTGTTTCATCTGCAAATGCATTGCCCTGAGATATTATGTCTTTTCCGGATGTATGTGCTGCACATTTACATATAGCTAGCGTCTTTGGCAACTGTACTGCTTGCAGTAAGTTTGTTAAAAGTTCAGCATGTGTTACTGGTTTTCCCGTTGAGGTCACCATACCTCTATTTTTCCAATATTGTGCAAAGGTATGAACTGTGGCGTATGCATATTGACTGTCAGTATAAATTGTTGCTTCTTTATCTTTCATTAATTTACATGCTTCAGTCAATGCTACCAACTCTGCTGCTTGAGCTGAGTAATGTGATGGAAGCTGTCCTGCTTTTAGCACAGCTGTGGAAGTCACAACTGCATATCCCGTCAATGTCTTTCCTAGTTCATTCTTTTTAGAAGAACCATCTACAAATAGCACTTCCCCTTTTTCTAATGGTTGATCCTTTAAATCTTTCCTACTTTTAGCTGTTTGCTCTGCCAACTCTTGACAGTTATGTTGCATGCCATCTTCAGGAAGAGGCATCAACGTGGCAGGATTAAGGGTAGTGCACCTCTCTATTGTAAGATGAGGTTGTGATAACAATGTAGACATGCATGATAAGTGTCTTGCTGGTGACAAAAATGTCATATTAGTTTGTAGCAACAGAACAGAGACTGCATGTGGTACATTTAGGACTAGAGGGTGGAACAAAACTATTGTAGCACTAGATTCTATGGCCATGGAAGCTGCTATTACGGCTCTTACACAGTGAGGTAATGCACATGCCACACTATCTAATTTAGATGAAAAGTATGCTATTGGTTTCATCTTATCTCCATGTGGTTGTGCTAATACTGAGGTCATAAAATGACCTTTACAATCTACCATCTGAACAAAAGGTTTATTGTAATCTGGTAGTGCCAACGCTGTGCTAGATACTAAAACTTGTTTTATCTTACAGAATGCTTCCTCGGCTTCTGTAGTCCAACACAGTGGAGATGTCATTTTTAAATCTTCCTCATACATTAATTTGCTTAAAGGTGCCGTTATTTCTGCATAGTTAGGTACCCAGGTTCTACAATAATTTGTTAACCCTAAAAATGACATCATCTGTTTTTTCGTTACAGGTTTAGGAGCCTGGAGAATAGCAGTCTTCCTATCTTCCACTATCGTTCGTCCTCCCGCACTAAGATTATGTCCCAAATATTTTATCTGTTCTTTGCACAACTGGAGCTTGTTCTTACTTGCTTTATGACCTTCTGCAGCTAAATGTTTTAAAAGTGCCAACGTATCTGTTTTACATGTTTCCATATCAGGAGAAGCTAACAAAATAGCATCTACATACAACAGTACTTGGCTTCCTTTAGGGGGTTGAAATTTAGCCATACTTGCACTCATCACTTGAGAATAAATGGTTGGACTCTCACAGTAGCCTTGGGGTAATCTGGTATATGTATATCTTTGTCCCCCAAAGGTGAATGCAAACCAAAACTGGCTATCTTTAGCTACTGGTACTGAAAAGAATGCATTGCTGATATCTACTACAGTAAATACTTTTGCATCTGGTCTTAAGGAATTCAGTAATGTGTGAGGATCAGGGACACACGGAGCTCTCTGTATTACTGCATTATTTACAGCTTGTAAATCCTGTACCATGCACCATCCCACGGATGGTGCTTGCTTTTTTACAGGAAAAATTGGGGTGTTGCAGGGGGAGTCTTCACATTTAATTATCACCCCTGCTGCAATCAGATCCTCGATTACTGGTTTGATTCCTTCATGTGCATCTTGTTTTAATGGGTATTGTTTTACACATGGTCTATACTCTGTTTTAGGTCTAATTTGTACTGGTAAGGCTCCTTTTACTAATCCTACATCAGTTGAACCTTTAGACCACAATTTGTCTGGAATATCTTTTAACAACTCTTCCTCTGCTTCAGTGAGCATTTCGTATCACTGAGCTTTTTGGTCCAAATGGATGCCTTCCTGCACTTGGACTGACCAGAATAAGGCTTTCTTAGTCAACCCTGTTTGTGTACTGTACCACGTGTTTACAGATGTAGCCCCCCAATCAGTTGCTTTTTCCCCTTGTTGCACTATTTTACCCAAATCTTTCCACTGTTGATGATTACTTTTGTACAAAGAGATGTGGGGAGGAGTCCACATTCTGTGCAACTTTGAAACTTCATCTGGCAATGTTACCCCAGCTACCGCTGCACTCTCGGTGTCACCGTACAAGTAGTTTATGGTGATTTTAGCAGGAGTAACTTTCCTCAACTTATCTTCATACTCTTTATCTGGTCCAGGTGTCGATTTGTACCAGAGAGTGATGTGTAAGTCACTTTCTGCCATTCGATCTTGTGGTTTTGGGATTGAGTTTCTTCCTTCAGCCATTAAAGCTGAGGCTGTATTGTGGGGAGGTTTATTAGGCACGTCAAGAGTGTAATAGTAGTGTGGCTGTCCTGTCCCTTGGACTACAAAGAAATTTCCTGTTTTTAGTTCAGCCTTTCTCTTCACCACTATCTGTCCCTCGGGAGTAGGTATCAATGCTAATCCTAACAACAACAACCCATCCCTGCCTAAAAGATTAACTGGACACTCTGGAAACATCAAAATAGACAACTGGCATGACTGTCCGGCTGGATCTGGGTCTCTTATCCACACCGGCTCTGTCTCTTCCACCTGAGTCAGTTTTCCACTTGCAGACCGCACCGTGACATATTGATTACTGGGCCTAAAGTTAGGTATTTGTTCTCTGCAGGTGGTCCTGCACGCACCAGTGTCACACAAAAAGGTAACAAATTTACCATTTACACATAATGTTACCTCTGGTTTTACTTTATCCATGGAGAGTAAATCTTGAAAGTTAAGTAAGATCTCTCCTGTATCATAATGTGTTTCTTTTTCTGGCTCTGCTTGGAAAACCTGTTCAGGTGATATTTGAGCTAGTCATGCTGATGTTTGTCTATTTTCTGGACATTCTCGAGCAAAATGTCCCTCCTTTCCACAACACCAACATCCTGATCCTAACTGCCTAAAGCTGCCTCTCCTCGTTCCTCTCCCTCTCTGGCTTCGGTAGCCTTGACCTCGACCTCTAAAGCCTCCTCTGCCTCTCCCTCCTTGGTAATAAATCTCCCCTCCCTTTTCTTGAAAGAAAGTTTCCACAGGTTTTTTGTTTTTCTTTTCTTTTACAACTTTCTCTGCATGGAGGGCATGATTAACATATTCCTCCAAAGTTCCTGTTGGTAGGCCTATGTAATGTTTAGTGATCCAACCGCGTATCGCATCTTTTGATCCTGCATGTAAGGCATTTTTTAACTGTTGTTGAAATGCTCCATTTGGATCAGTTGTTTCTTGTAATCCACTATGAGTCTTAAACACTGTAGTCATCCGAATCCTATACTCCTCAAATGGTTCTTCATCTCTTTGCTTCACTCTTCCTATTTCTGTATAATTTGCTCGTCGTTTAAAACGCTCCGTAGCTCGGGTATTCAGACTTTCTACGCGAGTAGTTAGTAGTGGGTCGTCATGAGCTAGAATGTTATTTTCATGCAGGGGACTCCATGTGCCTCGAACATGATGCCAATCCTGCCCCAAAGCTGTCATCCACACCTGCTGCACTTCCTGCCCATTTAAATGATAAGATCTTCTAATATTTTCCATATCTTGAACAAATTGAGCAACATCCTCCTTATGGGAGGTTACCCCCTGTACAACCTTCTTAACATCTTCTATAGTCCAAGTTCTGTAAACCAAAATAGTTCGATTCTCGTCACCAGTTGCATTTGGATTTGCCACTTGGATCATTGGGAATGTGTCGGCCTTTTCAGGTGACAGATTTGTCATCTGTGGGGCAGATGGTTGTGGATCAAACAATTTTCCCAGAGTTGTTGACCATGTAAGCTTTTCTCCTGTTGATCTAGTCGCTCGCCGAGGAGTTTCCTCGTACTGAGGCGGCGACTCAGTTGGCACTTGGGGATACAATCTTTGTGTCCCAACTACTGGTGCTACAGCAGCTCCTTCATCCTCACTCTCCTCCTCCCTAAAATTCCTGTGCCTCCCTGACACTGGCCCTGTCTCATCATCCTCCTTCCTGTGAAACAGCAGCTTTTTGGCTCTCTTTTCCTCAACATTCTCCTGTTCTGCCCTCTTATTTTTTCTCTCCCCCTCTTCTCTTTTTGTCGCTATCTTCAGCCAATACCCTGCATCTTCATAACCTTCTCGTTTCATTAGTTTTGTATTATTTTTAGTTTTTTCTTTTATTGCATCTTGTAGTGCTACTATTTTTTGTGTATTTAGCTGGCCTTTAAATCCATAATTTTTAATCCACTTGTTTAGGTGCCTAATTTTATCAGGATCCTGTTTTTCTACAAACTTCCAATCTTTACACTGCAGTTCTTCTTTAGGGTCGATTTTGCTTGCCCTTTTTCCCATTTTAAGAATTTAGTCCAGTCCTGTCAACACCTAGGGTGTTCTAAGAACTGGGTTTTTGTCAGTAGGGTAGCGATTAAAAATACCTTTTGTGGTAACCCTCACTTCAACTCTTTCGAGTGGAGAGTTCTTGCCTTTGCATCCACAATAGGTTCGCTACTTACAGTCCTACTGTTTTGGTATGTGACAAAATACCAAGTGGTATTTTAATCACCACTCGCACTCACAATCACTCTCTTTTATCACGTGATTAAGCGTCCCTCCTACAGGGCTTTTTAGGGTCCTGTCTTCACGCTTATTTTATAGCGTACTTCCTACAGAA
This sequence comes from Chelon labrosus, assembly GCF_963514085.1. Taxonomy (NCBI): domain Eukaryota; kingdom Metazoa; phylum Chordata; class Actinopteri; order Mugiliformes; family Mugilidae; genus Chelon; species Chelon labrosus. Next base: position 37,340,589 of record NC_140337.1, on the reverse strand, counting down.
CTCTTTTTTTTTTTTTTTTTATTATTTTATTTTTTATTTTTTATTTTTTTTATTAGATTTTTAGAGTTCTGTCTTCACGCTTCCTTTTACCTGCCAGAGTCTAGAATATCCAGGGCTTGTACTGCGTGCAATGACTCCCACACTCCCAGTCATTCACCAGTTTTATTGCTGCGCGCAATGATTCCCAATCATTCGCCAGTTTTAAACAAAGGCCTACTCACCACTGTTGTCTTCCCCTTCGCGGACTCCCGTCAGCCGTCGGATCCCAGCAGGCGGGTCGATCACCAGTCCCGGAAAGGGTCTCAGAAGCTCACTCTACGGAGCCTGCCATGGCCATGGTCTTTCTGGTGTTCCACCTCACCCGCTGGAATCCTCAGGCGTGTTGGGATCCGGCTCGAAGGACCAAGTAAATGTCAGGTTCAACCAGCCTAAGACATACAAAGTCTTATACACAAAGTTAATGCCTGGTTCAATTAACCTGAAACATTCAAAACACCACAAAGAAGAGAAAGACAAGAGGGTTAGATTTCTTACTCGCGAGGAGAACGGACAGAGACACGCTGTTGCAATCTCATGCCGTTCTGAAACGTGCTCCGCCGAACCCTCTCTTTTTATTTCTTTAGGGACGTTTCTAGTTACAGAAGAGTTGCAGCACTAAGGGAAAGGGGGAACACACAGCTGCAACTTCTCAGGTATATGTCTAGTATCTTTGTCTGCACACGTAGCTCCATCCTTGACCTCGGCACGTCTCATCTTCAACCGCTCCTCCGTGGTTGGCGCCTAGTTCCTTTTTTGGTACAGGTGGTCTCGCTCGAATCCTCAGCTGCTGCACCGTCTTTCACTTTCCTCTCTGAGGGAACAACTCCTGCACAAACAAGCAGCTTATACACACACACTAAATAGAGTCAGTGAAAGTATTTAAGTAATAAGAGTGGATATGGGATAACTTTAAGTAATAAGAGTAAATATGGGATAACTTATATACATTTATTCCAACAGTCACAAAGCTATCATTTGGTTTAAAATATAAAGAAAACAAACTGCATTTAAATGAGAAGATGAGGTAGGAACAATAAGTTCAAAACTAACTTAAGGTCAATAAAGGTCAAAAAAGTACTCTTTGTCCTCCAGTCAGTATGAAGAGGATGAGCCACTGTGTCAAGAGTTCTGCAACGAGCTGCCTCAGATGTTTTGGAGGTCTCCAGCTCATTGGGTGTAGACTCTGGTCTGATTTCTCTGGATCAGGAAAAGGCTTTTGACCGCGTTGAACACTGCTTCCTCTGGAGAACTATGGAGAAGTTTGGGTTCAGCGCTGGTTTCATTGCTAAGATCAGGGTGTTGTACAGTGGTATTGAGAGTGTGCTGAAGTTCAGTGGTAGTCTGTGTGCTCCTTTCAGAGTGTGTAGAGGCATCCGACAGGGCTGTGCACTGTCTGGTATGCTCTATGCACTCTCCCTAGAACCCCTGCTGCACAGGATACGCACAAGTACTGAAGGCCTGACTGGACCTGGTTTTAGAGAGAACATGGTTTTATCTGCTTATGCTGATGATGTCATTGTTTTTATAAAAAGCCAGCGTGAAATAGACATTTTAGCTAATATTACAAAAGAGTTTAATGTTTTATCATCAGCGACTGTGAATCAAAAAAGTGAAGCTCTTGCAGTCGGTGAGTGGCGTGACGGTCTCCCAGTTCTCCCCCAGAACCTGGTTTGGAAGAGAGACGGTTTGAAATACCTTGGTGTCTTTCTAGGAAACGAAATAATAGTCCAGAAGAACTGGGAGAGCGTCACAGATAAAATAGAGGGTAGACTGGCTAAATGGAGATGGTTGCTTCCTCGGATGTCTTACAAAGGTAGAGTAGCCTCTCAGCTCTGGCATGGCCTGACATGTATGGACCCCCCCCTCAGGTTTACTAGCCCAGATTCAAACAAAAATGATCAGTTTCTTCTGGGATGGTCTACACTGGGTACCACAGAGTGTACTGTTGTTATCCAGGGAGGAGGGGGGACAGGGCCTCGTCCACCTGGCCAGTAGAAGGAGGGGGGACGGGGCCTCGTCCAGCTGGCCAGTAGAAGGAGGGGGGACGGGGCCTCGTCCAGCTGGCCAGTAGAAGGAGGGGGGACGGGGCCTCGTCCACACTGTAAATTCTAACTAGTTTAGTTTACTTAAAAAAAGTCGGGAAACCGATTGCCTCATTTTTTTTAAAGTAAACTTCCAAGCCAAATTAAAGTTAAACTAATAAACAACTAAAAGTTAGGTGAACAGAACATACAAATAGTTAGTTTTTTCCCCCTAGCTCCGTATACAAAAAGGATCAAACGCAGGTACCGTTAGACTAGAAGTTTCAATGCAATAGTAGATAGCTTAAAAAAAAAAAGGTCTTGAGTACCGATGAATACTAACAAAACATATTTACAAAAAACGACAAAAAAAATTCAAAAAGACCATATAAAAACTTCAGTTAGGTCCTATGTAGTGCCTCACAACATTGGAGCGGCAATGTTATTCTTCAACTTAAAGTAGTGCATTTGTTTGCAACAGCAGGTAGCACGATCACATTCCACTTATTTGGCGTGAACAATCTAAGTCAGAAGCTGGTTTTTCAGTGTTTGTAGTTTGGGTTTCAGAGACTTGCCTCCTAATGAAACAAACACCCTCTGAATAAATTCAAAGGTGTTCTGCATGGCCTTTGGATTGTCCAAATTCAGAGCATAGATCAAATCAAATAGAAGCATACAGCTTTTGGCAGATCTGGCAGACCATCGACGACAACCTTCCAAGTGTAAGGAGTTTGGAGTCAGGCCTGGTTCGTCTTCCGGGATTAGAGAGAGCACTGCAACTGCAAACTGGCTGATATCTGGATCTACATCGTCAGCCTAAGAAAAGAAAAAGGATAGAAATCTGTTATCCTTCATGCACCAGGTCACCAATCTTGACACACTATTGTAATTTAAATATTCATTGGAGTAACCATGAATGTGCTTTGGCCTCCAACTTTCATTAGCACAACACCCTTGAATCACAGGTAAAACAATGAGATTTAAAATTTTTAGAAAAAAAAAACAATTACCTTGGTTGTCTTGTTTGCGCTCAAAAATGTCGTTTCCTCCTCTTCGACAGTGTAAGCTGTACATGGGCTGTGTGAATCAGTACGGTCAGTACAAACATGAAGACGAAGCTACTTCTCCACACAACACTTTGGTTAAAATCTAGTAAACTTACTTTGTTATTTCTAGTAAGGTATACTATTTGCTTTTACAGTGCACCTGGCCAGTAGAAGGAGGGGGGACGGGGCCTCGTCCACCTGGCCAGTAGAAGGAGGGGGGACGGGGCCTCGTCCCCCTGGCCAGTAGAAGGAGGGGGGACGGGGCCTCGTCCACCTGGCCAGTAGAAGGAGGGGGGACGGGGCCTCGTCCAGCTGGCCAGTAGAAGGAGGGGGGACGGGGCCTCGTCCCCCTGGCCAGTAGAAGGAGGGGGGACGGGGCCTCGTCCACCTGGCCAGTAGAAGGAGGGGGGACGGGGCCTCGTCCCCCTGGCCAGTAGAAGGAGGGGGGACGGGGCCTCGTCCACCTGGCCAGTAGAACAGCCACATTCAGGTTCCAGTTCCTCCAGAGGTTCCTGACAGGTCCGTCAGACCTGGTGTGGAGAGAAGTGGCTAGTTGTATTCTCAGACGTGTGAATAACCTGGGACTGGATGCTGCTCTGTTTTGAACTGATTCTAACTTTCTAAATGTAAGGGTTTCACCTCCGTTTTATCAGGTGTTTTTAGATCCTGGGCTCTTTTTAGCCTTAAAGAAAGTGAAAAGTCTAACTCTCTGCACTGGTTGTTGAAGGAGCCACTGATCCACGGGGCGAGGCTGGATGTGTGCAGCGCTGCCACGCCTGGCCTGATGGGGGCGCTGCACCAAACTAAGACCTTGTGCCTGAAGCAGCTGGTGGATGCAGCAGGTCCAGACTTGACTGATGCCCGGGCCGTGGGCTCTCTGCTGGGTGGCTCAGAGGGTCCTGGGGCTCTGGAGGCAGAGGCTCTCTGGAAGGGACAGAGGCCTCATCAAGGCCCCATGATTTAGCTTCAAAGGCTTTTATCTCTGTTCTTAACCCTGCTGTTACCAAGAAGCTGAATGAGACTGTCTTCCATCTTTTCACTGAGTGGACAAGACTCACTGAATTCTTTAATCTTTTAACTGTTGTTGGTGAAAAGTTCTCTGAGAGCAGCTTCATCTTTGGTGCAGGCTACAAAAAGACAAAGCACATTAAGTGGCAGCTACTGAACTTCCTGTCAGGAGAGGCTGAATGAGCCATATACGTGAGCAGGAAGAACTAAATGGAGGACAGGGTGGGCCAGGAGGACACTTCAGTGTGGCTTTGTAATGTCAGGTCCAGACTTTGGCTGGAGTTCAGATTTTAGAAGATGATGGCAGACTTGGACACGTTTGAACAACAGTGGTGTTATAAGAACGTTATTTACACTGTGGAAGATGAACTTTTACTGGATCAATCTGTGTGTGTCTTATTTATTACTATGATGATCTCTGTGGAAGATGACTCATGTGTTCATGGAAATGAAGTATTTCTGTAAAATCAAATCTTTCTCTCTCTCCCAAACAACCAACCATCAAGACTCTGATCATCTGCAACACCTTTCTAGATCTCTGTCCTGTTCCTTCTGCTCTCATCTGCTTCTGTCCTTCAGCTTTCTCTACAATCATTCAATAAAGTCATGAAAACCTGCTGCTGCTGCTGCTGCTGCTGCTGCTGCTGCTGTCTCTACAGCTGATGATGGGATTTGTTGTCCTCTCAGTCTGTCAGGTGGAGGTGGAGGAGGGGGAGGAGTCTGTCCAGCTGACCTGCAAAACCACAGAGCTGCCTGAAGACGCTGAAGTGGTGTGGATGGACAGAGACGACAGGAAGGTCCATGTGTATCAGAACGGCTCTGACCAGCTTGAAGACCAGAACCAGATTTACAGAAACAGAACGAAGATGAATGAAGACCTGCTGAAAACTGGAGACCTCAGTCTGACCCTGAAATACCCCACAGAGAGAGACAGTGGAGGATACATCTGTATAGTCTACAACAAGGAGAGAGATGTCCTGAGATGGAAAAGAGTGAAGCTCAGAGTGAAAGGTTTGTTTTCTTTCTTTCTTTCTTTCTTTCTTTCTTTCTTTCTGTCTGTCTCTAACTTTCTTTGTCTCTGTCTGTCTTTGTCTCTAACTGTCTTTGTCTCTAACTCTCTTTGTCTCTGTCTGTCTTTGTCTCTAACTGTCTTTGTCTCTAACTGTCTTGTGTCTCCTCTGCAGGCAGAGTCCAGGTCCAGGATGTAACGTCTCCTCTGATGGCTGTAGAGTCAGTTTGATCAGGTTGTTGATCTTTGATTATTGATCAGTGAAGGATCTGATGATGATTTCAAAGAAGATAAAGCTGCTGGTGAAGCAGAGTTCATGTCAGCGACCTCCTCCTGCTTCAAGTCAAACCCTCAAAGTCAGTCAACACGTTTGGAAGAGGGAACTAATGACCTTCATTCAAATGTCCAGCAGAGGACAGTCCTGACTGAAACCTTCAACAAGACACAAGTTAACATGAGCTTTTGAACATTTCTGGGACTTCTGATGTGTTGATGAAACCAGGACAGAAGGAACTGATCAGCAAATATGTTTTAAAGAACGTCTGAAAAAGAGAAAAGGAAGAAAAAGCCACAGTAAATAAATGACTGAGGACAGATTGAAATGAGCCTTTCAACAGCAACATTTAAAAGACATGAAGTGTGCAACGAGCTGTGGTCACCAGCAGGAGGCAGAAGACTGCAGAGGAGAGAGTGGAGAGGTTCCTGTTGGAATTCCAGGGTTAACCAGGAAACCACACACATCCTTTACTCAGTGATAAATCATATCTTCACACTGAGCGTCTAGAAACTGAGGAATCTGTTGAAGTCACAGTAAAGGAGCAATCAGCTTCCTGGCTGCTCCCTCCCTCCGCCCACCTGTGTGTGTGTCATCAGACCTTTGGGAACTTTTTTCCAGATCAGAGAATAATCAGTGATGAAAATAACCTTCAAACAGTGTGAACAGTGTGGCTGGAGCTGAGCTCTTTCCTTCATCTGACAACTATCAGAACCCAACATGATGATCTAGAAGGAATAAAGAGCAAGTGATCAGCTGATTCAGCAGAGTTTTACTTTAGTTTTTAGTTGAGTTTATTTCTTCCAGGGACCATGTACAAAGTGCATTAATCACAGAGTAGATCCACTGGACCAGGTTTAACAAATGGTGGTGGAGCTAGAGCAGAGCGTTGTATTATTTACTGATTTATGTGATAGGGACAGTTCACATTAATGAACATCTACTCAGACAGTAATAGATGTAAATATGATGGATTCTAGCAACAATGCTCATTTTCATCCACAGTCCCTAGACAGGTAACACAAACACATGATAAGACATAGGACAGGACAATAGATCACAATGAGAACACACATGTTCAGGTCAGACTGGATATTTATTGAAACATTCAACAAAACTCATCATGTTTTCTCTCCACATATTTAATCAGAAACTTTTTACATTTTTAAACAAACTTTAGTTTCTTAAACTCTGTGGAACAAGCAAAGCTTTATATTATAAACACATGAAAAATCTAATTTGAAATAAAAACACATCAGTGTCTTTAGTTCTTATTGTTATTTAATGAAATAAATCAATCTCATGCCTCTCTCTGTCTGTAGTCTTTAGAGTTTATTTTCAGTGTAAACCCTTTTTCACAGGCCAACAACAAAACAATAAGAATATATTCATTCATTCATTCATTCATCTTCTGTAACCTCTTGTCCAGCTGTCATTGGTCTAGAGGGGGGGGGGTCCACCCTGGACAGGTCTCCAGTCTATCCCAGCTGTCATTGGTCTAGAGGGGGGGGGTCCACCCTGGACAGGTCTCCAGTCTATCACAGGGCTAACACAGAGAGACACTCACACCTACGGCCAATTTAGAATCACCAATGAACCTAACCAGCATGTCTTTGGACGATGGGAGGAAGCTGGAGAACCTGGAGAGAACCCACGCAGACACAGGGAGAACATGCAGACTACACACAGAAAGGAACCAGTGGGCCTGGATTAGAACCCAGAACCTTCTGGCTGTGAGGCATCAGTGCTAACCACCTCCTCACCACTGTGATGCCCCTGTAGCATAATGTATAACCCAATTTCATAATTTTATTTCTCTGTGTATTTGTTGATTGAAAATGCCTAACCCAGACTTTTTGATGTGTATTAACTTTGTTGATACATTTTAAAGCCATTTAAGTCAGATTTTTGATTAACTTGTTATTTGCATTACCATCCTTCCTCTTGATATTTTAATTAGTTAACTGCCACATAAGAGCGCTATATGATGATATCATCACTAAAAGTCAGTGAGGGTTTTACATGATGTTTTGGATTATAGCCTAAAGTTGGGTCCGTGATGAAGGACCTTTGGACACAGCCACGTCTTGCCATGCATTCATTTAGATTGCCCGTGTTGTTTTAAATGCTCTCTTATGTACTTATGGTGTTTTCCTAAGCAGCACATTATAAGCTGAGGTCATGTTCTTTTATGCGCTGAATATGGATGGACTTGGTTTTTCATACTGTCTACCTCATTACCACTGTTTGGATATGGTAGTAATTAATAAATGTTCGAAACTGATATGTCTCTTTATTTGTTAAATGTATGGTAATGCTAACTAATTAATTTAATATAATATAATTAATATATACCGACAGTTGGATGCCAACCAGATCCAACTGTCAGATGTAGACATGCAGCACAAGAAGAAAAAGATGGAAAACCTTTCACTGGAGTCTGAAATAAAAAGAGGACGATTAGAAAAGTGGAGCTGGAAATAAAGCAAGTGGAGCAGGAGGTGAGTTCTGCCTTCAATGCTCACTGTATGCTGACTGGAACACAAACCCAGCTCCAACAAGATGACACATGTTCAATACAAATAATCTTCCTTTCTGCTCTGACAGTGGCGTGGCCATTCTTGTGAGAGCCTTTCACAGCTTTAATGTTCAGGTGAACTCTGTCCATTGCTGGTGATGTGCACTGATTGGTTTAATAGTCCTCATCTTGTGATCTCAGATGCTCTGCAGTGCTGACTGTCTGATCACAATGGCCTGGCTCAGTCCATGACTCCAGATCTAGCAGCGCCTATCACAAGGTGAGCCACACAGCCCCTGTTAATAACCACTGTCTCTCTGTTGATGAGGCTGGAATGATGACATGTTGTGTTGACAGGTCAACTCTCTGCTGTGTTGCTAGGAGACAGGGGCTATGCCTGCCAGCCTTTTCTCCTGACACCATCCACAGACCCCCAGGAAGCACATATGCATGCTTTAAAGTTCAGTTCATGTGTCCTGCAGTGGCAGAGGAGGCTGTGTTTTTATTGATTTCAATTAAACAAACATAGATAAAGATATATGCTGTAGTTGTAAACAGATACATCTGACCAACATGTGGAGTGAACGTTCTCACATGACTGATAGTAATGAATGTTTCCTCTGAGTGAAAAGAAACTGATCAAACTCATCAAGTGATGTAGACCGGAGCAAACCAGCTGGAAGTGTGAAGACAACATTAGAATCTAGTGAAACAGATGATGATGATGATGATGATGATGATGATGATGATGATGAAGAGAAGCAGCAGCCTCTGGTCAGCTTTCAACAACAACATCAACAAACACAGACTGATATCTGTCCTGTGAGATCAGACTGGAGCTGGTGTCTTAAATCCTGTGTCCCTGGTCCTGATCACTGGACTGATCCACTCAGAGGGAAGTTGAAATATTATCACCTGACTGTCTCACCACTGACAACGTTCCTCTTTACTAATAACACATCATATTTAGAACATCCTGCTGCTTGCTCTCTGCCGGAACCTTTAGGACTGAGTCCGTGTACCCGGGGGAATCTTTTAGCCGCGCACCCTGGAGCAGACACAGACTGGACAGGTAAGAGTTCAACTCCAACCACTCACTGTTCTCACTATTGCACCAACTCCCAGCCTGACCACTGATGATCTAACAGCACACTTCTTTACAGATACTTCTTCACTCTTATGGTTTAATCTAGTGATGGAGAAACTGAAGCACTGAATCAATCTGAAGCAGTTGTGTTGAAATGGTTCAGTGTTTGGAAGCATTTGATCAAATGAAATGTGGCCACATCTGCTGGATAATATTAGACATAGCATTCACATGAAACAGGACAAAGGCTCGTGAAACACAAAGACTCTGTTGTGTTTGTTCAGCAATAAAGGTCAATTAGTTAACTGCCACATAAGAGCGCTATATGATGATATCATCACTAAAAGTCAGTGGGGGTTTTACATGATGTTTTGGATTATAGCCTAAAGTTGGATCTGTGATGAAGGACCTTTGGACACAGCCACGTCTTGCCATGCATTCATTTAGATTGCCCATGTTGTTTTAAATGCTCTTCTAATATCTTTTAAAGGTGTTCTGCTAATATGAGGTCAGATGTTCATGCTTGTAAATTGTTGCAAAAGTGTTCATGTTAATGTAGAAATGTTTTTAATATTATGTACTTGTGGTGTTTTCCTAAGCAGCACATTATAAGCTGAGGTCATGTTCTTTTATGCGCTGAATATGGATGGACTTGGTTTTTCATACTGTCTACCTCATTACCACTGTTTGGATATGGTAGTAATTAATAAATGTTCGAAACTGATATGTCTCTTTATTTGTTAAATGTATGGTAATGCTAACTAAAACAAAGAAATAAATAAAAAATAAAAAAAATAATAAAATAGAGTACATGAGTTATTAATTTTTAATTTCATGTTACTTAATTTAATTAAGTTTCATATACTGATGCTTTTTCATTGATTTTACTCAATTTCTTGCCCATTGTTTGCAAATGCTACTTAATATTTTAGCATACAGTGAAATGCATATTATTAGGTTCTCTTTACTCAAATTACTAGTTAGTTCGCTAAACTTCGTAAAGTGGTTGGAAAGTGTTGCCTTAATTTTTTTGAGTTAGATCTAAGTAACAGTTTTTAGTTGGTGCAATTCCATAACATCCAGCCTGGAGACTGGGTCGTGGTAAAGGAACTGAGAAGGAAGCACTGGCATCAACCACGGTGGACTGGACCATATCAAGTGCTGCTGACAACACCCACTGCCGTTCGGATAGCTGAGAGGGACACCTGGATCCATGCATCTCACTGCAAGTCGTTCCCGAGCCATGCCGCCGAAGGAAGCACAACGACATAACTGCTGAGAGGGGACGCCGTTGGACGATTATGGCTGTGATCTTCGTCATTGGTTTTGGTCACCACAATGGCTGTTGCCCAACCCTGGTTTTCAGCGGAGCGAAATTTGGACTCCAAAAGTCCTCATATGTAAGAAATTACACTGATTCATATTTCCACACCACCAACTGATTCACTTGCAGTCATCAATCACACTGACGTCATTTCTACTGGTACATTAACACCCCATCTCCTACAGAATGGTAAAAATGGACTGTCAACATATAGCGGAGACCTGAGCAACCAGTCCCTTTCCCCCTAGACAGGAAGTGAAGTGGGAAAGAAGGAGATAAATGGGACACACCTGAGAAAAAAAATCTCTCTCTCAAGCAACCAAGCTGCATGGAGGAGAACAAAGAAGTGAGAGGAACAAAAAGATAACTAATGGAACATTCAGTTTTTGGAAATAATACGTTTAAAAGTAAAATAATTAATTACCTATTTCAAAGAAATAAACAAAGATTAACCCAAAACTAGCTGGATGTACCTAAACTGTTTGGAGGAAAGCTGCCGGTGAATTTCCAGGAGTCTGTCGTATTACGATGGAGGAGGATCTCATGGTCTGACTTGTTTTTCCCATGGTGGACGTTACCCTTCCTTAAGTTAAGTCTTCTTTTCAACTCTCCTGGCTTCTTATATTCCTGCTCCTTGCACACCACTCCAAATCACTTACATATCTCCATTTTCACCCACAAACACCGAACTGAACTGAACTGAACTGAACTGGACTGTCTCAATTTAAAAAGGACATTCAAATATCCGAGTCACACATTCATACATGGACATTTTGGATTTTCTTTTGAAAGTTGAAGAGTGAACCTTTGGTTTGACATATTTTCTTGTTATTATAATTGGTTGTTATTTTGATCTGATTCTGAATTTATGGAAATTTCTGTTTGATTTATGACCTTTTTAGGGAAATGTGTTTGGGTTTAATTAATGACTTGGTATATTGATACGGTCTTTATGTATATGAGTTGTATAATTTAAATACATCTAACATTGAATATATTGAACTATATTGAAACTGGTGGTGTTTATTTTTATCCCTTTTGTAGCAAGGGTATTGAGTTAACCAGGCTTTATTGATTAAGAAAATTTGGCAGGTTGAAAAATATTAATTTTCTCTCCTGTCTGGCGCCCAAGTATAATTTTGTTTAAGCCTACGCTACAAACAACAGCAGGTGAAGTCACAGAAGAACCAAAGCAGGATCAACGGATGCTAAAGGGACATAAATGTAATTTCCAAGCATGTTTTGTTGACACTTTTGTGTCAAAAGGGAGGAATGTAAGAAATGACATTGTTTGTCTGTATGTGATCGGAGAGATGTAAAGACATGAGCAGGATGAGAGAGAAGGAAGTTAGAGGGTCACGTGCTTGAGGTGTTAGAGAACCACAGGTGGGGCACATTACCATCATTAAAGATACAGAAATGTAGATGAGTAACATTTGCTGTCCCATCTGTTTTACATCAAAGGGTCACTATCCTGGGGAAGACAGGATACCCCCAAACATCAAACCATCATTGTTATGTAAAGATATGTTTTCCTGACTGTTGCAAATGAAGGTAACTTCTTCCTTGTTCTGCATTTAAGTGCAAACTTTTTACCAGTTTGGGAGAGAACACTTTTGCCTTCCCTCCACGCTGCGTGTTATAAAGAGATCTGATTCATACGCTGAAGTCTGAAGTTCTTCAGAGACTTAGCAACTCTCTACCTCACAAAGGAGAATTTACACTACAACATACACCGGAAAGAGCACATTTGGCACAGGCCAGAGTCCAGCCAAAGAACTGGGAGTTGGAGCCAATGTTGTCATTCAACTCTGCAAGACCATCAAGAACCCATCAGAGTGTGTTGCCTTCTTTGACAATTTTTTCACCTTGCTCCCACTCATTGTGCATCTGAAGAAGTCCCTTGGTTTGCGAAGTCTGGGAACCATCCGCAAGAACAGGCTTAAAGAATGTACACTTGACAATGACCGTGCTCTGCAGAGGCAAGGAAGGGGCAGCTATGACTACAGGGTTGATAATGAGGCAGAAGTGGCTGTTGTAAAATGGTCTGACAACAAGGTTGTCACTCTAGCTAGCTCCTGTGCTGCAATCAGCCCTCTCAAGGAAGTTAGGCGTTTCTTCAGAGAGGAGAGAAGAAGAGTTGCTGTTCCCTGTCCAAACATTGTATCACAGTACAATGTCCACATGGGAGGAGTTGACCTTGCTGACATGATGGTGACCTTGTACCGCACCCCTGCAAAGTCCCACCGGTGGTACCTGTGCCTCTTTTGGCAAATGGCTGATATACAACTGATCAACAGTGGATGGCTGCTGTATCGCTGAGATGCCAAAACCATTGGTGTGCAAAAGCACAAAAAACTCAAGGAATTCAGGCTGGAGGTTGCAGATTCTCTTATCCACAGTGGAAAGAAGAAGGGAAGGCCTTCCAAGGGAGGGGAGGAGAATGTACACAGCCCCACCAGATGCATACAAAGGCCAACAACCCCAAGACCCATGGTTGATGTCCAACATGATCAAGTGGATCACTTCCCAGCTTTCACAGACAAGGGAAGGTGCAGGCTTTGCCCAGAAGGACAGACAACAATCTACTGCACAAAATGTGGTGTTCGTCTTTGCATCATCACCGGGAAAAACCCACGCAACTGCTTCCAAGCATTCCATAAAATTGAAAAATAGACAGGAAATGAGGGGCATTTTTCATAGAGTTCCCACCATTGTGGAAAACCTGGACCCATAAAAATTTCTCTAGTGTTCAGTTGTGTATGTATAATTTGAGAAAATTAAATTGCTGTGTTGTTTTGTTTTCATGTAATCTTCAGTGCACAGAAAGTTCAATATGTTCATCATGAGATGTTCCGTTTTTGTGTCACTTATTATGAGATTGCTTTGTTATGAGATTACTATGCTGGATTGGTGAAAATTAATAAAATCAGCTTTAAAAGTGCTATGTGTAATGTAAATGACAAGGAATACAACATTGTTTATCTTCATCAAACTGAACATTAATATGTTTATCATTTAGGCTCTGTTTATACCTTAATAGGGCAACGTATCCTGGGAGATACAACTCATAAAATCCAAAATATTGAATATATATATGTTTTGAATGTGGAAATATTTTTCTTAGGGCCTAAAGAGATGAGTGATAACAGCTGAAACAAAGTGCTGTACAGACAAACTATTAAAAACAATACAAGCACTAAACAAGAGCAGGATCTCATGCTGGGTCGAAAACCAAGGAATAAAAATGGGTTTTAAGACAAGTTTTAAAAATGGACAGCGAGTGTCTTGTCTGATGTGCAGTGGTAGATCGTTCCACAATTTGGAAGCGGCAACAGAGAAAGCTCTGTCCCCTCTGAGCTTCCATTTAGACTTCTAGACCTCCAGGAGGAGCTGATCAGCTGACCTGAGACATCGAGCAGAAGTGAAACGATGGAGAAGCTCAGAGAGGTCAGGAGGGAGACCATTTAAAGATTTAAAGGCAAATAAAAGAATCTTAAAAGAATCCACGAGTCGTGGATCCCTGCTCAACTGAAACTATAAGTTTGGTTTCTCTGCAGAGTGAGTGGGAGAGTGAAGCTCCATTCTCATCTCACAGAAACCACCAATGTTCTTAATGTGTTGTCGCCTACAGCCAGTCTAAAGACGGAAAAAACTGACCATATTTTAACATTTAGACCATTAATCACAGACAACTATGTCTGTTTTCTTCTAGTAACGTTATGATACTGAATCTGACTGGAGCCTATGTTGTTAGTGAATTAATATCCTACTCTGCATCCACTTTTACGTTTTACATTTTAGACCAGAAGAAAATAAAATATTCTTTCATAGTAGTGACCCTGTCCTCATTCATTTTTTAGCTCAGCCTAATTTTGAGCTTTAGGTTTAGGCTTATGTAAGATACTTGATATGATTTTCAGTGTCTAAGTATCACAACTGATAAATGACAATAACAGGTAACTGTAATAATCCTGTATTAGGTGTTTACTCTGCTTTATTATGTCTCAGTGAATGTACTGGAAACACTTTCTTTCACAATCGGGCCATTTTGGGTCAAGTGACTCAAGTAACTCGCAAAACCTGGATCATATCAGTGAGTGACTCAGGGCCCGTCCACACGGAAACGCAGAAACGCAGAAGTTTTTCATCGTTGTGGCCTTTCGTCCACACGTATCCTGTAAACGCATAGCCCTAAAACGCACTTTTCTGAAAACGGGTCCCAGGGTGGAGAAATTCACAAACGCAGCTCTTGCGTTTTCATGTGGACGGCGAATACGGGAAAACGATGACGTCATCGCCACACTCCCGAGCAGCCTTCCACCTCCTGCGAGACGTCTCGTAACAACATCAACAACAATGGCGGACTACATGCTAGTTTTCATGCTGGAGACGATATTGAGCCTATTAGGGTTACTAGGGCAACATATCATGCTCCTGTGCCACCACGCTGAGCAAAAAAGGCGATTTGTAAACAGCGCTCAAGATTTGTGCGCATGCTCCGCCTCTTCCTCTCCGTTTTTGGTGAATTTCTGAAACTGAAACAGCGCCACCTATAGGCCTGGAATATGAAGTAGCGTTTTCGGTCGTGCTGAAACGGATCCGTGTGGACGCGGATATTTCTTGAAACGATGATCGAAAACGGAGAGGGAAAAGATCGTTTTCGTACGTGTGGACGTGGCCTCAGACTGATCCTAATCCCTCAAAAGATCCGGGTTTTACACTTCTGGAGTGGAGCTGTGAGGCTGGAGAGTGAGAGTTCACAGTAGGCTCAGTCTCAGGGTGGAGTTACGACAGAGTGCGCATGTGCTGCCTCTGCTGCAGAGTTTCTTGTAAATCACATGGCTTCAGAGTCTCAGAGTAACTGAGCAGATTTACTGGAAGTTCTTCTTTCATAGCTTTGATTCTTTTAACCTTGTCAGTTATTTTTCAGATTAAAGTATCAACAGTAAATGAAGTCCAACATTAAAAAGATGTTTCCTGGTTTATGTCAATCAGTCAGCAGTAAAGAGAAAAGATCAAGAGAAAATCTCAGTCCAGCTCTAATCCTGTTCAAACTATGCTCACACATACATTTGATAGATTATTCCATCATGGACTTTTCATGTTTAGCTCCTTTTATTCCTTCATTAGTTGAAGAGTTTTCTAGGAGACATAAAGGCTCTGTGGTGTTTGGAGTCTGATTTGTTTGAACGTGGATTTACTTCAAGTTCTTTATCTGTGACTGAGTTTGAACCAATAGAAGAAAGAAGCCAGTCAGAGGAAGAGGGCGGGCTTTACTTGGTGTCAGTGAGAAAAGATGAAAAAAGGTCAGACGAGTGAGAAGGACAATGAAGGAAACGTCTCTACAGCGTCTGCTCTGTAAGTCCACAATCTTTGACTGTTGATAACTGATGAAGGAGACATGAAAACTAGTCAGGATCAAGTCAGCATGAGGACGAGCTGCAGGTCTAAAGAGGAACTGGAATCATTTAAAGAGGAAACTGGTCAGAAAGGAACAGGTCAGCTTCAGTCAGTGATTCTATCAGTGGAACTGTCAAGTCAACACACACCTGTCTTTATGCTCTGAGCTCCAAGTGGTGTGTTTGTTGAATATTCCTGCAGCACAGTCACTGTTCATAGTCAGGAGAACCATGAGGAAGCTTCAACTTCTGCTTTTAGATTCAAACTAGAGCGTTAAACTTCAAGACACAACATCAGAACAGAGTCAGTTCACTTCCATCAGAGTTCCAGCTGCAGTACTCTACTGATCATTATTATATAGCACTGAGCATAGAACAGCACTGCTGCTGTTAGCGTTCCTCTTCATCTGTACCTTACCCTACGTACTCTACTGTAGTGGATGTCATCACTAATACGTTCCACTGTCTTCTGTGTCTTTGTGCCATCTGCATATGTTGAACTTTATTTAGACTCAGTTCTGTGATGTTCTGTCCTGGTAGAGTGTAGATTTATATTTCTGTAGCACCACGGTCCTGGTTTTATTGCAACTCAATCAACATTTAACAGATGAAGACTTTCAGAATCCCAGCAGTTGACATAAAGTCTGTCTGGAGTTAGTGTTGAATGATTCTTTAACATCACTGAGTCCTCAGCAGTGGATCCACCAGAGATCTTAGAGGAACCAGAGATGAATGAAACTCTTCTTGATGATTTAGTTGAACTCAAACTAACCTGAGTGTCATTTCTCTTTAGTTCTGAGCTCTCTGCTGTTCAGCACAACAAACCAAGGTTAGTCAACGTCTTCATTCACTTTAAACCTGTTCAATCCTCATCATTATTACTCAGTAGAGTCAAAGCTTTCAGTCAACATCTCTCAGAGAAAAGACATTAAATCAATCATATTGTTTCATCTGAACCCTCCCAGCTCGTCTGACTGTGAGTCCCAGCAGCTCTCAGGTCTTTGAAGGAGACTCTGTGTCTCTGAGCTGTGAGGAGGACGACAGCTCTGCTGGATGGACTCTGAGGAGAAACACCACCACAAAACAGAGGATTCAGTGTGGAGCTGGGTGGGGAAAACCAGCTGGTTCTTCCTGTAACATCAGCTACACCCTCATCAGAGACAGTGGAGTTTACTGGTGTGAGTCCAGAGAGGGAGCAACCAGTAACAGCATCAACCTCACTGTCTCTGGTAAGCTCAGACTGTGGAGTTAGTATTGATGAAGCTGTGTGGAAATGGATGAAATGCTGTAGTTTGTCTCTGTGTTGAGGTGGACCAGTGATCCTGCAGAGTTCTGTCCTCCCTGTGATGGAGGGAGATGACGTCACTCTGCTCTGTAAAACAGAGACCACTCCCTCCATCCTCTCAGCTGCTTTCTATAAAGATGGCTCCTTGATCAGGACTGAGTCTACAGGTCACATGACCATCCACCATGTTACCAGGTCTGATGAAGGCCTCTACAAGTGTCACATCATCAGTCATGGAGAGTCTCCATCCAGCTGGATCACTGTCACAGGTGAGGAGGTCAGAGATGATTCTTCAGCAGCTTTCAACATTCACAATGAGACAATCAGTTCATTATTAGCTTTGCTTCATTCTAGGGAAACCCACCACCACACCTCCTCCTACATCCACACCTCCTCCTACATCCACACCTCCTCCTGGTTCCTCTCCTCTCCTCCCTGTGTTGTTGTCTCTTTCTTCTCTCTGTTCTCTGGTTCTTCTGGTTCTTCTGGTTCTCCTGGTGAGACGATGTGTTCGTAGGAAACCTGAAGGTGAGACACAGACTTCTGGATTTTAAATGTTTGGGTTTTGTTTAAATTCTATTGTCGTTCATTTTGGTTCATTTCAGCTGTTGGAGGAAACGTCCCAGAAGACATCACGTACAGTGACGTCAAAATATCAAGGAACAAGAAACAGCCAATCAGACGGAGCAAAGGTAGAGTTGTTATTATCAATAATATGTTTTCTTTGTCTTTGTGTCTTTGTGAGGACCATTGTCTGTTCTGGGTCAGAGAGAGGGTCAAAGACCAGAGGTACAGCTGCTCTTCTTTCTCTCCACCATGGTTCACTACTACAGCTTTAGTCTCAGATATATGCTAACATCAAAATGCTAACACCTAATGCTAACACCAAATGCTAACATGCTGATGATCTTCATCATGTTCACCTTCTTAGTAGCATGCTAACATTTCCTAGCATGAGGCTGATGGGATGTCATGACATTTGAAAGTTGAATCATATTCTTCCAACTGATCCTGAATCTGTTTCTGTTGTGACAATCCATCCAATAGTTACTGAGCTTTCAGTCTGGAGCTGATTCCAGAGAATAAAGAGACAGACTGATGAGAACAGAGATCCTCCGATGGGAGTTTTCAGCCTCTCAAACTGTCTCTTGATCCAATTATTAATGTAGAACTTTAGAACTCTGCATGTAAAACCACAGCAGCAACTTCCTCCTGCTGACTGCACTGACCTGTAGTCTGATCAGATGGTGTGATACTTCTCAGTATAGTGTGGTCTCCTTTGGCTGCTCTTAGTGTGTACATGTGTGACTTTTGTACCTTGTGGTCAAATGTGTCTGCTTGTAGAAATAGCAGCAAACTGTTTGTGGTCGTCCACTTCTGTTTCACAAACATTTCCACCAGAGGTGTTAAGAAGAGAAAAAAACTGTGAAGAATTAATGTAATCCGATTTTAGATGAAGATTATGAAATATTAAACTGCTGCAATCAATATACTAACAGTACTGTAACCAGTTGTAGTGACTGTGGTTTAATGAGGTTCTGAGCTAAAAAAAAAAAAAAGTGATTAGACACCAAATGGAGGAAGGAGTCTAGACGTCAGTGGTGGAGTAGAGTTAATAGATCTCAGATGAATCTGAAGGAAAGAGTTTGGTTCCTGAATCTTCCTGGTCTCTGTTTCTAGTCCCAGTAATATTGACCAATCATGTTTGAGCAGGATGGGCAGCACAGTGGTGTGGTGGTTAGCACTGATGCCTCCCAGCCAGAAGGTTCTGGGTTCTAATCCAGGCCGACTGGTTCCTTTCTGTGTGTAGTCTGCATGTTCTCCCTGTGTCTGCGTGGGTTCTCTCCAGGTTCTCCAGCTTCCTCCCACCGTCCAAAGACATGCTGGTTAGGTTCATTGGTGATTCTAAATTGGCCGTAGGTGTGAGTGTCTCTCTGTGTTAGCCCTGGGATAGACTGGAGACCTGTCCAGGGTGGACCCCCCCTCTAGACCAATGACAGCTGGGATAGACTGGAGACCTGTCCAGGGTGGACCCCCCCTCTAGACCAATGACAGCTGTGATAGACTGGAGACCTGTCCAGGGTGGACCCCCCCTCTAGACCAATGACAGCTGGGATAGACTGGAGACCTGTCCAGGGTGGACCCCCCCCTCTAGACCAATGACAGCTGGGATAGACTGGAGACCTGTCCAGGGTGGACCCCCCCTCTAGACCAATGACAGCTGGGATAGGCTCCAGCAGACCCCCATGACCCTTAACAGGACAAGAGGCTACAGAAGATGAATGAATGAATGAATGAAACCCTGTGATCTAACAACAGTGTTTGATTTACTCTGAACTGTGTGTGTCTGTGTTCAAAGGTTCCACCAGAGCCAGAGGTCGTCTACTCTTCACTGAAGTAGTCTACCAGTCCACCCACTGATGTCCAGCTGCTGGACTCTGACTGGTCCCCTCAGCCTCTCAGACCACATCTAAGGGTCTCGGTAGGTAGGGTGGTCTTGTCAGGCAGCAAGACACTGAAGTCCAAGTAGCTCCCAGTGTTGAATGTGTGGATAAATGTGACTGTAGCAACAGGTACACAAGTCCTGTGTACTGAACCAGACTCATACAGATTAACAGCTTATCATGAACATGTGTTTTACTGCAGTAGTATGTGAATACATACAGTAATAAGCCATAACATTATGACCCATGTCCTAATATTGTGTAGGTGACTCATCAGAGAATGGACATGGGCCTTCTGAGGGTGTCCTGTTGTTAGTGGGGGGGGGGGGGGGGGGGGGGGGGGGGGGGCATTGAGGGGAGGGGCCTCTGTGGATCATCCCACAGATACTTGATCAGTTTGGGATCTAGTGAATCTGGAGGCCAGGTCAACACCTTGTGCTGTTCTTCATGTTTTTTTTTAGTTGTTCCTAAGGTGTTTTTGTGTGTGTGTCTGTGTCAGGCTGCATCCTGCTGGGGATGGCTGCTGCCATCAAGGAGTGTCATTGCTATGGGGTGGGGGTGCCTGGTCTGGTCTAGGTGGGTGCTACATGTCTAAGTAACATCCACACCAATGAATGCCAGGTCCAGAAGTTTCCCAGCAGAACACTGAACTGTCTCCTGTCAGTGGTCATAATGTTGTGGCTGGTTGGGGTATGTCATAGTTGTCCACTCTTTCAGTGCTTTGTTATCTACTTATTGTCAAAAATAAACGTTGGTCTCATTTGTTGTTTTGTTCTCGTGTGGTTCTGTGGTTTTAACCAAAGTGTCAGATGGAAAATTTGACTTGTTCCATTTTGGTTATGGCTGACCGATACACACTGACACACACTGATTAACACCTCTCTGCAGAGAAGAAAACGGACGCACAAAAACCACAGGTGCAGACAGAAATAGCTGGAGCATCATTTAGCTGCTGGCCACTCTGCAGAGAAGAGCTTTAGATCTATGTCCCTGTGAATCTAAATCAATCTTCCTTGTGTATTTCTGCAGCTGTTTGAACAACAGTTGTTCTAAATAGATGTTTTCACTCTGACCTGTTGTAACACTGATCATGTGCTGCAGAGTCTGATCTGTTCTCTGCTTTTGTTTCATTTAGTTTAGCTCCCGTCCTCCACAGAGTTCTGATCCTGACATCAACACTGAAGCTAAACAAACTAAAAGCATCAGTTAAGAACACTGAGGACAGTAGTGTGAAGGTCATGTGACTCTGGTCCTGTCTGCTTAGAGACACCTGGACGTTAACGATGTCCTCGTGCTTTGTGTGTGTTAAACTCAGATTAAATGAAAGACCTTCAAACTAGATGCTGACAGTCCTCTTGAAGACTGATCAGACATGATGGACGATGAAGGACCTGTCGTAGTCGTTATTCTACTTTAGGACAGTTAACGTCATTAAATGAAGCAGAGAGACGTAGGAACCTGTCCATGGTCCCAGTAAGTGATCCAGGTTTGACTTATGAAGCTTCTCATGTTAAAGCTCCTCCCCCGGTAGACGCCCATAGTGCTGCTGTCACAGGGTGTTTCTGAAGTCATTTCCTGTTTTAAGCCTGTGTCTTTGTCCTCGTGTCTCTTTGTCCTCCTCAGTGTGTACGTGTTGGACGCTCTCTGTTTGCTCCTCCTGCCTCAGTGTCAGAGTGTCCTGTGTTTGACTCGTGTCTCCTCTCTGGACACTGAGACAGTAGAGCTGACAGAGTGAGAAGTGATTTGATCTCTGATAAACTACAAACTCCTGAATGTGAGACTCAGACTGGATTCTGGATCTGCTCTCATGCTCAGACTCTGGCCTCTTTACACAGTGAACCAGGAAGTGTCCTTTAATCACAGGTGGAGTCTGCTGCCATCTCCTGGTGATCCTGAGTATTACAGCTGAGTGCTGTGTGTAAAGTCAATCAGACACTGACTGCAGCTCCTTCAGTCTGTTACTGGTTCTTTGAGCCGTGAAAGCTTTAAGCTCCAATCAGCTCCCTCTGAACAAACATCAGTAATAAACCTGATCACATGGAGCTTCATTAACTTCACTGTTTAAGGTGAATAATAGATCTGTTAGGAGTGAAATGACCACTTTATTAGACTTAGATCTAGATCTCAGAACTTTATTGATCCTCAGGGTGAATGTTTGGTCACAGAGCCTCAGCTCCACATAAGAAACATCGTAAACCTGAAAACCACCAGTAAGAAGAAGAATATGTGTAAGACGGTTAGTAAAATAAAATAAAAATGAAATAAATAAAATACAATAGTATTAGCAAAATAATTTGTATATCTACAAATCTCCAAGAAGTATAAACAGACTTAGGTAGACTAGTGAAACAGTCCAAGTCTAGTCTTCATGAAGGTTCTGGTGTTCAGCTTTAGTTTCTAATAACTGAGAGAAATGATTATCTGTTAGAAGTGTTCCTGTTATCTGACTCAACGTGTTCAGTTATACAGCAGATGATGAGAAATAACTGAACAAACACACATTAACTGAAAAAACAAGAGGCAATAAAACAAAAGAACCACTGAAAATGGAATATAAAATCAAAGACCCAGACAGTTGAGGTTATTAAATGGATGAATGTCTAGTCTGGTGGTTTTAGTCTTGGAGCAAACTTGGTCTAATGTTTATTGGAGACAGGAACGTCAGTGTTTGAAAGGTTTCAGCTGAACAAGGAGAACTGGGACAGAGGTCTATTAATTATACAAGGACATGTCCCTTTACTGAAGTACTGAGGCTGTTTATAGAGAGAAGAAGAAGAAGGAGAAGAAGAAGAAGAAGAAGAAGAAGAAGAAGAAGATCAGTTCATTCATACATGCAGCATATCAACATGATCCTTCACACTGTTTCTACTGGTTTCTATTAATCACCAGCTCCTTTCAGAGACAGCTCTCTTCCTGTGGTTTGTTTTAGTTTCAACACTACACTCGTATGTTCCACTGTCCTCTATCTTCACATTGTTCAGAATCAGAGACACGTCTCCATCCTACATCTGTCTGTCCTGTAGATCCACTCGGTTCTTATAAGATGGATGCTGGTTCTCTAACTGATCATTACGATATAAAAGGAGATCTTCTTCTGGCTTTGGATCGATTCTGCTCCAGTCTACAGCTGAGACAGGATAACTGTTGGACATGTAACATGGTAGAGAGACAGTCTGTCCAGGATCAGCTGTGATGATGTCTGTCCTGAAGGAAACAAGACAGAGCAGAGAGGTTAAAGGTCAACATGCAGCAGTCAGTCAGTGGGAGGAGCTACCAAAGAGAGGACACTGGTCTCTGGAGGACAGGACCAGAGGACACCAGAGGACAACAGAGGACACCAAAGGACACCAGGGGACACTAGAGGACAACAGAGGACACCAGTGGACAACAGGGGACACCAGAGACTGTATGATTGTGGTTTGTCAGCCTTCATCAGTTTGTTCTTTCAGTTCTGGAGACTGACTGTAGATTGTAAATGTGTTCCAGACTAATGAGACACTAGGAGCAGAGAATATGGACAAATCATGATCAATGTAGATTTAGACCCAATGTTCATGTGTTGATGATTAAATGAATGAAATAGCTTTAAATCAAAGTACTTCTTTCTATTCATTCAGAATAAATGATGACTGTATTAATATGTATCAGCTCATGTTCAGATAAACCAGCGGGAGTCAACCACAGTCTGTATGAACCATAGACTGAATAAAGATGGATGTAGGAACAGCTCCTCTACAGTGAAGACAAATCAACTAGAGCTCCCCCTGGTGTCTGGCTGCAGTAACTGCTGGAGGTAGAGCAGAGCGTTGGATTCATTCAATGAAAACTGGGACAAATGTTCAGGTCAGACTGGATATTTATTGAAACATTCAACTAAACTCATCATGTTTTCTCTCCACATATTTAATCAGAAACTTTTTACATTTTTAAACAAACTTTAGTTTCTTAAACACTGAATGTGGAACAAGCAAAGCTTTATATTATAAACACATGAAAAATCTAATTTGAAATAAAAACACATCATTGTCTTTAGTTCTTATTGTTATTTAATGAAATAAATCAATCTCATGCCTCTCTCTGTCTGTAGTCTTTTGAGTTTATTTTCAGTGGAAACCCTTTTTCACAGGCCAACAACAAAACAATAAGAATATATTCAAAGAAAGGAAAGGAACCAGTGGGCCTGGATTAGAACCCAGAACCTTCTGGCTGGGAGACATCAGTGCTAACCACCACACCACTGTGCCGCCCTACAAATTCAATTCTAATACTTATTCTAATGTAATCTGATGATCTTCTATTTCTACTAAAAGAATGGAATGAATATTATTGGATGGAATTGCTCCTAAAATGTTCAACAGTATTTTTCTAAAATGCTTGACTCAGCAAAAACCCAACAAACTATTGTGTGTTCATCAACTGTAAACAAATGTCATGTCATTGTGTTACGTGACAGGCAGGGTCAGGGGGCACAATTGTTTGTGTCTGTGTGTTTTCCCTCCTCTTCTCCTCTTCCCCTCCTCCTCCTCACTCCTCTCAGGTAAACTCCCATCAATTAGCCTACACCTGTGGATCCCAGCTGGCCAATCATCCAGGTTCCAGTAGAACAGGAGCGTAGCTGCAGTCATGGTTCTCTGTTCTCTGCCTGTCTGCACTGTGCTATACTTGCTTTAGTAAACTTCCTAGTTTCAACCTGGAGCTTTGTGGAGTCAGTCAGTGTGACTAGGTAAGTTTTGGAGTACTCTATACATGTTCCAGTCACGTGGTACTTCCTTGTCTATGAACACTAGGTTTTAGGCTTGGTGCCACTGTAGCCCTGTAGAAATCATTTAGGTTACAGTGCAAAAGAAAAATCCATATAGCATGATTTAATGTTGAATTAAAAGTTCATGGTTTTTAAAAGAGGAAGTTCATAATATTAAAATGTTTAATAAATTAGACTATTTACAGCTGAAAGAATAAATCTCTAAAAGTCTTTTAGTTCATCACGTTTCTATCAAATATCTGTGATTCTGAAGAAAATGAGAGACAGACGCTCTGGACCAGAGAGCTAAGACGGAGGCATGGTGGTGTGGGGAGCATTTCAGTTTAGTGGTGGAGGTTGACTACTCGTTGGTCCTGATAGAAACTTCTGTGTGACCTGAAGAGCTGAATATGATGCGTCTGCTTGTATCTGGTCCTATATCTAACTGTTCTAGTGTAAATGTGGTAGATTGATTTGATTAAAAAGCTGATAATGAAAATGAGTTCATGAGACAGTAAAAACAGCTATTAAAATCAATTTAAAAAATGATAAATGAAATCAATAATTTAGGAAAAACAGAGAAAAGGGAATTAGTTGATGTGAAGATGTAAGATTTGTAGTCCTCTTCTAATTGATGATTTAAAATTCATGTGAACAAGATCAAAAATGTGAGGTTAAAATATTAAAGTAACTTGAGCGAGATTAAAAATGGTTCTAAATGTTCCTGTCAGATTAGTTTATCTGTCATCAACCTGTTGGGCCTTTTAAAAACTTATTGGTGATCGATTTCAGGTATGTTCAGAGTGTTTATGCCCCTCAACTTTAGATGTTGGTTAACACGTCGTATTGTGTATGTTTTCCGAACACTTTAAGTACATTGTGAGTACTTTAGGAGCATTTTCTTGGAGGTTTTAAATGATATAAATTCATTGGAGGGATATATTTCATTTAAGATTTTAAAATCTATCTCTTTATGTTGAGGAGGGATTAGAGATTGAAGGAATTTAGTCCTAATAGACTTTTTCCATAGTTTTGAAAACAGACTGGACAGGTAAGTGTCAAACACCAACAGCTCACTGATCTCACTATTGCACCAACTTCCAGCCTGACCACTGATGATCTAACACCACACTTCTTTACAGATACTTCCTCACGCTCATGGTTTAGTCTTTAATCAGTTATATGCTCAATGTTGGACCAAAGCTGTGCATATAATTGATAAAGATTAAAGATTTAGGTGAAGCTTAACTTTCCTCTCCTCTTGCAGGCAAGAAATGTCTGATGTTTTTTTACATGTCATATTTGAATAGCCTTTTTCATGTAGTTTAAAAATACTGTTAATTAAATAATAATAATCAAAACTATTTTAGTCTAAAACCAGAGGCTGTTCTTTGGCCGATGGGCTCAGCGCTGTGAACCTTTCCACTGAGGATGCTAACGTTGCGGTTTGTGCTGCAGGTGATGTCAGCAGTTATTCATCATTAGACTAGTGTTGGTAACTGACTGTGTGAGTTAGTGATCGGAGCATTTTAGGCCGAAGCCTGAACACTGTCTGTTTCCTTCTGTTGCTGCTGTTTGCTGCTCCGTTGTATTCAGGACTCCACTGTGACAGAACTGTGTTAGATCTTATTTTCAGAGGTTTACATTGGCAGGCTTATGTGTGTTGTATCTATAGCCCTGTGTTTAAGCTACAACTTCTCCTCACACTTTTCTTATTGCACTGTTACAAGAGGAATGTTCTGATTCTATTGTTTTCTATTCATTTATACAGTCTGAAGTTAAACAGGACAGGTTTCTGTTTAAGAAAGATATTTATTTTATTTTATTTTAAAAATAAATTGTTGAATAATAATTAGTTTTTCATTCATTCATTCATTCATTCATCTTCTATAGCCAGTTATTCCTGTTCTGGGTGGCGGGGTCTGCTGGAGCCTATCCCATGTGTTCATATCACTCAGAAATATGAATCTAATTCAGTTCAGGTTTGAGTCAAATAGTTCAAATATCATTTCACACAAATGAGGGCTAAAAAGTTTCACCACGCCAGCATGGGTGAAGGCAACCGGGTCAGCCGCCCTGACAATGAGGTGTCCCTTATTTATTTCTCAGGGAGCTGGTAACACTACTTGTGTTGAATACTTTTACATATATTCACTGAACGAGTGTAGTTAATGTGGGCGTGTCCATAATAAAACACATCAACATTCAAAGCACCTAGTGTTGAGCATCACCATAGCAACCGCAACAGAAAATCTCTGGAGCCACCACTGGTCACGTGGTTCCTTAAAAGCTCATTAAATATTCAATAAATAAAGTCATTTAAATACCTTTAAATCAACAATGTGCAGCATGAAGAGTGCAAATCTTGGCAAACAAAGTGCTATCGTGACTAGTGCAGTTATTGCAATATAGCTCAAGTTGTTGATCAATGTGTAATATTTACAGTAACGACCTGCAGTTCACGTTTGCTTCCTCAAATAACGTGATGAGTATTTTCCTAAAGTCTAAGGTGTTTCCATTCAGCCAGATGTCTACAAAGCTATCACAGCTGCTGCTGCTTGAAGCTTCAGTCACTTCTTCATGAGTATTCCTCCTCCATCTGAATCCTAGATCTAGTTCATGATGACCCTGCAGGTTCTGGAGCTGTTTCCTCACCAGTTGTAACCGTCAGCTCAGAGATATTCTTCCTTTTTAAGCACGTGTGTGTTTGGACGACAGCGTCTCATTCATGTCTGAGGACATGGACAACAACTGTCCAACATGACAGGACGCTCACCAGGCAGCTATGGTGGGACATCCAGCAGCTGTCCTGACATACTGACATCATTGACTTTACTAGGTTATCAACAGTATGCAGTTATTACTGGTATTTATGAAGTAACAGGAACTTACACGGTGAAAAACACAACATACTTAGTGTTTAGAGTAAAAGTACCTCATTTAAAATGTACTCAGAGTAAAAGTTTCATAGTTCCTTCTTAGGCGGGTGTATAATCTCTGCCCATGCAATAAAAAAGTACAAACACATCCACAAAGATCAAAGTCACTTTGTATTAAAGGAAACACACAGATCACACATCGATCCAGATTACAGTTCCTCCTTAATCACTCAATGAACTTGCTGTTTAGTTTGAGCAGGAGCTGGTTTTCAGGACTCGGCACCATCAGCTGAGTCAGAAATAATAATCAGAAACAGTGTCATTGTTTTTAGGTTGCACACCTGTCGCATATTCAGGTGTACAGAGACACACGTGTCAGAAACTGGACAAATAAATCCTAATGTTCCAGAATAATCATGACTGATTCATTCACATCTCACTGTATAAGAACAGAAAATCAACAGGAAACTATCTTTAGCTCATCAAGACATGAAAGCAGAACAAGATGATCCCACGTATGAAAATAAATGAACAAAGCTCAGCTGAAGTGAAAGTGGTCAGCTCTGTGTCTTTTCACTGATAACCAACAGAAACATCTGGAAAACATCTGGAAAACCCTCCAGAAACACTGTGGAACCTCAGTGGAACCTCAACTCTACAGATCACAGATCTCTGGATGAACCATCTCAAAGTCAAAGTCAGTTCTTTCTTCTAGGATTTTTGGAAGCGCTTTTTACTCCGTTTCTTTCTCCTCCTGCTCTGCTTCACTTCCTCATTTTAATCACTCAGTGAACTTGCTGTTTAGTTTGAGCAGGAGCTGGTTTTCAGAGTCAGCAGAGTTCATTGTAGCTGGGTTTGCAGTGAACAGCAGCCCAGCACAGCCACAGCAGAAGCAGGCAGGCCAGTGTTGAGTTTGAGAGAGAGCTTTGTGATGAGAGGAAACGCCTTCACTACGTCCATTTTGTCTGAGACACAGGCAAGGAACCCATCTAGCTCCCTGGTGCCTTTTGACTCTTTGGACTTCAGTGATGAGAAGAAATCGTCCTCATCTGATGAGTGGCCGACAGGCTCCATCTCATCCTCTGTCATGTGCTCAGTGTGATGCTTCTCATAGGCCAAACCTGTTTTAACGTGACAAATACACACAGCACACACAGAATATATCAGACGTTTAGGCTTTCATTTATGTGGCTGTAACTTCATTCATCATAAAGTTGCCTTTACAAACCAAAACATCCTCTCCACTCATGTAGACAGGCTCATTGTTTAGTTGCATGTATGTTGGACTAAGCCTTCTTAAAGGTGGCAGAAATGTTTTGTTGCTGACCCTGTGCACAGCAGCACACTGCTTTGCTTCTATGCTGAAGAAGTGGAGACTCCTCTTCTCCAAACTGTGTGTGAGGTGACCAGCATCTACAGTAGGTCATACTATATGTAGTTTATACATCCCCCATCAATAATCCAAATGATCCCTTTAATAATAAGAAGTGATGAAGATCATACCTGCTTCTATGACGTTGTCTTTCTCAGTCCAAGTGGTCTTGGATTGTGTCAGAAGGATTGCTGCAGCTATCAGTTCAGGGTCTCCCATCATGGTCACCAACCTGAATGGCTCTGATTAGTGGAAGCACAACTTGCAGGATACTTCCAGTCGTCTGAGTTTTGCTTCTAACTGGAAGATCACTGGCAGCAGCCACCCCATGTGACTGAAGGATGTTTAATGCCTTCGTCACAGGTCTTCATCACTGTGCAGTGCTGGGTCAAGAAGGCGATTTCAGCCGGACTCAGCCTATATGACATAAAGCAAATATCAACAGATAAATACTATGTTTTAAATTAGAAGTTTGACGCAACCAAAATTCACAAAATGTCAGAAATTCAAGTCAACAGCCCAGAGCCAAAGCACTCTGAGCTAAGGATTACCAGCAGTCACATGCTTTATGTACTCATCTCACTAGTACTGCTGATAATACTGATACTTGTGGTCATTGTTATGATATCAAATCAATCCACTCATGTTCTGTTCAGACTGTATGCTCAGTGTGTGTGTATCTATGTACTATTCAGCCTCTGGGTTTGATGGAAAAAGAAGTGATTGAAAATGTAATGGAGAATGTGTGAGAGAGTCATTATTTAACACTGTGGCTAGTGATCACATAATGTATTCCACTTCAGGAGTACTCACAGACATTTCTGATGGCACCCTCTCCCTTCTGGTGTTTAATCTGTATGACCCTCTCCACAGCCATGTATGTGGAGTTCCACCGTGTTTGAACTGGAGGTTGCATTCTGCAGCCATGTGTGACCCACCTGTTTTGTCCCACAGTCCTTGGCGTTTCCCAAAGGCTGCAGGTGATAGCTGCTTGTATGTCTCATCCTGTTCTTCTGCCTTGGCAGCATCTGTTGTGGCGGTTCAGTTTAACAGGTGACACGTTCACCTTTGATGAGGAGGCAGTTGGTCTTCAAGACCGTTGTTTTCTTCCAGGATGTTGAACGTGTCTTGATGGGTGACTCTGGGCTCATCCTCAGAAGAGTCTGACTCAGCTTCTGTGGATGGGCTCTGCTCCCAAACACGCTGAATGCTTTGATAAAATCTGACCCGCTGTCTGTTGTGGTTCTTACAACTTTTCCCCTTAACCCGTACTGACGGTGAACGTCATCAAGGGCACCTGCTAGCACATGGAACACGTGGGACCCCCTCAACCTCTGGCATGAAAGTGCAGCAGATCTTCTCTCAAAGGTTTCTTCATCTATCCAATGACAGGTGACCCCATGAAACTTCTCTGGTGTGCTGTCTAACAGTCGGTGGTAGCTAGGGTGGCCATTTCCACAACACCAAAAAGGAGGACACTTTGCGGCATATAGTTTGGAAAGAAAAATCGCAACATACAACTCTAGTGTACTCCCCACGACAATACAATTTTGTACATGATAACGATGGTATCATGATACAGTGATTCTGAGATACTCTGTTCATCACAAGATAATTTATCTATGATATATCATGATGTAGCTATGTGTAACAGAAGAGGAAAAAATATTCCTGAGAAGGCGAAAAGTATTTGTTCACAGTATTTGTATTTATTCAATACATCTGTCTTGCAAAGTGCAGTGCCACAGAGCAGAACATTATGGCCTTAAATGTGCAAATTAAATTTACATAAAAATAAACAAATAAATGCAACAAATATACATTCCAGTTCTTAATAAGCATATAGAACTTTTTATGTAAACAACAAAAGACTGTGAGAAGAAAAAACACCATGTAACGGATAAATATTGAACTGAAAAGTCCACAGTGTATTCCACTGTATTCCGAGAATTGAATCAGAGAATTGAGTGACACCGCTTTTAGCCAATGATTTTTAACCAATCTTTTTTTTTAACCGAAAATCTTACACCGTTGGACGATATGTAGCGTTGCGTTCAGGTGCAACTCCAAAAAGGAGGACAAATAAGCGTCCGGCTTGAGGCTGCGCCGGACGCTAGACAAGGCATTTAAATTCCGGACTGTCCGGCCTAAATCCGGACGTATGGCTACCCTAGTGGTAGCTGAGACATAACTGAGTCCACTGAGGCGTGACACCACAGCCTTCTTCATCTGAGTGGAAGCTGCCTGTATTCTGGCCCAGAGACTGGGTCTGGAGATGATCTTCATTGAGGATCAGTGTTGATACAAGTTCTTTAAAAGCAGCTTGGATGAAGGCCTTCACACATGAAGTTAATCAGAACCTTGTCAGCTTTTGTTTGCGTCACATGTTTGGTTCCACCCACTGCCTCCAAGTCAGATAGTTTTCTTTGCTTGAGGTTTTCTTCTGGTTCCAGGGTCCACTTCTGTTCTGTCATGAGGTCAGTGTACACTTTCATCTTTGATGGATGTTTCCTCTGTGAATAAAAAACAATCATATAAATTATCAACACCATGTTTTCATTAAACACTTAAAATATGTTTTATATTCATAGATTAATTCATATTTTAACACATATCACAGCAATATTACCGTCGTTTTGAGTGAAATTAAGGAATGAGTCAAATCTGATGTTTCAAATGAAGCTAACGGTAACTAGCACTATAAAGCTAGCTGCTAACACTGACGTTAGCATACCATGACTGAGTAAAGTTATTAACTGCATGTAACGTTATTTAGCTTCAGGTGAGCTTATCTCACCTGTACATGGTTGCTCAGGTTGAAGCAGAGTTCTTGTAGGTGGATAGCTGCGTCTCTTTCAGCATAAAAAGTTTACGCTGTGATGAGGACGTTAACACACGAGGAAAGAAATGAGAGGAACCGTGGATCACGTGACAGCGTGAAGGCAGAGCTCCAAGTCTGTGTTCCTTCACCTTTACCTGCACAAGCATGGACCAGGAGTTCCTTGGAAACAAAACAGACCTGGATGCAGCAGAAAAGGGCAGAAGTACTGCAGAGAGAGAGTCAGTTATGTGCTGAGGACAAGATTATCATCGTAGGTTTCTTTGTTTGTTATTAGAGCCATTTTTGTATATTTGGTTTGATTATTATTATCATTTGAACTGGAGCATAACTGTCTAGATGAAGTTTACCATTTCATTTGACTGTTCTGATTATTCGTAGTTGTGATGCCGCCTCCCAGGAAATGAGAACAAAAGGGGAGAGTGGCACAGGTGTCTCAGATGAGACAGGGGAGAGCCATAATGTTTTTTGACCGCTCTTCTTTTTTGTTTTTGTTCTTGTTTTTTTTTCTTATTGATAATGATTGTGGACACTGAGAACCAGACGCAAATAAAACGCCGCACATAACTCAAAGGAGGAAGTGATTGTTTTACTTGGAGCGCGTCATGACCACAGCGAACCCCTGAACAAAGAACGCCGTCTAGAAGTCGGTTGCCGGTTAAAATGCCGTCACGCATGTTCCTGTTAAAAAGTCATCCTTTAGTTCCAAATCCAGATTACATCCTAAATCTATGCAGCGTGTTGTTTAGCAGGCTGCTGTTAGACTGACTATCAGTGACTGCAGAGGTGATTTCTGATCAACTCTGGACGTATAAAACCCTCAAACATGTTCCTTTACTAGTGAGAGCTGAAGGTGTAAGAAATGTTTTCTCATCATGATGTTTTTAAACATCTATGATAGGAGTTGACAGACTTCTGATTTTTCAACTAATATGTCAAATGACAAATGTGACGTCATGAATAAAATAATGTTGACGTGAACAGAAGTCATGTTGGCAGCAGCTGCAGCCATGAAATGTTCATGTGTTCACACTGCAGATGTGGATCACATTTAGAGTGTTGAGTTCAGTTCAGTCTGACAGAGACAAAGTCACAGATCCATCTGTATTTAATAAATCAAACTGTGTTCAGACACAGACATGAATCTAAAGAGTCTGTTGTTATGTATGTGTCAGAGTTTTAGTTACAACATGTGGCTCTAGAGTAATGACTCTTCTCTCTGTTCAAACTTCCTGGTTCACAGGAAGTTTGAACAGAGAGATGAACAGGAACCCAGAACAGATGAAAGCTTTAGTGATGGGGGGATGGGCAGTAGTCAAATCAATAAGAAATGTGATAGAATAAAAGGAAAGTGAACAGACGCTCTGTGTGTCACTGACAATGATCACCACGACAACAGCAACATATCTCACCTGTCAGCTGATATTTAAAGACAAACAGCTGACATTTCCAGATATCCTGTCCTCCCTCGTCAAAAACCAGACCTACACCTTCAACTGACAGAAGTCAGTTATAGTTGTGGCTGCTGTTGAGAGACTCCATCTTCCTGTTTCTTTAGAGTCAACACTTTCACTTCAGTGGAAACAGTTTGAGCTGAAGACTAGAGGAGGAAAGTCAGAAGTGTCTCATGATCTGAAGAAGAGTCCAAACACATCAACTGAGTTCTTGGAGTTTTGACAGGAAGATGAAGACGTTGGTGGTGTTTGTGATCCTCGTTCACGGTAAGATATCTTCTTCCTGGATCTGATTCTCACTTCAGTCTGACATCATTTCTCTCACGTCTGTCTCTTTAAAGAAAGTCAGTGATGACCTGTTTCAACTTTGATTAGTTCTTAGTTTGTCTGTGAGGGACACGTCCAGAAGCAGAGTCTGATGTTCTGTTCACGTGGACTGTTTCTAATCACTGCTGTAAATGTAAAATCACATCAAGAAAGAAAGAATCAAACAGATTGAAGGTGAGCTCAGAGCTAACGACTGCTTGATGATCTGGCTGCAGGTCAGGACTTCACTGTTGGACACAAACATTTACAAATGTCAATGTGTTTGAAAGTCAAACTGTCAGCTAGTGACTTCTTCATGGGGGGATGTTGACGACTAGTTTCCTCATCCAGATGCCACATTACTGAGAACAAGCAACAGAGACATATTAAAGGTTAAGAAATGTTAACCTTATTAAACAGCAGCTGTTTTCATTCACCCTATCTATCCTGATGTTTCCAGTGGTGAATGTGGGACAGGTTTTCAGTGACTGGAACAAACTGAATGTCCTGGTCTGAACTTCACAGCCTCCGTCCTGTTTATTTCTGTCTCTAGACAAAAGTCTGAACATTCACACATTAACAACAGGTCAGTCTTCAAATGGGTTCTTACTGGAATCAACACAAATGATCCAAAGCTTTCTGAGCAGCACAGAGGACAGAACGTTGACTATCACATGTCTGGATGTATCAGATGATCAGAGAACAGTCGGTCCAGTCTTCTGTTCCTGACATTGTGAACTGGAACCAGGTCAGAGGTTAACTATCAAACACAAACACAGTGAGCTACGGTGTCCTGGAGTGGACAGAAAGACAAACATCTGTAGAATGAGGCCATGTTTCCTAAGCTGAGTGCTAGAAATGCTAGAAAGAAGACAAGAGAACAGAGCATTGACTTAGGACCCAGCCCCCCTGGACCTTATGGACAAGCAGACCATGAACATGAAGGATGTTTCTCAGTAACATCTTGCTCCAATCAGTAGATGTTCTCTCTGTGTTTGCTGCATGTTAGCTTCCTAGTGTTCCAGACTTGTAAATCTGTGAAAGCAAGAAGCCATCTCTGAATACTTGACATGAATAACACGGTTGGAGTTCTAGTTTGGACGTTGAGACAGTTTGTGGTTTAGATTGGTGCTGTTAAAGAAGAGATGTGTCTCTGTGTTAGTATCAGGACCAGAGGAGGCCTTTTACTGATGGAGTGTAGTGCAGAGATCAGTCCTGAGAGATGGTGCACCATGAGTTCATTCATCAGTTAGAGCTAAAAATCATCTTCTGCTTGACTGAACTCTAAACTGTTCCAGGACTGGAGTAGAGGACAGACCTGATCAACACAATCTTACAAATGTCATTACTCATTACTTTGAGCAAGAGAGGAAGTTTTTCAGACAAATCTATGAAAACTGTCAAAACACATTCAATGATCTGTTCTTTGACTTCAGTCTGTGAATGAAATGTAGTTTTTCATTGACTGACTGATAGTTCAACTGGTTTCTCTGGTCCCTGCAGATAATGTGACCTACAGTCAGTCATGTGTCAAGTCAAACCCACAGCATGCAGCTGATTTGTCTTTCTCTTTGTGTGTCCTCTCAGTTTCCCAGCATGCCCTGGCAGGTGTGGTGCAGGTGAATGAGGGGGCGGAGTCTGTCCTGCTACCCTGCCACTACTTCGGTATATTACCTGAAGATGACCCCACAGTGATTTGGACCAGGAACGATCTCAGTCCCAAATCTGTCCACAAACGAGGAGAAACAGGTGAAGTTGAAGGTCAGAACCAGGTTTACAGGGGGAGGACATCGATGACGCCTGATGCTCTAGACACTGGAGACTTCAGCCTCACTCTGACAAAACCCCACCTCTCTGACAGCGGCAGCTACACCTGCTCCATCAGTGATGGAAGACAAGAACTGAGAGTGACAGACGTACTTCTACAGGTCAAAGGTCAGAAACAAACCTCAACATGTGTTCACTGTTTAAATATGAGGAGGAAGAAAAAGACTCAACTGAACCTTTGTGAGGTTTCACTTTCTGTAGCAGAACATTTGACAAACAGCAGTGGAGACAAGAGCAGCACCTCATTCATTCATTCATTCATTCATTCATTCATTCATTCATTCATTCATTCATGCTACAAGATATGACAGAACCAGTATTAACTCTGTCAAAGACTGGAAAACCTGAAGGAAGGTGATGGGTCCTTCTAAGAGTGTTAGAGAAAAGTGTAAGGAAGAGTTTCTCACAGACATTTAGCAACGATGAAAGGATGAAAATCTAACTCAGGTTTTTATGTGATCCAGGAATGAAGTTTGAAAGCAGCAGTGTTTTCATATTATTAGGAACAGTCTGGGGAGACATTCCTGTAAAGATGATGTGTTGTGTTTCTGCTAATGTGATGAGATGCTTCTAATTAGGGCTGTCAATAGATTCAAATATTTCATTTCATAGTTAAATTCAAATGAATCACACATTCTTTAAAAGTCTGTTTCAGATAAACCTGGAAGGTACATTTGAAAGTTTTTAAAACTCTTCTCAACATGTCAGCTGCTCAGAAAGCTCTGTGCTCTGCAGAGAAGTCTCAGCTCTCAGCTGTGTTCTTGATCCAGTGGTAACTCTGTTCACATCCACAGTAAATGCAGATAACTTAGTTCTAGTAGAGAGGAGACTCTGACAGGACGTTGAAGATGAACTTATCGTCCAAAAACCCATTCCTTTATCAATGACTGCTCCTTTTTCTCTGCTTGACTTCATCCTCTTGTTCTTTGGGGAGTTTTGTCAGTTTTGATGCAAACACCTGCCTCTACAGTTGATCTGCTTTATTGTCCTCTCAGACCAGCAGGTGGACGTGAAGGTGCAGGAAGGAGCGGAGTCTGTCATCCTACCATGCAGAACAAACGCTGACCTGCCTGAGGACACCTCAGTGGAGTGGACTCACTCTGAGCCAGAACTCATCATGGTCCATGTGTATCGAAACGGAAGTAACCAACTTAACAATCAGGACAGGTTTTACAAAGACAGAACAAAGATGAATGAAGACCTGCTGGAAACTGGAGACCTCAGTCTGACCCTGAAATACCCCACAGAGAGAGACTCTGGATCATACATCTGCACCGTCTACAGAGGCCAAGACATCCTGAGAGAGAAAGTAGTGCTGCACCACCTCAAAGGTACTGTAAGGACTGTAGATACAGGTCAGAGGTCAGAGGTCAGAGCTGTAGATACAGGTCAGAGGTCAGAGGTCAGAGCTGTAGATACAGGTCAGAGGTCAGAGGTCAGTACTGTAGATACAGGTCAGAGGTCAGTACTGTAGATACAGGTCAGAGGTCAGTACTGTAGATACAGGTCAGAGGTCAGAGCTGTAGATACAGGTTAGAGGTCAGAGGTCAGAGCTGTAGATACAGGTCAGAGGTCAGAGGTCAGAGCTGTAGATACAGGTCAGAGGTCAGTACTGTAGATACAGGTCAGAGGTCAGAGGTCAGAGCTGTAGATACAGGTCAGAGGTCAGAGCTGTAGATACAGGTCAGAGGTCAGAGGTCAGAGCTGTAGATACAGGTCAGAGGTCAGAGGTCAGAGCTGTAGATACAGGTTAGAGGTCAGAGGTCAGAGCTGTAGATACAGGTCAGAGATCAGAGGTCAGAGCTGGAGATACAGGTCAGAGGTCAGAGGTCAGTACTGTAGATACAGGTCAGAGGTCAGAGGTCAGAGCTGTAGATACAGGTCAGAGGTCAGAGCTGTAGATACAGGTCAGAGGTCAGAGCAGTAGATACAGGTCAGAGGTCAGAGGTCAGAGCTGTAGATACAGGTCAGAGGTCAGTACTGTAGATACAGGTCAGAGGTCAGAGGTCAGAGCTGTGGTTACAGGTCAGAGGTCAGAGCTGTAGATACAGGTCAGAGGTCAGAGGTCAGTACTGTAGATACAGGTCAGAGGTCAGAGCTGTAGATACAGGTCAGAGGTCAGAGCAGTAGATACAGGTCAGAGGTCAGAGGTCAGAGCTGTAGATACAGGTCAGAGGTCAGTACTGTAGATACAGGTCAGAGGTCAGAGGTCAGTACTGTAGATACAGGTCAGAGGTCAGTACTGTAGATACAGGTCAGAGGTCAGAGGTCAGAGCTGTAGATACAGGTCAGAGGTCAGAGGTCAGTACTGTAGATACAGGTCAGAGGTCAGTACTGTAGATACAGGTCAGAGGTCAGAGGTCAGAGCTGTAGATACAGGTCAGAGTTCAGAGCTGTAGATACAGGTCAGAGGTCAGTACTGTAGATACAGGTCAGAGGTCAGAGGTCAGAGCAGTAGATACAGGTCAGATTTCAGAGGTCAGTACTGTAGATACAGGTCAGAGGTCAGAGGTCAGAGCTGTAGATACAGGTCAGAGTTCAGAGCTGTAGATACAGGTCAGAGGTCAGTACTGTAGATACAGGTCAGAGGTCAGAGGTCAGAGCAGTAGATACAGGTCAGAAGTCAGAGGTCATGTTGTTCTTTATGTTTCTCCACAGAACCACCTCCAGTCTGGCCTACAGTTCTCCTGGTTCTCCTGGTTCTCCTGGTTGTTCTTGGTGTCGTTGGGGGTCTTTTGTATTATTTTCGACACTACTTCATGCCAGGTGAGTCTCTACTACTACACTACCCATAATGCTGATGGTAACATGTGTCCTGTGGAGGAGACTTGTTCCAGCTGCTGAAAGAGTTCAGAGTTCAAACAGCTGCTACAGAGAGCTGAAGAGAAACTTCCAGGTTTAGTTCCAGAAGTCAGAAACTCTTCATCAAACATGTCTGCAGCACTTTACAGGACGCTTTGACTAGTTACCAAGGAACGAGTCAGGAAGACATCAGGGACAAACGGAGACACAATCCAGCTCTAATCAGAAGCTCCTGACGTCCTCAATCAGGACCTGAGCTCTGAGCTCATGAGTCCAGGTCTCTCCCAGTCCCAGTAAAACCAGAGCAGAGGGTTAGGGTTCTTCCTCATCCATTCATCTGATTGGTTCCTCATTAGTTCCTGACTTCTTCTTTGGTAACTGCTCCAAATGTCCTGAAGAAGAAAACTGGTGTTCAGTCACAAACTAGTTTCCACTGGTTTGTGTCAGAGGTGTGACAGACGTCAGGTGAGCTCAGGTCACCTGGTTGATCCACGTCCTCAAACAAACTGAACACTGAGAGTCCTCCACCAACATGAGACACATAGACAAGGATGGACAGAGACGTCCTGTTACCATCAGAGCTGCTGCTGCTGTCTCTACAGCTGATGATGGGATTTGTTGTCCTCTCAGTCTACCAGGTGGAGGTGGATTCAGGGGTGGAGTCTGTCCAGCTGACCTGCAAAACCATAGCTCACCTGCCTGAAGACGCTAAAGTGGAGTGGAAGGACAGTGACAGGAAGGTCCATGTGTATCAGAACGGCTCTGATCAGCTTGAAGACCAGAACCGGATTTACAGAAACAGAACGAAGATGAATGAAGACCTGCTGAAAACTGGAGACCTCAGTCTGACCCTGAAATACCCCACAGATGGAGACAACAACACCTACACCTGCACCGTCTACAACAAGGAGGGAGACATCCTGATGGAGAAACAAGTGGAGCTCAATGTCAGAGGTCAGTACTGTAGATACAGGTCAGAGGTCAGTACTGTAGATACAGGTCAGAGGTCAGAGGTCAGTACTGTAGATACAGGTCAGAGGTCAGTACTGTAGCTACAGGTCAGAGGTCAGAGGTAGACTTGTAGTTCTCGAGACCGGTCTCGAGACCACTTTTTCGTGGTCTTGGTCTTGTCACGGCCTCGACAGTCTTCGGTCTCGGTCTTGTCTCGGTCTCGGGTCTCTCGGTCTTGCAATGTCTCGGACTGGCCGATCGGTCTCGAAGGGATTTGTAACCTATAATATCCAGGCAGGCACAGGTTTTTTTGTTTTGTTTTTTTTTATATATCATTATCATTGGTCCCTCGTTAATCGCGGGAGTTACGTTCTAAAAATAACCCGCGATAGGTGAAATCCGCGAAGTAGTCAGCTTTATTTTTTACAATGATTATAAATGTTTTAAGGTTTCAAAACCCCTCACTACACACTTTATACACTTTTCTCAATAACTTGCAAACATACCGCACTTCAGTCACACTGCCAGCGATCAAAGATACTGTAGCTATATGTAAATTATAAACGCATTCTGTACTGTACACGAGACACAGTACGGAGGAGATTGATTGACAATGGTCTACAGTCCCTTAGCCAATCAGGACGCAGAAAACAATGCGCTGTTTAAAAAAAAAAAAAAAAAAAAAAAAAAAGCATGCAAAATTGCACGAAAAAATCCGCGAAACTGCGAGGCCGCGAAAGGTGAACCGCGTTATAGCGAGGGACTACTGTATACGCCCCCTTCAAGTACCAATCACATGCATTTTGTAGGTGTGTGTGTCTTTTTTTTTTTTGGTCTCGGTCTTGGTCTCGGTCTCGAGCTGAACTCGTCTTGGTCTTGTCTTGGTCTTGATACTCTCTGGTCTTGGTAGTGTCTTGGTCTCGGTTTAGGCGGTCTTGACTACAAGTCTAGTCAGAGGTCAGTACTGTAGATACAGGTCAGAGGTCAGTACTGTAGATACAGGTCAGAGGTCAGAGGTCAGTACTGTAGATACAGGTCAGAGGTCAGTACTGTAGATACAGGTCAGAGGTCAGAGGTCAGTACTGTAGATACAGGTCAGAGGTCAGTACTGCAGATACAGGTCAGAGGTCAGTACTGTAGATACAGGTCAGAGGTCAGAGGTCAGTACTGTAGATACAGGTCAGAGGTCAGTACTGTAGATACAGGTCAGAGGTCAGAGGTCAGTACTGTAGATACAGGTCAGAGGTCAGAGGTCAGTACTGTAGATACAGGTCAGAGGTCAGAGGTCAGTACTGTAGATACAGGTCAGAGGTCAGAGGTCAGTACTGTAGATACAGGTCAGAGGTCAGTACTGTAGATACAGGTCAGAGGTCAGAGGTCAGTACTGTAGATACAGGTCAGAGGTCAGAGGTCAGTACTGTAGATACAGGTCAGAGGTCAGAGGTCAGTACTGTAGATACCAGAGATGGGACCAAGTCTTTGTCCTCCAGTCCTAAACTTTTCATTTAGTCCTTTTAACAGTAATAATCTATTCCATTTAAATGACAGATCATCAATCCTTTTTAAATCTACATTTATTTATCATAACATGTGATAAATGTCTAAAAGCAAAGAGCTGATCCTTCCATATGGCACTATTAACCAGTTCCATCGAACTCATCTGCAACAATATTCTTCCTTTTAAACTTTCTTTGCTGAAGAAACATTTGATCAAATGTAGAAAAGTGCAGCTGAAATCATTTGGACAAAAAGTGCTGACATTTCATTTCCAAAGCTCTAGAATGAGTTCCACAATACTTCATTTCTGTCCTGTCTTGTCCTCGTCTCATCTCATATTGAAACATACCATCATCATCATCAGCGTATCCATCAACAGCTTGGTGTATCTTCTGCTATTTCAGGGCCTTATTCTCTGTTGCATTTCCTAAAGTTTGTCAGTCATTTGTGGACGATGAGGTGATGAGATTGAAGGCTGTTGTGGTTCATTGGTGATGCTTTTGTTCATCTTGTAGTCCTCAAATCTGGAAAAAAGTCATCTTGTAAAACAGATGTCAGTAAATCCCTTCTAGTCCTCCATAGATAGCATTTAAAATGACACTCTGCTCCTAATACTAGTAATATATCAACCTTAACATTAAGTTCCTAGACGCTTCCAGCTGATGGTGCTGTGTAGCGCTGTAGTGTTCCCTCAGGACAGACATGAGATCCCCCCAGAGTCCTTCTGTTGATGGAGACCTGGCTTACACCGAGCATCCTGGACGCCACTGTTATGATGGACAACTTTCACCTTCTGAGGGTGGACAGAACAGCTGACAGTGGTAAGGAGAAAGGAGGAGGCCTGGCTGTGTTCATGAACCAGAGGTGGTGTAAACCTACACACTGCTCTGTTAAAGCTGTGTATAAGGAGGAGAATAAGGAGGAGCTGAGGACTGTACAGAAGGAGCTGAGAAGGAAGATGAGGGAGGGAAAGGCCAGCTACAGGAGGAAGATGGAGGAGCAGCTGCAGAGGAAGAACATCAGAGGGTTTGTACGTCCCAGTAGAGCGTACCTGACCCCTCCCTGTCCACGCCTCTTTTAAATATGCAAATTATATTTAAATTGACCCTCCACCTGAGATTCCCCTCTCTGTACGATCAGATAATGAAAACATAAGAATGAGTAAGACGGAAAAAAGAAGAACTTCACAGAAAGAGAACTGGAGACGCTGCTCACTGGAGTGGAGACAAACGTGTCCTCTTTGACAGCTGTCCTCCACTGGAGTGGAGACAGACATGTCCTCTTTGACAGCTGTCCTCCACTGGAGTGGAGACAAACATGTCCTCTTTGACAGCTGTCCTCCACTGGAGTGGAGACAGACATGTCCTCTTTGACAGCTGTCCTCCACTGGAGTGGAGACAAACACGTCCTCTTTGACAGCTGTCCTCCACCATGTTGGTTAATGTCACATCTGATCTGAACATTGATGAATGAACATGTTTCATCATGTGATGGTTCTTTTATATCAATGTGTGTCCAGTCCATTGCTCTGATTACATTCAGAGAACCGGCTCTTTAATGTTGACCTGTTCAGATGCATTGTGGGTATTTGATACACCTGGCTGACATGGAGATAACTCCGTCCCACACGGCTATTGGTACTCAAAGCGCTTTACAGTCACAGACACATCTACCCATTCACTCACACATTCACACACCACTGGGAGCAACTGGGGGTTCAGTATCTTGCTCAAAGACACTTCAGCATGTGTCACTTTTCTGTGAGCGAGTACGTATGGAACGTTTTTTTGTCTGCACGCACCCTTCATACATGAGGCCCCAGGAGAGAAAAGAGCTGAGGAAGATAAAACCAAGGAAAGCATCTGGACCGGATGGTATCAGCTCCAGGCTCCTTAAGTCCTGTGCAGATGAACTGTGTGGAGTTATGGAGCATGTCTTCAACCTGAGCCTTGAGCTGAGAGTGCTACCACAGATTTAGAAGACCTCGTGTGTGGTACCGGTTCCTAAAACATGACTTTTCTAAGCGATTCTTCCAACGGTGAGGGAATAATCAGGAAAAATACGGATGTTTTGTCCCATTGAAATGAATGGAGAAGACTGAAAACATCACCAGCATTCCAAAATGACCTCCCTCACTTTGCTGAGCGATTGTATCGGAGTAGAAAACTGCTTGGAAGTTTGTACGAGGCACGGGAAGTTTAGCTTTCTTTTCCTGAAAACAGCGTTTCGATACCTTTTACGGTTTGGTCAGGGTCACAGTTTATGTTTTGATGAAATTTTGGAAAAATCTGAAAAACTTCTGGTTTATAATGGATCCCTATGGCTGCACTCTAACTCTCACTCTAACTTCAGAGATTCTTTGAAATTCTGAAGAAAAAAAAGTTTCAATCTTATGGGGTGGCCACAGTTTTTGAGGTACAGAGATAAAAAATACATAAAAACGTAGGGATTTTTGTTGGCTTTCAGATGGTGTTGGTCTGATTTCTGTAGGTCCTACGGTTTGGACTGTAGGTTCCTCCGAGCGAGGAGTGCGCCGACCAGTTTTCAAAGTTTTCCCCGTGTGTGTATGTGAAAAGTGAGAGTGATTTTTCGTTGAGAATAGCTTTCCCTCCTCGCGTTTCTCAATCGATTGAGGCCACAATTTTCACAGTACGCGCGTGGGAACGACACAAAATCGTAGAGAACAAGCGGCTGACGCTCAGGATGTGTTGGTTTTCCCGATAGGACTTGCACTTTGGAAACCTTGTGTTTGTTTAAATTGTGCTATTTAATAAAATTGGAATCGATTGGATTGGATAGGACTTGTAGTTTTTGATTTATGAGCATTAGTTGGGACCCCTAATCCTAGGGTCCAGTTTTTTTGGACCTCCCTCTCACTCAGGCAGAGGTGAGAGTCAGAAGGAGACTTCAGCAGCAGCTGGCCCTGGTAGCCATGACAACCGGACCCTAACGAGCTGAGACACACCCAACTGAACACTGCCCTGCCCCTGATTGGCTTACCATGAAATCCAGTGTTGTGGGTAACACGTTACAAAGTAACGCGTTAGAGTACTCTAATTACTTTATTCGTGTAACTTGTAACGTAACGCGTTAGTTTCGTGCGTTAAGTAATCAGTAACTTTGTTATTTTTTTTAAAGTAATCCATTACTTTAAGAATTTCTCTGGATAAGGAAAGAAAAATTCCGACTCCAGCTGCTTCTTGTCAGACAGTACTGTGCCACCTGAGGATGTGTCAGCGGAGGAGCAGTACTGTGATGATGCGTCTGTCCCCTGCTGACCTACGTTACCTGTGTGTGTGTGTGTGTGTGTGTGGGTGTGTGGGTGTGTGTGTGTGTGTGTGTGTGGGTGTGGGTGTGTGTGTGAGTGTTGATGGCAGAGAGGACAGCTTCTGAATCGTGGAAGTACGCACATTATTTTCAATTCGCCAGCGAAAAGGACAAGAACAACATATCGGTAACATGCTCACTCTGTGTTGGTGAAAAGCTTCTGTCGACCACAAAAAAATCCACTTCCAATTTAAAAAAACATCTTGTATCCAAGAAGCACCCCTCTATCACCCTGGTATTGTTCTCCTGCAGAGTTAATCTGGTTGGATGAATGACGTTAATCATTGTCAGGACTTCTCGGTGCATTTAAAGGAGGCTGTGTGTCGCTGAGTTGCAGCATGTGCGAGGCGCTGTTAACGGCTTTTAATGTTTGGTAACGCATGAGTACTCTAACGCATTACTTTTATTCATAGGTAACGCTGTAACATAACAGATTAATAATAATAATAATAATACATTTTATTTAAAAGCGCTTTTCAAGATACTCAAAGACACTTTACATAAAAAGGACATCAAATTAGCAAAACAATGTGAAATATAACATTAAAAACACAATAAACTGAGCTAAACATTAAAAGCAATTTTAAAAAGGTGTGTTTTTGTCAGAGATTTGAAGGTAGGAAGGTCGGTACAGTCGCGGATGTGTTTGGGGAGAGAGTTCCAGAGGGAGGGGGCAGCTGCAGAGAAGGCTCTGTCGCCCCAGGTTCGATGCTTGGTCTTGAGTGGTGGAGTAAGGAGGTTTGCGTCAC
Organism: Chelon labrosus; assembly: GCF_963514085.1. NCBI lineage: Eukaryota > Metazoa > Chordata > Actinopteri > Mugiliformes > Mugilidae > Chelon > Chelon labrosus. The sequence goes on along the minus strand of NC_140337.1, from coordinate 37,296,388 downwards.
ATGAACGGAGGCTGCGGGATGGATTGTGGCGATGGAGCAGGTCAGTGAGATAGGAAGGGGTCTGGTTATGGAGGGCTTTGTGTGTGAGGAGGAGGATTTTGAACTGAATACGCTGTGGAACTGGGAGCCAGTGGAGTTTCTGGAGGACAGGAGTGATGTGATCACGGGAGCGGGTGTGGGTGAGCAGACGTGCAGCAGAATTTTGGATGTACTGAAGTTTATTTAAAGTTTTGGATGGTGTGCCATAGAGGATGCTGTTGCAGTAGTCAATTCTGGAAGTGATGAAGGCGTGAATGAGGGTTTCAGCAGCAGAGAAGGAGAGTGATGGACGGAGTCGGGCAATGTTCTTGAGGTGGAAGAAGGCAGTTCTGGTGATTTGATTGATGTGATGATCAAAGGAGAGGTTACTGTCAAAGATGACTCCGAGGTTGCGGCTGTTGGGGGATGGAGACAAGGTGGAGTTATCGATGGTGAGGCGGAAACTGTCTGTGGTGTTGTTGAGGGATTTGGGGCCGATAATGATTAGGTCTGATTTGTCACAATTTAGTTTGAGGAAGTTGATCTGCATCCAGGATTTGATGTCAGCGAGGCAATTGGAGAGAGTGGAAAGAGTGGCGGGAGTGATGGAGTTGGTGGAGATATAAAGCTGGACGTCATCAGCATAACAGTGGAAATGGAGACCGTGGTGGCGAATGATGTTGCCAAGGGGGAGCAGGTAAAGTATGAAGAGGAGAGGACCAAGCACCGATCCCTGGGGGACACCTTGGGACAGAGGAACAGTGGAGGAGGTGCAGTTGTTGATGTGGATGAATTGTTGTCGGTCTGAGAGGTATGATCTGAGCCAGGAGAGTGCAGTGCCAGTGATGCCGAGGGAGGACTCAAGGCGGGAGAGGAGAATGGTGTGATTTATGGTGTCGAAAGCTGCAGTGAGGTCCAGGAGGATGAGGATGGTGAGCTGGCCGGAGTCTGCGGAGAGGAGGATGTCATTGGTGACTTTCAGGAGGGCTGTTTCGGTGCTGTGTTGGGAACGGAAACCGGATTGAAATGGTTCGAACAGGTCATTTGAGCAGAGGTGGGCTTTGAGTTGTGTGGCGACAATACGCTCCAGTATTTTGGACAGAAAGGGGAGATTGGAGATGGGCCGGAAGTTCGACAAGATGTCAGGGTTGAGTCCAGGTTTTTTGAGGATGGGGGTGATAGCAGCCAGTTTGAGTGAACGGGGGACTGAGCCAGACCTGAGGGAGGAGTTGATGATTTCTGTGATGAGTGTGGAGATGGCTGGTAAAGAGTCCTTAATGAGGTGAGATGGGATGGGATCCAGAACACATGTAGAGGTTTTCATGCCTATCATAATTTTGGGCAGCTCCCCTGGTGACACGGGGGAGAACTGAGACAGAGGCTGAGAGGTGAGGAGGGGAGGAGCAGGTGAGGGAGTGGGAGTGCAGGCCGTGGGGGCAGGAGAGGAGGACAAGTTGTTGTAAATGGTGTCGATTTTTGTTTGGAAGAATGAGAGAAAGGAGTTGCATTTGTCAGTGGTGAATGAGTTGGAGGTATTGTCGCTGGGCTTGAGGAGTTTATTTACCGTAGAAAACAGAGCCTTGGGGTTGGTGGAGCCAGAGTGAATGAGGTGAGAGTAGTAGGTGGATCGGGCAGTACTGAGAGCATCCTTGTACTGCTGAAGGTAATCTGTATAGGCTTGTAGATGGACAGTTAAACCGGTTTTCTTGTGAAGTCTTTCAAGCTGTCGTTTTTGTGATTTCATTTTGTGTAGTTCAGGAGTGTACCAGGGGGCAGAGTGGGTGAAGGAGACAGTTTTAGTTTTGATGGGGGCTAGCTGGTTGAGACAGGAGGAGAGTGTTACGTTGTAGAATTTGGTGAGGTCAGAGGGATTGTCAGTTAACGGAGGGGGGGAAGCAGATATTTTACTAGCAAGAGAGGCAGAAAGGGCTGAAGGGGAGATGGATTTGAGGTTTCTGAAAGATATTGTCCGTTTGTCCTTAGCGGTGGGAATGGGGATGTTGATGTCCATGATAATTGCCAAGTGGTCAGAGATGTTGAGGTTGACGCTGGAGAGGTGATGTAAGGTGAGACCAGTGGAGCAGACCAGGTCCAGGATGTGACCACGGCTGTGATTACTTTTAATTGATGGTAACGTAGTAACCTAACTAACTCATTTCCAAAGTAACTATACCCAACACTGATGAAATCTTACCCTACCTTAGCCAATCATCATCACTTATGTGGCTGAATGCTTGGTTACAACATCTTGCAGCAGTTGCTTGGCGACTTCACTGCTGCGTTTCGTTTTCCCTCATTCTGATGAACGAGGTGAACGAACACAGAAGTGAAGTCTGTCTTTTTGTTTTATTCACCTTACAGGTAAATAAGGTGAATAATCCGAGTCAAAATAACTTGATGAATGAGCGTAAATATGACGTTATGCACTGTTGATAAAGAGAAAACAAAAAGATGTTTGTGAGGAAAGTGACCATGTTGCATGTAGTTGAAGTCTGGGGTGTTGCCGTGTTCCACCAGAGTAGAAGATGGCACAGAATATGATGTTTGGAACCAGATACATTTATAATGTTTGGTGTTAAAGGCTCACATGTCAATAAATTCTGCTGAACCAGGTGAATGAACACAGAAGTGAAGTCTGTCTTTGTGTTTATTACACTTTACAGTGAATCTATAAACTGTTTACCAGCGTACCAGTCGATACCGGTAACATGACCGTAAACACAACTGAAGAACTTTTGTGTCATTAATGAATAATTAGAGAGCTCCTGTTTGTTCTTGTGTAAGAAGGCCCTCGACCATACATGAGCCAGAAGACAAGAAAGACAATCTGCTGCTGGTGCTGGGAAATAAGAATGAAAAGGAATGAACCTGATTAAGACACAGGGAAATGTTGTGAAATCATTCATTCACTTCATAAATAGATAGTTGAACATTTAACATTTAATACATCAGTAGTTTACACTTCTTAACTTGTCTCTGTTCAATGGAGAATGGGACATATTTCAGACTGGAACCAGTCAAACATGTTTCACTCCAAATATTTCTCTTCAATGTGCTCAGAGCTGCTGCTGCTGTCTCTACAGCTGATGATGGGATTTGTTGTCCTCTCAGTCCCCCAGGTGGTGACGGTGGATTCAGGGGTGGAGTCTGTCCAGCTGATCTGGAAAACCACAGCTCACTTGCCTGAAGACGCTACAGTGGAGTGGAAGGACAGTGACTACAGGAAGGTCCATGTGTATCAAAACGGCTCTGACCAGCTTGAAGACCAGGACCTGATTTACAGAAACAGAACGAAGATGAATGAAGACCTGCTGAAAACTGGAGACCTCAGTCTGACCCTGAAATACCCCACAGAGAGAGACACCTACACCTACACCTGCACCATCTCCAACAACGAGGGAGACATCCTGATGAAGAAACAAGTGAGGCTCAATGTGAAAGGTTTGTTTTCTCCCTCTTTCTTTCTTTGTCTTTTCTTTCATTCAGTCTTTATTATTTTCATCCTTTCTTTCTCTCTCTCTTTCTCTCTCTCTCTGTCAGTGCATGCTGGTAGTGAGTGTGGTGAGCAGAGACTCTGAGCGAGTGATTTCTGACCAATTCTGTCTTTTTTGATGAATGTATCACCGTCAATGATCTGTTTGTGTCGGTGCAACCGTTGACGCTGTCCACAACAAAGGTCATTCTGTCTAATGTCCCCCCCTTTATCACTGATGAGTTCCTAAGCAGAGAGTTATCTAGACATGGAAAAGTTGTGTCTCCTCTTAAAAAGATCCTCTCTGGCTGTAAGTCTCCATTGTTGAAGCATGTGGTGTCTCACAGGAGACAGCTCTACATGATCCTGAACAACCAGGATGAGGAGCTGTGGGGTCAGGGCGGGATGGTGCTGGTCAGCAGGACGGCCTGGACGGCGCTGCTGGTGAGGACAGTGTACAGGTTGAGGGAGAGGAGGGACTCACAGGAGGAAGATGTTGGTGTAAGTGGTGAAGATGACCTTGAGGAAAGTGAGATCAGTGGTGAAAACACTGAATGGTGGAAATGGTTTGAGTGTGACACAGGTGGGAGAGACAGGTGAGCTATGTGAAACACAGGTAGGTGCAGGTGAAGTGAACAGAGCATGGTGTGAGCAGGTTGAAGAGGCTGAGATGGTGGAAGCAGAATCAGAATACAAATGTACTCCACGTAAACCAAGGACTGAAACTAAAAACACGTGTGCTGAAGCAAAATCAAGTGGAGTGAGAGCAGACAGACACAGAGAAGAAGCAGGAGCAGACAGACAGCAGTGCTGCTGAGGAAGACTGAGTCTGACAGCAGTCATCTGTCCCTTCTTAAAGGGGGGGGGGGGGGGGGGTGTCACCACACAGCAATCAGTGGAGGAGTGGGTCTCCTGTTCTCCAGGAACTTCACTCCAGCTTCTCTGGAGGTCCAGCATGTCCTAGAGGGGAGGTGTCTTTTAGCTAAGGCTCTTTTTGACCATTTTATTAATATCTATGCTCCAACCAACGGTGCAGAGAGGAGGATGTTACTGAAGCAAGTTAGTGACAAACTGAGTGACTGTGGCTCGGAGGATTTTTTATTCTTGGGAGGGGATTTGAACTGAAAATTAGTTTTTGGAGCGTAACCATGCAGAGCCTCATCCAGCCTCCCAGCATGCTCTGAGGCAGCTGCTTCACTCTCATGGCCTGGTGGATGACTCCAGGCAGTACACATGGTCCCATTCTAGAGAAGATAGGGTCTCCTTAGCCAGACTTGACCGTTTTTATTGTTTGAAGCAACATTTTAATATTATAATATATTTTTTATATTAGCCTATTAAATCTAGGAGTATTTCCATTGTTAAAGGAAAGGTAGTAGATAAGAAGTTTGTTATAAATGATGAGGTAGTTCCCACAGTGCTGGAGAAGCCAGTGAAGAGTTTAGGAAGATGGTATGATGCAAGTCTTAGTGATAAGGCGCAGTTTGAAGGGTTGAGGCAGGAAATGATTCAAGGCATTTCAAGCATAGACCGGTCAGGGCTACCAGGGAAGTTAAAATTGTGGTGCTGGCAATTTGGTTTACTGCCTCGGCTAATATGGCCGCTGACGGTGTATGAGGTTGCCCTTTCAAAGGTAGAAAAGTTGGAAAGAATGATTAATTCATTTATCAGAAAGTGGCTTGGTGTCCCACGCTGCTTAAGTGACACAGCCTTGTATGGGAAAGGCATTCTGGAGCTCCCAGTTACCAGCTTAACAGAGGAGTTTAAGTGTGCTAAAGTTAGACTGGAAATGACTCTCACTCAGTCAAAGGATCCAGTGGTTAGGAGTGTAGCGCCTACTATTGAGACAGGGAGGAAGTGGAAGGCAAAAGAGGCAGTGCAGCAAGCACAGGCAGCTCTTAAACATAGGGATATCATAGGTCATGTACAGCAAGGGCGTGGAGGCCTGGGGCTGTGTGCAGGGAAACCTCTGTGGAGCAAGGCATCAGCAGTGGAAAGGAGAAAGATGGTAGTGGAAGAAGTACAGAAGCAAGAGGAAGCAGTTAGATGCTCTAAGGCAGTGTCGCTGGCTAAGCAGGGTCAGTGGGTGAACTGGGAGAGTGTGGAGAAAAGGAAGGTGAAGTGGAGAGAGCTTTGGAGCATGGAGGCTAGCAGGATTAGATTTATGATAGGGGCAACTTATGATGTGCTGCCAACTCCCCAGAACCTAAACCAGTGGGTAGGTGAGGATAATGCCTGTCCACTGTGCACTTGTGTCTGCACGCTTAGACATATTCTGACAGGTTGTAAGGTTAGTCTTTCCCAAGGACGTTATACCTGGCGTCACAACCAGGTACTGAAATGTTTAGCAGCTGCAATTGAGGAAAAACGGGTGAATTTAAATTCCATGGCCGTTAACAGAGAGAATAGATGTATTAAGTTTGTACGGGAGGGAGAAAAGGCTAGACCAGCAGGCATCAGGCATAACACGGGACAGCTAAGAGTAGGAGGAGCCTGGGAGATGAAGGCGGACTTAAATGGACAACTGGTTATTCCAACCGAGATAGCTAGCACCCGACTACGGGCAGATCTGCTGTTGTGGTCTGAGCCAGAGAAAGTAGTCTATTTCATAGAGCTGACTGTCCCATGGGAAGATAGAGTTGAGGAGGCTAACGAGCGTAAGAGAGCTAAGTATGCAGAGTTAGCAGCAGATGCAGAGCAGAATGGATGGAAGGCTTATGTCCGCCCGGTAGAAGTGGGTTGCTGTGGATTTGTGGCAAAGTCTGTGATTGCTCTGCTGAGTGAGCTGGGCATACGGGGAAGGAGCCAGAGGACTGCGGTTAGCAACATGTCCCGGGCAGCAGAGAGAGCGAGCGACTGGTTATGGGTGCGCAGGAAGCATGCTAGCTGGGGAACTAGCTAAGGTAAGGAAGGCCGCATGTAGGCCTCGATTTGTTTGTTACGCGATTTGTTTGTTACGTGTTTCGGCCCGCAGCAACGGGGCGAATCATGGTAGATTTGTTTGTTTGTTACGTGGTTCAGTCTGCAGCAACGGGGCGAATCATGGTATATTTATTGTTTGGCTCGTGGTTATTAGTTACTATATTAGCTGTTGATAGACATCAAATGGTGAGGGAAACAGGGTTGTGCAGTGGCGGTGTGGAGGGGGGTGACTCCAGGACGCTGGAAGTCACTGTTAAGCCTTCTCGAGGTGTCGTGGGCCTAACTTAATGAAACATCGGTGAAGGGAGGTGCCCACTTGAAAACCCCAATGACATGCTGCATACTGCTGTTGTCTTCTTGTTACGTGGTAGCTATGGTTAGCTGCTGAGCGGGCCATACAAGCCAGCAGCGTTTAGTTAATGTTTTACAATGTCTGAACTATGCTGCTCAGTGGGCTTACAAGCCAGCAGCTTTTACTTAGTTTATGTAGATTATAGGTTAATTGTCATATTATATGACCATAGGTTTGGTAGGGTCTCTTAGCTGAACAGGGCCTCTAAATGTGTTTTGCCTGGGATTTTGGTACAAGGAATTATAACATCTTATCCTGTGTATTACTGAATGTTACCTGTTGGAGACAAAACCTCATGGTGGTCTGGTGAGATCCAGAGTACAGAACATCTCAGAGATGGATGCACCGTCCAGCTTCTTCTTTGGTCTGGAGAAGAAACGAGGACAGAAGAATCCAGTGATCCACTCTCTCCTGTCAGACACAGGGCAGGAACTGACAGGTTCTGGACAGATCAGAAGGAGAGCTGTTGGTTTTTATTCCTCTTTGTTCTCCAGTCAATATGAAGAGGATGAGCCACTGTGTCAAGAGTTCTGCAGCGAGCTGCCTCAGGTTCTCTGAGGAGACCAACTCACAGCTGGAGAGGCCTTTACAGCTGCAGGAACTTCACGGTGCTCTGCAGAGCATGCAGGGGTGGAGGGCTCCCGGCATCGATGGCCTGACTGTGGAGTTTTATAAAGCCTTCTGGGACATTTAATCAGCTGATCTTTTAGATGTTTTTAATGAAAGCATGGCCTCAGGTTCATTGCCACTGTCCTGCCACAGAGCCTTAATCACTCTCCTGCCTAAGAAAGGAAACCTGCAGGACATTAAGAACTGGAGCCCTGTGTCTCTGCTTTGTATGGATTACAAGATCTTGTCCAAAGTCCTGGCCAACAGGCTGAGAGCGGCTGTCCATCAAGTCGTCCATCAGGACCAGGTGTACTGTGTGCCCGGCAGGTCCATGGTAGATAATATCTACCTAATTCCAGATGTTTTGGAGGTCTCCAGCTCATTGGGTGTAGACTCTGGTCTGATTTCTCTGGATCAGGAAAAGGCTTTTGACCGCGTTGAACACTGCTTCCTCTGGAAAACTATGGAGAAGTTTGGGTTCAGCGCTGGTTTCATTGCTAAGATCAGGGTGTTGTACAGTGGTGTTGAGAGTGTGCTGAAGTTCAGTGGTAGTCTGTGTGCTCCTTTCAGAGTGTGTAGAGGCATCCAACAGGGCTGTGCACTGTCTGGTATGCTCTATGCACTCTCTCTAGAACCCCTGCTGCACAGGATACGCACAAGTACTGAAGGCCTGATTGGACCTGGTTTTAGAGAGAACATGGTTTTCTCTGCTTATGCTGATGATGTCATTGTTTTTATAAAAAGCCAGCGTGAAATAGACATTTTAGCTAATATTACAAAAGATTTTAATGTTTTATCATCAGCGACTGTGAACTGGAAAAAAAGTGAAGCTCTTGCAGTTGGTGAGTGGCGTGACGGTCTCCCAGTTCTCCCCCAGAACCTGGTTTGGAAGAGAGACGGTTTGAAATACCTTGGTGTCTTTTTAAGGAAACGAAATAAACAAAATATTCCTAAGATCCGACTACCAAGTGGCCACATAACTACAGACCTTTTACAAATTAATAAAGCATTCAGGGACTTCTATACCCAACTGTACACCTCAGAATCTCAGTCTGATTGTGATGGTGTCTCTGATTTTTTAAATGGTCTCAATATTCCCAGTCTCACACCAGATCTAAGGAAGAAATTAGAAGAACCTATATCCCAGGCAGAAATAGCACTAGCTATCTCCTCAATGCAGTCGGGTAAATGTCCAGGCCCCGACGGCTTCCCAACAGAATTTTTTAAGAAATTCTCCTTGCTCCTATCCCCATTGCTATGTTCAGTTCTTACAGAATCCTGCCAACGTGGCTCCCTTCCTCTTTCATTCTCTGAGGCTTGTATTACTCTTATAGCTAAAAAAGGTAAAGACTCGATGGAGTGCACCTCCTACAGGCCTATTTCCCTCCTAAACACGGACGCCAAAATTTTAGCCAAGGTTTTGGCTCACAGATTGGAGAATGCCCTTCCTACAATCATATCCAAAGACCAAACAGGTTTTGTTAAGGGCAGGCAGTCCTACTTCAACATAAGACGATTGTTTAACATTATCTATTCTGCCCCTGAGGATGTCCCTGAATGTGTTGTTTCTCTTGACGCAGAGAAAGCATTCGATCGTGTTGAGTGGGACTACCTATTTACTGTGCTGGACAGATTTGGTCTGGGTCCAAACTTTACCTCATGGATTAAACTACTATATTTGCACCCCACAGCTTCAATTCATACTAACTCCCAACGGTCAAGACCCTTTAGTTTACATCGAGGAACCCGTCAGGGGTGTCCTCTCAGTCCCATGCTTTTCGATATGGCTATTGAACCGCTTGCCATAGCACTTCGCTCTTGTAAGAGTATATCCGGTGTCCGGAGGGGTCACATGGAACATAAAGTCTCACTTTACGCTGACGACCTGTTGCTCTTTATCTCTTATCCAACAGTCTCATTACCCCCTGTTCTGTCGCTACTCAGTCAGTTCGGTAAACTTTCAGGCTATAAATTAAATCTTAATAAAAGTGAGCTTTTTCCCATCAACAATAAAGCATGTGCACTAGACCTTAGCAGTTTTCCCTTCAAAATTAAGAACAAACTTTCCTATTTAGGCATATCTGTGACACGGAAACATAAAGATCTTTTCCAAGAGAATTTTATCACTTTGTTAAATCAGACTAAACAAACCCTAACACAATGGTCACCCCTGTCAATGTCACTTGTGGGTCGTATCAACTCAATCAAAATGACCACTCTACCTAAATTTCTGTACCTTTTTCAGGCCTTACCAGTCTTTATCCCCGGGTCCTTTTTCCGTCTTCTTGACTCAGTTATTTCAGCGTACTTATGGAGGGGTAGACGACCACGTCTGAACAGGATTCACCTTCAAAAGACCAAGGCGATGGGGGGTTTGGCCCTCCCTAACTTTCGTTTTTATTATTGGGCTGCTAACTTGCGATGCCTTGCATTTTGGTCTTCCTGTTATGGCCAGCCTGACTGCCCGGACTGGGTGGCGATGGAGGTACAGTCAAATAGTAATTTGTCGGTTCTTGCCCTCCTTGGATCCTCACTTCCACTAACCTCATTAAGATCACTCAGAAACCCAGTGGTTAAACACTCACTAAAAATTTGGGTCCAATTTAGGAAACATTTTGGTTTTCATAGTTTTTCCTTGCTAAGCCCCATCGCATCAAACCACCTTTTTAAACCATCCTGCCAAGACTCCGCCTTTCAAGAGTGGCACAGGAAAGGGATTGTACGTTTTCAAGATCTGTTCATAGACAGCAATCTGGCATCATTTGAGCAACTGAGTAGGAAATTCAGCCTCCCTAAGTCAAATTTCTTTAGGTATCTCCAGGCAAGGCATTTCATCCTCTCTCAGAAGATCGGCTCTGTAACAACAGCAGATTCGACTATAGTTGACACAGTCCTTTCTATAAATCCACTTAAAAAGAGGCCCATTTCGGCTCTATATGGCAAGCTCTTGGAGCTTGGAAATGCCTCCACAGATAGGCTGAAAGCTGCATGGGAGGAGGACTTGGGCTTTCCTCTGTCGGAGGATGCTTGGGTCTCCGCACTTAAACTGGTTAATTCAACCTCCCTCTGTGCACGCCACTGTTTAATCCAGTTTAAAGTGGTGCACAGGGCTCATATTTCAAAAGCAAAACTGTCCTCCATATATCCGGATATCAGTCCATACTGTGTAAAATGCAAAAATGTGGAAGCTTCTCTCATCCACATGTACTGGTCTTGCTCAGGCCTTGGGAAATATTGGAGGGAGGTTTTTCATACACTTTCTCAGGTGTTAAACATAAAATTAGATCCAAACCCAGTGACTGCTCTGTTCGGGATTATGGGAGGGGAGGAAAAGCTAACTACAGCAAAGCAACGCATTTTATCCTTTGCCTCCCTTCTGGCTCGACGAGCAATTCTGCTCAGGTGGAAGGATACTTTTCCTCCCACTCATGCGCAGTGGTTGGAAGACATCATGTCCTGCTTAAAACTGGAGAAAATCAGACACTCCCTGCAGCATTCAAATAAGAGGTTTCAGAAGGTGTGGGGCCCCTTTCTAAGAGACTTCCAGACCCTTTAAGGGCTTGGCCCTTGAATACTGCTCAGCTTTGCTGTACATGTGTTATATACTCTGTGCTTTTGGTTTAACAGTGATACTTGTGACTGGTAATCTGGCAATGACACGGGAGGGATTATTTTGTACAATGTTCGAGGTTTTGTCTTTTTTCATTTGTCCTGTTTTCCTTTTCTTTCTTCTTTATGTGTACATGGTGCGATTGATATGTACCCATAATCTTTGTAATGGCTATCCAGCACTGTACACTTGCTATAATAAGAAAATGTTAATAAAAAGATCTTGAATAAGGAAACGAAATAATAGTCCAGAAGAACTGGGAGAGCGTCACAGATAAAATAGAGGGTAGACTGGCTAAATGGAAATGGTTGCTTCCTCAGATGTCTTACAAAGGTAGAGTAGCCTCTCAGCTCTGGCATGGCCTGACATGTATGGACCCCCCTCAGGTTTACTAGCCCAGATTCAAACAAAAATGATCAGTTTCTTCTGGGATGGTCTACACTGGGTACCACAGAGTGTACTGTTTTTATCCAGGGAGGAGGGGGGACAGGGCCTCGTCCACCTGGCCACTAGAAGGAGGGGGGACGGGGCCTCGTCCACCTGGCCAGTAGAAGGAGGGGGGACGGGGCCTCGTCCACCTGGCCAGTAGAAGGAGGGGGGACGGGGCCTCGTCCACCTGGCCAGTAGAAGGAGGGGGGACGGGGCCTCGTCCACCTGGCCACTAGAAGGAGGGGGGACGGGGCCTCGTCCACCTGGCCAGTAGAAGGAGGGGGGACGGGGCCTCGTCCACCTGGCCAGTAGAAGGAGGGGGGACAGGGCCTAGTCCACCTGGCCACTAGAAGGAGGGGGGACAGGGCCTCGTCCACCTGGCCAGTAGAAGGAGGGGGGACAGGGACTCGTCCACCTGGCCAGTAGAAGGAGGGGGGACAGGGCCTCGTCCACCTGGCCAGTAGAACAGCCACATTCAGGTTCCAGTTCATCCAGAGGTTCCTGACAGGTCCGTCAGACCTGGTGTGGAGAGAAGTGGCTAGTTGTATTCTCAGACGTGTGAATAACCTGGTACTGGATGCTGCTCTGTTTTTAACTGATTCTAACTTTCTAAATGTAAGGGTTTTACCTCCGTTTTATCAGGTGTTTTAGACCCTGGGCTCTTTTTAGCCTTAAAGAAAGAGAAAAGTCTAACTCTCTGCACTGGTTGTTGAAGGAGCCACTGATCCACGGGGCGAGGCTGGATGTGTGCAGCGCCGCCACGCCTGGGCTGATGGGGGCGCTGCACCAAACTAAGACCTTGTGCCTGAAGCAGCTGGTGGATGCAGCAGGTCCAGACTTGACTGATGCCCGGGCCGTGGGCTCTCTGCTGGGTGGCTCAGAGGGTCCTGGGGCTCTGGAGGCAGAGGCTCTCTGGAAGGGACAGAGGCCTCATCAAGGCCCCATGATTTAGCTTCAAAGGCTTTTATCTCTGTTCTTAACCCTGCTGTTACCAAGAAGCTGAATGAGACTGTCTTCCATCTTTTCACTGAGTGGACAAGACTCACTGAATTCTTGAATCTTTTAACTGTTGTTGGTGAAAAGTTCTCTGAGAGCAGCTTCATCTTTGGTGCAGGCTACAAAAAGACAAAGCACATTAAGTGGCAGCTACTGAACTTCCTGTCAGGAGAGGCTGAATGAGCCATATACGTGAGCAGGCAGAACTAAATGGAGGACAGGGTGGGCCAGGAGGACACTTCAGTGTGGCTTTGTAATGTCAGGTCCAGACTTTGGCTGGAGTTCAGATTTTAGAAGATGATGGCAGACTTGGACACGTTTGAACAACAGTGGTGTTATAAGAACGTTATTTACACTGTGGAAGATGAACTTTTACTGGATCAATCTGTGTGTGTCTTATTTATTACTATGATGATCTCTATGGAAGATGACTCATGTGTTCATGGAAATGAAGTATTTCTGTAAAATCAAATCTTTCTCTCTCTCCCAAACAACCAACCATCAAGACTCTGATCATCTGCAACACCTTTCTAGATCTCTGTCCTGTTCCTTCTGCTCTCATCTGCTTCTGTCCTTCAGCTTTCTCTACAATCATTCAATAAAGTCATGAAAACCTGCTGCTGCTGCTGCTGCTGCTGCTGCTGCTGTCTCTACAGCTGATGATGGGATTTGTTGTCCTCTCAGTCTGTCAGGTGGAGGTGGAGGAGGGGGTGGAGTCTGTCCAGCTGCCCTTCAGAACCACAGCTCACCTGCCTGAAGACGCTAAAGTGGAGTGGATCGACAGTAACTACAGGATGGTCCATGTGTATCAGAACAGCTCTGACCAGCTTGAAGACCAGAACCAGATTTACAGAAACAGAACGAAGATGAATGAAGACCTGCTGAAAACTGGAGACCTCAGTCTGACCCTGGAATACCCCACAAAGAGAGACTCTGGATCATACATCTGTTATGTCTGCAACAAGGAGGGAAGGAGGCTGAGAGAGAAAACAGTGGAGCTCTATGTGAAAGGTTTGTTTTCTTTCTTTCTTTCTTTCTTTCTGTCTGTCTTTGTCTCTAACTGTCCTGTGTCTCCTCTGCAGACAGAGTCCAGGTCCAGGATGTAACGTCTCCTCTGATGGCTGTAGAGTCAGTCTGATCAGGTTGTTGATCTTTGATTATTGATCAGTGAAGGATCTGATGATGATTTCAAAGAAGATAAAGCTGCTGGTGAAGCAGAGTTCATGTCAGCGACCTCCTCCTGCTTCAAGTCAAACCCTCAAAGTCAGTCAACACGTTTGGAAGAGGGAACTAATGACCTTCATTCAAATGTCCAGCAGAGGATAGTCCTGACTGAAACTTTCAACAAGACACAAGTTAACATGAGCTTTTGAACATTTCTGGGACTTCTGATGTGTTGATGAAACCAGGACAGAAGGAACTGATCAGCAGATATGTTTTGAAGAACGTCTGAAAAAGAGAAAAGGAAGAAAAAGCCACAGTAAATAAATGACTGAGGACAGATTGAAATGAGCCTTTCAACAGCAACATTTAAAAGACATGAAGTGTGCAACGAGCTGTGGTCACCAGCAGGAGGCAGAAGACTGCAGAGGAGAGAGTGGAGAGGTTCCTGTTGGAATTCCAGGGTTAACCAGGAAACCACACACATCCTTTACTCAGTGATAAATCATATCTTCACACTGAGCGTCTAGAAACTGAGGAATCTGTTGAAGTCACAGTAAAGGAGCAATCAGCTTCCTGGCTGCTCCCTCCCTCCGCCCACCTGTGTGTGTGTCATCAGACCTTTGGGAACTTTTTTCCAGATCAGAGAATAATCAGTGATGAAAATAACCTTCAAACAGTGTGAACAGTGTGGCTGGAGCTGAGCTCTTTCCTTCATCTGACAACTATCAGAACCCAACATGATGATCTAGAAGGAATAAAGAGCAAGTGATCAGCTGATTCAGCAGAGTTTTACTTTAGTTTTTAGTTGAGTTTATTTCTTCCAGGGACCATGTACAAAGTGCATTAATCACAGAGTAGATCCACTGGACCAGGTTTAACAAATGGTGGTGGAGCTAGAGCAGAGCGTTGTATTATTTACTGATTTATGTGATAGGGACAGTTCACATTAATGAACATCTACTCAGACAGTAATAGATGTAAATATGATGGATTCTAGCAACAATGCTCATTTTCATCCACAGTCCCTAGACAGGTAACACAAACACATGATAAGACATAGGACAGGACAATAGATCACAATGAGAACACACATGTTCAGGTCAGACTGGATATTTATTGAAACATTCAACTAAACTCATCATGTTTTCTCTCCACATATTTAATCAGAAACTTTTTACATTTTTAAACAAACTTTAGTTTCTGGAACAAGCAAAGCTTTATATTATAAACACATGAAAAATCTAATTTGAAATAAAAACACATCAGTGTCTTTAGTTCTTATTGTTATTTAATGAAATAAATCAATCTCATGCCTCTCTCTGTCTGTAGTCTTTACAGTTTATTTTCAGTGTAAACCCTTTTTCACAGGCCAACAACAAAACAATAAGAATATATTCATTCATTCATTCATTCATCTTCTGTAACCTCTTGTCCAGCTGTCATTGGTCTAGAGGGGGGTCCACCCTGGACAGGTCTCCAGTCTATCACATCTTTCATCGGTGTAGAGGGGGGGGGGGGTCCACCCTGGACAGGTCTCCAGTCTATCCCAGCTGTCATTGGTCTAGAGGGGGGGTCCACCCTGGACAGGTCTCCAGTCTATCCCAGCTGTCACTGGTCTAGGGGGGGGGGTCCACCCTGGACAGGTCTCCAGTCTATCCCAGCTGTCATTGGTCTAGAGGGGGGGTCCACCCTGGACAGGTCTCCAGTCTATCCCAGCTGTCATCGGTCTAGAGGTGGGGTCCACCCTGGACAGGTCTCCAGTCTATCACAGGGCTAACACAGAGAGACACTCACACCTACGGCCAATTTAGAATCACCAATGAACCTAACCAGTACCACAAGATTTAAAAACAGCTTCTTCCCAAACGCAATAGTCTTCCTAAACAAACACTGCTAAACCCAGCCACCTACTGTCACCTCTTGCACTTTAATAGTTGCACTATTTGATCATTGCTCTGTTTTACTCTTTTTACTGTGTTTTATATATGTCTTGAAATGTTTATTTATTGTATGTATGCACCCAGTGGAGTAGCGCTCCTAATTTCGTTGTATTGCAATGTACAATGACAATAAAGGCATTCAATTCAATTCAATTCAATAACCAGCATGTCTTTGGACGGTGGGAGGAAGCTGGAGAACCTGGAGAGAACCCATGCAGACACAGGGAGAACATGCAGACTACACACAGAAAGGAACCAGTGGGCCTGGATTAGAACCCAGAACCTTCTGGCAGTGAGGCATCAGTGCTAACCACCACACCACTGTGCCGCCCTACAAATTCAATTCTAATACTTATTCTAATGTAATCTGATGATCTTCTATTTCTACTAAAAGAATGGAATGAATATTATTGGATGGAATTGCTCCTAAAATGTTCAACAGTATTTTTCTAAAATGCTTGACTCAGCAAAAACCCAACAAACTATTGTGTGTTCATCAACTGTAAACAAATGTAATTTCATTGTGTTACGTGACAGGCAGGGTCAGGGGGCAGAATTGTTTGTGTCTGTGTGTTTTCCCTCCTCTTCTCCTCTTCCCCTCCTCCTCCTCACTCCTCTCAGGTAAACTCCCATCAATTAGCCTACACCTGTGGATCCCAGCTGGCCAATCATCCAGGTTCCAGTAGAACAGGAGCGTAGCTGCAGTCATGGTTCTCTGTTCTCTGCCTGTCTGCACTGTGCTATACTTGCTTTAGTAAACTTCCTAGTTTCAACCTGGAGCTTTGTGGAGTCAGTCAGTGTGACTAGGTAAGTTTTGGAGTACTCTATACATGTTCCAGTCACGTAGTACTTCCTTGTCTATGAACACTAGGTTTTAGGCTTGGTGCCACTGTAGCCCTGTAGAAATCATTTAGGTTACAGTGCAAAAGAAAAATCCATATAGCATGATTTAATGTTGAATTAAAAGTTCATGGTCTTTAAAAGAGGAAGTTCATAATATTAAAATGTTTAATAAATGAGACTATTTACAGCTGAAAGAATAAATCTATAAAAGTCTTTTAGTTCATCACGTTTCTATCAAATATCTGTGATTCTGAAGAAAATGAGAGACAGACGCTCTGGACCAGAGAGCTAAGACGGAGGCATGGTGGTGTGGGGAGCATTTCAGTTTAGTGGTGGAGGTTGACTACTCGTTGGTCCTGATAGAAACTTCTGTGTGACCTGAAGAGCTGAATATGATGCGTCTGCTTGTATCTGGTTCTATATCTAACTGTTCTAGTGTAAATGTGGTAGATTGATTTTATTAAAAAGCTGATAATGAAAATGAGTTCATGAGACAGTAAAAACAGCTATTAAAATCAATTTAAAAAATGATAAATGAAATCAATAATTTAGGAAAAACAGAGAAAAGGGAATTAGTTGATGTGAAGATGTAAGATTTGTAGTCCTCTTCTAATTGATGATTTAAAATTCATGTGAACAAGATCAAAAATGTGAGGTTAAAATACTAAAGTGACTTGAGCTTAGAGATTAAAAATGGTTATAAATTTTCCTGTCAGATCAGTTTCTGTCATCAACCTGTTGGGCCTTTAAAAACTTATTGGTGATCGATTTCAGGTATGTTCGGAGTGTTTATGCCCCTCAACTTTAGATGTTGGTTAACACGTCGTATTGTGTATGTTTTCCGAACACTTTAAGTACATTGTGAGTACTTTAGGAGCATTTTCTTGGAGGTTTTAAATGATATAAATTCATTGGAGGGATATATTTCATTTAAGATTTTAAAATCTATCTCTTTATGTTGAGGAGGGATTGGAGATTGAAGGAATTTAGTCCTAATAGACTTTTTCCATAGTTTTGAAAACAGACTGGACAGGTAAGTGTCAAACACCAACAGCTCACTGTTCTCACTATTGCACCAACTTCCAGCCTGACCACTGATGATCTAACACCACACTTCTTTACAGATACTTCCTCACGCTCATGGTTTAGTCTTTAATCAGTTATATGCTCAATGTTGGACCAAAGCTGTGCATATGATTGATAAAGATTAAAGATTTAGGTGAAGCTTAACTTTCCTCTCCTCTTGCAGGCAAGAAATGTCTGATGTTTTTTTACATGTCATATTTGAATAGCCTTTTTCATGTAGTTTAAAAATACTGTTAATTAAATAATAATAATCCAAACTATTTTAGTCCAATAAAACCAGAGGCTGTTCTTTGGCCGATGGGCTCAGCGCTGTGAACCTTTCCACTGAGGATGCTAACGTTGCGGTTTGTGCTGCAGGTGATGTCAGCAGTTATTCATCATTAGACTAGTGTTGGTAACTGACTGTGTGAGTTAGTGATCGGAGCATTTTAGGCCGAAGCCTGAACACTGTCTGTTTCCTTCTGTTGCTGCTGTTTGCTGCTCCGTTGTATTCAGGACTCCACTGTGACAGAACTGTGTTAGATCTTATTTTCAGAGGTTTACATTGGCAGCCTTATGTGTGTTGTATCTATAGCCCTGTGTTTAAGCTACAACTTCTCCTCACACTTTTCTTATTGCACTGTTACAAGAGGAATGTTCTGATTCTATTGTTTTCTATTTATTTATACAGTCTGAAGTTAAAGGGGAACTCCGGCGCAAAATGAACCTGGGGTTAATAACACATGTGTACCGAGTTCGACCGTTCTCTGGTATTTGTTTTCATGCATTTGTTTTGTTAGTCAAATGTGACCAGTTTTCTTGCAAACCACTATTTAGCGTATAACGCTAGCCTTCGGGGCACACCGACACATAAAAAGAAATCACTATTTCTATACCACTAACAAGGCTCACAATATCACCACACTTACACGGTAGCATAACTAGGGTCTCTACATGTAAACCGAAGCATTGAGAACTTTGCAAGTATACAGGCAGTTTATTAAAAAAGGAACACAGTACCGTTCATGTCTGGCTCGCATATCCAGGCGGGCGCCATCTTGGGGAAACTGAACTGTCTGTTGCTGGAAGAAAGCACTGAGAACATAGAGAAGCACTGAACGAAGATTGGAGAGTGAGGACAAACTGCTAGAGGTGATGTACGGCTCACACAATCTAAACACCTGCATTAAAACCAAGACACTGGACAATCCTGTGGAAACTTTAGTCTTTCATTGTTCTGAAAAGCCTCTGGATTCAATCCTGTGCTTTTTGTCCTGAGGTCAATCAGCTCCTCTGTTGAGTGATTGAGAACATCCTCCATCTTCTCAAGGTCATTCATGGTCAGGTCAGTCTGGCGTCCTACATCTACACACAATATATTTGTCAAAGAGGACGAGAGGGAGAAAGACAGGTTAGTTGTATAATCTACAGACTGTATTCATCAAGGTGGTGGTAATAGTTTAGGATGAATTCTGAGGTAAACTAATCCATGGGTATGATACGTAGTCATCAGAACAGTTCATGGAACATGGCTCCATGCAGCCTCCATGCATTATTCTGTATTTCACCGAGGTGGAGCGATGCATCTGTGGTGTCGGTGCAGGTCTCTTCTGCATCAGTGTCATACCTGCCAACTTTTCAAAAAACCTTGGAGTGAGATTTTGTCGTGGGTGACCAAAATTATGCCGTGCACGCAGTCACACAAATTGGTGGCTCAGATATAAGATAATTGGAATTAATTTGATGTTGTACCCATGTTGTACCCTGCATTCTGGTGGTTTGTGGGGAGGTCCAAAGCTGTTGATAGGGGCAGCCCACTGAAGATGGACAATATTGGTTACATTCTGTGAAGCAGACATAGCTGAAGGTCCACCCCCAGGAGATTTTGGATTAAGTAGATGTGGTTTCCAGTATTCTAGTGCATTTTTGGGCAGTCTGCTAAAGATGTGCAATACCTGAACTTATTCTGATTCATGTTCGGCATCATGACTTGTAGGTCTTAGTCTGTAGACTTGAGCTGAACATTCAACCAGAAAAACTAAATGACAATAAAGCCTTATTCATAGAGCAGTGTTTAAGATTTGACCTAGGTAGGTTGATTGATATTTTGATTAAAATGGTATTAAACTAATTCTTAACTAAAACCTAACCTATGTTGTGAATAATTGTATTCTTAAGAGCACTTAATGATTTATGTTCAGCCAAAAACGAGACAAGACTAGTTAGGGAGGGACATTATTCTTCATTCAAAGTCTCCCACCACATGGTCCATCAGAGACCAATAAAGTGCAACAAATAAAGTGCAACAAATAAAGTGCTTAAACAGGTCAACTTTTTCAAGCAATAAAACAGATGAATGCATTACAAAAATAGCTAAAATGAGGCATAATCAGCATCAGATGCAGATCAGAAGCTGGGTAAAGTCCTTGTCTATGATCTGTGTGCATGGTTATACTGGCCTAGTCTCAGCTCAGATTCTCTTCTTTATCAGACTTCTCCAAGTAGTTTCTGGTTTCTCCTGCTGTCTTGTTTGTCTCTGTATCTCTTCTTCTGTCTACTTCGGGGTGCAGGCATAGATAGTAAAGGGGTGCACTGCAGGTGTAGCGCAGCGCAAAGGTTCAGGGGCGCTCATCAGCGCCATCTACCGTCGTGGAGTTTGAAAAGGAACGGAAGAGTCTCGGACCAAGATCGGATTTTGTTTTGTTTTTGCGTGAGAAATTGGATGTGTGGCGTGAGTGCGTGTGAAAACAGGCAAAACCGTGTGTCACACGGCGAAAGCGTGAGAGTTGGCAGCTCTGCAGTGTTGGTCTGGTCTCAATCTTTCCTCACGTTGACGTGATGCCTCTGTCACTGGTTTACCTCTCTGGTAGCCAAGATGAACGTAGGAGACCAGGCTGGAGCAAGCTGATGCTGCACAAGTGTGTCACCACACACTGAAACTACTGCACCAAATAACTCAAACCCACCACCCTGTGTTTGGATTGTGACACCATTATACAGCAACTTTAAGTCTTCATCAATTCTTTTTAATACAAAATCAACACCACACTTGTCAATATCACCAGCTTTTGCTATAGCAAGGAGTCTGATTGCTGCCAGTTTTGACCTAAACTTGGGGTTTATGTTTCCTAAAGTCTAATAAACCATCAGTAATTTATTTACTGAAGCATGTGACCCAAGGGGATTGCAGATCTCTATTTCGTCAGTGTATAAAATGATCTGTAAAGCAGAAGGTTTCACTGAAAACAGTGGGTGGGATCTGAAAAGGCTCCCATCAACAATATCATACAAAAATCCATCTTTGTGGCAACTCTGTGGCGTGGTGCGGATCATATCAAAAATCCTAGAATTGGACAACAGCTGTTCAAGACTCTTAACCAGGGACACATAGTAAAAACTTCTGTTTTTAATTCCAAGAACTCTTGATTGTCCTTTCTTAACGCGACAAACCCTCTGAGACATAACCACCTCCTCTGGTTTCACTGGGTTAAAAAGCCTCTGGATGGCGCTGTCTTGCATGTATGTGGTGGCCATCAAGGAGAAAGGATCTTGAAACTTGTCTAATGTAGCCAGTACTTCCTCTTGTAGCTGCTCCACGCTGTCTGAATGTCTCTCAAAGATCCTCTTCATTGTGTCCCTCAAGGTGCTCAGAAGAGTAGTTTGATACTGCTGGACTTCAGAAACAATGCTGTTGACGCTCCTCTGAAACACAGTCAAGAATGAAGTGTCAGATACATGATGTTTGTCCAGTACAACTAGCATAACCATTCTTAAGACTCATTTGAGGATTTCACACCAAAATGGTCACTGTCCTTGAACAATGTGGATCATTTGCATATTCAAAATTACATCCAAATATGACCCCCTGTTGCTTGTAGTAACTGAAAGATGCTAACACTAATACAAACTGCATCCTAATAGCACCAGCATTACAACAATTAAAGCTAACATTAAGTTTTGAAAAACATTGAAATTGAGGATAACTATGGGGCTGTTGTTGCTCTGACAGTGGGAATATGAAATTATCCAGTTAGAGAAATGTCAGGTTACACCCTCTCAGGGTTCTTACACTTTTTCCAGAGTCAAAGCACTGTTCAAACACTTTCAAGAATTTTTTTCTCACTGCACTTCTTCACAGTACTGCTACTGATGCAATTATGCGTATACATTTATAAAAATGGTCTCCTACTAAGCAGTTTACTGACTAAACAATCTCTAGTGAATCATTTAAGAATATAGAGCATTTTTAACACTTGCTTTATAAAATCAATTTTCCTACAGCACTTTTAATATCATTAAAGGATAAACATGTTGCCATAATGGTAAAATCATAATAATGATGATAATATTAACACTGGGTTATGTGCAGTACCTGAGACAGGTGACATCTCTCCCTCACATTGATGGCAAATGCAGATGCACGTCTAATATTTGCACTTGATGCACCAGCTCCTTCCTGTAAATATGTTGTTAATAATATACATTAATATACTCTGTACATAGAAGACTGGTTCACATCAAATGTTGGATAATATTATCATACTGGAGCTTAGCTGATTATCAGGGTGTGGAATCTGATGACATGTAGGCTCTGGGTTCAACATTTCATTGGAGATGACAGGTGTGTTGACTTCACTGTTGGTCCTTTGCATTCCCCGTGTTTCAGTGGCACAGTCAGAAAAAACTGGGATGTCAAAATGTTCACTTCAACCCGAGATAGGTCAGATGCAGCTGGTGTCATCCATCCAGTAGGTGGGTGCCCAGTGGTAAAATATAGAGCATGTGTGCGTCTAATGTGGTAGTAAAAGGAGTTGAAGACTCTGTATTCAGCAGTACAGCCATCAAATCAGGACTGGGACTATGTGCTGTGCTAATATGGCTCCAGAGAGACTTCAGTGTTAATGCAACGAAAACCAAGCAAATCACAGATGAATGCTGACAGGAGATGTTTAAGCCATGGGAAAATCTACACTAATCTGAAAAATGAGTCTACACTAGAAAAACACAAATTGTAAAAAGGGAGTAGTCCAGGTATTTGAAGAGCAGCACTGAATTATTACCGCTTAAATCTGAATCATTTGAACTTTACTTTGGCGGGCACATACGAACTAGAGAGGTCAATACCAAATCTGGGCGGGAAGGGGGGTGGATCATACCAAGATTATTTAATTTGCATAGTGATGTGATTATACAGGGATCAACAACCGGCCTAGAAATTAAAATATAATTTATAGTCCTAGTATTCTCCAATTATGTATGTTTGTATTCCATTATTATCAGTTTTCTTACACGTTTTACCCAGACTGACATGGTCTGCACCACCCCCCCTTACTACCCTCATGTGATCTCGTCTGCCCTGCGACGGTTGGGAGAAGGACCTGGACGGGATTCTGTCGCG
This sequence comes from Chelon labrosus, assembly GCF_963514085.1. Classification (NCBI taxonomy): domain Eukaryota; kingdom Metazoa; phylum Chordata; class Actinopteri; order Mugiliformes; family Mugilidae; genus Chelon; species Chelon labrosus. The sequence goes on along the minus strand of NC_140337.1, from coordinate 37,273,570 downwards.
GTAAGGAGAAAACAACGTTATATTAAAAATTATAAAGTTACAAGTTTTACAGTTACGTTACAGTTTTACTCTTCACATTTACTCCACTCATCGCGATGAACTGCGGCCGTATCAATGAATGAATCGGCCTCTTCAGTGTAAACTCCAGCTAGCTAGCTAGCTTAGCTAATGTTAGATGACTTTGCAGGTTTGCTGCTACAGCGTCGTTACAAGTGTTTTCTTGTGCTTTTTCTCCTCATTGAAAACGTTGCTGATACATTTCCCTCATGATCTCCTCATCATAGCCGAGGCTAGCTAAGCTGGACCCTAACCCTTTGTCCTGGGCCATCCACTCCTGTGGTGGAGAAACCCCTACAGCTTCCTGCTCCTCCACAATATGTGGTCTACACAGACACTGAGCTGGAACCACCATGTTGAGATGGTCTGCTCTGGTAGAGAGGAGGAATCTGCCGTGTCCAGAGAGCTGAGATGAGATGCAGCTGGTGAGGAACAATCTTGAGAGCAAGTCACCAAGGAGAGAAGTTCTCCAGTGAGGTCACCACAATAGCTGAGAGACTAGTGGAGTATTATCCCATGCTACAGGAGAAAGATGACCCATCAGACATGGAAGTGAGAGATAGATTATTTGATTGTTGTGTGATATTCAAAGGGTTTTTTCCAACCAGTGCCTTTTTCCACCACAGCTGAGCAGGTACAGTTATCTTCAGAAGAGCATTCTGAATGGGACGTCCCCACAGAAGAGGCAGGGGCCCAGACCAGAGAGAAGACGTCACATTGACTTGTCTCCAAGGGACCAGGGACAAGATGATGACGCAGACTCAAGTGGTGCATCAACAGTTCTTCTGCCACCTGGGAGCAGTTCTGAAGGCCACGCTTCAGGTGACACCAAGGCCAGGTGATACTGTCCTAGTTTAGTATCTAATGATAGATTACAGGTGTTTCAACTGTACATTGAAGTTATGATCAGGCTCTGATGTGTTGGGATGTGACAGTAGTTTTCACTTATTTGATTCCATTGTGTAGAAATGACAGTAAATGTTGTGTTTGCTGCTTCAACCTGTCGTATCATTCAGAGGACATGTCCAGTACCTGCTGCTGATTTGTGTCTCCTTTTAGTGGACAAAGACAGTCTGGCAACACAGGCCAGGCATCACAAGACTCTGCAGGAGACGGATCAGAAACCAGAACCCAACCAAGATGCTGTGAGCCAGATCCTTGAGCTGGAGTTTCAGGTGAGAAGAGCCTTCATTGACAGTGACGTTGTGAAAGAAGACGACAGAGCAGCAGAGGTTTCTGAGGCGTGTGCATGTTTCAAAGAGCTTCATCACGTATGCACTTGTTGTTTCTGGCTTCTCCACAGAGTTAGCATCGCTGCAGACTTTAACACTTCTTATTTGCGTCGTTGCAGGTGATGGATGAGCTGCGGAGGATTCTGGATGAGGACGACGGCCAGTTGATGAATGAAACAAAGAAGAGATGGGCCGACTTGTGCTCCACGGTGCAGTTTGATGGTGTTTGGAGGAAAGTGTTGAAGCCGCCCATGAGCCTGGGTGCAGGTAAGTAACTCTGCTGTCTTTAACACATGGAGCTGTCTCAGCAGACACAATTCATAGAGCTGCTGTCAATGCACAACACTGATTCAATGAGAACACAATGACAGTGCTGTTCACTGCAAAGCATCTTTTATCACCTGACCATAAAGAAAGCTCATCAGACGCTGACTTTGAACTCAAACTTGATTTATTGTGTTCCTTGTTCAGGGCGCTACCCTCACTCTTCCCCTCACAGTCTGCGCCGCCTCAGAAGATGGGACAGGCCAGTGAGGCGTTGCTTCATGTCCTTCAGCTGAGTTTGTTCAGAAGAATGAATCCTCTAAGTGTTTAGTGGCACACACTCTTTAAACAGTGACTGAGCCACAAGTTCTTTTCATGTTCTCTCCTGTCTTTAGAGCAGAAATGATCCGTTTGAATAAAGCACATGTCAGTATGGTTGTGTTCATAGATATATACAGCTCTGGAGACAATGAAGAGACCACTCCCACCAATGTTTCTGAAAGCAGCAGCATCTCTCCATCTATGGCAGCCAGTCCATCCCAGTGTTTGTTGGACTCCAACACAAGCCTCCTCACTCTACTGACTGAGACACTGATCAGCTGATCACCTCAACCACATCTGATTCTATCAGGAAGATTATAAAAGCCACTGCTGTGATTAAAGACTGAGATGATCCCACCAGTAATGATTTCTAACCTCAACATGTTTTCTTTTCATTATTCCAGGTCTGAAAACGCTGCGTCTTTATTCTGATTTTGACCACTTGTCATTTTCTGCCAATAAATGATCGAAATGGAAATATTTTCATTTCAGATTTGAGAGAAATGTTGTCAGCACTTTATAGAAGGAAACAGAAATGTTCATTTTACTCCAACACATCCCTATAAATAGCCAAACCATCAGAACTGATCATGTTGCAGTGGTCTCTTGTTTTGTTCCAGAGCTGTAGATGAACACAACGGTGTTAAAACATCTCAGTCCACTGGCCCAAGCAGTTGTTCAGTTTGTCAGCGTACCCTGAAGAAACTTGTGTTTTCTGTTTCCTTCTTCAGCCGTCGACCTCCAAGAGAGAACTCTCTTCAGCCCTGTCCTGGTCTCTGACGGGTCCCGCTGTCTTCTGGCAGCTGGAAACACAAAGAAGAGCTGGGTGAAGGTTTGCTGGATGTGACGGGTTATTACTACACCCTGCATCTCACCTGTCCTGAGTGTGTGGCCACCCTTCTCTCTGTCATTCAGACACAAGTCTCACAGGACGGTGTCCACCAGCGACGAGACGCCACAGGCTCGTACAAAAGAGCCACGGCAGAGTGGAACGCTTTCACTAAGAAATAGACCTGTTCAGGCTTGGGGGGGGGGGGGGGGGGGGGGGGGGGGACAAAACTGAAGCCCCTGTGTTTTTCTAAGTTTGACACATATACTGAAGGCTTGCTGTCTACTGTTGTTGATGCTAAGTAGTTTATTTCCTTGACTACCATGTTCTGTCTGATTAAATGTTCCCAGAGATAATGAGGTTCTAGCCTCTGTTACCTCTGAGGGTTCACAGGGAGCTTTTTGATCTTCTAATTGTAAACATTGTAATCCAGCTGTTCTGCAAGCACTTCAAATAAATGTTGTTGTCAATCTTCTCTGTGTGTGACTTTAATTTGGTGTAAATGCTGTGTATTGATTTATGACCAAAGCTGATCAGAACTGTTGAACTAAGAAGAATCATCTGGTTAAGTTGCTCTGGATTTATGGTTCTTTCACTCAGTCTGAGGAAGAAATAAAAAGTCAGATAAGAACTGAAAAGCTACTTTAGAGATGATTTGACCTACACAGAGCCATTTTTGTATATTTGGTTTGATTATTATTATCATTTGAACTGGAGCATAACTGTCTAGATGAAGTTTACCATTTCATTTGACTGTTCTGATTATTCATAGTTGTGATGCCGCCTCCCAGGAAATGAGGACAAAAGGGGAGAGTGGCACAGGTGTCTCAGATGAGACAGGGGAGAGCCATAATGTTTTTTGACCGCTCTTCTTTTTGTTTTGTTGTTCTTGTTTTTTCTTCTTATTGATCATGACCGTGGACACTGAGAACCAGACGCAAATAAAACGCCATAAATAACTCAAAAGAGGCAGTGATTGTTTTACTTGGAGCGCGTCACGACCACAGCGAACCCCTGAACAAAGAACGGTGTCTAGAAGTCGGTTGCCGGTTAAAATGCAGCCACAATTGTCAAAAAACAATCTCAATCTGTGGATATGTGGATGATCGAACGCATTGGAATAAGCGAATAAGCGCTGGACTTTTATGGACCTCGTGAGTAAATATCACGCTGGAAATTATGAAAGAATGATACATTGTTACGTTAATGGAGAGGGATTATCGGACAAACAAAACGAAATCCAGTGATATCTTGATGCTTAAATATGGAAAATGGAAATGTTTTGTGGAAAAGTTTATCATTCTTTGGAGATCGGATGCTTGTGACGTGATGAAATGAAAATGCGTATGAATGACTTCTACGAACACGGGCTGAACTTTATAAACAAGTTGAACTAAATGTGTGAATAAATACGGAAGAAAAATGAATGCTGATGAAATGCCGGCCGATGCTGGCCCAGAGGAGAGATTTAAATCGCTCAGCGCGTCACGCAAAGGGAAACTGGGAGCGTGGACGCGCAAAATGAATGAAATAAAAGCCTTAATGGAAACCGAGGGGAATGTTGAAAAGATGAATGAGTCGGTTGACTTGTTTCAGAGATCACTTGAAGATTTCAATAAGATTCATGAATCAGTCCAAACGTTTTTGTCTGAGGAAGAAAAGGAAAGTGAGAGAATTGATTGGTATGAACCAAAAATGTCCACATTTGCGGATTTCCTTAAGGATGTGGAAAAGTGGAAAACCTCTCAAACAGATCCTCAGACACTCATTGGACCTCAGGACAGCATTTCCAACGTTTCGAAGAAATCACGAGTCTCAAAACGTTCAGGATCAGGATCAACCATTTCTTCTGTTGCCTCAGCCCGTCTTAAAGTTGCCACAGAAAGAGCTGCTCTGCTGGCCCGGGCAGCAGCTCTGGAAAGGAAGCATGCCCTGGACATGGAGAAGGCTCAATTAAGAAACAAAATGGAACAAATGGAGTTGGAAATGAATCTGGCTGAATCTGAGGCAAAATTAAAAGTGTTGGAAAACTTTGAATCTCAAAATGAACAACAGCTGCCAACACATGCACCACAAGCACAACATGGGGATGGCATGAATGAATATTTGGAAACTTATCAGGAAAACACAGATACAACAGCGAATTCAGAAACATCTCCAGTTGAATTTGCTAAGCTTGGAGCAATCCCCAAAACACCACTTCAAAGATACTTAAACCAACAATCCAAACCAATAATAAGCTCTCCACCACAAAATAAAAACAAAATAACCCACATTTCTCTACCACAGCATGGTCCTACTGTTCAGAGTTCTCCACAGACAGCAAAAGGTGCTGGGATTAACATGACAAACAACAATGACAATTTCTTGACTGTAATGCAGAGACAAAATGATATTGCGGATTTATTGGTTTTACAGCATAAACAAGTATCACTTCCTGCACGTGAAATTCCAGTTTTTGATGGAAACCCTCTTAATTATCAAATCTTTATGAGGGCATTTCAGCATAACATTGAGGAGAAAACAAATAACTGCCAAGACATGTTATATTACCTGGAGCAGTATACAGCAGGACCCTGCCAGGAGTTGGTCCGTAGCTGTCTTCATATGGATGCTGTAACAGGCTTTGCGGAGGCCAAGAGACTGTTAAAGGTTCATTTTGGAAATGAATTAAAGATTGCAAATGCTTATATGTCTAAAGCTCTGAACTGGAACAATATAAAGCCAGAGGATGGAAAAGCACTGCAAAGTTATGCACTTTTCTTAAGAGGCTGTTGTATATTGCCATGAGAGGTTTGCAGGACATGGAGGAGCTTGATCTACCGTCCAACTTAAAGCTCATTGTGTCAAAACTTCCTTATAAACTGAGGGAGAAGTGGAGAACGGCAGCTTGTGTCATTTTGGAACAGCGAAACACACGGGCAAGATTGCAGGACCTTGTGGCATTTATCGAAAGGCAAGCTAAGATACTACAAGATCCTCTTTTGGTGATATTCATGATCCTCTCACACATAATAGGACTTTAAAGGCCAAAACTACTACAGACACAAAACTAAACAGATTTAAAAGTAGAGGAAGCAGCTTTGCTACCACAGTGTCAATGGTGTCTGACAGCAAAGAAGAGAAATCACCCATTAAAGTCAACTTGAACTGCAGCACTCGTGAAACTCAATGCTCCTTTTGTGCTGGTATGCATCTCTTAGCTGACTGTCAGAAAATAAATGTACAACCTCATGAAGCTAAAATTGAGTTTCTCAGAGAAAAGGGATTGTGCTTTGGATGTTTGAAAGCGGGGCATCTGAGTAAAAACTGCAAAAGAAGAATGAAATGTCAGAGTTGTCAGGCCAAACACCCCACTATTCTGCACATAAAGAGATCTGCCAAATCCGAGGAATACACCCACAAGCCAGAGCAACATAGTATGGCAGCTAAACCTGAAGAAACATCAATAAGCAGTGCTCTTGTGACACTTGGAGAAGGTGAGGGAAATGGGGCTGGCAGAGACTGCATACTGGCCATAGTTCCAGTCCTGGTTAAACTCTGTAAAGGAAGTAAAAGTGTACCTACCTACGCCTTCCTGGACCCCGGCAGCACTGACACATTTTGTACTGAGAACCTTATGAGGAAGCTCAACGCTAGAGGCCGTAGAACTAACGTTCTTCTGCAGACTATGGGAACAGAAAAAATGGTTAAGAGCTATGAGCTAACAGGTCTAGAGGTTGGTCATATAGAAGATGGTACTTACCTGACACTGCCAAAGTTATATACTCAAGACAAAATCCCTGTGACAAAGAAAAACATTCTCACCCAGGCGGATTTAAATAAGTGGCCTTACCTGCAGGAGATCAAGTTAAGGAGATAGATGCTGGTGTGGATCTTCTTATTGGAGTGAATGTACCAAAGGCGATGGAACCATGGAGAATCATTAATAGCCAGAGAAATGGACCATATGCAGTTAGGACACTATTAGGATGGGTGGTTAATGGTCCACTCAATGTCTCTTCTGCTATGGAGAAGGAACGCACCGTGGCATCAGTGAACCGAATCTCCATTGTGCACATTGAAAGACTTCTGGAAAGACAATATGCACACGATTTCCCAGAGAAAGATTATGAGGAGAAAATGGAGATGTCAGCTGATGACCGACAGTTCATGCAGATTGCCTCAAGTTCTGTTGTTCTCACAGATGGCCACTACAACTTACCTTTACCTCTTCGTGATAAGAACATCAGCATGCCAAACAACTATCAGATGGCAGAACAACAAACGTTGCATCTCAAAAGAAAATTTCAAAAGGATCAGGTTTATGCAAATGAGTACAGAGACTTCATGAGTGACATCATCAGGAAGGGTTATGCTGAGAAAGTACCACCAGAAGATTTGAAACCAGAGGCTGGCAAATTGTGGTACATACCTCACCATGGTGTTTATCATAAACGTAAAAAAACCCTCCGTGTAGTCTTTGATTGTGCATCAACCTTTAAAGGTGCATCACTCAATAATGTACTCCTACAGGGCCCAGACTTGGCTAACTCTCTGATGGGTGTCTTGCTCAGATTCCGGCACGAGCCAATTGCAATTATGGCAGATATTGAGAGCATGTTCCACCAGGTGCGGGTTCACGAAGAGGACAGAAACTTGCTCAGATTCCTATGGTGGCCAGAGGGAGACACAAGCCAAGAATTGGAGGAATATAGGATGACAGTCCATCTGTTCGGCGCTGTATCTTCTCCAACCTGTGCAAATTTTGCACTACAAAAAACTGCAGAGGATAATAGCAGCACATTCAATAGGGAAGTGTCTGACACAGTCAAATTTAATTTCTATGTTGATGATTGTCTCAAGTCAGTTCCAACAGAGAAGCAAGCAATATGCCTTGTTAAGAACCTCAGAGAAATGTGCTCCCTCGGAGGATTCAAGCTGACCAAGTGGGTTAGTAATAGTCGTACTGTATTGGCATCCATCCCTGATGACGACAGAGCAAAACAAATTAGAAACTTGGATCTGGACAGGGAGAAGCTGCCTAACGACAGAGCATTAGGACTGTACTGGGACATTGAGAATGATATATTCAGCTTTCGTGTCACTGTTAACAACAAAAGCCCCACCAGAAGAAACATTGCCATTGTTAGCTCTGTGTATGATCCTCTTGGATTTCTTGCCCCTTTCGTACTGAAAGCTAAACAGATCCTTCAACAACTTTGTAAAGCTAAGTACGGATGGGATGAAATGATCCCTGTGGAATTGTTAAAGTCATGGCAACAGTGGCTCAAGGATCTGGATGAGCTGGACAGATTCCAAATTAACAGATGTGTGACACCAAGAAACTTTGGCCAGGTAAAAACTGCACAACTGCATAACTTTTGTGATGCAAGTGAACAAGGTTATGGAACTGCAAGTTACCTAAGGTTCACAAATGACTCTGGAGAGTAACATGTTGCATTTGTGATGGGAAAATCAAGAGTAAGTCCACTCAAAACATCAACTATCCCAAGACTGGAACTCACTGCTGCCACACTGGCTTCACGGATAGACAGAATGCTTCGCCTGTAGACTTTGGCTCCATCCCCCCAGATGATCCAGAGGTGCAGAAAGAAGCAATTGTAAGTAACATTGTCACCTCTACCTCAGAGAAAACCCCAACAAGCAAGCTCATTGAATATTATTCATCATGGAATGATCTGAAAAGAGCTGTAGCCTGGATGACGAAACTAAAGAATCTCCTTCTACAAATGAACAGGAAAGGGGAAAAGGAATGTGCACTGATTGGTCGAGATGAAGGCAAATCACTAAAGGATCAGATGCTCCTTCTCAAAACGCCTGTAGTCACAGGTCTTTCAGTAGAGGACATTGAAAATGCAGAAAAGGCCATTATTTGCTATGAGCAGGGACAGCATTATAAGTAGGAAATGGCCGCTCTGAAGCAAGGAAAACCATGCAAAAGAGGAAGCTCCTTGTATAAACTTGACCCTACCATTGATGCTGATATCCTGAGAGTGGGAGGACGAACAAAGAGGATGGCTATGCCCATAGAGATCAAACACCCCAAGATCCTACCTAAATATTCTCATGTGTCAAAGCTAATACTGAGTCATATTCACAGACAGGTTGGTCACTCTGGGCGAGGTCACATGCTCTCCAAACTTCACCAACGATACTGGTTGTCTGGTGCCAACTCTTCAGCAAGAAAGATTATCAAGAGCTGTGTGTTTTGCAGAAGACAACTAGCTAAACCTGGAGAGCAGAAGATGGCTGATCTCCCTCTGGACAGAGTAACACCAGATCTTCCACCCTTCACTCATGTCGGCGTAGATTATTTTGGACCCATTGAGGTGAGACGTGGCCGTACTGTTGTTAAGAGATGGGGAGTGATATTCACTTGCCTTGTAAGCCGTGCTGTTCACCTGGAGGTTGCCAGTCAACTAGATACAGATGCATGCATAAATGCTATTCGTCGGTTCATCTGTCGTCGAGGCTCAGTGAAAAGCATCAGATCGGATCAAGGCACCAACTTCATAGGAGCACAGAGAGAATTGGAGGAGTCTGTGAAACAGCTGGATAATGACAGAATCCAAAGATCACTTCTCAAAAGGGGAATGGACTGGACATTCAATCCCCCCTCTGGAGCTTATCACGGTGGTGTCTGGGAAAGACTAATTAGACTGGTTAAAAAGATCCTTTACTCCGTCTTAAAGGAACAAACTTTGGATGATGATGGTCTACATACAGCTTTGTGGAGGCAGCAGACTGAGTTTATTAGTCTTTCTCTTTCAGTGACTTTGAAGAACAGAATGGACTGGTACCATGAGTGTACCCTTACATGGACATGGGCTATTAATAATATGAACTTTTTGGCCAAGCCAATGTCTTGCATTATTGAAATTGCTCTATTGAATTGGTAATTGTTATGTAATAAGCAATTAGGGGCTGGTATATTAGAGCCATGTTTGTATATTTGGTTTGATTATTATTATCATTTGAACTGGAGCATAACTGTTTAGATGAAGTTTACAATTTCATTTGACTGTTCTGATTATTCGTAGTTGTGATGCCGCCTCCCAGGAAATGAGGACAAAAGGGGAGAGTGGCACAGGTGTCTCAGATGAGACAGCGGAGAGCCATAATGTTTTTTGACCGCTCTTCTTTTTGTTTTTGTTCTTGTTTTTTCTTCTTATTGATAATGATTGTGGACACTGAGAACCAGACGCAAATAAAACGCCGTATATAACTCAAAGGAGGAAGTGATTGTTTTACTTGGAGCGCGTCACGACCACAGCGAACCCCTGAACAAAGAACGGCGTCTAGAAGTCGGTTGCTGGTTAAAATGCCGTCACGCATGTTCCTGTTAAAAAGTCATCCTTTAGTTCCAAATCCAGATTACATCCTAAATCTATGCAGCGTGTTGTTTAGCAGGCTGCTGTTAGACTGACTATCAGTGACTGCAGAGGTGATTTCTGATCAACTCTGGACGTATAAAACCCTCAAACATGTTCCTTTACTAGTGAGAGCTGAAGGTGTAAGAAATGTTTTCTCATCATGATGTTTTTAAACATCTATGATAGGAGTTGACAGACTTCTGATTTTTCAACTAATATGTCAAATGACAAATGTGACGTCATGAATAAAATAATGTTGACGTGAACAGAAGTCATGTTGGCAGCAGCTGCAGCCATGAAATGTTCATGTGTTCACACTGCAGATGTGGATCACATTTAGAGTGTTGAGTTCAGTTCAGTCTGACAGAGACAAAGTCACAGATCCATCTGTATTTAATAAATCAAGCTGTGTTCAGACACAGACATGAATCCAAAGAGTCTGTTATTACATATGTGTCAGAGTTTTAGTTACAACATGTGGCTCTAGAGCAATAACTCATCTCTCTGTTCAAACTTCCTGGTTCACAGGAAGTTTGAACAGGAACCCAGAACAGATGAAAGCTTTAGTGATGGGGGGATGGGCAGTAGTCAAATCAATAAGAAATGTGATGAGAATAAAAGGAAAGTGAACAGACGCTCTGCGTGTCACTGACAATGATCACCATGACAACAGCAACATATCTCACCTGTCAGCTGATATTTAAAGACAAACAGCTGACATTTCCAGACATCCTGTCCTCCCTCGTCAAAAACCAAACCTACACCTTCAGCTGACGGAAGTCAGTTATAGTTGTGGCTGCTGCTGAGAGACTCCATCTTCCTGTTTCTTTACAGTCAACACTTTCACTTCAGTGGAAACAGTTTGAGCTGAAGACGAGAGGAGGAAAGTCAGAAGTGTCTCATGATCTGAAGAAGAGTTCAAACACATCAACTGAGTTCTTGGAGTTTTGACAGGATGATGAAGACGTTGGTGGTGTTTGTGATCCTTGTTCACGGTAAGATATCTTCTTCCTGGATCTGATTCTCACTTCAGTCTGACATCATTTCTCTCACGTCTGTCTCTTTAAAGAAAGTCAGTGATGACCTGTTTCAACTTTGATTAGTTCTTAGTTTGTCTGTGAGGGACACGTCCAGAAGCAGAGTCTGATGTTCTGTTCACGTGGACTGTTTCTAATCACTGCTGTAAATGTAAAATCACATCAAGAAAGAAAGAATCAAACAGATTGAAGGTGAGCTCAGAGCTAACGACTGCTTGATGATCTGGCTGCAGGTCAGGACTTCACTGTTGGACACAAACATTTACAAATGTCAATGTGTTTGAAAGTCAAACTGTCAGCTAGTGACTTCTTCATGGGGGGATGTTGACGACTAGTGTCCTCATCCAGATGCCACATTACTGAGAACAAGCAACAGAGACATATTAAAGGTAAATAAATAAATATGACCTCCCAATGCTACAAATTCAACAAAAGATCATTTTCAGTTCTTTACAACCTATAAAATGTTTTCTCTAGATATTCTGGGACACACCAGGGAGTGCTTCTCCTTCACAGACCACCTTATCTGTGTCACCTTGTTGCAGGGGCACATGTTTGAGGAACGTCACAGGTCATCTCCTGTAGATGCACTGTGTAACACCTTCAAGACATACCCAGTGCTGGATGAGCCTGTTTTGGTGCTGTGGACCTATTCCAGCTCCTTATGGAGAACAATCTAGAAGAAGTCTTCACTCTTTTAAAGATCATCATCACCACTCCCCTGACCACAGCAGAAGCTGAGAGGTGCTTCTCAACCTTGAAAAGAGTAAAAACTTTTCTCAGAAACACCATGACCCAGGAGAGGCTGGATGCATTGGCCATGCTGTCCATGGAAAAGAGACTTGTACGTGAGACGACTTCAATCAGAGAATCATTGAAGGAAAGGACAGCAACATTTATGTTCGAATAGTGTTTATTGTTTTGTACCCCCCACAATGTTTAATCACCAGCCACCACTGGTACTGAAGGAAGATGAAGGCTTAAGTTTCCACAACAATCTCACGTGGTGCTGGAAATGTACGATACTGGGCTCCAGCACAGAGACGACATCTCTGGATTCAGTCTGGATGTTGAACAGGACCTGCTGAATCTGATGCTGGTTTATGGCTCTAGATAGAATGAAATGAATCATCTTTACCACTGGTTGCATGATCAAAAGGTAAAGTCTCTTTACATTGAATTCTTTATGCACGGCAACAGTCTTCTATCCCTCTTGGAAGCAACAGTCCTCACAATCCACATTCCTTTTTTCATCATCAGTTGCCATGACTGAAATGAACCAGAAGGGGTCACCGCCAAACAGTGTCCCACAGAATAGGCCACACAGTGGTCAGGCCCAACGGAGCTACTGAGTGGAGCTGCTAGTCTGAGGTAAAAAGAGAAAGTATGTTTGTACCTGTACGATTCATCAACCCTGTCTGACAGTGCTGTATGAAGAATAAGAAGGTTTATTGTTATTGTCTGGTGAAAACCAATGAAATACAGTTTGGCAATGTGACATCCACCTGCTACTAGGGCCTGTTTTGTGTTTTCCCCTTGTCTTATTGTTTGTCTGTCTCTCCAGGTACCTTAGTGGGCGGGTCTTAATTTGGGAAATTGGGAGCTCCTGGCCAGTCTCCCTGAGCTTATAAGACCTGGCACTCCTGATCCTCAGTCTCCCTCTGATCTTTGACCTGGATTCCTCTGGTATGTGTTTTTGTTCTGTTGGCTTTGGCCTGTTTGCTTTACGTTAGCACCTTTTAACAATACACATACACTATCATGCACACATCAACAGACACACTGATACTCACACTCAAACCTCATTAATTCTTATAGGTTGATTTTTAAATAAATCAGTTAACCTTTGTGTTCTGACATAGCTTAGCCAGGTCATGACAGCAGCTCTTAGGCAGAAGCTGGTTTTTAATCTATTAGTTCTGGATCTGATGACTCTGGATCTCTGAAGGCAGTGTAGTGAACAGTCTACATCCAGGATTTGGTCCGTGGAGATGTGACTGGCTTTCTGTTGGAGCTGGTCAGTGTAGATGTCTCTCATGTGTCTGATCTAGACCATAACAATGAACCTGAGCGCTACCTTTCCTGTCAGCAAATAAACCACCAGAACAAGATAAATATATCCAGTCTGACTTTTATCAGGTGCTAACTGGTGTATAGTCGCTATCAGCTGGAACTAATGTCCTCAGTTCCTCCGAAGTCACGTGATTTAGTAGAAAGGCTGCAGCACAACAGACGCATGCGCACTCTCCTCTGAAGATTAGTCGGTGCTGTTTGTCTGGACATGTTTGATTTCTGCTAGAGACGTCATGTGACAGAAACCTGGAACAGTGTTGCCAACTTGGTGACTTTGTCGCTAAATCCAGCGACTTTCAAATCCTCTTGGCGACTTTTTTTTGTCAAAAGCGACTAGCGACAAGTCTAGCGACTTTTTCTGGTTCTTGGAGACTCTGATGTGAAAGCACATATCGGTTCAGTTATTGTCCTCAACAAGCAGCGGGTGCTGCCGTGAGCCCCTCCCCTGTCCCAAAGCACTCACAGGCGGTCAGTCTCACAGTAGCCCCCGCTGCAGCAGTCAGAGCAGAGGAGACCCACGCCACTCAGCGTCCAGACTGCAAATGAATGGCGCATGCGCAAAGCTGCCGCTGATCGCGCCCTGGTCTACAGAAGGGGGTGTAAATGTAAATGTTTCTTCACTGTCACACTAAAATAAGTAATAAAATAATAATCCATTTAGATTGTTAAAACCGTTTCTTTTGAGTCACACAGCCAATACCAAGCCGGATAAAGGAGGAGCGTTAATAATACAGGACAAAGTTAGTTTTGTGTGGCTAGGCAAAAAATAAAAAATGAAAAAACAACCAAGAACCAGCAGAAGAATGTTCATTTGTAGTTCTAAACATATTTAGGTTTTTTTTTTTACTCTTACAGCGTCCATCACAATTACATCCAAATGGCAAATTATGCAAATTACGTCATCTAGCGTCTTTTAGGACAGCCAATAGCCACTGTCCTTACTGAGGAGCTGGTAACACTGACCTGGAACATGATGCAACAACATATGAAGGAAACTCCAACACTGTAGGAAGCTAGGCGTTTATTCATCAATATAGAAATGTGAAATATTTAGTCTCTTTACTTTCTGTTTGTAGTTGCTCAGTTCTTTATGGTTTGGTTATCGCCCATCCCTCCATCGCTCCACCTTCCTGGTTTATAGAGCGCTAGCGGCTGAAAGACAGACGAGTCGTCACCGTCAGAGACTTTGAGCTTTATTTCAGGTTTATTTCAGTTTTATCTCAACCTTCCACTGAATGTGATCTAGTCAGGTTGATAGATTGAAGTCAGGTAAACAGAGGAGGAAGAAGAAGACAAGATGGCTGCTGTTACATCAGCGTCTCTCTGCATGACTTTACTGAGCGTCGTCCTGTCTGTCTCTGCTGGTGAGTTGAAACCAAAGCGTCTTTAGCTCTGACATGTTCAGGAGACAACGTAGAGTCTGACTGGATCTAGAAGATCTGATCAACCACATGTTCTACAGCAGCTCCAACATTAGTAGTCATCATTTTACTACATCAGCTTCCTCTCTGTTATTTCCTCTAATGCTCTTTAGTTGATCCTTCGTCTTGTCTTCCTGTTTACTGCTCACCGTCTCTTTTAACTGCTTAGAAAACATCATGTGTAAAATGATCCCATCATTCTGTGTTACATAGTTTTAGACAACTTCATTCCAAGTCATGACCAAGTTTGAAACTTCTTTTACTCTTTTACTTACTTCTTTTAGGAGACAGTGAAAATAAACCCTTAGATTTAGTTTAGTTTACTTTCAGAGTCAGACTGCTGCACCTGACACAAACTGGATGAACAGATGTCAGATAAATCTTCAAGATTACCAACACTAGAGAGAAGAGACGAGACAGACTCCAGACGAGGTTGCCTTAAGGATCTTTTTCTTGCAGCAAGGAGAGGACACAATGACATTAGCCTAGCCTATAACACAGTGAGCTCTGTCTATCTGTCAGTGACATCTATATTTATACTCCTGTGCACGTGACTCATAAGTGGGTGTAGACGTCTCTGTGGTTAAGTGAATATTGTCATATAAGAATCAGAGAACATGTTAACTTTTCTATCAACAGGTGTGAAAGTATGAGGAAACTGAACGTCTGTATCAGAGTGAAGCTGAATGTAGAGAGAGACACACCTGGCCCCTCCCTCTCTTCACCTGTCAGAGGAAAGCTGACACTGTCTTCACAAACGTGGCTGCAGAGAAGTGTTGTCAGAGAGTCAGTAGATGATCAGCTGCTGTGAGCCTTAGTTTGACAGGAAGATGAAGACATTGGTGGTGTTTGTGATCCTCGTTCACGGTAAGATATCTTCTTCCTGGATCTGATTCTCACTTCAGTCTGACATCATTTCTCTCACGTCTGTCTCTTTAAAGAAAGTCAGTGATGACCTGTTTCAACTTTGATTAGTTCTTAGTTTGTCTGTGAGGGACACGTCCAGAAGCAGAGTCTGATGTTCTGTTCACGTGGACTGTTTCTAATCACTGCTGTAAATGTAAAATCACATCAAGAAAGAAAGAATCAAACAGATTGAAGGTGAGCTCAGAGCTAACGACTGCTTGATGATCTGGCTGCAGGTCAGGACTTCACTGTTGGACACAAACATTTACAAATGTCAATGTGTTTGAAAGTCAAACTGTCAGCTAGTGACTTCTTCATGGGGGGATGTTGACGACTAGTGTCCTCATCCAGATGCCACATTACTGAGAACAAGCAACAGAGACATATTAAAGGTAAATAAATAAATATGACCTCCCAATGCTACAAATTCAACAAAAGATCATTTTCAGTTCTTTACAACCTATAAAATGTTTTCTCTAGATATTCTGGGACACACCAGGGAGTGCTTCTCCTTCACAGACCACCTTATCTGTGTCACCTTGTTGCAGGGGCACATGTTTGAGGAACGTCACAGGTCATCTCCTGTAGATGCACTGTGTAACACCTTCAAGGCATACCCAGTGCTGGATGAGCCTGTTTTGGTGCTGTGGACCTATTCCAGCTCCTTATGGAGAACAATCTAGAAGAAGTCTTCACTCTTTTAAAGATCATCATCACCACTCCCCTGACCACAGCAGAAGCTGAGAGGTGCTTCTCAACCTTGAAAAGAGTAAAAACTTTTCTCAGAAACACCATGACCCAGGAGAGGCTGGATGCATTTGCCATGCTGTCCATGGAAAAGAGACTTGTACGTGAGACGACTTCAATCAGAGAATCATTGAAGGAAAGGACAGCAACATTTATGTTCAAGTAGTGTTTATTGTTTTGTACCCCCACAATGTTTAATCACCAGCCACCACTGGTACTGAAGGAAGATGAAGGCTTAAGTTTCCACAACAATCTCACGTGGTGCTGGAAATGTACGATACTGGGCTCCAGCACAGAGACAACATCTCTGGATTCAGTCTGGATGTTGAACAGGACCTGCTGAATCTGATGCTGGTTTATGGCTCTAGATAGAATGAAATGAATCATCTTTACCACTGGTTGCATGATCAAAAGGTAAAGTCTCTTTACATTGAATTCTTTATGCACGGCAACAGTCTTCTATCCCTCTTGGAAGCAACAGTCCTCACAATCCACATTCCTTTTTTCATCATCAGTTGCCATGACTGAAATGAACCAGAAGGGGTCACCGCCAAACAGTGTCCCACAGAATAGGCCACACAGTGGTCAGGCCCAACGGAGCTACTGAGTGGAGCTGCTAGTCTGAGGTAAAAAGAGAAAGTATGTTTGTACCTGTACGATTCATCAACCCTGTCTGACAGTGCTGTATGAAGAATAAGAAGGTTTATTGTTATTGTCTGGTGAAAACCAATGAAATACAGTTTGGCAATGTGACATCCACCTGCTACTAGGGCCTGTTTTGTGTTTTCCCCGTGTCTTATTGTTTGTCTGTCTCTCCAGGTACCTTAGTGGGCGGGTCTTAATTTGGGAAATTGGGAGCTCCTGGCCAGTCTCCCTGAGCTTATAAGACCTGGCAGTCACGATCATCAGTCTCCCTCTGATCTTTGACCTGGATTCCTCTGGTATGTGTTTTTGTTCTGTTGGCTTTGGCCTGTTTGCTTTACGTTAGCACCTTTTAACAATACACATACACTATCATGCACACATCAACAGACACACTGATACTCACACTCAAACCTCAGTAATTCTTATGGGTTGATTTTTAAATAAATCAGTTAACCTTTGTGTTCTGCCATAGCTTAGCCAGGTCATGACAGCAGCTCTTAGGCAGAAGCTGGTTTTTAATCTATTAGTTCTGGATCTGATGACTCTGGATCTCTGAAGGCAGTGTAGTGAACAGTCTACATCCAGGATTTGGTCCGTGGAGATGTGATTGGCTTTCTGTTGGAGCTGGTCAGTGTAGATGTCTCTCATGTGTCTGATCTAGACCATAACAATGAACCTGAGCGCTACCTTTCCTGTCAGCAAATAAACCACCAGAACAAGACAAATATATCCAGTCTGACTTTTATCAGGTGCTAACTGGTGTATAGTCGCTATCAGCTGGAACTAATGTCCTCAGTTCCTCCGAAGTCACGTGATTTAGTAGAAAGGCTGCAGCACAACAGACGCATGCGCACTCTCCTCTGAAGACTAGTCGGTGCTGTTTGTCTGGACATGTTTGATTTCTGCTAGAGATGTCATGTGACAGAAACCTGGAACAGTGTTGCCAACTTGGTGACTTTGTCGCTAAATCCAGCGACTTTCAAATTCTCTTGGCGACTTTTTTTCGTCAAAAGCGACTAGCGACAAGTCTAGCGACTTTTTCTGGTTCTGGAGACTCTGATGTGAAAGCACATATCGGTTCAGTTATTGTCCTCAACAAGCAGCGGGTGCTGCCGTGAGCCCCTCCCCTGTCCCAAAGCACTCACAGGCGGTCAGTCTCACAGTAGCCCCCGCTGCAGCAGTCAGAGCAGAGAGGGAGACCCACGCCACTCAGCGTCCAGACTGCAAATGAATGGCGCATGCGCAAAGCTGCCGCCCTGGTCTACAGAAGGGGGTGTAAATGTAAATGTTTCTTCACTGTCACACTAAAATAAGTAATAAAATAATAATCCATTTAGATTGTTAAAACCGTTTCTTTTGAGTCACACAGCCAATACCAAGCCGGATAAAGGAGGAGCGTTAATAATACAGGACAAAGTTAGTTTTGTGTGGCTAGGTAAAAACTAAAAAATGAAAAAACAACCAAGAACCAGCAGAAGAATGTTCATTTGTAGTTCTAAACATATTTAGGTTTTTTTTTTTTTACTCTTACAGCGTCCATCACAATTACATCCAAATGGCAAATTATGCAAATTACGTCATCTAGCGTCTTTTAGGACAGCCAATAGCCACTTTCCTTACTGAGGAGCTGGTAACACGGACCTGGAACAGGATGCAACAACCACAACAGCAACGTATGAAGGAAACTCCAACACTGTAGGAAGCTAGGCGTTTATTCATCAATATAGAAATGTGAAATATTTAGTCTCTTTACTTTCTGTTTGTAGTTGCTCAGTTCTTTATGGTTTGGTTATCGCCCATCCCTCCATCGCTCCACCTTCCTGGTTTATAGAGCGCTAGCGGCTGAAAGACAGACGAGTCGTCACCGTCAGAGACTTTGAGCTTTATTTCAGGTTTATTTCAGTTTTATCTCAACCTTCCACTGAATGTGATCTAGTCAGGTTGATAGATTGAAGTCAGGTAAACAGAGGAGGAAGAAGAAGACAAGATGGCTGCTGGAACATCTGCGTGTCTCTGCATGACTTTACTGAGCGTCGTCCTGTCTGTCTCTGTCTCTGTCTCTGCTGGTGAGTTGAAACCAAAGCGTCTTTAGCTCTGACATGTTCAGGAGACAATAGAGTCTGACTGGATCTAGAAGATCTGATCAACCACATGTTCTACAGCAGCTCCAACATTAGTAGTCATCATTTTACTACATCAGCTTCCTCTCTGTTATTTCCTCTAATGCTCTTTAGTTGATCCTTCGTCTTGTCTTCCTGTTTACTGCTCACCGTCTCTTTTAACTGCTTAGAAAACATCATGTGTAAACTGATCCCATCATTCTGTGTTACATAGTTTTAGACAACTTCATTCCAAGTCATGACCAAGTGTGAAACTTCTTTTACTCCTGTATTTATGAAAATCAACCTCATCTACATGAAATGATGAGTTATTAGGGAGAACCACTGACTGGTACATGTCAGACATTAGTCAGGACCCTCAGGTCTAAACTGACTGATGTCATTGTTCATAAAGAAGAGAACAAACAAGTAGAATTAGAAAAACTCCTTCTTTGAAGAACAGAGAGAATGTGTGTGTTGTGACCTGTAGCAGTACTAAATATAACCAGGTCCAGCTGAGCCTGGAAGACAACAGGAGGGTTAAAGTAGCCCAGCAATCACAGCATGGTTCTCCATGGTGTAGGATAATGGTACCAGGTTAGAAAAGTGGATGGTCACTGACCAGAGCCTGTATCTGTGTCTCTATATGTTGTGTGCAGACAAGTACTGTAGTATAAGCAGTAGTGATACTAGCTGAGGATGCCCAGCTGATTGGAGTCAGTGATCCTGTCTCAGTTCCTCAGAGGAAGTCAGTCTGATGATGGAGGTCAGAGGTCAGAGCAGCTCCATGTGTTTGCTGCATCATCAGTCCTTGCTGGATCTTCTTCCATCAACTTATTGTTTTACTTGAATCTACCAGCTCATGATTTCTCTTGGTTCTATTCATTTACTTTGTTCATTTGTTCATCCTCCTCTCAGCAAACATTCTGAAGCCTTCTCTATTGAACTGATTTATTGAAAGTGGTTTATTCAAAAGTCTGATTAACTGAATCACCATCAAACATTCTGCTCTGTCTTGTTTCCTTCAGGACAGACAAACATCACAGCTGAACCTGGACAGACTGTCTCTCTACCATGTAAAGCTCTGAACAATCATCCTGTCATAGTTGTACAGTGGAGAAGAACTGACCTGAAGAAAGAAGAATATGTTTTTTTATATCGTGATGATCAGTCTGATCCAGCACGCCAGCATCCATCTTATAAGAACCGAGTGGATCTACAGGACAGACAGATGAAGGATGGAGACGTGTCTCTGAGTCTGAAGAATGTGACGAAAGAGGACAGAGGAACATACGAGTGTAGTGTCATCCAGAATAAAATAAACCAGAAGAGGAGCATCATCAGACTGGAAGTAGTTCCAGGTGAGTGAGTAGAGTTGAGTTTGTGTCTTTGTCTCTGATCAGAGTTGAAGCTGCTTCCTGGTTGTTGATGTGAGAGAGAAAGATCTCAGATCAGATGTTTGACTTTTAGAAAGATGTTGTTGATGAGACTTTCTAGAAAACAGCTGGTCTGAGTGATGTGATCAGAGTGCAGTAGATAATGTCTGGCAGCAGTTTGTTCTTCACTCATCAGCTACCTCACACCTCACACCTGATTCTGTTGCTTCTGTCTGCAGGTCACACAGATGGACACCAGGAGGACGGAGGAGACAAGCAGGGAGGAGACAAAGATGGATCTGTTGGTCTGATAGTTGGTCTGATAGTTGCTGGTGTTCTTTTTGGTTCTGTTGCTGGTTTTCTGATCTACAGAAGATATAGACATCGATACCATCCTCCTCCTGAACAATCAGCTGATCCTCAGTAGCTTTAAATGTCTCAGATCAGTTTCCAGCTGAACTCTGAGTGTCCTGCTGATGTTTCTTGAGGACAGACAGGAGTTAACAATGCTGGACATCCAGCAGACATGAGCAACCCACTGTAGCAGCTGACCTCCAACACTCAGCAAACAGCAGGACTGTATCCACAGAGGAAGGACTCAGTGGAAGCTCAAGTCTGTCCTCTTCATCACCATCATCATCATCACAGTGTCAGTGTATTTGTTTCAACCTTAGTCTCGTTCTAATGTGACTGTTACTAAATGAACATTTCCTCATCAAACTGATCCTCAGGTAGAGATCAGCTGTTACTGAGTATTTACACAACAAAGACACAATGGATGATGATTACTGGTGGTTAATAGAAACAGTGTCAAGGATCCATTGTCTGTGTCATGTTGATATGCTGCATGTATGGATTTCTGTGTTCTTATAGATGCTACATCATTAATGTCCTGCTTACATTTCTCTTTGTTAATGTACTCATTCTCGCCACTAGGGGGCAGAGTATTGTTTTTGTTTCATGCATTTTACCGTTATAAAAGGAAGAAGGAGACAATCATGGAAGTTGATGGGTAATGAAGTCTGGTGCTTGTGATATGTTTCTGTTAAACAGTAATACAGCAGTGTTATGAAAGTGAGTCATGTGTCTGTGTGTGGTTAAGCTCCCTCCCTGCCTGTAGAGGAGGGGTCTCAAACTCAAATGATCCGGGGGCCACTGCTGGTTCTGTCATCTCAGTGGGGGGCCACTTCAGTGTTCAAGCATCAAAATGAAAGCACAAGTATTACAGAAAATGTGGCCTATTTTCAAATATTGTATGATAATGATACAGAACTATTCCATTAACAGTGAGTGCACATGTTTTTTCTCTCATTCTTCAATAACTAATGAAGCCTTTCATGAACTGACTGACAGCACTTCTGTTCATACACAAAACACAAAAAGAACTCTAGCTTTGCACATTTTAACAGTTAGTGCAGTTCTTTTTTTCCCCTTAAATAACTTATTTTAACATTTTACTCAACAGACGATTCATTCCTTAGCCTATTTGTGTTTTATTTCTTACCAGATACCTGGCAGTGCTTCTGCTCACATAGCTGATGGAGGTTACAGTTAAAATACTGTTAAAACAGTACAACCTCTAGATGAGCATCTGTAAGCCTGGTCCTGCACGAGCTTTTATTAAAGTTCATCACAGAGAACAGTTTCTCACATTTACAGTCAGGGCCATAAATATTGGGACATCAACACAATTCTAATCTTTTTGGCTCTATACACCACCACAATGGATTGAACAAGATGTGAAAAAAACAAATAAGGATACCTAGTGTCACTCAGGCAGTCCAGGCATGTTGAACCATCAGTTTATGAGCATGCGCAGACGTGTTTCTATAGTCACGTGATGCCAACCGAGCCCTCCCATGTTCTGTGCGCGGTGAAAAGCTAACGTTAGTGAGATACTTTCAGTCAATGAGGTTGTTTCGCTGCTTCATGCTTCAGTCCGAGCCAGAATTAAAAAATAAAAATTGGTGATTTGTTCGTTTTTAATATCAAGCCAATGTACAAGAAGCGAGTTTACCAGTTTACCACAGTTGGTGTCTTATGCGCTCGAAGAAGTTAGCTTAGCAATGTTGCTGTTAGCAAAAATACACGGTGAAAGCGAAAGTCTGCTGAGAAGGGGATTTTATTGTCGCACTTGTCTAGTATTGTCCGAGTTACTGTAAAACAAATACCATATAAACAAATACCAAATAGGCATTGCCTATGTCTGAATTGCATTGGTGAGTTTTGCACGTAGTAGATAGAGAATCATGGCAATTATCATTTCAAAACATGTGTTATAATTCAGACGTTTTAATCGTTCTCTATGGCAGTTTCTTCCACACGTTTTCGCACCTCCCCCCTCTCCCTCTCTTGCTCCCTCCCCTTCTCTTGGCTGTTCACCCCTATTCTTTCTTGCTCTCGCGGATCCCATCAGATCCCAACAGATCCCAACAAGCACCTCAGCTTCTTTTCTCTCCCAGAGAGATATCAATGCTCTTGCACATATAAACTCCTAGACATGCACTGGATGTTGAACAAGTTCTGAACAAGTCATCCTTGACCAACATGTGAAGAGGACAGGAGTCAAGGGAGGAACCTTTACAGCAACGCTAAAGTTTAAAAGAAAAAAAAAATCATCTTTTCAATTTTCAACATTTTTAAAACTTGTCTGGAAACAACAACAACATGATGACCAGCAACGTTGGACCTACAGACAACTTGGATGTCGAGGTACTAATTTTCTTCTGTAATGAAATGTGCACTCAAGTCAAGTTAATTCAGGCAGTTTCAAGTAAATATTCTGTAGCTTATATTTTTATGCTACAACATCCTTATTTATTAGACTGTGATTGTATATGCTTATCGTTTAAGGCAAGAACACAAAATAATAAATATATGTCTGAAGTCCATATGTAATGCATTGTTATTAATAACATTTTTGTCTGTTACCTCAAGAACACAACAGCAAATCTGAATGAGAATACCAGTTTGATCCCAAATTCACAGCCTGTTGTCAAGGTTTGTTATATATGTTTTTGTTTCATAATAACATTTAACATTTACGAGCGACAGCTGCTGATGTTTCTGTTAGACCGTTTTGTGGATAGTATAAATATATTTAGTAATGCATACTAGGTGATATTGAACAGTTTAAACAAGGCATTGGTTTAGCAGAATAAAACTGAATTCAATAATCCTTGATCTGTTTCATGTTCCTAGAAAGAGGAGCCACATCCAACCCATACTGTCCAGTGGTGCTGGAGTGACAATAATCCTACAGCTACTACCTGCAACAAAGCACAAACTGTTGAAGACTTGCTGAAGCAAAGTTCACAGTTTAGAAACATTGCAGAGAAAAACAAAGCTAAAGAGCTTGTTGTAGTAAAAGATGGGAAGGCTATCAGTTCAAACTTTCCGTGTAGTTTAAGGAAAGTTAAACATCTGACTGTGAAGTATGTGAAAGCTGAAGGCAAGTCAAAGAAACAGGTTAATAGCTCTTTTAGGACAGGACCAGCTTCTGAGCTTGTGATGTTTCATGTGTGGGCAAGTGGAGGTACAAATGTTAAGAAAATCTTGAGAAATCCAGCACTAAAAACAGACGCAGAAATTCAGGAACTTACTGTTTATGCATTCAAAGGGGAAACCATAGAGCAAGCTCTGGAAAGCGATGGTCGCTTTCAGGACGCAATATTTCAAAAAAAACTGTGCGCTGTCTAACGTGAGTACTAAGGTAACCACAGAGATGTCCAATCTGGTTGATGATCTTGATGATCAAACTTTCAAGATCGTACTGCTCAAAAAGTTGAGTTGACATCATCTGAGAAACATTATTATAGTCTAATAATATATTATTAAATGTTGACAGAGACTGACTAGTGATAATCTATCGGGAGATAATAAAATTAATACCGTGATCACATGAAGTGTTTGGGGGTTTTATTTTGACATTATACAACCATTTATTGATGACTGTGAGAAAATAAAGTCCTTTAAAACACAAAATTATTATTTTTCGTTTGAGGAAAACACAACAGAAGTTATTGTGAGCTGTTGCCTGTGATATAATACAAACGATCAAATGAAATGATCAGTTGTTTTAGTTACTTGTTACTTCGTCGTAGGTTGATCATAAACAGTCGCTAGGTAAACATGACTATATACATATTTCACACAGCTTTTCAATGATTAATTGTACGTCATTCTGCAGTAGTGTTTTGCCAAGACGCATCAAGAAATAAACCAGGACTCAATACTGGGTGGAAAGTATGGGGGGAAATGCATACAAGTAGGGACACATGGGAGCCGTTTGCCTATAAACAACCTTAACTGCATACATATTTCCTGGGCCATACAATCCCCCCTTTCACCTTCGTTACCCGGTGTGTGTGTGTAAGAGGAACAAGGGCTCTCGGATGGGGTGTAAAAGGTTAAGCTAGACTATGATACACTGAATTTCCTGAAAGATCTTTGTCTAGACCTGGACAAGATCATGTTATGACATGTTGAACAGCGGTTACCCTGCTCCGAAGGTAGTCTGCAAGGTTCTTTCTCGTGAAGTTTGCTGCTGCTGCTGGACTGAGCTCGTAACCTAAGATGAGGAAACAAAATGTCATCAGACAAAAATAAAAATGTGGGTGCATGCTTCTTTACCAAATGCATTTTTATCTCCAAGGTCACGCAATATAACCAACTCTTCAATCCTCACCGTTTCTCATTTTGTAGAGTTGAACGTTCGGAAAATAGCACCCAGGAAAATGGTCGCACCATCGGAGCACAACAAGGAGAACACGCCGAGGCGATCTGAGCAGAAAAAGCCTAAGGTCTCCACTTCTGGTGCTGATCAGGGCCGTAAGAGCTCCTCCTCGGCCGAGAAGAAGAAGAAGAAGGCCGCTATGCTATCACCGATCCTCCCGTCATCACCGCCTCCCCCTATTCGGCTTTGAGAAGCTGAACACCCCGGAGTTCCGGAAAGTCGGGCCATCTAATACCGGGCTGAATGTTTCTGACTCCTTGTCTGGTCTGCAGAATAATTGAACACAACGATCACATGGGCAATAATGCTGTGATTGATTACAACCTCTTTTGTACCAAAATGCCAGTGTGGTGCTGATCTGCTGTGATATCATGCGTCCTTCGAGCTTTGATAACGTCTTCACAATGGTATTTAAAAGTAACATTATTGACATTTTTTAGTTACCACTTCTCAAAAATTCCACAATATCAATGTTTTCATTATATTTTAATGACACCCTGAGGAGCATTTCTGGAGTGATCATAATTCTTGTTGGATGAGGTTGGGTGCAAAGGCCTGCACAAAGGACTGATGAAGACGCTTCGGTCAGTGGGTCAGAGAGCAATGCGTGACTTTTTTTTTTATGATGCATGTTCACAATTTTCATGGGCAAACAGTGTGAGATACGCTCATACTCTATGTCTGATCATTTCCTGTATGGTTTCCTTTTGGTGCCATCTATTAAAAGTATTAGGGAGACACAAGTGAAACCTTTGCAACAAGTATGCAAGTACAGGATTATCAGAAAAATGTACTTTAAGAACCAAAATTACATGAAAATTACTCACTATTGTGCAGTGAAATTGTCCCTGTTACTATTATGCATTAATGTGTATGTTGGCGTCGATGTTTAAAATAGTAAAATAACTGAAAAATTGTTTAAGTACTTTTCTGCTTTAACCCTAGAACGCTAACGTTATAATAACTAACACCATCACGTCGGGTATATCTCACTATTTCAATATGCCCAATAAAATATACTTGAATACATACACAACAATGCATGGTAAATTGAAGGACTTTTATTTTATTTTCAACTATAAAATTTGTGAAAAATGAAGGAATCTCTAACGAATAGCTCCTTGAAAATAAATAAATAATGGAGCTGGGAACTTGAACTTTTGGTCCACCCATTCCTTAGACATGTGAGACTTGTCCAGTTAAGCCACAGTCTTCCTGCATCACTGGCAACCGTGGGAGCGATTTCTTGATAGGGTCAGAATGACGAGCCGACTATAAAAATGTTTTTGACCAAATGAATTCCCTTGGAGATTACCATTAAATGATATTTATTCATAAGCATTTCACTGATGTTTAAAGCTTGGGAAATCATTTTGTATCCAAATCCGTCTTTAAACTTCTCCACAACAGTATCTCGGACCTGCCTGGTGTGTTCCTTGTTCTTCATGATGCTCTCTGCGCTTTAAACGGACCTCTGAGACTATCACAGAGCAGGTGCATTTATACGGAGACTTGATTACACACAGGTGGATTCTATTTATCATCATTAGTCATTTAGGTCAACATTGGTTAACTTAAGGGGGCTCAATAATTTTGCACGCCCAATTTTTCAGTTTTTTATTTGTTAAAAAGGTTTGAAATATCCAATAAATTTTGTTCCACTTCATGATTGTGTCCCACTTGTTGTTGATTCTTCACAAAAATTACAGTTTTATATCTTTATGTTTGAAGCCTGAAATGTGGCAAAAGGTCGAAAAGTTCAAGGGGGCCGAATACTTTCGCAAGGCACTGTACAAATGTGTACACAACATTTTCAATATGTTCATGCTTTGTAATAATACATTCACTTATTCAACACCAGCACCCGTTTGGTTTGATTGGCAAAAGCGATGCGAGAAAAGCTTACGACATTTTTTTTTTGAAGGTAGAAAAATAAGTCTGAAACACAGAAACAGGCTCACCATGCTGCCCTCAATAACTCCTTTTGACTACCAGTGAAACCTTTAGATAAGAATATGTGTATCATGATAACACAGTTTGGTTAAAAGCACTTAAAACATTTTAACACATTTTTTAAGTGTTCTACTTCTGCAGATTGCACACAAACACAGTTAACTTAAATGGTTTTATAGAAATACAGATATTTTGAACTCTTTAAACGTTAGGATCAAGACTGGTGGAGAAGAATTTGTGTTCTTCATGTCCTGTGGCACATTGCTAGATTATTTTACTATGGTTTGACAGTTTTCTGATGTGTAATGTTGATACTGTACATGTGAGAATGCCATGACCACATTTTTATATCACTGTATTATATCCCAGAATATTTATCCCTCAGTGTCTCTGTAACACAAGAAATTTTAAATATTTGAGAAAATATACGTATATATTTTATTATTTAGGCTTTTGGCCATGATTTTGGATTATATCTGGATTTTGTTACATACTGTGTTTATATCAAGGAAATGCTGTAACATTATCGCCGTATCAGTGGCACATGGTTCATACAAAGTCAACAACTGTAGCTGACCAAATCTGAGTTCAAATTGTTCTGAGCACACGGGCAACATCCCAGTGACAAATAGCAGAAAACAAAGATGGTTAATAACTTATTAAAAAGGTCATGTTGATTGTGTTTCCTTAAGACTTTTTACAGGAAAGATTTTTTTTTTCATTCAAGTGCATAATGTGAGTCTCTTCTTAGGGGAAGTACCACATGCGCCTTCTTTAAAAACAGACCGGTGCAAATGAAGGCGTGTTACTTTGGTTCATTACTGTGGTTTATTTATTTAACCAAGTGAATGTTACTGTACATAGAGAAATCCCGCTTTAAAGTGGATTTTCTGAAAATAATGTATTGTATGTTCTGCTTATGTTGGGTGTTTGTAACTCATGACGCATGTAGCTTTTCAACCTGGAAAGAGTCAACCAAATGATTTTGTTGCCACTTTGAAAATAATAAAAAAAAACATTTGACACGATTTCTTTTATATTTGCAAGTTTTGGGTACTTCAGTATTTCCATATAAGACAACTTTAAACATCGACGCCAACATACACATTAATGCATAATAGTAACAGGGACAATTTCACTGCACAATAGTGAGTAATTTTCATGTAATTTTGGTTCTTAAAGTACATTTTTCTGATAATCCTGTACTTGCATACTTGTTGCAAAGGTTTCACTTGTGTCTCCCTAATACTTTTAATAGATGGCACCAAAAGGAAACCATACAGGAAATGATCAGACATAGAGTATGAGCGTATCTCACACTGTTTGCCCATGAAAATTGTGAACATGCATCATAAAAAAAAAAGTCACGCATTGCTCTCTGACCCACTGACCAAAGCGTCTTCATCAGTCCTTTGTGCAGGCCTTTGCACCCAACCTCATCCAACAAGAATTATGATCACTCCAGAAATGCTCCTCAGGGTGTCATTAAAATATAATGAAAACATTGATATTGTGGAATTTTTGAGAAGTGGTAACTAAAAAATGTCAATAATGTTACTTTTAAATACCATTGTGAAGACGTTATCAAAGCTCGAAGGACGCATGATATCACAGCAGATCAGCACCACACTGGCATTTTGGTACAAAAGAGGTTGTAATCAATCACAGCATTATTGCCCATGTGATCGTTGTGTTCAATTATTCTGCAGACCAGACAAGGAGTCAGAAACATTCAGCCCGGTATTAGATGGCCCGACTTTCCGGAACTCCGGGGTGTTCAGCTTCTCAAAGCCGAATAGGGGGAGGCGGTGATGACGGGAGGATCGGTGATAGCATAGCGGCCTTCTTCTTCTTCTTCTCGGCCGAGGAGGAGCTCT
Organism: Chelon labrosus; assembly: GCF_963514085.1. Classification (NCBI taxonomy): domain Eukaryota; kingdom Metazoa; phylum Chordata; class Actinopteri; order Mugiliformes; family Mugilidae; genus Chelon; species Chelon labrosus. The sequence continues at coordinate 37,244,622 of NC_140337.1, read as the reverse complement.
TACGGCCCTGATCAGCACCAGAAGTGGAGACCTTAGGCTTTTTCTGCTCAGATCGCCTCGGCGTGTTCTCCTTGTTGTGCTCCGATGGTGCGACCATTTTCCTGGGTGCTATTTTCCGAACGTTCAACTCTACAAAATGAGAAACGGTGAGGATTGAAGAGTTGGTTATATTGCGTGACCTTGGAGATAAAAATGCATTTGGTAAAGAAGCATGCACCCACATTTTTATTTTTGTCTGATGACATTTTGTTTCCTCATCTTAGGTTACGAGCTCAGTCCAGCAGCAGCAGCAAACTTCACGAGAAAGAACCTTGCAGACTACCTTCGGAGCAGGGTAACCGCTGTTCAACATGTCATAACATGATCTTGTCCAGGTCTAGACAAAGATCTTTCAGGAAATTCAGTGTATCATAGTCTAGCTTAACCTTTTACACCCCATCCGAGAGCCCTTGTTCCTCTTACACACACACACCGGGTAACGAAGGTGAAAGGGGGGATTGTATGGCCCAGGAAATATGTATGCAGTTAAGGTTGTTTATAGGCAAACGGCTCCCATGTGTCCCTACTTGTATGCATTTCCCCCCATACTTTCCACCCAGTATTGAGTCCTGGTTTATTTCTTGATGCGTCTTGGCAAAACACTACTGCAGAATGACGTACAATTAATCATTGAAAAGCTGTGTGAAATATGTATATAGTCATGTTTACCTAGCGACTGTTTATGATCAACCTACGACGAAGTAACAAGTAACTAAAACAACTGATCATTTCATTTGATCGTTTGTATTATATCACAGGCAACAGCTCACAATAACTTCTGTTGTGTTTTCCTCAAACGAAAAATAATAATTTTGTGTTTTAAAGGACTTTATTTTCTCACAGTCATCAATAAATGGTTGTATAATGTCAAAATAAAACCCCCAAACACTTCATGTGATCACGGTATTAATTTTATTATCTCCCGATAGATTATCACTAGTCAGTCTCTGTCAACATTTAATAATATATTATTAGACTATAATAATGTTTCTCAGATGATGTCAACTCAACTTTTTGAGCAGTACGATCTTGAAAGTTTGATCATCAAGATCATCAACCAGATTGGACATCTCTGTGGTTACCTTAGTACTCACGTTAGACAGCGCACAGTTTTTTTTGAAATATTGCGTCCTGAAAGCGACCATCGCTTTCCAGAGCTTGCTCTATGGTTTCCCCTTTGAATGCATAAACAGTAAGTTCCTGAATTTCTGCGTCTGTTTTTAGTGCTGGATTTCTCAAGATTTTCTTAACATTTGTACCTCCACTTGCCCACACATGAAACATCACAAGCTCAGAAGCTGGTCCTGTCCTAAAAGAGCTATTAACCTGTTTCTTTGACTTGCCTTCAGCTTTCACATACTTCACAGTCAGATGTTTAACTTTCCTTAAACTACACGGAAAGTTTGAACTGATAGCCTTCCCATCTTTTACTACAACAAGCTCTTTAGCTTTGTTTTTCTCTGCAATGTTTCTAAACTGTGAACTTTGCTTCAGCAAGTCTTCAACAGTTTGTGCTTTGTTGCAGGTAGTAGCTGTAGGATTATTGTCACTCCAGCACCACTGGACAGTATGGGTTGGATGTGGCTCCTCTTTCTAGGAACATGAAACAGATCAAGGATTATTGAATTCAGTTTTATTCTGCTAAACCAATGCCTTGTTTAAACTGTTCAATATCACCTAGTATGCATTACTAAATATATTTATACTATCCACAAAACGGTCTAACAGAAACATCAGCAGCTGTCGCTCGTAAATGTTAAATGTTATTATGAAACAAAAACATATATAACAAACCTTGACAACAGGCTGTGAATTTGGGATCAAACTGGTATTCTCATTCAGATTTGCTGTTGTGTTCTTGAGGTAACAGACAAAAATGTTATTAATAACAATGCATTACATATGGACTTCAGACATATATTTATTATTTTGTGTTCTTGCCTTAAACGATAAGCATATACAATCACAGTCTAATAAATAAGGATGTTGTAGCATAAAAATATAAGCTACAGAATATTTACTTGAAACTGCCTGAATTAACTTGACTTGAGTGCACATTTCATTACAGAAGAAAATTAGTACCTCGACATCCAAGTTGTCTGTAGGTCCAACGTTGCTGGTCATCATGTTGTTGTTGTTTCCAGACAAGTTTTAAAAATGTTGAAAATTGAAAAGATGATTTTTTTTTTCTTTTAAACTTTAGCGTTGCTGTAAAGGTTCCTCCCTTGACTCCTGTCCTCTTCACATGTTGGTCAAGGATGACTTGTTCAGAACTTGTTCAACATCCAGTGCATGTCTAGGAGTTTATATGTGCAAGAGCATTGATATCTCTCTGGGAGAGAAAAGAAGCTGAGGTGCTTGTTGGGATCTGTTGGGATCTGATGGGATCCGCGAGAGCAAGAAAGAATAGGGGTGAACAGCCAAGAGAAGGGGAGGGAGCAAGAGAGGGAGAGGGGGGAGGTGCGAAAACGTGTGGAAGAAACTGCCATAGAGAACGATTAAAACGTCTGAATTATAACACATGTTTTGAAATGATAATTGCCATGATTCTCTATCTACTACGTGCAAAACTCACCAATGCAATGCAATTCAGACATAGGCAATGCCTACTTGGTATTTGTTTATATGGTATTTGTTTTACAGTAACTCGGACAATACTAGACAAGTGCGACAATAAAATCCCCTTCTCAGCAGACTTTCGCTTTCACCGTGTATTTTTGCTAACAGCAACATTGCTAAGCTAACTTCTTCGAGCGCATAAGACACCAACTGTGGTAAACTGGTAAACTCGCTTCTTGTACATTGGCTTGATATTAAAAACGAACAAATCACCAATTTTTATTTTTTTAATTCTGGCTCGGACTGAAGCATGAAGCAGCGAAACAACCTCATTGACTGAAAGTATCTCACTAACGTTAGCTTTTCACCGCGCACAGAACATGGGAGGGCTCGGTTGGCATCACGTGACTATAGAAACACGTCTGCGCATGCTCATAAACTGATGGTTCAACATGCCTGGACTTATTCCGGGGAGTATGGAGGGGTGCGTGGGCGTGGGTGTGTGGGTGTGTGTGTGTGTGTGGGGGGGGGGGGGGGGGGGTGTATGTGTGGGTGTGGGTGTGGGAAAATGGGACAGGCCGGAAAACAGCACTTCCGCAGGCCGGAAAACACCACTTCCGCACTTCCGCACTTCCCCCCTTCCTCAAGACACAAGACATAGGATACAGTACATCCGGGGTCACCGGAAGTTCAGGGTCATCAATCATCATTAAAAGTGACTGAGTGACACTAGGTATCCTTATTTGTTTTTTTGATGTGCTTTAACTGCAGGGGGGTATTCCATCAAGCAGGCTAAAGGCAAAGTCAAGCTTAAATGGCCAAGTCTGGCTAATATGAGTGAGAGTTCGGTTCCATCAAAGAGGCTGAGATTAGCCCCAACTCAGTAACCATGGAAACTATGACTCCGGCTAAGCCTCAACCATGGCTAAGCCAGAACTGTGGCTCAGGTTTCCGTTCCATCAATCTGAGCCTCAACCCTGTTCCATCAAGGTGGCTAATGTGAATGCCAGCCAAGTAACCATGGTAACTTATCCTGCCGGGCAAACCTGGTCTGTAGCAGGCTAAAAGTGAAGCTTAGCACCATCTATGATCAAAGAATGTCCAATAGACAGAAACAGAGACACACAACTGTCATGGAATGATAAAATAATATGTAAAACATAAAATATATAATAAAATGTATTAAAGAAATTATTTATACTAATAATTATATATATATATATTATCTATAAGTACATTAAAGAACATTATCATGAAAATAAAATATAAAAAATAAGACACAAATAAATTAATTAATAAAATTAAACTAATTAGCCAAAAAATATAATAAAAGGAAATTGAGGCATTGAAAATAAAAGACTGAATATGTACACCAAACCACAATTAGATGTAAATGTGTAAAACCACCACCAGCACCAAGGGTCTTCCAGGACAGGACCAACCCGTTGACCCACACAGATGCGTACCTGTGGGAGAGGTACCGGTTCAGCAGGCAAAGCATTGTGTATTTATGCAGTTTGCTTGAACCACACATTATGAGGGTCACTCGCCGCAGCCAGTCTCTGACCACTGTGCAGTCAGTCTGTATTGCACTGCGGTTCTTTGCCAGTGGTACATTTCTCTACAGTGTTGGTGATGCTGAGAAGTTAAGCAAGGCAACTGTTTGCAGAGAGGTAATAATTATATGTCCTCTATTCATTTGTGATTATTTCCAGCATCGCCACATATTATGCAAAGTTGAGATGATCACATGGGGGTGTCCATGATGTCATATTGTCATAGGCCATGACTAATTGGAAACAGAGACAGATGGCAATGAAGTAATATATTTATTTGAATAAAGTAATTTCCATAGTTTTCTTTCATATTTATACATTAAACATGACACAGAGCAAACACATTACAGGTAAGAGCAGTCTACCTGGCCCTGAAGCAGTTCCTTAATATCTACATCACCTTCCCTGGCCATCATGACCCACAGTGGATCAAGGAGACATTCTATGCAATTGCAGGTTTGTGACAGTCATGTAAAATACTTTGATTAAATGTAGCCTATCATTATCAAAAATGTAGGCAAGGCAACTTTATATAGCACATTTTAGCACAAGGTGATTCAAAGTGCTTTACATAACATAAAATGAAAATACAACAATTCAACATATAGCATCCGAGACAAAATACAGAAGTAGCACAAATACAGCATGTAAAAATGACAGGCTTAAATGAAAATGATATCAATTCTATACAATTAAACAGAGCAATTGGCCATGCAGGAAATAAATTAAAGCTATCCCATCGATTTGCATAACAATCAGTTGATAAATGTGATGAATATCACTTTCTAACATTACTACTAGGGCTGCCAAATGATAAAATATGGAGAATTTCACATAAATTGCAGTGAAACAATAATGCTATTTTAATTATGTTCATATGAATGTTACTTATTAGGGCTGTCTTTTTGTTCTTTGGGGATTTTCCTTTTAATTTTAGGGATTTGGTTGCATTAATAGGTCCACATAATTGATTAGATTTATCAAGAAATCAATTGGTAGATTATTGTCTACATATATTTTGTCCCTTTGATGGGGGATTTATATAACATGATGATGCTGAAATACTTAATTTTCTTTGTCACTTACGCATTCAGCCTGTCGGCAATATTCTGCCACGCCACATCCCTCGCTGTATTGATTGCCGCGGTATTGCCCTTCTTTCGGATTAAGTGGCTGTAATCCTCATATACCTCCATGAGGAGGGTTTGCTCCGCTGCAGAGAATATTTCTGCGCGCTTTCCCTTGCTTTTCGGCATTTTTGACAGTGTTCGGCACTCGACTATAATGGGCTTTTTAGTTTCCCTGTGGGCGTGCACAAGTTGAGACTTAACAGGTGAGGCTTGACTAAGCGTCAGGTGGAGCCAGCTGATTTCACTTGATGGAACGACTTGGAGCTAGATTGGGAAGTGGAGCTTAGTCAAGCTTCAAGCTTACACCTAAGTCTGGCAATTCTTAGCTACGTTGATGGAATACCCCCCAGATGTTCAGCTTTAATTTGAAGGTATTTACATCCAAATCAGGTGAACGGTGTAGGAATTACAACAGTTTGTACATGTGCCTCCCACTTTTTAAGGGACAAAAAGTAATGGGACAATTGGCTGCTCAGCTGTTCCATGGCCAGGTGTGTGTTATTCCCTCATTATCCCGTTTACAAGGAGCAGATAAAAGGTCTAGAGTTCATTTCAAGTGTGCTATTTGCATTTGGAATCTGTTGCTGTCAACTCTCAATATGAGATCCAAAGAGCTGTCACTATCAGTGAAGCAAGCCATCATTAGGATGAACAATCAAAACAAACCCATCAGAGAGATAGCAGAAACATTAGTTGTGGATAAATCAACTGTTTGGAACATTCTTAAAAAGAAAGAACGCACCGGTGAGCTCACCAACACCAAAAGACCTGGAAGACCACGGAAAACAACTGTGGTGGATGACCGAAGAATTCTTTCCCTGGTGAAGAAAACACCAAATGCTTCAGAGCCGGCACTTCACAGTGCAGATGGACAATGGCCCGAAGCATACTGCGAAAGCAATCACGTTTTTTATGGCAAAGAAGTGAAATGTTATGCAATGGCCAAGTCAATCACCTGACCTGAATCTGATTGAGCATGTGTGGCATGGGCAAGGAGATGAGTGTTGCGACAACGCCACCTGCGGTAGTTCCGCCCGCAGGAAATCCTAAACTTCTGACTTTTAATTATTTACTTCATTAGGACACACAGGTTCACCAATACCACAGGGGCAAGAGACGGTTTCAAATTAAGAAAATACTTTATTAAACAAAATAAACTAAAGTTCCCACACACCAGTTACCCACAATAATACTAATAATAATCAGATAAAATTAGCACCAGGCAGGAGTAAAAGTCAAAGGAGAGGGCTGGGGCTTACCAGGCAGCAGGGATAAATCAAAAGCAGAATGGTCCTTTACTTAAAACACCTGTGACACTGCACTCACACATCACAACAAAAAAAGGAGATAGTGAAGGGAAACATCACCAAGGACTGGACTGCCGCCTCTGGGCCACCGCACCTAACCAACAAACAAGAAACAAATTAAAAACATGCCGAGAAGTGCTGTACAGGACTGGTGTGGAGAAGAACAAATGAATTAACACAAAAATACAACAAAAACACTAAATAATGCAAAATAATCAATTACATCAGCCACATGAAATTAATTAAAACAGTGGAATGCCCTTTAACCAAATCAGCCTTATTATGACTGTGGCAATACACTGAGGAGTCAGGCGGACCAAGCCAAAGGTGGCTCCAATAACTTTTGGTCACGTTAACTCAGGGCAGACATGGTCATTGAAATATCACACGAACTGAATTCACGACAGCGAGCCAGAAGCATCCACAAATTAAACGGAGCCAAAACAGCAGCGCAGATCAAGGGCACGGTGGCTGGATATAGGCCAACGATTTACCAGGGCCTCACTCTGCAAGCTACGTTAACGCCCCGGAGAGACGGAGGGATAAGGCCTGGATTATGCTTCCGCGTAGTGATCATGCAATGGTCACGCAATGGCCACACAGTTGCTTGGACACAGTCGTGAGACCATGATGGTTCTGCGTGGGGTTTACGTGTCGAAATGCAATTCAATGCCACATTGGTAGAGGGCGCTATGATTTTTTGTGACCGACCGACCGAGACTCTTGTGACGTATCTTGCCTCGTATAGTTATTTACCTTCCGGCTTTTGTCGTAGTCACAGTGAACGATGGACACCGAGACAGAGAGACTGGCGTTGGAGCTCTTTTTAAAAAAGGCGCTGTTTATGAGTGGAAACCGGAAAAGCGGTCTCCAGATGTAGTTAGCGGACCAATCACAGCCAATGCCGCTGCGTTGCTGCTGCGTTGCTGTTGCGTCGACTCAACACGCATAGAGGATTTTTGGGAGGTGCACGTCTGGCCCTTGCGTAGGACGTACGGGGGTCCGCAAGGTCATAATGGGTCCGTACGCCCCCTCGCGCTGTGTCAACGCGGAAGCATAACTTGGGCTTAACGAGCCATGCTGCGCATCAATCGCCCTGCGAAAGGAACAAGCAAGCGCATCCAGGAAGGGCTTCTGGCGGAGCAATGCGTCCCCCACAGCCCAAGCAGCCGGTCGCGCTGAAGGCGAGGATTAATAATAATAATAATAATAATAATAATAATAATAATAATAACTTTATTTATATAGCACCTTTCCAAAACAAGTTACAAGGTGCTGTACAACAACAGCAGAAATAAAACAGGTCAGATGCCTAGCAACAATCATAACATTATAGGGGTGCTCAAGCCCTAAACTTTGTCCCAGCACCCCTAAAAATAAAGTTGAAAAAAAAAATTGGTTGTTTGTCTATGATACGATGCCAAAACAAATAGCACGATCGAAGAAAACATGTGGTTTAAACTTAATATTTTAGCAAGGAAATTAAGTCACCCCCCCCCCCCCCCCCCTCCCCCCAGTGGTATGATCCACCTCTCTCGTTTACCGCTCCTTCCCTCATGCAGCGCGCACACACCTTAGGTTTGTCTGACCACCTGAGGGGCGTGGCTCCTATAAGCTACCAAACGATCTATTTAGTCTGTGGGTGCATCCGAATAGTCAGTACATACTAACGTCGGTTAGAACGTACTACTCAACCGTCAATTTAGTACGTTATTTATGTATGTGAGCGAGTAGTAGGCTACAATTCGGACGTACTGGGCAGCCATCTTGCCTGTCCTTAGACCCCGGATGTTTACATGTGCGCCGACAAATATGACGCACACCGGCGGATGCCGCGAAATTTTAAAGCCACCTCGGAGAAGTATTTTCGAAGCAACCAACATTTTAAACTCAACATTTATCCCAATATACATACATTTATAAACTTCTTTTGTCGTAGCTGTAGCTGTCACAACGGTCTCAGCCATTTTGTCTGATTTGATTTTCCCAGCGGCTCGTCTTCTCAGTGTTGCCAACTCCTCCCAGACAACAAATTACGTCTTGCCGACGTCGGGCCGCGTGTTCCTGCCCGACATAAAGTGCATCGGCGAGACGTCTTATGGAGATCGGTAGCTAATAGGCAAGACGTCGGGAAGACGTCGGCATTAGAATGATCGCCGGCCGTGAGCCAACGTAAACCAAATGATCGCCGACCGTGAGCCAACGTAAACCCGACATAATTATTAGGCTATGACCTATGCGGCACGATCCCACTAGAGCGAGGAAAGCATTCGGTCACCTCGCTCTCCCACACTGGAACAGCTGATTTTCGGCTGCATCGCTGGAAACGCCACAGCATGCTTGAAAATCAGCCCTTCCAAAGTTAAGTCAAAGGGAGCGAAGCGTCTGAATGGTTTTCACCGCTCTAGTAGGATCCCACCGTTATAGTAGGTCTTATTGATTTGTTTAGGCTAGCTGCTATCAGATTGTGTTCCAAGGACACAAGTTTCCTTACTGTATCAACAACACTCAGTAACAGTTTATGTGATGCATTAATCATAAAAATTCTTCCCGAACAATTTGACAAGAGCTCAGAAGTAGGCAACTAGTCCGCTTACTTGTGAGACTCGGTGGCTGCGCAGTCTGCAGCCGCTTCCTTATTTTTGAGTTGCCAGGTTTTATTACAAAAAAAGTTTGAATTGAAATTAAATGATTGTTTATGTGTAGGGTGCATTTCATACACAATCTGACAACCTGGGAAATGTCAGTCTAACATGGTCTTGCAAATTAGGCTACAGGAGATTTCCAGGAGAAATTACAAAACAGGAGGGCACTGGAAGATGACCGTTTACTTCGTTTTTGCAAAAGTAGTATCAAAACGTTTATTTTAACACACTCACACATGGGGGGGGTACAGATGACACATTTCTGAGAGTGACTTAACGAAATCAATGTCAAAACATCCTTGAGGTTAAGAGGGGAAGGAAGAGAGAAATAGAGTGGGTTAGTTTTACTATAACTCATGATCAGTGGCGGCTGGTGAATTTTTTGTGATTTTCACATACAAACGAAGCATTCTGGTGCATTCTGACAAAATAATAAAGACACAAGTTAACATTCTCTCCCTGTGTCTGTATGTGTTTGTGAGAAAGTGAGAGAGAAAGACAGAGAGGGAATGTGATTCTAAAATGGGTGAGTGTGTTACGGCCAATCTATTGTGTTGGTAACTTCACTCATAAATCTACAGTCAAATACAATAAAATACCAATATAATATGTGCAACCTTTTATGTGTGGTTGTTCAAGACACACTGAAGGCATGATGCCACCATAGGTTTGCAGAGAACTACATACAATATGTACACTTGAAAGGGGTGGGGTGGTGGTGTGGGGTTGTGAGGGCCGCTGTAACCCAGTGTCCATCCTCACGGGAAGAAACTCCCTCCAAGATAGTCAGTCGAGCAATCGTTTCAGTCCTGCAACAGACATATCATGAAAATGTCATATCTTGGCCACATCTGTTTGATCTTTAGAGTTATCATTAATTAGAGACATGCAGAGGCTAACATTCACATACAGTATGTTAACAATAGGCTATTTACCGGGCCCTGTTCTGTTACAAGCATGTCTAGGTGGGCTATGGGATAGAGAATGTTGAGAACCCCTGGTTTAGGCTAAATAATTGTGATTTCAGTTTTGACCTAAATTATGGTTATTATTCCATTATTGAGCAGCACAGCAACAAAAACGGCAACAGCACAGCTGAGGTGTACAATACATCCAGTAAAAAACAATAACTGTTGGGAGTAACTGTACATTGCTGTGAAACAGACACACATAGTAAATGTAGGGAACAAACAGGGATATACATTTTGATTAAATAAGGGACTGATGAAGCAGTGGATTGTAAGGTAATGTTTGAGTAGTAAGCAAGTTAGATCCATCTGCTCATATATTGTGTTCCTGATGACAAACTTCACATGACTGAGACCAAAGTGAACTTCAGCTAAGAACCAAATTATAGATTACATATTAGGGTGATGATGGTCAAGGTTTTACTGTGTACCTGTGTTGAAGCTGTGAACTGGGCAGGATCTGGAACATGAGTGGGACTGAACATTGCCTGTGGAACAGATAATCATGTAGGGAGCATTAGTTTATAGACAATTTGAGGACCCTGCAATCAATACATAATATGACAAATATGTATTAGACCAGGCTGTGATCTAGACTACTGTGCAATGTGAATGTAGAAGAAGTTTTTGTGAATGTACCGAGTCAAACTTTAGTTTAAAAGCATAATTATGTCCGAAGCGCCACTTTTAAGCTTGCGTTGTTGTTTTCAGGTGAAATGGCCTTTTGAATGGGAATGATAGGAGCATGTTATTTTAAAAATACTAAGAAGGCTGAACACAACATGAAACCTTGATCGAGGTATCATCAGTGTCTCTACACATAAACTCAAGCATTGAGAACACTGTGTACACAGAGTTTACTAAAAGACAGGTTGTGAACAACTCACTTGGTTTTTCTGCTCGCCCCCATCTTGCCAGTCAAGGAGTGAGTTGTCCAAACCCTTTCTTTTTAGTAAACTATGTGTACACGAACAATGTTCTCAATGCTCAAGTTCATGTGTAGAGACACTGATGATACTTCGATCAAAGTTTCAAGTTGTGTCGAGCCTTCTTAGTGTTTTAAAAATAACCATTTTGACATGATCATGTATCAAAATAGTAGTTCCCCCTAGCATCACCCTTCAAAAGGCCATATCACCCGAAAACGACAACTCGGACAAGCTTAAAAGTTGCGCTTCGGACGTAATTATGCTTTTAAACGAAAGTTTGATTCAGGTGCATTCACAAAAACACCCTAGGATGCATTTTGGCGAGAGTTGTGCTTGAAGTTCTTTAGTTTAAATTGAACGTAAATGCCAAAGTAACCACTGGTCCCTCAGATTCAAAAGAAGTGCCGAACTTCACCTCTGCCAGCATGACTCTCCCTGCTATGGCCAGCGAAGTGGCAAGCTAATTATGCTAACGTTAACGCTAGCTAACGTTTGCTGAAAACACATTCCGTTAAAGCATTTTCTAACCAAAACAGACGTCACAGAATACAATATCTGATTAAAAACACTTCTACAATGAGTTTACTTACGTAAGTTAGCCATATGCAGTATGTAAGTTAGCAGCTAACATAACCAGATAGCTTGAGAAACATCTTGTGTAACGCTAACCGTTAACGTTAACCTTAACGTTACTATCTCCAAAAAGTTATCCTAAACCGGATTAGTCTATGCATTCTACCAAATATCATAGCATATCATATATCATCATATAAATTGTGGCATACGGATTTTACACAAGCTCAACATACCTTTGTCCTTACAGCCGACTTGTCGCTGGATGTGGACCAACGGTTGTGATAGCCAGCCAACAGCACTTTCGGAAGGAAAAAAAAAAGAAAGGGGAAAAAAAAGCGGGATCGGCAAAAGGGTTCCTCACGGTTCCTCTGCCGATCTACGGAGTGCGCATGCATGTTGGAGCGGCATAGACTCATCACGCCGATGGTTTACCGACCTAAACTGACAAGCGTGCAGGGGAAAAAAAACCTGCCGACGCTTAGCCGCTGGTGCCCTCCAATTGCCGACGTCGGTAAGACCGACCGTGCTGTCTGGGGTAAGGAAAGTAGCTATTGGCTGTCCTAAAAGTCGCTAGAAGTCGCTAAATGACGTCATCAGCTAAGTTGCATAATGTGCCATTTGGATGTAATTGTGATGGACGCTGTGTTTGGATATGTTTAGAACTACAAATGAACATTCTTTTGGTGATTCTTGGTTGTTTTTTTTGTTTTTTGTTTTTATTTTGCCATTGAAATAGGCCATCACCTCTCAAAATAATTTCATGACTAATGCTTTGCCTAGTCACAAAAAAATTAATTTTGTCCTGTATTATTAACGCTACTCCTTTTTCCGGGCTTGGTATTGGCAAACCGATTCTAAAGAGACACTCTGGCAGAGTTACTTAAGTTTTTTTTAGTTTTAGTTTTCTTAAGTTTGGTTTAGTTTCTAACCTTATGCTCCACTTAGGAGCCTACAACAAGTCACAGTAAAACATGAGCATTTTTTTTTGCCATAACTAGAACATTTTAAACAGTTTTTGTATAAACGGTTTTAACTTGACAAAATTAACAATCTAAATGGATTATTATTTTATTATCTATTTTAGTGTGACAGGCAAGAAACATTTACATCCCGCTCTGTAAACCAGGGCGCGATCAGCGGCAGCTTTGCGCATGCGCCATTCGTTTGCAGTCTGGACGTGGAGTGCCGTGGGTCTCCTCTCTACTCTGATTGCTGCTGCGTGGGGCTACTGTGAGACTGACCGCCTGTGACTGCTTTGGGACGGGAGAGGTGCTCACGGCAGCACCCGCTGCTTGTTGAGGACAGTAAATGAAAACTAATATGTGCTTTCACATCAGAGTCTCCAGAACCAGAAAAGTCTCCAATAACACCAGAAAAAGTCGCTAGATTTTTCGCTAGTCGCTTTTGACAAAAAAAAGTCGCCAAGAGGATTTGAAAGTCGCTAGATTTAGCGAGAAAGTCGCCAAGTTGGCAACACTGCATCTTCTTCTACGCTTAGCGGGCTCTTGCTGAATTATGGGATAGCGTAGTGAGCTACCGTTGTATACTGTGGAGGTAGTAGGCCATCCGGGTATTTTTCGCATACTAGTCGATGTCTACTAAGAATTCGGACGTACTACTACTGTGGCGTACTGCGTCTCGCCTACTGAACAGTACGTTAGTATGGGTATTCGGATGCACCCTGTCACTCAGCACCAACATATTCAAGTCATTAGCAACAGCCCTAACTTTTACTGTTGTTGTTATTGTTCAGTAGGAGTTTACTAGCTGACGTTTCTTTTGGTTTGTGCATATGTGTTGATGCTAAAGCCAAACTTTAAGACTAATACTGCCTAAGATTGTTCCTACCTCATCTTCTCATTTAAATGCAATTTCTTTTCTTTATTTTTTAAACCAAATGATAGCTTTGTGACACAGTAGTTTGACATTAGAGAACGATGTGTTCTCTCATTTATTGTTGTCTTTCCAGTCTTTGGTGGGAGGTGCTCAGCACCCCTAAAGCTCTGACCCTAGAATCTCCCCTGAATCATAATAAAACCATCAAGAGAAATAAAATTGGAATTAAAATTTAAAATTTAAAATCACCCACCCACAACAAAGTAATCATACAACAATGATAAAACAAAATTATAAAACAAAATTAAGAAAAGGCCAATCGATAAAAGTGAGTTTTACGAAGAGATTTAAAAGAAGCCACTGAGCTCGCCGGGCAGGGAGTTCCACAGCTGTGGAGCATGGACAGCAAAGGCCCGGTCTCCTTTAGTGACAAGACGGGACCTCGGGACCGTAAGCAGGGCTGCGCCGGCGGATCTCAGGCAGCGGTCAGGCTCGTATGATAAAAACAGGTCACGGATGTAGGCAAGAGCCTGACCATGCAGGGCTTTAAAAACAAGTAGTAAAATCTTAAAATCAATTCTAAAACTCACGGGCAGCCAGTGGAGAGTGGTGAGGGTTGGGGAAATGTGGTCACTTCTCTTAGTGCCCGTTAAAAGCCTGGCAGCTGCATTTTGAATGAGTTGCAGTCTTCGCATCTTTCCCTTGCTGATCCCAGCGTACAGAGCATTGCAGTAGTCAAGTCGTGACGATATAAAAGCATGGACAACCTTCTCCAAGTCAAAACAGAGGAAAGCACGGATTATTGCTAGCTGTCTCAGCTGCCCAAAACAGGATTGTACAACCTTGGTTACCTGTGAGTCAAATGAAAGCTCTGAGTCGAAAATGACACCAAGGTTGCGAGCCTCTTTCTGAAGACAGAGGGTATATCAGGACTGTGGATTGTACACCCACAACGGCCGCGCCGACACCCCCGCTGGTCACGCCAAACAGGCCACAGTCACAAAAAGGAAGCGGAAGAAAGAGGAGGGGACAGGTCAGGTATATCTGCACCTCTATATATAAGGGCGCATTGTGCCGCACCTCAATGAATACGCTCTGCGCGTTGGTATAGCGCCAAATAGTGGCAAGGAGGGAGACAACCTGTCACACATGCATTTCATTTGCTGAAGACAAAACTGAAGGAAAATGCACCAAGAGCAAGCAGGAACTGAAGACAGTTGCAGTAGAGGCCTGGCAGAGCATCACCAGGGATGAAACCCACCCTCTGGTGATGTCTATGCGTTCCACACTTCAGGCTGTAATTGACTGCAAAGGATTTTTAACCAAGTATTAAAAAGTGAAAGTTTGATTTATGATTGTTAAATTGTCCCATTACTTTTGGTCCCTTAAAAAGTGGGAGGTACATATACAAACTGTTGTAATTCCTACACCGTTCACCTGATTTGGATGTAATTACCCTCAATTTAAAGCTGAAAGTCTGCAGTTAAAGCACATCTTGTTCGTTTCATTTCAAATCCATTGTGGTGGTGTATAGAGCCAAAAAAGATTAGAATTGTGTCGATGTCCCAATATTTATGGACCTGACTGTATGTCACAGTTAAACTGAACACTGAACATCATGTTATTTAGAGAGAAAAGAAAGACTTTAAGGGAGCTTTGAACTGATTAAGACTGAAATGAAAAGGTCATGTAGTGATCCAAGGTCAGAAAGGAACCTGAAGAGGAGCATAGATGTAGAAAACCATCAGGTCAAAGCCAGACTCTGAATATATAGAAGAGTCAATGTCCTCAGTTCCTCTGAAGTCACGTCATTTAGTAGAAAGGCTGCAGCACAACAGACGCATGCGCACTCTCCTCTCTGGACGTGTTTGATTTCTGCTAGAGACGTCATGTGACAGAAACCTGGAACATGTTTCCTTCTTCATACAGTGTTGGAGTCACAGAAAAAGTCATAGAAACAATCAATCTTCACAAATAAATCTTTCATTCCTTTTTAATAGTAATCCTGAATTCTTCAAACATCTCATTTCAAACTTCTTTCTGTTAAACAGAAACTCTACAAAGTCAAAAATGTTCTCAGTGGCAGACGAGAAGATCTACCAGTGACCCAAAGTGTCCTGAGAAGTCTTGGAGGTTTTATTCATTTCAATTCTAGTTTTTTTTATCTTTTTTTCTGTAATTTTTGTAAAAAAGTTCAGACAGATTCCCTTCTTCTTCATCTTCTTCTTCATCTTCTTCTTCTTGTGTGAGGAGTGTGAGAGGGAAGAGGAAGAGTGATTGGGAACTTTTGGTTCTGTTTTCTTTATTTACTATCCTTTTCACTTTGGTGTTTTGTTAAATATTTGTGTTTGTTAGTTTAGTATTAGTTTGGTGTGTTGGGGTTTGGTTTTTAGGTGTTTTTTGCGGCTAAACGCCGTCTAATCGGCGGATGAGGCCAGGTGGGCCCATCATGGCGGCCTCCAGTCTCTCTTCCTTATCCAGGAAGCATGGGATCAGACTGGCTGCTGGTTCGCCCTGCACGGTGGAGGACGTGGCCCTGGCCGTGGTGGAGAGGATCGGCCACGGCTCGGTAAAGTCGGCTGCCCGAATGAACCGAGCCGTGGTCCTGTTCCTGGAGAAAGTGGAGCAGGTGAGGTTGCTGGTGGAGGAGGGGCTGACGGTGAACGGGCTGTTTGAAGCGGTGCAGCCGCTCACACAACCTGCAGCCCGGATCATCCTGTTCAACGTGCCCCCCTTCATCAGCGACGACTTTCTCATCAGAGAGTTGTCCCGACACGGCAAAGTAGTGTCCCCCATTAGAAAGCTGCCCTCTGGATGTAAGTCTCCGCTGCTTCGCCATGTGGTGTCGCATCGGAGACAAGTATACATGATATTAAACAACGAGGCGGAAGAGTTTAATTATCGTTTCATCGTGAAAGTGGATGATTACGATTATACTCTGTTTGCTACATCGGGGGAACTAAAATGCTTTGTCTGTGGCCAAGAGGGACACCTAGCCAGGGCTTGTCCAAGCCGGGCCGAGTCGGCCCCGCCGGGACCGTCCAGAGCTGCGGCGCCGGTGGCAGCGGCGGCTGCGGAGCCGACTTTGGGAGAGAGACCGGTACCCGCTCCGAGACGGAGGAGCTCCGGGGATGTGGGGCGAACCAGCGGATCGGATGGGGAAGAGAGAACAGAAAAACAAGGAGATGGAGCTGTAGAGATGGAGCCAGGGCAGGTAAGGGAGACAGGTGAGGTAGAGGAGACAGGTGAGGTGCGGGAAATGGGTGAGGTGAGGGAAACGGGTGAGGTACAGGAGACAGGTGAGGTGCGGGAAACGGGTGAGGTGCAAGAGACAGGTGAGGGGAGAGAGACAGGTGAGGTGAGGGAAACGGGTGAGGTACAGGAGACAGGTCAGGTGCAGGAGACAGGTGAGGTGAGGGAAACGGGTGAGGTACAGGAGACAGGTGAGGTACAGGAGACAGGTGAAGTTGGAGAAAAAGAAAATGCAGAGATAGAGGAGATGATGGAGGATGAGCGTGTGTGTGAAACACTGGGTGGTGCGACTGTAAAGGCTGGTGAAGAGTGTGCTGGTGTGGGTGAGGCATCAGGCTGGACACCTGCTGCCTCACAGAGGCGTATCAAACGTAAAAAGGTAGTGCAGGTGGAGGAAGGGAGGAAGGCTGGCAGACTGGAGGTGGAAGCGGCTGCTGGAGAAAGCAGCGACTGTGAAGCCTCCATGTCGGACAGCAGTGAGCTCTCTCTCTCACAGACAAAACTTTGCCAAAAAAAAAAAAAACAAGAAAGTGATTTCTACCCAGCGGAAATGTTCAAAAACTTCCTCCAAAAAACAAAAGGTGTAAAAAAAGTTAATATTGATCTGCATTTTCCTGATAAGCTCAACTTCTTTTTATCTGCAAGACACGTTATAAAGCACAGAGCTTCATCAGATCTGACTGACCAAGAGATTTTTAGACTAGAGAAACATCTCAGTAATGTCAGAAAACAAATTAATCTGTAATTATGATGAAGTGGTCTGTGCTTTTATTTATTAACTTTTGTGTTTTTATTTCTTTTAATTTTGGTATGGATGTTTTTAAGATAGGAACGTAAATGGAGCAAGAGACATGAGGAAAAGGGCACTGGTGTTGGACACAGCTAGGACAAAAAGGATTTATGTTTTATTTTTGCAAGAGGTTCACAGTGACCAGAGCAACGAGGGGGACTGGGATAAAGAGTGGGAGGGACAGGTGGCTTTAAGCCACAACACCACGCTGAGTGGTGGGGTAGGCATCCTCCTCTCCAGGAGGTTTACTCCATCCTCTCTGGAGGTGGAGCATGTGGTGGAGGGGAGGTGCCTCCTAGTGAAAGCTAAATTTGACCTTTTTACTCTGGTTTTTATCAATATTTATGCGCCAAATAAGGGAACAGAGAGGAAGAGCTTTTTAGAACTTATAAATACAAGACTGAACTGCTGCAATAAGGAGGACTATGTAATTTTAGGGGGGGATTTTAATTGCACGGGAAAATAATTTTTAGACAGAAACCATGCAGAGCCACATCCAGCTTCCCAGCACGCTCTGAAGCGACTGGTCTACTCCCACGGCCTGGTGGATGTGTGGAGGAGGATGCATGCAGACTGTCGTCAGTACACCTGGTCCCACCTAACAGAAGATAGGATCTCATTCGCAAGGCTAGACAGGTTTTATTGTTTTAAGCATCATTTTAACATTTTTAAAGATTGTCGTATTGTACCCTCTGGTTTTAGTGATCACTCTGTAGTTTTATGTGATATATACTTTAAATATGTTGTACTGAGGAGTGCATACTGGCATTTCAACTCTGTTTTGGTTTTAGATAAAGGTTTTAAAGAGATTTTTTGTCATTTTTGGATTAATTTTAGAGAAAGAAAAAATGAATTTACTAGCCTTAGACAGTGGTGGGACCATGGAAAAGTGCAAATAAAACTTCTTTGTCAACAGTACACTCTCAATGTCACTCAGTACACGCATAGATCAATCAAAGACCTGGAGAGTGAAATAGTGGAGTTAGAAGCACTTGGCTACTCCACAGGAAATCGAGAACATATTGAAGTCCTCAACTCCAAAAAGATGGCCCTTGCCACCCTGCTAGATACCAGGGTACAGGGGGCATTGGTCCGGTCCCGGGTTCAGAATATCAACGAGATGGATGCTCCCTCTGGTTTCTTCTTCGGCCTGGAGAAGAAACGTGGCCAAAGTAGACAAATCCACGCACTAATGTCAGAGACGGGCCAGGAGCTTACGGACCCAGCCCAAATCAGGAGGAGAGCGGTGGCCTTCTTCTCTGCCCTCTACTCTGCAGAGTATGAGGAAAAACAAGAACTGGAGGAGGAGTTCTGCAAAGAACTTCCTCAGGTGTCGGCTGACACCAACACCCAGCTGAGCCGACCGCTCCGGCTGGAGGAGCTCACGGCCGCCCTGCAAGGCATGCAGGGGAGAAAGTCTCCTGGCATCGATGGCCTCACTGTTGAGTTCTTTAAGGAATACTGGGACATTCTGGGTCCGGACCTGCTCCTGGTCCTAAATGAGAGCTTGGCCGTTGGTTCTCTCCCTCTCTCCTGCCGCAGAGCCGTCCTGGCTCTGCTACCAAAGAAGGGAAACCTGCAGGAGGTGAAGAACTGGCGGCCTGTGTCTCTGCTGTGCGTGGACTACAAGATCCTGTCCAAGACTTTGGCTTCCAGGCTGAAGGGGGCCATGGAGCAGGTCATCCACCGGGACCAGACCTACTGTGTGCCTGGCAGGTCCATGGTAGACAACGTCTACCTGATTGGTGATGTTTTGGAGCTCTCCAGCTCATTGGACAGTGGCACTGGTCTGATTTCACTGGACCAGGAAAAGGCTTTTGACCGGGTTGAACACAACTTCCTCTGGAACGTGATGAAGAGGTTTGGGTTCAGCTCCGGTTTCATCGCCATGATCCGTGCGTTGTACAGTGACATTGAGAGTCTACTGAAGTTTAACGGCAGTCTGTGTGCTCCTTTCAGGGTGCAGAGGGGAGTCTGGCAGGGCTGTGCCTTGTCCGGGATGCTTTATGCACTCTCCCTAGAACCCCTCCTCGCTAAGATACGTTTTAATATTAAAGGACTGATTCTACCCACTTTTAACAGCAACATTGTTTTATCTGCATATGCAGATGATGTCATCATTTTAATTAAAAATCAAGATGATGTTGACATTTTAAACATTTTAACCGAAAAATATAAAACCTTGTCCTCAGTCAAAGTTAACTGGAACAAAAGCGAGGCATTTGCTTTTGGGAATTGGCCCAGTGGCCTCCCAGCCCTCCCCCAGAACCTGGCCTGGAAGACTCAGGGATTAAAATACCTTGGGGTCTTCCTGGGAAGCAAGGCCATGGAAAGTAAAAACTGGGATGGGATTGAGGACAAGGTTGTGGGTAGAATCAAGAAGTGGAAATGGCTACTGCCTCAGATGTCATATAGAGGCAGAGTCCTGGTTTTAAATAATTTGATAGCATCGCTCCTGTGCTTTTAGGCTGCAGTTCCTGCAGAAGTTCTTAGCTGGTCCAGCAGACTTGGTGTGGAGGGGTGTGGCCAGTCGTATCTTCAGAGAGGTGAGTCATCTGGGACTGGATACTGCTCTGTTTTTAACTGATTTTAATTCTTTAAATTTAAGTGGGGTGCCTCCTTTTTATAAAAGTGTCTTTAAAGTATTGTCTCTTTTTAAAAGCAGCAGACAAACAAGAAGCTCCAACTCTCTGTTCTGGCTTTTAAAAGAACCTCTGGTCCATGGAGGGAGGCTGGATGTGTCCAGTGGAGCCACGCCTGGGCTCACGGCAACTCTGCTCCGGACCGGAGTCCTGGACCTGGAGCGTCTGGTCCACTTAGCGGGACCAGACCTATCAAACATCCAAGCCGTGAGGTGTGTCCTGGGTCTCCGGTCCAGCAGAATAGTTCTGAGGCTGACACAACTCTGGAAGAATAAGCTGACGGTGAGAGAGAGGATGCTCCTGATCAAGTTTGGATCGGGAGCAGTGCCAGACCCCACAGACCCTTTCCCAGGGGTGTGGATAAGCCCCCGGTCTGACCAAGGAGCATCGATGAAGAGAGAGAACACAGTGAACCTGAACAGTGTGGACAAAAAACTCCTTTACAAAATATGTGTGAAAGCCCTCAACGAAAGGACCTTGAGTTCCAGGCCAATCTGTGCGTGGGGAGACAGATTTGGAGGTGCTGTGCCAAACTGGAGGACACTCTACAGCAAACCTTTAAAGAAGAAAACTGGAGACCTACAGTGGCGAATCCTCCATGGAGCTATTGCATCATATTCTTTTATCTCAATCATCAATCCTTCTGTGTCCAACCAGTGCCCTTTCTGTGGTTTAAAGGAAACAATGTTCCACATTTTTAATGAATGTCAAAGGCTCACAGCGTTTTTTATTCTTTTAATGGAGGTTTTTGTTTTATTTAATGTAGTTTTTACCGCCACCCTATTTATTTATGGAACAAGCCACGGGAAGAAAGACAAAAAAATGTGGCAGCTTTTAAACTTCATTATTGGAGAAGCGAAAATGGCCATATATATAGAGAGAAAAAACAAAATAGAAGGCCTGTCAAATAGTGATGCAGCTTCAGTGTGGCGCTGTAACCTGCGCTGCAGACTGAGGCTAGAATTCAACTTTTATAAATCAATGAAGGACATCAAAAGCTTCCGAGAAGTATGGTGTTACAAAAATATCTTGTGTACTTGTTCTGATGACAAATTAATTTATGGAAATATGCTGAGAGATTGAGTGTTTTTTTTTTTTTCTTGATTTGATTTGATTTTGTTTGTTTGTTGTTTATTTATTTATTTATTTTTTCATACATATTATTTATGTACACATTAATATAAACCAGAATCATCTCAGTTTGTGAAAATCTTGTCAAACTTTGAAATAAACGGTGGTTGTAAAAATCAAAAATCTTCTTCTTCTTCTTCTTCTTCTTCTTCTTCTTCAGTCTCCAGTAGAACATCTGGGTTCTGCTGGGTTCTTCCTGTTCTAATGTTTCTCTTAATGAAGCTGTATAATTAAAGGTGATATTCAGAGCAGTTGATTGACAGAGAGTCAGATCTCAGTGATGAGCAGCTTCAGTTCAGCTCTTTGTAAAGCTCTTAGTTGTGTTAGTGCTGAATGTCACTGAGTCTTTATTGATAATGATGCTTGTGTAGTTTTCTGAGCTGAATGTAGAAGCTGCTCCATCACAAACTGTCTGACCTGTTGAAGCAGTTGAAGCAGCTCTAATCTGATCTGGAATCAGTCCAACAAAGCTCAGGGAGCAGGAGTGGAGTCTGAACCAACCTCCTACATTCACTCTGACTTTCTCTGGGATTGACAGACTATAACTTGTGTGCCTCATCATTTGGTTTACTTGATTGTATATGTGTTGCTGCTGTCTGCCATATATCTATAAACATTATATATTGTATATTACACTTTAATGATTTTATTGTTCCTTTTATTGTCTTCATTTATGTCTCAGGGAGGGATAAAGGTAATTGTTATTTAACCATCTATGATGACAAGATGTTCTTCTAATAGTCAAACCTGTGGAACACTGCAGTCTGTGACATGTTGCTCTAATGTTGTTTAATCCTCAATAACAACAATAAAAGTCTTTCAGCTGAAACTGTGGATTCATGTTTTAGTTTCTTTCAGTTTCAGTTGGATGGAGAAAATAAGAGGAGGATCAGTGACTTAGTTTGATGAGAAGAAGATGAGGAAGATGATTTTCATGTCAGTGAAGACATCAACTAGCTGTCTGACTTGTGTTCCTCCTGCTGTGTTCATCTGTGGATCAGAGATTGTATTCCTAAAGATTCTTGGCGCTAAGAGTTGCTCCTAGTGGCCAAATTCTAAGAAAATGCTTAGAATCATGACGTTTTCTAAGAATTACAATAAATCACAGAAACTGATGAAATTATGGAAAAATATGAAAAATGACCAGCTTGGTAAATGAATGGAAGCAAATAAATAGAACTATCAGCATGTGAATACTGTGCAAGTGGATAGATAGATGGATAGATAGACAACTTTACTGATCCCTTTGGGAGGTGCCCGCAGGGAAATTGACAAAGTGAGCCTGAGTGTAATCACACATTTTATAGGATAATTTTTAAAGTATAGCGTACTATTTATTTATTTTTATGTCAAATATTATTTATAATTCCACAGTCTTCATAGAGATTAGATTCTATTATTAAGTCTATTGATTTCATGGTCCATTATCACCAAAAGTGTAATTTTATCTAGCTTTTAGGATCAACCAATCACAACGGGGTCAACCACACCTCCTCACTAAGAGAAGAGTTTCTGTCCATTCCTTGCCAGGGGCGTTACTAGACCTTATTCACTGGGGCACGTGCCTTAGTAAAAGTCTCCAGTGCCCCAGTAAAATTCTAGCGCTGCTCTCGCTGGAAACGGCATTCATGAGCACATCTCCGTGCCTGCTTTAGTCATGACTCGAGCCTGTCACTTACCAGCCAGTAAAAAAAAAAAAACAAGGAAAAAAGAAAGGGGCCATAATAGCCAATCAGGAAATAGCACCTCTGTAGCTGGGTAAGATTGAACGCAACAACCAATGAAAATCGTTCACATGATTCTTCCGAGTGTTTCGTTGTACACACACACACACACACACACACATACAGTACACAGTGGAAACCGCTGGAGCTCATCACATCACTTTAAGCACAGAGTAAGTCGTCCCCTGTTTTAATGTTACAACAAATTCACAACTTGTTTGACAGAAAAAATGACAAGTTGATCGCTGTTAGAGAATGTTGCCCACATAATTAGCATCTGTTTTTCAATGCTTAGCGTCATTGTAGCCTAAATTTAGCAACAGTTTACCAGCTTGTGCTCTCTCCCTCACACACACACTCACACCATGCGTAGGCTGCATGCACACATGCGGACAATTAATAATGATTTATACGTATACTGTAGAGAGAGCCCTGTCAAAGTAGCCTATACTGTTAGGCTAGCCACTTATTTCACATTTAAGTTTTTTATTTATTTTTTTGAATGTATTGGGAGTTGGGGGCCTGTGCCCCAGCAAAGCTCTAGGTCTAGAATCGCCCCTGTTCCTTGCTCAGAGTTCTCTGAGAATTTTCTGGAATCACTGCTAAGATAAGACTCCTAGCTAGGAATGCTTAGGCTAAGTTGGGAGCTCTCTGAGAGAGTTCCAGGAATCTGGAGGAATACAGGCCCTGGTCCTGACTGGAGATCTGGGACTGGGTCTTTCTCTGAGAGGAAACGTCTTGGAGCTTCACTTCCTCCTCCTGATCCATAAATCTGAATCAGCTCACTATAGAAGACATAGGTGGTGGATTGAAAGTTCTTACGTGAAGACAACAGACAAGAACTCCATTCCTATGTAGTCTGAGTGGAGTCATTGTAACAGAGAGACAACAGCACCACCGTCAGGTCAAAGTGGAACACTGCAGTCTGTGACTTTCATCCTGCACAACTTCACTTGATATCTGACCTCTACACACTTTAGACATACAGTACATGTTCAGACGACTTGACAAAGGACAAAGAAAAAGGCAGGAATATATCCCTTATATTGTGTTATCGTCAAATTTGACCCGTTTACCAGTTAAAATATGTAAAAAGTACACTTTCCTTGTTTTTATTGGAACAAGGCTTCATTATATCTTAACACAACAACATTTTTTTTTTCACCATTTTAGTAAATTCTAAAAGCCTCTTAAAGAAAAAGTGACATCTGTGGTGTTACGCCAAGAATATTGGTAGCTGCACGCATCCATGCATCATAAAAAAAGTTTTAGGTTGCTGTGCTGATCAAATTTGGCTCAATTTACACTCTCCCCACCCGACCACCACCCTACCACACACCCCCTACCGAACCCAACAAAAGGTGACATTTCATCCCCTATTTCACAAACTGATAGTGAAGACAGAAACCAAAGTGACATTGAGGAAGAATGAGGATAATTTTGAGTATGATCATGAAGAAGAAGACAAATCTGATGAAGAGGAGGGATGACAGGTGCTCAAAGAGAGGTCTTCAAATAAAAAAAGGTGACATTTTATGGTCTTATGATACGTAAGGCAGAGCATCAACTGAGAACATCATCAGAATGACCACGGGGCCAACCAGATATGCTGTGTCACATGTTCAAGACATCAAGACAACGTATAAGCTATTTATACCACCGTATGTTGAGGACATCTCGCTTGAGATGAAACACACTGAAGGGAGAAGAGTGTTGTGCAACAGCTGGATTGGAAACGACAAACACAGCAGGGCCCGTATTCCTAAAGATTCTTAGCGCAAAGAGTTGCTCCTAGTGGCCAAATTCTTAGAAAATTCTTAGGCAGCAGAGATATTCTCCAAACACTAAATGACAATCAAGCTTGTTACAATCACAGCAACACCGGAAATGAAAGTCATCACAACACTGAGGTATTTAGCAACAGGAAAAATGCAACAATGCAACAGTGCAGCAGTGATGATTTGGAGCCAAATCTATGTCTCTAAAGACTTTTATTCTCATTGACCAGTTGAGCCAGAAACACTGTTCATCTGTCCAGTTGGGTTTTCTACTTCATTTCTAGGCCGGTTAGCAATCACAGAAACTGATGAAAGCTGAGCCACTTTACCCTCGTTAATACCAAATGGGTGAAGTGCAAAAAGTTACCAGCGTGGTAAATGAATGGAAGCAGATAAATAGAACTATCAGCATGTGAATACTGTGGTAGTGGCCTGAGTGTAATCACACATTTTATAGGATAATTTTTAAAGTATAGCTTACTATTTATTTATTTTTATGTAAAGTGTTATTTTTATAATTACACAGTATTCATTGAGATTAGATTCTGTTATTAAGTCTATTAATTTGACGTCCATTCTAGGCCAATTATCACCAAAAGTGTATTTTTATCTAGCTTTTAGGATCAACCAATCACACCTCTTGAAATGATGACTCATACCTAGCAACGGGGTCAACCACACCTCCTCACTAAGATAAGAGTTTCTGTCCATTCCTTGCTAAGAGTTCTCTGAGAATTTTCTGGAATCACTCCTAAGTTAAGACTAGGAATTTTTAGGCTAAGATAGGAGCTCTCTGAGAGGATTCTAGGAATCTGAAGGAATACGGGCCTGGATGCTGACATGGGGCAGTTGCTTCTTTCTGGGGTGTATAGATCCTGTAATTAGACTACAGGCAGCTTATGGGATGCTGTGTCAGGCCGGAGTATTTCCGTGCTACCATGTCACTTCAGACATTTCATGTGTTGTCAAGAATTATCCACTTTGACAATTAGGAGACGAGAGCTAGTCCCTGTGTAAATTACAAACTTGCTCCCATTAGAGATGTTTGGGACAAATGGGAAGAACACTTGCCATACACGTGCAAATCTGGGTCTATGTTGCATTTGCAATTTTGAGCAAAATAAAGTTTGGTTTTGTTAAACAGACTTTTTTTTAGTAAAGTAAAAAAAAAAACTCAACATGTAATTTATTTTTGGTGGTATGTTCTAATATTGGCTGACTGGCCGTAGGTGTGAGTGTCTCTCTGTGTTAGCCCTGTGATAGACTGGAGACCTGTCCAGGGTGGACCCCCCCTCTAGACCAATGACAGCTGGGATAGACTGGAGACCTGTCCAGGGTGGACCCCCCCTCTAGACCAATGACAGCTGGGATAGACTGGAGACCTGTCCAGGGTGGACCCCCCTCTAGACCAATGACAGCTGAGATAGACTGGAGACCTGTCCAGGGTGGAACCCCTTCTAGACCAATGACAGCTGGGATAGACTGGAGACCTGTCCAGGGTGGACCCCCCCTCTAGACCAATGACAGCTGGGATAGACTGGAGACCTGTCCAGGGTGGACCCCCCCCTCTAGACCAACGACAGCTGGGATAGACTGGAGACCTGTCCAGGGTGGACCCCCCCTCTAGACCAATGACAGCTGGGATAGGCTCCAGACCCCCGTGATCCGTCACAGGACAAGTGGTTACAGAAGATGAATGAATGAATGTTTCTGGTGTGCAATGATGTAGAGTAGAAGAATGAAGTTTATCATGGTAAGAAGATACAGTCATTAATGATCTATTGGTTTACTGACTGTCACAGTTCAGTCACAAGACTCTCAGGGGCCGTCCACACGGAAACGCAAAAACGCAGAAACGCACAAGTTTTTCATCGTTTTGGCCGATTGTCCACACGTATCCTGTAAACGCATAGCCCTAAAACGCACTTTTCTGAAAACGGGTCCCAGGGTGGAGAAATTCGTAAACGCACCTCTTGCGTTTTCGTGTGGACACCAAAAACGGAGAAAACGATGATGTCATCGCCACACACTTCAAGCATTCCACCGCTTATATCCCACGAGACGTCTCAAAACAACATCAACAACAATGGCGGACTACATGCTCGTGTTCCTGCTGGAGAAGATATTGAGCCTATTAGGGTTACCAGGGCAAAATATCATTTCTCCTTGAGTTTAGTTTCTTCTAAAGCCGATTTGTAAACAGCGCTCAAGCTTTATGCGCATGCTCCGCCTCTTCCTCTCCGTTTTTGGTGAATTTCTGAAACGGAAACAGCGCCACCTATAGGCCTGGAATATGAAGTAGCATTTTCGGTCGTGCTGAAATGGATCTGTGTGGACGCGGATATTTCTTGAAACGATGCCGGAGAGGGAAAAGATCGTTTTCGTACGTGTGGACAAGGCCTCAGTATTTTTCCATTGACCCTGGATCTGCCCCACTCAGCCTGCCAGCCACGCCCACCTGGTCAGTCTACTCTACTCACCTGTGCACACAGCTGTCTCTCATCTCATGCAATCAGCCCAGCATATAGGCACCAGCTCCACACTCACTCCTTTGCCAGATTGTTATTTGCCATGCAAGACTTTCCAGCGTTCTCCTGTCTGACTTCCTGGCACCAACCTTGCCCGTCCCTGATTCTTCTGCTTCGTCTGCCTCCTGGCAATCGTCTCAGCCTTCTGTCTCTGACCAAGATTTTGGCCTCCGCTCTCCGGATCCCTGTTTGCTTGATTCTGACTGATTGCCTGGTTACATTGTTCCTGCTGCCTGCTCCTCATTGGATTATCTGCCTGTGATATCATCTCTCTGGTACTGAACCCCTGCCTGCCTTGACCAAGCCGCCTGCTATTGTGTTTGTTGTACTGTTTGCCAGAGCTTCAGTAAACCAGGCTGCTGCTGCTCACACCAGATGGGCTGCAGAGGCCAATGCTAATGCCTTTGCAGCCCTTTCCGCCCAGTTACAAAAACTGATTTCCACTCATGCTCCTTCAGCTCCAGTTCCCGCACCGGAACCTCCTGCTCCAGCTCTGCCACAGCCCAGGATGATTTCCGAGCCACGAGTGGGAATACCTGAGAGATATGATGGGAGTCCTGAGCTCTGCAGTCCATTCCTGTCCTCCTGCTCCTTACTCTTCAGCCTACAGCCAAACACGTTCGCCACCGAGGAAGCCAGGGTGGCGTATATTATTAGCAACCTGACCGGCAGAGCCCTCCTCTGGGGAACAGCAGAGTGTGAGAGGTGGACTCCCGCCTGCACATCATTTCAGGCCTTCTCTGAGGAGCTACGCAAGGTCTTCGGGTTGGGAGCTCTCGGTTCCGAGGCCGCTTGTGATCTGCTCTCCCTGCGCCAAGGAAACCAGTCTGTGGCCGACTTCTGTGGTTTCCTATCCTCTACCTTCCACACTTGATAGACTTATTGAGCTCACCACCCGGCTGGACCTCCGCCTGGAGAAGGGAGAGGAAACAGAACATCCCTGGTCGTCTCGACTCAGCCTGCTGGCCAGATCCCTCAACTGCTTCCGGCTCCTCTTTTCCTGTTACGGACAATTGTATTGAGCCCGAGCCCATGCAGTTGGGTCGCACCAAGCTTTCATCTGAAGAGCGAGAGTGCCGCTGCAAGGGGAGTCTTTGTATGTACTGTGGTCAGGCTGGACATTTTGTCGCACACACCCTGCCACTTTCATAGACTCGGGTGCAGATGCCAACATTATGGCTGAGAGCTTGGCCATGCAACTGGGAATAGAGAGGACTCTGCTTGATTCCTCAATACCTGCCAAAGCCCTTGATGGCCATCTTCTGGGGCATCTTCCGACATTCCTCTGATCCTGGGCTACCCTTGGCTCCGTTGACACAGCCCCCACATTGACTGGGCCTCAGGTGCCATCCTCGTTTGGAGCAACTCCTGTCACTAGGTCTGCCTTAAAGAAGCCTCCATACCCCAGCAGTCTATGCACCCCAGTTCTTGTCCTGACTTGTCCAGAGTCCCTGCCGAGTACCATGACTTCCAGGAGGTCTTCAGTTAGGCTAAGGCAACTTCATTACCTCATCACCCATATGACTGCTCCATAGACCTGATGTCTAGCACTTCACCTCCCAAGGGCCGTCTGTACTCCCTGTCTGGTCCTGAAAGGGAGGCAATGGAAACTTATATAAATGACTCTCTGGCTGCCGGTATTATCCGTCCTTCATTGTCTCCTGCTGGGGCAAGATTCTTTGTGGAGAAGAAAGACAAGACTCTGCGCCCCTGCATTGATTACAGGGGACTCAATGAGATCACCATAAAGATCCGGTACCCTCTTCCCCTCATCTCCTCAGCCTTCTAATTACTTCAAGGGGCCATGATCTTCACTAAGCTTGACCTCCGTAATGCCTACCACCTTGTCTGCATCAGAGAGGGGGATGAATGCAAAACTGCTTTCAACACACCCACCAGACATTATGAATATTTGGTGATGCCATTCGACCTTACCAGTGCCCCGGCAGTCTTCCAGGCCTTGGTCAACGACATCCTCAGGGACATAATAAACAAGTATGTTTTTGTCTATTTAGACGACATCCTCATTTTCTCCAAGTCCCTCAAAGAACATATTCACCATGTCCAGACTGTCCTCCAACGCCTGCTGGAGAACTCCCTTTTTGTCAAAAGTGTGAGTTCCACACACAGTCCGTGTCATTCCTGGATTACATTGTGGCCCAGGGTCGCCTGGAGATGGATCCTGCCAAGGTGGCCGCAGAGCAGAATGGCTGGAGGGCTCATGTCCTCCCGGTAGAGGTGGGCGCCCCTTAGGAAAAAGTAGTATACTTGAAGTTTATTTTATTAAGTATACTTGAGTATAAGTATAGTAAGTATACTACAGACCATGTAGTTGTAGTGTATCAGAAAGTATACTAATTTAATACTTCTTTCGGCTAAATTGGAACGTTTTAAGTATATAAAAGTATACTTTAAGTTTACTTATAAAAGTATACTTTAAGTATACTTTTATAAACTAAAATGTAGACTAGAAGTATACTACCAGTACACTAGCAGTATATAGATGAGTGTACTTATGGTATACTACAAAGAATACTAATTTAATACTTCGTCTGGCTAAATTGGAACGTTTAAAGTATACTTGAAGTATACTTTTATAAACTAAAACGTAGACTAGAAGTATATACCTAGTACATTAGTAGTATATTGAAGAGTGTACTTGTGGTATACTTAAAGTATACTTTTATAAACTAAAATGTGGATTAGAAGTATATACCTAGTACACTAGTAGTATATAGATGAGTGTACTTGTTGTGTACTTGAAAGTGTACTTTTGTAAACTTAAAATGACCTTAAAAAGTATAAAGTATACTTTTATAAACTTAAAAATGTTCCAATTTAGTCCGAAGTATTAAATTAGTATACTTTCTAGTACACTACAAGTACATGGTCTGTAGTATACTTTCTATACGTATACTTATACTCAAGCATACTTAATAAAATGAACTTCAAGTATACTAGTTTTTGCTAAGGGTAAGTATGAACTTAGAATTACTGAAACTGAAAAACACAATTTTTTGGTATTTTACTAGTTTACCTGTCATTATACTACAAGTATACTTGTAAGTTTGCTTAGCATATCACTTGTAGCATACTATTTATATACTTGAAATATACTTCTTCTAGTATTCTTAAAGTTAACCCATACTGTGTGTGCACTAGACTGCATTGTATTTACAAAATCACAAGACAGAATGTTGAGAACAAGTTTGATATATTTATAGAACATTTTATAACATACAGTGTATTTACAAATACCTGCTTAAAGATGTGCATTTCAGAAACAAAGAGCTTCTATGAAATCAAGTCCTTCTTTGCTGAAAAATTAAAAATGTAAACAAAACAGTGTCTGCAACTGAGAACTGAAGTCCTTCCTTGTCAAAAGAAAAAGGTAAAAGAAAAGTGCACGTCTTTGGAACCAAACATAATAAATACCTTGACAGAAACAAAAACGTTACTTTTATGACTTATTTTCAGCTACTTGCTTGGCATAGCTTATATTGTTGCATTTCTTTCTTCTGATTGGTCTCACATCTTGCATGGTGGTGTCAGGGAACTTGGCCTGGACATGGACTGTGAGGGAAAAAACACAAAACATTACTTCAGTGTTATTTTTATTCACCATCCACAATGAACACAATTGTTAAAGAGGCATGAAGGATGGTTTATCAGGTACATTTCTGAACTTAAATGCAATCAGGAAAAAAAAACTCTATAGAGGGAATGCATATATATATATATATATATATATATATGCGCATTCCCTATGCATACATTAATTGCAAGAACTTATTTGTGAATTTTTACACTAAGAAAGAGTTGAACATTTTCCCTGTATACCCACTCTACCTCACCACTACCAGCAGTAGCCACTGGTAAAAAGTCGCTGTTGTTTGTGTACTTTTGATTTAAGGTCTGCTATGATAGCAGACCTTGCAGCTTCAGTATACTTCTCGTATTTATCTTTGTGCAACGTGTTGTAGCGGCGACTTAAATTGAAATCTTTCAAGGCAGATTAACGTCTCTAAGCAGACTAAGTACATAGGTTTGCTTTTAAATTCTGTGAACAGATAATCTTCTTCCCATTTCACCTGAAACACACACACTATTTTCTCGATCAAGTTTTCTCTCTCCTCCGCTCTTAGCCACGGCTCAACGTCTCTTCTTCACTGGTAGAGAAATCCCGGTGGAAGCGTGTATGAGGCGGCGTCTGCATTAGAGGCCATCTAGTGGCTAACTGTGTCATTACAACTGATTCAGTGCCGCAGAGGACACATTTTTATAATTATCAAAAATTAATCTAAAGGCCACTTCGAGTGAGGTCGCGGGCCGTGTGTGTCCCCGGGCCGCCAGTTGTCCATCCCTGATCTAGACTGAATATGACAGAGTGGTAACTGATGGAAAACAATGGGCAGCATGCCGGCGGTGACGTCACGTGCAAACAGCTGGGCTATGACAAAGTGACAGATTAAATCAATGCTATCAAGGTAACTGGGAAGAAATATAATGCAACAACTTACCACCAAACATTAAAACCTTTGCTGGGAAAAAGGCTGGACCGTCTGACTTTTCTCTGCCTTTAATGTCCCACTTCACCTCCATGTCGTTTTCTCCTTCTTTCCTTGTTGAGAACGGGACCGTTGGTTTTTCTTTGGAGAACAAGATCGTTACCTGCAGCGGTGGACGCCAGTTTCAAACTAGGCTCCCATTGGCTGCCAGGTAGGGAGGCGGGAACATGGACCGGAAGTGCAAAGCGCGACCCTGTGACAGAGAGCTGGAGAAGCTTCTGAATTAGCTCATTAGAACATCGCGAAACGTCGTAGACCTTATAAAAGACATTTGGAGGATTACACAGCAGAGATTCCAAGGACTACCAAGTACAGATGGGAAGTAAAAGTAAGTAACAGATAATGATCATGATGTCTAAGATCAGCAGCTAGCTTGCTGCTTACAGTGCAGCAGAGCTTTATGTTCTACAGAGTTGGTAGAATATTCCATTCCATTACTTTCCACACATTATCATGTGACTAATTTTATATTAAATGACCGTTTCGAGTTGCATATTTATGTTGAACTGGTTTGATATGTAAGAAAAATCATCATCAGTTGAAAAGGTCAGACTGAAATGTAATGTTTTATTTTAGTTTATTTGGGGACTATATAAATTACTAGTTGCATTAATTTGTAATACATTTAGTTGAGCAACATTGATTGAATTCATCAATTTGCATCCTAGTTTTGAATACATATATTGTTTCCCACAGAGAAATTAGAGATGATTCAACAGTAGGAGCTCCTCCACACTTAAGCTTTTGGATACTGCCTTTCAACAGGTAAATACACAATGACACAGTTTGTCCAAGTTATTACACACATCCAATCTTGAAATATGTCAGGACATATTCTGTTGCCAGGATACATTGCCCCATGTATCTTGGTAACTTTTTTATCCTGCTTGATTGAATTTTAAGAATCTGATTTATATAATACTCATCAGAGGGCTTCCAGTGACACCCTCAAAAAGTGTCAACAGTGCACACATGTAGTTTACTGTACATGTAGTTAGAGGTTTGCTGTAATAGTTGAGTGCATTCATACCATCTAACAGACAATTTATCTTAATTGTGGTACATTTTGACCTATCCTCTAGTCCAACCCAAGTGTAGACGAATGACAACATTGTCAGCACAAGGCAAAAGCTACAGCAAACCACCTGCACAATTTCAGTCATCGTTTTATTAACTACATTTTTCATTCTCTTTCCTTGGTTCACATGTAGAATGATAATAACGATAACCTAATCAACACAGAAGAACACTGGAGTAACACTTCCAGCAGTGAAGAAGATGATGATGAAGTCAACACTGGGAACCCTACCACAAGCAAACTGGATGTGGACATTTCAGACTAAAGAAGAGATACAACAGTGCTGTATGCTTGAAAGATATCATGAATCAGACAGGCCTGTATGTAAAGATTCACAGTACAAAGTACTTTATATATGAGAATAAAACAAAACAAAACTGTTAATGCTGTGTGGCCTGACATGATTAACACTAAATGTGTTCTTGTTGAAATAGATGATGCTGTGTACATAACACCATTGTCAAACTCTTATGAAAGGGACTAGAACTTGATCAATAAAGTCAAGTCAATGTTTCTGTTGTTGTGTATGTTTTTAAGGTATATAAAGATAATGCTAGTGAACACACATACCATTTACTGTAAACTTTTAAAGTTCAGAACTATATGATCTTGAACATGTAAGTTTCTAACAGGGGTAATACCTCAAAACAAATTATGTAGTGAAAATTTTTTATTCTGCTAAATTAAATATATGCACAAGTCAATGACTTGATCTTATTCTGTACTTGGACTAAGATATACTAAGTAGTAGTAGTATACCAAAGTACAAGTATAAGCTTTAGTCTTAAAGTATAAGTGTAAGTCTTAGTATATATTTACTTAGTCTTAGACTTTTCTTTATACTTTTCAGTATAAGCTAAGTATACTTCACTATACTATTCTTAAGTATATGAAATATAGTATATGAAAAGTAAACTACTAGTATACAGTACTACCTCAATTTTAGTATGAAATAAGTATACTTGTAGTACACTTGAATAAACTTCTTTTTGCGAAGGGACGATATACTAAGTATTAGTACTTTGTGGCAGAAAGAAGTAAAAAGTATACCAAAGTACAAGTATAAGCTTTAGTCTTAAAGTATAAGTGTAAGTCTTAGTATATATATACTTAGTCTTGGACTTTTCTTTATACTTTTCAGTATAAGCCAAGTATACTTCTCTATACTATTCTTAAGTATATGAAATATAGTATATAAAAAGTAAACTTCAAGTATACTACCTCAATTTTAGTATAAAATAAGTATACTTGTAGTACACTTGAATAAACTTCTTTTTGCTAAGGGCGGCCGTGGATTTGTGGCAAAGTCGGTGATTGAGCTTACTATGGAAGTGTCATGAAGCATTTATACTCCTCCCAAGGAAACACCTCCCTCTACTGGTCAACAGCTAAAATGCAGAGAAGAATGGTATTAGGTTCTAAAATTAACATTTCTGGTTAGTCATCAAACTGAGTTTTGATGAGTAAATTCTAATGGTTCCCATTAAAGTTAAGTTTTCATTGAAGTGAGGCCTCATTTTTCAGCTTTTTCTACTGTGAATGAATTGTGAAATGTCTGATACGAGGTACAGAGGGTAGTTTAAATGTGATGTGAACACCTTTAGTTCAACTTTTAATTCTAATATGTTAAAACTATGGTTATAAGTACATTTAAGTGCAAATCATTTTATTCCTTAAATTGTCTTATTGTTTATTTGTATAACACATTTCAACAACAGTGTGATTTTAAGTATGTAAGAATTAACTCCTCTGGTACATGTCTGTAATTATAGTTCTAAATACTTTTATCACTTTCATCATCACATGATGAAAAAAGCAAATTATCAAGTCTTCCTCACACAGACGGAAAAAGCAGAGGCTGACACATGAGGAAGAGGGCGGGCTTTACTTGTTGTCACTGAGAAAAGATGAAAAAAGGTCAGACGAGTGAGAAGGACAATGAAGGAAACGTCTCTACAGCGTCTGCTCTGTAAGTCCACAATCTTTGACTGTTGATAACTGATGAAGGAGACATGAAAACTAGTCAGGATCAAGTCAGCATGAGGACGAGCTGCAGGTCTAAAGAGGAACTGGAATCATTTAAAGAGGAAACTGGTCAGAAAGGAACAGGTCAGCTTCAGTCAGTGATTCTATCAGTGGAACTGTCAAGTCAACACACACCTGTCTTTATGCTCTGAGCTCCAAGTGGTGTGTTTGTTGAATATTCCTGCAGCACAGTCACTGTTCATAGTCAGGAGAACCATGAGGAAGCTTCAACTTCTGCTTTTAGATTCAAACTAGAGCGTTAAACTTCAAGACACAACATCAGAACAGAGTCAGTTCACTTCCATCAGAGTTCCAGCTGCAGTACTCTACTGATCATTATTATATAGCACTGAGCATAGAACAGCACTGCTGCTGTTAGCGTTCCTCTTCATCTGTACCTTACCCTACGTACTCTACTGTAGTGGATGTCATCACTAATACGTTCCACTGTCTTCTGTGTCTTTGTACCATCTGCATATGTTGAACTTTATTTAGACTCAGTTCTGTGATGTTCTGTCCTGGTAGAGTGTAGATTTATATTTCTGTAGCACCACGGTCCTGGTTTTATTTCAACTCAATCAACATTTAACAGATGAAGACTTTCAGAATCCCAGCAGTTGACATAAAGTCTGTCTGGAGTTGGTGTTGAATGATTCTTTAACATCACTGAGTCCTCAGCAGTGGATCCACCAGAGATCTTAGAGGAACCAGAGATGAATGAAACTCTTCTTGATGATTTAATTGAACTCAAACTAACCTGAGTGTCATTTCTCTTTAGTTCTGAGCTCTCTGCTGTTCAGCACAACAAACCAAGGTTAGTCAACGTCTTCATTCACTTTAAACCTGTTCAATCCTCATCATTATTACTCAGTAGAGTCAAAGCTTTCAGTCAACATCTCTCAGAGAAAAGACATTAAATCAATCATGTTGTTTCATCTGAACCCTCCCAGCTCGTCTGACTGTGAGTCCCAGCAGCTCTCAGGTCTTTGAAGGAGACTCTGTGTCTCTGAGCTGTGAGGAGGACGACAGCTCTGCTGGATGGACTCTGAGGAGAAACACCACCACAGAACAGAGGACTCAGTGTGGAGCTGGGTGGGGAAAACCATCTGGTTCTTCCTGTAACACCAGCTACACCTTCCCATGGGACAGTGGAGTTTACTGGTGTGAGTCCAGAGAGGGAGCAACCAGTAACAGCATCAACCTCACTGTCTCTGGTAAGCTCAGACTGTGGAGTTAGTATTGATGAAGCTGTGTGGAAATGGATGAAATGCTGTAGTTTGTCTCTGTGTTGAGGTGGACCAGTGATCCTGCAGAGTCCTGTCCTCCCTGTGATGGAGGGAGATGACGTCACTCTGCTCTGTAAAACAAACACCACTCCCTCCATCCTCTCAGCTGCTTTCTATAAAGATGGCTCCTTGATCAGGACTGAGTCTACAGGTCACATGACCATCCACCATGTTACCAGGTCTGATGAAGGCCTCTAAAAGTGTCACATCATCAGTCATGGAGAGTCTCCATCCAGCTGGATCACTGTCACAGGTGAGGAGGTCAGAGATGATTCTTAAGCAGCTTCCAACATTCACAATGAGACAATCAGTTCATTATTAGCTTTGCTTCATTCTAGAGAAACCCACCACCACACCTCCTCCTACATCCACACCTCCTCCTACATCCACACCTCCTCCTACATCCACACCTCCTCCTGGTTCCTCTCCTCTCCTCCCTGTGTTGTTGTCTCTTTCTTCTCTCTGTTCTCTGGTTCTTCTGGTTCTTCTGGTTCTCCTGGTGAGACGACGTGTTCATAGGAAACCTGAAGGTGAGACACAGACTTCTGGATTTTAAATGTTTGGGTTTTGTTTAAATTCTATTGTCGTTCATTTTGGTTCATTTCAGCTGTTGGAGGAAACGTCCCAGAAGACATCACGTACAGTGACGTCAAAATATCACGGAACAAGAAACAGCCAATCAGACGGAGCAGAGGTAGAGTTGTTATTATCAATAATATGTTTTCTTTGTCTTTGTGTCTTTGTGAGGACCATTGTCTGTTCTGGGTCAGAGAGAGGGTCAAAGACCAGAGGTACAGCTGCTCTTCTTTCTCTCCACCATGGTTCACTACTACAGCTTTAGTCTCAGATATATGCTAACATCAAAATGCTAACACCAAATGCTAACATGCTGATGATCTTCATCATGTTCACCTTCTTAGTAGCATGCTAACATTTTCTAGCATGAGGCTGATGTTATGTCATGACATTTGAAAGTTGAATCATATTCTTCCGAATGATCCTGAATCTGTTTCTGTTGTGACAATCCATCCAATAGTTACTGAGCTTTCAGTCTGGAGCTGATTCCAGAGAATAAAGAGACAGACTGATGAGAACAGAGATCCTCTGCTAGGAGTTTTCAGCCTCTCAAACTGTCTCTTGATCCAATTATTAATGTAGAACTTTAGAACTCTGCATGTAAAACCACAGCAGCAACTTCCTCCTGCTGACTGCACTGACCTGTAGTCTGATCAGATGGTGTGATACTTCTCAGTATAGTGTGGTCTCCTTTGGCTGCTCTTAGTGTGTACATGTGTGACTTTTGTACCTTGTGGTCAAATGTGTCT
The DNA here is from genome assembly GCF_963514085.1 of Chelon labrosus. NCBI lineage: Eukaryota > Metazoa > Chordata > Actinopteri > Mugiliformes > Mugilidae > Chelon > Chelon labrosus. The sequence continues at coordinate 37,206,950 of NC_140337.1, read as the reverse complement.
GCTTGTAGAAATTGCAGAAACTGTTTGTCTGTTTGTTGTCTCTGTTTCTGAAACATTTCCACCAGAGGTGTCAAGAAGAGGTGTTAAGAGGAGGTGTTAAGAGGAGGTGTTAAGAAGAGGTGTTAAGAAGAGAAAAAAACTGTGAAGAATTAATGTAATCTAATTTTACATAGAAATTATGAAATATTAAGCTACTGCACTAAATATACTAACAGCACTGTAATCATTTGTAGTGTCTGTGGTTTAATGAGGTTCTGAGCTAAAAAAGAAGTGATTAGACACCAAATGGAGGAAGGAGTCTAGACGTCAGTGGTGGAGCAGAGTTAATAGATCTCTGGAAAGATCTCAGATGAATCTGAAGGAAAGAGTTTAGTTCCTGAATCTAACTGGTCTCTGTTTCTAGTCCCAGTAATATTGACCAATCATGTTTGAGCAGGATGGGCGGCACAGTGGTGTGGTGGTTAGCACTGATGCCTCACAGCCAGAAGCAGTTTTAGGCTTGGGCGAACCGGGCAGCCGCCCGGGGCGGCATTTTTTCATGACGCAAGGGGGGCAGAACGAGCACTTGGAAATAAATAAATAAATAAATAAATAAATCTGCATCTGCATCTGCTCCATGGTTTTCTGTTATCCGTCATATCTGTGTGAGGAATTGGCAAATTGGCGCCCCCTGCTGCTGAGAAGGTGCCGTGCACAGAAGCTGTTTCAGAAGATGAATGAATGAATGAAACCCTGTGATCTAACAACAGTGTTTGATTTGTCTGTGTTCAGAGGTTCCACCAGAGCCAGAGGTCATCTACTCTTCACTGAAGTAGTCCACCAGTCCACCCACTGATGTCCAGCTGCTGCTCTGACTGGTCCCCTCAGCCCCTCAGACCACATCTAAGGGTCTCAGTAGGTAGGGTGGTCTTGTCAGGCAGTGTTGGGATCTGAACCTGGTGGTGAGCTATGGAAGCTCACCATGCATAACCAAGTTAACCACATGTCTTGGAAACAAAGGGAAGCACCAGAACTGTAAGTCCCACAATCCTCCAGGTGTGAAAACTGACCAAGCAGTTCACTGGCTGACAGTGGCATGTGACCTCTGAGGTCATCAGGTCATATAAAATGCGCTGTTTTGCCTTTGTTCTCTCTCTTATTCTCTACTCTTCCACCTCTTCAACTCCACACCTCCACGTGGAGACCCCCAGCTGCTCGGCTGCAGCTGGGTGCCAGGCCTGTTCTCCTTACAGCAGCGAAGCGAGATCCTGCTGAGGAATCTACACCAGGTCTTTTAGCCAACAAACAGAAGGTTTGCAGGCTAAACTCCCAAACAACAGGAGCCACACGGCTAGTTAGCACCGAGCTGCTAACAAGCCTCTTCAAAGGACTCAAGGAGCGGCCAGTTTCCCTCCAACGTCTGCCGTCAGGAACACACAGCAAGGACTACAACTTTTTCCAGTTTGGCTTTCCATCAGGAGCCACCAGCCACAGGAGCAACACACCAGAAATTGACTTTCCACCAAATCTGGTAGTATGACCTGGGCCTAGTCAAGCTAAGCTAAACATAGAGTTAGAAATGTTGATTTGATGTGATATTTGTTTTATTGAGTTGTTTAGTATAGTGACTTGATGTTAGTTTAGATTATGCAACACATAGACTCAGGGTCTCTTGCATGCTAAACTAACCATCCTTTCTCTAACCTGGCACCTCTTATCACATTCCACAAAGGCATTCAGCCAGCACACGGCACGAGTGTCCCCACTCAGCAGCCATCTTGTTTCCTTTGTGTTCAAGACCTCAAGGCCCCAGCGGCCATCTTGGCACGCCCACAACCGGCGGCCATCTTGGCACGCCCACAACCGGCGGCCATCTTGGCACGCCCACAACCGGCGGCCATCTTTGCACACCCACAACCAGCGGCCATTTTGACGCACACCCACACACCCACACACACATACACACACACACACACCTGTATAGAGTAGACTGTAGTTAGCTTGTATGTTTGCTTTTATTCTTGTTAATAAATGTCTTTTAAACATACCTGTCTGTTTAATGTTGCACAAGAGTGAATATTGCCAACCTCTACACTGCCAAGAACTCCAAATTCCTTCAACTCTAACTAGTTGTTAACATGGTAATTTTGGTTATAGTTATTAAGTTAATTATTAATCCGAACTCCAAATTGACAATTTAGTATAATTTATGAGACTGATTTAATTAATTGGCTATCTTTTCCCTTCCTAGAAGGGTGGTGCCCTGAGGTGATCTAGTAATTCAGATCCAATTATTTAATAATAAATAATTATTTTTGATAATTATTAATTATTCATGATAGCCAAACACCAATACTGAGTGCCTTAGTACCCAGGCCCAACAGCAGCAAGACACTGAAGCAGAGGTGGGTAGTAACGCGCTACATTTACTCCGTTACATTTACTTGAGTAGCTTTTTGGAAAAAATGTACTTCTATGAGTAGTTTCAAAGCAGCATACTTTTTACTTTTACTTGAGTACATTTGTGAAGAAGGAGCGGTACTTTTACTCCGTTACATTGGGCTGATTCTGCTCGCTACTTTTTTTTTTTTTTTTTTTTTTTTATCGATCCGTCTGCCGCATGGTCTGTTTTGTTTATATGGGGAGAGCAATGATTTAAGGTCGGGACTTCCCAGAGGCTCTGTGACTATCACATGACTGCATCTCACCAATCAAATGTAGCCACTAGCGACGTCTAACTCCGTTTCACCAATCAGGCAGAGCCGAGCCATCACATGACCGCACACACACTCCCCGCGGCAAACAGGCGGAAAAGAGCACAGAAACAAAACGATGGCGACGGCATGCAATGTATAATGTATTTTATTTTAAAATTTATGTTACTGTGTAAAGATTTAAGTTATTATATTATTTATTTATTATTGTTTATTATAAACTGTTTCAGTTGTCTAAGGGAATTATCCGGCTCTGAAAATTATCATTGCCATAATATATTTTTGTGCATGCATCATGTGCATTATTTGACATTATTTGACCTGATAAATAAAAGAGGTTACTCGACAGTTACTCTGTACTTGAGTAGTTTTTTCACCCATTACTTTTTACTCTTACTCAAGTAACACAGGGTGACAATACTTTTTACTTTTACTTGAGTCATATTATTCTAAAGTAACAGTACTCTTACTTGAGTACAATTTTTGGCTACTCTACCCACCTCTGCACTGAAGTCCAAGTAGCTCCCAGAGTTGAATGTGTGGATAAATGTGACTGTAGCAACAGGTACACAAGTCCTGTGTACTGAACCAGACTCATACATATTAACAGCTTATTATGAACATGTGTTTTACTGCAGTAGTATGTGAATACATACAGGGATCAGCCATAACATTATGACCCATGTCCTAATATTGTGTAGGTGACTCATCAGAGAATGGACATGGGCCTTCTGAGGGGTCATTGAGGGGAGGGGCCTCTGTGGATCATCCCACAGATACTTGATCAGTTTGGGATCTAGTGAATTTGGAGGCCAGGGGGGTATTGCACAAAAGTAGAATTAAGACATCCAGGATAAGTTACTGAGCTGAGCTCAATGAATCCGAAACAAGAGCGTGAAGGCTTAATTGTTTGCACAAAGACCAAGCCAGGATGAACGGACACGGATTCATCAAGCCAGGTGAAACCTATCCTGGATAAGTGCGCGCTCACGGCTTCCTCAAATAGACCCCGCCACCGATCGCAGATTCACTGATTCACCATGGCAAATAGAGCGACGTACTTTTCCCCGTCGGAGGCGCAACTCCTCATGGAGGCCTACGAGGAGGTGAAACATATAATTAAGAAGGAAGGCAACACCGCCACAGTGATCAAACAAAGAGAAAACGCGTGGAAAAGTATTGCTGACCGCCTGAATGCCTAAGTAGTGCACAATTACACACTCACCGCTCCGCTGAAACATCACAATTAGCCTACAATCCAAATAGTTTATTCACATCTCCAAAAACGCAGCCATTTTAAAGTATGACCCCTTAATCTGCATTTAACGTGTCAAGTCAGGGGTTCCCTTTATTTGTTGGGATTAAGGGGGTAATTAAGGACGATTTAAGTATATCTTAATCAAGGAATTCCTGAATTAAAATACAATTAAGGGGGGAAATTAAGAGGAAATCGAAAAAGTAAGGGGTAAATTCAGTATTTTCAGATTCTTTTCTCCTTAATCGACATAAATCTATGCACATTTCTACTTAAAAACTACTTAATTATTGAAGGGTTGTAACGTTAAATGTAAGGTCTGAGGTCTATCAGCGCCTATCACAAGGTGAGCCATACAATCCCTATTAATAACCACTTTTTACATCATGGCTGTGTCAAGAATATCACTCTGTTTATGAGGTTGTAATGATGACATTTTGTGTTGACAGGTGAATTCTCTGGTGTGTTGCTAGGAGACAGGGGGTATGGCTGCCAGCCTTTTCTTCTGACCCCGTTCACAGACCCCCAGGGAGCACAGCAGGCCTACAACCATGCCCATGCCAGAACCAGGACCAAAATCGAAATGACCTTTGGCCTCCTGAAGGAACGCTTTCAGTGTCTGCACAAATTAAGGGTCAGCCCTTGGAGGGCATGTGACGTTACTGTGGCTTGTGCTGTCCTCCACAATGTGGCCTGCCTGAGGAAGGAGAGGGCCCCCAGAGTGCCACCAGCCATGAACTGGGACAATCCTACAATCTTCCCTGATGACGCCGGTGGTCGGCTGGTGAGGGACCAATATGTTAAAATGCGTGCTTCACATTTTTCAGTTCAATATATCCTGCAGTGGCAGAGGAATTTGTGTTTTTCTTTTTATTTACTTGAAATCTTGAAATTGAAAACTTCCGACTTGTGACCGAGGGTTGCCGGTTCGGACCCCGACCAGTAGAAAGCGGCTGAAGTGCCCTTGAGCAAGGCACCTAACCCCTCACTGCTCCCCGAGCACCGCTGTTGTTGCAGGCAGCTCACTGTGTCGGGATTAGTGTGTGCTTCACCTCACTGTGTGTTCACTGTGTGTTCACTGTGTGCTGAGTGTGTTTCACTAATTCACAGATTGGGATAAATGCAGAGACCAAATTTCCCCTCACGGGATCAAAAGAGTATATATACTTAGCCTATACTTACTTATAAATTGATTTGGCCTCTTATGGTGTTTGTGTTGTATACTGTGTGTGTACAAGCTTGCAGGGAGGCTACTGCATCCATTCATTTGTCTGTTCATTTCATGTGTATGGATTTGTCCTGCATTTATTTCAGTGTACAGACACGTGGGGTGTATTATACAGACCTCTGAATGTGTATTTCTCCTTGTGTTGTATAATATGCTTTTATTCTGTGCTTTCCATCTTGTAGAGTCACTGTGTGACTTCAATTTTGAAAGGAGCTGATGGTTTACATGTTTTGTTTTATCCTTATTCAATAAAAGAACATGATGTTACACGTTTGATGTGTGCTTATATTTAAATGGGATGTGTATTTTATACCACGGAGTATTAGGGCCACACTGAGGAAGAAGAAAAAGCCATGAATTTATGACCCTGGTTCTTTCTGTGGGAAAAAAATGCATATTCTTTTTACAGTCCTGACAATTACGACAATGTGATGCTGTTGTGGCAAAAGATTAAGTATGTCCTTGTTTGTGAAGCCTATATTGAAGTACAATTCTGCGAAATGCTCCACAGCCCTCATTTTAACAACTGTCCCCTAAAACAACGGGTTACAATATTTGACTTTATTGTCAAAGTCTTTGTTTTTTTTGTTTTTTTTGCTTGCTCTGTGGCCCTAATAGTCTGTGATTTTACATATAGCCCTATGGGAAACTAAATTATGTAATGATTGCAACATCATCTAAAATCATCATTTATCCAAAATGATTGAAATTAATGATCACAAATGTTTAATAACAGTGGGTGTAATTGTGTGTGATAACAATGTGTAGTGGGCAGTGGAATAACTATTGGTTTCCATTTGCGGTGACTGCTGACTGAGATGAGGGATGAGATTAAATAGATCCTGGAACTGAGCCTGGTCTGGAGCAGGCTAGCTCCACAGAATAAATCTCCACGGTAACTTATACCATAACATATCCTACTGCTCCCTATCCCGCTTTTGTGCAACCGGATCACGGATAAATTGAGCCAGGATAACCAACATATCCCGGCTTAATCCCTTATCCTAGTTTTGTGCAATACCCCCCAGGTCAACACCTTGTGCTGTTCTTCATGTTTTTTTTTTAGTTGTTCCTAAGGTGTTTTTGTGTGTGTGTCTGTGTCAGGCTGCATCCTGCTGGGGATGGCTGCTGCCAACAAGGAGTGTCATTGCTATGGGGTGGGGGTGCCTGGTCTGGTCTAGGTGGGTGCTACATGTCTAAGTAACATCCACACCAATGAATGCCAGGTCCAGAAGTTTCCCAGCAGAACACTGAACTGTCTCCTGTCCTGGTCATAATGTTGTGGCTGGTTGAGGTATGTCATAGTTGTGCACTCTTTCAGTGCTTCATTATCTACTTATTGTCAAAAATAAACGTTGGTCTCATTTGTTGTTTTGTTCTCGTGTGGTTCTGTGGTTTTAACCAAAGTGTCAGATGGAAAATTTGACTTGTTCCATTTTGGTTATGGCTGACCGATACACACTGATACACACTGAGACACACACTGACACACACTGATACACACTGACACACACTGATACACACTGACACACACTGATACACACTGACACACACTGAGACACACACTGACACACACTGATTAACACCTCTCTGCAGTGAAGAAAACAGACGCACAAAAACCACAGCTGCAGACAGAAACAGCTGGAGCATCATTTAGCTGCTGGCCACTCTGCAGAGAAGAGCTTTAGATCTGTGTCCCTGTGAATCTAAATCAATCTTCCTTGTGTATTTCTGCAGCTGTTTGAACAACAGTTGTTCTAAATAAATGTTTTCACCCCGACCTGTTGTAACACTGATCATGTGCTGCAGAGTCTGATCTGTTCTCTGCTTTTGTTTCATTTAGTTTAGCTCCCGTCCTCCAGAGTTCTGATCCTGACATCAACACTGAAGCTAAACAAACTAAAAGCATCAGTTAAGAACATTGAGGACAGTAGTGTGAAGGTCATGTGACTCTGGTCCTGTCTGCTTAGAGACACCTGGACGCTAATGATGTCCTCGTGCTTTGTGTGTGTTAAACTCAGATTAAATGAAAGACCTTCAAACTAGATGCTGACAGTCCTCTTGAAGACTGATCAGACATGATGGATGATGAAGGACCTGTCGTAGTCGTTATTCTACTTTAGGACAGTTAACGTCATTAAATGAAGCAGAGAGACATAGAAACCTGTCCATGGTCCCAGTAAGTGATCCAGGTTTGACTTATGAAGCTTCTCATGTTAAAGCTCCTCCCCCGGTAGACGCCCATAGTGCTGCTGTCACAGGGTGTTTCTGAAGTCATTTCCTGTTTGAAGCCTGTGTCTTTGTCCTCGTGTCTCTTTGTCCTCCTCAGTGTGTACGTGTTGGACGCTCTCTGTTTGCTCCTCCTGCCTCAGTGTCAGAGTGTCCTGTGTTTGACTCGTGTCTCCTCTCTGGACACTGAGACAGTAGAGCTGACAGAGTGAGAAGTGATTTGATCTCTGATAAACTACAAACTCCTGAATGTGAGACTCAGACTGGATTCTGGATCTGCTCTCATGCTCAGACTCTGGCCTCTTTAAACAGTGAACCAGGAAGTGTCCTTTAATCACAGGTGGAGTCTGCTGCCATCTCCTGGTGATCCTGAGTATTACAGCTGAGTGCTGTGTGTAAAGTCAATCAGACACTGACTGCAGCTCCTTCAGTCTGTTACTGGTTCTTTGAGCCGTGAAAGCTTTAAGCTCCAATCAGCTCCTTCTGAACAAACATCAGTAATAAACCTGATCACATGGAGCTTCATTAACTTCACTGTTTAAGGTGAATAATAGATCTGTTAGGAGTGAAATGACCACTTTATTAGACTTAGATCTAGATCTCAGAACTTTATTGATCCTCAGGGTGAATGTTTGGTCACAGAGCCTCAGCTCCACATAAGAAACATCGTAAACCTGAAAACCACCAGTAAAAAGAAGAATAGGTGTAAGACAGTTAGTAAAATAAAATAAAAATGAAATAAATAAAATACAATAGTATTAGCAAAATAATTTGTATATCTACAAATCTCCAAGAAGTATAAACAGACTTAGGTAGACTAGTGAAACAGTCTACCTAAGTCTAGTCTTCATGAAGGTTCTGGTGTTCAGCTTTAGTTTCTAATAACTGAGAGAAATGATTATCTGTTAGAAGTAGTCCTGTTATCTGACTCAACGTGTTCAGTTATACAGCAGATGATGAGAAGTAACCGAACAAACACACATTAACTGAAAAAACAAGAGGCAATAAAACAAAAGAACCATTGAAAATGGAATATAAAATCAAAGACCCAGACAGTTGAGGTTATTAAAAGGAATGAATGTTTAGTCTGGTGGTTTTAGTCTTGGAGCAAACTTGGTCTAATGTTTATTGGAGACAGGAACGTCAGTGTTTGAAAGGTTTCAGCTGAACAAGGGGAACTGGGACAGAGGTCTATTAATTATACAAGGACATGTCCCTTTACTGAAGTACTGAGGCTGTTTATAGAGAGAAGAAGAAGGAGAAGAAGAAGAAGAAGAAGAAGAAGAAGAAGAAGAAGAAGAAGATCAGTTCATTCATACATGCAGCATACCAACATGATCCTTCACACTGTTTCTACTGGTTTCTATTAATCACCAGCTCCTTTCAGAGACAGCTCTCTTCCTGTGGTTTGTTTTAGTTTCAACACTACACTCGTATGTTCCTCTGTCCTCTATCTTCACATTGTTCAGAATCAGAGACACGTCTCCATCCTTCATCTGTCTGTCCTGTAGATCCACTCGGTTCTTATAAGATGGATGCTGGTTCTCTAACTGATCATTACGATATAACAGGAGATCTTCTTCTGGCTTTGGATCGATTCTGCTCCAGTCTACAGCTGAGACAGGATAACTGTTGGACATGTAACATGGTAGAGAGACAGTCTGTCCAGGATCAGCTCTGATGATTGTCTGTCCTGAAGGAAACAAGACAGAGCAGCAAAGAGAGGACCCTGGTCTCTGCAGGACAGGACCAGAGGACACCAGAGGACAACAGAGGACACCAGAGGACACCAGAGGACAACAGAGAACAACAAAGGACACCAGGGGACACTAGAGGACAACAGAGGACACCAGTGGACAACAGGGGACACCAGAGACTGTATGATTGTGGTTTGTCAGCCTTCATCAGTTTGTTCTTTCAGTTCTGGAGACTGACTGTAGATTGTAAATGTGTTCCAGACTAATGAGACACTAGGAGCAGAGAATATGGACAAATCATGATCAATGTAGATTTAGACCCAATGTTCATGTGTTGATGATTAAATGAATGAAATAGCTTTAAATGAAAGTACTTCTTTCTATTCATTCAGAATAAATGATGACTGTATTAATATGTATCAGCTCATGTTCAGATAAACCAGCTGGAGTCAACCACAGTCTGTATGAACCATAGACTGAATAAAGATGGATGTAGGAACAGCTCCTCTACAGTGAAGACAAATCAACTAGAGCTCCCCCTGGTGTCTGGCTGCAGTAACTGCTGGAGGTAGAGCAGAGCGTTGGATTCATTCAATGAAAACTGGGACAAATGTTCAGGTCAGACTGGATATTTATTGAAACATTCAACTAAACTCATCATGTTTTCTCTCTACATATTTAATCAGAAACTTTTTACATTTTTAAACAAACTTTAGTTTCTTAAACTCTGAATGTGGAACAAGCAAAGCTTTATATTATAAACACGTGAAAATTCTAATTTGAAATAAAAACACATCAATGTCTTTAGTTCTTATTGTTATTTAATGAAATAAATCAATCTCATGCCTCTCTCTGTCTGTAGTCTTTTGAGTTTATTTTCAGTGTAAACCCTTTTTCACAGGCCAACAACAAAACAATAATAATATATTCAAAGAAAGGAAAGGAACCAGTGGGCCTGGATTAGAACCCAGAACCTTCTGGCTGGGAGGCATCAGTGCTAACCACCACACCACTGTGCCGCCCTACAAATTCAATTCTAATACTTATTCTAATGTAATCTGATGATCTTCTATTTCTACTAAAAGAATGGAATGAATATTATTGGATGGAATTGCTCCTAAAATGTTCAACAGTATTTTTCTAAAATGCTTGACTCAGCAAAAACCCAACAAACTATTGTGTGTTCATCAACTGTAAACAAATGTCATGTCATTGTGTTACGTGACAGGCAGGGTCAGGGGGCACAATTGTTTGTGTCTGTGTGTTTTCCCTCCTCTTCTCCTCTTCCCCTCCTCCTCCTCACTCCTCTCAGGTAAACTCCCATCAATCAGCCTACACCTGTGGATCCCAGCTGGCCAATCATCCAGGTTCCAGTAGAACAGGAGCGTAGCTGCAGTCATGGTTCTCTGTTCTCTGCCTGTCTGCACTGTGCTGTACTTGCTTTAGTAAACTTCCTAGTTTCAACCTGGAGCTTTGTGGAGTCAGTCAGTGTGACTAGGTAAGTTTTGGAGTACTCTATACATGTTCCAGTCACGTAGTACTTCCTTGTCTATGAACACTAGGTTTTAGGCTTGGTGCCACTGTAGCCCTGTAGAAATCATTTAGGTTACAGTGCAAAAGAAAAATCCATATAGCATGATTTAATGTTGAATTAGAAGTTCATGGTTTTTAAAAGAGGAAGTTCATAATATTAAAATGTTTAATAAATTAGACTATTTACAGCTGAAAGAATAAATCTCTAAAAGTCTTTTAGTTCATCAAGTTTCTATCAAATATCTGTGATTCTGAAGAAAATGAGAGACAGACGCTCTGGACCAGAGAGCTAAGACGGAGGCATGGTGGTGTGGGGAGCATTTCAGTTTAGTGGTGGAGGTTGACTACTCGTTGGTCCTGATAGAAACTTCTGTGTGACCTGAAGAGCTGAATATGATGCGTCTGCTTGTATCTGGTTCTATATCTAACTGTTCTAGTGTAAATGTGGTAGATTGATTTGATTAAAAAGCTGATAATGAAAATGAGTTCATGAGACAGTAAAAACAGCTATTAAAATCAATTTAAAAAATGATAAATGAAATCAATAATTTAGGAAAAACAGAGAAAAGGGGATTAGTTGATGTGAAGATGTAAGATTTGTAGTCCTCTTCTAATTGATGATTTAAAATTCATGTGAACAAGATCAAAAATGTGAGGTTAAAATACTAAAGTGACTTGAGCGAGATTAAAAATGGTTCTAAATTTTCCTGTCAGATTAGTTTATCTGTCATCAACCTGTTGGGCCTTTAAAAACTTATTGGTGATCGATTTCAGGTATGTTCAGAGTGTTTATGCCCCTCAACTTTAGATGTTGGTTAACACGTCGTATTGTGTATGTTTTCCGAACACTTTAAGTACATTGTGAGTACTTTAGGAGCATTTTCTTGGAGGTTTTAAATGATATAAATTCATTGGAGGGATATATTTCATTTAAGATTTTAAAATCTATCTCTTTATGTTGAGGAGGGATTGGAGATTGAAGGAATTTAGTCCTAATAGACTTTTTCCATAGTTTTGAAAACAGACTGGACAGGTAAGTGTCAAACACCAACAGCTCACTGATCTCACTATTGCACCAACTTCCAGCCTGACCACTGATGATCTAACACCACACTTCTTTACAGATACTTCCTCACGCTCATGGTTTAGTCTTTAATCAGTTATATGCTCAATGTTGGACCAAAGCTGCATATAATTGATAAAGATTAAAGATTTAGGTGAAGCTTAACTTTCCTCTCCTCTTGCAGGCAAGAAATGTCTGATGTTTTTTTACATGTCATATTTGAATAGCCTTTTTCATGTAGTTTAAAAATACTGTTAATTAAATAATAATAATCAAAACTATTTTAGTCTAATAAAACCAGAGGCTGTTCTTTGGCCGATGGGCTCAGCGCTGTGAACCTTTCCACTGAGGATGCTAACGTTGCGGTTTGTGCTGCAGGTGATGTCAGCAGTTATTCATCATTAGACTAGTGTTGGTAACTGACTGTGTGAGTTAGTGATCGGAGCATTTTAGGCCGAAGCCTGAACACTGTCTGTTTCCTTCTGTTGCTGCTGTTTGCTGCTCCGTTGTATTCAGGACTCCACTGTGACAGAACTGTGTTAGATCTTATTTTCAGAGGTTTACATTGGCAGCCTTATGTGTGTTGTATCTATAGCCCTGTGTTTAAGCTACAACTTCTCCTCACACTTTTCTTATTGCACTGTTACAAGAGGAATGTTCTGATTCTATTGTTTTCTATTCATTTATACAGTCTGAAGTTAAAGGGGAACTCCGGCGCAAAATGAACCTGGGGTTAATAACACATGTGTACCGAGTTCGACCGTTCTCTGGTATTTGTTTTCATGCATTTGTTTTGTTAGTCAAATGTGACCAGTTTTCTTGCAAAACGCTATTTAGCATATAACGCTAGCCTTCGGGGCACACCTACACATAAAAAGAAATCTCTATTTCTATACCACTAACAAGGCTCACAATATCACCACACTTACACGGTAGCATAACTAGGGTCTCTACATGTAAACCCAAGCATTGAGAACTTTGCAAGTATACAGGCAGTTTATTAAAAAAGGAACACAGTACCGTTCATGTCTGGCTCACATATCCAGGCGGGCGCCATCTTGGGGAAACTGAACTGTCTGTTGCCGGAAGAAAGCACTGAGAGCATAGAGAAGCACTGAACGAAGATTGGAGAGTGAGGACAAACTGCTAGAGGTGATGTACGGCTCACACAATCTAAACACCTGCATTAAAACCAAGACACTGGACAATCCTGTGGAAACTTTAGTCTTTCATTGTTCTGAAAAGCCTCTGGATTCAATCCTGTGCTTTTTGTCCTGAGGTCAATCAGCTCCTCTGTTGAGTGATTGAGAACATCCTCCATCTTCTCAAGGTCATTCATGGTCAGGTCAGTCTGGCGTCCTACATCTACACACAATATATTTGTCAAAGACGACGAGAGGGAGAAAGACAGGTGAGTTGTATAATCTACAGACTGTATTCATCAAGGTGGTGGTAATAGTTTAGGATGAATTCTGAGGTAAACAAATCCATGGGTGTGATACGTAGTCATCAGAACAGTTCATGGAACATGGCTCCATGCAGCCTCCATGCATTATTCTGTATTTCACCGAGGTGGAGCGATGCATCTGTGGTGTCGGTGCAGGTCTCTTCTGCATCAGTGTTGGTCTGGTCTCAATCTTTCCTCACGTTGACGTGATGCCTCTGTCACTGGTTTACCTCTCTGGTAGCCAAGATGAACGTAGGAGACCAGGATGGAGCAAGCTGATGCTGCGCAAGTGTGTCACCACACACTGAAACTACTGCACCAAATAACTCAAACCCACCACCCTGTGTTTGGATTGTGACGCCATTATACAGCAACTTTAAGTCTTCATCAATTCTTTTTAATACAAAATCAACACCACACTTGTCAATATCACCAGCTTTTGCTATAGCAAGGAGTCTGACTGCAGCCAGTTTTGACCTAAACTTGGGGTTTATGTTTCCTAAAGTATAATAAACCATCAGTAATTTATTTACTGAAGCATGTGACCCAAGGGGATTGCAGATCTCTATTTGGTCAGTGTATAAAATGATCTGTAAAGCAGAAGGTTTCACTGAAAACAGTGGGTGGGATCTGAAAAGGCTCCCATCAACAATATCATACAAAAATCCATCTTTGTGGCAACTCTGTGGCGTGGTGTGGATCATATCAAAAATCCTAGAATTGGACAACAGCTGTTCAAGACTCTTAACCAGGGACACATAAAAACTTCTGTTTTTAATTCCAAGAACTCTTGATTGTCCTTTCTTAACTCGACAAACCCTCTGAGACATAACCACCTCCTCTGGTTTCACTGGGTTAAAAAGCCTCTGGATGGTGCTGTCTTGCATGTATGTGGTGGCCATCAAGGAGAAAGGATCTTGAAACTTGTCTAATGTAGCCAGTACTTCCTCTTGTAGCTGCTCCACGCTGTCTGAATGTCTTTCAAAGATCCTCTTCATTGTGTCCCTCAAGGTGCTCAGAAGAGTAGTTTGATACTGCTGGACTTCAGAAACAATGCTGTTGACGCTCCTCTGAAACACAGTCAAGAATGAAGTGTCAGATACATGATGTTTGTCCAGTACAACTAGCAGAACCATTCTTAAGACTCATTTGAGGATTTCACACCAAAATGGTCACTGTCCTTGAACAATGTGGATCATTTGCATATTCAAAATTACATCCACATATGACCCCCTGTTGCTTGTAGTAACTGAAAGATGCTAACACTAATACAAACTGCATCCTAATAGCACCAGCATTACAACAATTAAAGCTAACATTAAGTTTTGAAAAACATTGAAATTGAGGATAACTATGGGGCTGTTGTTGCTCTGACAGTGGGAATATGAAATTATCCAGTTAGAGAAATGTCAGGTTACACCCTCTCAGGGTTCTTACACTTTTTCCAGAGTCAAAGCACTGTTCAAACACTTTCAAGAATTGTTTTCACACTGCACTTCTTCACAGTACTGCTACTGATGCAATTATGCGTATACATTTATAAAAATGGTCTCCTACTAAGCAGTTTACTGACTAAACACTCTCTAGTGAATCATTTAAGAATATAGAGCATTTTTAACACTTGCTTTATAAAATCAATTTTCCTACAGCACTTTTAATATCATTAAAGGATAAACATGTTGCCATAATGGTAAAATCATAATAATGATGATAATATTAACACTGGGTTATGTGCAATACCTGAGACAGGTGACATCTCTCCCTCACATTGATGGCAAATGCAGCTGCACGTCTAATATTTGCACTTGATGCACCAGCTCCTTCCTGTAAATATGTTGTGTTAATAATATACATTAATATACTCTGTACATAGAAGACTGGTTCACATCAAATGTTGGATAATATTATCATACTGGAGCTTAGCTGATTATCAGGGTGTGGAATCTGATGACATGTAGGCTCTGGGTTCAACATTTCATTGGAGATGACAGGTGTGTTGACTTCACTGTTGGTCCTTTGCATTCCCCGTGTTTCAGTGGCACAGTCAGAAAAAACTGGGATGTCAAAATGTTCACTTCAACCCGAGATAGGTCAGATGCAGCTGGTGTCATCCATCCAGTAGGTGGGTGCCCAGTGGTAAAATATAGAGCATGTGTGCGTCTAATGTGGTAGTAAAAGGAGTTGAAGACTCTGTATTCAGCAGTACAGCCATCAAATCAGGACTGGGACTATGTGCTGTGCTAATATGGCTCCAGAGAGACTTCAGTGTTAATGCAACGAAAACCAAGCAAATCACAGATGAATGCTGACACAAGATGTTTAAGCCATGGGAAAATCTCCACTAATCTGAAAAATGAGTCCACACTAGAAAAACACAAATTGTAAAAAGGGAGCAGTCCAGGTATTTGAAGAGCAGCACTGAATTATTACCGCTTAAATCTGAATCATTTGAACTTTACTTTGGCGGGCACATACGAACTAGAGAGGTCAATACCAAATCTGGGCGGGAAGGGGGGTGGATCATACCAAGATTATTTAATTTGCATAGTGATGTGATTATACAGGGATCAACAACCGGCCCAGAAATTAAAATATAATTTATAGTTCTAGTATTCTCCAATTATGTATGTTTGTATTCCATTATTATCAGTTTTCTTACACGTTTTACCCAGACTGACATGGTCTGCACCGCCCCCCCTTACTACCCTCATGTGGTCTCGTCTGCCCTGCGACGGTTGGGAGAAGGACCTGGACGGGATTCTGTCGCGGTAAGGAGAAAACAACGTTATATTAAAAATTATAAAGTTATAAGTTTTACAGTTACGTTACAGTTTAACTCTTCACATTTACTCCACTCATCGCGATGAACTGCGGCCGTATCAATGAATAAATCGGCCTCTTCAGTGTAAACTCCAGCTAGCTAGCTAGCTTAGCTAATGTTAGATGACTTTGCAGGTTTGCTGCTACAGCGTCGTTACAAGTGTTTTCTTGTGCTTTTTCTCCTGCGACTCATTGAAAACGTTGTTGATACATTTTCCTCATGATCTCCTCATCATAGCCGAGGCTAGCTAAGCTGGAGTAGCTTCATGGAGCTAAATGGTTGAATAATGACATTTAAGTTCCTGTTTGCCTTATTGTTTGTCATGTCCCCATATTGAATTGAGCCTTTGCTCAGTCACCCTTGAGCAGCTCATCCAGGTGTCAGATTCTGTGTTGACGGCTGAAAGACTGTGAAACTGGTCTAGAGAGATCCAGCTTTACCTGTCCATGACTTGGGATGTGTTGTGGTTCCTTCCAGGAGCAACTAAAAGGGCCTTAACATCATGGAGGAGCTGGATGATGCTACTGTTTCAGCTCTAAATGGTATGTTTAGGTGCTGCTGCATGTGCTACATCATATTGATGTGTATTACCATCTAACTGAAGCATTGATGATGCATGATGATACTGATCTCAGAAACAGAATGTAATTCAGCTATTCTGCTATCTCCAAACTCCAAGTGTCTATTTATTGATTTAGATTTATTCTTAGATAATAGATGGAATAGCACAGACGCTGCAGTTGCACTTTATTTACCTTGTCAGGTTGATTAGTGCTAAATTTATAGGCTCAGTCCATGACTCCAGATCTAGCAGCGCCTATCACAAGGTGAGCCACACAGCCCCTGTTAATAACCACTGTCTCTCTGTTTATGAGGCTGGAATGATGACATGTTGTGTTGACAGGTCAACTCTCTGCTGTGTTGCTAGGAGACAGGGGCTATGCCTGCCAGCCTTTTCTCCTGACACCATCCACAGACCCCCAGGAAGCACATATGCATGCTTTAAAGTTCAGTTCATGTGTCCTGCAGTGGCAGAGGAGGGTGTGTTTTTATTGATTTCAATTAAAAAAACATAGATAAAGATATATGCTGTAGTTGTAAACAGATACATCTGACCAACATGTGGAGTGAACGTTCTCACATGACTGATAGTAATGAATGTTTCCTCTGAGTGAAAAGAAACTGATCAAACTCATCAAGTGATGTAGACCGGAGCAAACCAGCTGGAAGTGTGAAGACAACATTAGAATCTAGTGAAACAGATGATGATGATGATGATGATGATGATGATGAAGCTTTCAACAACAACATCAACAAACACAGACTGATATCTGTCCTGTGAGATCAGACTGGAGCTGGTGTCTTAAATCCTGTGTCCCTGGTCCTGATCACTGGACTGATCCACTCAGAGGGAAGTTGAAATATTATCACCTGACTGTCTCACCACTGACAACGTTCCTCTTTACTAATAACACATCATATTTAGAACATCCTGCTGCTTGCTCTCTGCCGGAACCTTTAGGACTGAGTCCGTGTACCCGGGGGAATCTTTTCGCCGCGCACCCTGGAGCAGACACAGACTGGACAGGTAAGAGTTCAACTCCAACCACTCACTGTTCTCACTATTGCACCAACTCCCAGCCTGACCACTGATGATCTAACAGCACACTTCTTTACAGATACTTCTTCACTCTTATGGTTTAATCTAGTGATGGAGAAACTGAAGCACTGAATCAATCTGAAGCAGTTGTGTTGAAATGGTTCAGTGTTTGGAAGCATTTGATCAAATGAAATGTGGCCACATCTGCTGGATAATATTAGACATAGCATTCACATGAAACAGGACAAAGGCTCGTGAAACACAAAGACTCTGTTGTGTTTGTTCAACAATAAAGGATCTACAGTATGTGCATCTAGAAATGCTGGATTTCTTTTTCTTTTATAGTAAATAATAATATACTTGTATGAGTTAGCCATCATATAATACTGTATGTTTTAGATGCTTTTATAAGATTGATAGAAATACAAAACAATGACTAAATAAAAAGTGAAATGCTTGTGCATCTAGGGACTGTGATGACAGTAGCTGTACTAAATGCTTGTGAGACTGGGAAGAGGATTTGGGTGGTTGACAGATTTTTATTTCAAAACCAGATCATTTCAGCAGACTTGGGTTTTAGTCTGTTCCTCTTCTTACTTATCACCTCTCCAGCTTTGGAGAAGACCCTCTCACATGGGACAGACGTTGCAGGCATGTGTAAATATTGTCTGTCAAGCTTGTACAGATTGGGATAAACTGCCGCCCTTTGCTGCCAGTATTTCATGGGTCTTCTCCTCTGGAGAGGTAGGACTCAGATAAAGACCACTGAACCTCCACTGTTTTCTGGACTCTCTGAGTTTCACCTGCAAGAAATCGGAACAGAAGAAGGTGAGATCCATTGTCTGTGTTTTTGTCTCAAAGAAGGTTTTTCTACAGACTAATGCAACCAAGCAACTCAGCAGTCCAGACGTTCCCACAGGTTGTCAGGGTCAGCCTCTTGTGTTGAGGGACCAGGGACTTCCTCTGTTGTGGACTGTAAAACAAATGGAAATCCATCCAGATGTTTGATAGAGCATATATACAAGCAATGATCAGATAAAGAGAACGCTATTAGCTGATGTTGAGGGTGTGACATGTTCTGATCTCCTCAGTCCTGCACATTCTGCTGTGACTCTGGTAACTGCCTCCTGTGCATTGGTCTGGTTGACAGATGTTATTGTTTTGAAACGTGGCTCAAGAACAGTTGCCGTTGACAGGACCTGAATGTTTTCAACACTGCACCTTGTCAATGATAAGTGCAGCAGATTTAGTCTCAGCAGCTGTGAGCATGGATGGAGTAGGGATGTGGACTTGATAGGAATGATGGGTATGAGCTTGGATGCTGACACCTTCTTCTCTACTGAAAGCTCAGTAGTAGCCAGAGACAGCGGCCCCAGAACCTCAAGGCATTCAGCCACAGCCTCGTAGTCCACACAGCTTAGTGGCACCACATCTGTTGTTAGTGATGCAAGTGCTGCTCCCACTGGCTCACGCTGCTCATGTAGACGTTGGAACATGAAGGAAGTGGAATTCCCACCACCAGGGACCATCAAGAGAGGCTGAACTGATCCACCTGAAGCCTTTTATACTGCACCTGGCAGGAGGCGGAGCTAAGGGAGGAGACCACCTGGGTTGCATTCTCAACCTTTGACTGAGGTTCAGCACATGTATAGAGTCAAAGTATCCTAACATCCATAGACTAGAACAATGTTTACCTTCTTAGAGTCAGTGATATCCAGTATGATGACCTCATGACCTCTAGGGGCTTTAGGGAGAATATTTCCCACTCTGGTGAGCTCTCCCATCCATGCTGCCAAAGTGGAGTGACCAACAGATGCACAATATGAGTTTGTCACAGATGTTCCTGTTAGTAAAACATACAACATTGTAAATGTGTTTCTTCAGACTTTGTTAGCGTAGCATCCATTTAGCCAAAAGTGGACGGTTGAGATCATTTTTCACTTTTTGCTCTATTCTACATTTCTGAGAATCTAATGACTCCACCAGTATATATGACTGACAGATGATCAGACATGTTACAGTGAAACTGAACACTGAACATCATGTTATTTAGAGAGAAAAGAAAGACTTTAAGGGAGCTTTGAACTGATTAAGACTGAAATGAAAAGGTCATGTAGTGATCCAAGGTCAGAAAGGAACCTGAAGAGGAGCATAGATGTAGAAAACCATCAGGTCAAAGCCAGACTCTGAATATATAGAAGAGTCAATGTCCTCAGTTCCTCTGAAGTCACGTCATTTAGTAGAAAGGCTGCAGCAGAACAGACGCATGCGCACTCTCCTCTGAAGACTAGTCGGTGCCAGTGCCATAGAGAGAGAGAGTTGCGACACTCCCATAGACCTCCGTTGTAAAAAATGGCGGCGCTTTTAACCGCCTACTTCCGGATTTGAAAGTCGGATTAGTTCCAAACACTGTCATTTGGGCGTTGGACGTCATTCACTTACATTGCTGCGAGTTGAGTTGTTCCAGAGCTAAGCTGCTGAAATATCGACCTCTTTTGAATTGTCAACTGTCTATATTGTATCAGAGGCCCTTTGCGATGCTTATACTAGTCTTCATTTGTATATGCACAGCGTAATTATTTATATTTTATCTTGGTTGTGTGACGTGTTGGCTGTACTTAATTTGTTGTACTGTTCCTGTTCCATGTTCACTTGGCTAGTGTACAATTTGCCCAGCGCTACTTGCTGATTCTTGATGAGATGCTGATAGATTGCTATCCCGTATGTCAAGGCATTGTCGTGACTCGTGATTTGAGCGAGGGATATTTAATTAGGAATAACGGGAATTTTAGGACTGGCGAGTTTGGCGTTGTAGTCCTGGGGGTGGCCACTCATCAGAAGAAGTGAGCTAGCTTCTAGGCGAATTCTGAACGGACCGCCATGGCAGACCTCTTTGTGTTATCACGAAGGTAGGCTAATAGCTGAATCGGAATTTATAAGCAAAATCACGGGAATCAATAGCCTAATACAGCCCAGTTGTGCTCAAATGAATATCATGAGATGTCTACCATCAGATGAATGATATGGAAAAATTAAGTTAGAGCCTCTAAAGCCAGTGCTACTACCCATGCGAACATGAACACTAAGCTTTTCCCTCCATGTAGCCTAAAACCTATCTAAGTATAAGTTTTTCGTTGTCACCCTGCCTCTCCAAATGCAAAACTGACATTAACAAAAATGCAATAATGTAATAACAGCTGAGAAAGTACTTGGGTGTGTGTTTTATTTTATATTTACCGTTCAATAATGCAATCGCTGCTGTCTGTCCCATAGAAGAACATGACAGCCAGCGCATGTTTAGGAACTAATTGGGTTTACATGAACCACGTGACAGCCATAGCGGCGACATCAAAGAGTGTCGCAACTCTCTCTCTCTATGGCTCTGGGCTGTGCTGTTTGTCTCATAGACATATATACGTAGACGCCTCATTGAGCGGGTTGGCCCGTTGTTGCGATACGTCAACGTCGCCGCCATATTGGGGGAGGCGGCTCTGTCCCGCGAACCAATACGAGTCAATGGAATGAACTTTATTAAGCGTCTTCTACAAAGTGCTGTTAATGCCTCTCATTTACATGTTCACACACAAACGTATATATTGAGGAAACCGATAGGAACCAAAAACAACGTCTGTAACATTAACACTCAGAATGTAATCAGATGTTGTTTTAAGTTCCTATCGGTTACCTCAATATATACGTTTGTGTGTGAATGTGTAAATGCTTATAGTACTTTGTAGAAGGCGCTTAATAAAGTTCATTCCATTGACTCGTATTGGTTCGCAGGACAGTGGTGGGCGGATCGATCCAAATATCGATACCAACGTTGGTATCGAGATTAATCGATACCAGTGTAATGAGATCGATACTTAAGTTTCAGTTTATCTCGTTTCATTAAAAAGGCTGTAACCTGACTCTGTCTGAATGCAGCTGCTGTCATAGAGCAGATCAGGCTAATTTTGCTCCTCCTCCCCCTTGCATGTGTTTGTTGTACCATCACGTGACTCCGCGGTGCCAGGTGACCGATCACCGCCCACCGCTACCAGCCGGGCCCGGCCAGCAGCAACGCATTACACACAGCGAGAGAAAGAGTAGGGCTGTTTGGTTGTATTTTTTGGGCCAAAAATGAATCGATAGGAAGTTGTACTATTTGTAAAAAGGCTGTAAGATATAGTGGTAACACAACAAACTTGTAAAAGCAGATGAGAATTTTTAAGTGATCATTTTGTGTTGTTTCTGAACAAAAACTTTTATTGTGATAATAAAGTATTTAATATTTAATTATAAACTATGCCCAAGTTCTGTAGCCTACTGGACTTTAACTGATTAAAAATGTCATGAAAATTCATTCAGATTTAGATTGATGGTGCATCCTTAATTTTTCAAAAGTATCGATATCGGTATCGGTATCGGTATTGGCGATACTGACCCTGTATTTACTTGGTATCGGATCGATACCAAATCTAGCAGTATCGCACACCTCTAAGAGCTGCCACCTCCAATATGGCGGCGACGTTGACTACGGTCCAGCACTCAATGAGGCGTGTATGTATATATGTCTATGATTTGTCTGGACATGTTTCATTTCTGCTAGAGACGTCATGTGACAGAAACCTGGAACATGTTTCCTCCTTCATCCAGTGTTGGAGTTTAATCATTAATATACTAATGTCAGATATACACTTTACATGCTCTTCATTCATTTGGAAGCTCTCTACGTGATGGTAGACAATGATGGACAGGTGAGATATGTTGTTATCGTTGTCATGGAGATCATTATCAGCAGTGGCGGTTCTACATTGAATTGCGCCCTGGGCGAGACCCCCCCCCCCGGCGTGCGCGCGCTTAAAGAAAAGAACATCCATGAATTGCAAATTTAAATAAACATGCCCTTCCATGCTAAGTGTCTGTCATTAGACGCTATATTAATCTATCTTTCAGGGAGGAACAATTAGCTCCTTGGTTACTGCCTCCAATTCTATGCTTGGCTCACTTTTAGTTCAGACTGGTTAAACTATGTTTTGACATGAAATAGAGTTGTAGCAAATGGGAAATGTTCATCTTTGAAACTAGCTACAGATATGAAAATTCCGTTGGCTAATGACAGGACCCAACGTGATGGAAATAAATAAGAACTGAACTTGTAACAGTTTTGTTTCAAAGAACAATCTTGAAATTAGACCTGGTGTTTGTTAAGATGAATTACTGTTGTATCAGCATTGCAAGCATCATAGTAAAAGGCTAACAAACGTACAGCAGCAGTTAACATTAGCCCTTCATTCATGACATGATACTGTAATCATACAGAGAGAACATAGCAGACCTTTATCTTTTCTTTTTCTGTCCATCTCTGTTTATTTGACACTCCACAATCAACAGATTTCCATCCTCCAACGCTGTCACTCACGACCAGAAGTCAAGACTAAACCAGTTCACCTTGGTGACCACGTCATCGTTTTGTATTACCTAGTTTTATTTGGCCATTTCACATAATTCATAAAAACAGAAACGTGCAGGAATTATAGGCCTGTATTTATAATATTAGGAATGAAATGTGCCCCCCCCACGTCCGTTCCACTTGGGAGAGACCCAGAGGTGAACTGTCCCCCGCGCCCCCCTCCCCTTTCCCTTTCTCACACACAGCTTCTATGCACGGCACCTTCTCAGCAGCAGGGGCGCCTGCAGCTGCAGGGGTCGACAATTTGCCAGTTCCCCACACACTTATGACAAATACTAGAAAACCACGTAGCGGCGCAGATTTATTTGTTTATTTTTTTTTTCCCAAGTGCTCGTGCTGCCCCCCTTGTGTCTTGAAAAAATGCCGCCCCGGGCAGCTGCCCGGTTCGCCCGTGCCTAAAACCGCTACTGATTATCAATGACACTCAGAACGTCTCTTTACTTTCAGTTTGTAGTGACTCAGTTCTTTATGGTTTCGTTATCGCCCGTTGCTCCACCTCCACCTCTGTTGCTCCACCTTCCTGGTTTATAGAGACAGACGAGTCGTCACCGTCAGAGACTTTCAGTTTTATTTCAGTTTTATTTCAGTTTTCTTTCAACCTTCCACTGAATGTGATCTAGTCAGGTTGATAGATTGAAGTCAGGAAAACAGAGGAGGAAGAAGAAGACAAGATGGCTGCTGTTACATCTGCGTCTCTCTGCATGACTTTACTGAGCGTCGTCCTGTCTGTCTCTGCTGGTGAGTTGAAACCAAAGCGTCTTTAGCTCTGACATGTTCAGGAGACAACGTAGAGTCTGACTGGATCTAGAATCAGGGCTCTCAAGTTTTCAACTTGTCTTTCAGGACAAAAACCAAAAAGTAGAAAAAGACATTTGTCCATAAGTGTCCCCTTGAACAGCACTGGTCTTTGTCTCCTGTGTTAGTTCCAAGTGATGAAGTGAAACAATTACCTGATGTCTCCACTTCCAGTTCTTCTTTGACGTGTGTGCGTTCAATCACAGCATTCGCGTGCATTTGTGGAAGGCGTGGTTACGGTGCTACTGTTTTCGCCTGGCAACAGAAATCCTATTTTGTGATTGGCTGATAGGTCGCTGGTTCAAACAGAGCAGTCTGCCTTCTCCTCATCCATTCAGAGATTATTAATTTCCTCTCTGTTATTTCCTCTAATGCTCTTTAGTTGATCCTTCGTCTTGTCTTCCTGTTTACTGCTCACCGTCTGTTCTAACTGCTTCTAAAACATAATGTGTAAAATGATCCCATCATTCTGTGTTACATAGTTTTAGACAACTTCATTCCAAGTCATGACCAAGTCTGAAACTTCTTTTACTCTTTTACTTACTTCTTTTAGGAGACAGTGAAAATAAATCCTTAGATTTAGTTTAGTTTACTTTCAGAGTCAGACTGCTGCACCTGACACAAACTGGATGAACAGATGTCAGATAAATCTTCAAGATTACCAACACTAGAGAGAAGAGACGAGACAGACTCCAGACGAGGTTGCCTTAAGGATCTTTTCCTTGCAGCAAGGAGAGGACACAATGACATTAGCCTAGCCTATAACACAGTGAGCTCTGTCCATCTGTCAGTGACATCTATATTTATACTCCTGTGCACGTGACTCATAAGTGGGTGTAGACGTCTCTGTGGTTAAGTGAATATTGTCATATATGTTTGAGAATCAGAGAACATGTTAACTTTTCTATCAACAGGTGTGAAAGTATGAGGAAACTGAACGTCTTTATCAGAGTGAAGCTGAATGTAGAGAGAGACACACCTGGCCCCTCCCTCTCTTCACCTGTCAGAGGAAAGCTGACACTGTCTTCACAAACGTGGCTTCAGAGAAGTGTTGTCAGAGAGTCAGTAGATGATCAGCTGCTGTGAGCCTTAGTTTGACAGGAAGATGAAGACGGTGGTGGTGTTTGTGATCCTCGTTCACGGTAAGATATCTTCTTCCTGGATCTGATTCTCACTTCAGTCTGACATCATTTCTCTCACGTCTGTCTCTTTAAAGAAAGTCAGTGATGACCTGTTTCAACTTTGATTAGTTCTGAGTTTGTCTGTGAGGGACACGTCCAGAAGCAGAGTCTGATGTTCTGTTCACGTGGACTGTTTCTAATCACTGCTGTAAATGTAAAATCACATCAAGAAAGAAAGAATCAAACAGATTGAAGGTGAGCTCAGAGCTAACGACTGCTTGATGATCTGGCTGCAGATCAGGACTTCACTGTTGGACACAAACATTTACAAATGTCAATGTGTTTGAAAGTCAAACTGTCAGCTAGTGACTTCTTCATGGGGGGATGTTGACGACTAGTGTCCTCATCCAGATGCCACATTACTGAGAACAAGCAACAGAGACATATTAAAGGTTAAGAAATGTTAACCTTATTAAACAGCAGCTGTTTTCATTCACCCTATCTATCCTGATGTTTCCAGTGGTGAATGTGGGACAGGTTTTCAGTGACTGGAACAAACTGAATGTCCTGGTCTGGACTTCACAGCCTCCGTCCTGTTTATTTCTGTCTCTAGACAAAAGTCTGAACATTCACACATTAACAACAGGTCAGTCTTCAGATGGGTTCTTACTGGAATCAACACAAATGATCCAAAGCTTTCTGAGCAGCACAGAGGACAGAACGTTGACTATCACATGTCTGGATGTATCAGATGATCAGAGAACAGTCGGTCCAGTCTTCTGTTCCTGACATTGTGAACTGGAACCAGGTCAGAGGTTAACTATCAAACACAAACACAGTGAGCTACGGTGTCCTGGAGTGGACAGAAAGACAAACATCTGTAGAATGAGGCCATGTTTCCTAAGCTGAGTGCTAGAAATGCTAGAAAGAAGACAAGAGAACAGAGCATTGACTTTGGACCCAGCCCCCCTGGACCTTATGGACAAGCAGACCATGAACATGAAGGATGTTTCTCAGTAACATCTTGCTCCAATCAGTAGATGTTCTCTCTGTGTTTGCTGCATGTTAGCTTCCTAGTGTTCCAGACTTGTAAATCTGTGAAAGCAAGAAGCCATCTCTGAATACTTGATATGAATAACACGGTTGGAGTTCTAGTTTGGACGTTAAGACAGTTTGTGGTTTAGATTGGTGCTGTTAAAGAAGAGATGTGTCTCTGTGTTAGTATCAGGACCAGAGGAGGCCTTTTACTGATGGAGTGTAGTGCAGAGATCAGTCCTGAGAGATGGTGCACCATGAGTTCATTCATCAGTTAGAGCTAAAAATCATCTTCTGCTTGACTGAACTCTAAACTGTTCCAGGACTGGAGTAGAGGACAGACCTGATCAACACAATCTTACAAATGTCATTACTCATTACTTTGAGCAAGAGAGGAAGTTTTTCAGCCAAATCTATGAAAACTGTCAAAACACATTCAATGATCTGTTCTTTGACTTCAGTCTGTGAATGAAATGTAGTTTTTCATTGACTGACTGATAGTTCAACTGGTTTCTCTGGTCCCTGCAGATAATGTGACCTACAGTCAGTCATGTGTCAAGTCAAACCCACAGCATGCAGCTGATTTGTGTCTCTCTCTGTGTGTCCTCTCAGTTTCCCAGCATGCCCTGGCAGGTGTGGTGCAGGTGAATGAGGGGGCGGAGTCTGTCCTGCTACCCTGCCACTACTTGGGTTATTTACCTGAGGACCCCACAGTGATTTGGACCAGGAACGATCTCAGTCCCAAATCTGTCCACAAACGAGGAGAAACAGATGAAGTTGAAGGTCAGAACCAGGTTTACAGGGGGAGGACATCGATGACGCCTGATGCTCTAGACACTGGAGACTTCAGCCTCACTCTGACAAAACCCCACCTCTCTGACAGCGGCAGCTACACCTGCTCCATCAGTGGTGGAAGACGAGAAGAGAGAGTGACAGACGTACATCTACAGGTCAAAGGTCAGAAACAAACCTCAACATGTGGTTTCACAGGAAAACAAAGACTCAAGGCCAAACAGTTTCTGGTCTTTCCAGTAGAAAATCAAAGTGGTGATCAGGAGCTGATGAAGAGTTCTGGTTCAGTCTGGTCACATATCAGAACGTTGCCCCTGAGCTGAAGAACAATCTACAGATATTTAACTAAATCCACCAGGAACTCTGGACCGTGTATTAAACATGTTAGGCTGCTTCAGTTCCTCCATGTGACAGTTATTATTAAACCAGCTGATTCATGTTTCTGTCTCTCAGTTTCCCAGCATACCCTGACTGTGGAGGTGGTGGAGGGGGCGGAGTCAGTCCTGTTGCCCTGTCAAGACTCTTCTATTCCTCTTCATCCCACAGTGGAGTGGATCCGCTACGACCTCAGTCCTTCAACCGTCCACCAGCATCAGAGGACAGGTGATGAACTGAAAAACCAAAACCAGCTTTACAGCGACCGAACATCCATGAAGACTGACGCTCTGACAACTGGAGACCTCAGCCTGAATCTGAGGAAACCCCGTCTCTCTGACAGCGCAACCTACATCTGCTCCATCAGAGCGTTTGGAGACGAACGGAGACTGGCAGCCGTAGAGCTGCAGGTCAAAGGTCAGCAATAAACACTACCACTGTAAACAGCTGTATACTGTATGATCACACACAGTGGACATTTGTAGGGTTACCATCTGTAAGGCTTTTAGCCTGAGTCAGACTCCTTCAGTCTCACGCTGTCCACACACATCTCATGTATAATAAGAGGCTGAGTCCTTTATTATTTTATTCTACTGTCAGTGGAGGTCAGAGCTGTAGATACAGGTCAGAGGTCAGAGGTCAGTACTGTAGATACAGGTCAGAGGTCAGTACTGTAGATACAGGTCAGAGGTCAGAGGTCAGTACTGTAGATACAGGTCAGAGGTCAGAGGTCAGTACTGTAGATACAGGTCAGAGGTCAGTACTGTAGATACAGGTCAGAGGTCAGAGGTCATGTTGTTCTTTATGTTTCTCCACAGAACCACCTCTAGTCTGGCCTACAGTTCTCCTGGTTCTCCTGGTTCTCCTGGTTGTTCTTGGTGTCGTTGGGGGTCTTTTGTTTCATTGTCGACACTACTTCATGTCAGGTGAGTCTCTACTACTACACTACCCATAATGCAGATGGTAACATGTGTCCTGTGGAGGAGACTTGTTCCAGCTGCTGAAAGAGTTCAGAGTTCAAACAGCTGCTACAGAGAGCTGAAGAGAAACTTCCAGGTTTAGTTCCAGAAGTCAGAAACTCTTCATCAAACATGTCTGCAGCACTTTACAGGACGCTTTGACTAGTTACCAAGGAACCAGTCAGGAAGACATCAGGGACAAACGGAGACACAATCCAGCTCTAATCAGAAGCTCCTGACGTCCTCAATCAGGACCTGAGCTCTGAGCTCATGAGTCCAGGTCTCTCCCAGTCCCAGTAAAACCAGAGCAGAGGGTTAGGGTTCTTCCTCATCCATTCATCTGATTGGTTCCTCATTAGTTCCTGACTTCTTCTTTGGTAACTGCTCCAAATGTCCTGAAGAAGAAAACTGGTGTTCAGTCACAAACTAGTTTCCACTGGTTTGTGTCAGAGGTGTGACAGACGTCAGGTGAGCTCAGGTCACCTGGTTGATCCACGTCCTCAAACAAACTGAACACTGAGAGTCCTCCACCAACATGAGACACATAGACAAGGATGGACAGAGACGTCCTGTTACCATCAGAGCTGCTGCTGCTGTCTGTACAGCTGATGATGGGATTTGTTGTCCTCTCAGTCTACCAGGTGGAGGTGGATTCAGGGGTGGAGTCTGTCCAGCTGACCTGGAAAACCACAGCTCACCTGCCTAAAGACGCTAAAGTGGAGTGGATGGACAGTAACTTCAGGAAGGTCCATGTGTATCAGAACGGCTCTGACCAGCTTGAAGACCAGGACCAGATTTACAGAAACAGAACAAAGATGAATGAAGACCTGCTGAAAACTGGAGACCTCAGTCTGACCCTGAAATACCCCACAGATGAAGACACCAACATCTACACCTGCACCGTCTACAACAAGAAGAGAAAGATCCTGATGAAGAAAGAAGTGAAGCTCAATGTCAGAGGTCAGTACTGTAGATACAGGTCAGAGGTCAGAGGTCAGTACTGTAGATACAGGTCAGAGGTCAGAGGTACTGTAGATACAGGTCAGAGGTCAGAGGTCAGTACTGTAGATACAGGTCAGAGGTCAGAGGTCAGTGCTGTAGATACAGGTCAGAGGTCAGAGGTCAGTACTGTAGATACAGGTCAGAGATCAGAGGTACTGTAGATACAGGTCAGAGGTCAGAGGTCAGTACTGTAGATACAGGTCAGAGGTCAGTACTGTAGATACAGGTCAGAGGTCAGTACTGTAGATACAGGTCAGAGGTCAGTACTGTAGATACAGGTCAGAGGTCAGAGGTCAGTACTGTAGATACAGGTCAGAGGTCAGAGGTCAGTACTGTAGATACAGGTCAGAGGTCAGAGGTCAGTACTGTAGATACCAGAGATGGGACCAAGTCTTTGTCCTCCAGCCCTAAACTTTTCATTTAGTCCTTTTAACAGTAATAATCTATTCCATTTAAATGACAGATCATAAATCCTTTTTAAATCTACATTTATTTATCATAACATGTGATAAATGTCTAAAAGCAAAGAGCTGATCCTTCCATATGGCACTATTAACCAGTTCCATTGAACTCATCTGCAACAATATTCTTCCTTTTAAACTTTCTTTGCTGAAGAAACATTTGATCAAATGTAGAAAAGTGCAGCTGAAATCATTTGGACAAAAAGTGCTGACATTTCATTTCCAAAGCTCTAGAATGAGTTCCACAATACTTCATTTCTGTCCTGTCTTGTCCTCGTCTCATCTCATATTGAAACATACCATCATCATCATCAGCGTATCCATCAACAGCTTGGTGTATCTTCTGCTATTTCAGGGCCTTATTCTCCGTTGCATTTCCTAAAGTTTGTCAGTCATTTGTGGACGATGAGGTGATGAGATTGAAGGCTGTTGTGGTTCATTGGTGATGCTTTTGTTCATCTGGTATTCCTCAAATCTGGAAAGAAGTCATCTTGTAAAACAGATGTCAGTAAATCCCTTCTAGTCCTCCTTAGATAGCATTTAAAATGACACTTTGCTCCTAATACTAGTAATATATCAACCTTAACATTAAGTTCCTAGACGCTTCCAGCTGATGGTGCTGTGTAGCGCTGTAGTGTTCCCTCAGGACAGACATGAGATCCCCCCAGAGTCCTTCTGTTGATGGAGACCTGGCTTACACCGAGCATCCTGGACGCCACTGTTATGATGGACAACTTTCACCTTCTGAGGGTGGACAGAACAGCTGACAGTGGTAAGGAGAAAGGAGGAGGCCTGGCTGTGTTCATGAACCAGAGGTGTTGTAAACCTACACACTGCTCTGTTAAAGCTGTGTATAAGGAGGAGAATAAGGAGGAGCTGAGGACTGTACAGAAGGAGCTGAGAAGGAAGATGAGGGAGGGAAAGGCCAGCTACAGGAGGAAGATGGAGGAGCAGCTGCAGAGGAAGAACATCAGAGGGTTTGTACATCCCAGTAGAGCGTACCTGACCCCTCCCTGTCTACGCCCCTTTTAAATATGGAAATTATATTTAAATTGACCCTCCACCTGAGATTCTCCTCTCTGTACGATCAGATAATGAAAACATAAGAATGAGTACCCTTAGGAAAAAGTAGTATACTTGAAGTTTATTTTATTAAGTATACTTGAGTATAAGTATAAGTATAGTAAGTATACTACAGACCATGTACTTGTAGTGTACTAGAAAGTATACTTATTTAATACTTCTTCCGGCTAAATTGGAACGTTTTAAGTATATAAAAGTATACGTTAAGTTTACTTATAAAAGTATACTTTAAGTATACTTTTATAAACTAAAATGTAGACTAGAAGTACATACCTAGTACACTAGCAGTATATAGGCGAGTGTACTTGTAGTGTACTAGAAAGTATACTAATTTGATACTTCTTCTGGCTAAATTGGAACGTTTTAAGTATACTTTAAGTATACTTTTATAAACTAAAATGTAGACTAGAAGTATATACCTAGTACACTAGCAGTATATAAATGAGTGTACTTGTGGTATACTTAGAGTATATGTTTATAAACTAAAAAATGAACAAGAAGTATATAACAAGTACAGTAGTAGTATATTGAAGAGTGTATTTGTGGTATACATAAAGTATACTTTTATAAACTAAAATGTGGACTAGAAGTATATACCTTGTACACTAGTAGTATATAGATGAGTGTACTTGTGGTATACTTGAAAGAGTACTTTTGTAAACTTAAAATTACCTTATAAAGTATACCTAAAGTATACTTTTATAAACTTAAAAATGTTCCCATTTAGTCCGTAGAAGTATTAAATTAGTATACTTTCTAGTACACTACAAGTACATGGTCTGTAGTATACTTCCTATACCTATACTTATACTCAAGCATACTTAATAAAATGAACTTCAAGCATACTACTTTTTACTAAGGGTAAGTATGAACTTAGAATTACTAAAACAGAATTTTTTGGCGTTTTACTAGTTTACTTGTCGTTATACTACAAGTATACTTGTAGCATACTATTTATATACTTGAAATATACTTCTTAAAGTATTCTTAAAGTTTACCCATACCATGTGTACACTAGACTGCAATGTATTTACAAAATCACAAGACAGAATGTTGAGAACAAGTTATATATTTATAGAACATACCATACAGTGTATTTACAAATACCTGCTTAAATATGCGCATTTATAAAACAAAGAGCTTCTATGAAATCAAGTCCTTCTTTGCTGTTCACATTTACATGTAAAAATGTGTAAACAAAATGTCTCCAACTTAGAACTGAAGTCCTTCCTTGTCAAAAGAAAAAGGTAAAAGAAAAGTGTTATTTATTATTTTTGGTTCCAAAGACGTGCACTTTGGAACCAAAAATAATAAATACATTGACAGAAACGAAAACGTTACTTTTATAACTTCTCTTCAGCTACTTGCTTGGCATAGCTTACAGGTCCTTCTCAAAAAATCAGCATATTGTGATAAAGTTCATTCTTTTCCATAATGTAATGATAAAAATTAAACTTTCATATATTTTAGATTCATTGCACACCAACTGAAATATTTCAGGTCTTTTATTGTTTTAATACTGATGATTTTGGCATACAGCTCATGAAAACCCAAAATTCCTATCTCAAAAAATTAGCATATCATGAAAAGGTTCTCTAAACGAGCTATTAACCTAATCATCTGAATCAACGAATTAACTCGAAACACCTGCAAAAGATTCCTGAGGCTTTTAAAAACTCCCAGCCTGGTTCATTACTCAAAACCGCAATCATGGGTAAGACTGCCGACCTGACTGCTGTCCAGAAGGCCATCATTGACACCCTCAAGCAAGAGGGTAAGACACAGAAAGAAATTTCTGAACGAATAGGCTGTTCCCAGAGTGCCGTATCAAGGCACCTCAGTGGGAAGTCTGTGGGAAGGAAAACGTGTGGCAGAAAACGCTGCACGACGAGAAGAGGTGACCGGACCCTGAGGAAGATTGTGGAGAAGGGCCGATTCCAGACCTTGGGGGACCTGCGGAAGCAGTGGACTGAGTCTGGAGTAGAAACATCCAGAGCCACCGTGCACAGGCGTGTGCAGGAAATGGGCTACAGGTGCCGCATTCCCCAGGTCAAGCCACTTTTGAACCAGAAACAGCGGCAGAAGCACCTGACCTGGGCTACAGAGAAGCAGCACTGGACTGTTGCTCAGTGGTCCACAGTACTTTTTTCGGATGAAAGCAAATTTTGCATGTCATTCGGAAATCAAGATGCCAGAGTCTGGAGGAAGACTGGGGAGAAGGAAATGCCAAAATGCCTGAAGTCCAGTGTCAAGTACCCACAGTCAGTGATGGTCTGGGGTGCCATGTCAGCTGCTGGTGTTGGTCCACTGTGTTTTATCAAGGGCAGGGTCAATGCAGCTAGCTATCAGGAGATTTTGGAGCACTTCATGCTTCCATCTGCTGAAAAGCTTTATGGAGATGAAGATTTCATTTTTCAGCACGACCTGGCACCTGCTCACAGTGCCAAAACCACTGGTAAATGGTTTACTGACCATGGTATTACTGTGCTCAATTGGCCTGCCAACTCTCCTGACCTGAACCCCATAGAGAATCTGTGGGATATTGTGAAGAGAAAGTTGAGAGACGCAAGACCCAACACTCTGGATGAGCTTAAGGCCGCTATCGAAGCATCCTGGGCCTCCATAAGACCTCAGCAGTGCCACAGGCTGATTGCCTCCATGCCACGCCGCATTGAAGCAGTCATTTCTGCAAAAGGATTCCCGACCAAGTATTGAGTGCATAACTGAACATAATTATTTGAAGGTTGACTTTTTTTGTATTAAAAACACTTTTCTTTTATTGGTCGGATGAAATATGCAAATTTTTTGAGATAGGGATTTTTCGTTTTTCTTGACTTTTCTTGACCAAAATCATCAATATTAAAACAATAAAAGGCTTGAACTACTTCAGTTGTGTGTAATGAATCTAAAATATATGAAAGTTTAATTTTTATCATTACATTATGGAAAAGAATGAACTTTATCACAATATGCTAATTTTTTGAGAAGGACCTGTATATTGTTGCATTTCTTTCTTCTGATTGGTCTCACATCGTGCATGGTGGTGTCGGGGAACTTGGCCTGGACATGGACTGTGAGGGAAAAAACACAAAACATTACTTCAGTGTTATTTTTATTCACCATCCACAATTAACACACTTGTTAAAGAGGCATGAAGGATGGTTTATCAGGTATATTTCTGAACTTAAATGCGATCAGGAAAAAAAACTCTATAGAGGGAATGCACATACATCACACCTAAATCAGCTAGACCAGGGATGGGCAACTTAAATGATGGAGGGGGCCACAATTTTTCATCAACACTACCAGAGGGCCACATTGGACCGCACACTTAACCATATATGATAAAACTGCCATTTTAAATATGTTTGTGTATGTATGTATGTATGTATGTATGTATTTAGTTTATAAAAGTATACTTTAAGTATACCACAAATACACTCTTCAATATGCTACTACTGTACTAGTTATATACTTCTAGTTCATTTTTTAGTTTATAAAAGTATACTCTAAGTATACCACAAGTACACTCATTTATATACTGCTAGTGCACTAGGTATATACTTCTAGTCCACATTTTAGTTTATAAAAGTATACTTAAAGTATACTTTAAACGTTCCAATTTAGCCGGAAGAAGTATTAACTTAGTATACTTTCAAGTACACTACAAGTACACTCATCTATATACTACTAGTGTACTAGTTATATACTTGTAGTCTACATTTTAGTTTATAAAAGTATACTTAAAGTATACTTTTATAAGTAAACTTGAAGTATACTTTTATATACTTAAAACGTTCCAATTTAGCCGGAAGAAGTATTAAATTAGTATACTTTCTAGTACACTACAAGTACATGGTCTGTAGTATACTTACTATACTTATACTCAAGTATACTTAATAAAATGAACTTCAAGTATACTACTTTCTGCTAAGGGTAGCCTAGCTAGCACAAAGCCTCAATCTCCCAGCTGGACAGTCAACCGACTAGAAACCCAGCACAGACAGGATGGAAAGGGAGAGAGACACTAGCAGGCAGCGAGTCTTCAACAGCAGTGCAGTAAGTTTTTCCACTGTCTATTAGGCTAGTGAGTAGCTTCAACAGTGTAGACCAGTCTGATCTCTCGATGATGTATATATATGATAAATGATAAAACTGCCATTTTAAATATGTTTGTGTATGTATGTATGTATGTATGTATGTATGTATGTATGTATGTATGTATGTATGTATGTATGTGTGTGTGTGTGTATACAACCACACATATATATATACACGCACACATGTGTTTATTGAAGCAAACAAAAATAACCACTTAGTTATTTTTTTTAGTGCAAAGGGCTCATGAAAATAAAACATACAAATTACCATCGTCTTCAAGGATGGCAGAAACCTGCAGAACATCAAACATTAATTGCAAGAACTTATTTGTGACTTTTTACACTAAGAAAGGGTTGAACATTTTCCCTGTATACCCACTCTACCTCACCACTATCAGTAGTGGGCACTGGTAAAAAGTCGCTGTTGTTTGTGTACTTTTGATTTAAGGTCCGCTACAATAGCAGCCCTTGCAGCTTCAGTATACTTCTCGTATTTAACTTTGTGCAACGTGTTGTAGCGGCAACTTAAATTGAAATCTTTCAAGGCAGATAACGTCTCTAAGCAGAAGCACATAGGTTTGCTTTTAAATTCTGTGAACAGATAATCTTCCCATTTCACCTGAAACACACACGATTTTCTCCGCTCTTATCCACGGCTCAACGTCTCTTCTTCACTGGTAGAGAAATCCCGGTGGAAGCACGAGGCGGCGTCTGCATTAGAGGCGCCATCTAGTGGCTAACTGTGTCATTACAACTGATTCAGTGCCGCAGAGGACACATTTTTATAATTATCAAAAATTAATCTAAAGGCCACTTCGAGTGAGGTCGCGGGCCGTGTGCGGTCCCCGGGTCGCCAGTTGTCCATCCCTGATCTAGACTGAATGACAGAGTGGTAACTGATGGAAAACAATGGGCAGCATGCCGGCGGTGACGTCACGTGCAAACAGCTGGGCTATGACAAAGTGACAGATTAAATCAATGCTATCAAGGTAACTGGGAAGAAATAAAATGCAACAACTTACCACCAAACATTAAAACCTTTGCTGGGAAAAAGGCTGGACCGTCTGACTTTTCTCTGCCTTTAATGTCCCACTTCACCTCCATGTCGTTTTCTCCTTCTTTCCTTGTTGAGAACGGGACCGTTGGTTTTTCTTTGGAGAACAAGATCGTTACCTGCAGCGGTGGACGCCAGTTTGAAACTAGGCTCCCATTGGCTGCCAGGTAGGGAGGCGGGAACATGGACCGGAAGTGCAACGCGCGACCGTACAGTTTATGTGCGCGACACTAGGCGCGTTCGACTTGATGCAGATCTGTCTGAGTCTGACTTGACGTGATGCATGCTGGGTTGTCATGCTCATAGATCTCGAATATGATTGGTTAAAATGAACTTGTTCTACCCAGCATGCATCACGTCAAGTCAGATCTGCTCAGATCTGCATGAAGTCGAACGCGCCTACTGTGACAGCGAGAGCTGGAGAAGCTTCTGAATTAGCTCATTAGAGCTAACATGGAGAAACGTCGTAGACCTTATAAAGACATTTGGAGGATTACACAGCAGAGATTCCAAGGACTACCAAGTACAGATGGAAAGTAAAAGTAAGTAGCAGATAATGAATTAAGACTGTTATGATTTCATGATGTCTAAGATCAGAACACAGCAGCTAGCTTGCTGCTTACAGTGCAGCAGAGCTTTATGTTCAACACAGTTGGTAGAATATTCCATTCCATTACTTTCCACAGGCTGCTGGTGATGTGAGGTTAGCTCCAAGTTACCATGTGTCTAGCTTTATATTAAATTACCGTTTCCAGTTGCATATGTTGAACTGGTTTGATATGTAAGAAAAATCATCATCAGTTGAAAAGGTCAGACTAAAATGTAATGTTTTATTTTAGTTTATTTGGGGACTACTGTATATAAATTACTAGTTGCATTAATTTGTAATACATTTAGTTGAGCAACTTTGATTGAATTCATCAATTTGTACCTAGTTTTGAAAATATATATATATTGTACAAATATTTACAATTTAAGGCGAAATGTTGAATCTGGTTTTATTTTCAAAGGTAATTGCTACCCATGCACTATGTACAGTCTCATTTGGAGGCATCTTCCCAAAAAATGTTGGGATTATTTTATGTTAAAAATGCACTCAGTATACCCATGGGGAATGAAATGACTTGAGTAATAATTGACATTCATATTTGAACACCCCACCTTTCCAGGGCAGGACAGAACTACAGGACAACACACAAGATGACATGAGTCGACCTATTGTTTCCCACAGAGAAGTTAGAGATGATTCAACAGTAGGAGCTCCCCCACACCTAGGCTTTTGGATACTGCCTTTCAACAGGTAAATACACAATGACACAGTTTGTCCAAGTTATTACACACATCCAATCTTGAAATATGTCAGGACATCTTCTGTTGCCAGGAAACATTCCCCCATGTATCTGGGTAACTTTCTTATCCTGCTTGATTGAATTTTAAGAATCTTCCCTAAACTGTGCTGTCAGCTCCCCTGGTAGCTATAATCATTACCACATGTCATATGCCACGTCACTGATTTATATAATACTCATCAGAGGGCTTCCAGTGACACCCTCAAAAAGTGTCAGCAGTGCACACATGTAGTTTACTGTACATGTAGTTAGAGGTTTGCTGTAATAGTTGAGTGCATTCATACCATCTAACAGACAGTTTATCTTAATTGTGGTACATTTTGACCTATCCTCTAGTCTAAGTGTAGACGAATGACAACATTGTCAGTACAAAGCAAAGGCTACAGTAAACCACCTGCACAATTTCAGTTAATCGTTTTATTAACTACATTTTTCATTCTCTTTCCTTGGTTCACATGTAGAATGATAATAAAGATAACCAAATCAACACAGAAGAACAACCGAGTAACACTTCCAACAGTGAAGAAGATGATGATGATGAAGTCAACACTGAGAACCCTACCACAAGCAAACTGGACGTGGACATTTCAGACTAAAGAAGAGATACAACAGTACTGTATGCTTGAAAGATGACACATTAAGTTTAATTAATGACTTTGGCAAACTATGTTGTGTTTTAGTTGAGGTACTTACAGAATCAGACAGGCCTGTGTATGTAAAGATTCACAGAACAAAGTACTTTATATATGAGAATAAAACAAAACAAAACTGTTAATGCTGTGTGGCCTGACATGATTAAAACTAAATGTGTTCTTGTTGAAACGGATGATGCTGTGTACTTAACACCATTGCCAAACTCTTATGAAAGGGACTAGAACTTGATCAATAAAGTCAAGTCAATGTTTCTGTTGTTGTGTATGTTTTTAAGGTACATAAAGATAATGTCAGTGAACACACATACCATTTACTGTAAACTTCTGAAGTCCAGCACTATATGATCTTAAACATGTAAGTTTCTAAAAGGGGTAATACCACAAATAAATTGTGTAGTGGAAAAACATTTTTATTCTGCTAAATTAAATATATGCACAAGTTAATGACTTGATCTTATTCTGTACTTGGACTAAGCTATAGTAAGTATTAGTACTTTGTGGCAGAAAGTAGTAAAAAGTATACCAAAGTACAAGTATAAGCTTTAGTCTTAAAGTATAAGTGTAAGTCTTAGTATATATATACTTAGTCTTACACTTTTCTTTATACTTTTCAGTATCAGCCAAGTATACTTCACTATACTATTCTTAAGTATATGAAATAAAGTATATAAAAAGTAAACTTCAAGTATACTACCTCAATTTTAGTATAAAATAAGTATACTTCTAGTACACTTGAATAAACTTCTTTTTGCTAAGGGTAAGACGGGAAAAAGAAGAACTTCACAGAAAGAGACCTGGAGACGCTACTCACTGGAGTGGAGACAAACATGTCCTCTTTGACAGCTGTCCTCCACCATGTTGGTTAATATCACATATGATCTGAACATTGATGAATGAACATGTTTCATCATGTGATGGTTCTTTTATATCAGTGTGTGTCCAGTCCATAGCTCTGATTACATTCAGAAACCAGCTCTTTAATGTTGACCTGTTCAGATGCATTGTGGGTATTTGATATACCTGGCTGACATGAGGATAACTCCGTCCCACACGGCTGGCATGGCTCTGCTCAGGGTCGACCGGTCGGACTAATAGTTTTCACATTGATGACAGTTTCCCAGCATCACCTCTAAGTGTCTCCAGAGGATCAACAGCTGTAGAAGCCAGAGTACGCCAGACATGACGTTGGTGAAGGAACGGACAAGTTCACGGTCATTTCACTCTTGATGGTAAAAGGTAAATGGCCTTGATTTTATGTAGAGCTTTTCTACCTATTGGTACTCAGAGCGCTTTACAGTCACAGACACATCTACCCATTCACTCACACATTCACACACCACTGGGAGCAACTGGGGGTTCAGTGTCTTGCTCAAAGACACTTCAGCATGTGTCACTTTTCTGTGAGCGAGTACGTATGGAACGTTTTTTTGTCTGCACGCACCCTTCATACATGAGGCCCCAGGAGAGAAAAGAGCTGAGGAAGATAAAACCAAGGAAAGCATCTGGACCGGATGGTATCAGCTCCAGGCTCCTTAAGTCCTGTGCAGATGAACTGTGTGGAGTTATGGAGCATGTCTTCAACCTGAGCCTTGAGCTGAGAGTGCTACCTCAGATTTAGAAGACTTCGTGTGTGGTACCGGTTCCTAAAACATGACTTTTCTAAGGGATTCTTCCAACGGTGTGTGGAATAATCAGGAAAAATACGGACGTTTAGTCCCATTGAAATGAATGGAGAAGACTGAAAAAATCACCAACATTCAAAAATGCCCTCCTTCACTTTGCTGAGCAATTACTCGGCTGTGCTTCTGAGTAGAAAAATGACTGTTTGTAAGTTTGTACGAGGCACGGGAAGTGTAGCTTTATTTTCCTGAAAATAGTGTTTGGATACCTTTTACGGTTTGGTCAGGGTCACAGTTTATGTTTTGATGAAATTTTTGAAAAATCTTAAAAACTTCTGGTTTATAATGGATCCTTATGGCCGCACTCTGGCTCACACTCTAACTTCAGAGATTCTTTGAAATTCTGAAGAAAAAAAAGTGTTCAATCTTATGGGGTGGCCACAGTTTTTGAGGTACAGAGATGAAAAATACATAAAAACGTAGGGATTTTTGTTGGCTTTCAGATGGTGTGGGTCTGATTTCTGTATGTCCTACGGTTTGGACTGTAGGTTCCTCCGAGCGAGGAGTGCACCGACCACTTTTCAAATTTTTCCCCATGTGTATGTGAAAAGTGAGAGCGATTTTTCGTCGAGAATACCTTTACCTCCTTACGTTTCTCAATCGATTGAGGCCACAATTTTCATAGTTCCCGCGTGGGAATGACACTAAATCGTAGAGGACAAGCGGCTGACGCTCAGAATGTCTTTGTTTTCTCGATAGGACTTGTAGTTTCTGATTTATGAGCATTAGTTGGGACCCCTAATCCTAGGGTCCAGTTTTTTTGGACCTCCCTCTCACTCAGGCAGAGGTGAGAGTCAGAAGGAGACTTCAGCAGCAGCTGGCCCTGGTGGCCATGACAACCGGACCCTAACGAGCTTAGACACGCCCAACCGAACACTGCCCTGCCCCTGATTGGCTTACCATGAAATCCAGTGTTGTGGGTAACACGTTACAAAGTAACGCGTTGGAGTACTCTAATTACTTTTTTCGTGTAACTTGTAACGCAACGCGTTAGTTTCGTGCGTTAAGTAATCAGTAACTTTGTTATTTTTTTTAAAGTAATCCGTTACTTTAAGAATTTCTCTGGATAAGGAAAGAAAAATTCCGACTACAGCTGCTTCTTGTCAGACAGTACTGTGCCACCTGAGGATGTGTCAGCAGACGAGCAGCGCTGTGATGATGCGTCTGTCCCCTGCTGACCTACGTTACCAGTATGTGTGTGTGTGTGTGTGTGGGTGTGTGGGTGTGTGTGTGTGTGTGTGTGTGTGTGTGTGTGTGTGTGTGTGTGTGCGTGAGTGTTGATGGCAGAGAGGACAGCTTTTGAATCGTGGAAGTACGCACATTATTTTCAATTCGCCAGCGAAAAGGACAAGAACAACATAATGGTAACATGCTCACTCTGTGTTGGTGAAAAGCTTCTGTCGACCACAAAAAAATCCACTTCCAATTTAAAAAAACATCTTGTATTAAAGAAGCACCCCTCTATCACCCTGGTATTGTTATCCTGCAGAGTTAATCTGGTTGGATGAATGACGTTATTCATTGTCAGGACTTCTCGGTGCATTTAAAGGAGGCTGTGTGTCGTTGAGTTGCAGCATGTGTGAGGAGCTGCTAATGGCTTTTGATGTTTGGTAACGCAGGAGTACTCTAACGTGTTACTGTTACTCATAGGTAACGCTGTAACGTAACGCATTACTTTTAATTGAACGTAGTAACCTAACTAACTACTCTCCAAAGTAACTATACCCAACACTGATGAAATCTTAGCCTACCTTAGCCAATCATCATCACTTATGTGGCTGAATGCTTGGTTACAACATCTTGCAGCAGTTGCTTGGCGACTTCACCGCTGCGTTTCGTTTTCCCTCATTCTGCTGAACGAGGTGAACGAACACAGAAGTGAAGTCTGTCTTTTTGTTTTATTCACCTTACAGGTAAATAAGGTGAATAATCCACGTCAAAATAACTGGATGAATGAGCGTAAATATGACGTTATGCACTGTTGATAAAGAGAAAACAAAAAGATGTTTGTGAGGAAAGTGACCATGTTGCATGTAGTTGAAGTCTGGGGTGTTGCCGTGTTCCACCAGAGTAGAAGATGGCACAGAATATGATGTTTGGAACCAGGTACATTTATAATGTTTGGTGTTAAAGGCTCACATGTCAATAAATTCTGCTGAACCAGGTGAACCAACACAGAAGTGAAGTCTGTCTTTGTGTTTATTACACTTTACAGTGAATCTATAAACTGTTTACCAGCGTACCGGTCGATACTGGTAACGTGATCGTAAACACAACTGAAGAACTTTAGTGTCATTAATGAATAATTAGAGAGCTCCTGTTTGTTCTTGGGTAAGAAGGCCCTCGACCATACATGAGCCAGAAGACAAGAAAGACAATCTGCTGCTGGTGCTGGGAAATAAGAATGAAAAGGAATGAACCTGATTAAGACACAGGGAAATGTTCTGAAATCATTCATTCACTTCATAAATAGATAGTTGAACATTTAACATTTAATACATCAGTAGTTTACACTTCTTAACTTGTCTCTGTTCAATGGAGAATGGGACATATTTCAGACTGGAACCAGTCAAACATGTTTCACTCCAAATATTTCTCTTCAATGTGCTCAGAGCTGCTGCTGCTGTCTCTACAGCTGATGATGGGATTTGTTGTCCTCTCAGTCCCCCAGGTGGAGGTGGATTCAGGGGTGGAGTCTGTCCAGCTGACCTGGAAAACCACAGCTCACCTGCCTGAAGACGCTAAAGTGGAGTGGACAACAGAAAATACTTTGCTTACCAGGAAGGTCCATGTGTATCAGAACGGCTCTGACCAGCTTGAAGACCAGAACCAGATTTACAGAAACAGAACGAAGATGAATGAAGACCTGCTGGAAACTGGAGACCTCAGTCTGACCCTGAAATACCCCACATACAATGACCTCAAGACCTACACCTGCACCGTCTACAACAAGAAGGGAGACATCCTGATGAAGAAACAAGTGAAGCTCAATGTCAGAGGTTTGTTTTTTTTCTCCCTCTTTCTTTCTTTGTCTTTTCTTTCATTCGGTCTTTATTATTTTCATCCTCTCTCTCTCCGTCAGTGATCTGTTTGTGTCGGTGCAACCGTTGACGCTGTCCACAACAAAGGTCATTCTGTCTAATGTCCCCCCCTTTATCACTGATGAGTTCCTAAGCAGAGAGTTATCTAGACATGGAAAAGTTGTGTCTCCTCTTAAAAAGATCCTCTCTGGCTGTAAGTCTCCATTGTCTCAGCATGTGGTGTCTCACAGGAGACAGCTCTACATGATCCTGAACAACCAGGATGAGGAGCTGTGGGGTCAGGGCGGGATGGTGCTGGTCAGCAGGACGGCCTGGACGGCGCTGCTGGTGAGGACAGTGTACAGGTTGAGGGAGAGGAGGGACTCACAGGAGGAAGATGTTGGTGTAAGTGGTGAAGATGACCTTGAGGAAAGTGAGATCAGTGGTGAAAACACTGTGAATGGTGGAAATGGTTTGAGTGGGACACAGGTGGGAGAGACAGGTGAGCTATGTGAAACACAGGTAGGTGCAGGTGAAGTGAGCAGAGCATGGTGTGAGCAGGTCGAAGAGGCTGAGATGGTGGAAGCAGAATCAGAATACAAATGTACTCCACGTAAACCAAGGACTGAAACTAAAAACACGTGTGCTGAAGCAAAATCAAGAGGAGTGAGAGCAGACAGACAGAGAAGAAGCAGGAGCAGACAGACAGCAGTGCTGCTGAGGAAGACTGTGAGTCTGACAGCAGTCATCTGTCCCTTCTTAAAGGAGGGGGGGGGGGGGGGGGGGCAGTCAGGAAAGAAAGGCTTACACAGCCACAATGGTCAAGTCCTTCCTCCAGGAAACAAAGAACATGAAAGGAGTTAAAGTGGAGGATTATTTTCCTGATCTGGAAGGTTTTTCCACCTCAGCCAGGTTCCACATGAGGAACAGAGAAGAATCAGCTTTAACTGATCAGGAAGTCTTCAGGCTGAGGAAACTAGAGCTTAAAGTTAAGAGACAACACTTCAGCAGTGATGATGGAAAAGGCTCTTTGTTGCATTTGACCTCAGTTATTGTTTGTTCTTTTATTCCTCAGTCTGTACGGCTTCTTTTAGAGTGGGGAGTCTGAATGTAAATGGGGCCAGAGATGCTAAGAAGAGAGCTGTTATATATGAATCAGCTAGAATCAAACACATGGATGTTCTTTTTCTACAAGAAACACACAGTGATGCAAACATTGAGGTAGACTGGAACAGAGGATGGGAGGGGGAGGTGGTTTCTAGTCACCACACAGCAATCAGTGGAGGAGTGGGTCTCCTGTTCTCCAGGAACTTCACTCCAGCTTCTCTGGAGGTCCAGCATGTCCTAGAGGGGAGGTGTCTTTTAGCTGTCATTGGTAATAAAATGTGCCAATGACAGCAGCTTGGTGGGATTCCTCTTCTGATAAATGATGTTCTTGTCAAGTTCAGGATGAGAACTGAAGATCATTGTTTGCATGAATCATTCATCAGCACAGATTAGATCCTAAACTGATGCTACACACAACTGAAGAACTTTAGTGTCATTAATGAATACTTAGAGAGCTCCTGTTTGTTCTTGGGTAAGAAGGCCCTCGACCATACATGAGCCAGAAGACAAGAGAGACAATCTGCTGCTGGTGCTGGGAAATAAGAATGAAAAGGAATGAACCTGATTAAGACACAGGGAAATGTTCTGAAATCATTCATTCACTTCATAAATAGATAGTTGAACATTTAACATTTAATACATCAGTAGTTTACACTTCTTAACTTGTCTCTGTTCAATGGAGAATGGGACATATTTCAGACTGGAACCAGTCAAACATGTTTCACTCCAAATATTTCTCTTCAATGTGCTCAGAGCTGCTGCTGCTGTCTCTACAGCTGATGATGGGATTTGTTGTCCTCTCAGTCTACCAGGTGGAGATGGATTCAGGGGTGGAGTCTGTCCAGCTGACCTGGAAAACCACACCTCACCTGCCTGAAGACGCTAAAGTGGAGTGGACGGATGATGAAGATGAAGTAGTCCATGTGTATGAGAACGGCTCTGACCAGCTTGAAGACCAGAAGAAGATTTACAGAAACAGAACGAAGATGAATGAAGACCTGCTGGAAACTGGAGACCTCAGTCTGACCCTGAAATACCCCACAGAGAGAGACACCAACACCTACACCTGCACCGTCTACAACAAGGAGGGAGACATCCTGATGGAGAAACTAGTGGAGCTCAATGTGAAAGGTTCTCTCTCTCTCTCTCTCTCTCTCTCTGTTTTCTCACAGTTTCTCTTTCTGTACACAGTTTTCTTTTTTTTCTC
Organism: Chelon labrosus; assembly: GCF_963514085.1. Classification (NCBI taxonomy): domain Eukaryota; kingdom Metazoa; phylum Chordata; class Actinopteri; order Mugiliformes; family Mugilidae; genus Chelon; species Chelon labrosus. Next base: position 37,162,137 of record NC_140337.1, on the reverse strand, counting down.
ATTTAAATTTTTATTGAGTTTTTGTGAGTACAGGGTTGGCCATACATCTCAGATTCTTGGCATAAACATATTCTGACATGTCACAGAGGAAAAATAAAATTAGAAAAATAAAATAAGAGAACCAAGTAAGAAAAGTAAGTAAATAAATGTGGGGGGGGGGGGGGGGGGATCCAGTCCACAGAAAAAAGAAAAGGAGCTGTGCTACATTAAGTCTCTGACTTGTTAGGCTGAGTTTGCATTAGTCCTCGTGTAGGTCCAAAAAAGATCCCAAGAGGTCATCCCATCCTCCTTGTTAGCTGACAGTTTGTGAAGCATAGATTCATAAGATGCAGTCTCCACCATTGCATTAAAGCAGTCTTTCATATTAGGAGGTACAGGGGTTTTCCAGTGTCTTAAGATAACTCTGGAAGCTGTGACCAAGCCCACCATAATCACAGAAAAGGTTCTTTTTGATATATTCAGTATTTGCGATCTGCCCCCTAATAAACATACAGCAGGAGTCAGGGGAATCACTGAGCCTGACCAGTTACTCAAGAAGTCCACGACTTTAACCCAAAATGGACTCATTAATGCACATTCCCATTAACAGTGAAGAAAAGTTCCTCCCACTGTTTTACACTTCCAACACATATTATCATTCATCAGTTTCATTCTATGTAATCTCACAGGGGTATGATAGTATCTGTGTACGATCTTACATTGCGTGAACTTCCCTCTTGCCTCCCTTACATACTTTACATAGTCTGCTATTATACCCAGCCATTTCTCCTGTGTGAAGTTTATTCTCAAGTCTTGCTGCCGTAACAATTTCACATTAGAGGACTCACCACTTACTGAATAGTTTGTTAGTTTATAAAATTGTGAGGCCGTGCAGCGTTCCTGTGGCGCATTCAAATATTCCAAAATATAATTTTCTGAACAATTACAAATTCGAAATTTTACAGTTTCTAAATTTTTCCCTAATTTGTATGTATCTCCAAAAATGCTGTTTTCCTACGTGTCTAAATTGACACGACAATTCCTCATTAGACATGAATTGTCCATTTTTATATAAGTCTCCTATAGTACTTATACCACTTGAACGCCACTGCCTCCAATACACTGACGTTTTACCAACATGTATGGCAGGATTAAACCATAATGAAGCATAAGACTGTACATATTGTGACAGCTTATACATTTTGTGTACCTTGGCCCACACTTCCTTAGAGTGAACAAGAACTGGATTTGTTGTATTACTTTGTTGAGACAGTTGCTCCTTTGGACTAAATGGTAAACATAACTCAATCTCCATCCAGTCTAGCTTGTTGTCTGTCATTTTCCAATATTTGGCTCATTTAGCCATTTCAAAAGATATCCCATATAACCTTGGATCTGGTACACCTAAGCCCCCTTTCTCCATGGGGGCACAGAGTTTGTTTAGTTTTATCCTTGCTCTTTTCCCATCCCATAAAAACTGTTTAACTACATCATCATACTTCTTAAAAATGGCAGGCGGTATTGTGATTGGCAGCATCATTACTAAGTAATTAAATTGAGGAGCTACTATCATTTTAATAATATTGACTTTTCCCCACAGAGTAAGTTTTATCTTTTGCCACTTCTCCCAATTTGTTTTCATTTTTTCCAACACTGGATTAAAGTTTAACGAAGGCATCTCTCCTAGGTCTTGACTGAGTTTAATTCCAAGGTACTTCATGCCTTGAGGTACCCACTTAAATTTAAGTTTTTCCACCATGTAACGGTGGCATGTGGAAGTCAAAGGCATAGCCTCGGATTTATTCCAATTAATTATGTAACGTGACAGTTTAGAGTAGGACTGAATAGTATCCATCAAATGTGGTAAAGATGCCTCAGGGTCTGTCACTACAGCTAAAACATCATCAGCATATAGCAACAATTTATGTTCCTGTCCACCGCCCTCTATTCCCTTAATTCTCCTATTGTTCCTGATACTAACAGCCAGTGTTTCTAGACAAATTATAAACAATAGAGGGCTCAAAGAGCAGCCCTGGTGAGTGCCTCTAGACAGGCTGAAAAAGGGTGATATAGCTCCACTGGTAATTACTGCTGCTTTTGGTTCTTTATATAATGTCTTTACCCAATGAGAAAAATAGGGACCAAACCCAAAATGTGACAAAGCAGAAAAGAGAAAACTCTATTCCACTTCGTCAAAAGCCTTTTCGGCATCTTGGGAAATAGCAGCTATTGGCACATTTTTGGATTCCGCAAGCCACATTAGATGTATTAATTTCCTCATGTTGTCCGATGAGGACCTGTTCTTCATGAAGCCTGCTTGGTTGGGATGTATAATATTGGGTAAACCTTGTTGAAGTCGTAGAGCCAGCACTTTTGTCAATATCTTAAAGTCCAGATTAAGCCTAGGTGTCTAGGTATTCTTTATAATATTCCACAGAAAATCCGTCATAACATGGTGATTTCCCAGTGTTCATTAATGACAGAGCTTTCTTTATTTCTGCTACAGTTATAGGTGACTCTAACTTCCTTGCGTGATCAGGGTTAAGCTTAGACATATTAATGTTAGAGAAGAATGAATTCATTTCATTGGCATCGCAGGATACTGTTAATGTATATAATTTCTTGTAATACTGTTGGAATGTCTCATTTATATCTTTTGTTGAGGTTACTAATTTATCTCCCTGTTTGATAGCTGAGATTATATTTGAGGAGTCTTTTTCTTTCACTTGTCTAGCTAATATTTTCCCATATTTCCCATATTTTTTTTCCCCACCTTCATAAAAATTTGTTTTTAATCTATATAAGGAACATTCTACTTTTTTGTTAAAGATTTCATGCAGCTGAAACTTAAGCTTACAGAGTTCCTGATATTGTGGTTCTGAGAAGTGTTCCGCTAAGTAATTTTCCTTTAATTTAATTTCACCTTCTAATTCTTTAATTCTGTTTAGGCTCTCTTTTTTCTTTTGAGCCGAGCGAGCTATGAGTTTCCCTCTTATATATGCTTTAGTGACCTCCCAAGCTGTTGCAATTTCCTTAGTACTGCCAATGTTTAATTCCAAGAAATATTTCAAATCCTCTCCCAACAATGTCCTAAAGCCTTTGTCCTGTAGTAATGATGTATTCATTCTCCATCTAGTCCTCTTGTAATCCCATGTCCAATTCTGTGTTTATACATAATTCCACCGCTGCATGATCTGTGATAGCAATAGTTCTTATACTACAACTAACTACACTGTTTACTAAGGGGCTTGCAATTAAGAAGAAGTAAATTCTGGAGTGTGACTTATGACAATGGGAAAAAAAACGTGTACTCCCTCACCCGAGGGTTAGTAAGCCTCCAGATATCCACAAGCACCATGTCATCTTTTAACATATGAATTGCTTCCCTATCTTTAGTCATCAGTGGACCTTTAAACTGACTTTTGTCTAAAATAGGGTCCATTACTTGATTAAAGTCTCCTGCGAGTATTATTTGCCCATCCATCTCCCCTAAAACCCTATTCACTTCGTGAAAGAAGTGTGGGTCTCCCTTGTTAGGTGCATAAATATTACACAATATCACCTGCATACCTTCTATTAATGCCTGGACACATATCATTCTTCCCTCTGTATCTTTAACCTCTTTAAGCAACAAAATGTATCCCCTTGTTAACCAAAATCATAACTCCATTTCGTGACCTTGAGTGTGAGCTGTGAAAAACATGCCTCACCCTCAACAAGATGGGTTTCCTGTATGAAAACTATATCTGCCTTATTAGTCTTTAAATATGACAATACTTTGCGTCTTTTGACTGGATTTCCACTTCCATTAATATTCCATGACATGTATTTAATACATTTCTTAATCATCTTTGTTCAAATGACCCTCCATATTCATGTCTACTTCACTGTTCCTGTTTGAAGCACTGTTCATCTGGATGTCTATGCCTCCTGTGTTCTCATACTTTAAAACCCTGTACTCTGAAATGTGAACACTAACATTTAACCTGGGAAAAGAACATTTCCGGTACAGAATACGAAAAAAAAAGAAAAAACATAACCAAAGTCCAAAACATAAATTCAAGCCAGAAAAAGTCTGACAGTCCTGTAGCTGACATGTGCAGCTTTAAAATGAAAAACCAAAATAAAACCTTATCTGGTCCGTGGGTCACCGCTCCTCCAGCCTGTAGTCCTCCGTCCGTGGCAACTGCCAGAAGGGTCCCTCTCCTCCGACACCCGTCCTCTCAACATGTATGTGGCTCTTCCATACAAACATAAATATCCACTCGTCTCCCTTGTCGGGTGTTTAGTCATTGCCCTGGTCGTTGCCGTAGTGAAACTCATATTCTTCCCCCGCCACTTGAACCTCAGTGTGGCCGGGAAGGCCAGCGTGTACTTCACCTCCCGCTCCTGCAGTTTGCGCTTCACCGAGGTGAAGGTTCCTCTTCTCCGCCAGCTCTTTTGTCATATCGGGGAATACAGACAGTTGACATCCTTCCCATACGAAGCCCCGTTTTTGCCGTTATCACCTTGACCCTCGCTGACTGTCTTAGGAACCGTATCAGCACCGGTATCGGGGGCCGCTCCGGGTCTGGCATCGGTGCGAGCAACCGGTGTGCTCTCTCAATCTCAAACTCGGCATCAGCCCAGACCCCCAGCCCCTCCGTCAAAATTTTCTGAACACAGCTCAGTAATGTCCCATTGGTCCCAAAAGTCTCTTTCAGGCCTATGAGCCTCAGATTGTTCCTTTTGCTGTGATTTTCCAGGGCTTGAATGCGATCCCACATTACATCCATTAGCTTCTTTCTCTTGTCTCCATCAGCGTGGAGCCGCTCTGAGGTCTCCTCCAGGCGCTCAATGCGCGTTTTTACTTCCGCCAAACTCTCTTGCATAGCCGTCACTGTCGCTTTCAACTCCTTTGTCATTTCTTTAATAGTTGAGAGATCTGTAGCAACGCTCTGCAATGTGCTGCTCACTTTAGTAATTTCTGTAAACAGACATTCAGGACTGGGAGGTGGGTCACCTGTTGGATCTTCTTCTTCATGTGGAGGGCTTTTTCGAGTAGCCATGCGGCCCGTGCCTTTGAAATATTTCGACGTGGCCATTTCGCTTAATTTCGGTTATTTCAGTTTTCCAGAACTGCACCAGCTGTTTACTCTTCAAAATGAGGGTAGTTTTTTTAATATAATTTGAGTCCATACTTTGGTATAGGACCAACCATGGACCAGCTCTTTACCCTCACTAGGGTGCTGGAGGGGAAATGGGAGTTTGCCCAACCAGTCCACATGTGTTTTGTGGATCTGGAGAAGGCTTACGACCGTGTCCCCAGAGGCATCCTGTGGGGGGTGCTCCAGGAGTATGGGGTGGATGGCCCCTTACTAAGGGCCATTCAGTCCCTGTACCAAAGGAGTGCGAGTTTGGTCCGTGTAGCCGGTAGTAAGTCGGACCTGTTCCCAGTGAGGGTTGGATTCCACCAGGGCTGCCCTTTGTCACCGGTTCTGTTCATAATTTTTATGGACAGAATTTCTAGGCGCAGCCGGGTGGGGGAGGGTGTCGTGTTCGGTGATTGGAGGATCTCGTCCCTGCTTTTCGCGGATGATGTGGTCCTCTTAGCTTCATCGAACAACGACCTCCAGCTCCTGCTGGGTCGGTTCGCAGCCGAGTGTGAAGCGGCTGGGATGAAGATCAGCACCTCCAAGTCTGAGGCCATGGTCCTCAGTCGGAAAAGGGTGGATTGCCCACTCCAGGTTGGGGAGGAGGTCCTGCCTCAAGTGGAGGAGTTTAAGTATCTCGGGGTCTTGTTCACGAGTGAGGGTAAAAGGGAGCTACCAAAAGGGTGCGTTGTACCGAGACAGACAGTTTTTTTGCCAGACGTCATGGCCGGCAATCGGGACGCAGGTTTTAGAAACCTCTCCCGCCGGCATTAAGATACCGGTCGGCGTGAAATATTCCGTAGAGGAATGTAGTCTAGCGGTAGGAGGAGTGGGTGGATGTGAGAGCCTGAAAGCGGCCTCCAGGATGAACAGCACTGTCGTCATTTTCTTGGACACAATTGAGAAGGTTAACACAGTGGTAGAGCGGAGAATCGTGCTAAGAAACACGCATGCCACGGTTTTCCCCCTTGTTAATCCTGCAAAAAAAAAAAAATTATATTGTCAAATTTGCCGCCATTTATTAGTGACGAGGTGCTGATTAAAGAGCTATCACGTCATGGGCAGATTGTGTCTGCAATGAAGATGCTTCCATTGGCAGAGGCGTCACTAGGTTTTCAGGACAGGGGGGCTTAGCCCCAAGGAGAGGCACAGGATGTGAACAAACGAGTGCGCGAGCACAAAATTTCACAAACAGCTAGCAAAGACTGAGAAATTATTTATTTGTTATATTAGTATTTATTATCAGTCTGTCTGTTTAATACAGTACAACAATAAACAAAGGTTTGCACAGTAGCAGAATGTGTACAGCATTAACAAGAAAAAAAAAATGACTACAATTGCAAGTTACTTGGTGGGTGGAAGCATCAAAGAATGCCGTCTGTTTTTACCTTTTTGACCCTTCAAGATACACGATGAATTGTATTAATAACTGATCAACATCTTCAGTCGTTTATCTTCAGTCGTTTTTATTCAGACATTTAAACATTTAACAGATAAAGACATAAATAAACATCAAGTCTGAAATGGAATAGGCAGAAGCTAAAGCTTATTGCGCCTATCCCAGTGTATTTACAGACATAAACGGTAAAAGCTGCCCATGTCTTATGCATGCACTCATACATTTTTTATTTTCAAATCATCCCAAAGAAGAAAAGAAAAAATCTATCATCTTAATTTTGCGTCCTTAGCATCCATTCTCAACATATTTTTTTATAACTGATTTCTTCAAAAGAGTTTTAAATTGAATTAAAGTTTTACAGTCTTTTAGCTCTTGGTCCAATTTACTCCATACATTAATCCCAACAAAAGAAACACAATGCTGCTTTGCACTTGTTCTCACATATGTTTTTTTAAACATTTCTTCCTTTCGGAAATTATAACCACAGTCTCGTTTTTGGAATAATCCCTGAATATGCACAGGTAACTTGTTATGGCTTATGTTATACATGAATTGTGCTGTTTTAAAGTCAACCAAATCCTTTAGTTTTAGTGCTTTTAGCTTAATGAAAAGCTCATTTGTATGTTCCCTGTAAGCCACTTTATTCACAATGCGGATCGCTCTTTTTTGAATTATAGTAATTGGATTAAGATTGGTTTTATAAGTGTTTCCCCAAACTTCTAAGCCATAGGTCATGTAAGGAAGAACCAGGGAACAGTATAAAATATATAAGTTTTTTTCATTTAAAAGTTCTTTGACTTTAGATATTATTGCAAGAGATTTACATAGTTTTGCCTTGATGTAGTTTATATGGGGCTTCCAGCTGAGCTTATTTTGTAAAAGTACTCCAAGAAATTTTATTTCATTCACTCGTTCTATCTCAGTATCATTAATTATTAACTTTCTATGAACATTAATGGCACGATTTCCAAAAACTATAAATTTGGTTTTGTTTAAATTGAGGGTTAACTTATTTGAATCAAACCACTTCTTTAACAAAAATAATTGTTTTTCTACTATATCAATTAATGTTTCTAGATTTTTACCACAACTAAGCATGTTGGTGTCATCAGCGAATAAAATAAGGTTTAATGTTTTTGAAACTAAGCAAAGGTCATTAATATACATAAGGAACAAAAAAGGACCCAACACTGACCCCTGTGGAAGGCCGCAGGTCACTGTCAGCAACTGGGAATCAGTGCCATTGATGTGGACATACTGGGATCTGTTCTTCAGATAAGTCTGGAGCCAAGAAAAGGCCACTCCTCTAATCCCATATCTGTAAAGTTTTTGGAGTAGCAATTCATGATTCACTGTATCAAAAGCTTTGGTGAGGTCTAGGAACACACCAACAGCATATTGTTTATTGTCTATGGCATTTGATATTTTTTCTACAAGGTCCACTAATGCTAAGGTAGTGGTCCTATCGGGTCTAAAACCATACTGCTGTTCACAAAGAATATTTTGCTTATCTACATAACTGAATAATCTTTTATGGAATATCTTCTCCAGTATCTTGGAAAACTGTGACAGAATGGAAATGGGTCTATAATGAGTGAATTCATGTTTATCACCAGCCTTGTGAATAGGTATCACTTTAGCAATCTTCATTCTTTCTGGGAAAACCCCCGATTGTAAAGAAAGATTAAAAATGTACGAAATTGGTTTGACAACACATTCAATAATGTCTTTTAATACTGACATGTCCAGTCCATTCCAGTCAGCTGACATCTTAGTCTTGCAATTTTTGACCACTGAATTTATTTCATTTTCATCAGTAGCTTGAATAAATATAGTTTTATCAGTGGTTGGTATTTTGCTTAAAACATCAACTTGATTAGTGTTGACTATTTCTTTAGCCAGTTTAGGGCCAATATTCGTGAAATATTGGTTAAACTGATTTACAATTTCATTGGGTTGATTGATCAAAGTTCTATCGTTTGTTAGGAATTCAGTTGGAATGTCAGCATTTTGATTTCCCTTTTTGATTAGTTTGTTTAAAACACTCCAAGTATTTTTAATGTTACTTTTATTCTTCTCCAAAAGGGCACCATAATAGTTAATTTTACTTGATCTTATAATACTAGTTAATCTATTCTTATATTGTTTGTAGGTACATTCTGCCTCTTTTGTCCTCTTTCTCAAGAAGTCTTTGTACAGTTTATTCTTTCTCTTACATGCTTTTTGAATACCCCTAGTAAACCAGGGCTTTTCTGTAAATTTATGGTTCATTACTTTACTAACTAGAGGGCAGTGTTTTTCATACAAGGTGATAAATATTTTGAGAAATGCATCATATGCAATATTTACATCATCTACATAAACATTATCCCAATTTTGTTCCTTTAATTCATTCTTTAGTCTAGAAATAGCCTCTTGAGATTTTAACCTTTTTACTATGATTTTTTTGTTTTCTTTTACTGATTTGATAACTCTCTTTATTACTGTAAAGACTGGTAGATGGTCAGATATATCAGTAATTAAAACTCCACTTGTTATTTCACTTTCTATAACATTAGTGAATATGTTATCAATCAGGGTTGCACTGCTTTTTGTTATTCGGGTTGGTCTTGTTATGGATGGATACAAGCATAAACTGTACATGGAGTGAATAAATTCTATAACAGTATTTTGTTTTTGAGGATTGAGCAGATCAACATTGAAATCTCCACAGACAAAGAGCCTTTTACTATTTATATCCTCATACAGATCAATCATTGTTTCCTGAAACTTTTCAATACAGGACCCCGGTTTTCGATACACACAACTTATTATGGCATTTCTTGACTTTTCAATCTCAATCTCTACTGTAACACATTCCATGATATTATCCAGGATTAAACACTTACTACTGACAAGTTTACTTCTCAAATTCTGATTAATATACAATGCTACTCCCCCGCCTTTTTGACAATTTCTACTTTTGAAGAACGCATTATATCCTTCTATTTGGTACAAGGAAGATTGCTCTTCATAGCCAAGCCATGTCTCTGAGATTGCTATTGCAGAGAATTTATTTTTTGTTTGTGCTAAGCAATCTAAGATCTTAGAAAAATTTGTATTAAGACTCCTACAGTTGAAATGTATAATGGACAATGAATCTCTGAGAGTCATTTGGGCCTCAAAATGGTCCTCGGTAAAGTATTCACAATTATTCTTTATTTTTGTATAAAAATTGTTCTCTGGATCAAGATCATTTTGCATATCTTGTGGTTTATACTCTGTATAATCAAACGTTTTAAATTGCAGATTTTCATAATCAGAATAACCAGAATTTGCTCTTACTGTGTTTGCAGTTGAAATAAGTCCATCTGGTTGTGTCATGTATCCAGTTTATTGTGTTTCATGGCGTTGACTTCTTTCAATCTGGATGATACACAGCAATATTCAGTCATTTGTATTGATCCAGCTCTGTTATATCCTTAACAGCGATCACTTTTGCTTCTTCAGGAGGTCCGTTCGGCTTGATGAGAACTCTGCAGTTTCTTGTCCAGGTGTCTTGAATCTTCTTTTCTTTCCTCAGAATCCTTGCTTCTCTTGCGATTGCAGCATTTCTCTTAGTTAGGTGCTCATTCACATAAACACCCGTTCCCTTTAATTTTCTGGCATTCCTAAGCACCTCCATTTTGTGCTTCCTGTTGACAAAGCGAATCAGGATATTTGTCTTTTTGCGGTCTTTCTGAGGCAAAGTATGGCAAGCAACAATGTTCTTACTGTCTATTGTAATGCCATTACTATCAAAGAAGTTGATTACCTGTTGTTCGAACATTGGTAATTCAGGATTTGAAGCAGGATTTAGCAGGTTTTCCTCTCCCCTACCACTGGCTGCTGCCTGTGCATAAGAGCGTTTTATTTCAAGCCCTGATATCAACAGGTCATCCATCCTTGAATACTGCTCCAAGTCATCAATTCTTTTTTCCAGTTGTTCAATTTTCTTGTCCTTTACTTGTGCCTCTTTTTTCAGTTGTTTAATTTCCTCCAGCAATTCCTTTAGGCCTCTTTGTTCAGTTACCACTTGAGTTATTTCCTGCGACAAGAAGCCCAGAGACTTCTTGATTTCTTCAATATCTTCGGCCAACTTCTTATTAGCCATTGCTTCAATGAAGATTGTACAGATAGGTATGCAAGCAGGCTTGGTCTTGTGATTTCTTCAGTGTCTGCTGTTTCGCAGTTTAGGCCTTGTGTCCACAAATGTCCAAGATATGTCACCAAGACTCAAAATACTTACACATCCAAAATCCTTATTTGTTCAGTTCATAAGGGATTACTTTAAATGAGGTAGATGCTGTCTTGTTTCTTTGATAGAGTTAGGATTGTGGAGCTAAGTGACACCACCACATCAGCACGGCAGCCATCTTAAACATAGAGGCTAATGCCATGACTTTCGCTCAGCACACAATAATTGTTTGCTCCCAAATATTTTGAAGTCGCACATATGTGACTAAAATGGTTGTAATTTCAAGCCCTGAAAAATATTACTTACTTACTTGAATTAAAGTAATTTTTGGGTCAGGCTAATCTGGTTTAGACATCCTTTAGACTCCCCTCTCACTCACTGTGCTCCTCTGCCCTGACTCCTACAGGCCAATAAGGCTGGTGGAGTGATCTACTGATGATAATCATACGTGAATGAGCTCAGTTCCTGTTTCACGGTGTGCATCCATGCGTAAAGTGAGAAACACAGCTGATGCTCCAGAAGGAAGTCACCCCAAAGATATGGTAAAGAGAGTCACACTGAACTCTAGAAACAACCAGGACCTTCGCAGTGCATCTCAGACTAACTAGCTAAAGCTAGCTATAGCTAAGTAGCAGCGTTCTTTTACAGCTGGAATGTAACTTTTGACCCAAAACAACAAAGGTAAGACGTGCGCAGAGATTGTCTGTAGTGTGTAAGCCAGGTTTTTATTTGTCAAACATGGAGCATTTCATTAATTACATGGGACTTTCTGCTGTTAGCTGGGGGCTGGTGCTAACTAACTGTTGCTACCAGCAGTGATGAATACTTACTTTCCTGAAAAACTTTCTTCTATCCATTTGCGCATCCATCCATCCATCCATGTTCTTCTCCTAACAGTGTTCTGTTCGGCTCTGTGTGGCTGCGGGTACCGAGCCGCAAGGAAGGTCGCAGGGAAAACTTGGACTGGATTTTCAGTAATGTGGTCGTTCTAATCTGAACAAGTGGAATGGATTGATAACAACGTACCAAAGGAGCTCTCTCTACCGTACACTACGAAGTGAAGGGAAACTGACAGATATATGATCACATTTAAGTCCTTAATGACACGTTATATGATCATTTATTTAAACTGATATGCTGGACGCTTTATATTGAATTTGTCAGCATTTATTGTAAAAAAAAAAAAAAATAAAAAAAAATTAAAAATTAATAAAACTACACCAAACTATTTAGGGGGGCTTCAGCCCCCCTAAAACGGGCCTAACGACGCCACTGTCCATCAGACTGTAAATCAGCCAAGTTGAAGCATGTAGTTTATTTTAGGAGGCAGGTCTACATGATTCTTAAAAATGATGATGAAGAACTCAATATTGCTCAATATCTAAAGTTGAAGGCTTTGATTACACAATTTTTGCTACAACTGAGGTGATGAAGTGTTTTGGGTGTGGGCAGGAGGGGCACTTGGTGCACAGCTGTCCAGAGAGGACTCAGGAGCTAGAAGCTGAGGCTGCTCAGAGGGTGGAGGGGGAGACTCAGGCAGAGGGTGAGACTCAGGCAGAGGGTGAGACTCAGGCAGAGGGGGAGGGGGAGACTCATGCAGAGGGTGAGACTCAGGCAGAGGGTGAGGGTGAGACTCAGGCAGAGGGTGAGGGGGAGACTCATGCAGAGGGTGAGACTCAGGCAGAGGGTGAGGGGGTGCAGGGGGAGGCAGCAGCCCAGGAGCCTCCTGATGTTCAACAGGATGGGGAGAGAGCCTCCACCTCTGCTGCAGGGGTTGGTCAGCAGAGTCAGACCAGTGTTAAAGAGGAAGGAGAACAAGAAGGAATGAACATTGATGAGCTAATCACTAATGGAGAGAATAGTGAGAGAGATGAGTCTGTTTTTAAATAAAATCAAGAAGAGAGTTTAAAGAGACACGACCAAACCAAATGTCATTAAAGGTGCTAGGTGCTAGAACGTATTTCCTCTGACTCTGACAGTGAACAGGAGCTCTCTGACTCATCCTTACCTGATGGTCAGAAAACCAATGGCTATAGTCTGGAGCACATTCACAGTTTCCTGGAGATAACCAAAGGGAAAAGGGAGGTCTTGGTGAATAGTTCATTATTTGTAGATTCAGCTAAGTGGCTGATGAGACAGAGAGGTGCTGATGGTCTGAAGGACCCAGAGGTTTTTGGCCTCAGGAAGTGGGTGCAGAAGGTGAAGGCACAAATTAATAAACGATGAATAGAATAAATAAGGAGCAACACCTTTTTCACACCTTTTTCCCTTCTGATCTCCATATGCTTGGCCATGAGTAGTTTCAGAATTTCCTCCCTCAACCTTAATGGTGCAAGAGATGTTAAAAAAAGAACCATGTACTATGAACTTTTAAAAACAAAGTGTACTAACATCACCTTTGCTCAGGAAACCCACAGTAATACTGACAATGAAGTTGAGTGGAAAAGAGAATGGGATGGAAATATTGTGTTGAGTCATAAGAGCACAGTGAGTGCAGGAGTATCAGGGCTTTTCTCAGAACATTTCTAGACAGTATCTTTTGATGTTGAGGAGGTTGTAAAAGGGAGGTTACTTAAAGTAACTGCTAGATATGAAACAGCTACAGTAACCTTGTTAAATGTATATGCACCAGTGCTTCCTGGTGGAAGATGTAGTTTTTTAGAAAAACTTGCAAGCACCCTTTGAAAATGTGCTTCTACAGATGTTCTAGTTGTAGGAGGAGATTTTAACTGGACTGTTGATAATCTGGACAGGAATCATTTAGAACCTAATCCTCAGTCAAGAAAGGTTTTGAAATGCATCATTGATACCTATGAATTGGCAGATGTGTGGCGCTCTAAACATGCAAATGATGCACAATTCTCATGGGCTCATGCGAGAGATCATTTTATCTCATTCGCGAGACTGGATAGATTTTATTGTTATGAACATCACCTACAAACATCCAGATCCTGCTCCACGTGTCCAGTAGGATTTTCAGATCACTGTCTGTGACGGCATTTTAACCGGCAACCGACTTCTAGACGCCGTTCTTTGTTCAGGAGTTCGCTATGGTCGTGACGCGCTCCAAGTAAAACAATCACTGCCTCTTTTGAGTTATTTATGGCGTTTTATTTGCGTCTGGTTCTCAGTGTCCACGGTCATGATCAATAAGAAGAAAAAACAAGAACAACAAAACAAAAAGAAGAGCGGTCAAAAAACATTATGGCTCTCCCCTGTCTCATCTGAGACACCTGTGCCACTCTCCCCTTTTGTCCTCATTTCCTGGGAGGCGGCATCACAACTATGAATAATCAAAACAGTCAAATGAAATTGTAAACTTCATCTAGACAGTTATGCTCCAGTTCAAATGATAATAATAATCAAATCAAATATACAAAAATGGCTCTAATACTGTCTGTTAATAGGAAATGTTTTTATCAACAATATGAAACCTTAAAGGGCATACTGGCATTTTAACACTGTGTTGTTAAATGATGGACATTTCAGGAGGTGTTTGGTTTTTTTCTGGAAACAGTGGAAATCTAGAAAATCACATTTTCAGTCTTTACAGCAATGGTGGGATGTGGGAAAGGTACAGATTCAACAGTTTTGTACTCAGTACAATTTCAATGTCACTAAAGAGATCAATAAATCAATCAAAGATCTGGAGATTGATATAGTGGAGCTCCAACATTTAAGTGGGTCCACAGGAGATTGAGGCCATATTCAGGTCCTCAAAGCAAAACAAGCTGCTTTAGCAGATCTGCTGGGGGTTAGAGCACAGGGGGCCCTGGTCCGTTCACGTTTACAGAATTCTGCTGAGATGGATGCCCCATCTAAACTTTTCTTCAACCTGGAGAAGAAGAATGGTCAGAACAGACTCATTCACTGTATTCGATCAGCTGATGGAAAAGATCTCACAGAGTCTTGTCAGATTCGTAAGAGAGCGGTGGATTTCTTTTCTGAGCTCTATAAAAGTGAGTTCAGAGAGAACTTGCTGATGTCGGAACAGTTTCTCAATAATTTGCCACAGGTATCAGCACAGGACAATGCAGACCTAGAGCACCCTCTGACACTGCAAGAACTGCAAGAGGCACTAATGAACATGCAGAATGGGAAAGCTCCAGGCATGGATGGCCTTCCAGTGGACTTTTACAAGACCTTTTGGTCCACATTAGGGGAGGATCTGCTAGAGGTCTTAAATGTCAGCTTGGCTGCAGGAAAGTTACCTCTTAGCTGTCGGAGAGTAGTCCTCACATTGTTTCCCAAAAAAGGAGACTTGTGCAAGGTAAAAAACTGGAGGCCAGTGAGTCTGTTGTGTGCTGATTATAAAATATTTTCAAAGGTGTTGGCAAACCGGTTAAGAAATGTGGTGGGGCATATTATAGATTGTCATATTGCATCCCTGGCAGATCAATTCGGGATAGCATTTGCCTAATTCGTGATTATTTGGAAGTCTCTAGTTCATTGGACTCAAAGTTTGGTCTGATTCCTCTCGACCAAGAAAAGACGTTTGATCGGGTGGAGCACCAATATCTATGGACTACTTTTGAAGCTTTTGGTTTCTCCCCAGGGTTTATCGCCATGATTAAGACTCTTTACTCTGACATTGAAAGTGTACTGAAGGTTAATGGTGCTTTGAGTGTTCCCTTTAGTAGTAAGAGGGGTATTCAACAAGGATGTGCAATGTCTGGCATGCTTTACACTTTAGCTATTGAACCCATTTTATGTAAGATTAGAAGAGAGTTACAGGGAGTAAAATTGAAGGATAATTTTGTACCTTTCCATCTATCTGCTTATGCAGATGATATTATGATAGCTGTAAAAGATGATAATGATGTTAAAAAGTTGATTAATATAACTGAGTGCTTTGGAAAAATTTCTGCTTCAAAAGTAAATTGGGATAAGAGCACAGCTTTGTTAGTTGGGAAATGGCAAGGAGATGAGCCCAGGCTACCCAGTGGAATGGAATGGGGGAGGAGTGGCATTAAGTATTTGGGTGTTCATCTTGGTGATCAGTCAGAAATGATGAAAAATTGGGAGGGAGTGGTGGACAAAGTGGAGGGAAGGCTAAAGAACTGGCGTTGGCTTTTACCCAGAATGTCCTATAGAGGGCGAACACTCATCATTAACAATCTGGTGGCTTCTACCTTGTGGCACCGCCTAGCTGTTTTAGAACCTCCAGTGAATCTGTTAATGAAATTACAAAGTATTATTGTGAACTTTATTTGGGATAGGTTACACTGGATACCACAGGGTGTCTTATATTTGATAGGAGGAAGGAGAGAATGGGCCAGGGATTGGTTCATCTGGAAAGCAGGAAGGCGGCTTTTAGGCTTCAGTTTGCACAAAGCTTCCTGTACGGTCCAGAAAAGTTACCATGGAGACAAGTAGCAGAGTTTATGTTTGGAAAGGTTAGTAATTTGGGATTTGGTAAAACATTGTTCACACTTGATTGTTCATGTTTCAACTTGAATTGTTTGAATTGTAGTGTGGTAAAAATATGGTGTTTGATGGAATTTGGTAGATTGGGTTTGAGTGGTTCACTGTACTGGCTGCTAAAGGAGCCGATTCTCAAAGGTGCTCGCTTAGGCACTTTTTTTGGAACAGACACCATCGATGTCCAGGACTTTAATCACCAAAGGTATAACCACTGTCAACATTTGTTAGAAATAACAGGAGCTAACATGGATAATGCTGTTGCCCTGGCAAGAAGACTGGACATTCAATCTGTTCTAGTGGTGGGACTAATCCTTGACAAAGAAGGATACAAGAAGAAGTACCAGAGGAGGATAGAGGGTTGCTAACAGGATGGCTTAGTGGACATTTAACACCTGATGAGACCGACTCTTTCCCCAGGTTGTGCTTTAGGTCCCAACTTACAGACTGTGAACATATGGGGTTTCTGCTGGAAGCTGGTAGGAAGGTATGGTTGTCACTGGACTCTGTGAGTGGGAAAGAAATCTACCAGGAGTGTGTCAAATCCTTACACAAAGACCAATTAAAAAGCAGAACAGACACACCTTGGAGGATCATTTAAAGGTTTCATCTCATGTTAAACCTGTGTGGAGCTGGCTTTACACACCACCATGAACCAAGAACACTGGTGACCTACAATGGTGCATCTTCCATGGTACTGTGGCAGTGAATGCTTTTGTTGCTGTGATCAATCCTGCAGTTTCTGATGAATGTCCTTTTGGTTTTGGAACAGAGACTATTTTTTATTGTTTTGTAAAATGTTCCAGATCAGTGTCCTTATTTAGAACACTTAGAACCTTATTAGTTTTGTTCAGAGAGTCTTTTACTGAACACATGTTTATTTTTGGTAGAAGAAGAAAGGTCAGCTGCTTCATTTTTTCTTTGGCCAAGAAAAGTTGGCAATTTATTGAAGTAGAAAAGTGAAGATGGACAGAGGGCAGAGTTATGATTGTTTATTGCTCTTTAAGAGTTTAGTTAAAGCACGTGTGCAGGTAGAATTCAACTACTACGTGAAAATGGAGGATTTAGAGTGAAGGTGAGGGATTTGGAGGGAAAATGTATTACTGTGAAAAAAAATCACGTTTGTAGAAGTGTTGCTTTGATTTAATTTAAACCAACTGTGTTAATTGGTGTAATCTTTTTTTTGAGATTGTTGACTAATTCCTCCTGAAGAAAGTAAAAGTAGTGGTTTAAAACCTCAAACCTCTCTCTCTCTCTCTCTCTCTCTCTCTCTCTCTCTGAGTGCATACTGGTAGTGAGTGTGGTGAGCAGAGACTCTGAGTGATTTCTGACTTTTTCTGTCTTATTTGATGAATGTATCACCGTCAATGACCTGTTTGTGTCGGTGCAACCATTGACGCTGTCCACAACAAAGGTCATTCTGTCTAATGTCCCCCCCTTTATCACTGATGAGTTCCTAAGCAGAGAGTTATCTAGACATGGAAAAGTTGTGTCTCCTCTTAAAAAGATCCTCTCTGGCTGTAAGTCTCCATTGTTGAAGCATGTGGTGTCTCACAGGAGACAGCTCTACATGATCCTGAACAACCAGGATGAGGAGCTGTGGGGTCAGGGCGGGATGGTGCTGGTCAGCAGGACGGCCTGGACGGCGCTGCTGGTGAGGACAGTGTACAGGTTGAGGGAGAGGAGGGACTCACAGGAGAAAGATGTTGGTGTAAGTGGTGAAGATGACCTTGAGGAAAGTGAGATCAGTGGTGAAAACACTGTGAATGGTGGAAATGGTTTGAGTGTGACACAGGTGGGAGAGACAGGTGAGCTATGTGAAACACAGGTAGGTGCAGGTGAAATGAGCAGAGCATGGTGTGAGCAGGTTGAACTGACAGAACCTGGACAGATCAGAAGGAGAGCTGTTGGTTTTTATTCCTCTTTGTTCTCCAGTCAGTATGAAGAGGATGAGCCACTGTGTCAAGAGTTCTGCAACGAGCTGCCTCAGGTCTCTGAGGAGACCAACTCACAGCTGGAGAGGCCTTTACAGCTGCAGGAACTTCAGGGCGCTCTGCAGAGCATGCAAGGGCGGAGGGCTCCCGGCATCGATGGCCTGACTGTGGAGTTTTATAAAGCCTTCTGGGACATTTAATCAGCTGATCTTTTAGATGTTTTTAATGAAAGCATGGCCTCAGGTTCATTGCCACTGTCCTGCCACAGAGACATAATCACTCTCCTGCCTAAGAAAGGAAACCTGCAGAACATTAAGAACTGGAGCCCTGTGTCTCTGCTTTGTACGGATTACAAGATCTTGTCCAAAGTCCTGGCCAACAGGCTGAGAGCAGCTGTCCATCAAGTCGTCCATCAGGACCAGGCGTACTGTGTGCCCGGCAGGTCCATGGTAGATAATATCTACCTAATCCCAGATGTTTTGGAGGTCTCCAGCTCATTGGGTGTAGACTCTGGTCTGATTTCTCTGGATCAGGAAAAGGCTTTTGACCGCATTGAACACTGCTTCCTCTGGAAAACTATGGAGAAGTTTGGGTTCAGCGCTGGTTTCATTGCTAAGATCAGGGTGTTGTACAGTGGTACTGAGAGTGTGCTGAAGTTCAGTGGTAGTCTGTAGTAGTCTGTAGGCGTCCGACAGGGCTGTGCACTGTCTGGAATGCTCTATGCACTCTCCCTAGAACCCCTGCTGCACAGGATACGCACAAGTACTGAAGGCCTGACTGGACCTGGTTTTAGAGAGAACATGGTTTTATCTGCTTATGCTGATGATGTCATTGTTTTATAAAAAGCCAGCGTGAAATAGACATTTTAGCTAATATTACAAAAGATTTGAATGTTTTATCATCAGTGACTGTGAATTGGAAAAAAAGTGAAGCTCTTGCAGTCAGTGAGTCAACCAGTCAGTCCCAGTTCTCCCCCAGAACCTGGTTTGGAATAGAGACGGTTTGAAATACCTTGGTGTCTTTTTAGGAAACGAAATAATAGTCCAGAAGAACTGGGAGAGCGTCACAGATAAAATAGAGGGTAGACTGGCTAAATGGAAATGGATGCTTCCTCAGATATCTTACAAAGGTAGAGTTTAGTTTAGTTTAGTTTAGTTTATTTAGATCCCCATTAGCGTTTGACTTGCAGCAGCTATTCTTCCTGGGGTCTTTCCATCATCATGACATCTACAAAGCATTAACACACAACACATTAATACATAAAAACAAAAATATATTACCTGCTCCTACATTGAACCACCACAAAGTATGAATATCAGGACCCAATTTACAAATACACAAAAAATACACAAAAAATAGGCTACTGATGGTTGAAATTACATTCAAAATAATAATCTCTTAATTTCATTTTAAAATTTACCATATTTCTTTGTTGTGTGACATCATTTGGAAGGGCATTCCAATCCTTCATGGCTCTATATAATACCGTACCTTGAGAGAGTGCCCTAGGTAAGATAAAATAACCTCCAGCAGCATGTCTAGTGGAATAATTATGTATGTTTGAACTAAAAGATAATTTCTTATACAAAATGTATGGCATTTTAGTTGTTATAATATTTCTGAGAAAAACCATCAACAAATATGACATTCTATGTTTAACCTCTAGCCAACCTAGATTGGCATGCATACGACATACATTCGACCTTGTTCCACACACAAGTGCAACACGTGCTGCTTTATTTTGTATCCGTTGCAGTTTTCTGATGTTAGTTAGTGAGGTATTGGACCAAACAACTGCACAATAATCCATATGAGACAGAACCAGTGCTTGAATGACTTGTTTAGTAATTTGTGTTGTTAGATATTTAGAACATCTCCTAATCATTAAAAGAATGCTTCCAATTTTGGTTATTATCCTCTTAATATGCATATCCCATGATAATGTACAATCTATGACGACTCCTAATAATTTCACCTCTTTAACTTGTTCAACCAATTGATTACCAATCATGACATTAAGCTCTGGACTTGAACGCAGCGAATGGTTTGATCCAATAACCATGCTAGTTGTCTTTGACACATTCAAAATTAATCTATTACAGTTAACCCACTCGGAAACCGAGTAGCCTCTCAGCTCTGGCATGGCCTGACATGTATGGACCCCCCCCTCAGGTTTACTAGCCCAGATTCAAACAAAAATGATCAGTTTCTTCTGGGACGGTCTACACTGGGTACCACATACTGTACTGTTTTTATCCAGGGAGGAGGGGGGACAGGGCCTCGTCCACCTGGCCAGTAGAAGGAGGGGGGACAGGGCCTCGTCCACCTGGCCAGTAGAAGGAGGGGGGACAGGGCCTCGTCCACCTGGCCAGTAGAAGGAGGGGGGACAGGGCCTCGTCCACCTGGCCAGTAGAACAGCCACATTCAGGTTCCAGTTCATCCAGAGGTTCCTGACAGGTCCGTCAGACCTGGTGTGGAGAGAAGTGGCTAGTTGTATTCTCAGACGTGTGAATAACCTGGGACTGGATGCTGCTCTGTTTTAACTGATTCTAACTTTCTAAATGTAAGGGTTTTACCTCCGTTTTATCAGGTGTTTTAGATCCTGGGCTCTTTTTAGCCTTAAAGAAAGTGAAAAGTCTAACTCTCTGCACTGGTTGTTGAAGGAGCCACTGATCCACAGGGCGAGGCTGGATGTGTGCAGCGCTGCCACGCCTGGCCTGATGGGGGCGCTGCACCAAACTAAGACCTTGTGCCTGAAGCAGCTGGTGGATGCAGCAGGTCCAGACTTGACTGATGCCCGGGCCGTGGGCTCTCTGCTGGGTGGCTCAGAGGGTCCTGGGGCTCTGGAGGCAGAGGCTCTCTGGAAGGGACAGAGGCCTCATCAAGGCCCCATGATTTAGCTTCAAAGGCTTTTATCTCTGTTCTTAACCCTGCTGTTACCAAGAAGCTGAATGAGACTGTCTTCCATCTTTTCACTGAGTGGACAAGACTCACTGAATTCTTGAATCTTTTAACTGTTGTTGGTGAAAAGTTCTCTGAGAGCAGCTTCATCTTTGGTGCAGGCTACAAAAAGACAAAGCACATTAAGTGGCAGCTACTGAACTTCCTGTCAGGAGAGGCTGAATGAGCCATATACGTGAGCAGGAAGAACTAAATGGAGGACAGGGTGGGCCAGGAGGACACTTCAGTGTGGCTTTGTAATGTCAGGTCCAGACTTTGGCTGGAGTTCAGATTTTAGAAGATGATGGCAGACTTGGACACGTTTGAACAACAGTGGTGTTATAAGAACGTTATTTACACTGTGGAAGATGAACTTTTACTGGATCAATCTGTGTGTGTCTTATTTATTACTATGATGATCTCTATGGAAGATGACTCGTGTGTTCATGGAAATGAAGTATTTCTGTAAAATCAAATCTTTCTCTCTCTCACAACCAACCGACCATCAAGACTCTGATCATCTGCAACACCTTTCTAGATCTCTGTCCTGTTCCTTCTGCTCTCATCTGCTTCTGTCCTTCAGCTTTCTCTACAATCATTCAATAAAGTCATGAAAACCTGCTGCTGCTGCTGCTGCTGCTGCTGTCTCTACAGCTGATGATGGGATTTGTTGTCCTCTCAGTCTGTCAGGTGGAGGTGGAGGAGGGGGTGGAGTCTGTCCAGCTGCCCTTCAGAACCACAGAGCTGGATGAAGACGCTAAAGTGGAGTGGATGGACAGATACAACAGGAAGGTCCATGTGTATCAGAACGGCTCTGACCAGCTTGAAGACCAGAACCAGATTTACAGAAACAGAACGAAGATGAATGAAGACCTGCTGAAAACTGGAGACCTCAGTCTGACCCTGAAATACCCCACAGATGGAGACAGTGGACGATGCAGATGTTTAGTCTACAACAAGGAGGGAGACATGCTGAGATGGAAAATAGTGGAGCTCAAAGTGAAAGGTTTGTTTTCTTTCTTTCTGTAGTGATTGAAATAGCTCTTTACTGAGGATGTCGTTAAGACTCACGACCTACGTCACTACTGACAGGTAAGTGTCCAGAATGACCAGGACAGGAGGCTGACAACTTGTAAAATATAAAAGTTTATTACAGAATAAAAATTAACTAAAGAAGAAAACACCATATGGGGGCTATGGCTACACCGTAGCTGTTTTGCAATAGAGCAACTTGTTGTACATAGCACGTGGTTTCATTGAAATAGGAAAACTCTCAGAAAATGGGCTTATAAAATAAACCAATACATTTAGGACCAATACATTCAGGAAAATCAAATACCACTACAAGCGATAAAAAAACACACACAATGTTATCATGCAAGAAAAACACACTATAAAATCACCCAAAGGTCACTGAATGTTAGGCCTAGTGCTTCCCCCCCAAACCTGTTACTTCTCCTATATTGCAGAATGCCCGCTCAATATTGCACTAGTCCCCATTCAATGCATATCGAAAAAAGAAAACTCACAGAACCAAATGTCAGAAATAAAAGGGCCCTGAATTAAAACTAACGGTTGGGAAGAGAAAAAAAACAGTGACAGACAATGTACCCACAACAATCCTATTAAAGAACAGACATGGAGGTTGAGCCGTGTTTAGCATGCAATAAAACAACATTCTCAGTATAATCATTCGTTTAACATGCTGTACCTTCGGATCTTTTTAACTCGCACCCAGACCAGCAGTTTGCTTCGATGTTTCGTATTTCCCGACAACCAGGCCGTGTCACCTATTAAGCCCCCCCTCAAGGTTCACCCTGCGTTACCACACGGATGGAGGTTACTACAGAAACAAAAGAACACATAATCCAGGCTGCAAATACAACTAGCAGAAGACCTGTTTAACTCTAAGTATATTTTCTATGAGTCACTCTTTTATGTATAATACTATCAAGAATATTTCTTAGTGAAACGCGGCCTACCACAACAACTGGTTTGGCGTCCTGGCTGCTGCGTCTGACTGCACTTCCGTGCCTGTCCACACCGGTAGAGAGAGAGAGAGAGAGAGCGCGCTACTTCCACTCTACCTTTATAGGCTCCCTGGGTCCGAAAACCATCCCCGTTACACTTCTTTCTTTCTTTCTTTCTTTCTTTATTTCTTTATTTCTTTCTTTATTTCTCTCTCTCCCTGTCTTTCTTTCTGTCTGTCTTTGTCTCTAACTGTCTTTGTCTCTAACTGTCTTTGTCTCTAACTGTCTTGTGTCTCTAACTGTCTTGTGTCTCCTCTGCAGACAGAGTCCAGGTCCAGGATGTAACGTCTCCTCTGATGGCTGAAGAGTCAGTTTGATCAGGTTGTTGATCTTTGATTATTGATCAGTGAAGGATCTGATGATGATTTCAAAGAAGATAAAGCTGCTGGTGAAGCAGAGTTCATGTCAGCGACCTCCTCCTGCTTCAAGTCAAACCCTCAAAGTCAGTCAACACGTTTGGAAGAGGGAACTAATGACCTTCATTCAAATGTCCAGCAGAGGACAGTCCTGACTGAAACCTTCAACAAGACACAAGTTAACATGAGCTTTTGAACATTTCTGGGACTTCTGATGTGTTGATGAAACCAGGACAGAAGGAACTGATCAGCAAATATGTTTTAAAGAACGTCTGAGAAAGACAAAAGGAAGAAAAAGCCACAGTAAATAAATGACTGAGGACAGATTGAAATGAGCCTTTCAACAGCAACATTTAAAAGACATGAAGTGTGCAACGAGCTGTGGTCACCAGCAGGAGGCAGAAGACTGCAGAGGAGAGAGTGGAGAGGTTCCTGTTGGAATTCCAGGGTTAACCAGGAAACCACACACATCCTTTACTCAGTGATAAATCACATGTTCACACTGAGCGTCTAGAAACTGAGGAATCTGTTGAAGTCACAGTAAAGGAGCAATCAGCTTCCTGGCTGCTCCCTCCCTCCGCCCACCTGTGTGTGTGTCATCAGACCTTTTGGAACTTTTTTCCAGATCAGAGAATAATCAGTGATGAAAATAACCTTCAAACAGTGTGAACAGTGTGGCTGGAGCTGAGGTCTTTCCTTCATCTGAAAACTATCCATCTCTTCTTCTGTTCATTCTAACAAGAGCGCATTTCAAATCAAATCAACAGACATCACTTCAGTTTACCACTGAGAAATGAAACGTTTCTACAGGTGAGGAAAAGAAACTCAGAGATCAGCTGATGGTGGGAGTGTTTAGCTGGTGGAGACCAAACATTGAGCCAAAAGAGACAGAGTACTGGAACTCATCAGGAGGACACTGAGACAAACTCCACTGAAGGATGGAAGCTGTTCATCACATCAACATGATGATCTAGAAGGAATAAAGACCAAGTGATCCCATACGGAAAAGAAATAGAAGAAACTTAGAAAACAATGTAGAACTTTCCATCACCTTCAGTTCATGTTTCATGTCCAGTATATGATTTACTCTTGAAAGTGGCCACTTTTGCATTATTTTCATACAAGATGATAAAAAGAATTCTATAAGAATCAGGTGAAAACTATATATGTAGAAAATAAGGAAAGCACATGTCAACGTATGTTGTCCATTTATGGTTGGTATCATTTTTTTACAGTGTCTCTTTAAAGACATATACTTTACATATATGAACAAGTATCATTATATGGAGGTTTTCTGTAGTAAAAGTGAATATTTTTTACAGGTGAATGATGCTGTCTTTATATGTTTTATAGAAGTTTATTTAATGCTCGATACTTGATATCAAAGGTGAAAGTTGAGAGTGCAGCTAACCAACGCTAGCTCACAGCATCAAGTGTGGCTGTGGTAAGCAGGTATGTCAATGGATGTTATCTGTGATAATGGTGAAGAAATTTCTATACAGATAGTTGTGAGCTCCTAATCCTGTTGTGCTGGCATCTGTGTAGAGCACATAGGATCTGCATAGCCAAGGACTGGGGACGATGTCAGCTTGTGTATGATCTCCTCGAAGGCTCGTTAACACTCAAGATCCCAGCATTCACCAAAGGGTTCTTTTGGGCTGAGCTATTTCCCATCACTGAGGCTAAGCATGAACCCTTTTCATCGCGGTGGATGGCCAGCATTGAGGTAATCCTTCATGAACCTCAGATAGTAACCTGAGAACCCTAAGAAGGATTGGAGCTCCTTTAAGTTCTGTGGTCTCAGGCAGGTTTTCAAGGCTTGAACCTTTTCAGGTTCAGTCTTCACTCCATCGCTGCATATAATGTGCTCCAAGTAATGCACAGAAGTCTGAAAGAACTTACATTTATCAGGCGAAAGTTTCAAGCCATGTTCCCTGAGACGGCTGAGGACGTGGATGAGCCTCATCTCATGTTCTTCGAGAGTGTCCGAAAAACACTATGAAGTCATTCAGGAAAACCAGGACCTCCTTTAGATGGATGTCACTCATGCAATTCTCCATAAGCCGTTGAAATGTGCTCAGTGCATTGGTGACTCCCTGGGGCATTTGGTTGAATTCCCAGAATCCAAAGGGGCACACAAAAGCGGTTTTGTGCTAGTCACATCCCAGTTTGATTGTACCCAGACTTCAGGTTCATTCAGGTCCATCACAGAAAACCACCTGGATCCAGCGAGAGCAGAAAATGACTTCTCCAGTGTTGGCAACACATAAAAGTCTTTTATTGTTTGCAGGTTTCATTTCCTATCATCCACGCATAGGCGTACATCGCCATTCTTCTTTCTCACCACCACAATAGGTGAAGAGAATGGAGACTCTGATTCCTGGATTACGCCTGTGTCAAGAGGGTTTGGAGGTGCCTCTTGACTGCTTCATAATCCTGAGGATGAATCAGACGAGGTCTCTGTTTGATGGCTGTCTCTTGCTTCAGGTTGATGTGGTGCTGGATTTTAGTTACATGAGTTTATGCTCTGGGTCGGTGGTTACACCACCACAAGGCTATGCTAACTCATGGAGCTATCTGCTAATACATCCTGGTACTCACTGAGAAAGAAAAGCTTTAAAACACAGGTAAGGTTCCCAGAGTCACTAACAGTGGTTCACTGAACACCTGTGGACTCAAACAGTTTCCTTTTCAGCAGTTTGGCACAATATCAAATGTTTTTAACAATATTAGTCCATATGAGTGTCGTCCATGTCACTGCTCTCTTCATCCTGTTGCTCTGTTTTCTTCTCACTGCACATCTACCTAACCTGTTCTAAGGGGCTGAGCATGAACTACTTAACACCAATAATGATTCAGCTACATCAGAATGACCCAATGATTTTAGTTTTTCTTCACAGGACCACTCTCTGGAGCAAACTCAGACCTCTGGGATGAAATGAATTAATAAATTAAATGTGAAATGAAATAAGGAATGTGATTATGAAGTAAAAGAAAATAATGTTTAGTGAAAGGAAAATATTTCTACATAATATAACATTAGTTTGCATGTTTACAACAACAGGTTACACTTCCCATCTTCCTAGCCTCCCAGCTAACAGTAGCCATTCCTAGCTTCCTTGTTATGTCCTCCAGCTGATCATTGGTTTTAGATCCAGACTCAGG
The DNA here is from genome assembly GCF_963514085.1 of Chelon labrosus. Taxonomy (NCBI): domain Eukaryota; kingdom Metazoa; phylum Chordata; class Actinopteri; order Mugiliformes; family Mugilidae; genus Chelon; species Chelon labrosus. Next base: position 37,135,565 of record NC_140337.1, on the reverse strand, counting down.
GGACGTGACAGTCGACCTTCAGAAATCCTCTGATGTTGGTTAGATGTGTTGGAACATTTAAATGTCAAACTGAGAAACATTAATGTCTGCGACAGGAACAAAGTTCAGTTTCAACCTTTTTACAACACAGATACACACCCATCATCTTGAGCCTCATAAACAAATCTCAGCTTCTGTGTGTGTGTGTGTACATGTTTTATTCCTCAGAAGTGATCTGTGGACTTCTGGACTTTAATCCAGAGATCTTTATCAGAGTGAAGCTGAATGTAGAGAGAGACACACCTGGCCCCTCCCTCTCTTCACCTGTCAGAGGAAAGCTGACACTGTCTTCACAAACGTGGCTGCAGAGAAGTGTTGTCAGAGAGTCAGTAGATGATCAGCTGCTGTGAGCCTTAGTTTGACAGGAAGATGAAGACGTTGGTGGTGTTTGTGATCCTCGTTGACGGTAAGATATCTTCTTCCTGGATCTGATTCTCACTTCAGTCTGACATAATTTCTCTCACGTCTGTCTCTTTAAAGAAAGTCAGTGATGACCTGTTTCAACTTTGATTAGTTCTTAGTTTGTCTGTGAGGGACACGTCCAGAAGCAGAGTCTGATGTTCTGTTCACGTGGACTGTTTCTAATCACTGCTGTAAATGTAAAATCACATCAAGAAAGAAAGAATCAAACAGATTGAAGGTGAGCTCAGAGCTAACGACTGCTTGATGATCTGGCTGCAGGTCAGGACTTCACTGTTGGACACAAACATTTACAAATGTCAATGTGTTTGAAAGTCAAACTGTCAGCTAGTGACTTCTTCATGGGGGGATGTTGACGACTAGTTTCCTCATCCAGATGCCACATTACTGAGAACAAGCAACAGAGACATATTAAAGGTTAAGAAATGTTAACCTTATTAAACAGCAGCTGTTTTCATTCACCCTATCTATCCTGATGTTTCCAGTGGTGAATGTGGGACAGGTTTTCAGTGACTGGAACAAACTGAATGTCCTGGTCTGGACTTCACAGCCTCCGTCCTGTTTATTTCTGTCTCTAGACAAAAGTCTGAACATTCACACATTAACAACAGGTCAGTCTTCAAATGGGTTCTTACTGGAATCAACACAAATGATCCAAAGCTTTCTGAGCAGCACAGAGGACAGAACGTTGACTATCACATGTCTGGATGTATCAGATGATCAGAGAACAGTCGGTCCAGTCTTCTGTTCCTGACATTGTGAACTGGAACCAGGTCAGAGGTTAACTATCAAACACAAACACAGTGAGCTACGGTGTCCTGGAGTGGACAGAAAGACAAACATCTGTAGAATGAGGCCATGTTTCCTAAGCTGAGTGCTAGAAATGCTAGAAAGAAGACAAGAGAACAGAGCATTGACTTTGGACCCAGCCCCCCTGGACCTTATGGACAAGCAGACCATGAACATGAAGGATGTTTCTCAGTAACATCTTGCTCCAATCAGTAGATGTTCTCTCTGTGTTTGCTGCATGTTAGCTTCCTAGTGTTCCAGACTTGTAAATCTGTGAAAGCAAGAAGCCATCTCTGAATACTTGACATGAATAACACGGTTGGAGTTCTAGTTTGGACGTTGAGACAGTTTGTGGTTTAGATTGGTGCTGTTAAAGAAGAGATGTGTCTCTGTGTTAGTATCAGGACCAGAGGAGGCCTTTTACTGATGGAGTGTAGTGCAGAGATCAGTCCTGAGAGATGGTGCACCATGAGTTCATTCATCAGTTAGAGCTAAAAATCATCTTCTGCTTGACTGAACTCTAAACTGTTCCAGGACTGGAGTAGAGGACAGACCTGATCAACACAATCTTACAAATGTCATTACTCATTACTTTGAGCAAGAGAGGAAGTTTTTCAGCCAAATCTATGAAAACTGTCAAAACACATTCAATGATCTGTTCTTTGACTTCAGTCTGTGAATGAAATGTAGTTTTTCATTGACTGACTGATAGTTCAACTGGTTTCTCTGGTCCCTGCAGATAATGTGACCTACAGTCAGTCATGTGTCAAGTCAAACCCACAGCATGCAGCTGATTTGTCTTTCTCTTTGTGTGTCCTCTCAGTTTCCCAGCATGCCCTGGCAGGTGTGGTGCAGGTGAATGAGGGGGCGGAGTCTGTCCTGCTACCCTGCCACTACTTGAATTATTTACCTGAGGACCCCACAGTGATTTGGACCAGGAACGATCTCAGTCCCAAATCTGTCCACAAACGAGGAGAAACAGATGAAGTTGAAGGTCAGAACCAGGTTTACAGGGGGAGGACATCGATGACGCCTGATGCTCTAGACACTGGAGACTTCAGCCTCACTCTGACAAAACCCCACCTCTCTGACAGCGGCAGCTACACCTGCTCCATCAGTAATGGAAGACGAGAACTGAGAGTGACAGACGTACATCTACAGGTCAAAGGTCAGAAACAAACCTCAACATGTGTTCACTGTTTAAATATGAGGAGGAAGAAAAAGACTCAACTGAACCTTTGTGAGGTTTCACTTTCTGTAGCAGAACATTTGACAAACAGCAGTGGAGACAAGAGCAGCACCTCATGCATTCATTCATTCATTCATTCATTCATGCTACAAGATATGACAGAACCAGTATTAACTCTGTCAAAGACTGGAAAACCTGAAGGAAGGTGATGGGTCCTTCTAAGAGTGTTAGAGAAAAGTGTAAGGAAGAGTTTCTCACAGACATTTAGCAACGATGAAAGGATGAAAATCTAACTCAGGTTTTTATGTGATCCAGGAATGAAGTTTGAAAGCAGCAGTGTTTTCATATTATTAGGAACAGTCTGGGGAGACATTCCTGTAAAGATGATGTGTTGTGTTTCTGCTAATGTGATGAGATGCTTCTAATTAGGGCTGTCAATAGATTCAAATATTTCATTTCATAGTTCAATTCAAATGAATCACACATTCTTTAAAAGTCTGTTTCAGATAAACCTGGAAGGTACATTTGAAAGTTTTTAATACTCTTCTCAACATGTCAGCTGCTCAGAAAGCTCTGTGCTCTGCAGAGAAATCTCAGCTCTCAGCTGTGTTCTTGATTAGGGTTGCAAAATTCCGGGAATTTTCAAAGTTGGAAACTTTCCATGGGAATTAAGGGGAATATATGGGAATTAACGGGAATTAACGGGAATATATGGGAATAAACAGGAATAAATAAGAAATTTACAAAATTGAAGGTTGGCCCTTAACAGGGAACTTAAATATAGTTGGGGGGAATATACTGTAGCATAGTCTTGGCTAAAACAACCAGATTTAATGCAAGTACACTCCTCAATCACATGCACACAGCACACTGCTTACTGCAGGGCTATTGAGGCCATGCCCCCTACATGCACTGTGCATTCCTCCATCACATGCACAGGTGATTTCTTGAAGCCTGGAGGCCACACTTTTGAGCTCAAAGCACAAGACTATTGAAGCCACACATTTGAGCCTGCGGACTATATAAAGTCAAGTAAGTTTTGATAATATCATGGGGTAAATATATTTGATCTATAACGTTATTAATGTTTAACTTGCAAATATTAAATAAAAATGTATTAATACAGTAGCTAACTATCTGGTAAGTTAGGTGCTAAATGAAAGCTATTTTTCATTTCATTGACCATTTAAGATGCTAGCTAATTATGGTGGTAGCTACCTCAAATTTGATGCTGTTTCTTCTGACTCCTGCAAGACGGTTTTCTGTAACCATACAAGAATTTATACATCAATTGTCATCCCATAATTCCCATAAATTCCCATAAATTCCCAATAATTCCCATAATTCCCATAATTCCCATGGAAAGTTTCTAATTTGGAATATTTCCAAAATTCCCCAGTTTAACTTCCCATGGAAAGTTTCTGGAAATTTACCAGAAATTTACCGGAAATTTTCCACCCCTTTGCAACCCTATTCTTGATCCAGTGGTAACTCTGTTCACATCCACAGTAAATGCAGATAACTTAGTTCTAGTAGAGAGGAGACTCTGACAGGACGTTGAAGATGAACTTATCGTCCAAAAACCCATTCCTTTATCAATTACTGCTCCTTTTTCTCTGCTTGACTTCATCCTCTTCTTCTTTGGGGAGTTTTGTCAGTTTTGATGCTACAGGGTGTATTACTGCCCTCTACAGAGTAAAATGATTTACTATGACCACTGTGTTACTGCTGCTTTAATCACGTCCTGATTTCAGTTGACTTTAATGATGAACTAATCCCAGAAAACTCAGTGTGTTTGTCAGTGAATGTAGAACTCACCGACACACTGATCATTTATCATCAATGATTCTATGGATCAGTTTGAAATATTCAGGGAGTAATGGAAGAAGAGGGAGCAGCCACAGTGAGCTGTTAGATGAAGAGCTGCAGACTGAACACCTCCAGCTTCTCATCCAGGAAACAAACACCTGCCTCTACAGTTGATCTGCTTTATTGTCCTCTCAGACCAGCAGGTGGACGTGAAGGTGCAGGAAGGGGCGGAGTCTGTCATCCTACCATGCAGAACAAACGCTGACCTGCCTGAGGACACCTCAGTGGAGTGGACTCGCTCTGAACCAGAACTCATCATGGTCCATGTGTATCGAGACGGAAACAACCAACTTAACAATCAGGACAACCTTTACTGTAGCCGAACGAAGATGAATGAAGACCTGCTGGAAACTGGAGACCTCAGTCTGACCCTGAAATACCCCACAGAGAGAGACTCTGGATCATACATCTGCACCGTCTACAGAGGCCAAGACATCCTGAGAGAGAAAGTAGTGCTGGACCACCTCAAAGGTACTGTAAGGACTGTAGATACAGGTCAGAGGTCAGAGGTCAGAGCTGTACATACAGGTCAGAGGTCAGAGCTGTAGATACAGGTCAGAGGTCAGAGGTCAGAGCTGTAGATACAGGTCAGAGGTCAGAGCTGTAGATACAGGTCAGAGGTCAGAGGTCAGAGCTGTAGATACAGGTCAGAGGTCAGGGGTCAGAGCTGTAGATACAGGTCAGAGGTCAGAGGTCATGTTGTTCTTTATGTTTCTCCACAGAACTATTTCCAACCTGGGCCATAGTTCTCCTGGTTCTCCTGGTTGTTCTTGGTGTCGTTGGGGGTCTTTTGTTTCATTGTCGACACTACTTCATGCCAGGTGAGTCTCTACTACTACACTACCCATAATGCTGATGGTAACATGTGTCCTGTGGAGGAGACTTGTTCCAGCTGCTGAAAGAGTTCAGAGTTCAAACAGCTGCTACAGAGAGCTGAAGAGAAACTTCCAGGTTTAGTTCCAGAAGTCAGAAACTCTTCATCAAACATGTCTGCAGCACTTTACAGGACGCTTTGACTAGTTACCAAGGAACGAGTCAGGAAGACATCAGGGACAAACGGAGACACAATCCAGCTCTAATCAGAAGCTCCTGACGTCCTCAATCAGGACCTGAGCTCTGAGCTCATGAGTCCAGGTCTCTCCCAGTCCCAGTAAAACCAGAGCAGAGGGTTAGGGTTCTTCCTCATCCATTCATCTGATTGGTTCCTCATTAGTTCCTGACTTCTTCTTTGGTAACTGCTCCAAATGTCCTGAAGAAGAAAACTGCTGTTCAGTCACAAACTAGTTTCCACTGGTTTGTGTCAGAGGTGTGACAGACGTCAGGTGAGCTCAGGTCACCTGGTTGATCCACGTCCTCAAACAAACTGAACACTGAGAGTCCTCCACCAACATGAGACACATAGACAAGGATGGACAGAGACGTCCTGTTACCATCAGAGCTGCTGCTGCTGTCTCTACAGCTGATGATGTGATTTGTTGTCCTCTCAGTCCCCCAGGTGGAGGTGGATTCAGGGATGGAGGTGGATTCAGGGGTGGAGGTGGATTCAGGGGAGGAGTCTGTCCAGCTGACCTGCAAAACCACAGCTCACCTGCCTGAAGACGCTAAAGTGGAGTGGAAGGACAATAACAACAGGAAGGTCCATGTGTATCAGAACGGCTCTGACCAGCTTAAAGACCAGAAGGAGTTTTACAGAAACAGAACGAAGATGAATGAAGACCTGCTGGAAACTGGAGACCTCAGTCTGACCCTGAAATACCCCACAGAGAGAGACACCAAGACCTACACCTGCACCGTCTACAACAAGGAGGGAGACATCCTGATGGAGAAACAAGTGAAGCTCAATGTCAGAGGTCAGTACTGTAGATACAGGTCAGAGGTCAGTACTGTAGATACAGGTCAGAGGTCAGTATTGTAGATACAGGTCAGAGGTCAGAGGTCAGTACTGTAGATCCAGGTCAGAGGTCAGAGGTCAGTACTGTAGATACAGGTCAGAGGTCATTACTGTAGATACAGGTCAGAGGTCAGAGGTCAGTACTGTAGATACAGGTCAGAGGTCAGAGGTCAGTACTGTAGATACAGGTCAGAGGTCAGAGGTCAGTGATTTTCCATCAGTCTGTACCAATAGAAGTCTAATAACAATCCTCCAGTAGTTGTTCTTTCACAGCTTTGAGTCAAGTCAGACCATTAGAATAATACTCACAGGACTTTGGAGAAAACATTTGAATTGTTTCAGAATAGAAAATGTGAACCTGGTGAGTTATGAGCTGATTTAGAGAGAATCATCTTGTTTGTATTGTGTCAACAGATGGTGGCTGTAGTTATTAATGGTTGTAATAACTAGAGAATAAGAAGTAGAGGTCAAACCAGACACAAAATAAACCAAAACCTTGACTAAGAAGAAACAAAGACACTGGAGAGACAGAGAGAGGATGATCTCTCTGTCTCTCCAGTAAGATGATCATTAAACTCAGAGAAGATGCATGGTTTGGTGAGATTTGGAGTAGCAGTCATTACAACAGATCAAATGAAATCAAACCTAGCTCAGAGTAAATAGAGATGACTTCCTTCTGGAAGGAAAATAAAAACATCTAGCACCACTTAGAAGCTCAACTTGTTGTTCAAACGACCATTTTCTGTCTCATGCATCTCTGCTGGTTTGTTCCTGCTTGCTTTAGTCAGCATCACTGCTACATCCATCACTTCCTGATTTCCAAAACTATGGCTTGAACCAAAGGTCCTGAGCTCAGAATATGCATGTGTTCATTGTTGCATCAAAAGGAGTTTAAAGGAGTGAGCGTTAACTTATTATTAACGTGTTAACTTTGACGGCCCTAACAAATACATGAGGTATCATAAGCAGGATGGAGAATTAGAAATAACATTTATGATGGAACAGGAAACTGAATGAGATGGACACTTTGACAACATTACAGGTTAATGGAGACAAGACCAATTCAGTTCAATTCAGTTTTATTTCTATAGCATCAATAACAATACAAAGAACCACACAACTGATCTCTCTGGCTAATTCCCATCAGTGATCTATCTGCAGCATTTTGAATCAGTTGAAGGCTTTTCAGAGAGCTATTTGGACAACCTGATAATAATAAATCCATCCAGGAAGAAACTAATGCATCAACTAGTTCTTCAGCTTTGAGCAGTGTCTGCACCACAAGGAGGAAATTAGCCCGACGCGTTTCAGCTCATGGCCTTCATCAGGGTAGGCCAAAGACAAGCTGCTGCTGGTGCTGGGAAATAAGAATGAAAAGGAATGAACCTGATTAAGACACAGGGAAATGTTCTGAAATCATTCATTCACTTCATAAATAGATAGTTGAACATTTAACATTTAATACATCAGTAGTTTACACTTCTTAACTTGTCTCTGTTCAATGGAGAATGGGACATATTTCAGACTGGAACCAGTCAAACATGTTTCACTCCAAATATTTCTCTTCAATGTGCTCAGAGCTGCTGCTGCTGTCTCTACAGCTGATGATGGGATTTGTTGTCCTCTCAGTCCCCCAGGTGAAGGTGGATTCAGGGGTGGAGTCTGTCCAGCTGACCTGGAAAACCACAGCTCACCTGCCTGAAGACGCTAAAGTGGAGTGGATGGATGATGAAAATGATGTGGTCCATGTGTATCAGAACGGCTCTGACCAGCTTGAAGACCAGGACCAGATTTACAGAAACAGAACGAAGATGAATGAAGACCTGCTGAAAACTGGAGACCTCAGTCTGACCCTGAAATACCCCACAGAGAGAGACACCAACATCTACACCTGCACCGTCTACAACAAGGAGGGAGACATCCTGAAGAAACAAGTGAAGCTCAATGTCAGAGGTCAGTACTGTAGATACAGGTCAGAGGTCAGAGGTCAGTACTGTAGATACAGGTCAGAGGTCAGTACTGTAGATACAGGTCAGAGGTCAGTACTGTAGATACAGGTCAGAGGTCAGAGGTCAGTACTGTAGATACAGGTCAGAGGTCAGTACTGTAGATACAGGTCAGAGGTCAGAGGTCAGTACTGTAGATACAGGTCTTCTAGAAACTCTACAAGTCCAGTTGTCTTTCTGTAACGCTATTGGATACACCATGACCTGGATGACTGAGAACCTTCACTGACATATGTGACTCAGTAGGATAGAAGGGGAGATAGTAGAGTGTTGATTGATCCAGGATTCACTGATTCAGCTCTGGAACACCAACTGATCAAATGAAAGAAAGTGTCCCACCATGCTGCCTTCTGCATCTGATGGATGTATATAGGAAGGATTAATAAGGTGCAATAATGTGAATAAGATGGAGGCTAAACTAAACTGTTGCTGTTGTGTTGTGGTTGAGCAATTAATCAATTACAGAGAACATATTGTGATGGCCCTTGGCCATTGTGTTTTGCTGGCTTCTGTGCTCCTCCCTTCCCAGGTTCTCTGCCTGCTTCCTCCCACCTCATTAAGGAGATCCACCCCACCTGTGGCCATCTATAAAGGCATTGCCCTTCCAAGATGGCGTCCTCTCCTTCCTGGATGGCTGGTGCATCCGGGCACCCCAGTGTAGTTTTGTTTGTTTGGTTTGGTTGTGTTCTGTTGACTCTTTTGTTTAATAAATTTATGATTAATTTAACTGGTCGCTGTGTGTTCTCCCCGTTTGGTTGTGCTCTCCAATGAGCTGGGCATAAGAAGTGGGGGCTCATCCGATTTTGAACTTGGGAGTGTCAATGTTTGGCACTTGCGTGGCTGTGAAATTGGGAGGCTCACAATGAATGAATGAAGGTAGAAGTGGGGCTACAGGGCTGCATCATGGTTTTGATGTTTCTGAAGGGCTGCGGTTGTTGCCAAAATTTCGATGAAAAAGACCCAGACACATTTTTTTGAACAGGTGGCAGGAATTAGGGGCTGGTCAGATGCCCACCAAACTTTAATGCTGCAGTGTATTTTCACAGGCAAGGCCCAGAGAGCTTTCTCTGCCCTTAGTTCTGCTGATAGTGCTAGTTATGGTAAAGTTAAAGCTGCAGTCCTTAAAGCGTATGAACTGGTGCCGGAAGCTTACAGACACAGGTTTAGAAGCTGGAGAAGAAGAGACCAGCAAACCCATGTTGAGTTTGTTCAAGACATTTCAATTCATTTCAGTCGTTGGCGTTCATCCTCCAGTGTGGCGTCGTATGAGGATTTGTGTGACCTGATTGTGTTAGAACAATTCAAGAGATCATTGCCTGCCCAGCTGGCCAATATGTTTTAACGCATGGTAGTGGCTCAGCTGGGACCAGAGAGAGAGAGACAACAAAGGGAGAGTTTTAGGTTTAGGACTAACAACCCTCCAGTAACTCATGAGGTTTCACATGCTTCTGTTAGACATGTTCCAGGGACAGATGGGAAATTTGATCCAGGCAGGTCTTGTTATGCCTGTAGGAATAAGGGACACTGTATTGGGTGTTGGGATGGTTACACTCTGGGTTCCCGTTCATCGGTTCCATCCTCATTCTGATTTGGTGTGTGGTGAAATTGATATGGCCATCCGTTCTCAGTTGCCATTACAGGGGGTTGATGTCATACTGGGCAATGATTTGGCAGGGTCAAAGATCTGGAAAGAGGGTCCAACACTTGTTTATGTGGGTTCAGTTTTGCAGGTGCCTAAAGAGCCTGAGGAGTGAATTAAAGAAAGCCCTAAAGTGTTTTCTTCCTGCGCTGTGACCAGGGCCAGGAGTAAAGCTCTGTCAGAACAGTTTGATCTTTCTGAACACGGTCAGTCTTCTCAGGTAGGTTTCTCTGAGAGACAGGAATTATGTAATTTTTTTCCATTCCTTTGCCATTTTCTAGGGAGGAGTGCATTAATGAACAAGCTGCAGATCTTACACTGAGGCCTTTATTTGGGAGGGTTGGTCCAAAGGGGGATTCTAAGAGTGTCTCTAGTGGTTATTTTCTCAGTGATGGGTTACTGATGAGGAAGTGGGCTCGTGTGGTGCGTGGGGTACAGGTTGACAGTGTGGTCCAGGTTGTGGTTCCTTCCAAGTTCAGACACATGGTGTTGAGCACTTCACATGATGGGGTGGCAGGCCTTCTCAGGGTAAAGAAAACTTATAAAGTGCTTTGCCTTTTTTTTCTGGCCGCAGCTGAAGAGGAATGTTGCTAACTATTGCAAAACCTGCAAAACATGCATATTAACAGGAAAGCCCAAACAGAAGCGGAAGCCAGCTCCCCTGTACCCAATCCCTGTTGTGGAAAAGCCTTTTGAGTATCTGTTGCTTGACTGTCTGAGCCGCTTCCAAAGAGTAAGGAAGGTTTTTGATCAAAAAGCTGAGACCCAGCTGTTTGAGCCAGCCAGGGGACCAGGTTCTGGCTTTGTTGCCTGTGATTGATCCACTGTTTCGAGCAAAATTTGGTGGGCCTTATACAGTGAAAAGCTGACAGGGACTATTTGATTGCCATGCCCAACAGGAGGAAGAAAGTGCAGTGGTGTCATGTAAACCTGTTGAAATCCTTTTCGACTCCCTCTGCCATGAAGGTGTTGGGCCTGTGTACTAAGGCACTCAATATTGGGGTTTGGCTATCATGAATAATTAATAATTATCAAAAATAATTATTATTATTAAATAATTGGATCTGAATTACTAGATCACCTCAGGGCACCTCCCTTCTAAGAAGGGAAAAGGTAGCCAATCAAATCAGTCTCATAAAATATACTAAATTGTCAATTTGGATTTCAGATTAATAATTAACTTAATAACTATAACCAATATTACTACATTACCAACTAGTTAAAGTTGAAGGAATTTGGAGTTCTTGATAGTGTAGAGGTTGGCAATATTCACTCTTGTGCAATATTAAACAGGCAGGTATGTTTAAAAGACATTTATTAACAAGAATAAAAGCAAACATACAATCTAACTAAAGTGTACTTGGTTGGATGGTTAGTTTAGCATGCAAGAGACCCTGAGTCTATGTGTTGCATAATCTAAACTAAGATTAATTTACCATACTATAACCTTACGATCACAACAACTCAGTAAAACAAATATCACATCGAGTCAAATCTTAAGAGTTCAATGCTTAGCTTAGCTTGACTAGGCCCAGGTCATACTACCAGATTTGGTGGAAAAGTCAATTTCTGGTGTGTTGCTCCTTTAGCTGGCAGTTCCTGGTGGAAGGGCCGAGCTGGGTGCTGTGTATTCCTGATGGCAGACGTTGGAGGGAAACTGGCCGCTCCTTGAGTCCTTTGAAGTGGCTTGTTAGCAGCTCGGTGCTAACTAGCGAGGCTCCTGTTGGTTGGGGTTTTAGCCTACAAACCTGTTTGTTGGCTAAAAGAGCTGGTGCAGATTCCTCAGCAGGATCTCGCTTCGCTGCTGTAAGGAGAACAGGCCTGGTGTAGTTGCTCTTTGTTAGCAGACTACCTGGCAGCCAGCTGCAGCTGAGCAGCTGGAGGTCTCCACGTGGAGGTGTGGAGTTGAAGTGGGGGAGAGAGTAAGAGAGAGAGAACACAGGCCAAAAATTTTATATGACCTGATGACCTCAGAGGTCACATGCCACTGTCAGCCAGTGAACTGCTGGGTCAGTTTTCACACCTGGGGGATTGTGGGATTTGAGGTTTCCAGGGCTTCCCTTTGTTTCAAAGACAAAGACAGACATGTGGTTAACTTGGTTATGCATGGTGAGCTTCCATAGCACCCTGCTGATTCTGCACAAGACCACACAAGACCCTGTTAGTGGGGTCTTGTGTTTTATGGGTGTGATGGCCCTTGGCCATTTTGTTTCGCTGGCTTCTGTGCTCCTCCCTTCCCAGGTTCTCTGCCTGCTTCCTCCCACCTCGTTAAGGAGATCCACCCCACCTGTGGCCATCTATAAAGGCATTGCCCTTCCAAGATGGCGTCCTCTCCTTCCTGGATGGCTGGTGCATCCGGGCACCCCAGCATAGTTTTGTTTGTTTGGTTTGGTTGTGTTCTGTTGACTCTTTTGTTTAATAAGTTTATGATTTTTTTTAACTGGTCGCTGTGTGTTCTCCCCGTTTGGTTGTGCTCTCCAACGAGCTGGGCATAACAATATATATATGAAATACTGTTGATAACTGAAAATGATCGAAGTGCAGTCAGCAGTTAGGAAAAGGTTGAACACTTGTCAGATACATTCGTTCACAGTTCAGAAAACTTGTGTTCTCCTCTCATGGATTCTGGAAAGGAAGAAACAATGTGTTGAGTTCTATGTTTAGAATCAGGAACTAGGAAAGTCCAGCTACTAAAGAAATGTGATCCAGCAATCACATGTCCTCATCAAACCATGTCCACTAGCTGTGGGAGACAGGACGTACAGCTGAGTTTTAGATTTTATGTTTGAAAGGAAAATACAGGTGAGTAGGAAATGGAAGTGCACAAGACAAAGTGTGAGCACTTCAAATCATTCAGAGTAACCATCAATGACACCTTTGAACAAACAGAACAAAGAATAGGAAAGTCACGTTGCTGTGATGGCAGGACACTCTGGAGACAGGGGAGACATTTAGAATACTTTCAAAATAAAATGCAGCTGAAGCAGTGGACATACAGTAGAAATGAGGATTTGAATTATCTGGAGAAAAATCTCTAAATGTCATATGAGAGCAGTTGTGGATTCAGTCTATGTAGCGTACATGTCTGCAGCAGAAACAAACCTAATGAAGCTAGATCCAGAAGAAGCTCAGAGCCTTCCAACCTATAGTGGAGCATTCTAAACATAATGTGTCTGCAATGCAGGTAGAAATGAGAGAAATGCTGCCACTTGTTAGAAGAGTCAACCTTATGATGGTGTATTGAGTTGATGTGAAAGGACATAGTGGATCACATCCTGCCAAAGCCAAAAATCCATCTTGGAGGAGTGTTGAGACCACAGTGAATCTAATGCCAGTGGTCTTGGATGGATCTGTTGAAGCACAGAGACCCCCAGTAACAGTTGTACCTCCCTCAGATATCATCAGATCAAAGATCCTGAATTTGGTCACTCAGGTGCAGCATCCCTTCTTCTTCCCTAAAGTAAAGTCATGTGAGCTAGCATCAAGACATTCCTGTGAAGCTCAGTGAGTGAGGAATGCACTGCTCATGCTTTCCTTGGAGAAGGAACTAGTCAGGAACATGTCACTCTCTGATGATTCACTGAGAGTCATTTTACTGCTTTGAAAGAGAGACGGGGAAAGTTCCACTATCACTAATGTCTCTTAGATAGTTAGTGATGGGACTGAACTCCTGCTTGAATCAGATGTTTGAACTGTAAATGTTTGAATAGATTGCACACTATCAACCACACTGCTCTCTACTGTCAACTGAATCAGAATAATATGAGAAGTCACTTCATTCTACACTCAAGTGTTAAAGCTGCTGATAAATGACAGCCATCTAGTGGTTCCTGGTGCTACTGCTACCTGATCTAAATAGTTTAACGTGTCAATGTCCAGATAGCCTGTTGGAGCTTTACACATTGAATGGGTCACCTCAGACTCTGAAGCAACATTTACTGTCACTCTAGTGGAGAGATTTGGAGTAGCAGTCATTACAACAGATCAAATGAAATTGTGTTGTCCCTGTCCTCTTTCCTATGAATGGTTCTCTAACGACTCTTATCCGTCAGAGGCTCCAGTGTCAAGGTGTGAATGAGACTGAAACTTCTTGGGGACAGAAGTTAAAACTGTATTGTAAATAGATGGCAAATTAAATCTCAGTCCACCTCCAGTCCACCAGAACTGAAGAAGCTACTCGGATGAGTGGTGAAACGTCTTCTGAAAAAACTCTACAAGTCCAGTTGCCTTTTTAAACCTTTTTTGGATATACCATGACCTGGATGACTGAGAACCTTCACAGACATGATGGAGAGTTAGAAATAACATTTATGATGGAACAGGAAACTGAATGAGATGGACACTTTGAGAACATTACAGGTTAATGGAGACAAGACCAATTCAGTTCAATTCAGTTTTATTTCTACAGCATCAATAACAATACAAAGAACCACATGTAACACTTACAATAGAATCTTCATATTAAACATTGCCAAATAGATATGAGGAATAAGAATAAAAATTTGCTAGGCTACTATATGTAATTATTAGGATAATGCTGGGCTAAGGTTTGACTCATAGAGCTGTGTGAAGATTAATGAAGCACAAGACACAGTACTGATGCTACCGGTGTTGTATTGAATATTCTTGTAACAAAAAATACTTGAAATGCATCAAGGAAAACAATGAGCAAAATGATACAGCCAAAACGATTCACAGTCCTACTAGTAGTGGTTTCAGTATTCATTAATACACAGGATTAGATGTTACAATCCCTTGTGCCAAAATCCCAGGCAAAACACATTTAGAGGCCCTGTCCAGCTGAGAAACCCTAACAAACCTACAGTCATGTGATATGAAGCTTAACCTACAATCTAAATAAACTAAGTAAATGCTACTGGCTAGCTTAACCTAAAATCTAAATAAACTAAGTAAATGCTGCTGGCTTGTAGGCCCACAGAGCAGCACAGGATAATTCAAACATTGTGAAACATAAGGTAACCTAACGCTGCTGGCTTGTATGTCCCGCTCAGCAGCTAACCATAGCTACCAAGCAACATGAAGACATCAGGAACCTGGCCTAAACAACAGCAGTATGCAGCATGTCATTGGGGTTTTCAAGTGGGCACCTCCCTTCACCGATGTTTTGTTAAGTTAGGCCCACGACACCTCGAGAAGGCTTAACAGTGACTTCCAGTGTCCTGAAGTCACCCCCCTCCACACGGCCACTGCAAAATCCGTTTTTCTCACCATTTCTCACCATTAATATTAGACAACAACTAGTCCAAACAAATCTACCGTGGTTCAGCCCGTTGATGCGGACTGAACCATGAACCAAACAAACAAATCCCAAACAAATCTACCGAGAATCGCCCCGTTGATGCGGGCTGAAACATGAAACAAACAAACAAATGAAACACGAACCAATCGACCACATCTATAATCATTTGCAAGCACACTAACATCACGCAGCCATCCTTACCTTTAGCTAGCTCCCCAGCTATCATGCTTCCTACGTACCCACAGCCACTCGCTCACCCTCTCTGCTGCCCGAGACATGTTACATACCGCAGTCCTTTGACTTTTTCCACGTATGCCCAGCTCGCTCAGAAGCGCAATCGCCGATTTTGCTACAAATCCACGGCAGCCCACTTCTACCGGGCGGAGATAAGCCTTCCAGTCATTCTGCTCTGCATCTGCTGCTAACTCTGCATACTTAGCTCTCTTATGCTCGTTAGCCTCCTCAACTCTATCTTCCCACGGGACAGTCAGCTCTATAAAATAGACTACTTTCTCTGGCTCAGACCACAACAGCAGATCTGGCCGTAGTCGAGTGCTAGCTATCTCAGCTGGGATAACCAGCTGTCCATTTAAGTCCGCCCTCATCTCCCAGGCTCCTCCTACTCTTAGCTGTCCCATGTTATGCCTGATGCCTGCTGGTCTAGCCTTTTCTCCCTCCCGTACAAACTTAATGCGTCTATTCCCTCTGTTAACAGCCATGGAATTTACATTCACCCGTTTTTCCTCAATTGCAGCTGCTAAACATTTCAGTACCTGATTGTGATGCCAGGTGTAACGTCCTTGGGAAAGACTAACCTTACAACCTGTCAGAATATGGCTAAGCGTGCAGACACAAGTGCACAGTGGGCAGGCAGCATCCTCACCTACCCATTGGTTTAGGTTCTGGGGAGTTGGCAGCACATCATAAGTAGCCCCTATCATAAATCTAATCCTGCTAGCCTCCATGCTCCAAAGCTCTCTCCACTTCAACTTCCTTTTCTCCACACTCTCCCAGTTCACCCATTGACCCTGCTTAGCCTGCGAGACTGCCTTAGTGCATCTAACTGCTTCCTCTTGCTTCTGTACCTCTTCCACTACCATCTTTCTCCTTTCTACTGCTGATGCCTTGCTCCACAGAGGTTTCCCTGCACACAGCCTCAGGCCTCCATGGCCTTGCTGTACATGGCCTATGATATCCCTGGCCTATGATAACAGTGGGCGCTGCACTCCTAACCACTGGATCCTTTGACTGAGTAAGAGTCATTTCCAGTCTAACTTTAGCACACTTAAACTCCTCTGTTAGGCTGGTAACTGGGAACTCCAGAATGCCTTCCCCATACAAGGCTGTGCCGCTTAAGCAGTGTGGGACACCGAGCCATTTTCTGATAAATGAATTAATCATCCTTTCTAACTTTTCTACCTTTGACAGGGCAACCTCATACACTGTAAGCGGCCATATTACTCGGGGCAGTAAACCAAATTGCAAGCACCATAATTTTAACTTCCCTGGTAGCCCTGACCGGTCTATACTTGAAATACCTTGAATCATTTCCTGCCTCAACCCTTCAAACTGTGCCTTATCACTAAGAATTGCATAATACCATCTTCCCAAACTCTTCACTGGCTTCTCCAGCACTGTGGGAACCACCTCATCATTTATAACAAACTTCTTATCTACTACCTTTCCTTTAACAATAGAAATACTCCTAGATTTAATAGGCTTCACTTTCATCCTAGCCCACTGCAGATTGCTGTTTAGCTTATCCAGCAATCTTCTGGTACAAGGAGCGGTTGACGTTGCTGTCGTCATGTCGTCCATGTAGGCCCTAAATCGGGGGGAGGCGAAGCCCTCCCTGCAGCCTTTCTCCACCTACCACCCATTTGGAAGCCCTAATAATGACTTCCATTGCCATTGTAAAGGCTAGTGGAGAGATTGTACACCCTGCCATGTTGCCTACCTCCAGCTGCTGCCATGCTGTAGTGTACTCTGTGTGGTAAAGCAGAGAATGTCTAAAAGGTAAGCTTTGACTAAGGTTTTTATACTACCTGGAACTCTAAAGAAGTCAAATGCTTCCCATGACTGTGTGGTACTGACCAAAAAGCAACATGCAGGTCTCTCTCCTCTTGCTTTGCTAACTGAATTTGGTGCCAAATCACACTGGTGTGCTCTAAGCATCCAGAGAAGCCAGGGATCCCAGCATTTTGCACCGACGTATCAACTAGCCTGTTTTTCACCAAGTAACTGGACAACCTCTGTGCTACAACTCTGAAGAAAATCTTCCCCTCAACATTAAGTAGACTAATCGGTCTAAACTGACTTATTTCCAACGAGTCCCTCTCTTTGGGAATAAAAATCCCCCCTGCCCTGCGCCATGCCTTGGGAATAACCTGTTTCTTCCATACTACCTTCATCAATTTCCACAGGAACCTCAGCACATCTGGTGCACTCTTATACAGCCGGTAGGGGACCCCATTAGGTCCCTGGGCTGAAGAGGCTCTTGCGCGCCTTACCACTTCTTGAACCTGTTTCCGGGCTGTCATCACACTGGCTACCTATTTCACCAAGAGGTGGAATGTCAGAGGGTAGTGCCACCTTTCTAAACCTGTCCGTATCTTTATGCACCTCCTCCAAATACTCCTCAAGCTTCTCTTTTGGTACCGTGAGGTTACCATTCTTTTCCTTGCTAAATAGCGACTTCACAAACCTAAATGGGTCCTTATAAAATGCTAATCTACCCCGCTCTTTCCTTTTCCTATTTTTCCTGATGTTCTATAAGTTCGTTAAATGCACCTCTAAGTTTCAAATTCAAACATTTCAATCAATTAAACCAAAAGCAGCATGCAATGGCAGTTCTTTGTTCAGGAGGTGAACAGTGAATGCGGTATATGATGTTACGTTCCTACCACACCACTGAGAAAAGGCATGAAGCAGGTAGGCTTGAGGCCTGCCAATAGGTGGGGTGGGTGAATGGGTGAATCCTCTCAGAAGTTGTCCAGTTCTTTCAAAGGGTAGCTCGCCATCAATCCAGAATCTCTTCATCCATAAAAGCCTAACCTGTTTTGCAAACAGGCATCATTAGAATCATCATCATCACCATCATCAGTCTTTCCACACTAATGTATGCTTTTTCCTCAGTCTCACCAGTGTTCAGCCAAATGTCTTCTTCTTCTTCTTTGTTTATTGGCAGATTACATCTCTTTGGTGCATACCGCCACCAACTGTACAGGAGTGTGTAAAGGGACTTGGCATACTATCATGGTACTCTATGTTGAAGAGGAAACGTTACATTTTAAAAAAAAAAAAAAAAAAAAAAAAAAGGATCCTAGATCCTTTTAATTAAACCTGTGTCATTCAGAAAAATGAATAAGGATTTGATCCTGTCTCTTTGCATTCCTTCTTCCTTAAGGATGTTCTCAATCCCATTTTCAGCCTCTCTTTCTTTCCATTGCTGCCTGTGTTCTGTGTATTTTTTGCACTTAAATAAAATATGGTCTACATCTTCTATAACATGACATTCAGAACATAAACCATTACTCTTCCCAATTAATCTTAGTGTACCATTAAGACCTGTGTGACCCAATCTTAGTCTACTATACACCACCTCTTCCCTTCTGTTGTTACATACTGTTATTCTTTTCCTCCATACATTTTCTTGAATTGTGTGATAATGCCTTGCATTGTACTCTACCTCCCATTCATTTTGCCATTTCAGTATACCTTCTGATTTAATTTTAGATTTGGCTTCTCCCTTCCCCATTGAAATATTGATTCCTATATGTTCTTTTTTCAGCACATCCTTAGCTATTTTGTCAGCCACTTCATTCCCCTTTATCCCGACATGTGCTGGAACCCAACAAAACTGAACCAATATTCCAAGGTTCTTTATATTCAATAAAATATGTCTTGCCTCTATTACCAAGTCCTCTCTTACTGATTTTCCTGTTTCAAAACTGGTTAATACTGCCAAGGAATCAGTACATATGACAGATCGAAGTGGCTTGATTTCTTCAATCCACCTCAATGCAGTTATTATTCCTGCTAGCTCTATAGAATATATTGATAGGAAATTATTCAATCTATAACCATATTTTTTCTTAAATGTAGGAATATATATCCCAATTCCACAATGACCATCTTGAGGATCTTTTGACCCATCTGTAAATATTTTAATAAAACCATAATATTTAGACTGAAGATGTCTTTGGCTGCATTCTGCAAGGCTTGCTTCATTAGGCTGTTTTGCTTTTTCCTTCAACAGTTCTACATCAATGGTTGGCACAGGCAGCATCCATGGAGGAGCTGAACTCAACACTAGAGCAGGGCTAAACTTGAAATCTAAAATTCCATACTCTCTTGCTGTATTTGTAATGTGCCATCCAAAACCAGAACTCTTTGAATGGTATTCCCAACATGCATTAAGGATTGTTAAGGCAGGATTATTTACACTTCCTTTAAGTCTCACCCAATATGTTAAGGACAACTTATCAAATCTAAATTTAAGTGGAGTTTCTTCAGCTTCAACTAATAGAGCACAATTAGGAGTTGTTTTAAACGCTCCTAACGCAATTCTTAAACCTTTAAATTGCACTCTATCAAGTTTCCTGAGAGATGTTGCACATGCAGAACTATATACTATGCATCCATAATCTATATTTGATCTGATTAATGCTTTGTAGATGTTCATTAATGATTGTTTGTCTGCTCCCCATTGCTGCCCAGAAATCATCCTCATAAGATTTAATACTTTTTTACATTTAGATTCTACATGAACTATATGATGTTTCCATGTCATTCTTTCATCCATGTAGATTCCAAGATATTTAAACTTATTCACTCTTTCCAGTTGCTGATTATACAACATAATTTTAAAATTCTCTGGAACCTTCCTTCTTGTGAAAAACATTATCTTCGACTTAGGTAAAGAGAATTTAAATCCCCAGTCTAATCCCCATTGTTCTAATATTTCTATTTCTTTTTGTAACCTTCCAACAATATATGGAACATTCCTCCCTCTTTTCCATACTACAGCATCATCTGCATACAACAGACCTTCACCTCCTTTTTCAAATAAATCATTAATCATAATATTAAATAAAATAGGACTGATAACGCTCCCCTGGGGAATTCCATTTTCCACCACATATTCTTCTGATAACTCATTACCTACTCTGACCCTCAAAGTACGATGAGATAAGAAATCCAAAATGAAATTAAACATCCTCCCATTTATTCCAATCTTTTCCAACTTAATTAATAGACCCTCTCTCCACATGGTGTCATAAGCTTTTTCTATGTCCAGAAAAACGGCTACCATCACCTCCTTCATGACTAGAGACTTTTCAACTTCATTACACAGTTTAACAAGAGCATCTGTTGTTGATTTATTTTAAGCAGGGATTTCTTTTCCAAAAAATAATTCAAACGGCCCACAACCAATTTTTCCATAAGCTTTCCTAGGTGTGAAGTTAGAGCTATGGGTCTGTAATTACCTGGATTACCAGCATCTTTCCCTGGTTTAGGAAATGGGAGAATTGTAGCCTTTTTCCATATCTTAGATAACTTTCCTTCTTTCCAAATTTCATTAATTAGCTCAAGAATCTTTTCCAGTACTTCCTCAGGAAGTTTCCTGAACATAGCATAGCACAAATTATCACATCCTGGTGAGGAGTAACCTGTATTATTTACTGCCATTTTCAATTCTGACATATTAAAGCCATCATCAAGTATAGACTCAGTTTCAGATTTAGCATTTAAAATACCTTCATTCGCCTTTAAAATTTCCTCTTTCCTTTTTTTAAAACGATCTTCCAAGTGATCTCCTTTATGTATTTCAGCAAAACATTTCCCCAACATATTAGCCTTTTCCTTATCTGATATAGCTTTAAGATTTGTTTCATCAATTAGTACAGGAATATTTGCTGGTTTATATCTACCTGACATCTTTTTTACCATCATCCACATCTTATCTAATCTAGTCTCCCTTCCAATTGTGGAGCAAAACTGCCTCCAAGATTCCCTTTTAACCTCTTTAATTACTTTCCTTGCTAGAGCCTTATTTCTTTGGTATTCTATAAGATTATCTGTAGTTAAAGTTTTACGCAGTTTTTTCAAAGCTTTATTTCGTTCTTTAATAACTTCTTTACATTTATCATTCCACCATGGAACATCTTCTGGCTTTTACTTATAGGGATGGCCTGACTAGCTGCACTCAGAATGAGGATACTTAAATTATCATTCCTCTGATCTATAGTTTGTTCTACATTTGGAATATTCTTAACTTCTTCATTGCAATTTGTTAAATATTTCTCCCAATCTGCTTTCATAAAATGCCATTTATGATGAGTGTAGCTTTCTTCAATCTTCAATTCAACTTCAATTTTACAAAAAATAGGAAAATGATCACTACCAATACTTGTGTTCTGATCAGTCTCCCATTCACATATACTTGCTATTTTCCTATCAACTAAAGTCAGGTCAATACATGAGGTTTCATTTTTGTATATATTTATTCGTGTTCCACTACCCTTATTTAAACATACTAACATTCTGTCATTCATCATTTCCTCAACAGCCTCCCCATTTAAATCTGTATGTTTACTTCCCCATAAGCTATTGTGTGCATTAAAATCCCCACACCAAATTTCTCTGTGAGACCTTTTAATAATGTTCCTCAGCAACTCATTTGTTAGAGCTTTACATGGATTATAGTAGTTAACAATTGTGTGTTTGCCATTATCCCCATTAAAAATTTCAGTCACTATACATTCATGTTCTTTAGCTGTACCCAACTGTCTATATGGTATTCCTTCTCTAATAAAAGTCATACACCCTCCTCCTCTCTCTTTATCCCTGTCATGTCTAATACTGATATAACCTTTTAAAACAAATTCTAACTGTGGTTTTAGCCATGTTTCCTGAATACATATGATATCTGGTTTATTATTTAATTCATGTATATACCTTTTAAACTCCTGTCCATTTGCTATTAGACTTCTTGCATTCCACTGAAGAATGATTAAGACCATTAGATATTTAACCAGCTTGAGAATCTCCATATTTACTATTTAACATTTCATGAATTTCATCAGCTTTAGTTGTGGTGCCCAAAAATTCATTTGCAGCTTCCACAACTGATTTAATTCTATCACTCTTCCTAGAGTGCTGTATTGTGACATTAACTATAGAACATATGAATGCTATGAACTCTTTTTCCTTTATTAGCAAAGTCTCTCTTGAGATTCTTGATCTGCATTCACAGCATTCTGTCACTGGGTTAGACCTAGGTACGCCTACCTCTATCTGTTCATCAGTATGGTTCCCAGTATTCTTTCTTGGACTCCAAGAGTTCTGTTCTGTTGGAGATACAAGTCCGTTAACATTAACGTCTTTCTTAGCTTTACTTATCTCCTTTAGTGCATTAGCATATGAAACCTGATGAGTCAGTTTGTACTTCTGAATTTCTTTCGCTTCCTTCTGTCTTTCACACCCCCCATATGCAGCACTATGTTGACCTCCACAGTTACAACATTTTAGCTGAACATTCTCCCCACATTTCCCATACTCATGATCCCCTCCACATTTTGCACACCTAAGTTTACCTTTACATTGTACTGCTACATGACCAAAACGTTGACATTTAAAACAACGTATTACAGGGGGAATGAATTCTCGCACTGGGTAGCTCATAAAGCCCATTTGTACTTTTGCAGGTATCTCATTCTTGAAATAAAGTAAAACTGACAAACTCTCTGTTTTTTTCTTTACCTTTCGTCAGGCGTTTTGCATCAACTATCTCTCCTCCTTTCACATTGTTCTTGACCTCCTCAATGGATACTGACACTGGAATCCCAGTAATGACTCCCCTTTTCTTTGCCGCTACTCCTGGAATGTGTGAGTTTATTTTAGAACCATTTAGGGTAGATCTCTTTAAGATCTTATCTTGCTGAGCTTCAGACGCTGCAAAAATCAGTAGCCTACCGTTCCCCATAAAGCGAGCATGGTTAATTTGACCAATTTCTTTGTCAATAGCTTTGGTAACATGAATGGGGTGTAAATCTGGCCCTCCTTGTTGATCAAACACTATAATTACTTTCCAAACTTCTTCATCTGGCTCCTTAACTCTAGATCGTATTTCAGTTTTACTTCTTTTAGCTGTGTCCACAGATTCAGTACTACTGCTAGACTCTGATCTTTGCCTCGTTTTCTTTTTCCTCACTTCCTCCCAAAACATTTCCTCCTCATTATTCCTTATATTACTAGTACCTGCTGAATCTTCTGCCATTGTCCACTTTACATTCACTGTACAGTAGTTAAATTCAAACCTTCCGCGTCACTGTTCTCCGTCAACACTCCGACCGCCACTCTCCACCGGAAACCGCGTCAGCGATCCCAGTCCCTCGGTCTCTCCCCCCAAACCCCAGTCCAGCCAAATGTCATATCCAGAAATCCAAGGCAGCAGTAGAAATAGTTGGGTAATGGAGTGGTGGAGGCCTGTTAGCATTAGCATTTGTTAGCTCTGATACTGAACAGTTTCCAACTTGTTTCAATTGAGATGTGACTCACCAATCAACGGAAAAGTCCTGTTTCCAATTTCCTGCTGGTTTATGATACAGATTCTGATGCTGAGTGATATGGTGTGATCAACAGTGTTTGGAATAACGGCGTTTAAAAGAACGGCGTTAGGTAACGACGTCATTTTTTCAGTAACGGGGTAATCTAACTAATTACTTTTCCCATCGTTACAACGCCGTTAACGTTACTGGACGTTAAATGCGGTGCGTTACTATGCATTGATTGAATAAACTGTGTAATCCAAACGCACCCCTGGCTCACCGCTAGTGAGGAGGTGGGGTAATAACGAGGTAAGCGATTATGATTGGCTAAGGCAGAGTCATGTTTCATGGTAGCCAATCAGAGCCAGTGGTTTTACACACATGACAGCACACGCGCCACACACACACACACAACAGCTAAACAGAGATTCGAGGAAGCAGCAGAGATGGCGAGTCAGGAGCAATCCGATGAAAAGTTGGCATTTTCAAGGTGGAGATATCAGCACTACTTCAATAAATAAAAAAATTCATTGTGGTCAAAGGGAGGAACGTGCATGTAATGTGTACATTATGTCCAGGAGCGAAGACTTTGTCGACATCCGTTGTAAGCAACTCTAATTTAATGAAGCATCTCACAACGACACACGCATCTACAAAGCTAGTGACCAAAAACACCGATACCTCCACCACAGATGATAGCTCGCTGTCTAAACCCTACCGAAATATAAATATTATATATATAAATATAATATAAATATAATTATAATATATATATATATAAATATCGAAAGTTATGTACAAACACCTGTCTGTCCTATTCATTTCAACTGACTTGTGAAAACTGCTCAAAAAAATCCAAATTCTTTGACATATAGCAACTTTTTTTTTTTAACAGTAACGCAAATAGTTACTTTCCCTGGTAACGAGTTACTTTTATTATAGAGTAATTCAGTTACTAACTCAGTTACTTTTTGGAACAAGTAGTGAGTAACTATAACTAATTACTTTTTTAAAGTAACGTTCCCAACACTGGTGATCAAGTGGCTGCTGTGTATCTGAATGAAGCCGAGTCCACTTGAGGAGGTCCAATGCTCTGAAGGTGTCTGATTGGCTGTAGTGATGTTACGAGACGTGTCGAGGCTTCGAAGCGTGTGTCGAGAATGGAGGCGGGGTTTCCGCGAAGCGCGTATCGAGGCTTGCTTCAATTAGGGGAGGGGCCAAAAAAATGACGTCCGAAGCCTCGCTGCCCGGCTGTACCACGTGACTGATTCAGAAAGTGGTTCTGATTTTCCCGCGAGGTTTGACAGCACTATAAACCCCTCGGGGTTTTTGATAGAGTGTCAAGTTGCGGAGTTTGGATAGAGTTTATATAATTTGGAGATAGTTTGGAGAGTTTAAAAAGAGAGATATAGTTTGAAGATTTAGGAGAGTGAGGAGAGAAAGATAGGTAAGAGGATGGAGCCAGCTAGGAAGAGACATAATGAGTGCCCTCTTCCTAGTTCCACAAGCACTTTCACTTTCCTCTGCCTGTTTAAGCCCATGCCATTTGCCTAAAGTGACGGAAAAACACACAACCTGCCATATCATATCATACTACAATTTTGGGAAAAGTTACACACACAATATATATTGTGTGTTTTATTCAAAAAATATCATACACCTGTGATAATTTAAGTAGAG
Organism: Chelon labrosus; assembly: GCF_963514085.1. Classification (NCBI taxonomy): domain Eukaryota; kingdom Metazoa; phylum Chordata; class Actinopteri; order Mugiliformes; family Mugilidae; genus Chelon; species Chelon labrosus. The sequence goes on along the minus strand of NC_140337.1, from coordinate 37,110,231 downwards.
AAATTATTTGGTCATACACTTTTTTGTAATTCATAGTCATTCCCAAGAGCCATTACAGATAGTGATGGCCCTCTGACACCCGAGGCTCCAACACATGCGCCGTAGCTCATGAAGCAATTGTATCGAACTACTGTGCCGAGGCGTGGTTCGTTCGAAGCAGCTGAGTGACGTCCGAAGCAGTTCAAGTGCTTCTGACGTCACTCGAAGCACTTGAACTGCTTCAGACGTCACTCAAGTGCTTCGGACGCTTCAGCAGCAAACGAATCACCTGAGGGGTTCGGTTTGTCATGTGAATCACTTGGCGGATCGAGTGTGTTCAGGGATATCCCGGATACCCTATTTAGTGGTGCTCATTTGAATGTTTCTTTGCAGAGTGGTTTGGTTTGTTGCTGTAGTTGGAGTTAGTTGCGTATTTTGTGGAGATAGATCGTAATTAGAGATTCAGAGAGAAATAGATAAATTAGTTACATAGTTAGATAACACTGTACTGATAGATAGACATAGTTACATAGATAGTCCTAAATAGCGGTATATATAGATAAGACAGAGAGAGAGATACAGATAAGATATAGATATATATCTAATATAAAACTATAGCCCAAAACTATGCACGCACTTCTGACTATATATAGTCACACTACTAAACCATGATACCAAGAGCAAAAGAAAATAGTTGACGTAAGCGCTGAAACATAAACATTAGTGCAAATTAATGACGGTCCACAGAGTGTAGTAGTGACGTAATGAAAATGGTCCAACGACAACCGAGCGCCATTAACGGGTTTAGTGGCACACTGTGAAATCACTGGTCTTTCGTTATTGAATCAAGGGATCGATTCCCATTGTTTGTTTGTTTTTTTATTTTTTATTGTTGGTATGTATATAATTTTCTTATAATCAACTTTAAACCACATATCCATGTAACGTAGTCGAATAGGAATGTGCATGGCGAATCAAGTCCCACACAAGCATGAACCAGTAAGACACGTCTCCATTGCACTACATTTTATTGTCCACTAGATACAAAAAATAGAGCACGGAGTCACTGAAGCTTCGAGTAATGAACCTTTTTTTAATCACGTGTCGAGGCTTCAACGAAACCTCGATTGCCCATCACTAATTACAGACACAAAAAAATCAATGCATCACACATTATGTGGTTATACACTTGGCCAGTAGGTGGTTTCATGTGCACATGAAGCTTCGAGAAATGAACCCTTTCTCGAACCAGTTGGCTTAAGTGGTTCGATGCCTCATGAGGCTTCATCTCGCCATCACTAATTGGCTGTTTCCTGTGATCCATGTTGTGCTTCAGGTTATGATTCGTGTTGGCCAACAATAAACTATGGCAGAGTGATTTAAGTTACCAATGCTACACACACAACTGATCTCTCTGGCTAATTCCCATCAATGATCTATCTGCAGCATTTTGAATCAGTTGAAGGCTTTTCAGAGAGCTATGTGGACAATCTGATAATAATAAATCCAGCCTGGAAGCAGTGTTGCCAACTTGGCGACTCTCTCGCTAAATCTAGCGACTTTCAAATCCTCTTGGCGACTTTTTTTTGTCAAAAGCGACTAGCGACAAATCTAGCGACTTTTTCTGTTTTTATTGGAGACTTTTCTGGTTCTTGGAGACTCTGATGTGAAAGCACATCAGTTTTCAGTTACTGTCCTCAACAAGCAGCGGGTGCTGCCGTGAGCCCCTCCCCCGTCCCAAAGCACTCACAGGTGGTCAGTCTCACAGTAGCCCCGTGCAGCAGCAGCAGAACAGAGAGGAGACCCACGCCACTCCGCGTCCAGACTGCAAATGAATGGCGCATGTGCAAAGATGCTGATTGCGCCCTGGTTTACAGAGTGGGATGTAAATGTAAATGTTTCTTCACTGTCACACTAAAATAAATTGTAAAATAATAATCCATTTAGATATCAAGTTAAAACCGTTTATACAAAAAATGTTAAAAAAAGTTGTAGTTATGGCAAAAAATGCCCATATTTACTGTGACTTGTTGTAGGCTCCTAAGTGGAGCATAAGGTTAGAAACTAAACCAAATTTAAGAAAATTAAAAATAATAATAATAATAAATAAGTAACTCTGCGAGAGTGTCTCTTTTGAGTCACTTTGGCAATACCAAGCCCGGATAAAGGAGGAGCGTTAATAATACAGGACAAAATTAATTTTGTGTGGCTAGGCAAAGCATTAGTCATGACATTATTTTGAGAGGTGATGGCCTATTTCAATGGCAAAATAAAAAAACAAAAAGACAACCAAGAATCAACAGAAGAATGTTCATTTGTAGTTCTAAACATATTTAGGTGTTTTTTACTCACTTTTTGTTATTCATGTTATTCGTCTCTCCTACAGCGTCCATCACAATTACATCCAAATGGCAAAATTATGCAAATTAGCCGATGGCGTCATTTAGCGACTTCTAGCGACTTTTAGGACAGACAATAGTTACTTTCCTTACTGAGGAGTTGGCAACACTGCCTGGAAGAAACTAATGCATCAACTAGTTCTTCAGCTTTGAGCAGTGTCTGCACCACAAGGAGGAAATTAGCCCGACGCGTTTCAGCTCATGGCCTTCATCAGGGTAGGCCAAAGACAATCTGCTGCTGGTGCTGGGAAATAAGAATGAAAAGGAATGAACCTGATTAAGACACAGGGAAATGTTCTGAAATCATTCATTCACTTCATAAATAGATAGTTGAACACTTAACATTTAATACATCAGTAGTTTACACTTCTTAACTTGTCTCTGTTCAATGGAGAATGGGACATATTTCAGACTGGAACCAGTCAAACATGTTTCACTCCAAATATTTCTCTTCAATGTGCTCAGAGCTGCTGCTGCTGTCTCTACAGCTGATGATGGGATTTGTTGTCCTCTCAGTCCCCCAGGTGGTGACGGTGGATTCAGGGGTGGAGTCTGTCCAGCTGACCTGCAAAACCACAGCTCACCTGCCTGAAGACGCTAAAGTGGAGTGGATGGATGATGAAAATGATGTGGTCCATGTGTATCAGAACGGCTCTGACCAGCTTGAACACCAGGACCAGATTTACAGAAACAGAACGAAGATGAATGAAGACCTGCTGAAAACTGGAGACCTCAGTCTGACCCTGAAATACCCCACAGAGAGAGACACTAAGACCTACACCTGCACAGTCTACAACAAGGAGGGAGACATCCTGATGAAGAAACAAGTGGAGCTCAATGTCAGAGGTCAGTACTGTAGATACAGGTCAGAGGTCAGTACTGTAGATACAGGTCAGAGGTCAGAGGTCAGTACTGTAGATACAGGTCAGAGGTCAGAGGTCAGTACTGTACATACAGGTCAGAGGTCAGTACTGTAGATACAGGTCAGAGGTCAGAGACCAGAGAGCTTTTCCACCTGTTCTCAGATCAGTTCCAGCAGATGTGAGGTGACTGGTTTCTGATTCATGTTCTCAGTAAACTGGATCAGACTTTGATTCCAGTCTCATCTTAAATGCTCTCTGAAGAACCCAGGCTGGAAAGCTCCTTCTCTGATCCAGAGGCTCCTCTGCTTGAATGGAGTGGATTGTGAATGGAGTCTGGTGCAGTAGCTGCAGTGTTTGATTGATGTCCAGTCAGTGTTGGAGCCAGACTTTCTGATCAATGAGAGAAGATGAGAAACACTGACAGTGATCCTTCAGCAACAAACATGTGATCAGAGCTGGACGTTATTGATCCAACACTAATGTAGAGCTGAGCTGAGACTTTGATGAGATGAAGGGTTCTGTGTTTGAAATGCTGGTGGAGCTGAGATTCATTGACACCACAGAGAGACAAAGAGACTGAAGACATGTTAGGATCTGAACTCTTCTTCTCTTCACTGTCACATGTTAGATCCACAGATAGAAAAGCAGCAGACAGCAGCTCCACACTGACGGGAGACATTACTGTGAAGCAGCACATGGACAAACAACCAACCATCAAGACTCTGATCATCTGCAACACCTTTCTAGATCTCTGTCCTGTTCCTTCTGCTCTCATCTGCTTCTGTCCTTCAGCTTTCTCTACAATCATTCAATAAAGTCATGAAAACCTGCTGCTGCTGCTGCTGCTGCTGTCTCTACAGCTGATGATGGGATTTGTTGTCCTCTCAGTCTGTCAGGTGGAGGTGGAGGAGGGGGTGGAGTCTGTCCAGCTGCCCTTCAGAACCACAAAGCTGCCTGAAGATGCTAAAGTTGTGTGGAAGAACAGATACTTCAGGAAGGTCCATGTGTATCAGAACGGCTCTGACCAGCTTGAAGACCAGAACCAGATTTACAGAAACAGAACAAAGATGAATGAAGACCTGCTGAAAACTGGAGACCTCAGTCTGACCCTGAAATACCCCACAGAGAGAGACAGTAGAGAATACATCTGTGGAGTCTACAACAAGAAGGGAGACATCCTGAGAGAGAAAAGAGTGGAGCTCAGAGTCAAAGGTTTGTTTGTTTCTTTCTTTCTTTCTGTCTGTCTTTGTCTCTAACTGTCTTTGTCTCTAACTGTCTTGTGTCTCCTCTGCAGACAGAGTCCACGTCCAGGATGAACCAATGAACTCCAGGAACAGAAGCATCTCCATTGATGTAACGTCTCCTCTGATGGCTGAAGAGTTAGTTTGATCAGGTTGTTGATCTTTGATTATTGATCAGTGATGGATCTGATGGACGATGGATGAAGAGAGGAGGACGCTTTGTCAGCTCCTAGTCCTGGTCTGAAGACTCTTTAAGGATCAGTGTTGATCAACATGTTGTCTTCGTTGGTCTTAGACTATAGATCAGGAAAGCTGAGCTCCAGATATTTGTCCTGATCAGCTGAACACTTCCTTCTTCTTCTTTCATATCAGTCTTTGTGGATGTCCATCGTCTCCAGATGGTTTCATTGCTCCCTCACATCTTCAGCTCCGTCTGGATCTCTTCCTGCTTCCATCTGAATGTGGATCCTGGAGAAACCATCAGCTCCTTCACTGCTGAGCAGGAGGAGAAACATTTAAGATTCACCTTCATCACCTCAAAAGACTGACTGAACTCCTTCAGACTGATTCTTCCTCTTCTGGTTCATTGTTGATTGATTTTGACCAAATAAGTCCAAGTGGGAGGAGTTGGTGTGTTTCTATCGAGCAGCCTCTAGGTGGTGCTGTTGTTTCATGTACACAGATGAAGTAGTTCTCAGTACAGTTCAAAACGAGGAAAGTAAAAGTAAAAAGTTGTTGAATACAGAATACAATATCTGAACTTGTTTAAAATAAAATGATGTGGAGTTTTGAAACATGAAACATTATTGTGAGACTCTGAAGGATGTGTATTCAGTATATCTGCTCTGTCCTTCCAGAGCTCCTCCCACCTTTCAGAGAACTGACCACATAGTTATGAGCTTTAGAGTCATGTGGTTTTTCTTTCTGCTCTGGTTTGAAACCCTAAAAGTTCCTGGGCTCCTGGAGTCATGGACATCAGCTGTTAACCTCAGATGAAGTCCAGTCCAGTCACATGTCATAGTTTTCTGTCAGGCTGGATGTCAACAAGCAGCCCTGGTGCTAAAAGGCTACTTAAACATGAGGAATATTAATGCAGCACTTTCAACATGTCAACATACGATGTGATCAAGGACCCTGACTTTGATGAAAAGAATATGTGAATTATACATTTATTTTTCTTTAAACGTAAACTCCTACATGTTTAATTAAAGGCAAAACAACAATAACACAATCAGACCATTTCCAGGTGACTCTTTATAATTCACTAATAACACACTGTCACTGTCAGTCTCAATTTATCTATAAAACACATTTAAAAACAACTAATGTTGACAATGAAGAGGAAGAGGTGAAATAAATCAAAAGCTTAAAACACATTGTGTCAATGCTGTGAAGAAAAGAACAGTGTCATCTGATCCTGATTCATCCTTTCACTGTGTCTGGATCATTCACTCATTAATGTTACTGTCATCCTCTGGTGAAAGCTGACACTTGAACTCTAGTGCATGGATTCCCAAAGTGTGGTGGAGAAGAAGTAAAGTGGAAGCTTGTGGTAACTTTGTTACATTATTTTGAAAATGTTCCAGTGTTTCAGTTTAAATGAAATGTGAGAGATCATTGTTGTGATCGTGATTATTTAGTTATATGTGAGTTCTGGTCATTTGAGTATGATTAAACATGCTGCCTTTCATATGGATATAAAAAACCTTGTTGTGTTTTATTTATTTATTTATTTATTTTTTAGTTGTGGGACATACGTAGAAGGGGGTGTGCGGCCAAAAAAGGTTTGGCAACCGCTGCTCTAGTGGACACCTCACACAGAGCGAGCTCTTCTTCTTTTTGAAAAGAAAGTACCATCAAGGCCACCACCTCTCCATCTGGGTTCACCCAACTCTCCAAGCCTCTATCATCATGGTGGATTTGTTGATAGGAACCAAAGTGGTGAACAGAGTTTCCTTCAGCTCAGCGTCTAAGGAACTCTGTGTTTGAGTCATATTTCAATCATAAAGGGGTCCATGCTGTGGCGAAGTCGTCCCCGAGCGGCATGCAGAGGCATAAGTCACCAGTAGCGCCCCCTATAGACCATATTGCACGAAACTTTGTGGGCTTGTAAGGAGTCATCTACAAATGATTATTGTCAAATTTCAAGCAGTTTACTGTGGTGGTTTGTGAGATATAAACATGTAGTGGTTGTAGCGCCCCCTATAGCCCGAATTTCACGCCCCCTGTTGACGTAATGTCACGCAACTTGATGGGCGTCTACACAATATGTTACAGATTGTGTATGCCAAGTTTCATGAAGTTAGCTATTGCAGTTTTGGAGATATTGAAATGTTGCTTGTGTAGCGCCCCCTAGAGACCAAGGGTCACGAAAGTTGGGGTGCTTGTACAGAATCATATTATTATCAATGATATGAAGTTTGATTAAGTTTGGGTATATACTTCATAAAATATTAGCTTTGGAGTTATACTGTTGGACGCCATAAAAATGAATTATCCTGCAACATCGTTGCATAGACCCCTAATGATTTTTACGTTGTAGTGAATGTTGCAATTCAGCTGTAAACATTAACATATTAGAAGTCCAGCTCCTCAAAATCAACACTTGGTGGCGCTAATTCTCTCAGCTGACATTAAACCAAAGAAGAAGAACGAGTTGAAGTCACTAAAAGTCTGTGGAAATCATTTGTGTCAGTTTGATCAGTGTGAGATCAATAAACTCACAATGATACGGTTTTACTCCAACTAAAAACTACAGACCTGGAGAAGAGTTTGCTACGTCTCCTTTAATGGTTCATGGTTATCAGGATCACAGCACAGCAGATGATTCACCTTTAAACACTACAAAGTCTTGTGTCTCCTCTGTTCAGCAGTGAATCTTATTATTGATAACATCATGTCTGACCTCAGAGCAGGTGGAGAACTCTGATGAATTTGCTCTATCACTGTGGGCAATATGAGAAACCTTTAACATCAACACACCACCTGCAGGATCATCAAGGTATTCACTCTGGAGAGAAACCATATCACTGTGACCAGAGTAGGAAACCCTTCACTAACCACATGCAGGACCATCAGAGAATTCAAACAAATGTAGCAGACGGGATGTTTCCCTCTGTCTATTCAGGTCTGTTGCTGTGCTTTTGATTGGTCTGTTGCCAGCCAATTAGCTGCAGAGTCGCTATAAAAACAGGAAGTTGATTGCTGAGCTCTTCCCTGACTCTGAGCACATGCACACCTTGTTCCAGGTTGCTTGACCTCCATGAGTGTTGCAGGTATGAGACATTTCTCCTCTGCTGACTTCTGTGTCCTGTGTTTTTAGTTACCATCGTTGTGCTTGTAGTTTTCTTTTGTCAGTCCAGTCCTGTGGATCTTCACTGTTCACAGAGCACTGCTGGTGACTGTGTTACGTCCTGCGTGCTTCCCCACTCCCGAGTCCAGATACTGCCTGTCAGTAGTAAATGTCCTTTATGTGAGAAGATCATTTGTCAGTTTTCTGTAACAAGATGTTTTAATATGTACCACAGGAGTTACTGGGGCCTCCTAGCCATGCTGAATGCTACACAACCTGACTGATGCATTTCCACATGCTGCTGCTTTGCCTTATGGGATTGTCCCTCTTTGTCTTTCTCTTTGTAAATACCTGCTTTTTTTGACTTGAGCGTTTTGCTTTGACTTTGCCTTCTGCTTCCGTCTTTTTACCTGATCTGCCTTCAGAATTCATTTGACTCTGGGATCCTTTTTGCCCATGGATCCCTGGTCCTTTAAGATGCTTTTCCCCTGCTGTGCATGTGCTTTGCGTTAGGAGCACTCATATTAAAGACGTTTTGGGCCTAGTAGATTTAGAAGTGGTTCCTTTATATTTAGTTGAAAAGTTAATTTAGTCTTTAATTTGTATGTTTGTGTTGATTTTGTGTACTTTTGCAGATTTGTTTTATATGTAGGTTACTTTGAGAATTATCTTTATTTGCTATGAATATTTTTGCAGTTGTTCTTTTCCTTGGAGTCCTAGTGACGGTTTTATCTTTCAGAAGATGGGAGTCTAAAGTGGTGGTGGGATCTCCTTCACTGTCTACTCTCTTGCTAGCCCTCCTCTCACCAGTAAGCCTTAGCTCCGAACCAACTTTTAATGGATGTGTGTGTGACCGTTGGCTCTCAATGTTTTGTCTCAATAAAAACTATTTTTACGGATGGAACCTCGTCTCCTGCATACTTGCATAATGAATCTGAGTGGCTTATAAGAATTGATTGATAATCCCTGGGTGATATTCCCAGGGTGGCGTTGTCAGATTATCCTAAATTCAATCGGGGCTGAAAACCTTAGCCCAAGAAACCATGTCGCTTTCAGCAGTACCAGAAAGCTTTCATCTAGTAAGTGTAAGAACTCAACACCTCCCACTCAGCAAGGAGAAACTATGTCACTGTCAACAGTATGAGAACATTTTCATTTTGACACAACACCATATGGAATCTGCATGATCACTAAAGCAAAGAGCTCTATCTGCAAATCTGTATTACAAATCAGTGATGTCCAGTTACATCCATCTCTGCCTTTTGTTTTCAAATTATTTGAAAATCTTCTCTACGATCTGACTGTTTAAAGTAAGTTGTGTTACTCATCATGATATTTTAACATATTTTCTAACAATTGATTTTGGAAGGTGAAGAAGGGGATGAATCTTCTTGCAGTGAAGATTGGTCTAACCCATAATCATCATACCGGACACCCCAGAGAAACAACTGAGAGATCCAGCTACCGGTAACAATAATCTATCTGCAAATTGTATTTTAAAGATAAATGAATTAATGTCTGGTTATATTTATAATCCATCTTTTTCCATTCTGAAGAGTCCAGGCCCGAGCCGGTCTGAAGGGTGACACGCTTGACTAGAGGGAGAAGCGGTGGTATGCAAATTTAATTTTGGTAGCCATTAGCCACATAGACGTATATATTGTATATATGTCTATGGTTAGCTATAACGTGTGCATCATTGTAGCAGGAAATTGTGAACCGACAAAACTCTGCGATGAGAGACAAGAGCCAATTAAAAAAAAAAAAAAAAAAAAAAAACGGTCAATGATGGAAAATATTTAGTTAACGCGATCCCTGGTGTGGATGGAGGAGGATTAGGAGGATGTAGGAGGAGGAGGATGTAGGAGGAGGTGAGGATGTAGGAGGAGGTGAGGTGGTGGGTTTCTCTAGAATGAAGCAAAGCTAATAATGAACTGATTGTCTCATTGTGAATGTTGAAAGCCGCTGAAGAATCATCTCTGACCTCCTCACCTGTGACAGTGATCCAGCTGGATGGAGACTCTCCATGACCGCTGATGTGACACTTGTAGAGGCCTTCATCAGACCTGGTAACATGGTGGATGGTCATGTGACCTGTAGACTCAGTCCTGATCAAGGAGCCATCTTTATAGAAAGCAGCTGAGAGGATGGAGGGAGTGGTCTCTGTTTTACAGAGCAGAGTGACGTCATCTCCCTCCATCACAGGGAGGACAGGACTCTGCAGGATCACTGCTCCACCTCAACACAGAGACAAACTACAGCATTTCATCCATTTCCACACAGCTTCATCAATACTAACTCCACAGTCTGAGCTTACCAGAGACAGTGAGGTTGATGCTGTTACTGGTTGCTCCCTCTCTGGACTCACACCAGTAAACTGGTGGTGGTGTTTCTCCTCAGAGTCCATCCAGCAGAGCTGTCGTCCTCCTCACAGCTCAGAGACACAGATTGTCCTTTAAAGACCTGAGAGCTGCTGGGACTCACAGTCAGACGAGCTGGGAGGAAGAGGGAAGGATTATGTACGACACTGTTTACTATCACTCACCACTGAACACCTTTGGTGTCCCAATTAGAAGTCATTAGAATCTGAAATTCTGCCAAAATATTGCAAAAATGTGGTGAGACAGAAGATTGAAAATCAAAATGCAGCAGAAGTGGATAAATAAATGATGATGTACATGACTCATGTGACTGAAGCATCAGCTATGCAGGGAATTATGAGGAAACTGTACTGAGCCTCACATTCATACATGGAACCAAAATGAGAAGTTTCCATCATGTTCACTTTCTTTGTCTTCTACTTTCTGGAGGTCGTTTCATCTGCTCATCTAAAGGTGTCATCTTCTTCTACAGTGGTTTAATGGAGCTGAGAATTAGCTCCACCTTCTTTACTGTGATGAACTAAATGACTCCACCAGTATATATGACTGACAGATGATCAGACATGTTACAGTTAAACTGAACACTGAACATCATGTTATTTAGAGAGAAAAGAAAGACTTTAAGGGAGCTTTGAACTGGTTAAGACTGAAATGAAAAGGTCATGTAGTGATCCAAGGTCAGAAAGGAACCTGAAGAGGAGCATAGATGTAGAAAACCATCAGGTCAAAGCCAGACTCTGAAGAGTCAATGTCCTCAGTTCCTCTGAAGTCACGTCATTTAGTAGTTGCAGCAGAACAGACGCATGCGCACTCTCCTCTGAAGACTAGTCGGTCCTGTTGGTCTGGACATGTTTCACTTCTGCTAGAGATGTCATGTGACAGAAAGCTGGAACATGTGTCCTCCTTCATCCAGTGTTGGAGTTTTTTTTTTTTTTTTTAACATTCTTTTTATTTCTGTTTAGTTTGGGCATTACAACTTGAACATATCTGAAACATTTTTTACATTAAATGTTATTATCGACATACAATTGCAACAACAAAAACTACGAGACAAAAAAAACAACAACAAAAAAAAAAACATTGCAAAGTATAACGAAATAGTCTGACAGAAAGACAAATAAATAGAAACAAAACAAACCCCATAACAACCAACACAATAAATAATAATAATAACAATAATAATAAAAAAAAAAAAGTATCACTAAAGAAAACACATTTAGGGGAAGGGGTGACCACTTACTAAAATCTGTTATTATTATGACTAATTGCAACCTTATGCTGTGGAATGTACTTATTCTCTACTTATTCTAAGGTGAGAGTGGTGTGCGTCTTGATATAGTCCAGAAAAGGTCCCCATGTTTTATTGTAGGTCTGTTTTGCTGATCCTTTCAAAGAATATCTTACTTTTTCAAGTTTGAGGAAAGAACATCCTTGCCCCAATGTGTAAATGTTGGGGGTTTACAGTCTTTCCATTTGATCAGAATCAGCTGCCTGGCCAGGAGCGTTAAGAAAGCAACACTATTGGACTGCGCCCTGGTTAGACCCAAATGATCAGGTACCACCCCAAATAACCCAACCAAAGGACTTGGTGAAATAGGTTGTCCCAAGAAGCCTGATATTATGTCAAAGATGGATGCCCAATACTGAGCTAGCCTTGTACAAGACCAGAACATGTGGGTATGTGATGCTGGATTGCCCTTACAACGATCACACGATGGGTCTACATCAGGAAACCGTCTAGAAAGTCTGAGTTTAGTCCAGTGGATGCGGTGTATAACCTTGAATTGTAGAAACCCATGTCTGGCACAGATTGATGAGCTATGAACTCTGCCCAGCGCAGTCTCCCATGATTCTTCACAAATTGGCTCCCCAAGTTCACCTTCCCATTGAGATTTTAAGTCAGAAGTGTTGGAGGGTGAAAGTGCCATCAACATGCCATACGAGGCTGATATAATACCCTTGAATGACACAGGCTTATATAATATATGGTCATAAGAAGTGCTAGAAGGTTGTCTTGGAAATATTGGGGAGATATTCCTAATAAAGTTACGGATTTGAAAAAAACGAAAGAAATGAGTTCTAGGGATATTAAAGGTATCACAAAGATATTGGAAGGAAACAAAAGTGCCATTGTAGTATAAGTCTTGAAATTGTGTAATGCCTGCATTGTGCCATATAAGGAAAGCTTTATCCATAACAGATGGTTTAAAATAATGATTGGCATAAACAGGGGATTTAAATGAAATAGACTGCCAACCAAAATGTCTCCTTATCTGAGTCCATATTTTCAGAGATGTTTTCACTAGCAAATTTGTTGTGTGAGCTGTGTACGATAATGAAAGAGGTGCATATACAAGAGCTGCCAATGAGGATTGTTTACATGACTTGGACTCAATAGAATGCCAAGAAAGTGCATTAGCACCAGGGTCTTCATATAGCCAATGCAACATGGGTCGGATGTTACATGCCCAATAATAGGACTGGAAATCTGGAAGAGCCATGCCACCAGAACACTTCGGCTGTGTCAAAAGACTTTTTCTAGCTCTGGCAGGTTTATGATTCCAAATGAATGATGAGAAAATGCTGTCCAGATTACGAAAAAAAGACTTTGGAATAAAAACAGGAATGTTTTGAAACAAGTAGGTAAATTTTGGGAGTATAGACATTTTTATTGAATTAATTCGTCCTGCTACTGACAGAGGAAGTTGGGTCCAACGTTTTAAGAGCTGTTCAACTTTTGTCATGAGAGAAGGAAAGTTCTCTTTAAAAAGTTTTGAAAATTTGTCTGGTACATTGATTCCAAGGTAAGTAAATTTAGAAGTTACTTTGAAAGGGAAAGAATTAAATGAAAATGAACACGCTGCATCATTTACTGGGAAAAGCTCGCTCTTGGACAGATTAATTTTATACCCTGAGAACTTGCCAAATGTTTCCAATATATGTAAGCCAGATGGTAGAGAATGGGAGGGGTCAGAGAGGTATAATATGAGATCATCTGCATATAGGGAGACCCTATGTTCTTGACCTTCTCTAAAAATCCCTGTCAGTTGTGTTGTCTGGCGTAAAGACAATGCCAATGGCTCAATTGCAATAGCAAACAACAGGGGTGACAAAGGACACCCCTGTCGTGTGCCACGGGAAACTGCGAAAAGTTCAGATGAAACATTGTTTGTCCTCACTGAAGACATAGGGGCTACATACAACAGCTTGACCCATGATATGAAGTTTTGTCCAAAGCCAAACCTTTCTAATGTAAAAAACAAATACCTCCACTCCACCCTGTCGAACGCCTTTTCGGCATCTAATGAAACTACCACCTCAGGTGTAGTAGACTGTGAGGAATGGTAGATGATGTTGAAAAGTCAACGTATGTTAAAAAAGGAGAATCTGTTTTTAACAAATCCAGTTTGGTCTGGGGAAATTATATGTGGGAGTATGGATTCAAGACGTGTGGCCAGGACCTTTGCTAAAATCTTAAAATCTACTGGCAGAAGAGACACAGGGCGGTATGAGCCACAGGATTGGGGGTCTTTATTTTTCTTCAGTAGCAATGTGATAGAAGCCTCACATAATGTTTTGGGCATACATCCTGATTCAAATGATTCGTTGTACATATTTACTAAAAGTGGTACCAACTCAGCAGAAAATGCTTTATAAAATTCCACTGGGAACCCGTCAGGGCCAGGGCTTTTGTTGGTCTGTAAAGCAGAAATAGCCGACTGTCTAGAGATACCATGATGGCTTGGTCAATCTGGGGGAGAGTAATATCTGTAAAAAACTGCTCCATCTCAAGGAGGGTACAGTTTTGTTCAGAAGTATATAATGATATATAGTAGTCTCTAAAAGCGCTGTTTATTTCTAAATAGTCCCGGGTAACCCCACGTTGTGTTTTAATTTCAGAAATCACATTAGAAGCAGAGGACTGTCTGAGTTGGTGAGCAAGAAGCCGATGCGCTTTCTCACCAAACTCATAGTGTGAATGCCTGGACTTAAGTAGCATTTTTTCAATATCTGTTGATGTAAATGTGTCAAATTCTGCCTGAAGAAGAAGACGGTCCTTAAGAAGATTAGGTGATGGGCCATTGGCTATCTGATTATCAATCTGACGAATTTGATCAGTCAGGCGGTTTATTGTCTGTGTGCGCTGTTTTTTCCCAAATGATGACATAGATATTAACAGACCCCTCATGAAGGCTTTAAGAGCTTCCCAGATTGTGCCATGGGATACATCTGACGTAGAATTTGTTTGTATATAGACAGCAATGTTAGTAGCAATGACATGAACCATATCTTCATCTAGAAGCATACTTGTATCAAATCTCCAGCGTGGATGAGTTATAGGTATATCGTCGAATTTCAATTTAAGGGAGAGTGGTGAATGATCTGAAATGACAGTTGCTTCATATGTGCATGCCCTGACTGATGGGAGAAGCTTCTTGTCTAAAAGAAAATAATCGATACGGGAAAAGGTTTGGTGAACATTAGAAAAAAAAGAGTAAGCCCTAGTAGTTGGGTTAAGAGAACACCACACATCTGTCACTGCATAATCTTTGAGAAAACTGTTTATCGTCTTCGCCGACCTGGATATGGTTATTTGTCTCTTGGATGATCTATCCAACATTGGATCTAAGCATGTGTTGAAGTCGCCTCCAATTATCAGATGATGAGAGTCAAGGTTTGGAATGGATGACAGAAATCTAACAAAAAAGCCCTCATCATCATAATTAGGCGCATACACATTAGCCAGCACTACAGGAGTATTGAATAAAGTTCCAGTCACAATAACATATCTCCCATTTCTATCAGCAATGACATCTGATGCAGTGAATATAACATTCTTGTGTATTATGATAGCAGCCCCCCTAGCCCTACTATTGAAAAGAGAGTGAAAACTCTGGGAAACCCACCCTCTTCTCAATTTCACATGACCAGAGGGAGACAGGTGTGTTTCTTGAAGAAATGCAATCTGTATATGCAAGCTATTTAAATGAGCCAACACCTTGTTGAGTTTACTGGGCCGACCTAATCCTTTCACATTCCAGCTAGCAAAATGAATGCAGGCCATGTTATCAGAGAAAACATACTGTCAGACTCTGTTCCACAGCAAAGGTGAAGCAATATAGATATTGTGGCCATAACAACACATTAAGTGGGTTAAAACAACAAATACAAACACAAAAACAAATTACTACATTAATCCCACTATTCCCACCCAACCAAGCACCCCCCCAACTTGGGTGCAAACTCACTCCACATCCCAACATGAAGCTTTAACCCTAGCTTCAAAGCTGTGTAACCACAGCTGTATTCAAACCGTGAGAGGAAAAAGGCAAACAACAAAAAAATTACCTTCAGGTGTCATTAAGTAATGTCCGCAAGACCAAAAAAAAACATAGCTATCCATGTTTAAACACCAAATAAACTTTAGATGTGCGGGATTCGGGCCTATAGCCTACCCAATCACCAACACGCAACGTGTGTGAATCATCTTATCAAGAACCATATGTTAAGGCATTCACAATGTGCCAACTATTATTATACAAGAGAAAAAAGAGAGGAATTATTAAAACTCAACCTTTGCATTCAGAAGATACTCCGCAGTCCGTAGCAGTAGCCTGTAGTGACCATCAATCCGAACTTGGGGACTTCGACGAGGCTGATTTGACATAGTCCATAGCCTTCTCTGGATCTGTGAAGCGACGCTCCTCTCCGCCGGGCATTGTGATTCTGAACGTAGCCGGATGTCTGAAGCCAAAGCGGGCGCCCGCAATGTTCTGCAGAATCTTCCTTACGTCGTTGAAAGCCGCCCTTCTCTTCGCCTCTCCAGCGGTCAGATCTCCAAAGATGTGTATGGCCTTTCCGTTATATGCGAGGTCTCCCTTCTCTCGGGCCATGCGGAGAATCTGTTCTTTAACATGGAAAAAGTGCACCCTGAGAATGAAGGGTCTGGGTGGTAGCCCTGTCTTCTGCTTAGCTTGTGATAGTCGATGAGCTCGGTCGATAAGAGGTTGATCTTCGAAATCAAACAGGTCTTTTAGCAGGTTGGAAATAAATGCTGTCGGAGTTTTGCCCTCTTCTCCTTCCGCAATGCCGACTATCCTTAGGTTGTTTCTCCTCGACCTGTTCTCTAGATCTTCACATTTACTTTGAAGTGCGCGAATCTCGTCTTTGAGTGTACTCACTGTTACTTCCATTTCGGCTAAGCCATCGCTAGTCTTTGTTGCAGAGTCCTCCACCGCAGCTAGTCTCTCCTCTTGAAGATTGATGGTCTGCTGCAAAGCCCCTGTTGTTGTACTCAGCTCAGACTTTACAGCGGCAATATCAGTTTGAAGTCCCTTTACTGCCGCCTCAATTGAGTTACAAATGTCCGTTTTCATAGACTGCAATATATCTCTGAGCATGGTTGCCGTTACCTCCTCTCCCTCGTTAGCGTTAGCGTCTTGGTTAGCGGAAGTTCCACGCAACGTTTTGGGCCTAAGTTTGCCTGTGCCCGCCATTCTTGGGACTGAAAACTTAAAATTGTTGTTTCGAAATATGTTATAAAAGTCCCTCAACTATTTCTAAAGTTCAACATTGGCTAAGTGGTCATTTTTGATCGATTGAAATTCCACCTGTTGGGAGCTGCTGAAAATCACGTCTGCATCTCACCAGCACACCCAGTGTTGGAGTTTAATCATTAATATACTAATGTCAAATATACACTTTACATGCTCTTCATTCATTTGGAAGCTCTCTACGTGATGGTAGACAATGATTGACAGGTGAGATATGTTGTTATCGTTGTCATGGAGATCATTATCAGTGACACTCAGAGTGTCTATTTACTTTGTAGTGACTCAATTTTTTATGGTTTGGTTATTGCCCGTTGCTCCACCTCTGTTGCTCCAACTTCCTGGTTGATTTAGTACTAGCAGCTGAAAGAAAGACGAGTCGTCAGCGTCAGAGATTTTGAGCTTTATTTCAGGTTTATTTCAGGTTTATTTCAGGTTTATTTCAGTTTTATTTCAGGTTTATTTCAGCTTTATCTCAACCTTCCACTGAATGTGATCTAGTCAGGTTGATAGATTGAAGTCAGGAAAACAGAGGAGGAAGAAGAAGACAAGATGGCTGCTGGAACATCTGCGTCTCTCTGCATGACTTTACTGAGCGTCGTCCTGTCTGTCTCTGCTGGTGAGTTGAAACCAAAGCGTCTTTAGCTCTGACATGTTCAGGAGACAACGTAGAGTCTGACTGGATCTAGAATCAGGGCTCTCAAGTTTTCAACTTGTTTTGTCCTTCAGGACAAAAACCAAAAAGTAGAAAAAAGACATTTGTCCATAAGTGTCCCCTTGAACAGCACTGGTCATTGTCTCCTGTGTTTCTAGGAGGTTCAGTCTGAACATGCAGACAGCATACGTGTGTACATTTACATGTTAACAGTTTGTCATATGAGTGTGGTATCCAGGGGACTGTTTTGTGTATGCGCGCACTGATCTGAGTTCATGTGTACTGATAATGGTAGTGAAAGTAGCTCCGTCTCCAGTCTCTCAAGTTACTGCTGGTGTGTGACACGGGGGCGAGAAATAAAGAGCGTCAACAAGAAGCAACATTGCCCGTTATTCTTTGGAGATAACTTACACATGGTGTCAGAAGTAAAGCGACTCGGACATGGATCATGGCAAAGTTTAATCCTCCAGAGAAGCTGGACTTTACTCGACCAGAGCTGTGTTGGAAAAATTAAACACCTACTTCATACCTAAAGTGAACGTTATCCACGAAATGGCTCGTTTTTATCTCAGAGCGGAGAAGCACGGTGAATCGGCGGAGGTATATATTCGCACCCTCTACGAGCAAGCTGAGACCTGCCAGTTCGGCCCAGCGAAAATAGAGAATATTCGGGATAGGCTGGTCATCGGGATTGTGGACAAGGAGTTATCGGAAAAACTACAGCGGGTAAAAGGGGAAAATAAGCCAGCAGGTTAGAGCCAGCTCAACCGATGCTTGCTACCTCAGTGAAGTGGCGCGAAAACACATGCATGCGCAGCTCCTACCCCACAGTACAGAGGAAGGGCAGTTTCCACGCTGCGAGCCCAGGACACTGCGGCGACAGGGGCAAGTGCTTCAGGTGTGGCAAGAATCACCCCAAACATGCAGCCTGTGCAGCCAGAAATGCTCAGTGCAGAAACTACCATAAGACTGGACACTTCGCTGTTGTGTGTCGCTCCGCCAGAGTGAACGAGGTAACCACAGTGGGGCAGGAGGCTGACCACAGTGGCAGACATTTTCTAGGTGAGATCAAAACAAAGTACACCTACATTGCAGACACTAATACACCATGGACTGTTAAACTAGCCATCAGAGACACTCCTGTGACCTTCAAGATTGATACGGGCGCTGATACCAGTGTGATATCAGATGAAACTTACCACAAGCTCAAACACCTGCCCCAGTTAGCAAGCGATGACATGGACTTTGACAGCCCAGGGGGAAAACTTGATGGTCTAGGACAGTTCACGGTTTTAACAAAGTACAAAGGCCGGCAATACAAGTTCATCATATATGTGGTCAAAACAAACAGCTGCAGAAACCTCTTAGGCCGAGCTGTCGCAGTGGCCATGGGACTGGTGAAAAGAGTGGACGAAGTCCAAAGCACGTTTGATACAGATGTGGGCCTCTTGAAGATAAAGCCTGTTAAAATATGCCTGCGAGGAGAATATCTGCACCCAAAGTTAAAGCTGAACCGGAGAGAATGGTGAAGTGTGGCATCATTGAGGAAGTAACGGAACCAACGGAGTGGTGCGCCCCGATGGTCCCAGTCCCCAAACAAACAGCTGATGTGAGAATCTGTGTTGACTTAAAGAAACTGAACATGGCAGTTAAAAGGGAGAGGTATGTCTTACCTACTATAGATGACATACTGCCACGGCTGGCAGAGTCCAGAGTGTTCTCCCTGCTCGATGAGGCTAGTGGCTTCTGGCAAATCCCGCTGGAGAAGGAAACAGCCAGATGTCGGTGCTGTTCAGAGGCCAGGAAGGGGTTGAGGTGTACATGGATGATATTCTCGTCCACGGCAGGGATGAGAAAGAGCACGAAGAGAGACTCCAGAATGTCCTGCAGATCCTGGAGAGTCCAGGCTTGAAGCTCAATGACAGAATGTGCCGCCTGCGCCAAAAGCAGCTGAACTACCTGGGGCACCTCATCAATGAAGAGGGCATCCGCCCTGACCCCTCAAAAGTAAGTGCCATCACAGAGCTACAGCCACCAGATGACATGCCAGGCCTCCGGAGGTTCCTGGGTATGGTTCATTATTTGGGTAGATACCTGCCCAACCTGTCAGAAGCGATAAAACCCCTCAACGACCTGCTGAAAACTGACGCGGTATGGACCTGGGACGCAGCACAAGTCGACACTTTCAACAAGGTGAAACAACTCATCTCCACAGCACCCACACTTCATCAGAAATTTTATTTAATAGGATAAACCCCTTGAGAGGAATCCTCTCGTTTTCGAGGGGGTCCTAAAATACATTACAACCAAAAAATAAAGAGACAAAACACAATCAACAATCTACAGACATATAACGACAAAGACAACGGACATCAACACAAACATAAAAAAATGAGTAAAAGAATAAGAATAAGCACAACCTCTCGATGGCCACAAATGGCCATAGCAGTAGCCTAGTAAAATAAAAAGTATAATAATAACATAATGTTGCGAATTAAAGTTACAGTGTGTTACAAATAATATTGATATAACATCATCGGAAACATGTGCAATTTATCTCAAAATAAGAAGACAAGGAAAATTTGAACCTATGAAAAGAAGTCAATGAGCGTATGTTTAACGGAAGATTATTCCAGTCTGATGGCGCTTTAAATATAAATGCTCTTTTACCAATTGTTTTGTTCACTGTAGGAATAAGGAAAAAGTACTGGGATGAGTGCCGTAATTGATATGTTGTGGAATATGGAATCAAAAATTGTTTTAAATAAGCAGGATAATTGCAATGTATACATTTAAAAATAAAGTGTAACCAGTGATTATGTCTTCTTATACTGAGTGAGGGCCATTTGAGTGTATTATACATGGTACAGTGATGAGTGTAAAAAGAACAACCAAGAGCAAATCTACAAAGACTGTTATATGCTGTGTTGAGGGGTAGAAGATTGGTTTTGGATGCATTTAGATATATTACGTCAGCATAATCAAAAAAAGGTAAAATAAGTTGTGAGGCAAGTTTCTTTCGAACATTAAGCGTAAAACAGTTCTTGGATCGAAATAAAACACTGATACCAAAGTTGATTTTACGAAGAATATAGTCTATATGAGGTTTGAAAGTAAGTTCTGAGTCAAGCCATAATCCTAGATATTTGAATTGTTCAACTCTATGCAGATTCATACCATCATTACATGTTATGATTAAGTTATTAGGTTTCATTTTTAGGTTATGTTTTGTACCAAAGACCATGGAGTAAGTTTTAGTTTTAGTAAGCAGCAATCTGTTAGATGACAGCCAGTTTTGCACAGCATCAAAGTCTGATTGAAGGGCATTCTGTATCTGTAAAATATTAGATTTAGAGGTATAGATGACAGTATCATCTGCATATAGCTGAGCTGAAGTATTAGAACAAATTAAAGGAAGATCATTGATGAAAACAGAGAAAAGAAGAGGACCAAGTGTCGAACCTTGGGGTACACCTCTCTGTTGAACAAATAAATCAGACTTAGATCCTTGAAGAACAACACATTGCTTTCTATTATGCAAATAGGAATTAAACCAAAGAAGTACACTTTGTGAAAAACCAATTGCATGAAGCTTGTCTAAGAGTAAATAATGGTCAACCAAATCGAAGGCCTTCTTCAAGTCAATAAAAATAGCTCCTGTGAGATTACCAAAGTCAGATGCTGAAAATATATCATTAGTCAATTTTACCAGTGCAGTGGTTGTTGAGTGGTTAGGTCTGAACCCAGACTGAAAAGGTGACAGGATATTATTTGTTTTGAGATAGTGGGATATTTGATTAAAAATTAATTTTTCAAATACTTTTGCGACAGTACAAATTATTGATATTGGTCTATAATTGTTTGGATCAAGGATATCACCACCTTTATGTATTGGCGTGATTCGTGAATGTTTCCACATAGTTGGTATCTCACAGGTAGCAAAAGACAGATTGAACAAATCGGCAAGAGGAAACATAAGGATATGGGAAGCCAATTTAATATACCTTGATTCCATCCCATCAAGGCCAGCACCACTACTCAGACTAAGTTGTTTAATAACATTCTGAACTTCTTGAGGTGTGATTTTAGTAAATGAGAAGGTGCTATGACAGACAGAGATATTATTAGAACAATAATTGTAAGAAAAATCAGATATTAAGTCAGAACAGACTGTGGAAAAATGCTGACTGAACACTTGAGCAATTAAAAAGGGATCATGAATTATCGTATTACCATCACGTATTTTATTAATAGGGCTTTTATCAGAAGTATTTATTATGGTTTTTATACTGTTCCAAAATTGCTTGGGATTTTTTAAAATTATTGGAAAGACATTCCTTATAATAATCAGATTTTGCGTTGCGGGTCATTGTCTTGGAGATATTTCTTAGTTTCCTGTATGTTTCCCAGTCAGCATTTTCCCTTGTCCTCCGGAATTTAGCCCAAGCCTTGTCCCTCTGTCTGAAAAGGCTTAAAAGATCAGCGTTTATCCAGGGAAGATGTCGTCCCTTGACCTTAGAGGTTTTCCATGGTGCATGTTTGTCTACTACTTGTGTGAACTCAGAGTATAGAAAGTCCCAAGCATCCTGAGCAGTTGGTATTAGCTGATACCTGTCCCAATTAATTGCGATTAAATCATTAATAAATAAGTCAATATTAATTTTCTTATGTTGTCTAATTTTGATTAATTTTGGTGGTGTTTTTGGAATTTTAATTTTCCATACACAATAGATAAATGAGTGATCACTAAAACAGTCTGACAAAATACCAGCTTCAATAAATCTTTCAGGATGAGTGACAAGTATCCAATCAAGCAGGGACTGGGACTGAGGAGTAATTCGAGTGGGTTCCTTAATGAGTTGTGTTAAATTAAGATTTTCAAAGTTATTTTTGTCTTTAACAGAAGACTTGTCTAGCCAGTTTTTGTTAAAATCACCTAGAATAATCATTTCATTTTTAGAAGAGATAGAATCAAAGGTAGACATCAAACACTTGGAAGACTCTACAGGGGCAGAGGGTGGTCTATACACATTACCAACAGTAATATATTTATTCTGATGAAATATGATTTTAACAAAAAGGCATTCAAAATGTATTGGTGGAACTGTAGGTGTAATTCGCTCTACAACTAAATTAGAGGAGACATAAGTAGCCACACCACCTCCCCTGGAGCCTCTATCGGCTCTGTATAGTACATAGTTTTCGAGTTTTATTTCGTTGTCAGAGATGTTACTATTGAGCCATGTTTCAGACAGAGTAATAATATTAGGATTGTGTTGGACTACCCATGCACGCAATAAATCAATTTTTGGCACAAGACTTCTGATATTCAGATGGATGATTTTTAAACCTTTAATATTATTCAGTAACGTTGAGGTTTGTATGAATAGCAGCACTGTTCAAGGCTAGGCAGATTAGATAATCAAAAAAAAAGATATAGAGGGTTGTGATAATATAGCACAAAAAACTGATACACAAAACACAGAGACACAAAACAAACAAGAACACAAAAAACACTGACGATGACCCAGCAGCCCCAGCCATCCAAGGCCAAGGCATCTCCGTGAGAGGGACAAAGACCAAGAATAGTCTGCAAACAGGTTGTTCTGCATCAAAACGTAAGGAGAGAGAAAAAAGTGGTGACAATAGCTCCGCGCCTGTCCGCTGTCGGTGAAACTGAAAACAACTGGCGTTACGACAGTTCTGTTTTACGACTACCGGATGACAGCCAGGTGTAAACATCAACACAGTTTACGTCAGGTAGCCGAAATAAAATGAATGAAAAAAAAAAAAAAAAAAAAAAAAAACAAGCCAGCGAGGAAGATCCATGGATACAGGTGAATAAGTTCAAAAATCAAATAAATCAATGTCACGCCGCATTGACACAATCGCAGCAGGAGTTCTGATCATTAAATAATGACTGCAGAAGCTGCAACGTTACTTGTGGCTCGATGTACCTTTCCTTATGAGGAAAGTTATGAGGAAGAATTCATAGGAGTCACAGGAGAGTTTGAAGGAATCATGAAAGCAGCTTCAGCAGCTCGGTGACAGGTAAACAGCTGTGGTTTCCCATCTACAATGACACTTAAAGTGGACGGATACCGGAGAGAGTATTTTAGATTTAACTCACGGAGTCGCCGTTTAACGGGATCAAAAGAGCGGCGTTTCTTCACGAGTTCAGCACTGAAGTCAGGATATATATGTATTCGATTACCTTGAAACACCAGCTCTTTCTTCACTCTGGCAAGACGAAGGATTTTCACCTTATCCTGGAAATCGAGGAGTTTGATCAGGATGGGTGTTGTACCTGCTCTGTCATTGTGGCGTAGCGTAGGTGTGCGGTGCGCCCGCTCAATGACCGGGGGAGTGGGAAAGTTTTCCGGGCCAAGCAGGTGTGGGATTAGCTTGGACATGAATCCAAGAGTATCACGGGCCTCCGCGGATTCAGGAATCCCCACAAAACGAAGGTTAGAGGCTCTGCTTCGGTTCTCCAGGTCCTGGATCTTGTCCATCAGGTAGGCATTGTCCTTAGTTAGCTCCTTGGTCAGCTTGCTGAGATTTGTAATGTCGTCCTCATTTGCTCCAACACGATGCTCTAGTGAAGAAACATGTTCTCCAAGAGTGTCCAGAGACACCTGAATATTGCACAGTTTTGTTTGGATTGGATCAACCTTTGCATCGAGATGAGCGAACATTTCAATCTTGATCTGTTGTATGCCGTCCCACAAAGTTTGTAGGGAGATCGAGCTTTGTTGAGTTTTTCCTTGCCACCGTTGCCTTCAGGCTTGCTCTGGGGGTTTCAGGCCGGGTTTTTGTAAAGCGTCTTGAGACGATTTGTATTGTTATTGACGCTATATAAATAAAATTGAATTGAATTGAATTGAATTGATCCGCTGCCATTGTTTGCGGTTTTAGTGTTATCCAAACAGTGTGCCAAACAACAATAAGCAGAAGAGAAAGCAGGACTTTACCCACTACGATATGACAGAGGTATGTGTAGCACTAGAAGGATAGTTTGTCGAGCTACATTAAGAAAGCAGACACGCCTGTGTTGCGCTCCCTCACGCTGCGGCCATCTTATTGTGAGAATCTGTGTTGACTTAAAGAAACTGAACATGGCAGTTAAAAGGGAGAGGTATGTCTTACCTACTATAGATGACATACTGCCACGGCTGGCAGAGTCCAGAGTGTTCTCTCTGCTCGATGAGGCTAGTGGCTTCTGGCAAATCCCGCTGGAGAAGGAAACGGCCAGATGTCGGTGCTGTTCAGAGGCCAGGAAGGGGTTGAGGTGTACATGGATGATATTCTCGTCCACGGCAGGGATGAGAAAGAGCACGAAGAGAGACTCCAGAATGTCCTGCAGATCCTGGAGAGTCCAGGCTTGAAGCTCAATGACAGAATGTGCCGCCTGCGCCAAAAGCAGCTGAACTACCTGGGGCACCTCATCAATGAAGAGGGCATCCGCCCCGACCCCTCAAAAGTAAGTGCCATCACAGAGCTACAGCCACCAGATGACATGCCAGGCCTCCGGAGGTTCCTGGGTATGGTTCATTATTTGGGTAGATACCTGCCCAACCTGTCAGAAGCGATAAAACCCCTCAACGACCTGCTGAAAACTGACGTGGTATGGACCTGGGACGCAGCACAGGTCGACGCTTTCAACAAGGTGAAACAACTCATCTCCACAGCACCCACACTTGCATTCTATGATGTAAACAAACCCACAATAGTGAGCGCAGATGCAAGTAGCTTCGGGCTGGGTGGCATGCTGCTATAGCGCCATGTCGAGGAACTGAAACCAGTAGCCTTTTGCTCCAGAACATTGACTGATGCAGAACGGCACTACACGCAGATAGAGAAAGAGTGTTTGGCGGTCGTTTTGGGGGAGAGATTCTCCACCTACCTGTACGGATTAGACAGCTTCACAGTGCCCCACTGATCACCCCCACTGATCAACAACAAAGACCTTTACATGGTTCCCCTGAGGTGCCAACGCCTGTTCGAGGATGCAGCTCACGCAGCATGGCCAGTGTCGCCCTCCAAGCTGGAGCGGATCAAGCAAGAGACGAGCACTGACCATGACCTGCAGGTGGTGAGTAAACTGGTGACACATGGGTGGCCAAAGCATGTGGGCAGCATCCCAGTACAGGCCAAAGCATACCACCAATGGGGTAACAGCCTGTCAACCTCAAAAGGACTTCTGTTGTATGGAGATCGAATTTTTATCGCACACAGTATGAGAGGTGACATACTCCACCGTTTGCATGATGGGCACCAGGGCATCACTAAGTGTCGTGAGAGGGCACGAATGAGTGTGTGGTGGCCTGGACTAGAGAAGGAGATCCAAGAACTGGTGACAAAGTGCCCTGAATGCATGCAAACCAGACCGACACAGAGGAAGGAGCCTCTGATGACAACACTGCTACCTCAAAGGCCATGGCAGAAGGTCGGAGCCGACATCTGTGAGTATGAAAAGAGAAACTACCTGATTGTCATTGACTATTTCTCTCGCTATTTGGAAATAGCACACTTACCCGACATGACCAGTGGGACCACCTGTGCGCGACTGAAGAACATCTTTGCCAGGTGGGGGTGTCCAGATGAGCTACACACAGACAATGGACGACAGTTTTCTAGTAAGGAGTTTCACAGCTTTTTTGTGGCTTATGACTTTAAACACATCCCCTCCAGCCCTTACTACCCTCAGTCCAACGGTGAGGCTGAGAGGGCAGTTCAGATGGCGAAAAAGATTCTTCGACTGGCCGACCCGTTCCTGGCTCTTATGAGCTACAGAGCCACACCACTACAAGCCACGGGTGCCAGCCCTGCACAGCTCATGTTGGGCTGTCAGATTAAGACAACTGTGCCCACAGTTGACAAAGTCCTCGCCCCAAAGTGGCCTGACTTCACAAAACGTGCGTAAAGCTGACGCCAAGGCGAAGGAGAACTACAGACGCACTTACAACAGGCGCCACGGTGACAGAGCACTCCCACCTCTCAGAAAAGGGGAGAGAGTAGTGGTGAAACTCGACGGAGACTCAAAATGGGGGACAGCAGGGACAGTCCAACAACCACACACAACACCAAGGTCCTACCTGATCCAGACGGACCGTGGAACACTGCGGAGGAACAGGCGCCACCTGCGCCCAACCTTCCTTCCTGTTCAACAGCCAGACGAGACAGAGAGCACGCAGGCGACTGAACAACCATCATCACCCCTGTGCTCACATCCAGATTCACCTGTCAGAGAGACTGTTCCAGCGGAGCCTGGGGGACGTGATCAGGCTCGGGTGACTTATAGAATAATAGAGAAAGAATGAAAGAAGGGACTGAATGCAGATGTGCACTGTTAATGTTATGTTGTGTTACAGCACTTTCTTGCCTTGTTTATAAGTGGCTGAGAAGTGAAACATGTTACAGAGTGTTCCACTAACCTACACTGTAGGTTAATCATACTTAGGTTAATTGCTATTCTCTCTTATCATTACCTGCCTCGGTTGTATAATTCTTAGGAGAAGAGACACTGCAGGTTTTCTTGGTTATTGTTTGCATACATTTATGTCTATGACTACAAAGAGGGGAAATGTCATATGAGTGTGGAAGCAGCATTGCCCGTTATTCTTTGGGGATAACTTACATACAGTTAAACAGAAACTCAGTTAATTTAAACCTCCTTAAATAGCCCATCTAACCAGAACTGTCCAAAGCTGTTATGTTGTTAAATAAAGCAAAATGATCCATACAGCAAATATCCTGCATAGCCCCAAGTGATGAAGTGAAACAATTACCTGATGCTTCCACTTCCAGTTCTTCTTTGACGTGTGCGCGCAATCACAGCATTCGCCTGCATTTGTGGAAGGCGTGGTTACGGTGCTACTATTTCACCTGGCAACAGAAGTACTATTTTGTGATTGGCTGATAGGTCACTGATTCAAACAGAGCAGTCTGCCTTCTCCTCATCCATTCATAGATTATTAATCTGTGTTAATAATGTGAGGTGAGTTTTATCAGGTCTCAGTGTGATAAATGTCCTGTGTGGTGTGTGAACGTTCTACAGCAGCTCCAACATTAGTAGTCATCATTTTACTACATCAGCTTCCTCTCTGTTATTTCCTCTAATGCTCTTTAGTTTATACTTCGTCTTGTCTTCCTCTTTACTGCTCACCGTCTGTTCTAACTACTTCTAAAACATAATGTGTAAAATGATCCCATCATTCTGTGTTACATAGTTTTAGACAACTTCATTGCAAGTCATGACCAAGTTTGAAACTTCTTTTACTCTTTTACTTACTTCTTTTAGGAGACAGTGAAAATAAAGTGTAAAGTAAAGAGTCAGACTGCTGCACCTGACACAAACTGGATGAACAGATGTCAGATAAATCTTCAAGATTACCAACACTAGAGAGAAGAGACGAGACAGACTCCAGACGAGGTTGCCTTAAGGATCTTTTCCTTGCAGCAAGGAGAGGACACAATGACATTAGCCTAGCCTATAACACAGTGAGCTCTGTCCATCTGTCAGTGACATCTATATTTATACTCCTGTGCATGTGACTCATAAGTGGGTGTAGATGTCTCTGTGGTTAAGTGAATATTGTCATATATGTTTGAGAATCAGAGAACATGTTAACTTTTCTATCAACAGGTGTGAAAGTATGAGGAAACTGAACGTCTGTATCAGAGTGAAGCTGAATGTAGAGAGAGACACACCTGGCCCCTCCCTCTCTTCACCTGTCAGAGGAAAGCTGACACTGTCTTCACAAACGTGGCTGCAGAGAAGTGTTGTCAGAGAGTCAGTAGATGATCAGCTGCTGTGAGCCTTAGTTTGACAGGAAGATGAAGACGTTGGTGGTGTTTGTGATCCTCGTTCACGGTAAGATATCTTCTTCCTGGATCTGATTCTCACTTCAGTCTGACATCATTTCTCTCACGTCTGTCTCTTTAAAGAAAGTCAGTGATGACCTGTTTCAACTTTGATTAGTTCTTAGTTTGTCTGTGAGGGACACGTCCAGAAGCAGAGTCTGATGTTCTGTTCACGTGGACTGTTTCTAATCACTGCTGTAAATGTAAAATCACATCAAGAAAGAAAGAATCAAACAGATTGAAGGTGAGCTCAGAGCTAACGACTGCTTGATGATCTGGCTGCAGGTCAGGACTTCACTGTTGGACACAAACATTTACAAATGTCAATGTGTTTGAAAGTCAAACTGTCAGCTAGTGACTTCTTCATGGGGGGATGTTGACGACTAGTTTCCTCATCCAGATGCCACATTACTGAGAACAAGCAACAGAGACATATTAAAGGTTAATAAATGTTAACCTTATTAAACAGCAGCTGTTTTCATTCACCCTATCTATCCTGATGTTTCCAGTGGTGAATGTGGGACAGGTTTTCAGTGACTGGAACAAACTGAATGTCCTGGTCTGGACTTCACAGCCTCCGTCCTGTTTATTTCTGTCTCTAGACAAAAGTCTGAACATTCACACATTAACAACAGGTCAGTCTTCAAATGGGTTCTTACTGGAATCAACACAAATGATCCAAAGCTTTCTGAGCAGCACAGAGGACAGAACGTTGACTATCACATGTCTGGATGTATCAGATGATCAGAGAACAGTCGATCCAGTCTTCTGTTCCTGACATTGTGAACTGGAACCAGGTCAGAGGTTAACTACCAAACACAAACACAGTGAGCTACGGCGTCCTGGAGTGGACAGAAAGACAAACATCTGTAGAATGAGGCCATGTTTCCTAAGCTGAGTGCTAGAAATGCTAGAAAGAAGACAAGAGAACAGAGCATTGACTTTGGACCCAGCCCCCCTGGACCTTATGGACAAGCAGACCATGAACATGAAGGATGTTTCTCAGTAACATCTTGCTCCAATCAGTAGATGTTCTCTCTGTGTTTGCTGCATGTTAGCTTCCTAGTGTTCCAGACTTGTAAATCTGTGAAAGCAAGAAGCCATCTCTGAATACTTGACATGAATAACACGGTTGGAGTTCTAGTTTGGACGTTGAGACAGTTTGTGGTTTAGATTGGTGCTGTTAAAGAAGAGATGTGTCTCTGTGTTAGTATCAGGACCAGAGGAGGCCTTTTACTGATGGAGTGTAGTGCAGAGATCAGTCCTGAGAGATGGTGCACCATGAGTTCATTCATCAGTTAGAGCTAAAAATCATCTTCTGCTTGACTGAACTCTAAACTGTTCCAGGACTGGAGTAGAGGACAGACCTGATCAACACAATCTTACAAATGTCATTACTCATTACTTTGAGCAAGAGAGGAAGATTTTCAGCCAAATCTATGAAAACTGTCAAAACACATTCAATGATCTGTTCTTTGACTTCAGTCTGTGAATGAAATGTAGTTTTTCATTGACTGACTGATAGTTCAACTGGTTTCTCTGGTCCCTGCAGATAATGTGACCTACAGTCAGTCATGTGTCAAGTCAAACCCACAGCATGCAGCTGATTTGTGTTTCTCTTTGTGTGTCCTCTCAGTTTCCCAGCATGCCCTGGCAGGTGTGGTGCAGGTGAATGAGGGGGCGGAGTCTGTCCTACTACCCTGCCACTACTTAGGTGTTTTACCTGAAGACCCCACAGTGATTTGGACCAGGAACGATCTCAGTCCCAAATCTGTCCACAAACGAGGAGAAACAGATGAAGTTGAAGGTCAGAACCAGGTTTACAGGGGGAGGACATCGATGACGCCTGATGCTCTAGACACTGGAGACTTCAGCCTCACTCTGACAAAACCCCACCTCTCTGACAGCGGCAGCTACACCTGCTCCATCAGTAATGGAGAAGAACTGAGAGTGACAGACGTACATCTACAGGTCAAAGGTCAGAAACAAACCTCAACATGTGGTTTCGCAGGAAAACAAAGACTCGAGGCCAAACATTTTCTGGTCTTTCCAGTAGAAAATCAAAGTGGTGATCAGGAGCTGATGAAGAGTTCTGGTTCAGTCTGGTCACATATCAGAATGTTGCCCCTGAGCTGAAGAACTAAATCCACCAGGAACTCTGGACCATGTATTAAACATGTTAGGCTTGTAGCACCCTATAATGTAATAATTTCCTGATAATGTAATAAAATTTGCACTTAACTCGATTGAAAATATAATAAAACCCGATAATGTAATAACTTAACCAATAATGTAATAAAATATCCTGACTGATATTGTAATAACATTTTTACAGATAATGTAATACCTTATTACATTATTGGGAATTTATTACATTTTCAAGATTTTATTTTTTTTCCAAAACTGATTATGTAATACTTGACAGATAATGTAATATATATGTTCATTTTCAGTCCAGACTTCTACATTTTGTGTCTTGAGAATCTAAGAATGTTATATACACCGGATTTGAAACAACACAAAGACTATTGGGTTAAATTGCAGACCTTGAGTAGCATACAGTCATATGCACATGTGCAGATACGCAGGGACATGCAACTACATCCTGGTCTTACTGAGAGGGTGATGGACTTACCTCCTTGGGAGACCAGAATTCCAGCTCAGATAAGCTTCTGAGCAGCACTGGAGACCCCAGGTAACTCTTCCTTAAATGTACCTCTTCACAGATTTCCAACAAATCACTACCTCATGAAAACAACCACAAACCAACAAAACAACTTTCAGTAACACTTCATCTGAAGAGGGTATACATAAGCATTCATAACACCTACATACACATTACATGACACCTGACATAAACATAGGCCTATGTCACGAGGGGAAAGAGGGGGAGATGAGAAGTGGATGATGATGAATGAAGAAAAGGTTATTATTATTGAAGGGAAAGGGGGGAAGCACAGGTACTGGTGATTTATCGGGGGAGAGCACGCTGACAGCGACCAGAGGAGAGAGAGGACGGCAAACCAACGAGAGCCGGTGTACTAAAAACAAAAGGTTTATTAAAAGAACTTAAAACAGTAAAACCTTAAAAGGTTTTAAAACCAAAAGTTAAAAAGATACAAAACATTAAAAAGTGTCCGTTACTAAAATAAAATAAAAAGAGTCCATCATGGCCGCCAAACCAGGGACGAGGCGGCTCAGAGGGGAGATGATCGGAGGCCTTCCACCGCTCCAGGTGCCGCAGGCGCCTCTTCTTCTCTCTTGGCAGTGGGCTGCCCGGCTGACACCTGGAAGATAAAACAACCTGGCCAGTACGGGTGTCCACACATCGCACGGGTACCGGTGCCGCCGCACAACCACACACGAGAGCGTTACTGACGGCCCATAGGGCGAAACTTACCCGCCAGGCAGGGCGCACTGCCCTGCCGCTGCGAGAACTTCATGTAGTAACGCTCCGCGGTCTCTTCATCCGTGCGGCCGGCACACCCGCTGCTGGGACACCCGCTGCCTTCGGCCGTTCTCGGCTCGATCACGGCCTCCTCTTCGTTCTCCTCCCCTCACGCCGCCACAACGTCCCTCTGGCGTTCTTCTCGCACGATGACTCGTGTCCTATCTCAGTCCCCAGTCAGTCAGTCCATCCGTCCATCCGTCCGTCCATCCGTCCGTCCGTCCATCACGTTCTCCTCCTGTTTCTACATGTTATCACCAGTCCTCTGGCGTCTCTTTCCCATCGTGCCTCTGCCATCTTTTCCGGGTCGTGCTCTCTTTATATCCCTCCGCCACTCTCCCCCGCTGCCGATTGGTTCAGTGGTAAGGGGAGAGGGCGGAGCCTCCCAGGTGCACAGCGGTGGTGTGTTCACGGGCAGAAGTTAGTAAAAAACCACACGCATGCATTAAAACATAATAAATAAAATGGTTAAAACACCACAAGTAAAAGCATGCAATGTTAAAATTCAGTAAAACAAACAATTCAAATCATGCTAAAACCCACACTTCTGCCCCGTGACACCTACATATCCACTCATAAATGGTTATTATATCACTTTCAATGTCAAATTGACATCTTACTCTATGTCAAATGACATAGTGGTCAGCTGACATACTGTCATACTTATAGTGTATTATGAGATTTACTTGTATAAATAAAGATTGAGTAAAAATCTAAATGACAGAACTTCATGACAACTGACATGGTCATTTTGAATGTTCCTCATCTACATATACAGTGGCTTGCAAAAGTATTCATACCCCTTGAACTTTTCCGCGTTTTGTCACATTACGATCACAAACATGAATATATTTTGTTGGAATTTTATGTGAAAGACCAACACAATGCGGCACACAATTGTGAAGTACAAAGAAAATTATACATGATTTTATTTTTTTTTTTTTACAAATAAAAAACTGAAAAGTGCGGTGTGCAAAAGGATTCAGCCCCCCTGAGCCAATACTTTGTGGAACCGGCTTTTGCTGCAATTACAGCTGCAAGTCTTTTGAGGTATGTCTCTATGAGCCTTGCACATCTAGCGACTGCAAATTTTGCCCATTCTTCTTTGCAAAACACCTCAGTCAGCTCAGTCAGATTAGATGGAGAACGTTTGTGAACATCTGTTTTCAGATTTTGCTACAGATTCTCGATTGGACTTAGGTCTGGACTTTGACTGGGCCATTCCAACACATGAATATGTTTTGTTTTAAACCATTCCATTGTTGCCCTGGCTTTATGTTTAGGGTAGTTGTCCTCCTGAAAGGTGAACCTCCGCCCCACTCTCAAGTCTTTTGCAGACTCCAACAGGTTTTCTTCCAAGATTGCCCTGTATTTGGCTCCATCCATCTTCTCATCAACTTTGACTATCTTCCCTGTCCCTGCCGAAGAGAAGCACCCCCAGAACATGATGCTGCCACCACCATGTTTGACAGGGGGGTTAATGTGTTCAGAGTGATGTGCAGTGTTAGTTTTCCGGCACACATAACGTTTTGCATTTAGGCCAAAAAGTTAAATTTTGGGCTCATCTGACCAGAGCACCTTCTTCCAGATGTTTGCTGTGTCCCCCACATAGCTTCTGGCAAACATCAAATGGCACTTCTAGTGGTTTTCTTTTAACAGTGGCTTTCTTCTTGCCACTCTTCCGTAAGGGCCAGATTTGTGCAGTGCACAACCAATAGTTGTCCTGTGGACAGATCCCCCCACCTGAGCTGTGGACCTCTGCAGTACGTCCAGAGTCACCATGGGCCTCTTGGCTGCATCTCTGATCAATGCTCTCCTTGTTCAGACTGTAAGTTTAGGTGGACAGCTGTGTCTTGGTAGGTTTGCAGTTGTGCCATAGTCTTTCCATTTCCGGATGATGGATTGAACAGTGCTCCGTGAGATGTTCAAAGCTTGGGAAACCTTTTTTATAGCCTAACCCTGCTTTAAACTTCTCCACAACTTTATCCCTGACCTGTCTGGTGTGCTCCTTGGACTCCATGATGCTGTTTGCTCCCCAACATTCTCTTAACAAACCTCTGAGGCCATCACAGAACAACTGTATTTGTACTGAGATTAGATTACACACGGGTGGACTCTATTTAGTCATTAGGTCTTTTAATCATTCAGCAATCATCAGGTGACTTCTGAAGGCAATTTCCTGCACTCAGAGAAAAGGGGGCTGAATCCTTTTGCACACCGCACTTTTCAGTTTTTTATTTGTAAAAATAAAATAAAATCATGTATAACTTTCTTTGTACTTCACAATTGTGTGCCGCATTGTGTTGGTCTTTCACATAAAATTCCAACAAAATATATTCATGTTTGTGAACGTAATGTGACAATATGTGGAAAAGTTCAAGGATGAATACTTTTGCAAGCCACTGTATATATATATTTTTACTTAATCTTTATTTATACAAGTAAATCTCATAATATACTATAAGTATGACAGTATGTCAGCTGACCACTATGTCACTTGACATAGAGTAAGATGTCAATTTGACATTGAAAGTGATATAATAACCATTTATGAGTGGATATGTAGGCCTATGTTTATGTCAGGTGTCATGTAATGTGTATGTAGGTGTTATGAATGCTTATGTATACCCTCTTCAAATGAAGTGTTACTGAAAGTTGTTTTGTTGGTTTGTGGTTGTTTTCATGAGGTAGTGACTTGTTGGAAATCTGTGAAGAGGTACGTTTAGGGAAGAGTTACCTGGGGTATCCAGTGCTGCTCAGAAGCTTATCTGAGCTGGAATTCTGGGGCCTCATGTACGAAGAGTTGCGTAGATTTCCTTCTAAATCGTGACGTAAGCTCATATTTAGAAGCATTTCGAAGCATATTTCCTTTGTACATCCCAATCCAGTGTACCCGACTCCTCCCTGTCCACGCCCCTTTTAAATATGCAATTTATATTTAAATTGACTCTGCACCTGAGATTCCCCTCTCTGCGCGATCAGAAAACGAAAACATAAGAATGAATAAGACGGGAAAGAAGAAGAACTTCTCAGAAAGCGAATTGGAGACGCTGCTCACTGGAGTGGAGATGCGCAAAAATGTGCTCTTTGGCAGCTGCCACAATGTTTACTTGCATTTGCGCATCACGTATGATCTGTACACTGATCGAATGAAAATGTTTCCTGTTGACATTTACAAATTCATGAGATGGCGCTTTATAGTAATGTGTGTGCACTGCACACTCCGATTTCATTGAGAAAACCGTCTCTTGCTGCAGATTGCTCTTTAATGTTGACCTGTTCAGATGCATTGTGGGAATCTGATATACCTGGCTGACATGAGGATAATTCCGTCCCATACGGCTTGCATGGCTCTGCTCAGGGTCGACCAGCACAGTCCCGGTCGCTCGGAGTAATAGTTTTCACATTGATGACAGTTTCCCAGTATCACCTCGAAGTGTCTCCAAAGGATCGACATCTGTAGAATCCTACTTACGCCAGCCACGTCGTTGGCGTAGGCACGTACAAAGTTCCCGGACATTTCACTCTTGATACATCTGAACTTTTGCGTGAGCGAGTACGTACGTAACGTTTTTGTACGCACGCACCGTTCGTACATGAGGCCCCTGGTCTCCCAAGGAGGTAAGTCCATCACCCTCTCAGTAAGACCAGGATGTAGTTGCATGTTGCGTATCTGCACATGTGCATATGACTGTATGCTACTCAAGGTCTGCAATTTAACCCAATAGTCTTTGTGTTGTTTCAAATCCGGTGTATATAACATTCTTAGATTCTCAAAACACAAAATGTAGAACAATGGACTGAAAATGAACATATATATTACATTATCTGTCAAGTATTACATAGTCAGTTTTGAAAAAAATAAATAAAATCCTGAAAATGTAATAAATTCCCAATAATGTAATAAGGTATTACATTATCTGTAAAAATGTTATTACAATATCAGTCAGGATATTTTATTACATTATTGGTTAAGTTATTACATTATTGGGTTTTATTATATTTTCAATCGAGTTAAGTGCAAATTTTATTACATTTTCAGGCGTTATTACATTATCAGGAAATTATTACATTATAGGGTGCTACAAGGCTGCTTCAGTTCCTCCATGTGACAGTTATTATTAAACCAGCTGATTCATGTTTCTGTCTCTCTCAGTTTCCCAGCATACCCTGACTGTGGAGGTGGTGGAGGGGGAGGAGTCAGTCCTGTTGCCCTGTCAAGACTCTTCTGTTCCTAGGCGTCCTACGGTGGACTGGATCCGCTACGACCTCAGTCCTTCAACCGTCCACCAGCGTCAGACAGAAGGTGATGACCTGAAAAACCAAAACCAACTTTACAGCGACCGAACATCCATGAAGACTGACGCTCTGACAACTGGAGACCTCAGCCTGAATCTGAGGAAACCCCGTCTCTCTGACAGCGCAACCTACATCTGCTCCGTCAGAGCGTTTGGAAACGAACGGAGACTGGCAGCTGTAGAGCTGCAGGTCAAAGGTCAGCAATAAACACTACCACTGTAAACAGCAGTATACTGTATGATCACACACAGTGGACATTTGTAGGGTTACCATCTCTAAGGCTTTTAGCCTGAGTCAG
The DNA here is from genome assembly GCF_963514085.1 of Chelon labrosus. Lineage (NCBI taxonomy): Eukaryota > Metazoa > Chordata > Actinopteri > Mugiliformes > Mugilidae > Chelon > Chelon labrosus. The sequence goes on along the minus strand of NC_140337.1, from coordinate 37,073,962 downwards.
ACTCCTTCAGTCTCACGCTGTCCACACACATCTCATGTATAATAAGAGGCTGAGTCCTTTATTATTTTATTCTACTGTCAGTGGAAGTCAGTACTGTAGATACAGGTCAGAGGTCAGAGGTCAGTACTGTAGATACAGGTCAGAGGTCAGTACTGTAGATACAGGTCAGAGGTCAGAGGTCAGAGCTGTAGATACAGGTCAGAGGTCAGTACTGTAGGTACAGGTCAGAGGTCAGTACTGTAGATACAGGTCAGAGGTCAGAGGTCAGTACTGTAGATACAGGTCAGAGGTCAGAGGTCAGTACTGTAGATACAGGTCAGAGGTCAGAGGTCAGTACTGTAGATACAGGTCATAGGTCAGAGGTCAGTACTGTAGATACAGGTCAAAGGTCAGAGGTCAGTACTGTAGATACAGGTCAAAGGTCAGAGGTCAGTACTGTAGATACAGGTCAGAGGTCAGAGGTCAGTACTGTAGATACAGGTCAGAGGTCAGTACTGTAGATACAGGTCAGAGGTCAATACTGTAGATACAGGTCAGTACTGTAGATACAGGTAAGAGGTCAGAGGTCAGTACTGTAGATACAGGTCAGAGGTCAATACTGTAGATACAGGTCAGAGGTCAGAGGTCAGTACTGTAGATAAAGGTCAGAGGTCAGAGGTCAGTACTGTAGATACAGGTCAGAGGTCAGTACTGTAGATACAGGTCAGAGGTCAGTACTGTAGATACAGGTCAGTACTGTAGATACAGGTAAGAGGTCAGAGGTCAGTACTGTAGATACAGGTCAGAGGTCAATACTGTAGATACAGGTCAGAGGTCAGAGGTCAGTACTGTAGATAAAGGTCAGAGGTCAGAGGTCAGTACTGTAGATACAGGTCAGAGGTCAGTACTGTAGATACAGGTCAGAGGTCAGAGGTCAGTACTGTAGATACAGGTCAGAGGTCAGTACTGTAGATACAGGTCAGAGGTCAGAGGTCAGTACTGTAGATACAGGTCAGAGGTCAGTACTGTAGATACAGGTCAGAGGTCAGAGGTCATGTTGTTCTTTATGTTTCTCCACAGAACCACCTCCAGTCTGGCCTACAGTTCTCATAGTTCCCCCGGGTATCCTGGTTGTTCTTGGTGTCGTTGGGGGTCTTGTGTATAATTTTCGACACTACTTCATGCCAGGTGAGTCTCTACTACTACACTACCCATAATGCTGATGGTAACATGTGTCCTGTGGAGGAGACTTGTTCCAGCTGCTGAAAGAGTTCAGAGTTCAAACAGCTGCTACAGAGAGCTGAAGAGAAACTTCCAGGTTTAGTTCCAGAAGTCAGAAACTCTTCATCAAACATGTCTGCAGCACTTTACAGGACGCTTTGACTAGTTACCAAGGAACGAGTCAGGAAGACATCAGGGACAAACGGAGACACAATCCAGCTCTAATCAGAAGCTCCTGACGTCCTCAATCAGGACCTGAACTCTGAGCTCATGAGTCCAGGTCTCTCCCAGTCCCAGTAAAACCAGAGCAGAGGGTTAGGGTTCTTCCTCATCCATTCATCTGATTGGTTCCTCATTAGTTCCTGACTTCTTCTTTGGTAACTGCTCCAAATGTCCTGAAGAAGAAAACTGGTGTTCAGTCACAAACTAGTTTCCACTGGTTTGTGTCAGAGGTGTGACAGACGTCAGGTGAGCTCAGGTCACCTGGTTGATCCACGTCCTCAAACAAACTGAACACTGAGAGTCCTCCACCAACATGAGACACATAGACAAGGATGGACAGAGACGTCCTGTTACCATCAGAGCTGCTGCTGCTGTCTCTACAGCTGATGATGTGATTTGTTGTCCTCTCAGTCTACCAGGTGGAGGTGGATTCAGGGGTGGAGTCTGTCCAGCTGACCTGCAAAACCACAGCTCACCTGCGTAAAGACGCTAAAGTGGAGTGGAAGGACAGTTACAATGATGTGGTCCATGTGTATCAGAACGGCTCTGACCAGCTTGAAGACCAGAACCAGATTTACAGAAACAGAACGAAGATGAAGAAAAACCTGAAAACTGGAGACCTCAGTCTGACCCTGAAATACCCCACAGAGAGAGACACCAACACCTACACCTGCACCGTCTACAACAAGGAGGGAGACATCCTGATGAAGAAACAAGTGAAGCTCTATGTCAGAGGTCAGTACTGTAGATACAGGTCAGAGGTCAGAGGTCAGTACTGTAGATACAGGTCAGAGGTCAGTACTGTAGATACAGGTCAGAGGTCAGTACTGTAGATACAGGTCAGAGGTCAGAGGTCAGTACTGTAGATACAGGTCAGAGGTCAGAGGTCAGTACTGTAGATACAGGTCAGAGGTCAGTACTGTAGATACAGGTCAGAGGTCAGTACTGCAGACACAGGTCAGAGGTCAGTGCTGTAGATACAGGTCAGAGGTCAGAGGTCAGTACTGTAGATAGAGGTCAGAGGTCAGTACTGTAGATACAGGTCAGAGGTCAGTACTGTAGACACAGGTCAGAGGTCAGTGCTGTAGATACAGGTCAGAGGTCAGAGGTCAGTACTGTAGATACAGGTCAGAGGTCAGAGGTCAGTACTGTAGATACAGGTCAGAGGTCAGAGGTCAGTACTGTAGATACAGGTCAGAGGTCAGTACTGTAGATACAGGTCAGAGGTCAGTACTGTAGACACAGGTCAGAGGTCAGTGCTGTAGATACAGGTCAGAGGTCAGAGGTCAGTGCTGTAGATACAGGTCAGAGGTCAGAGGTCAGTACTGTAGATACAGGTCAGAGGTCAGAGGTCAGTACTGTAGATACAGGTCAGAGGTCAGAGGTCAGTACTGTAGATATAGGTCAGAGGTCAGTACTGTAGATACAGGTCAGAGGTCAGTACTGTAGATACAGGTCAGAGGTCAGAGGTCAGTACTGTAGATACAGGTCAGAGGTCAGAGGTCAGTACTGTAGATACAGGTCAGAGGTCAGTACTGTAGATACAGGTCAGAGGTCAGTACTGTAGACACAGGTTAGATGTCAGTGCTGTAGATACAGGTCAGAGGTCAGAGGTCAGTGCTGTAGATACAGGTCAGAGGTCAGTACTGTAGATACAGGTCAGAGGTCAGAGGTCAGTACTGTAGATACAGGTCAGAGGTCAGAGGTCAGTACTGTAGATATAGGTCAGAGGTCAGTACTGTAGATACAGGTCAGAGGTCAGAGGTCAGTACTGTAGATACAGGTCAGAGGTCAGAGGTCAGTATTGTAGATACAGGTCAGAGTTCAGTACTGTAGATACAGGTCAGAGGTCAGAGGTCAGTACTGTAGATACAGGTCAGAGGTCAGAGGTCAGTACTGTATATACAGGTCAGCGGTCAGAGGTCAGTACTGTAGATACAGGTCAGAGGTCAGAGGTCAGTACTGTAGATACAGGTCAGAGGTCAGAGGTCAGTACTGTAGATACAGGTCACAGGTCAGAGGTCAGTGATTTTCCATCAGTCTGTACCAATAGAAGTCTAATAACAATCCTCCAGTAGTTGTTCTTTCACGGCTTTGAGTCAAGTCAGACCATTAGAATAATACTCACAGGACTTTGGAGAAAACATTTGAATAGTTTCAAAATAGAAAATGTGAACCTGGTGTGTTATGAGCTGATTTAGAGAGAATGATCTTGTTTGTACTGTGTCAACAGAAGGTGGCTGTAGTTATTAATGGTTGTAATAACTAGAGAATAAGAAGTAGAGGTCAAACCAGACACAAAATAAACCAAAACCTTGACTAAGAAGAAACAAAGACAGACGCTTTAGACATGTGAAGAGACGCTGTGTTGCTAAGGTGGACTGACAGCATGGAACAACAGGACTGTGAATGGACAGGAAATGAAAGAGGGAAGTGTGGGATCAGGAAGGTACATGGGAGGAAGTGAATCTGGCAGCAGGAGGATGAGGTCTGGAATACTGGAAATACAAAGAGTAACAAGGAGAAATATCTCACTCAGATGAAAGGGACAGTGACACTGTAGAGACAGAGAGAGGATGTGGTTGTAGAGGTCTCTGGATAATGACAATAAATGTTAACTCATCTTATTAATGATCATAGGAACATGAGGTAGAAAATATAACTGTATTAAAGAGCTTTGATTTGATTGATTGATTCAAGTCTGTCATGAAGTTCTGTCATTAATCCTCTTCTGATCAATGATGATTTTATTAAGTTCAGGATGAGAACTGAAGATCAATGTTTACATGAATCATTCATCAGCACAGATTAGATCCTAAACTGATGCTACACACAACTGAAGAACTTTTGTGTCATTAATGATTAATTAGAGAGCTCCTGTTTGTTCTTGGGTAAGAAGGCCCTCGACCATACATGAGCCAGAAGACAAGAAAGACAATCTGCTGCTGGTGCTGGGAAATAAGAATGAAAAGGAATGAACCTGATTAAGACACAGGGAAATGTTGTGAAATCATTCATTCACTTCATAAATAGATAGTTGAACATTTAACATTTAATACATCAGTAGTTTACACTTCTTAACTTGTCTCTGTTCAATGGAGAATGGGACATATTTCAGACTGGAACCAGTCAAACATGTTTCACTCCAAATATTTCTCTTCAATGTGCTCAGAGCTGCTGCTGCTGTCTCTACAGCTGATGATGGGATTTGTTGTCCTCTCAGTCCCCCAGGTGGAGGAGGATTCAGGGGTGGAGTCTGTCCAGCTGACCTGCAAAACCACAGCTCACCTGCCTGAAGACACTAAAGTGGAGTGGAAGGATGGTGAACATGATGTGGTCCATGTGTATCAGAACAGCTCTGACCAGCTTGAAGACCAGAACCAGTTTTACAGAAACAGAACGAAGATGAATGAAGACCTGCTGAAAACTGGAGACCTCAGTCTGACCCTGAAATACCCCACAGATGGAGACACCAACACCTACACCTGCACCGTCTACAACAAGGAGGGAGACATCCTGATGGAGAAACAAGTGAAGCTCAATGTGAAAGGTTTGATTTTTTTTCTCCCTCTTTCTTTCTTTGTCTTTTCTTTCATTCTGTCTTTATTATTTTCATCCTCTCTCTCTCTCGCTCTCTCGCTCTCTCTCTCTCTCTCTCTCTCTCTCTCAGTGCATGCTGGTAGTGAGTGTGGTGAGCAGAGACTCTGAGTGATTTCTGACTTTTTCTGTCTTTTTTTGATGAATGTATCACCGTCAATGATCTGTTTGTGTCGGTGCAACCGTTGAGGAGCTGTGGGGTCAGGGCGGGATGGTGCTGGTCAGCAGGACGGCCTGGACGGCGCTGCTGGTGAGGACAGTGTACAGGTTGAGGGAGAGGAGGGACTCACAGGAGGAAGATGTTGGTGTAAGTGGTGAAGATGACCTTGAGGAAAGTGAGATCAGCGGTGAAAACACTGTGAATGGTGGAAATGGTTTGAGTGGGACACAGGTGGGAGAGACAGGTGAGCTATGTGAAACACAGGTAGGTGCAGGTGAAGTGAGCAGAGCATGGTGTGAGCAGGTTGAAGAGGCTGAGATGGTGGAAGCAGAATCAGAATACAAATGTACTCCACGTAAACCAAGGACTGAAACTAAAAACACGTGTGCTGAAGCAAAATCAAGTGGAGTGAGAGCAGACAGACACAGAGAAGAAGCAGGAGCAGACAGACAGCAGTGCTGCTGAGGAAGACTGAGTCTGACAGCAGTCATCTGTCCCTTCTTAAAGGGGGGGGGGTCACCACACAGCAATCAGTGGAGGAGTGGGTCTCCTGTTCTCCAGGAACTTCACTCCAGCTTCTCTGGAGGTCCAGCATGTCCTAAAGGGGAGGTGTCTTTCAGCTAAGGCTCTTTTTGACCATTTTATTAATATCTATGCTCCAACCAACGGTGCAGAGAGGAGGATGTTACTGAAGCAAGTTAGTGACAAACTGAGTGACTGTGGCTCGGAGGATGTTTTATTCTTGGGAGGGGATTTGAACTGAAAATGAGTTTTTAGAGCGTAACCATGCAGAGCCTCATCCAGCCTCCCAGCATGCTCTGAGGCAGCTGCTTCACTCTCATGGCCTGGTGGATGACTCCAGGCAGTACACATGGTCCCATTCTAGAGAAGATAGGGTCTTCTTAGCCAGACTTGACCCTTTTTATTGTTTGAAGCAACATTTTAATATTTTTAAAATGTGTAGAATCATGCCAGTTGGGTTTACAGATCATTCCCTGCTTTTATGTCATGTTTATATTAGAAACATTTCACCTAAGAGTGCATACTGGCATTTTAACTCAGTTTTAACTTTTGATAAGAGGTTTAACGATGTTCTTAGTTACTTCTGGAGTGGCTTCAGACAGAGAACATGTGGATTTACATGTTTGAGACAGTGGTGGGACCATGGGAAGGTAGAAATGAAGCTCTTGTGTCAGCAGGACACACTCAATGTCACAAGAGACATCACCAGATCTGTAAAAGACCTGGAGACTGATATAGTCTCCAGGACTATATCAGTCTATATCAGGTTGATTGCTTTCTGGTTTAGCCAGAGGTGGACAGAGTACACACCTTCACGGCACGCACGGTACGGCACGCTGTGCTTAAACGGTGGGATTTATCTTGTTTTTACGGACCGATCAGTGCAGACTGAAATCACAAATAAGACAGAGTCTGTTTAAAAACTCTTTATTCATTTATTTTTAAACTATTGTACAGACTCATCATTTTAACTTTCCACCGGATTTGAACGGCCTGCTCCCCGACTGTTTGGCTAGCTCTGAGTGAGTGTTTTTAGCATTCGAAGCTAACCTCACCTGCCCTGCTTACCGGACGCCTAGTCTCCTCGCCGGCTGCACAACAGGTTCAACATCCTGAGCCTGCAGGATTTCCCCCCCGTGGGGGTTTTGTCCAGCTTACACCTGGAACCTGACCATCCAGTTGGTTGTGGCTCTCACCAGTGCAAGATCCGGGTCCCATCCGTCCAGCCAGACACCTCCCCCCAATCTCTGCATTTTATCTATACTTTTCATTTTTATCCCATTTTAAAGTTTTAGTTTTCGGCCCTCAGATTTTAGCAGTTTTTAGTTCTTAGCAGTTCTTCTCAGACTTTTTATCATTTCTTTTTTTTTTTTTACTTTAATAATATGTTTTAACTACATGTCTTAATTTTACAAGCTGAAGGCATCTTATCTACATTGGTCATTTTTATCCTGTCTTACAGTTTTAGTCCCTCAGTTTTTTGCTCCAGTGTCTCCTCATGGGGGCCCACCGCACTGGGAGCTGCTCTGGTCTACTGACGGGGGTGTTGTCCTGTGGGCGGCTCTGGCCCTGGTGGATGGGGGGCTCTGCACCTTGGCGTAGGGCCTCCTGTCTACCCGGGTTGAGGCTGTCTCCATGGCGGCACTGCCTTTAGTCGTACCTCTCGATGCGGTCGGCCCCCAAAGGTGGGTTTCTCCTGGCTCCAAGTCTCAGTGCCCGGCCATGTAGCGTGTACAGTGAGTGTGAGCCTTTGTGTGTGTGCGTGCGTATGTGTTTCTACGTGTGTGTGTGTGGGGGGGGGGGGGGGGGGGGGGGGGGGGGGGGGTGTCTCTGTGTTTTTACGGGGATGGGAGGGTTGGGTTTTGTCCTTAGTGTTTTTAGCCTGTGTTTTCTCTTTGCTGATTTTAGCCTCTATGAGGCACTTTGTATTGCTTTTAGTATGAAAAGTGCCATACAAATAAAATTTGATTTGATGATTTGATGATAGTGGAGCTAGAAACAATGAGCGAGTCCACAGGAAATCAAGGACATATTGAAATCCTCAAAGCTAAAAAATGGCTTTAGCCAACCTGCTGGAGACAAAAGCACATGGTGGACTGGTGAGATCCAGAGTACAGAACATCTCAGAGATGGATGCACCATCCAGCTTCTTCTTTGGTCTGGAGAAGAAACGAGGACAGAAGAATCCAGTGATCCACTCTCTCCTGTCAGACACAGGGCAGGAACTGACAGAACCTGGACAGATCAGAAGGAGAGCTGTTGGTTTTTATTCCTCTTTGTTCTCCAGTCAGTATGAAGAGGATGAGCCACTGTGTCAAGAGTTCTGCAACGAGCTGCCTCAGGTCTCTGAGGAGACCAACTCACAGCTGGAGAGGCCTTTACAGCTGCAGGAACTTCACGGCGCTCTGCAGAGCATGCAGGGGTGGAGGGCTCCCGGCATCGATGGCCTGACTGTGGAGTTTTATAAAGCCTTCTGGGACATTTAATCAGCTGATCTTTTAGATGTTTTTAATGAAAGCATGGCCTCAGGTTCATTGCCACTGTCCTGCCACAGAGCCATAATCACTCTCCTGCCTCAGAAAGGAAACCTGCAGGACATTAAGAACTGGAGCCCTGTGTCTCTGCTTTGTATGGATTACTAGATCTTGTCCAAAGTCCTGGCCAACAGGCTGAGAGCAGCTGTCCATCAAGTCGTCCATCAGGACCAGGTGTACTGTGTGTCCGGCAGGTCCATGGTAGATAATATCTACCTAATCCCAGATGTTTTGGAGGTCTCCAGCTCATTGGGTGTAGACTCTGGTCTGATTTCTCTGGATCAGGAAAAGGCTTTTGACCGCGTTGAACACTGCTTCCTCTGGAGAACTATGGAGAAGTTTGGGTTCAGCGCTGGTTTCATTGCTAAGATCAGGGTGTTGTACAGTGGTATTGAGAGTGTGCTGAAGTTCAGTGGTAGTCTGTGTGCTCCTTTCAGAGTGTGTAGAGGCATCTGACAGGGCTGTGCACTGTCTGGTATGCTCTGTGCACTCTCCCTAGAACCCCTGCTGCACAGGATACGCACAAGTACTGAAGGCCTGATTGGACCTGGTTTTAGAGAGAACATGGTTTTATCTGCTTATGCTGATGATGTCATTGTTTTTATAAAAAGCCAGCGTGAAATAGACATTTTAGCTAATATTACAAAAGATTTGAATGTTTTATCATCAGTGACTGTGAATTGGAAAAAAAGTGAAGCTCTTGCAGTCGGTGAGTGGCGTGACGGTCTCCCAGTTCTCCCCCAGAACCTGGTTTGGAAGAAAGATGGTTTGAAATACCTTGGTGTCTTTTTAGGAAACGAAATAATAGTCCAGAAGAACTGGGAGAGCGTCACAGACAAAATAGAGGGTAGACTGGCTAAATGGAAATGGATGCTTCCTCAGATGTCTTACAAAGGTAGAGTAGCCTCTCAGCTCTGGCATGGCCTGACATGTATGGACCCCCCCTCAGGTTTACTAGCCCAGATTCAAACAAAAATGATCAGTTTCTTCTGGGACGGTCTACACTGGGTACCACAGAGTGTACTGTTGTTATCCAGGGAGGAGGGGGGACAGGGCCTCGTCCACCTGGCCAGTAGAAGGAGGGGGGACAGGGCCTCGTCCACCTGGCCAGTAGAAGGAGGGGGGACAGGGCCTCGTCCACCTGGCCAGTAGAAGGAGGGGGACAGGGCCTCGTCCACCTGGCCAGTAGAAGGAGGGGGGACAGGGCCTCGTCCACCTGGCCAGTAGAACAGCCACATTCAGGTTCCAGTTCATCCAGAGGTTCCTGACAGGTCCGTCAGACCTGGTGTGGAGAGAAGTGGCTAGTTGTATTCTCAGACGTGTGAATAACCTGGGACTGGATGCTGCTCTGTTTTTAACTGATTCTAACTTTCTAAATGTAAGGGTTTTACCTCCGTTTTATCAGGTGTTTTAGATCCTGGGCTCTTTTTTGCCTTAAAGAAAGTGAAAAGTCTAACTCTCTGCACTGGTTGTTGAAGGAGCCACTGATCCACGGGGCGAAGCTGGATGTGTGCAGCGCTGCCACGCCTGGCCTGATGGGGGCGCTGCACCAAACTAAGACCTTGTGCCTGAAGCAGCTGGTGGATGCAGCAGGTCCAGACTTGACTGTTAACTCATCTTATTAATGATCATAGGAACATGAGGTAGAAAAGATAAATGGATTAAAGAGCTTTGATTTGATTCATTGAGTCAAGTCTGTCATGAAGTTCTGTCATTAATCCTCTTCTGATCAATGATGTTCTTGTCAAGTTCAGGATGAGAACTGAAGATCATTGTTTGCATGAATCATTCATCAGCACAGATTAGATCCTAAACTGATGGTACACACAACTGAAGAACTTTTGTGTCATTAATGAATAATTAGAGAGCTCCTGTTTGTTCTTGGGTAAGAAGGCCCTCGACCATACATGAGCCAGAAGACAAGAAAGACAATCTGCTGCTGGTGCTGGGAAATAAGAATGAAAAGGAATGAACCTGATTAAGACACAGGGAAATGTTGTGAAATCATTCATTCACTTCATAAATAGATAGTTGAACATTTAACATTTAATACATCAGTAGTTTACACTTCTTAACTTGTCTCTGTTCAATGGAGAATGGGACATATTTCAGACTGGAACCAGTCAAACATGTTTCACTCCAAATATTTCTCTTCAATGTGCTCAGAGCTGCTGCTGCTGTCTCTACAGCTGATGATGGGATTTGTTGTCCTCTCAGTCCCCCAGGTGGAGGTGGATTCAGGGGTGGAGTCTGTCCAACTGACCTGGAAAACCACAGCTCACCTGCCTGAAGACACTAAAGTGGAGTGGATGGACAGAGACAACAGGAAGGTCCATGTGTATCAGAACGGCTCTGACCAGCTTGAAGACCAGAACCAGATTTACAGAAACAGAACGAAGATGAATGAAGACCTGCTGAAAACTGGAGACCTCAGTCTGACCCTGAAATACCCCACAGATGGAGACACCAAGACCTACACCTGCACCGTCTACAACAAGGAGGGAGACATCCTGATGAAGAAACAAGTGATGCTCTATGTCAGAGGTTTGTTTTTTTTCTCCCTCTTTCTTTCTTTGTCTTTTCTTTCATTCGGTCTTTATTATTTTCATTCATTCTCTCTCTCTCTCTCTCTCTCTCTCTCTCTCTCTCAGTGCATGCTGGTAGTGAGTGTGGTGAGCAGAGACTCTGAGTGATTTCTGACTTTTTCTGTCTTTTTTGATGAATGTATCACCGTCAATGATCTGTTTGTGTCGGTGCAACCGTTGACGCTGTCCACAACAAAGGTCATTCTGTCTAATGTCCCCCCCCCCTTTATCACTGATGAGTTCCTAAGCAGAGAGTTATCTAGACATGGAAAAGTTGTGTCTCCTCTTAAAAAGATCCTCTCTGGCTGTAAGTCTCCATTGTTGAAGCATGTGGTGTCTCACAGGAGACAGCTCTACATGATCCTGAACAACCAGGATGAGGAGCTGTGGGGTCAGGGCGGGATGGTGCTGGTCAGCAGGACGGCCTGGACGGCGCTGCTGGTGAGGACAGTGTACAGGTTGAGGGAGAGGAGGGACTCACAGGAGGAAGATGTTGGTGTAAGTGGTGAAGATGACCTTGAGGAAAGTGAGATCAGCGGTGAAAACACTGTGAATGGTGGAAATGGTTTGAGTGGGACACAGGTGGGAGAGACAGGTGAGCTATGTGAAACACAGGTAGGTGCAGGTGAAGTGAGCAGAGCATGGTGTGAGCAGGTTGAAGAGGCTGAGATGGTGGAAGCAGAATCAGAATACAAATGTACTCCACGTAAACCAAGGACTGAAACTAAAAACACGTGTGCTGAAGCAAAATCAAGAGGAGTGAGAGCAGACAGACACAGAGAAGAAGCAGGAGCAGACAGACAGCAGTGCTGCTGAGGAAGACTGAGTCTGACAGCAGTCATCTGTCCCTTCTTAAAGGGGGGGGGGGGGGGGGGGGGGGGGGGCAGTCAGGAAAGAAAGGCTCACACAGCCACAATGGTCAAGTCCTTCCTCCAGGAAACAAAGAACATGAAAGGAGTTAAAGTGGAGGATTATTTTCCTGATCTGGAAGGTTTTTCCACCTCAGCCAGGTTCCACATGAGGAACAGAGAAGAATCAGCTTTAACTGATCAGGAAGTCTTCAGGCTGAGGACACTAGAGCTTAAAGTTAAGAGACAACACTTCAGCAGTGATGATGGAAAAGGCTCTTTGTTGCATTTGACCTCAGTTATTGTTTGTTCTTTTATTCCTCAGTCTGTACGGCTTCTTTTAGAGTGGGGAGTCTGAATGTAAATGGGGCCAGAGATGCTAAGAAGAGAGCTGTTATATATGAATCAGCTAGAATCAAACACATGGATGTTCTTTTTCTACAAGAAACACACAGTGATGCAAACAATGAGGTAGACTGGAACAGAGGATGGGAGGGGGAGGTGGTTTCTAGTCACCACACAGCAATCAGTGGAGGAGTGGGTCTCCTGTTCTCCAGGAACTTCACTCCAGCTTCTCTGGAGGTCCAGCATGTCCTAGAGGGGAGGTGTCTTTCAGCTAAGGCTCTTTTTGACCATTTTATTAATATCTATGCTCCAACCAACGGTGCAGAGAGGAGGATGTAACTGAAGCAAGTTAGTGACAAACTGAGTGACTGTGGCTCGGAGGATTTTTTATTCTTGGAGGGGATTTGAACTGAAAATGAGTTTTTAGAGTGTAACCATGCAGAGCCTCATCCAGCCTCCCAGCATGCTCTGAGGCAGCTGCTTCACTCTCATGGCCTGGTGGATGACTCCAGGCAGTACACATGGTCCCATTCTAGAGAAGATAGGGTCTTCTTAGCCAGACTTGACCCTTTTTATTGTTTGAAGCAACATTTTAATATTTTTAAAATGTGTAGAATCATGCCAGTTGGGTTTACAGACCATTCCCTGCTTTTATGTCATGTTTATATTAGAAACATTTGACCTAAGAGTGCATACTGGCATTTTAACTCAGTTTAACTTTTGATAAGAGGTTTAAAGATGTTCTTAGTTACTTCTGGAGACAGAGAACATGTGGATTTACATGTCTGAGACAGTGGTGGGACCATGGCAAGATAGAAATGAAGCTCTTGTGTCAGCAGGACACACTCAATGTCACAAGAGACATCACCAGATCTGTAAAAGACCTGGAGACTATATCAGTCTCCAGATCTATAAAAGACCTGGAGACTGATATAGTGGAGCTAGAAACCTGCAGGACATTAAGAACTGGCGCCCTGTGTCTCTGCTTTGTATGGATTACTAGATCTTGTCCAAAGTCCTGGCCAACAGGCTGAGAGCAGCTGTCCATCAAGTCGTCCATCAGGACCAGGCGTACTGTGTGCCTGGCAGGTCCATGGTAGATAATATCTACCTAATCCCAGATGTTTTGGAGGTCTCCAGCTCATTGAGTGTAGACTCTGGTCTGATTTCTCTGGATCAGGAAAAGGCTTTTGACCGCGTTGAACACTGCTTCCTCTGGAGAACTATGGAGAAGTTTGGGTTCAGCGCTGGTTTCATTGCTAAGATCAGGGTGTTGTACAGTGGTATTGAGAGTGTGCTGAAGTTCAGTGGTAGTCTGTGTGCTCCTTTCAGAGTGTGTAGAGGCATCTGACAGGGCTGTGCACTGTCTGGTATGCTCTATGCACTCTCTCTAGAACCCCTGCTGCACAGGATACGCTCAAGTACTGAAGGCCTGACTGGACCTGGTTTTAGAGAGAACATGGTTTTATCTGCTTATGCTGATGATGTCATTGTTTTTATAAAAAGCCAGTGTGAAATAGACATTTTAGCTAATATTACAAAAGGTTTGAATGTTTTATCATCAGTGACTGTGAACTGGAAAAAAAGCTCTTGCAGTCGGTGAGTGGCGTGACGGTCTCCCAGTTCTCCCCCAGAACCTGGTTTGGAAGAGAGACGGTTTGAAATACCTTGGTGTCTTTTTAGGAAACGAAATAATAGTCCAGAAGAACTGGGAGAGCGTCACAGATAAAATAGAGGGTAGACTGGCTAAATGGAAATGGATGCTTCCTCAGATGTCTTACAAAGGTAGAGTAGCCTCTCAGCTCTGGCATGGCCTGACATGTATGGACCCCCCCTCAGGTTTACTAGCCCAGATTCAAACAAAAATGATCAGTTTCTTCTGGGATGGTCTACACTGGGTACCACAGAGTGTACTGTTGTTATCCAGGGAGGAGGGGGGACAGGGCCTCGTCCACCTGGCCAGTAGAAGGAGGGGGGACAGGGCCTGGCCGGAGGGGGGACAGGGCCTCGTCCACCTGGCCAGTAGAAGGAGGGGGGACAGGGCCTCGTCCACCTGGCCAGTAGAACAGCCACATTCAGGTTCCAGTTCATCCAGAGGTTCCTGACAGGTCCGTCAGACCTGGTGTGGAGAGAAGTGGCTAGTTGTATTCTCAGACGTGTGAATAACCTGGGACTGGATGCTGCTCTGTTTTAACTGATTCTAACTTTCTAAATGTAAGGGTTTTACCTCCGTTTTATCAGGTGTTTTAGATCCTGGGCTCTTTTTAGCCTTAAAGAAAGTGAGAAGTCTAACTCTCTGCACTGGTTGTTGAAGGAGCCACTGATCCACGGGCGAGGCTGGATGTGTGCAGCGCTGCCACGCCTGGGCTGATGGGGGCGCTGCACCAAACTAAGACCTTGTGCCTGAAGCAGCTGGTGGATGCAGCAGGTCCAGACTTGACTGATGCCCGGGCCGTGGGCTCTCTGCTGGGTGGCTCAGAGGGTCCTGGGGCTCTGGAGGCAGAGGCTCTCTGGAAGGGACAGAGGCCTCATCAAGGCCCCATGATTTAGCTTCAAAGGCTTTTATCTCTGTTCTTAACCCTGCTGTTACCAAGAAGCTGAATGAGACTGTCTTCCATCTTTTCACTGAGTGGACAAGACTCACTGAATTCTTGAATCTTTTAACTGTTGTTGGTGAAAAGTTCTCTGAGAGCAGCTTCATCTTTGGTGCAGGCTACAAAAAGACAAAGCACATTAAGTGGCAGCTACTGAACTTCCTGTCAGGAGAGGCTGAATGAGCCATATACGTGAGCAGGAAGAACTAAATGGAGGACAGGGTGGGCCAGGAGGACACTTCAGTGTGGCTTTGTCATGTCAGGTCCAGACTTTGGCTTTCTCTACAATCATTCAATAAAGTCATGAAAACCTGCTGCTGCTGCTGCTGCTGCTGTCTCTACAGCTGATGATGGGATTTGTTGTCCTCTCAGTCTGTCAGGTGGAGGTGGAGGAGGGGGTGGAGTCTGTCCAGCTGCCCTTCAGAACCACAGCTCACCTGCCTGAAGACGCTAAAGTGGTGTGGTGGGACAGATACAACAGGATGGTCCATGTGTATCAGAACGCCTCTGACCAGCTTAAAGATCAGAACCAGATTTACAGAAACAGAACGAAGATGAATGAAGACCTGCTGGAAACTGGAGACCTCAGTCTGACCCTGATATACCCCACAGAGAGAGACAGTGGACGATACAGATGTATAGTCTACAACAAGGAGGGAAACATGCTGAGATGGAAAAGAGTGGAGCTCAGAGTGAAAGGTTTGTTTTCTTTCTTTCTGTCTCTCTTTGTCTCTAACTGTCTTTGTCTCTAACTGTCTTGTGTCTCCTCAGCAGACAGAGTCCAGGTCCAGGATGTAACGTCTCCTCTGATGGCTGTAGAGTCAGTTTGATCAGGTTGTTGATCTTTGATTATTGATCAGTGAAGGATCTGATGATGATTTCAAAGAAGATAAAGCTGCTGGTGAAGCAGAGTTCATGTCAGCGACCTCCTCCTGCTTCAAGTAAAACCCTCAAAGTCAGTCAACACGTTTGGAAGAGGGAACTAATGACCTTCATTCAAATGTCCAGCAGAGGACAGTCCTGACTGAAACCTTCAACAAGACACAAGTTAACATGAGCTTTTGAACATTTCTGGGACTTCTGATGTGTTGATGAAACCAGGACAGAAGGAACTGATCAGCAAATATGTTTTAAAGAACGTCTGAAAAAGAGAAAAGGAAGAAAAAGCCACAGTAAATAAATGACTGAGGACAGATTGAAATGAGCCTTTCAACAGCAACATTTAAAAGACATGAAGTGTGCAACGAGCTGTGGTACCCAGCAGGAGGCAGAAGACTGCAGAGGAGAGAGTGGAGAGGTTCCTGTTGGAATTCCAGGGTTAACCAGGAAACCACACACATCCTTTACTCAGTGATAAATCACATGTTCACACTGAGCGTCTAGAAACTGAGGAATCTGTTGAAGTCACAGTAAAGGAGCAATCAGCTTCCTGGCTGCTCCCTCCCTCCGCCCACCTGTGTGTGTGTCATCAGACCTTTGGGAACTTTTTTCCAGATCAGAGAATAATCAGTGATGAAAATAACCTTCAAACAGTGTGAACAGTGTGGCTGGAGCTGAGCTCTTTCCTTCATCTGACAACTATCAGAACCCAACATGATGATCTAGAAGGAATAAAGAGCAAGTGATCAGCTGATTCAGCAGAGTTTTACTTTAGTTTTTAGTTGAGTTTATTTCTTCCAGGGACCATGTACAAAGTGCATTAATCACAGAGTAGATCCACTGGACCAGGTTTAACAAATGGTGGTGGAGCTAGAGCAGAGCGTTGTATTATTTACTGATTTATGTGATAGGGACAGTTCACATTAATGAACATCTACTCAGACAGTCATAGATGTAAATATGATGGATTCTAGCAACAATGCTCATTTTCATCCACAGTCCCTAGACAGGTAACACAAACACATGATAAGACATAGGACAGGACAATAGATCACAATGAGAACACACATGTTCAGGTCAGACTGGATATTTATTGAAACATTCAACTAAACTCATCATGTTTTCTCTCCACATATTTAATCATAAACTTTTTACATTTTTAAACAAACTTTAGTTTCTTAAACTCTGAATGTGGAACAAGCAAAGCTTTATATTATAAACACATGAAAAATCTAATTTGAAATAAAAACACATCAGTGTCTTTAGTTCTTATTGTTATTTAATGAAATAAATCAATCTCATGCCTCTCTCTGTCTGTAGTCTTTAGAGTTTATTTTCAGTGTAAACCCTTTTTCACAGGCCAACAACAAAACAATAATAATATATTCATTCATTCATTCATTCATCTTCTGTAACCTCTTGTCCAGCTGTCATTGGTCTAGAGGGGGGGTCCACCCTGGACAGGTCTCCAGTCTATCCCAGCTGTCATTGGTCTAGAGGGGGGGTCCACCCTGGACAGGTCTCCAGTCTATCCCAGGGCTAACACAGAGAGACACTCACACCTACGGCCAATTTAGAATCACCAATGAACCTAACCAGCATGTCTTTGGACGGTGGGAGGAAGCTGGAGAACCTGGAGAGAACCCACGCAGACACAGGGAGAACATGCAGACTACACACAGAAAGGAACCAGTGGGCCTGGATTAGAACCCAGAACCTTCTGGCTGGGAGGCATCAGTGCTAACCACCACACCACTGTGCCGCCCTACAAATTCAATTCTAATACTTATTCTAATGTAATCTGATGATCTTCTATTTCTACTAAAAGAATGGAATGAATATTAATGGATGGAATTGCTCCTAAAATGTTCAACAGTATTTTTCTAAAATGCTTGACTCAGCAAAAACCCAACAAACTATTGTGTGTTCATCAACTGTAAACAAATGTCATGTCATTGTGTTACGTGACAGGCAGGGTCAGGGGGCACAATTGTTTGTGTCTGTGTGTTTTCCCTCCTCTTCCCCTCTTCCTCCTCCTCCTCCTCACTCCTCTCAGGTAAACTCCCATCAATTAGCCTACACCTGTGGATCCCAGCTGGCCAATCATCCAGGTTCCAGTAGAACAGGAGCGTAGCTGCAGTCATGGTTCTCTGTTCTCTGCCTGTCTGCACTGTGCTATACTTGCTTTAGTAAACTTCCTAGTTTCAACCTGGAGCTTTGTGGAGTCAGTCAGTGTGACTAGGTAAGTTTTGGAGTACTCTATACATGTTCCAGTCACGTAGTACTTCCTTGTCTATGAACACTAGGTTTTAGGCTTGGTGCCACTGTAGCCCTGTAGAAATCATTTAGGTTACAGTGCAAAAGAAAAATCCATATAGCATGATTTAATGTTGAATTAAAAGTTCATGGTCTTTAAAAGAGGAAGTTCATAATATTAAAATGTTTTATAAATGAGACTATTTACAGCTGAAAGAATAAATCTATAAAAGTCTTTTAGTTCATCAAGTTTCTATCAAATATCTGTGATTCTGAAGAAAATGAGAGACAGACGCTCTGGACCAGAGAGCTAAGACGGAGGCATGGTGGTGTGGGGAGCATTTCAGTTTAGTGGTGGAGGTTGACTACTCGTTGGTCCTGATAGAAACTTCTGTGTGACCTGAAGAGCTGAATATGATGCGTCTGCTTGTGTCTGGTTCTATATCTAACTGTTCTAGTGTAAATGTGGTAGATTGATTTGATTAAAAAGCTGATAATGAAAATGAGTTCATGAGACAGTAAAAACAGCTATTAAAATCAATTTAAAAAATGATAAATGAAATCAATAATTTAGGAAAAACAGAGAAAAGGGAATTAGTTGATGGGAAGATGTAAGATTTGTAGTCCTCTTCTAATTGATGATTTAAAATTCATGTGAACAAGATCAAAAATGTGAGGTTAAAGTACTAAAGTGACTTGAGCGAGATTAAAAATGGTTCTAAATGTTCCTGTCAGATTAGTTTATCTGTCATCAACCTGTTGGGCCTTTTAAAAACTTATTGGTGATCGATTTCAGGTATGTTCGGAGTGTTTATGCCCCTCAACTTTAGATGTTGGTTAACACGTCGTATTGTGTATGTTTTCCGAACACTTTAAGTACATTGTGAGTACTTTAGGAGCATTTTCTTGGAGGTTTTAAATGATATAAATTCATTGGAGGGATATATTTCATTTAAGATTTTAAAATCTATCTCTTTATGTTGAGGAGGGATTGGAGATTGAAGGAATTTAGTCCTAATAGACTTTTTCCATAGTTTTGAAAACAGACTGGACAGGTAAGTGTCAAACACCAACAGCTCACTGTTCTCACTATTGCACCAACTTCCAGCCTGACCACTGATGATCTAACACCACACTTCTTTACAGATACTTCCTCACGCTCATGGTTTAGTCTTTAATCAGTTATATGCTCAATGTTGGACCAAAGCTGTGCATATGATTGATAAAGATTAAAGATTTAGGTGAAGCTTAACTTTCCTCTCCTCTTGCAGGCAAGAAATGTCTGATGTTTTTTTACATGTCATATTTGAATAGCCTTTTTCATGTAGTTTAAAAATAAATAATAATCAAAACTATTTTAGTCTAATAAAACCAGAGATGGGGCAGCACAGTGGCGAGGTGGTTAGCACTGATGCCTCACAGCCAGAAGGTTCTGGGTTCTAATCCAGGTCCACTGGTTCCTTTCTGTGTGGAGTTTGCATGTTCTCCCTGTGTCTGCGTGGGTTCTCTCCAGGTTCTCCAGCTTCCTCCCACCGTCCAAAGACATGCTGGTTAGGTTCATTGGTGATTCTAAATTGGCCGTAGGTGTGAGTGTCTCTCTGTGTTAGCCCTGAGATAGACTGGAGACCTGTCCAGGGTGGATCCCCCCTCTAGACCAATGGTGATTCTAAATTGGCCGTAGGTATACATGTGAGTGTGAATGGTTGTCTGTCTCTGTGTGTGGCCCTGCGATGGACTGGCGACCTGTCCAGGGTGTACCCCTGCCTCTCGCCCGATGACAGCTGGGATAGGCTCCAGCAGACCCCCGTGACCCTTAACAGGACTAAACGGGTATAGAAGATGAATGAATGAATGAATGAATTATCCACTGATAATAATCATAAGTGAATGAGCTCAGCTCCTGTTTCACGGTGTGCATCCATGCGTAAAGTGAGAAACACAGCTGATGCTCCAGAAGGAAGTCACCCCAAAGATATGGTAAAGAGAGTCACACTGAACTCTAGAAACAACCAGGACCTTCACAGGGTATTTCAGACTAACCTTGTACACATCTGACTTCCAGTACAACTCTGAGCTCTGCCACATGCAGAAATACTCAGATGACACTGCGATAGTTGGCTGTATCAAGGATGGACGGGAGGAGGAGTACAGGAGCCTGGTCGCGGACTTCATGAGGTGGTGCAGGTCCAACCATCTGCAGCTGAACACCTCCAAGACCAAGGAGATGGTGGTGGACTTCAGAAGGAAGAAATCACATCTCCAACCTGTGTCCATCAACGGGGTCGATGTGGAGGTGGTCAGGACTTACAAATATCTGGGGCTGCAGCTGGACGACAGGCTGGACTGGACTACAAACATGGACACAATACACAGGAAAGGACAGAGCCGTCTGTACTTCCTGAGAAGGCTGGGTCCTTCAACGTCTGCAAAAAACTGCTGCAGATGTTCTACCAGTCTGTGGTGGCCAGCGTCCTCTTCTATGCTGTGGTTTGCTGGGGAGGAAGCAGCAAGAAGAGGGACGCTGCTCGACTGGACAGACTGGTGAGGAGGGCTGGCTCAGTGGTGGGCACAGAGCTGGACTCTCTGGTGACAGTAGCAGAGAGAAGGACCCTGGACAAACTGCTGTCCATACTGGACAACGCCCACCACCCTCTGCACAACACCTTCATCAGGCAGAGGAGTGTGTTCAGTGGCAGGCTGCTGTCTCAGTCCTGCTCCACCAACAGACTGAAGAACTCTTTCGTCCCCCTGGCCATCAGACTGTACAACAGCTCTCAGTGATGGTAGGAGACACAATAGACAATGGACAAACCTTTTGCACCTACTTACTGGACACTCTGTCATTACCATGTCTGTCTACCTCTGCTACATCTGGTGACTGTGATTTTCATTCATCTTCTCCCATTTGTAGCTCTCATATTTATAAAAAAAAAAAAAAAAAAAAAAAAACCCTTCTACTTCTACTGGTCACTTTATATTTATATTTCTAACAGGTCACTTTATATTTTTAACATAGTTTATAGTTGTATAAACATTTTATTTCTAGTCACTTTCTATTTTTTATATAGCTTTTGTATTTTATGTTCAATGTTTGTAACTGCTACTGGATGCTTGAATTTCCCTTGGGATTAATAAAGTATCTATCTATCTATCTATCTATCTATCTATCTATCTATTCTGTATTTCACCGAGGTGGAGCAATGCATCTGTGGTGTCGGTGCAGGTCTCTTCTGCATCAGTGTTGGTCTGGTCTCAATCTTTCCTCACGTTGACGTGATGCCTCTGTCACTGGTTTACCTCTCTGGTAGCCAAGATGAACGTAGGAGACCAGGCTGGAGCAAGCTGATGCTGCGCAAGTGTGTCACCACACACTGAAACTACTGCACCAAATAACTCAAACCCACCACCCTGTGTTTGGATTGTGACACCATTATACAGCAACTTTAAGTCTTCATCAATTCTTTTTAATACAAAATCAACACCACACTTGTCAATATCACCAGCTTTTGCTATAGCAAGGAGTCTGATTGCTGCCAGTTTTGACCTAAACTTGGGGTTTATGTTTCCTAAAGTCTAATAAACCATCAGTAATTTATTTACTGAAGCATGTGACCCAAGGGGATTGCAGATCTCTATTTCGTCAGTGTATAAAATGATCTGTAAAGCAGAAGGTTTCACTGAAAACAGTGGGTGGGTTCTGAAAAGGCTCCCATCAACAATATCATACAAAAATCCATCTTTGTGGCAACTCTGTGGCGTGGTCCGGATCATATCAAAAATCCTAGAATTGGACAACAGCTGTTCAAGACTCTTAACCAGGGACACATAGTAAAAACTTCTGTTTTTAATTCCAAGAACTCTTGATTGTCCTTTCTTAACTCGACAAACCCTCTGAGACATAACCACCTCCTCTGGTTTCACTGGGTTAAAAAGCCTCTGGATGGTGCTGTCTTGCATGTATGTGGTGGCCATCAAGGAGAAAGGATCTTGAAACTTGTCTAATGTAGCCAGTACTTCCTCTTGTAGCTGCTCCACGCTGTCTGAATGTCTTTCAAAGATCCTCTTCATTGTGTCCCTCAAGGTGCTCAGAAGAGTAGTTTGATACTGCTGGACTTCAGAAACAATGCTGTTGACGCTCCTCTGAAACACAGTCAAGAATGAAGTGTCAGATACATGATGTTTGTCCAGTACAACTAGCATAACCATTCTTAAGACTCATTTGAGGATTTCACACCAAAATGGTCACTGTCCTTGAACAATGTGGATCATTTGCATATTCAAAATTACATCCAAATATGACCCCCTGTTGCTTGTAGTAACTGAAAGATGCTAACACTAATACAAACTGCATCCTAATAGCACCAGCATTACAACAATTAAAGCTAACATTAAGTTTTGAAAAATATTGAAATTGAGGATAACTATGGGGCTGTTGTTGCTCTGACAGTGGGAATATGAAATTATCCAGTTAGAGAAATGTCAGGTTACACCCTCTCAGGGTTCTTACACCTTTTCCAGAGTCAAAGCACTGTTCAAACACTTTCAAGAATTGTTTTCACACTGCACTTCTTCACAGTACTGCTACTGATGCAATTATGCGTATACATTTATAAAAATGGTCTCCTACTAAGCAGTTTACTGACTAAACACTCTCTAGTGAATCATTTAAGAATATAGAGCATTTTTAACACTTGCTTTATAAAATCCATTTTCCTACAGCACTTTTAATATCATTAAAGGATAAACCTGTTGCCATAATGGTAAAATCACAATAATGATGATAATATTAACACTGGGTTATGTGCAATACCTGAGACAGGTGACATCTCTCCCTCACATTGATGGCAAATGCAGCTGCACGTCTAATATTTGCACTTGATGCACCAGCTCCTTCCTGTAAATATGTTGTGTTAATAATATACATTAATATACTCTGTACATAGAAGACTGGTTCACATCAAATGTTGGATAATATTATCATACTGGACCTTAGCTGATTATCAGGGTGTGGAATCTGATGACATGTAGGCTCTGGGTTCAACATTTCATTGGAGATGACAGGTGTGTTGACTTCACTGTTGGTCCTTTGCATTCCCCGTGTTTCAGTGGCACAGTCAGAACAAACTGGGATGTCAAAATGTTCACTTCAACCCGAGATAGGTCAGATGCAGCTGATGTCATCCATCCAGTAGGTGGGTGCCCAGGGGTAAAATATAGAGCATGTGTGCGTCTAATGTGGTAGTAAAAGGAGTTGAAGACTCTGTATTCAGCAGTACAGCCATCAAATCAGGACTGGGACTATGTGCTGTGCTAATATGGCTCCAGAGAGACTTCAGTGTTAATGCAACGAAAACCAAGCAAATCACAGATGAATGCTGACACAAGATGTTTAAGCCATGGGAAAATCTCCACTAATCTGAAAAATGAGTCCACACTAGAAAAACACAAATTGCAAAAGGGAGTAGTCCAGGTATTTGAAGAGCAGCACTGAACTAGAAAATTCCCGCGGAAATTTTTGAAGTGCCGAGTGGGCTGTTGCCGGGGTTGTGTATTGAAAAAGCACACCTAAAATAGTAATTTTTAACATGTATATTTACACACATGAGCCACTAATTCTACCATTAGCCACAATTGTTAGCAATTAGCATGTCTTTAGATGCAGTCAAGCATTAGCTGCTAATGTTAGCAATTAGCATGTCTTTACGACCATGAGCAGCTAGCACGCTGGCCGCTCTTGGTAGTAAAGCATTAGCCACTAATGTTAGCAATTAGCATGTCTTTACTAAGTAGCATGTCTTTACTACCATGAGCAGCAGCTATAACAAAAAGCACAACTCAAATAGTCATTTAAGGCCTGGTTCGCCTGGCTCGCACGCTAGCTACTCATGGCAGTAAAGCATTAACCACAAATGTTAGCAATTAGCATGTCTTTACTACCACGAGCGGCTGGCACGCTAGCTACTCATGGCAGTAAAGCATTAACCACAAATGTTAGCAATTAGCATGATTCGCTAGCCACTAATTTTAGCATTGGCTTCGTGTGGTATAGCTTCACAATACCCTCAAATAGTAATTTTTAACATGTATATTTACACACATGAGCCACTAATTCTAGCATTAGCCACAAATGTTAGCAAATAGCATGTCTTTACATGCAGTCAAGCATTAGCCGCAAATGTTAGCAATTAGCATGTCTTTACTACCACGAGCGGCTAGCACGCTAGCTACTCATGGCAGTAAAGCGTTAACCACAAATGTTAGCAATTAGCATGTCTTTACTACCATGAGCAGCTAGCACGCTGGCTGCTCTTGGTAAGTAAAGCATTAGCCACTAATGTTAGCAATTAGCATGTCTTTACTACCATGAGCAGCTAGCACGCTGGCTGCTCTTGGTAAGTAAAGCATTAGCCACTAATGTTAGCAATTAGCATGTCTTTACTACCATGAGCAGCTAGCACGCTGGCTGCTCTTGGTAGTAAAGCATTAGCCACTAATGTTAGCAATTAGCATGTCTTTACTAAGTAGCATGTCTTTACTCCCATGAGCAGCAGCTATAACAAAAAGCACAACTCAAATAGTCATTTAAGGCCTGGTTCCTTCTGACTGGATGGGTGTGAGTTTGATGTCATGCAGGGTACAACAAACCAAACAGGATGAGGAGGATGCAGTAGGCCTGGCTGAGAGAGCGAGACACTGAGAAGGGTCGTCCTTTATGCCCTTCTACAAACTGAAGGGCAGGTACAGGCAGCAGAGCCCTCCCAGCTCCACCTGAAAGCCAGCATCAAATAAGGAAGAGAGTGGGAGGGATCGTCACACCCCCACCTTTAAGAGGGGCATCCTCACTAGGATCCCCAGACAAAGAACGAGCAAATCGTAACAATTGATCGTTAATCATAATAATTTCAACAATAAAACTCATTACTCCTACCTGAGCAATAGTTTAACAGTTTACGGCACAGTCTTACAGTTAGAAAAACAATAATATTAAACTTAACACATCCAGGCTGTAACAAGGAATCAGCGATGAAGTGAAGACCTTCAAATTGTCCTGCGAGTCCAGCTCTTTGTCTCATGTTGGACGTCACTGCAGTCTGTCTGGATCAGCTGGAGGAAAACTATATGCAGACAAATAGACATGTCAAATAATGTTATGTAACATACTGAATATAACTCTTATGAGTGTTCAACAGCTCATTATTTATTTCATTAAAAACATCATATTATATTAAATTACTCCAATTATATATATATACTATCATTAATGTTGTTACAAGCCATAAACGTTTCGTACTTTATGTGATGGAATAATATATTTTTCAGTTTGACACAGTTTTAGTGGCTAACCCCACTAGCCTCCACGTTAGCTCGCGGCAAACTCCCGCGGGTCTGCGGTTAAATCCCGGTTAGCTCGCGGTTAAGTCCCGGTTAGCTCGCGGTTAAATCCCGGTTAGCTTGCCGTTAGCTCGAGGCTAGCTCGCGGTTAGCTCGAGGCTAACTCCGCGGTTTAGTCTCCCCATTGTAACAGTCTGAGAGTCCCTAATGTTTTGTCAGTCTGTGTCTGTAATGCTATAGTGGGAGGGGAGGTGGGGGGGTTGGAGTGGGGGGGTCATAGTGTCAGGTTCTGGCTCCCTACTATAGTCCTGTAATGGGTTTAGGGGGTCATAATGTTTTGGCAGTCTATTACTGTAATGCTTAAATGGAGTGGAGGGGGGTCATAGTGTCAGATTCTGCAGCCCAACTATAGTCCTGTAATGGCTTAAGTGGTCATAATGTTTTGGCAGTCTGTGTCTGTAATGCTATAGTGGGAGGGGGGGTGGGGGGGGTTGGAGTGGGGGGGTCATAATGTCAGGTTCTGGCCCCCTACAGTACTGCAGTAATGGTTTGAGGGGGTTTTAATGTTTTGGCAGATCATGTTTTCCAGCAGCTGCGTGTGTGAACGTGTGTAAGCTGGTTGGGGTCTGGTTGTCATGGCTACCAGGGTCAACTGCTCCTGTCAGAATGTCAGTTGGAAGACGGGGAGAGAGAGAGAAAATGCTGAAAAAACGCCTCGAACAGGAAGGACTTGTGGCCAAACCGTATTTCCAATCATTGAACCGACTTAACTTTGGGCATCTTGAGGCTTTCCTGAACGTCTACATATGCAATTTGTGGGTAAAATGAAGAAATGTGACCTATTTAAAGCGATTCAAAAAAGGTTACTTCTGCTTTCCTCCAGAAATTTCCCTGCCTTTTTAACATGGCAGTCTATGGAGCTGTGGATGGGTGTTGCTGGCGCATCTTTGTGTCTGACGCCAAAACTATAAGACTTACAGCTTTAGCAGACGGATATGAGTGAGAAGACAAATTTTCCTACGTTTCTATGTATAAATTATGTCTGTCGTGTGAAATTTGTGGCCATGGGAGCAGTTTCTGTACAGTTTTTTGACTAATTTTCTTCTCTCCTCCTCACTCTAGCTGATGATGTCATCCACTCTAGCGCAAACATTCCGCGCAATACACACCCATTATAAACCCTGAAATTTGAGTAAAAACCTACACAACTCTGAGGCTTCATAGTTTAAAAACGGTAAAAGTTGTCGATAAGTGAAGTGAATCTCTGAAGAGAAGGCAAGAGTACCTACGTTTTAAAGTTCAAATGAAGTCTCTCGGTTAAAGTATGCCAGAGCAGTTCATTGTTGAAAATGTCTGTTGATTTATTTATTTTTTCGGGCTTCTCCATTCATTTCAATGGGAAATTTATCGCGGTTTTTCGCGAATAAATTCGCGAAAAACTCACGAATCCCTTATAAAAGTAATAGCACGGGATTCGGGATCAAAACACACGTTTTGATATATCATGTGTTGGGGTCCTCTCGCCGGTTCGGGCCGCATTAATCGGCGAAAAAGGGCGGAAAATGAATAATAAGTAAAAAAAATAAAACTGCAAAGAAACACGCAGAAGATCAATAGTGGCCTCGTGCCTATGGCACGAGGCCACTCCTCCCATAGCTTGCTATGGGAGGAGTGGCCTCGTGTCATAGGCACTCGGCACTAATTATTACCGCTTAAATCTGAATCATTTGAACTTTACTTTGGCGGGCACATACGAACTAGAGAGGTCAATACCAAATCTGGGCGGGAAGGGGGGTGGATCATACCAAGATTATTTAATTTACATAGTGATGTGATTATACAGGGATCAACAACCGGCCTAGAAATTAAAATATAATTTATAGTTCTAGTATTCTCCAATTATGTATGTTTGTATTCCATTATTATCAGTTTTCTTACACGTTTTACCCAGACTGACATGGTCTGCACCACCCCCCCTTACTACCCTCATGTGGTCTCGTCTGCCCTGCGACGGTTGGGAGAAGGACCTGGACGGGATTCTGTCGCGGTAAGGAGAAAACAACGTTATATTAAAAATTATAAAGTTATAAGTTTTACAGTTACGTTACAGTTTTACTCTTCACATTTACTCCACTCATCGCGATGAACTGCGGCCGTATCAATGAATGAATCGGCCTCTTCAGTGTAAACTCCAGCTAGCTAGCTAGCTTAGCTAATGTTAGATGACTTTGCAGGTTTGCTGCTACAGCGTCGTTACAAGTGTTTTCTTGTGCTTTTTCTCCTGCGACTCATTGAAAACGTTGTTGATACATTTTATATATATATATATATTTATCAGAAGAGTAAGTTGTGCCATGGTTTGTCTCCACTTCCTTGTCCATGTCCTGTTTTATTGTGAAGCTCCATGTCTTGTCCTCCTGTGAGTCCCTGGTGTGTCTCACCTCCACCTGTGTCTGGTGTCCTCATGTGTTTGTCCTCAGTGTTGGTCTGTGTCCATGCCGTGTGTTCCTGTGGTGCCTCCGTGAGTTCATAAACTCTGTTTTGTTTCACTGCACTAGTTTCTGTGTCTGTCTGCATCAGGGTCCAGGTCCCTAAACCCTAACATGTTGTTTCTAATTGTGTCTGTCATTTCCATCTAATAATTGTGTTTAGATTGATTGATTGATTTATCTGAGGATGAGAATGCTGCTTTACCAGACAAAGCTGGCCCAGGTGAAACAGGAACTGTGTCGTCACTTCAAGGATCACCTCCAGTACCCCCCCCCCCCACAGCTTCCTGCTCCTCCACAATATGTGGTCTACACAGACACTGAGCTGGAACCACCATGTTGAGATGGTCTGCTCTGGTAGAGAGGAGGAATCTGCCGTGTCCAGAGAGCTGAGATGAGATGCAGCTGGTGAGGAACAATCTTGAGAGCAAGTCACCAAGGAGAGAAGTTCTCCAGTGAGGTCACCACAATAGCTGAGAGACTAGTGGAGTATTATCCCATGCTACAGGAGAAAGACGACCCATCAGACATGGAAGTGAGAGATAGATTATTGGATTGTTGTGTGATATTCAAAGGGTTTTTTCCAACCAGTGCCTTTTTCCACCACAGCTGAGCAGGTACAGTTATCTTCAGAAGAGCATTCTGAATGGGACGTCCCCACAGAAGAGGCAGGGGCCCAGACCAGAGAGAAGACGTCACATTGACTTGTCTCCAAGGGACCAGGGACAAGATGATGACGCAGACTCAAGTGGTGCATCAACAGTTCTTCTGCCACCTGGGAGCAGTTCTGAAGGCCACGCTTCAGGTGACACCAAGGCCAGGTGATACTGTCCTAGTTTAGTATCTAATGATAGATTACAGGTGTTTCAACTGTACATTGAAGTTATGATCAGGCTCTGATGTGTTGGGATGTGACAGTAGTTTTCACTTATTTGATTCCATTGTGTAGAAATGACAGTAAATGTTGTGTTTGCTGCTTCAACCTGTCGTATCATTCAGAGGACATGTCCAGTACCTGCTGCTGATTTGTGTCTCCTTTTAGTGGACAAAGACAGTCTGGCAACACAGGCCAGGCATCACAAGACTCTGCAGGAGACGGATCAGAAACCAGAACCCAACCAAGATGCTGTGAGCCAGATCCTTGAGCTGGAGTTTCAGGTGAGAAGAGCCTTCATTGACAGTGACGTTGTGAAAGAAGACGACAGAGCAGCAGAGGTTTCTGAGGCGTGTGCATGTTTCAAAGAGCTTCATCACGTATGCACTTGTTGTTTCTGGCTTCTCCACAGAGTTAGCATCGCTGCAGACTTTAACACTTCTTATTTGCGTCGTTGCAGGTGATGGATGAGCTGCGGAGGATTCTGGATGAGGACGACGGCCAGTTGATGAATGAAACAAAGAAGAGATGGGCCGACTTGTGCTCCACGGTGCAGTTTGATGGTGTTTGGAGGAAAGTGTTGAAGCCGCCCATGAGCCTGGGTGCAGGTAAGTAACTCTGCTGTCTTTAACACATGGAGCTGTCTCAGCAGACACAATTCATAGAGCTGCTGTCAATGCACAACACTGATTCAATGAGAACACAATGACAGTGCTGTTCACTGCAAAGCATCTTTTATCACCTGACCATAAAGAAAGCTCATCAGACGCTGACTTTGAACTCAAACTTGATTTATTGTGTTCCTTGTTCAGGGCGCTACCCTCACTCTTCCCCTCACAGTCTGCGCCGCCTCAGAAGATGGGACAGGCCAGTGAGGCGTTGCTTCATGTCCTTCAGCTGAGTTTGTTCAGAAGAATGAATCCTCTAAGTGTTTAGTGGCACACACTCTTTAAACAGTGACTGAGCCACAAGTTCTTTTCATGTTCTCTCCTGTCTTTAGAGCAGAAATGATCCGTTTGAATAAAGCACATGTCAGTATGGTTGTGTTCATAGATATATACAGCTCTGGAGACAATGAAGAGACCACTCCCACCAATGTTTCTGAAAGCAGCAGCAGCATCTCTCCATCTATGGCAGCCAGTCCATCCCAGTGTTTGTTGGACTCCAACACAAGCCTCCTCACTCTACTGACTGAGACACTGATCAGCTGATCACCTCAACCACATCTGATTCTATCAGGAAGATTATAAAAGCCACTGCTGTGATTAAAGACTGAGATGATCCCACCAGTAATGATTTCTAACCTCAACATGTTTTCTTTTCATTATTCCAGGTCTGAAAACGCTGCGTCTTTATTCTGATTTTGACCACTTGTCATTTTCTGCCAATAAATGATCTAAATGGAAATATTTTCATTTCAGATTTGAGAGAAATGTTGTCAGCACTTTATAGAAGGAAACAGAAATGTTCATTTTACTCCAACACATCCCTATAAATAGCCAAACCATCAGAAGTGATCATGTTGCAGTGGTCTCTTGTTTTGTTCCAGAGCTGTAGATGAACACAACGGTGTTAAAACATCTCAGTCCACTGGCCCAAGCAGTTGTTCAGTTTGTCAGCGTACCCTGAAGAAACTTGTGTTTTCTGTTTCCTTCTTCAGCCGTCGACCTCCAGGAGAGAACTCTCTTCAGCCCTGTCCTGGTCTCTGACGGGTCCCGCTGTCTTCTGGCAGCTGGAAACACAAAGAAGAGCTGGGTGAAGGTTTGCTGGATGTGACGGGTTATTACTACACCCTGCATCTCACCTGTCCTGAGTGTGTGGCGACCCTTCTCTCTGTCATTCAGACACAAGTCTCACAGGACGGTGTCCACCAGCGACGAGACGCCACAGGCTCGTACAAAAGAGCCACGGCAGAGTGGAACGCTTTCACTAAGAAATAGACCTGTTCAGGCTTGGGGGGGGGGACAAAACTGAAGCCCCTGTGTTTTTCTAAGTTTGACACATATACTGAAGGCTTGCTGTCTACTGTTGTTGATGCTAAGTAGTTTATCTCCTTGACTACCATGTTCTGTCTGATTAAATGTTCCCAGAGATAATGAGGTTCTAGCCTCTGTTACCTCTGAGGGTTCACAGGGAGCTTTTTGATGTTCTAATTGTAAACATTGTAATCCAGCTGTTCTGCAAGCACTTCAAATAAATGTTGTTGTCAATCTTCTCTGTGTGTGACTTTAATTTGGTGTAAATGCTGTGTATTGATTTATGACCAAAGCTGATCAGAACTGTTGAACTAAGAAGAATCATCTGGTTAAGTTGCTCTGGATTTATGGTTCTTTCACTCAGTCTGAGGAAGAAACAAAAAGTCAGATAAGAACTGAAAAGCTACTTTAGAGATGATTTGACCTACACACAGAACTTGGAACGAGTGTTTAACTACTTACTTGAAGAGATTTCTTCTCACTTTCCTAATATGTGTTTATTTTTTCTTATCTCAAGAAATCTCACCAAGTGTGATTCTCTCACTGCACTGGCAGATTATTTCACTTAGTTTTAGTCTATATCTGCTCAAACCAGGTATTTATTTCTTAGATTCAGACTATTAATTCATGCAGTGTGAGGAGGAGTCGTCATCTGGAGCCCACACACAATCACACAATCCCAAAGTGTCATTTGTGTAACAGGAGCCAGATGCTGTTGAGGGGGAAAGGCAGCCTGGCTACATAGTGAGTATTAATGGAAGGACTCTCCACTGTCTCCATGTGTTTACACAACTCAGGAGCTATCAGACAGTTGGATGCCAACCAGATCCAACTGTCAGATGTAGACATGCAGCACAAGAAGAAAAAGATGGAAAACCTTTCACTGGAGTCTGAAATAAAAAGAGGACGATTAGAAAAGTGGAGCTGGAAATAAAGCAAGTGGAGCAGGAGGTGAGTTCTGCCTTCAATGCTCACTGTATGCTGACTGGAACACAAACCCAGCTCCAACAAGATGACACATGTTCAATACAAATAATCTTCCTTTCTGCTCTGACAGTGGCGTGGCCATTCTTGTGAGAGCCTTTCACAGCTTTAATGTTCAGGTGAACTCTGTCCATTGCTGGTGATGTGCACTGATTGGTTTAATAGTCCTCATCTTGTGATCTCAGATGCTCTGCAGTGCTGACTGTCTGATCACAATGGCCTGGCTCAGTCCATGACTCCAGATCTAGCAGCGCCTATCACAAGGTGAGCCACACAGCCCCTGTTAATAACCACTGTCTCTCTGTTTATGAGGCTGGAATGATGACATGTTGTGTTGACAGGTCAACTCTCTGCTGTGTTGCTAGGAGACAGGGGCTATGCCTGCCAGCCTTTTCTCCTGACACCATCCACAGACCCCCAGGAAGCACATATGCATGCTTTAAAGTTCAGTTCATGTGTCCTGCAGTGGCAGAGGAGGCTGTGTTTTTATTGATTGATTGATTTAACTTGATGTTTATGACGTTTGTGCTGTTTACTGTGTGTATACAAGCTGGCAGGGAGGCTACTGCATCCATTCACTGGTCTGTTCATCTGATGTGTATAGATGTGTCCTGTATTTCTTTCAGTGTGCAGACATGTGGGATGTGTTATATACAGACCTCTGCGTTGTATCATATGCTTTGATTGTGTGCTTTCTATCTTGTAGAGTCACTGTGTGACTTCAGTTTGATTTCTCCTTATTCAATAAAGGAACATAAAGTTACACTCTGATGTGTATTTATATTTCCATACTACATCTGTTGTCGTGGTCTCATCAGCCTGCCCAGTCTTCATGGAATCCTGCAGTTATCCACTCCTACCTGAATGAACAATTCTCCAACCTGCCTATGATTCCTCTTACATTTTCAAACTGTCATGTAACATCATCAGTTTGTATCATAAGATTCCACATGTACACTTTAGTCAGATATGTGTATCTATGACAGATGTATGTTTATCTTGCTGTTCTCTTCTCTTCTCTCTTTGCTGTTCTCTTCTCTCTTTCTTCTGTCTGTACCCGGCTGGCCTTAGGCAGATGGTTCCTCCATATGAGCTGGGTTCTGTTCAAGGTTTCTTCCTGTTAAAAGGGAGTTTTTCCTGCCACCGTTGCCTTCAGGCTGCTCTGGGGGTTTCAGGCCGGGTTTTTGTAAAGCGTCTTGAGACGATTTGTATTGTTATTGACGCTATATAAATAAAACTGAATTGTACTGAATTGAATTTATATGGGATGTGTATTTATATTTATATGGGATGTGTATTTATATTTGTATATGGGATGTGTATTTATATTTATATGGGATGTGTATTTATATTTATATGGGATGTGTATTTATATTTGTATATGGGATGTGTATTTATATTTATATGGGATGTGTATTTATATTTGTATGGGATGTGTATTTTATAGGACGGAGTACTAGGGCCACACTGAGGAAGAAGAACAAAGTCCTACATTTATCAGACTGGTT
The DNA here is from genome assembly GCF_963514085.1 of Chelon labrosus. Taxonomy (NCBI): domain Eukaryota; kingdom Metazoa; phylum Chordata; class Actinopteri; order Mugiliformes; family Mugilidae; genus Chelon; species Chelon labrosus. The sequence goes on along the minus strand of NC_140337.1, from coordinate 37,041,057 downwards.
CTTTCTGTTGAAAAGATGCATTTTATTACATATTCTGTTTAAAGTCCTGATACTTATGACGATGTGATGCTGATGTGCCAAAACATTAAGTACCTCCTTGTTTGTGGAACTATACTGAAGTACAATTAAAATGCTCCACGGCCCTCATTTTAACAACTCTCCTCCTCTAAAACAACGGCTTACAGTTTTATCACTTTATTCTCATAAATTTATAACTTTGGGCAGCACAGTGGCGAGGTGGTCATCACTGATGCCTCCCAGCCAGAAGGTTCTGGGTTCTAATCCAGGCCGACTGGTTCCTTTCTGTGTGTAGTCTGCATGTTCTCCCTGTGTCTGCGTGGGTTCTCTCCAGGTTCTCCAGCTTCCTCCCACCGTCCAAAGACATGCTGGTTAGGTTCATTGGTGATTCTAAATTGGCCGTAGGTGTGAGTGCGAATGGTTGACCCCCGTGACCCTTAACAGGAATAACCGGGTATAGAAAATTAAAGAATGAATGAATGAATTTATGACTTTATTTATGTAAACAGAGAGAGGAAGAGGAAGAGGAAGAGGAGAGGAAGAGGAAGAGGAAGAGGAGAGGAGAGGAGAGGGAGAGGAGTTTTCCAACATTCAATAAAAAGAGAGACCATCAACGACACCTGGGGACTTGAAGCTCAGGATCTAAAGAGCAGAAAACTAAACTAATGTGATGCAAAGAATAAGGAGACAGGTTGATGAGTGAGGAGGCAGAGACAGTAGATAAAGATAAGAAGTTGTTATTGAACAAATAAACCTGAAGAGAGAAGTGGAGAAAAGATAAGACAAGGTCAGTATGACTACAATGATTAGATTCATATTAATGTAAAAGGCTGACTACAATCAAACTAAAAGTCTAATAACTCCAACCAGTAGCTACCATCAGTGGGCTGGGGCCTCAGTGGGAGGCAGACTACCAGTTACCTTCTCCTTCCCAGTGGCCTGGGCTACAACACTAAAATAATCCCATTAAAAGTCACCCAGTGTCTACTTGCATGCAACAGGAGTGAGGTCCTCACCACGGTGCCTAGCCTCCCACCTGACCACACCCAGGCTGCACTGACAATCAACAAAGGAACAACAACTCCCTGAAACACTAAGAAAGCACCACCAGGGACCATCAAGAGAGGCTGAACTGATCCACCTGAAGCCTTTTATAGTGCCAGTGTTTCCCATTAATTAACGAGACTGTGGCGGGTTTGGGCACGCCACAGTCTCATTTGACCATAAAAAAAAATCATAAAAAAAATAAATAAATAACGATGATGATGATGATAATGATAATAATACAGTATTTCACCATCTCTAATCACTGTCAGTCAGCCCATCCCGGTGTACTCGGTCCCTCCAGCCCGCGAGTGAGCGCACTCGCACTCACATACACACGCATAGGTCGCGCTGCATTGTACAGGACGGCATTTGAAGAGAATTTGAGAATTTTTTGAAAAGAGAAACGACGAGATGATCTATGGCAGGGGTGCTCATTACGTCGATCGCGATCGACCGGTAGATCGCGAAGGTAGTGCGGGTAGATCGCGTGCCGCCTATTTTTTTTTTTTTTTTTTTTAGATGTTAGTCTAAAACATTTATCTGTTTATCTGTTGCAACTCCAAAACAACCAGCAAGACAAACGTTCATCTTTATTTATTTTTACTTTATATTTGCAACATACCCACAGTTCAGCGGCACACATCCACAGCCACGCACAACTTCAACAACTCAACACTACCGTCTTTCTTAAAGAGACAGCGCTATTTTTCTGAAGGTGCAGTTCACCAGTTTTTCTTGATAAAAATAAAAACAAAGATGGATCGAGCTTTTAACACTGTAGCACCAATTAATATGACTAATATATATATATACATTATGAATGAACCAACTGCGCCCCCCCCCCCCCCAACCCTGCCACCACAGTCTCCTAAAATCCTGTGGGAAACACTGATAGTGCACCTGGCAGGAGGCGGAGCTGAGGGAGGAGACCACCTGGGTTGCATTCTCAACCTTTCACTGAGGTTCAGCACATGTATAGAGTCAAAGTATCCTAACATCCATAGACTAGAACAATGTTTACCTTCTTAGAGTCAGTGATATCCAGTATGATGACCTCATGACCTCTAGGGGCTTTAGGGAGAATATTTCCCACTCTGGTGAGCTCTCCCATCCATGCTGCCAAAGTGGAGTGACCAACAGATGCACAATATGAGTTTGTCACAGATGTTCCTGTTAGTAAAACATACAACATTGTAAATGTGTTTCTTCAGACTTTGTTAGCGTAGCATCCATTTAGCCAAAAGTGGACGGTTGAGATCATTTTTCACTTTTTGCTCTATTCTACATTTCTGAGAATCTAATGACTCCACCAGTATATATGACTGACAGATGATCAGACATGTCACAGTTAAACTGAACACTGAACATCATGTTATTTAGAGAGAAAAGAAAGACTTTAAGGGAGCTTTGAACTGATTAAGACTGAAATGAAAAGGTCATGTAGTGATCCAAGGTCAGAAAGGAACCTGAAGAGGAGCATAGATGTAGAAAACCATCAGGTCAAAGCCAGACTCTGAATATATAGAAGAGTCAATGTCCTCAGTTCCTCTGAAGTCACGTCATTTAGTAGAAAGGCTGCAGCACAACAGACGCATGCGCACTCTCCTCTGAAGACTAGTCGGTCCTGTTTGTCTGGACATGTTTCATTTCTGCTAGAGACGTCATGTGACAGAAACCTGGATCATGTTTCCTCCTTCACCCAGTGTTGGAGTTTAATCATTAATATACTAATGTCAAATATACACTTTACATGCTCTTCATTCATTTGGAAGCTCTCTACGTGATGGTAGACAATGATGGACAGGTGAGATATGTTGTTATAGTTGTCATGGAGATCATTATCAGTGACACTCAGAGCGTCTCTTTACTTTCTGTTTGAAGTGACTCAGTTCTTTATGGTTTGGTTATCGCCCGTCCCTCCACCTGTTGCTCCACCTCCATCGTTCCACTTCCTGGTTGATTGAGCGCTAGCGGCTGAAAGACACACAAGTCATCACCGTCAGAGACTTTCAGGTTTATTTCAGTTTTATTTCAACCTTCCACTGAATGTGATCTAGTCAGGTTGATAGATTGAAGTCAGGTAAACAGAGGAGGAAGAAGAAGACAAGATGTCTGCTGGAACATCTGCGTGTCTCTGCATGACTTTACTGAGCGTCGTCCTGTCTGTCTCTGCTGGTGAGTTGAAACCAAAGCGTCTTTAGCTCTGACATGTTCAGGAGACAACGTAGAGTCTGACTGGATCTAGAATCAGGGCTCTCAAGTTTTGAGATGATCACGCCCTGGACAAAACCAAAAAGTAGAGAAAAGACATTTGTCCATAAGTGTCCCCTTGAACAGCACTGGTCATTGTCTCCTGTGTTTCTAGGAGGTTCAGTCTGAACATGCAGACAGCATACGTGTGTACATTTACATGTTAACAGTTAAAAACACAAACTAAATTACTGCGTGTAATGGCTTGTGTTTATAATATTATGAATGTAATGTGCGTTATATGGAAGACAGTAAAGGTGTGACTGACTTTAGCCACTTTAACCCCCCCATTGGCTGATAGGTCACTGGTTCAAACAGAGCAGTCTGCCTTCTCCTCATCCATTCATAGATTATTAAACTGTGTTAATAATGTGAGGTGAGTTTTATCAGGTCTCAGTGTGATAAATGTCCTGTGTGGTGTGTGAACGTTCTACAGCAGCTCCAACATTAGTAGTCATCATTTTACTACATCAGCTTCCTCTCTGTTATTTCCTCTAATGCTCTTTAGTTTATCCTTCGTCTTGTCTTCCTGTTTACTGCTCACCGTCTGTTTTAACTGCTTAGAAAACATAATGTGTAAAATGATCCCATCATTCTGTGTTACATAGTTTTAGACAACTTCATTCCAAGTCATGACCAAGTCTGAAACTTCTTTTACTCTTTTACTTACTTCTTTTAGGAGACAGTGAAAATAAACCCTTAGATTTAGTTTAGTTTACTTTCAGAGTCAGACTGCTGCACCTGACACAAACTGGATGAACAGATGTCAGATAAATCTTCAAGATTACCAACACTAGAGAGAAGAGACGAGACAGACTCCAGACGAGGTTGCCTTAAGGATCTTTTACTTGCAGCAAGGAGAGGACACAATGACATTAGCCTAGCCTATAACACAGTGAGCTCTGTCTATTTGTCAGTGACATCTATATTTATACTCCTGTGAAGTGAATATTGTCATTTATGTTTGAGAATCAGAGAACATGTTAACTTTTCTATCAACAGGTGTGAAAGTATGAGGAAACTGAACGTCTTTATCAGAGTGAAGCTGAATGTAGAGAGAGACACACCTGGCCCCTCCCTCTCTTCACCTGTCAGAGGAAAGCTGACACTGTCTTCACAAACGTGGCTGCAGAGAAGTGTTGTCAGAGAGTCAGTAGATGATCAGCTGCTGTGAGCCTTAGTTTGACAGGAAGATGAAGACGTTGGTGGTGTTTGTGATCCTCGTTCACGGTAAGATATCTTCTTCCTGGATCTGATTCTCACTTCAGTCTGACATCATTTCTCTCACGTCTGTCTCTTTAAAGAAAGTCAGTGATGACCTGTTTCAACTTTGATTAGTTCTTAGTTTGTCTGTGAGGGACACGTCCAGAAGCAGAGTCTGATGTTCTGTTCACGTGGACTGTTTCTAATCACTGCTGTAAATGTAAAATCACATCAAGAAAGAAAGAATCAAACAGATTGAAGGTGAGCTCAGAGCTAACGACTGCTTGATGATCTGGCTGCAGGTCAGGACTTCACTGTTGGACACAAACATTTACAAATGTCAATGTGTTTGAAAGTCAAACTGTCAGCTAGTGACTTCTTCATGGGGGGATGTTGACGACTAGTTTCCTCATCCAGATGCCACATTACTGAGAACAAGCAACAGAGACATATTAAAGGTTAAGAAATGTTAACCTTATTAAACAGCAGCTGTTTTCATTCACCCTATCTATCCTGATGTTTCCAGTGGTGAATGTGGGACAGGTTTTCAGTGACTGGAACAAACTGAATGTCCTGGTCTGGACTTCACAGCCTCCGTCCTGTTTATTTCTGTCTCTAGACAAAAGTCTGAACATTCACACATTAACAACAGGTCAGTCTTCAAATGGGTTCTTACTGGAATCAACACAAATGATCCAAAGCTTTCTGAGCAGCACAGAGGACAGAACGTTGACTATCACATGTCTGGATGTATCAGATGATCAGAGAACAGTCGGTCCAGTCTTCTGTTCCTGACATTGTGAACTGGAACCAGGTCAGAGGTTAACTATCAAACACAAACACAGTGAGCTACGGTGTCCTGGAGTGGACAGAAAGACAAACATCTGTAGAATGAGGCCATGTTTCCTAAGCTGAGTGCTAGAAATGCTAGAAAGAAGACACGAGAACAGAGCATTGACTTTGGACCCAGCCCCCCTGGACCTTATGGACAAGCAGACCATGAACATGAAGGATGTTTCTCAGTAACATCTTGCTCCAATCAGTAGATGTTCTCTCTGTGTTTGCTGCATGTTAGCTTCCTAGTGTTCCAGACTTGTAAATCTGTGAAAGCAAGAAGCCATCTCTGAATACTTGACATGAATAACACGGTTGGAGTTCTAGTTTGGACGTTGAGACAGTTTGTGGTTTAGATTGGTGCTGTTAAAGAAGAGATGTGTCTCTGTGTTAGTATCAGGACCAGAGGAGGCCTTTTACTGATGGAGTGTAGTGCAGAGATCAGTCCTGAGAGATGGTGCACCATGAGTTCATTCATCAGTTAGAGCTAAAAATCATCTTCTGCTTGACTGAACTCTAAACTGTTCCAGGACTGGAGTAGAGGACAGACCTGATCAACACTCGTACTCGTACTCGTCGTCTTCCGTTTATCCGGGTCCGGGTCGCGGGGGCAACAGCTTCAGCAGGGAAGCCCAGACAGCCCTCTCCCCAGCCACTTCAGCCAGCTCCTCCGGAGGAACCCCCAGGCGTTCCCAGGCCAGACGAGAGATATAATCCCTCCATCGTGTCCTGGGTCGGCCTCGAGGTCTCCTACTGCTGGGACATGCCCGAAACACCTCTCCTGGGAGGCGTCCGGGAGGCATCCTTACCAGATGCCCTAGCTACCTCAACTGACTCCTCTCGACGTGGAGGAGCAGCTGCTCTACTCTGAGCTCCTCCCGTATGTCCGAGGTCCTTACCCTATCCCTAAGGCTGAGCCCGGCCACCCTACGAAGGAAACTCATTTCGGCCGCTTGTATTCGTGATCTTGTTCTTTCGGTCATTACCCAAAGTTCGTGACCATAGGTGAAGATTGGAAAGTAGATCGACCGGTAAATTGAGAGCTTCGCCTTTTGGCTTAGCTCTCTCTTCACCACGGCCGACCGGTTAAGCATCCGCATCACTGCAGATGCTGCTCCGATCCGCCTGTCGATCTCTCGCTCCCTTTTACCCTCACTCGTGAACAAGACCCCGAGATACTTGAACTCCTCCACTTGAAGCAGGACCTCCTCCCCGACCCGGAGTGGGCAATCCACCCTTTTCCGACTGAGGACCATGGCCTCAGACTTGGAGGTGCTGATCTTCATCCCAGCCGCTTCACACTCGGCTGCGAACTGCCCCAGCAGGAGCTGGAGGTCGTTGTTCGATGAAGCTAAGAGGACCACGGTATCCGCGAAAAGCAGGGACGAGATCCTCCGATCACCAAACACGACACCCTCCCCCACCCGGCTGCGCCTAGAAATTCTGTCCATAAAAGTTATGAACAGAACCGGTGACAAAGGGCAGCCCTGGCGGAGTCCAACCCTCACTGGGAACAGGTCCGACTTACTACCAGCTACACGGACCAAACTCGCACTCCTTTGGTACAGGGACTGAATGGCCCTTAGTAAGGAGCCATCCACCCCATACTCCCGGAGCACCCCCCACAGGATGCTCCTGGGGACACGGTCGTAAGCCTTCTCCAGATCCACAAAACACATGTGGACTGGTTGGGCAAACTCCCATTTCCCCTCCAGCACCCTAGTGAGGGTAAAGAGCTGGTCCATGGTTCCACGTCCGGGACGAAAACCGCATTGTTCCTCCTCGATCTGAGGTTCAATGATCGACCTGATCCTCTTTTCCAGCACCCTGGCATAGACCTTGCCGGGGAGGCTGAGGAGTGTGATCCCCCTATAGTTGGAACACACCCTCTGGTCCCCCTTTTTAAAAATGGGGACCACCACCCCGGTCTGCCACTCCAGAGGTACTGCCCCCGATGTCCACGCAATGTTGCAGAGGTGTGTCAACCAAGACAGCCCTACAACATCCAGAGCCTTGAGATACCCAGGGCGGATCTCATCTGCTCCCGGAGCTCCGAGTTGTTTCACTACCTCGGCGACTTCTGCCTCAGAGATTGGACGATCCCACCCCAGGCCCTCCGGCTCTGTTTCCTCTATGGAATACGTGTTGGTGGGATTGAGGAGCTCCTCAAAGTATTCCTTCCACTGCCCGACGATATCCTCAGTTGATGTCAGCAGCTCACCACCCCCACTGAGAACAGTGTGAGCGTGTTGCCGCCTACCACCCCTGAGGCGCCGGACGGTTTGCCAGAACCTCTTCAGAGCTGATCGATAGTCTTCTTCCATAGCCTCACCGAACTCCTCCCACGCCCGAGTTTTTGCCTCAGCGACTGCCCTCGCCGCAGACCGCCTGGCCATCCAGTACCGGTCAGTTGCTTCAGGAGACCCACAGACCAACCATGCCCTGTAGGCCTCCTTCTTCAGCCTGACGGCTCCCTTCACCTCTGGTGTCCACCAGCAGGTTCGGGGGTTACGCGACCAGCACCAGCGACCTTGCGGCCGCAACTTGCAACAGCCGCCTCCACAATGGCGGAGCGGAACATGGCCCATTTGGACTCAATGTCCCTCACCACCCCCGGGACGCGGTTGAAGTTCTGCCGGAGGTGGGAGTTGAAGACCATCTTGACAGGTTCTTCCACCAGGCATTCCCAGCAGACCCTCACTACTCGTTTGGGCCTACCAGGTCTGCATGGCGTCTTCCCCTGCTATCTGATCCAACTCACCACCAGGTGGTGATCAGCTGACAGCTCTGCTCCTCTCTTTACCCGAGTGTCCAGAACATACGGTCGCAGGTCAGATGATACGACTACAAAGTCAATCATCGACCTACGACCTAGGCCGTCATGGTGCCAAGAGCACCGATGAACAACCTTATGTTCGAACATGGTGTTAGTTATGGACAAACTGCGACTTGCACAGAAGTCCAATAACTGAACACTACTCGGGTTCAGATCAGGCAGGCCATTCCTCCCAATCATGCCCCTCCAGGTCACGCTGTCGTTGTCCACATGAGCGTTGAAGTCTCCCAGCACGACAATGGAGTCCCCAGTTGGGGCGCCATCCAGCGTCCGTCCTAGGGCCTCCAAAAAGGGCGGGTATTCTGAACTGCTGTTTGGCGCATATGCGCAGACAACAGTCAGGACCCGTTCCCCGACCCGAAGGCGCAGGGAAGCAACCCTTTCGTCCACCCGGGAGAACCCCAACGTACAGGCAGATACAGACATGTGGACTCGAGTCACATGACTTGGACTCGAGTCAGACTCGAGTCATGATTTTAATGACTTCAGACTCGACTTGATAAAATTCGCCATAACTTGCGACTCGACTTGGACTTGAATGCTATTCACTTGAGACTTGAATCGGACTTGGCCTCTTTGACTTGTAATGACTTGACATGTCTCGAGTCAAAAACTACATTTCCTGATCGTGGACCAAGACACCCCAGAGACTCATTCACTTCCGCGAGGAAAAAAAAAAACCAAAAACATGCGAGACGAACGGGCAGAGCCTGCTGGCCGATACAGAGACATGCAGCCGAGCGTCCGGTCTGCATGACAAACAAAATACCGTAAATCCTCTAATAGAGGCCCGGGCCTTTATTTGACTCAAGCGCATCGCGGCCCCGGCCTTTATTGGAAGGAGGCCAGAATTTGAGGCAGGCCTCTATTTCTATTTGAGCAAAACGAACTACCAGTAGAATGAATAAAAACAAGATTTTGTGTCTATTTGAACCTATAAAATACCAGGTTCATTTATTGAAAACGTACAGTTACCATAACATGGTATGCTTACAGAACATTAACAACAAATACCGGTAATTCAGGCTAAATTCCAGTGTAGAAATATGGTAACAAAAACGTAGCAAACATACCGGTAGTGCATTGTAAACGAAAAGCAACAGACACCTTACCACTCCAAAGTTTAACCATTCCTGTCTCGTTTGGTTTGAAGCAAAAAAAAAAAAAATAATCCTCCAATTCTATTGTGTGGACTGAACGTGCGCACAATTTTTTTTTTAATTTTTTTTTAATAAATCAATCCGCGGATCACGTGTGTTCCGAACCGAAGACATTGATCCGAACGGATCACGGATCAATGATCGTTTTTCAGTCACGGGTAAAAAATACACGTAGGCTACACAGTCAACATAGTAAATTATCTAAATGTACAATGTACAAACAATTTAGACCTTAATTGTTTTAGGGCTTTATGGTTTTATTTATTTTCATTGATAACCAGTGCCTTTGGTTGCAGCTTATTTTTACTATTTCTCTCTCTCTCTCTCTCTCTCTCTCTCTCTCTCTCTCTCTCTCTCTCTCTCTCTCTCTCTCAAGTCTGCTGTTTTTGTTATGCAGATTAAACATTGTTTTATTGAAATATTAAGTTTCATTGTGATTTAAGGAAAATGTTGACCTACTATAACTGGCATCCACTGAAGCATCCAGTAGATGCCAGTTACATGCATCCACACAGTTCATGCCTCACTAGTCAAGGCGCTTTACCAACTTTAGGATGACAGTGGGGCCTTCCGTGCTAATACATTTCCAACCCACCATTCACACACAATACTTTGAAGGTCTTTGGGCGCATGTGTATATACAGATAAATAAAATATATGCATATTTTAATTTGTGTTTATAATAAAAATAAAATACTGTAGATTAGGTTGATATGTTGAAATTATGATAGTTAGTCTAATAATGGCATTATTAAGTGAAGAGTACATGATGACTTGTTCAGGACTCGAAGAAGCTTGGGACTTGGACTTGGACTCGACTTGGCTTTGGTGTTACTTGGACTTGGACTCGACTTGCCCTTCTCTGTCTTTACTTGGGACTCGACTTGGACTTGACTGCTAAGACTTGGGACTTACTTGGGACTTGCCAAACAGTGACTTGGTCCCACCTCTGGGCAGATAGTCCAGGGGCAAGCAAAAAGCCCACCCCGGCCTTCTGCCTCTCACCCGGAGCAACTCCAGCAAAGAAGAGAGTCCAACCCCTCTCAAGGACTTGGGTTCCAGAGCCGACCTCTTCCACAAGCTCCGGTTCCTTCCCCGCCAGAGAGGTGACGTTCCATGTTCCGAAAGCCAGCTTCCATAACCGAGGATCAGACCGCCAAGGCCCCCGCCTTGGTCTGCTGCCCGATCCACAATGCACCGGACCCTTCATATTCCTCCTGCGGGTGGTGGGCCTACAGGGAGGCGAGCCCATGTCTCCCGTTCGGGCTGGGCCCGGCCGGACCCCATGGGCGAAAGCCCGGCCACCAGGTGCTCGCCCACGAGCCCCAGCCCCAGGCCTGGCTCCAGGGTGGGGCCCCGGTAACCCTCCGGGCCGGGTACACGGTCTTCTGTTGATTCTCTTCATGAGGGGCCTTCTGAACCGTTCTTTGTCTGGCCCTTCGCCTAAGACCAGTCTGCCTTGGGAGACCCTACCAGGGGCAAATTGCCCCGGACAGCATAGCTCCTAGGGTCATTAGGACACTCAAACTCCTCCACCACGATAAGGTGACGGTTCAAGGATCGATCAACACAATCTTACAAATGTCATTACTCATTACTTTGAGCAAGAGAGGAAGTTTTTCAGACAAATCTATGAAAACTGTCAAAACACATTCAATGATCTGTTCTTTGACTTCAGTCTGTGAATGAAATGTAGTTTTTCATTGACTGACTGATAGTTCAACTGGTTTCTCTGGTCCCTGCAGATAATGTGACCTACAGTCAGTCATGTGTCAAGTCAAACCCACAGCATGCAGCTGATTTGTCTTTCTCTTTGTGTGTCCTCTCAGTTTCCCAGCATGCCCTGGCAGGTGTGGTGCAGGTGAATGAGGGGGCGGAGTCTGTCCTGCTACCCTGCCAATACTTGGGTGTTATACCTGAGGACCCCACAGTGATTTGGACCAGGAACGATCTCAGTCCCAAGTCTGTCCACAAACGAGGAGAAACAGATGAAGTTGAAGGTCAGAACCAGGTTTACAGGGGGAGGACATCGATGACGCCTGATGCTCTAGACACTGGAGACTTCAGCCTCACTCTGACAAAACCCCACCTCTCTGACAGCGGCAGCTACACCTGCTCCATCAGTGATGGAAGAGGAGAACTGAGAGTGACAGACGTACATCTACAGGTCAAAGATCAGAAACAAACCTCAACATGTGTTCACTGTTTAAATATGAGGAGGAAGAAAAAGACTCAACTGAACCTTTGTGAGGTTTCACTTTCTGTAGCAGAACATTTGACAACTTTCATAGAACTGTCTAAAATCACTCCTAAATTTCTCACAGTTTGTTATAAGTTTTTGGGCAAACCACTGCTTAATGTCAGCAGTGCAGTCAACTAAAGTGCTGTGTGCATTGCCAGACTTCAGTGGCAGATAGATTTGCACATGATCTGCATAACAGTGAAAAGATAAGTTGTGCCCGGCTATAATTGACCCAAAAATACTGATAACATCAACTGAGAGAATGAACTTTGTGTCAAAGCCCTCTCAACATATTGGACATTCTGGGGACCCCCTCTTGGAGACATAAAATGGTTTAGTCCCAACAATTTTATTGAATAATGAGATAGTTTATTTGATTTGATTCTCAAATAAATTCTTCAGTATAATCGGATCTGATTTTAGCTTAAAACCCGATTTATGCTTGTTCATAAATAAATGCCCCCAAGCTTGTGTGCTTTGTGTACTGGCATGGCTAGGGGCCCACTGACAGGTCCCAGAATTTGGTGCTATGCCCCTGGTAGCATGTATAATGAAAACAGAATAGGGCCAAGAATGGAACCTTGAGAGAAAGGCACAAGAAGAAGACAAGTCACTGATCATCACAGAAAAGGTTCTATTGGAGAGGTATGACATAAACCACTTAAGTGCAGTGCCATGGATGCCAACATAGTGCTTCAGGTGAGACAGGAGGACTGCATGGTCCACTGTGTCAAAGGCTGCTGAGATTCAGCAGCACTAAGGCAACAGGGCACTTGGCATCAACAGACAATATCATTGTGCATCTTTAATAATGCAGACTCAGTGCTGTGACAACTGTTAGAGAAAAGTGTAAGGAAGAGTTTCTCACAGACATTTAGCAACGATGAAAGGATGAAAATCTAACTCAGGTTTTTATGTGATCCAGGAATGAAGTTTGAAAGCAGCAGCAACCAGGGCGTGATTCAATGTAGAACCGCCACTGACGTTGAAGATGAACTCATCGTCCAAAAACCCATTCCTTTATCAATTACTGCTCCTTTTTCTCTGCTTGACTTCATCCTCTTCTTCTTTGGGGAGTTTTGTCAGTTTTGATGCAAACACCTGCCTCTACAGTTTATCTGCTTTATTGTCCTCTCAGACCAGCAGGTGGACGTGAAGGTGCAGGAAGGGGCGGAGTCTGTCATCCTACCATGCAGAACAAACGCTGACCTGCCTGAGGACACCTCAGTGGAGTGGACTCGCTCTGAGACAGAACTCATCATGGTCCATGTGTATCGAGATGGAAACAACCAACCTAAAAAACAGGATGACCTTTACTGTAGCCGAACAAAGATGAATGAAGACCTGCTGGAAACTGGAGACCTCAGTCTGACCCTGAAATACCCCACAGAGAGAGACTCTGGATCATACATCTGCACCGTCTACAGAGGCCAAGACATCCTGAGAGAGAAAGTAGTGCTGCACCACCTCAAAGGTACTGTAAGGACTGTAGATACAGGTCAGAGGTCAGAGGTCAGAGCTGTAGATACAGGTCAGAGGTCAGTACTGTAGATACAGGTCAGAGGTCAGAGGTCAGTACTGTAGATACAGGTCAGAGGTCAGAGGTCATGTTGTTCTCTATGTTTCTCCACAGAACCACCTCCAGTCTGGCCTACAGTTCTCCTGGTTCTCCTGGTTCTCCTGGTTGTTGTTCTTGGTGTCGTTGGGGGTCTTTTGTTTCATTTTCGACACTACTTCATGCCAGGTGAGTCTCTACTACTACACTACCCATAATGCTGATGGTAACATGTGTCCTGTGGAGGAGACTTGTTCCAGCTGCTGAAAGAGTTCAGAGTTCAAACAGCTGCTACAGAGAGCTGAAGAGAAACTTCCAGGTTTAGTTCCAGAAGTCAGAAACTCTTCATCAAACATGTCTGCAGCACTTTACAGGACGCTTTGACTAGTTACCAAGGAACGAGTCAGGAAGACATCAGGGACAAACGGAGACACAATCCAGCTCTAATCAGAAGCTCCAGACGTCCTCAATCAGGACCTGAGCTCTGAGCTCATGAGTCCAGGTCTCTCCCAGTCCCAGTAAAACCAGAGCAGAGGGTTAGGGTTCTTCCTCATCCATTCATCTGATTGGTTCCTCATTAGTTCCTGACTTCTTCTTTGGTAACTGCTCCAAATGTCCTGAAGAAGAAAACTGGTGTTCAGTCACAAACTAGTTTCCACTGGTTTGTGTCAGAGGTGTGACAGACGTCAGGTGAGCTCAGGTCACCTGGTTGATCCACGTCCTCAAACAAACTGAACACTGAGAGTCCTCCACCAACATGAGACACATAGACAAGGATGGACAGAGACGTCCTGTTACCATCAGAGCTGCTGCTGCTGTCTCTACAGCTGATGATGCGATTTATTGTTCTCTCAGTCCCCCAGGTGGAGGTGGATTCAGGGGTGGAGTCTGTCCAGCTGACCTGCAAAACCACAGCTCACCTGCCTGAAGACGCTAAAGTGGAGTGGATGGACAGAGACAACAGGAAGGTCCATGTGTATCAGAACGGCTCTGACCAGCTTGAAGACCAGCACCAGATTTACAGATACAGAACGAAGATGAAGAAAAACCTGAAAACTGGAGACCTCAGTCTGACCCTGAAATACCCCAGAGAGAGAGACAATATTTTCACCTGCACCGTCTACAACAAGGAGGGAGACATCCTGATGAAGAAACAAGTGAAGCTCAATGTCAGAGGTCAGTACTGTAGATACAGGTCAGAGGTCAGAGGTCAGTACTGTAGATACAGGTCAGAGGTCAGAGGTCAGAGCTGTAGATACAGGTCAGAGGTCAGTACTGTAGATACAGGTCAGAGGTCAGAGGTCAGTACTGTACATACAGGTCAGAGGTCAGAGGTTCAAGGTTCAAGGTTCAAGGTTCGTTTTATTTTACAAATCATTTTAAAATACAACATACAAATTCAAATTCACAATATACAGTGAACATGATCTTGTAAAAAAGGGTAACCCCAAAAGCTTCTGTAGCTTATGAACGGGGACCCAGAGACATCAACAACAATGTAGTATATTATGACAATAACAATTCCTATTTCTAACAAACTAACCTAACCCTAGCCATCTAAGGCAATTCCATCAGTACAAAAAGGTATGGTTCAACACAATAATGATACAAATATCAACACATCAGGCACCGGTAGATGAAACTAAAAACAGCAAGCTGAGCTTGATTTAGACATAATTTAGCAGCAGTTTTTGTTTTAATCTTTTTTTAAAAATAGAAAGTGATGCAGACTCTTTAATCGTGCTCTCAACCTCATTCCAAGTCTGTGGTCCTTTAACGGTCACACTAAGACTTGTGCATTTTAGTTTCCGTCTCTTTCCCTTTATAAGTTGTTTTCCTCTCGTGTTGTATTCATGAGTGGGTAGAAAAATTGGGATGAGATGGCAGAGTCTGTCATTGAGTCTAAATGCTACATCATACATCACACAGGCATTATGGAAAGTGTTACATTCAAGAGTTTGTATCTGTAGAAAAGAGGATCAGAGGGGGCATTTAGCTTGGTCCATGATATTACTCTAATTACCTTCTTTTGTAAGGTCTTTAGTTTCTCAAGGTAACTGGGATATGAATTACACCATATAACATTGCAATAGTTCAAGTGGGGCTCAAATAGAGACCGATACAGAGTTAGTAGAGCTTCAAGAGGAAGAAAATGTCGGACTTTACAAAATAAGCCCACATATTTGGATAATTTCTTAGTCAGCTCATTTATATGTTTTTTGTAGCTTAAAAATGAATCTATGTATATTCCCAAAAATTGAGTGGAGTCTACTCTCTCGATAGCTCTACCATTTATTTCTATACACACATGTTCAACATCATTTCGGTTTCTATTTGAGCGGAATACAATAAAATTTGTTTTATTTATATTTAAAGATAATTTATTACACTTGAACCAGGTGTCCACCTTTGTTAATTCTTGATTCATAAGATTCTGGAGATGTTTCAGGTTTTTGTGTGACAGGAATAAATTTGTGTCATCAGCAAAAAGGACTTTGTGTAAAATAGGAGAGGAATTTACAATATCATTTACATATAAAATAAAAAGAAGTGGACCTAATATAGATCCTTGAGGGACCCCATATTTAATAATGCTATACTGTGATTCATTATCATTTACCTGAACATATTGCTCCCTATCGTGTATATAACTTTTGAACCAATTTAGCGCTGTGCCCCTGACACCATAATGTTGCAATTTACCAAGGAGGATTGAAAAATCAATCGTATCAAACGCCTTTGATAGATCGAGGAAAACTCCAATCCCACACTCACCTCTATCAATGGCGTCGTTGATTTTTTCAGTGAGATCTATAATTGCCATACAGGTTGTGTATTTCTTTCTGAAGCCATATTGTGATGGGATAATTATATTCAAGCCATCTAAATAATTACTAAGTCTACAATAAACAATTTTCTCGAATACTTTAGAAAAAGTGGGAAGTATAGATATGGGTCGATAGTTTTGCATGTTATTTTTATCTCCAGATTTAAATACTGGGATAATTGTTGCTATCTTTGTCATTTTAGGTACCACCCCATAAAGCAAAGAGAGATTGATGGAGTAGACGAGTGGCTCAACAATTTCATTCACAATGGCTTTAATGATTTTACTACATATACCATCCATGCCTGCAGTATTTGAGTCTTTCATACTCATAATAATATTAGTTACTTCTATTTTATCAGTTGGTGCAAGAAAGAAAGAATTTATATAATTACCTTGAAGATAATGCTGATAATTTGCTCCCTCTGGTGGACTAATAGTTTCAGAGAGAGTTTTACCTATAGAGTTAAAATGATTATTAAAACTATTTGCAAGATCATCACCATTTGAATTTGTTATGGCATTTTGCTTGATTTTGGTGTCAGGAAGTACAGTAGGTTTTTGTCCCCGACTGAGAACCTCATTTAGCACCTTCCAGCTTTGCTTCTGATCACCATGAGCAGCCTTGATAAGCTCAGTGTAGTGTCTTCGCTTACTTATTCGTATTTGTCTTTGTTTCCATCAGTTGGATTTTTAATGTAACGTTTGTAAAGTGTATTTTTCTTTTTAATTGACTTCAAAATGCCCCTCGTAAGCCATACTTTCCGATCCCCAGCATCACATTTTCTGATCTTTACAGGCATGGTGGCATTTACAGAGTCAGTTATTTCATCAATGAAAGCATTATATGCTGCATCAGGAGTTTTGCAGCCATAAACAGAATTCCATGATTTAACTCTGAGATTTTCAGATAATTTCATTAAGTTACTTTCACTCAGTACTTTCACTTTTGTTTTTAACAGTGACTCATTCATCTTTTTTGTAAGATCAATGAAGAGTACAACAGGAAAGTGGTCAGTGATGTCTGACAAAATTACACCTGAGTCAAAACAAGCATTTTGAGTGTTTGTGAGGATATTATCGATGATCGATTTACTAGATTCTGTTTCTCTTGTATATGTATTAATAGTGGGGAAAAAAGATGAGGAGTACAGTGTATTCATGAAATCATTTTTAGCACTGTTCTCCTTGGCTAGATCGATATTAAAATCCCCAAGGATAAAACAGTTTTTATTTGTTTTATTTATACAATTTAATAATTCATCGAATTTAGACATGAAACTATTCAAGTCAGAGTCTGGTGGTCAGTAAATTACACCTACAGTTATATTCTTTCCATTATTTATATTAATCTCAACAAATAGAGAATCAGAGTACCCATCATCAATATTTAGATCATCACAGACACTCACAGAATGTAGTGAATTTATATATAAACATACGCCTCCTCCTGGTCTACCAGGTCTATTTCTATTGTACAATACATATCCGTCCAGGTTGACGATGTTCAAATATGATTTATCAGTAATCCAAGTTTCACTACATCCAATTACATCAAATCTGTGGTCTAGGCTGGCTAAAAGGGACAGAAAATCATCATAATGCTTATTCAGGCTTCTAGTGTTTAAATGCATCAGAGAGTATGAGTGGTCATTTTTGCATTTTATAGATTTTAATTTATCAGGTGTATAGTATTTGCATTTTAACTTTTCGAAGCAATGCTGTTCGGGCACATCACAGTTTTCCTCACTGATTAGATCATCAAGTCCCATCTAATGCACATGATAGGAAAATGCCTGATATCTGATGTGAAAGTCATATAAAACCACATTATAAAATCTTGTGTCTAGGAATTCCTTCATCTTAATCTGGATCTAGCTAAGCTTAAACTAAAATGTATAGGAAAACTATGAAGAAAAGGGAGAGGGGGGGGGGGGGGGGGGGGTTACGGGAAAAAAAAGAGAAAAAAAGAAAGATAACGAAAATAAACAGAAAGGAGAAAAGGTGAATAAGTAAAACAAATACAAAATTCGTTCAATGCAAGATCAATGCAAGATCAACCAACAAATAGCATATGAGAAGTAAGGTCTCATGATCTCATTGTAGAAAAGTGAAAGCTTACTGCATACCAAGTAATTTTCTTGTAGATGATTTTGGTGCTTCCCTCCTTCAGACTGCAAACGGTGGAGTAGTGGAGGCTGTGCTTAGTGAAGGCGCAGTTTCTTGGCATCAGACAGTTTATTTATAACACATCGCTGGTTTGAGTTCGTGAGCAGGTGAAGACGACCATCCTGAGTCCAGCTGGCTGCGAGCTTGTCCTTTAGTTTTTTACGTAGGCCGTCCAGAAGTTTCACCCGCTTGGCTGTTAAACTCTCCAGAATGTGCATCTTTGGTGTTGATCCCTTGAGCCGTTTTTTCGCTTTGTAGACCTTATCTCTGATGTTGTATTGGGCAAACTTTACGATGATTCCCCTTGGTTTGTCCTTTTTGTGGGATTTAGGTCCAAGGCGATGGCTCCTGTCGATTTCACCAGATTGCACCTCTACGTTGAGATTGTTTTTAATTATGCCCATTATGACTTCATTTGTGTTTTCCCGATCATTTTCTGGAACACCGAAAATGACGAGACAGTTTCGTCTTGAATACTGTTCTTGCTCGTCTAAAATGTCCTCCACGTCATCATATTTTACTGTAGATACAGGTCAGAGGTCAGAGGTCAGTACTGTAGATACAGGTCAGAGGTCAGTACTGTAGATACAGGTCAGAGGTCAGAGGTCAGTACTGTAGATACAGGTCAGAGGTCAGAGGTCAGTACTGTACATACAAGTCAGTGATTTTCCATCAGTCTGTACTAGGGCTGGGTGATATGTACCAAAAGTCATAACCCGATATATTTAGGCTGAATATCAACATACGATATATATCCTGATATGGAGCTTTTTTGGGTTGTGGATGGCTTGTGACTGAAGCTTCTGCAGCGTGCACACATTCTTTGTACTGCAGTTTGTGCCACTGTTGTAGGTGGTGAAAAAGATTTCTAGTGCTTCCACCCGTGGCTGTAACTTGTTTATGGCACTCCCTACGTATAACCAGGGGTCACGTTAACCGAATATTTTCCGACGTTGACCTTTTTTTTTTTTTTTATTTGAAGGCCATCTGCCATTTTGCGGCTAACGGCTACCAAAATGGAGGAATCGGATGAAAGCACGTTGCTAGGACTGATGAGTTTTTGTGCAAATTTTGCAAAATAAAAGAGTTTGCATACCACCGTAGCACTTCAACCCTACGGTGCCATCTATGAGCTGTTAGTGCTAGCAGTCCCGGTCCGAGTACGGACATGACATGTCAGCAGCACAAACTTTTTCCTGGTATTTAAAGTCAATACTGAAAAAGTACTTAAAGTTATAAAGTTAATGACATTTTAATGAAAATGAAATGCTAATGAATTGCATTATTATCATTTAAAAAAAAATGAAAGTGACGGGTAAAAGTGACGATATTTTTATGACCCTGTCAGTCAAAATGACAGACAACGAAAAAGTCTAGTGTAACCTCTTCATATAACATAATTTGGTTTCTCATCTCATACTCTAAATCTGAACCTGAATCTGAAGCACAGGTAGCTACTGGTTAATTAATTGGGGGAGAGCACGCTGCAGCGACCAGAGGAGAGAGAGACGGAAAACCAATAGCCGGTGTACTAAAAACAATGATTTTGAGAACTTAAAACAAAAATAAATAACAAGAACGTTAAAACTTTAAAAGGTTTTAAAACCAAAAGTTTAAAAAAATGCAAATAAACGTTAAAACTGTTGATTATTAAAAGAAAATAAAAGAGTCTATCATGGTCGCCAGACCAGGGACGAGGCGGCTCAGAGGGGAGATGACGGAGGCCTGCCACCACTCCAGGTGCCGCAGGTGCCTCTTCTGGCCCTTGGCAGTGGGCTGCCAGGCTGACACCTGGAAGATAAAAAGACACGGCCAGTTTGGGTGTCCACACAAAGCACGGGATCCGGTGCCGCCGCACAACCACACACAAGAGCGTTACTGACTTCTCCTTCTTCTTCTTCTTCTTCTTGTTTTATGGCAGTTGGCAAACAACGTCTGGTTGCATTACTGCCACCTTCTGAAATGGAGTGTGAGTCTGAATACTATATTTCCCTATGCCTATATGATCTTTATTAAACCAGTTCTTCTAAGAAAAGAAAAGAGAAACTTAAAACATACATCTCCAGATTTCTTTTGTAAAATATCATTTAATATTAAAGGAGTCTCTTCCTCTTCTAGTTGATGGCTTAACTGTTGCCTCTCATTACCATATCTAGTACATTCTACAATTACATGTTCTATGGTTTCCTGAGTGTTACATACACTACATCTCCCATCAGCATGTTTTCCCACTAGAAATAGTGTACTATTTAGCCCTGTGTGCCCAAATCTCATTCGTGAAATTATATTCTCTTCCTGTGTATTTCTGCAAGTACTTCTACTCACCCCCACTCTTCTTTGAATACTATACATTTTCCTACCTGTCTGACCAGTATCCCACAAGACTTGCCACTTCTCCTTTATCTTTCCCTTAATAATGGATTTAACTTCAGCCTTACTATACTTAATACTTAAACTTATATGATCCAGTTCTGTTGCCTTTTTTGCATACTTATCAGCTAACTCATTCCCGGTCACTCCTTTATGAGCAGGAACCTATACAAAACCAACATTAATTCCAGCTTTCAATATCTTGTTTGCCATCTGGACTATTTCTAGAACAATGTCTTGTCTAGATTGTGAATTTATGTTTTGAATACTTATCAGAGCTGAAGCTGAATCTGAAGCAATTACTAAACTTCTTGGCCTATTGCTCTCAGCCCAAGAAAGTGCCATCAAAATAGCAATGCCTTTTTCTTTCCGGGTCGTGCTCTCTTTATATATGCCTCCGCCACTCTCCCCCGCTGCCGATTGGCTCAGCGGTACGGGGAGAGGGCGGAGCCTCCCAGGTGCAAAGTGGTGTGTTCACGGGCAGAAGTTAGTTAAAATCACACGCATGCAGTTAAAAACATAGTAAATAAAATGGTTAAAAACAACACAAGTAAAAAAGCATGTAATGTTAAAAGTCAAAACATAAAATTAGGTCAAAACAATTCAATCGTGTTAAAACCACATTTCTGTCCCGTGACACGAGTGCTCCTACTACCATGTGGACCACGCTCGCCTTGAACTTCCACCAGAGGTGGACAGAGTACACACCTTCACTACTTGAGTAAAAGTACAGATACTCCTGTCAAATATTACTCCAATACAAGTAAAAGTAGCTTAGTCAAAATTTTACTTAAGTAAAGTACTAAAGTATTTGCTTAAAAAAATACTTAAGTAAAAGTATTTAAAAAGTATCTCAGGAAATACAGGAAAGGAAAGTAGCTTCATTGTCATTATACAATCCACTCTACAATCCACGGCAGCCTCACTCTTTCTCTTGCAGACAGCTTTTCTCTCTCTCTCTCTCTCTCTCTCTCTCACACACTACAAGCTCATACAATTACGTTTAAAATGTTCATCAGCAATTTAACAAACATTAAGCTAGCTAACGTCAGTAGCTACTTTACATACCGCGACGTGCTTTTTCAGGTTGGAAGACGAGTTCTTGTAGGCCGTGATATAATTTGTTCGTGGTAAGCACAACAAACATTTAAAGGAACAGTATGTAAGAAATGTATTTCAATTAATCATAAAATGGCCCTGATATGTCACTAGACATGTTCATTTCAAATATTTATATCACTGACAACAGTGGTCCGGCCAGGATATTGTCATTTAAAAGTGAGAGTTGCAGCCCTCAACTGATGTTATTGTTGTCATGTTGTGTTTTGGTCTGAGGCGCCACCCTCCACCTATCGACCAATCACGAAGTCAGTAGAGTTTCGTCATCCGGGTTGCCAGCTCTGCTCTAGTTACCGCAGCTGCAGCTACGAACGTGTCGGATAAAACATGTATAACGTTACTAAACCTAAAAGACCTCGTTATGAAATCCGAAATACGTCATGACAAAGTCCGAAATAAAACAAGGATTTGTATAGGAGATATCTTTGAAAGATGGAGACGGCTGAAAATGGAGAAGAATTTGAAGACAGACGCCAACGTTGCTAATTTTCTCCTGGCTAACTTACTTGTACATAATGTAAATGGACATTTAAAATATTCACGACAGTCGAACAAAGTTATGCATGTTCGTGCAAAGTAACGTTACATTAGCGCATACAGAGGAGGTGGGTCATCGAACTGAAAAGGTAAGGAATTGTTTGGGAAATAAAAACGGCGAGTCGTCATTGCTAACATTAGCAATGCATTATGAGCCATTATGCTGAAACGCAGAGGAAAACAACATTAGCACGTCGATTATGGCAATGTGAAACGCAATTGAGACGTATTGAGTAGCCTAACGTTACCTCGATAACCTGGCAACCTCGAGTCAGGGGAGAGGTTGGGGGGGATACACCATTCTACAGTATTTTGAAAGTGATTGCAGTACCAGTTTTGGCCACAATCTTACATACTGTTCCTTTAAACTGAAACGAAACACTTTTGTGGCAAAAATCTCAAATATGGGTCTGAGATAAGGCCCCGGGTGCTCGGTGGGAGTTTCTCCAGGTGTTTCTCCAGTTTCTTCCTCCATTGTATGGATTGTATAGCGTGATGTAGCGAATCAGCAAATCAGCAGAAACAGTTTATTTTCCCAGAATTTTGAAAAAAATAAAAAATAAATAAAAAAATAATCAGCTGACGTAAGCTCAAAAGTAGCAAGTAACGAGAGCATCAACAGAAATGTAGTGGAGTAGAAAGAACAATATTTGTCCTTCAAATGTAGTGGAGTGAAAGTAAAAGTATCCCCCAAAAATAATACTCAAGTAAAGTACAGATATTCAAAAACTGTACTTAAGTACAGTACTCAAGTAAATTTACTTCGTTACTGTCCACCACTGCCTTCCACATCTGTTCCAGTTGTTCTTTCAGCCCTTGGTACTTTCCAACCTTTGCGTGTTCGTCCTTTCTGATGTTGGAATCTGCTGGTATCGCCACATCTATCACCACCGCCTTCTTCTGCTCTTTGTCTACCACCACTATGTCCGGTTGGTTAGCCAGGACCTGTTTGTCAGTTTGGAAGCTGAAGTCTCACAGCACCTTCATAAATAGATAGTTTAACATTTGACATTTAATACATCAGTAGTTTACACTTCTTAACTTGTCTCTGTTCAATGGAGAATGGGACATATTTCAGACTGGAACCAGTCAAACATGTTTCACTCCAAATATTTCTCTTCAATGTGCTCAGAGCTGCTGCTGCTGTCTCTACAGCTGATGTTGGGATTTGTTGTCCTCTCAGTCCCCCAGGTGAAGGTGGATTCAGGGGTGGAGTCTGTCCAGCTGACCTGCAAAACCACAGCTCACCGCCCTGAAGACGCTAAAGTGGAGTGGATGGACAGTAACTGCAGGATGGTCCATGTGTATCAGAACGGCTCTGACCAGCTTGAAGACCAGAACCAGATTTACAGAAACAGAACGAAGATGAATGAAGACCTGCTGGAAACTGGAGACCTCAGTCTGACCCTGAAATACCCCACAGAGAGAGACAATATTTTCACCTGCACCGTCTACAACAAGGAGGGAGACATCCTGATGAAGAAACAAGTGAAGCTCATTGTCAGAGGTCAGTACTGTAGATACAGGCCAGAGGTCAGTACTGTAGATACAGGTCAGAGGTCAGTACTGTAGATACAGGCCAGAGGTCAGAGGTCAGTACTGTAGATACAGGTCAGAGGTCAGAGGTCAGTACTGTAGATACAGGTCAGAGGTCAGTACTGTAGATACAGGTCAGAGGTCAGAGGTCAGTACTGTAGATACAGGTCAGAGGTCAGTAGTGTAGCTACAGGTCAGAGGTCATAGGTCAGTACTGTAGATACAGGTCAGAGGTCAGAGGTCAGTACTGTAGATACAGGTCAGAGGTCATAGGTCAGTACTGTAGATACAGGTCAGAGGTCAGAGGTTAGTACTGTTGTTGGGCCTGGTACTAAGGCTTGGCTATCATGAATAATTAATAATTATCAAAAATAATTATTTATTATTAAATAATTGGATCTGATTTACCAATTAATCAAATCAGTCTCATAAATTATACTAAATTGTCAATTTGGATTTCAGATTAATAATTAACTTAATAACTATAACCAAAATTACCATGTTAACAACTAGTTAAAGTTGAAGGAATTTGGAGTTCTTGGCAGAGTAGAGGTTGGCAATATTCACTTTTGTGCAATATTAAACAGACAGGTATGTTTAAAAGACATTTATTAATAAGAATAAAAGTAAACATACAATCTAACTACAGTGTACTCAATACAGTGGTGTGTGTGTGTGTGTCAAGATGGCCGTTGGGGCCTTGAGGCCTTGACCACAAAGGAAACAAGATGGCTGCTGAGTGGGGACACTCATGTGCCATGAGCTGGCTGAATGTCTTTGTGGAATGTGAAGAGTTTTATGTAGTGTTGCAACGGATCATCATTGATCCGTGATCCGTTCGGATCAATATCTTCGGTTCGGCACACACGTGATCTGCGGATTGATTTATAAAAAAAAAAAAAAAAAGTTGTGCGCATGTTCAGTCCACACACAAGCCTGGTCATGGCGAGCGAAGAAACGGAGGAGCTTGAACATCCCGCGTCATTTAAATCCCCTGTATGGAAGCATTTTGACTCCCTGTAAAAGAGGTTAGTGGATAAAACCGTGACGGTGTGTAGCCATATGACAGTGGAAACATATCAAGCATGGCCACGCATTTGAAGCGACATCACCCCAGTGTTTCACTGACAGGAGTGAAAACGCGAGATATGCCTTATCCCACTAAACATTAGACGTCTGATTGACGTGCAGATCAGGTCTATATTGCGTCCGTCCGTCCATGACCAATTCTGAACGTCTACACGACGTGCAAACTAGGTCCGCTATTTCGACGTCTAACCATGACCCCATTTAGACCTCAATATGCCGTTCAACATTTGATCGTCAGACTAGATAACTTTTCTGGAGGTCATATGGACGTCTAAGACAGGTGCAGGAAATTGACGAATGTATTTTTTTTTAAATTTAAGATAAATATCAAACTTGTTGTTATCAACATGATTAATCAATATGAATGATTAATAATTTATATTCATATTCATTGTTGATTGTTGATTTGAGATTAAAGCATATTTATTATTTATTTATGTAGGGTAGTCTACACCTTTTAATTGTCTCGTTAGGGCACCACCTCCTGTTATCGTAGGAAGAACACGGTTTAAATCAATTTATCAGTCTCAGTTCAATAATTTGCATATCTGAAGGAGTGAATCCTTTACTACAATTTGTACCAGTCATTCTCTGCCGTAAAACAACATCACAAACAACTTCTTAAGTGTGAACAAATATTTATTTAATAAAGTGACAACTATGAATAAATGAGGGACTAATAGAATATAGGAGTGTAATCAAATGAACGAATATAATAAGGTATGAAATAGTTAATTTCTGGAGCGATGGTGAGAGATGGAGATGTTTAAGTCCTAAACTAAAGGGAATAGATTTGATACCTAATCTAATCAATCTTCTCTAAAAGATGTTAGTAGGGAGTTTCAAAGTAGTGACACCAACTCTTTGTCTTAAGCGGTAGGAACGATTAAGCCTACTTTTGTAGAGTCTTCTCGGCGTCGGTGATGGCGGAGCGTCGGTGTGACGAGATGGTGACGAAGCGGCACAGCTGATGCAGGTCTCTCTGGGACCGGTAGATAGGACTTGTTGCTTGGTCTGCAACTCCAACACCCAGCTTTGCTTGAGAGCGTTGTAGGTGTTCAGTCAAAGGCAGATGACACTTGGCAATGTCTTTGTGTTTGAAGAAAGAAACTGGATCGTCACGTCTTCTTGATGTCGTTGCTATGGCAACAGCTTCTTGATTTCTTGATCCGTCGAAGAGATTGGGTTTTTCTCTGATATCCCAGCTGACTACGCTGGCTAACTTATAAACGATGTTGGTTAGTACTTCGGTTCGTAGAGTATAAAAATGAATAAAGCTAGAAAAATATTTAAGTCACTATAAAAATCGTACGTCGGGAAAAACATCCGACGAGAAACACACAGAGCTTGAAAAAAAGTTTTCCGTATGCGACAACACTCAACATTACAACATGACAAGATGACGTATCAGAATGACTACATCAAAGTAACTCAAAAGCATCAATAAATTAATAAACTCAAGTTCTCTTTACATTGACATTTTGCTAATAAAAGGTCGGGGTTTCTAAAATAACAATTTCAACAGTTATGATTTCAACTAATAGCTACTATTAGTATAAGAACATACTTAAGTTTCAACATTCTTTAACTTCAACAATTGGTTAAAAGAGAGATAATACTTTTAAAGATAGCCACTTGATGGCAATGTTGATCCATCCTTACTGTGACAAATTATGTGAATTTGGGCTAGCATTATCGTACAAGGATCAAAATCGTCTCATTGTGATCGTAAGCACTTCCTGAACAATAATATATAACTTACCAGGTTATTACATTTTCGATAGTCATATTATAAAACTTAGGTGCTTTTCAGAGGAAAATGCATATCAGAGTCTGGTTCTGGGGAAAGAAAGTTATTTATGACCGGCTTATCAGTGTTTCGCTCTCTTGGTCATTCCAAGAGAGGGGGCAAAACCTGTTAAAATGGTATGTTTGCATTCGTCTCTGAAAAAGAAAATTAGTACATCACAAGTTTAAAACATAATTGAACATCACATTAAGGCTTCTAGACTTTGTCCTTCGAATCCAAAAAGGTGAGTCTTTCATTAAGATCCCCCTTTAATTCCTGGGATCGTATTGATGTCTCCTCAAGTGAAAAGAGGAAGATTAGAAGAAGAAAGAGGGTGTGAAATTCCAGAGAACTGTAAATCTGTCTCTTTTGGCTCAGATGACGTCCAGAGCATCAGTGAGGTCCGATAGCGTGGGCCTGTCCCGCGTTCAGACATGGCACCTTTATGGCTAAGGTGAAAAAGGTTGATCTGTTAGGAGAGTTCTTCTGGAAAACAACTCCGTAAATTTAAATTCCAGAGAGGGGAAGAATTGAGAGGACCACAGGTTCCTACATATCCCCCACTCGATTCGAATGATCGCTGTCCAGGGATCTTTCGGATCGACAAGATGGGACCTGTTGTCATCGAAGGGACGTTGACTTGATAACCACCTTTCAGACCAGAGTTGGTGTTTTTTTTTTTGTTTTTTTTTGGAAATATCAGTGAAAAGGGATCTAGTACAGGGTCACTATCTAGTCCTAACTGAATTTCTGAATCACTTGGTTATCTAGGATGCTAGCTCTAGGATGGCGGGGAATAATATGTTTTACTCTAGGGATCTAGGAATAAGATATGGGGAAATCTTACTAATGGCTAGGCTGTCCATTGAGGATCTCTCGCAACATATCTGTCATTAGCATGCTAACCAGTTGTGTATGAGCATAGTCAACAGACACTATTAAGAAAAGAGAGACTATCGCATAGATAGTCTTGCTCAAGGCTTCACTATGAACATTAACCACCAGAATGGTGCTCTTCAATGATTCTATTACAGTTGCAACTCGTCTCGTTGTCTGTACATTTGTGCTCTTATGTCTGCAATCAGACATAATTCCAATGAATCGTTTAGGTCTACGAACATACCCATTCAGTTTTGATTGTGTGACAGTGAACTTCTGCAACCGCAGCGACATGACAGTCGTGTCTGCTTTAGCATGTTCTATAACTTCTTTGTTCCATTTATTACCAGCCCAGCTGGTCAGATCAGTGGTTGTAGGAGCGTTTTTCCTACATAACTCGCTAGGATTTACTTAACAAATAAATTTTTGGGTGTGCAGTCAATAATTGGTGATCAGCCAAATCATCTTTATGAAAAGAACACACATGGTTAGGGTTCTGTTAAATGTATAGAGTTGAGCCCAAAAGGGAACTATGTTGTGTGAGGTGTTTGACCCCCACTTGTAGCTAATTGATTATGTCGATTTTAACTTGGAAAGTAAATCGAGTTTGGTGGATTAGGATAGGACACCTATCTTACAGTTAATTTTAGTAGTTTACGTTAACAGCAATCTTATTTGTTTTTTTCACTATCGATTGGCACCCTTGGGTGTTTAAACGTTTCTTATCGTTTATGACCTAATTAGGACGTTGGAGTCCCCGACAAGTCCCATGGGGTTTTTGTGTGGTTTAATCTGGTTGCGATTAACCCATTTGAAGGTTGGCTCTTTTTGACCTTTGCTAACCTTGATTTGGTACACGGCGGAAGAGACTTGGTCCCCCACTTGTAATTTGTTATGGAACGCTTTTTGGTTGTTACAGGCCTTGTGTCCTTCTGCGCTCTTGTCCAAGTTTTTCTGGGCAAAGGCGAAGGTGGCTTTCGGATGAGCATTTAGGTCGGTCATATACTGGTGGGTTGTATATATGCCGTTGCAATGTTGGCCTCGTCTGGCTGGTAGAGCAGGTGCTGTGGAAGCATCATCTGTCTATCAGTTGTCATTTCAAAAGGTGAGAACCCTGTCACTCTGTGTGGGGTTGCTCTGATTCTTTTGTGGCCTGCGCATGGAGAGTCAAGGGCATGCATTGGCATTACCCCCCTGTGGCTCTGAGGCACCACGAACTCAGGAGAAGTGAGTGCGTCGGAGACATGGACGAGAAGGCCCTTGATGATTCGAGGAGCATAGACAATTGGGGTGGGAGGGTGGGCAAAACATCCAGTGTCAAGTGTCCAGGGGTACCCGTCAGGGGCACCTGTTTTGGCCAAAGTATCTGGCAGGTCATTGAGCTCTTTGTTTTTGAACGGTCTTCTGTTGAAGTGTATAGCAGGTAAGTGCGGGTGGCGTTCGTTGGCCACCTGGCTCGCTTCAGGAATTGTTTTTCCAGTCTTCATGTCGTCATGGTCAGGAAGGGTGGTTTCACCTCGTACTCCTGTCTGAGACCATGGAATGTTTTTGATCGTGTCCACTTGAGCAGTAAGTCTGACAAGTACATCACCGCCAATGTGGACAGAGTGTGGTAGGTCAGGAACGACCAGAAAAAGATGATTCAGCTCCCTGTGGTTCCATATCACCTTTAAGGTGCAGATCCCGTCGGCGGTCGCTATCGCCTGAGGTGTGGGATCTAAAGGGAAGCGGAAAGATTTCTTCACAAACGGAAGATTTGGATTTGTCCGTGACAAGGACTTATACAGCTCTTGGCTGATGGCTGATTTATCAGTCCAGGGGGTCAAGATCACATCGTTGACATCAGCATCTTCAAGTTTGATGCCTTTTACTACGTGAGGGACGTAGTTGTGTGCTTCAGGAGAACTGGTCAACGTGCACAAGAAAGTGTCTCTCTGAGACAGAAGTTCTTCTTCGGGCCACAAGGGTGGTGGCTGGATGTTATCAGTTTCTTCTGACACTTCATCAACCTCGGTTGGTTGTTTATTGTCAGGTCGGTTGTCACTTGTCAAGGTCCTTGTCTCAAGGGTGTAGCACTGAGCTGCAGTGGCATGGGAAAGAGAAATAGGCAGAGGTCGACGAACCTGTGCCCAGATCTTCAAACGCTTGAAGTCAATCAATGGCTCAAATCGGTTAAGGAGGTCTTTACCAATTAGAAGAGGAATAGTGTCAAGGGGAGACACATACACGGGGTGGACAAGGCTCATTTGTCCAATAGTGAAGTTAATCACTGCCATGGCCTTCAAGACGGTGCTTGTGGAAGAATATGGTTGAGCATCAAGAGAACAGCTCTGCAATTTCAAGTTCTTCTTGGATTGATGTGTTACCATTTGCAACTTGTCGAAAAGTGTTGATGACATCAAAGTGATATCTGCACCAGTGTCAAGGAGTGCTTCATGTTCAAGCTAGTTTTCAAGTGTAGTAGGCAAGTAGAATTTTGGAGCGATTCCTTTTTCTGTGAGGTGGCACAAGAACTGTTGGAAAGGTGGCTCACCTTGAGTGATCAAAGAGTCCTCCTTGAATGGTTGTTCTTTTGAGTCCGACTGGACTACCAGAAGTGCACAAGGAGGGATTGTTTTCTTTCTCCCTGCGTCTGATTGTTCATGCGCAGTGGTTGAGGGTGTTGGGGCCTGAGTCTGAGGCAGCACCTGCTCAGTTTCTTCGGGGCCCAAGTAGACTTCTTCCACAACGACGTTTGGTTGGTCGTCTGGATTATTCTGAGGCGAAGGTTTCGGATTTACTGAAGCTACAGAAAAGACGTCGACTTTCTTTTCTTTCTTGAATATATTTTCAATCATTTGCCTGATGACTTCAAGATCTTTCTTGGTCAGACTTGATTGATTATACTTACCGTCAGTGCTGTTTCTCTTTTGTTGGCTAGTTCGCCTGTTCTGATCTGTTGCTTCCTCATCAGAGGAGCTCTGATCATGATGTTGCTGGTCCCTAAAGGGAGTGTTTTGAAAGTCACGTTGATCATGTCCTCTATTAGCACGAGGTTGGCGATCCTTCCACTGGTTAGGTGGCGGCCTGTCTCGGCGGAAATCAGGAGGCTTCCGATTTCTCTCAAAGCGTGGTTGGTTCTGGCCTCTGTCAGACCAGGGTGACTGTGAATGCCAGCGGCCTTGCTTCTTTTGTTGAAAGGAAGGATATGGCCTGGTGACAGGTTGACATGGTTCAGCAGGATTCGTGGTGGGCTGCGAAGGTGCTCTAAAGCAGCTGCTAGACCTGTCTGTGGCGTGTAGCCAGAGAATTCCTCCTTCAATACCTCGCAGAGGCTTTCATATTTCTCCTTGACATGGGGAGGTTGTCGCTCGATGAACCTGCTAACTCGATGATTTGAGGTTACCTTGATTAGGTAGATCCTGTCATCAGTTGTAGCATTTGGGAATTTCCTCAAGTAGAACTCTATGTCCTTTAGGTAAGCGTCAGTGTCATGAGTTCCACCGGCTTTGGGCTCAAAGCGAGTTATGTTGCGGGCGATCTTATCCAGGTCTCTGTCAGAAGGACCTTGTGAATGATAAGTGTCCAAAGATGAGTGAGGTTTAGGGGACAAGGTCTCCCTAAATCGGTCAGGTATAGCTGCGCTAACCCGAGTATGAAGGTTGAGAGCAGGGGGCGGCGGAGGATGAGGAGGGGGACGGTCTCCCTGAGTGTACCTGTGGTGTGTTGCTCCTCTTCCTTTTTCATGGGACGTTGCACCCAAAGCTTCTCCTTGGTGTAGGCCTAACTCAAGAGAATATTCTAACTCTCTTTTAACCTCTTCCAGCTCTGTCTCTGTCCTTGCTTGTTGTTGTTGGGATTCTCTAGCATGATCCCGGACTTCTACCAGTTCCTGTTGTAAATGGAGGAAGCGATTTTTCTCAAATTCTCTAGCTCGGTCGTGGACTTTGAGCTTAATTTTTAGGTCTTTTATTTCATTTAGTGCGTCTTTAAGACAATTGTCAGAATGGATGAGAAGTTTACTCAACTCTTGAAGCTGATCTTTTGTTTCCGCTAGCTCCTGCTCGCGGTATTGGAGGATTTGTTTGAGTCTAGT
The DNA here is from genome assembly GCF_963514085.1 of Chelon labrosus. Classification (NCBI taxonomy): domain Eukaryota; kingdom Metazoa; phylum Chordata; class Actinopteri; order Mugiliformes; family Mugilidae; genus Chelon; species Chelon labrosus. The sequence continues at coordinate 37,009,522 of NC_140337.1, read as the reverse complement.
ATTCCTACTTTCAAACTCTGTACCTTCGTCGTCCGACGATTTATTATCTACCCCCCTTTTGGTGTTACATTGAGACTCTAAGTCGTCGTTGCGTACCTTTGCCGCAGTTAAAGACTGTTTAGTCTCATCAAGTTGTCTTTTGAGGGCTTTATTATCTTGTTGCTGGGCCCTTATTTTAGTTTGGCTTTGCTCCAACAATTTTGCTGACTGTTTGAGTTGCGCTGCCAAGACAATAGCCATGCTTCCTAACATTTTAGTTAGATCTTTATCTTTAAGTTTTTCAGTTAAAGCTTGGCACACGAGCACAGACATTATTTCTTCTAGATCAGAGGGATTTGTTTCCTGGATCTGATTTACATATCCAGGCATCAATTTGCTAGTCAGATCGATCAATGCTGAATCTAGGCTCTCGGAGGGATTTCCTAAACTGGAGGGAAAGGATCCGTTTGGGTCCTCCATGATTAGTTGTGGTAATTTTGAAACTTACAGTCAGTAGTACTTTGTGTCACAGCAGTGAGTAACTCTAGGGTGGAGAAACATGGAAAAATTAAAAAGAACTCGAATGAGTAATTTTAAGAAAATTAGAAAAGTTTAAATTTTTTGATTAATAATTTTTTTTATGATAGAATAGATTAAGTAATTAAATCTGGATTTAATTTCAACTTAAATTTCAATAGCCTGTAAGTGTGTTAGCACACAGTGGCTTTAGCTTAAATGAGAATCTGTAAACACAGAAACATATAATGTGTTTAGGAGTTAGCAATTTCCAAATAACATTGATAATTTATATATCTTCAAACATGTAATCAAACAAACTCAGTTTAGTAAATTGGATTAATAGTATATCTCAAGGAAGTTTAGGTATAAGGTTTTTAACAAAACCACTAGTTCAATAGTGATAGAGTGAGTTAATTTAGGCTCTGTCTATACAAGCTCAGACCTTCCATGTTTGCAAGTCAAATGCAATTAGTCAAATCAACCACCAGAGGCGGTGTCGTTTATTTTACTCTACAGATGTAGGGAAGTTACGTCTACAAATGTAGGGAAGTTACGTCTTATGCGTCAGGAGGGGGCGTTTTTAGCTCCGCCCACTGAAAGACCGCCCTGTTCAAACAGAATCTGATTCAGTGTCAGTTTGGGCAGGACAGGGTTAATTTCTCAGCAGCGAGAAATCCACTTTTCACACAAGAGAAACTCTAGGGCACGGCGGCCTCCTTTAAAGTTTCAACACAAAAAGTTTTCCAGCTCACCTGGACAGACAACAAGCACAGGGTTAATTCAGCTCGTTTACGAGCACAACTTACGAGTTATCTACTCTATTCACAAATACGCGTGTGGTAAGAATTTCGTTACCACAGCAACAACCCGTCTCATCACTTAAGAGGGGAAAATACAGCCTCTTTCACTGTCTTTAAAACAGCTGTTTTGGGTTAGGTAGCTAATCTAACCAGAAAACACAAGAGGGTCTGAATATGTCAAACTTTCTGGAACCTCGCAGCAAAGTGGACTAATATTCAGGGCGACGTTAATCAGTTTTGGAACTTCGCAACAACTGATAACCCACCAACAGGCCTTTTAAAGAGAGCGTGCTTACAACACTCTAGCATGCAAACAGTTCAGAGTCCTATAAACTCACAGCGACTCGACTCAATCATTCAACGTACGGCGACGTTATTTCATTAAATATTGCTCAATTTTATCCTTGCAAGGTTTCTTTTACACGTTTAACGTAAGGTAGTGACTCAATAAAGAAAGCTCATACACAACCGAAGCACAGCGAACAAGCAGCGATGTTGGATCGCTCAGCGGACACAAGAACGGCATTAACTCTTAATTAATTATCACATAAGTTTTGTCTGTAATATGAAATTACTGCAGAGAAATCAGGTATACGTAGCCTCACGCGGACGCGCCATTAATATGTAGGGTAGTCTACACCTTTAAATGTCTCGTTAGGGCACCACCTCCTGTTATCGTAGGAAGAACACGGTTTAAATCAATTTATCAGTCTCAATTAAATAATTTGCATATCTGAAGGAGTGAATCCTTTACTACAATTTGTACCAGTCATTCTCTGCCGTAAAACAACATCACAAACAACTTCTTAAGTGTGAACAAATATTTATTTAATAAAGTGACAACTATGAATAAATGAGGGACTAATAGAATATAGGAGTGTAATCAAATGAACGAATATAATAAGGTATGAAATAGTTAATTTCTGGAGCGATGGTGAGAGATGGAGATGTTTAAGTCCTAAACTAAAGGGAATAGATTTGATACCTAATCTAATCAATCTTCTCTAAAAGATGTTAGTAGGGAGTTTCAAAGTAGTGACACCAACTCTTTGTCTTAAGCGGTAGGAACGATTCAGCCTACTTTTGTAGAGTCTTCTCGGCGTCGGTGATGGCGGAGCGTCGGTGTGACGAGATGGTGACGAAGCGGCACAGCTGATGCAGGTCTCTCTGGGACCGGTAGATAGGACTTGTTGCTTGGTCTGCAACTCCAACACCCAGCTTTGCTTGAGAGCGTTGTAGGTGTTCAGTCAAAGGCAGATGACACTTGGCAATGTCTTTGTGTTTGAAGAAAGAAACTGGATCGTCACGTCTTCTTGGTGTCGTTGCTATGGCAACAGCTTCTTGATTTCTTGATCCGTCGAAGAGATTGGGTCTTTCTCTGATATCCCAGCTGACTACGCTGGCTAACTTATAAACGATGTTGGTTAGTACTTCGGTTCGTAGAGTATAAAAATGAATAAAGCTAGAAAAATATTTGAGTCACTATAAAAATCGTACGTCGGGAAAAACATCCGACGAGAAACAAACAGAGCTTGAAAAGGACCGGATTGTCAATATTCAAGTTGTTCTTAAAGTTACTAAGTATAAACGTGACTAAGTACGTAAAGAAGAAGACTAAGTAAAACGTAAGCGTGAGTGGAAAGTGGAAAGTGCAAAAGTCCGGAGAAAGAGCGGCGGAAAGAGCATAAAAGTCCTAAAGTGCGGAGAAATGGGTGCGTCTCTCTGGTTTTATGAGTTAATTATTCAGGGCGTGTTTTGGATCGGGTTTCCAGAATCTTCGCGCGGAAAGAGAAGGGAACGCCTTCTCCTTTGTTTCGAGGTGTCTTATTGCCTGATCTTCTTAACCTATTTTATATTACTAAATTTAATCATTCCATCACTCATCATGGCTCGTTAGCAATGTTTTTCGTATGCGCCAACACTCAACATTACAACATGACAAGATGACGTATCAGAATGACTACATCAAAGTAACTCAAAAGCATCAATAAATTAATAAACTCAAGTTCTCTTTACATTGACATTTTGCTAATAAAAGGTCGGGGTTTCTAAAATAACAATTTCAACAGTTATGATTTCAACTAATAGCTACTATTAGTATAAGAACATACCTAAGTTTCAACATTCTTTAACTTCAACAATTGGTTAAAAGAGAGATAATACTTTTAAAGATAGCCACTTGATGGCAATGTTGATCCATCCTTACTGTGACAAATTATGTGAATTTGGGCTAGCATTATCGTACAAGGATCAAAATCGTCTCATTGTGATCGTAAGCACTTCCTGAACAATAATATATAACTTACCAGGTTATTACATTTTCGATAGTCATATTATAAAACTTAGGTGCTTTTCAGAGGAAAATGCATATCAGAGTCTGGTTCTGGGGAAAGAAAGTTATTTATGACCGGCTTATCAGTGTTTCGCTCTCTTGGTCATTCCAAGAGAGGGGGCAAAACCTGTTAAAATGGTATGTTTGCATTCGTCTCTGAAAAAGAAAATTAGTACATCACAAGTTTAAAACATAATTGAACATCACATTAAGGCTTCTAGACTTTGTCCTTCGAATCCAAAAAGGTGAGTCTTTCATTAAGATCCCCCTTTAATTCCTGGGATCGTATTGATGTCTCCTCAAGTGAAAAGAGGAAGATTAGAAGAAGAAAGAGGGTGTGAAATTCCAGAGAACTGTAAATCTGTCTCTTTTGGCTCAGATGACGTCCAGAGCATCAGTGAGGTCCGATAGCGTGGGCCTGTCCCGCGTTCAGACATGGCACCTTTATGGCTAAGGTGAAAAAGGTTGATCTGTTAGGAGAGTTCTTCTGCAAAACAACTCCGTAAATTTAAATTCCAGAGAGGGGAAGAATTGAGAGGACCACAGGTTCCTACATTTATGTACATAATATTTAGTTATTTTACATTTTCGTATTTTTCCTACTGGTTTATTTAAGGGTCTCTGGACCGTAGTTTGTGCAACCAATCCGGTCTGGATAAATTTAACTGAGTTCTGCGCCACAGTCATATCGGGCCAAATATGTGCGAATTCGCGACTGTAACTAGCTGAGGCATTGTGTCATCACATACACCGTAAGAGCCTCTGATTGGCCCAGGTGTTCCTCTTCTGTGGAAGCGATGGCCGAGTCTGCACCGTAGGCTACCTCTACTACAGCTGGTCTAAATCATCGTTCACTATTGCAGGTAAGTTCGGTCAACCCATACTGCCTAGTTAACTTTATGTTCATTTATAGTGTTTGCTGTTTTAGCTTTGTCGTATTAATCTAAACAGTTGTTGCTACAGTTAGCATTGCATCTTTTCCCATCAGCTCGTTAGCTTTTGAACAAAACCACCATGCTAACGTTTACAGACGCTTTAACGTGAACAATTGTACACATTAAAGCGTTTATTAGGGAACACTGCAAACAACAGTTGTTCGGTCGCTGTCATTATCAGAGCGATAGTAGTTATTCCTGTGTGAGACTTTGGCTGGCCGCCATTGTTGGGATAACTGTTCTTGTTGTTGTTTTTTTCCGGCAATACAGACGCATTCTAAAAAAGCTGGCGGTGTTAACTGCCGTTTCGATCGCTAATCATTTGCCTTTTTCTACTTGTGCAGATGGAGTCATCCTGTTTGATAATCGGGCAACTGAGGACTTCAAAGGGCACTTTTTTTTACTTTTATTTTATTATTATATTGTTCTATTTCTATTATATTTGTATTGTTACATTTTTATTCACAAACCGAAGGTAATTTTATTTATTGTATTTTACCACTTTTTCACAAATTGTACTGCATTTTATGCTGCCTAAGACTGACGTTTGCAATAAAGATTGGGGAAAAAACTGTCGGTATTGGATTGTGATTTATTGTAGACCTGACTGTAGTCTAAAATGAGTTAAAGTTTAACGTAGAAACGACGTGTAGAAGACCACATTCGGACTACAACTGGCTCCTATACGGAGGTCCTGTGGACGTCGGTAACGGACGTTCACTCGACGTCGGGAAAAGACGTCTTCTGTTGTAACAGTCTGCACCTTCAGAGGACCAAACTTCGACGTGCAAAAACGACGTTGAAAAGACGTTATTTGAACGTGTCTTTGCGCAGTGGGATGTTGCACTTTAAGTGTTTTTTTATTAATTATGTTAAAAAGAAGATATTATGCCTTGTGCACTTTAAGTTGATTTTATATATTTTAATTTAACAATTTAAAAGTGTTAATAAACACTTTTTTTTTGCTGATCCGAAAAATGATCCAATCCGTGACTCTGATCCGTGAAACGATCCGAACCGTGAGTTTTTTGATCCGTTGCACCCCTAGTTTTATGAGGTGCAGGGTTTGAGAAAGGATGGTTAGTTTAGCATGCAAGAGACCCTGACTCTATGTGTTGCATAATCTAAACTAACATCAAGTCACTATACTAAACAACTCAATAAAAACAAATATCACATCAAATCAAAGTTTAACTTTTATGCTTAGCTTAGCTTAGCTTAGCTTAGCTTGACTATGCCCAGGTCATACCAGATTTGGTGGAAAAGTCAGTTTCTGGTGTGTTGCTCCTTCAGCTGGCAGTTCCTGATGGAAGGGCCGAGCTGTGAAAAGTTGTAGTCCTTGCTGTGTGTTCCTGATGGCAGACGTTGGAGGGAAACTGGCCGCTCCTTGAGTCCTTTGAAGTGGCTTGTTAGCAGCTCGGTGCTAACTAGCCGTGGCTCCCGTTGTTTGGGAGTTTAGCCTGTAAACCTTCTGTTTGTTGGCTAAAAGAACTGGTGTAGATTCCTCAGCAGGATCTCGCTTCTCTGCTGTAAGGAACAGGCCCGGGGTAGTTGCTCTTTGTTAGCAGACTACCTGACAACCTCAGAGGTCACATGCCACTGTCAGCCAGTGAACTGCTGGGTCAGTTTTCACACCTGGAGGATTGTGGGACTTGAGGTTTCCAGTGCCTCCCTTTGTTTTCAAGACACTGTAGATCAGGGGTGCCCAAATACTTCTCAGTGGAGGGCAAAAAATGAATCAGGGTGGAGGGTCACGGGCCAAAACTAAACATTCATGCTGCAGTGCATTTAACTAAATATGACTATGATATAACTTTGCAAAATAAACAGTCATACAAAGTAATTTTGAAAATTAATGGCACTTCTGTTTATTGAAAGCAGAAAAATAATAATAAGGCTACCAGGCCTATGTCAACATGCCCCTACAAGACTGAAATATTACACTCTCTGCTGCCTTGAACAATCATTTTAAAATAGTAATATAATTGGACAACAACTTCAGCTTTTTTTTGATGATTTCCTATTGCAATCAGCCTTGAAAGCAGCTGACTGAATAATGACATGCAATATGAAATCATCATTAGCCTAATAATCAGCCTGCAAGGCACTACTGCAATTAGCCTTGGAGGCTGGTGCCTTTTGTATCAACAAACAAACAAGCTAAGCTAACGTTAGCAGTAACTTGCAATTAAAAATTTCTGACATATATAAACTAACCAGTTTATTTACAAAAATACTCCGTGTATAGTCTTGGTTACCTATAATTTGTAAAAAATTATATTTGTAATTTCGTAAAATCTAGCTCTTGTTTGCATTAGTCGAAGCAATCAATTAGCTTAAATATCTAACTTACTTCAAAAAGCAGTTTGCATCTAACTTAAAGCAGTTCGCTCGGTGGCTTACTCCGCTAACCGCTTCGTGTTCAAACGAGTCGCGCTCACTCGCTTCGAATGGATGCAGCATGAGCTCTGACTGGTTGTTGTTGAGGGTGGTGCTTGTGCAGCCTCCCAGGCTGAGCAGCCTGGAAGTTGACGGCTGAAGGCAGATTCACCCTGGAGCCGGAGCCCATAGACATATATATATAGACGCTGCATTGACTGTGGAGGGACGTGCCTAAAGCGCCGCCATCTTGGTACAGGGCTAGCAGAGGCAGCGGTGCATGGACATACGAAGGAAAGAGGTACTCCTCAATCTCAAAGTAGAATTATTCGCTGAATTTTGGACCGATTTCAAAACGTATTGATCTGTTAAAAACATCACACATGTAGCTATGATAAAAATATGGTTTTACTACCCAAATATAATTTCTACTTAATGTTATCAGCAGACTAGCTTCTGACAGAGGATTGTAAAGAAAAGATGCTGGACTTCAACTGAGCGATTTATGATCACTTGTATTGTGTAGAAACCCCATTCCTCCATAGATGTAATGCACTGTAGGAGCGAGTGGCCCTGTTCCAAGATGGCCGCCCTGTAGGCACGCCGCTCTAGTAGACGGCAGCGCTCAATGTCGCGTCTATCTATGTATGTCTATGCCGGAGCCCATGTATGATCAGAGAGTAGGCGTGTTCGACTTCATGCAGATCTGTGCAGATCTGACTGAGTCTGACTTGACGTGATGCATGCTGGGATGGACGCAATGCATACTGGTTAGAAATCCTGTCCGACTTGAGTCAGCCGGGGAGGGACTTACCACCACGTCACCATGTCACATGACCTTAAAATATCGCGGGAGTCTTCGCCTGCAGTCAGATCTTGCAGTTGCTTTCCACGAACTGCACGACCGGAAATGACGCCCTCATGACGTCAGTTCAAAGACGTGATTGGGCAGTTTGGGAGGAATCTCCTCATGACGACTTTGACATTTCTCGCTTCGTTATGTTGGAATATGCGAAAATGAACAGAAATGGAAGGGATACCTTCTTATATGTGATTTCTGCAACAATGGTAGGCTGGCCTACTGAAAACGTTGTACATCTGACTGCAGTTCAATGCAGTGTTCATTTCTTCAATTAAACAGTAAAAAGGCATTTTTAACATGTTGGTAACAGTAGAATAAGCGGGATAATGGACTTCACTCCATTAGACTATAAAATAAAAAATAAAAATAGCCTGGACTATTGGCTCAACTGTCAGCACGCTCGCCTCCCGATCCGAGGTGCTGCTGGTTCGAGTCCGGGTGCAGAGCTGAATCACGCAGGTTTAACACAACGCAGGTTACATTCTAAGGCTTCGCGTTGGGCCGTTTTACCATCTAGAACGCGTGCATTCAATTTGTAGAAGTGTCGTCCATTATCCTTTACTTATATCGTAGTACTGCTTCTTCAGTATCATCCTAAATTGGTTTAGTGGGTAACACGTCAGTCTGGCGATCGGCCGTCCGTAGTTCAAATCTTGTTAACGGTTAGTAGATTTTTGGGGTTCTTCTTCACACCTGTCTGTCCAAAAATGAAAACAAATGGCATTTAATCTCCATCTCAATATCTTTCTGTGAATTCGTTTCATGGTTGAGTTACAGGTGCTAAACGACTTTGGGTGTAAAAGTAAATATTCAAATAAGTAGCCTAATCAGCAGTTCATGTTCGCCAAGATTGGAGACCAGAGCACTATGCTACTTAATCCTTATTCAGTAGATTTGCTGCTATTCACAATCCTTTGCATACAGCATGCTTGTTGTAACACGGGTATAAATTCCGGTAACTCCAAAGGTTCTATTTCGTCGGCAACAACGAATGCAAACACCGCGAGATCCGCCATTGTTTACACGAAGTTGACCGTGTCCGACTTGTCTGCAGCCGTTTTATGCTCCACCCCTACAGTCGGCGTAAGATCACGTTGACGTATGCACCTAAGCCTCAGACAGGCGCAGACATCTCAAACGAGCCTAATGTCTAATAGGAAGAGAATTGGCACTCTCTGGTTACTTCCGGTTTCTGGACTGGCTGCAGTAACACGTCTCTGTCCATGCGGGGGCGCTCGCAGGCGAGTGCAGAATGAATGGGAGCCTATGGGGGTTAGGGGTGGGTGATATGGACAAAAAATAATATCTCGATATTTTTGGCGATTTTAACGATAACGATAATTAGACGATATCCATTAAAAATGTGTTTTTAAAAGTCTGAGTTACTTAATCACCAATAATAATAATGGGCACAATGTTGAATGAAAACAGTTCTTATTTATTTTCTTTAACATGTAAGTATTCAAGTAAAAACAATTCAGACAAAATACAAAATACCAATTGAACTAGTGTAAGAACATTGACCTCTGAGTAAACATGACTTTTATGAGACCTTATAGCAATTAAAGAGAGTAAAATCAACGTCTATCATTTATTTTGAAGTTTCATTTCCGTCATGACCGTAGATAACCTCGTTCACTTTAAAGTAGTGGCTGCACGCTAGCTAACACCCGTTAGCTTCCAAGCTAGCGCTAGCTGACACAACATGGAGCGATCAGTTTGTATGTTCGCCCACATCAATGCCGAGACAACGGATTATCTAGTATGCGGGAGAGGCCTGTGATAACGGCCGGGCCTCGGGATGCAAACAGCTCAGCTGACAAAAAGCAGTCGGGAGACAGCGGTGCGTCCTGCCGCTCCACTCCCCTCACTCACATTCCCCGCGGTAACCATACCTGTGAGAGAGATGATGACGTGTAGGCCCACTACAGCAGTCACGTGACGCCCTGCTGCAGCCAAGGGCTTTTGCTGCACGCACCTCTGAATGTTTTTTTCGGACTAATTTAAATACTCGATAATGTGAATTTGCACATCGTTAACACAACAATCACGATATTATCGCAGACGATAATAATAACCCTAACCCCCAGAATCCACTTTTCTCAGGATATAATTTTTTATCAAGTAATTTGAAAGTTGCATTCAAAAGGGGGGGCTAAGATAATACACTCAGCTGAAAATTGCATTTTTAAGTTCATTTATCTGTTCTAAAAATCCGTTCAAAAAATGTGATGACGTCACATATTTTCATACTGCCAGAGGTGCTGCTTTACGGCAATTTCACCCGTGTACTTTTTACAACACATATATAACGATGAAAATAAAAGTGCCCGCAGGAAAACATAAATACAGCACACAAAAATTAACTTCGACAGAAAGTCCTCCTTAAGAAAATGTTTCTGATTCTGCTTTAGCTTCAGGTGCCATCAAACGAGGTCTCTGGTCGTAATCAGTCGCAAGTCCGTCACTAACCAATCAGCATTCATTAGCAGAATGCTAGCGTGTTCCGGCCAACAACGGCCCAACCTGTAAAAAATTGAAAAGACATAAGTACTCATTCATTCGACTTTTGGACTATAATCTATATTGAACTTGCGGAATCAACAATAAAATCTACGTTGATTCAACGACAAGCAGGAGAAAGAGATACATTTAGCCGTCTAGCTCCATAGACTGCCATTCAGTCTGCACTCACCCGCGAGCACCTCCAGTGGAATTCTAATGGAACTGCAATCAAGATCGATACAATGGGGCTAATGGGAAGTGCCACGGCTCTCCGTAGACGGGCTCTGATATGATTGAGCCCATGCCTCCATCCCAGCATCTTCTCAAACTCTGGTTATGGGCTTCTGGCTGGATTTGATCTGACGGGAGCTAAACAGCGCCACCCTACCCCCAATGTAACACAATGCTAATTTATGGTCAGGAGAGGAAGTGCAACAATAAATAAACATTAAAAGAGATATTCCGACTGCTGGCAGTGGGAAAATAATAATAATTTAATTATTAAAAATATGAGCATGGAACGCAGGCCAAAGTTGGCCCGCGGGCCCCAAATTGGGCAGCCCTGCTGTAGATACAGGTCAGAGGTCAGAGGTCAGTACTGTAGATACAGGTCAGAGGTCAGAGGTCAGTACTGTAGATTACTGGATCAGACTTTGATTCCAGTCTCATCCTAAATGTTCTCTGAAGAACCCAGGCTGGAAAGCTCCTTCTCTGATCCAGAGGCTCCTCTGCTTGAATGGAGTGGATTGTGAATGGAGTCTGGTGCAGTAGCTGCAGTGTTTGATTGATGTCCAGTCAGTGTTGGAGCCAGACTTTCTGATCAATGAGAGAAGATGAGAAACACTGACAGTGATCCTTCAGCAGCAAACATGTGATCAGAGCTGGACGTTATTGATCCAACACTGATGTAGAGCTGAGCTGAGACTTTGATGAGATGAAGGGTTCTGTGTTTGAAATGCTGGTGGAGCTGAGATTCATTGACACCACAGAGAGACAAAGAGACTGAAGACATGTTAGGATCTGAACTCTTCTTCTCTTCACTGTCACATGTTACATCCACAGATAGAAAAGCAGCAGACAGCAGCTCCACACTGACAGGAGACATTACTGTGAAGCAGCACATGGACAAACAACCAACCATCAAGACTCTGATCATCTGCAACACCTTTCTAGATCTCTGTCCTGTTCCTTCTGCTCTCATCTGCTTCTGTCCTTCAGCTTTCTCTACAATCATTCAATAAAGTCATGAAAACCTGCTGCTGCTGCTGCTGCTGCTGTCTCTACAGCTGATGATGGGATTTGTTGTCCTCTCAGTCCCCCAGGTGGAGGTGGAGCAGGGGGTGGAGTCTGTCCAGCTGACCTGGAAAACCACAGAGCTGCCTGCAGACGCTACAGTGGAGTGGAGGGACAGATACTGGAAGGTCCATGTGTATCAAAACGGCTCTGACCAGCTTGAAGACCAGAACCAGATTTACAGAAACAGAACAAAGATGAATGAAGACCTGCTGAAAACTGGAGACCTCAGTCTGACCCTGAAATACCCCACAGAGAGAGACACCAACACCTACACCTGCACCGTCTACAACAAGGAGGGAAACATCTTGATGGAGAAAACAGTGGAGCTCAGAGTGAAAGGTTTGTTTGTTTCTTTCTTTCTTTCTTTCTTTCTTTCTTTCTCTCTGTCTTTGTCTCTAACTGTCTTGTGTCTCCTCTGCAGACAGAGTCCAGGTCCAGGATGAAACGTCTCCTCTGATGGCTGCAGAATCAGTTTGATCAGGTTGTTGATCTTTGATTATTGATCAGTGAAGGATCTGATGGACGATGGATGAAGAGAGGAGGACGCTTTGTCAGCTCCTAGTCCTGGTCTGAAGACTCTTTAAGGATCAGTGTTGATCAACATGTTGTCTTCGTTGGTCTTAGACTATAGATCAGGAAAGCTGAGCTCCAGATATTTGTCCTGATCAGCTGAACACTTCCTTCTTCTTCTTTCATATCAGTCTTTGTGTATTTCCACCGTGTCCAGATGGTTTCATTGCTCCCTCACATCTTCTGCTCCGTCTGGATCTCTTCCTGCTTCCATCTGAATGTGGATCCTGGAGAAACCATCAGCTCCTTCACTGCTGAGCAGGAGGAGAAATATTTAAGATTCACCTTCATCACCTCAAAAGACTGACTGAACTCCTTCAGACTGATTCTTCCTCTGTTGGTTCATTGTTGATTGATTTTGACCAAATAAGTCCAAGTGGGAGGAGTTGGTGTGTTTCTATCGTGCAGCCTCTAGGTGGTGCTGTTGTCTCATGCACACAGATGAAGTAGTTCTCAGTACAGTTCAAAACAAGGAAAGTAAAAGTAAAAACTTGTTGAATGCAGAATACAATATCTGAACTTGTTTAAAATAAAATGATGTGGAGTTTTGAAACATGAAACATTATGGTGAGACTCTGAAGGATGTGTATTCAGTATATCTGCTCTGTCCTTCCAGAGCTCCTCCCACCTTTCAGAGAACTGACCACATAGTTATGAGCTTTAGAGTCATGTGGTTTTTCTTTCTGCTCTGGTTTGAAACTCTAAAAGTTCCTGGGCTCCTGGAGTCATGGACATCAGCTGTTAACCTCAGATGAAGTCCAGTCCAGTCACATGTCATAGTTTTCTGTCAGGCTGGATGTCACCAAGCAGCTCTGGTGCTAAAAGGCTACTTAAACATGAGGAATATTAATGCAGCACTTTCAACATGTCAACATACGATGTGATCAAGGACCCTGACTTTGCTGAAAAGAATATGTGAATTATACATTTATTTTTCTTTAAACTTAAACTCCTACATGTTTAATTAAAGGCAAAACAACAATAACACAATCAGACCATTTCCAGGTGACTCTTTATAATTCACTAATAACACACTGTCACTGTCAGTGTCAATTTATCTATAAAACACATTTAAAAACAACTAATGTTGACAATGAAGAGGAAGAGGTGAAATAAATCCAAAGCTTAAAACACATTGTGTCAATGCTGTGAAGAAAAGAACAGTGTCATTTGATCCTGATTCATCCTTTCACTGTGTCTGGATCATTCACTCATTAATGTTACTGATGGAGTCATCTACATGACTTTACTGAGCGTCGTCCTGTCTGTCTCTGCTGGTGAGTTGAAACCAAAGCGTCTTTAGCTCTGACATGTTCAGGAGACAACGTAGAGTCTGACTGGATCTAGAATCAGGGCTCTCAAGTCTTCAACTTGTCTTGTCTTTCAGGACAAAAACCAACAAGTGGAGTAATTCAATGTAGAACCGCCACTGGTCCCATGGAATTAATGAAATGCTCCATGTTTGACAAATAAAAACCTGGCTTACACACTACAGACAATCTCTGCTCACGTCTTACCTTTGTTGTTTTGGCTCAAAAGTTACATTCCAGCTGTAAAAGAACGCTGCTACTTAGCTAGCTAGCTTTAGCTAGTTAGTCTGATCTGCACCTGGAAGGTCCTGGTTGTTTCTAGAGTTCAGTGTGACTCTCTTTACCATATCTTTGGGGTGACTTCTTTGTGGAGCATCAGCTGTGTTTCTCACTTTACGCATGGATGCACAGCTGCTCCTGTGAAAGGTCCTTTAGTGCACTGCGTCGGCTGCACTCCTGGCTGCGTCAAACAATGGGTCAGAGAAGACTTCACAGTCATGTCAACTGAAAAAGTTGAGCTTCAGCATCTGAGTCACAACAGAGTGACAGACTGATTGGCTACCCTTAAAAACAGACGGCATTCTTTGATGCTTCCACCAAGTAACTGTAACTACTGGGCAAACCTTTGTTTATTGTTGTACTGTATTAAACAAACAGACTGATAATAAATACTAATAAATAACTACTAATAACTAAGAAATCAGTTCTCAGTCGTTTGCTCACATCCTGTGCATCTCCTTGGGGCTAAGCCCCCCCTGTCCTGAAAACCTAGTGACGCCTCTGTCTGATGCCAAGGTGTTATAAAGCTCTGTTAGTGACACAAGACAATATACTGGCTGCAAGTTTCAGTTCAGTTCAGTTCAATTTTATTTATATAGCGTCAATAACAATACAAATCATCTCAAGACACATTAGAAACCTGGCCTGAAACCCCCAGAGCAGCCTGAAGGAGACGGTGGCAGGAAAAACTCCCTTTAACAGGAAGAAACCTTGAGCAGAACCAGAACCAGAACCAGAACCAGCTCATATGGAGGGACCATCTGCCTAAGGCCAGCCGGGTACAGACAGAGGAGGAGGAGGAGGGAATCCACATCAAACACCGCTGTCTAGGTCACATGATGCCTTTCGTGATCTTTTTTATGCAGTGTGGGTGAAAACACATATCCATTTCCTGTTGAAGAGTTGATTTCAAGTTCATCTTTTATGACAGTCACTGTCAGCATGTCTGTTGTCTGGCTGAAGCTTGTGACCATCGTTTGTCTCTGTTGCACAGTTCTGACTGATGCAGGTAAGGCTGAGAATGATGTCGTGACAAAAATGAAAAACATGCAAAGTGACATTTTGTGTCTTTTAATGCAGAGATCGAAGGAGTGGTATGGAAAACAGTTGGAGAAGAAATCACAATCCAGTGCAGATCTCAAAATGCCCCAGACTACCTGCATCTGAAGATGGGTCTCAGTAAGGAGGAAGACATTTTTGTCACAGGAAACCACTCCAAGAAGACAACAGTTTCAGAACGCTTTCATGAGAGACTTGTCCCAAATGGAGACTTCCCCAACGTGGATATTCTCATCAAAAACTTGACCTTGAAGGACACAGGACCATACTGGTGTGTGTATAAAAAGTTTAACAAGGAGACCCAAGAGCTCAGAGAAGTGGAAGGCTCAGGATCCGTCCTCCTGGTGGTGACAGGTCAGTTTATTTAGAAGGTTTACTCATTCACATGACAGAAATGTCTTCATTCAACAATCATATGTTCTATCAGTGCAATATGTAAATCACAGCATAACCCAGTAGAGCTTTGTTACAGTTCACACACATTTAGCATAAACACAAACTCAATACTGTTTGGATACAATCTGAGTGAAGATAATCCAGTTTCTGTTATTGAGCCAAATGTAGAAATTCATTCATTCATTCATTCATTCATCTTCTGTACCCACTTACTCCTGTTAAGGGTTACGGGGGTCTGCTGGAGCCTGTCCCAGCTGTCAAAATGTAGAAACGTCACCTAAAACTGAAGCAGCCAGTCATACATCAACAGATGCAGTACATGGGTGTGACTCATCACATCAGAAGCTGGTCCTGGTGTCTGCTGTGATCGCTGCTGCTGCTGTGCTGCTTGGCGTCGTCATGGGCGTCCTCATTTGGATCATACTTAAGGTACCTTTGGAACAGTTCATGTGTGTGTGTCTTTGTAGGTGCCTGTCTCTGTGGTTCTTAATTAGAATGGATTTATCTTTCACTGAGACTTTTAATTCATGTTCCTGTTCTGCTCAACAGCTCACACATTCATTGCTTACTGCCAGTCTCACTTTTACACCTCTTAGTCACCCTTCATCCTGAGCACAAACTAGACTGTTCTGGTCTAGACAAAACTACTAATCAGAATTCTGAACCACTTTGTCATATCACCAGATAGGCTCCACACAGGCTGGCTGTGTGTGTGTGTGTGTGTGTGTGTGTGTGTGTGTGTGTGTGTGTGTGTGTGTGTGTGTGACTGTAATTTAGCTCGTCTCCAAGGATTTAAGTGGGACGTATAAAATAATTCATTACATTTCTCCAGCAACACAAACACGATATTCTAATATGATCATATTGTTGCATACTTCCACAAATAATTCAGATTCAGATTCAGAAGAGAACTGCTGTATCAAGATGTAAATGCAGATGGAATTGATTTAACACTGACACAGTTTAAAAATATCTGACCAGAACATGTATAAAAGGAAACAGACAATGTCTCTTTAAAATGTTTTTAGACAAAATATAATTGTGAACAAAATCCAATCTGACCTGAAACGTAAAAGAAAAAACCAAACATATATATAAAACATGAACAAACAGACTGAAGTATTGTCCAAGAGTTTGCACTAAATAAAGTGCATGATTATCAGACTACTTATTGCACCATAACATGTTGACAACAATATCTTTTGCTGCCAGACCAAGACCAAGCCCTCGCGCACCACAGTGAAGCCAAGGCATGTCACCACCAACGATGCTGATGAAGAGATGCGTGGAACACTCAGACGCTAACGATCACGTCAGCCTGCAAGCAGCCAGTACTAAACTCTTTAAATATTCTCTTCTCCTGATGCTCAAGTGATGCAGGT
The DNA here is from genome assembly GCF_963514085.1 of Chelon labrosus. Lineage (NCBI taxonomy): Eukaryota > Metazoa > Chordata > Actinopteri > Mugiliformes > Mugilidae > Chelon > Chelon labrosus. Next base: position 36,992,919 of record NC_140337.1, on the reverse strand, counting down.
GAGAAGGGCAGCCAGTCAGCATGTTTGCTGACAGAATCTACAATCTCTCCAGGCTTGTGTACGTCTAAGACACAGATCAGATGTGTGTAAAGCAAAAGGTCCAACTATTGGTGCTGCTTCTGAACATTAGATAGAAATACTTTGGCATGATGTGTTGCTGGACACAACTTTGTTTAAGAGTAGAAATTAAAGCACACATTTTCCATTTTACTTTGTGTGGCTTTGTTCTCTTTTTTCACATTTAAATATGTTCTTTGTTCATTTCAGTACGTTCTTATAGTTTTGTACAAAGTTAATACATTTATTTTGGATAATATTTTATACGAATAAAGGCAGAACTACTTCAAATACTATGTATTGTAATAATAAGTGTAAATTAAAAATATATTTGTGGAATTTGTAGCAATGTCCTTAATGTTTTGAACTTTTATGGTGAATTTTTTTTTTAGCAAACCAAGCTTCTCAATGATGATACTAATGTTGTAGTCCAGCAGCTTTGGGTTTATGTGGATCACTGAAACATAAGGATGGTGTGTCACATCCCTAGGTCTTACTGGAACGTTTTATTAGCAACAAGAAATAGAGGGTAAGCTTTAAATCTGAGCTTTAAACTTCCACTCACCTTCAGCTACAACATCAGGTAAATCAGACCATTTGTCACTATGTTGTTTCCAAACTGGAACTCCTATTATTAGCTTGCTAAACACTTGTAATGCAGATAACTGTTAGGAAATGAATATGTTTTGTGAATTCAAGGGCATGGTTAAGAGATACTGCATAACTTTAGAATGTTAGTTACAAAAAATCTTTCAGATATCATTGTGCAGTTTGGCAAATGTTAACTTGTGCAGCGTGTGTGGTCATGAGCTGTGAAAGTTTTGTTTCTGCATTAAGGAACGAACACATTACAGTAGCAGTACTGTCTTTAAGAACTGGAGTATGTAGAGGTGCAAGAATGCAGGTTTTGTTGTGTGTCTGTGTGTGTCTGTGTGTGTCTGTGTGTGTCTGTGTGTGAGTATAGTGGGACCACTTGCAAAACGTCCAGTGAGTCATGGAAACTGTGCTTTGAGGTGAGTGGTCGCGCAAAACGCAAACTGAGACCTGTTGTACAAGAAGAACAACCAAGGACTGAAAAGTATCTTCAGCACGATGTCACAACTACTTTGAGACAGGAGAAGTTTCTGTACTTGTCATAACGAGTCACAGGAAACACCAAACAATATGTGAGTCAATGCATTAGGTAAACAAGACACATAGCATGTAACTGCTAAGCAGTAATATTGTACAACAGTTAAACACAGCCAAGGTGCTGGGAGACAGAGCCTCAACATTTAAGGCCTAGTCTGCTTTAACCACTTCCAGTCAGTCAGACTTCAGTGTCACCTTTGATGATATAAACACAAGTGTCACTTATCATGAGTTCATGAATAAAATGGCTCCTTACATGTGGCTCCGTTAAAGACTTTATAACCTTATTATGGTAACAAATGACATGTGAGTGTAGGCAGGAGCTGAGTGAGAGGTTTGGAGTCTAATTTTACTGGAGCAGTATTCCACCACTGTTCCATCACAAAGTGTTTCAAAGCTAAAGATCTCTCAGGTATGTTACTGTAGTAACAGGATGTGGTTATGGTCTGACAGCACAGCCCCACACCACCACCACCATTTCATTCCTTTTGAAATGCATGGCTTCTATACAGGCTCTTTATTAAGGTTACGGTTGCTTTACATGCTTTTAGAAAGGTGTAGTTTGGTGCTTTTAATTTGAAAATCCTGCAGTCTCTCTGCACATCACTGGGTACTTTTATTGTCTCTCCTGTAATACCTGTTTGATTGAGGCTTTGTGTCTACATCCAAGCTGTTGCTGAGTTTTTGCAGGCTTTTATTAATAATAATAATAATAATAATACATTTTATTTGTAAGCGCCTTTCAAGACTCGCAAGGTCACTGTACAAAAACATAAAGACACAAAGACAGAATAAACAAATGGAACAGTGCAATCAAGGTGGATAGGCTATCTGGAACAGGTGGGTTTTGAGTCTGGATTTAAAGAGAGGGAAGGAGTCAATGTTTCTGATGTCCGGTGGGAGTGAGTTCCAGAGTTGGGGAGCAGAGCAGCTGAAGGCTCTGCTCCCCATGGTACTGAGGCGAGCCGAGGGCACAGAGAGGTGGATAGAGGAGGAGGATCTGAGGGAACGGGAGGGGGTGACAATATGGAGGAGATCCGAGAGATAAGGGGGGGCGAGGTTATGGATGGCCTTGAAGGTGTGGAGAAGGATCTTGAAGTTGATGCGGGATTTGACTGGGAGCCAGTGGAGATGCTGAAGCACGGGGGTAATGTGGTGAAATGAGGGGGTTTTGGTGATGATGCGAGCGGCTGAGTTCTGGACCATTTGGAGCTTATGGAGGGATTTGTGGGGGAGGCCGAAAAGGAGAGAGTTACAGTAGTCGAAAATTTGAAAGTCTTTGTGTGTTTTGTATAGTTGTGCATGTATAAAGCTGGAAGTGCATGTCTCTCTATGCACTGATGAGTGTCTCTTTTACAGAAATGCTGGCCCATTAACTGTGATGTCTAATTCATTTGGAGCTCTTATTTTGGAGATTTATTTTTATGTCCTCATAAATCATAGAAATAGGAGCATGTGTGTGTGTGTTTGGGGGGGGGGGGGGGGGGTAAAGAGGGAAAAGGAGGAGAGTGAGAGTGAGACAAAGACAGTTAGGCTGAGGCACTTGGTTATAGGCAGGGACAGACTGGGACAAAACATGGTCCCTGGCATTTTGGACCAGACCAGCCCACCACATTCTATCCAACACACCTTGTGGGTCTTTTTGGTCTCTTGGATGTGTAAACCAACTGTACAACTGCTGAAGCCATGCAGTGAGTTAATAGGAATCAGTGAGAGTGGACTCATTAAGTTCTTCCAAAAAGTGTCATTTATTAACACTACAAACATGAATACTCCACCAGCAGGGCCGTAGCACCAGATTCTGGGCCCTCTTCATGTCAGGGCCCCTATCCATGCCAGAGCACAAAGAGTGTGAGCAAAATAAAAAATAAAAAAGTTGGGGCATTTCTTTCTAAATAAACAAGCATAAATCAGGTTTTAATCTAAACTCAGATCAGATTATACTGATGACTGGTTCTTTCATTCACCACCTGAATTGATGCATTTGTCCTACTTGTGCTCAAACACCTATAAACATTAGGCTACATCAACGTTTTGATCCATGACACATTTAGATTTAAAAACATTTATTGTTGAACAGGAGCCAACAACTGTTCACAGAGAATCAAATCAAATAAATCATTTTTCAATAAAATTGTTCTTCAGCTTGCAGAAAAAGAAATAAAGCCTTGTTAAAGCCTTACACCAGATGTAAGGATGTAATTTACATCCCAGTAAATGATTTCTGAAACTGGTTAATGTTGACAACTACCGTTAGCTGGCCCATAATCCTCTTCACTTGTAACAGCAAACAAACTTTAGCATTCAACCATTGGCAACTGACAAACTGCATGCTGTCTGGACTACCGTTCATTAGATGCAGTTACACAACAAGTAATCTCAGTTCACCTTTCAGACAGAAAGCAGTCAACAGCTGCTTCCTCTCATTCTGCCTTATTTCTGTTTCTGGATCCCTGATTAGTGTTTTTTGGGCGCCATGGTGACAGCTAGCCTCCAGGTCATTCAGTCTGGGCTCACTGACGTACTGTCGCCAGTCGCTGTCTATGGGCGGACTAAACCATTTTATGTCTCCAAGAGGGGGCCCCCAGAATGTCCAATATGTTGAGAGGGCTGTGACACAAAGTTCATTCTCTCAGTTGATGTTATCAATATATTTGAAATACATTATGACACCAATTAATTGGAGGGCCCAATTCATTCAAAAATAAATAAATAAATAAATAAAAATTCAGACTTTTCATGGGCCCTCTCCCTACTCGGGCCCTGGGTAGTCAGGTCCCCTTTTCCCCCCACTACCACGCCCATGTCCACCACTCCATCACAGTAATGAACCTTAAAGCAGCATTCATCTGTTTTTGCTGGTCAGTTCCCTTTGCACTACTGGATTTTGGGCATTTTGTGGGGGGTGGTGATCCAACAAGCTCTGTGACGTAGAAGTCTCAGGACGGGCAAAGTAATCTATGTCCTCCTGCTCTCTGCTCTCCTCTCTCCTCTACTGGGGATGCTATGTCAACCTAGGTCACCAAAACATAAACAGAGACTGTGGGGTGAGGGTTTTTTTTTTTTTGTTTTTTTACATAAGGATGAAGAATTATTGGATTCTCTGATAAACAGACACACAGCTGCATTGACATAACACTGTGGCAATAAACAAAATGATGCCAGAACGTGTGATTTTCTTTCATTGTAGCCTACATTGTCTTTGGCCTCATAATAACTGCCCCAAACACAGTTTCCTATGGATAATAATCCATAATCTATGGATGATACAACATACAAGCCCACCAAGTCTCATACAATACGGTCTATAGGGGGCGCTACTGGTGACTCATGCCTCTGCATCCCGCTCGGGGACGTCTTCTCCACGGCATGGACACCTTTATGATGCTTGCGATCATCTCGTTAAGCCGGACACACACTGTGTGACTGTCGGCTCATTTTGAGCTGATTTGCCACTCGGGTGACGAGGATAGATTAACACCTCACAACGAGCTCCTGCATCACACCATCGTCTCGTATAGTGTGAGAACATGATTCGTGGGCTGCCAACTTTTGAACTCGGCGATCTAGTCGTGCAGTTTGAGATGGAGCTGAATCAAAGGATTTAAAATATGGCACAGTGTATGCCCGGTTTCAGGGGTCCATGCAAACGAAGTTGCAGGATCCAGATCCGTTTCTTGCTTTAGGCCAGGGATGGGCAACTGGGGAACTCACTCAAAGTGGCCCTTAGATTCATTTTTGAAAAGTATAAAAGTGTATCCTCTGCGGCAGGGCCGGTTTATGCTATGGGCAATGTGGGCGACCGCCCAGGGCACAATCTATGTAACATAATACATGTTAGTGAGGAAATGGAAAACGTTGAGTAGAAGAAGAATATGAACTGCTTTTAACTAACAAACCAAACACTATGTTACTGTGGAGTTCAAAATCAAGCAGTCAACAGTAAGGAAAGGGAGAACAACTGTAGTGGAATGGTTGTGAAATGTGTCTCCAACAGGTTCTTGATATAGCATTTGAAGGAAAGTGATGAAGATGATACCCAGAGAGAAGAGCAGAGAGCAGGACCTCTCACAGTACCACAGTCAGTGAGAAGAAATGACAGGATTATTAGACAAGCTCCCCTCTCTCACACACACTGTCAAACTAAACTACTGCCATTCTCTGTGTCCCTCCATCATTCTTTTTAGAGATGGACAGAGAGATGGACAGTTGACAGATGTCTTCACATCAGCTCTGCTTCTCTTCTACCGCCCATAGTGGCTCGCTGCCATCAGTCCAATATCCATTCCATCAATTAGGTCACTGTTAGATGGCTTCAATCCCATCTCTAATTCTTAGATTTCTTCAACAAATGATGGACTTGTGTTCCTCTCAGGAAAGTGAAGATGCCACCCAAAGAGATGAGTTGGAACCAGAGCAGAACCTGTCACAGTGCCACAGGTGAGACACAACTACAATATTAGACCACTCTACCTCTGTTGCTTCCTCTAACAGTCACATTACAATTCTTCTCTCTGTTGTTTGCTTGTGTCATTCTGAGGAAAGTGATGAAGATGATGGCCAGAGAGAAGAGAGAGCTCTAATCACAACTCAACTGAGCTACATGTCATCTGTCCACTTTCCCTCAGGTTCCCACAAAGCCATAAATGCCACTCTGATTGTTAGACCATGTATGTACACACAGTGTCCACAGTCCATCTGGATGCTATGTCTCTTACTGAATACCTATTACTGGAAATGAATGAGTGGAAGCTAAACGTGAACATGGACTTATTGATTTTGGCTTTCTGAGCAGAAAAGGAAATATTTGTCCAAACAATTACTACTGTAACTAATTCAATTCATTCATTCATTCATTCATTCATCTTCTGTAACCTCTTGTCCAGCTGTCATTGGTCTAGAGGGGGGTCCACCCTGGACAGGTCTCCAGTCTATCCCAGCTGTCATTGGTCTAGAGGGGGGGGTCCACCCTGGACAGGTCTCCAGTCTATCCCAGCTGTCATTGGTCTAGAGGGGGTCCACCCTGGACAGGTCTCCAGTCTATCCCAGCTGTCATTGGTCTAGAGGGGGGGTCCACCCTGGACAGGTCCCCAGTCTATCCCAGCTGTCATTGGTCTAGAGGGGGGGGGTCCACCCTGGACAGGTCTCCAGTCTATCCCAGCTGTCATTGGTCTAGAGGGGGGGTCCACCCTGGACAGGTCCCCAGTCTATCCCAGCTGTCATTGGTCTAGAGGGGGGGTCCACCCTGGACAGGTCTCCAGTCTATCCCAGCTGTCATTGGTCTAGAGGGGGGGTCCACCCTGGACAGGTCTCCAGTCTATCACAGGGCTAACACAGAGAGACACTCACACCTACGGCCAATTTAGATTGATTTAAGTCACTGAACTGTATCTGATCAGATGGTGTGATAGTGTCACTTCTCAGTACAGTGTGGTCTCCTTTGGCTGCTCTTAGTGTGTACATGAGTGAGTTTTGTATCTTGTGGTCAAATATGTCAGTTTGTACAAAAAGCAGCAAACTGTTTGTGGTCGTCTACTTCTCTGTTTCATTTCCATCAAAGGTGCTGAGACGAGAAAACAAACATGAAAACCTGCTGCCTTCCATTTAATCTCTTCTAAATATATAATCTATTAACTCATGTGCTACAGGAGTGTTAACATAAGCTGTAAATAAACAGGACTGCTATCGTGTCCTGAATGGAGGAAGGATTCTAGACGTCAGAGTTAACAGATCTCAACAAAGAGATATTACAGAGTCTGAAGCCAGGGGACCAGAGTTTTGTACCAAACCAGTCTTGTCTGAGCAGGCTTTGGTTACATGCAGGTCATCAGATCAGATCTGACCTGATGGGCCCCCACACTGCAGATCTCTGGACATCTAGAGGGATGAGGTGGTGGTGATGAAGAGGAGGGAGGATGATTGCACATTAGGACCTCTGCAAGGAAGAGTCACAGAATTACACAGATATTCCATGAAAATGGAGGCAGAACAGCAGAACGTTCATTAATGGAACTCTGTGTGTTTTATTCTCCAGACAGTGATCCAGCTGCAGAGAACGTCACTTATGGACAAATAGACATCAGACCAAAAAGGACCTGAGGTACAGCTGCTCTTTACTTTCAACTTTAGACAGAGATACCAGTCTCTAAAGCTAAGCTAAGCTAAGCTAAGCTAAGCTAAGCACTTCCTGACTCAGATCAGTATTCCTGGCTACAATTAGACCATGAAGACAACAGAACTCTCCCAGTTACTCAGAGAAAGGTCTATTGAACAGTCACAGGACTGTTACACCAAAGGTTCAAGTCACTGAACATGTCCTGGAGTTCGGTTAAATTCACCATTAAGAAATAGAAGGAACATGGCACATGTGTAGACCGTGCTGACAATCTGAGTGGTCTTCTACGGCTACTTGTAAATGTAGAGGGTAAAATGAATGCAGCAAATTTTAGGGAAATCCTTGAGGACAATCTGATTTAGTCTGCAAGAGAACTAGGATTTGGGACAATGAACCAAAGCAAACAGCAAATGTAGACAGACAAAGTTTAAAGACAAAAAGGTGAATGTTCTGCAGCGGCCCGAGTCAAACCTAGAGAAACAACTGTTGGGAAATCTACTCAGTATCTTTTCTGTCATTGTCAGTTGTCGATTGTCATTGAAGTGTCATAAGACAACACTAAACATAAACTATCCTGCAGAGTGGAAACTGATGTTTCACTTATTGCTGCTGAATCTGAACCAAATTAAAAACTGGGTTTAGAGTTACCCTCTGGACTGACATGTCTGGAGTGACGGGCTGCTGCCCATGGGTCAGTCAGATCTGTTTCAAATATGCTTCAATCAAGTGTAAAGACTCTTTGGTCAATATTATATAGAAGATGTTTTAACATGGTGACATGTGTTCAGCTTGGCGTCCAGCTGACTCTGCAGAGCTGACGGTGTAGAAGGAAGTCTATGGTTCTGGTTCCTGTTTTTAAGTCTAACTGATGTGTAGTTAGTGTTTAACTCTGAGCTCTGGTCCACACTCAGTAGTTGTTAGTAGGATCCATTCATCACTGGTTTGTTGTGAGGATGGAATTAGACTTTGTGAAACCATGAGAGAATAAAGAGACAGACTGATGAGAACAGAGATCCTCTGCTGGGAGTTTTCAGCCTCTCAAACTGTCTCTTGATCCAATTATTAATGTAGAACTTTAGAACTCTGCATGTAAAACCACAGCAGCAACTTCCTCCTGCTGACTGCACTGACCTGTAGTCTGATCAGATGGAGCTGATGTCACTATGGATATGAAGGAAGGGAACAGAAGGAAGTCTATGGTTCTGGTTCCTGTTTTTAAGTCTCACACCACGGCTTCCTGAGACAGTTTCTGTCAGGGTGCTGCTAACTCTGACCAGTTGTCAGACCTCATGTGGAAACTGCTGACTCTTCATTTATTCATGTGGTCCTCACCACATGTGTTTGTGGACACACGTCCCCTGGTGGGGAGACACTATGAGTGACACTTCACTTCCTTGTTCCACCAGAGCCAGAGGTCGTCTACTCTTCATCCTTAAAGGTTTAACCTCATTATGTTTGTACAACAATAGCTGGTTTCAACTCACCAGCAGAGACAGACAGGACGACGCTCAGTAAAGTCATGCAGAGAGACGCAGATGTTCCAGCAGCCATCTTGTCTTGGCAGGAAATGAAGCACAACTACATGACTCCAAAAAAACAAAAGATGAACTGACAAAGGAAAAAGGAAAAATGGATAACAAGAGACAGCTGAAACAATGAAAAGGGAGTGCACAATACTGAGGAAGAAAATCACCTATGGCAAAAGTTTCTTTGATGATTCTTGTTTTGTGGAGAAGCTGCAGCATTCAAGACGTTAGCGCCACCTACTGTTAAAACTAAATAGTTCAATACAGTTCATTCATTCATTCATTCATCTTCTGTAACCTCTTGTCCTCTGGAGGGTCATGGGGGCTGGAGCCTATCCCAGCTGTCATTGGTCTAGAGGGGGGGTCCACCCTGGTCAGGTCTCCAGTCTATCCCAGCTGTCATTGGTCTAGAGGGGGGGTCCACCCTGGACAGGTCTCCAGTCTATCCCAGCTGTCATTGGTCTAGAGGGGGGGTCCACCCTGGACAGGTCTCCAGTCTATCCCAGCTGTCATTGGTCTAGAGGGGGGGTCCACCCTGGACAGGTCTCCAGTCTATCCCAGCTGTCATTGGTCTAGAGGGGGGGTCCACCCTGGACAGGTCTCCAGTCTATCCCAGGGCTAACACAGAGAGACACTTCAGACCCAATGTTCATGTGTTGATGATTAAATGAATGAAATAGCTTTAAATCAAAGTACTTCTTTCTATTCATTCAGAATAAATGATGACTGTATTAATATGTATCAGCTCATGTTCAGATAAACCAGCTGGAGTCAACCACAGTCTGTATGAACCATAGACTGAATAAAGATGGATGTAGGAACAGCTCCTCCACAGTGAAGACTAATCAACTAGAGCTCCCCCTGGTGTCTGGCTGCAGTAACTGCTGGAGGTAGAGCAGAGCGTTGGATTCATTCAATGAAAACTGGGACAAATGTTCAGGTCAGACTGGATATTTATTGAAACATTCAACAAAACTCATCATGTTTTCTCTCCACATATTTAATCAGAAACTTTTTACATTTTTAAACAAACTTTAGTTTCTTAAACTCTGAATGTGGAACAAGCAAAGCTTTATATTATAAACACATGAAAAATCTAATTTGAAATAAAAAACACATCAGTGTCTTTAGTTCTTATTGTTATTTAATGAAATAAATCAATCTCATGCCTCTCTCTGTCTGTAGTCTTTAGAGTTTATTTTCAGTGTAAACCCTTTTTCACAGGCCAACAACAAAACAACCAAAAGAAATTCAAACTATCAACAGTCCTCCCCTTCCAGTGGCAGCAATTTTTATTCCATCACTGCAGGACACTTCACCAGCAGGTTAGTAGGCTATGTCAATGAAGAGTCTCAGTCCTCCTCCCCCTCCTCCTCCTCTTCTGAAAAGCAACGTCAGCAGTTCTGGGGGAGAAGACTCGTCCTCATCTTCCTCCCAGCTGCTCAGGTCCTGGAGCATTTCTTGTTTCTCCTCTTCCTCCATGGAAAGGACAGCAGACAGTCTGAGTGTCCCCTCAAACTGTGTCTGGAGGCACCAGTCAGCTGCAGCCACGACATCTCATTCCTGCAGTAAAGATGAAAACATGCTCAAAGTATTTTGTGTGTCTTGATGTCATTCCCAACTAAGTCTTAACATTTCCAAAGTGTTTCCTGCACAGCGTTAACACACAGATCAGATTTAGTAATGAAGAATGCTGTCTTTATCAACCTCAAGTCAAATGTTCCTTCCCACAAATAATCAATGTGTATGTGATAGAATGAGCACACACTAACAGCCTGTGGACAGAAAATGCCAGGATGTAATATCATGCTTTGTGTCCCTGTTGTCTCGTTGTCTCCTGTTAGTGTCGTCTCCAGCGTCTTCCTTTTGTGTGACTTCACTTCCTGTTTTATTTTGAAGTCTTCCTGTCAAGTTTCCCACCTGTTGTGATTACCTAACGTCTCCCACCTGTGTTGATGACACCACCTGTGTCTCGTTTCCTCATGTATGTAAACCTTGTGTTTCTCTTTGTGTTTGTCACATGGTCTGTACCTGTCACATGCTCTGTACCTGCCACTTGTCCTGCTCTAGATTCTAATATTTTGCACATATTTGTGTTCCCCGGTAGAATTCCTACTCCTGTGAAGCCACCATGATGTTAAACCTGTTTGTTCTTTTAATATTTAATCTAAAGGAGCTGAAAACTACTGGACACATAATAGTAAATAAATGTCAGCTCTACACACCTGCTTGTCGCAGGTGCTCGCTGGAACAAGCATGATTTTAATGTCCAGGCCAGGCAGTGGCTGCTGGACTCTGTCTCTGCTGCAGCTTTGTTTCTTTGACTTCCACCTTTAACAGGTCTTCCTCTGAAGGTGGGACGTCCCGTATGACAAAGAGCTTTGATGTAACCATAGCATCATGACCAGTATAGATCTGGACATATTCAGACATCAGTTAGTCTAACCTCAGCCTTCAGGGTTTAAGCATCTGGGTGGCATGGTGCAGACACAGAGTCCTGCACTGGTTCAGGGTCAGGGCCTCCACACCAACCTCCAGATTATGAACTTCACCTTCAGCCGCCTGGTTGGGAACAAAACAAAGGACGCTGATGAACCCACAGCCCACACATGCACTGAACAGAAAGAGAAGCAGCTCCCAGAACACACTGAGTCCTGCTGCTTCCACTCCCAGGATACCTGACACTCCAACCTTGGAGGCCACCAGATGATCTGAAGACATTTCTACAAAGGAAGAAGGTGGCAGTACTTTAATATCACCATGCTGTCACATGACCTTACTAAGAAATGAGAAATGTTGTATGAAATGCTGCTCTCCTTTTACCTGAGGATGTCCATGTCATTGTCTTCAGTACTTGTGTGAAGCATAAGTGAGTCGTAGATCCTCATTTCTTTGACTTTGAAGTCAAACACCTCCAAGAAACTAAATCTGTCATCACTACATACCAGAACACAAAGTGTTAGCTCAGCTGACATCAATGTAGGCTGCTGAACAAAACCACTTCACCAACAATGTCACACTGACACATTTACCTGTCCAGCTCAATTAAAATCAAACCTTTAAAGTTCTGGTGGCTCAGCCAATCAATGAAGCGCTTCCCCGTCTCTGGAGCTGAATGACCCACTATTCTTGGGAGGAAGATCTTGTCTGGGACCTGTAGCACAACAGTAACATCAGGTGGGACAACACATTCCATGTTAAGACCACATGTCTCTTGTTCTTCTACCATGCAAACAAAAAATAAAATGACACCAAGGACCTGCAGGGATGTGCTTCACAACGTGGTCACTGACAGCGTCACTGTTTCACCATTCACGGTAGCACAGCATGTAGCAGTCATAGTGAGCCACAGAAGCACACTACAACAGAAAACAGAGCATTAATATTTTAGTAAACCTTGATCAGACGTTAAGAATCATATAGAGAAGGAGGAAATGAAAACCTGTGACCATATGAGGATTGTACAATGCTTCCAGACTGAAGACCTTCCCCTTTAAAACACAACAACATTTATGTTTCCACCTGTTTCCACCAGGATTATAGACGCTGGTACATTCTTAACATTTGATCACCCTGTCTACTTTTATACCATCATCAGTTAGTAACATCACATACTGACCAGACTTAGCAGCAGACTGGAGTCCCAGCATCCCATGCAGGCCAGTACACAACTGTGTGTTGCACAAGGCCAGCTCCTGTTAATCTTCTCATTATGGATCAATCAGCACCTTCCAGTCTGTCTGAAGTCTGCCTCCTTCATCTGGCACAATGAATACCTCCCAGACACAAGCTGACCATTGGACTGCTCTGCAGCTGAAGAGTTCACTTCAGTTGGTAGGGGAGGACAACTTTTGTCCTGGACGTCTCTGGTTCTTCTGATGGACCCATCATACAGGGAGAATCTTTCACATGTCCCTGTGACTGGATGTCTCGCTGCTATTCTGTCTCTTTCTGGCAGCAGTGGGAACAGGGACCTCAGGTTCTTAAGCCACTGCACATCAACCTGGAGTTCCTTCTTGGCTGCCAGTCTGATATGATCAGTGGTTGGGGACACAGTCTTCCATCATGTGGTTGGAACAACAAGTGTTTTGTGTTAGTTGTTAGTGCGACGATCAACCTGTCCAGCTACATCAGAAATGTAACAGGTGGGAAAGAGCTTGAAACTTCTAGCAGCCCGTCTGTGTGGTCTCTTGCTGACTCCGTCCGTCCAAAAGAGAAAGTTGAGATGATATACAACAGCATGTGGACAGGAAGAATGAAGGACACCACCTGGAGAAAGACAATAATCAATAATGTTATTGGAAGGAAAGAAGAAAAGAAGACATTGATGAAGCAAGGTTTAACTGAGCAGCAGCTTTGTGTAGCTTGATGAAAAGCTTTGGGTATACGTCCTTAAAGTCTAAGAGTTCCTGAAGCCTGTTGATCATGTCTGCTGTTGAGCCCTCAGAGGACACACCCAGGGCGTAACAGAGGAGAGGAGAGGAGAGGAGAGGAAGAGGAAGAGGAAGAGGAGAGGAGAGGAAGAGGAAGAGGAGTTTTCCAACATTCAATAAAAAGAGAGACCATCAACGACACCTGGGGACTTGAAGCTCAGGATCTAAAGAGCAGAAAACTAAACTAATGTGATGCAAAGAATAAGGAGACAGGTTGATGAGTGAGGAGGCAGAGACAGTAGATAAAGCTAAGAAGTTGTTATTGAACAAATAAACCTGAAGAGAGAAGTGGAGAAAAGATAAGACAAGGTCAGTATGACTACAATGATTAGATTCATATTAATGTAAAAGGCTGACTACAATCAAACTAAAAGTCTAATAACTCCAACCAGTAGCTACCATCAGTGGGCTGGGGCCTCAGTGGGAGGCAGACTACCAGTTACCTTCTCCTTCCCAGTGGCCTGGGCTACAACACTAAAATAATCCCATTAAAAGTCACCCAGTGTCTACTTGCATGCAACAGGAGTGAGGTCCTCACCACGGTGCCTAGCCTCCCACCTGACCACACCCAGGCTGCACTGACAATCAACAAAGGAACAACAACTCCCTGAAACACTAAGAAACTAAAAGGTTAAACAACTAAAAGCCACAACCCAAATGATCATTAAACAATATACTTTAAATAAACTTAATAAAGCTGGATCGATAAGACCAAAACAAACAGAAAGCCTGGTCCAAAAAGAAAAGAAAAGATAACAAATGAAACAGCAGAGGAAGAAACAAGGAGAGAGAGAACAGCAGATGTTTGATTTCTGCTAGAAACGTCATGACAGAAACCTGGAACATGTTTCCTCCTTCATACAGTGTTGGAGTTTAATCATTAATATACTAATGTCAAATATACACTCGGAGTGTCTCCTTACTTTCTGTTTGTAGTGACTCATTTCTTTATGGTTTGATTATCGCCCATCGCGATCTGTTGCTCCAACTTCCTGGTTGATTGAGCGCTAGCGGCTGAAAAACAGACGAGTCGTCAGCGTCAGAGACTTTCAGTTTTATTTCAGGTTTATTTCAGTTTTATTTCAGTTTTATTTCAACCTTCCACTGAATGTGATCTAGTCAGGTTGATAGATTGAAGTCAGGTAAACAGAGGAGGAAGAAGAAGACAAGATGGCTGCTGGAACATCAGCGTCTCTCTGCATGACTTTACTGAGCGTCGTCCTGTCTGTCTCTGCTGGTGAGTTGAAACCAAAGCGTCTTTAGCTCTGACATGTTCAGGAGACAACGTAGAGTCTGACTGGATCTAGAAGATCTGATCAACCACATGTTCTACAGCAGCTCCAACATTAGTAGTCATCATTTTACTACATCAGCTTCCTCTCTGTTATTTCCTCTAATGCTCTTTAGTTGATCCTTCGTCTTGTCTTCCTGTTTACTGCTCACCGTCTGTTCTAACTGCTTAGAAAACATAATGTGTAAAATGATCCCATCATTCTGTGTTACATAGTTTTAGACAACTTCATTCCAAGTCATGACCAAGTCTGAAACTTCTTTTACTCTTTTACTTACTTCTTTTAGGAGACAGTGAAAATAAACCCTTAGATTTAGTTTAGTTTACTTTCAGAGTCAGACTGCTGCACCTGACACAAACTGGATGAACAGGTGTCAGATGAATCTTCAAGATTACCAACACTAGAGAGAAGAGACGAGACAGACTCCAGACGAGGTTGCCTTAAGGATCTTTTCCTTGCAGCAAGGAGAGGACACAATGACATTAGCCTAGCCTATAACACAGTGAGCTCTGTCTATCTGTCAGTGACATCTATATTTATACTCCTGTGCACGTGACTCATAAGTGGGTGTAGACGTCTCTGTGGTTAAGTGAATATTGTCATATATGTTGGAGAATCAGAGAACATGTTAACTTTTCTATCAACAGGTGTGAAAGTATGAGGAAACTGAACGTCTTTATCAGAGTGAAGCTGAATGTAGAGAGAGACACACCTGGCCCCTCCCTCTCTTCACCTGTCAGAGGAAAGCTGACACTGTCTTCACAAACGTGGCTGCAGAGAAGTGTTGTCAGAGAGTCAGTAGATGATCAGCTGCTGTAGCCTTAGTTTGACAGGAAGATGAAGACGTTGGTGGTGTTTGTGATCCTCGTTGACGGTAAGATATCTTCTTCCTGGATCTGATTCTCACTTCAGTCTGACATAATTTCTCTCACGTCTGTCTCTTTAAAGAAAGTCAGTGATGACCTGTTTCAACTTTGATTAGTTCTTAGTTTGTCTGTGAGGGACACGTCCAGAAGCAGAGTCTGATGTTCTGTTCACGTGGACTGTTTCTAATCACTGCTGTAAATGTAAAATCACATCAAGAAAGAAAGAATCAAACAGATTGAAGGTGAGCTCAGAGCTAACGACTGCTTGATGATCTGGCTGCAGGTCAGGACTTCACTGTTGGACACAAACATTTACAAATGTCAATGTGTTTGAAAGTCAAACTGTCAGCTAGTGACTTCTTCATGGGGGGATGTTGACGACTAGTGTCCTCATCCAGATGCCACATTACTGAGAACAAGCAACAGAGACATATTAAAGGTTAAGAAATGTTAACCTTATTAAACAGCAGCTGTTTTCATTCACCCTATCTATCCTGATGTTTCCAGTGGTGAATGTGGGACAGGTTTTCAGTGACTGGAACAAACTGAATGTCCTGGTCTGGACTTCACAGCCTCCGTCCTGTTTATTTCTGTCTCTAGACAAAAGTCTGAACATTCACACATTAACAACAGGTCAGTCTTCAAATGGGTTCTTACTGGAATCAACACAAATGATCCAAAGCTTTCTGAGCAGCACAGAGGACAGAACGTTGACTATCACATGTCTGGATGTATCAGATGATCAGAGAACAGTCGGTCCAGTCTTCTGTTCCTGACATTGTGAACTGGAACCAGGTCAGAGGTTAACTATCAAACACAAAGACAGTGAGCTACGGTGTCCTGGAGTGGACAGAAAGACAAACATCTGTAGAATGAGGCCATGTTTCCTAAGCTGAGTGCTAGAAATGCTAGAAAGAAGACAAGAGAACAGAGCATTGACTTTGGACCCAGCCCCCCTGGACCTTATGGACAAGCAGACCATGAACATGAAGGATGTTTCTCAGTAACATCTTGCTCCAATCAGTAGATGTTCTCTCTGTGTTTGCTGCATGTTAGCTTCCTAGTGTTCCAGACTTGTAAATCTGTGAAAGCAAGAAGCCATCTCTGAATACTTGACATGAATAACACGGTTGGAGTTCTAGTTTGGACGTTGAGACAGTTTGTGGTTTAGATTGGTGCTGTTAAAGAAGAGATGTGTCTCTGTGTTAGTATCAGGACCAGAGGAGGCCTTTTACTGATGGAGTGTAGTGCAGAGATCAGTCCTGAGAGATGGTGCACCATGAGTTCATTCATCAGTTAGAGCTAAAAATCATCTTCTGCTTGACTGAACTCTAAACTGTTCCAGGACTGGAGTAGAGGACAGACCTGATCAACACAATCTTACAAATGTCATTACTCATTACTTTGAGCAAGAGAGGAAGTTTTTCAGACAAATCTATGAAAACTGTCAAAACACATTCAATGATCTGTTCTTTGACTTCAGTCTGTGAATGAAATGTAGTTTTTCATTGACTGACTGATAGTTCAACTGGTTTCTCTGGTCCCTGCAGATAATGTGACCTACAGTCAGTCATGTGTCAAGTCAAACCCACAGCATGCAGCTGATTTGTGTTTCTCTTTGTGTGTCCTCTCAGTTTCCCAGCATGCCCTGGCAGGTGTGGTGCAGGTGAATGAGGGGGCGGAGTCTGTCCTGCTACCCTGCCACTACTTGAATTATTTACCTGAGGACCCCACAGTGATTTGGACCAGGAACGATCTCAGTCCCAAATCTGTCCACAAACGAGGAGAAACAGATGAAGTTGAAGGTCAGAACCAGGTTTACAGGAGGAGGACATCGATGACGCCTGATGCTCTAGACACTGGAAACTTCAGCCTCACTCTGACAAAACCCCACCTCTCTGACAGCGGCAGCTACACCTGCTCCATCAGTAATGGAAGACGAGAAGAGAGAGTGACAGACGTACATCTACAGGTCAAAGGTCAGAAACAAACCTCAACATGTGTTCACTGTTTAAATATGAGGAGGAAGAAAAAGACTCAACTGAACCTTTGTGAGGTTTCACTTTCTGTAGCAGAACATTTGACAAACAGCAGTGGAGACAAGAGCAGCACCTCATTCATTCATTCATTCATTCATTCATTCATTCATTCATGCTACAAGATATGACAGAACCAGTATTAACTCTGTCAAAGACTGGAAAACCTGAAGGAAGGTGATGGGTCCTTCTAAGAGTGTTAGAGAAAAGTGTAAGGAAGAGTTTCTCACAGACATTTAGCAACGATGAAAGGATGAAAATCTAACTCAGGTTTTTATGTGATCCAGGAATGAAGTTTGAAAGCAGCAGTGTTTTCATATTATTAGGAACAGTCTGGGGAGACATTCCTGTAAAGATGATGTGTTGTGTTTCTGCTAATGTGATGAGATGCTTCTAATTAGGGCTGTCAATAGATTCAAATATTTTATTTCATAGTTAAATTCAAATGAATCACACATTCTTTAAAAGTCTGTTTCAGGTAAACTTGGAAGGTTTGAAAGTTTGTAATACTCTTCTCAACGTAAGAAATTAGAGAATAAGAGCTTGGTGCCAGAGAAAAGAAAGTAGAGCATAGGAGCTTGGTATGTGAGAGAAGAGAGTAGAGGACATGTGTTTGGTGCATGGTCCCCCAGCAGCCTAGGCCTATAGCAGCATAACTAAGGGACGGTTCAGTCCAGCTCTAACTATAAAAAGTAAAGTCTTAAGCCTGACCTTAAAAGTAGAGAGGGGGGTGTAACGGTATTTGTATTCGTCCCGCGGTCATCACGGTTCGGTGCACGCAGTCATACGGCGAATACGTCTGAGTGAGTAGTTTATTAAATTAAAGAAAAAGTCGAGTCCTCACTTCAATCCAGGTGGCGCTAATGAGCCTAAAGCTAACGTCATTAGCCTACAGAAGAAGAAAAACAGACGAAGAAGAAAAGTCACTGAGAGTGTGGAGCATAGATGGACTAAGAGACGTGTGGAGCTTCATTTAAATCACCAGTGTGGGAACACTTTGGTTCCTGGTGCAACATAACGGTAATGGCAGCGAGTGGTGGACCGAACAAAGACTGTCTGCCCACGAAGAAATTGTGCTTTTTCTTTTCTTTTTATTTAGTTATTTATTTATTTTACTTTTAGAACAGGAGGTGGTTTTTAGTTTTTTCAGTCTATTGGTGTCTGTTCAAAATAAATGAAAAAATCTAGTTTTATATGTAACCAGCTTAAAAAATCAGGTCACTAATCCTGTATATGTCATTTAGACACCATTATTGTATTTCCTGTAGGGGGCAGTGTTCCTCGTGAAGGTCAGTTAGCTGGCTGTTAGCGTATTGTTAGCTGGCTGTTAGCTGGTTGTTGGTGAATTGTTAGCTGGCTGTTAGCGGATTGTTAGCTGGCTGTTGGCTGGTTGTTGGCGGCTTGTTAGCTGGCTGTTAGCGGATTGTTAGCTGGCTGTTAGCTGGTTGTTGGCGGATTGTTAGCTGGCTGTTAGCGGATTGTTAGCTGGTTGTTAGCTAGCTGTTAGCGGATTGTTAGCTGATTGTTAGCTGGCTGTTAGCTGGCCGTCTACAGAGAGAAGATCCTGAGAGAGAAAGTAGTGCTGCACCACCTCAGAGGTACTGTAAGGACTGTAGACACAGGTCAGAGGTCAGAGGTCAGTACTGTATATACAGGTCAGAGGTCAGTACTGTAGATACAGGTCAGAGGTCAGAGGTCAGAGCTGTAGATACAGGTCAGAGGTCAGAGGTCAGTACTGTCGATACAGGTCAGAGGTCAGAGCTGTAGATACAGGTCAGAGGTCAGAGCTGTAGATACAGGTCAGAGGTCAGAGGTCAGTACTGTAGATACAGGTCAGAGGTCAGAGGTCAGAGCTGTAGATACAGGTCAGAGGTCAGTACTGTAGATACAGGTCAGAGGTCAGAGCTGTAGATACAGGTCAGAGCTCAGAGGTCAGAGCTGTAGATACAGGTCAGAGGTCAGAGGTCAGTACTGTAGATACAGGTCAGAGGTCAGAGCTGAAGATACAGGTCAGAGGTCAGAGCTGTAGATACAGGTCAGAGGTCAGAGGTCAGTACTGTAGATACAGGTCAGAGGTCAGAGGTCAGAGCTGTAGATACAGGTCAGAGGTCAGAGGTCATTTTGTTCTTTATGTTTCTCCACAGAACCACCTCCAGTCTGGCCTACAGTTCTCATAGTTCTCCTATTTCTCCTGGTTGTTCTTGGTGTCGTTGGGGGTCTTTCGTTTCATTGTCGACACTACTTCAAGTCAGGTGAGTCTCTACTACTACACTACCCATAATGCTGATGGTAACATGTGTCCTGTGGAGGAGACGTATTCCAGCTGCTGAAAGAGTTCAGAGTTCAAACAGCTGCTACAGAGAGAAACTTCCAGGTTTAGTTCCAGAAGTCAGAAACTCAGGACGCTTTGACTAGTTACTAGTTACCAAGGAACGAGTCAGGAAGACATCAGGAACAAACGGAGACACAATCCAGCTCTAATCAGAAGCTCCTGACGTCTTCAATCAGGACCTGAGCTCTGAGCTCATGAGTCCTAGAATGAGTTCCACAATACTTCATTTCTGTCCTGTCTTGTCCTCGTCTCATCTCATATTGAAACATACCATCATCATCATCAGCGTATCCATCAACAGCTTGGTGTATCTTCTGCTATTTCAGGGCCTTATTCTCCGTTGCATTTCCTAAAGTTTGTCAGTCATTTGTGGACAGTGAGGTGATGAGATTGAAGGCTGTTGTGGTTCATTGGTGATGCTTTTGTTCATCTTGTAGTCCTCATATCTGGAAAGAAGTCATCTTGTAAAACAGATGTCAGTAAATCCCTTCTAGTCCTCCATAGATAGCATTTAAAATGACACTCTGCTCCTAATACTAGTAATATATCAACCTTAACATTAAGTTCCTAGACGCTTCTGGCGCCGGTCGAAGCCGACAGCTGCTTGTAACAGCTCCTACTTGATCTCTCTTTCTTTCCAGTTTATTTCACTTTTAGTGGAGATTACTTTGTAGATACTTTTAAGACAGCACCACACTTTGATAGTTTTTACTGGGAGTCTCACCATCGCTGTAGTCTACATATTTATAACAACATCCAGACCGGCCGGTGTAACAGTGCACCAAGCGGCCCTTTGTTTACAGGAGGGAACAGCTGATGGTGCTGTGTAGCCCTGTAGTGTTCCCTCAGGACAGACATGAGATCCCCCCAGAGTCCTTCTGTTGATGGAGACCTGGCTTACACCGAGCATCCTGGACGCCACTGTTATGATGGACAACTTTCACCTTCTGAGGGTGGACAGAACAGCTGACAGTGGTAAGGAGAAAGGAGGAGGCCTGGCTGTGTTCATGAACCAGAGGTGGTGTAAACCTACACACTGCTCTGTTAAAGCTGTGTATAAGGAGGAGAATAAGGAGGAGCTGAGGACTGTACAGAAGGAGCTGAGAAGGAAGATGAGGGAGGGAAAGGCCAGCTACAGGAGGAAGATGGAGGAGCAGCTGCAGAGGAACAACATCAGAGGGTTTGTACATCCCAGTCTAGCGTACCTGACCCCTCTCTGTCTACGCCTCTTTTAAATACTCGTACTCGTACTCGTCGTCTTCCGCTTATCCGGGTCCGGGTCGCGGGGGCAACAGCTTCAGCAGGGAAGCCCAGACAGCCCTCTCCCCAGCCACTTCAGCCAGCTCCTCCGGAGGAACCCCCAGGCGTTCCCAAGCCAGACGAGAGATATAATCCCTCCATCGTGTCCTGGGTCGGCCTCGAGGTCTCCTATCGGTGGGACATGCCCGAAACACCTCTCCTGGGAGGCGTCCTTACCAGATGCCCTAGCCACCTCAACTGACTCCTCTCGACGTGGAGGAGCAGGGGAGACCGTGTACCCGGCCCGGAGGGTTACTGGGGCCCCACCCTGGAGCCCGGCCTGGGGCTGGGGCTCTTGGGCGAGCGCCTGGTGGCCGGGCTTTCGCCCATGGGGTCCGGCCGGGCCCAGCCCGAACGGGAGACATGGGGTCGCCTCCCTGTAGGCCCACCACCCGCAGGAGGAATATGAAGGGTCCGGTGCATTGTGGATCGGGCAGCAGACCAAGGCGGGGGCCTTGGCGGTCTGATCCTCGGTTATGGAAGCTGGCTTTTGGAACATGGAACGTCACCTCTCTGGCGGGGAAGGAACCGGAGCTTGTGGAAGAGGTTGAGCGCTATCGACTAGATATAGTCGGCCTCACCTCGACACATAGCGTCGGCTCTGGAACCCAAGTCCTTTAGAGGGGTTGGACTCTCTTCTTTGCTGGAGTTGCTCTGGGTGAGAGGCGGAAGGCCGGGGTGGGCTTTTTGCTTGCCCCTGGACTATCGGCCTGTACGTTGGGGTTCTCCCGGGTGGACGAAAGGGTTGCTTCCCTGCGCCTTCAGGTCGGGGAACGGGTCCTGACTGTTGTCTGCGCATATGCGCCAAACAGCAGTTCAGAGTACCCGCCCTTTTTGGAGTCCCTAGGACGGACGCTGGATGGCGCCCCGACTGGGGACTCCATTGTCGTGCTGGGAGACTTCAACGCTCATGTGGGCAACGACAGCGTGACCTGGAGGGGCGTGATTGGGAGGAACGGCCTGCCTGATCTGAACCCGAGCGGTGTTCAGTTATTGGACTTCTGTAAGAGTCGCAGTTTGTCCATAACTAACACCATGTTCGAACATAAGGTTGTTCATCGGTGCTCTTGGCACCATGACGGCCTAGGTCGTAGGTCGATGATTGACTTTGTAGTCGTATCATCTGACCTGCGACCGTATGTTCTGGACACTCGGGTAAAGAGAGGAGCAGAGCTGTCAACTGACCACCTGGTGGTGAGTTGGATCAGATGACAGGGGAAGACGCCACGCAGACCTGGTAAGCCCAAACGAGTAGTGAGTGTCTGCTGGGAACACCTGGTGGAGGAACCTGTCAAGATGGTCTTCAACTCCCACCTCCGGCAGAGCTTCAACCGCATCCCGGGGGTGGTGGGGGACATTGAGTCCGAATGGGCCATGTTCCGCTCCGCCATTGTGGAGGCGGCTGTTGCAAGTTGCAGCCGCAAGGTCGCTAGTGCTGGTCGCGGCGGTAACCCCCGAACCTGCTGGTGGACACCGGAGGTGAGGGGAGCCATCAGGCTGAAGAAGGAGGCCTACAGGGCATGGCTGGTCTGTGGGTCTCCTGAAGCAGCTAACCGGTACCGGATGGCCAGGTGGTCTGCGGCGAGGGCAGTCGCTGAGGCAAAAACTCGGGCATGGGAGGAGTTCGGTGAGGCTATGGAAGAAGACTATCGATCGGCTCCGAAGAGATTCTGGCAAACCGTCCGGCGCCTCAGGGGTGGTAGGCAGCAACACGCTCACACTGTTCTCAGTGGGGGTGGTGAGCTGCTGACATCAACTGAGGATATCGTCGGGCGGTGGAAGGAATACTTTGAGGAGCTCCTCAATCCCACCAACACGTATTCCATAGAGGAAACAGAGCCGGAGGGCCTGGGGTTGGACCATCCAATCTCTGGGGCAGAAGTCGCCGAGGTAGTGAAACAACTCCGCGGTGGCGGAGCCCCGGGAGCGGATGAGATCCGCCCTGGGTATCTCAAGGCTGTCTTGGTTGACACACCTCTGCAACATTGCGTGGACATCGGGGGCAGTACCTCTGGAGTGGCAGACCGGGGTGGTGGTCCCCATTTTTAAAAAGGGGGACCAGAGGGTGTGTTCCAACTATAGGGGGATCACACTCCTCAGCCTCCCTGGCAAGGTCTATGCCAGGGTGCTGGAAAAGAGGGTCCGGTCGATCGTTGAACCTCAGATCGAGGAGGAACAATGCGGTTTTCGTCCCGGACGTGGAACCATGGACCAGCTCTTTACCCTCACCAGGGTGCTGGAGGGGAAATGGGAGTTTGCCCAACCAGTCCACATGTGTTTTGTGGATCTGGAGAAGGCTTACGACCGTGTCCCCAGAGGCATCCTGTGGGGGGTGCTCCGGGAGTTTGGGGTGGATGGCTCCTTACTAAGGGCCATTCAGTCCCTGTACCAAAGGAGTGCGAGTTTGGTCCGTGTAGCCGGTAGTAAGTCGGACCTGTTCCCAGTGAGGGTTGGACTCCGCCAGGGCTGCCCTTTGTCACCGGTTCTGTTCATAATTTTTATGGACAGAATTTCTAGGCGCAGCCGGGTGGGGGAGGGTGTCGTGTTCGGTGATCGGAGGATCTCGTCCCTGCTTTTCGCAGATGCAGATGATGTGGTCCTCTTAGCTTCATCGAACAACGACCTCCAGCTCCTGCTGGGTCAGTTCGCAGCCGAGTGTGAAGCGGCTGGGATGAAGATCAGCACCTCCAAGTCTGAGGCCATGGTCCTCAGTCGGAAAAGGGTGGATTGCCCACTCCGGGTCGGGGAGGAGGTCCCGCCTCAAGTGGAGGAGTTTAAGTATCTCGGGGTCTTGTTCACGAGTGAGGGTAAAAGGGAGCGAGAGATCGACAGGCGGATCGGAGCGGCATCTGCAGTGATGCGGATGCTTAACCGGTCAGTCGTGGTGAAGAGAGAGCTAAGCCGAAAGGCGAAGCTCTCAATTTACCGGTCGATCTACGTTCCAATCCTCACCTATGGTCATGAACTTTGGGTAATGACCGAAAGAACAAGATCGCGAATACAGGCGGCCGAAATGAGTTTCCTTCGTAGGGTGGCCGGGCTCAGCCTTAGAGATAGGGTAAGGAGCTCGGACATACGGGAGGAGCTCAGAGTAGAACCTCTTTTAAATATGGAAATTATATTTAAATTGACCCTCCACCTGAGATTCCCCTCTCTGTACGATCAGATAATGAAAACATAAGAATGAGTAAGACGGGAAAAAGAAGAACTTCACAGAAAGAGAACTGGAGACGCTACTCACTGGAGTGGAGACAGACATGTCCTCTTTGACAGCTGTCCTCCACTGGAGTGGAGACAAACATGTCCTCTTTGACAGCTGTCCTTCACACGCCACCATGTTGGTTATGATCTGAACATTGATGAATGAACATGTTTCATCATGTGATGGTTCTTTTATATCAGTGTGTGTCCAGTCCATAGCTCTGATTACATTCAGAGAACCGGCTCTTTAATGTTGACACACGTTTTCACATTGATGACAGTTTCCCAGCATCACCTCTAAGTGTCTCCAGAGGATCAACAGCTGTAGAAGCCAGCGTACGCCAGACATGACGTTGGTGAAGGAACGTACAAGTTCACGGTCATTTCACTCTTGATGGTAAAAGGTAAATGGCCTTGCTTTTATATAGAGCTTTTCTACCTATTGGTACTCAGAGCGCTTTACAGTCACAGACACATCTACTCATTCACTCACACATTCACACACCGCTGGGAGCAACTGGGGGTTCAGTGTCTTGCTCAAAGACACTTCAGCATGTGTCACTTTTCTGTGAGCGAGTACATATGGAATGTTTTTTTTGTCTGCACGCACCCTTCATACATGAGGCCCCAGGAGAGAAAAGAGCTGAGGAAGATAAAACCAAGGAAAGCATCTGGACCGGATGGTATCAGCTCCAGGCTCCTTAAGTCCTGTGCAGATGAACTGTGTGGAGTTATGGAGCATGTTTTCAACCTGAGCCTTGAGCTGAGAGTGCTACCACAGATTTAGAAGACCTCGTGTGTGGTACCGGTTCCTAAAACATGACTTTTCTAAGTGATTCTTCCAACGGTGTGGGAATAATCGGGAAAAATACGGACGTTTAGTCCCATTGAAATGAATGGAGAAGACTGAAAAAATCACCAACATTCAAAAATGACCTCCTTCATTTTGCTGAGCGATTACTCAGCCGTGCTTCTGAGTAGAAAAATGCTTTGAAGTTTGTACGAGGCACGGGAAGTGTAGCTTTATTTTTCCTGAAAACGGTGTTTCGATACCTTTTACGGTTTGGTCAGGGTCACAATTTATGTTTTGATGAAATTTTGGAAAAATCTGAAAAACTTCTGGGCCCGTATTCCTAAAGATTCTAAGAATCCTCTCAGAGCTCCTATCTTACTCTAAACATTCCTAGCAAGGAGTCTTAGCTTAGGAGTGATTCCAGAAAATTCTTAGAGAACTCTGATCAAGGAATGGACAGAAACTCTTATCTTAGTGAGGAGGTGTGGTTGACCCCGTTGCTAGGTATGAGTCATCATTTCAAGAGGTGTGATTGGTTGATCCTAAAAGCTAGATAAAAATACACTTTTGGTGATAATCGGCCTAGAATGGACGTCAAATTAATAGACTTAATAACAGAATCTAATCTCTATGAAGACTGTATAATTATAAATAATACTTTACATAAAAATAAATAAATAGTAGCTATACTTTAAAAAGTATCCTATAAAATGTGTGATTAAACTCAGGCCACTACCACAGTATTCACATGATGATAGTTCTATTTATTTGCTTTCATTCATTTACCATGCTGGTAACATTTTGCACTTCACCTATTTGGTATTAACAAGAGTAAAGTGGCTCAGCTTTCATCAGTTTCTGTGATTGCTAACCGGCCTAGAAGAAGCAGTGTTGGTTGGTGTTCAAATCTTCCAAAAACCGAACAGCAATGGAGAAGAAATGAAGTAGGAAACCCAACTGAAGAGGAACAGTGTTTGTTCTGGATCAACTGGTCAATGAGAATAAAAGTGTTTAAGACGTAGATTTGGCTCCAAGTCATCACTGCTGCATTGTTGCATTGTTGCATTTATCCTGTTGCTAAATACCTCAGTGTTGTGATGACTTTCATTTCCGGTGATACAGTAGTCCCTCGCTATAACGCGGTTCACCTTTCGCGGCCTCGCGGATTTGTTTAGTGCAATTTTGCATGCTTTTTTTTTTTTTTTTTTTGCAGCGCATTGTGTTCTGCGTCCTGATTGGCTAAGGGAGAGGCTGCGTGTCGTCTTCTGCGTCCTGATTGGCTAAGGGACTGTAGACCATTGTCAATCAATCTTCTCCGTACGGTGTCTCTTATACAGTACAGAATGCGTTCAGCTTGACACATTTACATATACAGTATCTTTGATCGCTTGCAGTGTGACTGAAGTGCGGTATGTTTGCAAGTTATTGAGAAAAGTGTATAAAGTGTGTAGTGAGGGGTTTTGCAACTGTAAAACATTTATAATCACTGTAAAAAATAAAGCTGACTACTTCGCAGATTTCGCCTATCGCGGGTTATTTTTAGAACGTAACTCCCGCGATAGACGAGGGACCACTGTATTGTAACAAGCTTGATTGTCATTCAGTGTTAGGAGAATATCTCTCCTGTCTCTTCTTTCAGCCATTTTCTACTCTGCTTAAGAAATTCCTAAGGCTCCTAAAAGTCCTCCTCCCTGCTCTTAGCAGATCTCACCTTAGGAGCACTCTTAAGAGCTAAGATTCTTTAGGAATAGCTTTTATCTTTACTAGGAGCTACTCCTAACTTTGAGAGGGAAACGTCACGATTCTAAGAATTTTCTTAGAATTTGGCCACAAGGAGCAGCACTTAGTGCTAAGAATCTTTAGGAATACGGGCCCTGGTTTATAATGGATCCCTATGGCTGCACTCTCACTATAACTTCAGAGATTCTTTGAAATTCTGAAAAAAAGGCTTCAATCTTATGGGGTGGCCACAGTTTTTGAGGTACAGAGATAAAAAATATGTAAAACGTAGATATTTTTGTTGGCTTTCAGATGGTGTGGGTCTGATTTCTGTAGGTCCTATGGTTTGGACTGTAGGCTCCACTGAGCGAGGAGTGCGCCGACCACTTTTCAAATTTTTCCCCGTGTGTGTGTATGTGAAAAGTGAGAGCGATTTTTTTGTAGAAAATACCTTTCCCTCCTCGTCTTTCTCAATCAACTGAGGCCACAATTTTCACAGTACGTGCTTGGAAATACACTAAATCGTAGAGGACAAGCGGCTGACGCTGACTATGTGTTGGTTTTCCCGATAGGACTTGTAGTTTTTGATTTATGAGCATTAGTTGGGACCCCTAATCCTAGGGTCCAGTTTTTTTGGACCTCCCTCTGACTCAGGCAGAGGTGAGAGGCAGAAGGAGACTTCAGCAGCATCTGGCCCTGGTAGCCATGACAACCGGACCCTAACGAGCTTAGACACGCCCACCTGAACACTGCCCTGCTCCTGATTGGCTTACCATGAAATCTTACCCTACCTTAGCCAATCATCATCACTTATGTGGCTGAATGCTTGGTTACAACATCTTGCAGCAGTTGCTTGGCGACTTCACCGCTGCGTTTCGTTTTCCCTCATTCTGCTGAACAAGGTGAACGAACACAGAAGTGAAGTCTGTCTTTTTGTTTTATTCACCTTACAGGTAAATAAGGTGAATAATCCACGTCAAAATAACTTGATGAATGAGCGTAAATATGACGTTATGCACTGTTGATAAAGAGAAAACAAAAAGATGTTTGTGAGGAAAGTGACCATGTTGCATGTAGTTGAAGTCTGGGGTGTTGCCGTGTTCCACCAGAGTAGTAGATGGCACAGAATATGATGTTTGGAACCAGATACATTTATAATGTTTGGTGTTAAAGGCTCACATGTCAATAAATTCTGCTGAACCAGGTGAACGAACACAGAAGTGAAGTCTGTCTTTGTGTTTATTACACTTTACAGTGAATCTATAAACTGTTTACCAGCGTACCAGTCGATACCGGTAACGTGATCGTAAACACAACTGAAGAACTTTTGTGTCATTAATGAATAATTAGAGAGCTCCTGTTTGTTCTTGGGTAAGAAGGCCCTCGACCATACATGAGCCAGAAGACAAGAAAGACAATCTGCTGCTGGTGCTGGGAAATAAGAATGAAAAGGAATGAACCTCATTAAGACACAGGGAAATGTTCTGAAATCATTCATTCACTTCATAAATAGATAGTTGAACATTTAACATTTAATACATCAGTAGTTTACACTTCTTAACTTGTCTCTGTTCAATGGAGAATGGGACATATTTCAGACTGGAACCAGTCAAACATGTTTCACTCCAAATATTTCTCTTCAATGTGCTCAGAGCTGCTGCTGCTGTCTCTACAGCTGATGATGGGATTTGTTGTCCTCTCAGTCCCCCAGGTGGAGGTGGATTCAGGGGTGGAGTCTGTCCAGCTGAACTGCAAAACCACAGCTCACCTGCCTGAAGACGCTAAAGTCGAGTGGAAGGACAGTTACTGGAAGGTCCATGTGTATCAGAACGGCTCTGACCAGCTTGAAGACCAGAACCAGTTTTACAGAAACAGAACGAAGATGAATGAAGACCTGCTGAAAACTGGAGACCTCAGTCTGACCCTGATATACCCCACAGATGGAGACAACTACACCTACACCTGCACCGTCTACAACAACGAGGGAGACATCCTGATGAAGAAACAAGTGATGGTCAATATCAGAGGTTTGTTTTCTTCTCCCTCTTTCTTTCTTTGTCTTTTCTTTCATTCGGTCTTTATTATTTTCATCCTTTCTTTCTTTCTCTCTCTTTCTTTTACTCTCTCTCTCTCTCAGAGTGGAAGGAGTGAGGTCGCTGAGCGGAGAGCGTATCGAGCGATTATCTGAATCTTTCAGGTTATTGTTATATATATTAGTATATTTTTTTTGTATCACAGTGGTGTGTATATATATTAGTGTATTTGTGTATCAAAGGTTCAGTTCATCCAAAGGTTCCTGACAGGTCCGTCAGACCTGGTGTGGAGAGAAGTGGCTAGTTGTATTCTCAGACGTGTGAATAACCTGGGACTGGATGCTGCTCTGTTTTTAACTGATTCTAACTTTCTAAATGTAAGGGTTTGACCTCCGTTTTATCAGGTGTTTTAGATCCTGGGCTCTTTTTAGCCTTAAAGAAAGTGAAAAGTCAAAGCACATTAAGTGGCAGCTACTGAACTTCCTGTCAGGAGAGGCTGAATGAGCCATATACGTGAGCAGGAAGAACTAAATGGAGGACAGGGTGGGCCAGGAGGACACTTCAGTGTGGCTTTGTAATGTCAGGTCCAGACTTTGGCTGGAGTTCAGATTTTAGAAGATGATGGCAGACTTGGACACGTTTGAACAACAGTGGTGTTATAAGAACGTTATTTACACTGTGGAAGATGAACTTTTACTGGATCAATCTGTGTGTGTCTTATTTATTACTATGATGATCTCTATGGAAGATGACTCATGTGTTCATGGAAATGAAGTATTTCTGTAAAATCAAATCTTTCTCTCTCTCACAAACAACCAACCATCAAGACTCTGATCATCTGCAACACCTTTCTAGATCTCTGTCCTGTTCCTTCTGCTCTCATCTGCTTCTGTCCTTCAGCTTTCTCTACAATCATTCAATAAAGTCATGAAAACCTGCTGCTGCTGCTGCTGCTGCTGCTGCTGCTGCTGCTGCTGCTGCTGCTGTCTCTACAGCTGATGATGGGATTTGTTGTCCTCTCAGTCTGTCAGGTGGAGGTGGAGGAGGGGGTGGAGTCTGTCCAGCTGCCCTTCAGAACCACAGAGCTGCCTGAAGACGCTATAGTGGAGTGGTGGGACAGAGACAACAGGAAGGTCCATGTGTATCAGAACGGCTCTGACCAGATTGAAGACCAGAACCAGATTTACAGAAACAGAACGAAGATGAATGAAGACCTGCTGGAAACTGGAGACCTCAGTCTGACCCTGAAATACCCCACAGATGGAGACAGTAGAGGATACATCTGTATAGTCTACAGCAAGGAGGGAAACATCCTGAGAAGGAAAACAGTGGAGCTCAGAGTGAAAGGTTTGTTTCTTTCTTTCTTTCTGTGTGTCTTTGTCTGTGTCTGTCTTTGTCTCTGTCTGTCTTTGTCTCTGTCTGTCTTTGTCTCTAACTGTCTTTGTCTCTAACTGTCTTGTGTCTCTAACTGTCTTTGTCTCTAACTGTCTTTATCTCTAACTGTCTTTGTCTCTAACTGTCTTGTGTCTCCTCTGCAGACAGAGTCCAGGTCCAGGATGTAACGTCTCCTCTGATGGCTGTAGAGTCAGTTTGATCAGGTTGTTGATCTTTGATTATTGATCAGTGAAGGATCTGATGATGATTTCAAAGAAGATAAAGCTGCTGGTGAAGCAGAGTTCATGTCAGCGACCTCCTCCTGCTTCAAGTCAAACCCTCAAAGTCAGTCAACACGTTTGGAAGAGGGAACTAATGACCTTCATTCAAATGTCCAGCAGAGGACAGTCCTGACTGAAACCTTCAACAAGACACAAGTTAACATGAGCTTTTGAACATTTCTGGGACTTCTGATGTGTTGATGAAACCAGGACAGAAGGAACTGATCAGCAAATATGTTTTAAAGAACGTCTGAAAAAGAGAAAAGGAAGAAAAAGCCACAGTAAATAAATGACTGAGGACAGATTGAAATGAGCCTTTCAACAGCAACATTTAAAAGACATGAAGTGTGCAACGAGCTGTGGTCACCAGCAGGAGGCAGAAGACTGCAGAGGAGAGAGTGGAGAGGTTCCTGTTGGAATTCCAGGGTTAACCAGGAAACCACACACATCCTTTACTCAGTGATAAATCACATGTTCACACTGAGCGTCTAGAAACTGAGGAATCTGTTGAAGTCACAGTAAAGGAGCAATCAGCTTCCTGGCTGCTCCCTCCCTCCGCCCACCTGTGTGTGTGTCATCAGACCTTTGGGAACTTTTTTCCAGATCAGAGAATAATCAGTGATGAAAATAACCTTCAAACAGTGTGAACAGTGTGGCTGGAGCTGAGCTCTTTCCTTCATCTGACAACTATCAGAACCCAACATGATGATCTAGAAGGAATAAAGAGCAAGTGATCAGCTGATTCAGCAGAGTTTTACTTTAGTTTTTAGTTGAGTTTATTTCTTCCAGGGACCATGTACAAAGTGCATTAATCACAGAGTAGGTCCACTGGAGCAGGTTTAACAAATGGTGGTGGAGCTAGAGCAGAGCGTTGTATTATTTACTGATTTATGTGATAGGGACAGTTCACATTAATGAACATCTACTCAGACAGTAATAGATGTAAATATGATGGATTCTAACAACAATGCTCATTTTCATCCACAGTCCCTAGACAGGTAACACAAACACATGATAAGACATAGGACAGGACAATAGATCACAATGAGAACACACATGTTCAGGTCAGACTGGATATTTATTGAAACATTCAACTAAACTCATCATGTTTTCTCTCCACATATTTAATCAGAAACTTTTTACATTTTTAAACAAACTTTAGTTTCTTAAACTCTGAATGTGGAACAAGCAAAGCTTTATATTATAAACACATGAAAACTCTAATTTGAAATAAAAAACACATCAGTGTCTTTAGTTCTTATTGTTATTTAATGAAATAAATCAATCTCATGCCTCTCTCTGTCTGTAGTCTTTAGAGTTTATTTTCAGTGTCAACCCTTTTTCACAGGCCAACAACAAAACAATAAGAATATATTCATTCATTCATTCATTCATCTTCTGTAACCTCTTGTCCAGCTGTCATTGGTCTAGAGGGGGGGTCCACCCTGGACAGGTCTCCAGTCTATCCCAGCTGTCATTGGTCTAGACGGGGGGTCCACCCTGGACAGGTCTCCAGTCTATCCCAGCTGTCATTGGTCTAGACGGGGGGTCCACCCCGGACAGGTCTCCAGTCTATCCCAGCTGTCATTGGTCTAGAGGGGGGGGTCCACCCCGGACAGGTCTCCAGTCTATCCCAGCTGTCATTGGTCTAGAGGGGGGGTCCACCCCGGACAGGTCTCCAGTCTATCCCAGCTGTCATTGGTCTAGAGGGGGGGTCCACCCTGGACAGGTCTCCAGTCTAACCTGGGGAGAACCCACGCAGACACAGGGAGAACATGCAGACTACACACAGAAAGGAACCAGTGGGCCTGGATTAGAACCCAGAACCTTCTGGCTGGGAGGCATCAGTGCTAACCACCACACCACTGTGCCGCCCTACAAATTCAATTCTAATACTTCTTCTAATGTAATCTGATGATCTTCTATTTCTACTAAAAGAATGGAATGAATATTATTGGATGGAATTGCTCCTAAAATGTTCAACAGTATTTTTCTAAAATGCTTGACTCAGCAAAAACCCAACAAACTATTGTGTGTTCATCAACTGTAAACAAATGTCATGTCATTGTGTTACGTGACAGGCAGGGTCAGGGGGCACAATTGTTTGTGTCTGTGTGTTTTCCCTCCTCTTCTCCTCTTCCCCTCCTCCTCCTCACTCCTCTCAGGTAAACTCCCATCAATTAGCCTACACCTGTGGATCCCAGCTGGCCAATCATCCAGGTTCCAGTAGAACAGGAGCGTAGCTGCAGTCATGGTTCTCTGTTCTCTGCCTGTCTGCACTGTGCTATACTTGCTTTAGTAAACTTCCTAGTTTCAACCTGGAGCTTTGTGGAGTCAGTCAGTGTGACTAGGTAAGTGTTGGAGTACTCTATACATGTTCCAGTCACGTAGTACTTCCTTGTCTATGAACACTAGGTTTTAGGCTTGGTGCCACTGTAGCCCTGTAGAAATCATTTAGGTTACAGTGCAAAAGAAAAATCCATATAGCATGATTTAATGTTGAATTAAAAGTTCATGGTCTTTAAAAGAGGAAGTTCATAATATTAAAATGTTTAATAAATGAGACTATTTCCAGCTGAAAGAATAAATCTATAAAAGTCTTTTAGTTCATCAAGTTTCTATCAAATATCTGTGATTCTGAAGAAAATGAGAGACAGACGCTCTGGACCAGAGAGCTAAGACGGAGGCATGGTGGTGTGGGGAGCATTTCAGTTTAGTGGTGGAGGTTGACTACTCGTTGGTCCTGATAGAAACTTCTGTGTGACCTGAAGAGCTGCATATGATGCGTCTGCTTGTATCTGGTTCTATATCTAACTGTTCTAGTGTAAATGTGGTAGATTGATTTGATTAAAAAGCTGATAATGAAAATGAGTTCATGAGACAGTAAAAACAGCTATTAAAATCAATTTAAAAAATGATAAATGAAATCAATAATTTAGGAAAAACACAGAAAAGGGAATTAGTTAATGGGAAGATGTAAGATTTGTAGTCCTCTTCTAATTGATGATTTAAAATTCATGTGAACAAGATCAAAAATGTGAGGTTAAAATACTAAAGTGACTTGAGCTTAGAGATTAAAAATGGTTATAAATGTTCCTGTCAGATTAGTTTATCTGTCATCAACCTGTTGGGCCTTTTAAAAACTTATTGGTGATCGATTTCAGGTATGTTCAGAGTGTTTATGCCCCTCAACTTTAGATGTTGGTTAACACGTCGTATTGTGTATGTTTTCCGAACACTTTAAGTACATTGTGAGTACTTTAGGAGCATTTTCTTGGAGGTTTTAAATTATATAAATTCATTGGAGGGATATATTTCATTTAAGATTTTAAAATCTATCTCTTTATGTTGAGGAGGGATTGGAGATTGAAGGAATTTAGTCCTAATAGACTTTTTCCATAGTTTTGAAAACAGACTGGACAGGCAAGTGTCAAACACCAACAGCTCACTGTTCTCACTATTGCACCAACTTCCAGCCTGACCACTGATGATCTAACACCACACTTCTTTACAGATACTTCCTCACGCTCATGGTTTAGTCTTTAATCAGTTATATGCTCAATGTTGGACCAAAGCTGCATATGACTGATAAAGATTAAAGATTTAGGTGAAGCTTAACTTTCCTCTCCTCTTGCAGGCAAGAAATGTCTGATGTTTTTTTACATGTCATATCTGAATAGCCTTTTTCATGTAGTTTAAAAATACTGTTAATTCAATAATAATAATCCAAACTATTTTAGTCTAATAAAACCAGAGGCTGTTCTTTGGCCGATGGGCTCAGCGCTGTGAACCTTTCCACTGAGGATGCTAACGTTGCGGTTTGTGCTGCAGGTGATGTCAGCAGTTATTCATCATTAGACTAGTGTTGGTAACTGACTGTGTGAGTTAGTGATCGGAGCATTTTAGGCCGAAGCCTGAACACTGTCTGTTTCCTTCTGTTGCTGCTGTTTGCTGCTCCGTTGTATTCAGGACTCCACTGTGACAGAACTGTGTTAGATCTTATTTTCAGAGGTTTACATTGGCAGCCTTATGTGTGTTGTATCTATAGCCCTGTGTTTAAGCTACAACTTCTCCTCACACTTTTCTTATTGCACTGTTACAAGAGGAATGTTCTGATTCTATTGTTTTCTATTCATTTATACAGTCTGAAGTTCAGCAAGACAGGTTTCTGTTTAAGAGAGATATTTATTTTATTTTATTTTTAAAATAAATTGTTGAATAATAATTAGTTTTTCATTCATTCATTCATTCATTCATCTTCTATAGCCAGTTATTCCTGTTCTGGGTGGCGGGGTCTGCTGGATCCTATCCCATGTGTTCATATCACTCAGAAATATGAATCTAATTCAATTCAGGTTTGAGTCAAATAGTTCAAATATCATTTCACACAAATGAGGGCTAAAAAGTTTCACCACGCCAGCATGGGTGAAGGCAACCGGGTCAGCTGCCCTGACAATGAGGTGTCCCTTATTTATTTCTCAGGGAGCTGGTAACACTACTTGTGTTGAATACTTTTACATATATTCACTGAACGAGTGTAGTTAATGTGGGCGTGTCCATAATAAAACACATCAACATTCAAAGCACCTAGTGTTGAGCATCACCATAGCAACCGCAACAGAAAATCTCATTAAATATTCAATAAATAAAGTCATTTAAATACCTTTAAATCAACAATGTGCAACATTAAGAGTGCAAATCTTGGCAAACAAAGTGCTATCGTGACTAGTGCAGTTATTGCAATATAGCTCAAGTTGTTGTTCAATGTGTAATATTTACAGTAACGACCTGCAGTTCAAGTTTGCTTCCTCAAATAACGTGATGAGTATTTTCCTAAAGTCTAAGGTGTTTCCATTCAGCCAGATGTCTACAAAGCTATCACAGCTGCTGCTGCTTGAAGCTTCAGTCACTTCTTCATGAGTATTCCTCCTCCATCTGAATCCTAGATCTAGTTCATGATGACCCTGCAGGTTCTGGAGCTGTTTCCTCACCAGTTGTAACCGTCAGCTCAGAGATATTCTTCCTTTTTAAGCACGTGTGTGTTTGGACGACAGCGTCTCATTCATGTCTGAGGACATGGACAACAACTGTCCAACATGACAGGACGCTCACCAGGCAGCTATGGTGGAACATCCAGCAGCTGTCCTGACGTACTGACATCATTGACTTTACTAGGTTATCAACAGTATGCAGTTATTACTGCAACATACTTAGTGTTTAGAGTAAAAGTACCTCATTTAAAATGTACTCAGAGTAAAAGTTTCATAGTTCCTTCTTAGGCGGGTGTATAATCTCTGCCCATGCAATAAAAAAGTACAAACACATCCACAAAGATCAAAGTCACTTTGTATTAAAGGAAACACACAGATCACACATAGATCCAGATTACAGTTCCTCCTTAATCACTCAATGAACTTGCTGTTTAGTTTGAGCAGGAGCTGGTTTTCAGGACTCGGCACCATCAGCTGAGTCAGAAATAATAATCAGAAACAGTGTCATTGTTTTTAGGTTGCACACCTGTCGCATATTCAGGTGTACAGAGACACACATGTGTCAGAAACTGGACAAATAAATCCTACTGTTCCAGAATAATCATGACTGATTCATTCACATCTCACTGTATAAGAACAGAAAATCAACAGGAAACTATCTTTAGCTCATCAAGACATGAAAGCAGAACAAGATGATCCCACGTATGAAAATAAATGAACAAAGCTCAGCTGAAGTGAAAGTGGTCGGCTCTGTGTTTTTTCACTGATAACCAACAGAAACATCTGGAAAACATCTGGAAAACCCTCCAGAAACACTCAGTGGAACCTCAGCTCTACAGATCACAGATCTCTGGATGAACCATCTCAAAGTCAAAGTCAGTTCTTTCTTCTAGGATTTTTGGAAGCGCTTTTTACTCCGTTTCTTTCTCCTCCTGCTCTGCTTCACTTCCTCATTTTAATCACTCAGTGAACTTGCTGTTTAGTTTGAGCAGGAGCTGGTTTTCAGAGTCAGCAGAGTTCATTGCAGCTGGGTTTGCAGTGAACAGCAGCCCAGCACAGCCACAGCAGAAGCAGGCAGGCCAGTGTTGAGTTTGAGAGAGAGCTTTGTGATGAGAGGAAACGCCTTCACTACGTCCATTTTATCTGAGACACAGGCAAGGAACCCATCTAGCTCCCTGGTGCCTTTTGACTCTTTGGACTTCAGTGATGAGAAGAAATCGTCCTCATCTGATGAGTGGCCGACAGGCTCCATCTCATCCTCTGTCATGTGCTCAGTGTGATGCTTCTCATAGGCCAAACCTGTTTTAACGTGACAAATACACACAGCGCACACAGAATATATCAGACGTTTAGGCTTTCATTTATGTGGCTGTAACTTCATTCATCATAAAGTTGCCTTTACAAACCAAAACATCCTGTCCACTCATGTAGACAGGCTCATTGTTTAGTTGCATGTATGTTGGACTAAGCCTTCTTAAAGGTGGCAGAAATGTTTTGTTGCTGACCCTGGGCACAGCAGCACACTGCTTTGCTTCTATGCTGAAGAAGTGGAGACTCCTCTTCTCCAAACTGTGTGTGAGGTGATCAGCATCTACAGTAGGTCATACTATATGTAGTTTATACATCCCCCATCAATAATCCAAATGATCCCTTTAATAATAAGAAGTGATGAAGATCATACCTGCTTCTATGACGTTGGCTTTCTCACTCCAAGTGGTCTTGGATTGTGTCAGAAGGATTGCTGCAGCTATCAGTTCAGGGTCTCCCATCATGGTCACCAACCTGAATGGCTCTGATTAGTGGAAGCACAACTTGCAGGATACTTCCAGTCGTCTGAGTTTTGCTTCTAACTGGAAGATCACTGGCAGCAGCCATCCCATGTGACTGAAGGATGTTTAATGCCTTCGTCACAGGTCTTCATCACTGTGCAGTGCTGGGTCAAGAAGGCGATTTCAGCCGGACTCAGCCTATATGACATAAAGCAAATATCAACAGATAAATACTATGTTTTAAATTAGAAGTTTGACGCAACCAAAATTCACAAAATGTCAGAAATTCAAGTCAACAGCCCAGAGCCAAAGCACTCTGAGCTAAGGATTACCAGCAGTCACATGCTTTATGTACTCATCTCACTAGTACTGCTGATAATACTGATACTTGTGGTCATTGTTATGATATCAAATCAAGCCACTCATGTTCTGTTCAGACTGTATGCTCAGTGTGTGTGTATCTATGTACTATTCAGCCTCTGGGTTTGATGGAAAAAGAAGTGATTGAAAATGTAATGGAGAATGTGTGAGAGAGTCATTATTTAACACTGTGGCTAGTGATCACATAATGTATTCCACTTCAGGAGTACTCACAGACATT
This sequence comes from Chelon labrosus, assembly GCF_963514085.1. Taxonomy (NCBI): domain Eukaryota; kingdom Metazoa; phylum Chordata; class Actinopteri; order Mugiliformes; family Mugilidae; genus Chelon; species Chelon labrosus. The sequence continues at coordinate 36,955,070 of NC_140337.1, read as the reverse complement.
TCTGATGGCACCCTCTCCCTTCTGGTGTTTAATCTGTATGACCCTCTCCACAGCCATGTATGTGGAGTTCCACCGTGTTTGAACTGGAGGTTGCATTCTGCAGCCATGTGTGAGCCACCTGTTTTGTCCCACAGTCCTTGGCGTTTCCCAAAGGCTGCAGGTGATAGCTGCTTGTATGTCTCATCCTGTTCTTCTGCCTTGGCAGCATCTGTTGTGGCAGTTCAGTTTAACAGGTGACACGTTCACCTTTGATGAGCAGGCAGTTGGTCTTCAAGACCGTTGTTTTCTTCCAGGATGTTGAACGTGTCTTGATGGGTGACTCTGGGCTCATCCTCAGAAGAGTCTGACTCAGCTTCTGTGGATGGGCTCTGCTCCCAAACACGCTGAATGCTTTGATAAAATCTGACCCGCTGTCTGTTGTGGTTCTTAACTCGTACTGACAGTGAACGTCATCAAGGGCACCTGCTAGCACATGGAACACGTGGGACCCCCTCAACCTCTGGCATGAAAGTGCTGCAGATCTTCTCTCAAAGGTTTCTTCATCTATCCAATGACAGGTGACCCCATGAAACTTCTCTGGTGTGCTGTCTAACAGTCGGTGGTAGCTAGGGTGGCCATTTCCACAACACCAAAAAGGAGGACACTTTGCGGCATATAGTTTGGAAAGAAAAATCGCAACATACAACTCTAGTGTACTCCCCACGACAATACAATTTTGTACATGATAACGATGGTATCATGATACAGTGATTCTGAGATACTCTGTTCATCACAAGATAATTTATCTATGATATATCATGATGTAGCTATGTGTAACAGAAGAGGAAAAAATATTCCTGAGAAGGCGAAAAGTATTTGTTCACAGTATTTGTATTTATTCAATACATCTGTCTTGCAAAGTGCAGTGCCACAAAGCAGAACATTTATGGCCTTAAATGTGCAAATTAAATTTACATAAAAATAAACAAATAAATGCAAAAAATATACATTCCAGTTCTTAATAAGCATATAGAACTTTTTATGTAAACAACAAAAGACTGTGAGAAGAAAAAACACCATGTAACGGATAAATATTGAACTGAAAAGTCCACAGTGTATTCCACTGTATTCCGAGAATTGAATCAGAGAATTGAGTGACACCGCTTTTAGCCAATGATTTTTAACCAATCTTTTTTTTTAACCGAAAATCTTACACCGTTGGACGATATGTAGCGTTGCGTTCAGGTGCAACTCCAAAAAGGAGGACAAATAAGCGTCCGGCTTGAGGCTGCGCCGGACGCTGGACAAGGCATTTAAATTCCGGACTGTCCGGCCTAAATCCGGACGTATGGCTACCCTAGTGGTAGCTGAGACATAACTGAGTCCACTGAGGCGTGACACCACAGCCTTCTTCATCTGAGTGGAAGCTGCCTGTATTCTGGCCCAGAGACTGGGTCTGGAGATGATCTTCATTGAGGATTCAGTGTTGATACAAGTTCTTTAAAAGCAGCTTGGATGAAGGCCTTCACACATGAAGTTAATCAGAACCTTGTCAGCTTTTGTTTGCGTCACATGTTTGGTTCCACCCACTGCCTCCAAGTCAGATAGTTTTCCTTGCTTGAGGTTTTCTTCTGGTTCCAGGGTCCACTTCTGTTCTGTCATGAGGGCAGTGTACACTTTCATCTTTGATGGATGTTTCCTCTGTGAATAAAAAACAATCATATAAATTATCAACACCATGTTTTCATTAAACAGTTAAAATATGTTTTATATTCATAGATTAATTCATATTTTAACGCATATCACAGCAATATTACCGTCGTTTTGAGTGAAATTAAGGAATGAGTCAAATTTGATGTTTCAAATGAAGCTAACGGTAACTAGCACTATAAAGCTAGCTGCTAACACTGACGTTAGCATACCATGACTGAGTAAAGTTATTAACTGCATGTAACGTTATTTAGCTTCAGGTGAGCTTATCTCACCTGTACATGGTTGCTCAGGTTGAAGCAGAGTTCTTGTAGGTGGATAGCTGCGTCTCTTTCAGCATAAAAAGTTTACGCTGTGATGAGGACGTTAACACACGAGGAAAGAAATGAGAGGAACCGTGGATCACGTGACAGCGTGAAGGCAGAGCTCCAAGTCTGTGTTCGTTCACCTTTACCTGCACAAGCATGGACCAGGAGTTCCTTGGAAACAAAACAGACCTGGATGCAGCAGAAAAGGGCAGAAGTACTGCAGAGAGAGAGTCAGTTATGTGCTGAGGACAAGATTATCATCGTAGGTTTCTTTGTTTGTTATTAGAGCCATGTTTGTATATTTGGTTTGATTATTATTATCATTTGAACTGGAGCATAACTGTTTAGATGAAGTTTACTATTTCATTTGACTGTTCTGATTATTCGTAGTTGTGATGCCGCCTCCCAGGAAATGAGGACAAAAGGGGAGAGTGGCACAGGTGTCTCAGATGACACAGGGGAGAGCCATAATGTTTTTTGACCGCTCTTCTTTTTGTTTTTGTTCTTGTTTTTTCTTCTTATTGATAATGATTGTGGACACTGAGAACCAGACGCAAATAAAACGCCGCACATAACTCAAAGGAGGAAGTGATTGTTTTACTTGGAGCGCGTCATGACCACAGCGAACCCCTGAACAAAGAACGCCGTCTAGAAGTCGGTTGCCGGTTAAAATGCCGTCACGCATGTTCCTGCTAAAAAGTCATCCTTTAGTTCCAAATCCAGATTACATCCTAAATCTATGCAGCGTGTTGTTTAGCAGGCTGCTGTTAGACTGACTATCAGTGACTGCAGAGGTGATTTCTGATCAACTCTGGACGTATAAAACCCTCAAACATGTTCCTTTACTAGTGAGAGCTGAAGGTGTAAGAAATGTTTTCTCATCATGATGTTTTTAAATGTCTGTGATAGGAGTTGACAGACTTCTGATTTTTCAACTAATATGTCAAATGACAAATGTGACGTCATGTATAAAATAATGTTGACGTGAACAGAAGTCATGTTGGCAGCAGCTGCAGCCATGAAATGTTCATGTGTTCACACTGCAGATGTGGATCACATTTAGAGTGTTGAGTTCAGTTCAGTCTGACAGAGACAAAGTCACAGATCCATCTGTATTTAATAAATCAAACTGTGTTCAGACACAGACATGAATCTAAAGAGTCTGTTGTTACATATGTGTCAGAGTTTTAGTTACAACATGTGGCTCTAGAGTAATGACTCTTCTCTCTGTTCAAACTTCCTGGTTCACAGGAAGTTTGAACAGAGAGATGAACAGGAACCCAGAACAGATGAAAGCTTTAGTGATGGGGGGATGGGCAGTAGTCAAATCAATAAGAAATGTGATAGAATAAAAGGAAAGTGAACAGACGCTCTGTGTGTCACTGACAATGATCACCATGACAACAGCAACATATCTCACCTGTCAGCTGATATTTAAAGACAAACAGCTGACATTTCCAGATATCCTGTCCTCCCTCGTCAAAAACCAGACCTACACCTTCAACTGACAGAAGTCAGTTATAGTTGTGGCTGCTGTTGAGAGACTCCATCTTCCTGTTTCTTTAGAGTCAACACTTTCACTTCAGTGGAAACAGTTTGAGCTGAAGACTAGAGGAGGAAAGTCAGAAGTGTCTCATGATCTGAAGAAGAGTCCAAACACATCAACTGAGTTCTTGGAGTTTTGACAGGAAGATGAAGACGTTGGTGGTGTTTGTGATCCTCGTTCACGGTAAGATATCTTCTTCCTGGATCTGATTCTCACTTCAGTCTGACATCATTTCTCTCACGTCTGTCTCTTTAAAGAAAGTCAGTGATGACCTGTTTCAACTTTGATTAGTTCTTAGTTTGTCTGTGAGGGACACGTCCAGAAGCAGAGTCTGATGTTCTGTTCACGTGGACTGTTTCTAATCACTGCTGTAAATGTAAAATCACATCAAGAAAGAAAGAATCAAACAGATTGAAGGTGAGCTCAGAGCTAACGACTGCTTGATGATCTGGCTGCAGGTCAGGACTTCACTGTTGGACACAAACATTTACAAATGTCAATGTGTTTGAAAGTCAAACTGTCAGCTAGTGACTTCTTCATGGGGGGATGTTGACGACTAGTTTCCTCATCCAGATGCCACATTACTGAGAACAAGCAACAGAGACATATTAAAGGTTAAGAAATGTTAACCTTATTAAACAGCAGCTGTTTTCATTCACCCTATCTATCCTGATGTTTCCAGTGGTGAATGTGGGACAGGTTTTCAGTGACTGGAACAAACTGAATGTCCTGGTCTGGACTTCACAGCCTCCGTCCTGTTTATTTCTGTCTCTAGACAAAAGTCTGAACATTCACACATTAACAACAGGTCAGTCTTCAAATGGGTTCTTACTGGAATCAACACAAATGATCCAAAGCTTTCTGAGCAGCACAGAGGACAGAACGTTGACTATCACATGTCTGGATGTATCAGATGATCAGAGAACAGTCGGTCCAGTCTTCTGTTCCTGACATTGTGAACTGGAACCAGGTCAGAGGTTAACTATCAAACACAAACACAGTGAGCTACGGTGTCCTGGAGTGGACAGAAAGACAAACATCTGTAGAATGAGGCCATGGTTCCTAAGCTGAGAGCTAGAAATGCTAGAAAGAAGACAAGAGAACAGAGCATTGACTTTGGACCCAGCCCCCCTGGACCTTATGGACAAGCAGACCATGAACATGAAGGATGTTTCTCAGTAACATCTTGCTCCAATCCGTAGATGTTCTCTCTGTGTTTGCTGCATGTTAGCTTCCTAGTGTTCCAGACTTGTAAATCTGTGAAAGCAAGAAGCCATCTCTGAATACTTGACATGAATAACACGGTTGGAGTTCTAGTTTGGACGTTGAGACAGTTTGTGGTTTAGATTGGTGCTGTTAAAGAAGAGATGTGTCTCTGTGTTAGTATCAGGACCAGAGGAGGCCTTTTACTGATGGAGTGTAGTGCAGAGATCAGTCCTGAGAGATGGTGCACCATGAGTTCATTCATCAGTTAGAGCTAAAAATCATCTTCTGCTTGACTGAACTCTAAACTGTTCCAGGACTGGAGTAGAGGACAGACCTGATCAACACAATCTTACAAATGTCATTACTCATTACTTTGAGCAAGAGAGGAAGTTTTTCAGACAAATCTATGAAAACTGTCAAAACACATTCAATGATCTGTTCTTTGACTTCAGTCTGTGAATGAAATGTAGTTTTTCATTGACTGACTGATAGTTCAACTGGTTTCTCTGGTCCCTGCAGATAATGTGACCTACAGTCAGTCATGTGTCAAGTCAAACCCACAGCATGCAGCTGATTTGTCTTTCTCTTTGTGTGTCCTCTCAGTTTCCCAGCATGCCCTGGCAGGTGTGGTGCAGGTGAATGAGGGGGCGGAGTCTGTCCTGCTACCCTGCCACTACTTGAATTATTTACCTGAGGACCCCACAGTGATTTGGACCAGGAACGATCTCAGTCCCAAATCTGTCCACAAACGAGGAGAAACAGGTGAAGTTGAAGGTCAGAACCAGGTTTACAGGGGGAGGACATCGATGACGCCTGATGCTCTAGACACTGGAGACTTCAGCCTCACTCTGACAAAACCCCACCTCTCTGACAGCGGCAGCTACACCTGCTCCATCAGTGGTGGAAGACGAGAAGAGAGAGTGACAGACGTACATCTACAGGTCAAAGGTCAGAAACAAACCTCAACATGTGTTCACTGTTTAAATATGAGGAGGAAGAAAAAGACTCAACTGAACCTTTGTGAGGTTTCACTTTCTGTAGCAGAACATTTGACAAACAGCAGTGGAGACAAGAGCAGCACCTCATTCATTCATTCATTCATTCATTCATTCATTCATTCATTCATGCTACAAGATATGACAGAACCAGTATTAACTCTGTCAAAGACTGGAAAACCTGAAGGAAGGTGATGGGTCCTTCTAAGAGTGTTAGAGAAAAGTGTAAGGAAGAGTTTCTCACAGACATTTAGCAACGATGAAAGGATGAAAATCTAACTCAGGTTTTTATGTGATCCAGGAATGAAGTTTGAAAGCAGCAGTGTTTTCATATTATTAGGAACAGTCTGGGGAGACATTCCTGTAAAGATGATGTGTTGTGTTTCTGCTAATGTGATGAGATGCTTCTAATTAGGGCTGTCAATAGATTCAAATATTCCATTTCATAGTTAAATTCAAATGAATCACACATTCTTTAAAAGTCTGTTTCAGATAAACCTGGAAGGTACATTTGAAAGTTTTTAATACTCTTCTCAACATGTCAGCTGCTCAGAAAGCTCTGTGCTCTGCAGAGAAGTCTCAGCTCTCAGCTGTGTTCTTGATCCAGTGGTAACTCTGTTCACATCCACAGTAAATGCAGATAACTTAGTTCTAGTAGAGAGGAGACTCTGACAGGACGTTGAAGATGAACTTATCGTCCAAAAACCCATTCCTTTATCAATGACTGCTCCTTTTTCTCTGCTTGACTTCATCCTCTTCTTCTTTGGGGAGTTTTGTCAGTTTTGATGCAAACACCTGCCTCTACAGTTGATCTGCTTTATTGTCCTCTCAGACCAGCAGGTGGACGTGAAGGTGCAGGAAGGGGCGGAGTCTGTCGTCCTACCATGCAGAACAAACGCTGACCTGCCTGAGGACACCTCAGTGGAGTGGACTCGCTCTGAGCCAGAACTCATCATGGTCCATGTGTATCGAAACGGAAGTAACCAACTTAACAATCAGGACAGGTTTTACAAAGACAGAACGAAGATGAATGAAGACCTGCTGGAAACTGGAGACCTCAGTCTGACCCTGAAATACCCCACAGAGAGAGACTCTGGATCATACATCTGCACCGTCTACAGAGGCCAAGACATCCTGAGAGAGAAAGTAGTGCTGCACCACCTCAAAGGTACTGTAAGGACTGTAGATACAGGTCAGAGGTCAGAGGTCAGAGCTGTAGATACAGGTCAGAGGTCAGTACTGTAGATACAGGTCAGAGGTCAGAGGTCAGTACTGTAGATACAGGTCAGAGGTCAGAGGTCAGAGCTGTAGATACAGGTCAGAGGTCAGAGGTCAGTACTGTAGATACAGGTCAGAGGTCAGTACTGTAGATACAGGTCAGAGGTCAGAGGTCAGAGCTGTAGATACAGGTCAGAGGTCAGAGGTCAGTACTGTAGATACAGGTCAGAGGTCAGTACTGTAGATACAGGTCAGAGGTCAGAGGTCAGTACTGTAGATACAGGTCAGAGGTCAGAGGTCAGAGCTGTAGATACAGGTCAGAGGTCAGAGCTGTAGATACAGGTCAGAGGTCAGTACTGTAGATACAGGTCAGAGGTCAGAGGTCAGTACTGTAGATACAGGTCAGAGGTCAGAGGTCAGAGCTGTAGATACAGGTCAGAGGTCAGAGGTCAGTACTGTAGATACAGGTCAGAGGTCAGTACTGTAGATACAGGTCAGAGGTCAGAGGTCAGAGCTGTAGATACAGGTCAGAGGTCAGAGGTCAGTACTGTAGATACAGGTCAGAGGTCAGTACTGTAGATACAGGTCAGAGGTCAGAGGTCAGTACTGTAGATACAGGTCAGAGGTCAGAGGTCAGAGCTGTAGATACAGGTCAGAGGTCAGAGCTGTAGATACAGGTCAGAGGTCAGTACTGTAGATACAGGTCAGAGGTCAGAGGTCAGTACTGTAGATACAGGTCAGAGGTCAGTACTGTAGATACAGGTCAGAGGTCAGAGCAGTAGATACAGGTCAGAGGTCAGAGGTCAGTACTGTAGATACAGGTCAGAGGTCAGAGGTCAAGTTGTTCTTTATGTTTCTCCACAGAACTATTTCCAACCTGGGCCATAGTTCTCCTGGTTCTCCTGGTTCTCCTGGTTGTTCTTGGGGTCGTTGGGGGTCTTTTGTTTCATTTTCGACTCTACTTCATGTCAGGTGAGTCTCTACTACTACACTACCCATAATGCTGATGGTAACATGTGTCCTGTGGAGGAGACTTGTTCCAGCTGCTGAAAGAGTTCAGAGTTCAAACAGCTGCTACAGAGAGCTGAAGAGAAACTTCCAGGTTTAGTTCCAGAAGTCAGAAACTCTTCATCAAACATGTCTGCAGCACTTTACAGGACGCTTTGACTAGTTACCAAGGAACGAGTCAGGAAGACATCAGGAACAAACGGAGACACAATCCAGCTCTAATCAGAAGCTCCTGACGTCCTCAATCAGGACCTGAGCTCTGAGCTCATGAGTCCAGGTCTCTCCCAGTCCCAGTAAAACCAGAGCAGAGGGTTAGGGTTCTTCCTCATCCATTCATCTGATTGGTTCCTCATTAGTTCCTGACTTCTTCTTTGGTAACTGCTCCAAATGTCCTGAAGAAGAAAACTGGTGTTCAGTCACAAACTAGTTTCCACTGGTTTGTGTCAGAGGTGTGACAGACGTCAGGTGAGCTCAGGTCACCTGGTTGATCCACGTCCTCAAACAAACTGAACACTGAGAGTCCTCCAACAACATGAGACACATAGACAAGGATGGACAGAGACGTCCTGTTACCATCAGAGCTGCTGCTGCTGCCTCTACAGCTGATGATGGGATTTGTTGTCCTCTCAGTCTACCAGGTGGAGGTGGATTCAGGGGTGGAGTCTGTCCAGCTGACCTGCAAAACCATAGCTCACCTGCCTAAAGACGCTAAAGTGGAGTGGAAGGACAGTGACAGGAAGGTCCATGTGTATCAGAACGGCTCTGACCAGCTTGAAGACCAGAACCGGATTTACAGAAACAGAACGAAGATGAATGAAGACCTGCTGAAAACTGGAGACCTCAGTCTGACCCTGAAATACCCCACAGATGGAGACAACAACACCTACACCTGCACCGTCTACAACAAGGAGGGAAACATCCTGATGAAGAAACAAGTGGAGCTCAATGTCAGAGGTCAGTACTGTAGATACAGGTCAGAGGTCAGTACTGTAGATACAGGTCAGAGGTCAGTACTGTAGATACAGGTCAGAGGTCAGAGGTAGACTTGTAGTTCTCGAGACCAGTCTCGAGACCACTTTTTCGTCGTCTTGGTCTTGTCACGGCCTCGACAGTCTTCGGTCTCGGTCTTGTCTCGGTCTCGGGTCTCTCGGTCTTGCAATGTCTCGGACTGGCCGATCGGTCTCGAAGGGATTTGTAACCTATAATATCCAGGCAGGCACAGGTTTTTTTGTTTTGTTTTTTTTTATATATCATTATCATTGGTCCCTCGTTAATCGCGGGAGTTACGTTCTAAAAATAACCCGCGATAGGCGAAATCCGCGAAGTAGTCAGCTTTATTTTTTACAATGATTATAAATGTTTTAAGGTTGCAAAACCCCTCACTACACACTTTATACACTTTTCTCAATAACTTGCAAACATACCGCACTTCAGTCACACTGCCAGCGATCAAAGATACTGTAGCTATATGTAAATTATAAACGCATTCTGTACTGTACACGAGACACAGTACGGAGGAGAGTGATTGACAATGGTCTACAGTCCCTTAGCCAATCAGGACGCAGAAAACAATGCGCTGTTTAAAAAAAAAAAAAAAAAAAAAAAAAAAAAAAGCATGCAAAATTGCACTAAAAAATCCGCGAAACTGCGAGGCCGCGAAAGGTGAACCGCGTTATAGCGAGGGACTACTGTATACGCCCCCTTCAAGTACCAATCACATGCATTTTGTAGGTGTGTGTGTCTTTTTTTTTTTTGGTCTCGGTCTTGGTCTCGGTCTCGAGCTGAACTCGTCTTGGTCTTGTCTTGGTCTTGATACTCTCTGGTCTTGGTAGTGTCTTGGTCTCGGTTTAGGCGGTCTTGACTACAAGTCTAGTCAGAGGTCAGTACTGTAGATACAGGTCAGAGGTCAGAGGTCAGTACTGTAGATACAGGTCAGAGGTCAGAGGTCAGTACTGTAGATACAGGTCAGAGGTCAGAGGTCAGTACTGTAGATACCAGAGATGGGACCAAGTCTTTGTCCTCCAGTCCTAAACTTTTCATTTAGTCCTTTTAACAGTAATAATCTATTCCATTTAAATGACAGATCATAAATCCTTTTTAAATCTACATTTATTTATCATAACATGTGATAAAATGTCTAAAAGCAAAGAGCTGATCCTTCCATATGGCACTATTAACCAGTTCCATTGAACTCATCTGCAACAATATTCTTCCTTTTAAACTTTCTTTGCTGAAGAAACATTTGATCAAATGTAGAAAAGTGCAGCTGAAATCATTTGGACAAAAAGTGCTGACATTTCATTTCCAAAGCTCTAGAATGATATTCCACAATACTTCATTTCTGTCCTGTCTTGTCCTCGTCTCATCTCATATTGAAACATACCATCATCATCATCAGCGTATCCATCAACAGCTTGGTGTATCTTCTGCTATTTCAGGGCCTTATTCTCTGTTGCATTTCCTAAAGTTTGTCAGTCATTTGTGGACGATGAGGTGATGAGATTGAAGGCTGTTGTGGTTCATTGGTGATGCTTTTGTTCATCTGGTATTCCTCAAATCTGGAAAAAAGTCATCTTGTAAAACAGATGTCAGTAAATCCCTTCTAGTCCTCCATAGATAGCATTTAAAATGACACTTTGCTCCTAATACTAGTAATATATCAACCTTAACATTAAGTTCCTAGACGCTTCTGGCACCGGTCGAAGCCGACAGCTGCTTGTAACAGCTCTTACTTGATCTCTCTTTCTTTCCAGTTTATTTCACTTTTAGTGGAGATTACTTTGTAGATACTTTTAAGACAGCACCACACTTTGATAGTTTTTACTGGGAGTCTCACCATCGCTGTAGTCTACATATTTATAACAACATCCAGACCGGCCGGTGTAACAGTGCACCAAGCGGCCCTTTGTTTACAGGAGGGAACAGCTGATGGTGCTGTGTAGCGCTGTAGTGTTCCCTCAGGACAGACATGAGATCCCCCCAGAGTCCTTCTGTTGATGGAGACCTGGCTTACACCGAGCATCCTGGACGCCACTGTTATGATGGACAACTTTCACCTTCTGAGGGTGGACAGAACAGCTGACAGTGGTAAGGAGAAAGGAGGAGGCCTGGCTGTGTTCATGAACCAGAGGTGGTGTAAACCTACACACTGCTCTGTTAAAGCTGTGTACAAGGAGGAGAATAAGGAGGAGCTGAGGACTGTACAGAAGGAGCTGAGAAGGAAGATGAGGGAGGGAAAGGCCAGCTACAGGAGGAAGATGGAGGAGCAGCTGCAGAGGAAGATCATCAGAGGGTTTGTACATCCCAATCGAGCGTACCTGACCCCTCCCTGTCTACGCCCCTTTTAAATATGGAAATTATATTTAACTTGACCCTCCACCTGAGATTCCCCTCTCTGTACGATCAGATAATGAAAACATAAGAATGAGTAAGACGGGAAAAAGAAGAACTTCACAGAAAGAGAACTGGAAACGCTACTCACTGGAGTGGAGGCAAACATGTCCTCTTTGACAGCTGTCCTCCACTGGAGTGGAGACAGACATGTCCTCTTTGACAGCTGTCCTCCACTGGAGTGGAGACAGACATGTCCTCTTTGACAGCTGTCCTCCACTGGAGTGGAGACAAACATGTCCACTTTGACAGCTGTCCTCCATGCGCCACCATGTTGGTTAATGTCACATCTGATCTGAACATTGATGAATGAACATGTTTCATCATGTGATGGTTCTTTTATATCAATGTGTGTCCAGTCCATTGCTCTGATTACATTCAGAGAACCGGCTCTTTAATGTTGACCTGTTCAGATGCATTGTGGGTATTTGATACACCTGGCTGACATGGGGATAACTCCGTCCCACACGGCTATTGGTACTCAAAGCGCTTTACAGTCACAGACACATCTACTCATTCACTCACACATTCACACACCACTGGGAGCAACTGGGGGTTCAGTGTCTTGCTCAAAGACACTTCAGCATGTGTCACTTTTCTGTGAGCGAGTACGTATGGAACGTTTGTTTGTCTGCACGCACCCTTCATACATGAGGCCCCAGGAGAGAAAAGAGCTGAGGAAGATAAAACCAAGGAAAGCATCTGGACCGGATGGTATCAGCTCCAGGCTCCTTAAGTCCTGTGCAGATGAACTGTGTGGAGTTATGGAGCATGTCTTCAACCTGAGCCTTGAGCTGAGAGTGCTACCACAGATTTAGAAGACCTCGTGTGTGGTACCGGTTCCTAAAACATGACTTTTCTAAGCGATTCTTCCAACGGTGAGGGAATAATCAGGAAAAATACGGATGTTTTGTCCCATTGAAATGAATGGAGAAGACTGAAAACATCACCAGCATTCCAAAATGACCTCCCTCACTTTGCTGAGCGATTGTATCGGAGTAGAAAACTGCTTGGAAGTTTGTACGAGGCACGGGAAGTTTAGCTTTCTTTTCCTGAAAACAGCGTTTCGATACCTTTTACGGTTTGGTCAGGGTCACAGTTTATGTTTTGATGAAATTTTGGAAAAATCTGAAAAACTTCTGGTTTATAATGGATCCCTATGGCCGCACTCTGGCTCACACTCTAACTTCAGAGATTCTTTGAAATTCTGAAGAAAAAAAAGTTTCAATCTTATGGGGTGGCCACAGTTTTTGAGGTACAGAGATAAAAAATACATAAAAACGTAGGGATTTTTGTTGGCTTTCAGATGGTGTGGGTCTGATTTCTGTAGGTCCTACGGTTTGGACTGTAGGTTCCTCAGAGCGAGGAGTGCGCCGACCAGTTTTCAAAGTTTTCCCCGTGTGTGTATGTGAAAAGTGAGAGTGATTTTTCGTTGAGAATAGCTTTCCCTCCTCGCGTTTCTCAATCGATTGAGGCCACAATTTTCACAGTACGCGCGTGGGAACGACACAAAATCGTAGAGAACAAGCGGCTGACGCTCAGGATGTGTTGGTTTTCCCGATAGGACTTGCACTTTGGAAACCTTGTGTTTGTTTAAATTGTGCTATTTAATAAAATTGGATTGGATTGGATTGGATAGGACTTGTAGTTTTTGATTTATGAGCATTAGTTGGGACCCCTAATCCTAGGGTCCAGTTTTTTTGGACCTCCCTCTCACTCAGGCAGAGGTGAGAGTCAGAAGGAGACTTCAGCAGCAGCTGGCCCTGGTAGCCATGACAACCGGACCCTAACGAGCTGAGACACACCCAACTGAACACTGGCCTGCCCCTGATTGGCTTACCATGAAATCCAGTGTTGTGGGTAACACGTTACAAAGTAACGCGTTAGAGTACTCTAATTACTTTTTTCGTGTAACTTGTAACGTAACGCGTTAGTTTCGTGCGTTAAGTAATCAGTAACTTTGTTATTTTTTTTTTAAAGTAATCCATTACTTTAAGAATTTCTCTGGATAAGGAAAGAAAAATTCCGACTCCAGCTGCTTCTTGTCAGACAGTACTGTGCCACCTGAGGATGTGTCAGCGGAGGAGCAGTACTGTGATGATGCGTCTGTCCCCTGCTGACCTACGTTACCTGTGTGTGTGTGTGTGTGTGTGTGTGTGTGTGTGTGTGGGTGTGGGTGTGTGTGTGAGTGTTGATGGCAGAGAGGACAGCTTTTGAATCGTGGAAGTACGCACATTATTTTCAATTCGCCAGCGAAAAGGACAAGAACAACATAACGGTAACATGCTCACTCTGTGTTGGTGAAAAGCTTCTGTCGACCACAAAAAAATCCACTTCCAATTTAAAAAAACATCTTGTATCCAAGAAGCACCACTCTATCACCCTGGTATTGTTCTCCTGCAGAGTTAATCTGGTTGGATGAATGACGTTATTCATTGTCAGGACTTCTCGGTGCATTTAAAGGAGGCTGTGTGTCGCTGAGTTGCAGCATGTGCGAGGAGCTGCTAACGGCTTTTAATGTTTGGTAACGCATGAGTACTCTAACGCATTACTTTTATTCATAGGTAACGCTGTAACATAACAGATTACTTTTAATTGATGGTAACGTAGTAACCTAACTAACTCATTTCCAAAGTAACTATACCCAACACTGATGAAATCTTACCCTACCTTAGCCAATCATCATCACTTATGTGGCTGAATGCTTGGTTACAACATCTTGCAGCAGTTGCTTGGCGACTTCACTGCTGCGTTTCGTTTTCCCTCATTCTGATGAACGAGGTGAACGAACACAGAAGTGAAGTCTGTCTTTTTGTTTTATTCACCTTACAGGTAAATAAGGTGAATAATCCACGTCAAAATAACTTGATGAATGAGCGTAAATATGACGTTATGCACTGTTGATAAAGAGAAAACAAAAAGATGTTTGTGAGGAAAGTGACCATGTTGCATGTAGTTGAAGTCTGGGGTGTTGCCGTGTTCCACCAGAGTAGAAGATGGCACAGAATATGATGTTTGGAACCAGATACATTTATAATGTTTGGTGTTAAAGGCTCACATGTCAATAAATTCTGCTGAACCAGGTGAACCAACACAGAAGTGAAGTCTGTCTTTGTGTTTATTACACTTTACAGTGAATCTATAAACTGTTTACCAGCGTACCAGTCGATACCGGTAACATGACCGTAAACACAACTGAAGAACTTTTGTGTCATTAATGAATAATTAGAGAGCTCCTGTTTGTTCTTGTGTAAGAAGGCCCTCGACCATACATGAGCCAGAAGACAAGAAAGACAATCTGCTGCTGGTGCTGGGAAATAAGAATGAAAAGGAATGAACCTGATTAAGACACAGGGAAATGTTCTGAAATCATTCATTCACTTCATAAATAGATAGTTGAACATTTAACATTTAATACATCAGTAGTTTACACTTCTTAACTGGTCTCTGTTCAATGGAGAATGGGACATATTTCAGACTGGAACCAGTCAAACATGTTTCACTCCAAATATTTCTCTTCAATGTGCTCAGAGCTGCTGCTGCTGTCTCTACAGCTGATGATGGGATTTGTTGTCCTCTCAGTCCCCCAGGTGGTGACGGTGGATTCAGGGGTGGAGTCTGTCCAGCTGATCTGGAAAACCACAGCTCACTTGCCTGAAGACGCTACAGTGGAGTGGAAGGACAGTGACTACAGGAAGGTCCATGTGTATCAAAACGGCTCTGACCAGCTTGAAGACCAGGACCTGATTTACAGAAACAGAACGAAGATGAATGAAGACCTGCTGAAAACTGGAGACCTCAGTCTGACCCTGAAATACCCCACAGAGAGAGACACCTACACCTACACCTGCACCATCTCCAACAACGAGGGAGACATCCTGATGAAGAAACAAGTGAGGCTCAATGTGAAAGGTTTGTTTTCTCCCTCTTTCTTTCTTTGTCTTTTCTTTCATTCAGTCTTTATTATTTTCATCCTTTCTTTCTCTCTCTCTTTCTCTCTCTCTCTGTCAGTGCATGCTGGTAGTGAGTGTGGTGAGCAGAGACTCTGAGCGAGTGATTTCTGACCAATTCTGTCTTTTTTGATGAATGTATCACCGTCAATGATCTGTTTGTGTCGGTGCAACCGTTGACGCTGTCCACAACAAAGGTCATTCTGTCTAATGTCCCCCCCTTTATCACTGATGAGTTCCTAAGCAGAGAGTTATCTAGACATGGAAAAGTTGTGTCTCCTCTTAAAAAGATCCTCTCTGGCTGTAAGTCTCCATTGTTGAAGCATGTGGTGTCTCACAGGAGACAGCTCTACATGATCCTGAACAACCAGGATGAGGAGCTGTGGGGTCAGGGCGGGATGGTGCTGGTCAGCAGGACGGCCTGGACGGCGCTGCTGGTGAGGACAGTGTACAGGTTGAGGGAGAGGAGGGACTCACAGGAGGAAGATGTTGGTGTAAGTGGTGAAGATGACCTTGAGGAAAGTGAGATCAGTGGTGAAAACACTGTGAATGGTGGAAATGGTTTGAGTGGGACACAGGTGGGAGAGACAGGTGAGCTATGTGAAACACAGGTAGGTGCAGGTGAAGTGAGCAGAGCATGGTGTGAGCAGGTTGAAGAGGCTGAGATGGTGGAAGCAGAATCAGAATACAAATGTACTCCACGTAAACCAAGGACTGAAACTAAAAACACGTGTGCTGAAGCAAAATCAAGTGGAGTGAGAGCAGACAGACACAGAGAAGAAGCAGGAGCAGACAGACAGCAGTGCTGCTGAGGAAGACTGAGTCTGACAGCAGTCATCTGTCCCTTCTTAAAGGGGGGGGGGGGGGGGGGGGGGTGTCACCACACAACAATCAGTGGAGGAGTGGGTCTCCTGTTCTCCAGGAACTTCACTCCAGCTTCTCTGGAGGTCCAGCATGTCCTAGAGGGGAGGTGTCTTTTAGCTAAGGCTCTTTTTGACCATTTTATTAATATCTATGCTCCAACCAACGGTGCAGAGAGGAGGATGTTACTGAAGCAAGTTAGTGACAAACTGAGTGACTGTGGCTCGGAGGATTTTTTATTCTTGGGAGGGGATTTGAACTGAAAATGAGTTTTTAGAGCGTAACCATGCAGAGCCTCATCCAGCCTCCCAGCATGCTCTGAGGCAGCTGCTTCACTCTCATGGCCTGGTGGATGACTCCAGGCAGTACACATGGTCCCATTCTAGAGAAGATAGGGTCTCCTTAGCCAGACTTGACCGTTTTTATTGTTTGAAGCAACATTTTAATATTATAATATATTTTTTATATTAGCCTATTAAATCTAGGAGTATTTCCATTGTTAAAGGAAAGGTAGTAGATAAGAAGTTTGTTATAAATGATGAGGTAGTTCCCACAGTGCTGGAGAAGCCAGTGAAGAGTTTAGGAAGATGGTATGATGCAAGTCTTAGTGATAAGGCGCAGTTTGAAGGGTTGAGGCAGGAAATGATTCAAGGCATTTCAAGCATAGACCGGTCAGGGCTACCAGGGAAGTTAAAATTGTGGTGCTGGCAATTTGGTTTACTGCCTCGGCTAATATGGCCGCTGACGGTGTATGAGGTTGCCCTTTCAAAGGTAGAAAAGTTGGAAAGAATGATTAATTCATTTATCAGAAAGTGGCTTGGTGTCCCACGCTGCTTAAGTGACACAGCCTTGTATGGGAAAGGCATTCTGGAGCTCCCAGTTACCAGCTTAACAGAGGAGTTTAAGTGTGCTAAAGTTAGACTGGAAATGACTCTCACTCAGTCAAAGGATCCAGTGGTTAGGAGTGTAGCGCCTACTATTGAGACAGGGAGGAAGTGGAAGGCAAAAGAGGCAGTGCAGCAAGCACAGGCAGCTCTTAAACATAGGGATATCATAGGTCATGTACAGCAAGGGCGTGGAGGCCTAGGGCTGTGTGCAGGGAAACCTCTGTGGAGCAAGGCATCAGCAGTAGAAAGGAGAAAGATGGTAGTGGAAGAAGTACAGAAGCAAGAGGAAGCAGTTAGATGCTCTAAGGCAGTGTCGCTGGCTAAGCAGGGTCAGTGGGTGAACTGGGAGAGTGTGGAGAAAAGGAA
This sequence comes from Chelon labrosus, assembly GCF_963514085.1. NCBI lineage: Eukaryota > Metazoa > Chordata > Actinopteri > Mugiliformes > Mugilidae > Chelon > Chelon labrosus. The sequence goes on along the minus strand of NC_140337.1, from coordinate 36,937,646 downwards.
GGTGAAGTGGAGAGAGCTTTGGAGCATGGAGGCTAGCAGGATTAGATTTATGATAGGGGCAACTTATGATGTGCTGCCAACTCCCCAGAACCTAAACCAGTGGGTAGGTGAGGATGCTGCCTGTCCACTGTGCACTTGTGTCTGCACGCTTAGACATATTCTGACAGGTTGTAAGGTTAGTCTTTCCCAAGGACGTTATACCTGGCGTCACAACCAGGTACTGAAATGTTTAGCAGCTGCAATTGAGGAAAAACGGGTGAATTTAAATTCCATGGCCGTTAACAGAGAGAATAGATGTATTAAGTTTGTACGGGAGGGAGAAAAGGCTAGACCAGCAGGCATCAGGCATAACACGGGACAGCTAAGAGTAGGAGGAGCCTGGGAGATGAAGGCGGACTTAAATGGACAACTGGTTATTCCAACCGAGATAGCTAGCACCCGACTACGGGCAGATCTGCTGTTGTGGTCTGAGCCAGAGAAAGTAGTCTATTTCATAGAGCTGACTGTCCCATGGGAAGATAGAGTTGAGGAGGCTAACGAGCGTAAGAGAGCTAAGTATGCAGAGTTAGCAGCAGATGCAGAGCAGAATGGATGGAAGGCTTATGTCCGCCCGGTAGAAGTGGGTTGCTGTGGATTTGTGGCAAAGTCTGTGATTGCTCTGCTGAGTGAGCTGGGCATACGGGGAAGGAGCCAGAGGACTGCGGTTAGCAACATGTCCCGGGCAGCAGAGAGAGCGAGCGACTGGTTATGGGTGCGCAGGAAGCATGCTAGCTGGGGAACTAGCTAAGGTAAGGAAGGCCGCATGTAGGCCTCGATTTGTTTGTTACGCGATTTGTTTGTTACGTGTTTCGGCCCGCAGCAACGGGGCGAATCATGGTAGATTTGTTTGTTTGTTACGTGGTTCAGTCTGCAGCAACGGGGCGAATCATGGTATATTTATTGTTTGGCTCGTGGTTATTAGTTACTATATTAGCTGTTGATAGACATCAAATGGTGAGGGAAACAGGGTTGTGCAGTGGCGGTGTGGAGGGGGGTGACTCCAGGACGCTGGAAGTCACTGTTAAGCCTTCTCGAGGTGTCGTGGGCCTAACTTAATGAAACATCGGTGAAGGGAGGTGCCCACTTGAAAACCCTAATGACATGCTGCATACTGCTGTTGTCTTCTTGTTACGTGGTAGCTATGGTTAGCTGCTGAGCGGGCCATACAAGCCAGCAGTGTTTAGTTAATGTTTTACAATGTCTGAACTATGCTGCTCAGTGGGCTTACAAGCCAGCAGCTTTTACTTAGTTTATGTAGATTATAGGTTAATTGTCATATTATATGACCATAGGTTTGGTAGGGTCTCTTAGCTGAACAGGGCCTCTAAATGTGTTTTGCCTGGGATTTTGGCACAAGGAATTATAACATCTTATCCTGTGTATTACTGAATGTTACCTGTTGGAGACAAAACCTCATGGTGGTCTGGTGAGATCCAGAGTACAGAACATCTCAGAGATGGATGCACCGTCCAGCTTCTTCTTTGGTCTGGAGAAGAAACGAGGACAGAAGAATCCAGTGATCCACTCTCTCCTGTCAGACACAGGGCAGGAACTGACAGGTTCTGGACAGATCAGAAGGAGAGCTGTTGGTTTTTATTCCTCTTTGTTCTCCAGTCAATATGAAGAGGATGAGCCACTGTGTCAAGAGTTCTGCAGCGAGCTGCCTCAGGTCTCTGAGGAGACCAACTCACAGCTGGAGAGGCCTTTACAGCTGCAGGAACTTCACGGCGCTCTGCAGAGCATGCAGGGGTGGAGGGCTCCCGGCATCGATGGCCTGACTGTGGAGTTTTATAAAGCCTTCTGGGACATTTAATCAGCTGATCTTTTAGATGTTTTTAATGAAAGCATGGCCTCAGGTTCATTGCCACTGTCCTGCCACAGAGCCATAATCACTCTCCTGCCTAAGAAAGGAAACCTGCAGGACATTAAGAACTGGAGCCCTGTGTCTCTGCTTTGTATGGATTACAAGATCTTGTCCAAAGTCCTGGCCAACAGGCTGAGAGCGGCTGTCCATCAAGTCGTCCATCAGGACCAGGTGTACTGTGTGCCCGGCAGGTCCATGGTAGATAATATCTACCTAATTCCAGATGTTTTGGAGGTCTCCAGCTCATTGGGTGTAGACTCTGGTCTGATTTCTCTGGATCAGGAAAAGGCTTTTGACCGCGTTGAACACTGCTTCCTCTGGAAAACTATGGAGAAGTTTGGGTTCAGCGCTGGTTTCATTGCTAAGATCAGGGTGTTGTACAGTGGTGTTGAGAGTGTGCTGAAGTTCAGTGGTAGTCTGTGTGCTCCTTTCAGAGTGTGTAGAGGCATCCAACAGGGCTGTGCACTGTCTGGTATGCTCTATGCACTCTCTCTAGAACCCCTGCTGCACAGGATACGCACAAGTACTGAAGGCCTGATTGGACCTGGTTTTAGAGAGAACATGGTTTTCTCTGCTTATGCTGATGATGTCATTGTTTTTATAAAAAGCCAGCGTGAAATAGACATTTTAGCTAATATTACAAAAGATTTTAATGTTTTATCATCAGCGACTGTGAACTGGAAAAAAAGTGAAGCTCTTGCAGTTGGTGAGTGGCGTGACGGTCTCCCAGTTCTCCCCCAGAACCTGGTTTGGAAGAGAGACGGTTTGAAATACCTTGGTGTCTTTTTAAGGAAACGAAATAATAGTCCAGAAGAACTGGGAGAGCGTCACAGATAAAATAGAGGGTAGACTGGCTAAATGGAAATGGTTGCTTCCTCAGATGTCTTACAAAGGTAGAGTAGCCTCTCAGCTCTGGCATGGCCTGACATGTATGGACCCCCCTCAGGTTTACTAGCCCAGATTCAAACAAAAATGATCAGTTTCTTCTGGGATGGTCTACACTGGGTACCACAGAGTGTACTGTTGTTATCCAGGGGGGAGGGGGGACAGGGCCTCGTCCACCTGGCCAGTAGAAGGAGGGGGGACAGGGCCTCGTCCACCTGGCCAGTAGAAGGAGGGGGGACAGGGCCTCGTCCACCTGGCCAGTGGAAGGAGGGGGGACAGGGCCTCGTCCACCTGGCCAGTGGAAGGAGGGGGGACAGGGCCTCGTCCACCTGGCCAGTAGAAGAAGGGGGGACAGGGCCTCGTCCACCTGGCCAGTAGAAGGAGGGGGGACAGGGCCTCGTCCACCTGGCCAGTAGAACAGCCACATTCAGGTTCCAGTTCATCCAGAGGTTCCTGACAGGTCCGTCAGACCTGGTGTGGAGAGAAGTGGCTAGTTGTATTCTCAGACGTGTGAATAACCTGGTACTGGATGCTGCTCTGTTTTTAACTGATTCTAACTTTCTAAATGTAAGGGTTTTACCTCCGTTTTATCAGGTGTTTTTAGATCCTGGGCTCTTTTTAGCCTTAAAGAAAGAGAAAAGTCTAACTCTCTGCACTGGTTGTTGAAGGAGCCACTGATCCACGGGGCGAGGCTGGATGTGTGCAGCGCTGCCACGCCTGGGCTGATGGGGGCGCTGCACCAAACTAAGACCTTGTGCCTGAAGCAGCTGGTGGATGCAGCAGGTCCAGACTTGACTGATGCCCGGGCCGTGGGCTCTCTGCTGGGTGGCTCAGAGGGTCCTGGGGCTCTGGAGGCAGAGGCTCTCTGGAAGGGACAGAGGCCTCATCAAGGCCCCATGATTTAGCTTCAAAGGCTTTTATCTCTGTTCTTAACCCTGCTGTTACCAAGAAGCTGAATGAGACTGTCTTCCATCTTTTCACTGAGTGGACAAGACTCACTGAATTCTTGAATCTTTTAACTGTTGTTGGTGAAAAGTTCTCTGAGACCAGCTTCATCTTTGGTGCAGGCTACAAAAAGACAAAGCACATTAAGTGGCAGCTACTGAACTTCCTGTCAGGAGAGGCTGAATGAGCCATATACGTGAGCAGGAAGAACTAAATGGAGGACAGGGTGGGCCAGGAGGACACTTCAGTGTGGCTTTGTAATGTCAGGTCCAGACTTTGGCTGGAGTTCAGATTTTAGAAGATGATGGCAGACTTGGACACGTTTGAACAACAGTGGTGTTATAAGAACGTTATTTACACTGTGGAAGATGAACTTTTACTGGATCAATCTGTGTGTGTCTTATTTATTACTATGATGATCTCTATGGAAGATGACTCATGTGTTCATGGAAATGAAGTATTTCTGTAAAATCAAATCTTTCTCTCTCTCCCAAACAACCAACCATCAAGACTCTGATCATCTGCAACACCTTTCTAGATCTCTGTCCTGTTCCTTCTGCTCTCATCTGCTTCTGTCCTTCAGCTTTCTCTACAATCATTCAATAAAGTCATGAAAACCTGCTGCTGCTGCTGCTGCTGCTGCTGCTGCTGTCTCTATAGCTGATGATGGGATTTGTTGTCCTCTCAGTCTGTCAGGTGGAGGTGGAGGAGGGGGTGGAGTCTGTCCAGCTGCCCTTCAGAACCACAGCTCACCTGCCTGAAGACGCTAAAGTGGAGTGGATCGACAGTAACTACAGGATGGTCCATGTGTATCAGAACAGCTCTGACCAGCTTGAAGACCAGAACCAGATTTACAGAAACAGAACGAAGATGAATGAAGACCTGCTGAAAACTGGAGACCTCAGTCTGACCCTGAAATACCCCACAAAGAGAGACTCTGGATCATACATCTGTTATGTCTGCAACAAGGAGGGAAGGAGGCTGAGAGAGAAAACAGTGGAGCTCTATGTGAAAGGTTTGTTTTCTTTCTTTCTTTCTTTCTTTCTGTCTGTCTTTGTCTCTAACTGTCCTGTGTCTCCTCTGCAGACAGAGTCCAGGTCCAGGATGTAACGTCTCCTCTGATGGCTGTAGAGTCAGTTTGATCAGGTTGTTGATCTTTGATTATTGATCAGTGAAGGATCTGATGATGATTTCAAAGAAGATAAAGCTGCTGGTGAAGCAGAGTTCATGTCAGCGACCTCCTCCTGCTTCAAGTCAAACCCTCAAAGTCAGTCAACACGTTTGGAAGAGGGAACTAATGACCTTCATTCAAATGTCCAGCAGAGGACAGTCCTGACTGAAACCTTCAACAAGACACAAGTTAACATGAGCTTTTGAACATTTCTGGGACTTCTGATGTGTTGATGAAACCAGGACAGAAGGAACTGATCAGCAAATATGTTTTAAAGAACGTCTGAAAAAGAGAAAAGGAAGAAAAAGCCACAGTAAATAAATGACTGAGGACAGATTGAAATGAGCCTTTCAACAGCAACATTTAAAAGACATGAAGTGTGCAACGAGCTGTGGTCACCAGCAGGAGGCAGAAGACTGCAGAGGAGAGAGTGGAGAGGTTCCTGTTGGAATTCCAGGGTTAACCAGGAAACCACACACATCCTTTACTCAGTGATAAATCACATGTTCACACTGAGCGTCTAGAAACTGAGGAATCTGTTGAAGTCACAGTAAAGGAGCAATCAGCTTCCTGGCTGCTCCCTCCCTCCGCCCACCTGTGTGTGTGTCATCAGACCTTTGGGAACTTTTTTCCAGATCAGAGAATAATCAGTGATGAAAATAACCTTCAAACAGTGTGAACAGTGTGGCTGGAGCTGAGCTCTTTCCTTCATCTGAAAACTATCCATCTCTTCTTCTGTTCATTCTAACAAGAGCGCATTTCAAATCAAATCAACAGACATCACTTCAGTTTACCACTGAGAAATGAAACGTTTCTACAGGTGAGGAAAAGAAACTCAGAGATCAGCTGATGGTGGGAGTGTTTAGCTGGTGGAGACCAAACATAGAGCCAAAAGAGACGGAGTACTGGAGCTCATCAGGAGGACACTGAGACAAACTCCACTGAAGGATGGAAGCTGTTCATCACATCAACAACATGATGATCTAGAAGGAATAAAGACCAAGTGATCCCATACGGAAAAGAAATAGAAGAAACTTAGAAAACAATGTAGAACTTTCCATCACCTTCAGTTCATGTTTCATGTCTAGTATATGATTTACTCTTGAAAGTGGCCACTTTTGCATTATTTTCATACAAGATGATAAAAAGAATTCTATAAGAATCATGTGAAAACTATATATGTAGAAAACAAGGAAAGCACATGTCAACGTATGTTGTCCATTTATGTTTGGTATCATTTTTTTACAGTGTCTCTTTAAAGACATATACTTTACATATATGAACAAGTATCATTATATGGAGGTTTTCTGTAGTAAAAGTGAATATTTTTTACAGGTGAATGATGCTGTCTTTATATGTTTTATAGAAGTTTATTTAATGCTCGATACTTGATATCAAAGGTGAAAGTTGAGAGTGCAGCTAACCAACGGTAGCTCACTGCATCAAGTGTGGCTGTGGTAAGCAGGTATGTCAATGGATGTTATCTGTGATAATGGTGAAGAAATTTCTATAACGATAGTTGTGAAACGTTTCTGTGATGGCTCATTTAAGGGCCAAAAATTCAAGTCTGTGTGCTGGATATTTTGCTTTTGACACAAAGCGGCTCCTAATCCTGTTGTGCTGGCATCTGTGTGGAACACATAAGGAATCCTAGGATCTGCATAGCCAAGGATTGGATGGCAACAAGGTATCTTTTATTTTATCTTCTGATGTTGTAGTGATTGTGATTGTGTCTGTGATTTATGTAGTTATATTGATTTGTATATATTTTTTGTTCAATGAACAGCTCTTACGGTGTTGGTGGATGTTGAATGGAACGGTATTAAATGAGCGAAAATCTACCGACGTCTCATCAATATCTGTAAAGTAAAACCATTGATTGACCGGGGACGCTACAGTAAGAGCTTGGTCTGCAAGAGTTTGACGCTGCTGCTTGCCACCGCTGAGGAAGGAAATCGCCGCTGCCGGCCGCTGTTACGGGAGGATATCACCGCCGCTCGCCGCTGAGGATATCAACGCTTGGCCCCGTTGCCATGCTGCACAGCGTCTTAGCAACGGCTCAACGGGTAACGGACACAGCAAGTAGCAAAAGTTGATCTCACAAACATTAAAGAAGTATGGAAGACACTCAAGCTTCATCCGAGAGCCTTATGGACATTAATGGACAGATTGTTACTCTTCAAAAGGAAATTCAGGACTATAAAGGACTGCTTCAAAATGCGAGTGAAATTACGAGGCAGGATATCCGGCAAACGATACAGTGTAAAGAGAAGACGTTGGCTGCGCTACAGTGTAACGTCCAGAACGCCACAGAGGATCCTCGCCGCTCTGTGCGTCCCAAAGTCCCAACAGAAAAAATGCTTGCTTATCAAAAAGAAGAACTAAGTAAAAAGGAAAAGAAACTCATAAGCCTATATGAACAGTGGAAAATGCAAGCACGTGAAGCAAGAGAGAAACTTAAATCAGATATAAGTGATGCACTCATGTCATCACTTGTGGACATTTTAGAAAAGGAAAGAGATGACATTTTGAGACTTTACACTGAAATAAGAACTCACATCGCACCATCAGCTGATTTGAGGAGGAAAATTGATGCATGTGAAGCAGTAACTCATGACATTACCAAAGTCATATATGAAAGACTAACAGGCGTTAATGGAGATTTTAATGCTGAAGTTGAAAGAAATCGTCTGCGTGAGCTGCTAGATCGTGATTATGCAATCTCCATCTATGGTTCCACTGCTGCACCATCAGGAATCACTCATCATTCCTCATCTTCATGCATCGCTTTGAGACGAGCTGAGGCAGCTGCAGACCTTGCAGCAAAGGAGGCTGAGTATAGGATCGTACAAGAGGAAGGCAAACAATAGGAAAGGATCAAGGCTTTGGAAGAACAACACCAGAAAGAACTTGAAATTCAAAGGTCTGAGCTGGAACGTCTAAAAGCTGAAAGAGATGTGGAGGCAGCACGGGCCAGACTAGAATCCTACAACAGAGAAATGGTACAGTTAAGTGATGCATCTTCATTTAAAGGGGAGCAGATAAGCCCACTTTCAGCCCCCCAGCCCCCTGCGTCATACTCACCTACAGTGCTGTCAGCGCCCCCTGATGTTGCTCAACTAGCACAAGCTGTTCAGGACAGTATCACACTTAACAGACTTCCAATACCTGAGCCTACAGTGTTTCATGGTGAACCAATACATTTTATTGAGTGGAAAGCCTCTTTCATATCACTAATAGACCAAAGGGGCATTTCTGCCAGTGATAAACTGTATTATTTAAAAAAGTATGTCAGTGGTCCAGCTCGTAAATGCTTAGAAGGAACCTTTTTTAGAAATGATGAGCAAGCTTATCAAGATGCGTGGAAAAAACTAAATCAGAGATACGGCCAGGCTTTTGTTGTCCAAAGAGCATTTAGAGAGAAATTATCAAATTGGCCAAAGATACAGACTAAGGATGCTGAAGGACTAAGGAGTTTTGCAGACTTCATTAATGCATGTCAGCTAGCCATTCCCCATGTAAAGGGCCTGGAAATATTAAATGACTGTGAGCAAAACCAAAAACTGACCCAAAAATTGCCTGACTGGGCAGCATCTAGAGGGAACCGTCAAGTTACGAAGGCCCAGTTAGATGGCAAAGACTTTCCAAGTTTCAAGGATTTTGCTGATTTTCTGTTGCTAGAAGCAGAAATTGCCTGCAACCCAGTCACCTCCATCCATGCTCTTCGCTCTTCAGAGTTATCCAGTAACAAAGATAACCTGAAAGATACTAGGAGAAATAAAGCAAGTGTATTCAGTACTGAAACAGCTGTGCAGAGTGACAGAACATCATTGAGAGAAAACATGGGGCCTCAATGCATATTATGTAAAGGCACACATCAGCTCCATAAATGCCCTGTCCTCATGGAAAAGTCACTGGAAGAAAAAAGAGCATATGTCAAGGAGAACAGACTTTGTTATGGCTGTTTAAAACAAGGCCACAGTGCAAAAGAGTGTCGTCGTCGCCTAAAATGTGACACTTGCTCGAAAAAACACCCATGATGACAATTTCTTAAAAAACATAACAAGAGAAAGGCAAGTGAATACATCAGACACCACGCAAAATAGCACATCAGAGACAACAACTGCCGTATCACTCAATGTCGCCAGAGAGGGACAATCAGCTAGTACCTCAATGATTGTTCCAGTATGGGTGTCAACTACTGTTAACCCATACAGAGAAAAGCTTGTCTATGCCTTGTTGGACACTCAAAGTGACACTGCATTCATTGATCAGGAAGTGAGTTGTGAATTACAAGTAAATGGATGTCCAGTAAAACTAAAACTCACCACCATGATGGGAGAAAATGCAGTTACAAACAGTGAGAGAATATCTGGTCTCTGTGTTAGAGGTTACAATTCTGAAAAACACATTCTCCTCCCTCCTGCATACACAAAGGACCATATTCCTGTGAACCGAGAACACATACCAACCTGTGAAACTGCCAAACGCTGGAGTCACCTATCACCAATCATCGATGAAGTTCCACCACTCCTCAGTTGTGAAATTGGACTCTTGATAGGTTATAACTGTCCAAAGGCACTAGCACCTATACAAGTAATACTAGGCAAAGATGATGAGCCTTATGCAGTGCAAACAGAGTTAGGGTGGAGCATAGTTGGCAGTGAAACACCTCACCATGAAACAGACATGATGAACGGACTCTGTCACCGTGTGGCTGTAAAAGAGATCCCCCCAGCAACTCCTATGGATGCAATTCGAGCATTAGAGAGAGACTTCAGAGAAAGCAAGAAAAATGAGAAAACAGTGTCTCAAGAGGATCTCATCTTCTTGGACAAACTTAAGGAAGGCATAAGAAGGGATGAACAAGGACATTATGAAATGCCATTGCCTTTTAATGAAAGACCATACATGCCCAACAACAGACAGCTTGCAGAGATTCGTCTTAACCACCTCAAGAGGCGATTGTCTAAGGATGAGAGATACAAGGAAGATTATGTTAAGTACATGAGTGACATAATCAAAAGAGGTGATGCTGAGGAAGCTAAAGATGATGGATTTAATGGCAACAAATGGTATATACCACACCATGGTATTTATCACCCAAAGAAACCAGAAAAGCTGCGAGTTGTATTTGACTGCTCAGCCAAACACAAGGGAACCAGTCTGAATGAGCACCTACTTTCCGGTCCAGACATGATAAACAATCTAACAGGCATCCTCATACGCTTTCGACAGCATCAGATAGCTTTAATGTGTGACATAGAAAAAATGTTCCATCAGTTCAAAGTTCAAGAGACTGATCGCAACTACTTCCGCTTCCTGTGGTGGAAAAATGGAGACTTAAGCACACAACCACAAGAGTATAGAATGACTGTACATCTCTTTGGTGCAGTGTCTTCACCAGGATGTGCAAACTATGGATTAAAACATCTGGCCAAAGAGCACAACCTTGCATTTCCTCTAGCTTCACAGTTCATTGCCAGAGACTTTTATGTGGATGATGGAGTTACAAGTGTAGAGACAGTGAAAGAAGGAATTCAGCTGGCACAAGAGGCACGAGAAATATGCGCAAATGGTGGGCTCCGGCTACACAAGTTTGTATCAAACAGTGACTCTGTTCTAAACAGTATACCAACATCAGAGCATGCAACTGACATTAAAACAAAGGACCTTGCTTTCAGTGAGATGCAAATAGAGAGAGCACTAGGCATTCACTGGAATGTAGAAAGAGACTGCTTCACTTTCAACATCACACTGAAAGACCAACCACCTACACGCCGTGGAATATTATCCACCATCGCATCTGTATATGATCCTCTGGGATTTGTTGCTCCCTATCTCCTCAGTGGCAAAAAGATCCTGCAAGAAATGTGCCGTCAGGGTACCAGCTGGGACGATCCACTGCCTGAAGGTCTGAAACCACGGTGGGAGCGCTGGAAAAGGGATCTCATCAATCTGGAGAAAGTACAGATAGCCAGATGTTATGTGCCTACTGACTTTGGAAAGGTGGAGAAAAGAGAACTGCATCATTTCTCAGATGCAAGCACCACTGGGTATGGACAATGTTCTTATCTGAGACTTGTAAATGGGGATGGAGATGTTCACTGTGCCTTCATCATGGGAAAAGCCCGCGTCTCCCCCACAAAAGTCTCCACTATTCCAAGGTTAGAGCTCACAGCAGCAACGGTCTCAGTCACAGTGAGTAACATGCTTAAAGAAGAGCTAACTCACGACACTATGGATGAATTCTTTTGGACAGACTCAAAGGTTACTCTTGGGTACATACATAATGAAGCAAGACGGTTCCACACCTTTGTCGCAAATAGGGTGCAAAAGATACGCAACAGTACAGCACCCCAGCAGTGGTTGTACATTTCCACCAAAGAAAATCCTGCAGACCATGCGTCCAGAGGGACAACAGTGGAGGAACTACTGTCATCTGAGTGGCTCACAGGTCCCAAGTTCCTGTGGGAAAAGGAAATATATCCTCCAGCCAAGGTGATTCTGGATCTTCCAATAGGAGACCCAGAAGTAAAAAGGGTTCAAACATTCTTAACAAAGACTACTGCAAGAGCGAGTCTGTCTGACCGCCTCGTGAAATTCTCATCCTGGTCTAAGGCTGTCAGTGCTGTGGCTCGTCTCAAACGCCGACTCCTGAAAGACAAATCAAACACTCACTCTACAGTCAGTGAACGACAGAACGCAGAACTTGTGATCATCAAAGACATACAAAAACAAGCATACACGGAAGAAATAAAGACATTAAAAAATGGAAATCTATTACCAAGGAATAACAAGTTACATCCCCTTGATCTCTTCTTGGACAGAGATGCTGTGCTCAAGGTGGGAGGAAGACTGCGCTGCTCATCCCTTCCTAGCTCAGTAAAGCACCCAACAGTCATCCCCAGGCAGCATCATGCCACAAAACTGATAATTGCACACTGCCATGAAAAGGTTAAACACCAGGGCAAAGGCTTTACCATCAATGAAATCCGGGCCAGTGGCTATTGGATCCCGGGTTTAAGTCAAGCAGTTGCATCCTACATTCGTCAGTGTGTAACATGTCGGAGACTAAGAGGACATGCAGTAGGGCAAAAAATGAGTGATCTCCCAACAGAACGGATGGAATCCTCTCCCCCATTCACATACTGCGGGATGGACTGTTTTGGCCCTCTCCTGACTAAACAAGGTCGAAAAGAGCACAAAAGATATGGCTTACTCTTTACATGTTTCAGCTCTCGTGCTATCCATGTTGAAATGATAGATGATTTGTCAACTGATGCTTTCATCGACGGTCTACGTTGCTTTCTGGCACTGCGAGGCTCAGTGAGACAAATTAAATGTGATCAAGGCACTAATTTTGTAGGAGCCAAAAATGAACTGAGAGCAGCTCTACAAGAACTGGACGTTGAAAGACTGGCAACCTTCCTTGCAGAACAGCAGTGTGATTTTGTGTTCAATACACCTCATGCAAGTCACGCAGGTGGAGTGTGGGAACGACAGATCAGAACTGTAAAAAATGTGCTCAACTCCACACTCTCTCTCTCACCTGGAAGACTCAATGATGCCTCCTTAAGAACTCTATTATATGAGGCTTCTGCTATTGTAAACAGCCGTCCTCTTACAACGGATAACCTGAATGATCCGAACAGTTTAGAACCACTCACTCCAAACCATCTAATTAACATGAAAGCTGTCACTACACCTCCTCCCCCAGGCAAGTTCATCAGAGAAGACTTATATGGCCGAAAAAGATGGAGACAAGTACAATATTTAGCAGAACAGTTTTGGAGCCGGTGGAAAAAGGAATATCTACACAACATCATGCTCAGACAAAGATGGCATGCGACCAGGAGGAATCTTCAAGTGGGTGACATTGTAATGGATACAGAGGAACAGCTTCCAAGATCAGACTGGAGACTCGGACGAGTCTCAGAGACAGTGAGAGATGATGATGGTCTTGTAAGAAAGGTCAAGATATGTTTAGGAGATAGACAACTGAACAGAAGAGGCGAATGCTTGAACAAAGTATCCTTGGTAGAACGTCCAGCTCATAAATTAGTTCTACTAGTAGAGGCCTCTTAAGTGAGCAAAAAACAAAACAAAACAAATCTGTTGTATCAATGTATTTACTATTTATTTTATATGAAGTAATTGCACGTAAAAATTAATAGTGTTTTATGTTTTGCATATTATATAAAACACTTATAATTTGGTGGGAGTGTAAAAGACTTGGAAGCAATATATGGTTTTATTTGCAATACATAATTCATAGTTCTGTGTTGTTTCGAATGTTCGTGTATGTTGTCATGGCTACGGAGGTAACGGAGAAAAGTGGACGGATAAGAGTACACAAAAAAGGGAAGAAAGGAGTGTACTTTGTAAATTGATGTAAATATTTTGAGCGCCCTGTCAAAATGGCAACAAGGTATCTTTTATTTTATCTTCTGATGTTGTAGTGATTGTGATTGTGTCTATGATTTATGTAGTTATATTGATTTGTATATATTTTTTGTTCAATGAACAGCTCTTACGGTGTTGGTGGATGTTGAATGGAACGGTATTAAATGAGTGAAAATCTACCGACGTCTCATCAATATCTGTAAAGTAAAACCATTGATTGACCGGGGACGCTACAGTCTCTTTAAAGACATATTCTTTACATATATGAACAAGTACCATTATATGGAGGTTTTCTGTAGAAAAAGTGAATATTTTTTACAGGTGAATGATGCTGTCTTTATATGTTTTATAGAAGTTTATTTAATGCTCGATACTTGATATCAAAGGTGAAAGTTGAGAGTGCAGCTAACCAACGGTAGCTCACAGCATCAAGTGTGGCTGTGGTAAGCAGGTATGTCAATGGATGTTATCTGTGATAATGGTGAAGAAATTTCTATACAGATAGTTGTGAAACGTTTCTGTGATGGCTCATTTAAGGGCCAAAAATTCAAGTCTGTGTGCTGGATATTTTGCTTTTGACACAAAGCGGCTCCTAATCCTGTTGTGCTGGCATCTGTGTGGAACACATAAGGAATCCTAGGATCTGCATAGCCAAGGATTGGAGATGATGTCAGCTTGTGTATGATCTCCTCAAAGGCTCGTTAACACTCAAGATCCCAGCATTCACCAAAGGGTTCTTTTGGGCTGAGCTATTTCCCATCACTGAGGCTAAGCATGAACCCTTTTCATCGCAGTGGATAGCCAGCATTGAGGTAATCCTTCATGAACCTCAGATAGTAACCTGAGAACCCTAAGAAGGATTGGAGCTCCTTTAAGTTCTGTGGTCTCAGGCAGGTTTTCAAGGCTTGAACCTTTTCAGGGTCAGTCTTCACTCCATCGCTGCATACAATGTGCCCCAGGTAATGCACAGAAGTCTGAAAGAACTTACATTTATCAGGTGAAAGTTTCAAGCCATGTTCCCTGAGACAGCTGAAGACATGGATGAGACTCATCTCATGTTCTTCGCGAGTGTCCGAAAACACTATTAAGTCATTCAGGACCTCCTTTAGATGGATGTCACTCATGCATTTCTCCATGAGCCGTTGAAATGTGTTCAGTGTATTAATGACTCCCTGGGGCATTCGGTCGAATTCCCAGAATCCAAAGGGGCACACAAAAGTGGTTTTGTGCTCGTCACATCTCAGTTTGATTGTACCCAGACTTCAGGTCCATCATGGAAAACTACTTGGATCCAGCGAGAGCAGAAAATGACTTCTCCAGTGTTGGCAACACATAAAAGTCTTTTATTGTTTGCAGGTTTCATTTCCTATCGTCCACACATAGGCGTACATCACCATTCTTCTTTCTCACCACCACAATAGGTGAAGAGAATGGAGACTCTGATTCCTGGATTATGCCTGCGTCAAGAGGGTTTGGAGGTGCCTCTTGACTGCTTCATAATCCTGAGGATGAATTGGACGAGGTCTCTGTTTGATGGCTGTCTCCTCCTTCAGCTTGATGTGGTGCTGGATTTTTGTAAAAACGAGTTTACGCTCTGGGTCGGTGGTTACACCGCCACAAGGCTATGCTAACTCACAGAGCTATCTGCTAATACATCCTGGTACTCACTGAGAAAGAAAAGCTTTAAAACACAGGTAAGGTTCCCAGAGTCGCTCACAGTGGTTCACTGAACAGTTGTGAACTCAAACAGTTTCCTTTTTAGCAGTTTGGCACAATATATAATGTTTTTAACAATATTAGTCCACATGAGTGTCGTCCATGTTGCTGCTCTCTTCATGCTATTGCTCTGTTTTCTTCTCACTGCACATCTACCTAACTTGCTCTAAGGGGCGGAGCATGAACTACTTAACACCAATAATGATTCAGCTACATCAGAATGACCCAATGATTTTAGTTTTTCTTCACAGGACCACTCTCTGGAGCAAACTCAGACCTCTGGGATGTAATGAATTAATAAATTAAATGTGAAATGAAATAAGGAATGTAATTATGAAATAAAATAATGTTTAGTGAAAGGAAAATATTTCTACATAATATAACATTAGTTTGCTTGTTTTTTTTCAACAGGTTACACTTCCTATCCTCCTAGCCTCCCAGCTAATAGTAGCCATTCCTAGCTTCCTTGTTATGTCCTCCAGCTGGTCGTTGGTTTTAGATCCAGACTCAGGGGACGTGACAGTCGACCTTCAGAAATCCTCTGATGTTGGTTTGGAACATTTATATGTCAAACTGAGAAACATTAATGTCTGCGACAGGAACAAAGTTCAGTTTCAACATTTTTACAACACAGATACACACCCATCATCTTGAGCCTCAAACAAATCTCAGCTTCTGTGTGTGTGTACGTGTTTTATTCCTCAGAAGTGATCTGTGGACTTCTGGACTTTAATCCAGAGATCTTTATCAGAGTGAAGCTGAATGTAGAGAGAGACACACCTGGCCCCTCCCTCTCTTCACCTGTCAGAGGAAAGCTGACACTGTCTTCACAAACGTGGCTGCAGAGAAGTGTTGTCAGAGAGTCAGTAGATGATCAGCTGCTGTGAGCCTTAGTTTGACAGGAAGATGAAGACGCTGGTGGTGTTTGTGATCCTCGTTCACGGTAAGATATCTTCTTCCTGGATCTGATTCTCACTTCAGTCTGACGTCATTTCTCTCACGTCTGTCTCTTCAAAGAAAGTCAGTGATGACCTGTTTCAACTTTGATTAGTTCTTAGTTTGTCTGTGAGGGACACGTCCAGAAGCAGAGTCTGATGTTCTGTTCACGTGGACTGTTTCTAATCACTGCTGTAAATGTAAAATCACATCAAGAAAGAAAGAATCAAACAGATTGAAGGTGAGCTCAGAGCTAACGACTGCTTGATGATCTGGCTGCAGGTCAGGACTTCACTGTTGGACACAAACATTTACAAATGTCAATGTGTTTGAAAGTCAAACTGTCAGCTAGTGACTTCTTCATGGGGGGATGTTGACGACTAGTTTCCTCATCCAGATGCCACATTACTGAGAACAAGCAACAGAGACATATTAAAGGTTAAGAAATGTTAACCTTATTAAACAGCAGCTGTTTTCATTCACCCTATCTATCCTGATGTTTCCAGTGGTGAATGTGGGACAGGTTTTCAGTGACTGGAACAAACTGAATGTCCTGGTCTGGACTTCACAGCCTCCGTCCTGTTTATTTCTGTCTCTAGACAAAAGTCTGAACATTCACACATTAACAACAGGTCAGTCTTCAAATGGGTTCTTACTGGAATCAACACAAATGATCCAAAGCTTTCTGAGCAGCACAGAGGACAGAACGTTGACTATCACATGTCTGGATGTATCAGATGATCAGAGAACAGTCGGTCCAGTCTTCTGTTCCTGACATTGTGAACTGGAACCAGGTCAGAGGTTAACTATCAAACACAAACACAGTGAGCTACGGTGTCCTGGAGTGGACAGAAAGACAAACATCTGTAGAATGAGGCCATGTTTCCTAAGCTGAGTGCTAGAAATGCTAGAAAGAAGACAAGAGAACAGAGCATTGACTTTGGACCCAGCCCCCCTGGACCTTATGGACAAGCAGACCATGAACATGAAGGATGTTTCTCAGTAACATCTTGCTCCAATCAGTAGATGTTCTCTCTGTGTTTGCTGCATGTTAGCTTCCTAGTGTTCCAGACTTGTAAATCTGTGAAAGCAAGAAGCCATCTCTGAATACTTGACATGAATAACACGGTTGGAGTTCTAGTTTGGACGTTGAGACAGTTTGTGGTTTAGATTGGTGCTGTTAAAGAAGAGATGTGTCTCTGTGTTAGTATCAGGACCAGAGGAGGCCTTTTACTGATGGAGTGTAGTGCAGAGATCAGTCCTGAGAGATGGTGCACCATGAGTTCATTCATCAGTTAGAGCTAAAAATCATCTTCTGCTTGACTGAACTCTAAACTGTTCCAGGACTGGAGTAGAGGACAGACCTGATCAACACAATCTTATGTTACGGGTTTCAAGATGGAACTGGAGTAACAAATGATTTTTTTTTTTCTTCCTTCTGGTTGCTGGGATCCACCGCTCTTCACTTCCCTGGAAAACCGAACCAATGAAGTTAGTGCGTGAAAGAACGAGTCGCCATCTTCTGCTCCGAAACTCTGTCTGTTTATTACAAACTTTCAAAATCATGGCATAAAAATAAACATTCCCTAGTGTAATCTTGTTTCAGTTTTAAAGTCCATTTGTTAGTTTAAATTTGAATAAACCAATATAGTTGTCTCTATTTTTTTTCAAACATCTGAAGGCAACATTTTCCACATACACATTCACAGAAATAACCATGTCTTTATAAAAATAAACATCACTCTTTCTTTCAAGTGCAATAATCCAAAGAATAGATCATGTGTTTTTCACTTATAGGTATTTTTGTTCTTTAACTCAAGAAATCCACCATCATACTAATGTAATCACGTAAATCATAAACCCTCTTTGGCTTTAGATGAATATTTAAATGACTTCAGTCATAACCATGAAACATTATACACATAGGGACAACTGCTTAACTTGTAATGCATTTTTGAACACAGACCAGACATAATTACTCCTCTGTAACTTCAGGATTAGCTTCGTTCCTTGAACACCAACATTTCCTTCATCACATGTCATTCATAACACATCAGGATACCTCAAAACCGAAATTTAAAACATGCCAGGGAGTGAGGACACTAGCACACAGAACCACACATACAGAGTCGCAGTATACACATGCTAACTAGCCGCTAGCGCCATTGTTTTGAGAAGTCCGCACCTGCCGCTTATAAACGCAGCTCTTCAACTCGGTTACACACATCAGAAATTCAACAAACTCATCACAGCTACAATACACCACTACCCACTTCAGGAGGAAATAGTTTCTATAAGTTTTACTGGGTACCGACCTGGAAAACCGAACCAATGAAGTTAGTGCGTGAAAGAACGAGCCGCCATCTTCTGCTCCGAAACTCTGTCTGGAGGGAGAGGGAGGAGTCTCTCACCTTAGGTACCGCGGTGTAACGATACCCGCACTTTGGTTCCACCTGATTACTTCCTTCCTACATTAATACTGATCGTTTCAATAAAATGTTGAAATTATGTTAAACACTGAGCTGGTTATTGCCGACAGTAAAAAGAACACTGTGTAGAATAATAGTCATGTAAATAACAAATTTTCTTATGCTCTCACATAAGTGTATCACACTTACAAATGTCATTACTCATTACTTTGAGCAAGAGAGGAAGTTTTTCAGACAAATCTATGAAAACTGTCAAAACACATTCAATGATCTGTTCTTTGACTTCAGTCTGTGAATGAAATGTAGTTTTTCATTGACTGACTGATAGTTCAACTGGTTTCTCTGGTCCCTGCAGATAATGTGACCTACAGTCAGTCATGTGTCAAGTCAAACCCACAGCATGCAGCTGATTTGTCTTTCTCTTTGTGTGTCCTCTCAGTTTCCCAGCATGCCCTGGCAGGTGTGGTGCAGGTGAATGAGGGGGCGGAGTCTGTCCTGCTACCCTGCCACTACTTGAATTATTTACCTGAGGACCCCACAGTGATTTGGACCAGGAACGATCTCAGTCCCAAATCTGTCCACAAACGAGGAGAAACAGATGAAGTTGAAGGTCAGAACCAGGTTTACAGGGGGAGGACATCGATGACGCCTGATGCTCTAGACACTGGAGACTTCAGCCTCACTCTGACAAAACCCCACCTCTCTGACAGCGGCAGCTACACCTGCTCCATCAGTGATGGAAGAGAAGAACAGAGAGTGACAGACATACATCTACAGGTTAAAGGTCAGAAACAAACCTCAACATGTGTTCACTGTTTAAATATGAGGAGGAAGAAAAAGACTCAACTGAACCTTTGTGAGGTTTCACTTTCTGTAGCAGAACATTAGACAAACAGCAGTGGAGACAAGAGCAGCACCTCATTCATTCATTCATTCATTCATTCATTCATTCATTCATTCATGCTACAAGATATGACAGAACCAGTATTAACTCTGTCAAAGACTGGAAAACCTGAAGGAAGGTGATGGGTCCTTCTAAGAGTGTTAGAGAAAAGTGTAAGGAAGAGTTTCTCACAGACATTTAGCAACGATGAAAGGATGAAAATCTAACTCAGGTTTTTATGTGATCCAGGAATGAAGTTTGAAAGCAGCAGTGTTTTCATATTATTAGGAACAGTCTGGGGAGACATTCCTGTAAAGATGATGTGTTGTGTTTCTGCTAATGTGATGAGATGCTTCTAATTAGGGCTGTCAATAGATTCAAATATTTCATTTCATAGTTAAATTCAAATGAATCACACATTCTTTAAAAGTCTGTTTCAGATAAACCTGGAAGGTACATTTGAAAGTTTTTAATACTCTTCTCAACATGTCAGCTGCTCAGAAAGCTCTGTGCTCTGCAGAGAAGTCTCAGCTCTCAGCTGTGTTCTTGATCCAGTGGTAACTCTGTTCACATCCACAGTAAATGCAGATAACTTAGTTCTAGTAGAGAGGAGACTCTGACAGGACGTTGAAGATGAACTTATCGTCCAAAAACCCATTCCTTTATCAATTACTGCTCCTTTTTCTCTGCTTGACTTCATCCTCTTCTTCTTTGGGGAGTTTTGTCAGTTTTGATGCTACAGGGTGTATTACTGCCCTCTACAGAGTAAAATGATTTACTATGACCACTGTGTTACTGCTGCTTTAATCACGTCCTGATTTCAGTTGACTTTAATGATGAACTAATCCCAGAAAACTCAGTGTGTTTGTCAGTGAATGTAGAACTCACCGACACACTGATCATTTATCAACAATGATTCTATGGATCAGTTTGAAATATTCAGGGAGTAATGGAAGAAGAGGGAGCAGCCACAGTGAGCTGTTAGATGAAGAGCTGCAGACTGAACACCTCCAGCTTCTCATCCAGGAAACAAACACCTGCCTCTACAGTTGATCTGCTTTATTGTCCTCTCAGACCAGCAGGTGGACGTGAAGGTGCAGGAAGGGGCGGAGTCTGTCATCCTACCATGCAGAACAAACGCTGACCTCCCTGAGGACACCTCAGTGGAGTGGACTCGCTCTGAGCCAGAACTCATCATGGTCCATGTGTATCGAAACGGAAGTAACCAACTTAACAATCAGGACAACCTTTACTGTGGCCGAACGAAGATGAATGAAGACCTGCTGGAAACTGGAGACCTCAGTCTGACCCTGAAATACCCCACAGAGAGAGACTCTGGATCATACATCTGCACCGTCTACAGAGGCCAAGACATCCTGAGAGAGAAAGTAGTGCTGGACCACCTCAAAGGTACTGTAAGGACTGTAGATACAGGTCAGAGGTCAGAGGTCAGAGCTGTAGATACAGGTCAGAGGTCAGAGGTCAGAGCTGTAGATACAGGTCAGAGGTCAGAGGTCAGAGCTGTAGATACAGGTCAGAGGTCAGAGCTGTAGATACAGGTCAGAGGTCAGAGGTCAGAGCTGTAGATACAGGTCAGAGGTCAGAGGTCAGAGCTGTAGATACAGGTCAGAGGTCAGAGGTCATGTTTTTCTTTATGTTTCTCCACAGAACCACCTCCAGTCTGGCCTACAGTTCTCCTGGTTCTCCTGGTTCTCCTGGTTGTTCTTGGGGTCGTTGGGGGTCTTTTGTTTCATTGTCGACACTACTTCATGTCAGGTGAGTCTCTACTACTACACTACCCATAATGCTGATGGTAACATGTGTCCTGTGGAGGAGACTTGTTCCAGCTGCTGAAAGAGTTCAGAGTTCAAACAGCTGCTACAGAGAGCTGAAGAGAAACTTCCAGGTTTAGTTCCAGAAGTCAGAAACTCTTCATCAAACATGTCTGCAGCACTTTACAGGACGCTTTGACTAGTTACCAAGGAACGAGTCAGGAAGACATCAGGAACAAACGGAGACACAATCCAGCTCTAATCAGAAGCTCCTGACGTCCTCAATCAGGACCTGAGCTCTGAGCTCATGAGTCCAGGTCTCTCCCAGTCCCAGTAAAACCAGAGCAGAGGGTTAGGGTTCTTCCTCATACATTCATCTGATTGGTTCCTCATTAGTTCCTGACTTCTTCTTTGGTAACTGCTCCAAATGTCCTGAAGAAGAAAACTGGTGTTCAGTCACAAACTAGTTTCCACTGGTTTGTGTCAGAGGTGTGACAGACGTCAGGTGAGCTCAGGTCACCTGGTTGATCCACGTCCTCATACAAACTGAACACTGAGAGTCCTCCACCAACATGAGACACATAGACAAGGATGGACAGAGACGTCCTGTTACCATCAGAGCTGCTGCTGCTGTCTCTACAGCTGATGATGGGATTTGTTGTCCTCTCAGTCTACCAGGTGGAGGTGGATTCAGGGGTGGAGTCTGTCCAGCTGACCTGCAAAACCACAGCTCACCTGCCTGAAGACGCTAAAGTGGAGTGGAGGGACAGTGACTACAGGAAGGTCCATGTGTATCAGAACAGCTCTGACCAGCTTGAAGACCAGAACCAGATTTACAGAGACAGAACGAAGATGAATGAAGACCTGCTGAAAACTGGAGACCTCAGTCTGACCCTGAAAGACCCCACATATGGAGACAAAGACAACTACACCTGCACCGTCTACAACAAGGAGGGAGACATCCTGATGGAGAAACAAGTGAAGCTCAATGTCAGAGGTCAGTACTGTAGATACAGGTCAGAGGTCAGAGGTCAGTACTGTAGATACAGGTCAGAGGTCAGTACTGTAGATACAGGTCAGAGGTCAGAGGTCAGTACTGTAGATACAGGTCAGAGGTCAGAGGTCAGTACTGTAGATACATGTCAGAGGTCAGTACTGTAGATACAGGTCAGAGGTCAGTACTGTAGATAGAGGTCAGAGGTCAGAGGTCAGTACTGTAGATACAGGTCAGAGGTCAGTACTGTAGATACAGGTCAGAGGTCAGAGGTCAGTACTGTAGATACAGGTCAGAGGTCAGAGGTCAGTACTGTAGATACAGGTCAGAGGTCAGTACTGTAGATACAGGTCAGAGGTCAGAGGTCAGAGGTTAACTGATGAACTGATGACTCTCTAACAGACTGATCAGCTGACTGACCTTAGAAATAATGTCCATGTTCTAATGAGTCCTACAGTAATCAGTCAGCTGCTGATCCAGCTGTGGTAAAGTGTGTGTGTGGGGGGGGTTATCTTCCTGAACATTAATGTTGTAAACATGTTACTGATGTCACATGATTGGACAGACACCAAAGACAACACTGTCTCTGTTCAATGGAGAATGGGACATATTTCAGACTGGAACCAGTCAAACATGTTTCACTCCAGATATTTCTCTTCAATGTGCTCAGAGCTGCTGCTGCTGTCTCTACAGCTGATGATGGGATCTGTTGTCCTCTCAGTCCCCCAGGTGGTGATAGATTCAGGGGTGGAGTCTGTCCAGCTGACCTGCAAAACCACAGAGCTGCCTGAAGACGCTAAAGTGGAGTGGAAGGACTTTTACAGGATGGTCCATGTGTATCAGAACGGCTCTGACCAGCTTGAAGACCAGGACCAGATTTACAGAAACAGAACGAAGATGAATGGAGACCTGCTGAAAACTGGAGACCTCAGTCTGACCCTGAAATACCCCACAGAGAGAGACAGCGGAGGATATAATTGTCGAGTCTACAACAAGGAGGGAGACATGCTGAGATGGAAAAGAGTGCTGCTCAGAGTGAAAGGTTTTCTTTCTTTCTTTCTTTCTTTCTTTCTTTCTTTCTTTCTTCATTCTTTTTGTCTCTCTTATTCTCACAAACAACCAACCATCAAGACTCTGATCATCTGCAACACCTTTCTAGATCTCTGTCCTGTTCCTTCTGCTTTCATCTGCTTCTGTCCTTCAGCTTTCTCTACAATCATTCAATAAAGTCATGAAAACCTGCTGCTGCTGCTGCTGCTGCTGTCTCTACAGCTGATGATGGGATTTGTTGTCCTCTCAGACTGTCAGGTGGAGGTGGAGGAGGGGGTGGAGTCTGTCCAGCTGCCCTGCAAAACCACAGAGCTGCCTGAAGACACTAAAGTGGAGTGGTGGGATAGATACAGGAAGGTCCATGTGTATCAGAACGGCTCTGACCAGCTTGAAGACCAGGACCAGATTTACAGAAACAGAACGAAGATGAATGAAGACCTGCTGAAAACTGGAGACCTCAGTCTGACCCTGAAATACCCCACAAAGAGAGACAGTGGACGATACAGATGTAGAGTCTGGAACAAGGAGGGAATGATGCTGAGAGAGAAAACAGTGGAGCTCAGAGTGAAAGGTTTGTTTTCTTTCTTTCTTTCTTTCTTTCTCTCTCTCTGTCTGTCTTTGTCTCTAACTGTCTTGTGTCTCCTCTGCAGACAGAGTCCAGGTCCAGGATGTAACGTCTCCTCTGATGGCTGTAGAGTCAGTTTGATCAGGTTGTTGATCTTTGATTATTGATCAGTGAAGGATCTGATGATGATTTCAAAGAAGATAAAGCTGCTGGTGAAGCAGAGTTCATGTCAGCGACCTCCTCCTGCTTCAAGTCAAACCCTCAAAGTCAGTCAACACGTTTGGAAGAGGGAACTAATGACCTTCATTCAAATGTCCAGCAGAGGACAGTCCTGACTGAAACCTTCAACAAGACAAGTTAACATGAGCTTTTGAACATTTCTGGGACTTCTGATGTGTTGATGAAACCAGGACAGAAGGAACTGATCAGCAAATATGTTTTAAAGAACGTCTAAGAAAGAGAAAAGGAAGAAAAAGCCACAGTAAATAAATGACTGAGGACAGATTGAAATGAGCCTTTCAACAGCAACATTTAAAAGACATGAAGTGTGCAACGAGCTGTGGTCACCAGCAGGAGGCAGAAGACTGCAGAGGAGAGAGTGGAGAGGTTCCTGTTGGAATTCCAGGGTTAACCAGGAAACCACACACATCCTTTACTCAGTGATAAATCACATGTTCACACTGAGCGTCTAGAAACTGAGGAATCTGTTGAAGTCACAGTAAAGGAGCAATCAGCTTCCTGGCTGCTCCCTCCCTCCGCCCACCTGTGTGTGTGTCATCAGACCTTTGGGAACTTTTTTCCAGATCAGAGAATAATCAGTGATGAAAATAACCTTCAAACAGTGTGAACAGTGTGGCTGGAGCTGAGCTCTTTCCTTCATCTGACAACTATCAGAACCCAACATGATGATCTAGAAGGAATAAAGAGCAAGTGATCAGCTGATTCAGCAGAGTTTTACTTTAGTTTTTAGTTGAGTTTATTTCTTCCAGGGACCATGTACAAAGTGCATTAATCACAGAGTAGATCCACTGGAGCAGGTTTAACAAATGGTGGTGGAGCTAGAGCAGAGCGTTGTATTATTTACTGATTTATGTGATAGGGACAGTTCACATTAATGAACATCTACTCAGACAGTCATAGATGTAAATATGATGGATTCTAGCAACAATGCTCATTTTCATCCACAGTCCCTAGACAGGTAACACAAACACATGATAAGACATAGGACAGGACAATAGATCACAATGAGAACACACATGTTCAGGTCAGACTGGATATTTATTGAAACATTCAACTAAACTCATCATGTTTTCTCTCCACATATTTAATCAGAAACTTTTTACATTTTTAAACAAACTTTAGTTTCTTAAACTCTGAATGTGGAACAAGCAAATCTTTATATTATAAACACATGAAAAATCTAATCTGAAATAAAAACACATCAGTGTCTTTAGTTCTTCTTGTTATTTACTGAAATAAATCAATCTCATGCCTCTCTCTGTCTGTAGTCTTTAGAGTTTATTTTCAGTGTAAACCCTTTTTCACAGGCCAACAACAAAACAATAATAATATATTCATTCATTCATTCATTCATCTTCTGTAACCTCTTGTCCAGCTGTCATTGGTCTAGAGGGGGGGGGGGGGGGTCCACCCTGGACAGGTCTCCAGTCTATCCCAGCTGTCATTGGTCTAGAGGGGGGGTCCACCCTGGACAGGTCTCCAGTCTATCCCAGCTGTCATTGGTCTAGAGGGGGGGTCCACCCTGGACAGGTCTCCAGTCTATCCCAGCTGTCATTGGTCAAGAGGGGGGGTCCACCCTGGACAGGTCTCCAGTCTATCCCAGCTGTCATTGGTCCAGAGGGGGGGTCCACCCTGGACAGGTCTCCAGTCTATCTTAGCTGTCACTGGTCTAGAGGGGGGGTCCACCCTGGACAGGTCTCCAGTCTATCCCAGCTGTCATTGGTCTAGAGGGGGGGTCCACCCTGGACAGGTCTCCAGTCTATCACAGGGCTAACACAGAGAGACACTCACACCTACGGCCAATTTAGAATCACCAATGAACCTTACCAGCATGTCTTTGGACGGTGGGAGGAAGCTGGAGAACCTGGAGAGAACCCACGCAGACACAGGGACAACATGCAGACTACACACAGAAAGGAACCAGTGGACCTGGATTAGAACCCAGAACCTTCTGGCAGTGAGGCATCAGTGCTAACCACCACACCACTGTGCCGCCCTCCAAATTCAATTCTAATACTTCTTCTAATGTAATCTGATGATCTTCTATTTCTACTAAAAGAATGGAATGAATATTATTGGATGGAATTGCTCCTAAAATGTTCAACAGTATTTTTCTAAAATGCTTGACTCAGCAAAAACCCAACAAACTATTGTGTGTTCATCAACTGTAAACAAATGTCATGTCATTGTGTTACGTGACAGGCAGGGTCAGGGGGCACAATTGTTTGTGTCTGTGTGTGTTCCCTCCTCTTCTCCTCTTCCCCTCCTCCTCCTCACTCCTCTCAGGTAAACTCCCATCAATTAGCCTACACCTGTGGATCCCAGCTGGCCAATCATCCAGGTTCCAGTAGAACAGGAGCGTAGCTGCAGTCATGGTTCTCTGTTCTCTGCCTGTCTGCACTGTGCTATACTTGCTTTAGTAAACTTCCTAGTTTCAACCTGGAGCTTTGTGGAGTCAGTCAGTGTGACTAGGTAAGTTTTGGAGTACTCTATACATGTTCCAGTCACGTAGTACTTCCTTGTCTATGAACACTAGGTTTTAGGCTTGGTGCCACTGTAGCCCTGTAGAAATCATTTAGGTTACAGTGCAAAAGAAAAATCCATATAGCATGATTTAATGTTGAATTAAAAGTTCATGGTCTTTAAAAGAGGAAGTTCATAATATTCAAATGTTTAATAAATTAGACTATTTACAGCTGAAAGAATAAATCTATAAAAGTCTTTGTCACAAATAGGGGGTTGCAGGGAATGGAGTGTGGACCCAGATGCAGGACTCCAAGATGCAGGAGTAGGCAAAAAAAAAAAAGGATTTAATTAACAAAAGACAAAACCAAAAGCGCTGCAGAGGAGGCAGGAAATCCAAAACGCAAACCAAAATCCAAAACACTATCAAACTAAGACATGGCAGGAAAAACACTTGGCAAGGAACAAAAGGCATGGAACGTGGACAAACAGAAACATGGAACACGGTGACACAGAACTGGCAGTAAAAAAACAGTATGACGCGACAGAGACAAAGGGGAAGGCAGGGCTATATAAAGACATGAGGAACAGGGGTGACGAGACACAGGTGAAGCAAATGAAGAATTAACACAAGCTGAAACCAATGATCTAATCAAAAGAAAACATGGGATAACAAAACAGGAAGTTGAGAACTTAGCAAAAATAAAACAGGAAACAGAACAGAAAAAACTAAACACTAACCATGACTATGAAAACCAAGAACTTAATACAATAAACAGAAACACAGGAAACTAAACCATGACGAACTAAGACATGACGAAAGACATGACAGAACCAAGAACGGAGGACATAACAGAAAACATGACAGTCTTTTAGTTCATCAAGTTTCTATGAAATATCTGTGATTCTGAAGAAAATGAGAGATAACAAGTAACCTAACCTGTTACTTGTCACAGGTCAGTCATTTAATTCCTGTGTTGTCATTGGTTATCAAAGTCACGAGTCCATCAGAGTCACTAGGCTCGTTCGACTTCATGCAGATCTGTGCAGATCTGACTTGACGTGATGCATGCTGGGTTGAACAAGTTCATTTTAACCAATCATATTCGAGGTCTATGAGCATGAACAACCCAGCATGCATCACGTCAAGTCAGATCTGCACAGATCTGCATGAAGTCGAACACGCCTAATGAATTGTGTAAGTCAGGGACTAATGGTGCAGGTTAGTGTAATGTGTAGTGAGCATGCAACAAGAGAGACCGACGCTATCTTTGCTCTTCAGCTCTTCACTTTGCTTCCATCTCACGTGCTTCTAAGACACAACTACATCATCATCATCATCAGACTGCATGCTGCTTCTGTGTCATCTTTGTCTCCAGCAGCAGCAACAGTGTTGTACAGGATGACCTTCTCTCTGACCTCACCCAGTCTCCTCCGTCTCCGTTGCCTTGTCTGATTGCTGTGTGTTAGGTCAAACAAGTATTATTAGTCAGAAGAAGAGACAAGCATTAGTTGTTGAGTGTCACAATACTAATGTCAGGAAGGGGTAGCATGGGTTGGAGGTTTAGGACCCAGATGCAGGAGTTTAAAGGCTGAGGCAGGAGTAGGCAAAAAAGATATTTAATAAAAAAAAGACTAAGAACGCTGCTGACGTTGCAGTAAGTATGAAAGAGCAAAAATCTACACACTTTGAAAAACTAGAACTTGACATAAAACTATGACTGTCAGACATGGACAAGACAAATGAACAGTATGACACGACGAGGAACAAAGAGGTGACGAGACACAGGTGAAGCACATCAAGACATAACACAAGGAGAAACCAATGAGCTAATCAACAGGAAAACACGGACATAACACAACAGGAAGTTAACAAAATAAAACAGGAAACAGAAAACCAATGTGAGAATCATTTTTATTCACTGATCTATCTTCATACATATCTTCCAGTGTCCATGTCAAAGTCTCCTTGGGACAGACACTGAAGCCAGTGTCACTGTGGATGTGAATGATGCTCTGATGAGCAGGTGGCTCATTGTACAGTAGCCTCAGTCACCTGTGTGTCGGTGATGAACACTATAGAGCTGCAGTCATTTACCATCCATCTAACCATTAAACACAGTGGAGTGTCTGGGTGAGACTCATCCCATGACCAGCATCGTTATCACATCTGCTCTGGCTGCACAAACAGAACAGACAACATGTCAGACCAGTGTTATCATGTGGTGCTGTGTCAGAGCATGACGTCTGATCTGTTTGAACCAACCTGACGAGGTCATGTGTTCAGTGGTCAGAGCTGACCTTCACACAAAGCTCTGTACTTGCTCCACCTCCTCACCATCCTGGTTCCTACCCCCTTTTATGAGGCCATTCCAGACTGGAGGGGATTTTTCAAAGCAGCATTCATGTATGTAGTATTTATGATGATTATGTTGTTCACATGCTGGCCAACCTTCTTATTTTGTGTAGTTATACCTACTTGGATCATTTTGAAAGAAAACAAATCCGGTCTGTGGATGTGGGCCTGAGCCAGTTGTTGAAGGGTTTCCACAGGTTTTAGATCATGTGACATTAATAGAACAGGTGCTCTGTTGTCTCCACCTTTGTGGTTCATAGGTGACGATGTTCAACATCACATTTAAATCTCTTTCTGATATAAATTCATTGGAGGGATATATTTCATTTAAGATTTTAAAATCTATCTCTTTATGTTGAGGAGGGATTGGAGACTGAAGGAATTTAGTCCTAATAGACTTTTTCCATAGTTTTGAAAACAGACTGGACAGGTAAGTGTCAAACACCAACAGCTCACTGATCTCACTATTGCACCAACTTCCAGCCTGACCACTGATGATCTAACACCACACTTCTTTACAGATACTTCCTCACGCTTATGGTTTAGTCTTTAATCAGTTATATGCTCAATGTTGGACCAAAGCTGCATATAATTGATAAAGATTAAAGATTTAGGTGAAGCTTAACTTTCCTCTCCTCTTGCAGGCGGAGCTGAGTGAACTCCAGCACCTGCATGACGCCATCAATCACCCGTGGTCACGAGCAGTGGCGGCGCCAGGTCTGAGCTAGGTGGTCCTGTAGCTGCCCCTATAATAGCCATAGCACCCGCCCTGCACCCCCAAGAAATGTCTGTCGTGTTTTAGATTTATATTTTAATGTCATGTTTGAATAAGATAATAAGATTAAATAATAATAATCCAAACTATTTTAGTCTGATAAAACCAGAGGCTGTTCTTTGGCCGATGGGCTCAGCGCTGTGAACCTTTCCACTGAGGATGCTAACGTTGCGGTTTGTGCTGCAGGTGATGTCAGCAGTTATTCATCATTAGACTAGTGTTGGTAACTGACTGTGTGAGTTAGTGATCGGAGCATTTTAGGCCGAAGCCTGAACACTGTCTGTTTCCTTCTGTTGCTGCTGTTTGCTGCTCCGTTGTATTCAGGACTCCACTGTGACAGAACTGTGTTAGATCTTATTTTCAGAGGTTTACATTGGCAGCCTTATGTGTGTTGTATCTATAGCCCTGTGTTTAAGCTACAACTTCTCCTCACACTTTTCTTATTGCACTGTTATAAGAGGAATGTTCTGATTCTATTGTTTTCTATTCATTTATACAGTCTGAAGTTCAGCAGGACAGGTTTCTGTTTAAGAGAGATATTTATTTTATTTTATTTTTAAAATAAATTGTTGAATAATAATTAGTTTTTCATTCATTCATTCATTCATTCATTCATCTTCTATAGCCAGTTATTCCTGTTCTGGGTGGCCGGGTCTGCTGGATCCTATCCCATGTGTTCATATCACTCAGAAATATGAATCTAATTCAATTCAGGTTCGAGTCAAATAGTTCAAATATCATTTCACACAAATGAGGGCTAAAAAGTTTCACCACGCCAGCATGGGTGAAGGCAACCGGGTCAGCCGCCCTGACAATGAGGTGTCCCTTATTTATTTCTCAGGGAGCTGGTAACACTACTTGTGTTGAATACTTTTACATATATTCACTGAATGAGTGTAGTTAATGTGAGCGTGTCCATAATAAAACACATCAACATTCAAAGCACCTAGTAAAGATTGTGGACACTGAGAACCAAACGCTAATAAAACACCGTACATAACTCAAAGGAGGAAGTGATTGTTTTACTTGGAGCGCGTCATGACCACATCGAACCCCTGAACAAAGAACGGCGTCTAGAAGTCGGTTGCCGGTTAAAATGCCGTCACGCATGTTCCTGTTAAAAAGTCATCCTTTAGTTCCAAATCCAGATTATATCCTAATTCTATGCAGCGTGTTGTTTAGCAGGCTGCTGTTAGACTGACTATCAGTGACTGCAGAGGTGATTTCTGATCAACTCTGGACGTATAAAACCCTCAAACATGTTCCTTTACTAGTGAGAGCTGAAGGTGTAAGAAATGTTTTCTCATCATGATGTTTTTAAACGTCTATGATAGGAGTTGACAGACTTCTGATTTTTCAACTAATATGTCAAATGACAAATGTGACGTCATGAATAAAATAATGTTGACGTGAACAGAAGTCATGTTGGCAGCAGCTGCAGCCATGAAATGTTCATGTGTTCACACTGCAGATGTGGATCACATTTAGAGTGTTGAGTTCAGTTCAGTCTGACAGAGACAAAGTCACAGATCCATCTGTATTTAATAAATCAAACTGTGTTCAGACACAGACATGAATCTAAAGAGTCTGTTGTTATGTATGTGTCAGAGTTTTAGTTACAACATGTGGCTCTAGAGCAATAACTCATCTCTCTGTTCAAACTTCCTTGTTCACAGGAAGTTTGAACAGGAACCCAGAACAGATGAAAGCTTTAGTGATGGGGGGATGGGCAGTAGTCAAATCAATAAGAAATGTGATGAGAATAAAAGGAAAGTGAACAGATGCTCTGCGTGTCACTGACAATGATCACCATGACAACAGCAACATATCTCACCTGTCAGCTGATATTTAAAGACAAACAGCTGAGGTTTCCAGACATCCTGTCCTCCCTCGTCAAAAACCAAACCTACACCTTCAGCTGACGGAAGTCAGTTATAGTTGTGGCTGCTGCTGAGAGACTCCATCTTCCTGTTTCTTTACAGTCAACACTTTCACTTCAGTGGAAACAGTTTGAGCTGAAGACGAGAGGAGGAAAGTCAGAAGTGTCTCATGATCTGAAGAAGAGTTCAAACACACCAACTGAGTTCTTGGAGTTTTGACAGGAAGATGAAGACGTTGGTGGTGTTTGTGATCCTCGTTCACGGTAAGATATCTTCTTCCTGGATCTGATTCTCACTTCAGTCTGACATCATTTCTCTCACGTCTGTCTCTTTAAAGAAAGTCAGTGATGACCTGTTTTTCAACTTTGATTAGTTCTTAGTTTGTCTGTGAGGGACACGTCCAGAAGCAGAGTCTGATGTTCTGTTCACGTGGACTGTTTCTAATTACTGCTGTAAATGTAAAATCACATCAAGAAAGAAAGAATCAAACAGATTGAAGGTGAGCTCAGAGCTAACGACTGCTTGATGATCTGGCTGCAGGTCAGGACTTCACTGTTGGACACAAACATTTACAAATGTCAATGTGTTTGAAAGTCAAACTGTCAGCTAGTGACTTCTTCATGGGGGGATGTTGACGACTAGTTTCCTCATCCAGATGCCACATTACTGAGAACAAGCAACAGAGACATATTAAAGGTAAATAAATAAATATGACCTCCCAATGCTACAAATTCAACAAAAGATAATTTTCAGTTCTTTACAACCTATAAAATGTTTTCTCTAGATATTCTGGGACACACCAGGGAGTGCTTCTCCTTCACAGACCACCTTATCTGTGTCACCTTGTTGCAGGGGCACATGTTTGAGGAACGTCACAGGTCATCTCCTGTAGATGCACTGTGTAACACCTTCAAGACATACCCAGTGCTGGATGAGCCTGTTTTGGTGCTGTGGGCCTATTCCAGCTCCTTATGGAGAACAATCTAGAAGAAGTCTTCACTCTTTTAAAGATCATCATCACCACTCCCCTGACCACAGCAGAAGCTGAGAGGTGCTTCTCAACCTTGAAAAGAGTAAAAACTTTTCTCAGAAACACCATGACCCAGGAGAGGCTGGATGCATTGGCCATGCTGTCCATGGAAAAGAGACTTGTACGTGAGACGACTTCAATCAGAGAATCATTGAAGGAAAGGACAGCAACATTTATGTTCAAGTAGTGTTTATTGTTTTGTACCCCCACAATGTTTAATCACCAGCCACCACTGGTACTGAAGGAAGATGAAGGCTTAAGTTTCCACAACAATCTCACGTGGTGCTGGAAATGTACGATACTGGGCTCCAGCACAGAGACAACATCTCTGGATTCAGTCTGGATGTTGAACAGGACCTGCTGAATCTGATGCTGGTTTATGGCTCTAGATAGAATGAAATGAATCATCTTTACCACTGGTTGCATGATCAAAAGGTAAAGTCTCTTTACATTGAATTCTTTATGCACGGCAACAGTCTTCCATCCCTCTTGGAAGCAACAGTCCTCACAATCCACATTCCTTTTTTCATCATCAGTTGCCATGACTGAAATGAACCAGAAGGGGTCACCGCCAAACAGTGTCCCACAGAATAGGCCACACAGTGGTCAGGCCCAACGGAGCTACTGAGTGGAGCTGCTAGTCTGAGGTAAAAAGAGAAAGTATGTTTGTACCTGTACGATTCATCAACCCTGTCTGACAGTGCTGTATGAAGAATAAGAAGGTTTATTGTTATTGTCTGGTGAAAACCAATGAAATACAGTTTGGCAATGTGACATCCACCTGCTACTAGGGCCTGTTTTGTGTTTTCCCCTTGTCTTGTCATTTGTCTGTCTCTCCAGGTACCTTAGTGGGCGGGTCTTAATTTGGGAAATTGGGAGCTCCTGGCCAGTCTCCCTGAGCTTATAAGACCTGGCACTCCTGATCCTCAGTCTCCCTCTGATCTTTGACCTGGATTCCTCTGGTATGTGTTTTTGTTCTGTTGGCTTTGGCCTGTTTGCTTTACGTTAGCACCTTTTAACAATACACATACACTATCATGCACACATCAACAGACACACTGATACTCACACTCAAACCTCAGTAATTCTTATGGGTTGATTTTTAAATAAATCGGTTAACCTTTATGTTCTGCCATAGCTTAGCCAGGTCATGACAGCAGCTCTTAGGCAGAAGCTGGTTTTTAATCTATTAGTTCTGGATCTGATGACTCTGGATCTCTGAAGGCAGTGTAGTGAACAGTCTACATCCAGGATTTGGTCCGTGGAGATGTGATTGGCTTTCTGTTGGAGCTGGTCAGTGTAGATGTCTCTCATGTGTCTGATCTAGACCATAACAATGATCCTGAGTGCTACCTTTCCTGTCAGCAAATAAACCACCAGAACAAGACAAATATATCCAGTCTGACTTTTATCAGGTGCTAACTGGTGTATAGTCGCTATCAGCTGGAACTAATGTCCTCAGTTCCTCCGAAGTCACGTGATTTAGTAGAAAGGCTGCAGCACAACAGACGCATGCGCACTCTCCTCTGAAGACTAGTCGGTGCTGTTTGTCTGGACATGTTTGATTTCTGCTAGAGACGTCATGTGACAGAAACCTGGAACAGTGTTGCCAACTTGGTGACTTTGTCGCTAAATCCAGCGACTTTCAAATCCTCTTGGCGAGTTTTTTTTGTCAAAAGCGACTAGCGACAAGTCTAGCGACTTTTTCTGGTTCTTGGAGACTCTGATGTGAAAGCACATATCGGTTCAGTTACTGTCCTCAACAAGCAGCGGGTGCTGCCGTGAGCCCCTCCCCTGTCCCAAAGCACTCACAGGCGGTCAGTCTCACAGTAGCCCCCGCTGCAGCAGTCAGAGCAGAGAGGGAGACCCACGCCACTCAGCGTCCAGACTGCAAATGAATGGCGCATGCGCAAAGCTGCCGCCCTGGTCTACAGAAGGGGGTGTAAATGTAAATGTTTCTTCACTGTCACACTAAAATAAGTAATAAAATAATAATCCATTTAGATTGTTAAAACCGTTTCTTTTGAGTCACACAGCCAATACCAAGCCGGATAAAGGAGGAGCGTTAATAATACAGGACAAAGTTAGTTTTGTGTGGCTAGGCAAAAAATAAAAAATGAAAAAACAACCAAGAACCAGCAGAAGAATGTTCATTTGTAGTTCTAAACATATTTAGGTTTTTTTTTTTACTCTTACAGCGTCCATCACAATTACATCCAAATGACAAATTATGCAAATTACGTCATCTAGCGTCTTTTAGGACAGCCAATAGCCACTTTCCTTACTGAGGAGTTGGCTACACTGACCTGGAACATGATGCAACAACCACAACAGCAACGTATGAAGGAAACTCCAACACTGTAGGAAGCTAGGCGTTTATTCATCAATATAGAAATGTGAAATATTTAGTCTCTTTACTTTCTGTTTGTAGTTGCTCAGTTCTTTATGGTTTGGTTATCGCCCATCCCTCCATCGCTCCACCTTCCTGGTTTATAGAGCGCTAGCGGCTGAAAGACAGACGAGTCGTCACCGTCAGAGACTTTGAGCTTTATTTCAGTTTTATTTCAACCTTCCACTGAATGTGATCTAGTCAGGTTGATAGATTGAAGTCAGGTAAACAGAGGAGGAAGAAGAAGACAAGATGGCTGCTGGAACATCTGCGTGTCTCTGCATGACTTTACTGAGCGTCGTCCTGTCTGTCTCTGCTGGTGAGTTGAAACCAAAGCGTCTTTAGCTCTGACATGTTCAGGAGACAACGTAGAGTCTGACTGGATCTAGAAGATCTGATCAACCACATGTTCTACAGCAGCTCCAACATTAGTAGTCATCATTTTACTACATCAACTTCCTCTCTGTTATTTCCTCTAATGCTCTTTAGTTTATCCTTCGTCTTGTCTTCCTGTTTACTGCTCACCGTCTCTTTTAACTGCTTAGAAAACATCATGTGTAAAATGATCCCATCATTCTGTGTTACATAGTTTTAGACAACTTCATTCCAAGTCATGACCAAGTGTGAAACTTCTTTTACTCCTGTATTTATGAAAATCAACCTCATCTACATGAAATGATGAGTTATTAGGGAGAACCACTGACTGGTACATGTCAGACATTAGTCAGGACCCTCAGGTCTAAACTGACTGATGTCATTGTTCATAAAGAAGAGAACAAACAAGTAGAATTAGAAAAACTCCTTCTTTGAAGAACAGAGAGAATGTGTGTGTTGTGACCTGTAGCAGT
The DNA here is from genome assembly GCF_963514085.1 of Chelon labrosus. Classification (NCBI taxonomy): domain Eukaryota; kingdom Metazoa; phylum Chordata; class Actinopteri; order Mugiliformes; family Mugilidae; genus Chelon; species Chelon labrosus. The sequence goes on along the minus strand of NC_140337.1, from coordinate 36,902,010 downwards.
ACTAAATATAACCAGGTCCAGCTGAGCCTGGAAGACAACAGGAGGGTTAAACTAGCCCAGACAATCACAGCATGGTTCTCCATGGTGTAGGATAATGGTACCAGGTTAGAAAAGTGGATGGTCACTGACCAGAGCCTGTATCTGTGTCTCTATATGTTGTGTGCAGACAAGTACTGTAGTATAAGCAGTAGTGATACTAGCTGAGGATGCCCAGCTGATTGGAGTCAGTGATCCTGTCTCAGTTCCTCAGAGGAAGTCAGTCTGATGATGGAGGTCAGAGGACAGAGCAGCTCCATGTGTTTGCTGCATCATCAATCCTTGTTGGATCTTCTTCCATCAACTTATTGTTTTACTTGAATCTACCAGCTCATGATTTCTCTTGGTTCTATTCATTTACTTTGTTCATTTGTTCATCCTCCTCTCAGCAAACATTCTGAAGCCTTCTCTATTGAACTGATTTATTGAAAGTGGTTTATTCAAAAGTCTGATTAACTGAATCACCATCAAACATTCTGCTCTGTCTTGTTTCCTTCAGGACAAACAAACATCACAGCTGAACCTGGACAGACTGTCTCTCTACCATGTAAAGCTCTGAACAATGATCCTGTCATAGTTGTACAGTGGAGAAGAACTGACCTGAAGAAAGAAGAATATGTTTTTTTATATCGTGATGATCAGTCTGATCCAGCACGCCAGCATCCATCTTATAAGAACCGAGTGGATCTACAGGACAGACAGATGAAGGATGGAGACGTGTCTCTGATTCTGAAGAATGTGACGAAAGAGGACAGAGGAACATACGAGTGTAGTGTTGTTCAGAATAAAATAAACCAGAAGAGGAGCATCATCAGACTGGAAGTAGTTCCAGGTGAGTGAGTAGAGTTGAGTTTGTGTCTTTGTCTCTGATCAGAGTTGAAGCTGCTTCCTGGTTGTTGACGTGAGAGAGAAAGATCTCAGATCAGATGTTTGACTTTTAGAAAGATGATGTTGATGAGACTTTCTAGAAAACAGCTGGTCTGAGTGATGTGATCAGAGTGCAGTAGATAATGTCTGACAGCAGTTTGTTCTTCACTCATCAGCTACCTCACACCTCACACCTGATTCTGTTGCTTCTGTCTGCAGGTCACACAGATGGACACCAGGAGGACGGAGGAGACAAGCAGGGAGGAGACAAAGATGGATCTGTTGGTCTGATAGTTGGTCTGATAGTTGCTGGTGTTCTTCTTGGTTCTGTTGCTGGTTTTCTGATCTACAGAAGATATAGACATCGATACCATCCTCCTCCTGAACAATCAGCTGATCCTCAGTAGCTTTAAATGTCTCAGATCAGTTTCCAGCTGAACTCTGAGTGTCCTGCTGATGTTTCTTGAGGACAGACAGGAGTTAACAATGCTGGACATCCAGCAGACATGAGCAACCCACTGTAGCAGCTGACCTCCAACACTCAGCAAACAGCAGGACTGTATCCACAGAGGAAGGACTCAGTGGAAGCTCAAGTCTGTCCTCATCATCATCATCATCATCATCACCATCACAGTGTCAGTGTATTTGTTTCAACCTTAGTCTCGTTCTAATGTGACTGTTACTAAATGAACATTTCCTCATCAAACTGATCCTCAGGTAGAGATCAGCTGTTACTGAGTATTTACACAACAAAGACACAATGGATGATGATTACTGGTGGTTAATAGAAACAGTGTGAAGGATCATGTTGATATACTGCATGTATGGATTAATGTGTTCTTGTAGATGCTACATCATTAATGTCCTGCTTACATTTCTCTTTGTTAATGTATTCATTCTCGCCACTAGGGGGCAGAGTATTGTTTTTGTTTCATGCATTTTACCTTTATAAAAGGAAGAAGGAGACAATCATGGAAGTTGATGGGTGATGAAGTCTGGTGCTTGTGGTATGTTTCTGTTAAACAGTAATACAGCAGTGTTATGAAAGTGAGTCATGTGTCTGTGTGTGGTTAAGCTCCCTCCCTGCCTGTAGAGGAGGGGTCTCAAACTCAAATGATCCGGGGGCCACTGCTGGTTCTGTCATCTCAGTGGGGGGCCACTTCAGTGTTCAAGCATCAAAATGAAAGCACAAGTATTACAGAAAACGTGGCCTATTTTCAAATATTGTATGATAATGATACAGAACTATTCCATTAACAGTGAGTGCACATGTTTTTTCTCTCATTCTTCAATAACTAATGAAGCCTTTCATGAACTGACTGACAGCACTTCTGTTCATACACAAAACACAAAAAGAACTCTAGCTTTGCACATTTTAACAGTTAGTGCAGTTCTTTTTTTCCCCTTAAATAACTTATTTTAACATTTTACTCAACAGACGATTCATTCCTTAGCCTATTTGTGTTTTATTTCTTACCAGATACCTGGCAGTGCTTCTGCTCACATAGCTGATGGAGGTTACAGTTAAAATACTGTTAAAACAGTACAACCTCTAGATGAGCATCTGTAAGCCTGGTCCTGCACGAGCTTTTATTAAAGTTCATCACAGAGAACAGTTTCTCACATTTACAGTCAGGGCCATAAATATTGGGACATCAACACAATTCTAATCTTTTTGGCTCTATACACCACCACAATGGATTGAACAAGATGTGAAAAAAACAAATAAGGATACCTAGTGTCACTCAGGCAGTCCAGGCATGTTGAACCATCAGTTTATGAGCATGCGCAGACGTGTTTCTATAGTCACGTGATGCCAACCGAGCCCTCCCATGTTCTGTGCGCGGTGAAAAGCTAACGTTAGTGAGATACTTTCAGTCAATGAGGTTGTTTCGCTGCTTCATGCTTCAGTCCGAGCCAGAATTAAAAAATAAAAATTGGTGATTTGTTCGTTTTTAATATCAAGCCAATGTACAAGAAGCGAGTTTACCAGTTTACCACAGTTGGTGTCTTATGCGCTCGAAGAAGTTAGCTTAGCAATGTTGCTGTTAGCAAAAATACACGGTGAAAGCGAAAGTCTGCTGAGAAGGGGATTTTATTGTCGCACTTGTCTAGTATTGTCCGAGTTACTGTAAAACAAATACCATATAAACAAATACCAAATAGGCATTGCCTATGTCTGAATTGCATTGGTGAGTTTTGCACGTAGTAGATAGAGAATCATGGCAATTATCATTTCAAAACATGTGTTATAATTCAGACGTTTTAATCGTTCTCTATGGCAGTTTCTTCCACACGTTTTCGCACCTCCCCCCTCTCCCTCTCTTGCTCCCTCCCCTTCTCTTGGCTGTTCACCCCTATTCTTTCTTGCTCTCGCGGATCCCATCAGATCCCAACAGATCCCAACAAGCACCTCAGCTTCTTTTCTCTCCCAGAGAGATATCAATGCTCTTGCACATATAAACTCCTAGACATGCACTGGATGTTGAACAAGTTCTGAACAAGTCATCCTTGACCAACATGTGAAGAGGACAGGAGTCAAGGGAGGAACCTTTACAGCAACGCTAAAGTTTAAAAGAAAAAAAAAATCATCTTTTCAATTTTCAACATTTTTAAAACTTGTCTGGAAACAACAACAACATGATGACCAGCAACGTTGGACCTACAGACAACTTGGATGTCGAGGTACTAATTTTCTTCTGTAATGAAATGTGCACTCAAGTCAAGTTAATTCAGGCAGTTTCAAGTAAATATTCTGTAGCTTATATTTTTATGCTACAACATCCTTATTTATTAGACTGTGATTGTATATGCTTATCGTTTAAGGCAAGAACACAAAATAATAAATATATGTCTGAAGTCCATATGTAATGCATTGTTATTAATAACATTTTTGTCTGTTACCTCAAGAACACAACAGCAAATCTGAATGAGAATACCAGTTTGATCCCAAATTCACAGCCTGTTGTCAAGGTTTGTTATATATGTTTTTGTTTCATAATAACATTTAACATTTACGAGCGACAGCTGCTGATGTTTCTGTTAGACCGTTTTGTGGATAGTATAAATATATTTAGTAATGCATACTAGGTGATATTGAACAGTTTAAACAAGGCATTGGTTTAGCAGAATAAAACTGAATTCAATAATCCTTGATCTGTTTCATGTTCCTAGAAAGAGGAGCCACATCCAACCCATACTGTCCAGTGGTGCTGGAGTGACAATAATCCTACAGCTACTACCTGCAACAAAGCACAAACTGTTGAAGACTTGCTGAAGCAAAGTTCACAGTTTAGAAACATTGCAGAGAAAAACAAAGCTAAAGAGCTTGTTGTAGTAAAAGATGGGAAGGCTATCAGTTCAAACTTTCCGTGTAGTTTAAGGAAAGTTAAACATCTGACTGTGAAGTATGTGAAAGCTGAAGGCAAGTCAAAGAAACAGGTTAATAGCTCTTTTAGGACAGGACCAGCTTCTGAGCTTGTGATGTTTCATGTGTGGGCAAGTGGAGGTACAAATGTTAAGAAAATCTTGAGAAATCCAGCACTAAAAACAGACGCAGAAATTCAGGAACTTACTGTTTATGCATTCAAAGGGGAAACCATAGAGCAAGCTCTGGAAAGCGATGGTCGCTTTCAGGACGCAATATTTCAAAAAAAACTGTGCGCTGTCTAACGTGAGTACTAAGGTAACCACAGAGATGTCCAATCTGGTTGATGATCTTGATGATCAAACTTTCAAGATCGTACTGCTCAAAAAGTTGAGTTGACATCATCTGAGAAACATTATTATAGTCTAATAATATATTATTAAATGTTGACAGAGACTGACTAGTGATAATCTATCGGGAGATAATAAAATTAATACCGTGATCACATGAAGTGTTTGGGGGTTTTATTTTGACATTATACAACCATTTATTGATGACTGTGAGAAAATAAAGTCCTTTAAAACACAAAATTATTATTTTTCGTTTGAGGAAAACACAACAGAAGTTATTGTGAGCTGTTGCCTGTGATATAATACAAACGATCAAATGAAATGATCAGTTGTTTTAGTTACTTGTTACTTCGTCGTAGGTTGATCATAAACAGTCGCTAGGTAAACATGACTATATACATATTTCACACAGCTTTTCAATGATTAATTGTACGTCATTCTGCAGTAGTGTTTTGCCAAGACGCATCAAGAAATAAACCAGGACTCAATACTGGGTGGAAAGTATGGGGGGAAATGCATACAAGTAGGGACACATGGGAGCCGTTTGCCTATAAACAACCTTAACTGCATACATATTTCCTGGGCCATACAATCCCCCCTTTCACCTTCGTTACCCGGTGTGTGTGTGTAAGAGGAACAAGGGCTCTCGGATGGGGTGTAAAAGGTTAAGCTAGACTATGATACACTGAATTTCCTGAAAGATCTTTGTCTAGACCTGGACAAGATCATGTTATGACATGTTGAACAGCGGTTACCCTGCTCCGAAGGTAGTCTGCAAGGTTCTTTCTCGTGAAGTTTGCTGCTGCTGCTGGACTGAGCTCGTAACCTAAGATGAGGAAACAAAATGTCATCAGACAAAAATAAAAATGTGGGTGCATGCTTCTTTACCAAATGCATTTTTATCTCCAAGGTCACGCAATATAACCAACTCTTCAATCCTCACCGTTTCTCATTTTGTAGAGTTGAACGTTCGGAAAATAGCACCCAGGAAAATGGTCGCACCATCGGAGCACAACAAGGAGAACACGCCGAGGCGATCTGAGCAGAAAAAGCCTAAGGTCTCCACTTCTGGTGCTGATCAGGGCCGTAAGAGCTCCTCCTCGGCCGAGAAGAAGAAGAAGAAGGCCGCTATGCTATCACCGATCCTCCCGTCATCACCGCCTCCCCCTATTCGGCTTTGAGAAGCTGAACACCCCGGAGTTCCGGAAAGTCGGGCCATCTAATACCGGGCTGAATGTTTCTGACTCCTTGTCTGGTCTGCAGAATAATTGAACACAACGATCACATGGGCAATAATGCTGTGATTGATTACAACCTCTTTTGTACCAAAATGCCAGTGTGGTGCTGATCTGCTGTGATATCATGCGTCCTTCGAGCTTTGATAACGTCTTCACAATGGTATTTAAAAGTAACATTATTGACATTTTTTAGTTACCACTTCTCAAAAATTCCACAATATCAATGTTTTCATTATATTTTAATGACACCCTGAGGAGCATTTCTGGAGTGATCATAATTCTTGTTGGATGAGGTTGGGTGCAAAGGCCTGCACAAAGGACTGATGAAGACGCTTCGGTCAGTGGGTCAGAGAGCAATGCGTGACTTTTTTTTTTATGATGCATGTTCACAATTTTCATGGGCAAACAGTGTGAGATACGCTCATACTCTATGTCTGATCATTTCCTGTATGGTTTCCTTTTGGTGCCATCTATTAAAAGTATTAGGGAGACACAAGTGAAACCTTTGCAACAAGTATGCAAGTACAGGATTATCAGAAAAATGTACTTTAAGAACCAAAATTACATGAAAATTACTCACTATTGTGCAGTGAAATTGTCCCTGTTACTATTATGCATTAATGTGTATGTTGGCGTCGATGTTTAAAATAGTAAAATAACTGAAAAATTGTTTAAGTACTTTTCTGCTTTAACCCTAGAACGCTAACGTTATAATAACTAACACCATCACGTCGGGTATATCTCACTATTTCAATATGCCCAATAAAATATACTTGAATACATACACAACAATGCATGGTAAATTGAAGGACTTTTATTTTATTTTCAACTATAAAATTTGTGAAAAATGAAGGAATCTCTAACGAATAGCTCCTTGAAAATAAATAAATAATGGAGCTGGGAACTTGAACTTTTGGTCCACCCATTCCTTAGACATGTGAGACTTGTCCAGTTAAGCCACAGTCTTCCTGCATCACTGGCAACCGTGGGAGCGATTTCTTGATAGGGTCAGAATGACGAGCCGACTATAAAAATGTTTTTGACCAAATGAATTCCCTTGGAGATTACCATTAAATGATATTTATTCATAAGCATTTCACTGATGTTTAAAGCTTGGGAAATCATTTTGTATCCAAATCCGTCTTTAAACTTCTCCACAACAGTATCTCGGACCTGCCTGGTGTGTTCCTTGTTCTTCATGATGCTCTCTGCGCTTTAAACGGACCTCTGAGACTATCACAGAGCAGGTGCATTTATACGGAGACTTGATTACACACAGGTGGATTCTATTTATCATCATTAGTCATTTAGGTCAACATTGGTTAACTTAAGGGGGCTCAATAATTTTGCACGCCCAATTTTTCAGTTTTTTATTTGTTAAAAAGGTTTGAAATATCCAATAAATTTTGTTCCACTTCATGATTGTGTCCCACTTGTTGTTGATTCTTCACAAAAATTACAGTTTTATATCTTTATGTTTGAAGCCTGAAATGTGGCAAAAGGTCGAAAAGTTCAAGGGGGCCGAATACTTTCGCAAGGCACTGTACAAATGTGTACACAACATTTTCAATATGTTCATGCTTTGTAATAATACATTCACTTATTCAACACCAGCACCCGTTTGGTTTGATTGGCAAAAGCGATGCGAGAAAAGCTTACGACATTTTTTTTTTGAAGGTAGAAAAATAAGTCTGAAACACAGAAACAGGCTCACCATGCTGCCCTCAATAACTCCTTTTGACTACCAGTGAAACCTTTAGATAAGAATATGTGTATCATGATAACACAGTTTGGTTAAAAGCACTTAAAACATTTTAACACATTTTTTAAGTGTTCTACTTCTGCAGATTGCACACAAACACAGTTAACTTAAATGGTTTTATAGAAATACAGATATTTTGAACTCTTTAAACGTTAGGATCATCAAGACTGGTGGAGAAGAATTTGTGTTCTTCATGTCCTGTGGCACATTGCTAGATTATTTTACTATGGTTTGACAGTTTTCTGATGTGTAATGTTGATACTGTACATGTGAGAATGCCATGACCACATTTTTATATCACTGTATTATATCCCAGAATATTTATCCCTCAGTGTCTCTGTAACACAAGAAATTTTAAATATTTGAGAAAATATACGTATATATTTTATTATTTAGGCTTTTGGCCATGATTTTGGATTATATCTGGATTTTGTTACATACTGTGTTTATATCAAGGAAATGCTGTAACATTATCGCTGTATCAGTGGCACATGGTTCATACAAAGTCAACAACTGTAGCTGACCAAATCTGAGTTCAAATTGTTCTGAGCACACGGGCAACATCCCAGTGACAAATAGCAGAAAACAAAGATGGTTAATAACTTATTAAAAAGGTCATGTTGATTGTGTTTCCTTAAGACTTTTTACAGGAAAGATTTTTTTTTTCATTCAAGTGCATAATGTGAGTCTCTTCTTAGGGGAAGTACCACATGCGCCTTCTTTAAAAACAGACCGGTGCAAATGAAGGCGTGTTACTTTGGTTCATTACTGTGGTTTATTTATTTAACCAAGTGAATGTTACTGTACATAGAGAAATCCCGCTTTAAAGTGGATTTTCTGAAAATAATGTATTGTATGTTCTGCTTATGTTGGGTGTTTGTAACTCATGACGCATGTAGCTTTTCAACCTGGAAAGAGTCAACCAAATGATTTTGTTGCCACTTTGAAAATAATAAAAAAAAACATTTGACACGATTTCTTTTATATTTGCAAGTTTTGGGTACTTCAGTATTTCCATATAAGACAACTTTAAACATCGACGCCAACATACACATTAATGCATAATAGTAACAGGGACAATTTCACTGCACAATAGTGAGTAATTTTCATGTAATTTTGGTTCTTAAAGTACATTTTTCTGATAATCCTGTACTTGCATACTTGTTGCAAAGGTTTCACTTGTGTCTCCCTAATACTTTTAATAGATGGCACCAAAAGGAAACCATACAGGAAATGATCAGACATAGAGTATGAGCGTATCTCACACTGTTTGCCCATGAAAATTGTGAACATGCATCATAAAAAAAAAAGTCACGCATTGCTCTCTGACCCACTGACCGAAGCGTCTTCATCAGTCCTTTGTGCAGGCCTTTGCACCCAACCTCATCCAACAAGAATTATGATCACTCCAGAAATGCTCCTCAGGGTGTCATTAAAATATAATGAAAACATTGATATTGTGGAATTTTTGAGAAGTGGTAACTAAAAAATGTCAATAATGTTACTTTTAAATACCATTGTGAAGACGTTATCAAAGCTCGAAGGACGCATGATATCACAGCAGATCAGCACCACACTGGCATTTTGGTACAAAAGAGGTTGTAATCAATCACAGCATTATTGCCCATGTGATCGTTGTGTTCAATTATTCTGCAGACCAGACAAGGAGTCAGAAACATTCAGCCCGGTATTAGATGGCCCGACTTTCCGGAACTCCGGGGTGTTCAGCTTCTCAAAGCCGAATAGGGGGAGGCGGTGATGACGGGAGGATCGGTGATAGCATAGCGGCCTTCTTCTTCTTCTTCTCGGCCGAGGAGGAGCTCTTACGGCCCTGATCAGCACCAGAAGTGGAGACCTTAGGCTTTTTCTGCTCAGATCGCCTCGGCGTGTTCTCCTTGTTGTGCTCCGATGGTGCGACCATTTTCCTGGGTGCTATTTTCCGAACGTTCAACTCTACAAAATGAGAAACGGTGAGGATTGAAGAGTTGGTTATATTGCGTGACCTTGGAGATAAAAATGCATTTGGTAAAGAAGCATGCACCCACATTTTTATTTTTGTCTGATGACATTTTGTTTCCTCATCTTAGGTTACGAGCTCAGTCCAGCAGCAGCAGCAAACTTCACGAGAAAGAACCTTGCAGACTACCTTCGGAGCAGGGTAACCGCTGTTCAACATGTCATAACATGATCTTGTCCAGGTCTAGACAAAGATCTTTCAGGAAATTCAGTGTATCATAGTCTAGCTTAACCTTTTACACCCCATCCGAGAGCCCTTGTTCCTCTTACACACACACACCGGGTAACGAAGGTGAAAGGGGGGATTGTATGGCCCAGGAAATATGTATGCAGTTAAGGTTGTTTATAGGCAAACGGCTCCCATGTGTCCCTACTTGTATGCATTTCCCCCCATACTTTCCACCCAGTATTGAGTCCTGGTTTATTTCTTGATGCGTCTTGGCAAAACACTACTGCAGAATGACGTACAATTAATCATTGAAAAGCTGTGTGAAATATGTATATAGTCATGTTTACCTAGCGACTGTTTATGATCAACCTACGACGAAGTAACAAGTAACTAAAACAACTGATCATTTCATTTGATCGTTTGTATTATATCACAGGCAACAGCTCACAATAACTTCTGTTGTGTTTTCCTCAAACGAAAAATAATAATTTTGTGTTTTAAAGGACTTTATTTTCTCACAGTCATCAATAAATGGTTGTATAATGTCAAAATAAAACCCCCAAACACTTCATGTGATCACGGTATTAATTTTATTATCTCCCGATAGATTATCACTAGTCAGTCTCTGTCAACATTTAATAATATATTATTAGACTATAATAATGTTTCTCAGATGATGTCAACTCAACTTTTTGAGCAGTACGATCTTGAAAGTTTGATCATCAAGATCATCAACCAGATTGGACATCTCTGTGGTTACCTTAGTACTCACGTTAGACAGCGCACAGTTTTTTTTGAAATATTGCGTCCTGAAAGCGACCATCGCTTTCCAGAGCTTGCTCTATGGTTTCCCCTTTGAATGCATAAACAGTAAGTTCCTGAATTTCTGCGTCTGTTTTTAGTGCTGGATTTCTCAAGATTTTCTTAACATTTGTACCTCCACTTGCCCACACATGAAACATCACAAGCTCAGAAGCTGGTCCTGTCCTAAAAGAGCTATTAACCTGTTTCTTTGACTTGCCTTCAGCTTTCACATACTTCACAGTCAGATGTTTAACTTTCCTTAAACTACACGGAAAGTTTGAACTGATAGCCTTCCCATCTTTTACTACAACAAGCTCTTTAGCTTTGTTTTTCTCTGCAATGTTTCTAAACTGTGAACTTTGCTTCAGCAAGTCTTCAACAGTTTGTGCTTTGTTGCAGGTAGTAGCTGTAGGATTATTGTCACTCCAGCACCACTGGACAGTATGGGTTGGATGTGGCTCCTCTTTCTAGGAACATGAAACAGATCAAGGATTATTGAATTCAGTTTTATTCTGCTAAACCAATGCCTTGTTTAAACTGTTCAATATCACCTAGTATGCATTACTAAATATATTTATACTATCCACAAAACGGTCTAACAGAAACATCAGCAGCTGTCGCTCGTAAATGTTAAATGTTATTATGAAACAAAAACATATATAACAAACCTTGACAACAGGCTGTGAATTTGGGATCAAACTGGTATTCTCATTCAGATTTGCTGTTGTGTTCTTGAGGTAACAGACAAAAATGTTATTAATAACAATGCATTACATATGGACTTCAGACATATATTTATTATTTTGTGTTCTTGCCTTAAACGATAAGCATATACAATCACAGTCTAATAAATAAGGATGTTGTAGCATAAAAATATAAGCTACAGAATATTTACTTGAAACTGCCTGAATTAACTTGACTTGAGTGCACATTTCATTACAGAAGAAAATTAGTACCTCGACATCCAAGTTGTCTGTAGGTCCAACGTTGCTGGTCATCATGTTGTTGTTGTTTCCAGACAAGTTTTAAAAATGTTGAAAATTGAAAAGATGATTTTTTTTTTCTTTTAAACTTTAGCGTTGCTGTAAAGGTTCCTCCCTTGACTCCTGTCCTCTTCACATGTTGGTCAAGGATGACTTGTTCAGAACTTGTTCAACATCCAGTGCATGTCTAGGAGTTTATATGTGCAAGAGCATTGATATCTCTCTGGGAGAGAAAAGAAGCTGAGGTGCTTGTTGGGATCTGTTGGGATCTGATGGGATCCGCGAGAGCAAGAAAGAATAGGGGTGAACAGCCAAGAGAAGGGGAGGGAGCAAGAGAGGGAGAGGGGGGAGGTGCGAAAACGTGTGGAAGAAACTGCCATAGAGAACGATTAAAACGTCTGAATTATAACACATGTTTTGAAATGATAATTGCCATGATTCTCTATCTACTACGTGCAAAACTCACCAATGCAATGCAATTCAGACATAGGCAATGCCTACTTGGTATTTGTTTATATGGTATTTGTTTTACAGTAACTCGGACAATACTAGACAAGTGCGACAATAAAATCCCCTTCTCAGCAGACTTTCGCTTTCACCGTGTATTTTTGCTAACAGCAACATTGCTAAGCTAACTTCTTCGAGCGCATAAGACACCAACTGTGGTAAACTGGTAAACTCGCTTCTTGTACATTGGCTTGATATTAAAAACGAACAAATCACCAATTTTTATTTTTTAATTCTGGCTCGGACTGAAGCATGAAGCAGCGAAACAACCTCATTGACTGAAAGTATCTCACTAACGTTAGCTTTTCACCGCGCACAGAACATGGGAGGGCTCGGTTGGCATCACGTGACTATAGAAACACGTCTGCGCATGCTCATAAACTGATGGTTCAACATGCCTGGACTTATTCCGGGGAGTATGGAGGGGTGCGTGGGCGTGGGTGTGTGGGTGTGTGTGTGTGTGTGGGGGGGGGGGGGGGGGGGGGGGGGTGTATGTGTGGGTGTGGGTGTGGGAAAATGGGACAGGCCGGAAAACAGCACTTCCGCAGGCCGGAAAACACCACTTCCGCACTTCCGCACTTCCCCCCTTCCTCAAGACACAAGACATAGGATACAGTACATCCGGGGTCACCGGAAGTTCAGGGTCATCAATCATCATTAAAAGTGACTGAGTGACACTAGGTATCCTTATTTGTTTTTTTTGATGTGCTTTAACTGCAGGGGGGTATTCCATCAAGCAGGCTAAAGGCAAAGTCAAGCTTAAATGGCCAAGTCTGGCTAATATGAGTGAGAGTTCGGTTCCATCAAAGAGGCTGAGATTAGCCCCAACTCAGTAACCATGGAAACTATGACTCCGGCTAAGCCTCAACCATGGCTAAGCCAGAACTGTGGCTCAGGTTTCCGTTCCATCAATCTGAGCCTCAACCCTGTTCCATCAAGGTGGCTAATGTGAATGCCAGCCAAGTAACCATGGTAACTTATCCTGCCGGGCAAACCTGGTCTGTAGCAGGCTAAAAGTGAAGCTTAGCACCATCTATGATCAAAGAATGTCCAATAGACAGAAACAGAGACACACAACTGTCATGGAATGATAAAATAATATGTAAAACATAAAATATATAATAAAATGTATTAAAGAAATTATTTATACTAATAATTATATATATATATATTATCTATAAGTACATTAAAGAACATTATCATGAAAATAAAATATAAAAAATAAGACACAAATAAATTAATTAATAAAATTAAACTAATTAGCCAAAAAATATAATAAAAGGAAATTGAGGCATTGAAAATAAAAGACTGAATATGTACACCAAACCACAATTAGATGTAAATGTGTAAAACCACCACCAGCACCAAGGGTCTTCCAGGACAGGACCAACCCGTTGACCCACACAGATGCGTACCTGTGGGAGAGGTACCGGTTCAGCAGGCAAAGCATTGTGTATTTATGCAGTTTGCTTGAACCACACATTATGAGGGTCACTCGCCGCAGCCAGTCTCTGACCACTGTGCAGTCAGTCTGTATTGCACTGCGGTTCTTTGCCAGTGGTACATTTCTCTACAGTGTTGGTGATGCTGAGAAGTTAAGCAAGGCAACTGTTTGCAGAGAGGTAATAATTATATGTCCTCTATTCATTTGTGATTATTTCCAGCATCGCCACATATTATGCAAAGTTGAGATGATCACATGGGGGTGTCCATGATGTCATATTGTCATAGGCCATGACTAATTGGAAACAGAGACAGATGGCAATGAAGTAATATATTTATTTGAATAAAGTAATTTCCATAGTTTTCTTTCATATTTATACATTAAACATGACACAGAGCAAACACATTACAGGTAAGAGCAGTCTACCTGGCCCTGAAGCAGTTCCTTAATATCTACATCACCTTCCCTGGCCATCATGACCCACAGTGGATCAAGGAGACATTCTATGCAATTGCAGGTTTGTGACAGTCATGTAAAATACTTTGATTAAATGTAGCCTATCATTATCAAAAATGTAGGCAAGGCAACTTTATATAGCACATTTTAGCACAAGGTGATTCAAAGTGCTTTACATAACATAAAATGAAAATACAACAATTCAACATATAGCATCTGAGACAAAATACAGAAGTAGCACAAATACAGCATGTAAAAATGACAGGCTTAAATGAAAATGATATCAATTCTATACAATTAAACAGAGCAATTGGCCATGCAGGAAATAAATTAAAGCTATCCCATCGATTTGCATAACAATCAGTTGATAAATGTGATGAATATCACTTTCTAACATTACTACTAGGGCTGCCAAATGATAAAATATGGAGAATTTCACATAAATTGCAGTGAAACAATAATGCTATTTTAATTATGTTCATATGAATGTTACTTATTAGGGCTGTCTTTTTGTTCTTTGGGGATTTTCCTTTTAATTTTAGGGATTTGGTTGCATTAATAGGTCCACATAATTGATTAGATTTATCAAGAAATCAATTGGTAGATTATTGTCTACATATATTTTGTCCCTTTGATGGGGGATTTATATAACATGATGATGCTGAAATACTTAATTTTCTTTGTCACTTACGCATTCAGCCTGTCGGCAATATTCTGCCACGCCACATCCCTCGCTGTATTGATTGCCGCGGTATTGCCCTTCTTTCGGATTAAGTGGCTGTAATCCTCATATACCTCCATGAGGAGGGTTTGCTCCGCTGCAGAGAATATTTCTGCGCGCTTTCCCTTGCTTTTCGGCATTTTTGACAGTGTTCGGCACTCGACTATAATGGGCTTTTTAGTTTCCCTGTGGGCGTGCACAAGTTGAGACTTAACAGGTGAGGCTTGACTAAGCGTCAGGTGGAGCCAGCTGATTTCACTTGATGGAACGACTTGGAGCTAGATTGGGAAGTGGAGCTTAGTCAAGCTTCAAGCTTACACCTAAGTCTGGCAATTCTTAGCTACGTTGATGGAATACCCCCCAGATGTTCAGCTTTAATTTGAAGGTATTTACATCCAAATCAGGTGAACGGGTGTAGGAATTACAACAGTTTGTACATGTGCCTCCCACTTTTTAAGGGACAAAAAGTAATGGGACAATTAGCTGCTCAGCTGTTCATGGCCAGGTGTGTGTTATTCCCTCATTATCCCGTTTACAAGGAGCAGATAAAAGGTCTAGAGTTCATTTCAAGTGTGCTATTTGCATTTGGAATCTGTTGCTGTCAACTCTCAATATGAGATCCAAAGAGCTGTCACTATCAGTGAAGCAAGCCATCATTAGGATGAACAATCAAAACAAACCCATCAGAGAGATAGCAGAAACATTAGTTGTGGATAAATCAACTGTTTGGAACATTCTTAAAAAGAAAGAACGCACCGGTGAGCTCACCAACACCAAAAGACCTGGAAGACCACGGAAAACAACTGTGGTGGATGACCGAAGAATTCTTTCCCTGGTGAAGAAAACACCAAATGCTTCAGAGCCGGCACTTCACAGTGCAGATGGACAATGGCCCGAAGCATACTGCGAAAGCAACCACGGTTTTTTATGGCAAAGAAGTGAAATGTTATGCAATGGCCAAGTCAATCACCTGACCTGAATCTGATTGAGCATGTGTGGCATGGGCAAGGAGATGAGTGTTGCGACAACGCCACCTGCGGTAGTTCCGCCCGCAGGAAATCCTAAACTTCTGACTTTTAATTATTTACTTCATTAGGACACACAGGTTCACCAATACCACAGGGGCAAGAGACGGTTTCAAATTAAGAAAATACTTTATTAAACAAAATAAACTAAAGTTCCCACACACCAGTTACCCACAATAATACTAATAATAATCAGATAAAATTAGCACCAGGCAGGAGTAAAAGTCAAAGGAGAGGGCTGGGGCTTACCAGGCAGCAGCGATAAATCAAAAGCAGAATGGTCCTTTACTTAAAACACCTGTGACACTGCACTCACACATCACAACAAAAAAAGGAGATAGTGAAGGGAAACATCACCAAGGACTGGACTGCCGCCTCTGGGCCACCGCACCTAACCAACAAACAAGAAACAAATTAAAAACATGCCGAGAAGTGCTGTACAGGACTGGTGTGGAGAAGAACAAATGAATTAACACAAAAATACAACAAAAACACTAAATAATGCAAAATAATCAATTACATCAGCCACATGAAATTAATTAAAACAGTGGAATGCCCTTTAACCAAATCAGCCTTATTATGACTGTGGCAATACACTGAGGAGTCAGGCGGACCAAGCCAAAGGTGGCTCCAATAACTTTTGGTCACGTTAACTCAGGGCAGACATGGTCATTGAAATATCACACGAACTGAATTCACGACAGCGAGCCAGAAGCATCCACAAATTAAACGGAGCCAAAACAGCAGCGCAGATCAAGGGCACGGTGGCTGGATATAGGCCAACGATTTACCAGGGCCTCACTCTGCAAGCTACGTTAACGCCCCGGAGAGACGGAGGGATAAGGCCTGGATTATGCTTCCGCGTAGTGATCATGCAATGGTCACGCAATGGCCACACAGTTGCTTGGACACAGTCGTGAGACCATGATGGTTCTGCGTGGGGTTTACGTGTCGAAATGCAATTCAATGCCACATTGGTAGAGGGCGCTATGATTTTTTGTGACCGACCGACCGAGACTCTTGTGACGTATCTTGCCTCGTATAGTTATTTACCTTCCGGCTTTTGTCGTAGTCACAGTGAACGATGGACACCGAGACAGAGAGACTGGCGTTGGAGCTCTTTTTAAAAAAGGCGCTGTTTATGAGTGGAAACCGGAAAAGCGGTCTCCAGATGTAGTTAGCGGACCAATCACAGCCAATGCCGCTGCGTTGCTGCTGCGTTGCTGCTGCGTTGCTGTTGCGTCGACTCAACACGCATAGAGGATTTTTGGGAGGTGCACGTCTGGCCCTTGCGTAGGACGTACGGGGGTCCGCAAGGTCGTAATGGGTCCGTACGCCCCCTCGCGCTGTGTCAACGCGGAAGCATAACTTGGGCTTAACGAGCCATGCTGCGCATCAATCGCCCTGCGAAAGGAACAAGCAAGCGCATCCAGGAAGGGCTTCTGGCGGAGCAATGCGTCCCCCACAGCCCAAGCAGCCGGTCGCGCTGAAGGCGAGGATTAATAATAATAATAATAATAATAATAATAATAATAATAATAACTTTATTTATATAGCACCTTTCCAAAACAAGTTACAAGGTGCTGTACAACAACAGCAGAAATAAAACAGGTCAGATGCCTAGCAACAATCATAACATTATAGGGGTGCTCAAGCCCTAAACTTTGTCCCAGCACCCCTAAAAATAAAGTTGAAAAAAAAAATTGGTTGTTTGTCTATGATACGATGCCAAAACAAATAGCACGATCGAAGAAAACATGTGGTTTAAACTTAATATTTTAGCAAGGAAATTAAGTCACCCCCCCCCCCCCCCCCTCCCCCCAGTGGTATGATCCACCTCTCTCGTTTACCGCTCCTTCCCTCATGCAGCGCGCACACACCTTAGGTTTGTCTGACCACCTGAGGGGCGTGGCTCCTATAAGCTACCAAACGATCTATTTAGTCTGTGGGTGCATCCGAATAGTCAGTACATACTAACGTCGGTTAGAACGTACTACTCAACCGTCAATTTAGTACGTTATTTATGTATGTGAGCGAGTAGTAGGCTACAATTCGGACGTACTGGGCAGCCATCTTGCCTGTCCTTAGACCCCGGATGTTTACATGTGCGCCGACAAATATGACGCACACCGGCGGATGCCGCGAAATTTTAAAGCCACCTCGGAGAAGTATTTTCGAAGCAACCAACATTTTAAACTCAACATTTATCCCAATATACATACATTTATAAACTTCTTTTGTCGTAGCTGTAGCTGTCACAACGGTCTCAGCCATTTTGTCTGATTTGATTTTCCCAGCGGCTCGTCTTCTCAGTGTTGCCAACTCCTCCCAGACAACAAATTACGTCTTGCCGACGTCGGGCCGCGTGTTCCTGCCCGACATAAAGTGCATCGGCGAGACGTCTTATGGAGATCGGTAGCTAATAGGCAAGACGTCGGGAAGACGTCGGCATTAGAATGATCGCCGGCCGTGAGCCAACGTAAACCAAATGATCGCCGACCGTGAGCCAACGTAAACCCGACATAATTATTAGGCTATGACCTATGCGGCACGATCCCACTAGAGCGAGGAAAGCATTCGGTCACCTCGCTCTCCCACACTGGAACAGCTGATTTTCGGCTGCATCGCTGGAAACGCCACAGCATGCTTGAAAATCAGCCCTTCCAAAGTTAAGTCAAAGGGAGCGAAGCGTCTGAATGGTTTTCACCGCTCTAGTAGGATCCCACCGTTATAGTAGGTCTTATTGATTTGTTTAGGCTAGCTGCTATCAGATTGTGTTCCAAGGACACAAGTTTCCTTACTGTATCAACAACACTCAATAACAGTTTATGTGATGTATTAATCATAAAAATTCTTCCCGAACAATTTGACAAGAGCTCAGAAGTAGGCAACTAGTCCGCTTACTTGTGAGACTCGGTGGCTGCGCAGTCTGCAGCCGCTTCCTTATTTTTGAGTTGCCAGGTTTTATTACAAAAAAAGTTTGAATTGAAATTAAATGATTGTTTATGTGTAGGGTGCATTTCATACACAATCTGACAACCTGGGAAATGTCAGTCTAACATGGTCTTGCAAATTAGGCTACAGGAGATTTCCAGGAGAAATTACAAAACAGGAGGGCACTGGAAGATGACCGTGAACATTTATTTTTACTTCGTTTTTGCAAAAGTAGTATCAAAACGTTTATTTTAACACACTCACACATGGGGGGGGGTACAGATGACACATTTCTGAGAGTGACTTAACGAAATCAATGTCAAAACATCCTTGAGGTTAAGAGGGGAAGGAAGAGAGAAATAGAGTGGGTTAGTTTTACTATAACTCATGATCAGTGGCGGCTGGTGAATTTTTTGTGATTTTCACATACAAACGAAGCATTCTGGTGCATTCTGACAAAATAATAAAGACACAAGTTAACATTCTCTCCCTGTGTCTGTATGTGTTTGTGAGAAAGTGAGAGAGAAAGACAGAGAGGGAATGTGATTCTAAAATGGGTGAGTGTGTTACGGCCAATCTATTGTGTTGGTAACTTCACTCATAAATCTACAGTCAAATACAATAAAATACCAATATAATATGTGCAACCTTTTATGTGTGGTTGTTCAAGACACACTGAAGGCATGATGCCACCATAGGTTTGCAGAGAACTACATACAATATGTACACTTGAAAGGGGTGGGGTGGTGGTGTGGGGTTGTGAGGGCCGCTGTAACCCAGTGTCCATCCTCACGGGAAGAAACTCCCTCCAAGATAGTCAGTCGAGCAATCGTTTCAGTCCTGCAACAGACATATCATGAAAATGTCATATCTTGGCCACATCTGTTTGATCTTTAGAGTTATCATTAATTAGAGACATGCAGAGGCTAACATTCACATACAGTATGTTAACAATAGGCTATTTACCGGGCCCTGTTCTGTTACAAGCATGTCTAGGTGGGCTATGGGATAGAGAATGTTGAGAACCCCTGGTTTAGGCTAAATAATTGTGATTTCAGTTTTGACCTAAATTATGGTTATTATTCCATTATTGAGCAGCACAGCAACAAAAACGGCAACAGCACAGCTGAGGTGTACAATACATCCAGTAAAAAACAATAACTGTTGGGAGTAACTGTACATTGCTGTGAAACAGACACACATAGTAAATGTAGGGAACAAACAGGGATATACATTTTGATTAAATAAGGGACTGATGAAGCAGTGGATTGTAAGGTAATGTTTGAGTAGTAAGCAAGTTAGATCCATCTGCTCATATATTGTGTTCCTGATGACAAACTTCACATGACTGAGACCAAAGTGAACTTCAGCTAAGAACCAAATTATAGATTACATATTAGGGTGATGATGGTCAAGGTTTTACTGTGTACCTGTGTTGAAGCTGTGAACTGGGCAGGATCTGGAACATGAGTGGGACTGAACATTGCCTGTGGAACAGATAATCATGTAGGGAGCATTAGTTTATAGACAATTTGAGGACCCTGCAATCAATACATAATATGACAAATATGTATTAGACCAGGCTGTGATCTAGACTACTGTGCAATGTGAATGTAGAAGAAGTTTTTGTGAATGTACCGAGTCAAACTTTAGTTTAAAAGCATAATTATGTCCGAAGCGCCACTTTTAAGCTTGCGTTGTTGTTTTCAGGTGAAATGGCCTTTTGAATGGGAATGATAGGAGCATGTTATTTTAAAAATACTAAGAAGGCTGAACACAACATGAAACCTTGATCGAGGTATCATCAGTGTCTCTACACATAAACTCAAGCATTGAGAACACTGTGTACACAGAGTTTACTAAAAGAGAGGTTGTGAACAACTCACTTGGTTTTTCTGCTCGCCCCCATCTTGCCAGTCAAGGAGTGAGTTGTCCAAACCCTTTCTTTTTAGTAAACTATGTGTACACGAACAATGTTCTCAATGCTCAAGTTCATGTGTAGAGACACTGATGATACTTCGATCAAAGTTTCAAGTTGTGTCGAGCCTTCTTAGTGTTTTAAAAATAACCATTTTGACATGATCATGTATCAAAATAGTAGTTCCCCCTAGCATCACCCTTCAAAAGGCCATATCACCCGAAAACGACAACTCGGACAAGCTTAAAAGTTGCGCTTCGGACGTAATTATGCTTTTAAACGAAAGTTTGATTCAGGTGCATTCACAAAAACACCCTAGGATGCATTTTGGCGAGAGTTGTGCTTGAAGTTCTTTAGTTTAAATTGAACGTAAATGCCAAAGTAACCACTGGTCCCTCAGATTCAAAAGAAGTGCCGAACTTCACCTCTGCCAGCATGACTCTCCCTGCTATGGCCAGCGAAGTGGCAAGCTAATTATGCTAACGTTAACGCTAGCTAACGTTTGCTGAAAACACATTCCGTTAAAGCATTTTCTAACCAAAACAGACGTCACAGAATACAATATCTGATTAAAAACACTTCTACAATGAGTTTACTTACGTAAGTTAGCCATATGCAGTATGTAAGTTAGCAGCTAACATAACCAGATAGCTTGAGAAACATCTTGTGTAACGCTAACCGTTAACGTTAACCTTAACGTTACTATCTCCAAAAAGTTATCCTAAACCGGATTAGTCTATGCATTCTACCAAATATCATAGCATATCATATATCATCATATAAATTGTGGCATACGGATTTTACACAAGCTCAACATACCTTTGTCCTTACAGCCGACTTGTCGCTGGATGTGGACCAACGGTTGTGATAGCCAGCCAACAGCACTTTCGGAAGGAAAAAAAAAAGAAAGGGGAAAAAAAAGCGGGATCGGCAAAAGGGTTCCTCACGGTTCCTCTGCCGATCTACGGAGTGCGCATGCATGTTGGAGCGGCATAGACTCATCACGCCGATGGTTTACCGACCTAAACTGACAAGCGTGCAGGGGAAAAAAAACCTGCCGACGCTTAGCCGCTGGTGCCCTCCAATTGCCGACGTCGGTAAGACCGACCGTGCTGTCTGGGGTAAGGAAAGTAGCTATTGGCTGTCCTAAAAGTCGCTAGAAGTCGCTAAATGACGTCATCAGCTAAGTTGCATAATGTGCCATTTGGATGTAATTGTGATGGACGCTGTGTTTGGATATGTTTAGAACTACAAATGAACATTCTTTTGGTGATTCTTGGTTGTTTTTTTTGTTTTTTGTTTTTATTTTGCCATTGAAATAGGCCATCACCTCTCAAAATAATTTCATGACTAATGCTTTGCCTAGTCACAAAAAAATTAATTTTGTCCTGTATTATTAACGCTACTCCTTTTTCCGGGCTTGGTATTGGCAAACCGATTCTAAAGAGACACTCTGGCAGAGTTACTTAAGTTTTTTTTAGTTTTAGTTTTCTTAAGTTTGGTTTAGTTTCTAACCTTATGCTCCACTTAGGAGCCTACAACAAGTCACAGTAAAACATGAGCATTTTTTTTTGCCATAACTAGAACATTTTAAACAGTTTTTGTATAAACGGTTTTAACTTGACAAAATTAACAATCTAAATGGATTATTATTTTATTATCTATTTTAGTGTGACAGGCAAGAAACATTTACATCCCGCTCTGTAAACCAGGGCGCGATCAGCGGCAGCTTTGCGCATGCGCCATTCGTTTGCAGTCTGGACGTGGAGTGCCGTGGGTCTCCTCTCTACTCTGATTGCTGCTGCGTGGGGCTACTGTGAGACTGACCGCCTGTGACTGCTTTGGGACGGGAGAGGTGCTCACGGCAGCACCCGCTGCTTGTTGAGGACAGTAAATGAAAACTAATATGTGCTTTCACATCAGAGTCTCCAGAACCAGAAAAGTCTCCAATAACACCAGAAAAAGTCGCTAGATTTTTCGCTAGTCGCTTTTGACAAAAAAAAGTCGCCAAGAGGATTTGAAAGTCGCTAGATTTAGCGAGAAAGTCGCCAAGTTGGCAACACTGCATCTTCTTCTACGCTTAGCGGGCTCTTGCTGAATTATGGGATAGCGTAGTGAGCTACCGTTGTATACTGTGGAGGTAGTAGGCCATCCGGGTATTTTTCGCATACTAGTCGATGTCTACTAAGAATTCGGACGTACTACTACTGTGGCGTACTGCGTCTCGCCTACTGAACAGTACGTTAGTATGGGTATTCGGATGCACCCTGTCACTCAGCACCAACATATTCAAGTCATTAGCAACAGCCCTAACTTTTACTGTTGTTGTTATTGTTCAGTAGGAGTTTACTAGCTGACGTTTCTTTTGGTTTGTGCATATGTGTTGATGCTAAAGCCAAACTTTAAGACTAATACTGCCTAAGATTGTTCCTACCTCATCTTCTCATTTAAATGCAATTTCTTTTCTTTATTTTTTAAACCAAATGATAGCTTTGTGACACAGTAGTTTGACATTAGAGAACGATGTGTTCTCTCATTTATTGTTGTCTTTCCAGTCTTTGGTGGGAGGTGCTCAGCACCCCTAAAGCTCTGACCCTAGAATCTCCCCTGAATCATAATAAAACCATCAAGAGAAATAAAATTGGAATTAAAATTTAAAATTTAAAATCACCCACCCACAACAAAGTAATCATACAACAATGATAAAACAAAATTATAAAACAAAATTAAGAAAAGGCCAATCGATAAAAGTGAGTTTTACGAAGAGATTTAAAAGAAGCCACTGAGCTCGCCGGGCAGGGAGTTCCACAGCTGTGGAGCATGGACAGCAAAGGCCCGGTCTCCTTTAGTGACAAGACGGGACCTCGGGACCGTAAGCAGGGCTGCGCCGGCGGATCTCAGGCAGCGGTCAGGCTCGTATGATAAAAACAGGTCACGGATGTAGGCAAGAGCCTGACCATGCAGGGCTTTAAAAACAAGTAGTAAAATCTTAAAATCAATTCTAAAACTCACGGGCAGCCAGTGGAGAGTGGTGAGGGTTGGGGAAATGTGGTCACTTCTCTTAGTGCCCGTTAAAAGCCTGGCAGCTGCATTTTGAATGAGTTGCAGTCTTCGCATCTTTCCCTTGCTGATCCCAGCGTACAGAGCATTGCAGTAGTCAAGTCGTGACGATATAAAAGCATGGACAACCTTCTCCAAGTCAAAACAGAGGAAAGCACGGATTATTGCTAGCTGTCTCAGCTGCCCAAAACAGGATTGTACAACCTTGGTTACCTGTGAGTCAAATGAAAGCTCTGAGTCGAAAATGACACCAAGGTTGCGAGCCTCTTTCTGAAGACAGAGGGTATATCAGGACTGTGGATTGTACACCCACAACGGCCGCGCCGACACCCCCGCTGGTCACGCCAAACAGGCCACAGTCACAAAAAGGAAGCGGAAGAAAGAGGAGGGGACAGGTCAGGTATATCTGCACCTCTATATATAAGGGCGCATTGTGCCGCACCTCAATGAATACGCTCTGCGCGTTGGTATAGCGCCAAATAGTGGCAAGGAGGGAGACAACCTGTCACACATGCATTTCATTTGCTGAAGACAAAACTGAAGGAAAATGCACCAAGAGCAAGCAGGAACTGAAGACAGTTGCAGTAGAGGCCTGGCAGAGCATCACCAGGGATGAAACCCACCCTCTGGTGATGTCTATGCGTTCCACACTTCAGGCTGTAATTGACTGCAAAGGATTTTTAACCAAGTATTAAAAAGTGAAAGTTTGATTTATGATTGTTAAATTGTCCCATTACTTTTGGTCCCTTAAAAAGTGGGAGGTACATATACAAACTGTTGTAATTCCTACACCGTTCACCTGATTTGGATGTAATTACCCTCAATTTAAAGCTGAAAGTCTGCAGTTAAAGCACATCTTGTTCGTTTCATTTCAAATCCATTGTGGTGGTGTATAGAGCCAAAAAAGATTAGAATTGTGTCGATGTCCCAATATTTATGGACCTGACTGTATGTCACAGTTAAACTGAACACTGAACATCATGTTATTTAGAGAGAAAAGAAAGACTTTAAGGGAGCTTTGAACTGATTAAGACTGAAATGAAAAGGTCATGTAGTGATCCAAGGTCAGAAAGGAACCTGAAGAGGAGCATAGATGTAGAAAACCATCAGGTCAAAGCCAGACTCTGAATATATAGAAGAGTCAATGTCCTCAGTTCCTCTGAAGTCACGTCATTTAGTAGAAAGGCTGCAGCACAACAGACGCATGCGCACTCTCCTCTCTGGACGTGTTTGATTTCTGCTAGAGACGTCATGTGACAGAAACCTGGAACATGTTTCCTTCTTCATACAGTGTTGGAGTCACAGAAAAAGTCATAGAAACAATCAATCTTCACAAATAAATCTTTCATTCCTTTTTAATAGTAATCCTGAATTCTTCAAACATCTCATTTCAAACTTCTTTCTGTTAAACAGAAACTCTACAAAGTCAAAAATGTTCTCAGTGGCAGACGAGAAGATCTACCAGTGACCCAAAGTGTCCTGAGAAGTCTTGGAGGTTTTATTCATTTCAATTCTAGTTTTTTTTATCTTTTTTTCTGTAATTTTTGTAAAAAAGTTCAGACAGATTCCCTTCTTCTTCATCTTCTTCTTCATCTTCTTCTTCTTGTGTGAGGAGTGTGAGAGGGAAGAGGAAGAGTGATTGGGAACTTTTGGTTCTGTTTTCTTTATTTACTATCCTTTTCACTTTGGTGTTTTGTTAAATATTTGTGTTTGTTAGTTTAGTATTAGTTTGGTGTGTTGGGGTTTGGTTTTTAGGTGTTTTTTGCGGCTAAACGCCGTCTAATCGGCGGATGAGGCCAGGTGGGCCCATCATGGCGGCCTCCAGTCTCTCTTCCTTATCCAGGAAGCATGGGATCAGACTGGCTGCTGGTTCGCCCTGCACGGTGGAGGACGTGGCCCTGGCCGTGGTGGAGAGGATCGGCCACGGCTCGGTAAAGTCGGCTGCCCGAATGAACCGAGCCGTGGTCTTGTTCCTGGAGAAAGTGGAGCAGGTGAGGTTGCTGGTGGAGGAGGGGCTGACGGTGAACGGGCTGTTTGAAGCGGTGCAGCCGCTCACACAACCTGCAGCCCGGATCATCCTGTCCAACGTGCCCCCCTTCATCAGCGACGACTTTCTCATCAGAGAGTTGTCCCGACACGGCAAAGTAGTGTCCCCCATCAGAAAGCTGCCCTCTGGATGTAAGTCTCCGCTGCTTCGCCATGTGGTGTCGCATCGGAGACAAGTATACATGATATTAAACAACGAGGCGGAAGAGTTTAATTATCGTTTCATCGTGAAAGTGGATGATTACGATTATACTCTGTTTGCTACATCGGGGGAACTGAAATGCTTTGTCTGTGGCGAAGAGGGACACCTAGCCAGGGCTTGTCCAAGCCGGGCCGAGTCGGCCCCGCCGGGACCGTCCAGAGCTGCGGCGCCGGTGGCAGCGGCGGCTGCGGAGCCGACTTTGGGAGAGAGACCGGTACCCGCTCCGAGACGGAGGAGCTCCGGGGATGTGGGGCGAACCAGCGGATCGGATGGGGAAGAGAGAACAGAAAAACAAGGAGATGGAGCTGTAGAGATGGAGCCAGGGCAGGTAAGGGAGACAGGTGAGGTAGAGGAGACAGGTGAGGTGCGGGAAATGGGTGAGGTGAGGGAAACGGGTGAGGTACAGGAGACAGGTGAGGTGCGGGAAACGGGTGAGGTGCAAGAGACAGGTGAGGGGAGAGAGACAGGTGAGGTGAGGGAAACGGGTGAGGTACAGGAGACAGGTCAGGTGCAGGAGACAGGTGAGGTACAGGAGACAGGTGAAGTTGGAGAAAAAGAAAATGCAGAGATAGAGGAGATGATGGAGGATGAGCGTGTGTGTGAAACACTGGGTGGTGCGACTGTAAAGGCTGGTGAAGAGTGTGCTGGTGTGGGTGAAGCATCAGGCTGGACACCTGCTGCCTCACAGAGGCGTAGCAAACGTAAAAAGGTAGTGCAGGTGGAGGAAGGGAGGAAGGCTGGCCGACTGGAGGTGGAAGCGGCTGCTGGAGAAAGCAGCGACTGTGAAGCCTCCATGTCGGACAGCAGTGACCTCTCTCTCTCACAGACAAAACTTTGCCAAAAAAAAAAAAACCAAGAAAGTGATTTCTACCCAGCGGAAATGTTCAAAAACTTCCTCCAAAAAACAAAAGGTGTAAAAAAAGTTAATATTGATCTGCATTTTCCTGATAAGCTCAACTTCTTTTTATCTGCAAGACACGTTATAAAGCACAGAGCTTCATCAGATCTGACTGACCAAGAGATTTTTAGACTAGAGAAACATCTCAGTAATGTCAGAAAACAAATTAATCTGTAATTATGATGAAGTGGTCTGTGCTTTTATTTATTAACTTTTGTGTTTTTATTTCTTTTAATTTTGGTATGGATGTTTTTAAGATAGGAACGTAAATGGAGCAAGAGACATGAGGAAAAGGGCACTGGTGTTGGACACAGCTAGGACAAAAAGGATTTATGTTTTATTTTTGCAAGAGGTTCACAGTGACCAGAGCAACGAGGGGGACTGGGATAAAGAGTGGGAGGGACAGGTGGCTTTAAGCCACAACACCACGCTGAGTGGTGGGGTAGGCATCCTCCTCTCCAGGAGGTTTACTCCATCCTCTCTGGAGGTGGAGCATGTGGTGGAGGGGAGGTGCCTCCTAGTGAAAGCTAAATTTGACCTTTTTACTCTGGTTTTTATCAATATTTATGCGCCAAATAAGGGAACAGAGAGGAAGAGCTTTTTAGAACTTATAAATACAAGACTGAACTGCTGCAATAAGGAGGACTATGTAATTTTAGGGGGGGATTTTAATTGCACGGGAAAATAATTTTTAGACAGAAACCATGCAGAGCCACATCCAGCTTCCCAGCACGCTCTGAAGCGACTGGTCTACTCCCACGGCCTGGTGGATGTGTGGAGGAGGATGCATGCAGACTGTCGTCAGTACACCTGGTCCCACCTAACAGAAGATAGGATCTCATTCGCAAGGCTAGACAGGTTTTATTGTTTTAAGCATCATTTTAACATTTTTAAAGATTGTCGTATTGTACCCTCTGGTTTTAGTGATCACTCTGTAGTTTTATGTGATATATACTTTAAATATGTTGTACTGAGGAGTGCATACTGGCATTTTAACTCTGTTTTGGTTTTAGATAAAGGTTTTAAAGAGATTTTTTGTCATTTTTGGATTAATTTTAGAGAAAGAAAAAATGAATTTACTAGCCTTAGACAGTGGTGGGACCATGGAAAAGTGCAAATAAAACTTCTTTGTCAACAGTACACTCTCAATGTCACTCAGTACACGCATAGATCAATCAAAGACCTGGAGAGTGAAATAGTGGAGTTAGAAGCACTTGGCTACTCCACAGGAAATCGAGAACATATTGAAGTCCTCAACTCCAAAAAGATGGCCCTTGCCACCCTGCTAGATACCAGGGTACAGGGGGCATTGGTCCGGTCCCGGGTTCAGAATATCAACGAGATGGATGCTCCCTCTGGTTTCTTCTTCGGCCTGGAGAAGAAACGTGGCCAAAGTAGACAAATCCACGCACTAATGTCAGAGACGGGCCAGGAGCTTACGGACCCAGCCCAAATCAGGAGGAGAGCGGTGGCCTTCTTCTCTGCCCTCTACTCTGCAGAGTATGAGGAAAAACAAGAACTGGAGGAGGAGTTCTGCAAAGAACTTCCTCAGGTGTCGGCTGACACCAACACCCAGCTGAGCCGACCGCTCCGGCTGGAGGAGCTCACGGCCGCCCTGCAAGGCATGCAGGGGAGAAAGTCTCCTGGCATCGATGGCCTCACTGTTGAGTTCTTTAAGGAATACTGGGACATTCTGGGTCCGGACCTGCTCCTGGTCCTAAATGAGAGCTTGGCCGTTGGTTCTCTCCCTCTCTCCTGCCGCAGAGCCGTCCTGGCTCTGCTACCAAAGAAGGGAAACCTGCAGGAGGTGAAGAACTGGCGGCCTGTGTCTCTGCTGTGCGTGGACTACAAGATCCTGTCCAAGACTTTGGCTTCCAGGCTGAAGGGGGCCATGGAGCAGGTCATCCACCGGGACCAGACCTACTGTGTGCCTGGCAGGTCCATGGTAGACAACGTCTACCTGATTGGTGATGTTTTGGAGCTCTCCAGCTCATTGGACAGTGGCACTGGTCTGATTTCACTGGACCAGGAAAAGGCTTTTGACCGGGTTGAACACAACTTCCTCTGGAACGTGATGAAGAGGTTTGGGTTCAGCTCCGGTTTCATCGCCATGATCCGTGCGTTGTACAGTGACATTGAGAGTCTACTGAAGTTTAACGGCAGTCTGTGTGCTCCTTTCAGGGTGCAGAGGGGAGTCTGGCAGGGCTGTGCCTTGTCCGGGATGCTTTATGCACTCTCCCTAGAACCCCTCCTCGCTAAGATACGTTTTAATATTAAAGGACTGATTCTACCCACTTTTAACAGCAACATTGTTTTATCTGCATATGCAGATGATGTCATCATTTTAATTAAAAATCAAGATGATGTTGACATTTTAAACATTTTAACCGAAAAATATAAAACCTTGTCCTCAGTCAAAGTTAACTGGAACAAAAGCGAGGCATTTGCTTTTGGGAATTGGCCCAGTGGCCTCCCAGCCCTCCCCCAGAACCTGGCCTGGAAGACTCAGGGATTAAAATACCTTGGGGTCTTCCTGGGAAGCAAGGCCATGGAAAGTAAAAACTGGGATGGGATTGAGGACAAGGTTGTGGGTAGAATCAAGAAGTGGAAATGGCTACTGCCTCAGATGTCATATAGAGGCAGAGTCCTGGTTTTAAATAATTTGATAGCATCGCTCCTGTGCTTTTAGGCTGCAGTTCCTGCAGAAGTTCTTAGCTGGTCCAGCAGACTTGGTGTGGAGGGGTGTGGCCAGTCGTATCTTCAGAGAGGTGAGTCATCTGGGACTGGATACTGCTCTGTTTTTAACTGATTTTAATTCTTTAAATTTAAGTGGGGTGCCTCCTTTTTATAAAAGTGTCTTTAAAGTATTGTCTCTTTTTAAAAGCAGCAGACAAACAAGAAGCTCCAACTCTCTGTTCTGGCTTTTAAAAGAACCTCTGGTCCATGGAGGGAGGCTGGATGTGTCCAGTGGAGCCACGCCTGGGCTCACGGCAACTCTGCTCCGGACCGGAGTCCTGGACCTGGAGCGTCTGGTCCACTTAGCGGGACCAGACCTATCAAACATCCAAGCCGTGAGGTGTGTCCTGGGTCTCCGGTCCAGCAGAATAGTTCTGAGGCTGACACAACTCTGGAAGAATAAGCTGACGGTGAGAGAGAGGATGCTCCTGATCAAGTTTGGATCGGGAGCAGTGCCAGACCCCACAGACCCTTTCCCAGGGGTGTGGATAAGCCCCCGGTCTGACCAAGGAGCATCGATGAAGAGAGAGAACACAGTGAACCTGAACAGTGTGGACAAAAAACTCCTTTACAAAATATGTGTGAAAGCCCTCAACGAAAGGACCTTGAGTTCCAGGCCAATCTGTGCGTGGGGAGACAGATTTGGAGGTGCTGTGCCAAACTGGAGGACACTCTACAGCAAACCTTTAAAGAAGAAAACTGGAGACCTACAGTGGCGAATCCTCCATGGAGCTATTGCATCATATTCTTTTATCTCAATCATCAATCCTTCTGTGTCCAACCAGTGCCCTTTCTGTGGTTTAAAGGAAACAATGTTCCACATTTTTAATGAATGTCAAAGGCTCACAGCGTTTTTTATTCTTTTAATGGAGGTTTTTGTTTTATTTAATGTAGTTTTTACCGCCACCCTATTTATTTATGGAACAAGCCACGGGAAGAAAGACAAAAAAATGTGGCAGCTTTTAAACTTCATTATTGGAGAAGCGAAAATGGCCATATATATAGAGAGAAAAAACAAAATAGAAGGCCTGTCAAATAGTGATGCAGCTTCAGTGTGGCGCTGTAACCTGCGCTGCAGACTGAGGCTAGAATTCAACTTTTATAAATCAATGAAGGACATCAAAAGCTTCCGAGAAGTATGGTGTTACAAAAATATCTTGTGTACTTGTTCTGATGACAAATTAATTTATGGAAATATGCTGAGAGATTGAGTGTTTTTTTTTTTTTCTTGATTTGATTTGATTTTGTTTGTTTGTTGTTTATTTATTTATTTATTTTTTCATACATATTATTTATGTACACATTAATATAAACCAGAATCATCTCAGTTTGTGAAAATCTTGTCAAACTTTGAAATAAACGGTGGTTGTAAAAATCAAAAATCTTCTTCTTCTTCTTCTTCTTCTTCTTCTTCTTCAGTCTCCAGTAGAACATCTGGGTTCTGCTGGGTTCTTCCTGTTCTAATGTTTCTCTTAATGAAGCTGTATAATTAAAGGTGATATTCAGAGCAGTTGATTGACAGAGAGTCAGATCTCAGTGATGAGCAGCTTCAGTTCAGCTCTTTGTAAAGCTCTTAGTTGTGTTAGTGCTGAATGTCACTGAGTCTTTATTGATAATGATGCTTGTGTAGTTTTCTGAGCTGAATGTAGAAGCTGCTCCATCACAAACTGTCTGACCTGTTGAAGCAGTTGAAGCAGCTCTAATCTGATCTGGAATCAGTCCAACAAAGCT
The DNA here is from genome assembly GCF_963514085.1 of Chelon labrosus. Classification (NCBI taxonomy): domain Eukaryota; kingdom Metazoa; phylum Chordata; class Actinopteri; order Mugiliformes; family Mugilidae; genus Chelon; species Chelon labrosus. The sequence goes on along the minus strand of NC_140337.1, from coordinate 36,870,740 downwards.
CAGGGAGCAGGAGTGGAGTCTGAACCAACCTCCTACATTCACTCTGACTTTCTCTGGGATTGACAGACTATAACTTGTGTGCCTCATCATTTGGTTTACTTGATTGTATATGTGTTGCTGCTGTCTGCCATATATCTATAAACATTATATATTGTATATTACACTTTAATGATTTTATTGTTCCTTTTATTGTCTTCATTTATGTCTCAGGGAGGGATAAAGGTAATTGTTATTTAACCATCTATGATGACAAGATGTTCTTCTAATAGTCAAACCTGTGGAACACTGCAGTCTGTGACATGTTGCTCTAATGTTGTTTAATCCTCAATAACAACAATAAAAGTCTTTCAGCTGAAACTGTGGATTCATGTTTTAGTTTCTTTCAGTTTCAGTTGGATGGAGAAAATAAGAGGAGGATCAGTGACTTAGTTTGATGAGAAGAAGATGAGGAAGATGATTTTCATGTCAGTGAAGACATCAACTAGCTGTCTGACTTGTGTTCCTCCTGCTGTGTTCATCTGTGGATCAGAGATTGTATTCCTAAAGATTCTTGGCGCTAAGAGTTGCTCCTAGTGGCCAAATTCTAAGAAAATGCTTAGAATCATGACGTTTTCTAAGAATTACAATAAATCACAGAAACTGATGAAATTATGGAAAAATATGAAAAATGACCAGCTTGGTAAATGAATGGAAGCAAATAAATAGAACTATCAGCATGTGAATACTGTGCAAGTGGATAGATAGATGGATAGATAGACAACTTTACTGATCCCTTTGGGAGGTGCCCGCAGGGAAATTGACAAAGTGAGCCTGAGTGTAATCACACATTTTATAGGATAATTTTTAAAGTATAGCGTACTATTTATTTATTTTTATGTCAAATATTATTTATAATTCCACAGTCTTCATAGAGATTAGATTCTATTATTAAGTCTATTGATTTCATGGTCCATTATCACCAAAAGTGTAATTTTATCTAGCTTTTAGGATCAACCAATCACAACGGGGTCAACCACACCTCCTCACTAAGAGAAGAGTTTCTGTCCATTCCTTGCCAGGGGCGTTACTAGACCTTATTCACTGGGGCACGTGCCTTAGTAAAAGTCTCCAGTGCCCCAGTAAAATTCTAGCGCTGCTCTCGCTGGAAACGGCATTCATGAGCACATCTCCGTGCCTGCTTTAGTCATGACTCGAGCCTGTCACTTACCAGCCAGTAAAAAAAAAAAAACAAGGAAAAAAGAAAGGGGCCATAATAGCCAATCAGGAAATAGCACCTCTGTAGCTGGGTAAGATTGAACGCAACAACCAATGAAAATCGTTCACATGATTCTTCCGAGTGTTTCGTTGTACACACACACACACACACACACACATACAGTACACAGTGGAAACCGCTGGAGCTCATCACATCACTTTAAGCACAGAGTAAGTCGTCCCCTGTTTTAATGTTACAACAAATTCACAACTTGTTTGACAGAAAAAATGACAAGTTGATCGCTGTTAGAGAATGTTGCCCACATAATTAGCATCTGTTTTTCAATGCTTAGCGTCATTGTAGCCTAAATTTAGCAACAGTTTACCAGCTTGTGCTCTCTCCCTCACACACACACTCACACCATGCGTAGGCTGCATGCACACATGCGGACAATTAATAATGATTTATACGTATACTGTAGAGAGAGCCCTGTCAAAGTAGCCTATACTGTTAGGCTAGCCACTTATTTCACATTTAAGTTTTTTATTTATTTTTTTGAATGTATTGGGAGTTGGGGGCCTGTGCCCCAGCAAAGCTCTAGGTCTAGAATCGCCCCTGTTCCTTGCTCAGAGTTCTCTGAGAATTTTCTGGAATCACTGCTAAGATAAGACTCCTAGCTAGGAATGCTTAGGCTAAGTTGGGAGCTCTCTGAGAGAGTTCCAGGAATCTGGAGGAATACAGGCCCTGGTCCTGACTGGAGATCTGGGACTGGGTCTTTCTCTGAGAGGAAACGTCTTGGAGCTTCACTTCCTCCTCCTGATCCATAAATCTGAATCAGCTCACGATAGAAGACATAGGTGGTGGATTGAAAGTTCTTACGTGAAGACAACAGACAAGAACTCCATTCCTATGTAGTCTGAGTGGAGTCATTGTAACAGAGAGACAACAGCACCACCGTCAGGTCAAAGTGGAACACTGCAGTCTGTGACTTTCATCCTGCACAACTTCACTTGATATCTGACCTCTACACACTTTAGACATACAGTACATGTTCAGACGACTTGACAAAGGACAAAGAAAAAGGCAGGAATATATCCCTTATATTGTGTTATCGTCAAATTTGACCCGTTTACCAGTTAAAATATGTAAAAAGTACACTTTCCTTGTTTTTATTGGAACAAGGCTTCATTATATCTTAACACAACAACATTTTTTTTTTCACCATTTTAGTAAATTCTAAAAGCCTCTTAAAGAAAAAGTGACATCTGTGGTGTTACGCCAAGAATATTGGTAGCTGCACGCATCCATGCATCATAAAAAAAGTTTTAGGTTGCTGTGCTGATCAAATTTGGCTCAATTTACACTCTCCCCACCCGACCACCACCCTACCACACACCCCCTACCGAACCCAACAAAAGGTGACATTTCATCCCCTATTTCACAAACTGATAGTGAAGACAGAAACCAAAGTGACATTGAGGAAGAATGAGGATAATTTTGAGTATGATCATGAAGAAGAAGACAAATCTGATGAAGAGGAGGGATGACAGGTGCTCAAAGAGAGGTCTTCAAATAAAAAAAGGTGACATTTTATGGTCTTATGATACGTAAGGCAGAGCATCAACTGAGAACATCATCAGAATGACCACGGGGCCAACCAGATATGCTGTGTCACATGTTCAAGACATCAAGACAACGTATAAGCTATTTATACCACCGTATGTTGAGGACATCTCGCTTGAGATGAAACACACTGAAGGGAGAAGAGTGTTGTGCAACAGCTGGATTGGAAACGACAAACACAGCAGGGCCCGTATTCCTAAAGATTCTTAGCGCAAAGAGTTGCTCCTAGTGGCCAAATTCTTAGAAAATTCTTAGGCAGCAGAGATATTCTCCAAACACTAAATGACAATCAAGCTTGTTACAATCACAGCAACACCGGAAATGAAAGTCATCACAACACTGAGGTATTTAGCAACAGGAAAAATGCAACAATGCAACAGTGCAGCAGTGATGATTTGGAGCCAAATCTATGTCTCTAAAGACTTTTATTCTCATTGACCAGTTGAGCCAGAAACACTGTTCATCTGTCCAGTTGGGTTTTCTACTTCATTTCTAGGCCGGTTAGCAATCACAGAAACTGATGAAAGCTGAGCCACTTTACCCTCGTTAATACCAAATGGGTGAAGTGCAAAAAGTTACCAGCGTGGTAAATGAATGGAAGCAGATAAATAGAACTATCAGCATGTGAATACTGTGGTAGTGGCCTGAGTGTAATCACACATTTTATAGGATAATTTTTAAAGTATAGCTTACTATTTATTTATTTTTATGTAAAGTGTTATTTTTATAATTACACAGTATTCATTGAGATTAGATTCTGTTATTAAGTCTATTAATTTGACGTCCATTCTAGGCCAATTATCACCAAAAGTGTATTTTTATCTAGCTTTTAGGATCAACCAATCACACCTCTTGAAATGATGACTCATACCTAGCAACGGGGTCAACCACACCTCCTCACTAAGATAAGAGTTTCTGTCCATTCCTTGCTAAGAGTTCTCTGAGAATTTTCTGGAATCACTCCTAAGTTAAGACTAGGAATTTTTAGGCTAAGATAGGAGCTCTCTGAGAGGATTCTAGGAATCTGAAGGAATACGGGCCTGGATGCTGACATGGGGCAGTTGCTTCTTTCTGGGGTGTATAGATCCTGTAATTAGACTACAGGCAGCTTATGGGATGCTGTGTCAGGCCGGAGTATTTCCGTGCTACCATGTCACTTCAGACATTTCATGTGTTGTCAAGAATTATCCACTTTGACAATTAGGAGACGAGAGCTAGTCCCTGTGTAAATTACAAACTTGCTCCCATTAGAGATGTTTGGGACAAATGGGAAGAACACTTGCCATACATGTGCAAATCTGGGTCTATGTTGCATTTGCAATTTTGAGCAAAATAAAGTTTGGTTTTGTTAAACAGACTTTTTTTTAGTAAAGTAAAAAAAAAAACTCAACATGTAATTTATTTTTGGTGGTATGTTCTAATATTGGCTGACTGGCCGTAGGTGTGAGTGTCTCTCTGTGTTAGCCCTGTGATAGACTGGAGACCTGTCCAGGGTGGACCCCCCCTCTAGACCAATGACAGCTGGGATAGACTGGAGACCTGTCCAGGGTGGACCCCCCCTCTAGACCAATGACAGCTGGGATAGACTGGAGACCTGTCCAGGGTGGACCCCCCTCTAGACCAATGACAGCTGAGATAGACTGGAGACCTGTCCAGGGTGGAACCCCTTCTAGACCAATGACAGCTGGGATAGACTGGAGACCTGTCCAGGGTGGACCCCCCCTCTAGACCAATGACAGCTGGGATAGACTGGAGACCTGTCCAGGGTGGACCCCCCCCTCTAGACCAACGACAGCTGGGATAGACTGGAGACCTGTCCAGGGTGGACCCCCCCTCTAGACCAATGACAGCTGGGATAGGCTCCAGACCCCCGTGATCCGTCACAGGACAAGTGGTTACAGAAGATGAATGAATGAATGTTTCTGGTGTGCAATGATGTAGAGTAGAAGAATGAAGTTTATCATGGTAAGAAGATACAGTCATTAATGATCTATTGGTTTACTGACTGTCACAGTTCAGTCACAAGACTCTCAGGGGCCGTCCACACGGAAACGCAAAAACGCAGAAACGCACAAGTTTTTCATCGTTTTGGCCGATTGTCCACACGTATCCTGTAAACGCATAGCCCTAAAACGCACTTTTCTGAAAACGGGTCCCAGGGTGGAGAAATTCGTAAACGCACCTCTTGCGTTTTCGTGTGGACACCAAAAACGGAGAAAACGATGATGTCATCGCCACACACTTCAAGCATTCCACCGCTTATATCCCACGAGACGTCTCAAAACAACATCAACAACAATGGCGGACTACATGCTCGTGTTCCTGCTGGAGAAGATATTGGGCCTATTAGGGTTACCAGGGCAAAATATCATTTCTCCTTGAGTTTAGTTTCTTCTAAAGCCGATTTGTAAACAGCGCTCAAGCTTTATGCGCATGCTCCGCCTCTTCCTCTCCGTTTTTGGTGAATTTCTGAAACGGAAACAGCGCCACCTATAGGCCTGGAATATGAAGTAGCATTTTCGGTCGTGCTGAAATGGATCTGTGTGGACGCGGATATTTCTTGAAACGATGCCGGAGAGGGAAAAGATCGTTTTCGTACGTGTGGACAAGGCCTCAGTATTTTTCCATTGACCCTGGATCTGCCCCACTCAGCCTGCCAGCCACGCCCACCTGGTCAGTCTACTCTACTCACCTGTGCACACAGCTGTCTCTCATCTCATGCAATCAGCCCAGCATATAGGCACCAGCTCCACACTCACTCCTTTGCCAGATTGTTATTTGCCATGCAAGACTTTCCAGCGTTCTCCTGTCTGACTTCCTGGCACCAACCTTGCCCGTCCCTGATTCTTCTGCTTCGTCTGCCTCCTGGCAATCGTCTCAGCCTTCTGTCTCTGACCAAGATTTTGGCCTCCGCTCTCCGGATCCCTGTTTGCTTGATTCTGACTGATTGCCTGGTTACATTGTTCCTGCTGCCTGCTCCTCATTGGATTATCTGCCTGTGATATCATCTCTCTGGTACTGAACCCCTGCCTGCCTTGACCAAGCCGCCTGCTATTGTGTTTGTTGTACTGTTTGCCAGAGCTTCAGTAAACCAGGCTGCTGCTGCTCACACCAGATGGGCTGCAGAGGCCAATGCTAATGCCTTTGCAGCCCTTTCCGCCCAGTTACAAAAACTGATTTCCACTCATGCTCCTTCAGCTCCAGTTCCCGCACCGGAACCTCCTGCTCCAGCTCTGCCACAGCCCAGGATGATTTCCGAGCCACGAGTGGGAATACCTGAGAGATATGATGGGAGTCCTGAGCTCTGCAGTCCATTCCTGTCCTCCTGCTCCTTACTCTTCAGCCTACAGCCAAACACGTTCGCCACCGAGGAAGCCAGGGTGGCGTATATTATTAGCAACCTGACCGGCAGAGCCCTCCTCTGGGGAACAGCAGAGTGTGAGAGGTGGACTCCCGCCTGCACATCATTTCAGGCCTTCTCTGAGGAGCTACGCAAGGTCTTCGGGTTGGGAGCTCTCGGTTCCGAGGCCGCTTGTGATCTGCTCTCCCTGCGCCAAGGAAACCAGTCTGTGGCCGACTTCTGTGGTTTCCTATCCTCTACCTTCCACACTTGATAGACTTATTGAGCTCACCACCCGGCTGGACCTCCGCCTGGAGAAGGGAGAGGAAACAGAACATCCCTGGTCGTCTCGACTCAGCCTGCTGGCCAGATCCCTCAACTGCTTCCGGCTCCTCTTTTCCTGTTACGGACAATTGTATTGAGCCCGAGCCCATGCAGTTGGGTCGCACCAAGCTTTCATCTGAAGAGCGAGAGTGCCGCTGCAAGGGGAGTCTTTGTATGTACTGTGGTCAGGCTGGACATTTTGTCGCACACACCCTGCCACTTTCATAGACTCGGGTGCAGATGCCAACATTATGGCTGAGAGCTTGGCCATGCAACTGGGAATAGAGAGGACTCTGCTTGATTCCTCAATACCTGCCAAAGCCCTTGATGGCCATCTTCTGGGGCATCTTCCGACATTCCTCTGATCCTGGGCTACCCTTGGCTCCGTTGACACAGCCCCCACATTGACTGGGCCTCAGGTGCCATCCTCGTTTGGAGCAACTCCTGTCACTAGGTCTGCCTTAAAGAAGCCTCCATACCCCAGCAGTCTATGCACCCCAGTTCTTGTCCTGACTTGTCCAGAGTCCCTGCCGAGTACCATGACTTCCAGGAGGTCTTCAGTTAGGCTAAGGCAACTTCATTACCTCATCACCCATATGACTGCTCCATAGACCTGATGTCTAGCACTTCACCTCCCAAGGGCCGTCTGTACTCCCTGTCTGGTCCTGAAAGGGAGGCAATGGAAACTTATATAAATGACTCTCTGGCTGCCGGTATTATCCGTCCTTCATTGTCTCCTGCTGGGGCAAGATTCTTTGTGGAGAAGAAAGACAAGACTCTGCGCCCCTGCATTGATTACAGGGGACTCAATGAGATCACCATAAAGATCCGGTACCCTCTTCCCCTCATCTCCTCAGCCTTCTAATTACTTCAAGGGGCCATGATCTTCACTAAGCTTGACCTCCGTAATGCCTACCACCTTGTCTGCATCAGAGAGGGGGATGAATGCAAAACTGCTTTCAACACACCCACCAGACATTATGAATATTTGGTGATGCCATTCGACCTTACCAGTGCCCCGGCAGTCTTCCAGGCCTTGGTCAACGACATCCTCAGGGACATAATAAACAAGTATGTTTTTGTCTATTTAGACGACATCCTCATTTTCTCCAAGTCCCTCAAAGAACATATTCACCATGTCCAGACTGTCCTCCAACGCCTGCTGGAGAACTCCCTTTTTGTCAAAAGTGTGAGTTCCACACACAGTCCGTGTCATTCCTGGATTACATTGTGGCCCAGGGTCGCCTGGAGATGGATCCTGCCAAGGTGGCCGCAGAGCAGAATGGCTGGAGGGCTCATGTCCTCCCGGTAGAGGTGGGCGCCCCTTAGGAAAAAGTAGTATACTTGAAGTTTATTTTATTAAGTATACTTGAGTATAAGTATAGTAAGTATACTACAGACCATGTAGTTGTAGTGTATCAGAAAGTATACTAATTTAATACTTCTTTCGGCTAAATTGGAACGTTTTAAGTATATAAAAGTATACTTTAAGTTTACTTATAAAAGTATACTTTAAGTATACTTTTATAAACTAAAATGTAGACTAGAAGTATACTACCAGTACACTAGCAGTATATAGATGAGTGTACTTATGGTATACTACAAAGAATACTAATTTAATACTTCGTCTGGCTAAATTGGAACGTTTAAAGTATACTTGAAGTATACTTTTATAAACTAAAACGTAGACTAGAAGTATATACCTAGTACATTAGTAGTATATTGAAGAGTGTACTTGTGGTATACTTAAAGTATACTTTTATAAACTAAAATGTGGATTAGAAGTATATACCTAGTACACTAGTAGTATATAGATGAGTGTACTTGTTGTGTACTTGAAAGTGTACTTTTGTAAACTTAAAATGACCTTAAAAAGTATAAAGTATACTTTTATAAACTTAAAAATGTTCCAATTTAGTCCGAAGTATTAAATTAGTATACTTTCTAGTACACTACAAGTACATGGTCTGTAGTATACTTTCTATACGTATACTTATACTCAAGCATACTTAATAAAATGAACTTCAAGTATACTAGTTTTTGCTAAGGGTAAGTATGAACTTAGAATTACTGAAACTGAAAAACACAATTTTTTGGTATTTTACTAGTTTACCTGTCATTATACTACAAGTATACTTGTAAGTTTGCTTAGCATATCACTTGTAGCATACTATTTATATACTTGAAATATACTTCTTCTAGTATTCTTAAAGTTAACCCATACTGTGTGTGCACTAGACTGCATTGTATTTACAAAATCACAAGACAGAATGTTGAGAACAAGTTTGATATATTTATAGAACATTTTATAACATACAGTGTATTTACAAATACCTGCTTAAAGATGTGCATTTCAGAAACAAAGAGCTTCTATGAAATCAAGTCCTTCTTTGCTGAAAAATTAAAAATGTAAACAAAACAGTGTCTGCAACTGAGAACTGAAGTCCTTCCTTGTCAAAAGAAAAAGGTAAAAGAAAAGTGCACGTCTTTGGAACCAAACATAATAAATACCTTGACAGAAACAAAAACGTTACTTTTATGACTTATTTTCAGCTACTTGCTTGGCATAGCTTATATTGTTGCATTTCTTTCTTCTGATTGGTCTCACATCTTGCATGGTGGTGTCAGGGAACTTGGCCTGGACATGGACTGTGAGGGAAAAAACACAAAACATTACTTCAGTGTTATTTTTATTCACCATCCACAATGAACACAATTGTTAAAGAGGCATGAAGGATGGTTTATCAGGTACATTTCTGAACTTAAATGCAATCAGGAAAAAAAAACTCTATAGAGGGAATGCATATATATATATATATATATATATATATATATATGCGCATTCCCTATGCATACATTAATTGCAAGAACTTATTTGTGAATTTTTACACTAAGAAAGAGTTGAACATTTTCCCTGTATACCCACTCTACCTCACCACTACCAGCAGTAGCCACTGGTAAAAAGTCGCTGTTGTTTGTGTACTTTTGATTTAAGGTCTGCTATGATAGCAGACCTTGCAGCTTCAGTATACTTCTCGTATTTATCTTTGTGCAACGTGTTGTAGCGGCGACTTAAATTGAAATCTTTCAAGGCAGATTAACGTCTCTAAGCAGACTAAGTACATAGGTTTGCTTTTAAATTCTGTGAACAGATAATCTTCTTCCCATTTCACCTGAAACACACACACTATTTTCTCGATCAAGTTTTCTCTCTCCTCCGCTCTTAGCCACGGCTCAACGTCTCTTCTTCACTGGTAGAGAAATCCCGGTGGAAGCGTGTATGAGGCGGCGTCTGCATTAGAGGCCATCTAGTGGCTAACTGTGTCATTACAACTGATTCAGTGCCGCAGAGGACACATTTTTATAATTATCAAAAATTAATCTAAAGGCCACTTCGAGTGAGGTCGCGGGCCGTGTGTGTCCCCGGGCCGCCAGTTGCTCATCCCTGATCTAGACTGAATGACAGAGTGGTAACTGATGGAAAACAATGGGCAGCATGCCGGCGGTGACGTCACGTGCAAACAGCTGGGCTATGACAAAGTGACAGATTAAATCAATGCTATCAAGGTAACTGGGAAGAAATATAATGCAACAACTTACCACCAAACATTAAAACCTTTGCTGGGAAAAAGGCTGGACCGTCTGACTTTTCTCTGCCTTTAATGTCCCACTTCACCTCCATGTCGTTTTCTCCTTCTTTCCTTGTTGAGAACGGGACCGTTGGTTTTTCTTTGGAGAACAAGATCGTTACCTGCAGCGGTGGACGCCAGTTTCAAACTAGGCTCCCATTGGCTGCCAGGTAGGGAGGCGGGAACATGGACCGGAAGTGCAAAGCGCGACCCTGTGACAGAGAGCTGGAGAAGCTTCTGAATTAGCTCATTAGAACATCGCGAAACGTCGTAGACCTTATAAAAGACATTTGGAGGATTACACAGCAGAGATTCCAAGGACTACCAAGTACAGATGGGAAGTAAAAGTAAGTAACAGATAATGATCATGATGTCTAAGATCAGCAGCTAGCTTGCTGCTTACAGTGCAGCAGAGCTTTATGTTCTACAGAGTTGGTAGAATATTCCATTCCATTACTTTCCACACATTATCATGTGACTAATTTTATATTAAATGACCGTTTCGAGTTGCATATTTATGTTGAACTGGTTTGATATGTAAGAAAAATCATCATCAGTTGAAAAGGTCAGACTGAAATGTAATGTTTTATTTTAGTTTATTTGGGGACTATATAAATTACTAGTTGCATTAATTTGTAATACATTTAGTTGAGCAACATTGATTGAATTCATCAATTTGCATCCTAGTTTTGAATACATATATTGTTTCCCACAGAGAAATTAGAGATGATTCAACAGTAGGAGCTCCTCCACACTTAAGCTTTTGGATACTGCCTTTCAACAGGTAAATACACAATGACACAGTTTGTCCAAGTTATTACACACATCCAATCTTGAAATATGTCAGGACATATTCTGTTGCCAGGATACATTGCCCCATGTATCTTGGTAACTTTTTTATCCTGCTTGATTGAATTTTAAGAATCTGATTTATATAATACTCATCAGAGGGCTTCCAGTGACACCCTCAAAAAGTGTCAACAGTGCACACATGTAGTTTACTGTACATGTAGTTAGAGGTTTGCTGTAATAGTTGAGTGCATTCATACCATCTAACAGACAATTTATCTTAATTGTGGTACATTTTGACCTATCCTCTAGTCCAACCCAAGTGTAGACGAATGACAACATTGTCAGCACAAGGCAAAAGCTACAGCAAACCACCTGCACAATTTCAGTCATCGTTTTATTAACTACATTTTTCATTCTCTTTCCTTGGTTCACATGTAGAATGATAATAACGATAACCTAATCAACACAGAAGAACACTGGAGTAACACTTCCAGCAGTGAAGAAGATGATGATGAAGTCAACACTGGGAACCCTACCACAAGCAAACTGGATGTGGACATTTCAGACTAAAGAAGAGATACAACAGTGCTGTATGCTTGAAAGATATCATGAATCAGACAGGCCTGTATGTAAAGATTCACAGTACAAAGTACTTTATATATGAGAATAAAACAAAACAAAACTGTTAATGCTGTGTGGCCTGACATGATTAACACTAAATGTGTTCTTGTTGAAATAGATGATGCTGTGTACATAACACCATTGTCAAACTCTTATGAAAGGGACTAGAACTTGATCAATAAAGTCAAGTCAATGTTTCTGTTGTTGTGTATGTTTTTAAGGTATATAAAGATAATGCTAGTGAACACACATACCATTTACTGTAAACTTTTAAAGTTCAGAACTATATGATCTTGAACATGTAAGTTTCTAACAGGGGTAATACCTCAAAACAAATTATGTAGTGAAAAAACATTTTTATTCTGCTAAATTAAATATATGCACAAGTCAATGACTTGATCTTATTCTGTACTTGGACTAAGATATACTAAGTAGTAGTAGTATACCAAAGTACAAGTATAAGCTTTAGTCTTAAAGTATAAGTGTAAGTCTTAGTATATTTTTATTTAGTCTTAGACTTTTCTTTATACTTTTCAGTATAAGCTAAGTATACTTCACTATACTATTCTTAAGTATATGAAATATAGTATATGAAAAGTAAACTACTAGTATACAGTACTACCTCAATTTTAGTATGAAATAAGTATACTTGTAGTACACTTGAATAAACTTCTTTTTGCGAAGGGACGATATACTAAGTATTAGTACTTTGTGGCAGAAAGAAGTAAAAAGTATACCAAAGTACAAGTATAAGCTTTAGTCTTAAAGTATAAGTGTAAGTCTTAGTATATATATACTTAGTCTTGGACTTTTCTTTATACTTTTCAGTATAAGCCAAGTATACTTCTCTATACTATTCTTAAGTATATGAAATATAGTATATAAAAAGTAAACTTCAAGTATACTACCTCAATTTTAGTATAAAATAAGTATACTTGTAGTACACTTGAATAAACTTCTTTTTGCTAAGGGCGGCCGTGGATTTGTGGCAAAGTCGGTGATTGAGCTTACTATGGAAGTGTCATGAAGCATTTATACTCCTCCCAAGGAAACACCTCCCTCTACTGGTCAACAGCTAAAATGCAGAGAAGAATGGTATTAGGTTCTAAAATTAACATTTCTGGTTAGTCATCAAACTGAGTTTTGATGAGTAAATTCTAATGGTTCCCATTAAAGTTAAGTTTTCATTGAAGTGAGGCCTCATTTTTCAGCTTTTTCTACTGTGAATGAATTGTGAAATGTCTGATACGAGGTACAGAGGGTAGTTTAAATGTGATGTGAACACCTTTAGTTCAACTTTTAATTCTAATATGTTAAAACTATGGTTATAAGTACATTTAAGTGCAAATCATTTTATTCCTTAAATTGTCTTATTGTTTATTTGTATAACACATTTCAACAACAGTGTGATTTTAAGTATGTAAGAATTAACTCCTCTGGTACATGTCTGTAATTACAGTTCTAAATACTTTTATCACTTTCATCATCACATGATGAAAAAAGCAAATTATCAAGTCTTCCTCACACAGACGGAAAAAGCAGAGGCTGACACATGAGGAAGAGGGCGGGCTTTACTTGTTGTCACTGAGAAAAGATGAAAAAAGGTCAGACGAGTGAGAAGGACAATGAAGGAAACGTCTCTACAGCGTCTGCTCTGTAAGTCCACAATCTTTGACTGTTGATAACTGATGAAGGAGACATGAAAACTAGTCAGGATCAAGTCAGCATGAGGACGAGCTGCAGGTCTAAAGAGGAACTGGAATCATTTAAAGAGGAAACTGGTCAGAAAGGAACAGGTCAGCTTCAGTCAGTGATTCTATCAGTGGAACTGTCAAGTCAACACACACCTGTCTTTATGCTCTGAGCTACAAGTGGTGTGTTTGTTGAATATTCCTGCAGCACAGTCACTGTTCATAGTCAGGAGAACCATGAGGAAGCTTCAACTTCTGCTTTTAGATTCAAACTAGAGCGTTAAACTTCAAGACACAACATCAGAACAGAGTCAGTTCACTTCCATCAGAGTTCCAGCTGCAGTACTCTACTGATCATTATTATATAGCACTGAGCATAGAACAGCACTGCTGCTGTTAGCGTTCCTCTTCATCTGTACCTTACCCTACGTACTCTACTGTAGTGGATGTCATCACTAATACGTTCCACTGTCTTCTGTGTCTTTGTACCATCTGCATATGTTGAACTTTATTTAGACTCAGTTCTGTGATGTTCTGTCCTGGTAGAGTGTAGATTTATATTTCTGTAGCACCACGGTCCTGGTTTTATTTCAACTCAATCAACATTTAACAGATGAAGACTTTCAGAATCCCAGCAGTTGACATAAAGTCTGTCTGGAGTTGGTGTTGAATGATTCTTTAACATCACTGAGTCCTCAGCAGTGGATCCACCAGAGATCTTAGAGGAACCAGAGATGAATGAAACTCTTCTTGATGATTTAATTGAACTCAAACTAACCTGAGTGTCATTTCTCTTTAGTTCTGAGCTCTCTGCTGTTCAGCACAACAAACCAAGGTTAGTCAACGTCTTCATTCACTTTAAACCTGTTCAATCCTCATCATTATTACTCAGTAGAGTCAAAGCTTTCAGTCAACATCTCTCAGAGAAAAGACATTAAATCAATCATGTTGTTTCATCTGAACCCTCCCAGCTCGTCTGACTGTGAGTCCCAGCAGCTCTCAGGTCTTTGAAGGAGACTCTGTGTCTCTGAGCTGTGAGGAGGACGACAGCTCTGCTGGATGGACTCTGAGGAGAAACACCACCACAGAACAGAGGACTCAGTGTGGAGCTGGGTGGGGAAAACCATCTGGTTCTTCCTGTAACACCAGCTACACCTTCCCATGGGACAGTGGAGTTTACTGGTGTGAGTCCAGAGAGGGAGCAACCAGTAACAGCATCAACCTCACTGTCTCTGGTAAGCTCAGACTGTGGAGTTAGTATTGATGAAGCTGTGTGGAAATGGATGAAATGCTGTAGTTTGTCTCTGTGTTGAGGTGGACCAGTGATCCTGCAGAGTCCTGTCCTCCCTGTGATGGAGGGAGATGACGTCACTCTGCTCTGTAAAACAAACACCACTCCCTCCATCCTCTCAGCTGCTTTCTATAAAGATGGCTCCTTGATCAGGACTGAGTCTACAGGTCACATGACCATCCACCATGTTACCAGGTCTGATGAAGGCCTCTACAAGTGTCACATCATCAGTCATGGAGAGTCTCCATCCAGCTGGATCACTGTCACAGGTGAGGAGGTCAGAGATGATTCTTAAGCAGCTTCCAACATTCACAATGAGACAATCAGTTCATTATTAGCTTTGCTTCATTCTAGAGAAACCCACCACCACACCTCCTCCTACATCCACACCTCCTCCTACATCCACATCTCCTCCTGGTTCCTCTCCTCTCCTCCCTGTGTTGTTGTCTCTTTCTTCTCTCTGTTCTCTGGTTCTTCTGGTTCTTCTGGTTCTCCTGGTGAGACGACGTGTTCATAGGAAACCTGAAGGTGAGACACAGACTTCTGGATTTTAAATGTTTGGGTTTTGTTTAAATTCTATTGTCGTTCATTTTGGTTCATTTCAGCTGTTGGAGGAAACGTCCCAGAAGACATCACGTACAGTGACGTCAAAATATCACGGAACAAGAAACAGCCAATCAGACGGAGCAGAGGTAGAGTTGTTATTATCAATAATATGTTTTCTTTGTCTTTGTGTCTTTGTGAGGACCATTGTCTGTTCTGGGTCAGAGAGAGGGTCAAAGACCAGAGGTACAGCTGCTCTTCTTTCTCTCCACCATGGTTCACTACTACAGCTTTAGTCTCAGATATATGCTAACATCAAAATGCTAACACCAAATGCTAACATGCTGATGATCTTCATCATGTTCACCTTCTTAGTAGCATGCTAACATTTTCTAGCATGAGGCTGATGTTATGTCATGACATTTGAAAGTTGAATCATATTCTTCCGAATGATCCTGAATCTGTTTCTGTTGTGACAATCCATCCAATAGTTACTGAGCTTTCAGTCTGGAGCTGATTCCAGAGAATAAAGAGACAGACTGATGAGAACAGAGATCCTCTGCTAGGAGTTTTCAGCCTCTCAAACTGTCTCTTGATCCAATTATTAATGTAGAACTTTAGAACTCTGCATGTAAAACCACAGCAGCAACTTCCTCCTGCTGACTGCACTGACCTGTAGTCTGATCAGATGGTGTGATACTTCTCAGTATAGTGTGGTCTCCTTTGGCTGCTCTTAGTGTGTACATGTGTGACTTTTGTACCTTGTGGTCAAATGTGTCTGCTTGTAGAAATTGCAGAAACTGTTTGTCTGTTTGTTGTCTCTGTTTCTGAAACATTTCCACCAGAGGTGTCAAGAAGAGGTGTTAAGAGGAGGTGTTAAGAGGAGGTGTTAAGAAGAGGTGTTAAGAAGAGAAAAAAACTGTGAAGAATTAATGTAATCTAATTTTACATAGAAATTATGAAATATTAAGCTACTGCACTAAATATACTAACAGCACTGTAATCATTTGTAGTGTCTGTGGTTTAATGAGGTTCTGAGCTAAAAAAGAAGTGATTAGACACCAAATGGAGGAAGGAGTCTAGACGTCAGTGGTGGAGCAGAGTTAATAGATCTCTGGAAAGATCTCAGATGAATCTGAAGGAAAGAGTTTAGTTCCTGAATCTAACTGGTCTCTGTTTCTAGTCCCAGTAATATTGACCAATCATGTTTGAGCAGGATGGGCGGCACAGTGGTGTGGTGGTTAGCACTGATGCCTCACAGCCAGAAGCAGTTTTAGGCTTGGGCGAACCGGGCAGCCGCCCGGGGCGGCATTTTTTCATGACGCAAGGGGGGCAGAACGAGCACTTGGAAATAAATAAATAAATAAATAAATAAATCTGCATCTGCATCTGCTCCATGGTTTTCTGTTATCCGTCATATCTGTGTGAGGAATTGGCAAATTGGCGCCCCCTGCTGCTGAGAAGGTGCCGTGCACAGAAGCTGTTTCAGAAGATGAATGAATGAATGAAACCCTGTGATCTAACAACAGTGTTTGATTTGTCTGTGTTCAGAGGTTCCACCAGAGCCAGAGGTCATCTACTCTTCACTGAAGTAGTCCACCAGTCCACCCACTGATGTCCAGCTGCTGCTCTGACTGGTCCCCTCAGCCCCTCAGACCACATCTAAGGGTCTCAGTAGGTAGGGTGGTCTTGTCAGGCAGTGTTGGGATCTGAACCTGGTGGTGAGCTATGGAAGCTCACCATGCATAACCAAGTTAACCACATGTCTTGGAAACAAAGGGAAGCACCAGAACTGTAAGTCCCACAATCCTCCAGGTGTGAAAACTGACCAAGCAGTTCACTGGCTGACAGTGGCATGTGACCTCTGAGGTCATCAGGTCATATAAAATGCGCTGTTTTGCCTTTGTTCTCTCTCTTATTCTCTACTCTTCCACCTCTTCAACTCCACACCTCCACGTGGAGACCCCCAGCTGCTCGGCTGCAGCTGGGTGCCAGGCCTGTTCTCCTTACAGCAGCGAAGCGAGATCCTGCTGAGGAATCTACACCAGGTCTTTTAGCCAACAAACAGAAGGTTTGCAGGCTAAACTCCCAAACAACAGGAGCCACACGGCTAGTTAGCACCGAGCTGCTAACAAGCCTCTTCAAAGGACTCAAGGAGCGGCCAGTTTCCCTCCAACGTCTGCCGTCAGGAACACACAGCAAGGACTACAACTTTTTCCAGTTTGGCTTTCCATCAGGAGCCACCAGCCACAGGAGCAACACACCAGAAATTGACTTTCCACCAAATCTGGTAGTATGACCTGGGCCTAGTCAAGCTAAGCTAAACATAGAGTTAGAAATGTTGATTTGATGTGATATTTGTTTTATTGAGTTGTTTAGTATAGTGACTTGATGTTAGTTTAGATTATGCAACACATAGACTCAGGGTCTCTTGCATGCTAAACTAACCATCCTTTCTCTAACCTGGCACCTCTTATCACATTCCACAAAGGCATTCAGCCAGCACACGGCACGAGTGTCCCCACTCAGCAGCCATCTTGTTTCCTTTGTGTTCAAGACCTCAAGGCCCCAGCGGCCATCTTGGCACGCCCACAACCGGCGGCCATCTTGGCACGCCCACAACCGGCGGCCATCTTGGCACGCCCACAACCGGCGGCCATCTTTGCACACCCACAACCAGCGGCCATTTTGACGCACACCCACACACCCACACACACATACACACACACACACACCTGTATAGAGTAGACTGTAGTTAGCTTGTATGTTTGCTTTTATTCTTGTTAATAAATGTCTTTTAAACATACCTGTCTGTTTAATGTTGCACAAGAGTGAATATTGCCAACCTCTACACTGCCAAGAACTCCAAATTCCTTCAACTCTAACTAGTTGTTAACATGGTAATTTTGGTTATAGTTATTAAGTTAATTATTAATCCGAACTCCAAATTGACAATTTAGTATAATTTATGAGACTGATTTAATTAATTGGCTATCTTTTCCCTTCCTAGAAGGGTGGTGCCCTGAGGTGATCTAGTAATTCAGATCCAATTATTTAATAATAAATAATTATTTTTGATAATTATTAATTATTCATGATAGCCAAACACCAATACTGAGTGCCTTAGTACCCAGGCCCAACAGCAGCAAGACACTGAAGCAGAGGTGGGTAGTAACGCGCTACATTTACTCCGTTACATTTACTTGAGTAGCTTTTTGGAAAAAATGTACTTCTATGAGTAGTTTCAAAGCAGCATACTTTTTACTTTTACTTGAGTACATTTGTGAAGAAGGAGCGGTACTTTTACTCCGTTACATTGGGCTGATTCTGCTCGCTACTTTTTTTTTTTTTTTTTTTATCGATCCGTCTGCCGCATGGTCTGTTTTGTTTATATGGGGAGAGCAATGATTTAAGGTCGGGACTTCCCAGAGGCTCTGTGACTATCACATGACTGCATCTCACCAATCAAATGTAGCCACTAGCGACGTCTAACTCCGTTTCACCAATCAGGCAGAGCCGAGCCATCACATGACCGCACACACACTCCCCGCGGCAAACAGGCGGAAAAGAGCACAGAAACAAAACGATGGCGACGGCATGCAATGTATAATGTATTTTATTTTAAAATTTATGTTACTGTGTAAAGATTTAAGTTATTATATTATTTATTTATTATTGTTTATTATAAACTGTTTCAGTTGTCTAAGGGAATTATCCGGCTCTGAAAATTATCATTGCCATAATATATTTTTGTGCATGCATCATGTGCATTATTTGACATTATTTGACCTGATAAATAAAAGAGGTTACTCGACAGTTACTCTGTACTTGAGTAGTTTTTTCACCCATTACTTTTTACTCTTACTCAAGTAACACAGGGTGACAATACTTTTTACTTTTACTTGAGTCATATTATTCTAAAGTAACAGTACTCTTACTTGAGTACAATTTTTGGCTACTCTACCCACCTCTGCACTGAAGTCCAAGTAGCTCCCAGAGTTGAATGTGTGGATAAATGTGACTGTAGCAACAGGTACACAAGTCCTGTGTACTGAACCAGACTCATACATATTAACAGCTTATTATGAACATGTGTTTTACTGCAGTAGTATGTGAATACATACAGGGATCAGCCATAACATTATGACCCATGTCCTAATATTGTGTAGGTGACTCATCAGAGAATGGACATGGGCCTTCTGAGGGGTCATTGAGGGGAGGGGCCTCTGTGGATCATCCCACAGATACTTGATCAGTTTGGGATCTAGTGAATTTGGAGGCCAGGGGGGTATTGCACAAAAGTAGAATTAAGACATCCAGGATAAGTTACTGAGCTGAGCTCAATGAATCCGAAACAAGAGCGTGAAGGCTTAATTGTTTGCACAAAGACCAAGCCAGGATGAACGGACACGGATTCATCAAGCCAGGTGAAACCTATCCTGGATAAGTGCGCGCTCACGGCTTCCTCAAATAGACCCCGCCACCGATCGCAGATTCACTGATTCACCATGGCAAATAGAGCGACGTACTTTTCCCCGTCGGAGGCGCAACTCCTCATGGAGGCCTACGAGGAGGTGAAACATATAATTAAGAAGAAAGGCAACACCGCCACAGTGAAAAAAACAAAGAGAAAACGCGTGGCAAAGTATTGCTGACCGCCTGAATGCGTAAGTAGTGCACAATTACACACTCACCGCTCCGCTGAAACATCACAATTAGCCTACAATCCAAATAGTTTATTCACATCTCCAAAAACGCAGCCATTTTAAAGTATGACCCCTTAATCTGCATTTAACGTGTCAAGTCAGGGGTTCCCTTTATTTGTTGGGATTAAGGGGGTAATTAAGGACGATTTAAGTATATCTTAATCAAGGAATTCCTGAATTAAAATACAATTAAGGGGGGAAATTAAGAGGAAATCGAAAAAGTAAGGGGTAAATTCAGTATTTTCAGATTCTTTTCTCCTTAATCGACATAAATCTATGCACATTTCTACTTAAAAACTACTTAATTATTGAAGGGTTGTAACGTTAAATGTAAGGTCTGAGGTCTATCAGCGCCTATCACAAGGTGAGCCATACAATCCCTATTAATAACCACTTTTTACATCATGGCTGTGTCAAGAATATCACTCTGTTTATGAGGTTGTAATGATGACATTTTGTGTTGACAGGTGAATTCTCTGGTGTGTTGCTGGGAGACAGGGGGTATGGCTGCCAGCCTTTTCTTCTGACCCCGTTCACAGACCCCCAGGGAGCACAGCAGGCCTACAACCATGCCCATGCCAGAACCAGGACCAAAATCGAAATGACCTTTGGCCTCCTGAAGGAACGCTTTCAGTGTCTGCACAAATTAAGGGTCAGCCCTTGGAGGGCATGTGACGTTACTGTGGCTTGTGCTGTCCTCCACAATGTGGCCTGCCTGAGGAAGGAGAGGGCCCCCAGAGTGCCACCAGCCATGAACTGGGACAATCCTGCAATCTTCCCTGATGACGCCGGTGGTCGGCTGGTGAGGGACCAATATGTTAAAATGCGTGCTTCACATTTTTCAGTTCAATATATCCTGCAGTGGCAGAGGAATTTGTGTTTTTCTTTTTATTTACTTGAAATCTTGAAATTGAAAACTTCCGACTTGTGACCGAGGGTTGCCGGTTCGGACCCCGACCAGTAGAAAGCGGCTGAAGTGCCCTTGAGCAAGGCACCTAACCCCTCACTGCTCCCCGAGCGCTGCTGTTGTTGCAGGCAGCTCACTGTGTCGGGATTAGTGTGTGCTTCACCTCACTGTGTGTTCACTGTGCTGAGTGTGTTTCACTAATTCACAGATTGGGATAAATGCAGAGACCAAATTTCCCCTCACGGGATCAAAAGAGTATATATACTTAGCCTATACTTACTTATAAATTGATTTGGCCTCTTATGGTGTTTGTGTTGTATACTGTGTGTGTACAAGCTTGCAGGGAGGCTACTGCATCCATTCTTTTGTCTGTTCATTTCATGTGTATGGATTTGTCCTGCATTTATTTCAGTGTACAGACATGTGGGGTGTATTATACAGACCTCTGAATGTGTATTTCTCCTTGTGTTGTATAATATGCTTTTATTCTGTGCTTTCCATCTTGTAGAGTCACTGTGTGACTTCAATTTTGAAAGGAGCTGATGGTTTACATGTTTTGTTTTTATCCTTATTCAATAAAAGAACATGATGTTACATGTTTGATGTGTGCTTATATTTAAATGGGATGTGTATTTTATACCACGGAGTATTAGGGCCACACTGAGGAAGAAGAAAAAGCCATGAATTTATGACCCTGGTTCTTTCTGTGGAAAAAATGCATATTCTTTTTACAGTCCTGACAATTACGACAATGTGATGCTGTTGTGGCAAAAGATTAAGTATGTCCTTGTTTGTGAAGCCTATATTGAAGTACAATTCTGCGAAATGCTCCACAGCCCTCATTTTAACAACTGTCCCCTAAAACAACGGGTTACAATATTTGACTTTATTGTCAAAGTCTGTTTGTTTTTTTTGCTTGCTCTGTGGCCCTAATAGTCTGTGATTTTACATATAGCCCTATGGGAAACTAAATTATGTAATGATTGCAACATCATCTAAAATCATCATTTATCCAAAATGATTGAAATTAATGATCACAAATGTTTAAATAATAACAGTGGGTGTAATTGTATGTGATAACAATGTGTAGTGGGCAGTGGAATAACTATTGGTTTCCATTTGCGGTGACTGCTGACTGAGATGAGGGATGAGATTAAATAGATCCTGGAACTGAGCCTGGTCTGGAGCAGGCTAGCTCCACAGAATAAATCTCCACGGTAACTTATACCATAACATATCCTACTGCTCCCTATCCCGCTTTTGTGCAACCGGATCACGGATAAATTGAGCCAGGATAACCAACATATCCCGGCTTAATCCCTTATCCTAGTTTTGTGCAATACCCCCCAGGTCAACACCTTGTGCTGTTCTTCATGTTTTTTTTTTAGTTGTTCCTAAAGTGTTTTTGTGTGTGTGTCTGTGTCAGGCTGCATCCTGTTGGGGATGGCTGCTGCCAACAAGGAGTGTCATTGCTATGGGGTGGGGGTGCCTGGTCTGGTCTAGGTGGGTGCTACATGTCTAAGTAACATCCACACCAATGAATGCCAGGTCCAGAAGTTTCCCAGCAGAACATTGAACTGTCTCCTGTCAGTGGTCATAATGTTGTGGCTGGTTGAGGTATGTCATAGTTGTCCACTCTTTCAGTGCTTCATTATCTACTTATTGTCAAAAATAAACGTTGGTCTCATTTGTTGTTTTGTTCTCGTGTGGTTCTGTGGTTTTAACCAAAGTGTCAGATGGAAAATTTGACTTGTTCCATTTTGGTTATGGCTGACTGATACACACTGAGACACACTGACACACACTGATACACACTGATACACACTGACACACACTGATATACACTGAGACACACACTGATTAACACCTCTCTGCAGGGAACAGAAACACAGAAACCACAGCTGCAGACAGAAACAGCTGGAGCATCATTGAGCTGCTGGCCACTCTGCAGAGAAGAGCTTTAGATCTGTGTCCCTGTGAATCTAAATCAATCTTCCTTGTGTATTTCTGCAGCTGTTTGAACAACAGTTGTTCTAAATAAATGTGTTCACTCTGACCTGCTGTAACACTGATCATGTGCTGCAGAGTCTGATCTGTTCTCTGCTTTTGTTTCATTTAGTTTAGCTCCGTCCTCCACAGAGTTCTGATCCTGACATCAACACTGAAGCTAAACAAACTGAAAGCATCAGTTAAGAACACTGAGGACAGTAGTGTGAAGGTCATGTGACTCTGGTCCTGTCTGCTTAGAGACACCTGGACGTTAACGATGTCCTCGTGCTTTGTGTGTGTTAAACTCAGATTAAATGAAAGACCTTCAAACTAGATGCTGACAGTCCTCTTGAAGACTGATCAGACATGATGGACGATGAAGGACCTGTCGTAGTCGTTATTCTACTTTAGGACAGTTAACGTCATTAAATGAAGCAGAGAGACATAGAAACCTGTCCATGGTCCCAGTAAGTGATCCAGGTTTGACTTATGAAGCTTCTCATGTTAAAGCTCCTCCCCCGGTAGACGCCCATAGTGCTGCTGTCACAGGGTGTTTCTGAAGTCATTTCCTGTTTGAAGCCTGTGTCTTTGTCCTCGTGTCTCTTTGTCCTCCTCAGTGTGTACGTGTTGGACGCTCTCTGTTTGCTCCTCCTGCCTCAGTGTCAGAGTGTCCTGTGTTTGACTCGTGTCTCCTCTCTGGACACTGAGACAGTAGAGCTGACAGAGTGAGAAGTGATTTGATCTCTGATGAACTACAAACTCCTGAATGTGAGACTCAGACTGGATTCTGGATCTGCTCTCATGCTCAGACTCTGGCCTCTTTAAACAGTGAACCAGGAAGTGTCCTTTAATCACAGGTGGAGTCTGCTGCCATCTCCTGGTGATCCTGAGTATTACAGCTGAGTGCTGTGTGTAAAGTCAATCAGACACTGACTGCAGCTCCTTCAGTCTGTTACTGGTTCTTTGAGCCGTCAAAGGTTTAAGCTCCAATCAGCTCCTTCTGAACAAACATCAGTAATAAACCTGATCACATGGAGCTTCATTAACTTCACTGTTTAAGGTGAATAATAGATCTGTTAGGAGTGAAATGACCACTTTATTAGACTTAGATCTAGATCTCAGAACTTTATTGATCCTCAGGGTGAATGTTTGGTCACAGAGCCTCAGTTCCACATAAGAAACATTGTAAACCTGAAAACCACCAGTAAAAAGAAGAATAGGTGTAAGACGGTTAGTAAAATAAAATAAAAATGAAATAAATAAAATACAATAGTATTAGCAAAATAATTTGTATATCTACAAATCTCCAAGAAGTATAAACAGACTTAGGTAGACTAGTGAAACAGTCCAAGTCTAATCTTCATTAAGGTTCTGGTGTTCAGCTTTAGTCTCTAATAACTGAGAGAAATGATTATCTGTTAGAAGTG
The DNA here is from genome assembly GCF_963514085.1 of Chelon labrosus. Lineage (NCBI taxonomy): Eukaryota > Metazoa > Chordata > Actinopteri > Mugiliformes > Mugilidae > Chelon > Chelon labrosus. Next base: position 36,846,662 of record NC_140337.1, on the reverse strand, counting down.
TTCCTGTTATCTGACTCAACGTGTTCAGTTATACAGCAGATGATGAGAAGTAACTGAACAAACACACATTAACTGAAAAAACAAGAGGCAATAAAACAAAAGAACCATTGAAAATGGAATATAAAATCAAAGACCCAGACAGTTGAGCTTATTAAATGGAATGAATGTCTAGTCTGGTGGTTTTAGTCTGGGAGCAAACTTGGTCTAATGTTTATTGGAGACAGGAACGTCAGTGTTTGAAAGGTTTCAGCTGAACAAGGAGAACTGGGACAGAGGTCTGTTAATTATACAAGGACATGTCCCTTTACTGAAGTACTGAGGCTGTTTATAGAGAGAAGAAGAAGGAGAAGAAGAAGAAGATCAGTTCATTCATACATGCAGCATATCAACATGATCCTTCACACTGTTTCTACTGGTTTCTATTAATCACCAGCTCCTTTCAGAGACAGCTCTCTTCCTGTGGTTTGACTTAGTTTCAACACTACACTCGTATGTTCCTCTGTCCTCTATCTTCACATTGTTCAGAATCAGAGACACGTCTCCATCCTTCATCTGTCTGTCCTGTAGATCCACTCGGTTCTTATAAGATGGATGCTGGTTCTCTAACTGATCATTACGATATAAAAGAAGATCTTCTTCTGGCTTTGGATTGATTCTGCTCCAGTCTACAGCTGAGACAGGATAACTGTTGGACATGTAACATGGTAGAGAGACAGTCTGTCCAGGATCAGCTCTGATGATGTCTGTCCTGAAGGAAACAAGACAGAGCAGAGAGGTTAAAGGTCAACATGCAGCAGTCAGTCAGTGGGAGGAGCTACCAGAGAGAGGACACTGGTCTCTGATGGACAGGACCAGAGGACACCAGAGGACAACAGAGGACAACAAAGGACACCAGGGGACACTAGAGGACAACAGAGGACACCAGTGGACAACAGGGGACACCAGAGACTGTATGATTGTGGTTTGTCAGCCTTCATCAGTTTGTTCTTTCAGTTCTGGAGACTGACTGTAGATTGTAAATGTGTTCCAGACTAATGAGACACTAGGAGCAGAGAATATGGACAAATCATGATCAATGTAGATTTAGACCCAATGTTCATGTGTTGATGATTAAATGAATGAAATAGCTTTAAATCAAAGTACTTCTTTCTATTCATTCAGAATAAATGATGACTGTATTAATATGTATCAGCTCATGTTCAGATAAACCAGCTGGAGTCAACCACAGTCTGTATGAACCATAGACTGAATAAAGATGGATGTAGGAACAGCTCCTCTACAGTGAAGACAAATCAACTAGAGCTCCCCCTGGTGTCTGGCTGCAGTAACTGCTGGAGGTAGAGCAGAGCGTTGGATTCATTCAATGAAAACTGGGACAAATGTTCAGGTCAGACTGGATATTTATTGAAACATTCAACAAAACTCATCATGTTTTCTCTCCACATATTTAATCAGAAACTTTTTACATTTTTAAACAAACTTTAGTTTCTTAAACTCTGAATGTGGAACAAGCAAAGCTTTATATTATAAACACGTGAAAAATCTAATTTGAAATAAAAACACATCAATGTCTTTAGTTCTTATTGTTATTTAATGAAATAAATCAATCTCATGCCTCTCTCTGTCTGTAGTCTTTTGAGTTTATTTTCAGTGTAAACCCTTTTTTACAGGCCAACAACAAAACAATAATAATATATTCAAAGAAAGGAAAGGAACCAGTGGGCCTGGATTAGAACCCAGAACCTTCTGGCTGGGAGGCATCAGTGCTAACCACCACACCACTGTGCCGCCCTACAAATTCAATTCTAATACTTATTCTAATGTAATCTGATGATCTTCTATTTCTACTAAAAGAATGGAATGAATATTATTGGATGGAATTGCTCCTAAAATGTTCAACAGTATTTTTCTAAAATGCTTGACTCAGCAAAAACCCAACAAACTATTGTGTGTTCATCAACTGTAAACAAATGTCATGTCATTGTGTTACGTGACAGGCAGGGTCAGGGGGCAGAATTGTTTGTGTCTGTGTGTTTTCCCTCCTCTTCTCCTCTTCCCCTCCTCCTCCTCACTCCTCTCAGGTAAACTCCCATCAATCAGCCTACACCTGTGGATCCCAGCTGGCCAATCATCCAGGTTCCAGTAGAACAGGAGCGTAGCTGCAGTCATGGTTCTCTGTTCTCTGCCTGTCTGCACTGTGCTATACTTGCTTTAGTAAACTTCCTAGTTTCAACCTGGAGCTTTGTGGAGTCAGTCAGTGTGACTAGGTAAGTGTTGGAGTACTCTATACATGTTCCAGTCACGTAGTACTTCCTTGTCTATGAACACTAGGTTTTAGGCTTGGTGCCACTGTAGCCCTGTAGAAATCATTTAGGTTACAGTGCAAAAGAAAAATCCATATAGCATGATTTAATGCTGAATTAAAAGTTCATGGTCTTTAAAAGAGGAAGTTCATAATATTCAAATGTTTAATAAATTAGACTATTTACAGCTGAAAGAATAAATCTATAAAAGTCTTTTAGTTCATCAAGTTTCTATCAAATATCTGTGATTCTGAAGAAAATGAGAGACAGACGCTCTGGACCAGAGAGCTAAGACGGAGGCATGGTGGTGTGGGGAGCATTTCAGTTTAGTGGTGGAGGTTGACTACTCGTTGGTCCTGATAGAAACTTCTGTGTGACCTGAAGAGCTGAATATGATGCGTCTGCTTGTGTCTGGTTCTATATCTAACTGTTCTAGTGTAAATGTGGTAGATTGATTTGATTAAAAAGCTGATAATGAAAATGAGTTCATGAGACAGTAAAAACAGCTATTAAAATCAATTTAAAAAATGATAAATGAAATCAATAATTTAGGAAAAACAGAGAAAAGGGGATTAGTTGATGTGAAGATGTAAGATTTGTAGTCCTCTTCTAATTGATGATTTAAAATTCATGTGAACAAGATCAAAAATGTGAGGTTAAAATACTAAAGTGACTTGAGCGAGATTAAAAATGGTTCTAAATGTTCCTGTCAGATTAGTTTATCTGTCATCAACCTGTTGGGCCTTTAAAAACTTATTGGTGATCGATTTCAGGTATGTTCGGAGTGTTTATGCCCCTCAACTTTAGATGTTGGTTAACACGTCGTATTGTGTATGTTTTCCGAACACTTTAAGTACATTGTGAGTACTTTAGGAGCATTTTCTTGGAGGTTTTAAATGATATAAATTCATTGGAGGGATATATTTCATTTAAGATTTTAAAATCTATCTCTTTATGTTGAGGAGGGATTGGAGATTGAAGGAATTTAGTCCTAATAGACTTTTTCCATAGTTTTGAAAACAGACTGGACAGGTAAGTGTCAAACACCAACAGCTCACTGATCTCACTATTGCACCAACTTCCAGCCTGACCACTGATGATCTAACACCACACTTCTTTACAGATACTTCCTCACGCTCATGGTTTAGTCTTTAATCAGTTATATGCTCAATGTTGGACCAAAGCTGCATATGACTGATAAAGATTAAAGATTTAGGTGAAGCTTAACTTTCCTCTCCTCTTGCAGGCAAGAAATGTCTGATGTTTTTTTACATGTCATATTTGAATAGCCTTTTTCATGTAGTTTAAAAATACTGTTAATTAAATAATAATAATCAAAACTATTTTAGTCTAATAAAACCAGAGGCTGTTCTTTGGCCGATGGGCTCAGCGCTGTGAACCTTTCCACTGAGGATGCTAACGTTGCGGTTTGTGCTGCAGGTGATGTCAGCAGTTATTCATCATTAGACTAGTGTTGGTAACTGACTGTGTGAGTTAGTGATCGGAGCATTTTAGGCCGAAGCCTGAACACTGTCTGTTTCCTTCTGTTGCTGCTGTTTGCTGCTCCGTTGTATTCAGGACTCCACTGTGACATAACTGTGTTAGATCTTATTTTCAGAGGTTTACATTGGCAGGCTTATGTGTGTTGTATCTATAGCCCTGTGTTTAAGCTACAACTTCTCCTCACACTTTTCTTATTGCACTGTTACAAGAGGAATGTTCTGATTCTATTGTTTTCTATTCATTTATACAGTCTGAAGTTAAAGGGGAACTCCGGCGCAAAATGAACCTGGGGTTAATAACACATGTGTACCGAGTTCGACCGTTCTCTGGTATTTGTTTTCATGCATTTGTTTTGTTAGTCAAATGTGACCAGTTTTCTTGCAAACCGCTAATTAGCATATAACGCTAGCCTTCGGGGCAGACGTACACATAAAAAGAAATCGCTATTTCTATACCACTAACAAGGCTCACAATATCACCACACTTACACGGTAGCATAACTAGGGTCTCTACATGTAAACCCAAGCATTGAGAACTTTGCAAGTATACAGGCAGTTTATTAAAAAAGGAACACAGTACCGTTCATGTCTGGCTCACATATCCAGGCGGGCGCCATCTTGGGGAAACTGAACTGTCTGTTGCCGGAAGAAAGCACTGAGAGCATAGAGAAGCACTGAACGAAGATTGGAGAGTGAGGACAAACTGCTAGAGGTGATGTACGGCTCACACAATCTAAACACCTGCATTAAAACCAAGACACTGGACAATCCTGTGGAAACTTTAGTCTTTCATTGTTCTGAAAAGCCTCTGGATTCAATCCTGTGCTTTTTGTCCTGAGGTCAATCAGCTCCTCTGTTGAGTGATTGAGAACATCCTCCATCTTCTCAAGGTCATTCATGGTCAGGTCAGTCTGGCGTCCTACATCTACACACAATATATTTGTCAAAGACGACGAGAGGGAGAAAGACAGGTGAGTTGTATAATCTACAGACTGTATTCATCAAGGTGGTGGTAATAGTTTAGGATGAATTCTGAGGTAAACAAATCCATGGGTATGATACGTAGTCATCAGAACAGTTCATGGAACATGGCTCCATGCAGCCTCCATGCATTATTCTGTATTTCACCGAGGTGGAGCGATGCATCTGTGGTGTCGGTGCAGGTCTCTTCTGCATCAGTGTTGGTCTGGTCTCAATCTTTCCTCACGTTGACGTGATGCCTCTGTCACTGGTTTACCTCTCTGGTAGCCAAGATGAACGTAGGAGACCAGGATGGAGCAAGCTGATGCTGCGCAAGTGTGTCACCACACACTGAAACTACTGCACCAAATAACTCAAACCCACCACCCTGTGTTTGGATTGTGACACCATTATACAGCAACTTTAAGTCTTCATCAATTCTTTTTAATACAAAATCAACACCACACTTGTCAATATCACCAGCTTTTGCTATAGCAAGGAGTCTGATTGCTGCCAGTTTTGACCTAAACTTGGGGTTTATGTTTCCTAAAGTCTAATAAACCATCAGTAATTTATTTACTGAAGCATGTGACCCAAGGGGATTGCAGATCTCTATTTGGTCAGTGTATAAAATGATCTGTAAAGCAGAAGGTTTCACTGAAAACAGTGGGTGGGATCTGAAAAGGCTCCCATCAACAATATCATACAAAAATCCATCTTTGTGGCAACTCTGTGGCGTGGTGTGGATCATATCAAAAATCCTAGAATTGGACAACAGCTGTTCAAGACTCTTAACCAGGGACACATAGTAAAAACTTCTGTTTTTAATTCCAAGAACTCTTGATTGTCCTTTCTTAACTCGACAAACCCTCTGAGACATAACCACCTCCTCTGGTTTCACTGGGTTAAAAAGCCTCTGGATGGCACTGTCTTGCATGTATGTGGTGGCCATCAAGGAGAAAGGATCTTGAAACTTGTCTAATGTAGCCAGTACTTCCTCTTGTAGCTGCTCCACGCTGTCTGAATGTCTTTCAAAGATCCTCTTCATTGTGTCCCTCAAGGTGCTCAGAAGAGTAGTTTGATACTGCTGGACTTCAGAAACAATGCTGTTGACGCTCCTCTGAAACACAGTCAAGAATGAAGTGTCAGATACATGATGTTTGTCCAGTACAACTAGCATAACCATTCTTAAGACTCATTTGAGGATTTCACACCAAAATGGTCACTGTCCTTGAACAATGTGGATCATTTGCATATTCAAAATTACATCCACATATGACCCCCTGTTGCTTGTAGTAACTGAAAGATGCTAACACTAATACAAACTGCATCCTAATAGCACCAGCATTACAACAATTAAAGCTAACATTAAGTTTTGAAAAACATTGAAATTGAGGATAACTATGGGGCTGTTGTTGCTCTGACAGTGGGAATATGAAATTATCCAGTTAGAGAAATGTCAGGTTACACCCTCTCAGGGTTCTCACACTTTTTCCAGAGTCAAAGCACTGTTCAAACACTTTCAAGAATTGTTTTCACACTGCACTTCTTCACAGTACTGCTACTGATGCAATTATGCGTATACATTTATAAAAATGGTCTCCTACTAAGCAGTTTACTGACTAAACACTCTCTAGTGAATCATTTAAGAATATAGAGCATTTTTAACACTTGCTTTATAAAATCAATTTTCCTACAGCACTTTTAATATCATTAAAGGATAAACATGTTGCCATAATGGTAAAATCATAATAATGATGATAATATTAACACTGGGTTATGTGCAATACCTGAGACAGGTGACATCTCTCCCTCACATTGATGGCAAATGCAGCTGCACGTCTAATATTTGCACTTGATGCACCAGCTCCTTCCTGTAAATATGTTGTGTTAATAATATACATTAATATACTCTGTACATAGAAGACTGGTTCACATCAAATGTTGGATAATATTATCATACTGGAGCTTAGCTGATTATCAGGGTGTGGAATCTGATGACATGTAGGCTCTGGGTTCAACATTTCATTGGAGATGACAGGTGTGTTGACTTCACTGTTGGTCCTTTGCATTCCCCGTTTTTCAGTGGCACAGTCAGAAAAAACTGGGATGTCAAAATGTTCACTTCAACCCGAGATAGGTCAGATGCAGCTGGTGTCATCCATCTAGTAGGTGGGTGCCCAGTGGTAAAATATAGAGCATGTGTGCGTCTAATGTGGTAGTAAAAGGAGTTGAAGACTCTGTATTCAGCAGTACAGCCATCAAATCAGGACTGGGACTATGTGCTGTGCTAATATGGCTCCAGAGAGACTTCAGTGTTAATGCAACGAAAACCAAGCAAATCACAGATGAATGCTGACAGAAGATGTTTAAGCCATGGGAAAATCTCCACTAATCTGAAAAATGAGTCCACACTAGAAAAACACAAATTGTAAAAAGGGAGCAGTCCAGGTATTTGAAGAGCAGCACTGAATTATTACCGCTTAAATCTGAATCATTTGAACTTTACTTTGGCGGGCACATACGAACTAGAGAGGTCAATACCAAATCTGGGCGGGAAGGGGGGTGGATCATACCAAGATTATTTAATTTGCATAGTGATGTGATTATACAGGGATCAACAACCGGCCTAGAAATTAAAATATAATTTATAGTTCTAGTATTCTCCAATTATGTATGTTTGTATTCCATTATTATCAGTTTTCTTACACGTTTTACCCAGACTGACATGGTCTGCACCGCCCCCCCTTACTACCCTCATGTGGTCTCGTCTGCCCTGCGACGGTTGGGAGAAGGACCTGGACGGGATTCTGTCGCGGTAAGGAGAAAACAACGTTATATTAAAAATTATAAAGTTATAAGTTTTACAGTTACGTTACAGTTTAACTCTTCACATTTACTCCACTCATCGCGATGAACTGCGGCCGTATCAATGAATAAATCGGCCTCTTCAGTGTAAACTCCAGCTAGCTAGCTAGCTTAGCTAATGTTAGATGACTTTGCAGGTTTGCTGCTACAGCGTCGTTACAAGTGTTTTCTTGTGCTTTTTCTCCTGCGACTCATTGAAAACGTTGTTGATACATTTTCCTCATGATCTCCTCATCATAGCCGAGGCTAGCTAAGCTGGAGTAGCTTCATGGAGCTAAATGGTTGAATAATGACATTTAAGTTCCTGTTTGCCTTATTGTTTGTCATGTCCCCATATTGAATTGAGCCTTTGCTCAGTCACCCTTGAGCAGCTCATCCAGGTGTCAGATTCTGTGTTGACGGCTGAAAGACTGTGAAACTGGTCTAGAGAGATCCAGCTTTACCTGTCCATGACTTGGGATGTGTTGTGGTTCCTTCCAGGAGCAACTAAAAGGGCCTTAACATCATGGAGGAGCTGGATGATGCTACTGTTTCAGCTCTAAATGGTATGTTTAGGTGCTGCTGCATGTGCTACATCATATTGATGTGTATTACCATCTAACTGAAGCATTGATGATGCATGATGATACTGATCTCAGAAACAGAATGTAATTCAGCTATTCTGCTATCTCCAAACTCCAAGTGTCTATTTATTGATTTAGATTTATTCTTAGATAATAGATGGAATAGCACAGACGCTGCAGTTGCACTTTATTTACCTTGTCAGGTTGATTAGTGCTAAATTTATAGGCTCAGTCCATGACTCCAGATCTAGCAGCGCCTATCACAAGGTGAGCCACACAGCCCCTGTTAATAACCACTGTCTCTCTGTTTATGAGGCTGGAATGATGACATGTTGTGTTGACAGGTCAACTCTCTGCTGTGTTGCTAGGAGACAGGGGCTATGCCTGCCAGCCTTTTCTCCTGACACCATCCACAGACCCCCAGGAAGCACATATGCATGCTTTAAAGTTCAGTTCATGTGTCCTGCAGTGGCAGAGGAGGGTGTGTTTTTATTGATTTCAATTAAAAAAACATAGATAAAGATATATGCTGTAGTTGTAAACAGATACATCTGACCAACATGTGGAGTGAACGTTCTCACATGACTGATAGTAATGAATGTTTCCTCTGAGTGAAAAGAAACTGATCAAACTCATCAAGTGATGTAGACCGGAGCAAACCAGCTGGAAGTGTGAAGACAACATTAGAATCTAGTGAAACAGATGATGATGATGATGATGATGATGATGATGATGATGAAGCTTTCAACAACAACATCAACAAACACAGACTGATATCTGTCCTGTGAGATCAGACTGGAGCTGGTGTCTTAAATCCTGTGTCCCTGGTCCTGATCACTGGACTGATCCACTCAGAGGGAAGTTGAAATATTATCACCTGACTGTCTCACCACTGACAACGTTCCTCTTTACTAATAACACATCATATTTAGAACATCCTGCTGCTTGCTCTCTGCCGGAACCTTTAGGACTGAGTCCGTGTACCCGGGGGAATCTTTTCGCCGCGCACCCTGGAGCAGACACAGACTGGACAGGTAAGAGTTCAACTCCAACCACTCACTGTTCTCACTATTGCACCAACTCCCAGCCTGACCACTGATGATCTAACAGCACACTTCTTTACAGATACTTCTTCACTCTTATGGTTTAATCTAGTGATGGAGAAACTGAAGCACTGAATCAATCTGAAGCAGTTGTGTTGAAATGGTTCAGTGTTTGGAAGCATTTGATCAAATGAAATGTGGCCACATCTGCTGGATAATATTAGACATAGCATTCACATGAAACAGGACAAAGGCTCGTGAAACACAAAGACTCTGTTGTGTTTGTTCAACAATAAAGGATCTACAGTATGTGCATCTAGAAATGCTGGATTTCTTTTTCTTTTATAGTAAATAATAATATACTTGTATGAGTTAGCCATCATATAATACTGTATGTTTTAGATGCTTTTATAAGATTGATAGAAATACAAAACAATGACTAAATAAAAAGTGAAATGCTTGTGCATCTAGGGACTGTGATGACAGTAGCTGTACTAAATGCTTGTGAGACTGGGAAGAGGATTTGGGTGGTTGACAGATTTTTATTTCAAAACCAGATCATTTCAGCAGACTTGGGTTTTAGTCTGTTCCTCTTCTTACTTCTCACCTCTCCAGCTTTGGAGAAGACCCTCTCACATGGGACAGACGTTGCAGGCATGTGTAAATATTGTCTGTCAAGCTTGTACAGATTGGGATAAACTGCCGCCCTTTGCTGCCAGTATTTCATGGGTCTTCTCCTCTGGAGAGGTAGGACTCAGATAAAGACCACTGAACCTCCACTGTTTTCTGGACTCTCTGAGTTTCACCTGCAAGAAATCGGAACAGAAGAAGGTGAGATCCATTGTCTGTGTTTTTGTCTCAAAGAAGGTTTTTCTACAGACTAATGCAACCAAGCAACTCAGCAGTCCAGACGTTCCCACAGGTTGTCAGGGTCAGCCTCTTGTGTTGAGGGACCAGGGACTTCCTCTGTTGTGGACTGTAAAACAAATGGAAATCCATCCAGATGTTTGATAGAGCATATATACAAGCAATGATCAGATAAAGAGAACGCTATTAGCTGATGTTGAGGGTGTGACATGTTCTGATCTCCTCAGTCCTGCACATTCTGCTGTGACTCTGGTAACTGCCTCCTGTGCATTGGTCTGGTTGACAGATGTTATTGTTTTGAAACGTGGCTCAAGAACAGTTGCCGTTGACAGGACCTGAATGTTTTCAACACTGCACCTTGTCAATGATAAGTGCAGCAGATTTAGTCTCAGCAGCTGTGAGCATGGATGGAGTAGGGATGTGGACTTGATAGGAATGATGGGTATGAGCTTGGATGCTGACACCTTCTTCTCTACTGAAAGCTCAGTAGTAGCCAGAGACAGCGGCCCCAGAACCTCAAGGCATTCAGCCACAGCCTCGTAGTCCACACAGCTTAGTGGCACCACATCTGTTGTTAGTGATGCAAGTGCTGCTCCCACTGGCTCACGCTGCTCATGTAGACGTTGGAACATGAAGGAAGTGGAATTCCCACCACCAGGGACCATCAAGAGAGGCTGAACTGATCCACCTGAAGCCTTTTATACTGCACCTGGCAGGAGGCGGAGCTAAGGGAGGAGACCACCTGAGTTGCATTCTCAACCTTTGACTGAGGTTCAGCACATGTATAGAGTCAAAGTATCCTAACATCCATAGACTAGAACAATGTTTACCTTCTTAGAGTCAGTGATATCCAGTATGATGACCTCATGACCTCTAGGGGCTTTAGGGAGAATATTTCCCACTCTGGTGAGCTCTCCCATCCATGCTGCCAAAGTGGAGTGACCAACAGATGCACAATATGAGTTTGTCACAGATGTTCCTGTTAGTAAAACATACAACATTGTAAATGTGTTTCTTCAGACTTTGTTAGCGTAGCATCCATTTAGCCAAAAGTGGACGGTTGAGATCATTTTTCACTTTTTGCTCTATTCTACATTTCTGAGAATCTAATGACTCCACCAGTATATATGACTGACAGATGATCAGACATGTTACAGTGAAACTGAACACTGAACATCATGTTATTTAGAGAGAAAAGAAAGACTTTAAGGGAGCTTTGAACTGATTAAGACTGAAATGAAAAGGTCATGTAGTGATCCAAGGTCAGAAAGGAACCTGAAGAGGAGCATAGATGTAGAAAACCATCAGGTCAAAGCCAGACTCTGAATATATAGAAGAGTCAATGTCCTCAGTTCCTCTGAAGTCACGTCATTTAGTAGAAAGGCTGCAGCACAACAGACGCATGCGCACTCTCCTCTGAAGACTAGTCGGTGCCAGTGCCATAGAGAGAGAGAGTTGCGACACTCCCATAGACCTCCGTTGTAAAAAATGGCGGCGCTTTTAACCGCCTACTTCCGGATTTGAAAGTCGGATTAGTTCCAAACACTGTCATTTGGGCGTTGGACGTCATTCACTTACATTGCTGCGAGTTGAGTTGTTCCAGAGCTAAGCTGCTGAAATATCGACCTCTTTTGAATTGTCAACTGTCTATATTGTATCAGAGGCCCTTTGCGATGCTTATACTAGTCTTCATTTGTATATGCACAGCGTAATTATTTATATTTTATCTTGGTTGTGTGACGTGTTGGCTGTACTTAATTTGTTGTACTGTTCCTGTTCCATGTTCACTTGGCTAGTGTACAATTTGCCCAGCGCTACTTGCTGATTCTTGATGAGATGCTGATAGATTGCTATCCCGTATGTCAAGGCATTGTCGTGACTCGTGATTTGAGCGAGGGATATTTAATTAGGAATAACGGGAATTTTAGGACTGGCGAGTTTGGCGTTGTAGTCCTGGGGGTGGCCACTCATCAGAAGAAGTGAGCTAGCTTCTAGGCGAATTCTGAACGGACCGCCATGGCAGACCTCTTTGTGTTATCACGAAGGTAGGCTAATAGCTGAATCGGAATTTATAAGCAAAATCACGGGAATCAATAGCCTAATACAGCCCAGTTGTGCTCAAATGAATATCATGAGATGTCTACCATCAGATGAATGATATGGAAAAATTAAGTTAGAGCCTCTAAAGCCAGTGCTACTACCCATGCGAACATGAACACTAAGCTTTTCCCTCCATGTAGCCTAAAACCTATCTAAGTATAAGTTTTTCGTTGTCACCCTGCCTCTCCAAATGCAAAACTGACATTAACAAAAATGCAATAATGTAATAACAGCTGAGAAAGTACTTGGGTGTGTGTTTTATTTTATATTTACCGTTCAATAATGCAATCGCTGCTGTCTGTCCCATAGAAGAACATGACAGCCAGCGCATGTTTAGGAACTAATTGGGTTTACATGAACCACGTGACAGCCATAGCGGCGACATCAAAGAGTGTCGCAACTCTCTCTCTCTATGGCTCTGGGCTGTGCTGTTTGTCTCATAGACATATATACGTAGACGCCTCATTGAGCGGGTTGGCCCGTTGTTGCGATACGTCAACGTCGCCGCCATATTGGGGGAGGCGGCTCTGTCCCGCGAACCAATACGAGTCAATGGAATGAACTTTATTAAGCGTCTTCTACAAAGTGCTGTTAATGCCTCTCATTTACATGTTCACACACGAACGTATATATTGAGGAAACCGATAGGAACCAAAAACAACGTCTGTAACATTAACACTCAGAATGTAATCAGATGTTGTTTTAAGTTCCTATCGGTTACCTCAATATATACGTTTGTGTGTGAATGTGTAAATGCTTATAGTACTTTGTAGAAGGCGCTTAATAAAGTTCATTCCATTGACTCGTATTGGTTCGCAGGACAGTGGTGGGCGGATCGATCCAAATATCGATAATATCGATACCAACGTTGGTATCGAGATTAATCGATACCAGTGTAATGAGATCGATACTTAAGTTTCAGTTTATCTCGTTTCATTAAAAAGGCTGTAACCTGACTCTGTCTGAATGCAGCTGCTGTCATAGAGCAGATCAGGCTAATTTTGCTCCTCCTCCCCCTTGCATGTGTTTGTTGTACCATCACGTGACTCCGCGGTGCCAGGTGACCGATCACCGCCCACCGCTACCAGCCGGGCCCGGCCAGCAGCAACGCATTACACACAGCGAGAGAAAGAGTAGGGCTGTTTGGTTGTATTTTTTGGGCCAAAAATGAATCGATAGGAAGTTGTACTATTTGTAAAAAGGCTGTAAGATATAGTGGTAACACAACAAACTTGTAAAAGCAGATGAGAATTTTTAAGTGATCATTTTGTGTTGTTTCTGAACAAAAACTTTTATTGTGATAATAAAGTATTTAATATTTAATTATAACTATGCCCAAGTTCTGTAGCCTACTGGACTTTAACTGATTAAAAATGTCATGAAAATTCATTCAGATTTAGATTGATGGTGCATCCTTAATTTTTCAAAAGTATCGATATCGGTATCGTTATCGGTATTGGCGATACTGACCCTGTATTTACTTGGTATCGGATCGATACCAAATCTAGCGGTATCGCACACCTCTAAGAGCTGCCACCTCCAATATGGCGGCGACGTTGACTACGGTCCAGCACTCAATGAGGCGTCTATGTATATATGTCTATGATTTGTCTGGACATGTTTCATTTCTGCAAGAGACGTCATGTGACAGAAACCTGGAACATGTTTCCTCCTTCATCCAGTGTTGGAGTTTAATCATTAATATACTAATGTCAGATATACACTTTACATGCTCTTCATTCATTTGGAAGCTCTCTACGTGATGGTAGACAATGATGGACAGGTGAGATATGTTGTTATCGTTGTCATGGAGATCATTATCAGCAGTGGCGGTTCTACATTGAATTGCACCCTGGGCGAGACCCCCCCCCCCCGGCGTGCGCGCGCTTAAAGAAAAGAACATCCATGAATTGCAAATTTAAATAAACATGCCCTTACATGCTAAATGTCTGTCATTAGACGCTATATTAATCTATCTTTCAGGGAGGAACAATTAGCTCCTTGGTTACTGCCTCCAATTCTATGCTTGGCTCACTTTTAGTTCAGACTGGTTAAACTATGTTTTGACATGAAATAGAGTTGTAGCAAATGGGAAATGTTCATCTTTGAAACTAGCTACAGATATGAAAATTCCGTTGGCTAATTACAGGACCCAACGTGATGGAAATGAATAATAACTGAACTTGTAACAGTTTTGTTTCAAAGAACAATCTTGAAATTAGACCTGGTGTTTGTTAAGATGAATTACTGTTGTATCAGCATTGCAAGCATCATAGTAAAAGGCTAACAAACGTACAGCAGCAGTTAACATTAGCCCTTCATTCATGACATGATACTGTAATCACACAGAGAGAACATAGCAGACCTTTATCTTTTCTTTTTCTGTCCATCTCTGTTTGACACTCGACAATCAACAGATTTCCATCCTCCAGCGCTGTCACTCACGACCAGAAGTCAAGACTAAACCAGTTCACCTTGGTGACCACATAATTACCTATTTTTATTTGGCCATTTCACACAATTCATAAAAACCAAAACGTGCAGGAATTATAGGCCTGTATTTATAATATTAGGAATGAAATGTGCCCCCCCCCCCACGTCCGTTCCACTTGGGAGAGACCCAGAGGTGAACTGTCCCCCGCGCCCCCCTCCCCTTTCCCTTTCTCACACACAGCTTCTATGCACGGCACCTTCTCAGCAGCAGGGGCGCCTGCAGCTGCAGGGGGCGACAATTTGCCAGTTCCCCACACACTTATGACAAATACTAGAAAACCACGTAGCGGCGCAGATTTATTTGTTTATTTTTTTTTTCCCAAGTGCTCGTGCTGCCCCCCTTGTGTCTTGAAAAAATGCCGCCCCGGGCAGCTGCCCGGTTCGCCCGTGCCTAAAACCGCTACTGATTATCAGTGACACTCAGAGCGTCTCTTTACTTTCAGTTTGTAGTGACTCAGTTCTTTATGGTTTCGTTATCGCCCGTTGCTCCACCTCCACCTCTGTTGCTCCACCTTCCTGGTTTATAGAGACAGACGAGTCGTCACCGTCAGAGACTTTCAGTTTTATTTCAGTTTTATTTCAGTTTTCTTTCAACCTTCCACTGAATGTGATCTAGTCAGGTTGATAGATTGAAGTCAGGAAAACAGAGGAGGAAGAAGAAGACAAGATGGCTGCTGTTACATCTGCGTGTCTCTGCATGACTTTACTGAGCGTCGTCCTGTCTGTCTCTGCTGGTGAGTTGAAACCAAAGCGTCTTTAGCTCTGACATGTTCAGGAGACAACGTAGAGTCTGACTGGATCTAGAATCAGGGCTCTCAAGTTTTCAACTTGTCTTTCAGGACAAAAACCAAAAAGTAGAAAAAGACATTTGTCCATAAGTGTCCCCTTGAACAGCACTGGTCTTTGTCTCCTGTGTTAGTTCCAAGTGATGAAGTGAAACAATTACCTGATGTCTCCACTTCCAGTTCTTCTTTGACGTGTGTGCGTTCAATCACAGCATTCGCGTGCATTTGTGGAAGGCGTGGTTACGGTGCTACTGTTTTCGCCTGGCAACAGAAATCCTATTTTGTGATTGGCTGATAGGTCGCTGGTTCAAACAGAGCAGTCTGCCTTCTCCTCATCCATTCAGAGATTATTAATTTCCTCTCTGTTATTTCCTCTAATGCTCTTTAGTTGATCCTTCGTCTTGTCTTCCTGTTTACTGCTCACCGTCTGTTCTAACTGCTTCTAAAACATAATGTGTAAAATGATCCCATCATTCTGTGTTACATAGTTTTAGACAACTTCATTCCAAGTCATGACCAAGTCTGAAACTTCTTTTACTCTTTTACTTACTTCTTTTAGGAGACAGTGAAAATAAATCCTTAGATTTAGTTTAGTTTACTTTCAGAGTCAGACTGCTGCACCTGACACAAACTGGATGAACAGATGTCAGATAAATCTTCAAGATTACCAACACTAGAGAGAAGAGACGAGACAGACTCCAGACGAGGTTGCCTTAAGGATCTTTTCCTTGCAGCAAGGAGAGGACACAATGACATTAGCCTAGCCTATAACACAGTGAGCTCTGTCCATCTGTCAGTGACATCTATATTTATACTCCTGTGCACGTGACTCATAAGTGGGTGTAGACGTCTCTGTGGTTAAGTGAATATTGTCATATATGTTTGAGAATCAGAGAACATGTTAACTTTTCTATCAACAGGTGTGAAAGTATGAGGAAACTGAACGTCTTTACCTGAGTGAAGCTGAATGTAGAGAGAGACACACCTGGCCCCTCCCTCTCTTCACCTGTCAGAGGAAAGCTGACACTGTCTTCACAAACGTGGCTTCAGAGAAGTGTTATCAGAGAGTCAGTAGATGATCAGCTGCTGTGAGCCTTAGTTTGACAGGAAGATGAAGACGGTGGTGGTGTTTGTGATCCTCGTTCACGGTAAGATATCTTCTTCCTGGATCTGATTCTCACTTCAGTCTGACATCATTTCTCTCACGTCTGTCTCTTTAAAGAAAGTCAGTGATGACCTGTTTCAACTTTGATTAGTTCTGAGTTTGTCTGTGAGGGACACGTCCAGAAGCAGAGTCTGATGTTCTGTTCACGTGGACTGTTTCTAATCACTGCTGTAAATGTAAAATCACATCAAGAAAGAAAGAATCAAACAGATTGAAGGTGAGCTCAGAGCTAACGACTGCTTGATGATCTGGCTGCAGATCAGGACTTCACTGTTGGACACAAACATTTACAAATGTCAATGTGTTTGAAAGTCAAACTGTCAGCTAGTGACTTCTTCATGGGGGGATGTTGACGACTAGTGTCCTCATCCAGATGCCACATTACTGAGAACAAGCAACAGAGACATATTAAAGGTTAAGAAATGTTAACCTTATTAAACAGCAGCTGTTTTCATTCACCCTATCTATCCTGATGTTTCCAGTGGTGAATGTGGGACAGGTTTTCAGTGACTGGAACAAACTGAATGTCCTGGTCTGGACTTCACAGCCTCCGTCCTGTTTATTTCTGTCTCTAGACAAAAGTCTGAACATTCACACATTAACAACAGGTCAGTCTTCAGATGGGTTCTTACTGGAATCAACACAAATGATCCAAAGCTTTCTGAGCAGCACAGAGGACAGAACGTTGACTATCACATGTCTGGATGTATCAGATGATCAGAGAACAGTCGGTCCAGTCTTCTGTTCCTGACATTGTGAACTGGAACCAGGTCAGAGGTTAACTATCAAACACAAACACAGTGAGCTACGGTGTCCTGGAGTGGACAGAAAGACAAACATCTGTAGAATGAGGCCATGTTTCCTAAGCTGAGTGCTAGAAATGCTAGAAAGAAGACAAGAGAACAGAGCATTGACTTTGGACCCAGCCCCCCTGGACCTTATGGACAAGCAGACCATGAACATGAAGGATGTTTCTCAGTAACATCTTGCTCCAATCAGTAGATGTTCTCTCTGTGTTTGCTGCATGTTAGCTTCCTAGTGTTCCAGACTTGTAAATCTGTGAAAGCAAGAAGCCATCTCTGAATACTTGATATGAATAACACGGTTGGAGTTCTAGTTTGGACGTTAAGACAGTTTGTGGTTTAGATTGGTGCTGTTAAAGAAGAGATGTGTCTCTGTGTTAGTATCAGGACCAGAGGAGGCCTTTTACTGATGGAGTGTAGTGCAGAGATCAGTCCTGAGAGATGGTGCACCATGAGTTCATTCATCAGTTAGAGCTAAAAATCATCTTCTGCTTGACTGAACTCTAAACTGTTCCAGGACTGGAGTAGAGGACAGACCTGATCAACACAATCTTACAAATGTCATTACTCATTACTTTGAGCAAGAGAGGAAGTTTTTCAGCCAAATCTATGAAAACTGTCAAAACACATTCAATGATCTGTTCTTTGACTTCAGTCTGTGAATGAAATGTAGTTTTTCATTGACTGACTGATAGTTCAACTGGTTTCTCTGGTCCCTGCAGATAATGTGACCTACAGTCAGTCATGTGTCAAGTCAAACCCACAGCATGCAGCTGATTTGTGTCTCTCTTTGTGTGTCCTCTCAGTTTCCCAGCATGCCCTGGCAGGTGTGGTGCAGGTGAATGAGGGGGCGGAGTCTGTCCTGCTACCCTGCCACTACTTGGGTTATTTACCTGAGGACCCCACAGTGATTTGGACCAGGAACGATCTCAGTCCCAAATCTGTCCACAAACGAGGAGAAACAGATGAAGTTGAAGGTCAGAACCAGGTTTACAGGGGGAGGACATCGATGACGCCTGATGCTCTAGACACTGGAGACTTCAGCCTCACTCTGACAAAACCCCACCTCTCTGACAGCGGCAGCTACACCTGCTCCATCAGTGGTGGAAGACGAGAAGAGAGAGTGACAGACGTACATCTACAGGTCAAAGGTCAGAAACAAACCTCAACATGTGGTTTCACAGGAAAACAAAGACTCAAGGCCAAACAGTTTCTGGTCTTTCCAGTAGAAAATCAAAGTGGTGATCAGGAGCTGATGAAGAGTTCTGGTTCAGTCTGGTCACATATCAGAACGTTGCCCCTGAGCTGAAGAACAATCTACAGATATTTAACTAAATCCACCAGGAACTCTGGACCGTGTATTAAACATGTTAGGCTGCTTCAGTTCCTCCATGTGACAGTTATTATTAAACCAGCTGATTCATGTTTCTGTCTCTCAGTTTCCCAGCATACCCTGACTGTGGAGGTGGTGGAGGGGGCGGAGTCAGTCCTGTTGCCCTGTCAAGACTCTTCTATTCCTCTTCATCCCACAGTGGAGTGGATCCGCTACGACCTCAGTCCTTCAACCGTCCACCAGCGTCAGAGGACAGGTGATGAACTGAAAAACCAAAACCAGCTTTACAGCGACCGAACATCCATGAAGACTGACGCTCTGACAACTGGAGACCTCAGCCTGAATCTGAGGAAACCCCGTCTCTCTGACAGCGCAACCTACATCTGCTCCATCAGAGCGTTTGGAGACGAACGGAGACTGGCAGCCGTAGAGCTGCAGGTCAAAGGTCAGCAATAAACACTACCACTGTAAACAGCTGTATACTGTATGATCACACACAGTGGACATTTGTAGGGTTACCATCTGTAAGGCTTTTAGCCTGAGTCAGACTCCTTCAGTCTCACGCTGTCCACACACATCTCATGTATAATAAGAGGCTGAGTCCTTTATTATTTTATTCTACTGTCAGTGGAGGTCAGAGCTGTAGATACAGGTCAGAGGTCAGAGGTCAGTACTGTAGATACAGGTCAGAGGTCAGTACTGTAGATACAGGTCAGAGGTCAGAGGTCAGTACTGTAGATACAGGTCAGAGGTCAGAGGTCAGTACTGTAGATACAGGTCAGAGGTCAGTACTGTAGATACAGGTCAGAGGTCAGAGGTCATGTTGTTCTTTATGTTTCTCCACAGAACCACCTCTAGTCTGGCCTACAGTTCTCCTGGTTCTCCTGGTTCTCCTGGTTGTTCTTGGTGTCGTTGGGGGTCTTTTGTTTCATTGTCGACACTACTTCATGTCAGGTGAGTCTCTACTACTACACTACCCATAATGCAGATGGTAACATGTGTCCTGTGGAGGAGACTTGTTCCAGCTGCTGAAAGAGTTCAGAGTTCAAACAGCTGCTACAGAGAGCTGAAGAGAAACTTCCAGGTTTAGTTCCAGAAGTCAGAAACTCTTCATCAAACATGTCTGCAGCACTTTACAGGACGCTTTGACTAGTTACCAAGGAACCAGTCAGGAAGACATCAGGGACAAACGGAGACACAATCCAGCTCTAATCAGAAGCTCCTGACGTCCTCAATCAGGACCTGAGCTCTGAGCTCATGAGTCCAGGTCTCTCCCAGTCCCAGTAAAACCAGAGCAGAGGGTTAGGGTTCTTCCTCATCCATTCATCTGATTGGTTCCTCATTAGTTCCTGACTTCTTCTTTGGTAACTGCTCCAAATGTCCTGAAGAAGAAAACTGGTGTTCAGTCACAAACTAGTTTCCACTGGTTTGTGTCAGAGGTGTGACAGACGTCAGGTGAGCTCAGGTCACCTGGTTGATCCACGTCCTCAAACAAACTGAACACTGAGAGTCCTCCACCAACATGAGACACATAGACAAGGATGGACAGAGACGTCCTGTTACCATCAGAGCTGCTGCTGCTGTCTGTACAGCTGATGATGGGATTTGTTGTCCTCTCAGTCTACCAGGTGGAGGTGGATTCAGGGGTGGAGTCTGTCCAGCTGACCTGGAAAACCACAGCTCACCTGCCTAAAGACGCTAAAGTGGAGTGGATGGACAGTAACTTCAGGAAGGTCCATGTGTATCAGAACGGCTCTGACCAGCTTGAAGACCAGGACCAGATTTACAGAAACAGAACAAAGATGAATGAAGACCTGCTGAAAACTGGAGACCTCAGTCTGACCCTGAAATACCCCACAGATGAAGACACCAACATCTACACCTGCACCGTCTACAACAAGAAGAGAAAGATCCTGATGAAGAAAGAAGTGAAGCTCAATGTCAGAGGTCAGTACTGTAGATACAGGTCAGAGGTCAGAGGTCAGTACTGTAGATACAGGTCAGAGGTCAGAGGTACTGTAGATACAGGTCAGAGGTCAGAGGTCAGTACTGTAGATACAGGTCAGAGGTCAGAGGTCAGTGCTGTAGATACAGGTCAGAGGTCAGAGGTCAGTACTGTAGATACAGGTCAGAGATCAGAGGTACTGTAGATACAGGTCAGAGGTCAGAGGTCAGTACTGTAGATACAGGTCAGAGGTCAGTACTGTAGATACAGGTCAGAGGTCAGTACTGTAGATACAGGTCAGAGGTCAGTACTGTAGATACAGGTCAGAGGTCAGAGGTCAGTACTGTAGATACAGGTCAGAGGTCAGAGGTCAGTACTGTAGATACAGGTCAGAGGTCAGAGGTCAGTACTGTAGATACAGGTCAGAGGTCAGAGGTCAGTACTGTAGATACCAGAGATGGGACCAAGTCTTTGTCCTCCAGCCCTAAACTTTTCATTTAGTCCTTTTAACAGTAATAATCTATTCCATTTAAATGACAGATCATAAATCCTTTTTAAATCTACATTTATTTATCATAACATGTGATAAATGTCTAAAAGCAAAGAGCTGATCCTTCCATATGGCACTATTAACCAGTTCCATTGAACTCATCTGCAACAATATTCTTCCTTTTAAACTTTCTTTGCTGAAGAAACATTTGATCAAATGTAGAAAAGTGCAGCTGAAATCATTTGGACAAAAAGTGCTGACATTTCATTTCCAAAGCTCTAGAATGAGTTCCACAATACTTCATTTCTGTCCTGTCTTGTCCTCGTCTCATCTCATATTGAAACATACCATCATCATCATCAGCGTATCCATCAACAGCTTGGTGTATCTTCTGCTATTTCAGGGCCTTATTCTCCGTTGCATTTCCTAAAGTTTGTCAGTCATTTGTGGACGATGAGGTGATGAGATTGAAGGCTGTTGTGGTTCATTGGTGATGCTTTTGTTCATCTGGTATTCCTCAAATCTGGAAAGAAGTCATCTTGTAAAACAGATGTCAGTAAATCCCTTCTAGTCCTCCTTAGATAGCATTTAAAATGACACTTTGCTCCTAATACTAGTAATATATCAACCTTAACATTAAGTTCCTAGACGCTTCCAGCTGATGGTGCTGTGTAGCGCTGTAGTGTTCCCTCAGGACAGACATGAGATCCCCCCAGAGTCCTTCTGTTGATGGAGACCTGGCTTACACCGAGCATCCTGGACGCCACTGTTATGATGGACAACTTTCACCTTCTGAGGGTGGACAGAACAGCTGACAGTGGTAAGGAGAAAGGAGGAGGCCTGGCTGTGTTCATGAACCAGAGGTGTTGTAAACCTACACACTGCTCTGTTAAAGCTGTGTATAAGGAGGAGAATAAGGAGGAGCTGAGGACTGTACAGAAGGAGCTGAGAAGGAAGATGAGGGAGGGAAAGGCCAGCTACAGGAGGAAGATGGAGGAGCAGCTGCAGAGGAAGAACATCAGAGGGTTTGTACATCCCAGTAGAGCGTACCTGACCCCTCCCTGTCTACGCCCCTTTTAAATATGGAAATTATATTTAAATTGACCCTCCACCTGAGATTCTCCTCTCTGTACGATCAGATAATGAAAACATAAGAATGAGTACCCTTAGGAAAAAGTAGTATACTTGAAGTTTATTTTATTAAGTATACTTGAGTATAAGTATAAGTATAGTAAGTATACTACAGACCATGTACTTGTAGTGTACTAGAAAGTATACTTATTTAATACTTCTTCCGGCTAAATTGGAACGTTTTAAGTATATAAAAGTATACGTTAAGTTTACTTATAAAAGTATACTTTAAGTATACTTTTATAAACTAAAATGTAGACTAGAAGTACATACCTAGTACACTAGCAGTATATAGGCGAGTGTACTTGTAGTGTACTAGAAAGTATACTAATTTGATACTTCTTCTGGCTAAATTGGAACGTTTTAAGTATACTTTAAGTATACTTTTATAAACTAAAATGTAGACTAGAAGTATATACCTAGTACACTAGCAGTATATAAATGAGTGTACTTGTGGTATACTTAGAGTATATGTTTATAAACTAAAAAATGAACAAGAAGTATATAACAAGTACAGTAGTAGTATATTGAAGAGTGTATTTGTGGTATACATAAAGTATACTTTTATAAACTAAAATGTGGACTAGAAGTATATACCTTGTACACTAGTAGTATATAGATGAGTGTACTTGTGGTATACTTGAAAGAGTACTTTTGTAAACTTAAAATTACCTTATAAAGTATACCTAAAGTATACTTTTATAAACTTAAAAATGTTCCCATTTAGTCCGTAGAAGTATTAAATTAGTATACTTTCTAGTACACTACAAGTACATGGTCTGTAGTATACTTCCTATACCTATACTTATACTCAAGCATACTTAATAAAATGAACTTCAAGCATACTACTTTTTACTAAGGGTAAGTATGAACTTAGAATTACTAAAACAGAATTTTTTGGCGTTTTACTAGTTTACTTGTCGTTATACTACAAGTATACTTGTAGCATACTATTTATATACTTGAAATATACTTCTTAAAGTATTCTTAAAGTTTACCCATACCATGTGTACACTAGACTGCAATGTATTTACAAAATCACAAGACAGAATGTTGAGAACAAGTTATATATTTATAGAACATACCATACAGTGTATTTACAAATACCTGCTTAAATATGCGCATTTATAAAACAAAGAGCTTCTATGAAATCAAGTCCTTCTTTGCTGTTCACATTTACATGTAAAAATGTGTAAACAAAATGTCTCCAACTTAGAACTGAAGTCCTTCCTTGTCAAAAGAAAAAGGTAAAAGAAAAGTGTTATTTATTATTTTTGGTTCCAAAGACGTGCACTTTGGAACCAAAAATAATAAATACATTGACAGAAACGAAAACGTTACTTTTATAACTTCTCTTCAGCTACTTGCTTGGCATAGCTTACAGGTCCTTCTCAAAAAATCAGCATATTGTGATAAAGTTCATTCTTTTCCATAATGTAATGATAAAAATTAAACTTTCATATATTTTAGATTCATTGCACACCAACTGAAATATTTCAGGTCTTTTATTGTTTTAATACTGATGATTTTGGCATACAGCTCATGAAAACCCAAAATTCCTATCTCAAAAAATTAGCATATCATGAAAAGGTTCTCTAAACGAGCTATTAACCTAATCATCTGAATCAACGAATTAACTCGAAACACCTGCAAAAGATTCCTGAGGCTTTTAAAAACTCCCAGCCTGGTTCATTACTCAAAACCGCAATCATGGGTAAGACTGCCGACCTGACTGCTGTCCAGAAGGCCATCATTGACACCCTCAAGCAAGAGGGTAAGACACAGAAAGAAATTTCTGAACGAATAGGCTGTTCCCAGAGTGCCGTATCAAGGCACCTCAGTGGGAAGTCTGTGGGAAGGAAAACGTGTGGCAGAAAACGCTGCACGACGAGAAGAGGTGACCGGACCCTGAGGAAGATTGTGGAGAAGGGCCGATTCCAGACCTTGGGGGACCTGCGGAAGCAGTGGACTGAGTCTGGAGTAGAAACATCCAGAGCCACCGTGCACAGGCGTGTGCAGGAAATGGGCTACAGGTGCCGCATTCCCCAGGTCAAGCCACTTTTGAACCAGAAACAGCGGCAGAAGCACCTGACCTGGGCTACAGAGAAGCAGCACTGGACTGTTGCTCAGTGGTCCACAGTACTTTTTTCGGATGAAAGCAAATTTTGCATGTCATTCGGAAATCAAGATGCCAGAGTCTGGAGGAAGACTGGGGAGAAGGAAATGCCAAAATGCCTGAAGTCCAGTGTCAAGTACCCACAGTCAGTGATGGTCTGGGGTGCCATGTCAGCTGCTGGTGTTGGTCCACTGTGTTTTATCAAGGGCAGGGTCAATGCAGCTAGCTATCAGGAGATTTTGGAGCACTTCATGCTTCCATCTGCTGAAAAGCTTTATGGAGATGAAGATTTCATTTTTCAGCACGACCTGGCACCTGCTCACAGTGCCAAAACCACTGGTAAATGGTTTACTGACCATGGTATTACTGTGCTCAATTGGCCTGCCAACTCTCCTGACCTGAACCCCATAGAGAATCTGTGGGATATTGTGAAGAGAAAGTTGAGAGACGCAAGACCCAACACTCTGGATGAGCTTAAGGCCGCTATCGAAGCATCCTGGGCCTCCATAAGACCTCAGCAGTGCCACAGGCTGATTGCCTCCATGCCACGCCGCATTGAAGCAGTCATTTCTGCAAAAGGATTCCCGACCAAGTATTGAGTGCATAACTGAACATAATTATTTGAAGGTTGACTTTTTTTGTATTAAAAACACTTTTCTTTTATTGGTCGGATGAAATATGCAAATTTTTTGAGATAGGGATTTTTCGTTTTTCTTGACTTTTCTTGACCAAAATCATCAATATTAAAACAATAAAAGGCTTGAACTACTTCAGTTGTGTGTAATGAATCTAAAATATATGAAAGTTTAATTTTTATCATTACATTATGGAAAAGAATGAACTTTATCACAATATGCTAATTTTTTGAGAAGGACCTGTATATTGTTGCATTTCTTTCTTCTGATTGGTCTCACATCGTGCATGGTGGTGTCGGGGAACTTGGCCTGGACATGGACTGTGAGGGAAAAAACACAAAACATTACTTCAGTGTTATTTTTATTCACCATCCACAATTAACACACTTGTTAAAGAGGCATGAAGGATGGTTTATCAGGTATATTTCTGAACTTAAATGCGATCAGGAAAAAAAACTCTATAGAGGGAATGCACATACATCACACCTAAATCAGCTAGACCAGGGATGGGCAACTTAAATGATGGAGGGGGCCACAATTTTTCATCAACACTACCAGAGGGCCACATTGGACCGCACACTTAACCATATATGATAAAACTGCCATTTTAAATATGTTTGTGTATGTATGTATGTATGTATGTATGTATGTATTTAGTTTATAAAAGTATACTTTAAGTATACCACAAATACACTCTTCAATATGCTACTACTGTACTAGTTATATACTTCTAGTTCATTTTTTAGTTTATAAAAGTATACTCTAAGTATACCACAAGTACACTCATTTATATACTGCTAGTGCACTAGGTATATACTTCTAGTCCACATTTTAGTTTATAAAAGTATACTTAAAGTATACTTTAAACGTTCCAATTTAGCCGGAAGAAGTATTAACTTAGTATACTTTCAAGTACACTACAAGTACACTCATCTATATACTACTAGTGTACTAGTTATATACTTGTAGTCTACATTTTAGTTTATAAAAGTATACTTAAAGTATACTTTTATAAGTAAACTTGAAGTATACTTTTATATACTTAAAACGTTCCAATTTAGCCGGAAGAAGTATTAAATTAGTATACTTTCTAGTACACTACAAGTACATGGTCTGTAGTATACTTACTATACTTATACTCAAGTATACTTAATAAAATGAACTTCAAGTATACTACTTTCTGCTAAGGGTAGCCTAGCTAGCACAAAGCCTCAATCTCCCAGCTGGACAGTCAACCGACTAGAAACCCAGCACAGACAGGATGGAAAGGGAGAGAGACACTAGCAGGCAGCGAGTCTTCAACAGCAGTGCAGTAAGTTTTTCCACTGTCTATTAGGCTAGTGAGTAGCTTCAACAGTGTAGACCAGTCTGATCTCTCGATGATGTATATATATGATAAATGATAAAACTGCCATTTTAAATATGTTTGTGTATGTATGTATGTATGTATGTATGTATGTATGTATGTATGTGTGTGTGTATACAACCACACATATATATATACACGCACACATGTGTTTATTGAAGCAAACAAAAATAACCACTTAGTTATTTTTTTTAGTGCAAAGGGCTCATGAAAATAAAACATACAAATTACCATCCTCTTCAAGGATGGCAGAAACCTGCAGAACATCAAACATTAATTGCAAGAACTTATTTGTGACTTTTTACACTAAGAAAGGGTTGAACATTTTCCCTGTATACCCACTCTACCTCACCACTATCAGTAGTGGGCACTGGTAAAAAGTCGCTGTTGTTTGTGTACTTTTGATTTAAGGTCCGCTACAATAGCAGCCCTTGCAGCTTCAGTATACTTCTCGTATTTAACTTTGTGCAACGTGTTGTAGCGGCAACTTAAATTGAAATCTTTCAAGGCAGATAACGTCTCTAAGCAGAAGCACATAGGTTTGCTTTTAAATTCTGTGAACAGATAATCTTCCCATTTCACCTGAAACACACACGATTTTCTCCGCTCTTAGCCACGGCTCAACGTCTCTTCTTCACTGGTAGAGAAGACCCGGTGGAAGCACGAGGCGGCGTCTGCATTAGAGGCGCCATCTAGTGGCCAACTGTGTCATTACAACTGATTCAGTGCCGCAGAGGACACATTTTTATAATTATCAAAAACTAGACAATTCCCCTGCGGGAAATCGCGAGAGTGATGCAGTGGCCGCAGCAGTCTGCGATACCATGCTATATTGCTGTGATAGTACGATGCTACGATGCTATGATGATGCTACTATGCCGAGATGCTACTACAATGCTATGATGCTAAGATACTAAGATGCTATGATACTAAGATGCTACAAAGCTAAGATACTATGTTGCTACGATGCTAAGATGTTACAATGCAATTATACTAAGATGCTATGATGCTTTAATGATCACCTGTTCATATAGTCATAATATAATCCTGGTGAAAATATTTGCGACTTACGTTGCAAATAATTTCATGTTTGACTACAAAAAGTAATGGTCAGGTCAAGACAGGTATGAAAGTATTCGTATACTTACGTTGCGAATGTCTTTACTAAGTAGCATGTCTTTACTACCATGAGCAGCAGCTATAACAAAAAGCACAACTCAAATAGTCATTTAAGGCCTGGTTCCTTCTGACTGGATGGGTGTGAGTTTGATGTCATGCAGGGTACAACAAACCAAACAGGATGAGGAGGATGCAGTAGGCCTGGCTGAGAGAGAGAGACACTGAGAAATGGTCGTCCTTTACGCCCTTCTACAAACTGAAGGGCAGGTACAGGCAGCAGACCCCTCCCAGCTCCACCTGAAAGCCAGCATCAAATAAGGAAGAGAGTGGGAGGGATCTCACTAGGATCCCCAGACAAAGAACGAGCAAATCGTAACAATTGATCGTTAATCATAATAATTTTAACAATAAAACTCATTACTCCTACCTGAGCAATAGTTTAACAGTTTACGGCACAGTCTTACAGTTAGATAAACAATAATATTAAACTTAACACATCCAGGCTGTAACAAGGAATCAGCGATGAAGTGAAGACCTTCAAATTGTCCTGCGAGTCCAGCTCTTTGTCTCATGTTGGACGTCACTGCAGTCTGTCTGGATCAGCTGGAGGAAAACTATAGGCAGACAAACAGACATGTCAAATAATGTTATGTAACATACTTAATATAACTCTTATGAGTGTTCAACAGCTCATTATTTATTTAATTAAAAACATCATATTATATTAAATTACTCCAATTATATATATACTGTCATTAATGTTGTTGCAAGCCATAAATGTTTCCTACTTTATGTGGTGGAATAATATATTTTTCAGTTTGACACAGTTTAATTTAAAAATATCTTCCCTTGAAATTGTAAAACTTCAACATTATTACTGTGATAAGCACCCGCTAGCAAGGCGGCGAATTAGCCGGCGGCTAACCCCACTAGCCTCCGCGTTAGCTCACGGCGAACTGCCGCGGCTAATTCGTGTTTAACTCCCGCGGGTCCGCGGTTAAATCCCGGTTAGCTAGCGGTTAGTTAGCGGTTAGCTCGAGGCTAACTCCGCGGTTGAGTCCGCGGCGTTAAGGTAGCGGCTAGCTAGCTCCGTTAGCTCCGCTAGCTTGCTAACATACATGAGCTATGCTGGAAGGGTAGTCGTCGGCTAAATCACTGGGCGGCTAGTCGTTAGCGTCTGTTAGCAGTTTAGCTATTCACTGACCTAATAAGATGAAGGAAACGGGTCAGGGATGTTGTGTCAGGAGTTTCAGCAAAGCAGCCAGATATAATTTGTGTTTAAAATAAAGGAAAAGGTCATAATGTCAGGTTCTGGCCCCCTACAGTACTGCAGTAATGGTTTGGGGGGTTTTAATGTTTTGGCAGATCATGTTTTCCACTGAGAGCTCTTTTCCCGCCTCTCGTCCCCAGCAGCTGCGTGTGTGAACGTGTGTAAGCTGGTTGGGGTCTGGTTGTCATGGCTACCAGGGTCAACTGCTCCTGTTCGAATGTCAGTTGGAAGACGGGGAGAGAGAGAGAAAATGCTGAAAAATCGCCTCGAACAGGAAGGACTTGTGGCCAAACCGTATTTCCAATCATTGAACCGACTTAACTTTGGGCATCTTGAGGCTTTCCTGAACGTCTACATATGCAGTTTGTGGGTAAAATGAAGAAATGTGACCTATTAAAGCGATTCAAAGAAAGGTTACGTCTGCTTTCCTCCAGAAATTTCCCTGCCTTTTTAACATGGCAGTCTATGGAGCTGTGGGTGGGTGTTGCTGGCGCATCTTTGTGTCTGACGCCAAAACTATAAGACTTACAGCTTTAGCAGACGAATTTGAGTGAGAAGACAAATTTTCCTACGTTTCTATGTATAAATTATGTCTGTCGTGTGAAATTTGTGGCCACGGGAGCAGTTTCTGTGCAGTTTTTTGACTAACTTTCTTCTCCCCTCCTCACTCTAGCTGATGATGTCATCCACTCTAGCACAAACATTCCGCGCAATACACACCCATTATAAACCCTGAAATTTGAGTAAAAACCTACACAACTCTGAGGCTTCATAGTTTAAAAACGGTAAAAGTTGTCGACAAGTGAAGTGAATCTCTGAAGAGAAGGCAAGAGTACCTACGTTTTAAAGTTTAAATGAAGTCTCTCGGTTAAAGTATGCCAGAGCAGTTCATTGTTGAAAATGTCTGTTGAATTTTAATTTTTTTCGGGCTTCTCCATTCATTTCAATTGTGAAATTTGTCGCAGTTTTTTCGCGACTACGTCGCGAAAAAATCTTGTTTGAAAGAACTGTATAGAAGCACACCGAGTCCGATCGAGACGCACGTTTTGATGTATTTTGACCTGTGTGCGACGAACGGTATTTGAGTTGAAAGGTTTCGAAAATGCGTAGGAAAAAGTTTAATAATAACTAGACAATTCCCCTGCGGGAAATCGCGAGAGTGATGCAGTGGCCGCAGCAGTCTGCGATACCATGCTATATTGCTGTGATAGTACGATGCTATGTCTTTACTAAGTAGCATGTCTTTACTACCATGAGCAGCAGCTATAACAAAAAGCACAACTCAAATAGTCATTTAAGGCCTGGTTCCTTCTGACTGGATGGGTGTGAGTTTGATGTCATGCAGGGTACAACAAACCAAACAGGATGAGGAGGATGCAGTAGGCCTGGCTGAGAGAGAGAGACACTGAGAAGGGTCGTCCTTTACGCCCTTCTACAAACTGAAGGGCAGGTACAGGCGGCAGACCCCTCCCAGCTCCACCTGAAAGCCAGCATCAAATAAGGAAGAGAGTGGGAGGGATCTCACTAGGATCCCCAGACAAAGAACGAGCAAATCGTAACAATTGATCGTTAATCATAATAATTTTAACAATAAAACTCATTACTCCTACCTGAGCAATAGTTTAACAGTTTACGGCACAGTCTTACAGTTAGATAAACAATAATATTAAACTTAACACATCCAGGCTGTAACAAGGAATCAGCGATGAAGTGAAGACCTTCAAATTGTCCTGCGAGTCCAGTTCTTTGTCTCATGTTGGACGTCACTGCAGTCTGTCTGGATCAGCTGGAGGAAAACTATAGGCAGACAAATAGACATGTCAAATAATGTTATGTAACATACTTAATATAACTCTTATGAGTGTTCAACAGCTCATTATTTATTTAATTAAAAACATCATATTATATTAAATTACTCCAATTATATATATATATATACTGTCATTAATGTTGTTGCAAGCCATAAATGTTTCCTACTTTATGTGGTGGAATAATATATTTTTCAGTTTGACACAGTTTAATTTAAAATTCCCTTTAAATTGTAAAACTTCAACATTATTACTGTGATAAGCACCCGCTAGCAAGGCGGCGAATTAGCCGGCGGCTAACCCCACTAGCCTCCGCGTTAGCTCACGGCGAACTGCCGCGGCTAATTCGTGTTTAACTCCCGCGGGTCCGCGGTTTAATCCCGGTTAGCTAGCGGTTAGTTAGCGGTTAGCTCGAGGCTAACTCCGCGGTTGAGTCCGCGGCGTTAAGGTAGCGGCTAGCTAGCTCCGTTAGCTCCGCTAGCTTGCTAACATACATGAGCTATGCTGGAAGGCTAGTCGTCGGCTAAATCACTGGGCGGCTAGTCGTTAGCGTCTGTTAGCAGTGGCCCCCTACAGTACTGCAGTAATGGTTTGGGGGGTTTTAATGTTTTGGCAGATCATGTTTTCCACTGAGAGCTCTTTTCCACGCCTTTCGTCCCCTCCTGCTGCGTGTGTAAGCTGGTTGGGGTCTGGTTGTCATGGCTACCAGGGTCAACTGACGCTGAAGTCTCCTTCTCTCTCTCACCTCTGCCTGAGTCAGAGGGAAAGTGCAAACTAGGATTTGCCCTCCGAACAAATGCTCATAAATCAAAAACTACAAGTCCTATCGGGAAAACAAACACATCGTGAGCGTCAGCCAAGGGTTTTCTACAATTTAGTGTTGTTCCCACGCGCCTACTGCGAAAATTGTGGCCGTAGTCGTTTTAGAAAAAAAGTATGCGACGTGAAAAATCGTCGAAAAATCGCTCTCGCTTTCCACATACACACACATGGGGAAAAATTCGAAAACTGGTCGGCGCACTCCTCGCTCGGAGGAGCCTGCAGCCCAAACCGTACGTCCCACACAAATAAAACCCACACCATCTGAAAGCCAACAAAAATCCCTACGTTTTTACGTATTTTTTATCTCTGTACCTCAAAATCTGTGGCCACCACGTGAGATTGAACCTTTTTTTTTCAGAATATCACCGAAACTCTGAAGTTAGAGTGTCGGTCAGAGTGGGCCCATAGAGCCCCATTATAAACGCTGATTTTTAATTTTTTTCCCCAAATTTCACCAAAACGTAAACAGCGACCCTGACCAAACCGTAAAAGGTATCGAAACCCCGTTTTCAGGAAGAGAAAGCTACACTTCCCGTGCCTCGTACAAACTTCCAAGCAAGTTTCTACTACAAAGCATGGCCGAGTAATCACTCGACAAAGCCAAGCTGTAAATTTTGGAATGTTGCCGCTTTTTTCGGGCTTCTCCATTCATTTCAATGGGAAATTTATCGCAGTTTTTTCGCGACTACGTCGCGAAAAAATCTTGTTTGGAAGAACTGTATAGAAGCACACCGAGTCCGATCGAGACGCACGTTTTGATGTATTTTGTGTCTGTGTGCGACGAACGGTATTTGAGTTGAAAAGTTTCGAAAATCCGTAGGAAAAAGTTTAATAATAATAAGAAGAAAAAACGTAGTGAAGAACAATAGTTTGCAGTGCTTCGCACTGCAAACTATTGACTCCCATAGCTTTGCTATGAGGGTCAATAGTTTGCATTGCGTAGCACTGCATCACTAATAATAATAACTAGACAATTCCCCTGCGGGAAATCGCGAGAGTGATGCAGTGGCCGCAGCAGTCTGCGATACCATGCTATATTGCTGCGACAGTACGATGCTACGATGCTATGATGATGCTACTATGCCAAGATGCTACTACAATGCTATGATGCTAAGATACTAAGATGCTATGATACTAAGATGCTACAAAGCTAAGATACTATGTTGCTACGATGCTAAGATGCTACAATGCAATTATACTAAGATGCTATGATGCTTTAATGATCACCTGTTCATATAGTCATAATATAATCCTGGTGAAAATATTTGCGACTTACGTTGCAAATAATTTCATGTTTGACTACAAAAAGTAATGGTCACGTCAAGACAGGTATGAAAGTATTCGCGACTTACGTCGCGAATGTCTTTACTAAGTAGCATGTCTTTACTACCATGAGCAGCAGCTATAACAAAAAGCACAACTCAAATAGTCATTTAAGGCCTGGTTCCTTCTGACTGGATGGGTGTGAGTTTGATGTCATGCAGGGTACAACAAACCAAACAGGATGAGGAGGATGCAGTAGGCCTGGCTGAGAGAGAGAGACACTGAGAAGGGTCGTCCTTTATGCTTCGCCTTCTACAAACTGAAGGGCAGGTACAGGCAGCAGACCCCTCCCAGCTCCACCTGAAAGCCAGCATCAAATAAGGAAGAGAGTGGGAGGGATCTCACTAGGATCCCCAGACAAAGAACGAGCAAATCGTAACAATTGATCGTTAATCATAATAATTTTAACAATAAAACTCATTACTCCTACCTGAGCAATAGTTTAACAGTTTACGGCACAGTTTTACAGTTAGATAAACAATAATATTAAACTTAACACATCCAGGCTGTAACAAGGAATCAGCGATGAAGTGAAGACCTTCAAATTGTCCTGCGAGTCCAGCTCTTTGTCTCATGTTGGACATCACTGCAGTCTGTCTGGATCAGCTGGAGGAAAACTATAGGCAGACAAATAGACATGTCAAATAATGTTATGTAACATACTTAATATAACTCTTATGAGTGTTCAACAGCTCATTATTTATTTAATTAAAAACATATTATATTAAATTACTCCAATTATATATATATACTGTCATTAATGTTGTTGCAAGCCATAAATGTTTCCTACTTTATGTGGTGGAATAATATATTTTTCAGTTTGACACAGTTTAATTTAAAAATATCTTCCCTTTAAATTGTAAAACTTCAACATTATTACTGTGATAAGCACGCTAGCAAGGCGGCGAATTAGCCGGCGGCTAACCCCACTAGCCTCCGCGTTAGCTCACGGCTAACTGCCGCGGCTAATTCGTGTTTAACTCCCGCGGGTCCGCGGTTAAATCCCGGTTAGCTAGCGGTTAGCTAGCGGTTAGCTCGAGGCTAACTCCGCGGTTGAGTCCGCGGCGTTAAGGTAGCGGCTAGCTAGCTCCGTTAGCTCCGCTAGCTTGCTAACATACATGAGCTATGCTGGAAGGCTAGTCGTCGGCTAAATCACTGGGCGGCTACTCGTTAGCGTCTGTTAGCAGTTTAGCTATTCACTGACCTAATAAGATGAAGGAAACGGGTCAGGGATGTTGTGTCAGGAGTTTCAGCAAAGCAGCCAGATATAATTTGTGTTTAAAATAAAGGAAAAGGTCATAATGTCAGGTTCTGACCCCCTACAGTACTGCAGTAATGGTTTGGGGGGTTTTAATGTTTTGGCAGATCATGTTTTCCACTGAGAGCTCTTTTCCCGCCTCTCGTCCCCTGCAGCTGCGTGTGTGAACGTGTGTAAGCTGGTTGGGGTCTGGTTGTCATGGCTACCAGGGTCAACTGCTCCTGTTAGAATGTCAGTTGGAAGACGGGGAGAGAGAGAGAAAATGCTGAAATATCGCCTCGAACAGGAAGGACTTGTGGCCAAACCGTATTTCCAAACATTGAACCGACTTAACTTTGGGCATCTTGAGGCTTTCCTGAACGTCTAGATATGTAATTTGTGGGTAAAATGAAGAAATGTGACCTGTTTCAAGCGATTCAAAGAAAGGTTACGTCTGCTTTCCTCCAGAAATTTCCCTGCCTTTTTAACATGGCAGTCTATGGAGCTGTGGATGGGTGTTGCTGGCGCATCTTTGTGTCTGACGCCAAAACTATAAGACTTACAGCTTTAGCAGACGAATTTGAGTGAGAAGACACATTTTCCTACGTTTCTATGTATAAATTATGTCTGTCGTGTGAAATTTGTGGCCACGGGAGCAGTTTCTGTGCAGTTTTTTGACTAACTTTCTTCTCCCCTCCTCACTCTAGCTGATGATGTCATCCACTCTAGCACAAACATTCCGCGCAATACACACCCATTATAAACCCTGAAATTTGAGTAAAAACCTACACAACTCTGAGGCTTCATAGTTTAAAAACGGTAAAAGTTGCCGACAAGTGAAGTGAATCTCTGAAGAGAAGGCAAGAGTACCTACGTTTTAAAGTTGAAATGAAGTCTCTCGGTTAAAGTATGCCAGAGCAGTTCATTGTTGAAAATGTCTGTTGAAATTGTTTTTTTTTCGGGCTTCTCCATTCATTTCAATTGGGAAATTTGTCGCAGTTTTTTCGCGACTACGTCGCGAAAAAA
Source organism: Chelon labrosus (assembly GCF_963514085.1). Classification (NCBI taxonomy): domain Eukaryota; kingdom Metazoa; phylum Chordata; class Actinopteri; order Mugiliformes; family Mugilidae; genus Chelon; species Chelon labrosus. The sequence continues at coordinate 36,811,589 of NC_140337.1, read as the reverse complement.
TCTTGTTTGAAAGAACTGTATAGAAGCACACCGAGTCCGATCGAGACGCACGTTTTGATGTATTTTGTGTCTGTGTGCGACGAACGGTATTTGAGTTGAAAGGTTTCGAAAATGCGTAGGAAAAAGTTTAATAATAATAATAAGAAGAAAAAACGTAGTGAAGAACAATAGTTTGCAGTGCTTCGCACTGCAAACTATTGACTCCCATAGCTTTGCTATGAGGGTCAATAGTTTGCATTGCGTAGCACTGCATCACTAATAATAATAATAAGAAGAAAAAACGTAGTGAAGAACAATAGTTTGCAGTGCTTCGCACTGCAAACTATTGGCCCCCATAGCTTTGCTATGAGGGGGTCAATAGTTTGCATTGCGTAGCACTGCATCACTAATTAATCTAAAGGCCACTTCGAGTGAGGTCGCGGGCCGTGTGTGTCCCCGGGCCGCCAGTTGTCCATCCCTGATCTAGACTGAATATGACAGAGTGGTAACTGATGGAAAACAATGGGCAGCATGCCGGCGGTGACGTCACGTGCAAACAGCTGGGCTATGACAAAGTGACAGATTAAATCAATGCTATCAAGGTAACTGGGAAGAAATAAAATGCAACAACTTACCACCAAACATTAAAACCTTTGCTGGGAAAAAGGCTGGACCATCTGACTTTTCTCTGCCTTTAATGTCCCACTTCACCTCCATGTCGTTTTCTCCTTCTTTCCTTGTTGAGAACGGGACCGTTGTTTTTTCTTTGGAGAACAAGATCGTTACCTGCAGCGGTGGACGCCAGTTTGAAACTAGGCTCCCATTGGCTGCCAGGTAGGGAGGCGGGAACATGGACCGGAAGTGCAACGCGCGACCGTACAGTTTATGTGCGCGACACTAGGCGCGTTCGACTCAGTGGCGGAGCTAGAGGGGAGGCCGGGGTAGCACTGGACCCCCCTGAAATCTGATTGGACCCCCCAGATGCCACCCCAGATGATTGACATATCGCGGCACCGGCGCACCGCACTTCTTGTCGGAAGGAGCCAGTTGCATTTTTAAATCAGTGAAGCCTATTGACTGCTAAGTCCCTCCTGTACAGTAGTTGGCGCTATATACCACAAAGCGTTGCGAGCCACCTTCATTAGGAGAAGAAGAAGAATCGCCACTGAAGAAGAGGAAGATTTGAACTGGAGTCGGTTATCGTTGCCTGTTACCGGAGATCAACGAAGTGACAAAGAAAAAGAAGGAGAAGAAGGATATCCTTCATGGACAGAGAAATCCTTGTCGTAAAGTAAGTTTTACGGTGGTGTCCTAATGAGTCACTGTTTAAAATAACTTTTGTAGATAGAAGTTTGTTTTGTTTTTTGCTACAAGCAGAGAGCCACGGCATCAAGCAAACGTTAACGTTAACTTACATCTCATGGCGTCTAGCTTCCAACAGCCGCTAACGTCTACGTTTAATTAATTTGGGTCGCTATTTATATTTACGTGTTTCTCCAATGATTCTAGAGGAATGAAACTAGCGGAGAATGATATATTGGAGAGGGATGGAGAGAGACAGAGAGAGATGTTTGTGTGAGTAACTATGAATGTGTTGGTGCATTTTCACCATTTTTGTAAAAATTAGTTATTATTAATTAATTATTGAAAAATTGTTGCCAAGTTGTGTTTTACATTTTCTGCATTGTTAATAAACTGCAAATTATATATACACAAATCTGATCTCCTGTGTGCTTAGTATGTACATTTCAACATTTGACACTCCGATTGCAATTGATAAGTCAAGAAACAAATTCATTGTTATAGTCTGTGGACCCCCTGAAATAGCCTTGGCCACCCCCTGGCCACCCCAAGGATAAAAGTCTAGCTCCGCCACTGGTTCGACTTGATGCAGATCTGTCTGAGTCTGACTTGACGTGATGCATGCTGGGTTGTCATGCTCATAGATCTCGAATATGATTGGTTAAAATGAACTTGTTCTACCCAGCATGCATCACGTCAAGTCAGATCTGCTCAGATCTGCATGAAGTCGAACGCGCCTACTGTGACAGCGAGAGCTGGAGAAGCTTCTGAATTAGCTCATTAGAGCTAACATGGAGAAACGTCGTAGACCTTATAAAAGACATTTGGAGGATTACACAGCAGAGATTCCAAGGACTACCAAGTACAGATGGAAAGTAAAAGTAAGTAACAGATAATGAATTAAGACTGTTATGATTTCATGATGTCTAAGATCAGAACACAGCAGCTAGCTTGCTGCTTACAGTGCAGCAGAGCTTTATGTTCAACACAGTTGGTAGACTATTCCATTCCATTACTTTCCACAGGCTGCTGGTGATGTGAGGTTAGCTCCAAGTTACCATGTGTCTAGCTTTATATTAAATTACCGTTTCCAGTTGCATATGTTGAACTGGTTTGATATGTAAATCATCATCAGTTGAAAAGGTCAGACTAAAATGTAATGTTTTATTTTAGTTTATTTGGGGACTACTGTATATAAATTACTAGTTGCATTAATTTGTAATACATTTAGTTGAGCAACTTTGATTGAATTCATCAATTTGTACCTAGTTTTGAAAATATATATATATTGTACAAATATTTACAATTTAAGGCGAAATGTTGAATCTGGTTTTATTTTCAAAGGTAATTGCTACCCATGCACTATGTACAGTCTCATTTGGAGGCATCTTCCCAAAAAATGTTGGGATTATTTTATGTTAAAAATGCACTCAGTATACCCATGGGGAATGAAATGACTTGAGTAATAATTGACATTCATATTTGAACACCCCACCTTTCCAGGGCAGGACAGAACTACAGGACAACACACAAGATGACATGAGTCGACCTATTGTTTCCCACAGAGAAGTTAGAGATGATGTCAACAGTAGGAGCTCCCCCACACCTAGGCTTTTGGATACTGCCTTTCAACAGGTAAATACACAATGACACAGTTTGTCCAAGTTATTACACACATCCAATCTTGAAATATGTCAGGACATCTTCTGTTGCCAGGAAACATTCCCCCATGTATCTTGGTAACTTTCTTATCCTGCTTGATTGAATTTTAAGAATCTTCCCTAAACTGTGCTGTCAGCTCCTCTGATAGCTATAATCATTACCACATGTCATATGCCACGTCACTGATTTATATAATATTCATCAGAGGGCTTCCAGTGACACCCTCAAAAAGTGTCAGCAGTGCACACATGTAGTTTACTGTACATGTAGTTAGAGGTTTGCTGTAATAGTTGAGTGCATTCATACCATCTAACAGACAGTTTATCTTAATTGTGGTACATTTTGACCTATCCTCTAGTCTAAGTGTAGACGAATGACAACATTGTCAGTACAAAGCAAAGGCTACAGTAAACCACCTGCACAATTTCAGTTAATCGTTTTATTAACTACATTTTTCATTCTCTTTCCTTGGTTCACATGTAGAATGATAATAAAGATAACCAAATCAACACAGAAAAACAACCGAGTAACACTTCCAACAGTGAAGAAGATGATGATGATGAAGTCAACACTGAGAACCCTACCACAAGCAAACTGGACGTGGACATTTCAGACTAAAGAAGAGATACAACAGTACTGTATGCTTGAAAGATGACACATTAAGTTTAATTAATGACTTTGGCAAACTATGTTGTGTTTTAGTTGAGGTACTTACAGAATCAGACAGGCCTGTGTATGTAAAGATTCACAGAACAAAGTACTTTATATATGAGAATAAAACAAAACAAAACTGTTAATGCTGTGTGGCCTGACATGATTAAAACTAAATGTGTTCTTGTTGAAACGGATGATGCTGTGTACTTAACACCATTGCCAAACTCTTATGAAAGGGACTAGAACTTGATCAATAAAGTCAAGTCAATGTTTCTGTTGTTGTGTATGTTTTTAAGGTACATAAAGATAATGTCAGTGAACACACATACCATTTACTGTAAACTTCTGAAGTCCAGCACTATATGATCTTAAACATGTAAGTTTCTAAAAGGGGTAATACCACAAATAAATTGTGTAGTGGAAAAACATTTTTATTCTGCTAAATTAAATATATGCACAAGTCAATGACTTGATCTTATTCTGTACTTGGACTAAGCTATAGTAAGTATTAGTACTTTGTGGCAGAAAGTAGTAAAAAGTATACCAAAGTACAAGTATAAGCTTTAGTCTTAAAGTATAAGTGTAAGTCTTAGTATATATATACTTAGTCTTACACTTTTCTTTATACTTTTCAGTATCAGCCAAGTATACTTCACTATACTATTCTTAAGTATATGAAATAAAGTATATAAAAAGTAAACTTCAAGTATACTACCTCAATTTTAGTATAAAATAAGTATACTTCTAGTACACTTGAATAAACTTCTTTTTGCTAAGGGTAAGACGGGAAAAAGAAGAACTTCACAGAAAGAGACCTGGAGACGCTACTCACTGGAGTGGAGACAAACATGTCCTCTTTGACAGCTGTCCTCCACCATGTTGGTTAATATCACATATGATCTGAACATTGATGAATGAACATGTTTCATCATGTGATGGTTCTTTTATATCAGTGTGTGTCCAGTCCATAGCTCTGATTACATTCAGAAACCAGCTCTTTAATGTTGACCTGTTCAGATGCATTGTGGGTATTTGATATACCTGGCTGACATGAGGATAACTCCGTCCCACACGGCTGGCATGGCTCTGCTCAGGGTCGACCGGTCAGACTAATAGTTTTCACATTGATGACAGTTTCCCAGCATCACCTCTAAGTGTCTCCAGAGGATCAACAGCTGTAGAAGCCAGCGTACGCCAGACATGACGTTGGTGAAGGAACGGACAAGTTCACGGTCATTTCACTCTTGATGGTAAAAGGTAAATGGCCTTGATTTTATGTAGAGCTTTTCTACCTATTGGTACTCAGAGCGCTTTACAGTCACAGACACATCTACCCATTCACTCACACATTCACACACCACTGGGAGCAACTGGGGGTTCAGTGTCTTGCTCAAAGACACTTCAGCATGTGTCACTTTTCTGTGAGCGAGTACGTATGGAACGTTTTTTTGTCTGCACGCACCCTTCATACATGAGGCCCCAGGAGAGAAAAGAGCTGAGGAAGATAAAACCAAGGAAAGCATCTGGACCGGATGGTATCAGCTCCAGGCTCCTTAAGTCCTGTGCAGATGAACTGTGTGGAGTTATGGAGCATGTCTTCAACCTGAGCCTTGAGCTGAGAGTGCTACCTCAGATTTAGAAGACTTCGTGTGTGGTACCGGTTCCTAAAACATGACTTTTCTAAGGGATTCTTCCAACGGTGTGGGAATAATCAGGAAAAATACGGACGTTTAGTCCCATTGAAATGAATGGAGAAGACTGAAAACATCACCAGCATTCCAAAATGCCCTCCTTCACTTTGCTGAGCAATTACTCGGCTGTGCTTCTGAGTAGAAAAATGACTGTTTGTAAGTTTGTACGAGGCACGGGAAGTGTAGCTTTATTTTCCTGAAAACAGTGTTTGGATACCTTTTACGGTTTGGTCAGGGTCACAGTTTATGTTTTGATGAAATTTTTGAAAAATCTTAAAAACTTCTGGTTTATAATGGATCCTTATGGCCGCACTCTAACTCTCACTCTAACTTCAGAGATTCTTTGAAATTCTGAAGAAAAAAAAGTGTTCAATCTTATGGGGTGGCCACAGTTTTTGAGGTACAGAGATGAAAAATACATAAAAACGTAGGGATTTTTGTTGGCTTTCAGATGGTGTGGGTCTGATTTCTGTATGTCCTACGGTTTGGACTGTAGGTTCCTCCGAGCGAGGAGTGCACCGACCACTTTTCAAATTTTTCCCCATGTGTATGTGAAAAGTGAGAGCGATTTTTCGTCGAGAATACCTTTGCCTCCTTACGTTTCTCAATCGATTGAGGCCACAATTTTCATAGTTCGCGCGTGGGAATGACACTAAATCGTAGAGGACAAGCGGCTGACGCTCAGAATGTCTTTGTTTTCTCGACAGGACTTGTAGTTTCTGATTTATGAGCATTAGTTGGGACCCCTAATCCTAGGGTCCAGTTTTTTTGGACCTCCCTCTCACTCAGGCAGAGGTGAGAGTCAGAAGGAGACTTCAGCAGCAGCTGGCCCTGGTGGCCATGACAACCGGACCCTAACGAGCTTAGACACGCCCAACCGAACACTGCCCTGCCCCTGATTGGCTTACCATGAAATCCAGTGTTGTGGGTAACACGTTACAAAGTAACGCGTTAGAGTACTCTAATTACTTTTTTCGTGTAACTTGTAACGCAACGCGTTAGTTTCGTGCGTTAAGTAATCAGTAACTTTGTTATTTTTTTTAAAGTAATCCGTTACTTTAAGAATTTCTCTGGATAAGGAAAGAAAAATTCCGACTACAGCTGCTTCTTGTCAGACAGTACTGTGCCACCTGAGGATGTGTCAGCAGACGAGCAGCGCTGTGATGATGCGTCTGTCCCCTGCTGACCTACGTTACCTGTGTGTGTGTGTGTGTGTGTGTGTGTGTGTGTGTGTGTGCGTGAGTGTTGATGGCAGAGAGGACAGCTTTTGAATCGTGGAAGTACGCACATTATTTTCAATTCGCCAGCGAAAAGGACAAGAACAACATAATGGTAACATGCTCACTCTGTGTTGGTGAAAAGCTTCTGTCGACCACAAAAAAATCCACTTCCAATTTAAAAAAACATCTTGTATTAAAGAAGAACCCCTCTATCACCCTGGTATTGTTCTCCTGCAGAGTTAATCTGGTTGGATGAATGACGTTATTCATTGTCAGGACTTCTCGGTGCATTTAAAGGAGGCTGTGTGTTGTTGAGTTGCAGCATGTGTGAGGAGCTGCTAATGGCTTTTGATGTTTGGTAACGCAGGAGTACTCTAACGTGTTACTGTTACTCATAGGTAACGCTGTAACGTAACGCATTACTTTTAATTGAACGTAGTAACCTAACTAACTACTCTCCAAAGTAACTATACCCAACACTGATGAAATCTTACCCTACCTTAGCCAATCATCATCACTTATGTGGCTGAATGCTTGGTTACAACATCTTGCAGCAGTTGCTTGGCGACTTCACCGCTGCGTTTCGTTTTCCCTCATTCTGCTGAACGAGGTGAACGAACACAGAAGTGAAGTCTGTCTTTTTGTTTTATTCACCTTACAGGTAAATAAGGTGAATAATCCACGTCAAAATAACTTGATGAATGAGCGTAAATGTGACGTTATGCACTGTTGATAAAGAGAAAACAAAAAGATGTTTGTGAGGAAAGTGACCATGTTGCATGTAGTTGAAGTCTGGGGTGTTGCCGTGTTCCACCAGAGTAGAAGATGGCACAGAATATGATGTTTGGAACCAGATACATTTATAATGTTTGGTGTTAAAGACTCACATGTCAATAAATTCTGCTGAACCAGGTGAACCAACACAGAAGTGAAGTCTGTCTTTGTGTTTATTACACTTTACAGTGAATCTATAAACTGTTTACCAGCGTACCAGTTGATACTGGTAACGTGATGGTGAACACAACTGAAGAACTTTAGTGTCATTAATGAATAATTAGAGAGCTCCTGTTTGTTCTTGGGTAAGAAGGCCCTCGACCATACATGAGCCAGAAGACAAGAAAGACAATCTGCTGCTGGTGCTGGGAAATAAGAATGAAAAGGAATGAACCTGATGAAGACACAGGGAAATGTTCTGAAATCATTCATTCACTTCATAAATAGATAGTTGAACATTTAACATTTAATACATCAGTAGTTTACACTTCTTAACTGGTCTCTCTTCAATGGAGAATGGGACATATTTCAGACTGGAACCAGTCAAACATGTTTCACTCTAAATATTTCTCTTCAATGTGCTCAGAGCTGCTGCTGCTGTCTCTACAGCTGATGATGGGATTTGTTGTCCTCTCAGTCCCCCAGGTGGAGGTGGATTCAGGGGTGGAGTCTGTCCAGCTGACCTGGAAAACCACAGCTCACCTGCCTGAAGACGCTAAAGTGGAGTGGACAACAGAAAATACTTTGCTTACCAGGAAGGTCCATGTGTATCAGAACGGCTCTGACCATCTTGAAGACCAGAACCAGATTTACAGAAACAGAACGAAGATGAATGAAGACCTGCTGGAAACTGGAGACCTCAGTCTGACCCTGAAATACCCCACATACAATGACCTCAAGACCTACACCTGCACCGTCTACAACAAGAAGGGAGACATCCTGATGAAGAAACAAGTGAAGCTCAATGTCAGAGGTTTGTTTTTTTTCTCCCTCTTTCTTTCTTTGTCTTTTCTTTCATTCGGTCTTTATTATTTTCATCCTCTCTCTCTCCGTCAGTGATCTGTTTGTGTCGGTGCAACCGTTGACGCTGTCCACAACAAAGGTCATTGTGTCTAATGTCCCCCCCTTTATCACTGATGAGTTCCTAAGCAGAGAGTTATCTAGACATGGAAAAGTTGTGTCTCCTCTTAAAAAGATCCTCTCTGGCTGTAAGTCTCCATTGTCTCAGCATGTGGTGTCTCACAGGAGACAGCTCTACATGATCCTGAACAACCAGGATGAGGAGCTGTGGGGTCAGGGCGGGATGGTGCTGGTCAGCAGGACGGCCTGGACGGCGCTGCTGGTGAGGACAGTGTACAGGTTGAGGGAGAGGAGGGACTCACAGGAGGAAGATGTTGGTGTAAGTGGTGAAGATGACCTTGAGGAAAGTGAGATCAGTGGTGAAAACACTGTGAATGGTGGAAATGGTTTGAGTGTGACACAGGTGGGAGAGACAGGTGAGCTATGTGAAACACAGGTAGGTGCAGGTGAAGTGAGCAGAGCATGGTGTGAGCAGGTCGAAGAGGCTGAGATGGTGGAAGCAGAATCAGAATACAAATGTACTCCACGTAAACCAAGGACTGAAACTAAAAACACGTGTGCTGAAGCAAAATCAAGAGGAGTGAGAGCAGACAGACACAGAGAAGAAGCAGGAGCAGACAGACAGCAGTGCTGCTGAGGAAGACTGTGAGTCTGACAGCAGTCATCTGTCCCTTCTTAAAGGGGGGGGGGAGCAGTCAGGAAAGAAAGGCTTACACAGCCACAATGGTCAAGTCCTTCCTCCAGGAAACAAAGAACATGAAAGGAGTTAAAGTGGAGGATTATTTTCCTGATCTGGAAGGTTTTTACACCTCAGCCAGGTTCCACATGAGGAACAGAGAAGAATCAGCTTTAACTGATCAGGAAGTCTTCAGGCTGAGGAAACTAGAGCTTAAAGTTAAGAGACAACACTTCAGCAGTGATGATGGAAAAGGCTCTTTGTTGCATTTGACCTCAGTTATTGTTTGTTCTTTTATTCCTCAGTCTGTACGGCTTCTTTTAGAGTGGGGAGTCTGAATGTAAATGGGGCCAGAGATGCTAAGAAGAGAGCTGTTATATATGAATCAGCTAGAATCAAACACATGGATGTTCTTTTTCTACAAGAAACACACAGTGATGCAAACAATGAGGTAGACTGGAACAGAGGATGGGAGGGGGAGGTGGTTTCTAGTCACCACACAGCAATCAGTGGAGGAGTGGGTCTCCTGTTCTCCAGGAACTTCACTCCAGCTTCTCTGGAGGTCCAGCATGTCCTAGAGGGGAGGTGTCTTTTAGCTGTCATTGGTAATAAAATGTGCCAATGACAGCAGCTTGGTGGGATTCCTCTTCTGATAAATGATGTTCTTGTCAAGTTCAGGATGAGAACTGAAGATCATTGTTTGCATGAATCATTCATCAGCACAGATTAGATCCTAAACTGATGCTACACACAACTGAAGAACTTTAGTGTCATTAATGAATACTTAGAGAGCTCCTGTTTGTTCTTGGGTAAGAAGGCCCTCGACCATACATGAGCCAGAAGACAAGAGAGACAATCTGCTGCTGGTGCTGGGAAATAAGAATGAAAAGGAATGAACCTGATGAAGACACAGGGAAATGTTCTGAAATCATTCATTCACTTCATAAATAGATAGTTGAACATTTAACATTTAATACATCAGTAGTTTACACTTCTTAACTTGTCTCTGTTCAATGGAGAATGGGACATATTTCAGACTGGAACCAGTCAAACATGTTTCACTCCAAATATTTCTCTTCAATGTGCTCAGAGCTGCTGCTGCTGTCTCTACAGCTGATGATGGGATTTGTTGTCCTCTCAGTCTACCAGGTGGAGATGGATTCAGGGGTGGAGTCTGTCCAGCTGACCTGGAAAACCACACCTCACCTGCCTGAAGACGCTAAAGTGGAGTGGACGGATGATGAAGATGAAGTAGTCCATGTGTATGAGAACGGCTCTGACCAGCTTGAAGACCAGAAGAAGATTTACAGAAACAGAACGAAGATGAATGAAGACCTGCTGGAAACTGGAGACCTCAGTCTGACCCTGAAATACCCCACAGAGAGAGACACCAACACCTACACCTGCACCGTCTACAACAAGGAGGGAGACATCCTGATGGAGAAACTAGTGGAGCTCAATGTGAAAGGTTCTCTCTCTCTCTCTCTCTCTCTCTCTCTCTCTCTCTCTCTCTCTCTCTGTTTTCTCACAGTTTCTCTTTCTGTACACAGTTTTCTTTTTTTTCTCATTTAAATTTTTATTGAGTTTTTGTGAGTACAGGGTTGGCCATACATCTCAGATTCTTGGCATAAACATATTCTGACATGTCACAGAGGAAAAATAAAATTAGAAAAATAAAATAAGAGAACCAAGTAAGAAAAGTAAGTAAATAAATGTGGGGGGTGGGGGGGGGGGGGGGGGGGGGGATCCAGTCCACAGAAAAAAGAAAAGGAGCTGTGCTACATTAAGTCTCTGGCTTCTTAGGCTGAGTTTGCATTAGTCCTCGTGTAGGTCCAAAAAAGATCCCAAGAGGTCATCCCATCCTCCTTGTTAGCTGACAGTTTGTGAAGCATAGATTCATAAGATGCAGTCTCCACCATTGCATTAAAGCAGTCTTTCATATTAGGAGGTACAGGGGTTTTCCAGTGTCTTAAGATAACTCTGGAAGCTGTGACCAAGCCCACCATAATCACAGAAAAGGTTCTTTTTGATATATTCAGTATTTGTGATCTGCCCCCTAATAAACATACAGCAGGAGTCAGGGGAATCACTGAGCCTGACCAGTTACTCAAGAAGTCCACGACTTTAACCCAAAATGGACTCATTAATGCACATTCCCATTAACAGTGAAGAAAAGTTCCTCCCACTGTTTTACACTTCCAACACATATTATCATTCATCAGTTTCATTCTATGTAATCTCACAGGGGTATGATAGTATCTGTGTACGATCTTACATTGCGTGAACTTCCCTCTTGCCTCCCTTACATACTTTACATAGTCTGCTAGTATACCCAGCCATTTCTCCTGGGTAAAGTTTATTCTCAAGTCTTGCTGCCGTAACAATTTCACATTAGAGGACTCACCACTTACTGAATAGTTTGTTAGTTTATAAAATTGTGAGGCCGTGCAGCGTTCCTGTGGCGCATTCAAATATTCCAAAATATAATTTTCTGAACAATTACAAATTCGAAATTTTACAGTTTCTAAATTTTTCCCTAATTTGTATGTATCTCCAAAAATGCTGTTTTCCTACGTGTCTAAATTGACACGACAATTCCTCATTAGACATGAATTGTCCATTTTTATATAAGTCTCCTATAGTACTTATACCACTTGAACGCCACTGCCTCCAATACACTGACGTTTTACCAACATGTATGGCAGGATTAAACCATAATGAAGCATAAGACTGTACATATTGTGACAGCTTATACATTTTGTGTACCTTGGCCCACACTTCCTTAGAGTGAACAAGAACTGGATTTGTTGTATTACTTTGTTGAGACAGTTGCTCCTTTGGACTAAATGGTAAACATAACTCAATCTCCATCCAGTCTAGCTTGTTGTCTGTCATTTTCCAATATTTGGCTCATTTAGCCATTTCAAAAGATATCCCATATAACCTTGGATCTGGTACACCTAAGCCCCCTTTCTCCATGGGGGCACAGAGTTTGTTTAGTTTTATCCTTGCTCTTTTCCCATCCCATAAAAACTGTTTAACTACATCATCATACTTCTTAAAAATGGCAGGCGGTATTGTGATTGGCAGCATCATTACTAAGTAATTAAATTGAGGAGCTACTATCATTTTAATAATATTGACTTTTCCCCACAGAGTAAGTTTTATCTTTTGCCACTTCTCCCAATTTGTTTTCATTTTTTCCAACACTGGATTAAAGTTTAACGAAGGCATCTCTCCTAGGTCTTGACTGAGTTTAATTCCAAGGTACTTCATGCCTTGAGGTACCCACTTAAATTTAAGTTTTTCCACCATGTAACGGTGGCATGTGGAAGTCAAAGGCATAGCCTCGGATTTATTCCAATTAATTATGTAACGTGACAGTTTAGAGTAGGACTGAATAGTATCCATCAAATGTGGTAAAGATGCCTCAGGGTCTGTCACTACAGCTACAACATCATCAGCATATAGCAACAATTTATGTTCCTGTCCACCGCCCTCTATTCCCTTAATTCTCCTATTGTTCCTGATACTAACAGCCAGTGTTTCTAGACAAATTATAAACAATAGAGGGCTCAAAGAGCAGCCCTGGCGAGTGCCTCTAGACAGGCTGAAAAAGGGTGATATAGCTCCACTGGTAATTACTGCTGCTTTTGGTTCTTTATATAATGTCTTTACCCAATGAGAAAAATAGGGACCAAACCCAAAATGTGACAAAGCAGAAAAGAGAAAACTCCATTCCACTTCGTCAAAAGCCTTTTCGGCATCTTGGGAAATAGCAGCTATTGGCACATTTTTGGATTGCGCAAGCCACATTAGATGTATTAATTTCCTCATGTTGTCCGATGAGGACCTGTTCTTCATGAAGCCTGCTTGGTTGGGATGTATAATATTGGGTAAACTTTGTTGAAGTCGTAGAGCCAGCACTTTTGTCAATATCTTAAAGTCCAGATTAAGCAGGCTAATAGGTCTACAGTTAGATGGGTCTGTTATGTCTCTGTCTTTTTTTGGAATCAGAGATATTAAAGCTTCATTAAATGTCGGTGGCAAGTGGCCTTTTTCAAAAGCCTCCTGATACACCTTCACCAAGACTGGGGCGAGGATGTCTAGGTATTCTTTATAATATTCCACAGAAAATCCGTCATAACATGGTGATTTCCCAGTGTTCATTAATGACAGACCTTTCTTTATTTCTGCTACAGTTATAGGTGACTCTAACTTCCTTGCGTGATCAGGGTTAAGCTTAGACATATTAATGTTAGAGAAGAATGAATTCATTTCATTGGCATCGCAGGATACTGTTAATGTATATAATTTCTTGTAATACTGTTGGAATGTTTCATTTATATCTTTTGTTGAGGTTACTAATTTATCTCCCTGTTTGATAGCTGAGATTATATTTGAGGAGTCTTTTTCTTTCACTTGTCTAGCTAATATTTTCCCAGTTTTTTTCCCCACCTTCATAAAAATTTGTTTTTAATCTATATAAGGAACATTCTACTTTTTTGTTAAAGATTTCATGCAGCTGAAACTTAAGCTTACAGAGTTCCTGATATTGTGGTTCTGAGAAGTGTTCCGCTAAGTAATTTTCCTTTAATTTAATTTCACCTTCTAATTCTTTAATTCTGTTTAGGCTCTCTTTTTTCTTTTGAGCCGAGCGAGCTATTAGTTTCCCTCTTATATATGCTTTAGAGGCCTCCCAAACTGTTGGAATTTCCTTAGTACTGCCAATGTTTAATTCAAAGAAAGATTTCAAATCCTCTCCCAACAATGTCCTAAAGCCTTTGTCCTGTAGTAATGATGTATTCATTCTCCATCTAGTCCTCTTGTAATCCCATGTCCAATTCTGTGTTTATACATAATTCCACCGCTGCATGATCTGTGATAGCAATAGTTCTTATACTACAACTAACTACACTGTTTACTAAGGGGCTTGCAATTAAGAAGAAGTCAATTCTGGAGTGTGACTTATGACAATGGGAAAAAAAACGTGTACTCCCTCACCCGAGGGTTAGTAAGCCTCCAGATATCCACAAGCACCATGTCATCTTTTAACATATGAATTGCTTCCCTATCTTTAGTCATCAGTGGACCTTTAAACTGACTTTTGTCTAAAATAGGGTCCATTACTTGATTAAAGTCTCCTGCGAGTATTATTTGCCCATCCATCTCCCCTAAAACCCTGTTCACTTCGTGAAAGAAGTGTGGGTATCCCTTGTTAGGTGCATAAATATTACACAATATCACCTGCATACCTTCTATTAATGCCTGGACACATATCATTCTTCCCTCTGTATCTTTAACCTCTTTAAAGCAACACAAAATGTATCCCCTTGTTAACCAAAATCATAACTCCATTTTGTGACCTTGAGTGTGAGCTGTGAAAAACATGCCTCACCCTCAACAAGATGGGTTTCCTGTATGAAAACTATATCTGCCTTATTAGTCTTTAAATATGACAATACTTTGCGTCTTTTGACTGGATTTCCACTTCCATTAATATTCCATGACATGTATTTAATACATTTCTTAATCATCTTTGTTCAAATGACCCTCCATATTCATGTCTACTTCACTGTTCCTGTTTGAAGCACTGTTCATCTGGATGTCTATGCCTCCTGTGTTCTCATGCTTTAAAACCCTGTACTCTGAAGTATGAACACTAACATTTAACCTGGGAAAAGAACATTTCCGGTACAGAATACGAAAAAAAGAAAAAACATAACCAAAGTCCAAAACATAAATTCAAGCCAGAAAAAGTCTGACAGTCCTGTAGCTGACATGTGCAGCTTTAAAATGAAAAACCAAAATAAAACCTTATCTGGTCCGTGGGTCACCGCTCCTCCCGCCTGTAGTCCTCCGTCCGTGGCAACTGCCAGAAGGGTCCCTCTCCTCCGACACCCGTCCTCTCAACATGTATGTGGCTCTTCCATACAAACATAAATATCCACTCGTCTCCCTTGTCGGGTGTTTAGTCATTGCCCTGGTCGTTGCCGTAGTGAAACTCATATTCTTCCCCCGCCACTTGAACCTCAGTGTGGCCGGGAAGGCCAGCGTGTACTTCACCTCCCGCTCCTGCAGTTTGCGCTTCACCGAGGTGAAGGTTCCTCTTCTCCGCCAGCTCTTTTGTCATATCGGGGAATACAGACAGTCGACATCCTTCCCATATGAAGCCCCGTTTTTGCCGTTATCACCTTGACCCTCGCTGACTGTCTTAGGAACCGTATCAGCACCGGTATCGGGGGCCGCTCCGGGTCTGGCATCGGTGCGAGCAACCGGTGTGCTCTCTCAATCTCAAACTCGGCATCAGCCCAGACCCCCAGCCCCTCCGTCAAAATTTTCTGAACACAGCTCAGTAATGTCCCATTGGTCCCAAAAGTCTCTTTCAGGCCTATGAGCCTCAGATTGTTCCTTTTGCTGTGATTTTCCAGGGCTTGAATTCGATCCCACATTACATCCATTAGCTTCTTTCTCTTGTCTCCATCAGCGTGGAGCCGCTCTGAGGTCTCCTCCAGGCGCTCAATGCGCGTTTTTACTTCCGCCAAACTCTCTTGCATAGCCGTCACTGTCGCTTTCAACTCCTTTGTCGTTTCTTTAATAGTTGAGAGATCTGTAGCAACGCTCTGCAATGTGCTGCTCACTTTAGTAATTTCTGTAAACAGACATTCAGGACTGGGAGGTGGGTCACCTGTTGGATCTTCTTCTTCATGTGGAGGGCTTTTTCGAGTAGCCATGCAGCCCGTGCCTTTGAAATATTTCGACGTGGCCATTTCGCTTAATATCGGTTATTTCAGTTTTCCAGAACTGCACCAGCTGTTTACTCTTCAAAATGAGGGTAGTTTTTTAATATAATTTGAGCCCATACTTTGGTATAGGACCAACCATGGACCAGCTCTTTACCCTCACTAGGGTGCTGGAGGGGAAATGGGAGTTTGCCCAACCAGTCCACATGTGTTTTGTGGATCTGGAGAAGGCTTACGACCGTGTCCCCAGAGGCATCCTGTGGGGGGTGCTCTGGGAGTATGGGGTGGATGGCCCCTTACTAAGGGCCATTCAGTCCCTGTACCAAAGGAGTGTGAGTTTGGTCCGTGTAGCCGGTAGTAAGTCGGACCTGTTCCCAGTGAGGGTTGGACTCCGCCAGGGCTGCCCTTTGTCACCGGTTCTGTTCATAATTTTTATGGACAGAATTTCTAGGCGCAGCCGGGTGGGGGAGGGTGTCGTGTTCGGTGATTGGAGGATCTCATCCCTGCTTTTCGCGGATGATGTGGTCCTCTTAGCTTCATCGAACAACGACCTCCAGCTCCTGCTGGGTCGATTCGCAGCCGAGTGTGAAGCGGCTGGGATGAAGATCAGCACCTCCAAGTCTGAGGCCATGGTCCTCAGTCGGAAAAGGGTGGATTGCCCACTCCAGGTTGGGGAGGAGGTCCTGCCTCAAGTGGAGGAGTTTAAGTATCTCGGGGTCTTGTTCACGAGTGAGGGTAAAAGGGAGCTACCAAAAGGGTGCGTTGTACCGAGCCAGACGTCATGGCCGGCAATCGGGACGCAGGTTTTAGAAACCTCTCCCGCCGGCATTAAGATACCAGTCGGCGTGAAATATTCCGTAGAGGAATGTAGTCTAGCGGTAGGAGGAGTGGGTGGATGTGAGAGCCTGAAAGCGGCCTCCAGGATGAACAGCACTGTCGTCATTTTCCTAGACACAATTGAGAAGGTTAACACAGTGGAGCGGGGAATCGTGCTAAGAAACACGCATGCCACGGTTTTCCCCCTTGTTAATCCTGCAAAAAAAAAAAAATTATATTGTCAAATTTGCCGCCATTTATTAGTGACGAGGTGCTGATTAAAGAGCTATCACGTCATGGGCAGATTGTGTCTGCAATGAAGATGCTTCCATCAGACTGTAAATCAGCCAAGTTGAAGCATGTAGTTTATTTTAGGAGGCAGGTCTACATGATTCTTAAAAATGATGATGAAGAACTCAATATTGCTATGAGATTTAAAGTTGAAGGCTTTGATTACACAATTTTTGCTACAACTGAGGTGATGAAGTGTTTTGGGTGTGGGCAGGAGGGGCACTTGGTGCACAGCTGTCCAGAGAGGACTCAGGAGCTAGAAGCTGAGGCTGCTCAGAGGGTGGAGGGGGAGACTCAGGCAGAGGGTGAGGGGGAGACTCATGCAGAGGGTGAGACTCAGGCAGAGGGTGAGGGTGAGACTCAGGCAGAGGGTGAGGAGGTGCAGGGGGAGGCAGCAGCCCAGGAGCCTCCTGATGTTCAACAGGATGGGGAGAGAGCCTCCACCTCTGCTGCATGGGTTGGTCAGCAGAGTCAGACCAGTGTTAAAGAGGAAGGAGAACAAGAAGGAATGAACATTGATGATATAATCACTGATGGAGAAAATAGTGAGAGAGACGATGAGTCTGTTTTTAAAGTGACAGTCATGAAAATAAAATCAAGAAGAGAGTTTAAAGAGACACGACCAAACAGAATGTCATTAAAGGTGCTAGGTGCTAGAACGTATTTCCTCTGACTCTGACAGTGAACAGGAGCTCTCTGACTCATCCTTACCTGATGGTCAGAAAACCAATGGCTATAGTCTGGAGCACATTCACAGTTTCCTGGAGATAACCAAAGGGAAAAGGGAGGTCTTGGTGAACAATTTTTTTTTCCAAATAGTTCATTATTTGTAGATTCAGCTAAGTGGCTGATGAGACAGAGAGGTGCTGATGGTCTGAAGGACCCAGAGGTTTTTGGCCTCAGGAAGTGGGTGCAGAAGGTGAAGGCACAAATTAATAAACGATGAATAGAATAAATAAGGAGCAACACCTTTTTCACACCTTTTTCCCTTCTGATCTCCATATGCTTGGCCATGAGTAGTTTCAGAATTTCCTCCCTCAACCTTAATGGTGCAAGAGATGTTAAAAAAAGAACCATGTACTATGAACTTTTAAAAACAAAGTGTACTAACATCACCTTTGCTCAGGAAACCCACAGTAATACTGACAATGAAGTTGAGTGGAAAAGAGAATGGGATGGAAATATTGTGTTGAGTCATAAGAGCACAGTGAGTGCAGGAGTATCAGGGCTTTTCTCAGAACATTTCTAG
Organism: Chelon labrosus; assembly: GCF_963514085.1. Lineage (NCBI taxonomy): Eukaryota > Metazoa > Chordata > Actinopteri > Mugiliformes > Mugilidae > Chelon > Chelon labrosus. Next base: position 36,793,452 of record NC_140337.1, on the reverse strand, counting down.
ACAGTATCTTTTGATGTTGAGGAGGTTGTAAAAGGGAGGTTACTTAAAGTAAGTGCTAGATATGAAACAGCTACAGTAACCTTGTTAAATGTATATGCACCAGTGCTTCCTGGTGGAAGATGTAGTTTTTTAGAAAAACTTGCAAGCACCCTTTGAAAATGTGCTTCTACAGATGTTCTAGTTGTAGGAGGAGATTTTAACTGGACTGTTGATGATCTGGACAGGAATCATTTAGAACCTAATCCTCAATCAAGAAAGGTTTTGAAATGCATCATTGATACCTATGAATTGGCAGATGTGTGGCGCTCTAAACATGCAAATGATGCACAATTCTCATGGGCTCATGCCAGAGATCATTTTATCTCATTAGCGAGACTGGATAGATTTTATTGTTATGAACATCACCTACAAACATCCAGATCCTGCTCCACGTGTCCAGTAGGATTTTCAGATCACTGTCTGTTAATAGGAAATGTTTTTATCAACAATATGAAACCTTAAAGGGCATACTGGCATTTTAACACTGTGTTGTTAAATGATGGACATTTCAGGAGGTGTTTGGTTTTTTTCTGGAAACAATGGAAATCTAGAAAATCACATTTTCAGTCTTTACAGCAATGGTGGGATGTGGGAAAGGTACAGATTCAACAGTTTTGTACTCAGTACAATTTCAATGTCACTAAAGAGATCAATAAATCAATCAAAGATCTGGAGATTGATATAGTGGAGCTCCAACATTTAAGTGGGTCCACAGGAGATTGAGGCCATATTCAGGTCCTCAAAGCAAAACAAGCTGCTTTAGCAGATCTGCTGGGGGTTAGAGCACAGGGGGCCCTGGTCCGTTCACGTTTACAGAATTCTGCTGAGATGGATGCCCCATCTAAACTTTTCTTCAACCTGGAGAAGAAGAATGGTCAGAACAGACTCATTCACTGTATTCGATCAGCTGATGGAAAAGATCTCACAGAGTCTTGTCAGATTCGTAAGAGAGCGGTGGATTTCTTTTCTGAGCTCTATAAAAGTGAGTTCAGAGAGAACTTGCTGATGTCGGAACAGTTTCTCAATAATTTGCCACAGGTATCAGCACAGGACAATGCAGACCTAGAGCACCCTCTGACACTGCAAGAACTGCAAGAGGCGCTAATGAACATGCATAATGGTAAAGCTCCAGGCATGGATGGCCTTCCAGTGGACTTTTACAAGACCTTTTGGTCCACATTAGGGGAGGATCTGCTAGAGGTCTTAAATGTCAGCTTGGCTGCAGGAAAGTTACCTCTTAGCTGTCGGAGAGTAGTCCTCACTCTGTTACCCAAAAATGGAGACTTGTGCAAGGTAAAAAACTGGAGGCCAGTGAGTCTGTTGTGTGCTGATTATAAAATATTTTCAAAGGTGTTGGCAAACCGGTTAAGAAATGTGGTGGGGCATATTATAGATTGTCATATTGCATCCCTGGCAGATCAATTCGGGATAGCATTTGCCTAATTCGTGATTATTTGGAAGTCTCTAGTTCATTGGACTCAAAGTTTGGTCTGATTCCTCTCGACCAAGAAAAGACGTTTGATCGGGTGGAGCACCAATATCTATGGACTACTTTTGAAGCTTTTGGTTTCTCCCCAGGGTTTATCGCCATGATTAAGACTCTTTACTCTGACATTGAAAGTGTACTGAAGGTTAATGGTGCTTTGAGTGTTCCCTTTAGTAGTAAGAGGGGTATTCAACAAGGATGTGCAATGTCTGGCATGCTTTACACTTTAGCTATTGAACCCATTTTATGTAAGATTAGAAGAGAGTTACAGGGAGTAAAATTGAAGGATAATTTTGTACCTTTCCACCTATCTGCTTATGCAGATGATATTATGATAGCTGTAAAAGATGATAATGATGTTAAAAAGTTGATTAATATAACTGAGTGCTTTGGAAAAATTTCTGCTTCAAAAGTAAATTGGGATAAGAGCACAGCTTTGTTAGTTGGGAAATGGCAAGGAGATGAGCCCAGGTTACCCAGTGGAATGGAATGGGGGAGGAGTGGCATTAAGTATTTGGGTGTTCATCTTGGTGATCAGTCAGAAATTATGAAAAATTGGGAGGGAGTGGTGGACAAAGTGGAGGGAAGGCTAAAGAACTGGCGTTGGCTTTTACCCAGAATGTCCTATAGAGGGCGAACACTCATCATTAACCCTTATGCCTGATATGGACAAAAGTGTCCTTTTCAGATTTTATTTTTTTGATTACTCAGTGTTGGTTATGCTTGCTGCTATGATATTTGGTAAAGGTGTGTATTTTTGAACAAATTTGGATATTTCAAAAACAAATCCCATAATACTCTATTTTTACACTGTGTAACCTAAATAGTTACGTTGTTACCACTAAGGGACAAAAGTGTCCTCTTTTAAAAAGCCATAAAAATGGCATATGTTAATATTTTTTTACATAAATCTTTTCATCTACTTCAGTCCTAATCATAAATACCAAATGTTTGATTATTTTCAATATTTTAACCCTTTATATGCCAGTGTTTGTGATGACATCCAAAATTTATTTGGACTATTTTGTAAATCTGACACTACAAAAAAACTAAAAATCCATCCAAATCAATCTTGCTACTGTTCATTGACATATCCAAGGCTCTAATAATCCCCCCAAGAAAAATCCACTTTGCATTTAGATTATTGAAAATATTTCATTTTTTGTGTGTTTTTTTACGATAAATTTTGGATGCCATCACAAACACTGGCATATAAAGGGTTAAAATATTGAAAATAATCAAACATTTGGTATTTATGATTAGGACTGAAGTAGATGAAAAGATTTATGTAAAAAAAAGCAGAAAAAAATATTAACATATGCCATTTTTATGGCATTTTAAAAGAGGACACTTTTGTCCCTTAGTGGTAACAACGTAACTATTTTTGTAAATCTGACACTACAAAAAAACTAAAAATCCATCCAAATCAATCTTGCTACTGTTCATTGACATATCCAAGGCTCTAATAATCCCCCCAAGAAAAATCCACTTTGCATTCAGATTATTGAAAATATTTCATTTTTTGTGTGTTTTTTTACAATAAATTTTGGATGCCATCACAAACACTGGCATATAAAGGGTTAAAATATTGAAAATAATCAAACATTTGGTATTTATGATTAGGACTGAAGTAGATGAAAAGATTTATGCAAAAAAAAGCAGAAAAAAATATTAACATATGCCATTTTTATGGCATTTTTGAAGAGGACACTTTTGTCCCTTGGTGGTAACAACGTAACTATTTTTGTAAATCTGACACTACAAAAAAACTAAAAATCCATCCAAATCAATCTTGCTACTGTTCATTGACATATCCAAGGCTCTAATAATCCCCCCAAGAAAAATCCACTTTGCATTCAGATTATTGAAAATATTTCATTTTTTGTGTGTTTTTTTACGATAAATTTTGGATGCCATCACAAACACTGGCATATTAAGGGTTAAAATATTGAAAATAATCAAACATTTGGTATTTATGATTAGGACTGAAGTAGATGAAAAGATTTATGTAAAAAAAAGCAGAAAAAAATATTAACATATGCCATTTTTATGGCATTTTGAAAGAGGACACTTTTGTCCCTTAGTGGTAACAACGTAACTATTTTAAAATCAGGTATGAGGGTTAACAATCTGGTGGCTTCTACCTTGTGGCACCGCCTAGCTGTTTTAGAACCTCCAGTGAATCTGTTAATGAAATTACAAAGTATTATTGTGAACTTTATTTGGGATAGGTTACACTGGATACCACAGGGTGTCTTATATTTGATAGGAGGAAGGAGAGAATGGGCCAGGGATTGGTTCATCTGGAAAGCAGGAAGGCGGCTTTTAGGCTTCAGTTTGCACAAAGCTTCCTGTACGGTCCAGAAAAGTTACCATGGAGACAAGTAGCAGAGTTTATGTTTGGAAAGATTAGTAATTTGGGATTTGGTAAAACATTGTTCACACTTGATTGTTCATGTTTCAACTTGAATTGTTTGAATTGTAGTGTGGTAAAAATATGGTGTTTGATGGAATTTGGTAGATTGGGTTTGAGTGGTTCACTGTACTGGCTGCTAAAGGAGCCGATTCTCAAAGGTGCTCGCTTAGGCACTTTTTTTGGAACAGACACCATCGATGTCCAGGACTTTAATCACCAAAGGTATAACCACTGTCCAACATTTGTTAGAAATAACAGGAGCTAACATGGATAATGCTGTTGCCCTGGCAAGAAGACTGGACATTCAATCTGTTCTAGTGGTGGGACTAATCCTTGACAAAGAAGGATACAAGAAGAAGTAGCAGAGGAGGACAGAGGGCTGCTAACAGGATGGCTTAGTGAACATTTAACACCTGATGAGACCGACTCTTTCCCCAGGTTGTGCTTTAGGTCCCAACTTACAGACTGTGAACATATGGGGTTTCTGCTGGAAGCTGGCAGGAAGGTATGGTTGTCACTGGACTCTGTGAGTGGGAAAGAAATCTACCAGGAGTGTGTCACTTCCTTAAACAAAGACCAGTTAAAAAGCAGAACAGACACACCTTGGAGGATCATTTAAAGGTTTCATCTCATGTTAAACCTGTGTGGAGCTGGCTTTACAAACCACCATGAACCAAGAACACTGGTGACCTGCAATGGTGCATCTTCCATGGTACTGTGGCAGTGAATGCTTTTGTTGCTGTGATCAATCCTGCAGTTTCTGATGAATGTCCTTTTGGTTTTGGAACAGAGACTATTTTTCATTGTTTTGTAAAATGTTCCAGACCAGTGTCCTTATTTAGAACACTTAGAACCTTATTAGTTTTGTTCAGAGAGTCTTTTACTGAACACATGTTTATTTTTGGTAGAAGAAGAAAGGTCAGCTGCTTCATTGTTTCTTTGGCCAAGAAAAGTTGGCAATTTATTGAAGTAGAAAAGTGAAGATGGACAGAGGACAGAGTTATGATTGTTTATTGCTCTTTAAGAGTTTAGTTAAAGCACGTGTGCAGGTAGAATTCAACTACTACGTGAAAATGGAGGATTTAGAGTGAAGGTGTGGGATTTGGAGGGAAAATGTATTACTGTGAAAAAAAATCACGTTTGTAGAAGTGTTGCTTTGATTTAATTTAAACCAACTGTGTTAATTGGTGTAATCTTTTTTTTGAGATTGTTGACTAATTCCTCCTGAAGAAAGTAAAAGTAGTGGTTTAAAACCTCAAACCTCTCTCTCTCTCTCTCTCTCTCTCTGAGTGCATGCTGGTAGTGAGTGTGGTGAGCAGAGACTCTGAGTGATTTCTGACTTTTTCTGTCTTTTTTGATGAATGTATTGTATCACCGTCAATGACCTGTTTGTGTCGGTGCAACCATTGACGCTGTCCACAACAAAGGTCATTCTGTCTAATGTCCCCCCCTTTATCACTGATGAGTTCCTAAGCAGAGAGTTATCTAGACATGGAAAAGTTGTGTCTCCTCTTAAAAAGATCCTCTCTGGCTGTAAGTCTCCATTGTTGAAGCATGTGGTGTCTCACAGGAGACAGCTCTACATGATCCTGAACAACCAGGATGAGGAGCTGTGGGGTCAGGGTGGGACGGTGCTGGTCAGCAGGACGGCCTGGACGGCGCTGCTGGTGAGGACAGTGTACAGGTTGAGGGACAGGAGGGACTCACAGGAGGAAGATGTTGGTGTAAGTGGTGAAGATGACCTTGAGGAAAGTGAGATCAGTGGTGAAAACACTGTGAATGGTGGAAATGGTTTGAGTGTGACACAGGTGGGAGAGACAGGTGAGCTATGTGAAACACAGGTAGGTGCAGGTGAAGTGAGCAGAGCATGGTGTGAGCAGGTTGAACTGACAGAACCTGGACAGATCAGAAGGAGAGCTGTTGGTTTTTATTCCTCTTTGTACTCCAGTCAATATGAAGAGGATGAGCCACTGTGTCAAGAGTTCTGCAACGAGCTGCCTCAGGTCTCTGAGGAGACCAACTCACAGCTGGAGAGGCCTTTACAGCTGCAGGAACTTCAGGGCGCTCTGCAGAGCATGCAGGGGTGGAGGGCTCCCGGCATCGATGGCCTGACTGTGGAGTTTTATAAAGCCTTCTGGGACATTTAATCAGCTGATCTTTTAGATGTTTTTAATGAAAGCATGGCCTCAGGTTCATTGCCACTGTCCTGCCACAGAGCCATAATCACTCTCCTGCCTCAGAAAGGAAACCTGCAGGACATTAAGAACTGGCACCCTGTGTCTCTGCTTTGTATGGATTACAAGATCTTGTCCAAAGTCCTGGCCAACAGGCTGAGAACGGCTGTCCATCAAGTCGTCCATCAGGACCAGGTGTACTGTGTGCCCGGCAGGTCCATGGTAGATAATATCTACCTAATCCCAGATGTTTTGGTGGTCTCCAGCTCATTGGGTGTAGACTCTGGTCTGATTTCTCTGGATCAGGAAAAGGCTTTTGACCGCGTTGAACACTGCTTCCTCTGGAAAACTATGGAGAAGTTTGGGTTCAGCGCTGGTTTCATTGCTAAGATCAGGGTGTTGTACAGTGGTATTGAGAGTGTGCTGAAGTTCAGTGGTAGTCTGTGTGCTCCTTTCAGAGTGTGTAGAGGCATCCAACAGGGCTGTGCACTGTCTGGTATGCTCTATGCACTCTCCCTAGAACCCCTGCTGCACAGGATACGCACAAGTACTGAAGGCCTGACTGGACCTGGTTTTAGAGAGAACATGGTTTTATCTGCTTATGCAGCCGTGGCCTACTGGTTAGCGCTTTGGGCTTGTGACCGGAGGGTTGCCGGTTCGAACCCCCGACCGGTAGAAAGCGGCTGAAGTGCCCTTGAGCAAGGCACCTAACCCCTCACTGCTCCCCGAGCGCCGCTGTAGCATGGCAGCTCACTGCTCCGGGTTAGTGTGTGCTTCACCTCACTGTGTGCTGTGTGTTCACTAATTCACGTATGGGATAAATGCAGAGACCAAATTCCTTGTATACACAAGTATACTTGGCCGATAGACACTTAATCTTAATCTTAATCTTAAAAAGCCAGCGTGAAATAGACATTTTAGCTAATATTACAAAAGATTTGAATGTTTTATCATCAGTGACTGTGAATTGGAAAAAAAGTGAAGCTCTTGCAGTCAGTGAGTGGCGTGACGGTCTCCCAGTTCTCCCCCAGAACCTGGTTTGGAAGAGAGACGGTTTGAAATACCTTGGTGTCTTTTTAGGAAACGAAATAACAGTCCAGAAGAACTGGGAGAGCGTCACAGATAAAATAGAGGGTAGACTGGCTAAATGGAAATGGATGCTTCCTCAGATGTCTTACAAAGGTAGAGTAGCCTCTCAGCTCTGGCATGGCCTGACATGTATGGACCCCCCTCAGGTTTACTAGCCCAGATTCAAACAAAAATGATCAGTTTCTTCTGGGACGGTCTACACTGGGTACCACAGAGTGTACTGTTTTTATCCAGGGAGGAGGGGGGACAGGGCCTCGTCCACCTGGCCAGTAGAAGGAGGGGGGACAGGGCCTCGCCCACCTGGCCAGTAGAAGGAGAGGGGACAGGGCCTCGTCCACCTGGCCAGTAGAACAGCCACATTCAGGTTCCAGTTCATCCAGAGGTTCCTGACAGGTCCGTCAGACCTGGTGTGGAGAGAAGTGGCTAGTTGTATTCTCAGACGTGTGAATAACCTGGGACTGGATGCTGCTCTGTTTTGAACTGATTCTAACTTTCTAAATGTAAGGGTTTTACCTCCGTTTTATCAGGTGTTTTTAGATCCTGGGCTCTTTTTAGTCTTAAAGAAAGTGAAAAGTCTAACTCTCTGCACTGGTTGTTGAAGGAGCCACTGATCCACGGGGCGAGGCTGGATGTGTGCAGCGCTGCCACGCCTGGCCTGATGGGGGCGCTGCACCAAACTAAGACCTTGTGCCTGAAGCAGCTGGTGGATGCAGCAGGTCCAGACTTGACTGATGCCCGGGCCGTGGGCTCTCTGCTGGGTGGCTCAGAGGGTCCTGGGGCTCTGGAGGCAGAGGCTCTCTGGAAGGGACAGAGGCCTCATCAAGGCCCCATGATTTAGCTTCAAAGGCTTTTATCTCTGTTCTTAACCCTGCTGTTACCAAGAAGCTGAATGAGACTGTCTTCCATCTTTTCACTGAGTGGACAAGACTCACTGAATTCTTGAATCTTTTAACTGTTGTTGGTGAAAAGTTCTCTGAGAGCAGCTTCATCTTTGGTGCAGGCTACAAAAAGACAAAGCACATTAAGTGGCAGCTACTGAACTTCCTGTCAGGAGAGGCTGAATGAGCCATATACGTGAGCAGGAAGAACTAAATGGAGGACAGGGTGGGCCAGGAGGACACTTCAGTGTGGCTTTGTAATGTCAGGTCCAGACTTTGGCTGGAGTTCAGATTTTAGAAGATGATGGCAGACTTGGACACGTTTGAACAACAGTGGTGTTATAAGAACGTTATTTACACTGTGGAAGATGAACTTTTACTGGATCAATCTGTGTGTGTCTTATTTATTACTATGATGATCTCTATGGAAGATGACTCATGTGTTCATGGAAATGAAGTATTTCTGTAAAATCAAATCTTTCTCTCTCTCACAACCAACCGACCATCAAGACTCTGATAATCTGCAACACCTTTCTAGATCTCTGTCCTGTTCCTTCTGCTCTCATCTGCTTCTGTCCTTCAGCTTTCTCTACAATCATTCAATAAAGTCATGAAAACCTGCTGCTGCTGCTGCTGCTGCTGCTGCTGCTGCTGTCTCTACAGCTGATGATGGGATTTGTTGTCCTCTCAGTCTGTCAGGTGGAGGTGGAGGAGGGGGTGGAGTCTGTCCAGCTGCCCTTCAGAACCACAGAGCTGCCTGAAGACACTAAAGTGGAGTGGAAGGACAGATACAACAGGAAGGTCCATGTGTATCAGAACGGCTCCGACCAGCTTGAAGACCAGGACCAGATTTACAGAAACAGAACGAAGATGAATGAAGACCTGCTGAAAACTGGAGACCTCAGTCTGACCCTGAAATACCCCACAGATGGAGACAGTGGACGATGCAGATGTTTAGTCTACAACAAGGAGGGAGATGTCCTGAGATGGAAAATAGTGGAGCTCAAAGTGAAAGGTTTGTTTTCTTTCTTTCTGTAGTGATTGAAATAGCTCTTTACTGAGGGTGTCGTTAAGACTCATGACCTACGTCACTACTGACAGGTAAGCGTCCAGAATGACCAGGACAGGAGGCTGACAACTTGTAAAATATAAAAGTTTATTACAGAATAAAAATTAACTAAAGAAGAAAACACCATATGGGGGCTATGGCTACACCGTAGCCGTTTTGCAATAGAGCAACTTGTTGTACATAGCACGTGGTTTCAATGAAATAGGAAAACTCTCAGAAAATGGGCTTATAAAATAAACCAATACATTTAGGACCAATACATTCAGGAAAATCAAATACCACTACAAGCGATAAAAAAACACACACAATGTTATCATGCAAGAAAAACACGCTATAAAATCACCCAAAGGTCACTGAATGTTAGGCCTAGTGCTTCCCCCCCAAACCTGTTACTTCTCCTATATTGCAGAATGCCCGCTCAATATTGCACTAGTCCCCATTCAATGCATATCGAAAAAAGAAAACTCACAGAACCAAATGTCAGAAATAAAAGGGCCCTGAATTAAAACTAATGGTTGGGAAGAGAAAAAAAAAAACAGTGACAGACACTGTACCCACAACAATCCTATTAAAGAACAGACATGGAGGTTGAGCCGTGTATAGCATGTGATAAAACAACATTCTCAGTATAATCATTCGTTTAACATGCTGTACCTTCGGATCTTTTTAACTCGCACCCAGACCAGCAGTTTGCTTCGATGTTTCGTATTTCCCGACAACCAGGCCGTGTCACCTATTAAGCCCCCCCTCAAGGTTCACCCTGCGTTACCACACGGATGGAGGTTACTACAGAAACAAAAGAACACATAACCCAGGCTGGAAATACAACTAGCAGAAGACCTGTTTAACTCTAAGAATATTTTCTATGAGTCACTCTTTTATGTATAATACTATCAAGAATATTTCTTAGTGAAACGCGGCCTACCACAACAACTGGTTTGGCGTCCTGGCTGCTGCGTCTGACTGCACTTCCGTGCCCGTCCACACCGGTAGAGAGAGAGAGAGAGAGAGAGCGCGCTACTTCCACTCTACCTTTATAGGCTCCCTGGGTCCGAAAACCATCCCCGTTACACTTCTTTCTTTCTTTCTTTCTTTCTCTCTCTCTTTCTTTCTTTCTGTCTGTCTTTGTCTCTAACTGTCTCTGTCTCTAACTGTCTTTGTCTCTAACTGTCTTTGTCTCTAACTGTCTTGTGTCTCCTCTGCAGACAGAGTCCAGGTCCAGGATGTAACGTCTCCTCTGATGGCTGTAGAGTCAGTTTGATCAGGTTGTTGATCTTTGATTATTGATCAGTGAAGGATCTGATGATGATTTCAAAGAAGATAAAGCTGCTGGTGAAGCAGAGTTCATGTCAGCGACCTCCTCCTGCTTCAAGTCAAACCCTCAAAGTCAGTCAACACGTTTGGAAGAGGGAACTAATGACCTTCATTCAAATGTCCAGCAGAGGGCAGTCCTGACTGAAACCTTCAACAAGACACAAGTTAACATGAGCTTTTGAACATTTCTGGGACTTCTGATGTGTTGATGAAACCAGGACAGAAGGAACTGATCAGCAAATATGTTTTAAAGAACGTCTAAGAAAGAGAAAAGGAAGAAAAAGCCACAGTAAATAAATGACTGAGGACAGATTGAAATGAGCCTTTCAACAGCAACATTTAAAAGACATGAAGTGTGCAACGAGCTGTGGTCACCAGCAGGAGGCAGAAGACTGCAGAGGAGAGAGTGGCGAGGTTCCTGTTGGAATTCCAGGGTTAACCAGGAAACCACACACATCCTTTACTCAGTGATAAATCACATGTTCACACTGAGCGTCTAGAAACTGAGGAATCTGTTGAACTCACAGTAAAGGAGCAATCAGCTTCCTGGCTGCTCCCTCCGCCCACCTGTGTGTGTGTCATCAGACCTTTTGGAACTTTTTTCCAGATCAGAGAATAATCAGTGATGAAAATAACCTTCAAACAGTGTGAACAGTGTGGCTGGAGCCGAGGTCTTTCCTTCATCTGAGAACTATCCAACTCTTCTTCTGTTCATTCTAACAAGAGCGCATTTCAAATCAAATCAGCAGACATCACTTCAGTTTACCACTGAGAAATGAAACGTTTCTACAGGTGAGGAAAAGAAACTCAGAGATCAGCTGATGGTGGGAGTGTTTAGCTGGTGGAGACCAAACATAGAGCCAAAAGAGACAGAGTACTGGAGCTCATCAGGAGGACACTGAAACAAACTCCACTGAAGGATGGAAGCTGTTCATCACATCAACTTTAAAAGACCTTACATTGACTTCATCTCTTGTTGGATGCTTTCTGGTGTCGCTTATCGTCTCTGACTCTAGTTGTTCTGCTGTGTCCTGCTCCGTTGCTTCTAGTCGGACCTCTGTTGGCCTGAGAGATCACTCTGATTGGCTGATCAGCTCAGAGAACCAGAACCCAACATGATGATCTAGAAGGAATAAAGACCAAGTGATCCCATACGGAAAAGAAGTAGAAGAAACTTAGAAAACAATGTAGAACTTTCCATCACCTTCAGTTCATGTTTCATGTCTAGTATGTGATTTACTCTTGAAAGTGGCCACTTTTGCATTATTTTCATACAAGATGATAAAAAGAATTCTATAAGAATCAGGTGAAAACTACATATGTAGAAAATAAGGAAAGCACATGTCAGCATATGTTGTCCATTTATGGTTGGTATCATTTTTTTATAGTGTCTCTTCTCTCCCATTATATGGAGGTTTTTATGTAGTAAAAGTGATATTTTTTGCAGGTGAATGATGCTGTCTTTATATGTTTTATAGAAGTTTATTTAAAGACATCTAATAAAAATCTGTATAAAGTCCTGTCCCATAATTTTACTGACCACTAACAGGAGGTTCATTTGTCTGCATTGTCTGCATCTGAAGAGAGATTTGTAGCATCAAGCATTAACCGTCAGACCTGCCGCCACCGGGGATTCAAAATGGCACGGGCCTGCCAATGGTCTGGTGCATGGATGTATTGTCTGGTGTTGATAGCTGCCAGTGTGGCATGATAGAGCCGCCCTACGCTGCCTTTGATTGGGCTATCCTGATATTTGACCCTACTCCTAGCAAATCAATGCTCTCAGGACTAAAAACAAACCTTTAACTTCCTGGATCAGAAGGTTTTTAGCGGGCCTGGCCTTGGCTTTCCACAGGATGCTAAAGAGAGCGTCAAAGCGGCTGCTGGAACTTTACAGACATGCTGAAAAGAAAAGTGGTGACACCTGACACAGAAGAAAGAGACTGGCTGCAGAGGAATGTGTCTACACAGACTTTGATCCCTGCAGCTCCTAAGTGACGTTAACGTTCCAGTTATGGTTACTAGTTACTGTCCATTATTTCATTAGGAAAATCAACAGAGCTTTGAGTGACAGCAGGAAACACAGCACACAACAACATGTTCTTGTCCTCTCTGTTTTATCAGCTAACAATAGTCAATGGAAAGTCAATCATTGAATCAAGGTTATGTGTAACAAATGTGAGCTGAAGTGTTCATTTGATTCCAAAAGCATCAAAAGGATGAAACTTTGTCCAAAATGTTTGATCAGTTATGTTTTGATGGGCACCAGTTCCAGTGGTAGGCTATATGTAACATAATACATGTTAGTGGGGAAATGGAAAATGAACTGCTTTTAACTAATAAACCAAACACTATGTTACTGTGTAGTTCAGCCAGGAAGACTCGGGAAACAATGATGTGCGTAAGAATTAATTATTTAATCCATATAAGGATTTACAGACATGACAGTTGGCAATATGAAAAGTCTTTGGCGCAGGCCCCGTCCTCGGTCCAGGTCTCGAAGCGATCGGACCCTGCAGATCCTGCCGGATTGAGACGGCAGGGGCGGAGCCTACCCCCGGACGGCCGGACGGGGACCGGACTGGTGGTGGTTGGGGAGGGAGGAGGGAACGTCGAAAGTCTGTACCTGAAAGCAACAAGACAGGTGCGTGACTCGGTTCATTATAAAGACAGGCGGGGCTGCCGATTGGTTAGGGGTAATGAATGAATGAGTGACGTATTGGAGTCTTCCCAGCAGAACTACGCTGGTGCTTACATTTCAGCCAGGAAGACTCGGGAAACAACGATGTGCGTAAGAATTAATTATTTAATCCATATAAGGATTTACAGACATGACAGTTGGCAATATGAAAAGTCTTTGGCGCAGGCCCCGTCCTCGATCCAGGTCTCGAAGCGATCGGACCCTGCAGATCCTGCCGGATTGAGACGGCAGGGGCGGAGCCTACCCCCAAAGAATGAAAGTGGAAAATACCTACCGGGCACTTCTCTGGATCATGTCCGCTGGAATAGAGCACAACATATTATAAATAGTAATTTACAGGATGCGTAAAGCTTTGAACCTGGGATAGCTTGACATAACACCGCGTGGTTGACAGGGTGATGTTAAATGCTTAATTGAGGTCCAAAGAGATGAGGTGCAATATAAGATATTTTGTAACTGGGAAAGTGAAGTGAATTGGCCATTATGACCCGATCATGGCCTGTAGGCCTACTTCGGTGCGATGTTGAGTCTGGTCTAACCAGGTGAATGAAGGCTTGATTCGATGATCAAGTGATGAAAACGAAGCACATGACTGACGATGACACATGATTGACGATGACAAATGACGCATGACACGAAGACACATGATTGACGATGACACATGACGCATGACACGAACACACATGATTGACGATGATTCGAGGTAGCATATTCAGTAGGATAGATACGATGATGGGATGCTTGACCTGACAGTTTTTATCATTTAAAAACGAAGAAACAAACCAGACTGGGATTTGTCAGGGTGATGATAAAGATTTCGAAAGATACGACTTGATGATTTCGAAAGATACGACTTGATGATTTCGAAAGATACGACTTGATGAAAGGTATCTCGAAGATACCTGATGAAGCATGATGGAATTCATGAAAGATATGATAGCTCGATGTGAGAACTATGAATATAAGGGTGGTTTTATTAAACTTGAAAAGGGGAAGCGAAGCAGAGTGCAAGAATATCCTATTGAGAATACAAGGTGTTGACTGTGCGTTAGTTTGTGGGAAAATTCAGTTACTCGATGGTGAGTTAAGGAAACATGGCTATAGTAGCCTACTACTATGAAGGTAACCACCACCAGACATTTGCAAGTATACCTTAGTTGATTCTTGAGAGTGCCAACTGAGCCTCTGGAAGGCGACGATCCTCCTCGGGTCTTATATAGGATTCGAAAGCAGATGAGGACCATCTTCCGAGCAACTTGATGGATGAAGTCGGTAATCCTAGTTTGGCCGCTGAAGTAGTGGCGCCAATGCGAAAGGAGTGCCCAGTATAGTTTGAAGGCGAGAAGACACAACTCCTCACCACAGTTGTTAGGTGGATTTTAAACCAGTGCTTAGTCAAGGGTCGCCCCGTAGGAAGAATGAATAATGGTGTATTAGCTAGAGAATGTGGGCGTAATTTTAAGTAGTTAATCATAGAGAGTTAAGGACAGAAAGTAGGAAGCACTTTATAGATTTTAATAGAGGTACCTGAGCCTGATGTATCCGTTTTAGAATGTTTCAGCGAGATAGTATAGTAATGCAGAGAAAAACGGATGTCGGAGTATGCAAGGTCTCGAGAAGGGTTAAAAGTCTGGGCGTCAGAACAGAATTCGCCAGAACGCATGAAGCCGTAAAAAGCCATGAGGAAAACTGCTTCGAGAGGGATGTCGATATAAGGTGTGAATAACCCCTGCCGTAGTCTAGTGCGGAGAATGGAAGGGGTGATAGGAAGTTGTTGATCCGGGACAGTTACAGTGGTTTTAGCTATACCTTTAAGTAGCAGCCGTATGGATGGTACGGAGAATGGGCTTAGGAAATTAGGGTCATTTAGCCTCGCGTAAAACTGGATGCCAGCTAACATCCTTCTGATTGAGGAGACTTTGATTTTACGCGTTTCGAAATTGTGGACGGTAAAGGCACACACGGTTGGGACGAGTATTGGAAAGATGGGCAACTGTAACGAAAGGCAAAATAAATTAAAGCAGGTCCAGGCGGACTTATAAACTTTAAGAGGACTCAGGGCTATTCCCTTAACCATAAAGCGTCTCGCACTGTCCAACAGTGAGGCCATGGGTGATTTTAATCCAAGATTAGAGCTGGGAAAGGTGGGCACGCTATTGGTTCCAGGTCAGCATCTAAGCAGAGTAGTCTGAACTCCTGAAATCGGAAACGAGAGAGAGCATCAGCGATTACGTTTTGGTAGCCGGGGATATGTTCTGCACAAATGATAAAATTATGCATCCCGGACTGCCAAGTTAGCCGCCTAAGAAGGGACGTGATTTTGTTGCATGAGGATCGTCCTTAGTTAAGAATGCATACTGCTGCTTCGTTGTCGCAAAATAGGTTGATCCGTTTGCGAGACCAAGTGGCGCCCCATAAGACACTGGCTACGACGATTGGAAAGATCTCGTGCAATGCTAAAGAGGCAGACCCGAGGGCAACTCTGAGAAGTCAGGAGACCATTTCTCGGCAAACCATTGCCCTTGGTAAAAAACCCCCAAAACCGACAGAGGGAGCTGCGTCTGTGTAAAGCTGGATGTCTTCGGGCTGGGAGATGAAGTTGTATAATCAAATAATCGAACAGTAGCAGCGTGAGCTGTAATCGAACGGTAGCGGCGTGAGCTGTAATCGAACGGTAGCGGCGTGAGCTGTAATCGAATCGAATCGTGAGGTGTCTTGGATAACGTGGATAAGGTTAAGGAACGGCTGAGGACGGTGCCAGGAGGTGTGAAAAGGAATGTCGACATTGGGGAATGATGCAGATGGCGCGATCGAGATGGCTGAAAAGGGAGAGAAGCTGCTGATTAGAAAGGCTGGGATCTAGAAGGAATTGAAAATTAACGAAAAGATACGGAGGCTCGTTCCTAGACTAGGCTCCGCCTTCATTATCTGGAACTGGTTTGGTTTTAAAAAGTCTGACGCGGAGCAGCAATTTACAACATGCAAGTATATCCAAAAGGTTCAATAAGGCAACTGGGCTTCAGTTCTAGGGGACTGGTGGGAAGTCTGAGGTTTAAATAGGAACTCCTCCTGAAACTTGCTTGTATGTAAACGACCAGAAACCAGCGTAGCTAATTTCCATTAATGATTGGGTACTTACCTGTAGTTTTGCTGCAAGATTTTGCTAATGAATGGTGCATATGAAGGACAGTGACACCACTAATTTGTTCCACCACCTCGAACACACGCACGAACCAGAATGTGAAGAAAGCCGGAAAATGTGCAAGGATGCAGAAGCAGCGTCGGCTTCATCCAAAGCCTCGCACTCAGATGAAACTTGCCGATGCATTATAGTCAAAAGATTTGGCTGAATTAGTGTTTATTTATCGTTGTTTTTCATTGTTACTGTGATAAATACCAGAAATTATTGGGATACTTTTTTTTTTTTTTTTTTTTTTTTTTTTCCTTCCTTCTCCATATCGCCCATCTCTAGTTCAGAGAGATGCCAAAGAACTCCATGGAAATCCTAAATGTTGGAAAGATGCACTGAAAATCGTGGTGATCGCGATAATCACAATAATCACAATAATAGTTGAATAATCGAATCGTAGCGCCGTGAGTGTACTCGAATTGAATCGTGATGTGCCCTAGATGGCCGGTTGGGTCAAGGGTGAAGGAATCGAGGAAGGAAGGACAGGCGGAGGGAAGAGAACAAGTTCGACAAGTGGGTGAATGTGGAACTGATACGACCTGGCTCTGGCTGGATAAGGCTGGTGGAACTAGGAGGACCCGACCTGATGCTGCGGGCTGCGTGATGACGTCAGCGTCCACGGACGTGATGACGTGTAGGGGTCGAGCCGGAAGACCTGAGTTGAAGCGCGTTGTTTGTCTGGTGGAGGAGATGGAGTTTTGAAGAAGTTTGAACAGTTTTGCCTTGTTATCGCTGCGGTGGAATGGGATGCGCTTCTTTTCTCGAGGCGTGCTGGAGGCGAGCGACTGTCCGGTCTGCGATGGTAGTCGGGCGTGGAGGAGTGCCGGCCGGACCGATAGAGGGGCGGCCATTACCGGCCTGTTGCCGGCTAGCTGCTGCGGTGTCTGGGTGGACGTAGCTCAGGTGAGCGGCGCCGAGTACCGCGGCCTCTGTCTGGACGAGGTAGAGGAGGTGTAAAATGGAGGTCGTAGTCGCTGGATGGAGGATAATTAACGAGGTTTTGAGGAACTGGGACGACGGAGTGTAGTCGGGAGAGGTGGCTAGCTGGAGGCGAACGGATTGAAGTAGACGGAAGAAGGAGAATCGAGGATGATCGACGGGATGCCGAACATTCGCTGTCGGATGCGTCGAGGACCAACTCGCGGTTCATGGTGAAGGTAATCTGGTTTTCTTAATCGTGTCTGTGCTCTCGAACGCTCGCTTGAGAACTGAGTCGAACGTAACGTCGAAAGTCTGTACCTGAAAGCAACAAGACAGGTGCGTGACTCGGTTCATTATAAAGACAGGCGGGGCTGCCGATTGGTTAGGGGTAATGAATGAATGAGTGACGTATTGGAGTCTTCCCAGCAGAACTACGCTGGTGCTTACACTTCAAAAACAAGCAGTCAACAGTAAGGAAAGGGAGAACAACTGTAGTGGAATGGTTGTGAAATGTGTCTCCAACAGGTTCTTGATATATCATTTGAAGGAAAGTGATGAAGATGATACCCAGAGAGAAGAGCAGAGAGCAGGACCTCTCACAGTACCACAGTCAGTGAGAAGAAATGACAGGATTATTAGACAAGCTCCCCTCTCTCACACACACTGTCAAACTAAACTACTGTCATTCTCTGTGTCCCTCCATCATTCTTTTTAGAGATAGACAGAGAGATGGACAGTTGACAGATGTCTTCACGTCAGCTCTGCTTCTCTTCTACCGCCCATAGTGGCTCGCTGCCATCAGTCCAATATCCATTCCATCAATTAGGTCACTGTTAGATGGCTTCAATCCCATCTCTAATTCTTTGATTTCTTCAACAAATGATGGACTTGTGTTCCTCTCAGGAAAGTGAAGATGCCACCCAAAGAGATGAGTTGGAACCTGAGCAGAACCTGTCACAGTGCCACAGGTGAGACAAAACTACGATATCAGACCACTCTACCTCTGTTGCTTACTCTAACAGTCACATTACAATTCTTCTCTCTGTTGTTTGCTTGTGTCATTCTGAGGAAAGTGATGAAGATGATGGCCAGAGAGAAGAGAGAGCTCTAATCAGAACTCAACTGAGCTACATGTCATCTGTCCACTTTCCCTCAGGTTTCCACAAAGCCATAAATGCCACTCTGATTGTTAGACCATGTATGTACACACAGTGTCCACAGTCCATCTGGATGCTATGTCTCTTACTGAATACCTATTACTGGAAATGAATGAGTGGAAACTAAACGTGAAGATAGACTTCCATTCCTCACTGATTTTGGTCATTGGTTTAGAGGTTGGGTCCACCCTGGAAAGGTCTCCAGTCTATCAAAGGGCTAACACAGAGAGACACTCACACCTACGGCCAATTTAGAATCATCAATGAACCTAACCAGCATGTCTTTGGACAGTGGGAGGAAGCTGGAGAACCTGGACAGAACCCACGCAGACACAGGGAGAACATGCAGACTACACACAGAAAGGAACCAGTAGGCCTGGATTAGAACCCAGAACCGTCTGGCTGGGAGGTATCAGTGCTAACCACCACACCACTGTGCCGTCCTACAAATTCAATTCTAATACTTATTCCAATGTAATCTGATGATCTTCTATTTCTACTAAAAGAATGGAATGAATATTATTGGATGGAATTGCTCCTAAGATGTTCAACAATATTTTTCAAAAATGCTTGACTTAGCAAAAACCCAAACAAACTACTCAACACGTCTTCTTCCACTTATCCGGGTCTGGGTCGCGGGGGCAGCAGCTTCAGCAGGGAAGCCCAGAAAGCCCTCTCCCCAGCCACTTCAGCCAGCTTCTCCGAAGGAAGCACCAGGCGTTCCCAGGCCAGATGAAAGATATAATCCCTCCATCGTGTCCTGGGTCAGCCCCAAGGTCTCCTACCGGTGGGACATGCCCGAAACACCTCTCCCCAGAGGCGTCCGGGAGGCATCCTTACCAGCTGCCCTAGCCACCTCAACTGACTCCTCTCGACATGGAGGAGCACCGGCTCTACTCTGAGCTCCTCCCGTATGTCCAAGCTCCTTACCCTATTTCTAACGCTGAGCCCGGCCACCCTACGAAGGAAATTGATTTCAGCCGCTTGTATTCGCGATCTTGTTCTGTCGGTCATTACTCAAAGTTCATGACCATAGGTGAAGACTGGAACGTAGATTGACCGGTAAATTGAGAGCTTCGCCCTTCGGCTGAGCTCTCTCTTCACCACGACTGACCGGTTAAGCATCCGCATCACTGCAGATGCCGCTCCGATCCGCCTGTTGTACTCCCGCTCCCGCATACCCATCACTCGTGATTAAGACCCCGAGATAATTGAACTCCTCCACTTGATGCAGGACCTCCTCCACAACCCGAAGTAGGCAATCCACCCTTTTCCGCCTGAGGACCATGGCCTCAGACTTGGAAGTGCTGATCTTCATCCCAGCCACTTCACACTTGTCTGCGAACCGCCCCAGCAAGAGCTGGAGGTCGCTGTTCGATGAAGCAAAGAGGACCACGTCATCCGCAAAAAGCAGGGACGAGATACTACGATCACCCAACACGACACCCTCCCCCAACCATCACTGGGAACAGGTCCGACTTACTACCGGCTACACAGACCAAACCCGCACTCCTTTGGTACAGGGACTGAATGGCCTTTAGTAAGGGGCAATCCACCCAATACTCCCGGAGCGCCCCCCACAGGATGCTTCTGGGGACATGGTCGTAAGCCTTCTCCAGATCCACAAAATACATGTGGACTGGTTGGGCAAACTCCCATTTCCCCTCCAGCACCCTAGTGAGGATAAAGAGGCGGTCCATGGTTCCATGTCCGGGACGAAAACCGCATTGTTCCTCCTCGAGCTGAGGTTCAACAATCGACCGGACCGTCTTTTCCAGCACCCTGGCATAGACCTTGCCAGGGAGGCTGAGGAGTGTGATCCTCCCATAGTTGGAACACACGCTCTGGTCCCCTTTTTAAAGATGGGGACCACCACCTCTGCCACTCCAGAGGTACTGCCCCCGATGTCCACGCAATGTTGCAGAGACGTGTCAGCCAGGACAGCCCTACAACATCCAGAGCCTTGAGATACCCAGGGCGGATCTCATCCACTGTTTCACTACCTCGGCGACTTCTGCCCCGGAGATTGGACGATCCAACCCTAGACCCTCTGGCTCTGTTTCCTCTATGTTGGTGGGATTGAGGAGCTCCTCAAAGTATTCCTTCCACCGCCCGGGGATATTCTCAGTTGATGTCAGCAGCTCACCACCTCCACTAAGAACAGTGTGAGCGTGTTACTGCCTACCACCCCTGAGGTGCCGGACAGTTTGCCAGAACCTCTTCGGAGCCGATCAATAGTCTTATTCCATAGTCTTACCAAACTCCTCCCACGCCCGAGTTTTTGCCTCAGCCATCCGGTACTGGTCAGCCGCTTCAGGAGACCCACAGACCAGCCATGCCCTGTAGGCCTCCTTCTTCAGCCTGATGGCTCCCCTCACCTCTGGTGTCCACCAGCTGGTTCGGGGGTTACCGCCGCGACCAGTACCAGTACCAGAGACCTTGTGGCCTACAAAGTCAATCATCGTCCTACGACCTAGGCTGTCATGATGCCAAGAGCACCGATGAACAACCTTATGTTCGAACATGGTGTTAGTTATGGACAAACTGCGACTCGCACAGAAGCCCAATAACTGAACACCACTCGGGTTCAGATCAGTCAGGCCGTTCCTCCCAATCACACCCCTCCAGATCAGGCTGTCGTTGCCCACATGAGCGTTGAAGTCTCCCAGCAGGACAATGGAGTCCCCAGTCGGGGCGCCATCCAGCGTCCATCCTAGGGTGTCCAAAAAGGGCGGGTACTCTGAACTGCTGTTCGGCGCATATGCACAGACAATAGTCAGGACGCATTCCCCGACCCGAAGGCCCAGGGAAGCAACCCTTTCGTTCACCTGGGAGAACCCCAACGTACAGGCAGATAGTCCAGGTGCAAGCAAAAAGCCCACCCTGGCCTCCAGCAAGGAAGAGAGTCCAACCCCTCTCAAGGACTTGAGTTCCAGACCTGACGCTATGTGTCAAGGTGAGGCCGACTATATCTAGTCAATAGCGCTCAACCTCTTCAAGCTCCGGCTCCTTCCCCGCCAGAGAGATGACATTTCATGTTCCAAAAGCCAGCTTCCATAACTGAGGATCAGGCCGCCAAGGCCCCCGCCTTGGTCTGCTGCCCGACCCACAAAGCACCGGATCCTTCATAATTCTCCTGCGGGTAGTGGGCCTACAGGGAGGAGAGCCCATGTCTCCCGTTTGGGCTGGGCCTGGCCGGACCCCATGGGTGAAGGCCCAGCTACCAGGCGCTCGCCCACGATCCCCAGCCCCAGGCCTGGCTCCAGGGTGGGTCCCCGCTAACCCTCTGGGCTGGGTACACAGTCTCTTGTTGGTTTTCCTCATTAAGGGTCTTCTGAACCATTCTTTGTCTGGCCCTTCGCCTAAGACCAGTCTGCCTTGGGAGACCCTACCTGGAGCAAATTGCCCCGGACAGCATAGCTCCTAGGGTCATTAGGACACTCAAACTCCTCCACCACAATAAGGTGACGGTTCAAGGAGGAATACTTAAAAAGGTAGTTATTAATACTGAATTATTAATAAATGATCAAGTTATGAATAAAAACACACTGCACCTGTTTGCAAGTACAACTGGACATCTACTCCTGTGGTAGACTAGTGGGATTGAACGTTAAGACTTCTGGCAAGTCTAAAAGTTGTTCAAAAATATTTTTGTGCTGAAATTAATATTGCACAATTATGAATAATTGCCAACAGTACTCTGTCTCACACGGGGCACCATTTATGTTGGGTCGGTGTACTAAGGCACTCAATATCGGCGTTTGGCTATCATAAATAATTAATAATTATCAAAAATAATTATTTATTATTAAATAATGGGATCTGAATTACTAGATCACCTCGGGGCACCACCCTTCCAAAAAGGGAAAATATGTGGAATGTGATAAGAGTTTATTAGGTGTCAGGTTAAAGGAAGAATGGTTAGGTAGCACACAAGAGACCCTGAGTCTGTGTGTTGCATAACCTAAACTAACATCAAATCACTATACTATAACCTTACGATCAAAACCACTCAGTAAACGCAAATATCACATCAAATCAATGTTCTAGTTCTATGCTTAGCTCAGCTTGACTACCCCCAGGTCATATTACCAGATTTGGTGGAAAAATCAGTTTCTGGTGTGTTGCTCCTGTAGCTGGCGGTTCCTGATGCAAGGGCCGAGCTGGAAAAGTTGGAAGTCTTTGCTGTGTGTTCCTGGTGGCAGAAGTTGGAGTTGCACGTTGAAGTCCTTTGAAGTGGCCTATTACCCAGCAAACCTTCTGTTTGTTGGCTAAAACAGCTGGTGCAGATTCCTCAAGCAGGATCTCGCTTCGCTGCTGTAGGGAGAACAGGCCTGGCAAAGCTGCTCTTTGTTAGACTACCTGAGGCAGCCAGCTGCAGCTGAGCAGCTGATGGTCCCACACGGAGGTGTGGAGTTGAAGTGAGGGAGAGAGTAAGAGTAAGAGAACACAGGGCAAACAGAACATTTTATATGACCTGATGACCTCAGAGGTCACATGCCACTGTCAGCCAATGAACTGCTGGGTCAGTTTTCACACCTGGAGGATTGTGGGACTTGAGGTCTCCAGTGCTTCCCTTTGTTTCCAAGACAAAGACAAACATGTGGGTAACTTGGTTATGCATGGTGAGCTTCCATAGGTCACCACCAGGCTCAGGTCCCAGCACTATAGTCCACATATAGGCATACATCACCATTCTTCTTTCTCACCACCACAATAGATTAAGTGAATGAGGTCTCTGTTTCATGGCTGTCTCTTCCTTCAGCTTGATGTGGTGCTGGATTTTTGTTACATGAGTTTACGCTCTGGATCGGTGGTTACACCGCCACAAGGCTATGCTAACTCATGGAGCTATCTACTAATACATCCGAGTACTCACTGAAAAAGAAAAGCTTTAAAACACAGGTAAGGTTCCCAGAGTTACTCACAGTGGTTCACTGAACAGTTGTGGACTCGAACAGTTTCCTTTTTAGCAGTTTGGCACAATATCAAATGTTTTTAACAATATTAGTCTGTATCAGTGTCACCCATGTCACTGCTCTCTTCATGCTATTGCTCTGTTTTCTTAGATCCAAACTCAGGGGACGTGACAGTCGACCTTCTGAAATCATCTGATGTTGGTTTGATGTGTTGGAACATTTATATGTCAAACTGAGAAACATTAATGTCTGCGACAGGAACAAAGATCACTTTCCAAACTTTTTACAACACAGATACACACCCATCATCATGTTGAGCCTCATAAACAAATCTCAGCTTCTGTGTGTGTGTACGTGTTTGCGCACTTGTTGTGTTTGTGTGTGTATTTTTCCTCAGAAGTGATCTGTGGACTTCTGGACTTTAATCCAGAGATCTTTATGAGAGTGAAGCTGAATGTAGAGGTAGAGAGAGACACACCTGGCCCATCCCTCTCTTCACCTGTCAGAGGAAAGCTGACACTGTCTTCACAAACGTGGCTGCAGAGAAGTGTTGTCAGAGAGTCAGTAGATGATCAGCTGCTGTGAGCCTTAGTTTGACAGGAAGATGAAGACGTTGGTGGTGTTTGTGATCCTCGTTCACGGTAAGATATCTTCTTCCTGGATCTGATTCTCACTTCAGTCTGACATCATTTCTCTCACGTCTGTCTCTTTAAAGAAAGTCAGTGATGACCTGTTTCAACTTTGATTAGTTCTGAGTTTGTCTGTGAGGGACACGTCCAGAAGCAGAGTTTGATGTTCTGTTCACGTGGACTGTTTCTAATCAATTCAATTCAATTCAATTCAATTTTATTTATATAGCGTCAATAACAATACAAATCGTCTCAAGACGCTTTACAAAACCCGGCCTGAAACCCCCAGAGCAAGCCTGAAGGCAACGGTGGCAAGGAAAACCTCCCTTTTAACAGGAAGAAACCTCGAGCAGAACCCAGCTCATATGGAGGGACCCATCTGCCTAAGGCCAGCCGGGTACAGACAGAAGAAAGAGAGAAGAGAACAGCAAAGAGAGAAGGGAAGAGAACAGCAAGATAAACATACATCTGTCATAGGTACACATATCGGGGGGGGGGGGGGGGGCCTATAGCAGCATAACTAAGGGATGGTTTAGTCCAGCCCTAACTATAAGCTTGATCAAAAAGGAAAGTCTTAAGCCTGACCTTAAAAATAGAGAGAGTGTCTGCCTCCCGAACCCAAACTGGGAGCTGGTTCCACAGGAGAGGAGCCTGATAGCTGAAAGCTCTACCTCCCACTCTACTTTTTGAAATTCTAGGGACTACAAGTAGGCCTGCACTTTCAGACCGAAGTGATCTGTTGGGGTAATATGGTACAATGAGGTCTTTAAGATACGATGGAGCTAGGCCTTTAAGGGCCTTGTATGTAAGGAGGAGGATTTTAAATTCTATTCTAGACTTTAAAGGGAGTCAGTGAAGAGAAGCTAAAACTGGAGTAATATGATCTCTCTGGTTAATTCCTGTCAATGCTCTTGCTGCGGCATTTTGAATCAATTTGGAGGCTTTTTAAAGAGCTATTTGGAGCCAGACAGTAATGAATTACAGTAATCCAGTCTGGACGACACAAATGCATGAACTAGTTTTTCAGCGTCACTCTGAGACAGGATGTTCCTAATTTTGACGATATTACGCAGGTGAAAGAAGGCAGTCCTAGTCACTTGCTTTATGTGACATTTAAGGGACATATCCTTATCAAATATAACACCAAGGTTTTTTACAGTAGTACTGGAGGCCAAGGTAATGCCATCCAAAGAAACCACGTGATTAGATAATGAATCTCTGAGATGCTTAGGACCGAATACAATAACTTCTGTTTTGTCTGAGTTTAAGAGTAGGAAATTACAGGTCATCCAAGCCTTTATGTCTTTAAGGCATGCTTGGAGTTTAACCAGCTGATTAGTTTCATCTGGTTTCATAGATAAATATAGCTGGGTGTCGTCTGCATAGCAATGAAAGTTTATGCCATGTTTTCTAATAATCTTGCCTAATGGCAACTTGTATAAAGTGAAGAGTACTGGTCCTAGCACAGAACCCTGAGGGAACTCCGTAACTTACTTTTGTATAAGTTGAAGAATCATTGTTGACGTGAACAAACTGGAATCTGTCAGATAGATAGGATTCAAACCAGTCTAATGCAGTTCCTTTAATCATGATCTCACTTTCAAGTCTCTGTAGTAAAAGATTATGATCAATAGAGTCAAATGCAGCACTAAGATCTAGCAGAACAAGTATAGAGACAAGTCCACTGTCTGAAGCCATGAGGAGATCATTGGTAACTTTAACCAGAGCTGTTTCTGTACTATGATGAACTCTAAAACCTGACTGAAACTCTTCAAACAGACCATTCTTGTTTAAGTGGTCACACAACTGATTAGCAACAACATTTTCTAGAATTTTGGAAATAAAAGGAAGGTTGGAGATTGGTCTATAGTTGGCTAAAACATCTGGATCTAGAGTGGCTTTCTTGAGTAAGGGCTTAATCACAGCAATCTTAAAAGACTGAGGCACATATCCTGTTAATAAAGATACATTTATCTGGTTCAATATGGAGGTGTTAATTAATGGAAAAACTTCTTTGAGCAATTTAGTTGGGATTGGATCTAGAAGACAGGTTGATGGTTTAGATGCTGTAATTGTTGAAGAGAGCTCAAGAAGATCTACTGGGGAGAAGGATTCCAGATATTGATAAGGTCTTACAAAAGTTTCTAATGTCGCTGTACTTGCATCTTTAACAGCTGTTGGAAGGATGCCTTGAATATTTTGTCTAATGCCAACAATTTTATTAGTAAAGAAGCTGATGAAGTCATTACTACTGAGGGCTAAAGGAATAGATGGCTCAACAGAGCTGTGGCTCTTTGTCAGCCTGGCGACAGTGCTGAAAAGAAATCTGGGCTTGTTCTTGTTTTCTTCTATTAATGATGAATAATATGCTGTTCTAATACTACTGAGAGCTTTTTTATAAATTGTTAAACTATCTTTCCAGGCTATGCGAGCTTCTTCAGAATTAGTGGAATGCCAAATTCTTTCCATCTTTCAGACTGCCTGTTTTAAACAGCGCAACTGTGAATTATACCACGGAGCTAGCCTCCTCCGATTCATGACCTTCTTTTTCAGAGGAGCAACTAAGTTTAGAGTTGAACTAAGCGATGCTGCAGTGCCATCGACAAAATAATCTATTAGTGCAGGGGTTAAATTGTGGTTGCTGTCGTCCACAACATTGGCACATGGCACTGAGGTAAATAAAGAAGGAATTAATTCTTTATATCTAGTTACAGCATCATCAGATAAACATCTACTGTAATGAAATGTCTTTTCAGTTCCTGTGTAATCCATTATTATAAATTCAAAAGTTATGAGGAAATGATCAGACAAAAGAGGGTTATGAGTAAATACTGTTAAACCTTCAGTTTCTATGTTAGGACAAGATCTAAGGTGTGATTAAAACTGTGAGTTGATCTATTTACATTCTGAGAAAAGCCAATTGAATCTAATAATGATGTAAATGAGGAACTAAGGCTGTCACTGACAACATCAACATGGATGTTAAAGTCACCTACTATAATGACTTTATCTGTTCTAAGAACTAAATCACATAAAAACTCAGAGAATTCAGCTAAAAACTCAGAATAAGGAGCAGGTGGGCGATACAACACAACAAAAAGAATTGTTTTTTGTGTTTTCTGGTCTGGATGGGGAAGACTAAGAGTAAGACTTTCAAATGAATTAAAGCTCTCCTTAGGTCTAGGATTAATAGATAAATCAGAGTGGAAGATTGCTGCCACTCCTCCTCCTCTACCTGTGCTTCTAGGAATATGATAATTACTATGACTGGGTGGAGTAGACTCATTTAAACTAACATATTCATCATCCTGTAGCCATGTTTCAGTTAGTCTGAGATGCACTGTGAAGGTCCTGGTTGTTTCTAGAGTTCAGTGTAACTCTCTTTACCATATCTTTGGGGCGACTTCCTACTGGAGCATCAGCTGTGTTTCTCACTTTACACATGGATGCACAGCTGCTCCTGTGAAAGGTCCTTTAGTGCACTGCGTCGGCTGCACCCCTGGCTGCGTCAAACAATGGGTCAGAAAAGACTTCACAGTCTTGTCAACTGAAAAAGCCGAGCTTCAGCATCTGAGTCACAACAGAGTGACAGACCGATTGGCTACCCTTAAAAACAGACGGCATTCTTTGATGCTTCCACCAAGTAACTTGCAGTTGTAGCCTTTTTTTTTCTTGTTAATGCTGTAAACATTCTGCTACTGTGCAAACCTTTGTTTAATACAGTACAACAATAAACAAACAGACTGATAATAAATACTAATAAATAACTACTAATAACTAATAAATCATTTCTCAGTCTTTGCTAGCTGAAGTTTTGTGCTCGCGCTCATTTGCTCACATCCTGTGCATCTCCTTGGGGCTAAGCCCCCCCTGTCCTGAAAACCTAGTGACGCCTCTGTCTGATGCCAAGGTGTTATAAAGCTCTGTTAGTGACACAAGACAATATACTGGCTGCAAGTTTCAGTTCAGTTCAGTTCAATTTTATTTATATAGCGTCAATAACAATACAAATCGTCTCAAGACACTTTACAAAAACCTGGCCTGAAACCCCCAGAGCAGCCTGAAGGAGACGGTGGCAGGAAAAACTCCCTTTAACAGGAAGAAACCTTGAGCAGAACCAGAACCAGAACCAGCTCATATGGAGGAACCATCTGCCTAAGGCCAGCCGGGTACAGACAGAGGAGGAGGAGGAGGGAATCCACATCAAACACCGCTGTCTAGGTCACATGATGCCTTTCGTGATCTTTTTTATGCAGTGTGGGTGAAAACACATATCCATTTCCTGTTGAAGAGTTTGATTTCAAGTTCATCTTTTATGACAGTCACTGTCAGCATGTCTGTTGTCTGGCTGAAGCTTGTGGCCATCGTTTGTCTCTGTTGCACAGTTCTGACTGATGCAGGTAAGGCTGAGAATGATGTCATGACCAAAATGAAAAACATGCAAAGTGAGTTTTTGTGTCTTTTAATTCAGAGATCGAAGGAGTGGTATGGAAAACAGTTGGAGAAGAAATCACAATCCAGTGCAGATCTGAAAATGCCCCAGAGTACCTGCATCTGAAGATGGGTCTCAATAAGGAGGAAGACATTTTTATCACAGGAAACCCCTCCAACAAGATAACAGTTTCAGAACGCTTTTATGAGAGGCTTGTGCCAAATGGAGACTTCCCCGACGTGGATATTCTCATCAAAAACTTGACCTTGAAGGACACAGGACCATACTGGTGTGTGTATAACACGTTTAACAAGGAGACCCAAGAGCTCAGAGAAGTGGAAGGCTCAGGATCCGTCCTCCTGGTGGTGACAGGTCAGTTTATTTAGAAGGTTTACTCATTCACATGACAGAAATGTCTTCATTCAACAATCATATGTTCTATCAGTGCAATATGTAAATCACAGCATAACTCAGTAGAGCTTTGTTACAGTTCACACACATTTAGCATAAACACAAACTCAATACTGTTTGGATACAATCTGAGTGAAGATAATCCAGTTTCTGTTATTGAGCAAAATGTAGAAATTCATTCATTTATTCATTCATCCATTCATTCATTCATTCATTCATTCATCTTCTGTACCCACTTACTCCTGTTAAGGGTCGTGGGGGTCTGCTGGAGCCTGTCCCAGCTGTCAAAATGTAGAAACGTCACCTAAAACTGAAGTAGCCAGTCGTACATCAACAGATGCAGTACATGGGTGTGACTCATCACATCAGAAGCTGGTCCTGGTGTCTGCTGTGATCGCTGCTGCTGCTGTGCTGCTTGGCGTCGTCATGGGCGTCCTCATTTGGATCATTCTTAAGGTACCTTTGGAACAGTTCATGTGTGTGTGTCTTTGTAGGTGCCTGTCTCTGTGGTTCTTAATTAGAATGGATTTATCTTTCACTGAGACTTTTAATTCATGTTCCTGTTCTGCTCAACAGCTCACACATTCATTGCTTACTGCCAGTCTCACTTTTACACCTCTTAGTCACCCTTCATCCTGAGCACAAACTAGACTGTTCTGGTCTAGACAAAACTACTAATCAGAATTCTGAACCACTTTGTCATATCACCAGATAGGCTCCACACAGGCTGTGTGTGTGTGGGGGGGGTGGGGGGAGGTGGGGGGGTGTGTGGGTGTGTGTGTGGCTGTGTGTGTGGGGGTGTGTGGGTATGTGTGTGTGTGTGTGTGTGTGTGTGTGTGTGTGCGTGTGACTGTAATTTAGCTCGTCTCCAAGGATTTAAGTGGGACGTATAAAATAATTCATTACATTTCTCCAGCAACACAAACACGATGTTCTAATATGATCATATTGTTGCATACTTCTACAAATAATTCAGATTCAGATTCAGAAGAGAACTGCTGTATCAAGATGTAAATGCAGATGGAATTGATTTAACACTGACACAGTTTAAAAGTATCTGACCAGAACATGTATAAAAGGAAACAGACAATGTCTCTTTAAAATGTTTTTAGACAAAATATAATTGTGAACAAAATCAAATCTGACCTGAAACGTAAAAGAAAAAACCAAACATATATATAAAACATGAACAAACAGACTGAAGTATTGTCCAAGAGTTTGCACTAAATAAAGTGCATGATTATCAGACTACTTATTGCACCATAACATGTTGACAACAATATCTTTTGCTGCCAGACCAAGACCAAGCCCTCGCGCACCACAGTGAAGCCAAGGCATGTCACCACCAACGATGCTGATGAAGAGATGCGTGGAACACTCAGATGCTAACGATCACGTCAGCCTGCAAGCAGCCAGTACTAAACTCTTTAAATATTCTCTTCTCCTGATGCTCAAGTGATGCAGGTGAGAAGAGCAGCCAGTCAGCATGTTTGCTGACAGACTCTAGAATCTCTCCAGGCTTGTGTATGTCTAAGACACAGTTCAGATGTGTGGAAAGCAAAATGGTCCAACTATTGGTGCTGCTTCTGAAGATTAGATAGAAATACTTTGGCATGATGTGTTGCTGGACACAACTTTGTTTAAGAGTAGAAATTAAAGCACACATTTTCCATTTGACTTTGTGTGGCTTTGTTCTCTTTTTCACATTTAAATATGTTCTTTGTTCATTTCAGTACCTTCTTATAGTTTTGTACAAAGTTAATACATTTATTTTGAATAATATTTTATACGAATAAAGGCAGAACTACTTCAAATACTATGTATTGTAATAATAAGTGTAAATTAAAAATATATTTGTGGAATTTGTAGCAACGTCCTTAATGTTTTGAACTTTTATGGTGAAATTTATTTTCAGCAAACCAAGCTTCTCAATGATGATAGTAATGTTGTAGTCCAGCAGCTTTGGGTTTATGTGGATCACTGAAACATAAGGATGGTGTGTCACATCCCTAGGTCTTACTGGAACGTTTTATTAGCAACAAGAAATAGAGGGTAAGCTTTAAATCTGAGCTTTAAACTTCCACTCACCTTCAGCTACAACATCAGGTAAATCAGGCCATTTGTCACTATGTTGTTTCCAAACTGGAACTCCTATTATTAGCTTGCTAAACACTTGTAATGCAGATAACTGTTAGGAAATGAATATGTTTTGTGAATTCAAGGGCATGGTTAAGAGATACTGCATAACTTTAGAATGTTAGTTACAAAAAATCTTTCAGATATCATTGTGAAATTTGGCAAATGTTAACTTGTGCAGCGTGTGTGGTCGTGAGCTGTGATAGTTTTGTTTCTGCATTAAGGAACGAACACATTAAAGTAGCAGTACTGTCTTTAAGAACTGGAGTATGTAGAGGTGCAAGAATGCAGGTTTTGTTGTGTGTCTGTGTGTGTCTGTGTGTGTCTGTGTGTGAGTATAGTGGGACCACTTGCAAAACGTCCAGTGAGTCATGGAAACTGTGCTTTGAGGTGAGTGGTCGCGCAAAACGGAAACTGAGACCTGTTGTACAAGAAGAACAACCAAGGACTGAAAAGTATCTTCAGCACGATGTCACAACTACTTTGAGGCAGATACTTTTTGTTTTTTAGCTTTTAGCTAAAATGTTCTTCTTTGTTCACCCATTAGTATTAATTCAGTCAGATTTTCACAAATACAGAAAACTCCCTTTTGTGCAGCAGCAGAAGTTTCTGTACTTGTCATAACGAGTCACAGGAAACACCAAACAATATGTGAGTCAATGCATTAGGTAAACAAGACACATAGCATGTAACCGCTAAGCAGTAATATTGTACAACAGTTAAACACAGCCAAGGTGCTGGGAGACAGAGCCTCAACATTTAAGGCCTAGTCTGCTTTAACCACTTCCAGTCAGTCAGACTTCAGTGTCACCTTTGATGATATAAACACAAGTGTCACTTATCATGAGTTCATGAATAAAATGGCTCCTTACATGTGGCTCCATTAAAGACTTTATAACCTTATTATGGCAACAAATGACATGTGAGTGTAGGCAGGAGCTGAGTGAGAGGTTTGGAGTCTAATTTTACTGGAGCAGTATTCCACCACTGTTCCATCACAAAGTGTTTCAAAGCTAAAGATCTCTCAGGTATGTTACTGTAGTAACAGGATGTGGTTATGGTCTGACAGCACAGCCCCACACCACCACACCACCATCACACCACCACCACCATTTCATTCCTTTTGAAATGCATGGCTTCTATACAGGCTCTTTATTAGGTTACGGTTGCTTTACATGCTTTTACAAAGGTGTAGTTTGGTGCTTTTAATTTGAAAATCCTGCAGTCTCTCTGCACATCACTGGCTACTTTTATTGTCTCTCCTGTAATACCTGTTTGACTGTGGCTTTGTGTCTTCATCCAAGCTGTTGCTGAGTTTTTGCAGGCTTTTAATTTGAAAGTCTCTGTGTGTTTTGTATAGGTGTGCATGTATAAAGCTGGAAGTGCATGTCTCTCTATGCACTGATGAGTGTCTCTTTTACAGAAATGCTGGCCCATTAACTGTAATGTCTAATTCATTTGGAGCTCTTATTTTGGAGATTTATTTTTATGTCCTCATAAATCATACAAATAGGAGCATGTGTGTGGGGGGGGGACATTCTATCCAACGCACACCTTGTGGGTCTTTTTGGTCTCTTGGATGTGTAAACCAACTGTACAACTCTTGAAGCCATGCAGTGAGTTAATGGGAATCAGTGAGAGTGGACTCATTAAGTTCTTCCAAAAAGTGTCATTTATTAACATTACAAACATGAATACTCCACCAGCAGGGCCGTAGCACCAGATTCTGGGCCCTCTTCATGTCAGTGGGCCCCTATCCATGCCAGAGCACAAAGAGTGTGAGCAAAATAATAAAAAATTTAAAAAATGGGGCATTTCTTTCTAAATAAACAAGCATAAATCAGGTTTTAATCTAAACTCAGATCAGATTATACTGATGACTGGTTCTTTCATTCACCACCTGAATTGATGCATTTGTCCTACTTGTGCTCAAACACCTATAAACATTAGGCTACATCAACGTTTTGATCCATGACACATTTAGATTTAAAAACATTTATTGTTGAACAGGAGCCAACAACTGTACACAGA
Source organism: Chelon labrosus (assembly GCF_963514085.1). Classification (NCBI taxonomy): domain Eukaryota; kingdom Metazoa; phylum Chordata; class Actinopteri; order Mugiliformes; family Mugilidae; genus Chelon; species Chelon labrosus. Next base: position 36,760,460 of record NC_140337.1, on the reverse strand, counting down.
GAATCAAATCAAATAAATCATTTTTCAATAAAATTGTTCTTCAGCTTGCAGACAAAGAAATAAAGCCTTTCTAAAGCCTTACACCAGATGTAAGGATGTAATTTACATCCCAGTAAATGATTTCTGAAACTGGTTAATGTTGACAACTACCGTTAGCTGGCCCATAATCGTCTTCACTTGTAACAGCAAACTTTAGCATTCAGACATTGGCAACTGACAAACTGCATGCTGTCTGGACTACCGTTCATTAGATGCAGTTACACAACAAGTAATCTCAGTTCACCTTTCAGACAGAAAGCAGTTAACAGCTGCTTCCTCTCATTCTGCCTTATTTCTGTTTCTGGATCCCTGATTAGTGTTTTTTGGTCGCCATGGTGACAGCTAGCCTCCAGGTCATTCAGTCTGGGCTCACTGAGGTATTGACACCAGCCGCTGTCTATGGGCGGACTAAACCATTTTATGTCTCCAAGAGGGGGCCCCCAGAATGTCCAATATGTTGAGAGGGCTGTGACACAAAGTTCATTCTCTCAGTTGATGTTATCAATATATTTGAAATACATTATGACACCAATTAATTGGAGGGCCCAATTCATTCAAAAATAAATAAATAAATAAATAAATAAAAATTCAGGATTTTCATGGGCCCTCTCCCTACTCGGGCCCTGAGTAGTCAGGTCCCCTTTCCCCCCCACTACCACGCCCATGTCCACCACTCCATCACAGTAATGAACCTTAAAGCAGCATTCATCTGTTTTTGCTGGTCAGTTCCCTTTGCACTACTGGATTTTGGGCATTTTGTGGGGGGTGGTGATCCAACAAGCTCTGTGACGTAGAAGTCTCAGGACGGGCAAAGTAATCTATGTCCTCCTGCTCTCTGCTCTCCTCTCTCCTCTGCTGGGGATGCTATGTCAACCTAGCTCACCGAAACATAAACAGAGACTGTGGGGTGAGGGTTTGTTTTTTTTTTTTTTTACATAAGGATGAAGAATTATTGGATTCTCTGATAAACAGACACACAGCTGCATTGACATAAGACTGTGGCAATAAACAAAATGATGCCAGAAAGGGTGATTTTCTTTCATTGTAGCCTACATTGTCTTTGGCCTCATAAAAACTGCCCCAAACACAGTTTCCAGGTCTAAAAAGGGCTTAGCCTAGGCCTACTAGTTACACAATGAATAGCCTAATAATGAAATCACAATAATAATCTATGGATGATACAACATACAAGCCCACCAAGTCTCATGCAATACGGTCTATAGGGGGCGCTACTGGTGACTCATGCCTCTGCATCCCGCTGGGGGACGACTTCTCCACGGCATGGACACCTTTATGATGCTTGCGATCATCTCGTTAAGCCGGACACACACTGTGTGACTGTCGGCTCATTTTGAGCTGATTTGCCACTCGGGTGACGAGGATAGATTAACACCTCACGACGAGCTCCTGCATCACAGCATCGGCCCGTATAGTGTGAGAACATGATTCGTGGGCTGCCAACTTTTGAACTCAGCGATCTAGTCGTGCAGTTTGAGATGGAGCTGAATCAAAGGATTTAAAATATGGCACAGTGTATGCCCGGCTTCAGGGGTCCATGCAAACGAAGTTGCAGGATCCAGATCTGTTTCTTGCTATAGGCCAGGGATGGGCAACTGGGGAACTCACTCAAAGTGGCCCTTAGATTCATTTTTGAAAAGTATAAAAGTGTATCCTCTGCGGCAGGGCCGGTTTATGCTATGGGCAATGTGGGCGACCGCCCAGGGCACAATCTATGTAACATAATACATGTTAGTGAGGAAATGGAAAACGTTGACCTGAAGAAGAAAATGAACTGCTTTTAACTAACAAACCAAACACTATGTTACTGTGGAGTTCAAAATCAAGCAGTCAATAGTAAGGAAAGGGAGAACAACTGTAGTGGAATGGTTGTGAAATGTGTCTCCAACAGGTTCTTGATATAGCATTTGAAGGAAAGTGATGAAGATGATACCCAGAGAGAAGAGCAGAGAGCAGGACCTCTCACAGTACCACAGTCAGTGAGAAGAAATGACAGGATTATTAGACAAGCTCCCCTCTCTCACACACACTGTCAAACTAAACTACTGCCATTCTCTGTGTCCCTCCATCATTCTTTTTAGAGATGGACAGAGAGATGGACAGTTGACAGATGTCTTCACGTCAGCTCTGCTTCTCTTCTACCGCCCATAGTGGCTCGCTGCCATCAGTCCAATATCCATTCCATCAATTAGGTCACTGTTAGATGGCTTCAATCCCATCTCTAATTCTTAGATTTCTTCAACAAATGATGGACTTGTGTTCCTCTCAGGAAAGTGAAGATGCCACCCAAAGAGATGAGTTGGAACCAGAGCAGAACCTGTCACAGTGCCACAGGTGAGACACAACTACAATATTAGACCACTCTACCTCTGTTGCTTCCTCTAACAGTCACATTACAATTCTTCTCTCTGTTGTTTGCTTGTGTCATTCTGAGGAAAGTGATGAAGATGATGGCCAGAGAGAAGAGAGAGCTCTAATCACAACTCAACTGAGCTACATGTCATCTGTCCACTTTCCCTCAGGTTCCCACAAAGCCATAAATGCCACTCTGATTGTTAGACCATGTATGTACACACAGTGTCCACAGTCCATCTGGATGCTATGTCTCTTACTGAATACCTATTACTGGAAATGAATGAGTGGAAACTGAACGTGAAGATGGACTTATTGATTTTGGCTTTCTGAGCAGAAAAGGAAATATTTGTCCAAACAATTACTACTGTAACTAATTCAATTCATTCATTCATTCATTCATCTTCTGTAACCTCTTGTCCAGCTGTCGTTGGTCTAGAGGGGGGGTCCACCCTGGACAGGTCTCCAGTCTGTCCCAGCTGTCATTGGTCTAGAGGGGGGGTCCACCCTGGACAGGTCTCCAGTCTATCCCAGCTGTCATTGGTCTGGGGGGGGGGGGTCCACCCTGGACAGGTCTCCAGTCTATCCCAGCTGTCATTGGTCTAGAGGGGGGGTCCACCCTGGACAGGTCTCCAGTCTATCCCAGCTGTCATTGGTCTAGAGGGGGGGTCCACCCTGGACAGGTCTCCAGTCTATCCCAGCTGTCATTGGTCTAGAGGGGGGGTCCACCCTGGACAGGTCTCCAGTCTATCACAGGGCTAACACAGAGAGACAATCACACCTACGGCCAATTTAGATTGATTTAGGTTTAAGTCACTGAACTGTAGTCTGATCAGATGGTGTGATAGTGTCACTTCTCAGTACAGTGTGGTCTCCCTTGGCTGCTCTTAGTGTGTACATGTGTGAGTTTTGTATCTTGTGGTCAAATATGTCAGTTTGTACAAAAAGCAGCAAACTGTTTGTGGTCGTCTACTTCTCTGTTTCATTTCCATCAAAGGTGCTGAGACGAGAAAAAACAAACATGAAAACCTGCTGCCTTCCATTTAATCTCTTCTGAATATATAATCTATTAACTCATGTGCTACAGGAGTGTTAACATAAGCAGTAAATAAACAGGACTGCTATCGTGTCCTGAATGGAGGAAGGATTCTAGACGTCAGAGTTAACAGATCTCAACAAAGAGATATTACAGAGTGTGAAGCCAGGGGACCAGAGTTTTGTACCAAACCAGTCTTGTTTGAGCAGGCTTTGGTTACATGCAGGTCATCAGATCAGATCTGACCTGATGGGCCCCCACACTGCAGATCTCTGTACATCTAGAGGGATGAGGTGGTGGTGGTGAAGAGGAGGGAGGATGATTGCACATTAGGACCTCTGCAAGGAAGAGTAACAGAATTACACAGATATTCCATGAAAATGGAGGCAGAACAGCAGAACGTTCATTAATGGAACTCTGTGTGTTTTATTCTCCAGACAGTGATCCAGCTGCAGAGAACGTCACTTATGGACAAATAGACATCAGACCAAAAAGAACCAGAGGTACAGTTGCTCTTTACTTTCAACTGTGGACAGAGATACCAGTCTCTAAGCTAAGCTAAGCTAAGCTAAGCTAAGCACTTCCTGACTCAGATCAGTATTCCTGGCTACAATCAGACCGTGAAGACAAAAGAACTCTCCCAGTTACTCAGAGAAAGGTTTGTTGAACAGTCACAGGACTGTTACACCAAAGGTTCAAGTCACTGAACATGTCCTGGAGTTCAGTTAAATTCACCATTAAGAAATAGAAGGAACATGGCACATGTGTAGACCGTGCTGACAATCTGAGTGGTCTCCTACGGCTACTTGTAAATGTAGAGGGTAAAATGAATGCAGCAAATATTAGGGAAATCCTTGAGGACAATCTGATTTAGTCTGCTAGAGGACTAGGATTTGGGACAATGAACCAAAGCAAACAGCAAATGTAGACAGACAAGGTTTAAAGACAAAAAGGTGAATGTTCTGCAGGGGCCCGAGTCAAACCTAGAGAAACAACTGTTGGGAAATCTACACAGTATCTTTTCTGTCATTGTCAGTTGTCGATTGTCATTGAAGTGTCATAAGACAACACTAAACATAAACTATCCTGCAGAGTGGAAACTGATGTTTCACTTATTGCTGCTGAATCTGAACCAAATTAAAAACTGGGTTTAGAGTTACCCTCTGGACTGACATGTCTGGAGTGACGGGCTGCTGCCCATGGGTCAGTCAGATCTGTTTCAAATATGCTTCAATCAAGTGTAAAGACTCTTTGGTCAATATTATATAGAAGATGTTTTAACATGGTGACATGTGTTCAGTTTGGCGTCCAGCTGACTCTGCAGAGCTGACGGTGTAGAAGGAAGTCTATGGTTCTGGTTCCTGTTTTTAAGTCTAACTGATGTGTAGTTAGTGTTTAACTCTGAGCTCTGGTCCACACTCAGTAGTTGTTAGTAGGATCCATTCATCACTGGTTTGTTGTGAGGATGGAACTAGACTTTGTGAAACCATGAGAGAATAAAGAGACAGACTGATGAGAACAGAGATCCTCTGCTGGGAGTTTTCAGCCTCTCAAACTGTCTCTTGATCCAATTATTAATGTAGAACTTTTGAACTCTGCATGTAAAACCACAGCAGCAACTTCCTCCTGCTGACTGCACTGACCTGTAGTCTGATCAGATGGAGCTGATGTCACTATGGATATGAAGGAAGGGAACAGAAGGAAGTCTATGGTTCTGGTTCCTGTTTTTAAGTCTCACACCACGGCTTCCTGAGACAGTTTCTGTCAGGGTGCTGCTAACTCTGACCAGTTGTCAGACCTCATGTGTTAACTGCTGACTCTCCATTTATTCATGTGGTCATGGGAGAGTCCATCCCCACCACATGTGTTTGTGGACACACGTCCCCTGGGAGACCTGTGGGGGCCAGAGGTCGTCTACTCTTCACCCTTAAAGGTTTAACCTCATTATGTTTGTACAACAATAGCTGGTTTCAACTCACCAGCAGAGACAGACAGGACGACGCTCAGTAAAGTCATGCAGAGAGACGCTGATGTTCCAGCAGCCATCTTGTCTTGGCAGGAAATGAAGCACAAGTACATGACTCCAATAAAACAAAAGATGAACTGACAAAGGAAAAAGGAAAAATGGATAACAAGAGACAGCTGAAACAATGAAAAGGGAGTGCACAATACTGAGGAAGGACGACAAACAAACGCACAGATATAAAAAACTCAACATAACACATTCAGTCAGTTAATTCATGTTCCCGTTAAAAAGTCATCCTTTAGTTCCAAATCCAGATTACATCCTAAATCTATGCAGCGTGCTGTTTAGCAGGCTGCTGTTAGACTGACTATCAGTGACTGCAGAGGTGATTTCTGATCAACTCTGGACGTATAAAACCCTCAAACATGTTCCTTTACTAGTGAGAGCTGAAGGTGTAAGAAATGTTTTCTCATCCATGATGTTTTTAAACGTCTGTGATAGGAGTTGATAGAGTTCTGATTTTGAAGTCGACTAATATGTGTCGACTAGTTGATGACGTCACAGTAGAATGAAATGAAATCTAGATTCTTGACCTGAACATACTGCAGCGTATCACACAAAAGAAGCTACGGAGGCATATCTGATGGTTCATTGAAGCTTGAACACGAGCTGAAATACCAAAAACCAGACCTGCACCGTTTACATCAGCTGACAGAAGTCAGTTATAGTTGTGGCTGCTGCTGAGAGACTCCATCTTCCTGTTTCTTTACAGTCAGCACATTCACTTCAGTGGAAACAGTTTGAGCTGAAGACGAGAGGAGGAAAGTCAGAAGTGTCTCATGATCTGAAGAAGAGTCTAAACACATCAACTGAGTTCTTGGAGTTGTGACAGGAAGATGAAGACGTTGGTGGTGTTTGTGATCCTCGTTCACGGTAAGATATCTTCTTCCTGGATCTGATTCTCACTTCAGTCTGACATCATTTCTCTCACGTCTGTCTCTTTAAAGAAAGTCAGTGATGACCTGTTTCAACTTTGATTAGTTCTTAGTTTGTCTGTGAGGGACACGTCCAGAAGCAGAGTCTGATGTTCTGTTCACGTGGACTGTTTCTAATCACTGCTGTAAATGTCAAATCACATCAAGAAAGAAAGAATCAAACAGATTGAAGGTGAGCTCAGAGCTGCTTGATGATCTGGCTGCAGGTCAGGACTTCACTGTTGGACACAAACATTTACAAATGTCAATGTGTTTGAAAGTCAAACTGTCAGCTAGTGACTTCTTCATGGGGGGATGTTGACGACTAGTGTCCTCATCCAGATGCCACATTACTGAGAACAAGCAACAGAGACATATTAAAGGCTAAGAAATGTTAACCTTATTAAACAGCAGCTGTTTTCATTCACCCTATCTATCCTGATGTTTCCAGTGGTGAATGTGGGACAGGTTTTCAGTGACTGGAACAAACTGAATGTCCTGGTCTGGACTTCACAGCCTCCGTCCTGTTTATTTCTGTCTCTAGACAAAAGTCTGAACATTCACACATTAACAACAGGTCAGTCTTCAAATGGGTTCTTACTGGAATCAACACAAATGATCCAAAGCTTTCTGAGCAGCACAGAGGACAGAACGTTGACTATCACATGTCTGGATGTATCAGATGATCAGAGAACAGTCGGTCCAGTCTTCTGTTCCTGACATTGTGAACTGGAACCAGGTCAGAGGTTAACTATCAAACACAAACACAGTGAGCTACGGTGTCCTGGAGTGGACAGAAAGACAAACATCTGTAGAATGAGGCCATGTTTCCTAAGCTGAGTGCTAGAAATGCTAGAAAGAAGACAAGAGAACAGAGCATTGACTTTGGACCCAGCCCCCCTGGACCTTATGGACAAGCAGACCATGAACATGAAGGATGTTTCTCAGTAACATCTTGCTCCAATCAGTAGATGTTCTCTCTGTGTTTGCTGCATGTTAGCTTCCTAGTGTTCCAGACTTGTAAATCTGTGAAAGCAAGAAGCCATCTCTGAATACTTGACATGAATAACACGGTTGGAGTTCTAGTTTGGACGTTGAGACAGTTTGTGGTTTAGATTGGTGCTGTTAAAGAAGAGATGTGTCTCTGTGTTAGTATCAGGACCAGAGGAGGCCTTTTACTGATGGAGTGTAGTGCAGAGATCAGTCCTGAGAGATGGTGCACCATGAGTTCATTCATCAGTTAGAGCTAAAAATCATCTTCTGCTTGACTGAACTCTAAACTGTTCCAGGACTGGAGTAGAGGACAGACCTGATCAACACAATCTTACAAATGTCATTACTCATTACTTTGAGCAAGAGAGGAAGTTTTTCAGACAAATCTATGAAAACTGTCAAAACACATTCAATGATCTGTTCTTTGACTTCAGTCTGTGAATGAAATGTAGTTTTTCATTGACTGACTGATAGTTCAACTGGTTTCTCTGGTCCCTGCAGATAATGTGACCTACAGTCAGTCATGTGTCAAGTCAAACCCACAGCATGCAGCTGATTTGTCTTTCTCTTTGTGTGTCTTCTCAGTTTCCCAGCATGCCCTGGCAGGTGTGGTGCAGGTGAATGAGGGGGCGGAGTCTGTCCTGCTACCCTGCCATGACTTGGATTATTTACCTGAGGACCCCACAGTGATTTGGACCAGGAACGATCTCAGTCCCAAATCTGTCCACAAACGAGGAGAAACAGATGAAGTTGAAGGTCAGAACCAGGTTTACAGGGGGAGGACATCGATGACGCCTGATGCTCTAGACACTGGAGACTTCAGCCTCACTCTGACAAAACCCCACCTCTCTGACAGCGGCAGCTACACCTGCTCCATCAGTGATGGAAGAGGAGAACGGAGAGTGACAGACGTACTTCTACAGGTCAAAGGTCAGAAACAAACCTCAACATGTGGTTTCACAGGAAAACAAAGACTCAAGGCCAAACAGTTTCTGGTCTTTCCAGTAGAGAATCAAAGTGGTGATCAGGAGCTGATGAAGAGTTCTGGTTCAGTCAGGTCACATATCAGAATGTTAATAAATAATAAAACCCAATAATGTAATAACTTAACCAATAATGTAATAAAATATCCTGACTGATATTGTAATAACAGTTTTACCCATAATGTAATACCTTATTACATTATTGGGAATTTATTACATTTTCAAGATTTTATTTTTTTTCCAAAACTGATTATGTAATACTTGACAGATAATGTAATATATATGTTCATTTTCAGTCCAGAGTTCTACATTTTGTGTCTTGAGAATCTAAGAATGTTATATACACGGGATTTGAAACAACACAAAGACTAATGGGTTAAATTGCAGACCTTGAGTAGCATACAGTCATATGCACATGTGCAGATACGCAGGGACATGCAACTACATCCTGGTCTTACTGAGAGGGTGATGGACTTACCTCCTTGGGAGACCAGAATTCCAGCTCAGATAAGCTTCTGAGCAGCACTGGAGACCCCAGGTAACTCCTCTCTAAACGTACCTCTTCACAGATTTCCAACAAATCACTACCTCATGAAAACAACCACAAACCAACAAAACAACTTTCAGTAACACTTCATTTGAAGAGGGTATACATAAGCATTCATAACACCTACATACACATTACATGACACCTGACATAAACATAGGCCTACATATCCACTCATAAATGGTTATTATATCACTTTCAATGTCAAATTGACATCTTACTCTATGTCAAGTGACATAGTGGTCAGCTGACATACTGTCATACTTATAGTGTATTATGAGATTTACTTGTATAAATAAAGATTAAGTAAAAATCAAAATGACAGAACTTCATGACAACTGACATGGTCATTTTGCATGTTCCTCATCTATATATACAGTGGCTTGCAAAAGTATTCATACCCCTTGAACTTTTCTGCGTTTTGTCACATTATGATCACAAACATGAATATATTTTGTTGGAATTTTATGTGAAAGACCAACACAATGCGGCACACAATTGTGAAGTACAAAGAAAATTATACATGATTTTATTATTTTTTTTTTTTTAACAAATAAAAAACTGAAAAGTGCGGTGTGCAAAAGGATTCAGCCCCCCTGAGCCAATACTTTGTGGAACCGCCTTTTGCTGCAATTACAGCTGCAAGTCTTTTGAGGTATGTCTCTATCAGCCTTGCACATCTAGCGACTGCAAATTTTGCCCATTCTTCTTTGCAAAACACCTCAGTCAGATTAGATGGAGAACGTTTGTGAATATCTGTTTTCAGATTTTACTACAGATTCTCGATTGAACTTAGGTCTGGACTTTGACTGGGCCATTCCAACACATGAATATGTTTTGTTTTAAACCATTCCATTGTTGCCCTGGCTTTATGTTCAGGGTCGTTGTCCTCCTGAAAGGTGAACCTCCGCCCCACTCTCAAGTCTTTTGCAGACTCCAACAGGTTTTCTTCCAAGATTCCCCTGTATTTGGCTCCATCCATCTTCTCATCAACTCTGACGAAGAGAAGCACCCTCAGAACATGATGCTGCCACCATGTTTGACAGGGGGGATGGTGTGTTCAGAGTGATATGCGGTGTTAGTTTTCCGGCACACATAACGTTTTGCATTTAGGCCAAAAAGTTAAATTTTGGGCTCAATTTTGGGCTCATCTGACCAGAGCACCTTCTTCCAGATGTTTGCTGTGTCCCCCACATAGCTTCTGGCAAACATCAAATGGCACTTCTTGTGGTTTTCTTTTAACAATGGCTTTCTTCTTGCCACTCTTTCGTAAGGGCCAGATTTGTGCAGTGCACGACCAATAGTTGTCCTGTGGACAGATCCCCCCACCTGAGCTGTGGACCTCTGCAGTTCGTCCAGAGTCACCATGGGCCTCTTGGCTGCATCTCTGATCAATGCTCTCCTTGTTCAGACTGTAAGTTTAGGTGGACAGCTGTGTCTTGGTAGGTTTGCAGTTGTGCCATAGTCTTTCCATTTCCGGATGATGGATTGAACAGTGCTCCATGAGATGTTCAAAGCTGGGGAAACCTTTTTTATAGCCTAACCCTGCTTTAAACTTCTCCACAACTTTATCCCTGACCTGTCTGGTGTGCTCCTTGGACTCCATGATGCTGTTTGCTCCCCAACATTCTCTTAACAAACCTCTGAGGCCGTCACAGAACAACTGTATTTGTACTGAGATTAGATTACACACGGGTGGACTCTATTTAGTCATTAGGTCTTTTGATCATTCAGCAATCATCAGGTGACTTCTGAAGGCAATTGCCTGCACTCAGAGAAAAGGGGGCTGAATCCTTTTGCACACCGCACTTTTCAGTTTTTTATTTGTAAAAATAAAATAAAATCATGTATAACTTTCTTTGTACTTCACAATTGTGTGCCGCATTGTGTTGGTCTTTCACATAAAATTCCAACAAAATATATTTATGTTTGTGATCGTAATGTGACAATATGTGGAAAAGTTCAAGGGGTATGAATACTTTTGCAAGCCACTGTATATATATATTTTTACTTAATCTTTATTTATACAAGTAAATCTCATAATACACTATAAGTATGACAGTATGTCAGCTGACCACTATGTCACTTGACATAGAGTAAGATGTCAATTTGACATTGAAAGTGATATAATAACCATTTATGAGTGGATATGTAGGCCTATGTTTATGTCAGGTGTCATGTAATGTGTATGTAGGTGTTATGAATGCTTATGTATACCCTCTTCAAATGAAGTGTTACTGAAAGTTGTTTTGTTGGTTTGTGGTTGTTTTCATGAGGTAGTGATTTGTTGGAAATCTGTGAAGAGGTACGTTTAGAGAGGAGTTACCTGGGGTCTCCAGTGCTGCTCAGAAGCTTATCTGAGCTGGAATTCTGGGGCCTCATGTACGAAGAGTTGCGTAGATTTCCTTCTAAATCGTGACGTAAGCTCAGATTTAGAAGCATTTCGAAGCACATTTCCTTTGTACATCCCAATCCACTGTACCCGACTCCTCCCTGTCCACGCCTCTTTTAAATATGCAAATTATATTTAAATTGCCTCTGCACCTGAGATTCCTCTCTCTGCGCGATCAGAAAACGAATAAGAATGAATAAGACGGGAAAAAAGAAGAACTTCACAGAAAGAGAATTGGAGACGCTACTCACTGGAGTGGAGATGCGTAAAAATGTGCTCTTTGACACGCTGCCACAATGTTTACTTTCATTTGCGCATCACGTATGATCTGTACACTGATCGAATGAAAATGTTTCCTGTTGACATTTACAAATTCATGCGATGGCGCTTTATAGTAATGTGTGTGCACTGCACACTCCGATTGCATTCACAAAAAACCGTCTCTTGCTGCAGATTGCTCTTTAACGTTGACCTGTTCAGCTGCATTGTGGGAATGTGATATACCTGGCTGACATGAGGATAATTCCGTCCCATACGGCTGGCATGGCTCTGCTCAGGGTCGACCAGCACAGTCCCGGTCGGTCGGAGTAATAGTTTTCACATTGATGACAGTTTCCCAGTATCACCTCGAAGTGTCTCCAAAGAATCGTCATCTGTAGAATCCTACGTACACCAGCCACGTCGTTGGTGTAGGCACGTACAAAGTTCCCGGACATTTCACTCTTGATACATCTGAACTTTTGCGTGAGCGAGTACGTACGTAACGTTTTTGTACGCACGCAACGTTCGTACATGAGGCCCCTGGTCTCCCAAGGAGGTAAGTCCATCACCCTCTCAGTAAGACCAGGATGTAGTTGCATGTCCCTGCGTATCTGCACATGTGCATATGACTGTATGCTACTCAAGGTCTGCAATTTAACCCATTAGTCTTTGTGTTGTTTCAAATCCGGTGTATATAACATTCTTAAATTCTCAAAACACAAAATGTAGAACTCTGGACTGAAAATGAACATATATATTACATTATCTGTCAAGTATTACATAATCAGTTTTGAAAAAAAAAATAAAATCCTGAAAATGTAATAAATTCCCAATAATGTAATAAGGTATTACATTACCGGTAAAACTGTTATTACAGTATCAGTCAGGATATTTTATTACATTATTGGTTAAGTTATTACATTATTGGGTTTTATTACATTTTCAATCGAGTTAAGTGCAAATTTTATTACATTATCAGGAAATTATTACATTATAGGGTGCTACAAGGCTGCTTCAGTTCCTCCATGTGACAGTTATTATTAAACCAGCTGATTCATGTTTCTGTCTCTCTCAGTTTCCCAGCATACCCTGACTGTGGAGGTGGTGGAGGGGGCGGAGTCAGTCCTGTTGCCCTGTCAAGACTCGTCTGTTCCTAGGCGTCCCACTGTGGAGTGGATCCGCTATGACCTCAGTCCTTCAACCGTCCACCACCTTCAGACAGAAGGTGATGACCTTAAAAACCAAAACCAGCTTTACAGCGACCGAACATCCATGAAGACTGACGCTCTGAAAACTGGAGACCTCAGCCTGAATCTGAGGAAACCCCGTCTCTCTGACAGCGCAACCTACATCTGCTCCATCAGAGCGTTTGGAAACGAACGGAGACTGGCAGCCGTAGAGCTGCAGGTCAAAGGTCAGCAATAAACACTACCACTGTATACAGCAGTAAACTGTATGATCACACACAGTGGACATTTGTAGGGTTACCATCTGTAAGGCTTTTAGCCTGAGTCAGACTCCTTCAGTCTCACGCTGTCCACACACATCTCATGTATAATAAGAGGCTGAGTCCTTTATTATTTTATTCTACTGTCAGTGGAGGTCAGAGCTGTAGATACAGGTCAGAGGTCAGAGGTCAGAGCTGTAGATACAGGTCAGAGGTCAGAGGTCAGTACTGTAGATACAGGTCAGAGGTCAGTACTGTAGATACAGGTCAGAGGTCAGAGGTCAGAGCTGTAGATAGAGGTCAGAGGTCAGTACTGTAGATACAGGTCAGAGGTCAGAGGTCAGTAATGTAGATACAGGTCAGAGGTCAGAGGTCAGTACTGTAGATACAGGTCAAAGGTCAGAGGTCAGAGGTCATGTTGTTCTTTATGTTTCTCCACAGAACCACCTCCAGTCTGGCCTACAGTTCTCGTGGTTCTCCTGGTTCTCCTGGTTGTTCTTGGTGTCGTTGGGGGTCTTTTGTTTCATTGTCGACACTACTTCATGTCAGGTGAGTCTCTACTACTACACTACCCATAATGCTGATGGTAACATGTGTCCTGTGGAGGAGACTTGTTCCAGCTGCTGAAAGAGTTCAGAGTTCAAACAGCTGCTACAGAGAGCTGAAGAGAAACTTCCAGGTTTAGTTCCAGAAGTCAGAAACTCTTCATCAAACATGTCTGCAGCACTTTACAGGACGCTTTGACTAGTTACCAAGGAACGAGTCAGGAAGACATCAGGGACAAACGGAGACACAATCCAGCTCTAATCAGAAGCTCCTGACGTCCTCAATCAGGACCTGAGCTCTGAGCTCATGAGTCCAGGTCTCTCCCAGTCCCAGTAAAACCAGAGCAGAGGGTTAGGGTTCTTCCTCATCCATTCATCTGATTGGTTCCTCATTAGTTCCTGACTTCTTCTTTGGTAACTGCTCCAAATGTCCTGAAGAAGAAAACTGGTGTTCAGTCACAAACTAGTTTCCACTGGTTTGTGTCAGAGGTGTGACAGACGTCAGGTGAGCTCAGGTCACCTGGTTGATCCACGTCCTCATACAAACTGAACACTGAGAGTCCTCCACCAACATGAGACACATAGACAAGGATGGACAGAGACGTCCTGTTACCATCAGAGCTGCTGCTGCTGTCTCTACAGCTGATGATGGGATTTGTTGTCCTCTCAGTCTACCAGGTGGAGGTGGATTCAGGGGTGGAGTCTGTCCAGCTGACCTGCAAAACCACAGCTCACCTGCCTGAAGACGCTAAAGTGGAGTGGAAGGACAGTGACTACAGGAAGGTCCATGTGTATCAGAACGGCTCTGACCAGCTTAAAGACCAGAACCAGATTTACAGAAACAGAACGAAGATGAATGAAGACCTGCTGAAAACTGGAGACCTCAGTCTGACCCTGAAATACCCCACAGATGGAGACACCAACACCTACACCTGCACCGTCTACAACAAGGAGGGAGACATCCTGATGGAGAAACAAGTGAAGCTCAATGTCAGAGGTCAGTACTGTAGATACAGGTCAGAGGTCAGAGGTCAGTACTGTAGATACAGGTCAGAGGTCAGTACTGTAGATACAGGTCAGAGGTCAGTACTGTAGATACAGGTCAGAGGTCAGAGGTCAGTGATTTTCCATCAGTCTGTACCAATAGAAGTCTAATAACAATCTTCCAGTAGTTGTTCTTTCACAGCTTTGAGTCAAGTCAGACCATTAGAATAATACTCACAGGACTTTGGAGAAAACATTTGAATAGTTTCAAAATAGAAAATGTGAACCTGGTGAGTTATGAGCTGATTTAGAGAGAATGGTCTTGTTTGTATTGTGTCAACAGAAGGTGGCTGTAGTTATTAATGGTTGTAATAACTAGAGAATAAGAAGTAGAGGTCAAACCAGACACAAAATAAACCAAAACCTTGACTAAGAAGAAACAAAGACAGACGCTTTAGACATGTGAAGAGACGCTGTGTTGATAAGGTGGACTGACAGCATGGAACAACAGGACTGTGAATGGACAGGAAATGAAAGAGGGAAGTGTGGGATCAGGAAGGTACATGGGAGGAAGTGAATCTGGCAGCAGGAGGATGAGGTCTGGAATATTGGAAATACAAAGAGTAACAAGGAGAAATATCCCACTCAGATGAAAGGGACAGGGACACTGTAGAGACAGAGAGAGGATGTGGTTGTAGAGGTCTCTGGATAATGACAATAAATGTTAACTCATCTTATTAATGATCATAGGAACATGAGGTAGAAAAGATAAATGGATTAAAGAGCTTTGATTTGATTGATTGATTCAAGTCTGTCATGAAGTTCTGTCATTAATCCTCTTCTGATCAATGATGTTCTTGTCAAGTTCAGGATGAGAACTGAAGATCATTGTTTGCATGAATCATTCATCAGCACAGATTAGATCCTAAACTGATGCTACACACAACTGAAGAACCTTTGTGTCATTAATGAATAATTAGAGAGCTCCTGTTTGTTCTTGGGTAAGAAGGCCCTCGACCATACATGAGCCAGAAGACAAGAAAGACAATCTGCTGCTGGTGCTGGGAAATAAGAATGAAAAGGAATGAACCTGATGAAGACACAGGGAAATGTTCTGAAATCATTCATTCACTTCATAAATAGATAGTTGAACATTTAACATTTGATACATCAGTAGTTTACACTTCTTAACTTGTCTCTGTTCAATGGAGAATGGGACATATTTCAGACTGGAACCAGTCAAACATGTTTCACTCCAAATATTTCTCTTCAATGTGCTCAGAGCTGCTGCTGCTGTCTCTACAGCTGATGATGGGATTTGTTGTCCTCTCAGTCCCCCAGGTGGAGGTGGAGGAGGGGGAGGAGTCTGTCCAGCTGACCTGCAAAACCACAGCTCACCTGCCTGAAGACGCTAAAGTGGAGTGGATGGACAGTTACTGGATGGTCCATGTGTATCAGAACGGCTCTGACCAGCTTAAAGACCAGGACCAGATTACAGAAACAGAACGAAGATGAATGAAGACCTGCTGAAAACTGGAGACCTCAGTCTGACCCTGATATACCCCACAGACTATGACAACAACATCTACACCTGCACCGTCTACAACAAGGAGGGAGACATCCTGATGAAGAAACAAGTGAAGTTCAATGTGAAAGGTTTGATTTCTCTCTCTCTCTCTCTCTCTCTCTCTCTCTCTCTCTGAGCGGAAGGAGTGAGGTCGCTGAGCGGAGAGCGCGTTGTGCGAATATCTGAAAATTTCAGGTTATTGTGTGAATATATATAGTGTTTTTCGTGTCACAGTGGTGTGTACATATAGGGTTTTAGGGGTTTGTGTGTGTTGCTGGTGGCTGGCCAGCGTTTTGCTGGTCAGCATGGATCTAGGATACCTGACAAGGAAGCACGGCATTAAGATAGCGCCGGCTTTCCTTTGTTCGGTGGAGGACTGCAGCCTGGCAGTGGGGAAACTGGTCGGATATGAAAGCGTAAAGTCCGCTGCTAAAATGAACAGTGCTGTGGTGATTTTTGTAGACACCGTAGACAAAGCTAACATGGTAGTAGAGAACGGGATTGTCATAAAGGATACGTTCGTTCCTGTCTCGCCTCTCGCAACTCCAGCGAGAAAAGTTACTTTGTCAAATGTCCCCCCATTCATTAGTGACGAGACATTAATCAGAGAACTTTCACGTCACGGAAAAATAGTATCTAAAATGAAAAAGGTTCACTCTGGCTGTAAATCTCCTCTATTAAAACACGTGGTGTCTCACAGGAGACAGATCTTTATGATCCTTAATAAAAAGGAAGATTTAAACGTAGCCTTCAGATTGAGAGTGGAGGACTTTGATTATGTTGTTTTTGTGTCATCGGATAACATGAAGTGTTTTAACTGTGGTAAAGAGGGACACTTGATTAGAGCTTGCCCAGGAGAAGCTTCCATACAGGGACAAAATGGAGACACAGAGACAATGGATAAGGATCCTGGGAAAAGTCAGGACAATATGGAAGGAGAGGAGACAGGGGAAGAACAGCAGGACAGACAGGTGAGTGAGAGGGGACAAATAGAGACTGGGGAGGGACAACAACCAAGCCAGGTGAGTGAGCAAAGACAGGTTGAGGTGGGGGAGGGACAACAACTCAGCCAGGTGAGTGAGGGTGGACAGGAGGAGACAGGGGAGCTAGAACAGAACAGTCAGGTGAGTGAGGAAGGACAGGTATTGACAAGTGGAACTCAACAGGACAGTAAAGTCAGTGAAGAACAGGAAGAGACAGGGGAAGGGGAACAGAACAGCCAGAAAAGTGAGGGAGGACAAACTAGAATAGATAAAACAAAAGATGTGACTAAGGAGAAAACAATTAAGGGACAGACAATTATAAAACAAAAAGATACCAGAGAAGATGACATGAGTGTTGTACTGGGAGAGAGCGAGGTAGACATGGGTGGAGATGAAGAGGACATGAAGGTGCCTCAGCTAAAAAGAAAAACAAGAAGCAGTAGTGGAAGCTCTCAGGCAAAAAAAGGAGCAGTGGACAGAGAGGTGACCGTAGAGGACTGTGAGATGGACAGTGATAATAACTCTGAGGAGAAAGTGGTCGGTAGTTGTGGGAGACAAAGAGCTTACAGCGCAGGGAACATCAAAAGCTTTTTACAAAGAACAAAAAATATGAAAGGTGTTAAAATCGAAGAATATTTCTCAGATAAAGAGCTGCTCTGTAACTCGTTTAGACTGCACCTGAGCAGTAAAGATAGAGGAGGACTGACTGACCAGGAAATATTCAGAATGAGAAAAATAGTTCAGAAACTCAAACAGGAACTAAACTCTGACGTCAACAATGATGAACATGAATAGGTTTTCTTTTAACATCAGTAGATTAGAATTCTGCTGTCTACTTTTATTTTTTTGCACTATGAGCCACTTTAAACTGAGCACTTTAAATATAAATGGAGCAAGAGACTCAGAGAAAAGATCTCTTCTATATGAGCTGATGAGAGCTAAAGGGTCAGATGTGATGTTTGTTCAGGAGACTCACAGTGACGTGTCCAATGAGCCTGACTGGAAGAGAGAATGGAAGGGGGATGTAGTGATGAGCCATAAGACCTCCACTAGTGGGGGGGTGGCTATCTTATTTTCTAAAAGTATCTCAGGTATGTCTATGGAGGTAGAACAGGTGGTGGAGGGCAGACTACTGGTGGTCAGAAGAAAGGTGGATCTTTTAAATGTAGTTTTTATAAATGTTTATGCTCCTACTGCAGGACCTGACAGAGTTTTGTTTTTAAAAGTTTTAAGTTCAGTTTTAGATAAAGTCAATGTTGAAGATTTTTTATTTCTGGGAGGAGATTTTAACTGTACAGAGAATCATTCATTAGACAGAAACCATTTAGAACCACATACTGCATCACAGGTTGCTTTAAAACATACACTGAAAACACATGAAATGGTGCATGTGTGGAGAAGACAGAACGGAGACAGAAGACAGTACACATGGGCCCACACTAGAGATAATGTCATTTCTCTAGCTAGACTGGATCGTTTTTATTGTTTTAAACATCATTTTAATGTTTTTAAAGACTGCAGAATGATGCCTGTTGGTTTTACGGATCATTTTCTAGTTATTAGTGATGTTTTATTTTCTAATTTAAAGTCCAAGAGTGCTTACTGGCATTTTAACACTGCTCTGTTGGAGGATTTCCATTTTAAGGATGTTTTTAGATTCTTTTGGAGATGTTTTAAAAACAGAAAGTCTGATTTTAAATCTTTGAGGCAGTGGTGGGATTGTGGAAAGGTCGAAATAAAGCAGCTCTGTCAACAGTACACATTCAATGTCACACGGGACATCACCAGATCTATGAATGACCTGGAGACTGAAGTTGTGGAATTACAAAGTTTAATAGATTCCACTGGAAATCGAGGTCATATTGAAGACCTCAAGTCTAAAAAGATAGCTCTTAGGGACCTACTGGGCACTAAAGCCCAAGGAGCACTGGTTCGCTCACGTTTCCAGAGCAACACACTGATGGATGCTCCGACCAAATATTTCTTTGGATTGGAAAAGAAAAATGGACAGAGTCGCTTCATCCATGCTCTGCGTTCTCCCTCAGGGCAAGAGCTAAAGGACTCCAACGACATTAGGAAACGGGCGACAGTTTTTTATTCAGAACTTTTTAAATCAGAGTACAAAGAGGATGAAGATCTGTTGACGTCTTACAGCGAAGGGCTTTCTCAAGTTCCTGAAGACTTCAGCACTGAGATGGGGAAACCGCTGGCCCTGGAAGAACTGTTCAAGGCCCTGCAGAGCATGAAGGGAGGAAAGGCGCCCGGCATCGACGGGATACCTGCAGAATTTTATAAAGTCTTCTGGAAGGAGATAGGTGAAGACCTTCTGACTGTTTTTAATGAAAGTTTTAATGATATGCTGCTACCACTGAGCTGTAGGAGGGCAGTAATCACCCTCTTACCGAAGAAAGGAGATCTCCAAGAGATCAAAAACTGGCGTCCCGTCTCTCTCCTCTGTTCAGACTACAAGATCTTGTCCAAAGCTTTGGCCAACAGACTGAAAGAGGTGATGGATCTCATAGTACAGAGGGATCAAACGTACTGTGTGCCTGGTAGGTCTATTATTGATAATGTTTCTTTAATTCGGGACTTTTTGGACATCTCTGGGTCTTTGGGCATCAAGACTGGTCTTATTTCTTTGGACCAGGAAAAGGCTTTTGACCGGGTTGAGCACCATTACCTCTGGAAGATCCTAGAGAGGTTTGGCCTCAGCCCTGGTCTCATAGCTATGATCAAGGTGTTGTACCGAGACATTGAAAGTGTACTGAAGATTAATGGAGGTCTAAGCGCCCCCTTTAGAGTGGGTAGGGGGGTGAGACAGGGCTGCTCGCTCTCAGGTATGTTGTACACATTGTCTTTGGAGCCTTTGCTGTGTAAAATAAGAGCCACCATGGAGGGAGTGTTTTTAAAAGGTTTTAATGAGAGACATGTTTTATCTGCTTATGCTGATGATCTTATTGTTTTTATTCAGAACCAAGAAGAGATTACTGAACTAGAAAATATTGTTAAAGATTTTGGTGCTATATCTGCTGCAAAGGTGAACTGGGAGAAAAGTGAAGCTCTGGCGATTGGAAACTGGAAGGGAGGACTACCAAGTCTACCAGGAAAACTAAAGTGGAGGAAAGATGGTTTTAAATATCTTGGTGTATATCTAGGGGATGAGAACATGGTACAGAAAAATTGGGAAGGAGTAACTGAAAAGATAAAATCTAAATTGAATAAATGGAATTGGTTAAAGCCAAAAATATCTTATCGCGGTAGAGTGTTAATTATCAACAACCTGGTTGCATCGGCCCTCTGGCACCGACTCGCTGTTTTAGAACCACCTAAAGGTCTAACAGCAAAACTTCAAGCTATTCTCGTTGATTTTTTCTGGGACAAGTTACACTGGGTGCCTCAGAGTGTCTTGTTTTTATCAAAATATGAGGGAGGACATGGTTTAGTGCATATACAGAGCAGGTTGACAACATTCAGACTACAATTTTTACAGAAATACCTTTTAGGTCCAAAAGATCTGGTCTGGAGAGACATGGCGAGTTGTGTTTTAAAAAGGACAGAAGGACTGGGACTAGATAGAGCACTGTTTTTAATGGATCCAAAGGTTTTAAATGTGTCTTTTTTACCTCCCTTTTATCAGGCACTTTTTAAAACATGGAGTTCTTTTTACTGGGAAAAACTTGAGCCAACAAGCTCCCTTCATTGGCTCTTAGAAGAGCCTCTTATTAAAGGAGCCAGGCTGGACATAGAGGACTCCACAACACCAGGTCTGTCCAGGATACTGTGCTCCAGTGGAGTCCTCACATTACGTGATTTAGTGGATATAGCTGGACCTGACCTGGGGGACGCATCGGTGGTGGCTCTACAGCTTGGACAGAAGTCTGTTCGTCAGACCAAGAACTTCCTAAAGCTATGGATAAAGAGGCTGACTGAGGCGGAAATGATGATGCTACAGGAGTATAACGATGGGCTGGAGGATCCTGATGACGACGACCCCTTTCCTGAGCTGGGTTTTGTGACTGGTGTGGACGACTCTTCAACCTCAGGCGTAGTGGATTTGTACACTGCCAAAGGAAAGGTGGTGTACAACTGCTTTGTGAAACTATTAAACAGAAGAAAATTGGTCGGTCGACAGGACACGGTGTGGAGGACTAAACTGGACATGGACAGAGGAGTCAGGCCGGAGTGGAAGGTTTTATATAAACCTCCTCTGAATAAAAGATCTGCAGATCTACAGTGGAGGATTTTACACGGAGCTGTTGCAGTCAACGCTTTTATTTCCCGGATAAACCCAACAGTTTCCAGTGACTGTCCATTCTGTGGACAAACAGAGACCGTGATTCACTGTTTTTATGACTGCAACAGACTCAAAGACATTTTTAACACTCTAGAAATGGTTTTTAGGTATTTTAATGTCTTATGGTCAAAAACTGCTTTCATTTTAGGAGCTGGTTTTAAAAAGTCTGATGCCTCTAAGTGGGAACTTTTAAATTTTTTAATCGGAGTGGCAAAAATGTCTATTTATTGTAGCAGAAGAAACAAAGTGGAGAACAGAGCAGGACAGGAGGTAGTTCCTATTTTTATTTCATTAGTAAAAACAAGAGTGTGGATTGATTTTAGGTTTTTTAAAGCAATGAGTGATATGACTGACTTCATCCAGAGGTGGTGCTATAATGATGTGATCTGCTCTGTGTCTGGAGACTTTCTGACGTTTAATACTGTGTTCAAGTAAATTCTGCTGATGAATTGATGAATGGGTTCAATTAGTGTTGTAAAATGTTCGTCTGTAAATAAGATTTTTTAAAATAAAGGATTTTAAAAATCAAAAATCTCTCTCTCTCTCTCTCTCTCTCTCTCTCTCTCTGAGCGCATGCGTGAGCGTGGTGAGTGAACGACTCTGATTTCAATCTTTTTTCTCTTTATTTATATGTGTTTTCTTTGTTGATTTGTTTTGTAAGTTAGTGGGTTCTTCATTTGTTTTTTCGGGGTGGTGGTGGGGGGGTAGTTGGGCATTATGCCCGTTGTGGGCAGTCAGGAGGAGCTGGAGAAGCTCACTCGCCGGCATGCGGTGAAAGTTTTACCGCAGGCCGGCTGTTCAGTGGAGGAGGTCGGTTATGCTGTAGGAGAGGTGGTGGGGTTTAACAGCATCAAGTCAGCGTCCCGAATGAACAGTGCTGTAGTGATCTTTTTAGATGAGGTGTGTAAAGTAGAGCAGGTGGTCGAGTCTGGTATCGTCCTCAGGGACACGTTTACCCCGGTCTATCCACTCGTTAACCCGTCAAAGAAGGTCACTATTTCAAACGCCCCGCCATTCATAAAAAACGATGACTTGCGCAAAGCTCTGTCCAGGCATGGACAGATAGTGTCCCCCATAAAGATGGTGCTGTTGGGATGTAAGTCTCCCAAACTAAAACACGTGGTCTGTCACAGAAGACAACTTTATATGATCCCCAAAGACGCTGACAGTCACCTCAATCTGACACTCACGTTTAAGATCGATGGTTTTAACTACATTGTCTTTGTCACTTCTGATAATATGAAGTGTTTTGGTTGTGGGGCCGAGGGGCATCTCATCCGAGCGTGTCCCGAGGCCAGGAAGGAAGACGCCGGCGCCTCGGGCTCGGGGCGGCCGGCGGGGGACGCCGGCCCCTCGGGCTCGGGGTGGCCGGACGATGATGCCGGCGCCTCGGGCTCGGGGCGGCCGGACGATGACGCCGGCCCCTCGGGCTCGGGGCGGCCGGCTGATGACGCCGGCGCTTCGGGCTCGGGGCGGCCGGCGGAGGATGCGGACACCTCGGGATCGGCTACGGTTGAGGATGAACATGACAACAGTTCAATGGAGAAAACAATAGACGGGGGGGAAACAGGAAACATAGTGAGCAGTAGGCCTATCAATGATAACCTGGTGAATGATGAGTTGATGGAAGAAATATCTGATGAACGGTGTCTCAGCATAAATTTAAGTAAAAGAAAGAAATCAGCTGATAAAGGGCAGGGGGGAGGTAAAACTAGGAAGACTCTGCAGAGCCTCTCTGATGAGGAAGAGGAGGCTGAGCTGACCGTCTCTCAGGAGGAGAGAATCACCTCCTATTCTGTGGAGAAGATCAGGAAATTCTTGGCTGGGACTAAAGGTCATAGGGCGGTGAAGACTGAGCAGTTCTTCCCTGATCTAAATGGTTTTATCAGGTCTGTGAATCAGCTCAGAAAAGAAGATGTGTTCAGTGATCAGGAGATTTACAGACTCAAGAAGCTGGTGACTAAGGCCAGAGCTGCTTTGATTGAGGATGATGATTGATTTTATGAATATGTGCACTTTATTCTTTGTCACTGTTTCTGCTGTGTGTCTTTTGGTCATGGTGAACATTAATATTGGGACCATTAACATTAATGGAGCACGCAGTGATGCAAAGAGAGCCTCTCTGTTTAAACTGTGTGAACTGAAGAAGCTGGATGTGCTGTTTGTCCAAGAGACTCACAGTGACAGTAAAAATGAGGGGGACTGGAGGAGGGAGTGGTCAGGGCAGGTTTTCCTCAGTCACAAACAGTCCAACAGTGCTGGGGTGGGAATCCTGTTCTCCAGAGTCTTCAGTCCTCAGTCTGTGGAGCTGCACCACGTCATGGCTGGACATGTCCTCATGGTCAAAGCATTTTATGAAAATGTGAAAATGGTCTTCCTGTGTGTATATGCCCCAGTGTTGAGTGTGAACAGAATGACTCTGTTAAATATGTTATGTGATGTTATTGGTGGTATTTCTGATGAATATTTATTCCTGGGGGGTGATTTTAACTGCACTGCTGATGCGTCACTAGATAGAAATCACCTGGAGCCTCATCTTGCCTCGTCTGCTCGGCTCAGGCGTCTCATTGAAACACATGATTTGAAGGACGTGTGGAGGGGTTTCAATGGCAGGAACAGACAGTATACCTGGTCTCACTGCAGAGACAACACAATGTCTCTGGCCAGACTAGATCAGTTTTATTGTTTTAAACATCATTTTAGTGTTTTTAAAAGCTGTCGTATTGTCCCAGTGGGTGTGTCGGATCATTCATTGGTTCAGTGCAGCATTTTTATTCAGAATGTGAAGACATCCAGTGCCTACTGGCATTTTAACACAGCTCTTTTAGAAGACCGTTCTTTTAGAGAGGCTTTTAGTTTTTTATGGTTTTCACACAGGGAGAAGAAGTCCATGTTCACATCAGTGCAGAAGTGGTGGGACTTTGGAAAAACTGTCATAAAGCAATTTTGTCAACAATATAATCGCAACGTCACCAAACAAATTACCAGATCCCTTCAGGACCTGGAGACTGAGGTACAGCACTTACTGAGCTGTACAGGAGATCAAGGGCATGTTGAAGCTCTTAAAAGTAAAAAGGCTGCTATAGCCAACCTGTTGGGCATCACAGCACAGGGAGCTTTGGTCCGGTCACGTTTTATGAACGCCTCCATGATGGATGCCCCTTCCAAGTTTTTTTTCAGCCTGGAGAGCAAGAATGGCCAGAGGAAGGTTATTCACTGCCTGCGCTCGGATAATGGATCTTCACTCACTGAAGCCACTGAGATCCGAAGGCATGCCACATGTTTTTACAGAGACCTTTTTAAAACTGATTTGGTGGAGGATCTAGAGCTGGAATCAGCCTTTCTGTCTGACTTACCTCAAGTTGGGGAATCATCTGATTCTCTGTTGTCAGCTGATCTGACCCTGGATGAGCTTCGTGTGGCCCTCATGAGCCTGGCTAATGGCAAGGCTCCAGGTATAGATGGGATTCCAGTTGACTTTTATAAGGCTTTCTGGCCGGTGGTGGGTGAGGACATGTTGGAGGTATTCCAGGTGAGCTTCAGGAGTGGACTTTTACCGCAGAGCTGTCGGAGGGCAGTGATCACCCTGCTCCCAAAGAAAGGAGACCTCCAGGACTTGAAGAACTGGAGACCGGTCTCTTTGCTCTGCGGGGACTACAAAGTCCTATCGAAGGCTCTGGCTCTAAGACTCAGGGAAGTAATGGCTGAAGTTGTTCACGTTGACCAGACCTACTGTGTGCCTGGCAGGTTAATTAGTGATAACATCACCTTAATTCGGCATGTTTTGGACGTCTCTGGCTCTTTGGGCATAAGCACTGGTCTTATTTCCATAGATCAGGAAAAGGCGTTTGACCGGGTTGAACACCAGTACCTGTGGAAGACACTCGCTGCGTTTGGGTTCAGCCCTGGTTTTATTGCCAGGATCCAGGTTTTGTATCGTGACGTTGCGAGTATATTGAAAATTAATGGTGGTCTGGCTGCGCCTTTTGCTGTCCAGAGAGGAGTACGACAGGGATGCTCATTGTCAGGCATGCTGTACTCTCTAGCCATCGAACCACTGCTACATAAACTGAGAAAGGAACTGTCAGGTGTGTTTTTTCCTGGGTGTCCTGCAGCTGTAAAGCTGTCGGCCTATGCTGATGATGTCATGGTGGTTTTAAATACACAGGCGGACATAAAGGTTTTAGAGGGAAATGTGGAGCTTTTTAACAAACTGTCTTCATCCAAGGTCAACTGGAACAAGAGCGAAGCTTTTGTAACCAGAAAGGATTCTCTGAATGGGCTGGTTTTACCTGGAGGGTTAAGTTGGAAGGTGGGGGGGTTGAAGTACCTTGGGGTGTTTTTAGGTGATGAACTGTACATAAAGAGAAACTGGGAAGGAGCTTTGGAGTCCATTGAGGGCAGACTGAAGAGGTGGAGGTGGCTGTTACCCTGCATGTCTTTTAGAGGTAGGACCCTTATTGTTAATAACCTAGCGTCCTCCTCTTTATGGCACAGGCTGGCGGTTGTAGACCCCCCCTCTAATCTGCTCTCACGGATCCAGGCTGTTCTCGTAGACTTTTTTTGGGACAGACTCCACTGGCTTCCACAGGCGGTGTTGTTTCTCCCTAAAGAAGAGGGAGGACAGGGGCTGGTGCACCTGGCCAGCAGGTGTGCGGCTTTCCGGCTGCAGTTTATTCAGAGGCTGCTGTACGGACCACAGGACCTGGTGTGGAGACCTCTGGCTCGGCTGATCCTGCAGAGTGTTGGAGGTCTAGGATTACAGGAGTCTGTGTTTTTAATGGATTTTAAGACTGTGAACTTTTTCTCCCTTCCTGGTTTTTATCGTGGGCTTCTTAGCGTGTGGAAGCTGCTGTGGAGGCAGAGGG
Source organism: Chelon labrosus (assembly GCF_963514085.1). NCBI lineage: Eukaryota > Metazoa > Chordata > Actinopteri > Mugiliformes > Mugilidae > Chelon > Chelon labrosus. The sequence continues at coordinate 36,734,211 of NC_140337.1, read as the reverse complement.
TTCGGCATGAATCTCTGTTTTGGCTGCTGCAGGAGCCACTGGGTCATGGAGGCCTCCTGAGCGGCCCCTCCTGGGCAGGAGCAGCAGTCGCGGAGGCCCTCAGAACAGCAGGGATTTCCACTCTTGGCGTCATGTTGGAGTACGCTGGGCCCGATCTACAGGAGGCAGCAGGTTTGGCAGCTGGTCTGAGGTGGAGATCGCAGAGGATCGTCGGCCAACTGCTGAGTCACTGGAGAGCTTGTCTGACGGGACAGGAGCGTCGCCTGCTGGGAGACTATAGCCGTGGTTTAACTGCCCCCTGTTCTGATGACCCTTTCCACTCCCTCATCATTTGCCCCAGTTCAGACCAACAGTGTGAGGTGAGCCTGAAGGAGGCCAAGGGCAAAGAACTGTCTGCTGTGATGGTGAGGTGTCTGAACAGACAGAAGCTGCAGTACCGGTCCCGGCTACCGTGGAGAGCTCATCTGGCCTTGGGTGAGGAGGCCCGGCCTGAATGGAGGAGTCTCTACAAACCTCCACTCTCCAAGAGGGTGGCGGACCTCCAGTGGAGACTCCTGCATGGGATTTTAGCTGTTAATGCTTTTATATCCGTCCTGAACTCTGCTGTCCCAAACACCTGTCCTTTCTGTGAGGCAGTAGAAACTGTTTTTCACTGTTTTGCAGAGTGTCCTCGTCTCATTCCTCTCTTTGCCATGTTGGACTGTTTGTTCAGGAAAGCAGGAGAGGTTTTCTCTCTCAGGACCTTCATTCTTGGCTTTCAATATAAAAAGACTCAAAAGGACAAATGCCAAATGATGAACTTTATTCTTGGTCAATCAAAGATGGCTGTGTATGTGAGTAGAAAGAGGAAGGTGGAGGACAGTGTGGACTCTGATATTGTTCTGTTGTTGAGCAGAATGATTAAAGCGAGGATCCTGATTGATTTTAATTATTACAGAGAGATGCAGGATCTAGAACGTTTTACAATGACATGGACTCATGGTGGTGTACTGTGATCTAGAACGTTTCACAATGACATGGACTCATGGTGGTGTACTGTGATCTAGAACGTTTTACAATGACATGGACTCATGGTGGTGTACTGTGATCCGTTCAGGAGAATGAACTCGTGTTCTCAGATCAGCTGGTCTGATCCATTAGTTTCAGTGTTTTATTCTATTTTTCATTTTTTTTGCTGATGTGAAATGATACGAATCACACAGATTTAATAAAGATGTGTTGAAAAATCAAATCTCTCTCTCTCTCTCTCTGAGTGGAGTGTGAGCTGAGGAGCTGCGGAGCGAATTGAGGAGAAATTTGAGTCTTTTCTCGGTTTCTATCTCGTTTGATCAGCTTTTTCGTGGTGTGGTGTGTGTATGAATATATTTGTGTTAGTTTGAGTGTAGTTTTGGTTGGTTTTGGGTTAGTTTAGTGTTTGTTTGTTAGTCCTTTTGTTTGTCAGCCACGCTCTGAAGAGCTGGCATGGCGCCCAGCAGCGTCTTCTCCGTGCTGACTCGGAAGCACGGCATCAAAGTTGGTGCCGGCTCTCCGTGCAGTGTGGAGGAGGTTGCTCTGGCCGTGGGGGAGATCATCGGGCACGGATCTGTGAGATCTGCTGCCCGGATGAACAGTGCAGTGGTCCTGTTCCTGGAGAAGGTGGAGCAGGTGAACAGGTTGGTGGAGACAGGTATCACGGTGAAAGGCATGTTTGAGCCGGTGACACCGCTGACACAACCAGCGACAAAAATAACCCTGTCAAACGTCCCACCTTTTATCAGTGATGAGTTCTTGATTAAAGAGCTATCAAGACATGGTAAGGTGGTGTCACCTATAAGGAAGGTGTTATCAGGCTGTAAGTCTCCTCTGCTGAGACACGTCGTATCTTACCACAGACAATTCTTCATGATCCTCAACAACAAAGATGAAGAGTTTGACTGCAGGTTCAGAGTCCGAGTGGATGAGTTTGATTATATTTTATTTGCAACATCATCCACTGTTAAATGTTTTGGATGTGGTGAGGAAGGACATTTAATCAGGGCCTGTCCAGGCCGCGGTGCTCCGGCCCCCCGGGCACGGCCGATACCGCGACGGCGGCGGCGGCCGCCGCGGAGTCGTCCGCTCCGGTGTGTGGGAGGGCGGTGGCTGCCGCTGCCGTCGGCCGACCCGTTCCGGCGGCGCGGCGTTTATCCACTGCTGCAGGTGGAGGTGCCGGAACTGAGGGGTGCAAAGAAGATGTAGGAGCTGCAGAGAAACAACTAGTTACGGAGATACAGAGACAGGCTGCAGAGAGCACTGAGGTGGGTAGTGAGAGAGAAGAGGTAAGAGGTGAAAAAATGGGTGAGGTGACAGGTGACATTCCAGGTGAAGTGAGCAGAGAGGGGGGTGAAGTAGGGGTAGAGAGGGAGGCAGGTGAGTTTTCTGGTGAAGCACGGGAGGAAAGCAACATAGCAGGTGAACTAGAAGAGACAGGTGAAGTAGATGAAGTGAAAGAGGCTGGTGAGGCTGTAGGTGAGGTGGATAAAGAATATAAAGTAACAGGTCATCAGTGTGAAGCAGGTAAGGAGGGAAAGGCAGGCAAGGTAACAGGTGAGCTGAGTGAGGGAGGAGCAGCAGCAGCTGAAGCTGCAGAGATGGAGACCTGTGAAGCTGGCTGGGAGTCTGCTCCCCTCAAACAGCGTTGTAAGAGGAGAAACGTGGTGACTGTGGAGGCCGGTGGAAAGGCTGGACGTCTGGAAGGTGGACAGAGTGCTGCAGCTCCGTCGGAAAACAGTGACAGTGAGGGGTGTGCGTCAGATATTAGTATCTTGTCTCACACTCAACAGGTTGCTACTAAGGTGTATCCTGCTCACAAATTCAAATCTTTTTTACAACAGACCAAAGGAATGAGAAATGTGGTTTTAGAGCAGTACTTCCCAGACATACAGGGCTTCTATAACTCAGCCAGATACACTGTTATGCACAGAGCAGAGTCTGACCTGACTGAACAAGAGCTGTTTAGATTAAAGAAACTGATCGTTAAGGTCAGAAAACAAATAGTTTCTTAATGATGGTGCAAGTAGGGATTCTATTTTTATTTATTTCATTGATTGTTTTTTCTCTTGTTCTTAATATTTTTATCATTATGGATGCTTTTAAAGTTGGCAGCTTAAATATAAATGGTGCCAGAGAAGCTCGGAAAAGAGCTGTAGTGTTTGAGATGACCAGAATGAAACACATTGATGTTTTATTTATCCAAGAAACACACAGCGACGATGGGAATGAGACAGACTGGAGCAGAGAATGGGATGGAGAAGTGATCTTAAGCCATAAAACCACCCTCAGTGGAGGAGTGGGCTTCCTGTTCTCTGCAGGTTTTACTCCAAACTCTGTGGAGGTCAGACATGTTGTGGAGGGGAGGTGTCTCTTAGTCAAAGCGTGTTTTGAACATTTTAATGTGGTTTTTATCAACATCTACGCTCCTAATAACGGTACAGAGAGGAAACACTTCTTTGAAAAGGTGAATATTGTCTTAAATAGCTGCAGCTCAGAAGATCATTTATTCATGGGTGGAGATTTTAATTGCACTGAGAACGAGTTTTTAGATCGTAATCATGCAGAGCCTCATCCAGCATCCCAGCATACTTTGAGGCAGCTGGTCTCTTCCCATGACCTGGTGGACGTATGGAGAAGGATGCACACAGGCTGCAGACAGTACACATGGTCCCACGCTAGAGAAAACAGAATCTCCTTGGCCAGACTGGATCGTTTTTATGTTTTTAAGCACAGATTTGGTGTTTTTAAAATGTGTAAGATTTTACCAGTTGGTTTTACTGATCACTCGTTGGTTTTATGTAGCGTTTCTATCAGAAACATTTTATCAAAAAGCGCCTATTGGCATTTTAACTCTGTTTTAACTGTTGACAAATCTTTCAGGGAGGCTTTTAGTTTTTTTTGGAATGATTTTAGACAGAAAAAACACGAGTTTACCAGTCTGAGGCAGTGGTGGGACCATGGAAAAGTCCAGATTAAACTTTTGTGTCAGCAGCACACTCTCAATGTCACGCGTGACATCACCAGCTCTATTAGAGATCTGGAGACTGATGTTGTAGATCTCGAGAAAGTAAGTGAGTCTACAGGAAATCGAGGATATATTGAAATCCTCAAGACTAAAAAGATGGCTTTAGCCAACCTGCTGGACACCAAAGTACAGGGTGCGCTGATCCGGGCCCGGGTCCAGAACATCATGGAGATGGACGCTCCGTCAGCTTATTTTTTTGGACTTGAAAAGAGACAAGGACAGAAAAGACAGATTCACTCTCTACTCTCTGAGACAGGAGAAGAACTGTCAGAGCCAGGTCTGATCAGGAAAAGAGCTGTAGAGTTTTACGCATCTCTGTTCAAAAGTGAATACAAAGAGAACGAAGAACTGATGGAGGTCTGTACTGGACTTCCTCAGATATCCACAGAGACCAACTCACAGCTCGACAGCCCGCTGACGGTGGAGGAACTACACGCAGCTCTGCAGAACATGCAGGGGCGAAAGGCTCCGGGCATCGACGGACTCACGGTTGAGTTTTATAAGGCTTTCTGGGACATCTTGGCTCAGGACATCCTGGATGTTTTTAATGAGAGCCTGTTGTCTGGATCACTTCCCCAGTCATGTCGGAGAGCCGTCCTCACCCTTCTACCCAAGAAAGGCAACCTACAAGAGATCAGAAACTGGCGTCCTGTCTCTCTCCTCTGTACAGACTATAAAATATTGTCCAAAGCCTTCGCCAACAGGCTAAGAGGAGCCATGGACCAGATTATCCACCGAGACCAGACGTACTGTGTGCCCAGAAGGTCTATGGTAGATAATATCTACCTCATTCGGGACGTTTTGGAGGTCTCCAGTTCATTAGGCATAAACACTGGATTGATCTCATTAGATCAAGAAAAGGCTTTTGACCGCGTTGAACACGGCTTCCTCTGGAAGGTCATGGCGAAGTTTGGTTTCAGCGCTGGCCTCATAGCCAAGATCAAGGTGTTGTACAGTGACATTGAGAGTGTGCTGAAGCTTAATGGTGGTCTGTGTGCTCCTTTTAGGGTGCATAGAGGCGTCCGGCAGGGCTGCGCCCTGTCTGGGATGCTCTATGCACTCTCCCTGGAGCCCCTCCTAAAGAACATAAGGTCATCTGTTCAAGGTCTGGTTCTACCTGGTTTTAACAGCAGTGTGGTTTTATCTGCTTATGCTGATGATGTCGTTGTTTTTATTAGAGATCAGCAGGATGTGTGTGCTTTAAACTCGGTAATAGAAAAATTTTCTGCTGTGTCGTCTGCGAGGGTGAACTGGAGGAAGAGCGAGGCCCTTGCTGTTGGCGAGTGGCGTGAAGGTCTCCCGGTTCTCCCTCAAAACCTAATATGGAAAAAAGATGGCTTAAAATATCTCGGCATCTACATAGGAAACAGTGACACTGAGAAGAAAAACTGGGAACATATTTTAGAAAAAGTAGACAGTAAACTGGCTAAGTGGAGGTGGCTCCACACACAGATGTCTTTTAGAGGGAGGGTCCTAATCCTGAACAACCTGGTGGCCTCCCTGCTATGGCACCGGTTAGCCTGTCTGGACCCTCCATCAGGTCTCATTGCCCAGATCCAGGCTAAGATGGTAAATTTGTTTTGGGATAAATTACATTGGATACCTCAGTCAGTGTTGTTTTTATCCAGAGATGAGGGGGGCCAGGGCCTGGTCCACCTGGCCAGTAGGACAGCCACCTTTAGGTTTATCCAAAGATACCTGACTGGACCTGAGGATCTAGTGTGGAGAGACGTAGCCAGCTGTATACTCAGGCGTGTCAATAATCTGGGGCTGGATGCTGCTCTGTTTTTAACTGATTTTAAATTTCTGAAGTTAGGTGGGTTACCTCCTTTTTATCAGGGTGTTTTTAAATCCTGGGCGTTGTTTAACTGTAAGAGAAGTGAGAAGTGTGACTCTCTGTACTGGTTGTTAAAGGAGCCAATAATATGTGGTGCCAGGCTCGACGTGTCCTGCAGCGCCGTGCCTGGGCTGATGGGGGCGCTGTGCAGCTCCCACACCGTCTGCCTGAGTCAGCTGGTAGATGCAGCAGGACCGGCGCTGACGGAAGGCCAGGCTCTGAGCTCCGTGCTGGCGGTGCGTTCCGCCCGGCTGACAGAGAAGATCCTGGAGCTCTGGAGGAAGAGGCTGACGGAGAAGGAGAGAGTCCTCCTCCTCAAATACAGCAGAGGAGAAGCTGAGCCCGACCCCACAGACCCGTACCCAGAGATCCACCTGTGCCCCGGGTTCACAGAACTCAGCGGGCCTCTTCTAAAACATAGTGAAGAGAAAAACCTGAGCCTGCAGAAGGCCGACAAGAAGACTCTGTACGCCAGCTGCATTAAAACCATCAATAAAAGGTGGCTGAACGACAGAGCAGAGAGTGTGTGGACTGAGAGGCTGGGCAGGCTGAGACCACAGTGGAGAACTTTGTATAAACCTCCTCTAAAAAAGAGAACCGGAGATCTCCAGTGGAGGATTTTACATGGTGCCGTCGCAACCAACGCCTTTTTATCTGTTCTTAATGTTAGTGCTGTAAATGAGTGCCCATTCTGTGGTCTGATTGAAAACATTTTCCATGTCTTTACTGAGTGCAGGAGATTGTCAGAGATTTTTAATGTTTTAACTGGTGTTTTTAATCTGTTTGGTATTATTTTTACTGTTCCTGTATTCATTTGTGGAGTTGGTTTTAAAAGAACAGAAACAGCAAAGTGCCAGCTCCTAAACTTTTTAATTGGTGAAGCAAAAATGTCCATTTACTTGACTCGTAGAGACAGACTGCAGGGTGGGCCGAGTGTTGACCCTGTGACCCTGTGGAAGTCCAGCTTGAAGGCCAGACTGAGGCTGGAGTTTGGCTTCCACAGAGTTCAGGCTCACAAGGAGCTGCTGTGTAAGGTTACCAATGGAAAATTAATATTTGCACCATACCTTGATTAACTTATTGATCACTGTTTGTTCGTTCTGCAAAAAATGTAAATAAAGTGCTGTTTTAAAAATCAAAAAAAAATCTCTCTTTCTCTCTTTCTCTCTTTCTCTCTCTCTCTCTCTCTCTCTCTCTCTCTCTCTCTCTCTCAGTGCATGCTGGTAGTGAGTGTGGTGAGCAGAGACTCTGAGCGAGTGATTTCTTACTTTTTCTGTCTTTTTTGATGAATGTATCACCGTCAATGATCTGTTTGTGTCGGTGCAACCGTTGACGCTGTCCACAACAAAGGTCATTCTGTCTAATGTCCCCCCCTTTATCACTGATGAGTTCCTAAGCAGAGAGTTATCTAGACATGGAAAAGTTGTGTCTCCTCTTAAAAAGATCCTCTCTGGCTGTAAGTCTCCATTGTTGAAGCATGTGGTGTCTCACAGGAGACAGCTCTACATGATCCTGAACAACCAGGATGAGGAGCTGTGGGGTCAGGGCGGGATGGTGCTGGTCAGCAGGACGGCCTGGACGGCGCTGCTGGTGAGGACAGTGTACAGGTTGAGGGAGAGGAGGGACTCACAGGAGGAAGATGTTGGTGTAAGTGGTGAAGATGACCTTGAGGAAAGTGAGATCAGTAGTGAAAACACTGTGAATGGTGGAAATGGTTTGAGTGGGACACAGGTGGGAGAGACAGGTGAGCTATGTGAAACACAGGTAGGTGCAGGTGAAGTGAGCAGAGCATGGTGTGAGCAGGTTGAAGAGGCTGAGATGGTGGAAGCAGAATCAGAATACAAATGTACTCCACGTAAACCAAGGACTGAAACTAAAAACACGTGTGCTGAAGCAAAATCAAGAGGAGTGAGAGCAGACAGACACAGAGAAGAAGCAGGAGCAGACAGACAGCAGTGCTGCTGAGGAAGACTGTGAGTCTGACAGCAGTCACCTGTCCCTTATTAAAGGGGGGGGGGGGGGTCACCATACAGCAATCAGTGGAGGAGTGGGTCTCCTGTTCTCCAGGAACTTCACTCCAGCTTCTCTGGAGGTCCAGCATGTCCTAGAGGGGAGGTGTCTTTCAGCTGAGGCTCTTTTTGACCATTTTATTAATATCTATGCTCCAACCAACGGTGCAGAGAGGAGGATGTTACTGAAGCAAGTTAGTGACAAACTGAGTGACTGTGGCTCGGAGGATTTTTTATTCTTGGGAGGGGATTTGAACTGAAAATGAGTTTTTAGAGCATAACCATGCAGAGCCTCATCCAGCCTCCCAGCATGCTCTGAGGCAGCTGCTTCACTCTCATGGCCTGGTGGATGACTCCAGGCAGTACACATGGTCCCATTCTAGAGAAGACAGGGTCTCCTTAGCCAGACTTGACCGTTTTTATTGTTTGACGCAAAATTTTAATATTTTAATATATTATAATATTGGTCCACATGGTGGTCTGGTGAGATCCAGAGTACAGAACATCTCAGAGATGGATGCACCGTCCAGCTTCTTCTTTGGTCTGGAGAAGAAACGAGGACAGAAGAATCCAGTGATCCACTCTCTCCTGTCAGACACAGGGCAGGAACTGACAGAACCTGGACAGATCAGAAGGAGAGCTGTTGGTTTTTATTCCTCTTTGTTCTCCAGTCAATATGAAGAGGATGAGCCACTGTGTCCAGAGTTCTGCAGCGAGCTGCCTCAGGTCTCTGAGGAGACCAACTCACAGCTGGAGAGGCCTTTACAGCTGCAGGAACTTCACGGCGCTCTGCAGAGCATGCAGGGGTGGAGGGCTCCCGGCATCGATGGCCTGACTGTGGAGTTTTATAAAGCCTTCTGGGACATTTAATCAGCTGATCTTTTAGATGTTTTTAATGAAAGCATGGCCTCAGGTTCATTGCCACTGTCCTGCCACAGAGCCATAATCACTCTCCTGCCTCAGGAAGGAAACCTGCAGGACATTAAGAACTGGAGCCCTGTGTCTCTGCCTTGTATGGATTACAAGATCTTGTCCAAAGTCCTGGCCAACAGGCTGAGAGCGGCTGTCCATCAAGTCGTCCATCAGGACCAGGCGTACTGTGTGCCCGGCAGGTCCATGGTAGATAATATCTACCTAATTCCAGATGTTTTGGAGGTCTCCAGCTCATTGGGTGTAGACTCTGGTCTGATTTCTCTGGATCAGGAAAAGGCTTTTGACCGCGTTGAACACTGCTTCCTCTGGAAAACTATGGAGAAGTTTGGGTTCAGCGCTGGTTTCATTGCTAAGATCAGGGTGTTATACAGTGGTATTGAGAGTGTGCTGAAGTTCAGTGGTAGTCTGTGTGCTCCTTTCAGAGTGTGTAGAGGCATCCAACAGGGCTGTGCACTGTCTGGTATGCTCTATGCACTCTCCCTAGAACCCCTGCTGCACAGGATACGCACAAGTACTGAAGGCCTGATTGGACCTGGTTTTAGAGAGAACATGGTTTTCTCTGCTTATGCTGATGATGTCATTGTTTTTATAAAAAGCCAGCGTGAAATAGACATTTTAGCTAATATTACAAAAGATTTGAATGTTTTATCATCAGCGACTGTGAACTGGAAAAAAAGTGAAGCTCTTGCAGTCGGTGAGTGGCGTGACGGTCTCCCAGTTCTCCCCCAGAACCTGGTTTGGAAGAGAGACGGTTTGAAATACCTTGGTGTCTTTTTAGGAAATGAAATAATAGTCCAGAAGAACTGGGAGAGCGTCACAGATAAAATAGAGGGTAGACTGGCTAAATGGAAATGGATGCTTCCTCAGATGTCTTACAAAGGTAGAGTAGCCTCTCAGCTCTGGCATGGCCTGACATGTATGGACCCCCCTCAGGTTTACTAGCCCAGATTCAAACAAAAATGATCAGTTTCTTCTGGGATGGTCTACACTGGGTACCACAGAGTGTACTGTTGTTATCCAGGGAGGAGGGGGGACAGGGCCTCGTCCACCTGGCCAGTAGAAGGAGGGGGGACAGGGCCTCGTCCACCTGGCCAGTAGAAGGAGGGGGGACAGGGCCTCGTCCACCTGGCCAGTAGAAGGAGGGGGGACAGGCCCTGGCCAGTAGAAGGAGGGGGGACAGGGCCTCGTCCACCTGGCCAGTAGAACAGCCACATTCAGGTTCCAGTTCCTCCAGAGGTTCCTGACAGGTCCGTCAGACCTGGTGTGCAGAGAAGTGGCTAGTTGTATTCTCAGACGTGTGAATAACCTGGGACTGGATGCTGCTCTGTTTTGAACTGATTCTAACTTTCTAAATGTAAGGGTTTTACCTCCGTTTTATCAGGTGTTTTAGACCCTGGGCTCTTTTTAGCCTTAAAGAAAGTGAAAAGTCTAACTCTCTGCACTGGTTGTTGAAGGAGCCACTGATCCACGGGGCGAGGCTGGATGTGTGCAGCGCTGCCACGCCTGGCCTGATGGGGGCGCTGCACCAAACTAAGACCTTGTGCCTGAAGCAGCTGGTGGATGCAGCAGGTCCAGACTTGACTGATGCCCGGGCCGTGGGCTCTCTGCTGGGGGGCTCAGAGGGTCCTGGGGCTCTGGAGGCAGAGGCTCTCTGGAAGGGACAGAGGCCTCATCAAGGCCCCATGATTTAGCTTCAAAGGCTTTTATCTCTGTTCTTAACCCTGCTGTTACCAATAAGCTGAATGAGACTGTGTTCCATCTTTTCACTGAGTGGACAAGACTCACTGAATTCTTGAATCTTTTAACTGTTGTTGGTGAAAAGTTCTCTGAGAGCAGCTTCATCTTTGGTGCAGGCTACAAAAAGACAAAGCACATTAAGTGGCAGCTACTGAACTTCCTGTCAGGAGAGGCTGAATGAGCCATATACGTGAGCAGGAAGAACTAAATGGAGGACAGGGTGGGCCAGGAGGACACTTCAGTGTGGCTTTGTAATGTCAGGTCCAGACTTTGGCTGGAGTTCAGATTTTAGAAGATGATGGCAGACTTGGACACGTTTGAACAACAGTGGTGTTATAAGAACGTTATTTACACTGTGGAAGATGAACTTTTACTGGATCAATCTGTGTGGGTCTTATTTATTACTACGATGATCTCTATGGAAGATGACTCATGTGTTCATGGAAATGAAGTATTTCTGTAAAATCAAATCTTTCTCTCTCTCCCAAACAACCAACCATCAAGACTCTGATCATCTGCAACACCTTTCTAGATCTCTGTCCTGTTCCTTCTGCTCTCATCTGCTTCTGTCCTTCAGCTTTCTCTACAATCATTCAATAAAGTCATGAAAACCTGCTGCTGCTGCTGCTGCTGTCTCTACAGCTGATGATGGGATTTGTTGTCCTCTCAGTCTGTCAGGTGGAGGTGGAGGAGGGGGTGGAGTCTGTCCAGCTGCCCTTCAGAACCACAGAGCTGCCTGAAGACGCTAAAGTGAAGTGGAAGGACAGAGACAACAGGAAGGTCCATGTGTATCAGAACGGCTCTGAGCAGCTTGAAGACCAGGACCAGATTTACAGAAACAGAACGAAGATGAATGAAGACCTGCTGAAAACTGGAGACCTCAGTCTGACCCTGAAATACCCCACAGATGGAGACAGTGGACGATACATCTGTGGAGTCTACAACAAGGAGGGAGAAATGCTGAGATGGAAAACAGTGGAGATCAGAGTGAAAGGTTTGTTTTCCTTCTTTCTTTGTCTCTAACTGTCTTTGTCTCTAACTGTCTTTGTCTCTAACTGTCTTGTGTCTCTGTCTGTCTCTGTCTCTAACTGTCTTTGTCTCTAACTGTCTTTGTCTCTAACTCTCTTTGTCTCTGTCTGTCTTTGTCTCTAACTGTCTTGTGTCTCTAACTGTCTTTGTCTCTAACTGTCTTGTGTCTCTAACTGTCTCTGTCTCTAACTGTCTTTGTCTCTAACTGTCTTTGTCTCTAACTCTCTTTGTCTCTGTCTGTCTTTGTCTCTAACTGTCTTGTGTCTCTGTCTGTCTTTGTCTCTAACTGTCTTTGTCTCTAACTGTCTTTGTCTCTAACTGTCTTTGTCTCTAACTGTCTTGTGTCTCCTCTGCAGACAGAGTCCAGGTCCAGGATGTAACGTCTCCTCTGATGGCTGTAGAGTCAGTTTGATCAGGTTGTTGATCTTTGATTACTGATCAGTGAAGGATCTGATGATGATTTCAAAGAAGATAAAGCTGCTGGTGAAGCAGAGTTCATGTCAGCGACCTCCTCCTGCTTCAAGTCAAACCCTCAAAGTCAGTCAACACGTTTGGAAGAGGGAACTAATGACCTTCATTCAAATGTCCAGCAGAGGACAGTCCTGACTGAAACCTTCAACAAGACACAAGTTAACATGAGCTTTTGAACATTTCTGGGACTTCTGATGTGTTGATGAAACCAGGACAGAAGGAACTGATCAGCAAATATGTTTTAAAGAACGTCTGACAAAGAGAAAAGGAAGAAAAAGCCACAGTAAATAAATGACTGAGGACAGATTGAAATGAGCCTTTCAACAGCAACATTTAAAAGACATGAAGTGTGCAACGAGCTGTGGTCACCAGCAGGAGGCAGAAGACTGCAGAGGAGAGAGTGGAGAGGTTCCTGTTGGAATTCCAGGGTTAACCAGGAAACCACACACATCCTTTACTCAGTGATAAATCACATGTTCACACTGAGCGTCTAGAAACTGAGGAATCTGTTGAAGTCACAGTAAAGGAGCAATCAGCTTCCTGGCTGCTCCCTCCCTCCGCCCACCTGTGTGTGTGTCATCAGACCTTTGGGAACTTTTTTCCAGATCAGAGAATAATCAGTGATGAAAATAACCTTCAAACAGTGTGAACAGTGTGGCTGGAGCTGAGCTCTTTCCTTCATCTGACAACTATCAGAACCCAACATGATGATCTAGAAGGAATAAAGAGCAAGTGATCAGCTGATTCAGCAGAGTTTTACTTTAGTTTTTAGTTGAGTTTATTTCTTCCAGGGACCATGTACAAAGTGCATTAATCACAGAGTAGATCCACTGGACCAGGTTTAACAAATGGTGGTGGAGCTAGAGCAGAGCGTTGTATTATTTACTGATTTATGTGATAGGGACAGTTCACATTAATGAACATCTACTCAGACAGTCATAGATGTAAATATGATGGATTCTAGCAACAATGCTCATTTTCATCCACAGTCCCTAGACAGGTAACACAAACACATGATAAGACATAGGACAGGACAATAGATCACAATGAGAACACACATGTTCAGGTCAGACTGGATATTTATTGAAACATTCAACTAAACTCATCATGTTTTCTCTCCACATATTTAATCAGAAACTTTTTACATTTTTAAACAAACTTTAGTTTCTTAAACTCTGAATGTGGAACAAGCAAAGCTTTATATTATAAACACATGAAAAATCTAATTTGAAATAAAAACACATCAGTGTCTTTAGTTAGTGATGCAGTGCTACGCAATGCAAACTATTGACCCTCATAGCAAAGCTATGGGAGTCAATAGTTTGCAGTGCGAAGCACTGCAAACTATTGTTCTTCACTACGTTTTTCTTCTTATTATTAGTGATGCAGTGCTACGCAATGCAAACTATTGACCCTCATAGCAAAGCTATGGGAGTCAATAGTTTGCAGTGCGAAGCACTGCAAACTATTGTTCTTCACTACGTTTTTCTTCTTATTATTAGTGATGCAGTGCTACGCAATGCAAACTATTGACCCCCCTCATAGCAAAGCTATGGGGGTCAATAGTTTGCAGTGCGAAGCACTGCAAACTATTGTTCTTCACTACGTTTTTCTTCTTATTATTAGTGATGCAGTGCTACGCAATGCAAACTATTGACCCTCATAGCAAAGCTATGGGAGTCAATAGTTTGCAGTGCGAAGCACTGCAAACTATTGTTCTTCACTACGTTTTTTCTTCTTATTAGTGATGCAGTGCTACGCAATGCAAACTATTGACCCCTCTCATAGCAAAGCTATGGGGGTCAATAGTTTGCAGTGCGAAGCACTGCAAACTATTGTTCTTCACTACGTTTTTTCTTCTTATTAGTGATGCAGTGCTACGCAATGCAAACTATTGACCCTCATAGCAAAGCTATGGGAGTCAATAGTTTGCAGTGCGAAGCACTGCAAACTATTGTTCTTCACTACGTTTTTTCTTCTTATTAGTGATGCAGTGCTACGCAATGCAAACTATTGACCCCCCTCATAGCAAAGCTATGGGGGTCAATAGTTTGCAGTGCGAAGCACTGCAAACTATTGTTCTTCACTACGTTTTTCTTCTTATTATTAGTGATGCAGTGCCTGCAATGCAAACTATTGACCCCTCTCATAGCAAAGCTATGGGGGTCAATAGTTTGCAGTGCGAAGCACTGCAAACTATTGTTCTTCACTACGTTTTTCTTCTTATTATTATTATTAAACTTTTTCCTACGGCCGATTTTCGAAACCTTTCAACTCAAATACCGTTCGTCGCACACAGACACAAAATACGTCAAAACGTGCGTCTCGATCGGACTCGGTGTGCTTCTATACAGTTCTTTCAAACAAGATTTTTTCGCGACGTAGTCGCGAAAAAACTGCGACAAATTTCCCAATTGAAATGAATGGAGAAGCCCGAAAAAAAAAATATTTCAACAGACATTTTCAACAATGAACTGCTCTGGCATACTTTAACCGAGAGACTTCATTTAAACTTTAAAACGTAGGTACTCTTGCCTTCTCTTCAGAGATTCACTTCACTTGTCGACAACTTTTACCGTTTTTAAACTATGAAGCCTCAGAGTTGTGTAGGTTTTTACTCAAATTTCAGGGTTTATAATGGGTGTGTATTGCGCGGAATGTTTGTGCTAGAGTGGATGACATCATCAGCTAGAGTGAGGAGGGGAGAAGAAAGTTAGTCAAAAAACTGCACAGAAACTGCTCCCGTGGCCACAAATTTCACACGACAGACATAATTTATACATAGAAACGTAGGAAAATTTGTCTTCTCACTCAAATTCGTCTGCTAAAGCTGTAAGTCTTATAGTTTTGGCGTCAGACACAAAGATGCGCCAGCAACACCCACCCACAGCTCCATAGACTGCCATGTTAAAAAGGCAGGGAAATTTCTGGAGGAAAGCAGACGTAACCTTTCTTTGAATCGCTTTAATAGGTCACATTTCTTCATTTTACCCACAAACTGCATATGTAGACGTTCAGGAAAGCCTCAAGATGCCCAAAGTTAAGTCGGTTCAATGATTGGAAATACGGTTTGGCCACAAGTCCTTCCTGTTCGAGGCGATTTTTCAGCATTTTCTCTCTCTCTCCCCGTCTTCCAACTGACATTCGAACAGGAGCAGTTGACCCTGGTAGCCATGACAACCAGACCCCAACCAGCTTACACACGTTCACACACGCAGCTGCAGGGGACGAGAGGCGGGAAAAGAGCTCTCAGTGGAAAACATGATCTGCCAAAACATTAAAACCCCCCAAACCATCCCTGTCTCCCTTGGTGCTTTCACACAGCTGCTGGGCCTCTTAGCTATAGCTCTTCTCATTGACTGAATGACAACTTCATGTTTGACCTTTTCCTTTATTTTAAACACAAATTATATCTGGCTGCTTTGCTGAAACTCCTGACACAACATCCCGGACCCGTTTCCTTCATCTTATTAGGTCAGTGACTAGCTAAACTGCTAACAGACGCTAACGACTAGCCGCCCAGTGATTTAGCCGACGACTAGCCTTCCAGCATAGCTCATGTATGTTAGCAAGCTAGCGGAGCTAACGGAGCTAGCTAGCCGCTACCTTAACGCCGCGGACTCAACCGCGGAGTTAGCCTCGAGCTAACCGCTAGCTAACCGCTAGCTAACCGGGATTTAACCGCGGACCCGCGGGAGTTAAACACGAATTAGCCGCGGCATTTAGACGTGAGCTAACGCGGAGGCTAGTGGGGTTAGCCGCCGGCTAATTCGCCGCCTTGCTAGCGGTTGCTTATCACAGTAATAATGTTGAAGTTTTACAATTTAAAGGGAAGATATTTTTAAATGAAACTGTGTCAAACTGAAAAATATATTATTCCACCACATAAAGTAGGAAACATTTATGGCTTGCAACAATATTAATGACAGTATATATATAATTGGAGTAATTTAATATAATATGATGTTTTTAATTAAATAAATAATGAGCTGTTGAACACTCATAAGAGTTATATTCAGTATGTTACATAACATTATTTGACATGTCTATTTGTCTGTGTATGGTTTTCCTCCAGCTGATCCAGACAGACTGCAGTGACGTCCAACATGAGACAAAGAGCTGGACTCGCAGGACAATTTGAAGGTCTTCACTTCATCGCTGATTCCTTGTTACAGCCTGGATGTGTTAAGTTTAATATTGATGTTTTTCTAACTGTAAGACTGTGCCGTAAACTGTTAAACTAATTGCTCAGGTAGGAGTAATGAGTTTTATTGTTAAAATTATTATGATTAACGATCAATTATTACGATTTGCTCGTTCTTTGTCTGGGGATCCTAGTGAGGACAGCCCTCTTAAAGGTGGGGGTGTGACGATCCCTCCCACTCTCTTCCTTATTTGATGCTGGCTTTCAGGTGGAGCTGGGAGGGGTCTGCTGCCTGTACCTGCCCTTCAGTTTGTAGAAGGGCGTAAAGGACGACCCTTCTCAGTGTCTCTCTCTCTCAGCCAGGCCTACTGCATCCTCCTCATCCTGTTTGGTTTGTTGTACCCTGCATGACATCAAACTCACACCCATCCAGTCAGAAGGAACCAGGCCTAAATGACTATTTGAGTTGTGCTTTTTGTTATAGCTGCTGCTCATGGTAGTAAAGACATGCTACTTAGTAAAGACATTCGCGACGTAAGTCGCGAATACTTTCATACCTGTCTTGACCTGACCATTACTTTTTGTAGTCAAACATGAAATTATTTGCAACGTAAGTCGCAAATATTTTCACCAGGATTATATTATGACTATATGAACAGGTGATCATTAAAGCATCATAGCATCTTAGTATAATTGCATTGTAGCATCTTAGCATCGTAGCAACATAGTATCTTAGCTTTGTAGCATCTTAGTATCATAGCATCTTAGTATCTTAGCATCATAGCATTGTAGCATCTTGGCATAGTAGCATCATCATAGCATCGTAGCATCGTACTATCACAGCAATATAGCATGGTATCGCAGACTGCTGCGGCCACTGCATCACTCTCGCGATTTCCCGCAGGGGAATTGTCTAGTTATTATTATTAGTGATGCATTGCTACGCAATGCAAACTATTGACCCTCATAGCAAAGCTATGGGAGTCAATAGTTTGCAGTGCGAAGCACTGCAAACTATTGTTCTTCACTACGTTTTTTCTTCTTATTATTATTAAACTTTTTCCTACGGATTTTCGAAACTTTTCAACTCAAATACCGTTCGTCGCACACAGACACAAAATACATCAAAACGTGCGTCTCGATCGGACTCGGTGTGCTTCTATACAGTTCTTCCAAACAAGATTTTTTCGCGACGTAGTCGCGAAAAAACTGCGATAAATTTCCCATTGAAATGAATGGAGAAGCCCGAAAAAAGCGGCAACATTCCAAAATTTACAGCTTGGCTTTGTCGAGTGATTACTCGGCCATGCTTTGTAGTAGAAACTTGCTTGGAAGTTTGTACGAGGCACGGGAAGTGTAGCTTTCTCTTCCTGAAAACGGGGTTTCGATACCTTTTACGGTTTGGTCAGGGTCGCTGTTTACGTTTTGGTGAAATTTGGGGAAAAAAATTTAAAATCAGCGTTTATAATGGGGCTCTATGGGCCCACTCTGACCGACACTCTAACTTCAGAGTTTCGGTGATATTCTGAAAAAAAAAGGTTCAATCTCACGTGGTGGCCACAGATTTTGAGGTACAGAGATAAAAAATACGTAAAAACGTAGGGATTTTTGTTGGCTTTCAGATGGTGTGGGTTTTATTTGTGTGGGACGTACGGTTTGGGCTGCAGGCTCCTCCGAGCGAGGAGTGCGCCGACCAGTTTTCGAATTTTTCCCCATGTGTGTGTATGTGGAAAGCGAGAGCGATTTTTCGACGATTTTTCACGTCGCATACTTTTTTTCTAAAACGACTACGGCCACAATTTTCGCAGTAGGCGCGTGGGAACAACACTAAATTGTAGAAAACCCTTGGCTGACGCTCACGATGTGTTTGTTTTCCCGATAGGACTTGTAGTTTTTGATTTATGAGCATTTGTTCGGAGGGCAAATCCTAGTTTGCACTTTCCCTCTGACTCAGGCAGAGGTGAGAGAGAGAAGGAGACTTCAGCGTCAGTTGACCCTGGTAGCCATGACAACCAGACCCCAACCAGCTTACACACGCAGCAGGAGGGGACGAGAGGCGGGAAAAGAGCTCTCAGTGGAAAACATGATCTGCCAAAACATTAAAACCCCCCAAACCATTACTGCAGTACTGTAGGGGGCCACTGCTAACAGACGCTAACGACTAGCCGCCCAGTGATTTAGCCGACGACTAGCCTTCCAGCATAGCTCATGTATGTTAGCAAGCTAGCGGAGCTAACGGAGCTAGCTAGCCGCTACCTTAACGCCGCGGACTCAACCGCGGAGTTAGCCTCGAGCTAACCGCTAACTAACCGCTAGCTAACCGGGATTAAACCGCGGACCCGCGGGAGTTAAACACGAATTAGCCGCGGCAGTTCGCCGTGAGCTAACGCGGAGGCTAGTGGGGTTAGCCGCCGGCTAATTCGCCGCCTTGCTAGCGGGTGCTTATCACAGTAATAATGTTGAAGTTTTACAATTTAAAGGGAATTTTAAATGAAACTGTGTCAAACTGAAAAATATATTATTCCACCACATAAAGTAGGAAACATTTATGGCTTGCAACAACATTAATGACAGTATATATATATAATTGGAGTAATTCAATATAATATGATGTTTTTAATTAAATAAATAATGAGCTGTTGAACACTCATAAGAGTTATATTAAGTATGTTACATAACATTATTTGACATGTCTATTTGTCTGCCTATAGTTTTCCTCCAGCTGATCCAGACAGACTGCAGTGACGTCCAACATGAGACAAAGAGCTGGACTCGCAGGACAATTTGAAGGTCTTCACTTCATCGCTGATTCCTTGTTAGAGCCTGGATGTGTTAAGTTTAATATTATTGTTTATCTAACTGTAAGACTGTGCCGTAAACTGTTAAACTATTGCTCAGGTAGGAGTAATGAGTTTTATTGTTAAAATTATTATGATTAACGATCAATTGTTACGATTTGCTCGTTCTTTGTCTGGGGATCCTAGTGAGGACAGCCCTCTTAAAGGTGGGGGTGTGACGATCCCTCCCACTCTCTTCCTTATTTGATGCTGGCTTTCAGGTGGAGCTGGGAGGGGTCTGCTGCCTGTACCTGCCCTTGTGGACTCGGTTTGTAGAAGGGCGTAAAGGACGACCCTTCTCAGTGTCTCTCTCTCTCAGCCAGGCCTACTGCATCCTCCTCATCCTGTTTGGTTTGTTGTACCCTGCATGACATCAAACTCACACCCATCCAGTCAGAAGGAACCAGGCCTTAAATGACTATTTGAGTTGTGCTTTTTGTTATAGCTGCTGCTCATGGTAGTAAAGACATGCTACTTAGTAAAGACATTCGCGACGTAAGTCGCGAATACTTTCATACCTGTCTTGACCTGACCATTACTTTTTGTAGTCAAACATGAAATTATTTGCAACGTAAGTCGCAAATATTTTCACCAGGATTATATTATGACTATATGAACAGGCGATCATTAAAGCATCATAGCATCTTAGTATAATTGCATTGTAGCATCTTATCATCGTAGCAACATAGTATCTTAGCTTTGTAGCATCTTAGTATCATAGCATCTTAGTATCTTAGCATCATAGCATTGTAGCATCTTGGCATAGTAGCATCATCATAGCATCGTAGCATCGTACTATCAAAGCAATATAGCATGGTATCGCAGACTGCTGCGGCCACTGCATCACTCTCGCGATTTCCCGCAGGGGAATTGTCTAGTTAGTGATGCAGAGCTACGCAATGCAAACTATTGACCCTCATAGCAAAGCTATGGGAGTCAATAGTTTGCAGTGCGAAGCACTGCAAACTATTGTTCTTCACTACGTTTTTTCTTCTTATTATTATTATTATTATTAAACTTTTTCCTACGCATTTTCGAAACCTTTCAACTCAAATACCGTTCGTCGCACACAGGTCAAAATACATCAAAACGTGCGTCTCGATCGGACTCGGTGTGCTTCTATACAGTTCTTTCAAACAAGATTTTTTCGCGACGTAGTCGCGAAAAAACTGCGACAAATTTCCCAATTGAAATGAATGGAGAAGCCCGAAAAAAATAAAAATTCAACAGACATTTTCAACAATGAACTGCTCTGGCATACTTTAACCGAGAGACTTCATTTAAACTTTAAAACGTAGGTACTCTTGCCTTCTCTTCAGAGATTCACTTCACTTGTCGACAACTTTTACCGTTTTTAAACTATGAAGCCTCAGAGTTGTGTAGGTTTTTACTCAAATTTCAGGGTTTATAATGGGTGTGTATTGCGCGGAATGTTTGTGCTAGAGTGGATGACATCATCAGCTAGAGTGAGGAGGGGAGAAGAAAGTTAGTCAAAAAACTGCACAGAAACTGCTCCCGTGGTCACAAATTTCACACGACAGACATAATTTATACATAGAAACGTAGGAAAATTTGTCTTCTCACTCAAATTCGTCTGCTAAAGCTGTAAGTCTTATAGTTTTGGCGTCAGACACAAAGATGCGCCAGCAACACCCACCCACAGCTCCATAGACTGCCATGTTAAAAAGGCAGGGAAATTTCTGGAGGAAAGCAGACGTAACCTTTCTTTGAATCGCTTTAATAGGTCACATTTCTTCATTTTACCCACAAACTGCATATGTAGACGTTCAGGAAAGCCTCAAGATGCCCAAAGTTAAGTCGGTTCAATGATTGGAAATACGGTTTGGCCACAAGTCCTTCCTGTTCGAGGCGATTTTTCAGCATTTTCTCTCTCTCTCCCCGTCTTCCAACTGACATTCGAACAGGAGCAGTTGACCCTGGTAGCCATGACAACCAGACCCCAACCAGCTTACACACGTTCACACACGCAGCTGCTGGGGACGAGAGGCGGGAAAAGAGCTCTCAGTGGAAAACATGATCTGCCAAAACATTAAAACCCCCCAAACCATCGCTGTCTCCCTTGGTGCTTTCACACAGCTGCTGGGCCTCTTAGCTATAGCTCTTCTCATTGACTGAATGACAATTTCTCAGTCATGTTTGACCTTTTCCTTTATTTTAAACACAAATTATATCTGGCTGCTTTGCTGAAACTCCTGACACAACATCCAGGACCCGTTTCCTTCATCTTATTAGGTCAGTGAATAGCTTAACTGCTAACAGACGCTAACGACTAGCCGCCCAGTGATTTAGCCGACGACTAGCCTTCCAGCATAGCTCATGTATGTTAGCAAGCTAGCGGAGCTAACGGAGCTAGCTAGCCGCTACCTTAACGCCGCGGACTCAACCGCGGAGTTAGCCTCGAGCTAACCGCTAGCTAACCGCTAGCTAACCGGGATTTAACCGCGGACCCGCGGGAGTTAAACACGAATTAGCCGCGGCAGTTCGCCGTGAGCTAACGCGGAGGCTAGTGGGGTTAGCCGCCGGCTAATTCGCCGCCTTGCTAGCGGGTGCTTATCACAGTAATAATGTTGAAGTTTTACAATTTAAAGGGAAGATATTTTTAAATTAAACTGTGTCAAACTGAAAAATATATTATTCCACCACATAAAGTAGGAAACATTTATGGCTTGCAACAACATTAATGACAGTATATATATATAATTGGAGTAATTTAATATAATATGATGTTTTTAATTAAATAAATAATGAGCTGTTGAACACTCATAAGAGTTATATTAAGTATGTTACATAACATTATTTGACATGTCTGTTTGTCTGCCTATAGTTTTCCTCCAGCTGATCCAGACAGACTGCAGTGACGTCCAACATGAGACAAAGAGCTGGACTCGCAGGACAATTTGAAGGTCTTCACTTCATCGCTGATTCCTTGTTACAGCCTGGATGTGTTAAGTTTAATATTATTGTTTTTCTAACTGTAAGACTGTGCCGTAAACTGTTAAACTATTGCTCAGGTAGGAGTGATGAGTTTTATTGTTAAAATTATTATGATTAACGATCAATTGTTACGATTTGCTCGTTCTTTGTCTGGGGATCCTAGTGAGATCCCTCCCACTCTCTTCCTTATTTGATGCTGGCTTTCAGGTGGAGCTGGGAGGGGTCTGCTGCCTGTACCTGCCCTTCAGTTTGTAGAAGGGCGTAAAGGACGACCCTTCTCAGTGTCTCTCTCTCTCAGCCAGGCCTACTGCATCCTCCTCATCCTGTTTGGTTTGTTGTACCCTGCATGACATCAAACTCACACCCATCCAGTCAGAAGGAACCAGGCCTTAAATGACTATTTGAGTTGTGCTTTTTGTTATAGCTGCTGCTCATGGTAGTAAAGACATGCAACATAGTATCTTAGCTTTGTAGCATCTTAGTATCATAGCATCTTAGTATCTTAGCATCATAGCATTGTAGTAGCATCTCGGCATAGTAGCATCATCATAGCATCGTACTGTCGCAGCAATATAGCATGGTATCGCAGACTGCTGCGGCCACTGCATCACTCTCGCGATTTCCCGCAGGGGAATTGTCTAGTTATTATTAAACTTTTTCCTACGGATATTCGAAACTTTTCAACTCAAATACCGTTCGTCGCACACAGACACAAAATACATCAAAACGTGCGTCTCGATCGGACTCGGTGTGCTTCTATACAGTTCTTTCAAACAAGATTTTTTCGCGACGTAGTCGCGAAAAAACTGCGATAAATTTCCCATTGAAATGAATGGAGAAGCCCGAAAAAAGCGGCAACATTCCAAAATTTACAGCTTGGCTTTGTCGAGTGATTACTCGGCCATGCTTTGTAGTAGAAACTTGCTTGGAAGTTTGTACGAGGCACGGGAAGTGTAGCTTTCTCTTCCTGAAAACGGGGTTTCGATACCTTTTACGGTTTGGTCAGGGTCGCTGTTTACGTTTTGGTGAAATTTGGGGAAAAAAATTAAAAATCAGCGTTTATAATGGGGCTCTATGGGCCCACTCTGACCGACACTCTAACTTCAGAGTTTCGGTGATATTCTGAAAAAAAAAGGTTCAATCTCACGTGGTGGCCACAGATTTTGAGGTACAGAGATAAAAAATACGTAAAAACGTAGGGATTTTTGTTGGCTTTCAGATGGTGTGGGTTTTATTTGTGTGGGACGTACGGTTTGGGCTGCAGGCTCCTCCGAGCGAGGAGTGCGCCGACCAGTTTTCGAATTTTTCCCCATGTGTGTGTATGTGGAAAGCGATAGGGATTTTTCGACGATTTTTCACGTCGCATACTTTTTTTCTAAAACGACTACGGCCACAATTTTCGCAGTAGGCGCGTGGGAACAACACTAAATTGTAGAAAACCCTCGGCTGACGCTCACGATGTGTTCGTTTTCCCGATAGGACTTGTAGTTTTTGATTTATGAGCATTTGTTCGGAGGGCAAATCCTAGTTTGCACTTTCCCTCTGACTCAGGCAGAGGTGAGAGAGAGAAGGAGACTTCAGCGTCAGTTGACCCTGGTAGCCATGACAACCAGACCCCAACCAGCTTACACACGCAGCAGGAGGGGACGAGAGGCGGGAAAAGAGCTCTCAGTGGAAAACATGATCTGCCAAAACATTAAAACCCCCCAAACCATAGCTGTCTCCCTTGGTGCTTTCACACAGCTGCTGGGCCTCTTAGCTATAGCTCTTCTCATTGACTGACTGACAATTTCTCAGTCATGTTTGACCTTTTCCTTTATTTTAAACACAAATTATATCTGGCTGCTTTGCTGAAACTCCTGACACAACATCCCTGACCCGTTTCCTTCATCTTATTAGGTCAGTGAATAGCTTAACTGCTAACAGACGCTAACGACTAGCCGCCCAGTGATTTAGCCGACGACTAGCCTTCCAGCATAGCTCATGTATGTTAGCAAGCTAGCGGAGCTAACGGAGCTAGCTAGCCGCTACCTTAACGCCGCGGACTCAACCGCGGAGTTAGCCTCGAGCTAACCGCTAGCTAACCGCTAGCTAACCGGGATTTAACCGCGGACCCGCGGGAGTTAAACACGAATTAGCCGCGGCAGTTAGCCGTGAGCTAACGCGGAGGCTAGTGGGGTTAGCCGCCGGCTAATTCGCCGCCTTGCTAGCGGGTGCTTATCACAGTAATAATGTTGAAGTTTTACAATTTAAAGGGAAGATATTTTTAAATTAAACTGTGTCAAACTGAAAAATATATTATTCCACCACATAAAGTAGGAAACATTTATGGCTTGCAACAACATTAATGACAGTATATATATAATTGGAGTAATTTAATATAATATGATGTTTTTAATTAAATAAATAATGAGCTGTTGAACACTCATAAGAGTTATATTAAGTATGTTACATAACATTATTTGACATGTCTATTTGTCTGCCTATAGTTTTCCTCCAGCTGATCCAGACAGACTGCAGTGACGTCCAACGTGAGACAAAGAGCTGGACTCGCAGGACAATTTGAAGGTCTTCACTTCATCGCTGGTTCCTTGTTACAGCCTGGATGTGTTAAGTTTAATATTATTGTTTTTCTAACTGTAAGACTGTGCCGTAAACTGTTAAACTATTGCTCAGGTAGGAGTAATGAGTTTTATTGTTAAAATTATTATGATTAACGATCAATTGTTACGATTTGCTCGTTCTTTGTCTGGGGATCCTAGTGAGGACAGCCCTCTTAAAGGTGGGGGTGTGACGATCCCTCCCACTCTCTTCCTTATTTGATGCTGGCTTTCAGGTGGAGCTGGGAGGGGTCTGCTGCCTGTACCTGCCCTTGTGGACTCGGTTTGTAGAAGGGCGTAAAGGACGACCCTTCTCAGTGTCTCTCTCTCTCAGCCAGGCCTACTGCATCCTCCTCATCCTGTTTGGTTTGTTGTACCCTGCATGACATCAAACTCACACCCATCCAGTCAGAAGGAACCAGGCCTTAAATGACTATTTGAGTTGTGCTTTTTGTTATAGCTGCTGCTCATGGTAGTAAAGACATGCTACTTAGTAAAGACATTCGCGACGTAAGTCGCGAATACTTTCATACCTGTCTTGACCTGACCATTACTTTTTGTAGTCAAACATGAAATTATTTGCAACGTAAGTCGCAAATATTTTCACCAGGATTATATTATGACTATATGAACAGGCGATCATTAAAGCATCATAGCATCTTAGTATAATTGCATTGTAGCATCTTATCATCGTAGCAACATAGTATCTTAGCTTTGTAGCATCTTAGTATCATAGCATCTTAGTATCTTAGCATCATAGCATTGTAGCATCTTGGCATAGTAGCATCATCATAGCATCGTAGCATCGTACTATCAAAGCAATATAGCATGGTATCGCAGACTGCTGCGGCCACTGCATCACTCTCGCGATTTCCCGCAGGGGAATTGTCTAGTTAGTGATGCAGAGCTACGCAATGCAAACTATTGACCCTCATAGCAAAGCTATGGGAGTCAATAGTTTGCAGTGCGAAGCACTGCAAACTATTGTTCTTCACTACGTTTTTTCTTCTTCTTATTAGTGATGCAGTGCTACGCAATGCAAACTATTGACCCCCTCATAGCAAAGCTATGGGGGCCAATAGTTTGCAGTGCGAAGCACTGCAAACTATTGTTCTTCACTACGTTTTTTCTTTTTATTATTATTATTATTAAACTTTTTCCTACGCATTTTCGAAACTTTTCAACTCAAATACCGTTCGTCGCACACAGGTCAAAATACATCAAAACGTGCGTCTCGATCGGACTCGGTGTGCTTCTATACAGTTCTTTCAAACACGATTTTTTCGCGACGTAGTCGCGAAAAAACTGCGACAAATTTCCCAATTGAAATGAATGGAGAAGCCCGAAAAAAAAAAAAATTCAACAGACATTTTCAACAATGAACTGCTCTGGCATACTTTAACCGAGAGACTTCATTTAAACTTTAAAACGTAGGTACTCTTGCCTTCTCTTCAGAGATTCACTTCACTTGTCGACAACTTTTACCGTTTTTAAACTATGAAGCCTCAGAGTTGTGTAGGTTTTTACTCAAATTTCAGGGTTTATAATGGGTGTGTATTGCGCGGAATGTTTGTGCTAGAGTGGATGACATCATCAGCTAGAGTGAGGAGGGGAGAAGAAAGTTAGTCAAAAAACTGCACAGAAACTGCTCCCGTGGCCACAAATTTCACACGACAGACATAATTTATACATAGAAACGTAGGAAAATTTGTCTTCTCACTCAAATTCGTCTGCTAAAGCTGTAAGTCTTATAGTTTTGGCGTCAGACACAAAGATGCGCCAGCAACACCCACCCACAGCTCCATAGACTGCCATGTTAAAAAGGCAGGGAAATTTCTGGAGGAAAGCAGACGTAACCTTTCTTTGAATCGCTTAGAATAGGTCACATTTCGTCATTTTACCCACAAACTGCATATGTAGACGTTCAGGAAAGCCTCAAGATGCCCAAAGTTAAGTCGGTTCAATGATTGGAAATACGGTTTGGCCACAAGTCCTTCCTGTTCGAGGCGATTTTTCAGCATTTTCTCTCTCTTTCCCCGTCTTCCAACTGACATTCTAACAGGAGCAGTTGACCCTGGTAGCCATGACAACCAGACCCCAACCAGCTTACACACGTTCACACACGCAGCTGCTGGGGACGAGAGGCGGGAAAAGAGCTCTCAGTGGAAAACATGATCTGCCAAAACATTAAAACCCCCCAAACCATTACTGCAGTACTGTAGGGGGCCAGAACCTGACATTATGACCTTTTCCTTTATTTTAAACACAAATTATATCTGGCTGCTTTGCTGAAACTCCTGACACAACATCCCTGACCCGTTTCCTTCATATTATTAGGTCAGTGAATAGCTTAACTGCTAACAGACGCTAACGACTAGCCGCCCAGTGATTTAGCCGACGACTAGCCTTCCAGCATAGCTCATGTATGTTAGCAAGCTAGCGGAGCTAACGGAGCTAGCTAGCCGCTACCTTAACGCCGCGGACTCAACCGCGGAGTTAGCCTCGAGCTAACCGCTAGCTAACCGCTAGCTAACCGGGATTTAACCGCGGACCCGCGGGAGTTAAACACGAATTAGCCGCGGCAGTTCGCCGTGAGCTAACGCGGAGGCTAGTGGGGTTAGCCGCCGGCTAATTCGCCGCCTTGCTAGCGGGTGCTTATCACAGTAATAATGTTGAAGTTTTACAATTTAAAGGGAAGATATTTTTAAATTAAACTGTGTCAAACTGAAAAATATATTATTCCACCACATAAAGTAGGAAACATTTATGGCTTGCAACAACATTAATGACAGTATATATATATATAATTGGAGTAATTTAATATAATATGATGTTTTTAATTAAATAAATAATGAGCTGTTGAACACTCATAAGAGTTATATTAAGTATGTTACATAACATTATTTGACATGTCTGTTTGTCTGCCTATAGTTTTCCTCCAGCTGATCCAGACAGACTGCAGTGACGTCCAACATGAGACAAAGAGCTGGACTCGCAGGACAATTTGAAGGTCTTCACTTCATCGCTGATTCCTTGTTACAGCCTGGATGTGTTAAGCTTAATATTATTGTTTATCTAACTGTAAGACTGTGCCGTAAACTGTTAAACTATTGCTCAGGTAGGAGTAATGAGTTTTATTGTTAAAATTATTATGATTAACGAGCAAATTGTAATAATTGATCGTTAATCATAATAATTCACCTGTTCATATAGTCATAATATAATCCTGGTGGAGGTGTGACGATCCCTCCCACTCTCTTCCTTATGTGATGCTGGCTTTCAGGTGGAGCTGGGAGGGGTCTGCTGCCTGTACCTGCCCTTCAGTTTGTAGAAGGGCGTAAAGGACGACCCTTCTCAGTGTCTCTCTCTCTCAGCCAGGCCTACTGCATCCTCCTCATCCTGTTTGGTTTGTTGTACCCTGCATGACATCAAACTCACACCCATCCAGTCAGAAGGAACCAGGCCTTAAATGACTATTTGAGTTGTGCTTTTTGTTATAGCTGCTGCTCATGGTAGTAAAGACATGCTACTTAGTAAAGACATTCGCGACGTAAGTCGCGAATACTTTCATACCTGTCTTGACCTGACCATTACTTTTTGTAGTCAAACATGGATTATATTATGACTATATGAACAGGTGATCATTAAAGCATCATAGCATGGTAGCATCATGGTAGCATCATTAAAGCATCTTAGCATCATAGCATTGTAGCATCATTAAAGCATCTTAGCATTGTAGTATCTTAGCATCATAGCATCTTAGTATAAGGAAAACACACACTTTATGACAACTACAGATGTTTAACATGTGTCTGCTTTGTTATTAGCTTGTTGCTTACATTTACTTATAACATTTGAAAGACATTTCAATTTTTTTGCATTGTCTTTGATATGATTAAAGGGTTCCTGTGCTTCGACAGCTGAGAGTGATCATCGTTGATTCATCGCCCTCATCCATCGCAGAGCAGTATCGCCACCTCACCCACACACATACATTCACCACACCTTCATCTACACAGATTTAATTTAAG
Organism: Chelon labrosus; assembly: GCF_963514085.1. Classification (NCBI taxonomy): domain Eukaryota; kingdom Metazoa; phylum Chordata; class Actinopteri; order Mugiliformes; family Mugilidae; genus Chelon; species Chelon labrosus. Next base: position 36,705,592 of record NC_140337.1, on the reverse strand, counting down.
TATAACATATTACATTAATTTGTCTTAGATTAGATTATTTTACATTAGGTAGTTAGAGTTTAGGTAAAGGTTAGGGTTTAGGTTAGTTTGATAGGTTTGATAGCCTGTTAAGCTTTGAAAAGTATTTTGTCTTGTTTTTTTTTTCTGTCTATTTTTTGTCAGCAGGATGCCTAGGAAGTCCAGACGTTCCATGGCGGTGAAGCAGCGCTGGAGGAGGCTCGACCTGGAGGAGCTGAGGTCCACCCCTTCCCCCCTGGAGGTATTTACACAGTAGATAAGCTTCTGTGCCACAATGACATCTGTCTGCGTGAAAATGGCTCTAGAAATCTATTGTTTTCTCCTTAACTGCTGAGTTCTGTATGTGTTTGGTCTTAATGTTTCATCAGACGTCCCCCCCGGCCGGAGAGGAGCCTTCCCACCGACCCTGCTCTCAAGCTCGTCCCCCCGTTCGTGCTCGTGAGTATCTCTCAATGATCAATAAATTCATTCATTCATTCAGCATTGTAGCATCTTGGCATAGCAGCATCATCGTAGCATCGTAGCATCGTACTATCACAGCAATATAGCATGGTATCGCAGACTGCTGCGGCCACTGCATCACTCTCGCGATTTCCCGCAGGGGAATTGTCTAGTTATTATTATTATTAAACTTTTTCCTACGCATTTTCGAAACCTTTCAACTCAAATACCGTTCGTCGCACACAGGTCAAAATACATCAAAACGTGCGTCTCGATCGGACTCGGTGTGCTTCTATACAGTTCTTTCAAACAAGATTTTTTCGCGACGTAGTCGCGAAAAAACTGCGACAAATTTCCCAATTGAAATGAATGGAGAAGCCCGAAAAAAATAAAAATTCAACAGACATTTTCAACAATGAACTGCTCTGGCATACTTTAACCGAGAGACTTCATTTAAACTTTAAAACGTAGGTACTCTTGCCTTCTCTTCAGAGATTCACTTCACTTGTCGACAACTTTTACCGTTTTTAAACTATGAAGCCTCAGAGTTGTGTAGGTTTTTACTCAAATTTCAGGGTTTATAATGGGTGTGTATTGCGCGGAATGTTTGTGCTAGAGTGGATGACATCATCAGCTAGAGTGAGGAGGGGAGAAGAAAGTTAGTCAAAAAACTGCACAGAAACTGCTCCCGTGGTCACAAATTTCACACGACAGACATAATTTATACATAGAAACGTAGGAAAATTTGTCTTCTCACTCAAATTCGTCTGCTAAAGCTGTAAGTCTTATAGTTTTGGCGTCAGACACAAAGATGCGCCAGCAACACCCACCCACAGCTCCATAGACTGCCATGTTAAAAAGGCAGGGAAATTTCTGGAGGAAAGCAGACGTAACCTTTCTTTGAATCGCTTTAATAGGTCACATTTCTTCATTTTACCCACAAACTGCATATGTAGACGTTCAGGAAAGCCTCAAGATGCCCAAAGTTAAGTCGGTTCAATGATTGGAAATACGGTTTGGCCACAAGTCCTTCCTGTTCGAGGCGATTTTTCAGCATTTTCTCTCTCTCTCCCCGTCTTCCAACTGACATTCGAACAGGAGCAGTTGACCCTGGTAGCCATGACAACCAGACCCCAACCAGCTTACACACGTTCACACACGCAGCTGCTGGGGACGAGAGGCGGGAAAAGAGCTCTCAGTGGAAAACATGATCTGCCAAAACATTAAAACCCCCCAAACCATCGCTGTCTCCCTTGGTGCTTTCACACAGCTGCTGGGCCTCTTAGCTATAGCTCTTCTCATTGACTGAATGACAATTTCTCAGTCATGTTTGACCTTTTCCTTTATTTTAAACACAAATTATATCTGGCTGCTTTGCTGAAACTCCTGACACAACATCCCTGACCCGTTTCCTTCATCTTATTAGGTCAGTGAATAGCTTAACTGCTAACAGACGCTAACGACTAGCCGCTCAGTGATTTAGCCGACGACTAGCCTTCCAGCATAGCGCATGTATGTTAGCAAGCTAGCGGAGCTAACGGAGCTAGCTAGCCGCTACCTTAACGCCGCGGACTCAACCGCGGAGTTAGCCTCGAGCTAACCGCTAGCTAACCGCTAGCTAACCGGGATTTAACCGCGGACCCGCGGGAGTTAAACACGAATTAGCCGCGGCAGTTAGCCGTGAGCTAACGCGGAGGCTAGTGGGGTTAGCCGCCGGCTAATTCGCCGCCTTGCTAGCGGGTGCTTATCACAGTAATAATGTTGAAGTTTTACAATTTAAAGGGAAGATATTTTTAAATGAAACTGTGTCAAACTGAAAAATATATTATTCCACCACATAAAGTAGGAAACATTTATGGCTTGCAACAACATTAATGACAGTATATATATAATTGGAGTAATTTAATATAATATGTTTTTAATTAAATAAATAATGAGCTGTTGAACACTCATAAGAATTATATTAAGTATGTTACATAACATTATTTGACATGTCTATTTGTCTGCCTATAGTTTTCCTCCAGCTGATCCAGACAGACTGCAGTGACGTCCAACATGAGACAAAGAGCTGGACTCGCAGGACAATTTGAAGGTCTTCACTTCATCGCTGATTCCTTGTTACAGCCTGGATGTGTTAAGTTTAATATTATTGTTTTTCTAACTGTAAGACTGTGCCGTAAACTGTTCAACTATTGCTCAGGTAGGAGTGATGAGTTTTATTGTTAAAATTATTATGATTAACACTAGAAGTCCCAGCATTTTTTGCTCTACCTATAAAACCCAGAGGGCAGCCGATCGGCTGGAAGGGTTTTAGCTAATATCCTAATCACCTGTGAACCCTCCTTCTGTTATGTAAACGAGGCAGTCACTGGGGCACCACAGGAGGGGACATGCGAGCCACTTCAAGGAAACCTGTGGGGAGGGGAGAGGGAGTGGGCCCAGAGAGTTTATGGGGGAGAGGGTGGCTGTTCACTTCTAAACTGGCAACACCTTGAGACAGAAACTGGTTCATCCCAAAGACAAAACACCTTGACATAAAATGGGGGAGGGGGGGAATCGGAGAGGAGCAGGATTGCTGGGGGTTTGGAGGCCAGAGTGTGTGGGGGAGGGAGGCACACCTGAGGGCTGTGAACTCATTTGCTCTGTCCGGGCTGCTAAGGCTGCGTTCAGACTGCAGACGGATCTGATTCAAATCTGATTCCTTCTCATATCCGTTTTTTAGGGCTGACTGTTCACACTGCCTTTAGCAAGTGTCCAAATCGGATATGGTTCTGTTCAGACTGGGCCACATTCTTCACCGGTCTGATAGGTTGCTGTAGCAACGCGCGGAAGCGTCATTCAGCACGTGTATTTGTCAGACGTCATATAATTGCGACAGCGACAAGCAAAACAACAACAAACAACACGATGGATGTACGTCACGTCAGTGTAAAGATTTATAAGGCATGCAGTTTCTTCCTCTGTCCAAGGCGAATTGTTTTCAAAGTCCTCCTCCATTGTGATAGCTGTAATATCACTGTCCGTGGCCGTAACGTGGCTCCTCCACAACGGAAATAGGCACGCGGTCTGGCGCATTGGTTCTGGCCTGGCGTCGTGTAAGTGACGTCACGGACAGTCAAAACCCATCTGAGTGTTGGGAGCTGTTCAGACTGAGACACATCTGTCCATCTCCGATACGAATGCGATATGAAACTACCTCTGGATGTGGTTTGCAACCGTTTGGCAAAAATCGGATTTCATGTGATCTGTCACTGTTCAGACTTCAAAATCGAGATCCGATTCAAATCTGAATGGGCTAAAAATCGGATTTTGGCTGGCAGTCTGAACGCAGCCTAACTGTCTGTCTGTCTTTCACCAGTTTCACCAGGTGGCAGCCTGGGCAGAACAAATGAGCTGAATCAAAATGTAATATATGTAGAAGGATGTAGAAGTTATCAGGACCCTACAACACTGGGCTTCCAACATCCCCACCAGACACATAGGAAAAGTAAAAGAACAGAACCACATCAAAAAAGCACTCGAAATCTGTGGTTATCCCAACTGGGCCTTCATGATATTTACACATATTTACAAATAATAATAAAAAAAATGCATTATCAGGATACAGTGTTAGAGAGTGGAAGTGAGTGAGACTTAGACCTAGAACTTAGACTTAAAACTTTATTGATCCCTTTGGGGTGACTCCCTCAGGGAAATTTGAGTTTTCCGCAGCAGCAAGCACACAGAGCAGTTTGCAGACAAACAACAGCAGTGGTTTGCAAATAGTTATAGAAAAAGTGATTGAATAATAAAATGGTGAACATTAAATAATGAACGGTGAACTTCCTTTGAGTGGGATTAAAATAAGCTGTAGTAAAACTCTAGTAGGGAAAAATAAACAGTAAAACAGTAAGTAACAGTGAGTGAGGTGAGTACATTTCAATAATCACTCACAATGCTGGCACTGCCATGCTAATGACCAATGTGGCCATAATGACTCATGTGACTGCAATGTATTGACTGCTACAAATACACATGTGGCAAATGCAGAAAGGAGATGGCTTGGCAGTGCCAGCATTGTGAGTGATTATTGAAATGTACTCACCTCACTCACTGTTACTTACTGTTTATTTTTCCCTACTAGAGTTTTACTACATCTTATTTTAATCCCACTCAAAGGAAGTTCACCGTTCATTATTTAATGTTCACCATTTTATTATTCAATCACTTTTTCTATAACTATTTGCAAACCACTGCTGTTGTTTGTCTGCAAACTGCTCTGTGTGCTTGCTGCTGCGGAAAACTCAAATTTCCCTGAGGGAGTCACCCCAAAGGGATCAATAAAGTTTTAAGTCTAAGTTCTAGGTCTAAGTCTCACTCACTTCCACTCTCTAACACTGTATCCTGATAATGCATTTTTTTTATTATTATTTGTAAATATGTGTAAATATCATGAAGGCCCAGCTGGGATAACCACAGATTTTGAGTGCTTTTTTGATGTGGTTCTGTTCTTTTACTTTTCCTATGTGTCTGGTGGGGATGTTGGAAGCCCAGTGTTGTAGGGTCCTGATAACTTCTACATCCTTCTACATATATTACATTTTGATTCAGCTCATTTGTTCTGCCCAGGCTGCCACCTGGTGAAACTGGTGAAAGACAGACAGTCAGTTAGCAGCCCGGACAGAGCAAATGAGTTCACAGCCCTCAGGTGTGCCTCCCTCCCCCACACACTCTGGCCTCCAAACCCCCAGCAATCCTGCTCCTCTCTGATTCCCCCCCTCCCCCATTTTATGTCAAGGTGTTTTGTCTTTGGGATGAACCAGTTTCTGTCTCAAGGTGTTGCCAGGTTAGAAGTGAACACTGCTCTGTGTGCTTACCCCGTCCCCCATAAGCTCTCTGGGCCCACTCCCCCTCCCCTCCCCACAAGTTTCCTTGAAGTGGCTCAGCATGTCCCCTCCTGTGGTGCCCCAGTGACTGCCTCGTTTACATAACAGAAGGAGGGTTCACAGGTGATTTAGGATATTAGCTAAAAGCCTTCCAGCCGATCGGCTGCCCTGTGGGTTTTATAGGTAGAAAAGCCAAATGGCTGCTCTCTGGGACTTCTAGTGTTAACGATCAATTGTTACGATTTGCTCGTTCTTTGTCTGGGGATCCTAGTGAGATCCCTCCCACTCTCTTCCTTATTTGATGCTGGCTTTCAGGTGGAGCTGGGAGGGGTCTGCCGCCTGTACCTGCCCTTCAGTTTGTAGAAGGGCGTAAAGGACGACCCTTCTCAGTGTCTCTCTCTCTCAGCCAGGCCTACTGCATCCTCCTCATCCTGTTTGGTTTGTTGTACCCTGCATGACATCAAACTCACACCCATCCAGTCAGAAGGAACCAGGACTTAAATGACTATTTGAGTTGTGCTTTTTGTTATAGCTGCTGCTCATGGTAGTAAAGACATGCTACTTAGTAAAGACATTCGCGACGTAAGTCGCGAATACTTTCATACCTGTCTTGACCTGACCATTACTTTTTGTAGTCAAACTTGAAATTATTTGCAACGTAAGTCGCAAATATTTTCACCAGGATTATATTATGACTATATGAACAGGTGATCATTAAAGCATCATAGCATCTTAGTATAATTGCATTGTAGCATCTTAGCATCGTAGCAACATAGTATCTTAGCTTTGTAGCATCTTAGTATCATAGCATCTTAGTATCTTAGCATCATAGCATTGTAGTAGCATCTTGGCATAGTAGCATCATCATAGCATCGTAGCATCGTACTGTCGCAGCAATATAGCATGGTATCGCAGACTGCTGCGGCCACTGCATCACTCTCGCGATTTCCCGCAGGGGAATTGTCTAGTTAGTGATGCAGTGCTACGCAATGCAAACTATTGACCCCCCTCATAGCAAAGCTATGGGGGTCAATAGTTTGCAGTGCGAAGCACTGCAAACTATTGTTCTTCACTACGTTTTTCTTCTTATTATTATTATTATTATTAAACTTTTTCCTACGCATTTTCGAAACCTTTCAACTCAAATACCGTTCGTCGCACACAGACACAAAATACATCAAAACGTGCGTCTCGATCGGACTCGGTGTGCTTCTATACAGTTCTTTCAAACAAGATTTTTTCGCGACGTAGTCGCGAAAAAACTGCGACAAATTTCCCTATTGAAATGAATGGAGAAGCCCGAAAAAAAAAAAAATTCAACAGACATTTTCAACAATGAACTGCTCTGGCATACTTTAACCGAGAGACTTCATTTAAACTTTAAAACGTAGGTACTCTTGCCTTCTCTTCAGAGATTCACTTCACTTAGCGACAACTTTTACCGTTTTTAAACTATGAAGCCTCAGAGTTGTGTAGGTTTTTACTCAAATTTCAGGGTTTATAATGGGTGTGTATTGCGCGGAATGTTTGTGCTAGAGTGGATGACATCATCAGCTAGAGTGAGGAGGGGAGAAGAAAGTTAGTCAAAAAACTGCACAGAAACTGCTCCCGTGGCCACAAATTTCACACGACAGACATAATTTATACATAGAAATGTAGGAAAATGTGTCTTCTCACTCAAATTCGTCTGCTAAAGCTGTAAGTCTTATAGTTTTGGCGTCAGACACAAAGATGCGCCAGCAACACCCACCCACAGCTCCATAGACTGCCATGTTAAAAAGGCAGGGAAATTTCTGGAGGAAAGCAGACGTAACCTTTCTTTGAATCGCTTTGAATAGGTCACATTTCTTCATTTTACCTACAAATTACACATCTAGACGTTCAGGAAAGCCTCAAGATGCCCAAAGTTAAGTCGGTTCAATGATTGGAAATACGGTTTGGCCACAAGTCCTTCCTGTTCGAGGCGATTTTTCAGCATTTTCTCTCTCTTTCCCCGTCTTCCAACTGACATTCTAACAGGAGCAGTTGACCCTGGTAGCCATGACAACCAGACCCCAACCAGCTTACACACGTTCACACACGCAGCTGCTGGGGACGAGAGGCGGGAAAAGAGCTCTCAGTGGAAAACATGATCTGCCAAAACATTAAAACCCCCCAAACCATTACTGCAGTACTGTAGGGGGCCAGAACCTGACATTATGACCTTTTCCTTTATTTTAAACACAAATTATATCTGGCTGCTTTGCTGAAACTCCTGACACAACATCCCTGACCCGTTTCCTTCATCTTATTAGGTCAGTGAAAAGCTAAACTGCTAACAGACGCTAACGACTAGCCGCCCAGTGATTTAGCCGACGACTAGCCTTCCAGCATAGCTCATGTATGTTAGCAAGCTAGCGGAGCTAACGGAGCTAGCTAGCCGCTAGCTTAACGCCGCGGACTCAACCGCGGAGTTAGCCTCGAGCTAACCGCTAACTAACCGCTAGCTAACCGGGATTTAACCGCGGACCCGCGGGAGTTAAACACGAATTAGCCGCGGCAGTTCGCCGTGAGCTAACGCGGAGGCTAGTGGGGTTAGCCGCCGGCTAATTCGCCGCCTTGCTAGCGGGTGCTTATCACAGTAATAATGTTGAAGTTTTACATTTTAAAGGGAAGATATTTTTAAATTAAACTGTGTCAAACTGAAAAATATATTATTCCACCACATAAAGTAGGAAACATTTATGGCTTGCAACAACATTAATGACAGTATATATATATAATTGGAGTAATTTAATATAATATGATGTTTTTAATTAAATAAATAATGAGCTGTTGAACACTCATAAGAGTTATATTAAGTATGTTACATAACATTATTTGACATGTCTATTTGTCTGCCTATAGTTTTCCTCCAGCTGATCCAGACAGACTGCAGTGACGTCCAACATGAGACAAAGAGCTGGACTCGCAGGACAATTTGAAGGTCTTCACTTCATCGCTGATTCCTTGTTACAGCCTGGATGTGTTAAGTTTAATATTATTGTTTATCTAACTGTAAGACTGTGCCGTAAACTGTTAAACTATTGCTCAGGTAGGAGTAATGAGTTTTATTGTTAAAATTATTATGATTAACGACCAAATTGTAATAATTGATCGTTAATCATAATAATTCACCTGTTCATATAGTCATAATATAATCCTGGTGGGGGTGTGACGATCCCTCCCACTCTCTTCCTTATTTGATGCTAGCTTTCAGGTGGAGCTGGGAGGGGTCTGCTGCCTGTACCTGCCCTTCAGTTTGTAGAAGGGCGTAAAGGACGACCCTTCTCAGTGTCTCTCTCTCTCAGCCAGGCCTACTGCATCCTCCTCATCCTGTTTGGTTTGTTGTACCCTGCATGACATCAAACTCACACCCATCCAGTCAGAAGGAACCAGGCCTTAAATGACTATTTGAGTTGTGCTTTTTGTTATAGCTGCTGCTCATGGTAGTAAAGACATGCTACTTAGTAAAGACATTCGCGACGTAAGTCGCGAATACTTTCATACCTGTCTTGACCTGACCATTACTTTTTGTAGTCAAACATGAAATTATTTGCAACGTAAGTCGCAAATATTTTCACCAGGATTATATTATGACTATATGAACAGGTGATCATTAAAGCATCATAGCATCTTAGTATAATTGCATTGTAGCATCTTAGCATCGTAGCAACATAGTATCTTAGCTTTGTAGCATCTTAGTATCATAGCATCTTAGTATCTTAGCATCATAGCATTGTAGTAGCATCTCGGCATAGTAGCATCATCATAGCATCGTAGCATCGTACTGTCGCAGCAATATAGCATGGTATCGCAGACTGCTGCGGCCACTGCATCACTCTCGCGATTTCCCGCAGGGGAATTGTCTAGTTAGTGATGCAGTGCTACGCAATGCAAACTATTGACCCCCCTCATAGCAAAGCTATGGGGGTCAATAGTTTGCAGTGCGAAGCACTGCAAACTATTGTTCTTCACTACGTTTTTCTTCTTATTATTATTATTATTATTAGTGATGCAGTGCTACGCAATGCAAACTATTGACCCTCATAGCAAAGCTATGGGAGTCAATAGTTTGCAGTGCGAAGCACTGCAAACTATTGTTCTTCACTACGTTTTTCTTCTTATTATTATTAAACTTTTTCCTACGGCCGATTTTCGAAACCTTTCAACTCAAATACCGTTCGTCGCACACAGACACAAAATACATCAAAACGTGCGTCTCGATCGGACTCGGTGTGCTTCTATACAGTTCTTTCAAACAAGATTTGTTCGCGACGTAGTCGCGAAAAAACCGCGATCAATTTCCCATTGAAATGAATGGAGAAGCCCGAAAAAAGCGGCAACATTCCAAAATGTCCAGCTTGGCTTTGTCCAGCGATTACTCGGCCATGCTTTGTAGTAGAAACTTGCTTGGAAGTTTGTACGAGGCACGGGAAGTGTAGCTTTCTCTTCCTGAAAACGGCGTTTCGATACCTTTTACGGTTTGGTCAGGGTCGCAGTTTACGTTTGGTGAAATCTGGGGAAAAAAATTAAAAATCCCTCCCTCTGACGCTCACTCTAACTTCAGAGTTTCGGTGATATTCTGAAAAAAAAAGGTTCAATCTCACGTGGTGGCCACAGTTTTTGAGGTACAGAGATAAAAAATATGTAAAAACGTAGGGATTTTTGTTGGCTTTCAGATGGTGTGGGTTTTATTTGTGTGGGACGTACGGTTTGGGCTGCAGGCTCCTCCGAGCGAGGAGTGCGCCGACCAGTTTTCGAATTTTTCCCCATGTGTGTGTATGTGGAAAGCGAGAGCGATTTTTCGACGATTTTTCACGTCGCATACTTTTTTTCTAAAACGACTACGGCCACAATTTTCGCAGTAGGCGCGTGGGAACCACACTAAATTGTAGAAAACCCTCGGCTGACGCTCACGATGTGTTCGTTTTCCCGATAGGACTTGTAGTTTTTGATTTATGAGCATTTGTTCGGAGGGCAAATCCTAGTTTGCACTTTCCCTCTGACTCAGGCAGAGGTGAGAGAGAGAAGGAGACTTCAGCGTCAGTTGACCCTGGTAGCCATGACAACCAGACCCCAACCAGCTTACACACGCAGCAGGAGGGGACGAGAGGCGGGAAAAGAGCTCTCAGTGGAAAACAGTATCTGCCAAAACATTAAAACCCCCCAAACCATTACTGCAGTACTGTAGGGGGCCAGAACCTGACATTGTGACCTTTTCCTTTATTTTAAACACAAATTATATCTGGCTGCTTTGCTGAAACTCCTGACACAACATCCCTGACCCGTTTCCTTCATCTTATTAGGTCAGTGAATAGCTCAACTGGTAACAGACGCTAACTACTAGCCGCCCAGTGATTTAGCCGACGACTAGCCTTCCAGCATAGCTCATGTATGTTAGCAAGCTAGCGGAGCTAACGGAGCTAGCTAGCCGCTAGCTAACCGCCGCGGACTCAACCGCGGAGTTAGCCTCGAGCTAACCGCGAGCTAGCCTCGAGCTAACCGCGAGCTAACCGGGATTTAACCGCGGACCCGCGGGAGTTAAACACGAATTAGCCGCGGCAGTTCGCCGTGAGCTAACGCGGAGGCTAGTGGGGTTAGCCGCCGGCTAATTCGCCGCCTTGCTAGCGGGTGCTTATCACAGTAATAATGTTGAAGTTTTACAATTTAAAGGGAAGATATTTTTAAATTAAACTGTGTCAAACTGAAAAATATATTATTCCACCACATAAAGTAGGAAACATTTATGGCTTGCAACAACATTAATGACAGTATAATTGGAGTAATTTAATATAATATGATGTTTTTAATTAAATAAATAATGAGCTGTTGAACACTCATAAGAGTTATATTAAGTATGTTACATAACATTATTTGACATGTCTATTTGTCTGCCTATAGTTTTCCTCCAGCTGATCCAGACAGACTGCAGTGACGTCCAACATGAGACAAAGAGCTGGACTCGCAGGACAATTTGAAGGTCTTCACTTCATCGCTGATTCCTTGTTACAGCCTGGATGTGTTAAGTTTAATATTATTGTTTATCTAACTGTAAGACTGTGCCGTAAACTGTTCAACTATTGCTCAGGTAGGAGTAATGAGTTTTATTGTTAAAATGATTATGATTAACGAGCAAATTGTAATAATTGATCGTTAATCATAATAATTCACCTGTTCATATAGTCATAATATAATCCTGGTGGGGGTGTGACGATCCCTCCCACTCTCTTCCTTATTTGATGCTGGCTTTCAGGTGGAGCTGGGAGGGGTCTGCTGCCTGTACCTGCCCTTCAGTTTGTAGAAGGGCGTAAAGGACGACCCTTCTCAGTGTCTCTCTCTCTCAGCCAGGCCTACTGCATCCTCCTCATCCTGTTTGGTTTGTTGTACCCTGCATGACATCAAACTCACACCCATCCAGTCAGAAGGAACCAGGCCTTAAATGACTATTTGAGTTGTGCTTTTTGTTATAGCTGCTGCTCATGGTAGTAAAGACATGCTACTTAGTAAAGACATTCGCGACGTAAGTCGCGAATACTTTCATACCTGTCTTGATGTGACCATTACTTTTTGTAGTCAAACATGAAATTATTTGCAACGTAAGTCGCAAATATTTTCACCAGGATTATATTATGACTATATGAACAGGTGATCATTAAAGCATCATAGCATCTTGGTATAATTGCATTGTAGCATCTTAGCATCGTAGCAACATAGTATCTTAGCTTTGTAGCATCTTAGTATCATAGCATCTTAGTATCTTAGCATCATAGCATTGTAGCATCTTGGCATAGTAGCATCATCATAGCATCGTAGCATCGTACTATCACAGCAATATAGCATGGTATCGCAGACTGCTTCGGCCACTGCATCACTCTCGCGATTTCCCGCAGGGGAATTGTCTAGTTATTATTATTAAACTTTTTCCTACGCATTTTCGAAACCTTTCAACTCAAATACCGTTCGTCGCACACAGACACAAAATACATCAAAACGTGCGTCTCGATCGGACTCGGTGTGCTTCTATACAGTTCTTTCAAACAAGATTTTTTCGCGACGTAGTCGCGAAAAAACTGCGACAAATTTCCCTATTGAAATGAATGGAGAAGCCCGAAAAAAAAAAAAATTCAACAGACATTTTCAACAATGAACTGCTCTGGCATACTTTAACCGAGAGACTTCATTTAAACTTTAAAACGTAGGTACTCTTGCCTTCTCTTCAGAGATTCACTTCACTTAGCGACAACTTTTACCGTTTTTAAACTATGAAGCCTCAGAGTTGTGTAGGTTTTTACTCAAATTTCAGGGTTTATAATGGGTGTGTATTGCGCGGAATGTTTGTGCTAGAGTGGATGACATCATCAGCTAGAGTGAGGAGGGGAGAAGAAAGTTAGTCAAAAAACTGCACAGAAACTGCTCCCGTGGCCACAAATTTCACACGACAGACATAATTTATACATAGAAACGTAGGAAAATGTGTCTTCTCACTCAAATTCGTCTGCTAAAGCTGTAAGTCTTATAGTTTTGGCGTCAGACACAAAGATGCGCCAGCAACACCCACCCACAGCTCCATAGACTGCCATGTTAAAAAGGCAGGGAAATTTCTGGAGGAAAGCAGACGTAACCTTTCTTTGAATCGCTTTGAATAGGTCACATTTCTTCATTTTACCTACAAATTACACATCTAGACGTTCAGGAAAGCCTCAAGATGCCCAAAGTTAAGTCGGTTCAATGATTGGAAATACGGTTTGGCCACAAGTCCTTCCTGTTCGAGGCGATTTTTCAGCATTTTCTCTCTCTTTCCCCGTCTTCCAACTGACATTCTAACAGGAGCAGTTGACCCTGGTAGCCATGACAACCAGACCCCAACCAGCTTACACACGTTCACACACGCAGCTGCTGGGGACGAGAGGCGGGAAAAGAGCTCTCAGTGGAAAACATGATCTGCCAAAACATTAAAACCCCCCAAACCATTACTGCAGTACTGTAGGGGGCCAGAACCTGACATTATGACCTTTTCCTTTATTTTAAACACAAATTATATCTGGCTGCTTTGCTGAAACTCCTGACACAACATCCCTGACCCGTTTCCTTCATCTTATTAGGTCAGTGAATAGCTAAACTGCTAACAGACGCTAACGACTAGCCGCCCAGTGATTTAGCCGACGACTAGCCTTCCAGCATAGCTCATGTATGTTAGCAAGCTAGCGGAGCTAACGGAGCTAGCTAGCCGCTACCTTAACGCCGCGGACTCAACCGCGGAGTTAGCCTCGAGCTAACCGCTAACTAACCGCTAGCTAACCGGGATTTAACCGCGGACCCGCGGGAGTTAAACACGAATTAGCCGCGGCAGTTCGCCGTGAGCTAACGCGGAGGCTAGTGGGGTTAGCCGCCGGCTAATTCGCCGCCTTGCTAGCGGGTGCTTATCACAGTAATAATGTTGAAGTTTTACAATTTAAAGGGAAGATATTTTTAAATTAAACTGTGTCAAACTGAAAAATATATTATTCCACCACATAAAGTAGGAAACATTTATGGCTTGCAACAACATTAATGACAGTATATATATATAATTGGAGTAATTTAATATAATATGATGTTTTTAATTAAATAAATAATGAGCTGTTGAACACTCATAAGAGTTATATTAAGTATGTTACATAACATTATTTGACATGTCTATTTGTCTGCCTATAGTTTTCCTCCAGCTGATCCAGACAGACTGCAGTGACGTCCAACATGAGACAAAGAGCTGGACTCGCAGGACAATTTGAAGGTCTTCACTTCATCGCTGATTCCTTGTTACAGCCTGGACTTGTTAAGTTTAATATTATTGTTTATCTAACTGTAAGACTGTGCCGTAAACTGTTAAACTATTGCTCAGGTAGGAGTAATGAGTTTTATTGTTAAAATTATTATGATTAACGATCAATTGTTACGATTTGCTCGTTCTTTGTCTGGGGATCCTAGTGAGATCCCTCCCACTCTCTTCCTTATGTGATGCTGGCTTTCAGGTGGAGCTGGGAGGGGTCTGCCGCCTGTACCTGCCCTTCAGTTTGTAGAAGGCGAAGCATAAAGGACGACCCTTCTCAGTGTCTCTCTCTCTCAGCCAGGCCTACTGCATCCTCCTCATCCTGTTTGGTTTGTTGTACCCTGCATGACATCAAACTCACACCCATCCAGTCAGAAGGAACCAGGCCTTAAATGACTATTTGAGTTGTGCTTTTTGTTATAGCTGCTGCTCATGGTAGTAAAGACATGCTACTTAGTAAAGACATTCGCGACGTAAGTCGCGAATACTTTCATACCTGTCTTGACCTGACCATTACTTTTTGTAGTCAAACATGGATTATATTATGACTATATGAACAGGTGATCATTAAAGCATCATAGCATGGTAGCATCATTAAAGCATCTTAGCATCATAGCATTGTAGCATCATTAAAGCATCTTAGCATTGTAGTATCTTAGCATCATAGCATCTTAGTATAAGGAAAACACACACTTTATGACAACTACAGATGTTTAACATGTGTCTGCTTTGTTATTAGCTTGTTGCTTACATTTACTTATAACATTTGAAAGACATTTCAATTTTTTTGCATTGTCTTTGATAGGATTAAAGGGTTCCTGTGCTTCGACAGCTGAGAGTGATCATCGTTGATTCATCGCCCTCAACCATCACAGAGCAGTATCGCCACCTCACCCACACACATACATTCACCACACCTTCATCTACACAGATTTAATTTAAGTATAACATATTACATTAATTTGTCTTAGATTAGATTATTTTACATTAGGTAGTTAGAGTTTAGGTAAAGGTTAGGGTTTAGGTTAGTTTGATAGGTTTGATAGCCTGTTAAGCTTTGAAAAGTATTTTGTCTTGTTTTTTTTTTCTGTCTATTTTTTGTCAGCAGGATGCCTAGGAAGTCCAGACGTTCCATGGCGGTGAAGCAGCGCTGGAGGAGGCTCGACCTGGAGGAGCTGAGGTCCACCCCTTCCCCCCTGGAGGTATTTACACAGTAGATAAGCTTCTGTGCCACAATGACATCTGTCTGCGTGAAAATGGCTCTAGAAATGTTACATCTATTGTTTTCTCCTTAACTGCTGAGTTCTGTATGTGTTTGGTCTTAATGTTTCATCAGACGTCCCCCCCGGCCGGAGAGGAGCCTTCCCACCGACCCTGCTCTCAAGCTCGTCCCCCCGTTCGTGCTCGTGAGTATCTCTCAATGATCAATAAATTCATTCATTCATTCAGCATTGTAGCATCTTGGCATAGTAGCATCATCGTAGCATCGTAGCATCGTACTATCACAGCAATATAGCATGGTATCGCAGACTGCTGCGGCCACTGCATCACTCTCGCGATTTCCCGCAGGGGAATTGTCTAGTTATTATTAAACTTTTTCCTACGCATTTTCGAAACCTTTCAACTCAAATACCGTTCGTCGCACACAGACACAAAATACATCAAAACGTGCGTCTCGATCGGACTCGGTGTGCTTCTATACAGTTCTTTCAAACAAGATTTTTTCGCGACGTAGTCGCGAAAAAACTGCGACAAATTTCCCTATTGAAATGAATGGAGAAGCCCGAAAAAAATAAAAATTCAACAGACATTTTCAACAATGAACTGCTCTGGCATACTTTAACCGAGAGACTTCATTTAAACTTTAAAACGTAGGTACTCTTGCCTTCTCTTCAGAGATTCACTTCACTTAGCGACAACTTTTACCGTTTTTAAACTATGAAGCCTCAGAGTTGTGTAGGTTTTTACTCAAATTTCAGGGTTTATAATGGGTGTGTATTGCGCGGAATGTTTGTGCTAGAGTGGATGACATCATCAGCTAGAGTGAGGAGGGGAGAAGAAAGTTAGTCAAAAAACTGCACAGAAACTGCTCCCGTGGCCACAAATTTCACACGACAGACATAATTTATACATAGAAACGTAGGAAAATGTGTCTTCTCACTCAAATTCGTCTGCTAAAGCTGTAAGTCTTATAGTTTTGGCGTCAGACACAAAGATGCGCCAGCAACACCCACCCACAGCTCCATAGACTGCCATGTTAAAAAGGCAGGGAAATTTCTGGAGGAAAGCAGACGTAACCTTTCTTTGAATCGCTTTGAATAGGTCACATTTCTTCATTTTACCTACAAATTACACATCTAGACGTTCAGGAAAGCCTCAAGATGCCCAAAGTTAAGTCGGTTCAATGATTGGAAATACGGTTTGGCCACAAGTCCTTCCTGTTCGAGGCGATTTTTCAGCATTTTCTCTCTCTTTCCCCGTCTTCCAACTGACATTCTAACAGGAGCAGTTGACCCTGGTAGCCATGACAACCAGACCCCAACCAGCTTACACACGTTCACACACGCAGCTGCTGGGGACGAGAGGCGGGAAAAGAGCTCTCAGTGGAAAACATGATCTGCCAAAACATTAAAACCCCCCAAACCATTACTGCAGTACTGTAGGGGGCCAGAACCTGACATTATGACCTTTTCCTTTATTTTAAACACAAATTATATCTGGCTGCTTTGCTGAAACTCCTGACACAACATCCCTGACCCGTTTCCTTCATCTTATTAGGTCAGTGAATAGCTAAACTGCTAACAGACGCTAACGACTAGCCGCCCAGTGATTTAGCCGACGACTAGCCTTCCAGCATAGCTCATGTATGTTAGCAAGCTAGCGGAGCCAACGGAGCTAGCTAGCCGCTAGCTTAACGCCGCGGACTCAACCGCGGAGTTAGCCTCGAGCTAACCGCTAACTAACCGCTAGCTAACCGGGATTTAACCGCGGACCCGCGGGAGTTAAACACGAATTAGCCGCGGCAGTTCGCCGTGAGCTAACGCGGAGGCTAGTGGGGTTAGCCGCCGGCTAATTCGCCGCCTTGCTAGCGGGTGCTTATCACAGTAATAATGTTGAAGTTTTACAATTTAAAGGGAAGATATTTTTAAATGAAACTGTGTCAAACTGAAAAATATATTATTCCACCACATAAAGTAGGAAACATTTATGGCTTGCAACAACATTAATGACAGTATATATATATAATTGGAGTAATTTAATATAATATGATGTTTTTAATTAAATAATGAGCTGTTGAACACTCATAAGAGTTATATTAAGTATGTTACATAACATTATTTGACATGTCTATTTGTCTGCCTATAGTTTTCCTCCAGCTGATCCAGACAGACTGCAGTGACGTCCAACATGAGACAAAGAGCTGGACTCGCAGGACAATTTGAAGGTCTTCACTTCATCGCTGATTCCTTGTTACAGCCTGGATGTGTTAAGTTTAATGTTATTGTTTATCTAACTGTAAGACTGTGCCGTAAACTGTTAAACTATTGCTCAGGTAGGAGTAATGAGTTTTATTGTTAAAATTATTATGATTAACGATCAATTGTTACGATTTGCTCGTTCTTTGTCTGGGGATCCTAGTGAGATCCCTCCCACTCTCTTCCTTATTTGATGCTGGCTTTCAGGTGGAGCTGGGAGGGCTCTGCTGCCTGTACCTGCCCTTCAGTTTGTAGAAGGCGAAGCATAAAGGACGACCCTTCTCAGTGTCTCTCTCTCTCAGCCAGGCCTACTGCATCCTCCTCATCCTGTTTGGTTTGTTGTACCCTGCATGACATCAAACTCACACCCATCCAGTCAGAAGGAACCAGGCCTTAAATGACTATTTGAGTTGTGCTTTTTGTTATAGCTGCTGCTCATGGTAGTAAAGACATGCTACTTAGTAAAGACATTCGCGACGTAAGTCGCGAATACTTTCATACCTGTCTTGACCTGACCATTACTTTTTGTAGTCAAACATGAAATTATTTGCAACGTTAGTCGCAAATATTTTCACCAGGATTATATTATGACTATATGAACAGGTGATCATTAAAGCATCATAGCATCTTAGTATAATTGCATTGTAGCATCTTAGCATCGTAGCAACATAGTATCTTAGCTTTGTAGCATCTTAGTATCATAGCATCTTAGTATCTTAGCATCATAGCATTGTAGCATCTTGGCATAGTAGCATCATCATAGCATCGTAGCATCGTACTGTCGCAGCAATATAGCATGGTATCGCAGACTGCTGCGGCCACTGCATCACTCTCGCGATTTCCCGCAGGGGAATTGTCTAGTTATTATTATTATTATTAAACTTTTTCCTACGCATTTTCGAAACCTTTCAACTCAAATACCGTTCGTCGCACACAGACACAAAATACATCAAAACGTGCGTCTCGATCGGACTCGGTGTGCTTCTATACAGTTCTTTCAAACAAGATTTTTTCGCGACGTAGTCGCGAAAAAACTGCGACAAATTTCCCTATTGAAATGAATGGAGAAGCCCGAAAAAAAAAATAATTCAACAGACATTTTCAACAATGAACTGCTCTGGCATACTTTAACCGAGAGACTTCATTTAAACTTTAAAACGTAGGTACTCTTGCCTTCTCTTCAGAGATTCACTTCACTTAGCGACAACTTTTACCGTTTTTAAACTATGAAGCCTCAGAGTTGTGTAGGTTTTTACTCAAATTTCAGGGTTTATAATGGGTGTGTATTGCGCGGAATGTTTGTGCTAGAGTGGATGACATCATCAGCTAGAGTGAGGAGGGGAGAAGAAAGTTAGTCAAAAAACTGCACAGAAACTGCTCCCGTGGCCACAAATTTCACACGACAGACATAATTTATACATAGAAACGTAGGAAAATGTGTCTTCTCACTCAAATTCGTCTGCTAAAGCTGTAAGTCTTATAGTTTTGGCGTCAGACACAAAGATGCGCCAGCAACACCCACCCACAGCTCCATAGACTGCCATGTTAAAAAGGCAGGGAAATTTCTGGAGGAAAGCAGACGTAACCTTTCTTTGAATCGCTTTGAATAGGTCACATTTCTTCATTTTACCTACAAACTAGAAAATTCCCGCGGAAATTTTTGAAGTGCCGAGTGGGCTGTTGCCGGGGTTCTGCATTGAAAAAGCACACCTCAAATAGTAATTTTTAACATGTATATTTACACACATGAGCCACTAATTCTAGCATTAGCCACAAATGTTAACAATTAGCATGTCTTTACATGCAGTCAAGCATTATATTAGCCGCTAATGTTAGCAATTAGCATTATTTTTCCCTACTAGAGTTTTACTACAGCTTATTTTAATCCCACTCAAAGGAAGTTCACCGTTCATTAATGTTCACCATTTTATTATTCAATCACTTTTTCTATAACTATTTGCAAACCACTGCTGTTGTTTGTCTGCAAACTGCTCTGCGTGCTTGCTGCTGCAGAAAACTCAAATTTCCCTGAGGGAGTCACCCCAAAGGGATCAATAAAGTTTTAAGTCTAAGTTCTAAGTCTAAGTCTCACTCACTTCCACTCTCTAACACTGTATCCTGATAATGCATTTTTTTTAATTATTATTTGTAAATATGTGTAAATATCATGAAGGCCCAGTTGGGATAACCACAGATTTTGAGTGCTTTTTTGATGTGGTTCAGTTCTTTTACTTTTCCTATGTGTCTGGTGGGGATGTTGGAAGCCCAGTGTTGTAGGGTCCTGATAACTTCTACATCCTTCTACATATATTACATTTTGATTCAGCTCATTTGTTCTGCCCAGGCTGCCACCTGGTGAAACTGGTGAAAGAAAGACAGTCACTAGCAGCCCGGACAGAGCAAATGAGTTCACAGCCCTCAGGTGTGCCTCCCTCCCCCACACACTCTGGCCTCCAAACCCCCAGCAATCCTGCTCCTCTCTGATTCCCCCCCTCCCCCATTTTATGTCAAGGTGTTTTGTCTTTGGGATGAACCAGTTTCTATCTCAAGGTGTTGCCAGGTTAGAAGTGAACACTGCTCTGTGTGCTTACCCCGTCCCCCATAAGCTCTCTGGGCCCACTCCCCCTCCCCTCCCCACAAGTTTCCTTGAAGTGGCTCAGCATGTCCCCTCCTGTGGTGTCCCAGTGATTGCCTTGTTTACATAACCAAAGGAGGGTTCACAGGTGATTTAGGATATTAGCTAAAAGCCTTCCAGCCGATCGGCTGCCCTATGGGTTTTATAGGTAGAGCAAAAAATGCTGGGACTTCTAGTGTTAAGGCCTGATTCCTTCTGACTGGATGGGTGTGAGTTTGATGTCATGCAGGGTACAACAAACCAAACAGGATGAGGAGGATGCAGTAGGCCTGGCTGAGAGAGAGAGACACTGAGAAGGGTCGTCCTTTACGCCCTTCTACAAACTGAAGGGCAGGTACAGGCAGCAGACCCCTCCCAGCTCCACCTGAAAGCCAGCATCAAATAAGGAAGAGAGTGGGAGGGATCTCACTAGGATCCCCAGACAAAGAACGAGCAAATCGTAACAATTGATCGTTAATCATAATCATTTTAACAATAAAACTCATTACTCCTACCTGAGCAATAGTTTAACAGTTTACGGCACAGTCTTACAGTTAGAAAAACAATAATATTAAACTTAACACATCCAGGCTGTAACAAGGAATCAGCGATGAAGTGAAGACCTTCAAATTGTCCTGTGAGTCCAGCTCTTTGTCTCACGTTGGACGTCACTGCAGTCTGTCTGGATCAGCTGGAGGAAAACTATAGGCAGACAAATAGACCTGTCAAATAATGTTATGTAACATACTTAATATAACTCTTATGAGTGTTCAACAGCTCATTATTTATTTAATTAAAAACATCATATTATATTAAATTACTCCAATTATATATATATACTGTCATTAATGTTGTTGCAAGCCATAAATGTTTCCTACTTTATGTGGTGGAATAATATATTTTTCAGTTTGACACAGTTTCATTTAAAAATATCTTCCCTTTAAATTGTAAAACTTCAACATTATTACTGTGATAAGCACCCGCTAGCAAGGCGGCGAATTAGCCGGCGGCTAACCCCACTAGCCCCCGCGTTAGCTCTCGGCTAACTGCCGCGGCTAATTCGTGTTTAACTCCCGCGGGTCCGCGGTTAAATCCCGGTTAGCTAGCGGTTAGCTAGCGGTTAGCTCGAGGCTAACTCCGCGGTTGAGTCCGCGGCGTTAAGGTAGCGGCTAGCTAGCTCCGTTAGCTCCGCTAGCTTGCTAACATACATGCGCTATGCTGGACGGCTAGTCGTTAGCGTCTGTTAGCAGTTAAGCTATTCACTGACCTAATGAGATGAAGGAAACGGGTCAGGGATGTTGTGTCAGGAGTTTCAGCAAAGCAGCCAGATATAATTTGTGTTTAAAATAAAGGAAAAGGTCAAACATGAAGTTGTCATTCAGTCAATGAGAAGCGCTATAGCTAAGAGGCCCAGCAGCTGTGTGAAAGCACCATGGGAGACAGGTATGGTTTGGGGGGTTTTAATGTTTTGGCAGATCATGTTTTCCACTGGGAGCTTAAATAGTGGCTAGCGCTGACACGCTAGCTGCTCTGCTTTCTCTGTCTGTCATTTTACACACGCATGTTCAAATTAAGTGCTAAGAACTACTAAAATGGCTGCCTAATGTTAGCATTAGGTTAATGCATGTCTTTAATTTTTAGTGGCAAGAAATTAGTGGCTAGCTATTCGCTAACATGCTAATGGTGCCACTAATGCTACCACCAATTTCTACCACTAAAAATTAGCATTAGCCGCTAATGGTAGCAATTAACATGACCCGCTAGCCACTAATTTTAACATTGGTTTAGTGTTAGCATGTCTTTTAAGCCACTAAAAATTAAATACATGCTAATTGCTAACATGCTAATTGCTAATATGCTATTCGCTAACATGCTAATGCTGCCACTAATGCTACCACCAATTTCTTGCCACTAAAAAGTAGCATTAGCCGCTAATGTTAGCAATTAACATGACGCGCTAGCCAATGACAGACAGACACCTGTCATTGTTCAACTTAGGTGCCAAAAGCCAAAATGGCTGCCCCACATACCAGTTACTTATGTCAGTTGGAAGTTTCCCGCCTCTTTCTGTGGAGACCCTCCTCTTCTGCTGCGTGTGAGCGTGTGTATGCCCGTTGGGGCCTTGTTGTCACGGTTACCAGTTTGAATTTCAGTTAGAAGATGGCTAGAGGGAGAGAAAATGCTGAAACGAACCTCCTCGAACAGGAAGGCCTTGTGGCCAAACCGTGTTTCCAATCATTGAACCGACTTCACTTTGGGCATCTTGAGTCTTTCCTGAACGTCTAGATATGCAGTTTTTGGGCAAAATGAAGAAATGTGAGCTATAAAGAGCGATTCAAAGAAAGGATTGCTTCTGGTTTGCTCCAGAAATTTAACATGGCAGTCTATGAAGCTGTGGATGGGAGTTGCTGGCGCATCTTTGCGTCTCACGCCAAAACTATAAGACTTTACAGCTTTAGCAGATGAATTTGAGCGAGAAGACAAATTTTCCTTCGTTTCTATGTATAAATTATATCTGAGGTGTGAAATTTGTGGCCACGGGAGCAGTTTCTGTTTTATTTTTTGCCTAATTTTCTTCTCTCCTCCTCACTCTAGCTGATGATGTCATCCACTCTGGCACAAACATTCCGCGCAATACACACCCATTATAAACCCTGAAATTTGAGTAAAAACCTACACAACTCTGAGGCTTCATAGTTTAAAAACGGTAAAAGGAGTCGATAAGTGAAGTGAATCGCTGAAGAGAAGGCAAGAGTACCTACGTTTTAAAATTTAAATGGAGTCTCTCGGTGAAAGTATGCCAGAGCAGTTGATTGTTGAAAATGTCTGTTGATTTTTTTTTTTTTTCGGGCTTCTCCATTCATTTCAATGGGAAATTTTCTGCGGTTTTTCGCGAATAAATTCGCGAAAAACTCGTCAATCCCTTATAAAAGTAATAGCACGGGATTCGGGATCAAAACACACGTTTTGATATATCATGTGTTGGGGTCCTCTCGCCGGTTCGGGCCGCATTAATCGGCGAAAAAGGGCGGAAAATGAATAATAAGTAAAAACTAGAAAATTCCCGCGGAAATTTTTGAAGTGCCGAGTGGGCTGTTGCCGGGGTTGTGTATTGAAAAAGCACACCTCAAATAGTAATTTTTAACATGTATATTTACACACATGAGCCACTAATTCTACCATTAGCCACAATTGTTAGCAATTAGCATGTCTTTACATGCAGTCAAGCATTAGCTGCTAATGTTAGCAATTAGCATGTCTTTACGACCATGAGCAGCTAGCACGCTGGCCGCTCTTGGTAGTAAAGCATTAGCCACTAATGTTAGCAATTAGCATGTCTTTACTAAGTAGCATGTCTTTACTACCATGAGCAGCAGCTATAACAAAAAGCACAACTCAAATAGTCATTTAAGGCCTGGTTCCTACTGACAGGAGGGGTGTGAGTTTGATGTCATGCAGGGTACAACAAACCAAACAGGATGAGGAGGATGCAGTAGGTCTGGCTGAGAGACAGAGAGACACTGATAAGGGTCGTCCTTTATGCTTCGCCTTCTACAAACTGAAGGGCAGGTACAGGCAGCAGACCCCTCCCAGCTCCACCTGAAAGCCAGCATCAAATAAGGAAGAGAGCGGGACGGATCGTCACACCCCCACTTTTAAGAGGGGTGTCCTCACTAGGATCCCCAGACAAAGAACGAGCAAATCGTGATAATTGATCGTTAATCATAATAATTTTAACAATAAAACTCATTACTCCTGCCTGAGCAATAGTTGAACAGTTTACGGCACAGTCTTACAGTTAGAAAAACATCAATATTAAACTTAACACATCCAGGCTGTAACAAGGAATCAGCGATGAAGTGAAGACCTTCAAATTGTCCTGTGAGTCCAGCTCTTTGTCTCACGTTGGACATCACTGCAGTCTGTCTGGATCAGCTGGAGGAATACTATATGCAGACAAATAGACCTGTCAAATAATGTTATGTAACATACTTAATATAACTCTTATGAGTGTCCAACAGCTCATT
Organism: Chelon labrosus; assembly: GCF_963514085.1. NCBI lineage: Eukaryota > Metazoa > Chordata > Actinopteri > Mugiliformes > Mugilidae > Chelon > Chelon labrosus. The sequence continues at coordinate 36,681,320 of NC_140337.1, read as the reverse complement.
ATTTATTTAATTAAAAACATCATATTATATTAAATTACTCCAATTATATATATATACTATCATTAATGTTGTTACAAGCCATAAACGTTTCGTACTTTATGTGATGGAATAATATATTTTTCAGTTTGACACAGTTTTAGTGGCTAACCCCACTAGCCTCCACGTTAGCTCGCGGCAAACTCCCGCGGGTCTGCGGTTAAATCCCGGTTAGCTCGCGGTTAAGTCCCGGTTAGCTCGCGGTTAAATCCCGGTTAGCTTGCCGTTAGCTCGAGGCTAGCTCGCGGTTAGCTCGAGGCTAACTCCGCGGTTTAGTCTCCCCATTGTAACAGTCTGAGAGTCCCTAATGTTTTGTCAGTCTGTGTCTGTAATGCTATAGTGGGAGGGGAGGTGGGGGGGTTGGAGTGGGGGGGTCATAGTGTCAGGTTCTGGCTCCCTACTATAGTCCTGTAATGGGTTTAGGGGGTCATAATGTTTTGGCAGTCTATTACTGTAATGCTTAAATGGAGTGGAGGGGGGTCATAGTGTCAGATTCTGCAGCCCAACTATAGTCCTGTAATGGCTTAAGTGGTCATAATGTTTTGGCAGTCTGTGTCTGTAATGCTATAGTGGGAGGGGGGGTGGGGGGGGTTGGAGTGGGGGGGTCATAATGTCAGGTTCTGGCCCCCTACAGTACTGCAGTAATGGTTTGAGGGGGTTTTAATGTTTTGGCAGATCATGTTTTCCAGCAGCTGCGTGTGTGAACGTGTGTAAGCTGGTTGGGGTCTGGTTGTCATGGCTACCAGGGTCAACTGCTCCTGTCAGAATGTCAGTTGGAAGACGGGGAGAGAGAGAGAAAATGCTGAAAAAACGCCTCGAACAGGAAGGACTTGTGGCCAAACCGTATTTCCAATCATTGAACCGACTTAACTTTGGGCATCTTGAGGCTTTCCTGAACGTCTACATATGCAATTTGTGGGTAAAATGAAGAAATGTGACCTATTTAAAGCGATTCAAAAAAGGTTACTTCTGCTTTCCTCCAGAAATTTCCCTGCCTTTTTAACATGGCAGTCTATGGAGCTGTGGATGGGTGTTGCTGGCGCATCTTTGTGTCTGACGCCAAAACTATAAGACTTACAGCTTTAGCAGACGGATATGAGTGAGAAGACAAATTTTCCTACGTTTCTATGTATAAATTATGTCTGTCGTGTGAAATTTGTGGCCATGGGAGCAGTTTCTGTACAGTTTTTTGACTAATTTTCTTCTCTCCTCCTCACTCTAGCTGATGATGTCATCCACTCTAGCACAAACATTCCGCGCAATACACACCCATTATAAACCCTGAAATTTGAGTAAAAACCTACACAACTCTGAGGCTTCATAGTTTAAAAACGGTAAAAGTTGTCGATAAGTGAAGTGAATCTCTGAAGAGAAGGCAAGAGTACCTACGTTTTAAAGTTCAAATGAAGTCTCTCGGTTAAAGTATGCCAGAGCAGTTCATTGTTGAAAATGTCTGTTGATTTATTTATTTTTTCGGGCTTCTCCATTCATTTCAATGGGAAATTTATCGCGGTTTTTCGCGAATAAATTCGCGAAAAACTCACGAATCCCTTATAAAAGTAATAGCACGGGATTCGGGATCAAAACACACGTTTTGATATATCATGTGTTGGGGTCCTCTCGCCGGTTCGGGCCGCATTAATCGGCGAAAAAGGGCGGAAAATGAATAATAAGTAAAAACTAGAAAATTCCCGCGGAAATTTTTGAAGTGCCGAGTGGGCTGTTGCCGGGGTTGTGTATTGAAAAAGCACACCTCAAATGGTAATTTTTAACATGTATATTTACACACATGAGCCACTAATTCTACCATTAGCCACAATTGTTAGCAATTAGCATGTCTTTAGATGCAGTCAAGCATTAGCTGCTAATGTTAGCAATTAGCATGTCTTTACGACCATGAGCAGCTAGCACGCTGGCCGCTCTTGGTAGTAAAGCATTAGCCACTAATGTTAGCAATTAGCATGTCTTTACTAAGTAGCATGTCTTTACTACCATGAGCAGCAGCTATAACAAAAAGCACAACTCAAATAGTCATTTAAGGCCTGGTTCGCCTGGCTCGCACGCTAGCTACTCATGGCAGTAAAGCATTAACCACAAATGTTAGCAATTAGCATGTCTTTACTACCACGAGCGGCTGGCACGCTAGCTACTCATGGCAGTAAAGCATTAACCACAAATGTTAGCAATTAGCATGATTCGCTAGCCACTAATTTTAGCATTGGCTTCGTGTGGTATAGCTTCACAATACCCTCAAATAGTAATTTTTAACATGTATATTTACACACATGAGCCACTAATTCTAGCATTAGCCACAAATGTTAGCAAATAGCATGTCTTTACATGCAGTCAAGCATTAGCAGCTAATGTTAGCAATTAGCATGTCTTTACTACCACGAGCGGCTAGCACGCTAGCTACTCATGGCAGTAAAGCGTTAACCACAAATGTTAGCAATTAGCATGTCTTTACTACCATGAGCAGCTAGCACGCTGGCTGCTCTTGGTAGTAAAGCATTAGCCACTAATGTTAGCAATTAGCATGTCTTTACTCCCATGAGCAGCAGCTATAACAAAAAGCACAACTCAAATAGTCATTTAAGGCCTGGTTCCTTCTGACTGGATGGGTGTGAGTTTGATGTCATGCAGGGTACAACAAACCAAACAGGATGAGGAGGATGCAGTAGGCCTGGCTGAGAGAGCGAGACACTGAGAAGGGTCGTCCTTTATGCCCTTCTACAAACTGAAGGGCAGGTACAGGCAGCAGAGCCCTCCCAGCTCCACCTGAAAGCCAGCATCAAATAAGGAAGAGAGTGGGAGGGATCGTCACACCCCCACCTTTAAGAGGGGCATCCTCACTAGGATCCCCAGACAAAGAACGAGCAAATCGTAACAACTGATCGTTAATCATAATAATTTCAACAATAAAACTCATTACTCCTACCTGAGCAATAGTTTAACAGTTTACGGCACAGTCTTACAGTTAGAAAAACATCAATATTAAACTTAACACATCCAGGCTGTAACAAGGAATCAGCGATGAAGTGAAGACCTTCAAATTGTCCTGTGAGTCCAGCTCTTTGTCTCATGTTGGACGTCACTGCAGTCTGTCTGGATAAGCTGGAGGAAAACTATATGCAGACAAATAGACATGTCAAATAATGTTATGTAACATACTGAATATAACTCTTATGAGTGTTCAACAGCTCATTATTTATTTCATTAAAAACATCATATTATATTAAATTACTCCAATTATATATATATACTATCATTAATGTTGTTACAAGCCATAAACGTTTCGTACTTTATGTGATGGAATAATATATTTTTCAGTTTGACACAGTTTTAGTGGCTAACCCCACTAGCCTCCACGTTAGCTCGCGGCAAACTCCCGCGGGTCTGCGGTTAAATCCCGGTTAGCTCGCGGTTAAGTCCCGGTTAGCTCGCGGTTAAATCCCGGTTAGCTTGCCGTTAGCTCGAGGCTAGCTCGCGGTTAGCTCGAGGCTAACTCCGCGGTTTAGTCTCCCCATTGTAACAGTCTGAGAGTCCCTAATGTTTTGTCAGTCTGTGTCTGTAATGCTATAGTGGGAGGGGAGGTGGGGGGGTTGGAGTGGGGGGGTCATAGTGTCAGGTTCTGGCTCCCTACTATAGTCCTGTAATGGGTTTAGGGGGTCATAATGTTTTGGCAGTCTATTACTGTAATGCTTAAATGGAGTGGAGGGGGGTCATAGTGTCAGATTCTGCAGCCCAACTATAGTCCTGTAATGGCTTAAGTGGTCATAATGTTTTGGCAGTCTGTGTCTGTAATGCTATAGTGGGAGGGGGGGTGGGGGGGGGGGGGTGGAGTGGGGGGGTCATAATGTCAGGTTCTGGCCCCCTACAGTACTGCAGTAATGGTTTGAGGGGGTTTTAATGTTTTGGCAGATCATGTTTTCCAGCAGCTGCGTGTGTGAACGTGTGTAAGCTGGTTGGGGTCTGGTTGTCATGGCTACCAGGGTCAACTGCTCCTGTCAGAATGTCAGTTGGAAGACGGGGAGAGAGAGAGAAAATGCTGAAAAAACGCCTCGAACAGGAAGGACTTGTGGCCAAACCGTATTTCCAATCATTGAACCGACTTAACTTTGGGCATCTTGAGGCTTTCCTGAACGTCTACATATGCAATTTGTGGGTAAAATGAAGAAATGTGACCTATTTAAAGCGATTCAAAAAAGGTTACTTCTGCTTTCCTCCAGAAATTTCCCTGCCTTTTTAACATGGCAGTCTATGGAGCTGTGGATGGGTGTTGCTGGCGCATCTTTGTGTCTGACGCCAAAACTATAAGACTTACAGCTTTAGCAGACGGATATGAGTGAGAAGACAAATTTTCCTACGTTTCTATGTATAAATTATGTCTGTCGTGTGAAATTTGTGGCCATGGGAGCAGTTTCTGTACAGTTTTTTGACTAATTTTCTTCTCTCCTCCTCACTCTAGCTGATGATGTCATCCACTCTAGCACAAACATTCCGCGCAATACACACCCATTATAAACCCTGAAATTTGAGTAAAAACCTACACAACTCTGAGGCTTCATAGTTTAAAAACGGTAAAAGTTGTCGATAAGTGAAGTGAATCTCTGAAGAGAAGGCAAGAGTACCTACGTTTTAAAGTTCAAATGAAGTCTCTCGGTTAAAGTATGCCAGAGCAGTTCATTGTTGAAAATGTCTGTTGATTTATTTATTTTTTCGGGCTTCTCCATTCATTTCAATGGGAAATTTATCGCGGTTTTTCGCGAATAAATTCGCGAAAAACTCACGAATCCCTTATAAAAGTAATAGCACGGGATTCGGGATCAAAACACACGTTTTGATATATCATGTGTTGGGGTCCTCTCGCCGGTTCGGGCCGCATTAATCGGCGAAAAAGGGCGGAAAATGAATAATAAGTAAAAAAAATAAAACTGCAAAGAAACACGCAGAAGATCAATAGTGGCCTCGTGCCTATGGCACGAGGCCACTCCTCCCATAGCTTGCTATGGGAGGAGTGGCCTCGTGTCATAGGCACTCGGCACTAATAAAACTGCAAAGAAACACGCAGAAGATCAATAGTGGCCTCGTGCCTATGGCACGAGGCCACTCCTCCCATAGCTTGCTATGGGAGGAGTGGCCTCGTGTCATAGGCACTCGGCACTAATTACACATCTAGACGTTCAGGAAAGCCTCAAGATGCCCAAAGTTAAGTCGGTTCAATGATTGGAAATACGGTTTGGCCACAAGTCCTTCCTGTTCGAGGCGATTTTTCAGCATTTTCTCTCTCTTTCCCCGTCTTCCAACTGACATTCTAACAGGAGCAGTTGACCCTGGTAGCCATGACAACCAGACCCCAACCAGCTTACACACGTTCACACACGCAGCTGCTGGGGACGAGAGGCGGGAAAAGAGCTCTCAGTGGAAAACATGATCTGCCAAAACATTAAAACCCCCCAAACCATTACTGCAGTACTGTAGGGGGCCAGAACCTGACATTATGACCTTTTCCTTTATTTTAAACACAAATTATATCTGGCTGCTTTGCTGAAACTCCTGACACAACATCCCTGACCCGTTTCCTTCATCTTATTAGGTCAGTGAATAGCTAAACTGCTAACAGACGCTAACGACTAGCCGCCCAGTGATTTAGCCGACGACTAGCCTTCCAGCATAGCTCATGTATGTTAGCAAGCTAGCGGAGCTAACGGAGCTAGCTAGCCGCTAGCTTAACGCCGCGGACTCAACCGCGGAGTTAGCCTCGAGCTAACCGCTAACTAACCGCTAGCTAACCGGGATTTAACCGCGGACCCGCGGGAGTTAAACACGAATTAGCCGCGGCAGTTCGCCGTGAGCTAACGCGGAGGCTAGTGGGGTTAGCCGCCGGCTAATTCGCCGCCTTGCTAGCGGGTGCTTATCACAGTAATAATGTTGAAGTTTTACAATTTAAAGGGAAGATATTTTTAAATTAAACTGTGTCAAACTGAAAAATATATTATTCCACCACATAAAGTAGGAAACATTTATGGCTTGCAACAACATTAATGACAGTATATATATATAATTGGAGTAATTTAATATAATATGATGTTGTTAATTAAATAAATAATGAGCTGTTGAACACTCATAAGAGTTATATTAAGTATGTTACATAACATTATTTGACATGTCTATTTGTCTGCCTATAGTTTTCCTCCAGCTGATCCAGACAGACTGCAGTGACGTCCAACATGAGACAAAGAGCTGGACTCGCAGGACAATTTGAAGGTCTTCACTTCATCGCTGATTCCTTGTTACAGCCTGGATGTGTTAAGTTTAATATTATTGTTTATCTAACTGTAAGACTGTGCCGTAAACTGTTAAACTATTGCTCAGGTAGGAGTAATGAGTTTTATTGTTAAAATTATTATGATTAACGATCAATTGTTACGATTTGCTCGTTCTTTGTCTGGGGATCCTAGTGAGATCCCTCCCACTCTCTTCCTTATTTGATGCTGGCTTTCAGGTGGAGCTGGGAGGGGTCTGCCGCCTGTACCTGCCCTTCAGTTTGTAGAAGGGCGTAAAGGACGACCCTTCTCAGTGTCTCTCTCTCTCAGCCAGGCCTACTGCATCCTCCTCATCCTGTTTGGTTTGTTGTACCCTGCATGACATCAAACTCACACCCATCCAGTCAGAAGGAACCAGGCCTTAAATGACTATTTGAGTTGTGCTTTTTGTTATAGCTGCTGCTCATGGTAGTAAAGACATGCTACTTAGTAAAGACATTCGCGACGTAAGTCGCGAATACTTTCATACCTGTCTTGACCTGACCATTAGTTTTTGTAGTCAAACATGAAATTATTTGCAACGTAAGTCGCAAATATTTTCACCAGGATTATATTATGACTATATGAACAGGTGATCATTAAAGCATCATAGCATCTTAGTATAATTGCATTGTAGCATCTTAGCATCGTAGCAACATAGTATCTTAGCTTTGTAGCATCTTAGTATCATGGCATCTCAGTATCTTAGCATCATAGCATTGTAGCATCTTGGCATAGTAGCATCATCGTAGCATCGTAGCATCGTACTATCACAGCAATATAGCATGGTATCGCAGACTGCTGCGGCCACTGCATCACTCTCGCGATTTCCCGCAGGGGAATTGTCTAGTTAGTGATGCAGTGCCTGCAATGCAAACTATTGACCCCTCTCATAGCAAAGCTATGGGGGTCAATAGTTTGCAGTGCGAAGCACTGCAAACTATTGTTCTTCACTACGTTTTTCTTCTTATTATTATTATTAAACTTTTTCCTACGGCCGATTTTCGAAACCTTTCAACTCAAATACCGTTCGTCGCACACAGACACAAAATACGTCAAAACGTGCGTCTCGATCGGACTCGGTGTGCTTCTATACAGTTCTTTCAAAGAAGATTTTTTCGCGACGTAGTCGCGAAAAAACTGCGACAAATTTCCCAATTGAAATGAATGGAGAAGCCCGAAAAAAAAAAAAATTCAACAGACATTTTCAACAATGAACTGCTCTGGCATACTTTAACCGAGAGACTTCATTTAAACTTTAAAACGTAGGTACTCTTGCCTTCTCTTCAGAGATTCACTTCACTTGTCGACAACTTTTACCGTTTTTAAACTATGAAGCCTCAGATTTGTGTAGGTTTTTACTCAAATTTCAGGGTTTATAATGGGTGTGTATTGCGCGGAATGTTTGTGCTAGAGTGGATGACATCATCAGCTAGAGTGAGGAGGGGAGAAGAAAGTTAGTCAAAAAACTGCACAGAAACTGCTCCCGTGGCCACAAATTTCACACGACAGACATAATTTATACATAGAAACGTAGGAAAATGTGTCTTCTCACTCAAATTCGTCTGCTAAAGCTGTAAGTCTTATAGTTTTGGCGTCAGACACAAAGATGCGCCAGCAACACCCACCCACAGCTCCATAGACTGCCATGTTAAAAAGGCAGGGAAATTTCTGGAGGAAAGCAGACGTAACCTTTCTTTGAATCGCTTTAATAGGTCACATTTCTTCATTTTACCCACAAACTGCATATGTAGACGTTCAGGAAAGCCTCAAGATGCCCAAAGTTAAGTCGGTTCAATGATTGGAAATACGGTTTGGCCACAAGTCCTTCCTGTTCGAGGCGATTTTTCAGCATTTTCTCTCTCTCTCCCCGTCTTCCAACTGACATTCGAACAGGAGCAGTTGACCCTGGTAGCCATGACAACCAGACCCCAACCAGCTTACACACGTTCACACACGCAGCTGCTGGGGACGAGAGGCGGGAAAAGAGCTCTCAGTGGAAAACATGATCTGCCAAAACATTAAAACCCCCCAAACCATTACTGCAGTACTGTAGGGGGCCAGAACCTAACATTATGACCTTTTCCTTTATTTTAAACACAAATTATATCTGGCTGCTTTGCTGAAACTCCTGACACAACATCCCTGACCCGTTTCCTTCATCTTATTAGGTCAGTGAATAGCTAAACTGCTAACAGACGCTAACGACTAGCCGCCCAGTGATTTAGCCGACGACTAGCCTTCCAGCATAGCTCATGTATGTTAGCAAGCTAGCGGAGCTAACGGAGCTAGCTAGCCGCTACCTTAACGCCGCGGACTCAACCGCGGAGTTAGCCTCGAGCTAACCGCTAACTAACCGCTAGCTAACCGGGATTTAACCGCGGACCCGCGGGAGTTAAACACGAATTAGCCGCGGCAGTTCGCCGTGAGCTAACGCGGAGGCTAGTGGGGTTAGCCGCCGGCTAATTCGCCGCCTTGCTAGCGGGTGCTTATCACAGTAATAATGTTGAAGTTTTACAATTTAAAGGGAAGATATTTTTAAATTAAACTGTGTCAAACTGAAAAATATATTATTCCACCACATAAAGTAGGAAACATTTATGGCTTGCAACAACATTAATGACAGTATATATATAATTGGAGTAATTTAATATAATATGATGTTTTTAATTAAATAAATAATGAGCTGTTGAACACTCATAAGAGTTATATTAAGTATGTTACATAACATTATTTGACATGTCTGTTTGTCTGCCTATAGTTTTCCTCCAGCTGATCCAGACAGACTGCAGTGACGTCCAACATGAGACAAAGAGCTGGACTCGCAGGACAATTTGAAGGTCTTCACTTCATCGCTGATTCCTTGTTACAGCCTGGATGTGTTAAGCTTAATATTATTGTTTATCTAACTGTAAGACTGTGCCGTAAACTGTTAAACTATTGCTCAGGTAGGAGTAATGAGTTTTATTGTTAAAATTATTATGATTAACGATCAATTGTTACGATTTGCTCGTTCTTTGTCTGGGGATCCTAGTGAGATCCCTCCCACTCTCTTCCTTATTTGATGCTGGCTTTCAGGTGGAGCTGGGAGGGGTCTGCTGCCTGTACCTGCCCTTCAGTTTGTAGAAGGGCGTAAAGGACGACCCTTCTCAGTGTCTCTCTCTCTCAGCCAGGCCTACTGCATCCTCCTCATCCTGTTTGGTTTGTTGTACCCTGCATGACATCAAACTCACACCCATCCAGTCAGAAGGAACCAGGCCTTAAATGACTATTTGAGTTGTGCTTTTTGTTACAGCTGCTGCTCATGGTAGTAAAGACATGCTACTTAGTAAAGACATTCGCGACGTAAGTCGCGAATACTTTCATACCTGTCTTGACGTGACCATTACTTTTTGTAGTCAAACATGGATTATATTATGACTATATGAACAGGTGATCATGAAAGCATCATAGCATGGTAGCATCATGGTAGCATCATTAAAGCATCTTAGCATCATAGCATTGTAGCATCATTAAAGCATCTTAGCATTGTAGTATCTTAGCATCATAGCATCTTAGTATAAGGAAAACACACACTTTATGACAACTACAGATGTTTAACATGTGTCTGCTTTGTTATTAGCTTGTTGCTTACATTTACTTATAACATTTGAAAGACATTTCAATTTTTTTGCATTGTCTTTGATAGGATTAAAGGGTTCCTGTGCTTCGACAGCTGAGAGTGATCATCGTTGATTCATCGCCCTCAACCATCGCAGAGCAGTATCGCCACCTCACCCACACACATACATTCACCACACCTTCATCTACACAGATTTAATTTAAGTATAACATATTACATTAATTTGTCTTAGATTATATTATTTTACATTAGGTAGTTAGAGTTTAGGTAAAGGTTAGGGTTTAGGTTAGTTTGATAGGTTTGATAGCCTGTTAAGCTTTGAAAAGTATTTTGTCTTGTTTTTTTTTTCTGTCTATTTTTTGTCAGCAGGATGCCTAGGAAGTCCAGACGTTCCATGGCGGTGAAGCAGCGCTGGAGGAGGCTCGACCTGGAGGAGCTGAGGTCCACCCCTTCCCCCCTGGAGGTATTTACACAGTAGATAAGCTTCTGTGCCACAATGACATCTGTCTGCGTGAAAATGGCTCTAGAAATGTTACATCTATTGTTTTCTCCTTAACTGCTGAGTTCTGTATGTGTTTGGTCTTAATGTTTCATCAGACGTCCCCCCCGGCCGGAGAGGAGCCTTCCCACCGACCCTGCTCTCAAGCTCGTCCCCCCGTTCGTGCTTGTGAGTATCTCTCAATGATCAATAAATTAATTCATTCATTCAGCATTGTAGCATCTTGGCATAGTAGCATCATCGTAGCATCGTAGCATCGTACTATCACAGCAATATAGCATGGTATCGCAGACTGCTGCGGCCACTGCATCACTCTCGCGATTTCCCGCAGGGGAATTGTCTAGTTATTATTAAACTTTTTCCTACGGCCGATTTTCGAAACCTTTCAACTCAAATACCGTTCGTCGCACACAGACACAAAATACATCAAAACGTGCGTCTCGATCGGACTCGGTGTGCTTCTATACAGTTCTTTCAAACAAGATTTTTTCGCGACGTAGTCGCGAAAAAACTGCGACAAATTTCCCAATTGAAATGAATGGAGAAGCCCGAAAAAAAAACAATTTCAACAGACATTTTCAACAATGAACTGCTCTGGCATACTTTAACCGAGAGACTTCATTTCAACTTTAAAACGTAGGTACTCTTGCCTTCTCTTCAGAGATTCACTTCACTTGTCGGCAACTTTTACCGTTTTTAAACTATGAAGCCTCAGAGTTGTGTAGGTTTTTACTCAAATTTCAGGGTTTATAATGGGTGTGTATTGCGCGGAATGTTTGTGCTAGAGTGGATGACATCATCAGCTAGAGTGAGGAGGGGAGAAGAAAGTTAGTCAAAAAACTGCACAGAAACTGCTCCCGTGGCCACAAATTTCACACGACAGACATAATTTATACATAGAAACGTAGGAAAATGTGTCTTCTCACTCAAATTCGTCTGCTAAAGCTGTAAGTCTTATAGTTTTGGCGTCAGACACAAAGATGCGCCAGCAACACCCATCCACAGCTCCATAGACTGCCATGTTAAAAAGGCAGGGAAATTTCTGGAGGAAAGCAGACGTAACCTTTCTTTGAATCGCTTGAAACAGGTCACATTTCTTCATTTTACCCACAAATTACATATCTAGACGTTCAGGAAAGCCTCAAGATGCCCAAAGTTAAGTCGGTTCAATGTTTGGAAATACGGTTTGGCCACAAGTCCTTCCTGTTCGAGGCGATATTTCAGCATTTTCTCTCTCTCTCCCCGTCTTCCAACTGACATTCTAACAGGAGCAGTTGACCCTGGTAGCCATGACAACCAGACCCCAACCAGCTTACACACGTTCACACACGCAGCTGCAGGGGACGAGAGGCGGGAAAAGATCTCTCAGTGGAAAACATGATCTGCCAAAACATTAAAACCCCCCAAACCATTACTGCAGTACTGTAGGGGGCCAGAACCTGACATTATGACCTTTTCCTTTATTTTAAACACAAATTATATCTGGCTGCTTTGCTGAAACTCCTGACACAACATCCCTGACCCGTTTCCTTCATCTTATTAGGTCAGTGAATAGCTAAACTGCTAACAGACGCTAACGACTAGCCGCCCAGTGATTTAGCCGACGACTAGCCTTCCAGCATAGCTCATGTATGTTAGCAAGCTAGCGGAGCTAACGGAGCTAGCTAGCCGCTACCTTAACGCCGCGGACTCAACCGCGGAGTTAGCCTCGAGCTAACCGCTAACTAACCGCTAGCTAACCGGGATTTAACCGCGGACCCGCGGGAGTTAAACACGAATTAGCCGCGGCAGTTCGCCGTGAGCTAACGCGGAGGCTAGTGGGGTTAGCCGCCGGCTAATTCGCCGCCTTGCTAGCGGGTGCTTATCACAGTAATAATGTTGAAGTTTTACAATTTAAAGGGAAGATATTTTTATATTAAACTGTGTCAAACTGAAAAATATATTATTCCACCACATAAAGTAGGAAACATTTATGGCTTGCAACAACATTAATGACAGTATATATATATATAATTGGAGTAATTTAATATAATATGATGTTTTTAATTAAATAAATAATGAGCTGTTGAACACTCATAAGAGTTATATTAAGTATGTTACATAACATTATTTGACATGTCTATTTGTCTGCCTATAGTTTTCCTCCAGCTGATCCAGACAGACTGCAGTGACGTCCAACATGAGACGAAGAGCTGGACTCTCAGGACAATTTGAAGGTCTTCACTTCATCGCTGATTCCTTGTTACAGCCTGGATGTGTTAAGTTTAATATTATTGTTTTTCTAACTGTAAGACTGTGCCGTAAACTGTTAAACTATTGCTCAGGTAGGAGTAATGAGTTTTATTGTTAAAATTATTATGATTAACGATCAATTGTTACGATTTGCTCGTTCTTTGTCTGGGGATCCTAGTGAGATCCCTCCCTCTCTCTTCCTTATTTGATGCTGGCTTTCAGGTGGAGCTGGGAGGGGTCTGCTGCCTGTACCTGCCCTTCAGTTTGTAGAAGGCGAAGCATAAAGGACGACCCTTCTCAGTGTCTCTCTCTCTCTCAGCCAGGCCTACTGCATCCTCCTCATCCTGTTTGGTTTGTTGTACCCTGCATGACATCAAACTCACACCCATCCAGTCAGAAGGAACCAGGCCTTAAATGACTATTTGAGTTGTGCTTTTTGTTATAGCTGCTGCTCATGGTAGTAAAGACATGCTACTTAGTAAAGACATTCGCGACGTAAGTCGCGAATACTTTCATACCTGTCTTGACCTGACCATTAGTTTTTGTAGTCAAAAATGAAATTATTTGCAACGTAAGTCGCAAATATTTTCACCAGGATTATATTATGACTATATGAACAGGTGATCATTAAAGCATCATAGCATCTTAGTATAATTGCATTGTAGCATCTTAGCATCGTAGCAACATAGTATCTTAGCTTTGTAGCATCTTAGTATCATAGCATCTTAGTATCTTAGCATCATAGCATTGTAGCATCTTGGCATAGTAGCATCATCATAGCATCGTAGCATCGTACTATCACAGCAATATAGCATGGTATCGCAGACTGCTGCGGCCACTGCATCACTCTCGCGATTTCCCGCAGGGGAATTGTCTAGTTCTTATTGTTATTTAATGAAATAAATCAATCTCATGCCTCTCTCTGTCTGTAGTCTTTAGAGTTTATTTTCAGTGTAAACCCTTTTTCACAGGCCAACAACAAAACAATAATAATATATTCATTCATTCATTCATTCATCTTCTGTAACCTCTTGTCCAGCTGTCATTGGTCTAGAGGGGGGGTCCACCCTGGACAGGTCTCCAGTCTATCCCAGCTGTCATTGGTCTAGAGGGGGGGTCCACCCTGGACAGGTCTCCAGTCTATCCCAGCTGTCATCGGTCTAGAGGGGGGGTCCACCCTGGACAGGTCTCCAGTCTGTCCCAGCTGTCATTGGTCTAGAGGGGGGGTCCACCCTGGACAGGTCTCCAGTCTATCACAGGGCTAACACAGAGAGACACTCACCTACGGCCAATCTAGAATCACCAATGAACCTAACCAGCATGTCTTTGGACGGTGGGAGGAAGCTGGAGAACCTGGAGAGAACCCACGCAGACACAGGGAGAACATGCAGACTACACACAGAAAGGAACCAGTGGGCCTGGATTAGAACCCAGAACCTTCTGGCTGGGAGGCATCAGTGCTAACCACCACACCACTGTGCCGCCCTACAAATTCAATTCTAATACTTATTCTAATGTAATCTGTCTGCACTGTGCTATACTTGCTTTAGTAAACTTCCTAGTTTCAACCTGGAGCTTTGTGGAGTCAGTCAGTGTGACTAGGTAAGTTTTGGAGTACTCTATACATGTTCCAGTCACGTAGTACTTCCTTGTCTATGAACACTAGGTTTTAGGCTTGGTGCCACTGTAGCCCTGTAGAAATCATTTAGGTTACAGAGCAAAAGAAAAATCCATATAGCATGATTTAATGTTGAATTAAAAGTTCATGGTCTTTAAAAGAGGAAGTTCATAATATTAAAATGTTTAATAAATTAGACTATTTACAGCTGAAAGAATAAATCTATAAAAGTCTTTTAGTTCATCAAGTTTCTATCAAATATCTGTGATTCTGAAGAAAATGAGAGACAGACGCTCTGGACCAGAGAGCTAAGACGGAGGCATGGTGGTGTGGGGAGCATTTCAGTTTAGTGGTGGAGGTTGACTACTCGTTGGTCCTGATAGAAACTTCTGTGTGACCTGAAGAGCTGAATATGATGCGTCTGCTTGTATCTGGTTCTATATCTAACTGTTCTAGTGTAAATGTGGTAGATTGATTTGATTAAAAAGCTGATAATGAAAATGAGTTCATGAGACAGTAAAAACAGCTATTAAAATCAATTTAAAAATGATAAATTAATCAATAATTTAGGAAAAACTGAGAAAAGGGAATTAGTTGATGGGAAGATGTAAGATTTGTAGTCCTCTTCTAATTGATGATTTAAAATTCATGTGAACAAGATCAAAAATGTGAGGTTAAAATACTAAAGTGACTTGAGCGAGATTAAAAATGGTTATAAATGTTCCTGTCAGATTAGTTTATCTGTCATCAACCTGTTGGGCCTTTTAAAAACTTATTGGTGATCGATTTCAGGTATGTTCGGAGTGTTTATGCCCCTCAACTTCAGATGTTGGTTAACACGTCGTATTGTGTATGTTTTCCGAACACTTTAAGTACATTGTGAGTACTTTAGGAGCATTTTCTTGGAGGTTTTAAATGATATAAATTCATTGGAGGGATATATTTCATTTAAGATTTTAAAATCTATCTCTTTATGTTGAGGAGGGATTGGAGATTGAAGGAATTTAGTCCTAATAGACTTTTTCCATAGTTTTGAAAACAGACTGGACAGGTAAGTGTCAAACACCAACAGCTCACTGTTCTCACTATTGCACCAACTTCCAGCCTGACCACTGATGATCTAACACCACACTTCTTTACAGATACTTCCTCACGCTCATGGTTTAGTCTTTAATCAGTTATATGCTCAATGTTGGACCAAAGCTGCATATAATTGATAAAGATTAAAGATTTAGGTGAAGCTTAACTTTCCTCTCCTCTTGCAGGCAAGAAATGTCTGATGTTTTTTTACATGTCATATTTGAATAGCCTTTTTCATGTAGTTTAAAAATACTGTTAATTAAATAATAATAATCCAAACTATTTTAGTCTAATAAAACCAGAGGCTGTTCTTTGGCCGATGGGCTCAGCGCTGTGAACCTTTCCACTGAGGATGCTAACGTTGCGGTTTGTGCTGCAGGTGATGTCAGCAGTTATTCATCATTAGACTAGTGTTGGTAACTGACTGTGTGAGTTAGTGATCGGAGCATTTTAGGCCGAAGCCTGAACACTGTCTGTTTCCTTCTGTTGCTGCTGTTTGCTGCTCCGTTGTATTCAGGACTCCACTGTGACAGAACTGTGTTAGATCTTATTTTCAGAGGTTTACATTGGCAGCCTTATGTGTGTTGTATCTATAGCCCTGTGTTTAAGCTACAACTTCTCCTCACACTTTTCTTATTGCACTGTTACAAGAGGAATGTTCTGATTCTGTTGTTTTCTATTCATTTATACAGTCTGAAGTTAAAGGGGAACTCCGGCGCAAAATGAACCTGGGGTTAATAACACATGTGTACCGAGTTCGACCGTTCTCTGGTATTTGTTTTCATGCATTTGTTTTGTTAGTCATATTTTACCAGTTTTCTTGCAAACCGCTAATTAGCGTACAGCGCTAGCCTTCGGGGCACACCTACACATAAAAAGAAATCGCTATTTCTATACCACTAACAAGGCTCACAATATCACCACACTTACACGGTAGCATAACTAGGGTCTCTACATGTAAACCCAAGCATTGAGAACTTTGCAAGTATACAGGCAGTTTATTAAAAAAGGAACACAGTACCGTTCATGTCTGGCTCGCATATCCAGGCGGGCGCCATCTTGGGGAAACTGAACTGTCTGTTGCCGGAAGAAAGCACTGAGAGCATAGAGAAGCACTGAACGAAGATTGGAGAGTGAGGACAAACTGCTAGAGGTGATGTACGGCTCACACAATCTAAACACCTGCATTAAAACCAAGACACTGGACAATCCTGTGGAAACTTTAGTCTTTCATTGTTCTGAAAAGCCTCTGGATTCAATCCTGTGCTTTTTGTCCTGAGGTCAATCAGCTCCTCTGTTGACTGATTGAGAACATCCTCCATCTTCTCAAGGTCATTCATGGTCAGGGCAGTCTGGCGTCCTACATCTACACACAATATATTTGTCAAAGAGGACGAGAGGGAGAAAGACAGGTTAGTTGTATAATCTACAGACTGTATTCATCAAGGTGGTGGTAATAGTTTAGGATGAATTCTGAGGTAAACTAATCCATGGGTATGATACGTAGTCATCAGAACAGTTCATGGAACATGGCTCCATGCAGCCTCCATGCATTATTCTGTATTTCACCGAGGTGGAGCGATGCATCTGTGGTGTCGGTGCAGGTCTCTTCTGCATCAGTGTTGGTCTGGTCTCAATCTTTCCTCACGTTGACGTGATGCCTCTGTCACTGGTTTACCTCTCTGGTAGCCAAGATGAACGTAGGAGACCAGGCTGGAGCAAGCTGATGCTGCACAAGTGTGTCACCACACACTGAAACTGCTGCACCAAATAACTCAAACTCACCACCCTGTGTTTGGATTGTGACACCATTATACAGCAACTTTAAGTCTTCATCAATTCTTTTTAATACAAAACCAACACCACACTTGTCAATATCACCAGCTTTTGCTATAGCAAGGAGTCTGACTGCTGCCAGTTTTGACCTAAACTTGGGGTTTATGTTTCCTAAAGTATAATAAACCATCAGTAATTTATTTACTGAAGCATGTGACCCAAGGGGATTGCAGATCTCTATTTCGTCAGTGTATAAAATGATCTGTAAAGCAGAAGGTTTCACTGAAAACAGTGGGTGGGATCTGAAAAGGCTCCCATCAACAATATCATACAAAAATCCATCGTTGTGGCAACTCTGTGGCGTGGTGCGGATCATATCAAAAATCCTAGAATTGGACAACAGCTGTTCAAGACTCTTAACCAGGGACACATAGTAAAAACTTCTGTTTTTAATTCCAAGAACTCTTGATTGTCCTTTCTTAACTCGACAAACCCTCTGAGACATAACCACCTCCTCTGGTTTCACTGGGTTAAAAAGCCTCTGGATGGTGCTGTCTTGCATGTATGTGGTGGCCATCAAGGAGAAAGGATCTTGAAACTTGTCTAATGTAGCCAGTACTTCCTCTTGTAGCTGCTCCACGCTGTCTGAATGTCTTTCAAAGATCCTCTTCATTGTGTCCCTCAAGGTGCTCAGAAGCGTAGTTTGATACTGCTGGACTTCAGAAACAATGCTGTTGACGCTCCTCTGAAACACAGTCAAGAATGAAGTGTCAGATACATGATGTTTGTCCAGTACAACTAGCAGAACCATTCTTAAGACTCATTTGAGGATTTCACACCAAAATGGTCACTGTCCTTGAACAATGTGGATCATTTGCATATTCAAAATTACATCCAAATATGACCCCCTGTTGCTTGTAGTAACTGAAAGATGCTAACACTAATACAAACTGCATCCTAATAGCACCAGCATTACAACAATTAAAGCTAACATTAAGTTTTGAAAAATATAGAAACTGAGGATAAATATGGGGCTGTTGTTGCTCTGACAGTGGGAATATGAAATTATCCAGTTAGAGAAATGTCAGGTTACACCCTCTCAGGGTTCTTACACCTTTTCCAGAGTCAAAGCACTGTTCAAACACTTTCAAGAATTGTTTTCTCACTGCACTTCTTCACAGTACTGCTACTGATGCAATTATGCGTATACATTTATAAAAATGGTCTCCTACTAAGCAGTTTACTGACTAAACACTCTCTAGTGAATCATTTAAGAATATAGAGCATTTTTAACACTTGCTTTATAAAATCCATTTTCCTACAGCACTTTTAATATCATTAAAGGATAAACATGTTGCCATAATGGTAAAATCATAATAATGATGATAATATTAAATAGTAAATAGGAGGAGGCTAGCTCCATGGTATAATTCACAGTTGCGCTGTTTAAAACAGGCAGCCCGAAAGCTAGAAAGAATTTGGCATTCCACTAATTCTGAAGAAGCTCGCATAGCCTGGAAAGATAGTTTAACAACTTATAAAAAAGCTCTCAGTAGTATTAGAACAGCATATTATTCATCATTAATAGAAGAAAACAAGAACAACCCCAGATTTCTTTTCAGCACTGTAGCCAGACTGACAAAGAGCCACAGCTCTGTTGAGCCATCTATTCCTTTAGCCCTCAGTAGTAATGACTTCATGAGCTTCTTTACTAATAAAATTGTCAGCATTAGAGAAAATATTCAAGGCATCCTTCCAACAGCTGTTAAAGATGCAAGTACAGCGACATTAGAAACTTTTGTACGACCTTATCAATATCTGGAATCCTTCTCCCCAGTAGATCTTCTTGAGCTCTCTTCAACAATTACAGCATCTAAACCATCAACCTGTCTTCTAGATCCAATCCCAACTAAATTGCTCAAAGAAGTTTTTCCATTAATTAACACCTCCATATTGAACCAGATAAATTTATCTTTATTAACAGGATATGTGCCTCAGTCTTTTAAGGTTGCTGTAATTAAGCCCTTACTCAAGAAAGCCACTCTAGATCCAGATGTTTTAGCCAACTATAGACCAATCTCCAACCTTCCTTTTATTTCCAAAATTCTAGAAAAAGTTGTTGCTAATCAGTTGTGTGACCACTTAAACAAGAATGGTCTGTTTGAAGAGTTTCAGTCAGGTTTTAGAGTTCATCATAGTACAGAAACAGCTCTGGTCAAAGTTACCAATGATCTCCTCATGGCTTCAGACAGTGGACTTGTCTCTATACTTGTTCTGCTAGATCTTAGTGCTGCATTTGACACTATTGATCATAATATTTTACTACAGAGACTTGAAAGTGAGGTCAAGATTAAAGGAACTGCATTAGACTGGTTTGAATCCTATCTATCTGACAGATTCCAGTTTGTTCATGTCAATAATGATTCCTCTACTTATACAAAAGTAAGTTATGGAGTTCCTCAGGGTTCTGTGCTAGGACCAATACTCTTCACGTTATACATGTTGCCATTAGGCAAGATTATTAGAAAACATGGCATAAACTTTCATTGCTATGCAGACGACACCCAGCTATATTTATCTATGAAACCAGATGAAACTAATCAGCTGGTTAAACTCCAAGCATGCCTTAAAGACATAAAGGCTTGGATGACCTGTAATTTCCTACTCTTAAACTCAGACAAAACAGAAGTTATTGTATTCGGTCCTAAGCATCTCAGAGATTCATTATCTAATCACATGGTGTCTTTGGATGGCATTACCTTGGCCTCCAGTACTACTGTAAAAAACCTTGGTGTTATATTTGATGAGGATATGTCCTTTAAATGTCACATAAAGCAAGTGACCAGGACTGCCTTCTTTCACCTGCGTAATATCGTCAAAATTAGGAACATCCTGTCTCAGAGTGATGCTGAAAAACTAGTTCATGCATTTGTGTCGTCCAGACTGGATTATTGTAATTCATTACTGTCTGGCTGTCCATATAGCTCTTTAAAAAGCCTCCAGTTGATTCAAAATGCCGCAGCAAGAGCATTGACAGGAATTAGCAAGAGAGATCATATTACTCCAGTTTTAGCTTCTCTTCACTGGCTCCCTTTAAAGTCTAGAATAGAATTTAAAATCCTCCTCCTTACATACAAGGCCCTTAAAGGCCTAGCTCCATCGTATCTTAAAGACCTTATTGTACCATATCATCCCAACAGATCACTTCGGTCTGAAAGTGCAGGCCTACTTGTGGTTCCTAGAATTTCAAAAAGTAGAATGGGAGGTAGAGCTTTCAGCTATCAGGCTCCTCTCCTGTGGAACCAGCTCCCAGTTTGGGTTCGGGAGGCAGACACTCTCTCTATTTTTAAGGTCAGGCTTAAGACTTTCCTTTTTGATCAGGCTTATAGTTAGGGCTGGACTAAACCATCCCTTAGTTATGCTGCTATAGGCCTAGGCTGCTGGGGGACGATGCACCAAACACATGGTCCTCCTTCTTTCTTCTCTCTCCTCTCTCGCATCCTCCACTTTCTTTTCTCTGGCACAGAGCTCTTGCCCTCTAATTTCCTATATACTACTAGTCATACAATTCTGTGCTATTACTATGTAGAATGTTTACTGCTGTGTGTGTCCCACCCCCCTTCCCCCCCCTTCCCCCCTCTTCCCCCCTCTTCTTGTGAGTATCTCTGGCCTGGAGTTGTGCGTTTCCTGTGGAGCTCTATACTACATCTGTTGTCATGGTCTCATCAGCCTGCCTAGTCTTCATGGAATCCTGCAGTTATCCACTCCTACCTGAATGAACAATTCTCCAACCTGCCTATGATTCCTCTTACATTTTCAAACTGTCATGTAACATCATCAGTTTATATCATAAGATTCCACATGTACACTTTAGTCAGATATGTGTATCTATGACAGATGTATGTTTATCTTGCTGTTCTCTTCTCTTCTCTCTTTGCTGTTCTCTTCTCTCTTTCTTCTGTCTGTACCCGGCTGGCCTTAGGCAGATGGGTCCCTCCATATGAGCTGGGTTCTGCTCAAGGTTTCTTCCTATTAAAAGGGAGTTTTTCCTTGCCACCGTTGCCTTCAGGCTTGCTCTGGGGGTTTCAGGCTGGGTTTTTGTAAAGCGTCTTGAGACGATTTGTATTGTTATTGACGCTATATAAATAAAATTGAATTGAATTGAATTGAATTAACACTGGGTTATGTGCAATACCTGAGACAGGTGACATCTCTCCCTCACATTGATGGCAAATGCAGCTGCACGTCTAATATTTGCACTTGATGCACCAGCTCCTTCCTGTAAATATGTTGTGTTAATAATATACATTAATATACTCTGTACATAGAAGACTGGTTCACATCTAGGGTTGCCAACCGTCCCTTGAAAAACGGAATCGTCCCGTATTTAGAAATAAAAGCACCCGTCCCGTATTGAGCTGAAAAGGGACGCACTTTGTCCCGTATTACTGTGAGAGTCAAAAAATAGTCAGTAAAATGCCAATGGAAAATGAATAACAGGACGCTTTATATGAAAATTTACGGTAAACTTGTTCCCAGGCCCTGTCCTTCTCTGTGACCAATGAGCTGACAGCACATTCACACACGAGTATGACGATACAGAATACGCTCCTCCCATTGGTTGAGGTACCGTCGCTCGCGGAGAAGATAGCGGAAGACAACAAAGTAGCATGGGTGACAGTGACACAGACGCCGACAGAGCTGCCAACTCTCACGCTTTCGCCGTGTGACACACGGTTTTGACTGTTTTCACACGCAGTCACGCCACACATCCAATTTCCCACGGAAGAAAAAAAAAATCCGATCTTGGTCCGAGACTCTTCCATTCCTTTTCAAACACCGAAGCTTGTAGTGTGTTAATCCAACATGGCAGCGGACCTAACGTTACCGTTCGATGCAGCCGCAGACAGTGTTTTAAGTAGCTTAGAACGCAAGTTTATTTTAAAAAAAGAGCAACGTTTGGCGTTGAAAGACTTCATTGCCAAGAAGGATGTGTTTGCTCTGCTACCAACAGGCTTTGGCTATGAATCGCGCGCAAGGCAGCATGGGAATTACCAGGCGCATTTGATAGACATTCGTAGCGCCCAATAAACGGCTCTAGGCATTTGTAAAACCACGCCTCAAATACGAGAAAATAGGCGCGTTCGACTTGATGCAGATCTGTCTGAGTCTGACTTGACGTGATGCATGCTGGGATGAACGCAATGCATGCTGGGATGGACGCAATGCATGCTGGTTAGAAATCCTGTCCGACTTGAGTCAGACGGGGAGGGACTTACCACTACGTCACCATGTCACATGACCTTAAAATATCGCGGGAGTCTTCTCCTGCAGACAGATCTTGCAGTTGCTCTCCACGAACTGCACGACCGGAAACCCGCCCTCATGACGTCAGGTCAAAGACGTGATTGGGCAGTTTGGGAGGAATCTCCTCATGACGATTTTGACGTTTCTCGCTTCGTTATGTTGGAATATGCGAAAATGAACAGAAATGGAAGGGATACCTTCTTATATGTGATTTCTGCAACAATGGTAGGCTGGCCTACTGAAAACGTTGTACATCTGACTGCAGTTCAATGCAGAGTTCATTTCTTCGATTAAACAGTAAAAAGGCATTTTTAACATGTTGGTAACAGTAGAATAAGAGAGATAATGGACTTCACTCCATTAGACTATAAAATAAAAAATAAAAATAGCCTGGGCTATTGGCTCAACTGTCAGCACGCTCGCCTCCCGATCCGAGGTGCTGCTGGTTCGAGTCCGGGCGTGTGCAGAGCTGAATCACGCAGGTTACATTCTAAGGCCGTTTTACCATCTAGAACGCGTGCATTCAATTTGTAGAAGTGTCGTCCATTATCCTTTACTTATATCGTAGTACTGCTTCTTCAGTATCATCCTAAATTGGTTTAGTGGGTAACACGTCAGTCTGGCGATCGGCCGTCCGTAGTTCAAATCTTGTTAACGGTTAGTAGGTTTTTTGGGGTTCTTCTTCACACCTGTCTGTCCAAAAATGAAAACAAATGGCATTTAATCTCTATCTCAATATCTTTCTGTGAATTCGTTTCATGGTTGAGTTACAGGTGCTAAACGACTTTGGGTGTAAAAGTAAATATTCAAATAAGTAGCCTAATCAGCAGTAAATTTTCGCCAAGATTGGAGACCAAAGCACTATGCTACTTAATCCTTATTCAGTAGATTTGCTGCTATTCACAATCCTTTGCATGCAGCATGCTTGTTGTAACACGGGTATAAATTCCGGTAACTTCAAAGGTTCTATTTCGTCGGCAACAACGAATGCAAACACCGCGAGATCCGCCATTGTTTACACGAAGTTGACCGTGTCCGACTTGTCTGCAGCCGTTTTATGCTCCACCCCTACAGTCGGCGTAAGATCACGCTGACGTAAGCAAGTCAGACTCAGACAGGCGCAGACAAGTCGAACGTGCCTATTGAACACGTAGTTTCCAGACCAGCATCTCATTGAGATGTGCAGTCGCGTCAGCCAGGCTAATCTATGCCTGAACCCCGAAGTAGACAGAAGAAGAGATACAGAGACCGCCAGGACAGCAGGAGAAACCAGAAACTACTTTGAGAAGTCTGATAAAGAAGAGAATCTGAGCTGAGACTAGGCCAGTATAACCATGCACACAGATCATAGACAAGGACTTTACCCAGCTTCTGATCTGCATCTGATACTGATTATGCCTCATTTTAGCTATTTTTGTAATGCATTCATCTGTTTTATTGCTTGAAAAAGTTGTACTGTTTAAGGACTTTATTTGTTGCACTTTATTTGTCTCTGATGGACCATGTGGTGGGAGACTTTGAATGAAGAATAATGTCCCTCCCTAACTAATCTTGTGTCGTTTTTGGCTGAACATAAATCATTAAGTGCTCTTAAGAATACAATTATTCACAGCATAGGTTAGGTTTTAGTTAAGAATTAGTTTAATACCATTTTAATCAAAATATCAATCAACCTACCTAGGTCAAATCTTAAACACTGCTCTATGAATAAGGCTTTATTGTCATTTAGTTTTCTGGTTGAATGTTCAGCTCAAGTCTACAGACTAAGACCTACAAGTCATGATGCCGAACATGAATCAGAATAAGTTCAGGTATTGCACATCTTTAGCAGACCGCCCAGAAATGCACTAGAATGCTGGAAACCACATCTACTTAATCCAAAATCTCCTGGGGGTGGACCTTCAGCTATGTCTGCTTCACAGAATGTAACCAATATTGTCCATCTTCAGTGGGCTGCCCCTATCAACAGCTTTGGACCTCCCCACAAACCACCAGAATGCAGGGTACAACATGGGTACAACATCAAATTAATTCACCAGACTCTCCTTGCATTGGATCGTTCCCAGTCTTTATTATAGCTGCATTTCCTCTTCTCAGTCGTACGGGTTGTGCTTCCCTCCATGTCTCTCGCTGCATGCCGTTCTGATCTGATTTGTATTGTGTGTTGTTGGTGGGCGCGCTCTTAACCTGCGTCCGCGTCCCAGTTTGATTGACATGATCAAACAGCCCGCCCCGCCCCCTGATGACAGCCCTCACTGCTTTCTCCAAACAGCTACTGGATAAATGCCAGATTATAAAACACACATTTCAAAACTGGAGTCTGACTGTCCCGCACAAAGTGGGACATCTGGTCACCCTAGCGCCTTATAGTCTGGAAAATACGGTATTTATGCGTGTTAACATTTTTATTATTAAGCAAACAAGACATGCAGTGTCAGAATGAAGATGTAACGAGCAGAATATAACAGAAGATGCTGTTACGACTCAGTTAACGCTCCATCAGAAATACACAAGCTACAGGAACCTTTATTAAGTCAATGATGCTTTCAGAAGAAAAACACTGTCACACCAGGCGTGAAAATAAAAACCTGAATTGAAAACAACGTTTACAAGCAAACACATTTACAAAAAATAATTCCCATACAGGTTCAAATATTAAGAGATCCCTAAAATTCGTTCGAATATCTAAAATAATTGAATTATATTTGAATAACGAAGTTCGGAGTCAAAGGCCTAGCTTGAACCGTGGATCAAGTGCAGAAGCCATATCAAGCAGTTCTTGTGTCAGAGGATGGTGGTGTTTCTCATCCAGATAGTTCAGGATTCTTGTCTTGATGGTGCAGGTCAGCTCTGTCTCGTCATCATCCACCTTCAAGATGGAGGATCTAAAAAGGTGGAGGACTGGCTTCACCAAGGAAACACTGACACGCTTCTCACTGGACAGAGCATCTGTAAAATCCCACAGAGGGCTGAGGGACTTGTTGATGGCCTCGAGGACGTCTGTGTCCTGCCAGGTGGGGATGAGGTGTCATCAGACAGGACATGGGACATGGCCCTCTGCTGCTCCAGGACTGGTGCGATCATGTCCTGCCTTGATCCGCTCCTTGTGGGACACTCAGTCT
The DNA here is from genome assembly GCF_963514085.1 of Chelon labrosus. Lineage (NCBI taxonomy): Eukaryota > Metazoa > Chordata > Actinopteri > Mugiliformes > Mugilidae > Chelon > Chelon labrosus. The sequence continues at coordinate 36,655,723 of NC_140337.1, read as the reverse complement.
TCAGTGTGTGCTCTGGAGGCTTCAGCTCTCGTTACGTCTCCAGCTCTAAGACAAACTGCTTACTGCCAGTTTATTGCAGAGACCCACTGCTCGGTCAGTCCCAGGATCTCTCATTGCATACTCTGAAGACATGAACAAATCACATGTACAATTAAACCACAGACTTGATTAACAAGCCCAGATATATTATTCTAGATTTAAGTTAGTCAAACATTATGTCAGACAACATGAGTGAAGCAGAAATAACAGCTGTTATATCAGGCACACATTAGCACAATAAGTACAATTACAACTACAATTAATTATCACAGATAGCACAATAGTTCAGTTACAATTACAATTCTTTTATTTGTTTATATATAACTTTCACTCAACTATTGCTAGATGGAGTCTGTGGCCAAAGCACTGGAGCCTAGTCCAGTTATTCAGAGAAGCTGCCTTCACCACATTAGCTCCGTTGTCTGTTGTAATGCAGACAAGCCTCTCCTCCTGCAAGCTCCAAGAGGCCGTCGCCTCCCTCAGGCCCGGGGCAACTGACTCCCCCGTCTGATCCTGTGGGAAGAAAGACGTTAGCAAGCATCGACTCTGAACTGTCAGACTCACGTACGGATCCATCGTCCTGCTTGACCACAGATCTGTTGTAGTTGCAAAGTACTTTACGTTGGCGAGATCACTCTCTGTTTCCCGTCTGAGTTTTCTGTACATCTCAGGTAGCGCCACCTTGGATCGTTTATCCAGAGTGTTGACCAGGGCTGCAGCTATCCATTCTTTTTGTCATCGATTAATCACATCAACCAAAACAAATGATGCATAACGAAAATGATGTGGCTGTAAAATGATCAAGCATTTGCCTTTTATTTCTCAAAAAAACACAGAACTCCAACATCTGGCTCCAAAGCTAAGCCCATTTATAATTTACCCATTAAAAGTGCCAGCGCCAACAATGACATAACAATACAGTAAAACATGTATAACATGTAAAACTATTAATACAAACTTTAACAGTAAAGGCCATTTGGTCTTAGCTTTGTCTTCTTAATACAACATTACAATAAAGGATTGCACAACAGGTTTCATGCTGTAATGTAGCCCTGACATCAGAGTAAATATCTGTTTCATGTAGATTTCTACACCTGCAGCATTTACCATGAGGCTACTAACTAATACAGCCTAGTTGCTATGGTAACCTAGCAACCTGTGTGTTTGTTTGTGAACGCGTGCTGTGTGTGAGGAAGAGTGAGAGAGATGAGGGGGGGTGTGTGTGTGTGTGTGTGTGTGTGTGTGTGTGTGTGTGTGTGTGTGTGTGTGTGTGTGTGTGTGAGAGCTTCTTTTTTAGGCTCTACCACAGATTCTATCGTCACCGTCTCTGGCTGTTCTGTCTTGTAATTGAACGTGAATAAGTTTACTACTTAAAAACATCAAAGCTAAACATCATATCTCGTCAAACCGCATCATGACATCGCTACATACAGTATGTGATTAAAATCAGCGAACATCAATGTCTAGGTTTAGGTTACGTCACCTTGTTTCAGCGACGCTTGGTGAAACAGCATGTGGATGTTTTCTGTTCAGATGCTGGATCATTGAGCTCGTCCTGCTGTGGTACGCCAGGTCTACTTTATAGTATCTGCACTTTGTTCTCTTCCTTTTTTAGAACGTAATGATCCCAAACTTTAGACATTTTTTGCCGTTTATGGGCATCTTTACTCTCCGCCATCGCGCCAACTAAATTCAGAATGTATCACGCGCTGGTGGTGTGCTTCACATAGGTGCTTCCAAAACAACGGTCCGTGTGGAACAATCAGATCCCTGCGCGTATAGTCAGGGTTTCTGCAGCGTCTTAAAAAGTCTTAAAAAGTCTAACATTTAAAAAGTCTTAAATACGAGCATATTTTGCATCGTAGGTCTTAAATTACATTTAGTCAAGTCTTAAATCCTTACGTCCATTTACCGCTTCATTCGCGTTTTGTTCAATGCGTCGGTGGCATGAAAGGGAAAGTTGTTTCCTTATTTTTCGTACTTGGAGTAGGTCTTAAATTTAACCATAATGGTCTGAAAAAGGTCTTAAAAAGTCTTAAACTTCACTCAAACCTGCAGTAACCTGTATAGGGCGCGTCATAGGACTTTAACCAGGCTTCCAGGCAGAGTTTCTGTAATGGAGTTAATCCAGTAACTGGACGAATCGTTTCAGCCCTAGTGTTGACTAAGAATCTGAAGCCTTAGTTTGTCACCGTGTTTATTGGGCTCATGTCTTTGGCCAAATGAAATGCGACTGCATTGGTTGTGTCACTGTGTCTTTGGGAGGTGGATGGGTACGGTGTTACGCTAAAGAGGCTCGCTTGGATGGACGCCTGAGTTGATGCTGTGGGACGATTAGTCTTTGTGACATCAGAGGTTCGTTGTGTTGCTTTGTGGCGCCAACACAACTTTACAACACTCTTTGCATATTACTTGTTCTTGTTTTGTGTCACTTGCCTTGAACCCAAAACGCTTCCACACGATGGATGAGGATCCGATTCTCGGGACAAGCCCCTCGTCTTCGCCCTCTGGTACGTGAGACATTTATAGTTCTCTGTGTTCAGATTGTTTATAGCCTTATGACCGACTGCTGTCCCACGTTACTCTGGTCTCTGTCACTGTCTACATCTAGAAACGAAGCTGCGCGGTGCAGGGACCGACTCTGATTGGCTCATGGAGGCACGTGATCAGACAGGACGGAATAACGCTTTATAAATATTATAATTAATATTATAAATGTCGCTCCATCACGGTGATCTGATCGTGAGAAGCCAAACTCGTGATGGTGATTAAACTTGGATTAACTGTGCAGCCCTAGATCCAGCTTTACCTGTCCAGAGACATCTGTTTGTCTTCTTTAATAAAGGTGACTGGACTTCACCATCACTGTACAACATATGTTCATGTGTGTGGTCTGAAAATATAAAGACAAAGCAATAAAATGTACTAGAACATATTCTCATCAGATTATTCACCAGTTAAATCAGAATCATAAAGAAACAGCTGTTTAAGCATAATATAACAACAGACATGTCACAGAAGTGGTGGAGGACACTAGACAATGTCCCACATAACATTAGCAGAGACAAAGCAAGCTTAACAGCACTGGAGCCTTACATATCAAGGTAACCACAGTGAATAATTAGACTTTAAACTCCTCATTAACAATAAGCTCAGTCACAATCACAACAATAAACTGAGTGGCAACGTTGGTGCTAGCAAATAAAATATTCATAGTTAAGCCATCACAGGCATCCAGACTTAGCTGCAGTGCTAGCAAGAGGCAGAGCTAACGACTACTGGGCTACAGGCTACTGCGCTAACTCACACTCACACAAGTTCTTCCCTGTGACACAAACTGGAATAAATAATCCAAACATCCACGACTACGAAGCAGAAAGCACTGACATCTCCTCAAGAACGCACACGTGATACGAGAAACACACACAGTCTGCTCAGCAGCTGGTCTGCTGCTCTCAGTGTGGCTGAACATGTACTGACCTGTTCAGGCTGCGTTACTGCCTCTCACCTGTAGATGGCGTCTCACCTGCTGGGCTGTCTCACAGGTGTGTTGTGGTTCCTTCCAGGAGCAACTAAAAGGGCCTGAACATCATGGAGGAGCTGGATGATGCTACTGTTTCAGCTCTAAATGGTTGTTTAGGTGCTGCTGCATGTGCTACATCATATTGATGTGTGTTACCATTTAACTGAAGCATTGATGATGATGATGATACTGATCTCAGAAACAGAATGTAATTCAGCTATTCTGCTATCTCCAAACTCCAAGTGTCTATTTATTGATTTAGATTTATTCTTAGATAATAGATGGAACAGCACAGACGCTGCAGTTGGACTTTATTTACCTTGTCAGGTTGATTAGTGCTAAATTTATAGGTCAAATGGTGTCTGGCTTTTAATTGTAAAAGGTTTGTTAATGATTGTCTTTGTTTCCAGCTGCCAGCATAGATGAGGCCTTACTCCACCCCCTCAGTCTGGAGGAGTTCAGAGACCTTTGTCCTGGGACAGAGAACTTTCTCAGGAGGAAACAACTGTGGGCTCTTATTGGACAAGACGGACGTTTTTACCTCCTTGTTCTAAAATATAAAGAAATAAAAACCTAACACAACACATGCTGGGCCATGGTTTGTCTCCACTTCCTTGTCCATGTCCTGTTTTATTGTGAAGCTCCATGTCTTGTCCTCCTGTGAGTCCCTGGTGTGTCTCACCTCCACCTGTGTCTGGTGTCCTCATGTGTTTGTCCTCAGTGTTGGTCTGTGTCCATGCCGTGTGTTCCTGTGGTGCCTCCGTGAGTTCATAAACTCTGTTTTGTTTCACTGCACTAGTTTCTGTGTCTGTCTGCATCAGGGTCCAGGTCCCTAAACCCTAACATGCTGTTTCTAATTGTGTCTGTCATTTCCATTCTAATAATTGTGTTTAGATTGATTTATTTATTTATCTGAGGATGAGAATGCTGCTTTACCAGACAAAGCTGGCCCAGGTGAAACAGGAACTGTGTCGTCACTTCAAGGATCACCTCCAGTACCCCCCCCCCCCCCACAGCTTCCTGCTCCTCCACAATATGTGGTCTACACAGACACTGAGCTGGAACCACCATGTTGAGATGGTCTGCTCTGGTAGAGAGGAGGAATCTGCCGTGTCCAGAGAGCTGAGATGAGATGCAGCTGGTGAGGAACAATCTTGAGAGCAAGTCACCAAGGAGAGAAGTTCTCCAGTGAGGTCACCACAATAGCTGAGAGACTAGTGGAGTATTATCCCATGCTACAGGAGAAAGATGACCCATCAGACATGGAAGTGAGAGATAGATTATTGGATTGTTGTGTGATATTCAAAGGGTTTTTTCCAACCAGTGCCTTTTTCCACCACAGCTGAGCAGGTACAGTTATCTTCAGAAGAGCATTCTGAATGGGACGTCCCCACAGAAGAGGCAGGGGCCCAGACCAGAGAGAAGACGTCACATTGACTTGTCTCCAAGGGACCAGGGACAAGATGATGACGCAGACTCAAGTGGTGCATCAACAGTTCTTCTGCCACCTGGGAGCAGTTCTGAAGGCCACGCTTCAGGTGACACCAAGGCCAGGTGATACTGTCCTAGTTTAGTATCTAATGATAGATTACAGCTGTTTCAACTGTACATTGAAGTTATGATCAGGCTCTGATGTGTTGGGATGTGACAGTAGTTTTCACTTATTTGATTCCATTGTGTAGAAATGACAGTAAATGTTGTGTTTGCTGCTTCAACCTGTCGTATCATTCAGAGGACATGTCCACTACCTGCTGCTGATTTGTGTCTCCTTTTAGTGGACAAAGACAGTCTGGCAACACAGGCCAGGCATCACAAGACTCTGCAGGAGACGGATCAGAAACCAGAACCCAACCAAGATGCTGTGTGCCAGATCCTTGAGCTGGAGTTTCAGGTGAGAAGAGCCTTCATTGACAGTGACGTTGTGAAAGAAGACGACAGAGCAGCAGAGGTTTCTGAGGCGTGTGCATGTTTCAAAGAGCTTCATCACGTATGCACTTGTTGTTTCTGGCTTCTCCACAGAGTTAGCATCGCTGCAGACTCTAACACTTCTTATTTGCGTCGTTGCAGGTGATGGATGAGCTGCGGAGGATTCTGGATGAGGACGACGGCCAGTTGATGAATGAAACAAAGAAGAGATGGGCCGACTTGTGCTCCACGGTGCAGTTTGATGGTGTTTGGAGGAAAGTGTTGAAGCCGCCCATGAGCCTGGGTGCAGGTAAGTAACTCTGCTGTCTTTAACACATGGAGCTGTCTCAGCAGACACAATTCATAGAGCTGCTGTCAATGCACAACACTGATTCAATGAGAACACAATGACAGTGCTGTTCACTGCAAAGCATCTTTTATCACCTGACCATAAAGAAAGCTCATCAGACGCTGACTTTGAACTCAAACTTGATTTATTGTGTTCCTTGTTCAGGGCGCTACCCTCACTCTTCCCCTCACAGTCTGCGCCGCCTCAGAAGATGGGACAGGCCAGTGAGGCGTTGCTTCATGTCCTTCAGCTGAGTTTGTTCAGAAGAATGAATCCTCTAAGTGTTTAGTGGCACACGCTCTTTAAACAGTGACTGAGCCACAAGTTCTTTTCATGTTCTCTCCTGTCTTTAGAGCAGAAATGATCCGTTTGAATAAAGCACATGTCAGTATGGTTGTGTTCATAGATATATACAGCTCTGGAGACAATGAAGAGACCACTCCCACCAATGTTTCTGAAAGCAGCAGCATCTCTCCATCTATGGCAGCCAGTCCATCCCAGTGTTTGTTGGACTCCAACACAAGCCTCCTCACTCTACTGACTGAGACACTGATCAGCTGATCACCTCAACCACATCTGATTCTATCAGGAAGATTATAAAAGCCACTGCTGTGATTAAAGACTGAGATGATCCCACCAGTAATGATTTCTAACCTCAACATGTTTTCTTTTCATTATTCCAGGTCTGAAAACGCTGCGTCTTTATTCTGATTTTGACCACTTGTCATTTTCTGCCAATAAATGATCTAAATGGAAATATTTTCATTTCAGATTTGAGAGAAATGTTGTCAGCACTTTATAGAAGGAAACAGAAATGTTCATTTTACTCCAACACATCCCTATAAATAGCCAAACCATCAGAACTGATCATGTTGCAGTGGTCTCTTGTTTTGTTCCAGAGCTGTAGATGAACACAACGGTGTTAAAACATCTCAGTCCACTGGCCCAAGCAGTTGTTCAGTTTGTCAGCGTACCCTGAAGAAACTTGTGTTTTCTGTTTCCTTCTTCAGCCGTCGACCTCCAGGAGAGAACTCTCTTCAGCCCTGTTCTGGTCTCTGACGGGTCCCGCTGTCTTCTGGCAGCTGGAAACACAAAGAAGAGCTGGGTGAAGGTTTGCTGGATGTGACGGGTTATTACTACACCCTGCATCTCACCTGTCCTGAGTGTGTGGCGACCCTTCTCTCTGTCATTCAGACACAAGTCTCACAGGACGGTGTCCACCAGCGACGAGACGCCACAGGCTCGTACAAAAGAGCCACGGCAGAGTGGAACGCTTTCACTAAGAAATAGACCTGTTCAGGCCGGGGGGGGGGACAAAACTGAAGCCCCTGTGTTTTTCTAAGTTTGACACATATACTGAAGGCTTGCTGTCTACTGTTGTTGATGCTAAGTAGTTTATTTCCTTGACTACCATGTTCTGTCTGATTAAATGTTCCCAGAGATAATGAGGTTCTAGCCTCTGTTACCTCTGAGGGTTCACAGGGAGCTTTTTGATGTTCTAATTGTAAACATTGTAATCCAGCTGTTCTGCAAGCACTTCAAATAAATGTTGTTGTCAATCTTCTCTGTGTGTGACTTTAATTTGGTGTAAATGCTGTGTATTGATTTATGACCAAAGCTGATCAGAACTGTTGAACTAAGAAGAATCATCTCGTTAAGTTGCTCTGGATTTATGGTTCTTTCACTCAGTCTGAGGAAGAAACAAAAAGTCAGATAAGAACTGAAAAGCTAGTTTAGAGATGATTTGACCTACACACAGAACTTGGAACGAGTGTTTAACTACTTATTTGAAGAGATTTCTTCTCACTCGCCTAATATGTGTTTATTGTTTCTTATCTCAAGAAATCTCACCAAGTGTGATTCTCTCACTGCACTGGCAGATTATTTCACTTAGTTTTAGTCTATATCTGCTCAAACCAGGTATTTATTTCTTAGATTCAGACTATTAATTCATGCAGTGTGAGGAGGAGTCGTCATCTGGAGCCCACACACAATCACACAATCCCAAAGTGTCATTTGTGTAACAGGAGCCAGATGCTGTTGAGGGGGAAAGGCAGCCTGGCTACATAGTGAGTATTAATGGAAGGACTCTCCACTGTCTCCATGTGTTTACACAACTCAGGAGCTATCAGACAGTTGGATGCCAACCAGATCCAACTGTCAGATGTAGACATGCAGCACAAGAAGAAAAAGATGGAAAACCTTTCACTGGAGTCTGAAATAAAAAGAGGACGATTAGAAAAGTGGAGGTGGAAATAAAGCAAGTGGAGCAGGAGGTGAGTTCTGCCTTCAATGCTCACTGTATGCTGACTGGAACACAAACCCAGCTCCAACAAGATGACACATGTTCAATACAAATAATCTTCCTTTCTGCTCTGACAGTGGCGTGGCCATTCTTGTGAGAGCCTTTCACAGCTTTAATGTTCAGGTGAACTCTGTCCATTGCTGGTGATGTGCACTGATTGGTTTAATAGTCCTCATCTTGTGATCTCAGATGCTCTGCAGTGCTGACTGTCTGATCACAATGGCCTGGCTCAGTCCATGACTCCAGATCTAGCAGCGCCTATCACAAGGTGAGCCACACAGCCCCTGTTAATAACCACTGTCTCTCTGTTTATGAGGCTGGAATGATGACATGTTGTGTTGACAGGTCAACTCTCTGCTGTGTTGCTAGGAGACAGGGGCTATGCCTGCCAGCCTTTTCTCCTGACACCATCCACAGACCCCCAGGAAGCACATATGCATGCTTTAAAGTTCAGTTCATGTGTCCTGCAGTGGCAGAGGAGGGTGTGTTTTTATTGATTTCAATTAAACAAACATAGATAAAGATATATGCTGTAGTTGTAAACAGATACATCTGACCAACATGTGGAGTGAACGTTCTCACATGACTGATAGTAATGAATGTTTCCTCTGAGTGAAAAGAAACTGATCAAACTCATCAAGTGATGTAGACCGGAGCAAACCAGCTGGAAGTGTGAAGACAACATTAGAATCTAGTGAAACAGATGATGATGATGATGATGATGATGATGATGATGATGAAGAGAAGCAGCAGCCTCTGGTCAGCTTTCAACAACAACATCAACAAACACAGACTGATATCTGTCCTGTGAGATCAGACTGGAGCTGGTGTCTTAAATCCTGTGTCCCTGGTCCTGATCACTGGACTGATCCACTCAGAGGGAAGTTGAAATATTATCACCTGACTGTCTCACCACTGACAACGTTCCTCTTTACTAATAACACATCATATTTAGAACATCCTGCTGCTTGCTCTCTGCCGGAACCTTTAGGACTGAGTCCGTGTACCTGGGGGAATCTTTTAGCCGCGCGCGCACCCTGGAGCAGACACAGACTGGACAGGTAAGAGTTCAACTCCAACCACTCACTGTTCTCACTATTGCACCAACTCCCAGCCTGACCACTGATGATCTAACAGCACACTTCTTTACAGATACTTCTTCACTCTTATGGTTTAATCTAGTGATGGAGAAACTGAAGCACTGAATCAATCTGAAGCAGTTGTGTTGAAATGGTTCAGTGTTTGGAAGCATTTGATCAAATGAAATGTGGCCACATCTGCTGGATAATATTAGACATAGCATTCACATGAAACAGGACAAAGGCTCGTGAAACACAAAGACTCTGTTGTGTTTGTTCAACAATAAAGGATCTACAGTATGTGCATCTAGAAATGCTGGATTTCTTTTTCTTTTCTAGTAAATAATAATATACTTGTATGAGTTAGCCATCATATAATACTGTATGTTTTAGATGCTTTTATAAGATTGATAGAAATACAAAACAATGACTAAATAAAAAGTGAAATGCTTGTGCATCTAGGGACTGTGATGACAGTAGCTGTACTAAATGCTTGTGAGACTGGGAAGAGGATTTGGGTGGTTCACAGATTTTTATTTCAAAACCAGATCATTTCAGCAGACTTGGGTTTTAGTCTGTTCCTCTTCTTACTTCTCACCTCTCCAGCTTCGGAGAAGACCCTCTCACATGGGACAGACGTTGCAGGCATGTGTAAATATTGTCTGTCCAGCTTGTACAGATTGGGATAAACTGCCGCCCTTTGCTGCCAGTATTTCATGGGTCTTCTCCTCTGGAGAGGTAGGACTCAGATAAAGACCACTGAACCTCCACTGTTTTCTGGACTCTCTGAGTTTCACCTGCAAGAAATCAGAGCAGAAGAAGGTGAGATCCATTGTCTGTGTTTTTGTCTCAAAGAAGGTTTTTCTACAGACTAATGCAACCAAGCAACTCAGCAGTCCAGACGTTCCCACAGGTTGTCAGGGTCAGCCTCTTGTGTTGAGGGACCAGGGACGTCCTCTGTTGTGGACTGTAAAACAAATGGAAATCCATCCAGTTGTTTGATAGAGCATATATACAAGCAATGATCAAATAAAGAGAAAGCTATTAGCTGTGATGTTGAGGGTGGGACATGTTCTGATCTCCTCAGTCCTGCACATTCTGCTGTGACTCTGGTAACTGCCTCCTGTGCATTGGTCTGGTTGACAGATGTTATTGTTTTGAAACGTGGCTCAAGAATAGTTGCCGTTGACAGGACCTGAATGTTTTCAACACTGCACCTTGTCAATGATAAGTGCAGCAGATTTAGTGTCAGTAGCTGTGAGCATGGATGGAGTAGGGATGTGGACTTGATAGGAATGATGGGTATGAGCTTGGATGCTGACACCTTCTTCTCTACTGAAAGCTCAGTAGTAGCCAGAGACAGCGGCCCCAGAACCTCAAGGCATTCAGCCACAGCCTCGTAGTCCACACAGCTTAGTGGCACCACATCTGTTGTTAGTGATGCAAGTGCTGCTCCCACTGGCTCACGCTGCTCATGTAGACGTTGGAACATGAGGAACGTGGAATTCCCACCACCAGGGACCATCAAGAGAGGCTGAGCTGATCCACCTGAAGCCTTTTATACTGCACCTGGCAGGAGGCGGAGCTAAGGGAGGAGACCACCTGGGTTGCATTCTCAACCTTTCACTGAGGTTCAGCACATGTATAGAGTCAAAGTATCCTAACATCCATAGACTAGAACAATGTTTACCTTCTTAGAGTCAGTGATCTCCAGTATGATGACCTCATGACCTCTAGGGGCTTTAGGGAGAATATTTCCCACTCTGGTGAGCTCTCCCATCCATGGTGCCAAAGTGGAGTGACCAACAGATGCACAATATGAGTTTGTCACAGATGTTCCTGTTAGTAAAACATACAACATTGTAAATGTGTTTCTTCAGACTTTGTTAGCGTAGCATCCATTTAGCCAAAAGTGGACGGTTGAGATCATTTTTCACTTTTTGCTCTATTCTACATTTCTGAGAATCTAATGACTCCACCAGTATATATGACTGACAGATGATCAGACATGTTCCAGTTAAACTGAACACTGAACATCATGTTATTTAGAGAGAAAAGAAAGACTTTAAGGGAGCTTTGAACTGATTAAGACTGAAATGAAAAGGTCATGTAGTGATCCAAGGTCAGAAAGGAACCTGAAGAGGAGCATAGATGTAGAAAACCATCAGGTCAAAGCCAGACTCTGAATATCTAGAAGAGTCAATGTCCTCAGTTCCTCTGAAGTCACGTGATTTAGTAGAAAGGCTGCAGCACAACAGACGCATGCGCACTCTCCTCTGAAGACTAGTCGGTCCTGTTTGTCTGGACGTGTTTGATTTCTGCTAGAGACGTCATGTGACAGAAACCTGGAACATGTTTCCTCCTTCATCCAGTGTTGGAGTTTAATCATTAATATACTAATGTCAATATACACTTTACATGCTCTTCATTCACTTTACAAGCTCTCTATGTGATGGTAGACAATGATTGACAGGTGAGATATGTTGTTATCGTTGTCATGGAGATCATTATCAGTGACACTCAAAGCGTCTATTTACTTTGTATGCAGTGACTCATTTCTTTATGGTTTGATTATCGCCCATTGCTCCACCTCTGTTGCTCCAACTTCCTGGTTGACTGAGCGCAAGCGGCTGAAAGACAGACGAGTCGTCAGTGTCAGAGACTTTGAGCTTTATTTCAGGTTTATTTCAGTTTTATTTCAGGTTTATTTCAGTTTTACTTCAACCTTCCACTGAATGTGATCTAGTCAGGTTGATAGATTGAAGTCAGGAAAACAGAGGAGGAAGAAGAAGACAAGATGGCTGCTGTTACATCTGCGTGTCTCTGCATGACTTTACTGAGCGTCGTCCTGTCTGTCTCTGCTGGTGAGTTGAAACCAAAGCGTCTTTAGCTCTGACATGTTCAGGAGACAATAGAGTCTGACTGGATCTAGAATCAGGGCTCTCAAGTTTTCAACTTAGCTTGGAGTGAAACCAAAAGATCTATCTACGTCGTGAAATAGCACAAGTAATCCAACGAAACATTTAGAGCAGTGCCGCGCTAACGTTAAGTTAGTGAAACACTGGTTGTAGCAAATGGCAAATGTTCATCTCTGAAACTAGCTACAGATATGAATTAATTACAGGACCCAACGTGATGGAAATAAAGAACTGAACTTGGAACAGTTTTGTTTCAAAGCACAATCTTAGGGTGAAATTAGATCTGGTGTTTGTTAAGATGAATTACTGTTGTATCAGCATTACAGCATCATAGTAAAAGGCTAACAAACGTATAGCAGCAGTTAACATTAGCCCTTCATTCATGACATGATACTGTAATCATACAGAGAGAACATAGCAGACCTTTATCTTTTCTTTTTCTGTCCATCTCTGTTTATTTGACACTCAACAATCAACAGATTTCCATCCTCCAACGCTGTCACTCACGACCAGAAGTCAAGACTAAACCAGTTCACCTTGGTGACCACGTCATCGTTTTGTATTACCTAGTTTTATTTGGCCACAGTTTCTGTTCACGGCACCTTCTCAGCAGCAGGGGGCGACAATATCCCCACACAGATATGACAGAAAACCATGGAGCAACGTACATTTATTTGTTTATTTTTGCTCGTGCCGCCTCCCTTCTGTCATGAAAAAATGCCGCCCCGAGGGGCTGCCCGGTTCGCCCGAGCTAAAACCGCTACTGCTCAGTTCATTTAAACCTTCTTAAATAGCCCATCTTACCAGAACCGTCCAAAGCTGTTTAAATAAAGTAAAATGATCCATAGAGCAAATATCCTGCATAGCCCCAATTGATGAAGTGAAACAATTACCGGCATAGGCGCCGATTTATGATTTCCTCCGTGGGTGCTCATGAGCGCACGCCCTTTAAAAAAACAAAAAAAAAAAATAAACAAAACAGCCGTTTCGCATTTCAGAACCTTAGCAAATGGACAGCGGCCGACACGAACACACACGCATAGACTCGATACTAAAGCCGTAAAGTAGGCTATTTTTCAGCACAGCCCACTCTTCAAATATACAGATAGGATTGGAGATGAAAGGTTGAACTAAACGCGATCATCTTCGTGGGAAATTAAGGTCACGTCCACACGTACGAAAACGATCTTTTTCCTCTCCGTTTTCGATACCATCGTTTCAAGAAATATCCGCGTCCACACAGATCCGTTTCAGCTCGACCGAAAACGCTACTTCATATTCCAGGCCTATAGGTGGCGCTGTTTCAGTTTCAGAAATTCACCAAAAACGGAGAGGAAGAGGCGGAGCATGCGCACAAATCTTGAGCGCTGTTTACAAATCGGCTTTTTTGCTCAGCGTGGTGGCACAGGAGCATGATATGTTGCCTTAGTAACCCTAATAGGCTCACTATCTTCTCCAGCAGGAAAACTAGCATGTAGTCCGCCATTGTTGTTGATGTTGTTATGAGACGTCTCGCGGGAGGTGGAAGGCTGCTCGGGAGAGTGGCGATGACGTCATCGTTTTCCCGTTTTCCTCTGTCCACACAGAAACGCAAGAGCTGCGTTTGCGAATTTCTCCACCCTGGGACCCGTTTTCATAAAAGTGCGTTTTAGGGCTGTGCATTTACAGGATACGTGTGGACGATCGGACAAAACGATGAAAAACTTCTGCGTTTCAGCGTTTTTGCGTTTCTGTGTGGACATGGCCTAAGAATCAATGCCACCTGTCTAGCCTAGGCTTAAACATGAATTAGTCGACCTGGGCCTGACTATCGATGTATGCCTACATGAAGATAGCACACAAGTCCACACAGTCCACTCAGTGCGCAGACCACCTAGGCCCACAAAGCTACAAAATGTTTTAGAACATTCAATTCAATTAGATTTGTTACCTCACCATTGCGGTTAATTGCTCAGGAGGAACGTGTCTCTGCGTACAGCGGTGCGCTTGATGAATTCATCAGCGATGATCTCCAGGTCCTGCTGTCGGGCCACTTCTTTGTGAGAGTTCATTATAATGATGTGGTTTAGCCGGGCTTGCCCCATTGTTGACCATAGATACGTTTTCAGTCGGCGCATTTCAGAAAAAGACCTGTCTGAGCAGCAAGATGTTACAGGGACAGTCAGAGCCAGTTTCAGAAGCTTTGTGACTTCTGGGAGAATCGTTCTCAAGTGCTCGCCTCCATCTCCTTTCATGAACTCATAAACATCTTGAAAAGTTTCAAGATGAACACCTCTCTGTTTTGCCATGTCCAAGCACATGTCTCTATGCAACGTCAGCCTGCTTCCATCCATATCATCCCCATAGAACTCCATAATGTCTTTACAGTCGGCCTTCCCAGTTACAAAATCTTCAACGTTTTGCATATGTTTGAATACGGTAGGATTAAATCTGCAGTTCAGAGATGCTGATGCTGTATCCATGACCTCAAAGTACTGCTGTCGGTACATTGCCTCTGGTGTCTGAAAACTGTGTGCCGCACCTCCACTGTCCAATCGCTGGGGGATTCGTCTTAGTCTTGGCACATTTTGGCTATCCAAGTCAAGGACATGCGCTTCTGCTGTTGTATTTGTCCAAAATTCTTGGAATCCTTCTTCACGAAGAAATTGTATGTCTTCTCTCAGTGTGTCAATCATCTGTCTAGCTTTCTGTAGGTGCAACTGGCTGTTTTGAAGTGCAACGTTGACTGTTTCCATGCGTGAGAAGAATTTCAACATCAGTTTCAATGAGAAATAAGTGCTAAATTTCAGCAGGTGTGTCAGAAGACCGCTTGCTCTCCCTCCTGCCTCTCCCCTTTCTTTTTCAGATAGGTCCTCCAGAAATTCCAGCAGCACATTGTAGTTGGATGCCATGGATTGTAACAAGGCCGTTTTCAAGGTCCATCTGGTTGGGCACAGAGGTCTAAGAGATGAAGCGTCGCCGTCTTGTAACTCCTGGAAACAGGCCAGTCGCTTTGGTGAATTTCTGATGAGCGTGACCAGGTCACGTATATTTGTCAAAAAGTTGCGACATGCGGGAATGTTTTCGGAGACATCATGCACAACCAAATTCACAACATGTGCGGTGCAGTGGATGTACTGTGCTCAAGGCTCCAGCGCCTGCATGCGAGCCTGCAGACCTGTTCGAATACCGGACACATTTGATGCGCCGTCATAGCACCGTCCTCTGCATTTATTGACTGGCAGGGCGAATCTCATCAGAACGTCTTTTAAAAGCTGAAAAAGTATGTCTGCAGATGTTTTTGATGTCTCGTACAATCCTAGGAAAAGTTCTTCTGGTTCCAGATTTTCAGACACATAACGTATGCAAACAGACACCTGTTCTTTGACCGTAATATCGGTTGTCTCATCCATTATTACAGAGAAAACCCCAGCAGACTGTATTTCTCCAATTAGCTTTCTCAAGACACCATGAGCCATAATTTGAATCATCTCGTTTAGGATGTCATGAGAGAGCCACTTGTTCTCATTACGAGCCAGCCATGACTTTAACTCTGGGATATCCTTAGCACGCACATACAGCATCTGCATTAAATTGGACTCTTGGTCAGTTTTTCCTCTAATGGCCACTCCCTGACCGGAAAGAAATTCAAGAGTAGAAAGAACAGCCAGCAAAGCGATTCTGGCATCAGCCATCTGCCTTCGTTTACCAGCAGAGAGCGAAGCAGCAACATTAACACCTGCATTAGTAGCTGCCATAATGCTAGCAGCGGTGCGATGCAAATTGGACTTTTCATGTGATCTAAATCGTTCGAGTGCTTTAGGCCAGCTCGTAAAGCCATCTTGAACGAAAGCTTTTAAAGATTCTTGGTCGTGGGTTGATGATGGAAGAGGGACATTCATGTTTTTAGCTGTAGTGCAGATATTACAAAACACTTTGTTTTCTGTGGAGTCATATGCTATCCATGGGAACTTTTCTTTCCAACTAGCCTGATATGTCCTTCCCTTACGTCGTCCATCGCTGTAGCTCCTATCTTCACTGTTGTTATCTGCTTCTGACAGGGCACTGGTGGAACTCTCTGCACTGGTGGAACTCTCTGCACTGGTGGAACTCTGTGCACTGGTGGTGGATGTCGATGCACTTGCATCATTAGATGGTTTTGCTTTTTTAATGACAAATCTGTCCATTTTAGTCTCACTCGGATTAATGCTCACGCACGCACTGTATAGCCTAGGGGCAGGGATGGAGGGGGGGTCACTAAAGAGGCGCGTTTTCATTCGAGAGCTGTGATTGGTGGATAGGATATAGAGCGTCACAGTCCCGCCCACAGAGAAAGAGAGGGGTGGTGCCGAAGTACGGTTCCCATTCATTTCTCCCATTGACGTTTTGGAAAAATCCGTATCTAAAGAGTTTTAGAGCATGTCTTAGGATAACCAGCTACGGCTGAACTCATAAACATATAACATATCATTTCGAGTGAAAAAACTAAGAGAAAGTCCAAAAAAAGTCAAAGGTACAAGACTGTGTACATATTTTCATTTCCGAGAGAAGGAACTACTCATCCCATAAACCACTGCGCCTCACATCCGCTCCTGTCTCTCCAGCCCCCCCGTCCCCCTGCCCTCCAGCCCCCCCGCTGTATCTGCTGCCCCGCCCCCGCCCCCTCTTCTCCCTAGCCCCTCTCCCCCCTCAGTTACTTCCACTGACCCTCAATCTGGGACCACCCAGCTCCTCTGCTGTTTTACGGACATCACTCGGCATGAGATTGAGGACCTCCTATAGTCCAGGCAAACTAACTCATTTTGGAGCCAAAAATAGAAGTAATTGTAAAAGAATTTTTTTCAGCATAGATAATTTCTATGAGGTGTCCTGAACAACATACTAAAAGTCCTAAGAAATCCTAGTTGAGGAAATATGTTAATTTCTCATCAATCCGAAATGTGTGTCATAAGGCCAGGTAACAATACATCCCAATGGGTCTATTTTTTTACTTTACTCCTATCAAAATGAAACTTTACACAATGAAAGCACCCATGAAAAGTAACATTTTTTGTATTACAAGTTTTTTTGAAAATGTATTTTAATATGCAAATGAGCTATACACTAGTCAAATATGCCCAAAATACAACCTAAAATTATTTTTTTGTACGACAGACTAATTGTAAAAGAAAGTTTTTTTTAGCATAGATCATTTCAATGAGGTGTCCAGAACAACATAGTAAAAGTCCTAAGAAATCCTAGTTGAGGAAATATGTTAATTTCTCATCAATCTGAAATGTGTGTCATAAGGCCAGGCAACAATACCCCAATGGGGCTATTTTTTTCCTTTACTCCTATCAAAATGAAACTTTACACAATGAAAGCACCCATGAAAAGTAACAAATTACTTTTCTGGGTGGTGCTAAATCGGACACACACTCTGTCACCTGTGGTGTCCCTCAAGGATCAGTCCTTGGCCCCACCTTCTCATGCTCCCCCTTGGTCATGTCATCAGCCGGCATGGAATATCTTTCCATTGCTACGCTGATGACACCCAACTTTACATCAAAACCAACCCAAACCCCTCTGCAGCCCTTTCCTCACTTTCCACCTGCCTGGAGGAGATAAAGGCGTGGATGACGGCTAACTTCCTGCAACTTAACAGTTCAAAAACGGAAGCCATTCTTGTTGGCACTCCACACCAGACCCGGTCATCCACCATCACCAGCATCACCTTCTTCGGCCATGACATCCACCTCTCATCCTCAGTCACAAACCTCGGTGTCAGAATGGACCCTCACCTGACTTTTGAGGCTCACATTAAACACCTTTGCAAAACCTCCTTCTTCCACCTCAGGAATATTGCAAAACTCCGCCCCATACTCACTCTCCGTGATGCCGAAAAACTTGTCCATGCCTTTGTCTCCTCCAGGCTGGACTATTGCAACGCACTCCTCATCGGGATCCCAGGCAAGAACATCAAGCAGTTGCAGTACATCCAGAATTGTGCTGCCAGGATCCTGATGGGGGTGCGGAAGTACCACCACATCACACCCATCCTCAAATCCCTCCACTGGCTTCCTGTCCAGTACAGAATTGAATTCAAAGTTTCCCTTCTGACTCACCAGTGCCTCCATGGCACTGCCCCCGGTCACCTCAAACAACTCATCACCCCCCTTTCCTCCTCACGCCATCTCCGCACTGGACAGGCCAACCTCCTCCAGCCTCCAAGGACAAGGCTTCGAACCATGGGCGACCGTGCCTTCTGTTCAGCTGCACCCAGCCTGTGGAATACTCTTCCTGTGCATCTAAGGGCACCACAAACTGTGGACTCTTTTAAAAAAGGCCTTAAGACTCATCTTTTTATAAAAGCCTATGGCTAAAACTGCTATTTTTAATGTCTCTCTTTTTTTTTTTTTATTCTTTTACGCTAGTTTTAAAGTCTTTATGTTGTTTTATGTGCACTGTAGCACTTTGAGATCATTGCTTTGATGTAAAGTGCGTTATAAATAAAATTTATTATTATTATTATTATTATTACTTGAAGCCTTTTCAGCGACTTCCAAAGCTTACGACAGCCACGCAAACTTTTTCCTCCAGTGATTTTTATATAGTGAATGTGCAGTTAATATCAGTTCTTTCAGTAGTAATCGTGTCAATAATAGCGTTTTATAAAGGTTAAATGCTTGATATGTCTTTGTATAAATCTATGGTCTGGCACACGTGGGTGCTCAGTATTTTCCGTGGGTGCTCGAGCCCCGGAGCACCCACAGTTTCGGCGCCTATGATTACCGGATGTCTCCACTTCCAGTTCTTCTCTGACATGTGCGCGCAATCGCAGCATTCGCGCGCATTTGTGGAAGGCGTGGTTACGGTGCTACTATTTCACCAGGCAACAGAAATACTATTTTGTGATTGGCTGATAGGTCGCTGGTTCAAACAGAGCAGTCTGCCTTCTCCTCATCCATTCATAGATTATTAATCTGTGTTAATAATGTGAGGTGAGTTTTATCAGGTCTCAGTGTGATAAATGTCCTGTGTGGTGTGTGAACGTTCTACAGCAGCTCCAACATTAGTAGTCATCATTTTACTACATCAGCTTCCTCTCTGTTATTTCCTCTAAATTAGAGGAGTTCCAGTCTGGAACCAGGTCAGAGGTTAACTATCAAACACAAACACAGTGAGCTACGGTGTCCTGGAGTGGACAGAAAGACAAACATCTGTAGAATGAGGCCATGTTTCCTAAGCTGAGTGCTAGAAATGCTAGAAAGAAGACAAGAGAACAGAGCATTGACTTTGGACCCAGCCCCCCTGGACCTTATGGACAAGCAGACCATGAACATGAAGGATGTTTCTCAGTAACATCTTGCTCCAATCAGTAGATGTTCTCTCTGTGTTTGCTGCATGTTAGCTTCCTAGTGTTCCAGACTTGTAAATCTGTGAAAGCAAGAAGCCATCTCTGAATACTTGACATGAATAACACGGTTGGAGTTCTAGTTTGGACCTTGAGACAGTTTGTGGTTTAGATTGGTGCTGTTAAAGAAGAGATGTGTCTCTGTGTTAGTATCAGGACCAGAGGAGGCCTTTTACTGATGGAGTGTAGTGCAGAGATCAGTCCTGAGAGATGGTGCACCATGAGTTCATTCATCAGTTAGAGCTAAAAATCATCTTCTGCTTGACTGAACTCTAAACTGTTCCAGGACTGGAGTAGAGGACAGACCTGATCAACACAATCTTACAAATGTCATTACTCATTACTTTGAGCAAGAGAGGAAGTTTTTCAGACAAATCTATGAAAACTGTCAAAACACATTCAATGATCTGTTCTTTGACTTCAGTCTGTGAATGAAATGTAGTTTTTCATTGACTGACTGATAGTTCAACTGGTTTCTCTGGTCCCTGCAGATAATGTGACCTACAGTCAGTCATGTGTCAAGTCAAACCCACAGCATGCAGCTGATTTGTCTTTCTCTTTGTGTGTCCTCTCAGTTTCCCAGCATGCCCTGGCAGGTGTGGTGCAGGTGAATGAGGGGGCGGAGTCTGTCCTGCTACCCTGCCCCTATGTGGGTGTTTTACCTGAAGATGACCCCACAGTGATTTGGACCAGGAACGATCTCAGTCCCAAATCTGTCCACAAACGAGGAGCAACAGATGAAGTTGAAGGTCAGAACCAGGTTTACAGGGGGAGGACATCGATGACGCCTGATGCTCTAGACACTGGAGACTTCAGCCTCACTCTGACAAAACCCCACCTCTCTGACAGCGGCAGCTACACCTGCTCCATCAGTGGTGGAAGAGAAGAACTGAGAGTGACAGACGTACATCTACAGGTCAAAGGTCAGAAACAAACCTCAACATGTGTTCACTGTTTAAATATGAGGAGGAAGAAAAAGACTCAACTGAACCTTTGTGAGGTTTCACTTTCTGTAGCAGAACATTTGACAAACAGCAGTGGAGACAAGAGCAGCACCTCATTCATTCATTCATTCATTCATTCATTCATTCATGCTACAAGATATGACAGAACCAGTATTAACTCTGTCAAAGACTGGAAAACCTGAAGGAAGGTGATGGGTCCTTCTAAGAGTGTTAGAGAAAAGTGTAAGGAAGAGTTTCTCACAGACATTTAGCAACGATGAAAGGATGAAAATCTAACTCAGGTTTTTATGTGATCCAGGAATGAAGTTTGAAAGCAGCAGTGTTTTCATATTATTAGGAACAGTCTGGGGAGACATTCCTGTAAAGATGATGTGTTGTGTTTCTGCTAATGTGATGAGATGCTCTATTGCATATAGTAGAAGCTTCCGCTGAGGATCAAACTCCTTGTGCTGTTTTATCCCTGGACGCGGAAAAAGCTTTCGATCGCCTTGAATGGCATTACCTATGGGCTGTCCTTCACCATAGGGGATTTGGTACCAATTTTATCAACATGATAAAAACACTCTATGCTTCCCCTTCAGCCATGGTAATGACTGGCAATATCTGTTCGTCATTATTTCCAGTGGGCCGCAGCTCCAGACAAGGCTGCGTTCTTTCGCCTCTTTTGTTCATTCTATCCCTGGAACCTTTGGCTCAGATGGTGCGTCAGTCAACCCATACTCCTATTACGGTTCATGGAACTGATCATTACATCTCTCTTTATTGTGATGACATTTTACTATATCTTGGGGATGCAATTAATTCCACTCCACATATTTTGTCTATATTTAATAAGTTCGGGAGTATATCTGGGTACAAAATAAACTGGTCCAAGTCGGCCCTCCTTCCTCTCAACAATACATTGAGGCAAGGGAGAAACATGGAATCACACTCTGACAATTACTCAAAATTCCATCCTCACCTTCCTTTATTTAATAATTATGACCTTCGCTTGGGGGGTCACCCGATCTCTTTCCATCAGTGGAACAATAAAGGGATCAATACCCTCTCTGACATTACATCAGAGAATACACTCAGATCTTTTCAAGACCTGAAGTCACACTACAATTTACCTGGTACTTCTTTTTTCTTCTACTTACAACTCCGCAGTGCCCTACTGGCATATGGAGTCCCATGGGGAGATAATTTGGAGCCTCATCCGATTCATAGAATTTGTACTACCTCATCTACCCGAGGATTGGTCTCCTCTATTTACACATACATCACCAAACGTGCAGAAAAACCACTGCAGGTTGATAGTCACTGGAGCCATGATCTCTCGATTGCACCTAATACAATAGATTGGACTACAGTCTGGTCAAAGATAGTCTTATCATCTCGTAATCCCAACCATCAAATGATTCAATATAATTTCATACAGACTCTACTGTACTCCTCACAAATTATTTTTAATGAAACTAAACCCATCTCCCAACTGCCAGCTCTGTTCTTTAGGTACAACAGGAACTTTTGTTCATATGGTCTGGGATTGTGCTGGTGTGAGAGATTTTTGGAGTATGGTCTCCAATAAGATGTCCATAGTATTAGAGCGTACCATCCCCTGTTCCCCAACTATCTTATTGCTTTGTGATTTGACTGATCTAGACCTATCTTTGATGCACCAACGCTGGTTCCTGGTAGGCCTTACTGCTGCCAAGAAACTGATAGCACAGAGATGGAAAGCACCTCATGATCTGTCTTATAAACACTGGGTAAATAAAGTTATAGATCTGGCTAAGCTAGAGAAGTCTGTGGCCATTATGCATGGCGCTCAGACTAAAAACATTACTTTATGGTCATCGTTTATTGATAGTATGCCAAGATAGTAGCCATAGTAGATAGTGGCCTGATGTCCCCTTGCTACTTACTCTTTTCCTTTTTCATCTCCCATCTTAATTTGGCATACCTATTTTGTCAACTTTGTTGAGCTGTATCAACTAACCGAATCTCCTTCTTTCTGGGGCGGGGAGAGCAAGACCTGGGGGTGGGGGGGAATGAATGCGGTTGAATGCTGTATGTTTTCTTATTTGATATATGTTGTCTTATATGTTGTTTGTTTGTGTGTTTGCTGTATGATTTATAAAACACAATAAAAAATTGATAACAAAAAAAAAAAAATAATGTTATGAGATGCTTCTAATTAGGGCTGTCAATAGATTCAAATATTTCATTTCATAGTTCAATTCAAATGAATCACACATTCTTTAAAAGTCTGTTTCAGATAAACCTGGAAGGTACATTTGAAAGTTTTTAAAACTCTTCTCAACATGTCAGCTGCTCAGAAAGCTCTGTGCTCTGCAGAGAAGTCTCAGCTCTCAGCTGTGTTCTTGGTCCAGTAGTAACTCTGTTCACATCCACAGTAAATGCAGATAACTTAGTTCTAGTAGAGAGGAGACTCTGACAGGACGTTGAAGATGAACTTATCGTCCAAATACCCATTCCTTTATCAATTACTGCTCCTTTTTCTCTGCTTGACTTCATCCTCTTCTTCTTTGGGGAGTTTTGTCAGTGTTGATGCTACAGGGTGTATTACTGCCCTCTACAGAGTAAAATGATTTACTATGACCACTGTGTTACTGCTGCTTTAATCACGTCCTGATTTCAGTTGACTTTGATGATGAACTAATCCCAGAAAACTCAGTGTGTTTGTCAGTGAATGTAGAACTCACCGACACACTGATCATTTATCATCAATGATTCTATGGATCAGTTTGAAATATTCAGGGAGTAATGGAAGAAGAGGGAGCAGCCACAGTGAGCTGTTAGATGAAGAGCTGCAGACTGAACACCTCCAGCTTCTCATCCAGGAAACAAACACCTGCCTCTACAGTTGATCTGCTTTATTGTCCTCTCAGACCAGCAGGTGGACGTGAAGGTGCAGGAAGGGGCGGAGTCTGTCATCCTACCATGCAGAACAAACGCTGACCTGCCTGAGGACACCTCAGTGGAGTGGACTCGCTCTGAACCAGAACTCATCATGGTCCATGTGTATCGAGACGGAAACAACCAACTTAACAAGCAAGATAACCTTTACTGTAGCCGAACGAGGATGAATGAAGAGCTGATGAAAACTGGAGACCTCAGTCTGAACCTGAAATACCCCACAGAGAGAGACTCTGGATCATACATCTGCACCGTCTACAGAGGCCAAGACATCCTGAGAGAGAAAGTAGTGCTGCACCACCTCAAAGGTACTGTAAGGACTGTAGATACAGGTCAGAGGTCAGAGGTCAGAGCTGGAGATACAGGTCAGAGGTCAGAGGTCAGAGCTGTAGATACAGGTCAGAGGTCAGAGGTCAGAGCTGTAGATACAGGTCAGAGGTCAGAGGTCAGTACTGTAGATACAGGTCAGAGGTCAGAGCTGTAGATACAGGTCAGAGGTCAGAGGTCAGAGCTGTAGATACAGGTCAGAGGTCAGAGCTGTAGATACAGGTCAGAGGTCAGAGCTGTAGATACAGGTCAGAGGTCAGAGGTCAGTACTGTAGATACAGGTCAGAGGTCAGAGCTGTAGATACAGGTCAGAGGTCAGAGGTCAGAGCTGTAGATACAGGTCAGAGGTCAGAGCTGTAGATACAGGTCAGAGGTCAGAGGTCAGAGCTGTAGATACAGGTCAGAGGTCAGAGGTCAGTACTGTAGATACAGGTCAGAGGTCAGAGCTGTAGATACAGGTCAGAGGTCAGAGGTCAGAGCTGTAGATACAGGTCAGAGGTCAGAGCTGTAGATACAGGTCAGAGGTCAGAGCTGTAGATACAGGT
Source organism: Chelon labrosus (assembly GCF_963514085.1). Lineage (NCBI taxonomy): Eukaryota > Metazoa > Chordata > Actinopteri > Mugiliformes > Mugilidae > Chelon > Chelon labrosus. The sequence goes on along the minus strand of NC_140337.1, from coordinate 36,631,474 downwards.
CAGAGGTCAGAGGTCAGTACTGTAGATACAGGTCAGAGGTCAGAGCTGTAGATACAGGTCAGAGGTCAGAGGTCAGAGCTGTAGATACAGGTCAGAGGTCAGAGCTGTAGATACAGGTCAGAGGTCAGAGGTCAGAGCTGTAGATACAGGTCAGAGGTCAGAGGTCAGAGCTGTAGATACAGGTCAGAGGTCAGAGCTGTAGATACAGGTCAGAGGTCAGAGGTCAGTACTGTAGATACAGGTCAGAGGTCAGAGGTCAGTACTGTAGATACAGGTCAGAGGTCAGAGGTCAGTACTGTAGATACAGGTCAGAGGTCAGAGCTGTAGATACAGGTCAGAGGTCAGAGGTCATGTTGTTCTTTATGTTTCTCCACAGAACCACCTCCAGTCTGGCCTACAGTTCTCATAGTTCTCCTGGTTCTCCTGGTTGTTGTTCTTGGTGTCGTTGGGGGTCTTTTGTTTCATTTTCGACACTACTTCATGTCAGGTGAGTCTCTACTACTACACTACCCATAATGCAGATGGTAACATGTGTCCTGTGGAGGAGACTTGTTCCAGCTGCTGAAAGAGTTCAGAGTTCAAACAGCTGCTACAGAGAGCTGAAGAGAAACTTCCAGGTTTAGTTCCAGAAGTCAGAAACTCTTCATCAAACATGTCTGCAGCACTTTACAGGACGCTTTGACTAGTTACCAAGGAACGAGTCAGGAAGACATCAGGGACAAACGGAGACACAATCCAGCTCTAATCAGAAGCTCCTGACGTCCTCAATCAGGACCTGAGCTCTGAGCTCATGAGTCCAGGTCTCTCCCAGTCCCAGTAAAACCAGAGCAGAGGGTTAGGGTTCTTCCTCATCCATTCATCTGATTGGTTCCTCATTAGTTCCTGACTTCTTCTTTGGTAACTGCTCCAAATGTCCTGAAGAAGAAAACTGGTGTTCAGTCACAAACTAGTTTCCACTGGTTTGTGTCAGAGGTGTGACAGACGTCAGGTGAGCTCAGGTCACCTGGTTGATCCACGTCCTCAAACAAACTGAACACTGAGAGTCCTCCACCAACATGAGACACATAGACAAGGATGGACAGAGACGTCCTGTTACCATCAGAGCTGCTGCTGCTGTCTCTACAGCTGATGATGGGATTTGTTGTCCTCTCAGTCTACCAGGTGGAGGTGGATTCAGGGGTGGAGTCTGTCCAGCTGACCTGCAAAACCACAACTCACCTGCCTAAAGACGCTAAAGTGGAGTGGAAGGATGGTGGAAATGATGTGGTCCATGTGTATCAGAACGGCTCTGACCAGCTTGAAGACCAGAACCAGATTTACAGAAACAGAACAAAGATGAAGAAAAACCTGAAAACTGGAGACCTCAGTCTGACCCTGAAATACCCCACAGATGGAGACAACTACACCTACACCTGCACCGTCTACAACAAGAAGAGAAAGATCCTGATGGAGAAAGAAGTGAAGCTCAATGTCAGAGGTCAGTACTGTAGATACAGGTCAGAGGTCAGAGGTCAGTACTGTAGATACAGGTCAGAGGACAGAGGTCAGTACTGTAGATACAGGTCAGAGGTCAGTACTGTAGATACAGGTCAGAGGTCAGTACTGTAGATACAGGTCAGAGGTCAGAGGTTAACTGATGAACTGATGACTCTCTAACAGACTGATCAGCTGACTGACCTTAGAAATAATGTCCATGTCCTAATGAGTCCTACAGTAATCAGTCAGCTGCTGATCCAGCTGTGGTAAAGTGGGGGGGGGGGGGGGCGGGGGGGGGGGGGTTATCTTCCTGAACATTAATGTTGTAAACATGTTACTGATGTCACATGATTGGACAGACACCAAAGACAACACTGTCTCTGTTCAATGGAGAATGGGACATATTTCAGACTGGAACCAGTCAAACATGTTTCACTCCAAATATTTCTCTTCAATGTGCTCAGAGCTGCTGCTGCTGTCTCTACAGCTGATGATGGAATTTGTTGTCCTCTCAGTCCCCCAGGTGGAGGTGGATTCAGGGGTGGAGTCTGTCCAGCTGCCCTGCAAAACCACAGCTCACCTGCCTGAAGACGCTAAAGTGGAGTGGATGGACAGTAACTGGAAGGTCCATGTGTATCAGAACGGCTCTGACCAGCTTGAAAACCAGAACCAGATTTACAGAAACAGAACGAAGATGAATGAAGACCTGCTGAAAACTGGAGACCTCAGTCTGACCCTGAAATACCCCACAGATGAAGACAACTTCATCTACACCTGCACCGTCTACAACAAGGAGGGAGACATCCTGATGAAGAAACAAGTGAAGCTCAATGTCAGAGGTCAGTACTGTAGATACAGGTCAGAGGTCAGAGGTCAGTACTGTAGATACAGGTCAGAGGTCAGTACTGTAGATACAGGTCAGAGGTCAGTACTGTAGATACAGGTCAGAGGTCAGTACTGTAGATACAGGTCAGAGGTCAGTACTGTAGATACAGGTCAGAGGTCAGAGGTCAGTACTGTAGATACAGGTCAGAGGTCAGTACTGTAGATACAGGTCAGAGGTCAGAGGTCAGTACTGTAGATACAGGTCAGAGGTCAGTACTGTAGATACAGGTCAGAGGTCAGTACTGTAGATACAGGTCAGAGGTCAGAGGTCAGTACTGTAGATACAGGTCAGAGGTCAGAGGTCAGTACTGTAGATACAGGTCAGAGGTCAGAGGTCAGTACTGTAGATACAGGTCAGAGGTCAGTACTGTAGATACAGGTCAGAGGTCAGTACTGTAGATACAGGTCAGAGGTCAGAGGTCAGTACTGTAGATACAGGTCAGAGGTCAGTACTGTAGATACAGGTCAGAGGTCAGTACTGTAGATACAGGTCAGAGGTCAGAGGTCAGTACTGTAGATACAGGTCAGAGGTCAGTACTGTAGATACAGGTCAGAGGTCAGAGCTGTAGATACAGGTCAGAGGTCAAAGGTCAGTTTTGTAGATACAGGTCAGAGGTCAGAGGTCAGTACTATAGATACAGGTCAGAGGTCAGTACTGTAGATATAGGTCAGAGGTCAGTACTGTAGATACAGGTCAAAGGTCAGAGGTCAGTACTGTAGATACAGGTCAGAGGTCAGTACTGTAGATACAGGTCAGAGGTCAGTACTGTAGATATAGGTCAGAGGTCAGAGGTCAGTACTGTAGATACAGGTCAGAGGTCAGTACTGTAGATACAGGTCAGAGGTCAGTACTGTAGATACAGGTCAGAGGTCAGAGGTCAGTACTGTAGATACTAATTAATGTTGTAAACATGTTACTGATGTCACATGATTGGACAGACACCAAAGACAACACTGTCTCTGTTCAATGGAGAATGGGACATATTTCAGACTGGAACCAGTCAAACATGTTTCACTCCAAATATTTCTCTTCAATGTGCTCAGAGCTGCTGCTGCTGTCTCTACAGCTGATGATGGGATTTGTTGTCCTCTCAGTCCCCCAGGTGGTGGTGGATTCAGGGGTGGAGTCTGTCCAGCTGACCTGGAAAACCACAGCTCACCTGCCTAAAGACGCTAAAGTGGAGTGGAAGGGCAGATACTACTGGATGGCCCATGTGTATGAGAACGGCTCTGACCAACTTGAAGACCAAGACCAGTTTTACAGAAACAGAACGAAGATGAATGAAGACCTGCTGAAAACTGGAGACCTCAGTCTGACCCTGAAATACCCCACAGTTGGAGACAGCAAGATCTACACCTGCACCGTCTACAACAAGGAGGGAGACATCCTGATGAAGAAACAAGTGAAGCTCAATGTCAGAGGTCAGTACTGTAGATACAGGTCAGAGGTCAGAGGTCAGTACTGTAGATACAGGTCAGAGGTCAGTACTGTAGATACAGGTCAGAGGTCAGTACTGTAGATACAGGTCAGAGGTCAGTACTGTAGATACAGGTCAGAGGTCAGAGGTCAGAGCTGTAGATACAGGTCAGAGGTCAGTACTGTAGATACAGGTCAGAGGTCAGAGGTCAGGACAGTAGATACAGGTCAGAGGTCAGAGGTCAGTACTGTAGATACAGGTCAGAGGTCAGAGCTGTAGATACAGGTCAGAGGTCAGAGGTCAGTACTGTAGATACAGGTCAGAGGTCAGTACTCTAGATAGAGGTCAGAGGTCAGAGGTCAGTACTGTAGATACAGGTCAGAGGTCAGTACTGTAGATACAGGTCAGAGGTCAGTACTGTAGATACAGGTCAGAGGTCAGAGGTCAGTACTGTAGATACAGGTCAGAGGTCAGTACTGTAGATACAGGTCAGAGGTCAGAGGTCAGTACTGTAAATACAGGTCAGAGGTCAGTACTGTAGATACAGGTCAGAGGTCAGTACTGTAGATACAGGTCAGAGGTCAGTACTGTAGATACAGGTCAGAGGTCAGAGGTCAGTACTGTAGATACAGGTCAGAGGTCAGTACTGTAGATACAGGTCAGAGGTCAGAGGTCAGTACTGTAAATACAGGTCAGAGGTCAGTACTGTAGATACAGGTCAGAGGTCAGTACTGTAGATACAGGTCAGAGGTCAGTACTGTAGATACAGGTCAGAGGTCAGAGGTCAGTACTGTAGATACAGGTCAGAGGTCAGTACTGTAGATACAGGTCAGAGGTCAGTACTGTAGATACAGGTCAGAGGTCAGAGGTCAGTACTGTAGTTACAGGTCAGAGGTCAGTACTGTAGATACAGGTCAGAGGTCAGTACTGTAGATACAGGTCAGAGGTCAGTACTCTAGATAGAGGTCAGAGGTCAGAGGTCAGTACTGTAGATACAGGTCAGAGGTCAGTACTGTAGATACAGGTCAGAGGTCAGTACTGTAGCTACAGGTCAGAGGTCAGAGGTCAGTACTGTAAATACAGGTCAGAGGTCAGTACTGTAGATACAGGTCAGAGGTCAGTACTGTAGATACAGGTCAGAGGTCAGAGGTCAGTACTGTAGATACAGGTCAGAGGTCAGTACTGTAGATACAGGTCAGAGGTCTGTACTGTAGATACAGGTCAGAGGTCAGAGGTCAGTACTGTAAATACAGGTCAGAGGTCAGTACTGTAGATACAGGTCAGAGGTCAGTACTGTAGATACAGGTCAGAGGTCAGTACTGTAGATACAGGTCAGAGGTCAGAGGTCAGTACTGTAGATACAGGTCAGAGGTCAGAGGTCAGTACTGTAGATACAGGTCAGAGGTCAGTACTGTAGATACAGGTCAGAGGTCAGTACTGTAGATACAGGTCAGAGGTCAGTACTGTAGATACAGGTCAGAGGTCAGAGGTCAGTACTGTAGATACAGGTCAGAGGTCAGAGGTCAGTGCTGTAGATACAGGTCAGAGGTCAGTACTGTAGATACAGGTCAGAGGTCAGTACTGTAGATACAGGTCAGAGGTCAGAGGTCAGTACTGTAGATACAGGTCAGAGGTCAGAGGTCAGTACTGTAGATACAGGTCAGAGGTTTGTTTTTTTTCTCTTTCTTTTTCTTTGTCTTTTCTTTCATTCTGTCTTTATTATTTCCATCCTCTCTCTCTCTCTCTCTCTCTCTCTCTCTCTCTCTCTCTCTCTCTCTCTCTCTCTCTCTCTCTGAGTGCATGCTGGGAGTGAGTGTGGTGAGGAGCGACTCTGAGCGAGTGTTTTCTGATTTTTTTTTTCTGTTTTTTTATTCATGTTGTTTTGTGAATTGTAGTATAAGTTTATAGTGATAAGTTAGTCATTTGATTGTTGGTGTGATTTGGTTTGTTTTCGGTGAGTTGGCGTCTCAGACTCCATGGTGAATGGAGACTTCTCCCGGCTGACGAGGAAGCATGGCATCAAAGTTGGTGCCAGCTTCCCGTGCAGCGTGGAGGAGGTCGGTTTAGCCGTAGGAGAGGTGGTCGGTCACAGTTCTGTGAAATCGGCCGCTAGGATGAACGGAGCTCTGGTTTTATTCTTGGATCAGGTGGAGAAGGTGAACCAGGTTGTGGAGACGGGTATCACCGTCAATGATCTGTTTGTGTCGGTCCAACCAATAACGCTGCCTGCAACGGTTATTTTGTCAAATGTCCCCCCCTTTATCACTGATGAGTTCCTAAGCAGAGAGTTATCTAGACATGGAAAAGTTGTGTCTCCTCTTAAAAAGATCCTCTCTGGCTGTAAGTCTCCATTGTTGAAGCATGTGGTGTCTCACAGGAGACAGCTCTACATGATCCTGAACAACCAGGATGAGGAGCTGTGGGGTCAGGGCGGGATGGTGCTGGTCAGCAGGACGGCCTGGACGGCGCTGCTGGTGAGGACAGTGTACAGGTTGAGGGACAGGAGGGACTCACAGGAGGAAGATGTTGGTGTAAGTGGTGAAGATGACCTTGAGGAAAGTGAGATCAGTGGTGAAAACACTGTGAATGGTGGAAATGGTTTGAGTGTGACACAGGTGGGAGAGACAGGTGAGCTATGTGAAACACAGGTAGGTGCAGGTGAAGTGAACAGAGCATGGTGTGAGCAGCTTGAAGAGGCTGAGATGGTGGAAGCAGAATCAGAATACAAATGTACTCCACGTAAACCAAGGACTGAAACTAAAAACACGTGTGCTGAAGCAAAATCAAGTGGAGTGAGAGCAGACAGACACAGAGAAGAAGCAGGAGCAGACAGACAGCAGTGCTGCTGAGGAAGACTGTGAGTCTGACAGCAGTCATCTGTCCCTTCTTGAAGGGGGGGGGGGGGAAGAAAGGCTTACACAGCCACAATGGTCAAGTCCTTCCTCCAGGAAAAAAAGAACATGAAAGGAGTTAAAGTGGAGGATTATTTTCCTGATCTGGAAGGTTTTTCCACCTCAGCCAGGTTCCACATGAGGAACAGAGAAGAATCAGCTTTAACTGATCAGGAAGTCTTCAGGCTGAGGAAACTAGTGCTTAAAGTTAAGAGACAACACTTCAGCAGTGATGATGGAAAAGGCTCTTTGTTGCATTTGACCTCAGTCATTGTTTGTTCTTTTATTCCTCAGTCTGTACGGCTTCTTTTAGAGTGGGGAGTCTGAATGTAAATGGGGCCAGAGATGCTAAGAAGAGAGCTGTTATATATGAATCAGCTAGAATCAAACACATGGATGTACTTTTTCTACAAGAAACACACAGTGATGCAAACAATGAGGTAGACTGGAACAGAGGATGGGAGGGGGAGGTGGTTTCTAGTCACCACACAGCAATCAGTGGAGGAGTGGGTCTCCTGTTCTCCAGGAACTTCACTCCAGCTTCTCTGGAGGTCCAGCATGTCCTAGAGGGGAGGTGTCTTTTAGCTAAGGCTCTTTTTGACCATTTTATTAATATCTATGCTCCAACCAACGGTGCAGAGAGGAGGATGTTACTGAAGCAAGTTAGTGACAAACTGAGTGACTGTGGCTCGGAGGATGTTTTATTCTTGGGAGGGGATTTGAACTGAAAATGAGTTTTTAGAGCGTAACCATGCAGAGCCTCATCCAGCCTCCCAGCATGCTCTGAGGCAGCTGCTTCACTCTCATGGCCTGGTGGATGACTCCAGGCAGTACACATGGTCCCATTCTAGAGAAGACAGGGTCTCCTTAGCCAGACTTGACCGTTTTTATTGTTTGAAGCAACATTTTAATATTTTTAAAATGTGTAGAATCATGCCAGTTGGGTTTACAGATCATTCCCTGCTTTTATGTCATGTTTATATTAGAAACATTTTAACTAAGAGTGCATACTGGCATTTTAACTCAGTTTTAACTTTTGATAAGAGGTTTAAAGATGTTCTTAGTTACTTCTGGAGAAAATGTGGATTTACATGTCTTAGACAGTGGTGGGACCATGGGAAGATAGAAATGAAGCTCTTGTGTCAGCAGCACACACTCAATGTCACAAGAGACATCACCAGATCTGTAAAAGACCTGGAGACTGATATAGTGGAGCTAGAAACAATGAGTGAGTCCACAGGAAATCAAGGACATATTGAAATCCTCAAGGTTAAAAAATGGCTTTAGCCAACCTGCTGGAGACAAAAGCACATGGTGGACTGGTGAGATCCAGAGTACAGAACATCTCAGAGATGGATGCACCGTCCAGCTTCTTCTTTGGTCTGGAGAAGAAACGAGGACAGAAGAATCCAGTGATCCACTCTCTCCTGTCAGACACAGGGCAGGAACTGACAGAACCTGGACAGATCAGAAGGAGAGCTGTTGGTTTTTATTCCTCTTTGTACTCCAGTCAATATGAAGAGGATGAGCCACTGTGTCCAGAGTTCTGCAGCGAGCTGCCTCAGGTCTCTGAGGAGACCAACTCACAGCTGGAGAGGCCTTTACAGCTGCAGGAACTTCAGGGCGCTCTGCAGAGCATGCAGGGGTGGAGGGCTCCCGGCATCGATGGCCTGACTGTGGAGTTTTATAAAGCCTTCTGGGACATTTAATCAGCTGATCTTTTAGATGTTTTTAATGAAAGCATGGCCTCAGGTTCATTGCCACTGTCCTGCCACAGAGACATAATCACTCTCCTGCCTCAGAAAGGAAACCTGCAGGACATTAAGAACTGGAGCCCTGTGTCTCTGCTTTGTACGGATTACAAGATCTTGTCCAAAGTCCTGGCCAACAGGCTGAGAGCGGCTGTCCATCAAGTCGTCCATCAGAACTGATTGGACCTGGTTTTAGAGAGAACATGGTTTTATCTGCTTATGCTGATGATGTCATTGTTTTAATAAAAAGCCAGCGTGAAATAGACATTTTAGCTAATATTACAAAAGATTTGAATGTTTTATCATCAGCGACTGTGAATCAAAAAAAGTGAAGCTCTTGCAGTCGGTGAGTGGCGTGACGGTCTCCCAGTTCTCCCCCAGAACCTGGTTTGGAAGAGAGACGGTTTGAAATACCTTGGTGTCTTTTTAGGAAACGAAATAATAGTCCAGAAGAACTGGGAGAGCGTCACAGATAAAATAGAGGGTAGACTGGCTAAATGGAAATGGATGCTTCCTCAGATGTCTTACAAAGGTAGAGTAGCCTCTCAGCTCTGGCATGGCCTGACATGTATGGACCCCCCTCAGGTTTACTAGCCCAGATTCAAACAAAAATGATCAGTTTCTTCTGGGATGGTCTACACTGGGTACCACAGAGTGTACTGTTGTTATCCAGGGAGGAGGGGGGACAGGGCCTCGTCCACCTGGCCAGTAGAAGGAGGGGGGACGGGGCCTCGTCCACCTGGCCAGGAGAAGGAGGGGGGACGGGGCCTCGTCCACCTGGCCAGTAGAAGGAGGGGGGACAGGGCCTCGTCCACCTGGCCAGTAGGACAGGGCCTCGTCCACCTGGCCAGTAGAAGGAGGGGGGACAGGGCCTCGTCCACCTGGCTAGTAGAACAGCCACATTCAGGTTCCAGTTCCTCCAGAGGTTCCTGACAGGTCCGTCAGACCTGGTGTGGAGAGAAGTGGCTAGTTGTATTCTCAGACGTGTGAATAACCTGGGACTGGATGCTGCTCTGTTTTGAACTGATTCTAACTTTCTAAATGTAAGGGTTTTACCTCCGTTTTATCAGGTGTTTTTAGATCCTGGGCTCTTTTTAGCCTTAAAGAAAGTGAAAAGTCTAACTCTCTACACTGGTTGTTGAAGGAGCCACTGATCCACGGGGCGAGGCTGGATGTGTGCAGCGCTGCCACGCCTGGGCTGATGGGGGCGCTGCACCAAACTAAGACCTTGTGCCTGAAGCAGCTGGTGGATGCAGCAGGTCCAGACTTGACTGATGCCCGGGCCGTGGGCTCTCTGCTGGGTGGCTCAGAGGGTCCTGGGGCTCTCTGGAAGGGACAGAGGCTCTCTGGAAGGGACAGAGGCCTCATCAAGGCCCCATGATTTAGCTTCAAAGGCTTTTATCTCTGTTCTTAACCCTGCTGTTACCAAGAAGCTGAATGAGACTGTCTTCCATCTTTTCACTGAGTGGACAAGACTCACTGAATTCTTGAATCTTTTAACTGTTGTTGGTGAAAAGTTCTCTGAGAGCAGCTTCATCTTTGGTGCAGGCTACAAAAAGACAAAGCACATTAAGTGGCAGCTACTGAACTTCCTGTCAGGAGAGGCTGAATGAGCCATATACGTGAGCAGGAAGAACTAAATGGAGGACAGGGTGGGCCAGGAGGACACTTCAGTGTGGCTTTGTAATGTCAGGTCCAGACTTTGGCTGGAGTTCAGATTTTAGAAGATGATGGCAGACTTGGACACGTTTGAACAACAGTGGTGTTATAAGAACGTTATTTACACTGTGGAAGATGAACTTTTACTGGATCAATCTGTGTGTGTCTTATTCATTACTATGATGATCTCTATGGAAGATGACTCATGTGTTCATGGAAATGAAGTATTTCTGTAAAATCAAATCTTTCTCTCTCTCACAAACAACCAACCATCAAGACTCTGATCATCTGCAACACCTTTCTAGATCTCTGTCCTGTTCCTTCTGCTCTCATCTGCTTCTGTCCTTCAGCTTTCTCTACAATCATTCAATAAAGTCATGAAAACCTGCTGCTGCTGCTGCTGCTGCTGTCTCTACAGCTGATGATGGGATTTGTTGTCCTCTCAGTCCCCCAGGTGGAGGTGGATTCAGGGGTGGAGTCTGTCCAGCTGACCTTCAGAACCACAGAGCTGCCTGAAGACGCTAGAGTGAAGTGGACGGACATTGACAACAGGAAGGTCCATGTGTATCAGAACGGCTCTGACCAGCTTAAAGACCAGAACCAGATTTACAGAAACAGAACGAAGATGAATGAAGACCTGCTGAAAACTGGAGACCTCAGTCTGACCCTGAAATACCCCACAGATGGAGACAGTGGACGATACATCTGTGGAGTCTACAACAAGGAGGGAGACATGCTGAGATGGAAAGCAGTGGAGCTCAGAGTGAAAGGTTTGTTTTCTTTCTTTCTTTCCTTCTTTCCTTCTTTCTTTGTGTCTGTCTTTGTCTCTAACTGTCTTTGTCTCTAACTGTCTTGTGTCTCTCACTGTCTTTGTCTCCAACTGTCTTGTGTCTCTGTCTGTCTTTGTCTCTGTCTTTGTCTCTCACTGTCTTTGTCACTAGCTGTCTTGTGTCTCTAACTGTTTTGTATCTCTAACTGTCTTGTGTCTCTGTCTGTCTTTGTCTCTAACCGTCTTGTGTCTCTAACTGTCTTGTGTCTATATCTGTCTTTGTCTCTAACTGTCTTGTGTCTCTAACTGTCTTGTGTCTATATCTGTCTTTGTCTCTAACTGTCTTTGTCTCTAACTGTCTTGTGTCTCTAACTGTCTTGTGTCTCTAACTGTCTTTGTCTCTAACTCATCTGCAACACCTTTCTAGATCTCTGTCCTGTTCCTTCTGCTCTCATCTGCTTCTGTCCTTCAGCTTTCTCTACAATCATTCAATAAAGTCATGAAAACCTGCTGCTGCTGCTGCTGCTGCTGCTGCTGCTGCTGCTGCTGCTGCTGCTGCTGTCTCTACAGCTGATGATGGGATTTGTTGTCCTCTCAGTCTGTCAGGTGGAGGTGGAGAAGGGGGTGGAGTCTGTCCAGCTGACCTTCAGAACCACAGAGCTGCCTGAAGACGCTATAGTGGTGTGGTGGGACAGAGACAACAGGAAGGTCCATGTGTATCAGAACGGCTCTGACCAGTTTGAAGACCAGGACCAGATTTACAGAGACAGAACGAAGATGAATGAAGACCTGCTGAAAACTGGAGACCTCAGTCTGACCCTGAAACACCCCACAGAGAGAGACGGTGGACGATACAGCTGTAAAGTCTACAACAAGGAGGGAAAGATGTTGAGATGGAAAACAGTGGAGCTCAATGTGAAAGGTTTGTTTGTTTGTTTTTTCCTTCTCTCTCTCTTTCTCTCTCTCTTTCTCTCTCTCTCTCTCTCTCTCTCTCTCTCTTAGTTTTGTGTTCTTATTGTGTCCAGTTGGACTCTGTTATGTTATTCACTGCAAGTGACAGGTTACTGTGACTGTGTCTCAATGGCGTACTTTCATCAGTACACTTCGATATCATGCACTATGAGCACTATGCACTTACGTCCGTAGTGCGTAATTTTCAAAAAGGTAGTACGCCTATACTTACCGGAAATGACGAATGACTAACGCCGTATTTTGATTTTGACCGCGAGCATATATCGAGCAGCAATTTAATAGTACTACGTGTAAAACAGCAATATAGATCATTTTCATTAAATGTCATATTATAACTTACATCTGTATGGACCTGTAAAACTGCTCCACCACCACTTCCAAATCACTGCCGCCGATATCAGCCGCCACTATCGCAAGTTTGAATTGGGTTGATAGTCCCTCCCCTTCCGCTTCGTAGTCAAGATGGCTACCGTTTAGGGTGGAAAGTGTGCAGCGTTCCACACTCAGCTTTTTGACCGTTATGAGTACACCATCCGGGTTCTTGCAGTGCACTTCGTCTCGTTGGAATTTTCAGTGTGAACGCCCTCACGTACTCAAATTAGGTATTGTAAGTGCAGAAGTACGCGATTTGAGACACAGCCTGTGTCTTTAAGGTTTACAGCAGTGATTTACAGTAAGGTTGGAAAGTGTCAGGTGTGTGGCAGTTGAGTAAAGGCAACTTGAACAGATGTTGAACACGGTGTTGTTATTGAGTCCTACGCAAACATAATAGGCTCGTTCGAGATGTCTGCGCCTGTCTGAGCCTTAAGTCGAAATTATGCTTCCGCGTTGACACAGCGCGAGGGGGCGTACGGACCTATTAAGCCCAAGTTATGCTTCCGCGTTGACACAGCGCGTCCGTGCGTACGGATCTATTACGGACCTATTGCGTCCTTGCGGACCCCCGTGCGTCCTACGCAAGGGCCAGACGTGCACCTCCCAAAAATCCTCGACGCGCGTCGAGGCGACGCAACAGCAACGCAACAGCAACGCAGCAGCAACGCAGCGGTATTGTCCATCACGGTCTCACGACTGCGTCCAAGCAACTGCGTGGCCATTGCGTGACCATTGCGTGATCACTACGCGGAAGCATAATCAAGCCTTTAGGTGCATACGTCATCGTGAACTTACGCCGACTGTAGGGGTGGAGCATAAAACGGCTGCAGACAAGTCGGACACGGTTAACTTCGTGTAAACAATGGCGGATCTCGCGGCGTTTGCATTCGTTGTTGCCGACGAAATAGAAGCTTTGGAGTTACCGGAATTTATACCCGTGTTACAACAAGCATGCTGTATGCAAAGGATTGTGAATAGCAGCAAATCTACTGAATAAGGATTAAGTAGTGTAGTGCTTTGGTCTCCAATCTTGGCGAAAATGAACTGCTGATCGTCATTTAGCACCGGGTCGCCGGGATAGCTCAGTGGGTAGAGCTGGCGACCCATGTGCTGAGGCTGCAGCAGCCTAGGGTTCAAGTCCGACCTGTGGCTCTTTGCTGCGTGTCATCCCCTCTCTCTCTGCCCCCCTTTCCTGTCTACCTTCAGCTGTCTCTATAATAAAGGCAACAAAAGCCCCAAAAAAAATATTAAAAAAAAAAGTCGTTTAGCACCTGTAACTCAACCATGAAACGAATTCACAGAAAGATATGGATATGGAGATGGAGATTAAATGCCATTTGTTTTCATTTTTGGACAGACAGGTGTGAAGAAGAACCCCAAAAATCTACTAACCGTTATCAAGATTTGAACTACGGACGGCCGATCGCCAGACTGACGTGTTACCCACTAAACCAATTTAGGATGATACTGAAGAAGCAGTACTACGATATAAGTAAAGGATAATGGACGACACTTCTACAAATTTAATGCACGCGTTCTAGATGGTAAAACGACCCAACGCGAAGCCTTAGAATGTAACCTGATTCAGCTCTGCACACGCCCGGACTCGAACCAGCAGCACCTCGGATCGGGAGGCGAGCGTGCTGACAATTGAGCCAATAGCCCAGGCTATTTTTTTGTTGGATAGTCTAATGGAGTGAAGTCCATTATCCCGCTTATTCTACTGTTACCAACATGTTAAAAATGCCTTTTTACTGTTTAATCAAAGAAATGAACTCTGCATTGAACTGCAGTCAGATGTACAGCGTTTTCAGTAGGCTAGCCTACCATTGTTGCAGAAATCACATATAAGAAGGTATCCCTTCCATTTCTGTTCATTTTCGCATATTCCAACACAGCGAAGCGAGAAACGTCAAAATCGTCATGAGGAGATTCCTCCCAAACTGCCCAATCACGTCTTTGAACTGACGTCATGAGGGCGTCATTTCCGGCCATGCAGTTTGTGGAAAGCAACTGCAAGATCTGACTGCAGGCAAAGACTCACGCGATATTTTAAGGTCATGTGACATGGTGACGTGGTGGTAAGTCCCTCCCCGTCTGACTCAAGTCGGACAGGATTTCTAACCAGTATCAGAGAACGTCTAAGGCCCAAGTTATGCTTCCGCGTTGACACAGCGCGAGGGGGCGTACGGACCTATTATTGACCTATTACGTCCCCGTACGTCCTATGCAAGGGCCAGACGTGCACCTCCCAAAAATCCTCGACGCGCGTCGAGGCGACGCAAGAGCAACGCAGCAGCAACGCAGCAGCAACGCAGCAGCAACACAGCGGCATTGGCTGTGATTGGTCCGCTAACTACATCTGCTGGAGACCGCTTTTCCGGTTTCCACTCATAAACATCATTGTCTCCTTTGTCGTGCCCTAATTTGCAATAGAAGTATTTCTTCCTCTGCTTGAATAATTTGGAGCTCCAACGCCAGTCACTCTGTCTCGGTGTCCATCATTCACTGTGACTACGACAAAAGCCGGAAGGTAAATAACTATACGAGGCGAGATATGTCACAAGAGTCTCGGTTGGTCGGTCGGTCGGTCACAAAAAATCATAGCGCCCTCTACCGGTGTGGCATGCATTTCGACACATAAACCCCACGCAGAACCATCACGGTCTCACGACTGCGTCCAAGCAACTGCGTGGCCATTGCGTGATCACTACGCGGAAGCATAATCCTCCGGGGAGAAGTTCCACTCTCACTGAACTTCCGGCTTCTGAACTGGTTGCAGTTCCACTCTGGTTCCATATGAGGGCGCTCTCAGGACGAGTGCAGAATGAATGGAGGTCTATGGAGCAATACCCCTCAAAATCCACTTTTCTCAGGATATAATTTTTTGTGCAGTAATTTGAATATTGTATTTGAAAGAAGATGCAAAGAAATGACACATTGCTGGGTGTTAGATTTTTTAGAGTCACTTATTTGCTTTAAAAAGTATTTTAAAATGTCAATGACGTCATACACATCGTACGACCAGATACTGCTTTACGGCAATCCTTCAGTCACTGCTTTGGTGCTTTCGCGCTCTGCACTTTCTTTTCTCTCGAGGCATGGACGACACAGCTGATACGGGTAAATAATCGTGCTAGAAGAGTTTCTGTTTTGTTGTTTTAAAAGTTGTTACGTTGAAAAAAAAAACTTGGGCGAAAAAGCCTTAACATTCTGGTCCCGCTTCGGATGCCACGATGCCGTCAAGCGGGATCTGGTCGTAATCAGTCCTTCACTGACCAATCAGTGTTCATTAGCACAATGCTAGCGTGTTATGGGCAACAACAACTCAACCTGTAAGAAAACGAAAGGACATAAGTTCTCGTTCATTCAACTTTTGACCTATAACCCATGTTGAACTTCAATCAAATCTGAGATTTCTCAACGACAATCGGGTGAAAGAGACACATTTAGCCGTTTAGCTCCATAGAGTCCCATTCATGTTGCACTCATGACGATCGCCCCCAGTGGAAATCTGATGGAACTGCAACCAAAATTAATAGAGAGTAGGAAGGCTCTCTGTAGACGGGCTCTGATGAAGTCGAACGCGCCTAGTGCCCACCCACTTCCTCAGGCTGCTGTAGCTGTCACTTGTCAATCACACTGTGCTAACGGTGTAAGACATCTTTGGTGGACTGAGAGCCAGCGCTGTCTATTTTTAAATAACATTTTTATTGAAATAGGCTCATTGTTGTAATGATGTTGTTGTATACGGTCCTTTGTCTGACTCTGACCGGCCCACGTAAAGCTTCATTTGTTCTCCACAGATCATCCGGACAGGGTTTCTGTTTTTTTTTTTTTTTTCGAGTTGTCCTAAGTATGCTAATGCTAATACCGTGTTAAACATGCTGCTGTTATTTGGCTAACGGTCACTTTCAGTGTGTCTGTATGTTAGCCTGTATGTTAACAGACTGGTGTTTAGCTGCAGTGGTGTTGTCATTTATAATAGCTTTCTGTTAGCCGTGTGTGCTACCGTGGAACAGTAGGCTAACAGATTTAGCCCGTTGTCTGCTAACTGGTCTGCTAACTGGTTACAAAGACGTAGTAACGCTGCTAACTGGTACAGAGCTACTACGTCTTTGTGTCAGAGTCTCCGTTAACATATTTTAGTATTTAGTGCTCTAATACTTGTGTCTTGAGCTTTTATTGGTCAACCGTATGAACTTCAGAGCGCTGCACTGCTGTACCGATACCTGAGCGGTTGCCAAGGCAACAGTGAGACTCTGACAAGTTTGTCAATAAAGTTGGGAGGAGGAGCTAACTGACGTACCTGTCTGACGCACGTAAAATACCTGCGGGTCAGTTCTGATAGATATAAATATTATCTACCCTGATACAGTTATGGACCTTGAGTTTGACATGTGTGGTTTATAAATGATCATTTATTTAATATACAGTAATAGACAATATAAATATTATATATGGTGTCACGACCTGGCTCATAAGCCATGACAAACGACAAAGAAACGCGGTAAAATACAAAGGTCAACTGATTTATTAAAGCAAACCAAAAGAAAAACCCATAAGAATGAATGAGATTTGTGTGTGAAGATCAGTGTGTCTGTTGATGGGTGCATGATAGTGTAGTGTTGAAAGGTGTTAAAACAAAACAACCAGGCCAAAGCCAACACAACCAAAACCTATGTTGGAGTCCAGGTGGTAGATGAGAGAGAGAGTGAGGATCATGACTGCCAGGTTTTGTAAGCTCTGGGAGACTGGCCAGGTGCTCCCAGTTGCTCATGATTAACCCCGCCCACTGAGGTACCTGCAGAAACAGAGAAGACAAGACAAGGGAAAACACACAACAGGCCCTAGTGGCAGGTGGCCGTCACACCCCCCTCCATAAGAAGGGATTCCAATCCTGGAATACCAACCAAAAATACATAATGAGGACATTACAGAATATCCCAAAAACCAACTAAATTATATCGAACCATAACCTTTAGAAAATATTCGATATTTGTTTGCCCTATATAGGCTATATGTATATACACTTTTTTTTTTTTTCCAATCATACCACCAACTGACCTGATGCGCTTATACCTCTAGCACTCGTCAAACCATTCCTCTCAGCAACCTGGTACCAAAGGAAGCACTTTAAGAGAGGAAAGGGAAAAAACAAGGACATAAAGAAATAAACATGCATCAGTAACAGAATTAAACATCGGAAGAACTAGTGGTGAGGTGCTCTTGACAACGCGTCTGCCACGACATTGTCAGAGCCCTTGATGTACCGAATGTCTAACCAGTATGACTGTAACAACAACGACCAACGGATTAGTCTCCGATTCGGACACTTCAGAGAATTGAGAAAAATTAAAGGGTTGTGGTCAGTGTAGACCACCACAGGCACAACACCAGACCCCACATACACATCAAAATGTGTCAAAGCCCACACCACGGCTAACGCTTCTTTCTCAATAGTCGAGTAGTTTAGCTGGTACGAATTGAACTTCCTCGAAAAGAAGCTAACAGGCTTCGCAACACCGAAGTCATCTTCCTGCTGAAGGACAGAACCTGCACCCACATGACTGGCGTCTACCTGCAGAGAAAATGAGCGATCAAACCGCGGTGCGGCAAGAACTGGAGCATTGCACATCATCCCCTTTACCTGCTCAAAAGCTTGCTGACACACGGGAGACCAAACAAAAGTTGCCTTTGCCTTTAGTAAGTCAGTAAGGGGTGCTACTACCTCAGAAAAGTTTCTGCAAAAACTTCTGTAATAGCCCACTAACCCAAGGAAACGCATGAGCTCCTTTTTTGTGGCCGGGACGGGATAATTTGCAACTGCCTGGACTTTTTCTTGCACCGGACCAACAGAGCCTTGACCTACCACCCGACCCAAGTACGTTACCGTCGCCCTCGCAAACTCACACTTGGCGAGGTTGACTGTGAGATGAGCTTCAGCCAAACGGCTGAACAGGGCCCGGACACGCTCGAGGTGTTGAGACCAGGTGTCAGAGAAAACAACCACATCATCCAGATATACTGAACAACCTTCCATGTCCCCCAGTACTATGGTCATTAGTCTCTGAAAAGTCGCAGGGGCATTTCTTAAACCAAAAGGCATAACCTTGTACGAGAACAAACCGTTAGGTGTTATGAATGCCGAAATGTCACGCGCACGCTTGGACAAGGGAACCTGCCAGTAGCCCTTTAATAGGTCAAATTTACTAACATACTTGGCCTGGCCTACTTGGTCTACACAATCTTCCATGCGTGGCAGGGGAAACGAATCGGGTTTAGTAACGGCGTTCACTTTACGAAAATCAGTACAGAATCTGGGGGTGTTATCAGATTTGGGCACTAAAAGACAAGGTGAGGCCCAGCTGGACGATGAGGGCTCAGCAATGCCATGGTCCAACATGTACTGTATTTCAGATTCAAGATATCTGCGTTTTTCAGGGTTTACCCTATAAAACCTCTGATTTACCGGCTGAGCATCGCCTACATCAATATCATGCTTTATTAAATGTGTCTGCGTGGGAGTGTCACGGAACAAACAAGGATATGAGCCACTCAACGCTGATAAATCCATCTGTTTTGACTCCGACAAATGACCCAACAACACATTCAAATTACACAAAGACTCCGAGTTCTTCAGACGGCCCTGCAACACTGTAGGATCCAAACATGGCAACCCATCCTCCACCTCAGCTGCCACAGACTGAGGGGCATGGACAGCAGACACTCTTCCCGCTGAACAAACCGGACGTGTGCCTCCTGAAGAAGACAGAGCAGCATCACAAGACTTCGAAGAATCACGACAGTAAAAGGGTTTCAACAGATTTACATGGCACAGTTGAGTCTTTTTTCTGCGTTCGGGAGTAGAGATGACATAGTTAAGCTCCCATACCTGCTTCACTACTTCATATGGACCCGAGAACTTAGCCTGCAAAGGTGAAGTAATTATAGGTAGCAGCGCTAAAACCCGGTTCCCCACACTGAACAACTGGCGCTCAGCACGTCGATCAAACATTTTCTTCATCCTACTCTGCGCAGATGACAACTTCTGTTTTGCCAACTCCCCGGCTACATACAATCTATGCCGAAAACCATTAACATAATCAATGAGATTTTGCGGAGTTTCTTCTTCCTTCCACTGATCGTAAATCAAAGTCAGTGGGCCACGCACCCTGTGCCCAAAGACCAAGTCATTCGGACTGAAACCAGTACTTTCCTGCGTGACCTCTCTGGCAGCCAGCAATAACCAGGGCAATCCTTCCTCCCAGTCTCTCTCCATCTCAACACAGTAAGCACGCAACAGGGACTTCAGCGTCTGATGGAACCGCTCTAGAGCTCCCTGGCTCTGCGCATGGTATGCAGAGGCTTTATTGTGTTTAATGTGCAACAGTTTCATGATTTGGGAAAACAGATGGGAAGAAAAGTTCGAACCCTGATCCGACTGGATGATTTTCGGAATCCCAAAAACTGAAATGAACTGACTGAGTGCACGTGCAACAGACCTAGCTGTGATTGTGCGCAATGGGTATGCAGCTGGATAGCGAGTAGTTTGACACATCACAGTAAGAAGGTAAATTGCACCAGACCGAAAAGGAGGCAGTGGACCCACACAATCAATGATCAGATGTTCAAAGGGTTGGCTGACCGCTGGAATGGGAAACAGTGGTGCAGCAGCTATGTTCTGATTGGGCTTACCTGTGAGCTGACACGTGTGACATGTCCTAATATATGCAGCAATATCTTTTTTCAAGAGTGGCCAAAAGAAATGCCGCAGGACCCGATGATAAGTTTTACGGACCCCCCAGTGACCAGCCTCATCATGTGCCAACTTCAACACTGCTTCACTAAATTTAGCTGGCACCACAATCTGGATAATGGGGTCGCCGATGAAACTGTCACTGTGGAACCCACTTTCTCACAAGAACCCCATTGTGAATGAAATAGCCTCGAGAGCTATCGTTCACTACTCCTGCCGGCAGCACCTGCTCAAACAAAACCGTCAAAGAGGGATCAGCTTGTTGCTCAACCTTCAGGTCCTCCAGCGAAACTGAAAGAGGAACATCAGATAAAGAAAATGCACACAATTCTGACACTTCATGCTTTACACTGTTCACCTCGCCTTCATGCGCAGCATCGGCACGCAGCATCGGCACGCACCATGGCGCGCGTCACCGCACACGCTGTGAAGACCTCTGGAAAGTTCACTTCACTATCGTCAGGCCGGTTCCTGACTAACGGAACAGAAGAAACCACTGGGGGTATCGGTGGACCATCAGCCCAAACACCTTCCAGCCGCGCCATTTCCCAGAATGAAAGTGATGCCCCCAATCGGCAGTGCTGGCCGCACTCCAACAGGCACTTGACCCTGAACCAGGTCAGAGAACAGCATGACATTGTGCAGCGGGACCTGCAAAATCTTCATGCCCACCCCCAACACAGGAACAGAGGATCCAGTGTTGCTCTCCTCTGAAAAGGGCAGCACCGAAGCCTGGATAAAGGAGTCAAACGCAGCAGTATCACGTAGAATTTTAACTGGTACTTTCTTCTCACTACCCACCAAAGAGACAAAGCCATCAGAAATAAAAGGCAAGAAAGCATCAAGCTCACCAGACAAAATCGCTTTTTGCATCTCTTCCTTTTCTAGATCAACCTCATGCTTTTTTGGCACCGACACCGCTAGACAAGCGCCTCTCGCCTGCCCCACCGGTTTGTTTTTAGCCTTTAGAGCATAACAGTCAGCCTTCCAATGACCCTTTTTATGGCAGAAATTACAAACTTTATCTGCATTTCTCGAGGTACGATCCCTCGCCTCAGTTTTAATTGGAAAAGCAGACGTACCATAGAACTCGGCACTCTCGACGAAAGTGGAACTGCGAGCGCGTCCATCAACAAAAGTACGCTTGTGCGTTAAGACATAATCGTCTGCCAGAGCAGCTGCTTCCATGGCAGTCCTCACCTTGTGATCACAGATATGGGTAGCAATACTACCAGGAATAGAATTTTTAAATTGCTCCAAAATTATGAGATCACACAAATCTTGAAAGCAGTCCACCTTTAATGCAGAACACCAACGCATAAAATGAGCGGTCAGGTCACGAGCAAACTCCAAATGAGTTTGTTTCTCAGCTATCCTCCATGTACGGAAACGTTGACGGTAAGCTTCTGGGACCAGCTCATAAGCATTCAGAACAGCAGATTTCACCAAAAGATAATTCTGGCTATCTGCAAAAGACAACGCTGAATAGGCCTCCTGCGCTCTGCCAGTTAATGTGCACTGCAGCATTAACGTGCGCGCAGACTCGGGCCACTTTCTCGATTCTGCTATGCGCTCGAACAGAGAGAAGAATGTTTCAGGGTCTCTTTCATTAAATTTTGGCAGCAAGCGCAAGTTGCCCAACACATCAAAACCACATTCTGGATGTTCATGATGAAAAGGTGAATCTTCAAGTTCAACAGAAGTATCAGTAACAGACTTTCCCTTTTTTATTAATTCAAGTTTAAATTGTTGTAAAGAAACTTTTGCCTGTTCAGTCTGATGACGGAGCTTTTCAACAGCCAATTGCTTTTCAATCTCTGCTGTCTTCATCATCTTATCGTGTTCCAGTTGTAACACCAGCAACTCCTTTTGCTGCTCAAATGTCAGATTTTTATTGACAAATAATGGAACCAAACCACCCGCATTAGTGGCAGAAGGAGGTTGCTCCTCACCAGCAGTTAACACACCCATTTCACTTAAATTTGCTTTCAAAATGCTTTTTACAGTGTCCTTTAACCTTTTATCAGATATCTCAGTCTCATAGTGGTCTGCAATCTTTAACAATTGTTCTTTTGTGCACTTTTCCAAAACTTCTTCAGTTGGAGCACTAACAAAATCATCAACAAATTCAGCCATTGTGCACACAAGAGGAAAAAACAAACAAAACAAAGCTGCTTCTCTCAAAACAAAACAAAGTGAGTGCCAGGTGAACACAAGGCCAGTCAAGACCACAAACGCAGCACACAATCCCCTCTACCTAACCAAAAACTAACTAAACTCAACCCTAGTCTTCATGAAGTTACTTGCGGTGGGTACTTATGCACTGAAGACCGCTGGTGTGGGAAGGCGACCATTAGCTGGCAACAAACCCATCACCACGGCCATGCTCCCGAGACAAAGCTCTAACCGCTTTCACCCCAACACTACAAAAAAAACAAACCAGCGAAACTCAAAGGAGCAACGCTGCTAATACCTAACAGGGGAAAATGTCTCCAAAACACAGTGAACACTGAACCACACTCATAGTTTCAACCAAATGCTGAACTCCACTTAATGTTCTAAACCGTTACAAATTTCCGCGTCTACACAATACAACAATGTGTAAAACCAGCTTAGCTACTCAAAGCTTTCACTTTTACACTCAAAACAATGTACTTACTTCACTTCATTCATAAAAGTCGCGAACAAATTACAAATGAACAAGCCGACGAGCCCCCACTTTGTCACGACCTGGCTCATAAGCCATGACAAACGACAAAGAAACACGGTAAAATACAAAGGTCAACTGATTTATTAAAGCAAACCAAAAGAAAAACCCATAAGAATGAATGAGATTTGTGTGTGAAGATCAGTGTGTCTGTTGATGGGTGCATGTTAGTGTATGTGTATTGTTGAAAGGTGTTAAAACAAAACAACCAGGCCAAAGCCAACACAACCAAAACCTATGTTGGAGTCCAGGTGGTAGATGAGAGAGAGAGAGGATCATGACTGCCAGGTTTTGTAAGCTCTGGGAGACTGGCCAGGTGCTCCCAGTTGCTCATGATTAACCCCGCCCACTGAGGTACCTGCAGAAACAGAGAAGACAAGACAAGGGAAAACACACAACAGGCCCTAGTGGCAGGTGGCCGTCACAATGGTCATTAAAAAAACAAATCATACTAATAGATTAACAGTTAATAAATAAATAAACTTGTTCATATTTTAAAAGTTCATTGGTACAGATTTCATTAAAGATTTAATAAACTGCACTTTATAAGAGAATGTGTTCATTGTTAATGAAGCATTTCAAGCTTTAAGTAACTGCTTTCTTGATCATCCCTTTACTAAAAACACCAGCACTAAAACATACCACTGCTGCAGGCACAGGATTGAGTTCAGCCTGTTGGCACGGCCCTCCAAAATATTTACTGTTTCTCATGTGTATAGACACAGTATAGACTGTCCAGTATAGACAGTCAGTGTCATTCAGTTCTAACAGCCTGGCACATTGGTCGGCTACTGCTGTAATTCTTTTACTGTAAGGCAAGGCAAGGCAAGGCAACATTTATTTATATAGCACATTTCATGCCATGGCAGTTCAAAGTGCTTTACATAAAAGAGAGATGTCATATATACATCAAAATAAAATCAATTGAGTAATACTCTAGTTAATAAGAATACATACATATCATATCCATAAAAGGCATAAAATTTAAAAGATAAATAAATAAACAGATGGAAATAAGGAAATGGGAAATCTAGTAAGATAAAATTATGGAAAGGCAAGAGAGAAGAAGTAAGTTTTTATTTTAGTTTTAAAACAATCTGTTGAGGGTGCGGTCTTGATGTGTTCAGGGAGCTGGTTCCAGAGTTTGACTGCATATGAGCCAAATGCGGCTTCACCACATTTAGTTCTGGTAGTTGGTGGAACCAGGAGTAGTCTCTGTTGCGACCTGAGTGACCTTGGGGGTGCGTAGTGGTGGAGCAAGTCTTTTAGATAGATGGGGCTACTACCATTCAAAGTTTTAAAAACAAGAAGCAGTATTTTAAAATCGATTCTGTGAGTCACAGGGAGCCAATGTAGGCGTTTGAGTAGTGGTGTGATGTGATCTGTTCTTTTAGCTCTCATTAGGATCCTTGCTGCTGCATTCTGGATTAATTGTAGTTGTTTGATGATTTTCTTAGGGAGGCCTGAGAAGAGGCTATTACAATAATCAAGTCTGCTTGATATGAAAGCATGAATTAGTTTTTCAAGGTCTGTTTGTGTCATTAGGTCCCTAAGTTTGGCTATGTTTTTTAAATGATAGAAAGCTGATTTTGTAACTGTTTTAATGTGACTGCTGAAGGAGAGGTCGCTATCAATTTGGACACCCAGGTTTTTTACCGTTGTTTTTACTTGAAAACCTTTGGTGTTGAGAAAAGAGGAGATGTTAAACCTCGTGTCTTTATTTCCAAAGACAATCACTTCAGTTTTTTCTTTATTCAACTGGAGGAAGTTCTTACTCATCCAGTTGTTAAGATCACTAATGCAGCTAAGCAATGTTTCAAGCGGGCTAATGTCATTAGGTGAGAGAGCAAGATAGAGCTGAGTGTCATCAGCGTAGCTATGGTAGGAGATCTGGTGTTTCTGTATGACCTTTCCAAGGGGAAGCATATAAAGGTTGAATAATAGAGGGCCCAGGATGGATCCCTGGGGGACACCACAGCACAGGGGAGTGATAGAAGAGGTCCAGTTACCTATCGAGACAGAAAAGTTTCTATCTTTAAGTTAGGAGCTGAGCCAGCTAAGTACAGTGCCGGAGAGCCCAACCCAGTGCTCTAGTCTATTTAAAAGTATGGTATGATCTACCGTATCAAATGCAGCACTGAGGTCCAGTAGGACTAGGACTGATACCTTGCCTGCATCCAGGTTGAGGCGTAAATCATTTAAAACTTTGATCAGTGCCGTCTCAGTACTGTGATGGGCCCGGAGGCCTGACTGGAAACAGTCAAGACATTGATGTGATGTTAAAAAGTCATCAAGCTGGGCGTAGACTATTTTTTCAATTATTTTGCCAATAAAAGGCAGGTTTGAGATTGGTCTATAGCTGTTATACGCGGAGGAATCAAGAGTTCTCTTTTTTAATATGGGCTTTACTAGTGCGGTTTTTAGGGACTTGGGAAATACTCCAGACTGCAAGGATGAATTTATAATTGTGAGCAGATCTGATGAAAGAAAGGGGACGACAGATTTAAAAAAGTTGGTAGGAAGGGTATCAAGACAGCAGGTGGCAGAGCTAAGTTTGTTTATGGTTTTGCTTAAAGTTTCTATGTCTACTGGAAGGAATTGGGACATTTGGCTCTTAGGACCCTTTGGTGTAGGTTGCGAGTCTAGCCCGTAGGTTGTGTGTGCATAGAATGAGATGTTAGATCTGATTTGGTCAGTTTTGGCTTTAAAGAAGGAGGCTAACTCATTACATGTATTAACCGAGAAAAAGTGAGATGGAAATTGTGAGGGAGGGGTTGTCAGTTTCTCAACTGTAGAGAATAGTACCCGGGGATTGTTCATATTTTTACTGATGATGTTGGAGAAAAAAGATTGTCTTGACTTGCGGATCTCACTGTTGTATGCATAGAGTTTTGCTTTATATTCAGTGTAGTCAGATGGATGTTTGTGTTTGCGCCATCTTCTCTCCTTCCTTCTACAGTCCCGCTTAAGGACTTTAACAGAGGGGTTAAGTAGCCAGGGAGACTTGTTTTTGTTGGTGGGCGCCTTGGTCTTTAGGGGTGCAATGTTGTCCATAATGCAGACCATTTTCGCATTGAAATGGTCAAATAGGTCATCTGTTGTACAAGATGACTGTTTGGTGGTGGGTAGGAGTAGTGCAGGGTAAGATATGAGAGCTTGCTCAAATTGGGTAGTGGTACTGGCGTTAATCATGCGCCTCTTGATCAGCATGTGCCCATTTTGAATTGGAGGGGGGATAGAAACAGAGAAGAATACACAGAAATGATCAGAAATAGCCAGATCTTGAACAGTAGTTGAAATAGTAAGACCTTTTGTTATTACTAGGTCAAGAATATGACCATGGGTGTGTGTTGGTTGTGTAACATGCTGGGTTAAGGCAAAGATGTCAAGTAAGGTAATAAAGTCTTTAGTGTAATTGTTGTTGGGGAGGTCAATGTGGAGATTAAAGTCACCAGTTATAATGAGGCAATCATATTCAGTGCAGATGACTGATAGGAGATCACTGAATTCATCCAAGAAAATACGAACTGACAGCTTGGGGGGTCTATAAATAGTCAGTAGTAGGATTTGTGGAGGGCCCTTGATGACAGTACCAAGATGTTCGAAAGAGGAGAATTCATCAAAAGAGAGTTGTTTGCACTGGAAGGTGGATCTAAAAAGGGTGGCTAGTGGCCACCTCCTCTTCCATTAAGTCTAGGTGCATAAGTAAAAACAAAGTTGGGGGGGGGGGATGCTTCGATGAGAGTGGTTTCGGAGCTATTGTGGTCCAGCCACGTTTCAGTTAAAAGAAGAAAGCCTAAGTTGTATGTGGAGATGAGGTCATTAATTAGAAAGGACTTATTGGCTAGAGATCTAACATTCAGCAGTGCCATTTTAGTTATTGGTGTGGGTGTGCTACGGGAAGTGACAGGAGATAGGAGATGTTTAGGCACAGGTAACAGATTAGCAGTATTTGAGTAAGGTGCAGGTTGTATGCGTTTTTTCAATCTTGGTCTGATTAAGACTGAGATAGGGAGGGAATGAAAGACGTCAGGCTGGTCCTCGTGCTTATAGTGCGGGGTTGTGGATGAGAGGACGAGGGGAGGGTCAGGCTGATCAGTGGGTCTAGTGAATGGGGGCATATTAGTTGTATTAGTTGCAACAGGAATACAAGAGTTATTTACAGAGTTGAAACCAAAGCTTGCAATTGAACTGGAGCAACCAATTGGAGAAACATCAGGGTAATTACTGGGAGAGCCAATAAGAGAGACTCTAGGAGAGACAGTAGGATCGGCACCAGCAGGGCCCACGTGGTCAAGGGCGGAGGTTCTAAAAGAGGCTGGGTCAGATCGCTGGGCCTGCTGGGAAAAATGTCAATTTGAACAAAAAGCAATAAAATAGATAAAATTCATGGTCAGTCTCCTTGTTCCCTTCCTGTTTGGATGTAGCCCATCAGATTTAAAAAGGTCATGTCTGGACCAGAAGGAGTCAAAATGGTTAACAAAACCAAGGCCAGTAGCAGAGGAAAAATTTTTCATCCACAGGTGTAGGTTGAAGAGACGGCTGAAACGCTCAGAGCTGCCATGCAGGGTGGGAGTTGGTCCAGACAGGACACAGCGCCTCCCCAGGCTTTCGATTGTGGAGGAAAGGGACTCGAGCTCCGCGTGCAGTTTTGAAGATTGTCGAGACATTACGTCATTTGTGCCAGTATGAGCTATAACTGTGTTAATGGAAGGATGAAGGTCAAGGAGTGCAGGAATGAGCTCAATAAAATCAGATGTTATACCACCTGAAAGACAGTAGGTGATAGCGCCCGGGAGTTGGACAAATCTGGCAATCGAGTCGCCAATTATTAAAAGTTCTGGTTTTTCAGTTCCCAGGTTGTCCTTGTAAGCAGCTAGTTTCGGGTTGAGAAGCTTGGGACACCTTGATGAGACAGGAGAGCACAGGGGGGCGTGGCAGGTGACTGCCTTGACCACGGTTTGTGTGGGGGGAGGTGTCGGGACAACAGGTGATCTTGATGAGGTAGTGGGGTGCTCGACCGCGGTTAGCGGTGGAGAGGAGGACGCTTCTGCAGGCACCGCAGGAGAACGCCGTGTGGGCCGCGGCTGCAGGGGCGAAAGACGGGGACGTTTGAGGCACGGAGATGCCAGTGGGGGGGATGCTGAGTCTGAGAGTGAGGAGACACTGACGGGCGAGGAGCGCTTTCGGATTCGCGTCGCACTGCGTGCTGGAGGTGGCGAGACTGGCTCAGAGGGTAGTTTCGCCAGAGGGGAGAAAAAGTTTGCCAGAGTGACATCATTGACGCCGGTGCCAAATGGGTCGTAGAGAGGCAGAGAGAGCTTTTTTTGGCCTTTAACGACACAGGCCCAGGATGGAGTGGAGGTTGAGCCGGCAACGTCGTCAGGAGCCGGAGCCGCCGCCAGGTTCGAGGACCGCAGGGTATCCGGGGACTCGAGCGTTGCCAGCCGGGAACACACCATGGACCGCAGCATGGACTGGCGCTGGAGGAGCTCATCAATGAGGCGTTCTATGGACTGGAGTTCAGCCTTTAGATCCGTGAACTCTGCAGTAGGAGCCATCAGTGGAGCTGAGAAAAAAGAGGAAAACAGAGAGGCTACTTAAGGGTTCAGGTTAATGATTACTATATGATTATGGTCCAAAACAACATCAGGGTTGAAACTTGTTGAAACATCATGTTGAAACTTGTGTTGTTGGCTGGTTCCCCACACCGCGCATGAAGTGGGCCGGTCTGTCAATGAGTCCCCAGTCCCCCAGACAGAACAGGCTCACTGAGTCTGAGTCTGAAAGTGATCTGAAGGTTTGGTTGTTCTTTCTTCTATCCACTGGTGTTTTCTCTCAGTTTCTGTCTTTACAGAGTTTTCTTAAACACTGTCAGGATTTCATGGTGTGTTGATTGGTAAATGGTAAATGGCCTTGCTTTTATATAGCGCTTTTCTACCTATTGGTACTCAAAGCGCTTTACAGTCACAGACACATCTACCCATTCGCTCACACAAGCACACACACATTCACACACCAGTGCCATGCACTGGGAGCAACTGGGGGTTCAGTGTCTTGCTCAAGGACACTTCAGCATGTGGCACATTCCAGGGATCGAACCGCTAACCCTCTGGTTCGTGGACAACCCGCTCTACCTACTGAGCCACAGCCACCCTAATGATGATTGGATGATCGGTGCCTTGTACCGAGACAGACAGTGTTTTGCTGGACGTCATGGCCGACAATCAGGACACAGGTTTTAGAAACCTCTCCTGCCGGCATGGCATTAAGATACTGGTCAGTGTGAAGACAGTGAGACTCAAGCAGAGGGTGAGGGTGAGACTCAGGCAGAGGCAGAGGGTGAGACTCAGGCAGAGGCAGAGGGTGAGGGTGAGACTCAGGCAGAGGGTGAGACTCAGGCAGAGGGTGAGGGTGAGACTCAGGCAGAGGGTGAGACTCAGGCAGAGGGTGAGACTCAGACAGAGGGGGAGACTCAGGCAGAGGGTGAGACTCAGGCAGAGGGTGAGGGTGAGACTCAGGCAGAGGGTGAGGGGGTGCAGGGGGAGGCAGCAGCCCAGGAGCCTCCTGATGTTCAACAGGATGGGGAGAGAGCCTCCACCTCTGCTGCAGGGGTTGGTCAGCAGAGTCAGACCAGTGTTAAAGAGGAAGGAGAACAAGAAGGAATGAACATTGATGAGCTAATCACTGATGGAGAGAATAGTGAGAGAGACGATGAGTCTGTTTTTAAATAAAATCAAGAAGAGAGTTTAAAGAGACACGACCAAACCAAATGTCATTAAAGGTGCTAGGTGCTAGAACGTATTTCCTCTGACTCTGACAGTGAACAGGAGCTCTCTGACTCATCCTTACCTGATGGTCAGAAAACCAATGGCTATAGTCTGGAGCACATTCACAGTTTCCTGGAGATAACTAAAGGCTGGACATTCAATCTGTTCTAGTGGTGGGACTAATCCTGGACAAATAGAAAGAAGTATCAGAGGAGGACAGAGGGCTGCTAACAGGATGGCTTAGTGGACATTTAACACCTGATGAGACCGACTCTTTCCCCAGGTTGTGCTTTAGGTCCCAACTTACAGACTGTCAACATATGGGGTTTCTGCTGGAAGCTGGCAGGAAGGTATGGTTGTCACTGGACTCTGTGAGTGGGAAAGAAATCTACCAGGAGTGTGTCACATCCTTCAACAAAGACCAGTTAAAAAGCAGAACAGACACACCTTGGAGGATCATTTAAAGGTTTCATCTCATGTTAAACCTGTGTGGAGCTGGCTTTACAAACCACCATGAACCAAGAACACTGGTGACCTACAATGGTGTATCTTCCATGGTACTGTGGCAGTGAATGCTTCTGTTGCTGTGATCAATCCTGCAGTTTCTGATGAGTGTCCTTTCTGTTTTGGAACAGAGACTATTTTTCATTGTTTTGTAAAATGTTCCAGATCAGTGTCCTTATTTAGAACACGTAGAACCTTATTAGTGCTGATCAGAGAGTCTTTACTGAACACATGTTTAGTTTGGTAGAAGAAGAAAGGTCAGCTGCTTCATTGTTTCTTTGGCCAAGAAAAGTTGACAATTTATTGAAGTAGAAAAGTGAAGATGGACAGAGGACAGAGTTATGATTGTTTATTGCTCTTTAAGAGTTTAGTTAAAGCACGTGTGCAGGTAGAATTCAACTACTACGTGAAAATGAGGATTTAGAGTGAAGGTGAGGGATTTGGAGGGAAAATGTATTACTGTGGAAAAAAATCATGTTTGTAGAAGTGTTGCTTTGATTTAATTTAAACCAACTGTGTTAATTGGTGTAATCTATTTTTGAGATTGTTGACTAATTCCTCCTGAAGAAAGCAGTAGTTTAAAACCTCAAACCTCTCTCTGTCTTTCAGTCTTTCTTTCATTATTTCTTTCTTTCTGTGTTTGAAATGCTGGTGGAGCTGAGATTCATTGACACCACAGAGAGACAAAGAGACTGAAGACATGTTAGGATCTGAACTCTTCTTCTCTTCACTGTCACATGTTAGATCCACAGATAGAAAAGCAGCAGACAGCAGCTCCACACTGACAGGAGACATTACTGTGAAGCAGCACATGGACAAACAACCAACCATCAAGACTCTGATCATCTGCAACACCTTTCTAGATCTCTGTCCTGTTCCTTCTGCTCTCATCTGCTTCTGTCCTTCAGCTTTCTCTACAATCATTCAATAAAGTCATGAAAACCTGCTGCTGCTGCTGCTGCTGCTGCTGCTGTCTCTACAGCTGATGATGGGATTTGTTGTCCTCTCAGACTGTCAGGTGGAGGTGGAGGAGGGGGTGGAGTCTGTCCAGCTGCCCTTCAGAACCACAGAGCTGCCTGAAGACGCTGAAGTGGAGTGGTGGGACAGAGACAACAGGAAGGTCCATGTGTATCAGAACGGCTCTGACCAGATTGAAGACCAGAACCAGATTTACAGAAACAGAACGAAGATGAATGAAGACCTGCTGAAAACTGGAGACCTCAGTCTGACCCTGAAATACCCCACAGAGAGAGACAGTGGAGAATACATCTGTAGAGTCTACAACAAGGAGGGAAACATCCTGAGAGAGAAAGAAGTGGAGCTCAGAGTGAAAGGTTTGTTTGTTTGTTTCTTTCTTTATTTCTGTCTTTGTCTCTAACTGTCTTTGTCTCTAACTGTCTTTGTCTCTGTCTGTCTTTGTCTCTAACTGTCTTGTGTCTCCTCTGCAGACAGAGTCCAGGTCCAGGATGAAACGTCTCCTCTGATGGCTGTAGAGTCAGTTTGATCAGGTTGTTGATCTTTGATTATTGATCAGTGAAGGATCTGATGATGATTTCAAAGAAGATAAAGCTGCTGGTGAAGCAGAGTTCATGTCAGCGACCTCCTCCTGCTTCAAGTCAAACCCTCAAAGTCAGTCAACACGTTTGGAAGAGGGACCAATGACCTTCATTCAAATGTCCAGCAGAGGACAGTCCTGACTGAAACCTTCAACAAGACACAAGTTAACATGAGCTTTTGAACATTTCTGGGACTTCTGATGTGTTGATGAAACCAGGACAGAAGGAACTGATCAGCAAATATGTTTTAAAGAACGTCTGAAAATGTTAGACAGTTGCAGTTTTTTTCAACAACCCTTGTCCTCACTGCATAGTTGTTCTTAATGCCTGCTTTGTTGTGTGTTTTATTTTTTGGAAACCATCTTAGAATCATCATACCCCTGTATATAATCAGTCTTTACTTCACTGAGTGTAGGTGTCATATGTATGGAGTGTGTCATTCATGGCATTTTCAGTTATCAATCTGTCATCAATCAGTGATTATTCATCTTATCTTCCACAGTCATAGTATTTTAGTTATTTCATGTTGATGTGCTCAGAATAAAAAGCGTGAGCTTTAGCTTTAAGAAGGTTCGGTGTTGCTAGGTGACCGCAGGTAGAGGACGCCAGAGCCGAGAGGAGCGCGCATTTTTTCTGACCGTGTTCAAATCCTGTTAGAACTTTTGTGGATGTATTCGAACATATTCAAGGAACATTTAAGCAGTGGATTCTTTTATGAGTTTTTATAGTTTGTACTTTTGTTCAATAAAGTTGAGAAGACGAACTTTTGTGGAGGACACACTTTTTGTAACACGCGTCAGCCAGAAGCTCTGGTGGATGGTTTTATTGGAAAACCCACATTATTAGTCAGAAAAAGCTTCTTCCTCACCGTGGAACAAGGATCAGTGGAACGGACAAGGCTGGTTGGAACCACGGACTGCTTCCACCGGTGGACAACGAGGAAGCGCTCGTTGAGGAAAGTTGGCTCATGAGATGATATGAGGGCTAATGGAGGACGATGCTAACTAAACACAGTGAACCCTCCTGTTGTCTTCTCGTTTACTGCACACCTGTTGTCCTCCCAGGTCAGTTTGACCCGGGCTGTTTTGACTGCTTATTAAACATGATGTATACATGTGTGTTTCACCTTTTAATTGAACTTGTTTCCAACACATTAACATACATTTTATATTTAGTTTTGTACTTTATGGTACCATACACCTAATTTACGAAAAAGTACAACTTGTTTTTGAGTCAAAAAGCAGAAACTCTGAATTATTTTCACTAAGCTTATGATCAGAGGCATATGTGTTGATGATTATCACAGGCTGGTATATGTCAATGTTCAGGCAGGATATTGTTTTGAAACCTTTTAGATTTTTTTAATGGCAGCACATAGTCCCACCTGTTGTCCTCCAGGCTGTTTCAGTTGGTTTCAGTGTAAATGTGTAAAATGATGACACCATTCTGTGTTCCATATTTTTGTCCTACTTCATGACAAGTCATCGCCACACATTTTAAACTTCTTTTAGACATGTTTTATGAAAATAAACCTAATATAGAAGATATTATTAGTCATTTAGCACAACTACTGATTAGTATATGTAAAGCATTAGTCATTCCCTAAGGTCAACATTTACTGATGCACTTGTTTTCATAAATAAGAGAGTAAAGAAATATAATTTGCAAAGTTCAGCATTTATTTTAATAAATCTTTCTTTGACTTTCTTTATAAAATAATAAACACAGAAATACAGTGTGAGCATGTGTGTGTGCATGAGGGACAGTCTGTTAGCTCCTGACAGGAGGCTGTAATCTGTTTACAGCTGTATACACTGGTGACCTGGAACAACAGTAAGAAACAACAAATCATTCAAAAATGAATTCTTAGTTCACACAAGACTGCAATGCATTGACCTGAATGAATATCAATAAATATTACATGAAAAAGTTCAATACCTTGTGGAGGTTGTGGACTCCCTCTTGTTCTTGTTCTAGTCAAGGATGATCTTTTGTCCTCCATGCTGCTACTAAAAGCAGTAGCAGTTTCTAGTTTCTAGTTTCTTGTCCAGAATTAGAGAAAGACAAATCACAGGTGTGAAATTAATGTTCAAAAATGTTTAGCTTTGACATTTGGTGTTGTCTGGAGGACGAATGGACATCAGAAACTGGAGATATTACACTGCGTGTGTGTGTATGTGCAGGGGTGTGTGTGGTTGTATATGTTTGTGTGTGTGTGTTAATTGTGCTGAAAACCACAACAGTGTGACCCATTGCACCACTAAATATGACCGGGTCAAATTGACCTGGGAAGACAACCAGTGTTATACATTTAGATAAAACACATATGATTTAACAAATATAGTCATAATTAATGTGAGCTGTAAAGAGCATAGCAGGGGACCATCCATGTCATTTTCAGGTGGTTATATGGAAGAAAACCAAAGTTAGGACAGTTTACATTTAGAAATCGGGTCAAATTGACCTGAAGACAACAGGAGGGTTAAATGGATGAATGTTTAGTCTGGTGGTTTTAGTCTTGGAGCAAACTTGGTCTAATGTTTATTGGAGACAGGAACGTCAGTGTTTGAAAGGTTTCAGCTGAACAAGGAGAACTGGGACAGAGGTCTGTTAATTATACAAGGACATGTCCCTTTGCTGAAGTACTGAGGCTGTTTATAGAGAGAAGAAGAAGAAGAAGAAGAAGAAGAAGAAGAAGAAGAAGAAGAAGAAGATCAGTTCATTCATACATGCAGCATATCAATATGATCCTTCACACTGTTTCTACTGGTTTCTATTAATCACCAGCTCCTTTCAGAGACAGCTCTCTTCCTGTGGTTTGACTTAGTTTCAACACTACACTCGTATGTTCCTCTGTCCTCTATCTTCACATTGTTCAGAATCAGAGACACGTCTCCATCCTTCATCTGTCCATCCTGTAGATCCACTCGGTTCTTATAAGATGGATGCTGGTTCTCTAACTGATCATTACGATATAAAAGAAGATCTTCTTCTGGCTTTGGATCGATTCTGCTCCAGTCTACAGCTGAGACAGGATAACTGTTGGACATGTAACATGGTAGAGAGACAGTCTGTCCAGGATCAGCTCTGATGATTGTCTGTCCTGAAGGAAACAAGACAGAGCAGGGAGGTTAAAGGTCAACATGCAGTCAGTCAGTGGGAGGAGCTACCAAAGAGAGGACACTGGTCTCTGATGGACAGGACCAGAGGACAACAGAGGACACCAAAGGACACCAGGGGACACTAGAGGACAACAGAGGACACCAGTGGACAACAGGGGACAGCAGAGACTGTATGATTGTGGTTTGTCAGCCTTCATCAGTTTGTTCCTTCAGTTCTGGAGACTGACTGTAGATTGTAAATGTGTTCCAGACTAATGAGACACTAGGAGCAGAGAATATGGACAAATCATGATCAATGTAGATTTAGACCCAATGTTCATGTGTTGATGATTAAATGAATGAAATAGCTTTAAATCAAAGTACTTCTTTCTATTCATTCAGAATAAATGATGACTGTATTAATATGTATCAGCTCATGTTCAGATAAACCAGCTGGAGTCAACCACAGTCTGTATGAACCATAGACTGAATAAAGATGGATGGAGGAACAGCTCCTCTACAGTGAAGACAAATCAACTAGAGCTCCCCCTGGTGTCTGGCTGCAGTAACTGCTGGAGGTAGAGCAGAGCGTTGGATTCATTCAATGAAAACTGGGACAAATGTTCAGGTCAGACTGGATATTTATTGAAACATTCAACTAAACTCATCATGTTTTCTCTCCACATATTTAATCAGAAACTTTTTACATTTTTAAACAAACTTTAGTTTCTTAAACACTGAATGTGGAACAAGCAAAGCTTTATATTATAAACACATGAAAAATCTAATTTGAAATAAAAACACATCAGTGTCTTTAGTTCTTCTTGTTATTTAATGAAATAAATCAATCTCATGTCTCTCTCTGTCTGTAGTCTTTTGAGTTTATTTTCAGTG
Organism: Chelon labrosus; assembly: GCF_963514085.1. Classification (NCBI taxonomy): domain Eukaryota; kingdom Metazoa; phylum Chordata; class Actinopteri; order Mugiliformes; family Mugilidae; genus Chelon; species Chelon labrosus. Next base: position 36,595,987 of record NC_140337.1, on the reverse strand, counting down.
TAAACCCTTTTTCACAGGCCAACAACAAAACAATAAGAATATATTCATTCATTCATTCATTCATCTTCTGTAACCTCTTGTCCAGCTGTCATTGGTCTAGAGGGGGGGTCCACCCTGGACAGGTCTCCAGTCTATCCCAGCTGTCATTGGTCTAGAGGGGGGGTCCACCCTGGACAGGTCTCCAGTCTATCCCAGCTGTCATTGGTCTAGAGGGGGGGTCCACCCTGGACAGGTCTCCAGTCTATCCCAGCTGTCATTGGTCTAGAGGGGGGGTCCACCCTGGACAGGTCTCCAGTCTATCCCAGCTGTCATTGGTCTAGAGGGGGGGTCCACCCTGGACAGGTCTCCAGTCTATCCCAGCTGTCATTGGTCTAGAGGGGGGGTCCACCCTGGACAGGTCTCCAGTCTATCACAGGGCTAACACAGAGAGACACTCACACCTACGGCCAATTTAGAATCACCAATGAACCTAACCAGCATGTCTTTGGACGGTGGGAGGAAGCTGGAGAACCTGGAGAGAACCCACGCAGACACAGGGAGAACATGCAGACTACACACAGAAAGGAACCAGTGGGCCTGGATTAGAACCCAGAACCTTCTGGCAGTGAGGCATCAGTGCTAACCACCACACCACTGTGCCGCCCTCCAAATTCAATTCTAATACTTCTTCTAATGTAATCTGATGATCTTCTATTTCTACTAAAAGAATGGAATGAATATTATTGGATGGAATTGCTCCTAAAATGTTCAACAGTATTTTTCTAAAATGCTTGACTCAGCAAAAACCCAACAAACTATTGTGTGTTCATCAACTGTAAACAAATGTCATGTCATTGTGTTACGTGACAGGCAGGGTCAGGGGGCACAATTGTTTGTGTCTGTGTGTTTTCCCTCCTCTTCTCCTCTTCCCCTCCTCCTCCTCACTCCTCTCAGGTAAACTCCCATCAATTAGCCTACACCTGTGGATCCCAGCTGGCCAATCATCCAGGTTCCAGTAGAACAGGAGCGTAGCTGCAGTCATGGTTCTCTGTTCTCTGCCTGTCTGCACTGTGCTATACTTGCTTTAGTAAACTTCCTAGTTTCAACCTGGAGCTTTGTGGAGTCAGTCAGTGTGACTAGGTAAGTGTTGGAGTACTCTATACATGTTCCAGTCACGTAGTACTTCCTTGTCTATGAACACTAGGTTTTAGGCTTGGTGCCACTGTAGCCCTGTAGAAATCATTTAGGTTACAGTGCAAAAGAAAAATCCATATAGCATGATTTAATGTTGAATTAAAAGTTCATGGTCTTTAAAAGAGGAAGTTCATAATATTAAAATGTTTAATAAATTAGAATATTTACAGCTGAAAGAATAAATCTATAAAAGTCTTTTAGTTCATCAAGTTAATATCAAATATCTGTGATTCTGAAGAAAATGAGAGACAGACGCTCTGGACCAGAGAGCTAAGACGGAGGCATGGTGGTGTGGGGAGCATTTCAGTTTAGTGGTGGAGGTTGACTACTCGTTGGTCCTGATAGAAACTTCTGTGTGACCTGAAGAGCTGAATATGATGCGTCTGCTTGTGTCTGGTTCTATATCTAACTGTTCTAGTGTAAATGTGGTAGATTGATTTGATTAAAAAGCTGATAATGAAAATGAGTTCATGAGACAGTAAAAACAGCTATTAAAATCAATTTAAAAATGATAAATGAAATCAATAATTTAGGAAAAACACAGAAAAGGGAATTAGTTGATGGGAAGATTAAAAATGGTTCTAAATGTTCCTGTCAGATTAGTTTATCTGTCATCAACCTGTTGGGCCTTTTAAAAACTTATTGGTGATCGATTTCAGGTATGTTCAGAGTGTTTATGCCCCTCAACTTTAGATGTTGGTTAACACGTCGTATTGTGTATGTTTTCCGAACACTTTAAGTACATTGTGAGTACTTTAGGAGCATTTTCTTGGAGGTTTTAAATGATATAAATTCATTGGAGGGATATATTTCATTTAAGATTTTAAAATCTATCTCTTTATGTTGAGGAGGGATTGGAGATTGAAGGAATTTAGTCCTAATAGACTTTTTCCATAGTTTTGAAAACGGACTGGACAGGTAAGTGTCAAACACCAACAGCTCACTGTTCTCACTATTGCACCAACTTCCAGCCTGACCACTGATGATCTAACACCACACTTCTTCAGGCCCGGAGTGGCTAATCGGGAGGACCGGGACAATTCCCGGTGGGCCGGTCTGACTTTCGGGCCGCAAGGGCCGGTGTTCAATTATTATTTTTATTTATTTATTTATTTTGGGCCGGTGTTCAGTCATGGCACTGAGTGGGTATCACGTGTAAGCTGTTACTGCTGTCACTGGGCCGTCTCCACTTGCAGCTCTTTTCTTTTTCTTTTTTTGCAGACGCAGCCTGACGTAATCACGTCCGTGCACACCTTACACTGTCAGTGGTGTTTGGAGCCTGGCTCCAGCCCCAGAAGTGCAAGGGTGTTTGCAAAATGGAAAATAAAAAGAGCAAGGGTGGTGCAGAAAAAGCAAGAATTAAAAAGAGAAAAGCACTGGAGACAGATGCAGCCAAATGTGCAAAAATTGGCAGCTTTTTCAATAAGACGTGCTCGCGGTCTGAAACGACCAATGAAGATGATGAAACGGGTAAGACAAGATGTTGAACAAAATGCAGCTTTACCTGCACCGTTCAAGTTTATTAATTAGCCTATCAAGTCAATGAATTGCGTGGCGTTGTAACTTATAGCCTGTCTATCCTAACGTTACATAATTTAAATAGTATGATGCGATGCCACATAACTGGCCACAAACTTTGTCTTGTAGCCCCTTAGATGCAAGATGCATCACCAAGCACCAGCCATGAGCCACAGGTCCAGAGTGTGCAGGTAGGACTGCTCATTAAGTGAATATTATTAGAATGAATATGATGAAGAGTATTGTGTAGACCTGCTCTATATGATAAATGTCCTGAGATAATTGATGATGATAGATGATTCAGCACTACAATAATGAAACTGACTTGAATTTTTGACTTGACAAAGGGGAGATTTAGAATTATTTAGAATAAATCCACATTGTGAAGCAACAATTACTTCCACTGAATTGGAATAATTTTAGAAAACATACACAGAATTACAAGGCTTTAGAGAACAGTGCGCTATTGTAGGCTTAACATGTAAAGTTATAATTACATTATTTTAATATAATAGGTCGTGATCTAAAGTGGGCCGGTCTGAGGCATGAAACTCCAGGGCTGAACATGAGTCCCACTCCGGCCCTGCACTTCTTTACAGATACTTCCATCAAAACTATTTTAGTCTAATAAAACCAGAGGCTGTTCTTTGGCCGATGGGCTCAGCGCTGTGAACCTTTCCACTGAGGATGCTAACGTTGCGGTTTGTGCTGCAGGTGATGTCAGCAGTTATTCATCATTAGACTAGTGTTGGTAACTGACTGTGTGAGTTAGTGATCGGAGCATTTTAGGCCGAAGCCTGAACACTGTCTGTTTCCTTCTGTTGCTGCTGTTTGCTGCTCCGTTGTATTCAGGACTCCACTGTGACAGAACTGTGTTAGATCTTATTTTCAGAGGTTTACATTGGCAGCCTTATGTGTGTTGTGTTTAAGCTACAACTTCTCCTCACACTGTTCTTATTGCACTGTTACAAGAGGAATGTTCTGATTCTATTGTTTTCTATTCATTTATACAGTCTGAAGTTAAAGGGGAACTCCGGCGCAAAATGAACCTGGGGTTAATAACACATGTGTACCGAGTTCGACCGTTCTCTGGTATTTGTTTTCATGCATTTGTTTTGTTAGTCAAATGTGACCAGTTTTCTTGCAAACCGCTATTTAGCGTATAACGCTAGCCTTCGGGGCAGACGTACACATAAAAAGAAATCGCTATTTCTATACCACTAACAAGGCTCACAATATCACCACACTTACACAGTAGCATGACTAGGGTCTCTACATGTAAACTGAAGCATTGAGAACTTTGCAAGTATACAGGCAGTTTATTAAAAAAGGAACACAGTACCGTTCGCGTCTGGCTCGCATATCCAGGCGGGCGGCATCTTGGGGAAACTGAACTGTCTGTTGCCGGAAGAAAGCACTGAGAGCATAGAGAAGCACTGAACGAAGATTGGAGAGTGTGGACAAACTGCTAGAGGTGATGTACGGCTCACACAATCTAAACACCTGCATTAAAACCAAGACACTGGACAATCCTGTGGAAACTTTAGTCTTTCATTGTTCTGAAAAGCCTCTGGATTCAATCCTGTGCTTTTTGTCCTGAGGTCAATCAGCTCCTCTGTTGACTGATTGAGAACATCCTCCATCTTCTCAAGGTCATTCATGGTCAGGTCAGTCTGGCGTCCTACATCTACACACAATATATTTGTCAAAGAGGACGAGAGGGAGAAAGACAGGTTAGTTGTATAATCTACAGACTGTATTCATCAAGGTGGTGGTAATAGTTTAGGATGAATTCTGAGGTAAACAAATCCATGGGTATGATACGTAGTCATCAGAACAGTTCATGGAACATGGCTCCATGCAGCCTCCATGCATTATTCTGTATTTCACCGAGGTGGAGCGATGCATCTGTGGTGTCGGTGCAGGTCTCTTCTGCATCAGTGTTGGTCTGGTCTCAATCTTTGCTCACGTTGACGTGATGCCTCTGTCACTGGTTTACCTCTCTGGTAGCCAAGATGAACGTATGAATGTGACCCAAGGGGATTGCAGATCTCTATTTCATCAGTGTATAAAATGATCTGTAAAGCAGAAGGTTTAACTGAAAACAGTGGGTGGGATCTGAAAAGGCTCCCATCAACAATATCATACAAAAATCCATCTTTGTGGCAACTCTGTGGCGTGGTGCGGATCATATCAAACATCCTAGAATTGGACAACAGCTGTTCAAGACTCTTAACCAGGGACACATAGTAAAAACTTCTGTTTTTAATTCCAAGAACTCTTGATTGTCCTTTCTTAACTCGACAAACCCTCTGAGACATAACCACCTCCTCTGGTTTCACTGGGTTAAAAAGCCTCTGGATGGCGCTGTCTTGCATGTATGTGGTGGCCATCAAGGAGAAAGGATCTTGAAACTTGTCTAATGTAGCCAGTACTTCCTCTTGTAGCTGCTCCACGCTGTCTGAATGTCTTTCAAAGATCCTCTTCATTGTGTCCCTCAAGGTGCTCAGAAGAGTAGTTTGATACTGCTGGACTTCAGAAACAATGCTGTTGACGCTCCTCTGAAACACAGTCAAGAATGAAGTGTCAGATACATGATGTTTGTCCAGTACAACTAGCAGAACCATTCTTAAGACTCATTTGAGGATTTCACACCAAAATGGTCACTGTCCTTGAACAATGTGGATCATTTGCATATTCAAAATTACATCCAAATATGACCCCCTGTTGCTTGTAGTGACTGAAAGATGCTAACACTAATACAAACTGCATCCTAATAGCACCAGCATTACAACAATTAAAGCTAACATTAAGTTTTGAAAAATATTGAAATTGAGGATAAATATGGGGCTGTTGTTGCTCTGACAGTGGGAATATGAAATTATCCAGTTAGAGAAATGTCAGGTTACACCCTCTCAGGGTTCTTACACTTTTTCCAGAGTCAAAGCACTGTTCAAACACTTTCAAGAATTGTTTTCTCACTGCACTTCTTCACAGTACTGCTACTGATGCAATTATGCGTATACATTTATAAAAATGGTCTCCTACTAAGCAGTTTACTGACTAAACACTCTCTAGTGAATCATTTAAGAATATAGAGCATTTTTAACACTTGCTTTATAAAATCAATTTTCCTACAGCACTTTTAATATCATTAAAGGATAAACATGTTGCCATAATGGTAAAATCATAATAATGATGATAATATTAACACTGGGTTATGTGCAATACCTGAGACAGGTGACATCTCTCCCTCACATTGATGGCAAATGCAGCTGCACGTCTAATATTTGCACTTGATGCACCAGCTCCTTCCTGTAAATATGTTGTGTTAATAATATACATTAATATACTCTGTACATAGAAGACTGGTTCACATCAAATGTTGGATAATATTATCATACTGGAGCTTAGCTGATTATCAGGGTGTGGAATCTGATGACATGTAGGCTCTGGGTTCAACATTTCATTGGAGATGACAGGTGTGTTGACTTCACTGTTGGTCCTTTGCATTCCCCGTGTTTCAGTGGCACAGTCAGAAAAAACTGGGATGTCAAAATGTTCACTTCAACCCGAGATAGGTCAGATGCAGCTGGTGTCATCCATCCAGTAGGTGGGTGCCCAGTGGTAAAATATAGAGCATGTGTGCATCTAATGTGGTAGTAAAAGGAGTTGAAGACTCTGTATTCAGCAGTACAGCCATCAAATCAGGACTGGGACTATGTGCTGTGCTAATATGGCTCCAGAGAGACTTCAGTGTTAATGCAACGAAAACCAAGCAAATCACAGATGAATGCTGACACAAGATGTTTAAGCCATGGGAAAATCTACACTAATCTGAAAAATGAGTCTACACTAGAAAAACACAAATTGTAAAAAGGGAGCAGTCCAGGTATTTGAAGAGCAGCACTGAATTATTACCGCTTAAATCTGAATCATTTGAACTTTACTTTGGCGGGCACATACGAACTAGAGAGGTCAATACCAAATCTGGGCGGGAAGGGGGGTGGATCATACCAAGATTATTTAATTTGCATAGTGATGTGATTATACAGGGATCAACAACCGGCCTAGAAATTAAAATATAATTTATAGTTCTAGTATTCTCCAATTATGTATGTTTGTATTCCATTATTATCAGTTTTCTTACACGTTTTACCCAGACTGACATGGTCTGCACCACCCCCCCTTACTACCCTCATGTGGTCTCGTCTGCCCTGCGACGGTTGGGAGAAGGACCTGGACGGGATTCTGTCGCGGTAAGGAGAAAACAACGGTATATTAAAAATTATAAAGTTATAAGTTTTACAATTACGTTACAGTTTTACTCTTCACATTTACTCCACTCATCGCGATGAACTGCGGCCGTATCAATGAATGAATCGGCCTCTTCAGTGTAAACTCCAGCTAGCTAGCTAGCTTAGCTAATGTTAGATGACTTTGCAGGTTTGCTGCTACAGCGTCGTTACAAGTGTTTTCTTGTGCTTTTTCTCCTGCGACTCATTGAAAACGTTGTTGATAGATTTTCCTCATGATCTCCTCTTCATAGCCGAGGCTAGCTAAGGTGGAGTAGCTTCATGGAGCTAAATGGTTGAATAATGACATTTAAGTTACTGTTTGCCTTATTGTTTGTCATGTCCCCATATTGAATTGAGCCTTTGCTCAGTCACCCTTGAGCAGCTCATCCAGGTGTCAGATTCTGTGTTGACGGCTGAAAGACTGTGAAACTGGTCTAGAGAGATCCAGCTTTACCTGTCCATGACTTGGGATGTGTTGTGGTTCCTTCCAGGAGCAACTAAAAGGGCCTTAACATCATGGAGGAGCTGGATGATGCTACTGTTTCAGCTCTAAATGGTATGTTTAGGTGCTGCTGCATGTGCTACATCATATTGATGTGTGTTACCATCTAACTGAAGCATTGATGATGCATGATGATACTGATCTCAGAAACAGAATGTAATTCAGCTATTCTGCTATCTCCAAACTCCAAGTGTCTATTTATTGATTTAGATTTATTCTTAGATAATAGATGGAATAGCACAGACGCTGCAGTTGGACTTTATTTACCTTGTCAGGTTGATTAGTGCTAAATTTATAGGCTCAGTCCATGACTCCAGATCTAGCAGCGCCTATCACAAGGTGAGCCACACAGCCCCTGTTAATAACCACTGTCTCTCTGTTTATGAGGCTGGAATGATGACATGTTGTGTTGACAGGTCAACTCTCTGCTGTGTTGCTAGGAGACAGGGGCTATGCCTGCCAGCCTTTTCTCCTGACACCATCCACAGACCCCCAGGAAGCACATATGCATGCTTTAAAGTTCAGTTCATGTGTCCTGCAGTGGCAGAGGAGGGTGTGTTTTTATTGATTTCAATGAAACAAACATAGATAAAGATATATGCTGTAGTTGTAAACAGATACATCTGACCAACATGTGGAGTGAACGTTCTCACATGACTGATAGTAATGAATGTTTCCTCTGAGTGAAAAGAAACTGATCAAACTCATCAAGTGATGTAGACCGGAGCAAACCAGCTGGAAGTGTGAAGACAACATTAGAATCTAGTGAAACTGATGATGATGATGATGATGATGATGATGATGATGATGATGATGATGAAGAGAAGCAGCAGCCTCTGGTCAGCTTTCAACAACAACATCAACAAACACAGACTGATATCTGTCCTGTGAGATCAGACTGGAGCTGGTGTCTTAAATCCTGTGTCCCTGGTCCTGATCACTGGACTGATCCACTCAGAGGGAAGTTGAAATATTATCACCTGACTGTCTCACCACTGACAACGTTCCTCTTTACTAATAACACATCATATTTAGAACATCCTGCTGCTTGCTCTCTGCCGGAACCTTTAGGACTGAGTCCGTGTACCCGGGGGAATCTTTTAGCCGCGCACCCTGGAGCAGACACAGACTGGACAGGTAAGAGTTAAACCCAAACCACTCACTGTTCTCACTATTGCACCAACTCCCAGCCTGACCACTGATGATCTAACACCACACTTCTTTACAGATACTTCTTCACTCTTATGGTTTAATCTAGTGATGGAGAAACTGAAGCACTGAATCAATCTGAAGCAGTTGTGTTGAAATGGTTCAGTGTTTGGAAGCATTTGATCAAATGAAATGTGGCCACATCTGCTGGATAATATTAGACATAGCATTCACATGAAACAGGACAAAGGCTCGTGAAACACAAAGACTCTGTTGTGTTTGTTCAACAATAAAGGATCTACAGTATGTGCATCTAGAAATGCTGCATTTCTTTTTCTTTTCTAGTAAATAATAATATACTTGTATGAGTTAGCCATCATATAATACTGTATGTTTTAGATGCTTTTATAAGATTGATAGAAATACAAAACAATGACTAAATAAAAAGTGAAATGCTTGTGCATCTAGGGACTGTGATGACAGTAGCTGTACTAAATGCTGGTGAGACTGGGAAGAGGATTTGGGTGGTTGACAGATTTTTATTTCAAAACCAGATCATTTCAGCAGACTTGGGTTTTAGTCTGTTCCTCTTCTTACTTATCACCTCTCCAGCTTTGGAGAAGACCCTCTCACATGGGACAGACGTTGCAGGCATGTGTAAATATTGTCTGTCAAGCTTGTACAGATTGGGATAAACTGCCGCCCTTTGCTGCCAGTATTTCATGGGTCTTCTCCTCTGGAGAGGTAGGACTCAGATAAAGACCACTGAACCTCCACTGTTTTCTGGACTCTCTGAGTTTCACCTGCAAGAAACCAGAACAGAAGAAGGTGAGATCCATTGTCTGTGTTTTTGTCTCAAAGAAGGTTTTTCTACAGACTAATGCAACCAAGCAACTCAGCAGTCCAGACGTTCCCACAGGTTGTCAGGGTCAGCCTCTTGTGTTGAGGGACCAGGGACTTCCTCTGTTGTGGACTGTAAAACAAATGGAAATCCATCCAGTTGTTTGATAGAGCATATATACAAGCAATGATCAGATAAAGAGAAAGCTATTAGCTGTGATGTTGAGGGTGGGACATGTTCTGATCTCCTCAGTCCTGCACATTCTGCTGTGACTCTGGTAACTGCCTCCTGTGCATTGGTCTGGTTGACAAATGTTATTGTTTTGAAACGTGGCTCAAGAACAGTTGCCGTTGACAGGACCTGAATGTTTTCAACACTGCACCTTGTCAATGATAAGTGCAGCAGATTTAGTCTCAGCAGCTGTGAGCATGGATGGAGTAGGGATGTGGACTTGATAGGAATGATGGGTATGAGCTTGGATGCTGACACCTTCTTCTCTACTGAAAGCTCAGTAGTAGCCAGAGACAGCGGCCCCAGAACCTCAAGGCATTCAGCCACAGCCTCGTAGTCCACACAGCTTAGTGGCACCACATCTGTTGTTAGTGATGCAAGTGCTGCTCCCACTGGCTCACGCTGCTCATGTAGACGTTGGAACATGAGGAAAGTGGAATTCCACCTGGTTTCAACCTCTTCAATCAGCTTAGGAGCTGCTTTTTCAAGTTGTTCCTGAACCTCTGTCAGTTTCTCCTTGGCCCTTGTGCTGGTTTTGAAGAAACAAACAACTTTTCTGGCTCACATCCAGATCTCTGCTAGTTCTGCTGTTGCCTCCACATTTAAACTGTGCCCAGAACAAGGTCTGTTGTGTAGTCTAAGAAGCCTAGCACTAGCCTCCATATTTGCCTCATTGTCAGTGAGCAGACAGTGGATCTTGTTTTTAAGGCTCCATTCGTCAGTTCAGAGTTCTTTGGCGTTCTTTAGGTTTTCAGCTGTGTGGGACTGAGGGACTTTAGTGACACCTAACAGAACACATGACACTTTCACTTCCTCATTTCTATAATGACAGGTGACCCCGAGGAAGGCGTCCATATTTCCAGATGTCCACATGTCTGCTGTCCAGCTGACTGCCACAGTCTTCTCCAGCTCTGCTCTAGCTTTCTCCTTGGCTTCTTTCTACTTTGTCTCCACCATGGCTCTCAATGCTTGTCTTGTGGGCAGGACATATGTTGGCTCAAGCTTGTTAACAAAGGCTTTAAAGCCTTTATCCTCAAGCACAGAAAATGGCTGGCAGTCCTGCACCATCATGTCTACCAAGGCCTCATCCAGTTCAGCTTGTCGCCCTTTAAAGCAGAAAATGGAAATAGTTATTGACACAGAACTTTTTCAAATGTATTATTTTTGTTTTGTATCTTTTCCATTTTAATCTTGCTCTGTCTTTTTAATACATATCCATGCTAGTTGCCATAGGCTAACCATGTCCAGTTCCTCCAGGAGCAGCAGGAGCAGCAGGAGCAGCTGGATTGGGTGTAGTCTCAGGGTGTCTTGAGTGCAGGTGCCTCAGTATTGAAGAGGTGTTGTTATTAAAGGCCAGCTCTGGAGCACAGATCAGACGCTTGACCTTTGTTGGGGTAATAATGTCAAAGTGCTCCCACACATAAGATCTGGTTCTTTTAGGGGCCTCTCCTCCATTCTCCCTATCTCTCCTTTCCTCACCGTCAAACACTCAGACTATCACACAAACACACGCATCCAAACATCTTGTGGTGATACTTCTGCTTTGAAAGCTCCACACTGTGTCCAGCTTTCTGCTTGGAGCATAACATCTCTAATCTAAGCTGCTATATGTTTACTTTTATTCAGTTTGTTAACTGTTTATTTTTGTAAGTTTTGTAGATATTCCTTTGTTTTCTCCGTTCTATGTATTAGTGGTGACACCTGGGCTCTGTGAAATAAACCCTTTCTTTTGGACTGGACCAACGTTTTGAGTCTGTCTCCTACTAACTCCTACCGCTCTGGCCAGGCTTCCCTACACATCCTTAACATTTGATCACTCTGTCTACTTTTATACCATCATCAGTTAGTAACATCACATACTGACCAGACTTAGCAGCAGACTGGAGTCCCAGCATCCCATGCAGGCCAGTACACAACTGTGTGTTGCACAAGGCCAGCTCCTGTTAATCTTCTCATTATGGATCAATCAGCACCTTCCAGTCTGTCTGAAGTCTGCCTCCTTCATCTGGCACAATGAATACCTCCCAGACACAAGCTGACCATTGAACTGCTCTGCAGCTGAAGAGTTCACTTCAGTTGGTAGGGGAGGACAACTTTTGTCCTGGACGTCTCTGGTTCTTCTGATGGACCCATCATACAGGGAGAATCTTTCACATGTCCCTGTGACTGGATGTCTCGCTGCTATTCTGTCTCTTTCTGGCAGCAGTGGGAACAGGGACCTCAGGTTCTTAAGCCACTGCACATCAACCTGGAGTTCCTTCTTGGCTGCCAGTCTGATATGATCAGTGGTTGGGGACACAGTCTTCCATCATGTGGTTGGAACAACAAGTGTTTTGTGTTAGTTGTTAGTGCGACGATCAACCTGTCCAGCTACATCAGAAATGTAACAGGTGGGAAAGAGCTTGAAACTTCTAGCAGCCCGTCTGTGTGGTCTCTTGCTGACTCCGTCCGTCCAAAAGAGAAAGTTGAGATGATATACAACAGCATGTGGACAGGAAGAATGAAGGACACCACCTGGAGAAAGACAATAATCAATAATGTTACTGGAAGGAAAGAAGAAAAGAAGACATTGATGAAGCAAGGTTTAACTGAGCAGCAGCTTTGTGTAGCTTGATGAAAAGCTTTGGGTATACGTCCTTAAAGTCTAAGAGTTCCTGAAGCCTGTTGATCATGTCTGCTGTTGAGCCCTCAGAGGACACACCCAGGGCGTAACAGAGGAGAGGAGAGGAGAGGAGAGGAAGAGGAAGAGGAAGAGGAGAGGAGAGGAAGAGGAAGAGGAGTTTTCCAACATTCAATAAAAAGAGAGACCATCAACGACACCTGGGGACTTGAAGCTCAGGATCTAAAGAGCAGAAAACTAAACTAATGTGATGCAAAGAATAAGGAGACAGGTTGATGAGTGAGGAGGCAGAGACAGTAGATAAAGCTAAGAAGTTGTTATTGAACAAATAAACCTGAAGAGAGAAGTGGAGAAAAGATAAGACAAGGTCAGTATGACTACAATGATTAGATTCATATTAATGTAAAAGGCTGACTACAATCAAACTAAAAGTCTAATAACTCCAACCAGTAGCTACCATCAGTGGGCTGGGGCCTCAGTGGGAGGCAGACTACCAGTTACCTTCTCCTTCCCAGTGGCCTGGGCTACAACACTAAAATAATCCCATTAAAAGTCACCCAGTGTCTACTTGCATGCAACAGGAGTGAGGTCCTCACCACGGTGCCTAGCCTCCCACCTGACCACACCCAGGCTGCACTGACAATCAACAAAGGAACAACAACTCCCTGAAACACTAAGAAACTAAAAGGTTAAACAACTAAAAGCCACAACCCAAATGATCATTAAACAATATACTTTAAATAAACTTAATAAAGCTGGATCGATAAGACCAAAACAAACAGAAAGCCTGGTCCAAAAAGAAAAGAAAAGATAACAAATGAAACAGCAGAGGAAGAAACAAGGAGAGAGAGAACAGCAGATGTTTGATTTGTGCTAGAGACGTCATGACAGAAACCTGGAACATGTTTCCTCCTTCATACAGTGTTGGAGTTTAATCATTAATATACTAATGTCAAATATACACTCGGAGTGTCTCCTTACTTTCTGTTTGTAGTGACTCATTTCTTTATGGTTTGATTATCGCCCATCGCGATCTGTTGCTCCAACTTCCTGGTTGATTGAGCGCTAGCGGCTGAAAAACAGACGAGTCGTCAGCGTCAGAGACTTTCAGGTTTATTTCAGTTTTATTTCAGGTTTATTTCAGGTTTATTTCAGTTTTATTTCAGTTTTATTTCAACCTTCCACTGAATGTGATCTAGTCAGGTTGATAGATTGAAGTCAGGAAAACAGAGGAGGAAGAAGAAGACAAGATGGCTGCTGGAACAGCAGCGTCTCTCTGCATGACTTTACTGAGCGTCGTCCTGTCTGTCTCTGCTGGTGAGTTGAAACCAAAGCGTCTTTAGCTCTGACATGTTCAGGAGACAACGTAGAGTCTGACTGGATCTAGAAGATCTGATCAACCACATGTTCTACAGCAGCTCCAACATTAGTAGTCATCATTTTACTACATCAGCTTCCTCTCTGTTATTTCCTCTAATGCTCTTTAGTTTATCCTTCGTCTTGTCTTCCTGTTTACTGCTCACCGTCTGTTCTAACTGCTTAGAAAACATAATGTGTAAAATGATCCCATCATTCTGTGTTACATAGTTTTAGACAACTTCATTCCAAGTCATGACCAAGTTTGAAACTTCTTTTACTCTTTTACTTACTTCTTTTAGGAGACAGTGAAAATAAATCCTTAGATTTAGTTTAGTTTACTTTCAGAGTCAGACTGCTGCACCTGACACAAACTGGATGAACAGGTGTCAGATGAATCTTCAAGATTACCAACACTAGAGAGAAGAGACGAGACAGACTCCAGACGAGGTTGCCTTAAGGATCTTTTCCTTGCAGCAAGGAGAGGACACAATGACATTAGCCTAGCCTATAACACAGTGAGCTCTGTCTATCTGTCAGTGACATCTATATTTATACTCCTGTGCACGTGACTCATAAGTGGGTGTAGACGTCTCTGTGGTTAAGTGAATATTGTCATATATGTTGGAGAATCAGAGAACATGTTAACTTTTCTATCAACAGGTGTGAAAGTATGAGGAAACTGAACGTCTTTATCAGAGTGAGGCTGAATGTAGAGAGAGACACACCTGGCCCCTCCCTCTCTTCACCTGTCAGAGGAAAGCTGACACTGTCTTCACAAACGTGGCTGCAGAGAAGTGTTGTCAGAGAGTCAGTAGATGATCAGCTGCTGTAGCCTTAGTTTGACAGGAAGATGAAGACGTTGGTGGTGTTTGTGATCCTCGTTGACGGTAAGATATCTTCTTCCTGGATCTGATTCTCACTTCAGTCTGACATCATTTCTCTCACGTCTGTCTCTTTAAAGAAAGTCAGTGATGACCTGTTTCAACTTTGATTAGTTCTTAGTTTGTCTGTGAGGGACACGTCCAGAAGCAGAGTCTGATGTTCTGTTCACGTGGACTGTTTCTAATCACTGCTGTAAATGTAAAATCACATCAAGAAAGAAAGAATCAAACAGATTGAAGGTGAGCTCAGAGCTAACGACTGCTTGATGATCTGGCTGCAGGTCAGGACTTCACTGTTGGACACAAACATTTACAAATGTCAATGTGTTTGAAAGTCAAACTGTCAGCTAGTGACTTCTTCATGGGGGGATGTTGACGACTAGTTTCCTCATCCAGATGCCACATTACTGAGAAAAAGCAACAGAGACGTATTAAAGGTTAATAAATGTTAACCTTATTAAACAGCAGCTGTTTTCATTCACCCTATCTATCCTGATGTTTCCAGTGGTGAATGTGGGACAGGTTTTCAGTGACTGGAACAAACTGAATGTCCTGGTCTGGACTTCACAGCCTCCGTCCTGTTTATTTCTGTCTCTAGACAAAAGTCTGAACATTCACACATTAACAACAGGTCAGTCTTCAAATGGGTTCTTACTGGAATCAACACAAATGATCCAAAGCTTTCTGAGCAGCACAGAGGACAGAACGTTGACTATCACATGTCTGGATGTATCAGATGATCAGAGAACAGTCGGTCCAGTCTTCTGTTCCTGACATTGTGAACTGGAACCAGGTCAGAGGTTAACTATCAAACACAAAGACAGTGAGCTACGGTGTCCTGGAGTGGACAGAAAGACAAACATCTGTAGAATGAGGCCATGTTTCCTAAGCTGAGTGCTAGAAATGCTAGAAAGAAGACAAGAGAACAGAGCATTGACTTTGGACCCAGCCCCCCTGGACCTTATGGACAAGCAGACCATGAACATGAAGGATGTTTCTCAGTAACATCTTGCTCCAATCAGTAGATGTTCTCTCTGTGTTTGCTGCATGTTAGCTTCCTAGTGTTCCAGACTTGTAAATCTGTGAAAGCAAGAAGCCATCTCTGAATACTTGACATGAATAACACGGTTGGAGTTCTAGTTTGGACCTTGAGACAGTTTGTGGTTTAGATTGGTGCTGTTAAAGAAGAGATGTGTCTCTGTGTTAGTATCAGGACCAGAGGAGGCCTTTTACTGATGGAGTGTAGTGCAGAGATCAGTCCTGAGAGATGGTGCACCATGAGTTCATTCATCAGTTAGAGCTAAAAATCATCTTCTGCTTGACTGAACTCTAAACTGTTCCAGGACTGGAGTAGAGGACAGACCTGATCAACACAATCTTACAAATGTCATTACTCATTACTTTGAGCAAGAGAGGAAGTTTTTCAGACAAATCTATGAAAACTGTCAAAACACATTCAATGATCTGTTCTTTGACTTCAGTCTGTGAATGAAATGTAGTTTTTCATTGACTGACTGATAGTTCAACTGGTTTCTCTGGTCCCTGCAGATAATGTGATCTACAGTCAGTCATGTGTCAAGTCAAACCCACAGCATGCAGCTGATTTGTGTTTCTCTTTGTGTGTCCTCTCAGTTTCCCAGCATGCCCTGGCAGGTGTGGTGCAGGTGAATGAGGGGGCGGAGTCTGTCCTGCTACCCTGCCACTACTTGAATTATTTACCTGAGGACCCCACAGTGATTTGGACCAGGAACGATCTCAGTCCCAAATCTGTCCACAAACGAGGAGAAACAGATGAAGTTGAAGGTCAGAACCAGGTTTACAGGGGGAGGACATCGATGACGCCTGATGCTCTAGACACTGGAGACTTCAGCCTCACTCTGACAAAACCCCACCTCTCTGACAGCGGCAGCTACACCTGCTCCATCAGTGATGGAAGAGAAGAACTGAGAGTGGCAGATGTACATCTACAGGTCAAAGGTCAGAAACAAACCTCAACATGTGTTCACTGTTTAAATATGAGGAGGAAGAAAAAGACTCAACTGAACCTTTGTGAGGTTTCACTTTCTGTAGCAGAACATTTGACAAACAGCAGTGGAGACAAGAGCAGCACCTCATTCATTCATTCATTCATTCATTCATGCTACAAGATATGACAGAACCAGTATTAACTCTGTCAAAGACTGGAAAACCTGAAGGAAGGTGATGGGTCCTTCTAAGAGTGTTAGAGAAAAGTGTAAGGAAGAGTTTCTCACAGACATTTAGCAACGATGAAAGGATGAAAATCTAACTCAGGTTTTTATGTGATCCAGGAATGAAGTTTGAAAGCAGCAGTGTTTTCATATTATTAGGAACAGTCTGGGGAGACATTCCTGTAAAGATGATGTGTTGTGTTTCTGCTAATGTGATGAGATGCTTCTAATTAGGGCTGTCAATAGATTCAAATATTTTATTTCATAGTTAAATTCAAATGAATCACACATTCTTTAAAAGTCTGTTTCAGGTAAACTTGGAAGGTTTGAAAGTTTGTAATACTCTTCTCAACGTAAGAAATTAGAGAATAAGAGCTTGGTGCCAGAGAAAAGAAAGTAGAGCATAGGAGCTTGGTATGTGAGAGAAGAGAGTAGAGGACATGTGTTTGGTGCATGGTCCCCCAGCAGCCTAGGCCTATAGCAGCATAACTAAGGGACGGTTCAGTCCAGCTCTAACTATAAAAAGTAAAGTCTTAAGCCTGACCTTAAAAGTAGAGAGGGGGGTGTAACGGTATTTGTATTCGTCCCGCGGTCATCACGGTTCGGTGCACGCAGTCATACGGCGAATACGTCTGAGTGAGTAGTTTATTAAATTAAAGAAAAAGTCGAGTCCTCACTTCAATCCAGGTGGCGCTAATGAGCCTAAAGCTAACGTCATTAGCCTACAGAAGAAGAAAAACAGACGAAGAAGAAAAGTCACTGAGAGTGTGGAGCATAGATGGACTAAGAGACGTGTGGAGCTTCATTTAAATCACCAGTGTGGGAACACTTTGGTTCCTGGTGCAACATAACGGTGATGGCAGCGAGTGGTGGACCGAACAAAGACTGTCTGCCCACGAAGAAATTGTGCTTTTTCTTTTCTTTTTATTTAGTTATTTATTTATTTTACTTTTAGAACAGGAGGTGGTTTTTAGTTTTTTCAGTCTATTGGTGTCTGTTCAAAATAAATGAAAAAATCTAGTTTTATATGTAACCAGCTTAAAAAATCAGGTCACTAATCCTGTATATGTCATTTAGACACCATTATTGTATTTCCTGTAGGGGGCAGTGTTCCTCGTGAAGGTCAGTTAGCTGGCTGTTAGCGTATTGTTAGCTGGCTGTTAGCTGGTTGTTGGTGAATTGTTAGCTGGCTGTTAGCGGATTGTTAGCTGGCTGTTGGCTGGTTGTTGGCGGCTTGTTAGCTGGCTGTTAGCGGATTGTTAGCTGGCTGTTAGCTGGTTGTTGGCGGATTGTTAGCTGGCTGTTAGCGGATTGTTAGCTGGTTGTTAGCTAGCTGTTAGCGGATTGTTAGCTGATTGTTAGCTGGCTGTTAGCTGGCCGTCTACAGAGAGAAGATCCTGAGAGAGAAAGTAGTGCTGCACCACCTCAGAGGTACTGTAAGGACTGTAGATACAGGTCAGAGGTCAGAGGTCAGAGCTGTAGATACAGGTCAGAGGTCAGTACTGTAGATACAGGTCAGAGGTCAGAGGTCAGAGCTGTAGATACAGGTCAGAGGTCAGAGGTCAGTACTGTCGATACAGGTCAGAGGTCAGAGCTGTAGATACAGGTCAGAGGTCAGAGCTGTAGATACAGGTCAGAGGTCAGTACTGTAGATACAGGTCAGAGGTCAGAGGTCAGAGCTGTAGATACAGGTCAGAGGTCAGTACTGTAGATACAGGTCAGAGGTCAGAGCTGTAGATACAGGTCAGAGCTCAGAGGTCAGAGCTGTAGATACAGGTCAGAGGTCAGAGGTCAGTACTGTAGATACAGGTCAGAGGTCAGAGCTGAAGATACAGGTCAGAGGTCAGAGCTGTAGATACAGGTCAGAGGTCAGAGGTCAGTACTGTAGATACAGGTCAGAGGTCAGAGGTCAGAGCTGTAGATACAGGTCAGAGGTCAGAGGTCATTTTGTTCTTTATGTTTCTCCACAGAACCACCTCCAGTCTGGCCTACAGTTCTCATAGTTCTCCTGGTTCTCCTGGTTGTTCTTGGTGTCGTTGGGGGTCTTTTGTTTCACTGTCGACACTACTTCAAGTCAGGTGAGTCTCTACTACTACACTACCCATAATGCTGATGGTAACATGTGTCCTGTGGAGGAGACGTATTCCAGCTGCTGAAAGAGTTCAGAGTTCAAACAGCTGCTACAGAGAGAAACTTCCAGGTTTAGTTCCAGAAGTCAGAAACTCAGGACGCTTTGACTAGTTACTAGTTACCAAGGAACGAGTCAGGAAGACATCAGGAACAAACGGAGACACAATCCAGCTCTAATCAGAAGCTCCTGACGTCTTCAATCAGGACCTGAGCTCTGAGCTCATGAGTCCTAGAATGAGTTCCACAATACTTCATTTCTGTCCTGTCTTGTCCTCGTCTCATCTCATATTGAAACATACCATCATCATCATCAGCGTATCCATCAACAGCTTGGTGTATCTTCTGCTATTTCAGGGCCTTATTCTCCGTTGCATTTCCTAAAGTTTGTCAGTCATTTGTGGACAGTGAGGTGATGAGATTGAAGGCTGTTGTGGTTCATTGGTGATGCTTTTGTTCATCTTGTAGTCCTCATATCTGGAAAGAAGTCATCTTGTAAAACAGATGTCAGTAAATCCCTTCTAGTCCTCCATAGATAGCATTTAAAATGACACTTTGCTCCTAATACTAGTAATATATCAACCTTAACATTAAGTTCCTAGACGCTTCTGGCGCCGGTCGAAGCCGACAGCTGCTTGAAACAGCTCTTACTTGATCTCTCTTTCTTTCCAGTTTATTTCACTTTTAGTGGAGATTACTTTGTAGATACTTTTAAGACAGCACCACACTTTGATAGTTTTTACTGGGAGTCTCACCATCGCTGTAGTCTACATATTTATAACAACATCCAGACCGGCCGGTGTAACAGTGCACCAAGCGGCCCTTTGTTTACAGGAGAGAACAGCTGATGGTGCTGTGTAGCGCTGTAGTGTTCCCTCAGGACAGACATGAGATCCCCCCAGAGTCCTTCTGTTGATGGAGACCTGGCTTACACCGAGCATCCTGGACGCCACTGTTATGATGGACAACTTTCACCTTCTGAGGGTGGACAGAACAGCTGACAGTGGTAAGGAGAAAGGAGGAGGCCTGGCTGTGTTCATGAACCAGAGGTGGTGTAAACCTACACACTGCTCTGTTAAAGCTGTGTATAAGGAGGAGAATAAGGAGGAGCTGAGGACTGTACAGAAGGAGCTGAGAAGGAAGATGAGGGAGGGAAAGGCCAGCTACAGGAGGAAGATGGAGGAGCAGCTGCAGAGGAACAACATCAGAGGGTTTGTACATCCCAGTCTAGCGTACCTGACCCCTCTCTGTCTACGCCTCTTTTAAATACTCGTACTCGTACTCGTCGTCTTCCGCTTATCCGGGTCCGGGTCGCGGGGGCAACAGCTTCAGCAGGGAAGCCCAGACAGCCCTCTCCCCAGCCACTTCAGCCAGCTCCTCCGGAGGAACCCCCAGGCGTTCCCAAGCCAGACGAGAGATATAATCCCTCCATCGTGTCCTGGGTCGGCCTCGAGGTCTCCTATCGGTGGGACATGCCCGAAACACCTCTCCTGGGAGGCGTCCTTACCAGATGCCCTAGCCACCTCAACTGACTCCTCTCGACGTGGAGGAGCAGGGGAGACCGTGTACCCGGCCCGGAGGGTTACTGGGGCCCCACCCTGGAGCCAGGCCTGGGGCTGGGGCTCTTGGGCGAGCGCCTGGTGGCCGGGCTTTCGCCCATGGGGTCCGGCCGGGCCCAGCCCGAACGGGAGACATGGGCTCGCCTCCCTGTAGGCCCACCACCCGCAGGAGGAATATGAAGGGTCCGGTGCATTGTGGATCGGGCAGCAGACCAAGGCGGGGGCCTTGGCGGTCTGATCCTCGGTTATGGAAGCTGGCTTTTGGAACATGGAACGTCACCTCTCTGGCGGGGAAGGAACCGGAGCTTGTGGAAGAGGTTGAGCGCTATCGACTAGATATAGTCGGCCTCACCTCGACACATAGCGTCGGCTCTGGAACCCAAGTCCTTTAGAGGGGTTGGACTCTCTTCTTTGCTGGAGTTGCTCTGGGTGAGAGGCGGAAGGCCGGGGTGGGCTTTTTGCTTGCCCCTGGACTATCGGCCTGTACGTTGGGGTTCTCCCGGGTGGACGAAAGGGTTGCTTCCCTGCGCCTTCAGGTCGGGGAACGGGTCCTGACTGTTGTCTGCGCATATGCGCCAAACAGCAGTTCAGAGTACCCGCCCTTTTTGGAGTCCCTAGGACGGACGCTGGATGGCGCCCCGACTGGGGACTCCATTGTCGTGCTGGGAGACTTCAACGCTCATGTGGGCAACGACAGCGTGACCTGGAGGGGCGTGATTGGGAGGAACGGCCTGCCTGATCTGAACCCGAGCGGTGTTCAGTTATTGGACTTCTGTGCGAGTCGCAGTTTGTCCATAACTAACACCATGTTCGAACATAAGGTTGTTCGTCGGTGCTCTTGGCACCATGACGGCCTAGGTCGTAGGTCGATGATTGACTTTGTAGTCGTATCATCTGACCTGCGACCGTATGTTCTGGACACTCGGGTAAAGAGAGGAGCAGAGCTGTCAACTGACCACCTGGTGGTGAGTTGGATCAGATGACAGGGGAAGACGCCACGCAGACCTGGTAAGCCCAAACGAGTAGTGAGTGTCTGCTGGGAACACCTGGTGGAGGAACCTGTCAAGATGGTCTTCAACTCCCACCTCCGGCAGAGCTTCAACCGCATCCTGGGGGTGGTGGGGGACATTGAGTCCGAATGGGCCATGTTCCGCTCCGCCATTGTGGAGGCGGCTGTTGCAAGTTGCAGCCGCAAGGTCGCTAGTGCTGGTCGCGGCGGTAACCCCCGAACCTGCTGGTGGACACCGGAGGTGAGGGGAGCCATCAGGCTGAAGAAGGAGGCCTACAGGGCAAGGCTGGTCTGTGGGTCTCCTGAAGCAGCTAACCGGTACCGGATGGCCAGGTGGTCTGCGGCGAGGGCAGTCGCTGAGGCAAAAACTCGGGCATGGGAGGAGTTCGGTGAGGCTATGGAAGAAGACTATCGATCGGCTCCGAAGAGATTCTGGCAAACCGTCCGGCGCCTCAGGGGTGGTAGGCAGCAACACGCTCACACTGTTCTCAGTGGGGGTGGTGAGCTGCTGACATCAACTGAGGATATCGTCGGGCGGTGGAAGGAATACTTTGAGGAGCTCCTCAATCCCACCAACACGTATTCCATAGAGGAAACAGAGCCGGAGGGCCTGGGGTTGGACCATCCAATCTCTGGGGCAGAAGTCGCCGAGGTAGTGAAACAACTCCGCGGTGGCGGAGCCCCGGGAGCGGATGAGATCCGCCCTGGGTATCTCAAGGCTCTGGATGTTGTAGGGCTGTCTTGGTTGACACGCCTCTGCAACATTGCGTGGACATCGGGGGCAGTACCTCTGGAGTGGCAGACCGGGGTGGTGGTCCCCATTTTTAAAAAGGGGGACCAGAGGGTGTGTTCCAACTATAGGGGGATCACACTCCTCAGCCTCCCTGGCAAGGTCTATGCCAGGGTGCTGGAAAAGAGGGTCCGGTCGATCGTTGAACCTCAGATCGAGGAGGAACAATGCGGTTTTCGTCCCGGACGTGGAACCATGGACCAGCTCTTTACCCTCACCAGGGTGCTGGAGGGGAAATGGGAGTTTGCCCAACCAGTCCACATGTGTTTTGTGGATCTGGAGAAGGCTTACGACCGTGTCCCCAGAGGCATCCTGTGGGGGGTGCTCCGGGAGTTTGGGGTGGATGGCTCCTTACTAAGGGCCATTCAGTCCCTGTACCAAAGGAGTGCGAGTTTGGTCCGTGTAGCCGGTAGTAAGTCGGACCTGTTCCCAGTGAGGGTTGGACTCCGCCAGGGCTGCCCTTTGTCACCGGTTCTGTTCATAATTTTTATGGACAGAATTTCTAGGCGCAGCCGGGTGGGGGAGGGTGTCGTGTTCGGTGATCGGAGGATCTCGTCCCTGCTTTTCGCAGATGCAGATGATGTGGTCCTCTTAGCTTCATCGAACAACGACCTCCAGCTCCTGCTGGGTCAGTTCGCAGCCGAGTGTGAAGCGGCTGGGATGAAGATCAGCACCTCCAAGTCTGAGGCCATGGTCCTCAGTCGGAAAAGGGTGGATTGCCCACTCCGGGTCGGGGAGGAGGTCCTGCCTCAAGTGGAGGAGTTTAAGTATCTCGGGGTCTTGTTCACGAGTGAGGGTAAAAGGGAGCGAGAGATCGACAGGCGGATCGGAGCGGCATCTGCAGTGATGCGGATGCTTAACCGGTCAGTCGTGGTGAAGAGAGAGCTAAGCCGAAAGGCGAAGCTCTCAATTTACCGGTCGATCTACGTTCCAATCCTCACCTATGGTCATGAACTTTGGGTAATGACCGAAAGAACAAGATCGCGAATACAGGCGGCCGAAATGAGTTTCCTTCGTAGGGTGGCCGGGCTCAGCCTTAGAGATAGGGTAAGGAGCTCGGACATACGGGAGGAGCTCAGAGTAGAACCTCTTTTAAATATGGAAATTATATTTAAATTGACCCTCCACCTGAGATTCCCCTCTCTGTACGATCAGATAATGAAAACATAAGAATGAGTAAGACGGGAAAAAGAAGAACTTCACAGAAAGAGAACTGGAGACGCTACTCACTGGAGTGGAGACAGACATGTCCTCTTTGACAGCTGTCCTCCACTGGAGTGGAGACAAACATGTCCTCTTTGACAGCTGTCCTTCACACACCACCATGTTGGTTATGATCTGAACATTGATGAATGAACATGTTTCATCATGTGATGGTTCTTTTATATCAGTGTGTGTCCAGTCCATAGCTCTGATTACATTCAGAGAACCGGCTCTTTAATGTTGACACACGTTTTCACATTGATGACAGTTTCCCAGCATCACCTCTAAGTGTCTCCAGAGGATCAACAGCTGTAGAAGCCAGCGTACGCCAGACATGACGTTGGTGAAGGAACGTACAAGTTCACGGTCATTTCACTCTTGATGGTAAAAGGTAAATGGCCTTGCTTTTATATAGAGCTTTTCTACCTATTGGTACTCAGAGCGCTTTACAGTCACAGACACATCTACTCATTCACTCACACATTCACACACCGCTGGGAGCAACTGGGGGTTCAGTGTCTTGCTCAAAGACACTTCAGCATGTGTCACTTTTCTGTGAGCGAGTACATATGGAATGTTTTTTTTGTCTGCACGCACCCTTCATACATGAGGCCCCAGGAGAGAAAAGAGCTGAGGAAGATAAAACCAAGGAAAGCATCTGGACCGGATGGTATCAGCTCCAGGCTCCTTAAGTCCTGTGCAGATGAACTGTGTGGAGTTATGGAGCATGTTTTCAACCTGAGCCTTGAGCTGAGAGTGCTACCACAGATTTAGAAGACCTCGTGTGTGGTACCGGTTCCTAAAACATGACTTTTCTAAGTGATTCTTCCAATGGTGTGGGAATAATCGGGAAAAATACGGATGTTTAGTCCCATTGAAATGAATGGAGAAGACTGAAAAAATCACCAACATTCAAAAATGACCTCCTTCATTTTGCTGAGCGATTACTCAGCCGTGCTTCTGAGTAGAAAAATGCTTTGAAGTTTGTACGAGGCACGGGAAGTGTAGCTTTATTTTTCCTGAAAACGGTGTTTCGATACCTTTTACGGTTTGGTCAGGGTCACAATTTATGTTTTGATGAAATTTTGGAAAAATCTGAAAAACTTCTGGGCCCGTATTCCTAAAGATTCTAAGAATCCTCTCAGAGCTCCTATCTTACTCTAAACATTCCTAGCAAGGAGTCTTAGCTTAGGAGTGATTCCAGAAAATTCTTAGAGAACTCTTAGCAAGTAATGGACAGAAACTCTTATCTTAGTGAGGAGGTGTGGTTGACCCCGTTGCTAGGTATGAGTCATCATTTCAAGAGGTGTGATTGGTTGATCCTAAAAGCTAGATAAAAATACACTTTTGGTGATAATCGGCCTAGAATGGACGTCAAATTAATAGACTTAATAACAGAATCTAATCTCTATGAAGACTGTATAATTATAAATAATACTTTACATAAAAATAAATAAATAGTAGCTATACTTTAAAAAGTATCCTATAAAATGTGTGATTAAACTCAGGCCACTACCACAGTATTCACATGATGATAGTTCTATTTATTTGCTTTCATTCATTTACCATGCTGGTAACATTTTGCACTTCACCTATTTGGTATTAACAAGAGTAAAGTGGCTCAGCTTTCATCAGTTTCTGTGATTGCTAACCGGCCTAGAAGAAGCAGTGTTGGTTGGTGTTCAAATCTTCCAAAAACCGAACAGCAGTGGAGAAGAAATGAAGTAGGAAACCCAACTGAAGAGGAACAGTGTTTGTTCTGGATCAACTGGTCAATGAGAATAAAAGTGTTTAAGACGTAGATTTGGCTCCAAGTCATCACTGCTGCATTGTTGCATTGTTGCATTTTTCCTGTTGCTAAATACCTCAGTGTTGTGATGACTTTCATTTCCGGTGATACAGTAGTCCCTCGCTATAACGCGGTTCACCTTTCGCGGCCTCGCGGATTTGTTTAGTGCAATTTTGCATGCTTTTTTTTTTTTTTTTTTTGCAGCGCATTGTGTTCTGCGTCCTGATTGGCTAAGGGAGAGGCTGCGTGTCGTCTTCTGCGTCCTGATTGGCTAAGGGACTGTAGACCATTGTCAATCAATCTTCTCCGTACGGTGTCTCTTGTACAGTACAGAATGCGTTCAGCTTGACACATTTACATATACAGTATCTTTGATCGCTTGCAGTGTGACTGAAGTGCGGTATGTTTGCAAGTTATTGAGAAAAGTGTATAGTGTGTAGTGAGGGGTTTTGCAACTGTAAAACATTTATAATCACTGTAAAAAATAAAGCTGACTACTTCGCAGATTTCGCCTATCGCGGGTTATTTTTAGAACGTAACTCCCGCGATAGACGAGGGACCACTGTATTGTAACAAGCTTGATTGTCATTCAGTGTTTGGAGAATATCTCTCCTGTCTCTTCTTTCAGCCATTTTCTACTCTGCTTAAGAAATTCCTAAGGCTCCTAAAAGTCCTCCTCCCTGCTCTTAGCAGATCTCACCTTAGGAGCACTCTGAAGAGCTAAGATTCTTTAGGAATAGCTTTTATCTTTACTAGGAGCTACTCCTAACTTTGAGAGGGAAACGTCACGATTCTAAGAATTTTCTTAGAATTTGGCCACAAGGAGCAGCACTTAGTGCTAAGAATCTTTAGGAATACGGGCCCTGGTTTATAATGGATCCCTATGGCTGCACTCTCACTATAACTTCAGAGATTCTTTGAAATTCTGAAAAAAAGGTTTCAATCTTATGGGGTGGCCACAGTTTTTGAGGTACAGAGATAAAAAATATGTAAAACGTAGATATTTTTGTTGGCTTTCAGATGGTGTGGGTCTGATTTCTGTAGGTCCTATGGTTTGGACTGTAGGCTCCACTGAGCGAGGAGTGCGCCGACCACTTTTCAAATTTTTCCCCGTGTGTGTGTATGTGAAAAGTGAGAGCGATTTTTTTGTAGAAAATACCTTTCCCTCCTCGTCTTTCTCAATCAACTGAGGCCACAATTTTCACAGTACGTGCTTGGAAATACACTAAATCGTAGAGGACAAGCGGCTGACGCTGACTATGTGTTGGTTTTCCCGATAGGACTTGTAGTTTTTGATTTATGAGCATTAGTTGGGACCCCTAATCCTAGGGTCCAGTTTTTTTGGACCTCCCTCTGACTCAGGCAGAGGTGAGAGGCAGAAGGAGACTTCAGCAGCAGCTGGCCCTGGTAGCCATGACAACCGGACCCTAACGAGCTTAGACACGCCCACCTGAACACTGCCCTGCTCCTGATTGGCTTACCATGAAATCTTACCCTACCTTAGCCAATCATCATCACTTATGTGGCTGAATGCTTGGTTACAACATCTTGCAGCAGTTGCTTGGCGACTTCACCGCTGCGTTTCGTTTTCCTTCATTCTGCTGAACAAGGTGAACGAACACAGAAGTGAAGTCTGTCTTTTTGTTTTATTCACCTTACAGGTAAATAAGGTGAATAATCCACGTCAAAATAACTTGATGAATGAGCGTAAATATGACGTTATGCACTGTTGATAAAGAGAAAACAAAAAGATGTTTGTGAGGAAAGTGACCATGTTGCATGTAGTTGAAGTCTGGGGTGTTGCCGTGTTCCACCAGAGTAGTAGATGGCACAGAATATGATGTTTGGAACCAGATACATTTATAATGTTTGGTGTTAAAGGCTCACATGTCAATAAATTCTGCTGAACCAGGTGAACGAACACAGAAGTGAAGTCTGTCTTTGTGTTTATTACACTTTACAGTGAATCTATAAACTGTTTACCAGCGTACCAGTCGATACCGGTAACGTGATCGTAAACACAACTGAAGAACTTTTGTGTCATTAATGAATAATTAGAGAGCTCCTGTTTGTTCTTGGGTAAGAAGGCCCTCGACCATACATGAGCCAGAAGACAAGAAAGACAATCTGCTGCTGGTGCTGGGAAATAAGAATGAAAAGGAATGAACCTGATTAAGACACAGGGAAATGTTCTGAAATCATTCATTCACTTCATAAATAGATAGTTGAACATTTAACATTTAATACATCAGTAGTTTACACTTCTTAACTTGTCTCTGTTCAATGGAGAATGGGACATATTTCAGACTGGAACCAGTCAAACATGTTTCACTCCAAATATTTCTCTTCAATGTGCTCAGAGCTGCTGCTGCTGTCTCTACAGCTGATGATGGGATTTGTTGTCCTCTCAGTCCCCCAGGTGGAGGTGGATTCAGGGGTGGAGTCTGTCCAGCTGAACTGCAAAACCACAGCTCACCTGCCTGAAGACGCTAAAGTCGAGTGGAAGGACAGTTACTGGAAGGTCCATGTGTATCAGAACGGCTCTGACCAGCTTGAAGACCAGAACCAGTTTTACAGAAACAGAACGAAGATGAATGAAGACCTGCTGAAAACTGGAGACCTCAGTCTGACCCTGATATACCCCACAGATGGAGACAACTACACCTACACCTGCACCGTCTACAACAAGGAGGGAGACATCCTGATGAAGAAACAAGTGAAGCTCAATATCAGAGGTTTGTTTTCTTCTCCCTCTTTCTTTCATTGTCTTTTCTTTCATTCGGTCTTTATTATTTTCATCCTTTCTTTCTTTCTCTCTCTTTCTTTTACTCTCTCTCTCTCTCAGAGTGGAAGGAGTGAGGTCGCTGAGCGGAGAGCGTATCGAGCGATTATCTGAATCTTTCAGGTTATTGTTATATATATTAGTATATTTTTTTTGTATCACAGTGGTGTGTATATATATTAGTGTATTTGTGTATCAAAGGTTCAGTTCATCCAAAGGTTCCTGACAGGTCCGTCAGACCTGGTGTGGAGAGAAGTGGCTAGTTGTATTCTCAGACGTGTGAATAACCTGGGACTGGATGCTGCTCTGTTTTTAACTGATTCTAACTTTCTAAATGTAAGGGTTTTACCTCCGTTTTATCAGGTGTTTTTAGATCCTGGGCTCTTTTTAGCCTTAAAGAAAGTGAAAAGTCAAAGCACATTAAGTGGCAGCTACTGAACTTCCTGTCAGGAGAGGCTGAATGAGCCATATACGTGAGCAGGAAGAACTAAATGGAGGACAGGGTGGGCCAGGAGGACACTTCAGTGTGGCTTTGTAATGTCAGGTCCAGACTTTGGCTGGAGTTCAGATTTTAGAAGATGATGGCAGACTTGGACACGTTTGAACAACAGTGGTGTTATAAGAACGTTATTTACACTGTGGAAGATGAACTTTTACTGGATCAATCTGTGTGTGTCTTATTTATTACTATGATGATCTCTATGGAAGATGACTCATGTGTTCATGGAAATGAAGTATTTCTGTCAAATCAAATCTTTCTCTCTCTCACAAACAACCAACCATCAAGACTCTGATCATCTGCAACACCTTTCTAGATCTCTGTCCTGTTCCTTCTGCTCTCATCTGCTTCTGTCCTTCAGCTTTCTCTACAATCATTCAATAAAGTCATGAAAACCTGCTGCTGCTGCTGCTGCTGCTGCTGCTGCTGCTGTCTCTACAGCTGATGATGGGATTTGTTGTCCTCTCAGTCTGTCAGGTGGAGGTGGAGGAGGGGGTGGAGTCTGTCCAGCTGCCCTTCAGAACCACAGAGCTGCCTGAAGACGCTATAGTGGAGTGGTGGGACAGAGACAACAGGAAGGTCCATGTGTATCAGAACGGCTCTGACCAGATTGAAGACCAGAACCAGATTTACAGAAACAGAACGAAGATGAATGAAGACCTGCTGGAAACTGGAGACCTCAGTCTGACCCTGAAATACCCCACAGATGGAGACAGTAGAGGATACATCTGTATAGTCTACAGCAAGGAGGGAAACATCCTGAGAAGGAAAACAGTGGAGCTCAGAGTGAAAGGTTTGTTTCTTTCTTTCTTTCTGTCTGTCTTTGTCTGTGTCTGTCTTTGTCTCTGTCTGTCTTTGTCTCTGTCTGTCTTTGTCTCTAACTGTCTTTGTCTCTAACTGTCTTTGTCTCTAACTGTCTTGTGTCTCCTCTGCAGACAGAGTCCAGGTCCAGGATGTAACGTCTCCTCTGATGGCTGTAGAGTCAGTCTGATCAGGTTGTTGATCTTTGATTATTGATCAGTGAAGGATCTGATGATGATTTCAAAGAAGATAAAGCTGCTGGTGAAGCAGAGTTCATGTCAGCGACCTCCTCCTGCTTCAAGTCAAACCCTCAAAGTCAGTCAACACGTTTGGAAGAGGGAACTAATGACCTTCATTCAAATGTCCAGCAGAGGACAGTCCTGACTGAAACCTTCAACAAGACAAGTTAACATGAGCTTTTGAACATTTCTGGGACTTCTGATGTGTTGATGAAACCAGGACAGAAGGAACTGATCAGCAAATATGTTTTAAAGAACGTCTGAGAAAGAGAAAAGGAAGAAAAAGCCACAGTAAATAAATGACTGAGGACAGATTGAAATGAGCCTTTCAACAGCAACATTTAAAAGACATGAAGTGTGCAACGAGCTGTGGTCACCAGCAGGAGGCAGAAGACTGCAGAGGAGAGAGTGGAGAGGTTCCTGTTGGAATTCCAGGGTTAACCAGGAAACCACACACATCCTTTACTCAGTGATAAATCACATGTTCACACTGAGCATCTAGAAACTGAGGAATCTGTTGAAGTCACAGTAAAGGAGCAATCAGCTTCCTGGCTGCTCCCTCCCTCCGCCCACCTGTGTGTGTGTCATCAGACCTTTGGGAACTTTTTTCCAGATCAGAGAATAATCAGTGATGAAAATAACCTTCAAACAGTGTGAACAGTGTGGCTGGAGCTGAGCTCTTTCCTTCATCTGACAACTATCAGAACCCAACATGATGATCTAGAAGGAATAAAGAGCAAGTGATCAGCTGATTCAGCAGAGTTTTACTTTAGTTTTTAGTTGAGTTTATTTCTTCCAGGGACCATGTACAAAGTGCATTAATCACAGAGTAGATCCACTGGACCAGGTTTAACAAATGGTGGTGGAGCTAGAGCAGAGCGTTGTATTATTTACTGATTTATGTGATAGGGACAGTTCACATTAATGAACATCTACTCAGACAGTCATAGATGTAAATATGATGGATTCTAGCAACAATGCTCATTTTCATCCACAGTCCCTAGACAGGTAACACAAACACATGATAAGACATAGGACAGGACAATAGATCACAATGAGAACACACATGTTCAGGTCAGACTGGATATTTATTGAAACATTCAACTAAACTCATCATGTTTTCTCTCCACATATTTAATCAGAAACTTTTTACATTTTTAAACAAACTTTAGTTTCTTAAACTCTGAATGTGGAACAAGCAAAGCTTTATATTATAAACACATGAAAAATCTAATTTGAAATAAAAACACATCAGTGTCTTTAGTTCTTATTGTTATTTAATGAAATAAATCAATCTCATGCCTCTCTCTGTCTGTAGTCTTTAGAGTTTATTTTCAGTGTAAACCCTTTTTCACAGGCCAACAACAAAACAATAAGAATATATTCATTCATTCATTCTTTCATTCATTCATCTTCTGTAACCTCTTGTCCAGCTGTCATTGGTCTAGAGGGGGGGTCCACCCTGGACAGGTCTCCAGTCTATCACAGCTGTCATTGGTCTAGAGGGGGGGTCCACTCTGGACAGGTCTCCAGTCTATCCCAGCTGTCATTGGTCTAGAGGGGGGGTCCACCCTGGACAGGTCTCCAGTCTATCCCAGCTGTCATTGGTCTAGAGGGGGGGTCCACCCTGGACAGGTCTCCAGTCTATCCCAGCTGTCATTGGTCTAGAGGGGGGGTCCACCCTGGACAGGTCTCCAGTCTATCCCAGCTGTCATTGGTCTAGAGGGGGGGTCCACCCTGGACAGGTCTCCAGTCTATCCCAGCTGTCATTGGTCTAGAGGGGGGGTCCACCCTGGACAGGTCTCCAGTCTATCCCAGCTGTCATTGGTCTAGAGGGGGGGTCCACCCTGGACAGGTCTCCAGTCTATCTCAGGGCTAACACAGAGAGACACTCACACCTACGGCCAATTTAGAATCACCAATGAACCTAACCAGCATGTCTTTGGACGGTGGGAGGAAGCTGGAGAACCTGGAGAGAACCCACGCAGACACAGGGAGAACATGCAGACTACACACAGAAAGGAACCAGTGGGCCTGGATTAGAACCCAGAACCTTCTGGCAGTGAGGCATCAGTGCTAACCACCACACTACTGTGCCGCCCTACAAATTCAATTCTAATACTTATTGTAATGTAATCTGATGATCTTCTATTTCTACTAAAAGAATGGAATGAATATTATTGGATGGAATTGCTCCTAAAATGTTCAACAGTATTTTTCTAAAATGCTTGACTCAGCAAAAACCCAACAAACTATTGTGTGTTCATCAACTGTAAACAAATGTCATGTCATTGTGTTACGTGACAGGCAGGGTCAGGGGGCAGAATTGTTTGTGTCTGTGTGTTTTCCCTCCTCTTCTCCTCTTCCTCCTCCTCCTCCTCACTCCTCTCAGGTAAACTCCCATCAATTAGCCTACACCTGTGGATCCCAGCTGGCCAATCATCCAGGTTCCAGTAGAACAGGAGCGTAGCTGCAGTCATGGTTCTCTGTTCTCTGCCTGTCTGCACTGTGCTATACTTGCTTTAGTAAACTTCCTAGTTTCAACCTGGAGCTTTGTGGAGTCAGTCAGTGTGACTAGGTAAGTTTTGGAGTATTCTATACATGTTCCAGTCACGTAGTACTTCCTTGTCTATGAACACTAGGTTTTAGGCTTGGTGCCACTGTAGCCCTGTAGAAATCATTTAGGTTACAGTGCAAAAGAAAAATCCATATAGCATGATTTAATGTTGAATTAAAAGTTCATGGTCTTTAAAAGAGGAAGTTCATAATATTAAATGTTTAATAAATTAGACTATTTACAGCTGAAAGAATAAATCTATAAAAGTCTTTGTCACAAATAGGGGGTTGCAGGGAATGGAGTGTGGACCCAGATGCAGGACTCCAAGATGCAGGAGTAGGCAAAAAAAAAAGGATTTAATTAACAAAAGACAAAACTTACAAAACCAAAAGCGCTGCAGAGGAGGCAGGAAATCCAAAACGCAAACCAAAATCCAAAACACTATCAAACTAAGACATGGCAGGAAAAACACTTGGCAAGGAACAAAAGGCATGGAACGTGGACAAACAGAAACATGGAACACGGTGACACAGAACTGGCAGTAAAAAAACAGTATGACGCGACAGAGACAAAGGGGAAGGCAGGGCTATATAAAGACATGAGGAACAGGGGTGACGAGACACAGGTGAAGCAAATGAAGAATTAACACAAGCTGAAACCAATGATCTAATCAAAAGAAAACATGGGATAACAAAACAGGAAGTTGAGAACTTAGCAAAAATAAAACAGGAAACAGAACAGAAAAAACTAAACACTAACCATGACTATGAAAACCAAGAACTTAATACAATAAACAGAAACACAGGAAACTAAACCATGACGGACTAAGACATGACGAAAGACATGACAGAACCAAGAACGGAGGACATAACAGAAAACATGACAGTCTTTTAGTTCATCAAGTTTCTATGAAATATCTGTGATTCTGAAGAAAATGAGAGATAACAAGTAACCTAACCTGTTACTTGTCACAGGTCAGTCATTTAATTCCTGTGTTGTCATTGGTTATCAAAGTCACGAGTCCATCAGAGTCACTAGGCTCGTTCGACTTCATGCAGATCTGTGCAGATCTGACTTGACGTGATGCATGCTGGGTTGAACAAGTTCATTTTAACCAATCATATTCGAGGTCTATGAGCATGAACAACCCAGCATGCATCACGTCAAGTCAGATCTGCACAGATCTGCATGAAGTCGAACACGCCTAATGAATTGTGTAAGTCAGGGACTAATGGTGCAGGTTAGTGTAATGTGTAGTGAGCATGCAACAAGAGAGACCGACGCTATCTTTGCTCTTCAGCTCTTCACTTTGCTTCCATCTCACGTGCTTCTAAGACACAACTACATCATCATCATCATCAGACTGCATGCTGCTTCTGTGTCATCTTTGTCTCCAGCAGCAGCAACAGTGTTGTACAGGATGACCTTCTCTCTGACCTCACCCAGTCTCCTCCGTCTCCGTTGCCTTGTCTGATTGCTGTGTGTTAGGTCAAACAAGTATTATTAGTCAGAAGAAGAGACAAGCATTAGTTGTTGAGTGTCACAATACTAATGTCAGGAAGGGGTAGCATGGGTTGGAGGTTTAGGACCCAGATGCAGGAGTTTAAAGGCTGAGGCAGGAGTAGGCAAAAAAGATATTTAATAAAAAAAAGACTAAGAACGCTGCTGACGTTGCAGTAAGTATGAAAGAGCAAAAATCTACACACTTTGAAAAACTAGAACTTGACATAAAACTATGACTGTCAGACATGGACAAGACAAATGAACAGTATGACACGACGAGGAACAAAGAGGTGACGAGACACAGGTGAAGCACATCAAGACATAACACAAGGAGAAACCAATGAGCTAATCAACAGGAAAACACGGACATAACACAACAGGAAGTTAACAAAATAAAACAGGAAACAGAAAACCAATGTGAGAATCATTTTTATTCACTGATCTATCTTCATACATATCTTCCAGTGTCCATGTCAAAGTCTCCTTGGGACAGACACTGAAGCCAGTGTCACTGTGGATGTGAATGATGCTCTGATGAGCAGGTGGCTCATTGTACAGTAGCCTCAGTCACCTGTGTGTCAGTGATGAACACTACAAAGCTGCTATAGAGCTGCAGTCATTTACCATCCATCTAACCATTAAACACAGTGGAGTGTCTGGGTGAGACTCATCCCATGACCAGCATCGTTATCACATCTGCTCTGGCTGCACAAACAGAACACACAACATGTCAGACCAGTGTTATCATGTGGTGCTGTGTCAGAGCATGACGTCTGATCTGTTTGAACCAACCTGACGAGGTCATGTGTTCAGTGGTCAGAGCTGACCTTCACACAAAGCTCTGTACTTGCTCCACCTCCTCACCATCCTGGTTCCTACCCCCTTTTATGAGGCCATTCCAGACTGGAGGGGATTTTTCAAAGCAGCATTCATGTATGTAGTATTTATGATGATTATGTTGTTCACATGCTGGCCAACCTTCTTATTTTGTGTAGTTATACCTACTTGGATCATTTTGAAAAAAAATGAATCCAGGTCTGTGGATGTGGACCTGAGCCAGTTGTTGAAGGATTTCCACAGGTTTTAGATCATGTGACATTAATAGAACAGGTGCTCTGTTGTCTCCACCTTTGTGGTTCATAGGTGACGATGTTCAACATCACATTTAAATCTCTTTCTGATATAAATTCATTGGAGGGATATATTTCATTTAAGATTTTAAAATCTATCTCTTTATGTTGAGGAGGGATTGGAGATTGAAGGAATTTAGTCCTAATAGACTTTTTCCATAGTTTTGAAAACAGACTGGACAGGTAAGTGTCAAACACCAACAGCTCACTGATCTCACTATTGCACCAACTTCCAGCCTGACCACTGATGATCTAACACCACACTTCTTTACAGATACTTCCTCACGCTCATGGTTTAGTCTTTAATCAGTTATATGCTCAATGTTGGACCAAAGCTGTGCATATGATTGATAAAGATTAAAGATTTAGGTGAAGCTTAACTTTCCTCTCCTCTTGCAGGCGGAGCTGAGTGAACTCCAGCACCTGCCTGACGCCATCAATCACCCGTGGTCACGAGCAGTGGCGGCGCCAGGTCTGAGCTAGGTGGTCCTGTAGCTGCCCCTATAATAGCCATAGCACCCGCCCTGCACCCCCAAGAAATGTCTGTCGTGTTTTAGATTTATATTTTAATGTCATGTTTGAATAAGATAATAAGATTAAATAATAATAATCCAAACTATTTTAGTCTGATAAAACCAGAGGCTGTTCTTTGGCCGATGGGCTCAGCACTGTGAACCTTTCCACTGAGGATGCTAACGTTGCGGTTTGTGCTGCAGGTGATGTCAGCAGTTATTCATCATTAGACTAGTGTTGGTAACTGACTGTGTGAGTTAGTGATCGGAGCATTTTAGGCCGAAGCCTGAACACTGTCTGTTTCCTTCTGTTGCTGCTGTTTGCTGCTCCGTTGTATTCAGGACTCCACTGTGACAGAACTGTGTTAGATCTTATTTTCAGAGGTTTACATTGGCAGCCTTATGTGTGTTGTATCTATAGCCCTGTGTTTAAGCTACAACTTCTCCTCACACTTTTCTTATTGCACTGTTATAAGAGGAATGTTCTGATTCTATTGTTTTCTATTCATTTATACAGTCTGAAGTTCAGCAGGACAGGTTTCTGTTTAAGAGAGATATTTATTTTATTTTATTTTTAAAATAAATTGTTGAATAATAATTAGTTTTCCATGTGTTCATTCATTCATTCATTCATTCATCTTCTATAGCCAGTTATTCCTGTTCTGGGTGGCGGGGTCTGCTGGATCCTATCCCATGTGTTCATATCACTCAGAAATATGAATCTAATTCAATTCAGGTTCGAGTCAAATAGTTCAAATATCATTTCACACAAATGAGGGCTAAAAAGTTTCACCACGCCAGCATGGGTGAAGGCAACCGGGTCAGCCGCCCTGACAATGAGGTGTCCCTTATTTATTTCTCAGGGAGTTGGTAACACTACTTGTGTTGAATACTTTTACATATATTCACTGAATGAGTGTAGTTAATGTGAGCGTGTCCATAATAAAACACATCAACATTCAAAGCACCTAGTAAAGATTGTGGACACTGAGAACCAAACGCTAATAAAACACCGTACATAACTCAAAGGAGGAAGTGATTGTTTTACTTGGAGCGCGTCATGACCACATCGAACCCCTGAACAAAGAACGGCGTCTAGAAGTCGGTTGCCGGTTAAAATGCCGTCACGCATGTTCCTGTTAAAAAGTCATCCTTTAGTTCCAAATCTAGATTATATCCTAAATCTATGCAGCGTGTTGTTTAGCAGGCTGCTGTTAGACTGACTATCAGTGACTGCAGAGGTGATTTCTGATCAACTCTGGACGTATCAAACCCTCAAACATGTTCCTTTACTAGTGAGAGCTGAAGGTGTAAGAAATGTTTTCTCATCATGATGTTTTTAAACATCTGTGATAGGAGTTGACAGACTTCTGATTTTTCAACTAATATGTCAAATGACAAATGTGACGTCATGAATAAAATAATGTTGACGTGAACAGAAGTCATGTTGGCAGCAGCTGCAGCAGCCATGAAATGTTCATGTGTTCACACTGCAGATGTGGATCACATTTAGAGTGTTGAGTTCAGTTCAGTCTGACAGAGACAAAGTCACAGATCCATCTGTATTTAATAAATCAAACTGTGTTCAGACACAGACATGAATCCAAAGAGTCTGTTGTTATGTATGTGTCAGAGTTTTAGTTACAACATGTGGCTCTAGAGCAATAACTCATCTCTCTGTTCAAACTTCCTGGTTCACAGGAAGTTTGAACAGGAACCCAGAACAGATGAAAGCTTTAGTGATGGGGGGATGGGCAGTAGTCAAATCAATAAGAAATGTGATGAGAATAAAAGGAAAGTGAACAGACGCTCTGCGTGTCACTGACAATGATCTCCACGACAACAGCAACATATCTCACCTGTCACCTGATATTTAAAGACAAACAGCTGACATTTCCAGACATCCTGTCCTCCCTCGTCAAAAACCAAACCTACACCTTCAGCTGACGGAAGTCAGTTATAGTTGTGGCTGCTGCTGAGAGACTCCATCTTCCTGTTTCTTTACAGTCAACACTTTCACTTCAGTGGAAACAGTTTGAGCTGAAGACGAGAGGAGGAAAGTCAGAAGTGTCTCATGATCTGAAGAAGAGTTCAAACACATCAACTGAGTTCTTGGAGTTGTGACAGGATGATGAAGACGTTGGTGGTGTTTGTGATCCTCGTTCACGGTAAGATATCTTCTTCCTGGATCTGATTCTCACTTCAGTCTGACATCATTTCTCTCACGTCTGTCTCTTTAAAGAAAGTCAGTGATGACCTGTTTCAACTTTGATTAGTTCTTAGTTTGTCTGTGAGGGACACGTCCAGAAGCAGAGTCTGATGTTCTGTTCACGTGGACTGTTTCTAATCACTGCTGTAAATGTAAAATCACATCAAGAAAGAAAGAATCAAACAGATTGAAGGTGAGCTCAGAGCTAACGACTGCTTGATGATCTGGCTGCAGGTCAGGACTTCACTGTTGGACACAAACATTTACAAATGTCAATGTGTTTGAAAGTCAAACTGTCAGCTAGTGACTTCTTCATGGGGGGATGTTGACGACTAGTTTCCTCATCCAGATGCCACATTACTGAGAACAAGCAACAGAGACATATTAAAGGTAAATAAATAAATATGACCTCCCAATGCTACAAATTCAACAAAAGATCATTTTCAGTTCTTTACAACCTATAAAATGTTTTCTCTAGATATTCTGGGACACACCAGGGAGTGCTTCTCCTTCACAGACCACCTCATCTGTGTCACCTTGTTGCAGGGGGACATGTTTGAGGAACGTCACAGGTCATCTCCTGTAGATGCACTGTGTAACACCTTCAAGGCATACCCAGTGCTGGATGAGCCTGTTTTGGTGCTGTGGGCCTATTCCAGCTCCTTATGGAGAACAATCTAGAAGAAGTCTTCACTCTTTTAAAGATCATCATCACCACACCCCTGACCACAGCAGAAGCTGAGAGGTGCTTCTCAACCTTGAAAAGAGTAAAAACTTTTCTCAGAAACACCATGACCCAGGAGAGGCTGGATGCATTGGCCATGCTGTCCATGGAAAAGAGACTTGTACGTGAGACGACTTCAATCAGAGAATCATTGAAGGAAAGGACAGCAACATTTATGTTCAAGTAGTGTTTATTGTTTTATCACCAGCCACCACTGGTACTGAAGGAAGATGAAGGCCTAAGTTTCCACAACAATCTGATGTGATGCTGGAAATGTATGGTGCTGGGCTCCAGCACAGAGACGACATCTCTGGATTCAGTCTGGATGTTGAACATGACCTGCTGAATCTGATGCTGGTTTATGGCTCTAGATAGAATGAAATGAATCATCTTTACCACTGGTTGCATGATCAAAAGGTAAAGTCTCTTTACATTGAATTCTTTATGCACGGCAACAGTCTTCTATCCCTCTTGGAAGCAACAGTCCTCACAATCCACATTCCTTTTTTCATCATCAGTTGCCATGACTGAAATGAACCAGAAGGGGTCACCGCTAAAGACTGTCCCACAGAATAGGCCACACAGTGGTCAGGCCCAACGGAGCTACTGAGTGGAGCTGCTAGTCTGAGGTAAAAAGAGAAAGTATGTTTGTACCTGTACGATTCATCAACCCTGTCTGACAGTGCTGTATGAAGAATAAGAAGGTTTATTGTTATTGTCTGGTGAAAACCAATGAAATACAGTTTGGCAATGTGACATCCACCTGCTACTAGGGCCTGTTTTGTGTTTTCCCCTTGTCTTATTGTTTGTCTGTTTCTGCAGGTACCTTAGTGGGCGGGTCTTAATTTGGGAAATTGGGAGCTCCTGGCCAGTCTCCCTGAGCTTATAAGACCTGGCACTCCTGATCCTCAGTCTCCCTCTGATCTTTGACCTGGATTCCTCTGGTATGTGTTTTTGTTCTGTTGGCTTTGGCCTGTTTGCTTTACGTTAGCACCTTTTAACAATACACATACACTATCATGCACACATCAACAGACACACTGATACTCACACTCAAACCTCATTAATTCTTATAGGTTGATTTTTAAATAAATCAGTTAACCTTTATGTTCTGCCATAGCTTAGCCAGGTCATGACAGCAGCTCTTAGGCAGAAGCTGGTTTTTAATCTATTAGTTCTGGATCTGATGACTCTGGATCTCTGAAGGCAGTGTAGTGAACAGTCTACATCCAGGATTTGGTCCGTGGAGATGTGATTGGCTTTCTGTTGGAGCTGGTCAGTGTAGATGTCTCTCATGTGTCTGATCTAGACCATAACAATGAACCTGAGCGCTACCTTTCCTGTCAGCAAATAAACCACCAGAACAAGACAAATATATCCAGTCTGACTTTTATCAGGTGCTAACTGGTGTATAGTCGCTATCAGCTGGAACTAATGTCCTCAGTTCCTCCGAAGTCACGTGATTTAGTAGAAAGGCTGCAGCACAACAGACGCATGCGCACTCTCCTCTGAAGATTAGTCGGTGCTGTTTGTCTGGACATGTTTGATTTCTGCTAGAGACGTCATGTGACAGAAACCTGGAACAGTGTTGCCAACTTGGTGACTTTGTCGCTAAATCCAGCGACTTTCAAATCCTCTTGGCGACTTTTTTTTGTCAAAAGCGACTAGCGACAAGTCTAGCGACTTTTTCTGGTTCTTGGAGACTCTGATGTGAAAGCACATATCGGTTCAGTTACTGTCCTCAACAAGCAGCGGGTGCTGCCGTGAGCCCCTCCCCTGTCCCAAAGCACTCACAGGCGGTCAGTCTCACAGTAGCCCCCGCTGCAGCAGTCAGAGCAGAGAGGAGACCCACGCCACTCAGCGTCCAGACTGCAAATGAATGGCGCATGCGCAAAGCTGCCGCTGATCGCGCCCTGGTCTACAGAAGGGGGTGTAAATGTAAATGTTTCTTCACTGTCACACTAAAATAAGTAATAAAATAATAATCCATTTAGATTGTTAAAACCGTTTCTTTTGAGTCACACAGCCAATACCAAGCCGGATAAAGGAGGAGCGTTAATAATACAGGACAAAGTTAGTTTTGTGTGGCTAGGCAAAAACTAAAAAATGAAAAAACAACCAAGAACCAGCAGAAGAATGTTCATTTGTAGTTCTAAACATATTTAGGTTTTTTTCTTACTCTTACAGCGTCCATCACAATTACATCCAAATGGCAAATTATGCAAATTACGTCATCTAGCGTCTTTTAGGACAGCCAATAGCCACTGTCCTTACTGAGGAGCTGGTAACACTGACCTGGAACATGATGCAACAACATATGAAGGAAACTCCAACACTGTAGGAAGCTAGGCGTTTATTCATCAATATAGAAATGTGAAATATTTAGTCTCTTTACTTTCTGTTTGTAGTTGCTCAGTTCTTTATGGTTTGGTTATCGCCCATCCCTCCATCGCTCCACCTTCCTGGTTTATAGAGCGCTAGCGGCTGAAAGACAGACGAGTCGTCACCGTCAGAGACTTTGAGCTTTATTTCAGTTTTATTTCAGTTTTATCTCAACCTTCCACTGAATGTGATCTAGTCAGGTTGATAGATTGAAGTCAGGTAAACAGAGGAGGAAGAAGAAGACAAGATGGCTGCTGTTACATCAGCGTCTCTCTGCATGACTTTACTGAGCGTCGTCCTGTCTGTCTCTGCTGGTGAGTTGAAACCAAAGCGTCTTTAGCTCTGACATGTTCAGGAGACAACGTAGAGTCTGACTGGATCTAGAAGATCTGATCAACCACATGTTCTACAGCAGCTCCAACATTAGTAGTCATCATTTTACTACATCAACTTCCTCTCTGTTATTTCCTCTAATGCTCTTTAGTTGATCCTTCGTCTTGTCTTCCTGTTTACTGCTCACCGTCTGTTCTAACTGCTTAGAAAACATAATGTGTAAAATGATCCCATCATTCTGTGTTACATAGTTATAGACAACTTCATTCCAAGTCATGACCAAGTTTGAAACTTCTTTTACTCTTTTACTTACTTCTTCTAAGAGACAGTGAAAATAAACCCTTAGATTTAGTTTAGTTTACTTTCAGAGTCAGACTGCTGCACCTGACACAAACTGGATGAACAGATGTCAGATAAATCTTCAAGATTACCAACACTAGAGAGAAGAGACGAGACAGACTCCAGACGAGGTTGCCTTAAGGATCTTTTCCTTGCAGCAAGGAGAGGACACAATGACATTAGCCTAGCCTATAACACAGTGAGCTCTGTCTATCTGTCAGTGACATCTATATTTATACTCCTGTGCACGTGACTCATAAGTGGGTGTAGACGTCTCTGTGGTTAAGTGAATATTGTCATATATGTTTGAGAATCAGAGAACATGTTAACTTTTCTATCAACAGGTGTGAAAGTATGAGGAAACTGAACGTCTTTACCTGAGTGAAGCTGAATGTAGAGAGAGACACACCTGGCCCCTCCCTCTCTTCACCTGTCAGAGGAAAGCTGACACTGTCTTCACAAACGTGGCTGCAGAGAAGTGTTGTCAGAGAGTCAGTAGATGATCAGCTGCTGTGAGCCTTAGTTTGACAGGAAGATGAAGACGTTGGTGGTGTTTGTGATCCTCGTTCACGGTAAGATATCTTCTTCCTGGATCTGATTCTCACTTCAGTCTGACATCATTTCTCTCACGTCTGTCTCTTTAAAGAAAGTCAGTGATGACCTGTTTCAACTTTGATTAGTTCTTAGTTTGTCTGTGAGGGACACGTCCAGAAGCAGAGTCTGATGTTCTGTTCACGTGGACTGTTTCTAATCACTGCTGTAAATGTAAAATCACATCAAGAAAGAAAGAATCAAACAGATTGAAGGTGAGCTCAGAGCTAACGACTGCTTGATGATCTGGCTGCAGGTCAGGACTTCACTGTTGGACACAAACATTTACAAATGTCAATGTGTTTGAAAGTCAAACTGTCAGCTAGTGACTTCTTCATGGGGGGATGTTGACGACTAGTTTCCTCATCCAGATGCCACATTACTGAGAACAAGCAACAGAGACATATTAAAGGTAAATAAATAAATATGACCTCCCAATGCTACAAATTCAACAAAAGATCATTTTCAGTTCTTTACAACCTATAAAATGTTTTCTCTAGATATTCTGGGACACACCAGGGAGTGCTTCTCCTTCACAGACCACCTTATCTGTGTCACCTTGTTGCAGGGGCACATGTTTGAGGAACGTCACAGGTCATCTCCTGTAGATGCACTGTGTAACACCTTCAAGGCATACCCAGTGCTGGATGAGCCTGTTTTGGTGCTGTGGGCCTATTCCAGCTCCTTATGGAGAACAATCTAGAAGAAGTCTTCACTCTTTTAAAGATCATCATCACCACACCCCTGACCACAGCAGAAGCTGAGAGGTGCTTCTCAACCTTGAAAAGAGTAAAAACTTTTCTCAGAAACACCATGACCCAGGAGAGGCTGGATGCATTGGCCATGCTGTCCATGGAAAAGAGACTTGTACGTGAGACGACTTCAATCAGAGAATCATTGAAGGAAAGGACAGCAACATTTATGTTCAAGTAGTGTTTATTGTTTTTTTATCAGCCACCACTGGTACTGAAGGAAGATGAAGGCTTAAGTTTCCACAACAATCTCACGTGGTGCTGGAAATGTACGATACTGGGCTCCAGCACAGAGACAACATCTCTGGATTCAGTCTGGATGTTGAACAGGACCTGCTGAATCTGATGCTGGTTTATGGCTCTAGATAGAATGAAATGAATCATCTTTACCACTGGTTGCATGATCAAAAGGTAAAGTCTCTTTACATTGAATTCTTTATGCACGGCAACAGTCTTCTATCCCTCTTGGAAGCAACAGTCCTCACAATCCACATTCCTTTTTTCATCATCAGTTGCCATGACTGAAATGAACCAGAAGGGGTCACCGCCAAACAGTGTCCCACAGGATAGGCCACACAGTGGTCAGGCCCAACGGAGCTACTGAGTGGAGCTGCTAGTCTGAGGTAAAAAGAGAAAGTATGTTTGTACCTGTACGATTCATCAACCCTGTCTGACAGTGCTGTATGAAGAATAAGAAGGTTTATTGTTATTGTCTGGTGAAAACCAATGAAATACAGTTTGGCAATGTGACATCCACCTGCTACTAGGGCCTGTTTTGTGTTTTCCCCTTGTCTTATTGTTTGTCTGTCTCTCCAGGTACCTTAGTGGGCGGGT
This sequence comes from Chelon labrosus, assembly GCF_963514085.1. Lineage (NCBI taxonomy): Eukaryota > Metazoa > Chordata > Actinopteri > Mugiliformes > Mugilidae > Chelon > Chelon labrosus. Next base: position 36,552,562 of record NC_140337.1, on the reverse strand, counting down.
CTTAATTTGGGAAATTGGGAGCTCCTGGCCAGTCTCCCTGAGCTTATAAGACCTGGCACTCCTGATCCTCAGTCTCCCTCTGATCTTTGACCTGGATTCCTCTGGTATGTGTTTTTGTTCTGTTGGCTTTGGCCTGTTTGCTTTACGTTAGCACCTTTTAACAATACACATACACTATCATGCACACATCCACAGACACACTGATACTCACACTCAAACCTCAGTAATTCTTATGGGTTGATTTTTAAATAAATCAGTTAACCTTTATGTTCTGCCATAGCTTAGCCAGGTCATGACAGCAGCTCTTAGGCAGAAGCTGGTTTTTAATCTATTAGTTCTGGATCTGATGACTCTGGATCTCTGAAGGCAGTGTAGTGAACAGTCTACATCCAGGATTTGGTCCGTGGAGATGTGATTGGCTTTCTGTTGGAGCTGGTCAGTGTAGATGTCTCTCATGTGTCTGATCTAGACCATAACAATGAACCTGAGCGCTACCTTTCCTGTCAGCAAATAAACCACCAGAACAAAAGACAAATATATCCAGTCTGACTTTTATCAGGTGCTAACTGGTGTATAGTCACTATCAGCTGGAACTAATGTCCTCAGTTCCTCCGAAGTCACGTGATTTAGTAGAAAGGCTGCAGCACAACAGACGCATGCGCACTCTCCTCTGAAGACTAGTCGGTGCTATTTGTCTGGACGTGTTTCATTTCTGCTAGAGACGTCATGTGACAGAAACCTGGAACAGTGTTGCCAACTTGGTGACTTTGTCGCTAAATCCAGCGACTTTCAAATCCTCTTGGCGACTTTTTTTTGTCAAAAGCGACTAGCGACAAGTCTAGCGACTTTTTCTGGTTCTTGGAGACTCTGATGTGAAAGCACATATCGGTTCAGTTATTGTCCTCAACAAGCAGCGGGTGCTGCCGTGAGCCCCTCCCCTGTCCCAAAGCACTCACAGGCGGTCAGTCTCACAGTAGCCCCCGCTGCAGCAGTCAGAGCAGAGGAGACCCACGCCACTCAGCGTCCAGACTGCAAATGAATGGCGCATGCGCAAAGCTGCCGCTGATCGCGCCCTGGTCTACAGAAGGGGGTGTAAATGTAAATGTTTCTTCACTGTCACACTAAAATAAGTAATAAAATAATAATCCATTTAGATTGTTAAAACCGTTTCTTTTGAGTCACACAGCCAATACCAAGCCGGATAAAGGAGGAGCGTTAATAATACAGGACAAAGTTAGTTTTGTGTGGCTAGGCAAAAAATAAAAAATGAAAAAACAACCAAGAACCAGCAGAAGAATGTTCATTTGTAGTTCTAAACATATTTAGGTTTTTTTTTTTTTTTTTACTCTTACAGCGTCCATCACAATTACATCCAAATGACAAATTACGTCATCTAGCGTCTTTTAGGACAGCCAATAGCCACTTTCCTTACTGAGGAGCTGGCGACACTGACCTGGAACATGATGCAACAACCACAACAGCAACGTATGAAGGAAACTCCAACACTGTAGGAAGCTAGGCGTTTATTCATCAATATAGAAATGTGAAATATTTAGTCTCTTTACTTTCTGTTTGTAGTTGCTCAGTTCTTTATGGTTTGGTTATCGCCCATCCCTCCATCGCTCCACCTTCCTGGTTTATAGAGCGCTAGCGGCTGAAAGACAGACGAGTCGTCACCGTCAGAGACTTTGAGCTTTATTTCAGTTTTATTTCAGGTTTTTTTCAACCATCCACTGAATGTGATCTAGTCAGGTTGATAGATTGAAGTCAGGTAAACAGAGGAGGAAGAAGAAGACAAGATGGCTGCTGGAACATCTGCGTGTCTCTGCATGACTTTACTGAGCGTCGTCCTGTCTGTCTCTGCTGGTGAGTTGAAACCAAAGCGTCTTTAGCTCTGACATGTTCAGGAGACAACGTAGAGTCTGACTGGATCTAGAAGATCTGATCAACCACATGTTCTACAGCAGCTCCAACATTAGTAGTCATCATTTACTACATCAACTTCCTCTCTGTTATTTCCTCTAATGCTCTTTAGTTTATCCTTCGTCTTGTCTTCCTGTTTACTGCTCACCGTCTCTTTTAACTGCTTAGAAAACATCATGTGTAAAATGATCCCATCATTCTGTGTTACATATTTTTAGACAACTTCATTCCAAGTCATGACCAAGTCTGAAACTTCTTTTACTCCTGTATTTATGAAAATCAACCTCATTGACATGAAATGATGAGTTATTAGGGAGAACCACTGACTGGTACATGTCAGACATTAGTCAGGACCCTCAGGTCTAAACTGACTGATGTCATTGTTCATAAAGAAGAGAACAAACAAGTAGAATTAGAAAAACTCCTTCTTTGAAGAACAGAGACAATGTGTGTGTTGTGACCTGTAGCAGTACTAAATATAACCAGGTCCAGCTGAGCCTGGAAGACAACAGGAGGGTTAAACTAGCCCAGACAATCACAGCATGGTTCTCCATGGTGTAGGATAATGGTACCAGGTTAGAAAAGTGGATGGTCACTGACCAGAGCCTGTATCTGTGTCTCTATATGTTGTGTGCAGACAAGTACTGTAGTATAAGTAGTAGTGATACTAGCTGAGGATGCCCAGCTGATTGGAGTCAGTGATCCTGTCTCAGTTCCTCAGAGGAAGTCAGTCTGATGATGGAGGTCAGAGGACAGAGCAGCTCCATTTGCTGCATCATCAATCCTTGTTGGATCTTCTTCCATCAACTTATTGTTTTACTTGAATCCACCAGCTCATGATTTCTCTTGGTTCTATTCATTTAGTTTGTTCATTTGTTCATCCTCCTCTCAGCAAACATTCTGAAGCCTTCTCTATTGAACTGATTTATTGAAAGTGGTTTATTCACAAGTCTGATTAACTGAATCACCATCAAACATTCTGCTCTGTCTTGTTTCCTTCAGGACAGACAAACATCAGAGCTGAACCTGGACAGACTGTCTCTCTACCATGTAAAGCTCTGAACAATGATCCTGTCACAGTTGTAGAGTGGAGCAGAACTGACCTGAAGGAAGATGAATATGTTCTTTGGTATCGTGATGGCAGGTTTATTACTGTCAACCAGCATCCATCTTATAAGAACCGAGTGGATCTACAGGACAGACAGATGAAGGATGGAGACATGTCTCTGATTCTGAAGAATGTGACGAAAGAGGACAGAGGAACATACGAGTGTAGTGTTGTTCAGAATAAAACAAACCAGAAGAGGAGCACCATCAGACTGGAAGTAGTTCCAGGTGAGTGAGTAGAGTTGAGTTTGTGTCTTTGTCTCTGATCAGAGTTGAAGCTGCTTCCTGGTTGTTGATGTGAGAGAGAAAGATCTCAGATCAGATGTTTGACTTTTAGAAAGATGTTGTTGATGAGACTTTCTAGAAAACAGCTGGTCTGAGTGATGTGATCAGAGTGCAGTAGATAATGTCTGACAGCAGTTTGTTCTTCACTCATCAGCTACCTCACACCTCACACCTGATTCTGTTGCTTCTGTCTGCAGGTCACACAGATGGACACCAGGAGGACGGAGGAGACAAGCAGGGAGGAGACAAAGATGGATCTGTTGGTCTGATAGTTGGTCTGATAGTTGCTGGTGTTCTTCTTGGTTCTGTTGCTGGTTTTCTGATCTACAGAAGATATAGACATCGATACCATCCTCCTCCTGAACAATCAGCTGATCCTCAGTAGCTTTAAATGTCTCAGATCAGTGTCCAGCTGAACTCTGAGTGTCCTGCTGCTGTTTCTTGAGGACAGACGGGAGTTAACAATGCTGGACATCCAGCAGACATGAGCAACCCACTGTAGCAGCTGACCTCCAACACTCAGCAAACAGCAGGACTGTATCCACAGAGGAAGGACTCAGTGGAAGCTCAAGTCTGTCCTCATCATCATCATCATCATCATCACCATCACAGTGTCAGTGTATTTGTTTCAACCTTAGTCTCGTTCTAATGTGACTGTTACTAAATGAACATTTCCTCATCAAACTGATCCTCAGGTAGAGATCAGCTGTTACTGAGTATTTACACAACAAAGACACAATGGATGATGATTACTGGTGATTAATAGAAACCAGTAGAAACAGTGTCAAGGATCCATTGTCTGTGTCATGTTGATATGCTGCATGTATGGATTAATGTGTTCTTATAGATGCTACATCATTAATGTCCTGCTTACATTTCTCTTTGTTAATGTATTCATTCTCGCCACTAGGGGGCAGAGTATTGTTTTTGTTTCATGCATTTTACCTTTATAAAAGGAAGAAGGAGACTATCATGGAAGTTGATGGGTAATGAAGTCTGGTGCTTGTGATATGTTTCTGTTAAACAGTAATACAGCAGTGTTATGAAAGTGAGTCATGTGTCTGTGTGTGGTTAAGCTCCCTCCCTGCCTGTAGAGGAGGGGTCTCAAACTCAAATGATCCGGGGGCCACTGCTGGTTCTGTCATCTCAGTGGGGGGCCACTTCAGTGTTCAAGCATCAAAATGAAAGCACAAATATTACAGAAAATGTGGCCTATTTTCAAATATTGTATGATAATAATACAGAACTATTCCATTAACAGTGAGTGCACATGTTTTTTCTCTCATTCTTCAGTAACTAATGGAAGCCTTTCATGAACTGACTGACAGCACTTCTGTTCATACCGTCTTCACATTAAAGAACACAAAAAGAACTCTAGCTTTACTGCACTAACATTTTAACAGTTAGTGCAGTTCTTTTTTTCCCCTTAAATAACTTATTTTAACATTTTACTCAACAGACGATTCATTCCTTCGTCTATTTGTGTTTTATTTCTTACCAGTAACCTGGCAGGACTTCTGCTCACATAGCTGAGCCATATTTACTCTAATGGAGGTTACAGTTAAAATACTGTTAAAACAGTACAACCTCTAGATGAGCATCTGTAAGCCTGGTCCTGTACTTGCTTTTATTAAAGTTCATCACAGAGAACAGTTTCTCACATTTACAGTCAGGGCCATAAATATTGGGACATCGACACAATTCTAATCTTTTTGGCTCTATACAGCACCACAATGGATTGAACAAGATGTGCTTTAACTGCAGACTTTCAGCTTTAATTTGAGGGTATTTACATCCACATCAGGTGAACGGTGTAGGAATTACAACAGTTTGTATATGTGCCTCCCACTTTTTAAGGGACAAAAAGTAATGGGACAATCAACTGCTCAGCTGTTCCATGGCCAGGTGTGTGTTATTCCCTCATTATCCCGTTTACAAGGAGCAGATAAAAGGTCTAGAGTTCATTTCAAGTGTGCTATTTGCATTTGGAATCTGTTGCTGTCAACTCTCAATATGAGATCCAAAGCGCTGTCACTATCAGTGAAGCAAGCCATCATTAGGATGAACAATCAAAACAAACCCATCAGAGAGATAGCAGAAACATTAGGTGTGGCCAAATCAACTGTTTGGAACATTCTTACAAAGAAAGAACGCACCGGTGAGCTCACCAACACCAAAAGACCCGGAAGACCACGGAAAACAACTGTGGTGGATGACCGAAGAATTCTTTCCCTGGTGAAGAAAACACCAAATGCTTCAGAGCCGGCACTTCACAGTGCAGATGGACAATGACCCGAAGCATACTGCGAAAGCAATCACGTTTTTTATGGCAAAGAAGTGAAATGTTATGCAATGGCCAAGTCAATCACCTGACCTGAATCTGATTGAGCATGTGTGGCATGGGCAAGGAGATGAGTGTTACGACAACGCCACCTGCGGTAGTTCCGCCCGCTGGAAATCCTAAACTTCTAACTTTTAATTATTTACTTCATTAGGACACACAGGTTCACCAATACCACAGGGGCAAGAGACGGTTTCAAATTAAGAAAATACTTTATTAAACAAAATAAACTAAAGTTCCCACACACCAGTTACCCACAATAATACTAATAATCAGATAAAATTAGCACCAGGCAGGAGTAAAAGTCAAAGGAGAGGGCTGGGGCTTACCAGGCGGCAGGGATAAATCAAAAGCAGAATGGTCCTTTACTTAAAACACCTGTGACACTGCACTCACACATCACAACCAAAAAAGGAGATAGTGAAGGGAAACATCACCAAGGACTGGACTGCCGCCTCTGGGCCACCGCACCTAACCAACAAACAAGAAACAAATTAAAAACATGCCGAGAAGTGCTGTACAGGACTGGTGTGGAGAAGAACAAATGAATTAAGACAAAAATACAACAAAAACACTAAATAATGCAAAATAATCAATTACATCAACCACATGAAATTAATTAAAACAGTGGAATGCCCTTTAACCAAATCAGCCTTATTATGACTGTGGCAATACACTGAGGAGTCAGGCGGACCAAGCCAAAGGTGGCTCCAATAACTTTTGGTCACGTTAACTCAGGGCAGACATGGTCATTGAAATATCACACGAACTGAATTCACGACAGCGAGCCAGAAGCATCCACAAATTAAACGGAGCCAAAACAGCAGCGCAGATCCAGGGCACGGTGGCTGGATACGGGCCAACGATTTACCAGGGCCTCACTCTGCAAGCTACGTTAACGCCCCAGAGAGACGGAGGGATAAGGCCTGGATTATGCTTCCGCGTAGTGATCATGCAATGGCCACGCAGTTGCTTGGACACAGTCGTGAGACCATGATGGTTCTGCGTGGGGTTTACGTGTCGAAATGCAATTCAATGCCACATCGGTAGAGGGCGCTATGATTTTTTGTGACCGACCGACCGAGACTCTTGTGACGTATCTCGCCTCGTATAGTTATTTACCTTCCGGCTTTTGTCGTAGTCACAGTGAACGATGGACACCGAGACAGAGAGACTGGCGTTGGAGCTCTTTTTAAAAAAGGCGCTGTTTATGAGTGGAAACCGGAAAAGCGGTCTCCAGATGTAGTTAGCGGACCAATCACAGCCAATGCCGCTGCGTTGCTGCTGCGTTGCTGCTGCGTTGCTGTTGCGTCGACTCAACACGCATAGAGGATTTTTGGGAGGTGCACGTCTGGCCCTTGCGTAGGACGTACGGGGGTCCGCAAGGTCGTAATGGGTCCGTACGCCCCCTCGCGCTGTGTCAACGCGGAAGCATAATTTGGGCTTAACGAGCCATGCTGCGCATCATTCGCCCTACGAAAGGAACAAGCAAGCGCATCCAGGAAGGGCTTCTGGCGGAGCAATGCGTCCCCCACAGCCCAAGCAGCCGGTCGCGCTGAAGGCGAGGATTAATAATAATAATAATAATAATAACTTTATTTATATAGCACCTTTCCAAAACAAGTTACAAGGTGCTGTACAACAACAGCAGAAATAAAACAGGTCAGATGCCTAGCAACAATCATAACATTATAGGGGTGCTCAAGCCCTAAACTTTGTCCCAGCACCCCTAAAAATAAAGTTGAAAAAAAAAATTAGTTGTTTTATTTTAAAATGGTTTGTCTATGATACGATGCCAAAACAAATAGCACGATCGAAGAAAACATGTGGTTTAAACTTAATATTTTAACGAGGAAATTAAGTCACCCAATATGTATGTATATCCCAATATACATTTATAAACTTCTTTTGTCGTAGCTGTAGCTGTCACAACGGTCTCAGCCATTTTGTCTGATTTGATTTTCCCGGCGGCTCGTCTTCTCAGTGTTGCCAACTCCTCAGTAAGGAAAGTAGCTATTGGCTGTCCTAAAAGTCGCTAGAAGTCGCTAAATGACGTCATCAGCTAAGTTGCATAATGTGCCATTTGGATGTAATTGTGATGGACGCTGTGTTTGGATATGTTTAGAACTACAAATGAACATTCTTTTGGTGATTCTTGGTTGTTTTTTTTGTTTTTTGTTTTTATTTTGCCATTGAAATAGGCCATCACCTCTCAAAATAATTTCATGACTAATGCTTTGCCTAGCCACAAAAAAATTAATTTTGTCCTGTATTATTAACGCTACTCCTTTTTCCGGGCTTGGTATTGGCAAACCGATTCTAAAGAGACACTCTGGCAGAGTTACTTAAGTTTTTTTTAGTTTTAGTTTTCTTAAGTTTGGTTTAGTTTCTAACCTTATGCTCCACTTAGGAGCCTACAACAAGTCACAGTAAAACATGAGCATTTTTTTTTGCCATAACTAGAACATTTTAAACAGTTTTTGTATAAACGGTTTTAACTTGACAAAATTAACAATCTAAATGGATTATTATTTTATTATCTATTTTAGTGTGACAGGCAAGAAACATTTACATCCCGCTCTGTAAACCAGGGCGCGATCAGCGGCAGCTTTGCGCATGCGCCATTCGTTTGCAGTCTGGACGTGGAGTGCCGTGGGTCTCCTCTCTACTCTGATTGCTGCTGCGTGGGGCTACTGTGAGACTGACCGCCTGTGAGTGCTTTGGGACGGGAGAGGTGCTCACGGCAGCCCCCATTGCTTGTTGAGGACAGTAAATGAAAACTAATATGTGCTTTCACATCAGAGTCTCCAGAACCAGAAAAGTCTCCAATAACACCAGAAAAAGTCGCTAGATTTGTCGCTAGTCGCTTTTGACAAAAAAAAGTCGCCAAGAGGATTTGAAAGTCGCTAGATTTAGCGAGAAATTCGCCAAGTTGGCAACACTGCATCTTCTTCTACGCTTAGCGGGCTCTTGCTGAATTATGGGATAGCGTAGTGAGCTACCGTTGTGTACTGTGGAGGTAGTAGGCCATCCGGGTATTTTTCGCATACTAGTCGATGTCTACTAAGAATTCGGACGTACTACTACTGTGGCGTACTGCGTCTCGCCTACTGAACAGTACGTTAGTATGGGTATTCGGATGCACCCTGTCACTCAGCACCAACATATTCAAGTCATTAGCAACAGCCCTAACTTTTACTGTTGTTGTTATTGTTCAGTAGGAGTTTACTAGCTGACGTTTCTTTTGGTTTGTGCATATGTGTTGATGCTAAAGCCAAACTTTAAGACTAATACTGCCTAAGATTGTTCCTACCTCATCTTCTCATTTAAATGCAATTTCTTTTCTTTATTTTTTAAACCAAATGATAGCTTTGTGACACAGTAGTTTGACATTAGAGAACGATGTGTTCTCTCATTTATTGTTGTCTTTCCAGTCTTTGGTGGGGGGTGCTCAGCACCCCTAAAGCTCTGACCCTAGAATCTCCCCTGAATCATAATAAAACCATCAAGAGAAATAAAATTGGAATTAAAATTTAAAATTTAAAATCACCCACCCACAACAAAGTAATCATACAACAATGATAAAACAAAATTATAAAACAAAATTAAGAAAAGGCCAATTGATAAAAGTGAGTTTTACGAAGAGATTTAAAAGAAGCCACTGAGCTCGCCGGGCAGGGAGTTCCACAGCTGTGGAGCATGGACAGCAAAGGCCCGGTCTCCTTTAGTGACAAGACGGGACCTCGGGACCGTAAGCAGGGCTGCGCCGGCGGATCTCAGGCAGCGGTCAGGCTCGTATGATAAAAACAGGTCACGGATGTAGGCAAGAGCCTGACCATGCAGGGCTTTAAAAACAAGTAGTAAAATCTTAAAATCAATTCTAAAACTCACGGGCAGCCAGTGGAGAGTGGTGAGGGTTGGGGAAATGTGGTCACTTCTCTTAGTGCCCGTTAAAAGCCTGGCAGCTGCATTTTGAATGAGTTGCAGTCTTCGCATCTTTCCCTTGCTGATCCCAGCGTACAGAGCATTGCAGTAGTCAAGTCGTGACGATATAAAAGCATGGACAACCTTCTCCAAGTCAAAACAGAGGAAAGCACGGATTATTGCTAGCTGTCTCAGCTGCCCAAAACAGGATTGTACAACCTTGGTTACCTGTGAGTCAAATGAAAGCTCTGAGTCGAAAATGACACCAAGGTTGCGAGCCTCTTTCTGAAGACAGAGGGTATATCAGGACTGTGGATTGTACACCCACAACGGCCGCGCCGACACCCCCGCTGGTCACGCCAAACAGGCCACAGTCACAAAAAGGAAGCGGAAGAAAGAGGAGGGGACAGGTCAGGTATATCTGCACCTCTATATATAAGGGCGCATTGTGCCGCACCTCAATGAATATGCTCTGCGTGTTGGTATAGCGCCAAATAGTGGCAAGGAGGGAGACAACCTGTCACACATGCATTTCATTTGCTGAAGACAAAACTGAAGGAAAATGCACCAAGAGCAAGCAGGAACTGAAGACAGTTGCAGTAGAGGCCTGGCAGAGCATCACCAGGGATGAAACCCACCCTCTGGTGATGTCTATGCGTTCCACACTTCAGGCTGTAATTGACTGCAAAGGATTTTTAACCAAGTATTAAAAAGTGAAAGTTTGATTTATGATTGTTAAATTGTCCCATTACTTTTGGTCCCTTAAAAAGTGGGAGGTACATATACAAACTGTTGTAATTCCTACACCGTTCACCTGATTTGGATGTAATTACCCTCAATTTAAAGCTGAAAGTCTGCAGTTAAAGCACATCTTGTTCGTTTCATTTCAAATCCATTGTGGTGGTGTATAGAGCCAAAAAAGATTAGAATTGTGTCGATGTCCCAATATTTATGGACCTGACTGTATGTCACAGTTAAACTGAACACTGAACATCATGTTATTTAGAGAGAAAAGAAAGACTTTAAGGGAGCTTTGAACTGATTAAGACTGAAATGAAAAGGTCATGTAGTGATCCAAGGTCAGAAAGGAACCTGAAGAGGAGCATAGATGTAGAAAACCATCAGGTCAAAGCCAGACTCTGAATATATAGAAGAGTCAATGTCCTCAGTTCCTCTGAAGTCACGTCATTTAGTAGAAAGGCTGCAGCACAACAGACGCATGCGCACTCTCCTCTCTGGACATGTTTGATTTCTGCTAGAGACGTCATGTGACAGAAACCTGGAACATGTTTCCTTCTTCATACAGTGTTGGAGTCACAGAAAAAGTCATAGAAACAATCAATCTTCACAAATAAATCTTTCATTCCTTTTTAATAGTAATCCTGAATTCTTCAAACATCTCATTTCAAACTTCTTTCTGTTAAACAGAAACTCTACAAAGTCAAAAATGTTCTCAGTGGCAGACGAGAAGATCTACCAGTGACCCAAAGTGTCCTGAGAAGTCTTGGAGGTTTTATTCATTTCAATTCTAGTTTTTTTTTATCTTTTTTTCTGTAATTTTTGTAAAAAAGTTCAGACAGATTCCCTTCTTCTTCATCTTCTTCTTCATCTTCTTCTTCTTCTTGTGTGAGGAGTGTGAGAGGGAAGAGGAAGAGTGATTGGGAACTTTTGGTTCTGTTTTCTTTATTTACTATCCTTTTCACTTTGGTGTTTTGTTAAATATTTGTGTTTGTTAGTTTAGTATTAGTTTGGTGTGTTGGGGTTTGGTTTTTAGGTGTTTTTTGCGGCTAAACGCCGTTTAGTCGGCGGATGAGGCCAGGTGGGCCCATCATGGCAGCCTCCAGTCTCTCTTCCTTATCCAGGAAGCATGGGATCAGACTGGCTGCTGGTTCGCCCTGCACGGTGGAGGACGTGGCCCTGGCCGTGGGGGAGAGGATCGGCCACGGCTCGGTAAAGTCGGCTGCCCGAATGAACCGAGCCGTGGTCCTGTTCCTGGAGAAAGTGGAGCAGGTGAGGTTGCTGGTGGAGGAGGGGCTGACGGTGAACGGGCTGTTTGAAGCGGTGCAGCCGCTCACACAACCTGCAGCCCGGATCATCCTGTCCAATGTGCCCCCCTTCATCAGCGACGAATTTCTCGTCAGAGAGTTGTCCCGACACGGCAAAGTAGTGTCCCCCATCAGAAAGCTGCCCTCTGGATGTAAGTCTCCGCTGCTTCGCCATGTGGTGTCGCATCGGAGACAAGTCTACATGATATTAAACAACAAGGCGGAAGAGTTTAATTATCGATTCATCGTGAAAGTGGATGAATACGATACATCGGGGGAACTAAAATGCTTTGTCTGTGGCGAAGAGGGACACCTAGCCAGGGCTTGTCCAAGCCGGGCCGAGTCGGCCCCGCCGGGACCGTCCAGAGCTGCGGCGCCGGCGGCAGCTGCGGCGCCGGTGGCAGCGGCGGCTGCGGAGCCGACTTTGGGAGAGAGACCGGTACCCGCTCCGAGACGGAGGAGCTCCGGGGATGTGGGGCGAACCAGCGGATCGGATGGGGAAGAGAGAACAGAAAAACAAGGAGATGGAGCTGTAGAGATGGAGCCAGGGCAGGTAAGGGAGACAGGGGAGATAGGGGAGACTGGTGAGATGAGGGAAACAGGTGAGATACAGGAGACAGGTGAGGTGCGGGAAACGGGTGAGGTGCAAGAGACAGGTGAGGGGAGAGAGACAGGTGAGGTGAGGGAAACGGGTGAGGTACAGGAGACAGGTCAGGTGCAGGAGACAGGTGAAGTTGGAGAAAAAGAAAATGCAGAGATAGAGGAGATGATGGAGGATGAGCGTGTGTGTGAAACACTGGGTGGTGCGACTGTAAAGGCTGGTGAAGAGTGTGCTGGTGTGGGTGAGGCATCAGGCTGGACATCTGCTGCCTCACAGAGGCGTATCAAACGTAAAAAGGTAGTGCAGGTGGAGGAAGGGAGGAAGGCTGGCAGACTGGAGGTGGAAGCGGCTGCTGGAGAAAGCAGCGACTGTGAAGCCTCCATGTCGGACAGCAGTGAGCTCTCTCTCTCACAGACAAAACTTTGCCAAATCAAAAAAAAAAACAAGAAAGTGATTTCTACCCAGCGGAAATGTTCAAAAACTTCCTCCAAAAAACAAAAGGTGTAAAAAAAGTTAATATTGATCTGCATTTTCCTGATAAGCTCAACTTCTTTTTATCTGCAAGACACGTTATAAAGCACAGAGCTTCATCAGATCTGACTGACCAAGAGATTTTTAGACTAAAGAAACATCTCAGTAATGTCAGAAAACAAATTAATCTGTAATTATGATGAAGTGGTCTGTGCTTTTATTTATTAACATTTGTGTTTTTATTTCTTTTATTTTTGATATGGATGTTTTTAAGATAGGAACGTAAATGGAGCAAGAGACATGAGGAAAAGGGCACTGGTGTTGGACACAGCTAGGACAAAAAGGATTTATGTTTTATTTTTGCAAGAGGTTCACAGTGACCAGAGCAACGAGGGGGACTGGGACAAAGAGTGGGAGGGACAGGTGGCTTTAAGCCACAACACCACGCTGAGTGGTGGGGTAGGCATCCTCCTCTCCAGGAGGTTCACTCCATCCTCTCTGGAGGTGGAGCATGTGGTGGAGGGGAGGTGCCTCCTAGTGAAAGCTAAATTTGACCTTTTTACTCTGGTTTTTATTAATATTTATGCGCCAAATAATGGAGCAGAGAGGAAGAGCTTCTTAGAACGTATAAATACAAGACTGAACTGCTGCAGTATGGAGGACTATGTAATTTTAGGGGGGGATTTTAATTGCACGGAAAAATAATTTTTAGACAGAAACCATGCAGAGCCACATCCAGCTTCCCAGCACGCTCTGAAGCGACTGGTCTACTCCCACGGCCTGGTGGATGTGTGGAGGAGGATGCATGCAGACTGTCGTCAGTACACCTGGTCCCACCTAACAGAAGATAGGATCTCATTCGCAAGGCTAGACAGGTTTTATTGTTTTAAGCATCATTTTAACATTTTTAAAGATTGTCGTATTGTACCCTCTGGTTTTAGTGATCACTCTGTAGTTTTATGTGATATATACTTTAAATATGTTGTACTGAGGAGTGCATACTGGCATTTTAACTCTGTTTTGGTTTTAGATAAAGGTTTTAAAGAGATTTTTAGTCATTTTTGGATTAATTTTAGAGAAAGAAAAAATGAATTTACTAGCCTTAGACAGTGGTGGGACCATGGAAAAGTGCAAATAAAACTTCTTTGTCAACAGTACACTCTCAATGTCACTCAGTACACGCATAGATCAATCAAAGACCTGGAGAGTGAAATAGTGGAGTTAGAAGCACTTGGCTACTCCACAGGAAATCGAGAACATATTGAAGTCCTCAACTCCAAAAAGATGGCCCTTGCCACCCTGCTAGATACCAGGGTACAGGGGGCATTGGTCCGGTCCCGGGTTCAGAATATCAACGAGATGGATGCTCCCTCTGGTTTCTTCTTCGGCCTGGAGAAGAAACGTGGCCAAAGTAGACAAATCCACGCACTAATGTCAGAGACGGGCCAGGAGCTTACGGACCCAGCCCAAATCAGGAGGAGAGCGGTGGCCTTCTTCTCTGCCCTCTACTCTGCAGAGTATGAGGAAAAACAAGAACTGGAGGAGGAGTTCTGCAAAGAACTTCCTCAGGTGTCGGCTGACACCAACACCCAGCTGAGCCGACCGCTCCGGCTGGAGGAGCTCACGGCCGCCCTGCAAGGCATGCAGGGGAGAAAGTCTCCTGGCATCGATGGCCTCACTGTTGAGTTCTTTAAGGAATACTGGGACATTCTGGGTCCGGACCTGCTCCTGGTCCTAAATGAGAGCTTGGCCGTTGGTTCTCTCCCTCTCTCCTGCCGCAGAGCCGTCCTGGCTCTGCTACCAAAGAAGGGAAACCTGCAGGAGGTGAAGAACTGGCGGCCTGTGTCTCTGCTGTGCGTGGACTACAAGATCCTGTCCAAGACTTTGGCTTCCAGGCTGAAGGGGGCCATGGAGCAGGTCATCCACCGGGACCAGACCTACTGTGTGCCTGGCAGGTCCATGGTAGACAACGTCAACCTGATTCGTGACGTTTTGGAGCTCTCCAGCTCATTGGACAGTGGCACTGGTCTGATTTCACTGGACCAGGAAAAGGCTTTTGACCGGGTTGAACACAACTTCCTCTGGAACGTGATGAGGAGGTTTGGGTTCAGCTCCGGTTTCATCGCCATGATCCGTGCGTTGTACAGTGACATTGAGAGTCTACTGAAGTTTAACGGCAGTCTGTGTGCTCCTTTCAGGGTGCAGAGGGGAGTCTGGCAGGGCTGTGCCTTGTCCGGGATGCTTTATGCACTCTCCCTAGAACCCCTCCTCGCTAAGATACGTTTTAAAATTAAAGGACTGATTCTACCCACTTTTAACAGCAACATTGTTTTATCTGCATATGCAGATGATGTCATCATTTTAATTAAAAATCAAGATGATGTTGACATTTTAAACATTTTAACCGAAAAATATAAAACCTTGTCCTCAGTCAAAGTTAACTGGAACAAAAGCGAGGCATTTGCTTTTGGGAATTGGCCCAGTGGCCTCCCAGCCCTCCCCCAGAACCTGGCCTGGAAGACTCAGGGATTAAAATACCTTGGGGTCTTCCTGGGAAGCAAGGCCATGGAAAGTAAAAACTGGGATGGGATTGAGGACAAGGTTGTGGGTAGAATCAAGAAGTGGAAATGGCTACTGCCTCAGATGTCATATAGAGGCAGAGTCCTGGTTTTAAATAATTTGATAGCATCGCTCCTGTGCTTTTAGGCTGCAGTTCCTGCAGAAGTTCTTAGCTGGTCCAGCAGACTTGGTGTGGAGGGGTGTGGCCAGTCGTATCTTCAGAGAGGTGAGTCATCTGGGACTGGATACTGCTCTGTTTTTAACTGATTTTAATTCTTTAAATTTAAGTGGGGTGCCTCCTTTTTATAAAAGTGTCTTTAAAGTATTGTCTCTTTTTAAAAGCAGCAGACAAACAAGAAGCTCCAACTCTCTGTTCTGGCTTTTAAAAGAACCTCTGGTCCATGGAGGGAGGCTGGATGTGTCCAGTGGAGCCACGCCTGGGCTCACGGCAACTCTGCTCCGGACCGGAGTCCTGGACCTGGAGCGTCTGGTCCACTTAGCGGGACCAGACCTATCAAACATCCAAGCCGTGAGGTGTGTCCTGGGTCTCCGGTCCAGCAGAATAGTTCAGAGGCTGACACAACTCTGGAAGAATAAGCTGACGGTGAGAGAGAGGATGCTCCTGATCAAGTTTGGATCGGGAGCAGTGCCAGACCCCACAAACCCTTTCCCAGGGGTGTGGATAAGCCCCCGGTCTGACCAAGGAGCATCGATGAAGAGAGAGAACACAGTGAACCTGAACAGTGTGGACAAAAAACTCCTTTACAAAATATGTGTGAAAGCCCTCAACGAAAGGACCTTGAGTTCCAGGCCAATCTGTGCGTGGGGAGACAGATTTGGAGGTGCTGTGCCAAACTGGAGGACACTCTACAGCAAACCTTTAAAGAAGAAAACTGGAGACCTACAGTGGCGAATCCTCCATGGAGCTATTGCATCAAATTCTTTTATCTCAATCATCAATCCTTCTGTGTCCAACCAGTGCCCTTTCTGTGGTTTAAAGGAAACAATGTTCCACATTTTTAATGAATGTCAAAGGCTCACAGCGTTTTTTATTCTTTTAATGGAGGTTTTTGTTTTATTTAATGTAGTTTTTACCGCCACCCTATTTATTTATGGAACAAGCCACGGGAAGAAAGACAAAAAAATGTGGCAGCTTTTAAACTTCATTATTGGAGAAGCGAAAATGGCCATATACAGTGCCTTGCAAAAGTATTCACCCCCCTTGGCATTTTTCGTTTTTTGTTGCCTCAAAACCTGGAATTAACATGGATTGTTTGAGGATTTGCATCATTTAATTTACAGAACATGCCCACAACTTTGAAGATGTTTTTTTTTTTTTTTATTGTCAAGCAAACAACAAATAGGACAAAATAACAGAAAAAGTCAATGTGCATAACTATTCACCCCCCTAAAGTCAATACTTTGTAGAGCCACCTTTTGCGGCAATCACAACTCCAAGTCGCTTTGGATAAGTCTCTATGAGCTTGCCACATCTTACCACTAGGATTTTTGCCCATTCCTCTTTGCAAAACTGCTCCAGCTGCTTCAAGTTGGATGGTGTGCGCTTGTGAACAGCAATCTTTAAGTCTGACCACAGATTTTCTATTGGATTGAGGTCTGGGCTTTGACTAGGCCATTCCAATACATTTACATGTTTCCCCTTAAACCACTCAAGTGTTGCTTTAGCAGTGTGTTTGGGGTCATTGTCCTGCAGGAAGGTGAACCTCCGTCCTAGCCTCAAATCACGCACAGAGTGGTACAGGTTTTGCTTAAGAATATCCCTGTATTTAGCACCATCCATCTTTCCCCCAACTCTGACCAGTTTCCCAGTCCCGGCTGCTGAAAAACATCCCCACAGCATGATGCTGCCACCACCATGTTTCACTGTGGGGATGGTGTTCTTTGGGTGATGTGATGTGACGTTTTCTTTGATGGCCGAAAAGTTCAATTTTAGTCTCATCAGACCAGAGCACCTTCCTCCATACATTTTGGGAGTCTCCCACATGCCTTTTCGCAAACTCAAAACGTGCCATTTTGTTTTTTGCTGAAAGTAATGGCTTTCTTCTGGCCACTCTGCCATAAAGCCCAACTCTATGGAGCGTACGGCTTATTGTCGTCCTATGTACAGATACACCAGTCTCTGCTGTGGAACTCTGCAGCTCCTCCAGGGTGACCTTAGGTCTCTGTGCTGCCTCTCTGATTAATGCCATCCTTGCCCGGTCTGTGAGTTTTGGTGGGCGGCCGTCTCATGGCAGGTTTGCTGTTGTGCCATGTTCTTTCCATTTGGTTATGATAGATTTGATGGTGCTCCTGGGGATCATCAAAGATTTGGATATTTTTTATAACCTAACCCTGACTTGTACTTCTCAACAACACTGTCCCTTACTTGTTTGGAGAGTTTCTTGGTCTTCATGGCAGTGTTTGGTTAGTGGTGCCTCTTGCTTAGGTGTTGCAGCCTCTGGGGCCTTTCAAAAAAGGTGTGTATGTGTACTGACAGATCATGTGACACTTAGATTGCACACAGGTGGACATCATTTCACTAATTATGTGACTTCTGAAGGTAATTGGTTCCACTAGAGCTTTTTATGGGCTTCATAACAAAGGGGGTGAATACATATGCAAATGCCAATTTTCTGTTTTTTATTTCCAAAAAATAGTTTTATGTATATATTTTTCTCATTTCACTTCACCAACTTAGACTATTGTGTTCTGATCCATCACATACAATTCAGATTACAAAAACATTGAACTAAAGGCTATAATGTAAAAAAAACAGGTAAAAAGCCAAGGGGGGTGAATACTTTTGCAAGGCACTGTATATATAGAGAAAAAACAAAATAGAAGGCCTGTCAAATAGTGATGCAGCTTCAGTGTGGCGCTGTAACCTGCGCTGCAGACTGAGGCTAGAATTCAACTTTTATAAATCAATGAAGGACATCAAAAGCTTCTGAGAAGTATGGTGTTACAAAAATATCTTGTGTACTTGTTCTGATGACAAATTAATTTATGGAAATATGCTGAGAGATTGAGTGTTTTTTTTTCCTTTTCTTGATTTGATTTGATTTTGTTTGTTTGTTGTTTATTTATTTATTTATTTTTTCATACATATTATTTATGTACACATTAATATAAACCAGAATCATCTCAGTTTGTGAAAATCTTGTCAAACTTTGAAATAAACGGTGGTTGTAAAAATCAAAAATCTTCTTCTTCTTCTTCTTCTTCAGTCTCCAGTAGAACATCTGGGTTCTGCTGGGTTCTTCCTGTTCTAATGTTTCTCTTAATGAAGCTGTATAATTAAAGGTGATATTCAGAGCAGTTGATTGACAGAGAGTCAGATGTCAGTGATGAGCAGCTTCAGTTCAGCTCTTTCTAAAGCTCTGAATGTCACTGAGTCTTTATTGATAATGATGCTTGTGTAGTTTTCTGAGCTGAATGTAGAAGCTGCTCCATCACAAACTGTCTGACCTGTTGAAGCAGTTGAAGCAGCTCTAATCTGATCTGGAATCAGTCCAACAAAGCTCAGGGAGCAGGAGTGGAGTCTGAACCAACCTCCTACATTCACTCTGACTTTCTCTGGGATTGACAGACTATAACTTGTGTGCCTCATCATTTGGTTTACTTGATTGTATATGTGTTGCTGCTGTCTGCCATATATCTATAAACATTATATTATTATATTACACTTTAATGATTTTATTGTTCCTTTTATTGTCTTCATTTATGTCTCAGGGAGGGATAAAGGTAATTGTTATTTAACCATCTATATGATGACAAGATGTTCTTCTAATAGTCAAACCTGTGGAACACTGCAGTCTGTGACATGTTGCTCTAATGTTGTTTAATCCTCAATAACAACAATAAAAGTCTTTCAGCTGAAACTGTGGATTCATGTTTTAGTTTCTTTCAGTTTCAGTTGGATGGAGAAAAGAAGAGGAGGATCAGTGACTTAGTTTGATGAGAAGAAGATGAGGAAGATGATTTTCATGTCAGTGAAGACATCAACTAGCTGTCTGACTTGTGTTCCTCCTGCTGTGTTCATCTGTGGATCAGAGATTGTATTCCTAAAGATTCTTGGCGCTAAGAGTTGCTCCTAGTGGCCAAATTCTAAGAAAATGCTTAGAATCATGACGTTTTCTAAGAATTTCAATCAATCACAGAAACTGATGAAATTATGGAAAAATATGAAAAATGACCAGCATGGTAAATGAATGGAAGCAAATAAATAGAACTATCAGCATGTGAATACTGTGCAAGTGGATAGATAGATGGATAGATAGACAACTTTACTGATCCCTTTGGGAGGTGCCCGCAGGGAAATTGACAAAGTGAGCCTGAGTGTAATCACACATTTTATAGGATAATTTTTAAAGTATAGCGTACTATTTATTTATTTTTATGTCAAATATTATTTATAATTCCACAGTCTTCATAGAGATTAGATTCTATTATTAAGTCTATTGATTTCATGGTCCATTATCACCAAAAGTGTAATTTTATCTAGCTTTTAGGATCAACCAATCACAACGGGGTCAACCACACCTCCTCACTAAGAGAAGAGTTTCTGTCCATTCCTTGCTCAGAGTTCTCTGAGAATTTTCTGGAATCACTGCTAAGATAAGACTCCTAGCTAGGAATGCTTAGGCTAAGTTGGGAGCTCTCTGAGAGAGTTCCAGGAATCTGGAGGAATACAGGCCCTGGTCCTGACTGGAGATCTGGGACTGGGTCTTTCTCTGAGAGGAAACGTCTTGGAGCTTCACTTCCTCCTCCTGATCCATAAATCTGAATCAGCTCACGATAGAAGACATAGGTGGTGGATTGAAAGTTCTTACGTGAAGACAACAGACAAGAACTCCATTCCTATGTAGTCTGAGTGGAGTCATTGTAACAGAGAGACAACAGCACCACCGTCAGGTCAAAGTGGAACACTGCAGTCTGTGACTTTCATCCTGCACAACTTCACTTGATATCTGACCTCTACACACTTTAGACATACAGTACATGTTCAGACGACTTGACAAAGGACAAAGGAAAAGGCAGGAATATATCCCTTATATTGTGTTATCGTCAAATTTGACCCGTTTACCAGTTAAAATATGTAAAAAGTACACTTTCCTTGTTTTTATTGGAACAAGGCTTCATTATATCCTCAGGAACAGCTATCTTAACACAACAACATTTTTTTTTTCACCATTTTAGTAAATTCTAAAAGCCTCTAAAAGAAAAAGTGACATCTGTGGTGTTACGCCAAGAATATTGGTAGTTGCACGCATCCATGCATCATAAAAAAAGTTTTAGGTTGCTGTGCTGATCAAATTTGGCTCAATTTACACTCTCCCCACCCGACCACCACCCTACCACACACCCCCTACCGAACCCAACAAAAGGTGACATTTCATCCCCTATTTCACAAACTGATAGTGAAGACAGAAACCAAAGTGACATTGAGGAAGAATGAGGATAATTTTGAGTATGATCATGAAGAAGAAGACAAATCTGATGAAGAGGAGGGATGACAAGCTTGTTACAATCACAGCAACACCGGAAATGAAAGTCATCACAACACTGAGGTATTTAGCAACAGGGAAAATGCAACAATGCAACAATGCAACAGTGATGACTTGGAGCCAAATCTATGTATCTAAAGACTTTTATTCTCATTGACCAGTTGAGCCAGAAACACTGTTCATCTGTCCAGTTGGGTTTTCTACTTCATTTCTAGGCCGGTTAGCAATCACAGAAACTGATGAAAGCTGAGCCACTTTACTCTTGTTAATACCAAATGGGTGAAGTGCAAAAAGTTACCAGCGTGGTAAATGAATGGAAGCAGATAAATAGAACTATCAGCATGTGAATACTGTGGTAGTGGCCTGAGTGTAATCACACATTTTATAGGATAATTTTTAAAGTATAGCTACTATTTATTTATTTTTATGTAAAGTATTATTTTTATAATTACACAGTCTAAATAGAGATTAGATTCTGTTATTAAGTCTATTAATTTGACATCCATTCCAGGCCAATTATCACCAAAAGTGTATTTTTATCTAGCTTTTAGGATCAACCAATCACACCTCTTGAAATGATGACTCATACCTAGCAACGGGGTCAACCACACCTCCTCACTAAGATAAGAGTTTCTGTCCATTCCTTGCTAAGAGTTCTCTGAGAATTTTCTGGAATCACTCCTAAACTAAGACTAGGAATTTTTAGGCTAAGATAGGAGCTCTCTGAGAGGATTCTAGGAATCTGAAGGAATACGGGCCTGGATGCTGACATGGGGCAGTTGCTTCTTTCTGGGGTGTATAGATCCTGTAATTAGACTACAGGCAGCTTATGGGATGCTGTGTCAGGCCGGAGTATTTCCGTGCTACCATGTCACTTCAGACATTTCATGTGTTGTCAAGAATTATCCACTTTGACAATTAGGAGACGAGAGCTAGTCCCTGTGTAAATTACAAACTTGCTCCCATTAGAGATGTTTGGGACAAATGGGAAGAACACTTGCCATACATGTGCAAATCTGGGTCTATGTTGCATTTGCAATTTTGAGCAAAATAAAGTTTGGTTTTGTTAAACAGACTTTTTTTTAGTAAAGTAAAAAAAAAAACTCAACATGTAATTTATTTTTGGTGGTATGTTCTAATATTGGCTGACTGGCCTTAGGTGTGAGTGTCGCTCTGTGTTAGCCCTGTGATAGACTGGAGACCTGTCCAGGGTGGACCCCCCCTCTAGACCAATGACAGCTGAGATAGACTGGAGACCTGTCCAGGGTGGACCCCCCCTCTAGACCAATGACAGCTGAGATAGACTGGAGACCTGTCCAGGGTGGAACCCCCTCTAGACCAATGACAGCTGGGATAGACTGGAGACCTGTCCAGGGTGGACCCCCCCTCTAGACCAACGACAGCTGGGATAGACTGGAGACCTGTCCAGGGTGGACCCCCCCTCTAGACCAACGACAGCTGGGATAGACTGGAGACCTGTCCAGGGTGGACCCCCCCCCTAGACCAATGACAGCTGGGATAGGCTCCAGACCCCCGTGATCCGTCACAGGACAAGTGGTTACAGAAGATGAATGAATGAATGTTTCTGGTGTGCAATGATGTAGAGTAGAAGAATGAAGTTTATCATGGTAAGAAGATACAGTCA
Source organism: Chelon labrosus (assembly GCF_963514085.1). Classification (NCBI taxonomy): domain Eukaryota; kingdom Metazoa; phylum Chordata; class Actinopteri; order Mugiliformes; family Mugilidae; genus Chelon; species Chelon labrosus. Next base: position 36,530,154 of record NC_140337.1, on the reverse strand, counting down.
TTAATGATCTATTGGTTTACTGACTGTCACAGTTCAGTCACAAGACTCTCAGGGGCCGTCCACACGGAAACGCAAAAATGCAGAAACGCATAAGTTTTTCATCGTTTTGGCCGATTGTCCACACGTATCCTGTAAACGCATAGCCCTAAAACGCACTTTTCTGAAAACGGGTCCCAGGGTGGAGAAATTCGTAAACGCACATCTTGCGTTTTCGTGTGGACAGAGGAAAACGGAGAAAACGATGATGTCATCGCCACACACCTCGAGCATTCCACCGCTTATATCCCACGAGACGTCTCAAAACAACATCAACAACAATGGCGGACTACATGCTCGTGTTCCTGCCGGAGAAGATATTGAGCCTATTAGGGTTACCAGGGCAAAATATCATTTCTCCTTGAGTTTAGTTTCTTCTAAAGCCGATTTGTAAACAGCGCTCAAGCTTTATGCGCATGCTCCGCCTCTTCCTCTCCGTTTTTGGTGAATTTCTGAAACGGAAACAGCGCCACCTATAGGCCTGGAATATGAAGTAGCATTTTCGGTCGTGCTGAAATGGATCTGTGTGGACGCGGATATTTCTTGAAACGATGCCGGAGAGGGAAAAGATCGTTTTCGTACGTGTGGACAAGGCCTCAGTATTTTTCCATTGACCCTGGATCTGCCCCACTCAGCCTGCCAGCCACGCCCACCTGGTCAGTCTACTCTACTCACCTGTGCACACAGCTGTCTCTCATCTCATGCAATCAGCCCAGCATATAGGCACCAGCTCCACACTCACTCCTTTGCCAGATTGTTATTTGCCATGCAAGACTTTCCAGCGTTCTCCTGTCTGACTTCCTGGCACCAACCTTGCCCGTCCCTGATTCATCTGCTTCGTCTGCCTCCTGGCAATCGTCTTAGCCTTCTGTCTCTGACCAAGATTTCGGCCTCCGCTCTTCAGATCCCTGTTTGCTTGATTCTGACTGATTGCCTGGTTACATTGTTCCTGCTGCCTGCTCCTCATTGGATTATCTGCCTGTGATATCATCTCTCTGGTACCGAACCCCTGCCTGCCTTGACCAAGCCGCCTGCTATTGTGTTTGTTGTACTGTTTGCCAGAGCTTCAGTAAACCAGGCTGCTGCTGCTCACACCAGATGGGCTGCAGAGGCCAATGCTAATGCCTTTGCAGCCCTTTCCGCCCAGTTACAAAAACTGATTTCCACTCATGCTCCTTCAGCTCCAGTTCCCGCACCGGAACCTCCTGCTCCAGCTCTGCCACAGCCCAGGATGATTTCCGAGCCACGAGTGGGAATACCTGAGAGATATGATGGGAGTCCTGAGCTCTGCAGTCCATTCCTGACCTCCTGCTCCTTACTCTTCAGCCTACAGCCAAACACGTTCGCCACCGAGGAAGCCAGGGTGGTGTATATTATTAGCAACCTGACCGGCAGAGCCCTCCTCTGGGGAACAGCAGAGTGGGAGAGGTGGACTCCCGCCTGCACATCATTTCAGGCCTTCTCTGAGGAGCTACGCAAGGTCTTCGGGTTGGGAGCTCTCGGTTCCGAGGCCGCTTGTGATCTGCTCTCCCTGCGCCAAGGAAACCAGTCTGTGGCCGACTTCTGTGGTTTCCTATCCTCTACCTTCCACACTTGATGGACTTATTGAGCTCACCACCCGGCTGGACCTCCGCCTGGAGAAGGGAGAGGAAACAGAACATCCCTGGTCGTCTCGACTCAGCCTGCTGGCCAGATCCCTCAACTGCTTCCGGCTCCTCTTTTCCTGTTACGGACAATTGTATTGAGCCCGAGCCCATGCAGTTGGGTCGCACCAAGCTTTCATCTGAAGAGCGAGAGTGCCGCTGCAAGGGGAGTCTTTGTATGTACTGTGGTCAGGCTGGACATTTTGTCGCACACACCCTGCCACTTTCATAGACTCGGGTGCAGATGCCAACATTATGGCTGAGAGCTTGGCCATGCAACTGGGAATGGAGAGGACTCTGCTTGATTCCTCAATACCTGCCAAAGCCCTTGATGGCCATCTTCTGGGGCTGTCACTCACCAGACTTCTCCTGTCCACATGCTGCTTTCTGGTAACCACCACGAGACCATCCGGTTTCACCTCCTGTCATCTTCCGACATTCCTCTGATCCTGGGCTACCCTTGGCTCCGTTGACACAGCCCCCACATTGACTGGGCCTCAGGTGCCATCCTCGTTTGGAGCAACTCCTGTCACTAGGTCTGCCTTAAAGAAGCCTCCATACCCCAGCAGTCTATGCACCCCAGTTCTTGTCCTGACTTGTCCAGAGTCCCTGCCGAGTACCATGACTTCCAGGAGGTCTTCAGTTAGGCTAAGGCAACTTCATTACCTCATCACCCATATGACTGCTCCATAGACCTGATGTCTAGCACTTCACCTCCCAAGGGCCGTCTGTACTCCCTGTCTGGTCCTGAAAGGGAGGCAATGGAAACTTATATAAATGACTCTCTGGCTGCCGGTATTATCCGTCCTTCATTGTCTCCTGCTGGGGCAAGATTCTTTGTGGAGAAGAAAGACAAGACTCTGCGCCCCTGCATTGATTACAGGGGACTCAATGAGATCACCATAAAGATCCGGTACCCTCTTCCCCTCATCTCCTCAGCCTTCTAATTACTTCAAGGGGCCATGATCTTCACTAAGCTCGACCTCCGTAATGCCTACCACCTTGTCTGCATCAGAGAGGGGGATGAATGCAAAACTGCTTTCAACACACCCACCAGACATTATGAATATTTGGTGATGCCATTCGACCTTACCAGTGCCCCGGCAGTCTTCCAGGCCTTGGTCAACGACATCCTCAGGGACATAATAAACAAGTATGTTTTTGTCTATTTAGACGACATCCTCATTTTCTCCAAGTCCCTCAAAGAACATATTCACCATGTCCAGACTGTCCTCCAACGCCTGCTGGAGAACTCCCTTTTTGTCAAAAGTGTGAGTTCCACACACAGTCCGTGTCATTCCTGGATTACATTGTGGCCCAGGGTCGCCTGGAGATGGATCCTGCCAAGGTGGCCGCAGAGCAGAATGGCTGGAGGGCTCATGTCCTCCCGGTAGAGGTGGGCGCCCTTAGGAAAAAGTAGTATACTTGAAGTTTATTTTATTAAGTATACTTGAGTATAAGTATAGTAAGTATACTACAGACCATGTACTTGTAGTGTATCAGAAAGTATACTAATTTAATACTTCTTCCGGCTAAATTGGAACGTTTTAAGTATATAAAAGTATACTTTAAGTTTACTTATAAAAGTATACTTTTATAAACTAAAATGTAGACTAGAAGTATACTACCAGTACACTAGCAGTATATAGATGAGTGTACTTATGGTATACTACAAAGAATACTAATTTAATACTTCGTCTGGCTAAATTGGAACGTTTAAAGTATACTTGAAGTATACTTTTATAAACTAAAACGTAGACTAGAAGTATATACCTAGTACACTAGTAGTATATTGAAGAGTGTACTTGTGGTATACTTAAAGTATACTTTTATAAACTAAAATGTGGATTAGAAGTATATACCTAGTACACTAGTAGTATATAGATGAGTGTACTTGTTGTGTACTTTTGTAAACTTAAAATGACCTTAAAAAGTATAAAGTATACTTTTATAAACTTAAAAATGTTCCAATTTAGTCCGAAGTATTAAATTAGTATACTTTCTAGTACACTACAAGTACATGGTCTGTAGTATACTTTCTATACGTATACTTATACTCAAGCATACTTAATAAAATGAACTTCAAGTATACTAGTTTTTGCTAAGGGTAAGTATGAACTTAGAATTACTGAAACTGAAAAACACAATTTTTTTGGTATTTTACTAGTTTACCTGTCATTATACTACAAGTATACTTGTAAGTTTGCTTAGCATATCACTTGTAGCATACTATTTATATACTTGAAATATACTTCTTCTAGTATTCTTAAAGTTAACCCATACTGTGTGTGCACTAGACTGCATTGTATTTACAAAATCACAAGACAGAATGTTGAGAACAAGTTTGATATATTTATAGAACATTTTATAACATACAGTGTATTTACAAATACCTGCTTAAAGATGTGCATTTCAAAAACAAAGAGCTTCTATGAAATCAAGTCCTTCTTTGCTGAAAAATTAAAAATAGTAAACAAAACAGTGTCTGCAACTGAGAACTGAAGTCCTTCCTTGTCAAAAGAAAAAGGTAAAAGAAAAGTGCACGTCTTTGGAACCAAACATAATAAATACCTTGACAGAAACAAAAACGTTACTTTTATGACTTATTTTCAGCTACTTGCTTGGCATAGCTTATATTGTTGCATTTCTTTCTTCTGATTGGTCTCACATCTTGCATGGTGGTGTCAGGGAACTTGGCCTGGACATGGACTGTGAGGGAAAAACACAAAACATTACTTCAGTGTTATTTTTATTCACCATCCACAATGAACACAATTGTTAAAGAGGCATGAAGGACGGTTTATCAGGTACATTTCTGAACTTAAATGCAATCAGGAAAAAAAAACTCTATAGAGGGAATGCATATATATATATATATATATATGTTTACTGAAGCAAACAAAAATAACCACAAAGTTATTTTTTTTAGTGCAAAGGGCTCATGAAAATAAAACATAAAAATCACCATCCTCTTCAAGGATGTCAGAAACCTGCAGAACATTAGACAAACATTAATTGCAAGAACTTATTTGTGAATTTTTACACTAAGAAAGAGTTGAACATTTTCCCTGTATACCCACTCTACCTCACCACTACCAGCAGTAGCCACTGGTAAAAAGTCGCTGTTGTTTGTGTACTTTTGATTTAAGGTCTGCTATGATAGCAGACCTTGCAGCTTCAGTATACTTCTCGTATTTATCTTTGTGCAACGTGTTGTAGCGGCGACTTAAATTTAAATCTTTCAAGGCAGATTAACGTCTCTAAGCAGACTAAGTACATAGGTTTGCTTTTAAATTCTGTGAACAGATAATCTTCTTCCCATTTCACCTGAAACACACACACTATTTTCTCGATCAAGTTTTCTCTCTCCTCCGCTCTTAGCCACGGCTCAACGTCTCTTCTTCACTGGTAGAGAAATCCCGGTGGAAGCGTGTATGAGGCGGCGTCTGCATTAGAGGCCACCTAGTGGCTAACTGTGTCATTACAACTGATTCAGTGCCGCAGAGGACACATTTTTATAATTATCAAAAATTAATCTAAAGGCCACTTCGAGTGAGGTCGCGGGCCGTGTGTGTCCCCGGGTCGCCAGTTGCTCATCCCTGATCTAGACTGAATGACAGAGTGGTAACTGATGGAAAACAATGGGCAGCATGCCGGCGGTGACGTCACGTGCAAACAGCTGGGCTATGACAAAGTGACAGATTAAATCAATGCTATGGTAACTGGGAAGAAATAAAATGCAACAACATACCACCAAACATTAAAACCTTTGCTGGGAAAAAGGCTGGACCGTCTGACTTTTCTCTGCCTTTAATGTCCCACTTCACCTCCATGTCGTTTTCTCCTTCTTTCCTTGTTGAGAACGGGACCGTTGGTTTTTCTTTGGAGAACAAGATCGTTACCTGCAGCGGTGGACGCCAGTTTGAAATTAGGCTCCCATTGGCTGCCAGGTAGGGAGGCGGGAACATGGACCGGAAGTGCAAAGCGCGACCCTGTGACAGCGAGCTGGAGAAGCTTCTGAATTAGCTCATTAGAGCTAACATCGCGAAACGTCGTAGACCTTATAAAAGACATTTGGAGGATTACACAGCAGAGATTCCAAGGACTACCAAGTACAGATGGAAAGTAAAAGTAAGTAACAGATGATGTCTAAGATCAGCAGCTATCTTGCTGCTTACAGTGCAGCAGAGCTTTATGTTCTACAGAGTTGGTAGAATATTCCATTCCATTACTTTCCACACATTATCATGTGACTAATTTTATATTAAATGACCGTTTCCAGTTGCATATTTATGTTGAACTGGTTTGATATGTAAGAAAAATCATCATCAGTTGAAAAGGTCAGACTGAAATGTAATGTTTTATTTTAGTTTATTTGGGGACTATATAAATTACTAGTTGCATTAATTTGTAATACATTTAGTTGAGCAACATTGATTGAATTCATCAATTTGTATCCTAGTTTTGAATACATATATTGTTTCCCACAGAGAAATTAGAGATGATTCAACAGTAGGAGCTCCTCCACACTTAAGCTTTTGGATACTGCCTTTCAACAGGTAAATACACAATGACACAGTTTGTCCAAGTTATTACAGACATCCAATCTTGAAATATGTCAGGACATATTCTGTTGCCAGGATACATTGCCCCATGTATCTTGGTAACTTTCTTATCCTGCTTGATTGAATTTTAAGAATCTGATTTATATAATACTCATCAGAGGGCTTCCAGTGACACCCTCAAAAAGTGTCAACAGTGCACACATGTAGTTTACTGTACATGTAGTTAGAGGTTTGCTGTAATAGTTGAGTGCATTCATACCATCTAACAGACAATTTATCTTAATTGTGGTACATTTTGACCTATCCTCTAGTCTAAGTGTAGACGAATGACAACATTGTCAGCACAAGGCAAAAGCTACAGCAAACCACCTGCACAATTTCAGTCATCGTTTTATGAACTACATTTTTTCATTCTCTTTCCTTGGTTCACATGTAGAATGATAATAAAGATAACCAAATCAACACAGAAGAACACTGGAGTAACACTTCCAGCAGTGAAGAAGATGATGATGAAGTCAACACTGGGAACCCTACCACAAGTAAACTGGATGTGGACATTTCAGACTAAAGAAGAGATACAACAGTACTGTATGCTTGAAAGATATCATGAATCAGACAGGCCTGTATGTAAAGATTCACAGTACAAAGTACTTTATATATGAGAATAAAACAAAACAAAACTGTTAATGCTGTGTGGCCTGACATGATTAAAACTAAATGTGTTCTTGTTGAAATAGATGATGCTGTGTACATAACACCATTGTCAAACTCTTATGAAAGGGACTAGAACTTGATCAATAAAGTCAAGTCAATGTTTCTGTTGTTGTGTATGTTTTTAAGGTATATAAAGATAATGCTAGTGAACACACATACCATTTACTGTAAACTTTTAAAGTTCAGAACTATATGATCTTGAACATGTAAGTTTCTAACAGGGGTAATACCTCAAAACAAATTATGTAGTGAAAAAACATTTTTATTCTGCTAAATTAAATATATGCACAAGTCAATGACTTGATCTTATTCTGTACTTGGACTAAGATATACTAAGTAGTAGTAGTATACCAAAGTACAAGTATAAGCTTTAGTCTTAAAGTATAAGTGTAAGTCTTAGTATATATTTACTTAGTCTTAGACTTTTCTTTATACTTTTCAGTATAAGCTAAGTATACTTCACTATACTATTCTTAAGTATATGAAATATAGTATATGAAAAGTAAACTACTAGTATACAGTACTACCTCAATTTTAGTATGAAATAAGTATACTTGTAGTACACTTGAATAAACTTCTTTTTGCTAAGGGCGGCCGTGGATTTGTGGCAAAGTCGGTGATTGAGCTTACTATGGAAGTGTCATGAAGCATTTATACTCCTCCCAAGGAAACACCTCCCTCTACTGGTCAACAGCTAAAATGCAGAGAAGAATGGTATTAGGTTCTAAAATTAACATTTCTGGTTAGTCATCAAACTGAGTTTTGATGAGTAAATTCTAATGGTTCCCATTAAAGTTAAGTTTTCATTGAAGTGAGGCCTCATTTTTCAGCTTTTTCTACTGTGAATGAATTGTGAAATGTCTGATACGAGGTACAGAGGATAGTTTAAATGTGATGTGAACACCTTTAGTTCAAATTTTTAATTCTAATATGTTAAAACTATGGTTATAAGTACATTTAAGTGCTATAATGGACAAATCATTTTATTCCTTAAATTGTCTTCTTGTTTATTTGTATAACACATTTCAACAACAGTGTGATTTTAAGTATGTAAGAATTAACTCCTCTGGTACATGTCTGTAATTACAGTTCTAAATACTTTTATCACTTTCATCATCACATGATGAAAAAAGCAAATTATCAAGTCTTCCTCACACACACGGAAAAAGCAGAGGCTGACACATGAGGAAGAGGGCGGGCTTTACTTGGTGTCACTGAGAAAAGATGAAAAAAGGTCAGACGAGTGAGAAGGACAATGAAGGAAACGTCTCTACAGCGTCTGCTCTGTAAGTCCACAATCTTTGACTGTTGATAACTGATGAAGGAGACATGAAAACTAGTCAGGATCAAGTCAGCATGAGGACGAGCTGCAGGTCTAAAGAGGAACTGGAATCATTTAAAGAGGAAACTGGTCAGAAAGGAACAGGTCAGCTTCAGTCAGTGATTCTATCAGTGGAACTGTCAAGTCAACACACACCTGTCTTTATGCTCTGAGCTACAAGTGGTGTGTTTGTTGAATATTCCTGCAGCACAGTCACTGTTCATAGTCAGGAGAACCATGAGGAAGCTTCAACTTCTGCTTTTAGATTCAAACTAGAGCGTTAAACTTCAAGACAACATCAGAACAGAGTCAGTTCACTTCCATCAGAGTTCCAGCTGCAGTACTCTACTGATCATTATTATATAGCACTGAGCATAGAACAGGACTGCTGCTGTTAGCGTTCCTCTTCATCTGTACCTTACCCTACGTACTCTACTGTAGTGGATGTCATCACTAATACGTTCCACTGTCTTCTGTGTCTTTGTACCATCTGCATATGTTGAACTTTATTTAGACTCAGTTCTGTGATGTTCTGTCCTGGTAGAGTGTAGATTTATATTTCTGTAGCACCACGGTCCTGGTTTTATTGCAACTGAATCAACATTTAACAGATGAAGACTTTCAGAATCCCAGCAGTTGACATAAAGTCTGTCTGGAGTTGGTGTTGAATGATTCTTTAACATCACTGAGTCCTTAGCAGTGGATCCACCAGAGATCTTAGAGGAACCAGAGATGAATGAAACTCTTCTTGATGATTTAGTTGAACTCAAACTAACCTGAGTGTCATTTCTCTTTAGTTCTGAGCTCTCTGCTGTTCAGCACAACAAACCAAGGTTAGTCAACGTCTTCATTCACTTTAAACCTGTTCAATCCTCATCATTATTACTCAGTAGAGTCAAAGCTTTCAGTCAACATCTCTCAGAGAAAAGACATTAAATCAATCATGTTGTTTCATCTGAACCCTCCCAGCTCGTCTGACTGTGAGTCCCAGCAGCTCTCAGGTCTTTGAAGGAGACTCTGTGTCTCTGAGCTGTGAGGAGGACGACAGCTCTGCTGGATGGACTCTGAGGAGAAACACCACCACAGAACAGAGGACTCAGTGTGGAGCTGGGTGGGGAAAACCATCTGGTTCTTCCTGTAACACCAGCTACACCTTCCCATGGGACAGTGGAGTTTACTGGTGTGAGTCCAGAGAGGGAGCAACCAGTAACAGCATCAACCTCACTGTCTCTGGTAAGCTCAGACTGTGGAGTTAGTATTGATGAAGCTGTGTGGAAATGGATGAAATGCTGTAGTTTGTCTCTGTGTTGAGGTGGAGCAGTGATCCTGCAGAGTCCTGTCCTCCCTGTGATGGAGGGAGATGACGTCACTCTGCTCTGTAAAACAAACACCACTCCCTCCATCCTCTCAGCTGCTTTCTATAAAGATGGCTCCTTGATCAGGAATGAGTCTACAGGTCACATGACCATCCACCATGTTACCAGGTCTGATGAAGGCCTCTACAAGTGTCACATCATCAGTCATGGAGAGTCTCCATCCAGCTGGATCACTGTCACAGGTGAGGAGGTCAGAGATGATTCTTCAGCAGCTTTCAACATTCACAATGAGACAATCAGTTCATTATTAGCTTTGCTTCATTCTAGAGAAACCCACCACCACACCTCCTCCTACATCCACACCTCCTCCTACATCCACACCTCCTCCTGGTTCCTCTCCTCTCCTCCCTGTGTTGTTGTCTCTTTCTTCTCTCTGTTCTCTGGTTCTTCTGGTTCTTCTGGTTCTCCTGGTGAGACGACGTGTTCATAGGAAACCTGAAGGTGAGACACAGACTTCTGGATTTTAAATGTTTGGGTTTTGTTTAAATTCTATTGTCGTTCATTTTGGTTAATTTCAGCTGTTGGAGGAAACGTCCCAGAAGACATCACGTACAGTGACGTCAAAATTTCACGTAACAAGAAACAGCCAATCAGACGGAGCAAAGGTAGAGTTGTTATTATCAATAATATGTTTTCTTTGTCTTTGTGTCTTTGTGAGGACCATTGTCTGTTCTGGGTCAGAGAGAGGGTCAAAGACCAGAGGTACAGCTGCTCTTCTTTCTCTCCACCATGGTTCACTACTACAGCTTTAGTCTCAGATATATGCTAACATCAAAATGCTAACACCAAATGCTAACATCAAAATGCTAACACCAAATGCTAACATGCTGATGATCTTCATCATGTTCACCTTCTTAGTAGCATGCTAACATTTTCTAGCATGAGGCTGATGGGATGTCATGACATTTGAAAGTTGAATCATATTCTTCCGAATGATCCTGAATCTGTTTCTGTTGTGACAATCCATCCAATAGTTACTGAGCTTTCAGTCTGGAGCTGATTCCAGAGAATAAAGAGACAGACTGATGAGAACAGAGATCCTCTGCTAGGAGTTTTCAGCCTCTCAAACTGTCTCTTGATCCAATTATTAATGTAGAACTTTAGAACTCTGCATGTAAAACCACAGCAGCAACTTCCTCCTGCTGACTGCACTGACCTGTAGTCTGATCAGATGGTGTGATACTTCTCAGTATAGTGTGGTCTCCTTTGGCTGCTCTTAGTGTGTACATGTGTGACTTTTGTACCTTGTGGTCAAATGTGTCTGCTTGTAGAAATTGCAGAAACTGTTTGTCTGTTTGTTGTCTCTGTTTCTGAAACATTTCCACCAGAGGTGTCAAGAAGAGGTGTTAAGAGGAGGTGTTAAGAGGAGGTGTTAAGAAGAGGTGTTAAGAAGAGAAAAAAACTGTGAAGAATTAATGTAATCTAATTTTACATAGAAATTATGAAATATTAAGCTACTTCACTAAATATACTAACAGCACTGTAATCATTTGTAGTGTCTGTGGTTTAATGAGGTTCTGAGCTAAAAAAGAAGTGATTAGACACCAAATGGAGGAAGGAGTTTAGACATCAGTGGTGGAGCAGAGTTAATAGATCTCTGGAAAGATCTCAGATGAATCTGAAGGAAAGAGTTTAGTTCCTGAATCTCACTGGTCTCTGTTTCTAGTCCCAGTAATATTGACCAATCATGTTTGAGCAGGATGGGCGGCACAGTGGTGTGGTGGTTAGCACTGATGCCTCCCAGCCAGAAGCAGTTTTAGGCTTGGGCGAACCGGGCAGCCGCCCGGGGCAGCATTTTTTCATGACGCAAGGGGGGCAGAACGAGCACTTGGAAATAAATAAATAAATAAATAAATCTGCATCTGCATCTGCATCTGCTCCATGGTTTTCTGTTATCCGTCATATCTGTGTGAGGAATTGGCAAATTGGCGCCCCCTGCTGCTGAGAAGGTGCCGTGCACAGAAGCTGTTTCAGAAGATGAATGAATGAATGAAACCCTGTGATCTAACAACAGTGTTTGATTTGTCTGTGTTCAGAGGTTCCACCAGAGCCAGAGGTCATCTACTCTTCACTGAAGTAGTCCACCAGTCCACCCACTGATGTCCAGCTGCTGCTCTGACTGGTCCCCTCAGCCCCTCAGACCACATCTAAGGGTCTCAGTAGGTAGGGTGGTCTTGTCAGGCAGTGTTGGGATCTGAACCTGGTGGTGAGCTATGGAAGCTCACCATGCATAACCAAGTTAACCACATGTCTTGGAAACAAAGGGAAGCACCAGAACTGTAAGTCCCACAATCCTCCAGGTGTGAAAACTGACCAAGCAGTTCACTGGCTGACAGTGGCATGTGACCTCTGAGGTCATCAGGTCATATAAAATGCGCTGTTTTGCCTTTGTTCTCTCTCTTATTCTCTTATCCTCTTACCCTCTACAACTCCACACCTCCACGTGGAGACCCCCAGCTGCTCGGCTGCAGCTGGGTGCCAGGCCTGTTCTCCTTACAGCAGCGAAGCGAGATCCTGCTGAGGAATCTACACCAGCTCTTTTAGCCAGCAAACAAAAGGTTTGCAGGCTAAACTCCCAAACAACAGGAGCCACACGGCTAGTTAGCACCGAGCTGCTAACAAGCCACTTCAAAGGACTTCAAGGAGCGGCCGGTTTCCCTCCAACGTCTGCCATCAGGAACACACAGCAAGGACTTCAACTTTTTCCAGTTTGGCTTTCCATCAGGAACCACCAGCCACAGGAGCAACACACCAGAAATTGACTTTCCACCAAATCTGGTAGTATGACCTGGGCCTAGTCAAGCTAAGCTAAACATAGAGTTAGAAATGTTGATTTGATGTGATATTTGTTTTATTGAGTTGTTTAGTATAGTGACTTGATGTTAGTTTAGATTATGCAACACATAGACTCAGGGTCTCTTGCATGCTAAACTAACCATCCTTTCTCTAACCTGGCACCTCTTATCACATTCCACAAAGGCATTCAGCCAGCACACGGCACGAGTGTCCCCACTCAGCAGCCATCTTGTTTCCTTTGTGTTCAAGACCTCAAGGCCCCAGCGGCCATCTTGGCACGCCCACAACCGGCGGCCATCTTGGCACGCCCACAACCGGCGGCCATCTTGGCACGCCCACAACCGGCGGCCATCTTTGCACACCCACAACCAGCGGCCATTTTGACGCACACCCACACACACATACACACACACACACACCTGTATAGAGTAGACTGTAGTTAGCTTGTATGTTTGCTTTTATTCTTGTTAATAAATGTCTTTTAAACATACCTGTCTGTTTAATGTTGCACAAGAGTGAATATTGCCAACCTCTACACTGCCAAGAACTCCAAATTCCTTCAACTCTAACTAGTTGTTAACATGGTAATTTTGGTTATAGTTATTAAGTTAATTATTAATCCGAACTCCAAATTGACAATTTAGTATAATTTATGAGACTGATTTGATTAATTGGCTATCTTTTCCCTTCCTAGAAGGGTGGTGCCCTGAGGTGATCTAGTAATTCAGATCCAATTATTTAATAATAAATAATTATTTTTGATAATTATTAATTATTCATGATAGCCAAACCCCAATACTGAGTGCCTTAGTACCAGGCCCAACAGCAGCAAGACACTGAAGTCCAAGTAGCTCCCAGAGTTGAATGTGTGGATAAATGTGACTGTAGCAACAGGTACACAAGTCCTGTGTACTGAACCAGACTCATACAGATTAACAGCTTATTATGAACATGTGTTTTACTGCAGTAGTATGTGAATACATACAGGGATCAGCCATAACATTATGACCCATGTCCTAATATTGTGTAGGTGACTCATCAGAGAATGGACATGGGCCTTCTGAGGGGTCATTGAGGGGAGGGGCCTCTGTGGATCATCCCACAGATACTTGATCAGTTTGGGATCTAGTGAATTTGGAGGCCAGGGGGGTATTGCACAAAAGTAGAATTAAGACATCCAGGATAAGTTACTGAGCTGAGCTCAATGAATCCGAAACAAGAGCGTGAAGGCTTAATTGTTTGCACAAAGACCAAGCCAGGATGAACGGACACGGATTCATCAAGCCAGGTGAAACCTATCCTGGATAAGTGCGCGCTCACGGCTTCCTCAAATAGACCCCGCCACCGATCGCAGATTCACTGATTCACCATGGCAAATAGAGCGACGTACTTTTCCCCGTCGGAGGCGCAACTCCTCATGGAGGCCTACGAGGAGGTGAAACATATAATTAAGAAGGAAGGCAACACCGCCACAGTGATCAAACAAAGAGAAAACGCGTGGAAAAGTATTGCTGACCGCCTGAATGCCTAAGTAGTGCACAATTACACACTCACCGCTCCGCTGAAATATCACAATTAGCCTACAATCCAAATAGTTTATTCACATCTCCAAAAACGCAGCCATTTTAAAGTATGACCCCTTAATCTGCATTTAACGTGTCAAGTCAGGGGTTCCCTTTATTTGTTGGGATTAAGGGGGTAATTAAGGACGATTTAAGTATATCTTAATCAAGGAATTCCTGAATTAAAATACAATTAAGGGGGGAAATTAAGAGGAAATCGAAAAAGTAAGGGGTAAATTCAGTATTTTCAGATTCTTTTCTCCTTAATCGACATAAATCTATGCACATTTCTACTTAAAAACTACTTAATTATTGAAGGGTTGTAACGTTAAATGTAAGGTCTGAGGTCTATCAGCGCCTATCACAAGGTGAGCCATACAATCCCTATTAATAACCACTTTTTACATCATGGCTGTGTCAAGAATATCACTCTGTTTATGAGGTTGTAATGATGACATTTTGTGTTGACAGGTGAATTCTCTGGTGTGTTGCTGGGAGACAGGGGGTATGGCTGCCAGCCTTTTCTTCTGACCCCGTTCACAGACCCCCAGGGAGCACAGCAGGCCTACAACCATGCCCATGCCAGAACCAGGACCAAAATCGAAATGACCTTTGGCCTCCTGAAGGAATGCTTTCAGTGTCTGCACAAATTAAGGGTCAGCCCTTGGAGGGCATGTGACGTTACTGTGGCTTGTGCTGTCCTCCACAATGTGGCCTGCCTGAGGAAGGAGAGGGCCCCCAGAGTGCCACCAGCCATGAACTCCTGCAATCTTCCCTGATGACGCCGGTGGTCGGCTGGTGAGGGACCAATATGTTAAAATGCGTGCTTCACATTTTTCAGTTCAATATATCCTGCAGTGGCAGAGGAATTTGTGTTTTTCTTTTTATTTACTTGAAATCTTGAAATTGAAAACTTCCGACTTGTGACCGAGGGTTGCCGGTTCGGACCCCGACCAGTAGAAAGCGGCTGAAGTGCCCTTGAGCAAGGCACCTAACCCCTCACTGCTCCCCGAGCGCTGCTGTTGTTGCAGGCAGCTCACTGTGTCGGGATTAGTGTGTGCTTCACCTCACTGTGTGTTCACTGTGTGCTGAGTGTGTTTCACTAATTCACAGATTGGGATAAATGCAGAGACCAAATTTCCCCTCACGGGATCAAAAGAGTATATATACTTAGCCTATACTTACTTATAAATTGATTTGGCCTCTTATGGTGTTTGTGTTGTATACTGTGTGTGTACAAGCTTGCAGGGAGGCTACTGCATCCATTCATTTGTCTGTTCATTTCATGTGTATGGATTTGTCCTGCATTTATTTCAGTGTACAGACACGTGGGGTGTATTATACAGACCTCTGAATGTGTATTTCTCCTTGTGTTGTATAATATGCTTTTATTCTGTGCTTTCCATCTTGTAGAGTCACTGTGTGACTTCAATTTTGAAAGGAGCTGATGGTTTACATGTTTTGTTTTATCCTTATTCAATAAAAGAACATGATGTTACACGTTTGATGTGTGCTTATATTTAAATGGGATGTGTATTTTATACCACGGAGTATTAGGGCCACACTGAGGAAGAAGAAAAAGCCATGAATTTATGACCCTGGTTCTTTCTGTGGAAAAAATGCATATTCTTTTTACAGTCCTGACAATTACGACAATGTGATGCTGTTGTGGCAAAAGATTAAGTATGTCCTTGTTTGTGAAGCCTATATTGAAGTACAATTCTGCGAAATGCTCCACAGCCCTCATTTTAACAACTGTCCCCTAAAACAACGGGTTACAATATTTGACTTTATTGTCAAAGTCTGTTTGTTTTTTTTTGTTTTTTTTGCTTGCTCTGTGGCCCTAATAGTCTGTGATTTTACATATAGCCCTATGGGAAACTAAATTATGTAATGATTGCAACATCATCTAAAATCATCGTTTATCCAAAATGATTGAAATTAATGATCACAAATGTTAAAATAATAACAGTGGGTGTAATTCTATGTGATAACAATGTGTAGTGGGCAGTGGAATAACTATTGGTTTCCATTTGCGGTGACTGCTGACTGAGATGAGGGATGAGATTAAATAGATCCTGGAACTGAGCCTGGTCTGGAGCAGGCTAGCTCCACAGAATAAATCTCCACGGTAACTTATACCATAACATATCCTACTGCTCCCTATCCCGCTTTTGTGCAACCGGATCACGGATAAATTGAGCCAGGATAACCAACATATCCCGGCTTAATCCCTTATCCTAGTTTTGTGCAATACCCCCCAGGTCAACACCTTGTGCTGTTCTTCATGTTTTTTTTTAGTTGTTCCTAAGGTGTTTTTGTGTGTGTGTCTGTGTCAGGCTGCATCCTGCTGGGGATGGCTGCTGCCAACAAGGAGTGTCATTGCTATGGGGTGGGGGTGCCTGGTCTGGTCTAGGTGGGTGCTACATGTCTAAGTAACATCCACACCAATGAATGCCAGGTCCAGAAGTTTCTCAGCAGAACACTGAACTGTCTCCTGTCAGTGGTCATAATGTTGTGGCTGGTTGGGGTATGTTATAGTTGTCCACTCTTTCAGTGCTTCATTATCTACTTATTGTCAAAAATAAACGTTGGTCTCATTTGTTGTTTTGTTCTCGTGTGGTTCTGTGGTTTTAACCAAAGTGTCAGATGGAAAATTTGACTTGTTCCATTTCGGTTATGGCTGACCGATGCACACTGATACACACTGACACACACTGATACACACTGAGACACACACTGATATACACTGAGACACACTGATACACACTGAGACATACTGACACACACTGACACACACTGATACACACTGATACACACTGACACACACTGATACACACTGAGACATACTGACACACACTGATACACACTGATACACACTGACACACACTGGCACACACTGATACACACTGATACACACTGATATACACTGATATACACTGATACACACTGACACACACTGATACACACTGACACACACTGACACACACTGATACACACTGACACACACTGATACACACTGACACACACTGACACACACTGATTAACACCTCTCTGCAGGGAACAGAAACACAGAAACCACAGCTGCAGACAGAAATAGCTGGAGCATCATTTAGCTGCTGGCCACTCTGCAGAGAAGAGCTTTAGATCTATGTCCCTGTGAATCTAAATCAATCTTCCTTGTGTATTTCTGCAGCTGTTTGAACAACAGTTGTTCTAAATAAATGTTTTCACTCTGACCTGTTGTAACACTGATCATGTGCTGCAGAGTCTGATCTGTTCTCTGCTTTTCTTTCATTTAGTTTAGCTCCGTCCTCCACAGAGTTCTGATCCTGACATCAACACTGAAGCTAAACAAACTGAAAGCATCAGTTAAGAACACTGAGGACAGTAGTGTGAAGGTCATGTGACTCTGGTCCTGTCTGCTTAGAGACACCTGGACGTTAACGATGTCCTCGTGCTTTGTGTGTGTTAAACTCAGATTAAATGAAAGACCTTCAAACTAGATGCTGACAGTCCTCTTGAAGACTGATCAGACATGATGGATGATGAAGGACCTGTCGTAGTCGTTATTCTACTTTAGGACAGTTAACGTCATTAAATGAAGCAGAGAGACGTAGAAACCTGTCCATGGTCCCAGTAAGTGATCCAGGTTTGACTTATGAAGCTTCTCATGTTAAAGCTCCTCCCCCGGTAGACGCCCATAGTGCTGCTGTCACAGGGTGTTTCTGAAGTCATTTCCTGTTTTAAGCCTGTGTCTTTGTCCTCGTGTCTCTTTGTCCTCCTCAGTGTGTACGTGTTGGACGCTCTCTGTTTGCTCCTCCTACCTCAGTGTCAGAGTGTCCTGTGTTTGACTCGTGTCTCCTCTCTGGACACTGAGACAGTAGAGCTGACAGAGTGAGAAGTGATTTGATCTCTGATGAACTACAAACTCCTGAATGTGAGACTCAGACTGGATTCTGGATCTGCTCTCATGCTCAGACTCTGGCCTCTTTAAACAGTGAACCAGGAAGGGTCCTTTAATCACAGGTGGAGTCTGCTGCCATCTCCTGGTGATCCTGAGTATTACAGCTGAGTGCTGTGTGTAAAGTCAATCAGACACTGACTGCAGCTCCTTCAGTCTGTTACTGGTTCTTTGAGCCGTCAAAGCTTTAAGCTCCAATCAGCTCCTTCTGAACAAACATCAGTAATAAACCTGATCACATGGAGCTTCATTAACTTCACTGTTTAAGGTGAATAATAGATCTGTTAGGAGTGAAATGACCACTTTATTAGACTTAGATCTAGATCTCAGAACTTTATTGATCCTCAGGGTGAATGTTTGGTCACAGAGCCTCAGCTCCACATAAGAAACATCGTAAACCTGAAAACCACCAGTAAGAAGAAGAATAGGTGTAAGACGGTTAGTAAAATAAAATAAAAATGAAATAAATAAAATACAATAGTATTAGCAAAATAATTTGTATATCTACAAATCTCCAAGAAGTATAAACAGACTTAGGTAGACTAGTGAAACAGTCCAAGTCTAATCTTCATGAAGGTTCTGGTGTTCAGCTTTAGATTCTAATAACTGAGAGAAATGATTATCTGTTAGAAGTATTCCTGTTATCTGACTCAGCGTGTTCAGTTATACAGCAGATGATGAGAAATAACTGAACAAACACACATTAACTGAAAAAACAAGAGGCAATAAAACAAAAGAACCATTGAAAATGGAATATAAAATCAAAGACCCAGACAGTTGAGCTTATTAAATGGAATGAATGTTTAGTCTGGTGGTTTTAGTCTTGGAGCAAACTTGGTCTAATGTTTATTGGAGACAGGAACGTCAGTGTTTGAAAGGTTTCAGCTGAACAAGGAGAACTGGGACAGAGGTCTGTTAATTATACAAGGAAATGTCCCTTTACTGAAGTACTGAGGCTGTTTATAGAGAAGAAGAAGAAGAAGAAGAAGAAGAAGATCAGTTCATTCATACATGCAGCATATCAACATGATCCTTCACACTGTTTCTACTGGTTTCTATTGATCACCAGCTCCTTTCAGAGACAGCTCTCTTCCTGTGGTTTGACTTAGTTTCAACACTACACTCGTATGTTCCTCTGTCCTCTAGCTTCACATTGTTCAGAATCAGAGACACGTCTCCATCCTTCATCTGTCTGTCCTGTAGATCCACTCGGTTCTGATAAGATGGATGCTGGTTCTCTAACTGATCATTACGATATAAAAGAAGATCTTCTTCTGGCTTTGGATCGATTCTGCTCCAGTCTACAGCTGAGACAGGATAACTGTTGGACATGTAACATGGTAGAGAGACAGTCTGTCCAGGATCAGCTCTGATGATTGTCTGTCCTGAAGGAAACAAGACAGAGCAGCAAAGAGAGGACCCTGGTCTCTGCAGGACAGGACCAGAGGACACCAGAGGACAACAGAGGACACCAGAGGACACCAGAGGACAACAGAGAACAACAAAGGACACCAGGGGACACTAGAGGACAACAGAGGACACCAGTGGACAACAGGGGACACCAGAGACTGTATGATTGTGGTTTGTCAGCCTTCATCAGTTTGTTCTTTCAGTTCTGGAGACTGACTGTAGATTGTAAATGTGTTCCAGACTAATGAGACACTAGGAGCAGAGAATATGGACAAATCATGATCAATGTAGATTTAGACCCAATGTTCATGTGTTGATGATTAAATGAATGAAATAGCTTTAAATCACAGTACTTCTTTCTATTCATTCAGAATAAATGATGACTGTATTAATATGTATCAGCTCATGTTCAGATAAACCAGCTGGAGTCAACCACAGTCTGTATGAACCATAGACTGAATAAAGATGGATGTAGGAACAGCTCCTCTACAGTGAAGACAAATCAACTAGAGCTCCCCCTGGTGTCTGGCTGCAGTAACTGCTGGAGGTAGAGCAGAGCGTTGGATTCATTCAATGAAAACTGGGACAAATGTTCAGGTCAGACTGGATATTTATTGAAACATTCAACTAAACTCATCATGTTTTCTCTCCACATATTTAATCAGAAACTTTTTACATTTTTAAACAAACTTTAGTTTCTTAAACTCTGAATGTGGAACAAGCAAAGCTTTATATTATAAACACGTGAAAAATCTAATTTGAAATAAAAACACATCAATGTCTTTAGTTCTTATTGTTATTTAATGAAATAAATCAATCTCATGCCTCTCTCTGTCTGTAGTCTTTTGAGTTTATTTTCAGTGTAAACCCTTTTTCACAGGCCAACAACAAAACAATAATAATATATTCAAAGAAAGGAAAGGAACCAGTGGGCCTGGATTAGAACCCAGAACCTTCTGGCTGGGAGGCATCAGTGCTAACCACCACACCACTGTGCCGCCCAACAAATTCAATTCTAATACTTATTCTAATGTAATCTGATGATCTTCTATTTCTACTAAAAGAATGGAATGAATATTATTGGATGGAATTGCTCCTAAAATGTTCAACAGTATTTTTCTAAAATGCTTGACTCAGCAAAAACCCAACAAACTATTGTGTGTTCATCAACTGTAAACAAATGTCATGTCATTGTGTTACGTGACAGGCAGGGTCAGGGGGCACAATTGTTTGTGTCTGTGTGTTTTCCCTCCTCTTCTCCTCTTCCCCTCCTCCTCCTCACTCCTCTCAGGTAAACTCCCATCAATTAGCCTACACCTGTGGATCCCAGCTGGCCAATCATCCAGGTTCCAGTAGAACAGGAGCGTAGCTGCAGTCATGGTTCTCTGTTCTCTGCCTGTCTGCACTGTGCTATACTTGCTTTAGTAAACTTCCTAGTTTCAACCTGGAGCTTTGTGGAGTCAGTCAGTGTGACGAGGTAAGTTTTGGAGTACTCTATACATGTTCCAGTCACGTAGTACTTCCTTGTCTATGAACACTAGGTTTTAGGCTTGGTGCCACTGTAGCCCTGTAGAAATCATTTAGGTTACAGTGCAAAAGAAAAATCCATATAGCATGATTTAATGTTGAATTAGAAGTTCATGGTTTTTAAAAGAGGAAGTTCATAATATTAAAATGTTTAATAAATTAGACTATTTACAGCTGAAAGAATAAATCTATAAAAGTCTTTTAGTTCATCAAGTTTCTATCAAATATCTGTGATTCTGAAGAAAATGAGAGACAGACGCTCTGGACCAGAGAGCTAAGACGGAGGCATGGTGGTGTGGGGAGCATTTCAGTTTAGTGGTGGAGGTTGACTACTCGTTGGTCCTGATAGAAACTTCTGTGTGACCTGAAGAGCTGAATATGATGCGTCTGCTTGTGTCTGGTTCTATATCTAACTGTTCTAGTGTAAATGTGGTAGATTGATTTGATTAAAAAGCTGATAATGAAAATGAGTTCATGAGACAGTAAAAACAGCTATTAAAATCAATTTAAAAAATGATAAATGAAATCAATAATTTAGGAAAAACAGAGAAAAGGGGATTAGTTGATGTGAAGATGTAAGATTTGTAGTCCTCTTCTAATTGATGATTTAAAATTCATGTGAACAAGATCAAAAATGTGAGGTTAAAATACTAAAGTGACTTGAGCGAGATTAAAAATGGTTATAAATGTTCCTGTCAGATTAGTTTATCTGTCATCAACCTGTTGGGCCTTTTAAAAACTTATTGGTGATCGATTTCAGGTATGTTCGGAGTGTTTATGCCCCTCAACTTTAGATGTTGGTTAACACGTCGTATTGTGTATGTTTTCCGAACACTTTAAGTACATTGTGAGTACTTTAGGAGCATTTTCTTGGAGGTTTTAAATGATATAAATTCATTGGAGGGATATATTTCATTTAAGATTTTAAAATCTATCTCTTTATGTTGAGGAGGGATTGGAGATTGAAGGAATTTAGTCCTAATAGACTTTTTCCATAGTTTTGAAAACAGACTGGACAGGTAAGTGTCAAACACCAACAGCTCACTGTTCTCACTATTGCACCAACTTCCAGCCTGACCACTGATGATCTAACACCACACTTCTTTACAGATACTTCCTCACGCTCATGGTTTAGTCTTTAATCAGTTATATGCTCAATGTTGGACCAAAGCTGCATATAATTGATAAAGATTAAAGATTTAGGTGAAGCTTAACTTTCCTCTCCTCTTGCAGGCAAGAAATGTCTGATGTTTTTTTACATGTCATATTTGAATAGCCTTTTTCATGTAGTTTAAAAATACTGTTAATTAAATAATAATAATCAAAACTATTTTAGTCTAATAAAACCAGAGGCTGTTCTTTGGCCGATGGGCTCAGCGCTGTGAACCTTTCCACTGAGGATGCTAACGTTGCGGTTTGTGCTGCAGGTGATGTCAGCAGTTATTCATCATTAGACTAGTGTTGGTAACTGACTGTGTGAGTTAGTGATCGGAGCATTTTAGGCCGAAGCCTGAACACTGTCTGTTTCCTTCTGTTGCTGCTGTTTGCTGCTCCGTTGTATTCAGGACTCCACTGTGACAGAACTGTGTTAGATCTTATTTTCAGAGGTTTACATTGGCAGCCTTATGTGTGTTGTATCTATAGCCCTGTGTTTAAGCTACAACTTCTCCTCACACTTTTCTTATTGCACTGTTACAAGAGGAATGTTCTGATTCTATTGTTTTCTATTTATTTATACAGTCTGAAGTTAAAGGGGAACTCCGGCGCAAAATGAACCTGGGGTTAATAACACATGTGTACCGAGTTCGACCGTTCTCTGGTATTTGTTTTCATGCATTTGTTTTGTTAGTCAAATGTGACCAGTTTTCTTGCAAACCGCTATTTAGCGTATAACGCTAGCCTTCGGGGCACACCGACACATAAAAAGAAATCACTATTTCTATACCACTAACAAGGCTCACAATATCACCACACTTACACGGTAGCATAACTAGGGTCTCTACATGTAAACCGAAGCATTGAGAACTTTGCAAGTATACAGGCAGTTTATTAAAAAAGGAACACAGTACCGTTCATGTCTGGCTCGCATATCCAGGCGGGCGCCATCTTGGGGAAACTGAACTGTCTGTTGCCGGAAGAAAGCACTGAGAGCATAGAGAAGCACTGAACGAAGATTGGAGAGTGAGGACAAACTGCTAGAGGTGATGTACGGCTCACACAATCTAAACACCTGCATTAAAACCAAGACACTGGACAATCCTGTGGAAACTTTAGTCTTTCATTGTTCTGAAAAGCCTCTGGATTCAATCCTGTGCTTTTTGTCCTGAGGTCAATCAGCTCCTCTGTTGAGTGATTGAGAACATCCTCCATCTTCTCAAGGTCATTCATGGTCAGGTCAGTCTGGCGTCCTACATCTACACACAATATATTTGTCAAAGAGGACGAGAGGGAGAAAGACAGGTGAGTTGTATAATCTACAGACTGTATTCATCAAGGTGGTGGTAATAGTTTAGGATGAATTCTGAGGTAAACTAATCCATGGGTATGATACGTAGTCATCAGAACAGTTCATGGAACATGGCTCCATGCAGCCTCCATGCATTATTCTGTATTTCACCGAGGTGGAGCAATGCATCTGTGTTGTCGGTGCAGGTCTCTTCTGCATCAGTGTTGGTCTGGTCTCAATCTTTCCTCACGTTGACGTGATGCCTCTGTCACTGGTTTACCTCTCTGGTAGCCAAGATGAACGTAGGAGACCAGGCTGGAGCAAGCTGATGCTGCGCAAGTGTGTCACCACACACTGAAACTACTGCACCAAATAACTCAAACCCAGCACCCTGTGTTTGGATTGTGACACCATTATACAGCAACTTTAAGTCTTCATCAATTCTTTTTAATACAAAATCAACACCACACTTGTCAATATCACCAGCTTTTGCTATAGCAAGGAGTCTGACTGCTGCCAGTTTTGACCTAAACTTGGGGTTTATGTTTCCTAAAGTATAATAAACCATCAGTAATTTATTTACTGAAGCATGTGACCCAAGGGGATTGCAGATCTCTATTTGGTCAGTGTATAAAATGATCTGTAAAGCAGAAGGTTTCACTGAAAACAGTGGGTGGGATCTGAAAAGGCTCCCATCAACAACATCATACAAAAATCCATCTTTGTGGCAACTCTGTGGCGTGGTGCGGATCATATCAAAAATCCTAGAATTGGACAACAGCTGTTCAAGACTCTTAACTGGGGACACATAGTAAAAACTTCTGTTTTTAATTCCAAGAACTCTTGATTGTCCTTTCTTAACTCGACAAACCCTCTGAGACATAACCACCTCCTCTGGTTTCACTGGGTTAAAAAGCCTCTGGATGGTGCTGTCTTGCATGTATGTGGTGGCCATCAAGGAGAAAGGATCTTGAAACTTGTCTAATGTAGCCAGTACTTCCTCTTGTAGCTGCTCCACGCTGTCTGAATGTCTTTCAAAGATCCTCTTCATTGTGTCCCTCAAGGTGCTCAGAAGAGTAGTTTGATACTGCTGGACTTCAGAAACAATGCTGTTGACGCTCCTCTGAAACACAGTCAAGAATGAACTGTCAGATACATGATGTTTGTCCAATACAACTAGCAGAACCATTCTTAAGACTCATTTGAGGATTTCACACCAAAATGGTCACTGTCCTTGAACAATGTGGATCATTAGCATATTCAAAATTACATCCAAATATGACCCCCTGTTGCTTGTAGTAACTGAAAGATGCTAACACTAATACAAACTGCATCCTAATAGCACCAGCATTACAACAATTAAAGCGAACATTAAGTTTTGAAAAATATAGAAATTGAGGATAACTATGGGGCTGTTGTTGCTCTGACAGTGGGAATATGAAATTATCCAGTTAGAGAAATGTCAGGTTACACCCTCTCAGGGTTCTTACACCTTTTCCAGAGTCAAAGCACTGTTCTATCACTTTCAAGATTTTTTTTCACACTGCACTTCTTCACAGTACTGCTACTGATGCAATTATGCGTATACATTTATAAAAATGGTCTACTACTAAGCAGTTTACTGACTAAACACTCTCTAGTGAATCATTTAAGAATATAGAGCATTTTTAACACTTGCTTTATAAAATCCATTTTCCTACAGCACTTTTAATATCATTAAAGGATAAACATGTTGCCATAATGGTAAAATCATAATAATGATGATAATATTAACACTGGGTTATGTGCAATACCTGAGACAGGTGACATCTCTCCCTCACATTGATGGCAAATGCAGCTGCACGTCTAATATTTGCACTTGATGCACCAGCTCCTTCCTGTAAATATGTTGTGTTAATAATATACATTAATATACTCTGTACATAGAAGACTGGTTCACATCAAATGTTGGATAATATTATCATACTGGACCTTAGCTGATTATCAGGGTGTGGAATCTGATGACATGTAGGCTCTGGGTTCAACATTTCATTGGAGATGACAGGTGTGTTGACTTCACTGTTGGTCCTTTGCATTCCCCGTGTTTCAGTGGCACAGTCAGAACAAACTGGGATGTCAAAATGTTCCCTTCAACCCGAGATAGGTCAGATGCAGCTGGTGTCATCCATCCAGTAGGTGGGTGCCCAGTGGTAAAATATAGAGCATGTGTGCGTCTAATGTGGTAGTAAAAGGAGTTGAAGACTCTGTATTCAGCAGTACAGCCATCAAATCAGGACTGGGACTATGTGCTGTGCTAATATGGCTCCAGAGAGACTTCAGTGTTAATGCAACGAAAACCAAGCAAATCACAGATGAATGCTGACAGGAGATGTTTAAGCCATGGGAAAATCTACACTAATCTGAAAAATGAGTCTGCACTAGAAAAACACAAACTGCAAAAGGGAGTAGTCCAGGTATTTGAAGAGCAGCACTGAATTATTACCGCTTAAATCTGAATCATTTGAACTTTACTTTGGCGGGCACATACGAACTAGAGAGGTCAATACCAAATCTGGGCGGGAAGGGGGGTGGATCATACCAAGATTATTTAATTTGCATAGTGATGTGATTATACAGGGATCAACAACCGGCCTAGAAATTAAAATATAATTTATAGTTCTAGTATTCTCCAATTATGTATGTTTGTATTCCATTATTATCAGTTTTCTTACACGGTTTACCCAGACTGACATGGTCTGCACCACCCCCCCTTACTACCCTCATGTGGTCTCGTCTGCCCTGCGACGGTTGGGAGAAGGACCTGGACGGGATTCTGTCGCGGTAAGGAGAAAACAACGTTATATTAAAAATTATAAAGTTATAAGTTTTACAGTTACGTTACAGTTTTACTCTTCACATTTACTCCACTCATCGCGATGAACTGCGGCCGTATCAATGAATGAATCGGCCTCTTCAGTGTAAACTCCAGCTAGCTAGCTAGCTTAGCTAATGTTAGATGACTTTGCAGGTTTGCTGCTACAGCGTCGTTACAAGTGTTTTCTTGTGCTTTTTCTCCTGCGACTCATTGAAAACGTTGTTGATACATTTTATATATATATATATATTTATCAGAAGAGTAAGTTGTGCCATGGTTTGTCTCCACTTCCTTGTCCATGTCCTGTTTTATTGTGAAGCTCCATGTCTTGTCCTCCTGTGAGTCCCTGGTGTGTCTCACCTCCACCTGTGTCTGGTGTCCTCATGTGTTTGTCCTCAGTGTTGGTCTGTGTCCATGCCGTGTGTTCCTGTGGTGCCTCCGTGAGTTCATAAACTCTGTTTTGTTTCACTGCACTAGTTTGTGTGTCTGTCTGCATCAGGGTCCAGGTCCCTAAACCCTAACATGTTGTTTCTAATTGTGTCTGTCATTTCCATCTAATAATTGTGTTTAGATTGATTGATTTATTTATCTGAGGATGAGAATGCTGCTTTACCAGACAAAGCTGGCCCAGGTGAAACAGGAACTGTGTCGTCACTTCAAGGATCACCTCCAGTACCCCCCCCCCCCCCCCTACAGCTTCCTGCTCCTCCACAATATGTGGTCTACACAGACACTGAGCTGGAACCACCATGTTGAGATGGTCTGCTCTGGTAGAGAGGAGGAATCTGCCGTGTCCAGAGAGCTGAGATGAGATGCAGCTGGTGAGGAACAATCTTGAGAGCAAGTCACCAAGGAGAGAAGTTCTCCAGTGAGGTCACCACAATAGCTGAGAGACTAGTGGAGTATTATCCCATGCTACAGGAGAAAGATGACCCATCAGACATGGAAGTGACACATAGATTATTGGATTGTTGTGTGATATTCAAAGGGTTTTTTCCAACCAGGGCCTTTTTCCACCACAGCTGAGCAGGTACAGTTATCTTCAGAAGAGCATTCTGAATGGGACGTCCCCACAGAAGAGGCAGGGGCCCAGACCAGAGAGAAGACGTCACATTGACTTGTCTCCAAGGGACCAGGGACAAGATGATGACGCAGACTCAAGTGGTGCATCAACAGTTCTTCTGCCACCTGGGAGCAGTTCTGAAGGCCACGCTTCAGGTGACACCAAGGCCAGGTGATACTGTCCTAGTTTAGTATCTAATGATAGATTACAGGTGTTTCAACTGTACATTGAAGTTATGATCAGGCTCTGATGTGTTGGGATGTGACAGTAGTTTTCACTTATTTGATTCCATTGTGTAGAAATGACAGTAAATGTTGTGTTTGCTGCTTCAACCTGTCGTATCATTCAGAGGACATGTCCAGTACCTGCTGCTGATTTGTGTCTCCTTTCAGTGGACAAAGACAGTCTGGCAACACAGGCCAGGCATCACAAGACTCTGCAGGAGACGGATCAGAAACCAGAACCCAACCAAGATGCTGTGTGCCAGATCCTTGAGCTGGAGTTTCAGGTGAGAAGAGCCTTCATTGACAGTGACGTTGTGAAAGAAGACGACAGAGCAGCAGAGGTTTCTGAGGCGTGTGCATGTTTCAAAGAGCTTCATCACGTATGCACTTGTTGTTTCTGGCTTCTCCACAGAGTTAGCATCGCTGCAGACTCTAACACTTCTTATTTGCGTCGTTGCAGGTGATGGATGAGCTGCGGCGGATTCTGGATGAGGACGACGGCCAGTTGATGAATGAAACAAAGAAGAGATGGGCCGACTTGTGCTCCACGGTGCAGTTTGATGGTGTTTGGAGGAAAGTGTTGAAGCCGCCCATGAGCCTGGGTGCAGGTAAGTAACTCTGCTGTCTTTAACACATGGAGCTGTCTCAGCAGACACAATTCATAGAGCTGCTGTCAATGCACAACACTGATTCAATGAGAACACAATGACAGTGCTGTTCACTGCAAAGCATCTTTTATCACCTGACCATAAAGAAAGCTCATCAGACGCTGACTTTGAACTCAAACTTGATTTATTGTGTTCCTTGTTCAGGGCGCTACCCTCACTCTTCCCCTCACAGTCTGCGCCGCCTCAGAAGATGGGACAGGCCAGTGAGGCGTTGCTTCATGTCCTTCAGCTGAGTTTGTTCAGAAGAATGAATCCTCTAAGTGTTTAGTGGCACACGCTCTTTAAACAGTGACTGAGCCACAAGTTCTTTTCATGTTCTCTCCTGTCTTTAGAGCAGAAATGATCCGTTTGAATAAAGCACATGTCAGTATGGTTGTGTTCATAGATACACTATATTACCAAAAGTATTCGCTCACCCATTCAAATGATCAGAATCAGGTGTTCTAATCACTTGGCCTGGCCCCAGGTGTATAAATTCAAGCACTCAGGCATGCAGACTGTGAAACAAGACATTTGTGAAAGAATGGGCCGCTCTCAGGAGCTCAGTGAATTCCAGCGTGGAACTGTCATAGGATGCCACTTGTGCAACAAATCCAGTCGTGAAATTTCCTCGCTCCTAAATATTCCACAGTCAACTGTCAGCTCTATTATAACAAAATGGAAGCGTTTGGGAAAAACAGCAACTCAGCCACGAAGTGGTAGGCCACGTAAAGTGACGGAGAGGGGTCAGCGGATGCTGAAGCGCATAGTGCAAAGAGGTCGCCGACTTTCTGCACAGTCAATTGCTACAGAGCTACAAACTTCATGTGACCTTCAGATTAGCCCAAGTACAGTACGCAGAGAGCTTCATGGAATGGGTTTCCATGGCCGAGCAGCTGCAGCCAAGCCACACATCACCAAGTGCAATGCAAGGCGTCGGATGCAATGGTGTAAAGCACGCCGCCACTGGCCTCTAGAGCAGTGGAGACGCGTTCTCTGGAGTGATGAATCACGCTTTACCATCTGGCAATCTGATGGACGAGTCTGGGTTTGGAGGTTGCCAGGAGAACGGTACATTTCAGATTGCATTGTGCCAACTGTGAAATTTGGTGGAGGAGGAATTATGGTATGGGGTTGTTTTTCAGGAGCTGGGCTTGGCCCCTTAGTTCCAGTGAAAGGAACATTGAATGCTTCAGGATACCAAAACATTTTGGACAATTCCATGCTCCCAACCTTGTGGGAACAGTTTGGAGCGGGCCCCTTCCTCTTCCAACATGACTGTGCACCAGTGCACAAAGCAAGGTCCATAAAGACGTGGATGACAGAGTCTGGTGTGGATGAACTTGACTGGCCTGCACAGAGTCCTGACCTGAACCCGATAGAACACCTTTGGGATGAATTAGAGCGGAGACTGAGAGCCAGGCCTTCTCGACCAACATCAGTGTGTGACCTCACCAATGCGCTTTTGGAAGAATGGTCAAAAATTCCTATAAACACTCTCCTCAACCTTGTGGACAGTCTTCCCAGAAGAGTTGAAGCTGTAATAGCTGCAAAAGGTGGACCGACATCATATTGAATTCTATGAGTTAGGAATGGGATGGCACTTCAGTTCATAGAATGAGTAAAGGCAGGTGAGCGAATACTTTTGGTAATATAGTGTATATACAGCTCTGGAGACAATGAAGAGACCACTCCCACCAATGTTTCTGAAAGCAGCAGCATCTCTCCATCTATGGCAGCCAGTCCATCCCAGTGTTTGTTGGACTCCAACACAAGCCTCCTCACTCTACTGACTGAGACACTGATCAGCTGATCACCTCAACCACATCTGATTCTATCAGGAAGATTATAAAAGCCACTGCTGTGATTAAAGACTGAGATGATCCCACCAGTAATGATTTCTAACCTCAACATGTTTTCTTTTCATTATTCCAGGTCTGAAAACGCTGCGTCTTTATTCTGATTTTGACCACTTGTCATTTTCTGCCAATAAATGATCGAAATGGAAATATTTTCATTTCAGATTTGAGAGAAATGTTGTCAGCACTTTATAGAAGGAAACAGAAATGTTCATTTTACTCCAACACATCCCTATAAATAGCCAAACCATCAGAACTGATCATGTTGCAGTGGTCTCTTGTTTTGTTCCAGAGCTGTAGATGAACACAACGGTGTTAAAACATCTCAGTCCACTGGCCCAAGCAGTTGTTCAGTTTGTCAGCGTACCCTGAAGAAACTTGTGTTTTCTGTTTCCTTCTTCAGCCGTCGACCTCCAGGAGAGAACTCTCTTCAGCCCTGTCCTGGTCTCTGACGGGTCCCGCTGTCTTCTGGCAGCTGGAAACACAAAGAAGAGCTGGGTGAAGGTTTGCTGGATGTGACGGGTTATTACTACACCCTGCATCTCACCTGTCCTGAGTGTGTGGCGACCCTTCTCTCTGTCATTCAGACACAAGTCTCACAGGACGGTGTCCACCAGCGACGAGACGCCACAGGCTCGTACAAAAGAGCCACGGCAGAGTGGAACGCTTTCACTAAGAAATAGACCTGTTCAGGCTTGGGGGGTGGGACAAAACTGAAGCCCCTGTGTTTTATAAGTTTGACACATATACTGAAGGCTTGCTGTCTACTGTTGTTGATGCTAAGTAGTTTATTTCCTTGACTACCATGTTCTGTCTGATTAAATGTTCCCAGAGATAATGAGGTTCTAGCCTCTGTTACCTCTGAGGGTTCACAGGGAGCTTTTTGATGTTCTAATTGTAAACATTGTAATCCAGCTGTTCTGCAAGCACTTCAAATAAATGTTGTTGTCAATCTTCTCTGTGTGTGACTTTCATTTGGTGTAAATGCTGTGTATTGATTTATGACCAAAGCTGATCAGAACTGTTGAACTAAGAAGAATCATCTCGTTAAGTTGCTCTGGATTTATGGTTCTTTCACTCAGTCTGAGGAAGAAACAAAAAGTCAGATACGAACTGAAAAGCTAGTTTAGAGATGATTTGACCTACACAGAGCCATGTTTGTATATTTGGTTTGATTATTATTATCATTTGAACTGGAGCATAACTGTTTAGATGAAGTTTACCATTTCATTTGACTGTTCTGATTATTCATAGTTGTGATGCCGCCTCCCAGGAAATGAGGACAAAAGGGGAGAGTGGCACAGGTGTCTCAGATGAGACAGGGGAGAGCCATAATGTTTTTTGACCGCTCTTCTTTTTGTTTTGTTGTTCTTGTTTTTTCTTCTTATTGATCATGACCGTGGACACTGAGAACCAGACGCAAATAAAACGCCATAAATAACTCAAAAGAGGCAGTGATTGTTTTACTTGGAGCGCGTCACGACCACAGCGAACCCCTGAACAAAGAACGGCGTCTAGAAGCCGATTGCCGGTTAAAATGCAGCCACAATTGTCAAAAAACAATCTCAATCTGTGGATATGTGGATGAACGCATTGGAATAAGCGAATAAGCGCTGGACTTTTATGGACCTAGACACAGACATCGGACTCCGGACTCGTGAGTAAATATCACTCTGGAAATTATGAAAGAATGATACATTGTTACGTTAATGGAGAGGGATTATCGGACAAACAAAACGAAATCCAGTGATATCTTGATGCTTAAATATGGAAAATGGAAATGTTTGGTGGAAAAGTTTATCATTCTTTGGAGATCGGATGCTTGTGACATGTGATGAAATGAAAATGCGTATGAATGACTTCTACGAACACGGGCTGAACTTTATAAACAAGTTGAACTAAATGTGTGAATAAATACGGAAGAAAAATGAATGCTGATGAAATGCCGGCCGATGCTGGCCCAGAGGAGAGATTAAATCGCTCAGCGCGTCACGCAAAGGGAAACTGGGAGCGTGCACGCGCAAAATGAATGAAATAAAAGCCTTGATGGAAACCGAGGGGAATGTTGAAAAGATGAATGAGTCGGTTGACTTGTTTCAGAGATCACTTGAAGATTTCAATAAGATTCATGAATCAGTCCAAACGTTTTTGTCTGAGGAAGAAAAGGAAAGTGAGAGAATTGATTGGTATGAACCAAAAATGTCCACATTTGCGGATTTCCTTAAGGATGTGGAAAAGTGGAAAACCTCTCAAACAGATCCTCAGACACTCATTGGACCTCAGGACAGCATTTCCAACGTTTCGAAGAAATCACGAGTCTCAAAATGTTCAGGATCAGGATCAACCATTTCTTCTGTTGCCTCAGCCCGTCTTAAAGTTGCCACAGAAAGAGCTGCTCTGCTGGCCCGGGCAGCAGCTCTGGAAAGGAAGCATGCCCTGGACATGGAGAAGGCTCAATTAAGAAACAAAATGGAACAAATGGAGTTGGAAATGAATCTGGCTGAATCTGAGGCAAAATTAAAAGTGTTGGAAAACTTTGAATCTCAAAATGAACAACAGCTGCCAACACATGCACCACAAGCACAACATGGGGATGGCATGAATGAATATTTGGAAACTTATCAGGAAAACAGAGATGCAACAGCGAATTCAGAAACATCTCCAGTTGAATTTGCTAAGCTTGGAGCAATTCCCAAAACACCACTTCAAAGATACTTAAACCAACAATCCAAACCAATAATAAGCTCTCCACCACAAAGTAGAAACAAAATAACCCACATTTCTCTACCACAGCATGGTCCTACTGTTCAGAGTTCTCCACAGACAGCAAAAGGTGCTGGGATTAATATGACAAACAACAATGACAATTTCTTGACTGTAATGCAGAGACAAAATGATATTGCGGATTTATTGGTTTTACAGCATAAACAAGTATCACTTCCTGCACGTGAAATTCCAGTTTTTGATGGAAACCCTCTTAATTATCAAATCTTTATGAGGGCATTTCAGCATAACATTGAGGAGAAAACAAATAACTGCCATGACATGTTATATTACCTGGAGCAGTATACAGCAGGACCCTGCCAGGAGTTGGTCCGTAGCTGTCTTCATATGGATGCTGTAACAGGCTTTGCGGAGGCCAAGAGACTGTTAAAGGTTCATTTTGGAAATGAATTAAAGATTGCAAATGCTTATATGGCTAAAGCTCTGAACTGGAACAATATAAAGCCAGAGGATGGAAAAGCACTGCAAAGTTATGCACTTTTCTTAAGAGGCTGTTGTATTGCCATGAGAGGTTTGCAGGACATGGAGGAGCTTGATCTACCGTCCAACTTAAAGCTCATTGTGTCAAAACTTCCTTATAAACTGAGGGAGAAGTGGAGAACGGCAGCTTGTGTCATTTTGGAACAGCGAAACACACGGGCAAGATTGCAGGACCTTGTGGCATTTATCGAAAGGCAAGCTAAGATACTACAAGATCCTCTTTTGGTGATATTCATGATCCTCTCACACATAATAGGACTTTAAAGGCCAAAACTACTACAGATACAAAACTAAACAGATTTAAAAGTAGAGGAAGCAGCTTTGCTACCACAGTGTCAATGGTGTCTGACAGCAAAGAAGAGAAATCACCCATTAAAGTCAACTTGAACTGCAGCACTCGTGAAACTCAATGCTCCTTTTGTGCTGGTATGCATCTCTTAGCTGACTGTCAGAAAATAAATGTACAACCTCATGAAGCTAAAATTGAGTTTCTCAGAGAAAAGGGATTGTGCTTTGGATGTTTGAAAGCGGGGCATCTGAGTAAAAACTGCAAAAGAAGAATGAAATGTCAGAGTTGTCAGGCCAAACACCCCACTATTTTGCACATAAAGAGATCTGCCAAATCCGAGGAATACACCCACAAGCCAGAGCAACATAGTATGGCAGCTAAACCTGAAGAAACATCAATAAGCAGTGCTCTTGTGACACTTGGAGAAGGTGAGGGAAATGGGGCTGGCAGAGACTGCATACTGGCCATAGTTCCAGTCCTGGTTAAACTATGTAAAGGAAGTAAAAGTGTACCTACCTACGCCTTCCTGGACCCCGGCAGCACTGACACATTTTGTACTGAGAACCTTATGAGGAAGCTCAACGCTAGAGGCCGTAGAACTAACGTTCTTCTGCAGACTATGGGAACAGAACAGGTCTAGAGGTTGGTCATATAGAAGATGGTACTTACCTGACACTGCCAAAGTTATATACTCAAGACAAAATCCCTGTGACAAAGAAAAACATTCTCACCCAGGCGGATTTAAATAAGTGGCCTTACCTGCAGGAGATCAAGGTAAAGGAGATAGATGCTGGTGTGGATCTTCTTATTGGAGTGAATGTACCAAAGGCGATGGAACCATGAAGAATCATTAATAGCCAGAGAAATGGACCATATGCAGTTAGGACACTATTAGGATGGGTGGTTAATGGTCCACTCAGTGTCTCTTCTGCTATGGAGAATGAACGCACCGTGGCATCAGTGAACCGAATCTCCATTGTGCACATTGAAAGACTTCTGGAAAGACAATATGCACACGATTTCCCAGAGAAAGATTATGAGGAGAAAATGGAGATGTCAGCTGATGACCGACAGTTCATGCAGATTGCCTCAAGTTCTGTTGTTCTCACAGATGGCCACTATTACTTACCTTTACCTCTTCGTGATAAGAACATCAGCATGCCAAACAACTATCAGATGGCAGAACAACAAACGTTGCATCTCAAAAGAAAATTTCAAAAGGATCAGGTTTATGCAAATGAGTACAGAGACTTCATGAGTGACATCATCAGGAAGGGTTATGCTGAGAAAGTACCACCAGAAGATTTAAAACCAGAGGCTGGCAAATTGTGGTACATACCTCACCATGGTGTTTATCATAAACGTAAAAAAACCCTCCGTGTAGTCTTTGATTGTGCATCAACCTTTAAAGGTGCATCACTCAATAATGTACTCCTACAGGGCCCAGACTTGGCTAACTCTCTGATGGGTGTCTTGCTCAGATTCCGGCACGAGCCAATTGCAATTATGGCAGATATTGAGAGCATGTTTCACCAGGTGCGGGTTCACGAAGAGGACAGAAACTTGCTCAGATTCCTATGGTGGCCAGAGGGAGACACAAGCCAAGAATTGGAGGAATATAGGATGACAGTCCATCTGTTCGGCGCTGTATCTTCTCCAACCTGTGCAAATTTTGCACTACAAAAAACTGCAGAGGATAATAGCAGCACATTCAATAGGGAAGTGTCTGACACAGTCAAATTTAATTTCTATGTTGATGATTGTCTCAAGTCAGTTCCAACAGAGAAGCAAGCAATATGCCTTGTTAAGAACCTCAGAGAAATGTGCTCCCTCGGAGGATTCAAGCTGACCAAGTGGGTTAGTAATAGTCGTACTGTATTGGCATCCATCCCTGATGACGACAGAGCAAAAC
The DNA here is from genome assembly GCF_963514085.1 of Chelon labrosus. NCBI lineage: Eukaryota > Metazoa > Chordata > Actinopteri > Mugiliformes > Mugilidae > Chelon > Chelon labrosus. The sequence goes on along the minus strand of NC_140337.1, from coordinate 36,494,682 downwards.
AAATTAGAAACTTGGATCTGGACAGGGAGAAGCTGCCTAACGACAGAGCATTAGGACTGTACTGGGACATTGAGAATGATATATTCAGCTTTCGTGTCACTGTTAACAACAAAAGCCCCACCAGAAGAAACATTGCCATTGTTAGCTCTGTGTATGATCCTCTTGGATTTCTTGCCCCTTTCGTACTGAAAGCTAAGCAGATCCTTCAACAACTTTGTAAAGCTAAGTACGGATGGGATGAAATGATCCCTGTGGAATTGTTAAAGTCATGGCAACAGTGGCTCAAGGATCTGGATGAGCTGGACAGATTCTAAATTAACAGATGTGTGACACCAAGAAACTTTGGCCAGGTAAAAACTGCACAACTGCATAACTTTTGTGATGCAAGTGAACAAGGTTATGGAACTGCAAGTTACCTAAGGTTCACAAATGACTCTGGAGAGGTACATGTTGCATTTGTGATGGGAAAATCAAGAGTAACTCCACTCAAAACATCAACTATCCCAAGACTGGAACTCACTGCTGCCACACTGGCTTCACGGATAGACAGAATGCTTCGCCTGTAGACTTTGGCTCCATCCCCCCAGATGATCCAGAGGTGCAGAAAGAAGCAATTGTAAGTAACATTGTCACCTCTACCTCAGAGAAAACTCCAACAAGCAAGCTCATTGAATATTATTCATCATGGAATGATCTGAAAAGAGCTGTAGCCTGGATGACGAAACTAAAGAATCTCCTTCTACAAATGAACAGGAAAGGGGAAAAGGAATGTGCACTGATTGGTCGAGATGAAGGCAAATCACTAAAGGATCAGATGCTCCTTCTCAAAACGCCTGTAGTCACAGGTCTTTCAGTAGAGGACATTGAAAATGCAGAAAAGGCCATTATTTGCTATGAGCAGGGACAGCATTATAAGTAGGAAATGGCCACTCTGAAGCAAGGAAAACCATGCAAAAGAGGAAGCTCCTTGTATAAACTTGACCCTACCATTGATGCTGATATCCTGAGAGTGGGAGGACGAACAAAGAGGATGGCTATGCCCATAGAGATCAAACACCCCAAGATCCTACCTAAATATTCTCATGTGTCAAAGCTAATACTGAGTCATATTCACAGACAGGTTGGTCACTCTGGGCGAGGTCACATGCTCTCCAAACTTCACCAACGATACTGGTTGTCTGGTGCCAACTCTTCAGCAAGAAAGATTATCAAGAGCTGTGTGTTTTGCAGAAGACAACTAGCTAAACCTGGAGAGCAGAAGATGGCTGATCTCCCTCTGGACAGAGTAACACCAGATCTTCCACCCTTCACTCATGTCGGCGTAGATTATTTTGGACCCATTGAGGTGAGACGTGGCCGTACTGTTGTTAAGAGATGGGGAGTGATATTCACTTGCCTTGTAAGCCGTGCTGTTCACCTGGAGGTTGCCAGTCAACTAGACAAAATGCATGCATAAATGCTATTCGTCGATTCATCTGTCGTCGAGGCTCAGTGAAAAGCATCAGATCAGATCAAGGCACCAACTTCATAGGGGCACAGAGAGAATTGGAGGAGTCTGTGAAACAGCTGGATAATGACAGAATCCAAAGATCACTTCTCAAAAGGGGAATGGACTGGACATTCAATCCCCCCTCTGGAGCTTATCATGGTGGCGTCTGGGAAAGACTAATTAGACTGGTTGAAAAGATCCTTTACTCCGTCTTAAAGGAACAAACTTTGGATGATGATGGTCTACATACAGCTTTGTGGAGGCAGCAGACTGAGTTTATTAGTCTTTCTCTTTCAGTGACTTTGAAGAACAGAATGGACTGGTACCATGAGTGTACCCTTACATGGACATGGGCTATTAATAATATGAACTTTTTGGCCAAGCCAATGTCTTGCATTATTGAAATTGCTCTATTGAATTGGTAATTGTTATGTAATAAGCAATTAGGGGCTGGTATATTAAAGCCATGTTTGTATATTTGGTTTGATTATTATTATCATTTGAACTGGAGCATAACTGTTTAGATGAAGTTTACTATTTCATTTGACTGTTCTGATTATTCGTAGTTGTGATGCCGCCTCCCAGGAAATGAGGACAAAAGGGGAGAGTGGCACAGGTGTCTCAGATGAGACAGCGGAGAGCCATAATGTTTTTTGACCGCTCTTCTTTTTGTTTTTGTTCTTGTTTTTTCTTCTTATTGATAATGATTGTGGACACTGAGAACCAGACGCAAATAAAACGCCGTATATAACTCAAAGGAGGAAGTGATTGTTTTACTTGGAGCGCGTCACGACCACAGCGAACCCCTGAACAAAGAACGGCGTCTAGAAGTCGGTTGCTGGTTAAAATGCCGTCACGCATGTTCCTGTTAAAAAGTCATCCTTTAGTTCCAAATCCAGATTACATCCTAAATCTATGCAGTGTGTTGTTTAGCAGGCTGCTGTTAGACTGACTGTCAGTGACTGCAGAGGTGATTTCTGATCAACTCTGGACGTATCAAACCCTCAAACATGTTCCTTTACTAGTGAGAGCTGAAGGTGTAAGAAATGTTTTCTCATCCATGATGTTTTTAAACATCTATGATAAGAGTTGACAGACTTCTGATTTTTCAACTAATATGTCAAATGACAAATGTGACGTCATGAATAAAATAATGTTGACGTGAACAGAAGTCATGTTGGCAGCAGCTGCAGCCATGAAATGTTCATGTGTTCACACTGCAGATGTGGATCACATTTAGAGTGTTGAGTTCAGTTCAGTCTGACAGAGACAAAGTCACAGATCCATCTGTATTTAATAAATCAAGCTGTGTTCAGACACAGACATGAATCCAAAGAGTCTGTTATTACATATGTGTCAGAGTTTTAGTTACAATATGTGGCTCTAGAGTAATAACTCATCTCTCTGTTCAAACTTCCTGGTTCACAGGAAGTTTGAACAGGAACCCAGAACAGATGAAAGCTTTAGTGATGGGGGGATGGGCAGTAGTCAAATCAATAAGAAATGTGATGAGAATAAAAGGTAAGTGAACAGACGCTCTGCGTGTCACTGACAATGATCACCACGACAACAGCAACATATCTCACCTGTCACCTGATATTTAAAGACAAACAGCTGACATTTCCAGACATCCTGTCCTCCCTCGTCAAAAACCAAACCTACACCTTCAGCTGACGGAAGTCAGTTATAGTTGTGGCTGCTGCTGAGAGACTCCATCTTCCTGTTTCTTTACAGTCAACACTTTCACTTCAGTGGAAACAGTTTGAGCTGAAGACGAGAGGAGGAAAGTCAGAAGTGTCTCATGATCTGAAGAAGAGTTCAAACACATCAACTGAGTTCTTGGAGTTTTGACAGGATGATGAAGACGTTGGTGGTGTTTGTGATCCTCGTTCACGGTAAGATATCTTCTTCCTGGATCTGATTCTCACTTCAGTCTGACATCATTTCTCTCACGTCTGTCTCTTTAAAGAAAGTCAGTGATGACCTGTTTCAACTTTGATTAGTTCTTAGTTTGTCTGTGAGGGACACGTCCAGAAGCAGAGTCTGATGTTCTGTTCACGTGGACTGTTTCTAATTACTGCTGTAAATGTAAAATCACATCAAGAAAGAAAGAATCAAACAGATTGAAGGTGAGCTCAGAGCTAACGACTGCTTGATGATCTGGCTGCAGGTCAGGACTTCACTGTTGGACACAAACATTTACAAATGTCAATGTGTTTGAAAGTCAAACTGTCAGCTAGTGACTTCTTCATGGGGGGATGTCGACGACTAGTTTCCTCATCCAGATGCCACATTACTGAGAACAAGCAACAGAGACATATTAAAGGTAAATAAATAAATATGACCTCCCAATGCTACAAATTCAACAAAAGATAATTTTCAGTTCTTTACAACCTATAAAATGTTTTCTCTAGATATTCTGGGACACACCAGGGAGTGCTTCTCCTTCACAGACCACCTTATCTGTGTCACCTTGTTGCAGGGGGACATGTTTGAGGAACGTCACAGGTCATCTCCTGTAGATGCACTGTGTAACACCTTCAAGACATACCCAGTGCTGGATGAGCCTGTTTTGGTGCTGTGGACCTATTCCAGCTCCTTATGGAGAACAATCTAGAAGAAGTCTTCACTCTTTTAAAGATCATCATCACCACACCCCTGACCACAGCAGAAGCTGAGAGGTGCTTCTCAACCTTGAAAAGAGTAAAAACTTTTCTCAGAAACACCATGACCCAGGAGAGGCTGGATGCATTGGCCATGCTGTCCATGGAAAAGAGACTTGTACGTGAGACGACTTCAATCAGAGAATCATTGAAGGAAAGGACAGCAACATTTATGTTCGAATAGTGTTTATTGTTTTGCACCCCCCACAATGTTTAATCACCAGCCACCACTGGTACTGAAGGAAGATGAAGGCTTAAGTTTCCACAACAATCTCACGTGGTGCTGGAAATGTACGATACTGGGCTCCAGCACAGAGACAACATCTCTGGATTCAGTCTGGATGTTGAACAGGACCTGCTGAATCTGATGCTGGTTTATGGCTCTAGATAGAATGAAATGAATCATCTTTACCACTGGTTGCATGATCAAAAGGTAAAGTCTCTTTACATTGAATTCTTTATGCACGGCAACAGTCTTCTATCCCTCTTGGAAGCAACAGTCCTCACAATCCACATTCCTTTTTTCATCATCAGTTGCCATAACTGAAATGAACCAGAAGGGGTCACCGCCAAACAGTGTCCCACAGAATAGGCCACACAGTGGTCAGGCCCAACGGAGCTACTGAGTGGAGCTGCTAGTCTGAGGTAAAAAGAGAAAGTATGTTTGTACCTGTACGATTCATCAACCCTGTCTGACAGTGCTGTATGAAGAATAAGAAGGTTTATTGTTATTGTCTGGTGAAAACCAATGAAATACAGTTTGGCAATGTGACATCCACCTGCTACTAGGGCCTGTTTTGTGTTTTCCCCTTGTCTTGTCATTTGTCTGTTTCTGCAGGTACCTTAGTGGGCGGGTCTTAATTTGGGAAATTGGGAGCTCCTGGCCAGTCTCCCTGAGCTTATAAGACCTGGCACTCCTGATCCTCAGTCTCCCTCTGATCTTTGACCTGGATTCCTCTGGTATGTGTTTTTGTTCTGTTGGCTTTGGCCTGTTTGCTTTACGTTAGCACCTTTTAACAATACACATACACTATCATGCACACATCAACAGACACACTGATACTCACACTCAAACCTCAGTAATTCTTATGGGTTGATTTTTAAATAAATCAGTTAACCTTTGTGTTCTGCCATAGCTTAGCCAGGTCATGACAGCAGCTCTTAGGCAGAAGCTGGTTTTTAATCTATTAGTTCTGGATCTGATGACTCTGGATCTCTGAAGGCAGTGTAGTGAACAGTCTACATCCAGGATTTGGTCCGTGGAGATGTGATTGGCTTTCTGTTGGAGCTGGTCAGTGTAGATGTCTCTCATGTGTCTGATCTAGACCATAACAATGAACCTGAGCGCTACCTTTCCTGTCAGCAAATAAACCACCAGAACAAGACAAATATATCCAGTCTGACTTTTATCAGGTGCTAACTGGTGTATAGTCGCTATCAGCTGGAACTAATGTCCTCAGTTCCTCCGAAGTCACGTGATTTAGTAGAAAGGCTGCAGCACAACAGACGCATGCGCACTCTCCTCTGAAGACTAGTCGGTGCTGTTTGTCTGGACATGTTTGATTTCTGCTAGAGACGTCATGTGACAGAAACCTGGAACAGTGTTGCCAACTTGGTGACTTTGTCGCTAAATCCAGCGACTTTCAAATCCTCTTGGCGACTTTTTTTTGTCAAAAGCGACTAGCGACAAGTCTAGCGACTTTTTCTGGTTCTTGGAGACTCTGATGTGAAAGCACATATCGGCTCAGTTACTGTCCTCAACAAGCAGCGGGTGCTGCCGTGAGCCCCTCCCCTGTCCCAAAGCACTCACAGGCGGTCAGTCTCACAGTAGCCCCCGCTGCAGCAGTCAGAGCAGAGAGGGAGACCCACGCCACTCAGCGTCCAGACTGCAAATGAATGGCGCATGCGCAAAGCTGCCGCTGATCGCGCCCTGGTCTACAGAAGGGGGTGTAAATGTAAATGTTTCTTCACTGTCACACTAAAATAAGTAATAAAATAATAATCCATTTAGATTGTTAAAACCGTTTCTTTTGAGTCACACAGCCAATACCAAGCCGGATAAAGGAGGAGCGTTAATAATACAGGACAAAGTTAGTTTTGTGTGGCTAGGCAAAAAATAAAAAATGAAAAAACAACCAAGAACCAGCAGAAGAATGTTCATTTGTAGTTCTAAACATATTTAGGTTTTTTTTTTTTTTACTCTTACAGCGTCCATCACAATTACATCCAAATGGCAAATTACGTCATTTAGCGTCTTTTAGGACAGCCAATAGCCACTGTCCTTACTGAGGAGCTGGTAACACTGACCTGGAACAGGATGCAGCAACGTATGAAGGAAACTCCAACACTGTAGGAAGCTAGGCGTTTATTCATCAATATAGAAATGTGAAATATTTAGTCTCTTTACTTTCTGTTTGTAGTTGCTCAGTTCTTTATGGTTTGGTTATCGCCCATCCCTCCATCGCTCCACCTTCCTGGTTTATAGAGCGCTAGCGGCTGAAAGACAGACGAGTCGTCACCGTCAGAGACTTTGAGCTTTATTTCAGTTTTATTTCAGTTTTATTTCAGCTTTATTTCAGGTTTTTTTCAACCATCCACTGAATGTGATCTAGTCAGGTTGATAGATTGAAGTCAGGAAAACAGAGGAGGAAGAAGAAGACAAGATGTCTGCTGGAACATCTGCGTGTCTCTGCATGACTTTACTGAGCGTCGTCCTGTCTGTCTCTGCTGGTGAGTTGAAACCAAAGCGTCTTTAGCTCTGACATGTTCAGGAGACAACGTAGAGTCTGACTGGATCTAGAAGATCTGATCAACCACATGTTCTACAGCAGCTCCAACATTAGTAGTCATCATTTTACTACATCAACTTCCTCTCTGTTATTTCCTCTAATGCTCTTTAGTTTATCCTTCGTCTTGTCTTCCTGTTTACTGCTCACCGTCTCTTTTAACTGCTTAGAAAACATCATGTGTAAAATGATCCCATCATTCTGTGTTACATATTTTTGGACAACTTCATTCCAAGTCATGACCAAGTCTGAAACTCCTTTTACTCCTGTATTTATGAAAATCAGCCTCATCTACATGAAATGATGAGTTATTAGGGAGAACCACTGACTGGTACATGTCAGACATTAGTCAAGACCCTCAGGTCTAAACTGACTGATGTCATTGCTCATAAAGAAGAGAACAAACAAGTAGAATTAGAAAAACTCCTTCTTTGAAGAACAGAGAGAATGTGTGTGTTGTGACCTGTAGCAGTACTAAATATAACCAGGTCCAGCTGAGCCTGGAAGACAACAGGAGGGTTAAAGTAGCCCAGACAATCACAGCATGGTTCTCCATGGTGTAGGATAATGGTACCAGGATAGAAAAGTGGATGGTCACTGACCAGAGCCTGTATCTGTGTCTCTATATGTTGTGTGTGTAGCCAAGTTAAAAATTTCTTATTTTTTTTATTATTATTATTTTTTCTTTTCTTTTGTGTTGTGAACTTCCCCAAAATGATTTTTCCCCTCCTGTGTTTTTTAAAAAAAAAAAGAGGTACCTATGGTGATTTCCTATTGTATGCCCTTTGTTCCCCCGGGGTGTCATTTTGGCGTTGCACCACCTAGCGTCATAGAGCTGTGTGTGCTCGGAGCTGGTGAGTCACTTCATGAGGCGCTCTCTCTGTCCTCTGTCATTTTTATTTTTTTACCCGTTCAAAACCACAATATGTTTACATATGCTGTAATGTGACATGCTAATGCTAACTTTCGGTCGAGCTCCATTTATTAACAACTCGTAAATCAAAGTTTAAACTGAGTTATTCATGCGGTGTTGGCTTGGCCTTATGCTAGCCGAACCGTTTTTTTTCCCCTGTTTCTCTCGTTTCCGTGCTGATGCTGTGAGGTTGTGCTCTGCATGCTACGGCTGTGTAATAATTGTGTTTGTGTTATGTCATATATAATGTGACGTTTTATTGTGGTTAGGGGAATTTTAATTTACATTTTTTTTGTAGAGTCGGAGAGTTGCAGTGTGGCTCGGTGTGTGACGCCTGTGTTTTTTCTTTACCCTAAAGGTATGCTAGTTATTTAATTCAGTTCATTTTTGGTATTTTGGCACTGTAAAAAAAAAAAAAAAGAGCTAATGTGGGTGAAATAATTTAATTATTTTAGATTGTGGAAGATGCGTGGGGGAGTTTTTTTATGGATTTTGTTTTACATGATGCACTGTATCCCCACATTAATTTTAATACAGTACGAACTATGCTGTATATTTGGTGTAATACACAAAGATATAGAGCTGTGTGTGCTCGGAGCTGAGTCGGAGAGTTGCAGTGTGGCTCGGTGTGTGACGCCTGTGTTTTTTCTTTACCCTAAAGATTAAACTCCCATAGATGCTCAACCCGCGTGCGTCTCACTTTCTAACCGCACAACACAACGCAGAACACCGGCTGCTACATGTGCAGACAAGTACTGTCGTATAAGTAGTAGGGGTAGGAAAAAAAATCGATTCTCCGATGGATTTCGATTCTGTCTTGAACGATTTTGTCTCGATTCAAATAAGTTCATAATCGGAATTTTAAAATTAAAATTTTTAATTAGTTCGCCTGCTGCAATATTCTGTGCGCCTGCTGCGGAGCTCAACAGAAAACTCTACTCTCTGGCCTGCTGATTCTCTGCTATACACGCATGCGCACTTAACACACGTGCGAGTTGTTTACATGCAAAAAAGTTTAAGCGGCGATAAAATGGCTGCAATGGCGAGCGCTAGACCAGAGCCCGTCTACGGAGAGCCTCGCCACTCTATTAAGACCCAGTGTAACGAACAGTTCAGAAGCCGGAAGTTCACTGAGAGTGGAACTTCTCCCCTTATTAGACATTCTCTGGCTCGACTCATACGACCTGCACCGGCTTCTTTAAAAGCTGCCGTATGGCAGCATTTTGGATTCTATGAGGTTGGAGGCAAGATGGACAAGACTTACACCGTTTGTAAGGTCTGTGGAATTCAAATCAAATACTTAGGAAATACAATGAATTTGCGAAGCCACATTTCACGATACCATCCAGAGTTGACAGAAAAAAAGGGGACCCGTTCCTGATGCCAGCCATCTGTTTTTCTTTCTCTAATGATCAGCACAATAGTAGGAAGTGATTTGCAAATTCTGAGGAGCAAACTCATATTTAAGAATCTGACCAAACTAAAATATGTGTATATATATCACAAAATTTAAAATCAGGCATGGAAATGTACATTAAAAAAAAAAAAATTCGAGATTAATCGATAATCGTTTTAGAATCGAATCGTTGACCTCTGAATCGGAATCGAATCGAATCGTGAGGTGCCAAGAGATTCCCACCGCTAATAAGTAGTAGTGATACTAGCTGAGGATGCCCAGCTGATTGGAGTCAGTGATCCTGTCTCAGTTCCTCAGAGGAAGTCAGTCTGATGATGGAGGTCAGAGGTCAGAGCAGCTCCATGTGTTTGCTGCATCATCAGTCCTTGTTGGATCTTCTTCCATCAACTTATTGTTTTACTTGAATCCACCAGCTCATGATTTCTCTTGGTTCTATTCATTTAGTTTGTTCATTTGTTCATCCTCCTCTCAGCAAACATTCTGAAGCCTTCTCTATTGAACTGATTTATTGAAAGTGGTTTATTCAAAAGTCTGATTAACTGAATCACCATCAAACATTCTGCTCTGTCTTGTTTCCTTCAGGAGAGACAAACATCAGACCTGAACCTGGACAGACTGTCTCTCTACCATGTAAAGCTCTGAACAATGATCCTGTCATAGTTGTACAGTGGAGAAGAACTGACCTGAAGGAAAAATATGTTCTTTTATACCGTGATGATCAGTCTGATCCAGCACGCCAGCATCCATCTTATAAGAACCGAGTGGATCTACAGGACAGACAGATGAAGGATGGAGACGTGTCTCTGATTCTGAACAATGTGACGATAGAGGACAGTGGAATATACGAGTGTAGTGTTGTTCAGAATAAAATAAACCAGAAGAGGAGCACCATCAGACTGGAAGTAGTTCCACCAGGTGAGTGAGTAGAGTTGAGTTTGTCTTTGTCTCTGATCAGAGTTGAAGCTGCTTCCTGGTTGTTGACGTGAGAGAGAAAGATCTCAGATCAGATGTTTGACTTTTAGAAAGATGTTGTTGATGAGACTTTCTAGAAAACAGCTGGTCTGAGTGATGTGATCAGAGTGCAGTAGATAATGTCTGACAGCAGTTTATTCTTCACTCATCAGCTACCTCACACCTCACACCTGCTTCTGTTGCTTCTGTCACACAGATGGACACAAGGAGGACGAAGGAGTGAGGAACAGAGGACACAAGGACACACCTGTTGGTCTGATAGTTGGTCTGATAGTTGGTGGTGTTCTTGTTGTTGGTGTTGTTGGTTTTCTGATCTACAGAAGATATAGACAGCGATACCGTCCTCCTCCTGAACAATCAGCTGATCCTCAGCAGCTTTAAATGTCTCAGATCAGTGTCCAGCTGAACTCTGAGTGTCCTGCTGCTGTTTCTTGAGGACAGACAGGAGTTAACAATGCTGGACATCCAGCAGACATGAGCAACCCACTGTAGCAGCTGACCTCCAACACTCAAACAGCAGGACTGTATCCACAGAGGAAGGACTCAGTGGAAGCTCAAGTCTGTCCTCATCATCACCATCATCATCATCACAGTGTCAGTGTATTTGTTTCAACATTACCCTCGTTCTAATGTGACTGTTACTAAATGAACATTTCCTCATCAAACTGATCCTCAGGTAGAGATCAGCTGTTACTGAGTATTTACACAACAAAGACACAATGGATGATGATTACTGGTGATTAATAGAAACCAGTAGAAACAGTGTCAAGGATCCGTTGTCTGTGTCATGTTGATATGCTGCATGTATGGATTAATGTGTTCTTATAGATGCTACATCATTAATGTCCTGCTTACATTTCTCTTTGTTAATGTATTCATTCTCGCCACTAGGGGGCAGAGTATTGTTTTTGTTTCATGCATTTTACCTTTATAAAAGGAAGAAGGAGACAATCATGGAAGTTGATGGGTGATGAAGTCTGGTGCTTGTGATATGTTTCTGTTAAACAGTAATACAGCAGTGTTATGAAAGTGAGTCATGTGTCTGTGTGTGGTTAAGCTCCCTCCCTGCCTGTAGAGGAGGGGTCTCAAACTCAAATGATCCGGGGGCCACTGCTGGTTCTGTCATCTCAGTGGGGGGCCACTTCAGTGTTCAAGCATCTAAATGAAAGCACAAATATTACAGAAAATGTGGCCTATTTTCAAATATTGTATGATAATAATACAGAACTATTCCATTAACAGTGAGTGCACATGTTTTTTCTCTCATTCTTCAGTAACTAATGGAAGCCTTTCATGAACTGACTGACAGCACTTCTGTTCATACCGTCTTCACATTAAAGAACACAAAAAGAACTCTAGCTTTACTGCACTAACATTTTAACAGTTAGTGCAGTTCTTTTTTTCCCCTTAAATAACTTATTTTAACATTTTACTCAACAGACGATTCATTCCTTCGTCTATTTGTGTTTTATTTCTTACCAGATACCTGGCAGCACTTCTGCTCACATAGCTGAGCCATATTTACTCTAATGGAGGTTACAGTTAAAATACTGTTAAAACAGTACAACCTCTAGATGAGCATCTGTAAGCCTGGTCCTGTACTTGCTTTTATTAAAGTTCATCACAGAGAACAGTTTCTCACATTACAGTCAGGGCCATAAATATTGGGACATCGACACAATTCTAATCTTTTTGGCTCTATACACCACCACAATGGATTGAACAAGATGTGCTTTAACTGCAGATGTTCAGCTTTAATTTGAGGGTATTTACATCCACATCAGGTGAATGGTGTAGGAATTACAACAGTTTGTACATGTGCCTCCCACTTTTTAAGGGACAAAAAGTAATGGGACAATTGGCTGCTCAGCTGTTCCATGGCCAGGTGTGTGTTATTCCCTCATTATCCCGTTTACAAGGAGCAGATAAAAGGTCTAGAGTTCATTTCAAGTGTGCTATTTGCATTTGGAATCTGTTGCTGTCAACTCTCAATATGAGATCCAAAGCGCTGTCACTATCAGTGAAGCAGCCATCATTAGGATGAACAATCAAAACAAACCCATCAGAGAGATAGCAAAAACATTAGGTGTGGATAAATCAACTGTTTGGAACATTCTTACAAAGAAAGAACGCACCGGTGAGCTCAGCAACACCAAAAGACCCGGAAGACCACGGAAAACAACTGTGGTGGATGACCGAAGAATTCTTTCCCTGGTGAAGAAAACACCAAATGCTTCAGAGCCGGCACTTCACAGTGCAGATGGACAATGACCCGAAGCATACTGCGAAAGCAATCACGTTTTTTATGGCAAAGAAGTGAAATGTTATGCAATGGCCAAGTCAATCACCTGACCTGAATCTGATTGAGCATGTGTGGCGTGGGCAAGGAGATGAGTGTTGCGACAACGCCACCTGCGGTAGTTCCGCCCGCAGGAAATCCTAAACTTCTAACTTTTAATTATTTACTTCATTAGGACACACAGGTTCACCAATACCACAGGGGCAAGAGACGGTTTCAAATTAAGAAAATACTTTATTAAACAAAATAAACTAAAGTTCCCACACACCAGTTACCCACAATAATACTAATAATCAGATAAAATTAGCACCAGGCAGGAGTAAAAGTCAAAGGAGAGGGCTGGGGCTTACCAGGCGGCAGGGATAAATCAAAAGCAGAATGGTCCTTTACTTAAAACACCTGTGACACTGCACTCACACATCACAACAAAAAAAGGAGATAGTGAAGGGAAACATCACCAAGGACTGGACTGCCGCCTCTGGGCCACCGCACCTAACCAACAAACAAGAAACAAATTAAAAACATGCCGAGAAGTGCTGTACAGGACTGGTGTGGAGAAGAACAAATGAATTAACACAAAAATACAACAAAAACACTAAATAATGCAAAATAATCAATTACATCAACCACATGAAATTAATTAAAACAGTGGAGTGCCCTTTAACCAAATCAGCCTTATTATGACTGTGGCAATACACCGAGGAGTCAGGCAGACCAAGCCAAAGGTGGCTCCAATAACTTTTGGTCACGTTAACTCAGGGCAGACATGGTCATTGAAATATCACACGAACTGAATTCACGACAGCGAGCCAGAAGCATCCACAAATTAAACGGAGCCAAAACAGCAGCGCAGATCCAGGGCACGGTGGCTGGATACAGGCCAACGATTTACCAGGGCCTCACTCTGCAAGCTACGTTAACGCCCCAGAGAGACGGAGGGATAAGGCCTGGATTATGCTTCCGCGTAGTGATCATGCAATGGTCACGCAATGGCCACGCAGTTGCTTGGACACAGTCGTGAGACCATGACCACGTTTACATGGTCTTTAGTATCCCGAATTTGATCGGGATATTGAAGTATCCCGATTTCGTGTTTGTCCATGTAAACACCATATCCCGAATTCAGAAATCGGGATATGCTCATTTCCCGATTTCAAGAAACCCGGCTTTGCTACCTGGAGTACTCCGATAGAAGCCGGGATACTGGAGCATGTATACACCTTATCCCGATTTCTGACGGCTGCCCACTGTCTGCGCATGCGCGAGTGACGCCAAGTGACGCACTAGATATACAAACATGGCGGCAACGAGAACGTCTCACTTTTGGAGCGACGAAGAGACAGAATTTTCCCTTAAAGTAATGAAAGAACTAAACATAACGACATGTTTAGATGCAGAAAACACCGACATACTGATGTATTCAAATCTGTTGCGGAAAAGCTACGTGACGCTGGTTTTCCACCTCGCTCCGTTGAACAAGTTAGGTCGCGTTGGAAAACATTGAAAAAGACGTAAAACACGCATGCGCAGATAGGATGCAGCGATCGGAAAACGGGATACTGTTATTTATCATGTATACGGGGATATGAATAACCGGGTTTCTCTGTATTCCATGTAAACACCATATCCCGAATATGCTCAAAGCCGGGATAAGCCTCAAAATCGGGATAATAAAGACCATGTAAACGTACTGCATGATGGTTCTGCGTGGGGTTTACGTGTCGAAATGCATGCCACATCGGTAGAGGGCGCTATGATTTTTTGTGACCGACCGACCGAGACTCTTGTGACGTATCTCGCCTCGTATAGTTATTTACCTTCCGGCTTTTGTCGTAGTCACAGTGAACGATGGACACCGAGACAGAGAGACTGGCGTTGGAGCTCTTTTTAAAAAAGGCGCTGTTTATGAGTGGAAACCGGAAAAGCGGTCTCCAGATGTAGTTAGCGGACCAATCACAGCCAATGCCGCTGCGTTGCTGCTGCGTTGCTGTTGCGTCGACTCAACACGCATAGAGGATTTTTGGGAGGTGCACGTCTGGCCCTTGCGTAGGACGTACGGGGGTCCGCAAGGACGTAATGGGTCCGTACGCCCCCTCGCGCTGTGTCAACGCGGAAGCATAACTTGGGCTTAACGAGCCATGCTGCGCATCAATCGCCCTGCGAAAGGAACAAGCAAGCGCATCCAGGAAGGGCTTCTGGCGGAGCAATGCGTCCCCCACAGCCCAAGCAGCCGGTCGCGCTGAAGGCGAGGATTAATAATAATAATAATAATAATAATAACTTTATTTATATAGCACCTTTCCAAAACAAGTTACAAGGTGCTGTACAACAACAGCAGAAATAAAACAGGTCAGATGCCTAGCAACAATCATAACATTATAGGGGTGCTCAAGCCCTAAACTTTGTCCCAGCACCCCTAAAAATAAAGTTGAAAAAAAAAATGAGTTGTTTTATTTTAAAATGGTTTGTCTATGATACGATGCCAAAACAAATAGCACGATCGAAGAAAACATGTGGTTTAAACTTAATATTTTAACGAGGAAATTAAGTCACCCAATATGTATGTATATCCCAATATACATACATTTATAAACTTCTTTTGTCGTAGCTGTAGCTGTCACAACGGTCTCAGCCATTTTGTCTGATTTGATTTTCCCAGCGGCTCGTCTTCTCAGTGTTGCCAACTCCTCAGTAAGGAAAGTAGCTATTGGCTGTCCTAAAAGTCGCTAGAAGTCGCTAAATGACGTCATCAGCTAAGTTGCATAATGTGCCATTTGGATGTAATTGTGATGGACGCTGTGTTTGGATATGTTTAGAACTACAAATGAACATTCTTTTGGTGATTCTTGGTTGTTTTTTTTGTTTTTTGTTTTTATTTTGCCATTGAAATAGGCCATCACCTCTCAAAATAATTTCATGACTAATGCTTTGCCTAGCCACAAAAAAATTAATTTTGTCCTGTATTATTAACGCTACTCCTTTTTCCGGGCTTGGTATTGGCAAACCGATTCTAAAGAGACACTCTGGCAGAGTTACTTAAGTGTTTTTTAGTTTTAGTTTTCTTAAGTTTGGTTTAGTTTCTAACCTTATGCTCCACTTAGGAGCCTACAACAAGTCACAGTAAAACATGAGCATTTTTCTTTGCCATAACTAGAACATTTTAAACAGTTTTTGTATAAACGGTTTTAACTTGACAAAATTAACAATCTAAATGGATTATTATTTTATTATCTATTTTAGTGTGACAGGCAAGAAACATTTACATCCCGCTCTGTAAACCAGGGCGCGATCAGCGGCAGCTTTGCGCATGCGCCATTCGTTTGCAGTCTGGACGTGGAGTGCCGTGGGTCTCCTCTCTACTCTGATTGCTGCTGCGTGGGGCTACTGTGAGACTGACCACCTGTGACTGCTTTGGGACGGGAGAGGTGCTCACGGCAGCACCCGCTGCTTGTTGAGGACAGTAAATGAAAACTAATATGTGCTTTCACATCAGAGTCTCCAGAACCAGAAAAGTCTCCAATAACACCAGAAAAAGTCGCTAGATTTGTCGCTAGTCGCTTTTGACAAAAAAAAGTCGCCAAGAGGATTTGAAAGTCGCTAGATTTAGCGAGAAAGTCGCCAAGTTGGCAACACTGCATCTTCTTCTACGCTTAGCGGGCTCTTGCTGAATTATGGGATAGCGTAGTGAGCTACCGTTGTATACTGTGGAGGTAGTAGGCCATCCGGGTATTTTTCGCATACTAGTCGATGTCTACTAAGAATTCGGACGTACTACTACTGTGGCGTACTGCGTCTCGCCTACTGAACAGTACGTTAGTATGGGTATTCGGATGCACCCTGTCACTCAGCACCAACATATTCAAGTCATTAGCAACAGCCCTAACTTTTACTGTTGTTGTTATTGTTCAGTAGGAGTTTACTAGCTGACGTTTCTTTTGGTTTGTGCATATGTGTTGATGCTAAAGCCAAACTTTAAGACTAATACTGCCTAAGATTGTTCCTACCTCATCTTCTCATTGAAATGCAATTTCTTTTCTTTATTTTTTAAACCAAATGATAGCTTTGTGACACAGTAGTTTGACATTAGAGAACGATGTGTTCTCTCATTTATTGTTGTCTTTCCAGTCTTTGGTGGGGGGTGCTCAGCACCCCTAAAGCTCTGACCCTAGAATCTCCCCTGAATCATAATAAAACCATCAAGAGAAATAAAATTGGAATTAAAATTTAAAATTTAAAATCACCCACCCACAACAAAGTAATCATACAACAATGATAAAACAAAATTATAAAACAAAATTAAGAAAAGGCCAATCGATAAAAGTGAGTTTTACGAAGAGATTTAAAAGAAGCCACTGAGCTCGCCGGGCAGGGAGTTCCACAGCTGTGGAGCATGGACAGCAAAGGCCCGGTCTCCTTTAGTGACAAGACGGGACCTCGGGACCGTAAGCAGGGCTGCGCCGGCGGATCTCAGGCAGCGGTCAGGCTCGTATGATAAAAGCAGGTCACGGATGTAGGCAAGAGCCTGACCATGCAGGGCTTTAAAAACAAGTAGTAAAATCTTAAAATCAATTCTAAAACTCACGGGCAGCCAGTGGAGAGTGGTGAGGGTTGGGGAAATGTGGTCACTTCTCTTAGTGCCCGTTAAAAGCCTGGCAGCTGCATTTTGAATGAGTTGCAGTCTTCGCATCTTTCCCTTGCTGATCCCAGCGTACAGAGCATTGCAGTAGTCAAGTCGTGACGATATAAAAGCATGGACAACCTTCTCCAAGTCAAAACAGAGGAAAGCACGGATTATTGCTAGCTGTCTCAGCTGCCCAAAACAGGATTGTACAACCTTGGTTACCTGTGAGTCAAATGAAAGCTCTGAGTCGAAAATGACACCAAGGTTGCGAGCCTCTTTCTGAAGACAGAGGGTATATCAGGACTGTGGATTGTACACCCACAACAGCCGCGCCGACACCCCCGCTGGTCACGCCAAACAGGCCACAGTCACAAAAAGGAAGCGGAAGAAAGAGGAGGGGACAGGTCAGGTATATCTGCACCTCTATATATAAGGGCGCATTGTGCCGCACCTCAATGAATATGCTCTGCGTGTTGGTATAGCGCCAAATAGTGGCAAGGAGGGAGACAACCTGTCACACATGCATTTCATTTGCTGAAGACAAAACTGAAGGAAAATGCACCAAGAGCAAGCAGGAACTGAAGACAGTTGCAGTAGAGGCCTGGTAGAGCATCACCAGGGATGAAACCCACCCTCTGGTGATGTCTATGCGTTCCACACTTCAGGCTGTAATTGACTGCAAAGGATTTTTAACCAAGTATTAAAAAGTGAAAGTTTGATTTATGATTGTTAAATTGTCCCATTACTTTTGGTCCCTTAAAAAGTGGGAGGTACATATACAAACTGTTGTAATTCCTACACCGTTCACCTGATTTGGATGTAATTACCCTCAATTTAAAGCTGAAAGTCTGCAGTTAAAGCACATCTTGTTCGTTTCATTTCAAATCCATTGTGGTGGTGTATAGAGCCAAAAAAGATTAGAATTGTGTCGATGTCCCAATATTTATGGACCTGACTGTATGTCACAGTTAAACTGAACACTGAACATCATGTTATTTAGAGAGAAAAGAAAGACTTTAAGGGAGCTTTGAACTGATTAAGACTGAAATGAAAAGGTCATGTAGTGATCCAAGGTCAGAAAGGAACCTGAAGAGGAGCATAGATGTAGAAAACCATCAGGTCAAAGCCAGACTCTGAATATATAGAAGAGTCAATGTCCTCAGTTCCTCTGAAGTCACGTCATTTAGTAGAAAGGCTGCAGCACAACAGACGCATGCGCACTCTCCTCTCTGGACGTGTTTGATTTCTGCTAGAGACGTCATGTGACAGAAACCTGGAACATGTTTCCTTCTTCATACAGTGTTGGAGTCACAGAAAAAGTCATAGAAACAATCAATCTTCACAAATAAATCTTTCATTCCTTTTTAATAGTAATCCAGAATTCTTCAAACATCTCATTTCAAACTTCTTTCTGTTAAACAGAAACTCTACAAAGTCTTCAAAATGTTCCCAGTGGCAGACGAGAAGATCTACCAGTGACCCAAAGTGTCCTGAGAAGTCTTGGAGGTTTTATTCATTTCAATTCTAGTTTTTTTTATCTTTTTTTCTGTAATTTTTGTAAAAATCTAATGTGATATATGTAAAGTTCAGACAGATTCCCTTCTTCTTCATCTTCTTCATCTTCTTCTTCTTCTTCTTGTGTGAGGAGTGTGAGAGGGAAGAGGAAGAGTGATTGGGAACTTTTGGTTCTGTTTTCTTTATTTACTATCCTTTTCACTTTGGTGTTTTGTTAAATATTTGTGTTTGTTAGTTTAGTATTAGTTTAGTGAGTTTGGGGTTTATTTTAGGTGTTTTTTGCGGCTAAACGCCGTTTAGTCGGCGGATGAGGCCAGGTGGGCCCATCATGGCAGCCTCCAGCATAGACATATATACATAGACGCCTCATTGAGCGGGTTGGCCCGCTGCTGCGATACGTCAACGTCGCCGCCATATTGGTAGAGGCGGCTCTGCCCCGCGAACCAATACGAGTCAATGGAGTGAACTTTATTAAGCGTCTGCTACTAAGTGCTATAAGTTAATTCCTCTCATTTACACATTCACACACGGACGTATATATTCAGAAAACCGTTAGGAACCTAAAACTACGTCTGTAATGGTCTCTGATGATTATAAACGTGAACTATTCTTTATATGTTCAGTGTACAGATCGGCATCAAACCACTCGATGTATTTTATAATGTTTTCACGAGTGTTTAGCTGCTACTGTGATGATACATGGCAGTCAAAATACTGAATCTGTGTCTATAATAACCACCTGACATGGAAATGAGACATCTGTATTAATAAACATCACCAGCATTTACATGGTACTGATTTTGATTAATCGTTTTTATATTTTAACGACTAATATTGACAATTATTGGGACAAGAAAATTAACAAAATTAACAAAGTCTGCAAATCATAATAAAGTAAAATGAAATAATAATAATGGCATAAAATACTGCGATTGCCTGGTCTAAACCATACTCTTTGATTTATTTATTTTTTTTTTAGAAGGAAACAGATTAAAGAACATATATACATACTTATATTTATACAGCAGTATGTGCAAGAAAACAGATTAAAAACATATACACATACTTATATGTATACACCTGTGTGTGCGAGGAAACAGATTAAAAAACACATACTTATATCAATACAGCTTTATTCATTCATTTGTTCATCTTCTATACCCGATTATTCCTGCTAAGGGTCGCTGGGGTCTGCTGAAGCCTATCCCAGCTGTCATCGGGCGAAAGGCAGGGGTACACCCTGGACAGGTCACCAGTCCATCGCAGGGCTAACACAGAGACAGACAACCATTCAATTCTAGCACAGCATCCGAGTATTACACACAACATAAATAGAGTAAAAATTACAATTGTGCAAATATAAGTATAAGGACAATTATTGCACATTGTCCTTGGGTGGTGTGTGTACATGTGCATATTCTGATTCTGATTCTGATTCAGTGATTCCTTCACATTCATACAGGACTAAAACATTTTCAGTCAGTGTGGCATTGATTTATCTAATCCTTACAGCCTAGTGATACACCTACCCTTTGGAGATGAGCTGGGAAACAGAACACAGAAGGAACAGCTCCATCTCTGCTAGCTAAGCAACTTTGAACACTCCGAGTAGTTAATTCGGGGCAATTTAGTTAAATACGATTGACTTCTTGGTTGTTTGAAGGCTGGTTTTAACGCGGGACTTCATAGTATTATGCGCGGGACTTGTAGTATCAACAAAAGTATGCATATTCTCATCTCAAAATGATGTTGTAATGATAAAATACAGTCAAAAGTAATTGTTCTGTCTTACTTGTGAAAAGTAATCCAGTGGAATCGGGTTTCGCTTGTCATTCGATTGAAACATTTCCAAGCAGCACACGAATGAGGCATCTTCCGACCGGTGATCGCTCCAGTTTGCCACTTCCAATATGGCGGCGACGTTGACGTACGGTACAGCGCTCAATGAGGCGTCTATGTATATATGTCTATGGCCTCCAGTCTCTCTTCCTTATCCAGGAAGCATGGGATCAGACTGGCTCCTGGTCCGCCCTGCACGGTGGAGGACGTGGCCCTGGCCGTGGGGGAGAGGATCGGCCACGGCTCGGTGAAGTCGGCTGCCCAAGTGAACCGAGCCGTGGTCTTGTTCCTGGAGAAAGTGGAGCAGGTGAGGTTGCTGGTGGAGGAGGGGCTGACGGTGAACGGGCTGTTTGAAGCGGTGCAGCCGCTCACACAACCTGCAGCCCGGATCATCCTGTCCAACGTGCCCCCCTTCATCAGCGACGAATTCCTCATCAGAGAGTTGTCCCGACACGGCAAAGTAGTGTCCCCCATCAGAAAACTGCCCTCTGGATGTAAGTCTCCGCTGCTTCGCCATGTGGTGTCGCATCGGAGACAAGTCTACATGATATTAAACAACAAGGCGGAAGAGTTTAATTATCGTTTCATCGTGAAAGTGGATGATTACGATTATACTCTGTTTGCTACATCGGGGGAACTAAAATGCTTTGTCTGTGGCGAAGAGGGACACCTAGCCAGGGCTTGTCCAAGCCGGGCCGAGTCGGCCCCGCCGGGACCGTCCAGAGCTGCGGCGCCGGCGGCAGCTGCGGCGCCGGTGGCAGCGGCGGCCGCGGAGCCGACTTTGGGAGAGAGAGACCGGTACCCGCTCCGAGACGGAGGAGCTCCGGGGATGTGGGGCGAACCAGCGGATCGGATGGGGAAGAGAGAACAGAAAAACAAGGAGATGGAGCTGTAGAGATGGAGCCAGGTCAGGTAAGGGAGACAGGGGAGATAGGGGAGACTGGTGAGATGAGGGAAACAGGTGAGATACAGGAGACAGGTGAGGTGCGGGAAACGGGTGAGGTGCAAGAGACAGGTGAGGGGAGAGAGACAGGTGAGGTGAGGGAAACGGGTGAGGTACAGGAGACAGGTCAGGTGCAGGGGACAGGTGAAGTTGGAGAAAAAGAAAATGCAGAGATAGAGGAGATGATGGAGGATGAGCGTGTGTGTGAAACACTGGGTGGTGCGACTGTAAAGGCTGGTGAAGGGTGTGCTGGTGTGGGTGAGGCATCAGGCTGGACACCTGCTGCCTCACAGAGGCGTATCAAACGTAAAAAGGTAGTGCAGGTGGAGGAAGGGAGGAAGGCTGGCCGACTGGAGGTGGAAGCGGCTGCTGGAGAAAGCAGCGACTGTGAAGCCTCCATGTCGGACAGCAGTGACCTCTCTCTCTCACAGACAAAACTTTGCCAAATCAAAAAAAAACACAAGAAAGTGATTTCTACCCAGCGGAAATGTTCAAAAACTTCCTCCAAAAAACAAAAGGTGTAAAAAAAGTTAATATTGATCTGCATTTTCCTGATAAGCTTAACTTCTTTTTATCTGCAAGACACGTTATAAAGCACAGAGCTTCATCAGATCTGACTGACCAAGAGATTTTTAGACTAAAGAAACATCTGAGTAATGTCAGAAAACAAATTAATCTGTAATTATGATGAAGTGGTCTGTGCTTTTATTTATTAACATTTGTGTTTTTATTTCTTTTATTTTTGATATGGATGTTTTTAAGATAGGAACGTAAATGGAGCAAGAGACATGAGGAAAAGGGCACTGGTGTTGGACACAGCTAGGACAAAAAGGATTTATGTTTTATTTTTGCAAGAGGTTCATAGTGACCAGAGCAACGAGGGGGACTGGGACAAAGAGTGGGAGGGACAGGTGGTTTTAAGCCACAACACCACGCTGAGTGGTGGGGTAGGCATCCTCCTCTCCAGGAGGTTTACTCCATCCTCTCTGGAGGTGGAGCAGGTGGTGGAGGGGAGGTGCCTCCTAGTGAAAGCCAAATTTGACCTTTTTACTCTGGTTTTTATTAATATTTATGCGCCAAATAATGGAGCAGAGAGGAAGAGCTTCTTAGAACGTATAAATACAAGACTGAACTGCTGCAATATGGAGGACTATGTAATTTTAGGGGGGGATTTTAATTGCACGGAAAAATCATTTTTAGACAGAAACCATGCAGAGCCACATCCAGCTTCCCAGCACGCTCTGAAGCGACTGGTCTACTCCCACGGCCTGGTGGATGTGTGGAGGAGGATGCATGCAGACTGTCGTCAGTACACCTGGTCCCACCTAACAGAAGATAGGATCTCATTCGCAAGGCTAGACAGGTTTTATTGTTTTAAGCATCATTTTAACATTTTTAAAGATTGTCGTATTGTACCCTCTGGTTTTAGTGATCACTCTGTAGTTTTATGTGATATATACTTTAAATATGTTGTACCGAGGAGTGCATATTGGCATTTTAACTCTGTTTTGGTTTTAGATAAAGGTTTTAAAGAGATTTTTAGTCATTTTTGGATTAATTTTAGAGAAAGAAAAAATGAATTTACTAGCCTTAGACAGTGGTGGGACCATGGAAAAGTGCAAATAAAACTTCTTTGTCAACAGTACACTCTCAATGTCACTCAGTACACGCATAGATCAATCAAAGACCTGGAGAGTGAAATAGTGGATTTAGAAGCACTTGGCTACTCCACAGGAAATCGAGAACATATTGAAGTCCTCAACTCCAAAAAGATGGCCCTTGCCACCCTGCTAGATACCAGGGTACAGGGGGCATTGGTCCGGTCCCGGGTTCAGAACATTAATGAGATGGATGCTCCCTCTGGTTTCTTCTTCGGCCTGGAGAAGAAACGTGGCCAAAGTAGACAAATCCACGCACTAATGTCAGAGACGGGCCAGGAGCTTACGGACCCAGCCCAAATCAGGAGGAAAGCGGTGGCCTCCTTCTCTGCCCTCTACTCTGCAGAGTATGAGGAAAAACAAGAACTGGAGGAGGAGTTCTGCAAAGAACTTCCTCAGGTGTCGGCTGACACCAACACCCAGCTGAGCCGACCGCTCCGGCTGGAGGAGCTCACGGCCGCCCTGCAAGGCATGCAGGGGAGAAAGTCTCCTGGCATCGATGGCCTCACTGTTGAGTTCTTTAAGGAATACTGGGACATTCTGGGTCCGGACCTGCTCCTGGTCCTAAATGAGAGCTTGGCCGTTGGTTCCCTCCCTCTGTCCTGCCGCAGAGCCGTCCTGGCTCTGCTACAGAAGAAAGGAAACCTGCAGGAGGTGAAGAACTGGCGGCCTGTGTCTCTGCTGTTCGTGGACTACAAGATCCTGTCCAAGACTTTGGCTTCCAGGCTGAAGGGGGCCATGGAGCAGGTCATCCACCGGGACCAGACCTACTGTGTGCCTGGCAGGTCCATGGTAGACAACGTCTACCTGATTCGTGACGTTTTGGAGCTCTCCAGCTCATTGGACAGTGGCACTGGTCTGATTTCACTGGACCAGGAAAAGGCTTTTGACCGGGTTGAACACAACTTCCTCTGGAACGTGATGAAGAGGTTTGGGTTCAGCTCCGGTTTCATCGCCATGATCCGTGCGTTGTACAGTGACATTGAGAGTCTACTGAAGTTTAACGGCAGTCTGTGTGCTCCTTTCAGGGTGCAGAGGGGTGTCCGGCAGGGCTGTGCCTTGTCCGGGATGCTTTATGCACTCTCCCTAGAACCCCTCCTCGCTAAGATACGTTTTAATATTAAAGGACTGATTCTACCCACTTTTAACAGCAACATTGTTTTATCTGCATATGCAGATGATGTCATCATTTTAATTAAAAATCAAGATGATGTTGACATTTTAAACATTTTAACCGAAAAATATAAAACCTTGTCCTCAGCCAAAGTTAACTGGAACAAAAGCGAGGCATTTGCTTTTGGGAATTGGCCCAGTGGCCTCCCAACCCTTCCCCAGAACCTGGCCTGGAAGACTCACGGTTTAAAATACCTTGGGGTCTTCCTGGGAAGCAAGGCCATGGAAAGTAAAAACTGGGATGGGACTGAGGACAAGGTTGTGGGTAGAATCAAGAAGTGGAAATGGCTACTGCCTCAGATGTCATATAGAGGCAGAGTCCTGGTTTTAAATAATTTGATAGCATCGCTCCTGTGCTTTTAGGCTGCAGTTCCTGCAGAAGTTCTTAGCTGGTCCAGCAGACTTGGTGTGGAGGGGTGTGGCCAGTCGTATCTTCAGAGAGGTGAGTCATCTGGGACTGGATACTGCTCTGTTTTTAACTGATTTTAATTCTTTAAATTTAAGTGGGGTGCCTCCTTTTTATAAAAGTGTCTTTAAAGTATTGTCTCTTTTTAAAAGCAGCAGACAAACAAGAAGCTCCAACTCTCTGTTCTGGCTTTTAAAAGAACCTCTGGTCCATGGAGGGAGGCTGGATGTGTCCAGTGGAGCCACGCCTGGGCTCACGGCAACTCTGCTCCGGACCGGAGTCCTGGACCTGGAGCGTCTGGTCCACTTAGCGGGACCAGACCTATCAAACATCCAAGCCGTGAGGTGTGTCCTGGGTCTCCGGTCCAGCAGAATAGTTCAGAGGCTGACACAACTCTGGAAGAATAAGCTGACGGTGAGAGAGAGGATGCTCCTGATCAAGTTTGGATCGGGAGCAGTGCCAGATCCCACAGACCCTTTCCCAGGGGTGTGGATAAGCCCCCGGTCTGACCAAGGAGCATCGATGAAGAGAGAGAACACAGTGAACCTGAACAGTGTGGACAAAAAACTCCTTTACAAAATATGTGTGAAAGCCCTCAACGAAAGGACCTTGAGTTCCAGGCCAATCTGTGCGTGGGGAGACAGATTTGGAGGTGCTGTGCCAAACTGGAGGACACTCTACAGCAAACCTTTAAAGAAGAAAACTGGAGACCTACAGTGGCGAATCCTCCATGGAGCTATTGCATCATATTCTTTTATCTCAATCATCAATCCTTCTGTGTCCAACCAGTGCCCTTTCTGTGGTTTAAAGGAAACAATGTTCCACATTTTTAATGAATGTCAAAGGCTCACAGCGTTTTTTATTCTTTTAATGGAGGTTTTTGTTTTATTTAATGTAGTTTTTACCGCCACCTTATTTATTTATGGAACAAGCCACGGGAAGAAAGACAAAAAAATGTGGCAGCTTTTAAACTTCATTATTGGAGAAGCGAAAATGGCCATAAACTCTCAGCTCTCAACGAAGGCGGTCGCATCTCTCCCTCTCTCTCCCTTCCTTATCTTTCCTGCTTTGCCTCTCTCGTCTCGTCTTGTCTTGTTTCAAACTTTAAGAGCCTCTTCCTGCATTGCTCTCTAAAGTCTAAATCATGGAATTGATCAACTGGTCTCTCAACGCAATTGACAAAATCTTCTCGACGAGAAGCATTGGTTCGGGGGAACCTGCCTGCCCTGACGGAACGTTTGCTGCTGGATACACGATGGACTCCTGGGAGAAGTGGAGGGTCGTGTGCCTGGCGATCCTTTCCGTAGAGGACGTAGAGGATCTTTACTTATTTGGAACCATGATAACAGGATTTCTGCTGATTGGATTAGGCATTTTCCTGGTGTATCGGAAAAATCAGATGTCGGTGCCAGCAGTCAAAAGCCCAACGATGCTGCCCGAATCAATTGATGGAGGGTGCAAAGTTGTTAGCGCTCAGACTGTGGAGAGAGCTATGAGCACATTGGCTGTGGCTATAGATCGCAACATGGATAACACCGTGGAGAGACTTATTGTGATTATTAGCCGCAAGATGGACACCACCTTGGAGGCTGTTCATGCTCTGACTGTGGTCAGTAACCGCAACATGGGAAACATCTTGGAGAAGCTTTCGGCTCTGCAAAGGCGAATGAACGACCTTGGTGACCAAAATGGACAAACAGAGTAGATCGTGTCTATTGAAATGCGAATACTCGACCTAACCCAAACAATCATATTATAATCTGCATTCCGGAGCCAGCCGGCCTTGGCCAAGGCCGCTGCTGGAACAAACCCCCCGGGAGATTGCTGCAGTGAGACGCTCTGTCCCATCCCTGCTCCCTTTCTTCACAAACACCTGCGATTGTTGACTTCGTCTGGGACCCCATCAGGGACGTCTCCATGGCAACCATGCTGTGTTATCGCGCTTACATCCTGTGAACTGAGGCACTGTTTTTGGGAGGCTAGTCGAAGCAACTCTCCAGGCTTATGTACACACACGCACCCAAGGACAATCACACACATGCACATATGCAATTCACCTCCCTAACCCAAACCCACGCCTTCGCTGCTTTTCGCCCAGTCCAGTGCAACAGGCGGGGTCCGCTGGCGGCGCCTTAGGGCAGCGGCTGCGGCTGGCTGCCTGTCTGCGCTGGAACACCTCCACACCCCCTTCCCCCTCCCCCCGGTGCAAGTTGTCTTTGAGTTTTCATGTTGTATACTGTGCTCATATGTGCTTATGTTGCTGAGGTTTTTTTCCCGGTCCCACACTGTACTTCCTCGGGAGTGTAGTCTGGGAGCTGTTTTTTTTTTCTCCTCCCCTCTCCTCTTGTCTCTTCCCTTTTCCTACCCAAACTATTACCTAACACTCATCCTGTTATGTCTGTCTTATTGTATGTATTGTCTGTATATGTACGGGTCGAGTGGCGCAATTTCGCTGTACTTGTTATAGTGACAATAAAGTTCATACCATACCATACCATACCATATATATAGAGAAAAAACAAAATAGAAGGCCTGTCAAATAGTGATGCAGCCTCAGTGTGGCGCTGTAACCTGCGCTGCAGACTGAGGCTAGAATTCAACTTTTATAAATCAATGAAGGACATCAAAAGCTTCCGAGAAGTATGGTGTTACAAAAATATCTTGTGTACTTGTTCTGATGACAAATTAATTTATGGAAATATGCTGAGAGATTGAGTGTTTTTTTTTTTTCCTTTTCTTGATTTGATTTGATTTTGTTTGTTGTTTATTTATTTATTTATTTATTTTTTCATACATATTATTTATGTACACATTAATATAAACCAGAATCATCTCAGTTTGTGAAAATTTTGTCAAACTTTGAAATAAACGGTGGTTGTAAAAATCAAAAATCTTCTTCTTCTTCTTCTTCTTCTTCTTCTTCAGTCTCCAGTAGAACATCTGGGTTCTGCTGGGTTCTTCCTGTTCTAATGTTTCTCTTAATGAAGCTGTATAATTAAAGGTGATATTCAGAGCAGTTGATTGACAGAGAGTCAGATCTCAGTGATGAGCAGCTTCAGTTCAGCTCTTTCTAAAGCTCTTAGTTGTGTTAGTGCTGAATGTCACTGAGTCTTTATTGATAATGATGCTTGTGTAGTTTTCTGAGCTGAATGTAGAAGCTGCTCCATCACAAACTGTCTGACCTGTTGAAGCAGTTGAAGCAGCTCTAATCTGATCTGGAATCAGTCCAACAAAGCTCAGGGAGCAGGAGTGGAGTCTGAACCAACCTCCTACATTCACTCTGACTTTCTCTGGGATTGACAGACTATAACTTGTGTGCCTCATCATTTGGTTTACTTGATTGTATATGTGTTGCTGCTGTCTGCCATATATCTATAAACATTATATATTGTATATTACACTTTAATGATTGTATTGTTCCTTTTATTGTCTTCATTTATGTCTCAGGGAGGGATAAAGGTAATTGTTATTTAACCATCTATGATGACAAGATGTTCTTCTAATAGTCAAACCTGTGGAACACTGCAGTCTGTGACATGTTGCTCTAATGTTGTTTAATCCTCAATAACAACAATAAAAGTCTTTCAGCTGAAACTGTGGATTCATGTTTTAGTTTCTTTCAGTTTCAGTTGGATGGAGAAAAGAAGAGGAGGATCAGTGACTTAGTTTGATGAGAAGAAGATGAGGAAGATGATTTTCATGTCAGTGAAGACATCAACTAGCTGTCTGACTTGTGTTCCTCCTGCTGTGTTCATCTATGGATCAGAAATTGTATTCCTAAAGATTCTTGGCGCTAAGAGTTGCTCCTAGTGGCCAAATTCTAAGAAAATGCTTAGAATCATGACGTTTTCTAAGAATTTCGATCAATCACAGAAACTGATGAAATTATGGAAAAATATGAAAAATGACCAGCATGGTAAATGAATGGAAGCAAATAAATAGAACTATCAGCATGTGAATACTGTGCAAGTGGATAGATAGATGGATAGATAGACAACTTTACTGATCCCTTTGGGAGGTGCCCGCAGGGAAATTGACAAAGTGAGCCTGAGTGTAATCACACATTTTATAGGATAATTTTTAAAGTATAGCGTAATATTTATTTATTTTTATGTCAAATATTATTTATAATTCCACAGTCTTCATAGAGATTAGATTCTATTATTAAGTCTATTGATTTCATGGTCCATTATCACCAAAAGTGTAATTTTATCTAGCTTTTAGGATCAACCAATCACAACGGGGTCAACCACACCTCCTCACTAAGAGAAGAGTTTCTGTCCATTCCTTGCTCAGAGTTCTCTGAGAATTTTCTGGAATCACTGCTAAGATAAGACTCCTAGCTAGGAATGCTTAGGCTAAGTTGGGAGCTCTCTGAGAGAGTTCCAGGAATCTGGAGGAATACAGGCCCTGGTCCTGACTGGAGATCTGGGACTGGGTCTTTCTCTGAGAGGAAACGTCTTGGAGCTTCACTTCCTCCTCCTGATCCATAAATCTGAATCAGCTCACGATAGAAGACATAGGTGGTGGATTGAAAGTTCTTACGTGAAGACAACAGACAAGAACTCCATTCCTATGTAGTCTGAGTGGAGTCATTGTAACAGAGAGACAACAGCACCACCGTCAGGTCAAAGTGGAACACTGCAGTCTGTGACTTTCATCCTGCACAACTTCACTTGATATCTGACCTCTACACACTTTAGACATACAGTACATGTTCAGACGACTTGACAAAGGACAAAGGAAAAGGCAGGAATATATCCCTTATATTGTGTTATCGTCAAATTTGACCCGTTTACCAGTTAAAATAT
Organism: Chelon labrosus; assembly: GCF_963514085.1. Taxonomy (NCBI): domain Eukaryota; kingdom Metazoa; phylum Chordata; class Actinopteri; order Mugiliformes; family Mugilidae; genus Chelon; species Chelon labrosus. The sequence goes on along the minus strand of NC_140337.1, from coordinate 36,465,177 downwards.
GTAAAAAGTACACTTTCCTTGTTTTTATTGGAACAAGGCTTCATTATATCCTCAGGAACAGCTATCTTAACACAACAACATTTTTTTTTTCACCATTTTAGTAAATTCTAAAAGCCTCTTAAAGAAAAAGTGACATCTGTGGTGTTACGCCAAGAATATTGGTAGTTGCACGCATCCATGCATCATAAAAAAAGTTTTAGGTTGCTGTGCTGATCAAATTTGGCTCAATTTACACTCTCCCCACCCGACCACCACCCTACCACACACCCCCTACCGAACCCAACAAAAGGTGACATTTCATCCCCTATTTCACAAACTGATAGTGAAGACAGAAACCAAAGTGACATTGAGGAAGAATGAGGATAATTTTGAGTATGATCATGAAGAAGAAGACAAATCTGATGAAGAGGAGGGATGACAGGTGCTCAAAGAGAGGTCTTCAAATAAAAAAAGGTGACATTTTATGGTCTTATGATACGTAAGGCAGAGCATCAACTGAGAACATCATCAGAATGACCACGGGGCCAACCAGATATGCTGTGTCACATGTTCAAGACATCAAGACAACGTATAAGCTATTTATACCACCGTATGTTGAGGACATCTCGCTTGAGATGAAACACACTGAAGGGAGAAGAGTGTTGTGCAACAGCTGGATTGGAAACGACAAACACAGCAGGGCCCGTATTCCTAAAGATTCTTAGCGCAAAGAGTTGCTCCTAGTGGCCAAATTCTTAGAAAATTCTTAGGCAGCAGAGATATTCTCCAAACACTAAATGACAATCAAGCTTGTTACAATCACAGCAACACCGGAAATGAAAGTCATCACAACACTGAGGTATTTAGCAACAGGAAAAATGCAACAATGCAACAGTGCAGCAGTGATGACTTGGAGCCAAATCTATGTCTCTAAAGACTTTTATTCTCATTGACCAGTTGAGCCAGAAACACTGTTCATCTGTCCAGTTGGGTTTTCTACTTCATTTCTAGGCCGGTTAGCAATCACAGAAACTGATGAAAGCTGAGCCACTTTACCCTTGTTAATACCAAATGGGTGAAGTGCAAAAAGTTACCAGCGTGGTAAATGAATGGAAGCAGATAAATAGAACTATCAGCATGTGAATACTGTGGTAGTGGCCTGAGTGTAATCACACATTTTATAGGATAACCCATATCGGAGAGGGAAAAGATCGTTTTCGTACGTGTGGACAAGGCCTCAGTATTTTTCCATTGACCCTGGATCTGCCCCACTCAGTCTGCCAGCCACGCCCACCTGGTCAGTCTACTCTACTCACCTGTGCACACAGCTGTCTCTCATCTCATGCAATCAGCCCAGCATATAGGCACCAGCTCCACACTCACTCCTTTGCCAGATTGTTATTTGCCATGCAAGACTTTCCAGCGTTCTCCTGTCTGACTTCCTGGCACCAACCTTGCCCGTCCCTGATTCTTCTGCTTCGTCTGCCTCCTGGCAATCGTCTCAGCCTTCTGTCTCTGACCAAGATTTTGGCCTCCGCTCTCCGGATCCCTGTTTGCTTGATTCTGACTGATTGCCTGGTTACATTGTTCCTGCTGCCTGCTCCTCATTGGATTATCTGCCTGTGATATCATCTCTCTGGTACCGAACCCCTGCCTGCCTTGACCAAGCCGCCTGCTATTGTGTTTGTTGTACTGTTTGCCAGAGCTTCAGTAAACCAGGCTGCTGCTGCTCACACCAGATGGGCTGCAGAGGCCAATGCTAATGCCTTTGCAGCCCTTTCCGCCCAGTTACAAAAACGGATTTCCGCTCATGCTCCTTCAGCTCCAGTTCCCGCACCGGAACCTCCTGCTCCAGCTCTGCCACAGCCCAGGATGATTTCCGAGCCACGAGTGGGAATACCTGAGAGATATGATGGGAGTCCTGAGCTCTGCAGTCCATTCCTGACCTCCTGCTCCTTACTCTTCAGCCTACAGCCAAACACGTTCGCCACCGAGGAAGCCAGGGTGGCGTATATTATTAGCAACCTGACCGGCAGAGCCCTCCTCTGGGGAACAGCAGAGTGGGAGAGGTGGACTCCCGCCTGCACATCATTTCAGGCCTTCTCTGAGGAGCTACGCAAGGTCTTCGGGTTGGGAGCTCTCGGTTCCGAGGCCGCTTGTGATCTGCTCTCCCTGCGCCAAGGAAACCAGTCTGTGGCCGACTTCTGTGGTTTCCTATCCTCTACCTTCCACACTTGATGGACTTATTGAGCTCACCACCCGGCTGGACCTCCGCCTGGAGAAGGGAGAGGAAACAGAACATCCCTGGTCGTCTCGACTCAGCCTGCTGGCCAGATCCCTCAACTGCTTCCGGCTCCTCTTTTCCTGTTACGGACAATTGTATTGAGCCCGAGCCCATGCAGTTGGGTCGCACCAAGCTTTCATCTGAAGAGCGAGAGTGCCGCTGCAAGGGGAGTCTTTGTATGTACTGTGGTCAGGCTGGACATTTTGTCGCACACACCCTGCCACTTTCATAGACCTGGGTGCAGATGCCAACATTATGGCTGAGAGCTTGGCCATGCAACTGGGAATAGAGAGGACTCTGCTTGATTCCTCAATACCTGCCAAAGCCCTTGATGGCCATCTTCTGGGGCTGTCACTCACCAGACTTCTCCTGTCCACATGCTGCTTTCTGGTAACCACCACGAGACCATCCGGTTTCACCTCCTGTCATCTTCCGACATTCCTCTGATCCTGGGCTACCCTTGGCTCCGTTGACACAGCCCCCACATTGACTGGGCCTCAGGTGCCATCCTCGTTTGGAGCAACTCCTGTCACTAGGTCTGCCTTAAAGAAGCCTCCATACCCCAGCAGTCTATGCACCCCAGTTCTTGTCCTGACTTGTCCAGAGTCCCTGCCGAGTACCATGACTTCCAGGAGGTCTTCAGTTAGGCTAAGGCAACTTCATTACCTCATCACCCATATGACTGCTCCATAGACCTGATGTCTAGCACTTCACCTCCCAAGGGCCGTCTGTACTCCCTGTCTGGTCCTGAAAGGGAGGCAATGGAAACTTATATAAATGACTCTCTGGCTGCCGGTATTATCCGTCCTTCATTGTCTCCTGCTAGGGCAAGATTCTTTGTGGAGAAGAAAGACAAGACTCTGCGCCCCTGCATTGATTACAGGGGACTCAATGAGATCACCATAAAGATCCGGTACCCTCTTCCCCTCATCTCCTCAGCCTTCTAATTACTTCAAGGGGCCATGATCTTCACTAAGCTCGACCTCCGTAATGCCTACCACCTTGTCTGCATCAGAGAGGGGGATGAATGCAAAACTGCTTTCAACACACCCACCAGACATTATGAATATTTGGTGATGCCATTCGACCTTACCAGTGCCCCGGCAGTCTTCCAGGCCTTGGTCAACGACATCCTCAGGGACATAATAAACAAGTATGTTTTTGTCTATTTAGACGACATCCTCATTTTCTCCAAGTCCCTCAAAGAACATATTCACCATGTCCAGACTGTCCTCCAACGCCTGCTGGAGAACTCCCTTTTTGTCAAAAGTGTGAGTTCCACACACAGTCCGTGTCATTCCTGGATTACATTGTGGCCCAGGGTCGCCTGGAGATGGATCCTGCCAAGGTGGCCGCAGAGCAGAATGGCTGGAGGGCTCATGTCCTCCCGGTAGAGGTGGGCGCCCTTAGGAAAAAGTAGTATACTTGAAGTTTATTTTATTAAGTATACTTGAGTATAAGTATAAGTATAGTAAGTATACTACAGACCATGTAGTTGTAGTGTATCAGAAAGTATACTAATTTAATACTTCTTCCGGCTAAATTGGAACGTTTTAAGTTTACTTATAAAAGTATACTTTAAGTATACTTTTATAAACTAAAATGTAGACTAGAAGTATACTACCAGTACACTAGCAGTATATAGATGAGTGTACTTATGGTATACTACAAAGAATACTAATTTAATACTTCGTCTGGCTAAATTGGAACGTTTAAAGTATACTTGAAGTATACTTTTATAAACTAAAACGTAGACTAGAAGTATATACCTAGTACACTAGTAGTATATTGAAGAGTGTACTTGTGGTATACTTAAAGTATACTTTTATAAACTAAAATGTGGATTAGAAGTATATACCTAGTACACTAGTAGTATATAGATGAGTGTACTTGTTGTGTACTTTTGTAAACTTAAAATGACCTTAAAAAGTATAAAGTATACTTTTATAAACTTAAAAATGTTCCAATTTAGTCCGAAGTATTAAATTAGTATACTTTCTAGTACACTACAAGTACATGGTCTGTAGTATACTTTCTATACGTATACTTATACTCAAGCATACTTAATAAAATGAACTTCAAGTATACTAGTTTTTGCTAAGGGTAAGTATGAACTTAGAATTACTGAAACTGAAAAACACAATTTTTTGGTATTTTACTAGTTTACCTGTCATTATACTACAAGTATACTTGTAAGTTTGCTTAGCATATCACTTGTAGCATACTATTTATATACTTGAAATATACTTCTTCTAGTATTCTCTAAGTATTCTTAAAGTTAACCCATACTGTGTGTGCACTAGACTGCATTGTATTTACAAAATCACAAGACAGAATGTTGAGAACAAGTTCGATATATTTATAGAACATTTTATAACATACAGTGTATTTACAAATACCTGCTTAAAGATGTGCATTTCAGAAACAAAGAGCTTCTATGAAATCAAGTCCTTCTTTGCTGAAAAATTAAAAATGTAAACAAAACAGTGTCTGCAACTGAGAACTGAAGTCCTTCCTTGTCAAAAGAAAAAGGTAAAAGAAAAGTGCACGTCTTTGGAACCAAACATAATAAATACCTTGACAGAAACAAAAACGTTACTTTTATGACTTATTTTCAGCTACTTGCTTGGCATAGCTTATATTGTTGCATTTCTTTCTTCTGATTGGTCTCACATCTTGCATGGTGGTGTCAGGGAACTTGGCCTGGACATGGACTGTGAGGGAAAAAACACAAAACATTACTTCAGTGTTATTTTTATTCACCATCCACAATGAACACAATTGTTAAAGAGGCATGAAGGACGGTTTATCAGGTACATTTCTGAACTTAAATGCAATCAGGAAAAAAAAACTCTATAGAGGGAATGCATATATATATATATATATATATATATATGTTTACTGAAGCAAACAAAAATAACCACAAAGTTATTTTTTTTAGTGCAAAGGGCTCATGAAAATAAAACATAAAAATCACCATCCTCTTCAAGGATGTCAGAAACCTGCAGAACATTAGACAAACATTAATTGCAAGAACTTATTTGTGAATTTTTACACTAAGAAAGAGTTGAACATTTTCCCTGTATACCCACTCTACCTCACCACTACCAGCAGTGGCCACTGGTAAAAAGTCGCTGTTGTTTGTGTACTTTTGATTTAAGGTCTGCTATGATAGCAGACCTTGCAGCTTCAGTATACTTCTCGTATTTATCTTTGTGCAACGTGTTGTAGCAGCGACTTAAATTGAAATCTTTCAAGGCAGATTAACGTCTCTAAGCAGACTAAGTACATAGGTTTGCTTTTAAATTCTGTGAACAGATAATCTTCTTCCCATTTCACCTGAAACACACACACTATTTTCTCGATCAAGTTTTCTCTCTCCTCCGCTCTTAGCCACGGCTCAACGTCTCTTCTTCACTGGTAGAGAAATCCCGGTGGAAGCGTGTATGAGGCGGCGTCTGCATTAGAGGCCATCTAGTGGCTAACTGTGTCATTACAACTGATTCAGTGCCGCAGAGGACACATTTTTATAATTATCAAAAATTAATCTAAAGGCCACTTCGAGTGAGGTCGCGGGCCGTGTGTGTCCCCGGGTCGCCAGTTGCTCATCCCTGATCTAGACTGAATGACAGAGTGGTAACTGATGGAAAACAATGGGCAGCATGCCGGCGGTGACGTCACGTGCAAACAGCTGGGCTATGACAAAGTGACAGATTAAATCAATGCTATCAAGGTAACTGGGAAGAAATATAATGCAACAACTTACCACCAAACATTAAAACCTTTGCTGGGAAAAAGGCTGGACCATCTGACTTTTCTCTGCCTTTAATATTCCACTTCACCTCCATGTCGTTTTCTCCTTCTTTCCTTGTTGAGAACGGGACCGTTGGTTTTTCTTTGGAGAACAAGATCGTTACCTGCAGCGGTGGACGCCAGTTTGAAATTAGGCTCCCATTGGCTGCCAGGTAGGGAGGCGGGAACATGGACCGGAAGTGCAAAGCGCGACCCTGTGACAGCGAGAGCTGGAGAAGCTTCTGAATTAGCTCATTAGAACATCGCGAAACGTCGTAGACCTTATAAAATACATTTGGAGGATTACACAGCAGAGATTCCAAGGACTACCAAGTACAGATGGGAAGTAAAAGTAAGTAACAGATAATGATCATGATGTCTAAGATCAGCAGCTAGCTTGCTGCTTACAGTGCAGCAGAGCTTTATGTTCTACAGAGTTGGTAGAATATTCCATTCCATTACTTTCCACACATTATCATGTGACTAATTTTATATTAAATGACCATTTCCAGTTGCATATTTATGTTGAACTGGTTTGATATGTAAGAAAAATCATCATCAGTTGAAAAGGTCAGACTGAAATGTAATGTTTTATTTTAGTTTATTTGGGGACTATATAAATTACTAGTTGCATTAATTTGTAATACATTTAGTTGAGCAACATTGATTGAATTCATCAATTTGTATCCTAGTTTTGAATACATATATTGTTTCCCACAGAGAAATTAGAGATGATTCAACAGTAGGAGCTCCTCCACACTTAAGCTTTTGGATACTGCCTTTCAACAGGTAAATACACAATGACACAGTTTGTCCAAGTTATTACAGACATCCAATCTTGAAATATGTCAGGACATATTCTGTTGCCAGGATACATTGCCCCATGTATCTTGGTAACTTTTTTATCCTGCTTGATTGAATTTTAAGAATCTGATTTATATAATACTCATCAGAGGGCTTCCAGTGACACCCTCAAAAAGTGTCAACAGTGCACACATGTAGTTTACTGTACATGTAGTTAGAGGTTTGCTGTAATAGTTGAGTGCATTCATACCATCTAACAGACAATTTATCTTAATTGTGGTACATTTTGACCTATCCTCTAGTCCAACCCAAGTGTAGACGAATGACAACATTGTCAGCACAAGGCAAAAGCTACAGTAAACCACCTGCACAATTTCAGTCATCGTTTTATGAACTACATTTTTTCATTCTCTTTCCTTGGTTCACATGTAGAATGATAATAACGATAACCTAATCAACACAGAAGAACACTGGAGTAACACTTCCAGCAGTGAAGAAGATGATGATGAAGTCAACACTGGGAACCCTACCACAAGTAAACTGGATGTGGACATTTCAGACTAAAGAAGAGATACAACAGTGCTGTATGCTTGAAAGATATCATGAATCAGACAGGCCTGTATGTAAAGATTCACAGTACAAAGTACTTTATATATGAGAATAAAACAAAACAAAACTGTTAATGCTGTGTGGCCTGACATGATTAAAACTAAATGTGTTCTTGTTGAAACAGATGATGCTGTGTACTTAACACCATTGTCAAACTCTTATGAAAGGGACTAGAACTTGATCAATAAAGTCAAGTCAATGTTTCTGTTGTTGTGTATGTTTTTAAGGTATATAAAGATAATGCTAGTGAACACACATACCATTTACTGTAAACTTTTAAAGTTCAGAACTATATGATCTTGAACATGTAAGTTTCTAACAGGGGTAATACCTCAAAACAAATTATGTAGTGAAAAAATGTTTTTATTCTGCTAAATTAAATATATGCACAAGTCAATGACTTGATCTTATTCTGTACTTGGACTAAGATATACTAAGTAGTAGTAGTATACCAAAGTACAAGTATAAGCTTTAGTCTTAAAGTATAAGTGTAAGTCTTAGTATATATTTACTTAGTCTTAGACTTTTCTTTATACTTTTCAGTATAAGCTAAGTATACTTCACTATACTATTCTTAAGTATATGAAATATAGTATATGAAAAGTAAACTACTAGTATACAGTACTACCTCAATTTTAGTATGAAATAAGTATACTTGTAGTACACTTGAATAAACTTCTTTTTGCGAAGGGACGATATACTAAGTATTAGTACTTTGTGGCAGAAAGAAGTAAAAAGTATACCAAAGTACAAGTATAAGCTTTAGTCTTAAAGTATAAGTGTAAGTCTTAGTATATATATACTTAGTCTTGGACTTTTCTTTATACTTTTCAGTATAAGCCAAGTATACTTCTCTATACTATTCTTAAGTATATGAAATATAGTATATAAAAAGTAAACTTCAAGTATACTACCTCAATTTTAGTATAAAATAAGTATACTTGTAGTACACTTGAATAAACTTCTTTTTGCTAAGGGCGGCCGTGGATTTGTGGCAAAGTCGGTGATTGAGCTTACTATGGAAGTGTCATGAAGCATTTATACTCCTCCCAAGGAAACACCTCCCTCTACTGGTCAACAGCTAAAATGCAGAGAAGAATGGTATTAGGTTCTAAAATTAACATTTCTGGTTTATCATCAAACTGAGTTTTGATGAGTAAATTCTAATGGTTCCCATTAAAGTTAAGTTTTCATTGAAGTGAGGCCTCATTTTTCAGCTTTTTCTACTGTGAATGAATTGTGAAATGTCTGATACGAGGTACAGAGGGTAGTTTAAATGTGATGCGAACACCTTTAGTTCAACTTTTAATTCTAATATGTTAAAACTATGGTTATAAGTACATTTAAGTGCAAATCATTTTATTCCTTAAATTGTCTTATTGTTTATTTGTATAACACATTTCAACAACAGTGTGATTTTAAGTATGTAAGAATTAACTCCTCTGGTACATGTCTGTAATTACAGTTCTAAATACTTTTATCACTTTCATCATCACAAAAAAAAAGCAAATTATCAAGTCTTCCTCACACAGACGGAAAAAGCAGAGGCTGACACATGAGGAAGAGGGCGGGCTTTACTTGTTGTCACTGAGAAAAGATGAAAAAAGGTCAGACGAGTGAGAAGGACAATGAAGGAAACGTCTCTACAGCGTCTGCTCTGTAAGTCCACAATCTTTGACTGTTGATAACTGATGAAGGAGACATGAAAACTAGTCAGGATCAAGTCAGCATGAGGACGAGCTGCAGGTCTAAAGAGGAACTGGAATCATTTAAAGAGGAAACTGGTCAGAAAGGAACAGGTCAGCTTCAGTCAGTGATTCTATCAGTGGAACTGTGAAGTCAACACACACCTGTCTTTATGCTCTGAGCTACAAGTGGTGTGTTTGTTGAATATTCCTGCAGCACAGTCACTGTTCATAGTCAGGAGAACCATGAGGAAGCTTCAACTTCTGCTTTTAGATTCAAACTAGAGCGTTAAACATCAAGACACAACATCAGAACAGAGTCAGTTCACTTCCATCAGAGTTCCAGCTGCAGTACTCTACTGATCATTATTATATAGCACTGAGCATAGAACAGCACTGCTGCTGTTAGCGTTCCTCTTCATCTGTACCTTACCCTACGTACTCTACTGTAGTGGATGTCATCACTAATACGTTCCACTGTCTTCTGTGTCTTTGTACCATCTGCATATGTTGAACTTTATTTAGACTCAGTTCTGTGATGTTCTGTCCTGGTAGAGTGTAGATTTATATTTCTGTAGCACCACGGTCCTGGTTTTATTGCAACTCAATCAACATTTAACAGATGAAGACTTTCAGAATCCCAGCAGTTGACATAAAGTCTGTCTGGAGTTGGTGTTGAATGATTCTTTAACATCACTGAGTCCTCAGCAGTGGATCCACCAGAGATCTTAGAGGAACCAGAGATGAATGAAACTCTTCTTGATGATTTAACTCAAACTAACCTGAGTGTCATTTCTCTTTAGTTCTGAGCTCTCTGCTGTTCAGCACAACAAACCAAGGTTAGTCAACGTCTTCATTCACTTTAAACCTGTTCAATCCTCATCATTATTACTCAGTAGAGTCAAAGCTTTCAGTCAACATCTCTCAGAGAAAAGACATTAAATGAATCATATTGTTTCATCTGAACCCTCCCAGCTCGTCTGACTGTGAGTCCCAGCAGCTCTCAGGTCTTTGAAGGAGACTCTGTGTCTCTGAGCTGTGAGGAGGACGACAGCTCTGCTGGATGGACTCTGAGGAGAAACACCACCACAGAACAGAGGACTCAGTGTGGAGCTGGGTGGGGAAAACCATCTGGTTCTTCCTGTAACACCAGCTACACCTTCCCATGGGACAGTGGAGTTTACTGGTGTGAGTCCAGAGAGGGAGCAACCAGTAACAGCATCAACCTCACTGTCTCTGGTAAGCTCAGACTGTGGAGTTAGTATTGATGAAGCTGTGTGGAAATGGATGAAATGCTGTAGTTTGTCTCTGTGTTGAGGTGGACCAGTGATCCTGCAGAGTCCTGTCCTCCCTGTGATGGAGGGAGATGACGTCACTCTGCTCTGTAAAACAAACACCACTCCCTCCATCCTCTCAGCTGCTTTCTATAAAGATGGCTCCTTGATCAGGACTGAGTCTACAGGTCACATGACCATCCACCATGTTACCAGGTCTGATGAAGGCCTCTACAAGTGTCACATCATCAGTCATGGAGAGTCTCCATCCAGCTGGATCACTGTCACAGGTGAGGAGGTCAGAGATGATTCTTAAGCAGCTTCCAACATTCACAATGAGACAATCAGTTCATTATTAGCTTTGCTTCATTCTAGAGAAACCCACCACCACACCTCCTCCTACATCCACACCTCCTCCTACATCCACACCTCCTCCTGGTTCCTCTCCTCTCCTCCCTGTGTTGTTGTCTCTTTCTTCTCTCTGTTCTCTGGTTCTTCTGGTTCTTCTGGTTCTCCTGGTGAGACGACGTGTTCATAGGAAACCTGAAGGTGAGACACAGACTTCTGGATTTTAAATTTTTGGGTTTTGTTTAAATTCTATTGTCGTTCATTTTGGTTCATTTCAGCTGTTGGAGGAAACGTCCCAGAAGACATCACGTACAGTGACGTCAAAATATCACGGAACAAGAAACAGCCAATCAGACGGAGCAGAGGTAGAGTTGTTATTATCAATAATATGTTTTCTTTGTCTTTGTGTCTTTGTGAGGACCATTGTCTGTTCTGGGTCAGAGAGAGGGTCAAAGACCAGAGGTACAGCTGCTCTTCTTTCTCTCCACCATGGTTCACTACTACAGCTTTAGTCTCAGATATATGCTAAAATCAAAATGCTAACACCAAATGCTAACATCAAAATGCTAACACCAAATGCTAACATGCTGATGATCTTCATCATGTTCACCTTCTTAGTAGCATGCTAACATTTTATAGCATGAGGCTGATGGGATGTCATGACATTTGAAAGTTGAATCATATTCTTCCGAATGATCCTGAATCTGTTTCTGTTGTGACAATCCATCCAATAGTTACTGAGCTTTCAGTCTGGAGCTGATTCCAGAGAATAAAGAGACAGACTGATGAGAACAGAGATCCTCTGCTAGGAGTTTTCAGCCTCTCAAACTGTCTCTTGATCCAATTATTAATGTAGAACTTTAGAACTCTGCATGTAAAACCACAGCAGCAACTTCCTCCTGCTGACTGCACTGACCTGTAGTCTGATCAGATGGTGTGATACTTCTCAGTATAGTGTGGTCTCCTTTGGCTGCTCTTAGTGTGTACATGTGTGACTTTTGTACCTTGTGGTCAAATGTGTCTGCTTGTAGAAATTGCAGAAACTGTTTGTCTGTTTGTTGTCTCTGTTTCTGAAACATTTCCACCAGAGGTGTCAAGAAGAGGTGTTAAGAGGAGGTGTTAAGAGGAGGTGTTAAGAAGAGGTGTTAAGAAGAGAAAAAAACTGTGAAGAATTAATGTAATCTAATTTTACATAGAAATTATGAAATATTAAGCTACTGCACTAAATATACTAACAGCACTGTAATCATTTGTAGTGTCTGTGGTTTAATGAGGTTCTGAGCTAAAAAAGAAGTGATTAGACACCAAATGGAGGAAGGAGTTTAGACATCAGTGGTGGAGCAGAGTTAATAGATCTCTGGAAAGATCTCAGATGAATCTGAAGGAAAGAGTTTAGTTCCTGAATCTAACTGGTCTCTGTTTCTAGTCCCAGTAATATTGACCAATCATGTTTGAGCAGGATGGGCGGCACAGTGGTGTGGTGGTTAGCACTGATGCCTCACAGCCAGAAGCAGTTTTAGGCTTGGGCGAACCGGGCAGCCGCCCGGGGCGGCATTTTTTCATGACGCAAGGGGGGCAGAACGAGCACTTGGAAATAAATAAATAAATAAATAAATCTGCATCTGCATCTGCATCTGCTCCATGGTTTTCTGTTATCCGTCATATCTGTGTGAGGAATTGGCAAATTGGCGCCCCCTGCTGCTGAGAAGGTGCCGTGCACAGAAGCTGTTTCAGAAGATGAATGAATGAATGAAACCCTGTGATCTAACAACAGTGTTTGATTTACTCTGAACTGTGTGTGTCTGTGTTCAGAGGTTCCACCAGAGCCAGAGGTCGTCTACTCTTCACTGAAGTAGTCCACCAGTCCACCCACTGATGTCCAGCTGCTGCTCTGACTGGTCCCCTCAGCCCCTCAGACCACATCTAAGGGTCTCAGTAGGTAGGGTGGTCTTGTCAGGCAGTGTTGGGATCTGAACCTGGTGGTGAGCTATGGAAGCTCACCATGCATAACCAAGTTAACCACATGTCTTGGAAACAAAGGGAAGCACCAGAACTGTAAGTCCCACAATCCTCCAGGTGTGAAAACTGACCAAGCAGTTCACTGGCTGACAGTGGCATGTGACCTCTGAGGTCATCAGGTCATATAAAATGCGCTGTTTTGCCTTTGTTCTCTCTCTTATTCTCTACTCTTCCACCTCTTCAACTCCACACCTCCACGTGGAGACCCCCAGCTGCTCGGCTGCAGCTGGGTGCCAGGCCTGTTCTCCTTACAGCAGCGAAGCGAGATCCTGCTGAGGAATCTACACCAGGTCTTTTAGCCAACAAACAGAAGGTTTGCAGGCTAAACTCCCAAACAACAGGAGCCACACGGCTAGTTAGCACCGAGCTGCTAACAAGCCTCTTCAAAGGACTCAAGGAGCGGCCGGTTTCCCTACAACGTCTGCCATCAGGAACACACAGCAAGGACTACAACTTTTTCCAGTTTGGCTTTCCATCAGGAGCCACCAGCCACAGGAGCAACACACCAGAAATTGACTTTCCACCAAATCTGGTAGTATGACCTGGGCCTAGTCAAGCTAAGCTAAACATAGAGTTAGAAATGTTGATTTGATGTGATATTTGTTTTATTGAGTTGTTTAGTATAGTGACTTGATGTTAGTTTAGATTATGCAACTCAGGGTCTCTTGCATGCTAAACTAACCATCCTTTCTCTAACCTGGCACCTCTTATCACATTCCACAAAGGCATTCAGCCAGCACACGGCACGAGTGTCCCCACTCAGCAGCCATCTTGTTTCCTTTGTGTTCAAGACCTCAAGGCCCCAGCGGCCATCTTGGCACGCCCACAACCGGCGGCCATCTTGGCACACTCACAACCAGCGGCCATTTTGACGCACACCCACACACACATACACACACACACACACCTGTATAGAGTAGACTGTAGTTAGCTTGTATGTTTGCTTTTATTCTTGTTAATAAATGTCTTTTAAACATACCTGTCTGTTTAATGTTGCACAAGAGTGAATATTGCCAACCTCTACACTGCCAAGAACTCCAAATTCCTTCAACTCTAACTAGTTGTTAACATGGTAATTTTGGTTATAGTTATTAAGTTAATTATTAATCCGAACTCCAAATTGACAATTTAGTATAATTTATGAGACTGATTTAATTAATTAGTGCCTATGGCACTAGCAAGCTCTGGGAGTAGTGCCCACTATTAATCTTCTGCGTGTTTCTTTGCAGTTTTATTATTAGTGCCGAGTGCCTATGACACGAGGCCACTATTGATCTTCTGCGTGTTTCTTTGCAGTTTTATTAGTGCCGAGTGCCTATGACACGAGGCCACTCCTCCCATAGCAAGCTATGGGAGGAGTGGCCTCGTGCCATAGGCACGAGGCCACTATTGATCTTCTGCGTGTTTCTTTGCAGTTTTATTTTTACTTATTCATTTTCCGCCCTTTTTCGCCGATTAATGCGGCCCGAACCGGCGAGAGGACCCCAACACATGATATATCAAAACGTGTGTTTTGATCCCGAATCCCGTGCTATTACTTTTATAAGGGATTGACGAGTTTTTCGCGAATTTATTCGCGAAAAACCGCGAGAAATTTCCCATTGAAATGAATGGAGAAGCCCGAAAAAAAAAAAAAAATCAACAGACATTTTCAACAATGAACTGCTCTGGCATACTTTCACCGAGAGACTCCATTTAAATTTTAAAACGTAGGTACTCTTGCCTTCTCTTCAGCGATTCACTTCACTTATCGACAACTTTTACCGTTTTTAAACTATGAAGCCTCAGAGTTGTGTAGGTTTTTACTCAAATTTCAGGGTTTATAATGGGTGTGTATTGCGCGGAATGTTGGTGCTAGAGTGGCAGGTAGAGTGAGGAGGAGAGAAGAAAATAGGCAAAAAATAAAACAGAAACTGCTCCCGTGGCCACAAATTTCACACCTCAGACATAATTTATACATAGAAACGTAGGAAAATTTGTCTTCTCGCTCAAATTCGTCTGCTAAAGCTGTAAAGTCTTATAGTTTTGGCGTGAGACGCAAAGATGCGCCAGCAACACCCATCCACAGCTTCATAGACTGCCATGTTAAATTTCTGGAGCAAAGCAGAAGCAATCCTTTCTTTGAATCGCTCTTTATAGCTCACATTTCTTCATTTTACCCACAAACTGCATATCTAGACGTTCAGGAAAGACTCAAGATGCCCAAAGTGAAGTCGGTTCAATGATTGGAAACACGGTTTGGCCACAAGGCCTTCCTGTTCGAGGAGGTTTGTTTCAGCATTTTCTCTCCCTCTAGCCATCTTCTAACTGAAATTCAAACTGGTAACCGTGACAACAAGGCCCCAACGGGCATACACACGCTCACACGCAGCAGAAGAGGAGGGTCTCCACAGAAAGAGGCGGGAAACTTCCAACTGACATAAGTAACTGGTATGTGGGGCAGCCATTTTGGCTTTTGGCACCTAAGTTGAACAATGACAGGTGTCTGTCTGTCATTGGCTAGCGCGTCATGTTAATTGCTAACATTAGCGGCTAATGCTACTTTTTAGTGGCAAGAAATTGGTGGTAGCATTAGTGGCAGCATTAGCATGTTAGCGAATAGCATATTAGCAATTAGCATGTTAGCAATTAGCATGTATTTAATTTTTAGTGGCTTAAAAGACATGCTAACACTAAACCAATGTTAAAATTAGTGGCTAGCGCGTCATGTTAATTGTTACCATTAGCGGCTAATGCTACTTTTTAGTGGCAAGAAATTGGTGGTAGCATTAGTGGCAGCATTAGCATGTTAGCGAATAGCATGTTAGCAATTAGCATGTATTTAATTTTTAGTGGCTTAAAAGACATGCTAACACTAAACCAATGTTAAAATTAGTGGCTAGCGCGTCATGTTAATTGTTACCATTAGCGGCTAATGCTACTTTTTAGTGGCAAGAAATTGGTGGTAGCATTAGTGGCACCATTAGCATGTTAGCGAATAGCTAGCCACTAATTTCTTGCCACTAAAAATTAAAGACATGCATTAACCTAATGCTAACATTAGGCAGCCATTTTAGTAGTTCTTAGCACTTAATTTGAATCTGCGTGTGTAAAATGACAGACAGAGAAAGCAGAGCAGCTAGCGCGTCAGCGCTAGCCACTATTTAAGCTCCCAGTGGAAAACAGGATCTGCCAAAACATTAAAACCCCCCAAACCATCCCTGTCTCCCTTGGTTCTTTCAAACAGCTGCTGGGCCTCTTAGCTATAGCTCTTCTCATTGACTGAATGACAACTTCTCAGTCATGTTTGACCTTTTTTCTTTATTTTAAACACAAATTATATCTGGCTGCTTTGCTGAAACTCCTGACACAACATCCCTGACCCGTTTCCTTCATCTTATTAGGTCAGTGAATAGCTAAACTGCTAACAGACGCTAACGACTAGCCGTCCACCATAGCTCATGTATGTTAGCGAGCTAGCGGAGCTAACGGAGCTAGCTAGCCGCTACCTTAACGCCGCGGACTCAACCGCGGAGTTAGCCTCGAGCTAACCGCTAGCTAACCGCTAGCTAACCGGGATTTAACCGCAGACCCGCGGGAGTTAAACACGAATTAGCCGCGGTGGTTAGCCGTGAGCTAATGCGGAGGCTAGTGGGGTTAGCCGCCGGCTAATTCGCCGCGTTGCTCGCGGGAGCTTATCACAGTAATAATGTTGACGTTTTACAATTTAAAGGGAAGATATTTTTAAATTAAACTGTGTCAAACTGAAAAATATATTATTCCACCACATAAAGTAGGAAACATTTATGGCTTGCAACAACATTAATGACAGTATATATATATAATTGGAGTAATTTAATATATGATGTTTTTAATTAAATAAATAATGAGCTGTTGAACACTCATAAGAGTTATATTAAGTATGTTACATAACATTATTTGACAGGTCTATTTGTCTGCGTATAGTATTCCTCCAGCTGATCCAGACAGACTGCAGTGACGTCCAACGTGAGACGAAGAGCTGGACTCACAGGACAATTTGAAGGTCTTCACTTCATCGCTGATTCCTTGTTACAGCCTGGATGTGTTAAGTTTAATATTGATGTTTTTCTAACTGTAAGACTGTGCCGTGAACTGTTCAACTATTGCTCAGGCAGGAGTAATGAGTTTTATTGTTAAAATTATTATGATTAACGATCAATTATCACGATTTGCTGTTCTTTGTCTGGGGATCCTAGTGAGGACACCCCTCTTAAAGGTGGGGGTGTGACGATCCGTCTCGCTCTCTTCCTTATTTGATGCTGGCTTTCAGGTGGAGCTGGGAGGGGTCTGCTGCCTGTACCTGTCCTTCAGTTTGTAGAAGGCGAAGCATAAAGGACGACCCTTATCAGTGTCTCTCTCTCTCAGCCAGGCCTACTGCATCCTCCTCATCCTGTTTGGTTTGTTGTACCCTGCATGACATCAAACTCACACCCATCCTGTCAGTAGGAACCAGGCCTTAAATGACTATTTGAGTTGTGCTTTTTGTTATAGCTGCTGCTCATGGTAGTAAAGACATGCTACTTAGTAAAGACATGCTAATTGCTAACATTAGTGGCTAATGCTTTACTACCAAGAGCATCCAGCGTGCCAGCTGCTCATGGTAGTAAAGACATGCTAATTGCTAACATTAGCGGCTAATGCTTGACTGCATGTAAAGACATGCTAATTGCTAACATTTGTGGCTATTTGAGGTGTGCTTTTTCAATACAGAACCCCGGCAACAGCCCACTCGGCACTTCAAAAATTTCCGCGGGAATTTTCTAGTTAGTGCCGAGTGCCTATGACACGAGGCACTACTCCCATAGCAGTAGCTATGGGAGTAGTGCCTCGTGCCATAGGCACGAGGCAACTATTAATCTTCTGCGTGTTTCTTTGCAGTTTTATTATTATTCATTTTCCGCCCTTTTTCACCGATTAATGCGGCCCGAACCGGCGAGAGGACCCCAACACATGATATATCAAAACGTGTGTTTTGATCCCGAATCCCGTGCTATTACTTTTATAAGGGATTCGTGAGTTTTTCGCGAATTTATTCGCGAAAAACCGCGATAAATTTCCCATTGAAATGAATGGAGAAGCCCGAAAAAATAAATAAATCAACAGACATTTTCAACAATGAACTGCTCTGGCATACTTTAACCGAGAGACTTCATTTGAACTTTAAAACGTAGGTACTCTTGCCTTCTCTTCAGAGATTCACTTCACTTATCGACAACTTTTACCGTTTTTAAACTATGAAGCCTCAGAGTTGTGTAGGTTTTTACTCAAATTTCAGGGTTTATAATGGGTGTGTATTGCGCGGAATGTTTGTGCTAGAGTGGATGACATCATCAGCTAGAGTGAGGAGGAGAGAAGAAAATTAGTCAAAAAACTGTACAGAAACTGCTCCCATGGCCACAAATTTCACACGACAGACATAATTTATACATAGAAACGTAGGAAAATTTGTCTTCTCACTCATATTCGTCTGCTAAAGCTGTAAGTCTTATAGTTTTGGCGTCAGACACAAAGATGCGCCAGCAACACCCATCCACAGCTCCATAGACTGCCATGTTAAAAAGGCAGGGAAATTTCTGGAGGAAAGCAGAAGTAACCTTTTTTGAATCGCTTTAAATAGGTCACATTTCTTCATTTTACCCACAAATTGCACATGTAGACGTTCAGGAAAGCCTCAAGATGCCCAAAGTTAAGTCGGTTCAATGATTGGAAATACGGTTTGGCCACAAGTCCTTCCTGTTCGAGGCGTTTTTTCAGCATTTTCTCTCTCTCTCCCCGTCTTCCAACTGACATTCTGACAGGAGCAGTTGACCCTGGTAGCCATGACAACCAGACCCGAGTGGCGGGAAAAGAGCTCTGAGTGGATAACAGGATCTGCCAAAACATTAAAACCCCCTCAAACCATTACTGCAGTACTGTAGGGGGCCAGAACCTGACATTATGACCCCCCCACTCCAACCCCCCCCACCCCCCTCCCACTATAGCATTACAGACACAGACTGCCAAAACATTATGACCCCTCAACCCATTACAGGACTATAGTAGGGAGCCACAATCTGACACTATGACCCCCCCCTCCACTCCATTTAAGCATTACAGACACAGACTGCCAAAACATTATGACCCCCTAAACCCATTACAGGACTATAGTAGGGAGCCAGAACCTGACACTATGACCCCCCCACTCCAACCCCCCCACCTCCCCTCCCACTATAGCATTACAGACACAGACTGACAAAACATTAGGGACTCTCAGACTGTTACAATGGGGAGACAGAACACTCCATGACCCCCCCCCCTCTCTCCCTCTCCCTCTCCCTCCTTCCCTCTCTCTCTCTCTCCCTCCTCTGTTGGTGCTATCACTTTATTAGGTAAGTGAATTTCTAGAATTATTTATATGTTAAGTGTTTGTGCCCAACATAGCTGAACTGTTAATAGAAGTTAACTACTAGCTGCCCAATGTTTTAGCCTTAGGCTAGCCTTCCAGCATAGCTCATGTATGTTAGCGAGCTAGCGGAGCTAGCAGCTAGCTAACCGCCGCGGACTAAACCGCGGAGTTAGCCTCGAGCTAACCGCGAGCTAGCCTCGAGCTAACCGCAAGCTAACCGGGATTTAACCGCGAGCTAACCGGGACTTAACCGCGAGCTAACCGGGATTTAACCGCGGACCCGCGGGACTTAACCGCGAGTTAGCCGCGGGAGTTAGCCGCGAGCTAACGCGGAGGCTAGTGGGGTTAGCCACTAAAACTGTGTCAAACTGAAAAATATATTATTCCACCACATAAAGTAGGAAACGTTTATGGCTTGTAACAACATTAATGACAGTATATATAAATAATTGGAGTAATTTAATATTATATGATATTTTTAATTAATAAATAATGAGCTGTTGAACACTCATAAGAGTTATATTCAGTATGTTACATAACATTATTTGACATGTCTATTTGTCTGCGTATAGTTTTCCTCCAGCTGATCCAGACAGACTGCAGTGACGTCCAACATGAGACAAAGAGCTGGACTAACAGGACAGTTTGAAGGTCTTCACTTCATCGCTGATTCCTTGTTACAGCCTGGATGTGTTAAGTTTAATATTGACGTTTTTCTAACTGTAAGACTGTGCCGTAAACTGTTAAACTATTGCTCAGGTAGGAGTAATGAGTTTTATTGTTAAAATGATTATGATTAACGATCAATTATTACGATTTGCTCGTTCTTTGTCTGGGGATCCTAGTGAGGACACCCCTCTTAAAGGTGGGGGTGTGACGATCCCTCCCACTCTCTTCCTTATTTGATGCTGGCTTTCAGGTGGAGCTGGGAGGGGTCTGCTGCCTGTACCTGCCCTTCAGTTTGTAGAAGGCGAAGCATAAAGGACGACCCTTCTCAGTGTCTCTCTCTCTCAGCCAGGCCTACTGCATCCTCCTCATCCTGTTTGGTTTGTTGTACCCTGCATGACATCAAACTCACACCCATCCAGTCAGTAGGAACCAGGCCTTAAATGACTATTTGAGTTGTGCTTTTTGTTATAGCTGCTGCTCATGGGAGTAAAGACATGCTACTTAGTAAAGACATGCTAATTGCTAACATTAGTGGCTAATGCTTTACCACCAAGAGCAGCCAGCGTGCTAGCTGCTCATGGTAGTAAAGACATGCTAATTGCTAACATTTGTGGTTAACGCTTTACTGCCATGAGTAGCTAGCTTGCTAGCCGCTCGTGGTAGTAAAGACATGCTAATTGCTAACATTTGCGGCTAATGCTTGACTGCATGTAAAGACATACTAATTGCTAACATTTCTGGCTAATGCTAGAATTAGTGGCTCATGTGTGTAAATATACATGTTAAAAATTACTATTTGAGGTGTGCTTTTTCAATCCAGAACCCCGGCAACAGCCCACTCGGCACTCTCAAAATTTCCTGCGGGAATTTTCTAGTTAGTGCCGAGTGCCTATGACACGAGGCCACTCCTCCCATAGCAAGCTATGGGAGTAGTGCCTCGTGCCATAGGCACGAGGCAACTATTAATCTTCTGCGTGTTTCTTTGCAGTTTTATTATTCATTTTCCGCCCTTTTTCGCCGAAGAATGCGGCCCGAACCAGCGAGAGGACCCCAACACATGATATATCAAAACGTGTGTTTTGATCCCGAATCCCGTGCTATTACTTTTATAAGGGATTCGTGAGTTTTTCGCGAATTTATTCGCGAAAAACCACGAGAAATTTCTCATTGAAATGAATGGAGAAGCCCGAAAAAAGCGGCAACATTCCAAAATTTCCAGCTTGGCTTTGTCGAGCGATTACTCGGCCATGCTTTGTAGTAGAAAAATGCTTGGAAGTTTGTACGAGGCACGGGAAGTGTAGCTTTCTCGTCCTGAAAACGGCGTTTCGATACCTTTTACGGTTTGGTCAGGGTCGCAGTTTACGTTTTGGTGAAATTTGGGGAAAAAGATTAAAAATCAGCGTTTATAATGGGGCTCTATGGCCCACTCTAACTGTCACTCTAGCTTCAGAGTTTCGGTGATATTCTGAAAAAAAAAGGTTCAATCTCACGTGGTGGCCACAGTTTTTGAGGTACAGAGATAAAAAATACATAAAAACGTAGGGATTTTTGTTGGCTTTAAGATGGTGTTGGTTTGATATGTGTGGGACGTACGGTTTGGACTGGAGGCTCCTCTGAGCGAGGAGTGCGGCGACAGCTTTTCGAATTTTTCCCCATGTGTGTGTATGTGGAAATCGAGAGGGATTTCTCGACGATTTTTCGTGTCGCATACTTTCTTTCCAAAACGACTACGGCCACAATTTTGGCAGTACGCGCGTGGCAACAACACTAAATTGTAGAAAACCCTTGGCTGACGCTCACGATGTGTTTGTTTTCTCGATAGCACTTGTAGTTTTTGAGATACAAGCATTTGTTCGGAGGGCAAATCCTAGTCTGCACTTTCCCTCAGACTCAGGCAGAGGTGAGAGGGAGAAGGAGAAGGAGCAGCAGTTGACCCTGGTAGCCATGACAACCAGACCCGAGTGGCGGGAAAAGAGTTCTCAGTGGATAACAGGATCTGCCAAAACATTAAAACCCCCTCAAACCATTACTGCAGTACTGTAGGGGGCCAGAACCTGACATTATGACCCCCCCACTCCAACCCCCCCCCACCCCCCCTCCCACTATAGCATTACAGACACAGACTGCCAAAACATTATGACCCCTCAACCCATTACAGGACTATAGTAGGGAGCCAGAATCTGACACTATGACCCCCCCCCCCCCCCCCCCTCCACTCCATTTAAGCATTACAGACACAGACTGCCAAAACATTATGACCCCCTAAACCCATTACAGGACTATAGTAGGGAGCCAGAACCTGACACTATGACCCCCCCACTCCAACCCCCCCACTATAGCATTACAGACACAGACTGACAAAACATTAGGGACTCTCAGACTGTTACAATGGGGAGACAGAACACTCCATGACCCCCCCCCCCCCTCTCTCCCTCTCCCTCTCCCTCCTTCCCTCTCTCTCTCTCTCCCTCCTCTGTTGGTGCTATCACTTTATTAGGTAAGTGAGTTTCTAGAATTATTTATATGTTAAGTGTTTGTGCCCAACATAGCTGAACTGTTAATAGAAGTTAACTACTAGCCGCCCAATGTTTTAGCCTTAGGCTAGCCTTCCAGCATAGCTCATGTATGTTAGCGAGCTAGCGGAGCTAGCAGCTAGCTAACCGCCGCGGACTAAACCGCGGAGTTAGCCTCGAGCTAACCGCGAGCTAGCCTCGAGCTAACCGCAAGCTAACCGGGATTTAACCGCAAGCTAACCGGGACTTAACCGCGAGCTAACCGGGATTTAACCGCGGACCCGCGGGACTTAACCGCGAGTTAGCCGCGGGAGTTAGCCGCGAGCTAACGCGGAGGCTAGTGGGGTTAGCCACTAAAACTGTGTCAAACTGAAAAATATATTATTCCACCACATAAAGTAGGAAACGTTTATGGCTTGTAACAACATTAATGACAGTATATATAAATAATTGGAGTAATTTAATATAATATGATATTTTTAATTAAATAAATAATGAGCTGTTGAACACTCATAAGAGTTATATTCAGTATGTTACATAACATTATTTGACATGACAGGGGCAGCCGTGGCCTACTGGTTAGCGCTTTGGGCTTGTGACCGGAGGGTTGCCGGTTGCTGGTTGCCGGTTTGCCGGTTTGAACCCCCGACCGGTAGTGCCCTTGAGCAAGGCACCTAACCCCTCACTGCTCCCCGAGCGCCACTGTAGCATGGTAGCTCACTGCTCCGGGTTAGTGTGTGCTTCACCTCACTGTGTGCTTTGTGTGTGTTCACTAATTCACTAATTCACGGTTGCAGAGACCAAATTCCTTGTATACACAAGTATACTTGGCCGACAGACACTTAATCTTAATCTTAATGTCTATTTGTCTGCGTATAGTTTTCCTCCAGCTGATCCAGACAGACTGCAGTGACGTCCAACATGAGACAAAGAGCTGGACTAACAGGACAGTTTGAAGGTCTTCACTTCATCGCTGATTCCTTGTTACAGCCTGGATGTGTTAAGTTTAATATTAATGTTTTTCTAACTGTAAGACTGTGCCGTAAACTGTTCAACTATTGCTCAGGTAGGAGTAATGAGTTTTATTGTTAAAATTATTATGATTAACGATCAATTATTACGATTTGCTCGTTCTTTGTCTGGGGATCCTAGTGAGGACACCCCTCTTAAAGGTGGGGGTGTGACGATCCCTTCCACTCTCTTCCTTATTTGATGCTGGCTTTCAGGTGGAGCTGGGAGGGCTCTGCTGCCTGTACCTGCCCTTCAGTTTGTAGAAGGCGAAGCATAAAGGACGACCCTTCTCAGTGTCTCGCTCTCTCAGCCAGGCCTACTGCATCCTCCTCATCCTGTTTGGTTTGTTGTACCCTGCATGACATCAAACTCACACCCATCCTGTCAGTAGGAACCAGGCCTTAAATGACTATTTGAGTTGTGCTTTTTGTTATAGCTGCTGCTCATGGTAGTAAAGACATGCTACTTAGTAAAGACATGCTAATTGCTAACATTAGTGGCTAATGCTTTACTACCAAGAGCAGCCAGCGTGCTAGCTGCTCATGGTCGTAAAGACATGCTAATTGCTAACATTAGCAGCTAATGCTTGACTGCATGTAAAGACATGCTAATTGCTAACAATTGTGGCTAATGGTAGAATTAGTGGCTCATGTGTGTAAATATACATGTTAAAAATTACTATTTGAGGTGTGCTTTTTCAATACACAACCCCGGCAACAGCCCACTCGGCACTTCAAAAATTTCCGCGGGAATTTTCTAGTTAGTGACTCGAGGCTACGCACGAGACACGACTCCCCATATAGCTCTAAGCTATATGGGGAGTCGTGTCTCGTGGCGAAGCCACGAGACACTATTGTTCTTCTGCGTGTTTCTTCTATATTATTATTCATCTTCCGTACCTTTTTTCGGTCTCTAACTCGCCCCGCAATTTTGGGGCGACACCGACAAAAATTACATCAAAACGTGCGCCTTTATCGGGAATGGTGTGCTATTACTTTTATAAGGAATCCACGAATTTTTCGCGAATTTATTCGCGAAAAACTGCGAAAATCGTCCCATTGAAATGAATGGGAAACTGCGAAAAAACGAGAAAACTGACACTTTTGAGGGGCATTTTCAAAAGCTAACTCCTCCCGCAAAATTTCACCTAGAGACTTCATTTAAACTTTAAAATGTAGGTAAATTTGTCCTCTATAAAAGTTCTATTCAGATTTTTGATATCTTTTATACTTTTCGATCAATCACTCGTCAATCATCGTGATCAATCATGTGAAATTTCTGAGTTTATAATGGGTGTGTATTGCGTGGAATGTTCGACGTAGAGTGGGGGACCTCAGAGGCTAGAGTGGTAGAGGCTGTCTGAAATTCACTGAAATTTTTCTCTTTCCACGCTGCTCCTGGGCACATCTTACATCGTAGACATTAGATTTTTTCCACTTTTGTAGAGGAACTTGTCCTGATTCATACAATGTGCTCGCCTAAGACGAGACACTTTCTGAATTTGAATGGCGTGCCCCAGAGTGAGGAGTGTCCCGCTCCAACTGCCAATAAACTCCCATTCAAAATATGAAGCTGATTTTCGAGGAAAGCTGAATCCACCCTCTTCTTATACTCGCCACAGTTTCCACAATATTTACTCCAGAGACACCAAAATTACATCAGTGTGTTCGGGAACTTCTCCTGCCAATCACTGTCTGTTTTTTTTTCTGATGTGAGCTTTGGTTTTGCCTCAGTGAGCCCAAATGCGAGGACTGTCAGAGGGCAAAAAATCTAAATTTCTTCCTTCTCCTCCCCTGTGTCTGTGAGTAGTCATGGCAACCAGCAGAGTCACCATGGCAGCCTCAGGCCAGGGCCACAGCTGCAGCCATTTTTGTAGTCCTTGGCAGTTAATTTCAGTTTATTTAAGTAAATAACAAAGAAAGAGACAGAGAGAGGGTAAAAGACAGACAGGCAGTAACAGAGAGGTAAAGCAAGACATTTTTTGAGGTGACTGTCACTCTGCTTGCTCTGTGTGTACATCTGAGCTGAATGTTTTCTATAGAGTTCCGGGGGATGACGTTTTTAGGGGACAGGAAACCGTGGGCACCGCCATTTTGGCAGCATTCGGCAGACTGGCAGACTGTTGTGATAGAGGAGGCTAAACATGGTCGATAACTGTTGTGCACCAGGTTGCACAAATAAACGAGGGAAAAAGAAAGGTTCGTCGTCTTACCGCATTCCTAAAGATGCGGAGAGGCGAGCAAAGTGGATCAGCGCCATTAAAAGAGCCAGGAACCAGCAAAACAAGACTGAGAGATGGGACCCCCCAGCCGTTGGATTCCGCTTGTGCAGCGATCACTTCATATCAGGTAAGCTACAGAATGAACATACAAAGCTTACTAACCGTGTCTTCATTATTTAATAAGCTATAATTGTGGTTTCTGATCAGTTTAATACGACATAGCTAGTTGAATTATAGCATGCAATTCGTGGGGCTAACGTCATGTTTTGTAAGCTAGCAAGTGCTAAAACGTAGTAAACAAACCCAAGTTCACACTGAAATGTTTCTTGTATTTATTTTGTAGGGAGAAAGAGTGATAATCCCTTGAGTCCAGACTTTGTTCCATCTGTTTTCAACCACGTTCCATCTCCAGAGAAGAGGAAAAGAAAAATGAGACTTGAGGTTTTCAACAGACGGCAGAAAGCAAAGCTACAGAAGATGGCTTTGTCTGCTCTATCTGCGAAATCCATCCCTCCCAGGTGAATATATCAAAGTTCCTTAATCTGTTCGACCCCTCTTCCATGGACTTGGTAAAAATATAAACCAAAAAGTTTTCGTACAATTCATTTTAGTTTTAATAACATCCAATGAGATAAAAAAAAACATAACATCTGTGACTGGTTTGAAATCATCACACACCTCTACCGACTTGCATTTGGCAGCCACTGACTATGCATGTGATTTGTCACTGTCACTGTCATTGTCAATATCCCTGTCATTGTCTTTCTATTGATTTTATTTTATTACATTGTGTATATACTGACTATAAAGCACTTTAAAATTTACTTACTTTCTTACTAATGAAAGCTAGTATATACTGCAGAAAACAGCGAGTGATTTACAAAAAAATTACAAACTGTCATCAGTAGTGTGTATACTCTTTATACTACTTTTGTGTTTTCACCAGAGCACCAGAGCATCAACCGATTGTCCCCAGCAACAAGGATCCTACTGCAGACCAAACTCCCACCACAGAGCCTTTGAAGGAATCTACCCTGGAAGAACCTGGAAATGATGTCCAGCCTGTTCTCCATGAGGAAGATCCAGCGACTCCACCATGCAGCACTGCAACCTGTGGTAAACACGTCCAATCTCTTGAGCAAGAATGCCAAGCTCTGAGGACTGAAAATATGTTGTTGAAGGAAAAAATGAATAGGACTACACTGAATGAGATGAGCTTGCATAACGATGATAAAAGGGTTAATACTCTCACTGGTTTATCAGCATATTCAATTCTCATGACTATTTTTGATATTGTGGCTCCTTTTCTCAAACTTAAATCTGGTTTAACATGTTTTCAGCAGTACATGTTAACCTTAATGAAGCTTAGAATGAACTTGTCCTTTGAGTTTTTGGCTTTTTATTTTGACATTGACTCAACCACTGTGTCAAAGCTCTTCAAACACTGTATTAGTGTAATGCATTGTAGACTGGTGCCAAGTCTAGTGTTGTGGCCTGACAGAGAATACTTAAGAAGATCTCTTCCGTATGCATTTCGAAACAATAGCTTTGAAAAGACAGTTTGCATTATAGATTGTTTTGAAATATTTCTAGAGAAACCTAGTAGATTGCTAGCCAGTGCTCAGTGTTACTCATCATACAAATCACACCACACAATGAAATATTTAATTGCAATTTGCCCTCAAGGTTCCATTTGTTTCATTTCCACTGGATGGGGAGGTCGCACGAGTGATAAGTTAATCACAGAACAAAGTAACTTTTTATCTCATTTGCTCCCAGGGGACGTAGTTTTAGCGGACAGAGGTTTCCTGGTTAAAGAGTCCATTGAGAGATGCCAAGCTGAATTAAAGATTCCAGCATTTACTCGTGGAAAGAAGCAGTTAGGTCCTGTTGACTTGGAGAACACCAGATGTCTAGCCTCTCTTAGGATACATATTGAAAGAGTAATAGGAGTTCTCAGTCAAAAGTACACAGTCTTGCAAAGCACTGTCCCCATAAGTTTCACGGACATAGAGAGAGAAAATGATGTGACCTACCTTGACAAGATTGTGAGCGTATGTTGTGCACTTACAAATGTGTCTGAATCTGTGGTGCCCTTCCAGTGATGGGGATGTACAGTAAATTGAACTGATGTGACTTGCTACAGATGTGCTCAACCAGCAAATAAACCTTTGTGACTCACACTTCTTGCTTGCTTGTCGTGACTTAACT
The DNA here is from genome assembly GCF_963514085.1 of Chelon labrosus. Taxonomy (NCBI): domain Eukaryota; kingdom Metazoa; phylum Chordata; class Actinopteri; order Mugiliformes; family Mugilidae; genus Chelon; species Chelon labrosus. Next base: position 36,437,352 of record NC_140337.1, on the reverse strand, counting down.
TTTGATCATTTTGATCGCTATTCTGATGCGATCACATTCTGTTTCTCTTTACAGATCAAGCTGCACATCCACCCATTCTAACTGAGTTCCACCCAACCAGATATTTGTTCTGGTGTGTTTGATATGAATGACCTACCCATGTTTCATATCCCTGATTGCTACAGATACTTAATACTAATGATGGGAAAGAAAACAATATTGGTTTAACAACTGTTTATTCATAAATAAGATAGTACAGTATCAGTACAGTATCAGCTACTACTACTTACTCATTTCACAGTCTCCTCACTAAGGTTTTCTTTTTTGGGCATTGATTACTTTTCTGCAGCTGGGACATACCCACTGTTTTGGGACCCTTTTCATGCGAAGGCAGGTTTGGTGAAACATTTTAACGGAACAAAAACCTGACGCACAGACCATCATGTTCCCTGCTTCTGGCTCACGGCAGTAGCACCACTGTTGTTGACTATGATCAGCAAATGCTGCTGCTGCTGGTTTTGGTGCAGAAAAATACTTGGCTAGCAGCTCTGGAATGATACATTTTTTAAAGAAGTCACAAGCACATTCCAATTCTTTGTCAAAGAATGCCACATCAGGTGTGACACGTTCAACAAAAGGTGAAGTACTTTCCCTTTCAGTCCACAGAATGAAATCACAGTATGGTTTGTCAGTAACAAATAGCTGCATCTGCACTTGATAGTAGTATGCATGGTCCCGCTTCAGTCTAATTTTTCCTTGCGCATCTTTTTCAAGGCAAAAGTGTGCAATGTCAGAATTTACTGCCTCATTAACAGAAAGGTCCTTTACAGAAAATGGGCACTTAATTTCTATGACACCTGAACCACAGCAGCTGCAGGAAACATATCCATCAGGTGAGGCCCCAATAAATGGGTGCAGGGGTGAAATCCTGAATCCAGCTGTTCCTACCATGACATCCGTGTGTGAGAGGCGATGCTGCATTTCATAGTATTTTCTTGCCAAGTCCTCATGTTGACATCCCCATCTGAAGAAACAACAATAACATTAGTTTTGGACAATAGTAATGCCACCCCACATTGGTACCTCCCTGCTCTTTCAAAAGGATACTACTTGGTTTTACACTCCTGCTTTTTTAGAATAGCACCTCCTGTATTTACCCTCCCTGTTATTTTACCTACTTCACATTCACTTGATTGTACACCATCTGGACATGACAATTTTACACACAGGAGCAGTTACACACTGCATGCCCTATTTTACCCTAACCCTCCTATGCTCATGAATACCTGGTAGCCTCACTGGTGAAACTATGGGACTTTGGGTAGCATATTTGTCTTATCAGAGATACTGAAGGCTTTCTGACATCTGTCTTTGTGGCTGCTCTGAAGGTAGATCCTGTTATCCTACCACTCCTTTGCTCAAACCAGATTTTGGACTTGGACTGGGCTCGGGTCTCCTCCTCTACAATATCACTCTGAAAACATGACAATCCAAACTGTTACACATAACATTTTAAGTTAGTACAGATTGTACACATGCAGTACATGATAGATTTCAGTTATTAGCTCCTGTTATGTGAAACAAAATAACATTTTCTGTACCTGTTCTTTGGTCACAGTTATGTCTTCAAATAGTCCTTCTGCTCGATCTTGTAACTCTGCCAGGTTGAGGTCTCTTGCCTGCTTGTTATACAGGTTGGTGAGGGGTTCTGGTAAATCCAGCATGACAGCCTTTGGCACATAGGATGCTGCATACTCTTTGACTACAGACAGGACTACTGGTTTGATGTTCTGCTCCTCTTGTGTGCGGCATTGGGAGAGGTTGTTGTAGAGTTGGGCTTGCTCAGCAGCAGTCAGAGGTGGGAAAGCTAGGGGGGCAGAATGACCTTTTGAAGATTTTCCTTTTTTATACTGTTGAGAGTTGTTAAAAATGATGTCCTTGCCCTGCTGATACTCCACTTTCTTTATAGAGTCCTCACTTGGGGTGGCCCACTTGCACTTCTTAGATGTTACAGCTATCTCTTCTTTTCTTCCATTGTTATGCTGCCATATGCTGAACAACACAGCTGACACATGGGAGCAGCTCTCACCAAGTCCAGCTGTGCAATTGCAGTGGGCTCCCAAGACAACCCCATCATTCCTCACCACCATCCATGGCTTTAACTGAGGATCATTAAGCCTTTGGGAATGATTAACCTATACATAAAATTAAAAATGTTAGCTAACTTGGTTGAGTACATCAAAGATACAAACTAGCAACAGATAGTCAGACACACCGCGGTAACTAGCCAAGCTAACATAAACAAACAACCCGGACCTCTACTAGCCATGCTAACGTTACACTACCTATTAAACTGGGACACTTACCCTTCCAGTGATGATGCAGGAATTTTTTGCTTTAAGATTCCACAGCTGGATGTTCGTTACAAAGCCAGACTGAGTCCATTTGTAACCCTCCAGGCTTTTGTAGGCTTTCAGAGAGTCACCCGAGTAAGACGATGGGAAGTTTATCAGGTAGTTGTATATATCCGGATACTGCAGATCTGGGACGTCTTCTTCAGCAGAGATGCATTTGAAAAGCACGCCGGGGGCATTGTAGGGGTCGGTAATATTTAACCTATTTAATTTTTTAATATAAAGCTCAATGTCATGCGAATTAAAGTGTAACGAGTACTCCGATCTCTTGAAAGCGGCGATGGCGCTGGTGCTGGCGCTTGTCATTTTTACTGCCAAAATGGCGGCCCGAACACCGATGGTCACGTGGGGTCCGGAGCTCTATTGTGTGTGTGCGTGACTGTGCTAATCTCTACCCTTAGCCTAGTTTAGTGCGTCAGCGCGGCAAATGGTAATGCCAACATTAGTAATGGTAATGCTAACATCTTTTTCCTTTTCTTTTTTTAATAACCCCGGCAGCAGCCCTCGAGTCACTCTCAAAATTTCCTGCGGGAATTCTAGTTAGTGACTCGAGGCTACGCACGAGACACGACTCCCCATATAGCTCTAAGCTATATGGGGAGTCGTGTCTCGTGGCGAAGCCACGAGACACTATTGTTCTTCTGCGTGTTTCTTCTATATTATTATTCATCTTCCGTACCTTTTTTCGGTCTCTAACTCGCCCCGCAATTTTGGGGCGACACCGACAAAAATTACATCAAAACGTGCGCCTTTATCGGGAATGGTGTGCTATTACTTTTATAAGGAATCCACGAATTTTTCGCGAATTTATTCGCGAAAAACTGCGAAAATCGTCCCATTGAAATGAATGGGAAACTGCGAAAAAACGAAAAAACTGACACTTTTGAGGGGCATTTTCAAAAGCTAACTCCTCCCGCAAAATTTCACCTAGAGACTTCATTTAAACTTTAAAATGTAGGTAAATTTGTCCTCTATAAAAGTTCTATTCAGATTTTTGATATCTTTTATACTTTTCGATCAATCACTCGTCAATCATCGTGATCAATCATGTGAAATTTCTGAGTTTATAATGGGTGTGTATTGCGTGGAATGTTCGGCCTAGAGTGGGAGACCTCAGAGGCTAGAGTGGTAGAGGCTGTCTGAAATTCACTGAAATTTTTCTCTTTCCACGCTGCTCCTGGGCACATCTTACATCGTAGACATTAGATTTTTTCCACTTTTGTAGAGGAACTTGTCCTGATTCATACAATGTGCTCGCCTAAGACGAGACATTTTCTGAATTTGAATGGCGTGCCCCAGAGTGAGGAGTGTCCCGCTCCAACTGCCAATAAACTCCCATTCAAAATATGAAGCTGATTTTCGAGGAAAGCTGAATCCACCCTCTTCTTATACTCGCCACAGTTTCCACAATATTTACTCCAGAGACACCAAAATTACATCAGTGTGTTCGGGAACTTCTCCTGCCAATCACTGTCTGTTTTTTTTTTCTGATGTGAGCTTTGGTTTTGCCTCAGTGAGCCCAAATGCGAGGACTGTCAGAGGGCAAAAAATCAAAATTTCTTCCTTCTCCTCTCCTGTGTCTGTGAGTAGTCATGGCAACCAGCAGAGTCACCATGGCAGCCTCAGGCCAGGGCCACAGCTGCAGCCATTTTTGTAGTCCTTGGCAGTTAATTTCAGTTTATTTAAGTAAATAACAAAGAAAGAGACAGAGAGAGGGTAAAAGACAGACAGGCAGTAACAGAGAGGTAAAGCAAGACATTTTTTGAGGTGACTGTCACTCTGCTTGCTCTGTGTGTACATCTGAGCTGAATGTTTTCTATTGTGTGTGTGCGTGACTGTGCTAATCTCTACCCTTAGCTCAAAGTAAATTCTACAGTGTTAAATATGCAGTGTCAAAGTACATTGACTCCTTCAGAGTTATTACAACAACAGCTGGAGTAAGATACCGCCCAGTGTTGGTGAAAATATACGTCGTTAAACTACGGAGTGTCAAACGTACTCTGGAAAGCTCCGCCCACCCCCCTCGTCTAATGGAAATTTCAGGCCGCCATTTTCTTCGTGCCGAAGGACTGCGGTAAGTGTCTCCTAATTGACTATTAAACGCATTATTTGTCCTTTCAACAGAAGCAGCATTTTAGAATGACTTTATATCACTGTTAACTGTGAACTTTAACTCGTTTTATGTCTTCAAATGCCGAATTTCAGACGGCTAATGTGTAGTGACCGAGTGAATGTCAAGTCCATGTGCGAGCAGCATTAAGGTAGCTAACGTTAGCTAATTAACATTAACTAGCAAACACTCAAATTATCAAGAGTTATGTTAACTTTGTTAATACAGTGTGGATGTGTGATTGTGTAGTTCTTTGTGACGTTCAAATATTATAGTGGAATAGCGAAGATTGCTAGTGTGGGGAGTTGGCTAAACTAGCTAAAGTTCATGTTAGCTGGACTATCCGTTGCCTTTGCATGAGCGGGTAGACATTAACTCTGGGTACTGAGTAAGCGTTGTCTTTTGTATTTTAAAGTTACTGCAGGTGTTACTGACAGACGTTGTCGTTTTTAATGTGTTGGAGACATTAAATTTAACCCCGAAACCCGCACGTCTCTGTCACGTGACGCTGTTTTGGTCGGTCCTGCACGCGACTTCAAACCCTAGCGGGAGCGTTTCAGAAGCGTTTAGCCCGCCAGACTTTGTTTACTTGCTCAGATTTTTGTCATTTTCTTTCGTTTATGTGCTTCTAGATCTGCTTCTCCGTGTGTAAATATGCTACGTAGTTAATTAGTTTCTCTTTTGTCTGTTTTTACTACCGGTAGTTTGCGCGGTGTGTTTTATTTTGAAAATCGACCGGATCCTCTCTGCTTTTTCTGTGTCCGGCTTCTGCCCGCTCGAGGTGCTCTGTGTTGAAGCGGGCTGCCCGCGGTGTCCGTCAAAAATAGATCAGCGGAGGCCCGCTTTGGTGACGCTTCCCGTACCACGGCTGCCGGTGGGTTTTGAAACATTGAATAGCACATGTAATGCGGACGCGCCCGGTGGTTTTTGTATTGTAACGGTAGGATTAAGTAACGTTACTACAGCAATGTAAAGTAAATCCGTATGACAGTTGGGCACCTTCAGGAAGATGACATGATTAAGTTAAATTAAATCTTACTGGTCATTTCTGCAAAATAGCTGATTATTTCCCAGCAGTTTGGTGGCTTGAAACAAACTTTATTATATTCAAAGTGAACGTGATTCACCTCAAAAGGTGGCCTCGCTTCTGGACTGTTCAGTTGAAATGCATGATATTCTTATGTATGTTATGTATATTCTCAAATTTGAGGGAATACAGTGCATATAGTTTTTGTTTATTGTAATAATGAGCACATGAACTTTAACCATGAACTGTGCTGATACTCTGCAGGGAATTAAGATTTGCACAAGGAGCTTTAAATGCTAATAGTAATAGTAGCTGTTTAAAATTGATATACTGGAATATTAATATAAAATGATGGAAAATTTTAAGTTCTTGGATTTTGGAATTAATCAATATCTTACAAACGTCTATATGTGTTTTGTGTTACCCTTTCTAACCACACCCTTAACTTTGGATGCATTGCTTAAAGTATAGTTGGTACAGGGTGTTAACCATCAAATATGACTCAGGTTTGTTTCTGTTAAATTTCTATTATGTTATGATGTTTATTAGAAGTGACAGGTTAGGGTTATCAGCAAACTCTATATAATGTGTTCTTATTTCGATTTCTCAATTCATGATTAGAATCTGTTTCCACGGTAGCCTCTCCTGAGCAATCCCAACCATCATCCCTCAATTCCTTGGACTCTGAGGACACAGACATCATTTCCGATAGTCCCTCCAGAAAACGCCAGAGGTTGGACGCAGAAGCTGAGCAAGTAAGTTCTTATAAATAAGTTCTTATGACATTTACGTGGTTGGAAGACATTGTTGATCTCATTATGTCTTGAAGTTTTTTGTTTTTTAGCTCCTGAAAGTTTTTTATTTTATATAATAAAGTGTACACTTCAAGTACATCAAAGTTATTAAAATCAATTAAATTTATATGCTTGTTTTTATTATTATTATCTTTAACAATAAAATATAAATTAACAAATCCTCTCTGTAATCCTTATAACCTTGTCACTGTCTGGATGGAGCTCTTCAGTGTTTGTTACTTCGGTGCAGCCTTTACCTGAATTAATAAACTGTCTGTAGTCTGCTGATTGTTCCGCCGATATCTTTGAGATTGAATCGGGACATCTTTAGCCATGATATGAATTTATTTCCAGCATTTAAGTGAACTCTGATTTGCAGTGGATATAGTCCTAATGTGCTGAATTGTTTTGTATTGTGTTTCAAGTTGGTGGAATCCGTTCTTACCAACAAACCTGGTGGGGAACGTGTAATAAATGAATACAGGCGAACCAAATCCTTGACTGATGAAACCAGACGAAAAATGGTCAACATACTAGCAGCTGACATGACAGAAAAGAATGGGTAATTTGTTAACAGTCCTTGTGTTCTGCTTAGAGATTAATTTGAAATCGAAATTAAATCCAGTGAATATAACCGCAAACCCCTTTCTCCTTGCAGTACATCCCCACCCAGACAAGTGAAAGAAATGTACGCCAGAGGAATAGTGACCTTATTCCCCTACCTCAGTGACCCATTCTCTAAGAGTGGCTATGTGAGTTGCACACAGTAATGGTTGTAGTAATGTTAAATGCTGTATTGAAAAATTTTGAATCCTATCGGAGCCTGTTGTTTTCACTTTTAAATGTTATTAATGAATGTCTTTTTTTTTGTTATCCTTTCATCCTCCAAGGAGCACTATTATGATGGTGAGAGTGGAACTGGGTACTTGGCCTGGAGGATTAAAACTATTCAGAGAGGCACAGCTAAAGACAGGCGATCGTCGTTTGGAGGTAATACTGGAAAAATGTATGGAACAAAACAGTCGCAAGATCAGTTATTGCATTTGTTGCACATAATGTTTAAAATAATACAATATTTTTCTTGAAGTCTAACTACACCCTTCAATTCCTCTGACTTTGTCTACAGGCTGGCATGGCAAATTTTAGGGTGATTCAAAACAGTAGACATTTTGAGCCACTTTCAATGCACAAAATAATAGTAATAATCATAAGTTGTGAAGAAAAAAATGTCAATATTAACACCAGCACTGATATGTTTCATCACAGTACAGTCAGTAATTAAGTTTATACTTTTGGTATAAAGAGTAGTAAAGAGTACCTCTTTAAAAGTTTGCCAGGTTTCTAAAACTGTTTTTGATATCAGTATTTATAATACTGTATTTTCCCATGTTATGTAGAATCAGCCAAAGGATCATCTGGTGAAGCCATGTCTGGAGGACCAACTGTCAGACGAGAGTCCGAGTTCGATCCAGAGACTGCCCTGACTGAAGATGAGTGCAACGAAGCAATCTCATTGATGAAACATTCAGCTGATGAGGACACTGTCAACAAGAAAATGAAACTGACGTTTGTGTATCGCCGCAACATGGTCCTTGACCCCCAGCAGTCGAGCAACATACTGTCTGACTTTCCACGTTTTAAAGACGTCAAAGGCTTGGTAATTATCTATCATTATTTTGAAAACATTATGACAGTTGAATAGTTTTTATAAGACGGTAGACAGGCGTTGTAGTAATACCCCAATAACTATCACCCGTTAACTTTGGTTGCCTGTCGGATAATTGAAATTGTCACCCATCACCACCCCACCCCAGGTTGAACAGGATTTCATTCTGATGTTTGGAGAGGATACCTCAAGCAAGCTTCTGGAGAGGTGGCCGGTCATGTTCAAGAAAAAGATCATCCAACAATGCAGAAAGCTTCTATCCACAAGTGAGCTTGAAGAACTCTTGCTGGCAGCTGATCCTCCTGAGGATGGCACTGAAGTTGATGTTGACTTTGGTAAGATAATTGTTCTTGTTCTTCTTCTGCTGCTCTCATATACTTGGAATATATAATTATCATATCTAAACATTTACATATCTGGATGTGTGATAAATGTAAGAGGACATTATGTACGCAGTATATTGAACAAAACTTCAAAAGCACTGAAGTGTTTGTCCCATGGTTTGATTTGGATAACTTCTTGTGATGATATAAAACTGCTATCTTTCCGTTATTGTTTTTTTTTTTTATTTATTTAAATGCTACTGCCATTGCAGAGCCACTGAATTTTGTTGACAGCCCGCATAACTGAATTGTGTTGAGATTGAACACACGATTGTTGTTACAGGTTGGGACAGTGACCTTTCGTCGGTTTTATTGCTGCTACACCTGATTCCACCCTCTGCTCAGGGTCGGAAGAGACCAGGAAAGGTTTCGGCATCCCAAGCAGAGAAGCATCTTGTGGTCTTCAAGAAGGTTTGTGTTTTTGGAGGTTATTGAGGGACAAATCTTATATAATTGCCTAATAGTTGTAGAATATGGTCATGCACAATAAGGCATTAATAAAGTGCTTTGTAATGAGTACTGACAGCCAATATGATGCTAACGTGTATTCTAATAAGCAACTAGTTGGTGGTGAATATGTCTCACTTAAAGTATTATTATTTAGTTTTTCTGTTCTTTTTGTTTTGGTTTTATGTATTACAATTGTCCAATTGTAATCATATCTTCATGTGTTTGTCTTCGCAGAGTGGAACAAACATTCAAGAGCATCTCGATGCCATCACCACCAGAGCTCAACCCTATCTCCTGGCTGTTGGAGTTAAGAAGAATGCAATCCATCAGTTCTTCATCATTCTTGACAAGAATGCCATACCTTGCAGGTCAACCTCTTCTCTTGGTGCCTTTGATGAACTGTTTAAGGCTCATTTTGTGTTTGGCACATCATACAACAGCATGCTCCACAACATGTACACTTTTATCCAAACCACAGTGTACAACATTGATGTCGGCAAGGTCAAGGAAAGTCCTCGTGTCTCTGAAGTTAGGGCGAGGTTGCTTCATTAGTGCTTGAAGTTTCTCCTCTATCATGCAGTGTTTTGTTTGTCAGGCTGAGTTAACAAGTTCAAATATGCTTGTTAGGCATTTACGATTAGTTCATGGTTACTTACCTGGAAAAAATCTCAGGCTTAAATGTGCCCAGACTGGATGTGGATGTGTGTTTGGTACATTTTCTGGTTTTAGGAAACATTTAAACACCAAACACACTGAGTATATTGACCAGGAGGTTGACACTGATGTTAATTTGAGCACAGGAGAGGTGGTGACAGCTAATGTAGATGAGACAGCCACAACATCGCTGACGGGTAACAAAGATGAGGTAACCACAACATCTGAACTGTTGAGAAACTCCAATAGGAGCACTCTAGATATGTGTGCTTCTGCTGTTGCACAACTCAAGGCAGCCGGATTAAGTCAATCTGCTGTAAATAGTTTTGTTTCCTCTATGGAAGAAGTGTGTTCTGAGATTCATAGTCAAGCTAAAGATGCAGCTTTACAGTGCTTATCTCCACAGGAAACAGAGGTCAGGCTGCATCCTGACAGGGTTCTAAAGATGTTGAACATAAATGAGCTGCGTTACTTCAGACCATTTGATGTACAATTGAAGTATGGAACGACAGATTCTTCTTTCTATGTTGTTCCATATTGTCATTTTATGCAGACTTAAGGTCAATGTTTTAAATGTAGATTTGTATTCTACATGAGATGTTTTGATGAGATGATATTTCAGCCTGACAAAGTTGAGAGCTGCTAATAAAGTTCTTAAATGCATTATTTTGTGGAAACTTGTGATTTTTACTCACTTAATGGTGTTGCATGTAAGTTGACACTACAAAAGTGTAAAATTAACACTGCTAAGATTTATTTTCAGAAATGGTGTCAAATTTCATTCACACTATACAGTGTTAGAATTTTACTCTATAAGAGCTTTTTTTTCACTGCAAGAGAGTAAATTATCAACACAGTAGTGTGTAATATCAACACTTATTAGAGTGTTAATCTGTACTGGAATGGAACTCAATCAGAATTGATTTGACACCATAGAAGAGTGAATTATCAACTCTACCAAGAATAATATTTACACTCTTCAGTGTTATTTAACCTTTGGTGTAAAATTTCAATAACACTATTCAGTGTAAGCGAGTGTTAAATTTTTACTCTATTTAGAGTTAATTTAACTCTAAATTCTAAACACTATGGTAAGAGTTAATTTAACACTAATTCCGAGTTGGACCAAATACACTCGGAAATGGTGTTAAATTTAACTCTTTAAGTGTTACTTTAACACTGCAAAATTTACTGTGTAGTTTAGTGCGTCAGCGCCGCGCGTTAGCGTGGCAAATGGTAATGCCAACATTAGTATTGGTAATGCTAACATCTTTTTCCTTTTCTTTTTTTAATAACCCCGGCAGCAGCCCTCGAGTCACTCTCAAAATTTCCTGCGGGAATTTTCTAGTTAAGTCTATTAATGTGACGTCCATTCTAGGCCAATTATCACCAAACCTGAATAATGTCTGACTGGTTCCTCTCTGTAGTGGAGACACGGGGAATGGACTGTATCTGACGTCGGTTCAGGGTTAATCACTAAGTTCACACCGGGGTGTCGGCCAGAACACCAACTTAAGGCCAGTTAGACTTCAGAGGGTCCAAATGAAGAGGCAGGTGATGGACAGTTCAGGGGGTTTATTTTCTTCTTTACAGGCAATGAGGTCATGTGTGGTTTTTCTATAGAAATAATAACAAATACACAAATGAATAAAGAATAAATCCCTTAATCTCCAATAAACAGAATAAAAGGAGTATTGAAATTATTACATCTCCATTTGCCTTTAATTCCCACTACCACAGCCCTGAAACACACTTCACCTGACTTATTAGCAAAGTAACATAATGTAAACAACAGCACATGGTAATGTTTATGTAACGTTCACCGTTAACATTAACGCTAATGAGGCGGAACGATAATAACAACACAACATGTGGAGTGACGTACACTCGATCGTCGGCAGGTGAGCTAAATGCTAAACTAGCTTAAACAGTGATAGCATGTCGAGTATCAACCCATACATCAGAACAGAAATAATCTACGGCCGCAGCAATGTTAATACAGTGCCTCAACATACACACATACTCACGTTTCATACACGCACAGACCGCTTGCAGGGTCGTTAATGGCCGGGTCGTTAATTAGCAGCCTGACGGTAATCCTCACTCTGCCGACTCACCGGAGCATATACCTTCACTGACTGAGCGCCGTCAGTTACGCTACGTAACCAGCAGAGGGGGGCGCCCCTATGGACTACTAACACCACATCCATAACACATCACATACAGACATAACCTGTCATAACTTTTGGGGCCTTTTCTACACTGTATGTAGTCTGCATGTTCTCCCTGTGTCTGCGTGGGTTCTCTCTAGGTTCTCCAGCTTCCTCCCACCGTCCAAAGACATGCTGCTTAGGTTCATTGATGATTCTGCCTCTCTGTGTTAGCCCTGTGATAGACTGGAGACCTGTCCAGGGTGGACCCCCCCTCTAGACCAATGACAGCTGGGATAGACTGGAGACCTGTCCAGGGTGGACCCCCCCTCTAGACCAATGACAGCTGGGATTGGCTCCAGACAGAAGATGAATGAATGAATGTTTCTGGTGTGCAATGATGAGTAGATGAGTAGAAGAATGAAGTTTATCATGGTAAGAAGATACATTCATTAATGATCTATTGGTTTACTGACTCTCCAAAAAGTTTCAAAAAAGGCAACTGGACTTGTAGATTTTTAGAGAAGACGTTTCACCACTCATCCGAGTAGCTTCTTCAGTTCTAGGGTTTTTTTCCAGTCTGACATAGATGGCTTCCTTTACTCCTCTTTCAAACCATCGGTCTTCTCTGGCTAAGATTTGGACATTGTTATCTTCAAAAGAGTGTCCTTTGTCCTTCAGGTGTAGGTGGACCGCTGAATCGTTTCCTGATGAGCTGGCTCTCCTGTGCTGGTACATGCGTTTATGGATAGGTTGTTTCGTTTCCCCAATGTATAGGTCTGTAACAAAAACCTTCACTAAACAGAGGAGGTGGACTGAGATTTAATTTGCCATCTATTTACAATACAGTTTTGACTTCTGTCCCCAAGAAGTTTCAGTCTCATTCACACCTTGACACTGGACCCTCAGATGGACAAGAGTCGTTAGAGAACCATTCATAGGGAAGAGGACAGGGACCAAAACAGTACCCCCCTCTACAACAGGTAAGTACCCAGTCGTTAATGGAAATTAGCTTCACCAGTTTCTGGTTATTAGCATAACAAGCAAGTTTTTCAGGAGGAGTTCCTATTTAAACCTCAGACTTCCCACCAGTCCACCAGAACTGAAGAAGATACTCGGATGAGTGGTGAAACATCTTCTCTAAAAATCTACAAGTCCAGTTGCCTTTTTTGAAACTTTTTAGATTACCATGACCTGGATGACTGAGAACCTTCACAGACACTTTACTGACTGTCACAGTTCAGTCACAAGACTCTCAGTATTTTTCCATTGACCCTGGATCTGCCCCACTCAGCCTGCCAGCCACGCCCACCTCGTCAGTCTATTCTACTCACCTGTGCATATAGGCACCAGCTCCACACTCACTCCTTTGCCAGATTGTTCTTGTTCAGATTGCCATACAAGACTTTCCAGCGTTCTCCTGCCTGACTTCCCAGCACCAACCTCCTGGCAATCGTCTCAGCCTTCTGTCTCTGACCAAGATTTCGGCCTCCGCTCTCCAGATCCCTGTTTGCTTGTTTCTGACTGATTGCCTGTTTACATTGTTCCTGCTGCCTGCTCCTCATTGGATTATCTGCCTGTCATATCATCTCTCTGGTACCGCACCCCTGCCTGCCTTGACCAAGCCGTTGTACTGTTTGCCAGAGCTTCAGGAAACCTTTAGACTCTCTCCATTGGTTCTGAGTCTTTTTGTGCTGCAATTGGGTTCATACACCACCTGTTACAGTTTGGCCAGACATGGACCCAACAACACGACCGTCACCACTGAATCGGTTCTAGAACATTGAGAATGTGCTTATGCAACACGAGCAGGGCATGGAAGAGGCTGCTGCTCACACCACACGGGCTGAAGAGGCAAACGCCAACGCCTTTGCAGCCCTTTCCGCCCAGTTACAAGAACTGATTTCCACTCGTGCTCCTTCAGCTCCAGTTCCCGCACCGGAACCTCCTGCTCCAGCTCTGCCACAGCCCAGGATGATTTCCGAGCCACGAGTGGGGGAGATATGATGGGATTCCTGAGCTCTGCAGTTCATTCCTCACCTTCTGCTCCTTACTCTTCACCCTACAGCCAAACACGTTCGCCACCAAAGCAGCCAGGGTGGCGTATGTTATTAGCAACCTGACCGGCAGAGCCCTCATCTGGGGAACAGCAGAGTGGGAGAGGTGGACTCCCACCTGCACATCATTTCAGGCCTTCTCTGAGGAGCTATGCAAGGTCTTCGGGTTGGGAGCTCTCGGTTCCAAGGCCGCTTGTGATCTGCTCTCCCTGCGCCAAGGAAACCAGTCTGTGGCCGACTTCTCCATCGACTTCTGGACCAGGGCCTGACAAAGCGACTGGAACACTGAGTGACGCTTTCTTGCACGGTCTGGTTTCCTATCCTCTACCTTCCACACTTGATGGATTTATTGAACTCACCACCCGGCTGGACCACCCCATCCGGGCCGGGAGAAGGGAGAGGAAACAGAACATCCCTGGTCGTCTTGACTCAGCCCACTGGTCAGATCTCTCAGTTGCTTCCGGCTCCTCTTCTCCTGTTACGGACAATTGTATTGAGCCTGAGCCCATGCAGTTAGGTCGCACCAAGCTTTCAGAAGAGCAAGAGTGCCACTGCAAGGGGAACCTTTGTATGCACTGTGGTCAAGCTGGACATTTTGTCTCTCTCCTAATAAGTCACACAGCAGCAAAGTCTTCCTCCTCGACCTTATGCCCCCTGTTCCAAGTCAAGCTCCTCCTTCCTGGTGGTGCACACACCCTACCCACTTTCATAGACTCGGGTGCAGATGCCAACATTATGGCTGAGAGCTTGGCTTGGCGCTTGATTCCTCAATACCTGCCAAAGCCCTTGATGGCCATCTTCTGGGGACTGTCACCAGATTTCTCCTGTCCACATGCTGCTTTCTGGTAACCACCATGAGACCATCCGGTTTCACCTCCTGTCATCTTCCGACATTCCTCTGATCCTGAGCTATCCTTGGCTCCGTTGACACAGCCCCCACATTGACTGGGCCTTAGGGGCCATCCTTGTTTGGAGCAACTCCTGTCACCAGGTCTGCCTTAAAGAAGCCTCCATACTCCAGCAGTCTACACACCCCAGTTTTTGTCCTGACTTGTCCAAAGTCCCTGCAGAGTACCATGACTTCCAGGAGGTCTTCAGTTAGGCTAAGGCAACGTCATTATCTCATCGCCTGTATGACTGCTCCATAGACCTGATGTCTAGCACTTCACCTCGCAAGGGCCGTCTGTACTCCCTGTCTGGTCGTGAAAGGGAGGCAATGGAAACTTACATAAATGACTCTCTGGCTGCCGGTATTATCCATCCTTCATTGTCTCCTCCTGGCGCAGGATTCTTCTTTGTGGAGAAGAAAGACAAGACTCTGCGCCCCTGCATTGATTATCAGGGACTCAATGAGATCACCATAAAGAACCAGTACCCTCTTCCCCTCATCTCCTCAGCCTTCGAATTACTTCAAGAGGCCATGATCTTCACTAATCTTGACATCCGTAATGCCTACCACCTTGTCTGCATCAGAGAGGGGGATGAATGCAAAACTGCTTTCAACACACCCACTGGACATTATGAATATTTGGTCATGCCACTCGGCCTCACCAATGCCCCAGCAGTCTTCCAGGCCTTGGTCAACGACATCCTCAGGGACATAATAAACAAGCATGTTTTTGTCTATTTATACGACATCCTTATTTTTCCTTATATAAGTCCCTCGAAGAACATATCCACCATGTCCAGACTGTCCTCCAACGCCTTCTGGAGAACTCCCTTTTTGTCAAAGTGTGAGTTCCACACACTGTGTCATTCCTGGATTACATTGTGGCCCAGGGTTGCCTGGAGATGGATCCTGCCAAGGTGGCCGCAGTTAAATCTTGGCCAGTCCCTGGAAACGGTAAGCAGTTGCAGCATTTCCTGGGCTTTGCCAATTTGTTGGAAAGAATGATTAATTAATTTATCAGAAAGTGGCTCTGTGTCCCACGCTGCTTAAGTAGCACAAGTTTAAATGTGCTAAAGTTAGACTGGAAATGACTCTGACTCAGTCGAAGGATCCAGTGGTTAGGAGTGAAGCGCCTACTATTAAGACAGGGAGGAAGTGGAACCCAAAAGAGGCAGTGCAGCAAGCACAGGCAGCTCTTAAGCATAGGGATATCATAGGCCATGTACAGAAAGGGCATGGAGGCCTAGGGCTGTGTGCAGGGAAACCTGTGTGGAGCAAGGCATCAGCAGTAGAAAGGAGAAAGATGATAGTGGAAGAGGTACAGAAGCAAGAGGAAGCAGTTAGATGCTCTAAGGCAGTGTCGCAGGCTAAGCAGGGTCAGTGGGTGAACTGGGAGAGTGTGGAGAAAAGGAAGTTGAAGTGGAGAAAGCTTTGAAGCATGGAGGCTAGCAGGATTAGATTTATGTTAGGGGCTACTTATGATGTGCTGCCAACTCCCCAGAACCTAAACCAGTGGGTAGGTGAGGATGCTGTCTGCCCACTGTGCACTTGTGTCTGCACGCTTAGTCATATTCTGACAGGTTGTAAGGTTAGTCTTTCCCAAGGACGTTACACCTGGCGTCACAACCAGGTACTGAAATGTTTAGCAGCTGCAATTGAGGAAAAACGGGCGATTGTAAATTCCATGGCCGTTAACAGAGAGAGCAGATGCATTAAGTTTGTACGGGAGGGAGAAAAGGCTAGAGTAGCAGGCATCAGGCATAACACGGGACAGCTAAGAGTAGGAGGAGCCTATGAGGCCAATTTAAATGAACAACTGGTTATTCCAGGTGAGATAGCTAGCACCCGACTACGGACAGATCTGCTGTTGTGGTCTGAGCCAGAGAAAGTAGTCTATTTCATAGAGCTCACTGTCCCATGGGAAGATAGAGTTGAGGAGGTTAACGAGCGCAAGAGAGCTAAGTATGCAGAGTTAGCAGCAGATGCAGAGCAGAATGGATGGAAGGCTCATGTCTGCCCCCCCCCCCCCATCAACATCGGTAAGGTCCCTCACCATAGGACACCTGCTGCTGGCCCTTCCACTGACCGATGGGAGAACTCCTTGTCTGAGGAGGAGACAGTCTCCTCTGATGGAAAGGACTTGCCAGTAGTGAACTCACCTTCCTCACGGACCGAGGACAGGGAGTTCTCAGTTTCAGTTTCTCAGGAATTCTAATCAGAAATCACAAATCAGGGTACCAGAAAAAGAAATAGCATGAAGAACACAAACCAGATGTAGCCTAATGTTTATAGGTGTTTGAGCACAAGTAGCCCAAATGCATCAATTCAGGTGGTGAATGAAATAACGGACAGTTTTTTAAATAATATTGCACTGCCTCAAGTGGCCCTTACGTGCTCAGACATGAATTGTAAGGACATGCAACATGCTGAAAACCTCTGTGCCATGTATGATGATATTGTGAAATGTCTAAATGCTTCCAGTGAACCTGTTTGTAAAAGTAAGTGTAAGGTACCCAGTGTTAGGCCTGGGTGGAATGAGTTTGTGGCTGAGCAGTACGCTGAGGCAAGAGAGGCCTTCAGACTCTGGTCTGAGGCAGGTAGTGTAGTGGAAAAATACTGAGTGCTGACTGTTATGCATGTAGGAGGAAAGTACCTGTAACTGTTACTGACTGTCACTAATGAGAAAGGTCTAGGGATGCGCTCAGAAGTTTCTGTGACCTGTTCCCGCTTTTGCTCACACACGAACATCTGCAGATAACAGTTGATACACGAGAACTTTCTCAAGATCGCACTGCTGTTGGGCAAATTAACAGAAATTATAATATCATACGAGAGAACAAGAACCAATGAGTGGAAAGTAACTGTACCATATGCAAAGTGACAACGCCTAGTTTGAAGTATAAAATATCTTGTAAGACCTAAACTGCCCAGAGAGGGTCCTCGGAGCATTCACAGCCTGTGTTGTTCTGTGTATGATTCTCTCCCCCTTCGCGAACAGTATACCTTTGTTTGATGCAATAAAACTCACAAAGACAAAACCTTTGACTTGAGATCTTTTTATTCAAAGTAAATAAGAAAATCCACGACAGTAGGCCCTGATATGGGGTATTGCTGGATATGAAAAAACACACAAATGCTAAATTTAAGTACGCACTTCGTTTTATTAAGAAAAATTAAAACACAATGAGAGCAGACTCGCTTGCCAGAAAGCTACAGAACAATAACCCTACTGACTTCTGGAAAGAGGTTAAAGTAATGAATAACTATAAAACACCCCTACCATCTGACATTGAAGGTGTTAGTAGCCCAGAAAAAATAGCTGAGCTTTGGCATGAGCACTATCGTAACCTTTTTAATTGTGTCAAAAGTAACCCAGTTACAATCTCTCATGAACATGGTAATGTCTCAGCAGATATGTTAATTAGGGCAGCAGATATCTATGATGCCATTAATGTGTTGGATAACAAAAAAGCCTGTGGTATGGACTGCATTACTGCAGAGCATTTAAAATATGCAAGCTTTAAGCTCTGTCCTCTGCTTTCCATGTGTTTTAATGGTTGCCTGGTTCATGGTATCCTGCCTAATGCTATTATGTCTGTATTGCTAGTGCCTGTGATGAAAGACAAGGCCGGTAAGCTTAACAGTATTGACAATTATCGACCTATTGCATTAGCCAGTATCTTGTCTAAAGTACTGGAGAGAATTTAGTTTAGTTTAGTTTGTTTATTTCGAACATGTGCGGGTAATATAACAAAGTAAACTGAAAACAAACAAATCCAATAAGAATTGTCAAAACAACAATAACAATAGTCAAGACAAAAATAATAATATGAACCCAACATGTCCGAAAAGGAGTAGGATGAAGCATATGCTTACTGAACCTACCCCTTTTCCATTACTCAATCAAAAATATTTTCTCTCCATATATATACATATTTACATAAAAGAGAAAAGAATTAGAGAAAAATAAATAAATAAATTGTGATTAAATAAACAAATACATAAATCATTTATGAAAACACTGATTGTAAAAGCCCTTCTTCCTCCCTGTGCCTTGTGAAAACCATGTTTTTGTACCGCTTTATAAACTGGATCATGGTTGGACATTGCTTGAGCCCCACACCCAGTCTGTTCCACAGCTTCACTCCACAAACTGAAGGACAAAAACTTTTTAATGTTGTACGTGCCCGCTGATGTTTTAAATTGAGCTCACCCCTCAGATTGTATCCCCCAACTGTGTGAAAAAACAATTTTTTAATGTTTCCAGAAAGTAGATTATTTATTGCTTTGTACATGATTTGTGCTGTTTGGAAATGTACCAGGTCAGTGAATTTTAATGTTTTTGATTTTAAGAATAGTGAATTTGTGTGGTCTCTATAACCGGCATTATGAATTATTCTTATGGTTCTTTTCTGCAGTGTGGATAGAGATTGTGTTGTACATTTGTAAGTATTGCCCCAAACCTCTGCACAGTATTGTAAATATGGTAAAATCAGTGAACAGTAGAGAATGTGGAGTGATTTGTGGTCCAGAATGTGTTTTGCTTTGCTCAGGACTGAAATGCTTCTTGACAGTTTGCTTTGTACATGTTTTAGGTGAGACTTCCAGTTTATTTTATCATCAATTGTTACCCCAAGAAACTTGTTTTCATGTACCCTTTCAACATCCACTCCATCTACTTGTAACTGTGCTTGTGTGTTCTTATTGCAATTTCCAAATAACATGAATTTTGTTTTACTTAAGTTTAACGGTTTGTGCATTTCAGTAGTGATCCTCTCCAGTAGTTCACCTAAATCCCCCCCTGAACAAAGAATACTAGTGTCGTCTGCAAATAATACTAATTTTAATGTACTTGAAACTTTGCACATGTCATTTATGTAAAGGATAAATAGTTTTGGACCTAATACTGAGCCCTGTGGGACGCCACAAGCAATGTCCAAGCATGATGAGGAATGTTCCCCCAACTTCACAAATTGTTTTCTGTTGCTTAAATAACTTTTCACCCAGAGTAATACTAACCCCCTGATCCCGTACCGTTCAAGTTTGTTGATTAATATACCGTGATTAACTGTATCAAAAGCTTTTTTGAGATCTATGAATATTCCCACTGAATGCAGTTTCTGATCTATAGCGTTTGTGATCTCCTCAACTGATTCTGTTACTGCCAGTGATGTTGAGCTGTTTGCTCTAAAGCCGTACTGACTGTCAGAAAGTAATTTATGTTTGTTTATGAATTTGTCTAATCTGTTATTGAATAGTTTTTCTAGAATTTTGGAGAATTGTGGAAGTAAAGAAACTGGCCTGTAATTTGTGAAGTGGTGTTTATCCCCAGTTTTTTACAGCGGCACAACTTTAGCTATTTTCATGTTGTCAGGAAATTTTCCGGTTTGGAATGATAAGTTACAGATGTATGTAAGTGGTTCAGAAATCCCCTCAATGACCTTTTTTACAACTATCATATCAATTTTATTTGAATCAGTAGATGTTTTGTATTTACATTTATTTACCGTATCTATTATTTCTTTTTCTTCCACTGCAGTAAGGAACATTGAACCGGGATTTCTCACTATAAGGTTATCATTCCAATCATCAGATAACGATGTCTCAGGAATTTTTCTTGCCAGGTTTGGTCCAACATTTACAAAAAAATTATTAAAGCTGTTGACCACATCATCCATATTGTCCTTTTTAATATTATTATCAATAAAGTATTGAGGGTAGCTCTGCTGTTTAGCACTATTTTTAATAATACTATTTAATATATGCCATATTCCTTTTGTGTTACTTTTGTTATATAATATAATATTTTACTAGTATTCTTTCCTGCATACCCTTATAATATTGGTTAACTTATTTTTATATTTTTTATATTTCTCTTCTGCCTCTTTAGTTCTTTGTTTTATGAATTCTCTATATAGTGTATTTTTCTTTTTACAGGCATTTTGTAATCCCTTCGTGAACCATGGTCGATCATTGTATTTATGTTTTCTGTAGTAACATTTTATTGGACAATTTTTATCATATAATGATGTGAACATTCTTAAAAAGGTTTCATATGCACTATCAACATCACTTTCATTATATACCTTGTCCCAGTTTTGTGCCAGTAAATCATTCTTAAACATACTCATAGTTTCCTCTGTCCTCACACGTCTGTATGTTAGTTTTTCCTCTGGCTGATTTCTCTGGCAGTTGCTGTTATAAACTGTAAACACAGGTAGGTGGTCGCTGATGTCAGTAATTAATAGTCCACTCACTGTATTATTTTCAATATCATTGGTAAATATGTTATCGATTAAAGTGGCACAGTGAGATGTGATTCTACTAGGTCTGGTGATTTTTGGATGTAAACTCATGCTGTACACTGTATTGATAAATTCATCAGTCATTTTGTGCTTATTTGGATTGAGTAAATCAATACTGAAGTCACCACAAATGAAAACAACTTTTTGATTAATTTTTGAAAACATTTCCCCTATCCAGTCCTTGAATGCTTCAATACTGGAGCCCGGTGCTCTGTATATACAGCTGATTATTATATTTTTCTTTTTTTCTTCACATATTTCAATAGTTATACATTCTAATAAGTTATCAATGACAGTTGTCATATTTTCTACTACTATATAATTCATGTTATTATCCACATACACAGCCAATTCTCATCTTGTTCTTTCTGTTTACACAGTTAAATTCATATCCCTCCAGTTCAAAATCCATTCCTTTATTTATTTATATGGTAGATTTGTCTGTATTTGTTTGTTTGGTATGAGTTTCAGCCCGCATCAACGGGGCGATTCACGGTAGATTTGTTTGTTTGTTACGTGATTTGTTTGTTTGCTACGTGTGTTGGCCTGCATCAACGGGGCGAATCACGGTAGTTTTGTTTGTTTGGCTCGTGGTTATTAGTTGCTATATTAGTTGTTGATAGACATCGAATGGTGAGGGAAACAGGGTTATGCAGTGGCGGTGTGGAGGGGGGTGACTCCAGGACGCTGGAATTCACTGTTAAGCCTTCTCGAGGTGTCGTGGGCCTAACTTAACGAAACATCGGTGAAAGGAGGTGCCCACTTGAAAACCCCAATGACATGCTGCATACTGCTGTTGTCTTCTTGTTACGTGGTAGCTATGGTTAGCTGCTGAGCGGGCCATACAAGCCAGCAGCGTTTAGTTAGTTTATGTTTTACAATGTCTGAACTATGCTGCTCAATGGGCTTACAAGCCAGCAGCTTTTACTTAGTTTATGTGGAGCATAGCTTAATTGTCATATCACATGACCGTAGGTTTGGTAGGGTCTCTTAGTTGAACAGGGCCTCTAAATGTGTTTTGCCTGGGATTTTGGCACAAGGGATTATAACATCTTATCCTGTGTAATACTGAATCTGTGTTGATCCATGTTTCTGATATTGCAATTATTTTAAATGTTTTTTTTAACTTGACCAAGGTATTCCTTAATGTTACTGAAGTTTGCATACAGACTTGTGCAATTGAGATGGATTATAGACAGTTTGCTGTCGGTTTTAATGGTCTGATTGTACTGTTCAACTGTGTAATAGCAGCAGTCCAGTAAATTATGGTCAGTGTATTGAAATGTTCTCAGTTCCAGCTTTTCATGATCAGCAATCCTTTGAATCATATCCCCGTTGTCTCCAGTTGTAGATGAATGAGTTCTTTCAGACTGTGTCATGGTGATGTGTTTTGTATGAGTCATCATACCGTAGTCCAGATTGTGATATTCATTCGTGTTTGTCCAGTTCCTCGATATTTCTGATGACCAGTACTTTGGCTTCCTCTGGTGTCCCGTTTAGTTTAATGAATACTTTACAGTTTGATGTCCATGTGTGTTGAATGTTTCCCTGTTTTTTCATGAAGCGTGCTTTTCTGGCAATAGCGTTTCGTCTGGTTAGATGCTCGTTGATAAATACGTTTGATCCTTTCAGTTTCCTTCCTTGTTTCAACAGTGCGGTTTTGTGTTTTCTGTTGACAAAGCTCATGATCACGGCTCGTTTGTCGCTGTCATCTCTCCGGGGCAGAGGGTGGCATGCCTCGACGTTGCTCCAGTCCATTTCAATCCCTTTGGATTGTAGGAAGGCAGCCACCTGTTGTTCTATGGAGCTGACATCCTGCTCACCGGGCCCCCCCCCCCCGTTGTCAACGGTCACCGCCCGGGCGTATGACCAGGGTTTGATGCGGAGCCCGGTCACGATCACATCATTGACCCTGGTGTACTGCTCCAGCTCCGCCACTCGATTCTCCAGTTGCACCAGACGCCGGTCCTTCTCGGCGTTCTGGATCCGGAGAGCCTTCACTTCCTCCACCAGGTCCAAGATGGATTTCTGCTGCAGTTTCACCACTGTCATCTCTTCAGACAAGACATCCAGAGACTTCTTAATGTCATCGCCCTCCTCGGCTGTCATAGCCGTCTTCGGACCCATGTTGCTAGGTAACGCGAGGTAGCGTCTGCTGTTACCCTAGCCGCACGCTAGCTAGTTTGTCAACTAGCCGCCTAGCTCAGTTCTTTTCCGTCCGTGTTCCGAAAATCAGCGTCGTTAAAACAAGCAATATTCAAACCAAGGGTGTCCGCAGATAGTCCGATGTCCGTAATCCAAAATCAGTAGCCAATCAACACAGAAATAGTCCAAAACCGAGCACCAAAACACACAAACTCTTGCCAAACTTTTTCTCCAAACTTTTTCTCCAACACCGGAACCGGAATACTTTTAACAAGACTAGAAATGTATGTTCTCACTAATGAAAATCAGTTTGGGTTCAAAAGAAAGCATGGAACTGATGTGTGTATCTATGCTCTTAAAGAGATTGTGTCCAGGTACACTAGCCTGAATTCATCTGTATTTCTATGTTTTATTGATGCGTCAAAAGCATTTGACCGAATTAATCATGAAAAATTGTTTGTAAAACTGTTGGAAAGAGGTGCTCCCAATTTTTTGGTGAGAATTTTAGTGTTTTGGTACGCTCATCAGACATTCCAGGTTAAATGGGACAATGTTGTATCTGCTCCAGTCTGTGTCAGTAACGGAGTGCGACAAGGAGGAATTTTGTCACCTATTCTATTTAATGTTTACATGGATGACTTATCAAATCAGTTAGCTAAATACAGGCTGTCTTGTGGGCAACACTATTGTTAATCATCTTATGTATGCAGATGACCTGGTCTTGCTCTGTCCATATAGTGCTGGGCTGCAGCAGAT
Organism: Chelon labrosus; assembly: GCF_963514085.1. Lineage (NCBI taxonomy): Eukaryota > Metazoa > Chordata > Actinopteri > Mugiliformes > Mugilidae > Chelon > Chelon labrosus. The sequence continues at coordinate 36,413,573 of NC_140337.1, read as the reverse complement.
GCTGAAGGCGTGCTCCCAGTATGGCCTTGATCATGACGTAAAATATAATGCTAAGAAAAGCCATATAATGATAGTTACAAGTGCTGAGGACAGGAAATCAATTTTCCCGACCTTTTATTTGTCAGACAGCCCTCTTGATGTGTGTGAAGAGGTTAAATACCTAGGTCATGTGATATCTGATGACTGGACAGATGACAAAGACCTCTACCGACAGCGCTGAAAAATTTATTCTCAAGCTAACATGCTTATAAGGAAGTTTTCTATGTGCTCTGACTCTGTGAAGTGCTCCCTGTTTAGAACCTACATAACACCACTATATACTGCTCAATTGTGGTCTAACTACAAGAAAAGTGCATGCAGAGGCTTAAGGTAGCATACAATGATGCAATGAGGTTGCTGCTTCAGGTCCCTAGGTGGCATAGTGCCAGCCAATTATTTGTGTCCACTAGAGTGCCTCCCTGTGAGGCACTCTAGTGGACAATTGATGTTTAGCTTTATGTGCCGCCTGGACAAGTCAGAGAACCAAATAATTGAAGCCCTAGTCAGCCCTCTGAAAAGCTGTTACAGATTCACTTCTGGGTTAAGAAGGCATTGGTACAATTGCCTGTATGTCATATAGGCTAATATGTGATTTCCTATGTATTTTGTATCTCCTTTTTATACTATTTATTATGTATGTGTATGATATGTATGATATGGACCTGTGTCTGCAATAAAAGCTTTGTTATAACCAGTCATCAATATAATCTGATCTGATTTTAGCTTAAAACACCATTTGTGCTTGTTTATTTATAAATAAATGCCACATTTTATTTATTTATTTCTCGAGTGTTTCGTGCACTGGCATGGATAGGGGCCCACTGACATTAAGAGTGTACAGGGCCCAGAATTTGCTGCTATGCCCCTGCCAATCAGTCATGGCATTGTAGACAATCAGTATTCAGCTGTAACACCAGCACTTCACCAGTAGATGTCTCATTCTGTCTGTTTTCATATGGAACAATGACTGAGAATAGGTCTGGAGAGAGGAAGTGCAATTCAGGTCTAATGGAATTAGTGTTACTGGCAATAAAGACTGCTGAACATCCAACTATGAATGAAAGAGGAAGTGAGCCACTGTCATGAAGCATTTATACGCCTCCCAAGGAAACACCTCCCTCTACTGGCCAACAGCTAAAATACAGAGAAGAATGGTATTAGGTTTTGAAATGAACATTTCTGGTTAATCATCAAACTGAGTTTTGATGAGTAAATTCCAATGATTCCCATTAAAGTTAAGTTTTCATTGACGTGAGGCCTCATTTTTCAGCTTTTTCTACTGTGAATGAATTGAGAAATGTCTGGAGTAATTAAAGTGACTTTAACATTATAAACAAATTAACTCCTCTGGTACATGTCTGTAATTACAGTTCTAAATACTTTTATCACTTTCATCATCACATGATGAAAAAAGTAAATTATCAGTCTTTCTCACACAGACGGAAAAAGCAGAGGCTGACACATGAGGAAGAGGGCGGGCTTTACTTGGTGTCACTGAGAAAAGATGAAAAAAGGTCAGATGAGTGAGAAGGACAATGAAGGAAACGTCTCTACAGCGTCTGCTCTGTAAGTCCACAATCTTTGACTGTTGATAACTGATGAAGGAGACATGAAAACTAGTCAGGATCAAGTCAGCATGAGGACGAGCTGCAGGTCTGAAGAGGAACTGGAATCATTTAAAGAGGAAACTGGTCAGAAAGGAACAGGTCAGCTTCAGTCAGTGATTCTATCAGTGGAACTATCAAGTCAACACACACCTGTCTTTATGCTCTGAGCTACAAGTGGTGTGTTTGTTGAATATTCCTGCAGCACAGTCACTGTTCATAGTCAGGAGAACCATGAGGAAGCTTCAACTTCTGCTTTTAGATTCAAACTAGAGCGTTAAACTTCAAGACACAACATCAGAACAGAGTCAGTTCACTTCCATCAGAGTTCCAGCTGCAGTACTCTACTGATCATTATTATATAGCACTGAGCATAGAACAGCACTGCTGCTGTTAGCGTTCCTCTTCATCTGTACCTTACCCTACGTACTCTACTGTAGTGGATGTCATCACTAATACGTTCCACTGTCTTCTGTGTCTTTGTACCATCTGCATATGTTGAACTTTATTTAGACTCAGTTCTGTGATGTTCTGTCCTGGTGGAGTGTAGATTTATATTTCTGTAGCACCACGGTCCTGGTTTTATTGCAACTGAATCAACATTTAACAGATGAAGACTTTCAGAATCCCAGCAGTTGACATAAAGTCTGTCTGGAGTTAGTGTTGAATGATTCTTTAACATCACTGAGTCCTCAGCAGTGGATCCACCAGAGATCTTAGAGGAACCAGAGATGAATGAAACTCTTCTTGATGATTTAGTTGAACTCAAACTAACCTGAGTGTCATTTCTCTTTAGTTCTGAGCTCTCTGCTGTTCAGCACAACAAACCAAGGTTAGTCAACGTCTTCATTCACTTTAAACCTGTTCAATCCTCATCATTATTACTCAGTAGAGTCAAAGCTTTCAGTCAACATCTCTCAGAAAAAATACATTAAATCAATCATGTTGTTTCATCTGAACCCTCCCAGCTCGTCTGACTGTGAGTCCCAGCAGCTCTCAGGTCTTTGAAGGAGACTCTGTGTCTCTGAGCTGTGAGGAGGACGACAGCTCTGCAGGATGGACTCTGAGGAGAAACACCACCAAACGACAGAGGACTCAGTGTGAAGCTGGGTGGGGAAAACCAGCTGGTTCTTCCTGTAACATCAGCTACACCTACCCATCAGACAGTGGAGTTTACTGGTGTGAGTCCAGAGAGGGAGCAACCAGTAACAGCATCAACCTCACTGTCTCTGGTAAGCTCAGACTGTGGAGTTAGTATTGATGAAGCTGTGTGGAAATGGATGAAATGCTGTAGTTTGTCTCTGTGTTGAGGTGGACCAGTGATCCTGCAGAGTCCTGTCCTCCCTGTGATGGAGGGAGATGACGTCACTCTGCTCTGTAAAACAGAGACCACTCCCTCCATCCTCTCAGCTGGTTTCTATAAAGATGGCTCCTTCATCAGGACTGAGTCTACAGGTAACATGACCATCCACCATGTTACCAGGTCTGATGAAGGCCTCTACAAGTGTCACATCATCAGTCATGGAGAGTCTCCATCCAGCTGGATCACTGTCACAGGTGAGGAGGTCAGAGATGATTCTTCAGCAGCTTCCAACATTCACAATGAGACAATCAGTTCATTATTAGCTTTGCTTCATTCTAGGGAAACCCACCACCACACCTCCTCCTACATCCACACCTCCTCCTGGTTCCTCTCCTCTCCTCCCTGTGTTGTTGTCTCTTTCTTCTCTCTGTTCTCTGGTTCTTCTGGTTCTTCTGGTTCTCCTGGTGAGACGACGTGTTCATAGGAAACCTGAAGGTGAGACACAGACTTCTGGATTTTAAATGTTTGGGTTTTGTTTAAATTCTATTGTCGTTCATTTTGGTTCATTTCAGCTGTTGGAGGAAACGTCCCAGAAGACATCACGTACAGTGACGTCAAAATATCACGGAACAAGAAACAGCCAATCAGACGGAGCAAAGGTAGAGTTGTTATTATCAATAATATGTTTTCTTTGTCTTTGTGTCTTTGTGAGGACCATTGTCTGTTCTGGGTCAGAGAGAGGGTCAAAGACCAGAGGTACAGCTGCTCTTCTTTCTCTCCACCATGGTTCACTACTACAGCTTTAGTCTCAGATATATGCTAACATCAAAATGCTAACACCAAATGCTAACATCAAAATGCTAACACCAAATGCTAACATGCTGATGATCTTCATCATGTTCACCTTCTTAGTAGCATGCTAACATTTCCTAGCATGAGGCTGATGGGATGTCATGACATTTGAAAGTTGAATCATATTCTTCCAACTGATCCTGAATCTGTTTCTGTTGTGACAATCCATCCAATAGTTACTGAGCTTTCAGTCTGGAGCTGATTCCAGAGAATAAAGAGACAGACTGATGAGAACAGAGATCCTCTGCTGGGAGTTTTCAGCCTCTCAAACTGTCTCTTGATCCAATTATTAATGTAGAACTTTAGAACTCTGCATGTAAAACCACAGCAGCAACTTCCTCCTGCTGACTGCACTGACCTGTAGTCTGATCAGATGGTGTGATACTTCTCAGTATAGTGTGGTCTCCTTTGGCTGCTCTTAGTGTGTACATGTGTGACTTTTGTACCTTGTGGTCAAATGTGTCTGCTTGTAGAAATTGCAGAAACTGTTTGTGGTAGTCCGCCTCTCTGTTTCTGAAACATTTCCACCAGAGGTGTCAAGAAGAGGTGTTAAGAGGAGGTGTTAAGAAGAGGTGTTAAGAAGAGGTATTAAGAAGAGAAAAAAACTGTGAAGAATTATTGTAATCTAATTTTACATAGAAATTATGAAATATTAAGCTACTGCACTAAATATACTAACAGCACTGTAATCATTTGTAGTGTCTGTGGTTTAATGAGGTTCTGAGCTAAAAAAGAAGTGATTAGACACCAAATGGAGGAAGGAGTTTAGACATCAGTGGTGGAGCAGAGTTAATAGATCTCTGGAAAGATCTCAGATGAATCTGAAGGAAAGAGTTTAGTTCCTGAATCTAACTGGTCTCTGTTTCTAGTCCCAGTAATATTGACCAATCATGTTTGAGCAGGATGGGCGGCACAGTGGTGTGGTGGTTAGCACTGATGCCTCACAGCCAGAAGCAGTTTTAGGCTTGGGCGAACCGGGCAGCCGCCCGGGGCGGCATTTTTTCATGACGCAAGGGGGGCAGAACGAGCACTTGGAAATAAATAAATAAATAAATAAATCTGCATCTGCATCTGCATCTGCTCCATGGTTTTCTGTTATCCGTCATATCTGTGTGAGGAATTGGCAAATTGGCGCCCCCTGCTGCTGAGAAGGTGCCGTGCACAGAAGCTGTTTCAGAAGATGAATGAATGAATGAAACTCTGTGATCTAACAACAGTGTTTGATTTGTCTGTGTTCAAAGGTTCCACCAGAGCCAGAGGTCGTCTACTCTTCACTGAAGTAGTCTACCAGTCCACCCACTGATGTCCAGCTGCTGGACTCTGACTGGTCCCCTCAGCCCCTCAGACCACATCTAAGGGTCTCAGTAGGTAGGGTGGTCTTGTCAGGCAGTGTTGGGATCTGAACCTGGTGGTGAGCTATGGAAGCTCACCATGCATAACCAAGTTAACCACATGTCTTGGAAACAAAGGGAAGCACCAGAACTGTAAGTCCCACAATCCTCCAGGTGTGAAAACTGACCAAGCAGTTCACTGGCTGACAGTGGCATGTGACCTCTGAGGTCATCAGGTCATATAAAATGCGCTGTTTTGCCTTTGTTCTCTCTCTTATTCTCTACTCTTCCACCTCTTCAACTCCACACCTCCACGTGGAGACCCCCAGCTGCTCGGCTGCAGCTGGGTGCCAGGCCTGTTCTCCTTACAGCAGCGAAGCGAGATCCTGCTGAGGAATCTACACCAGCTCTTTTAGCCAGCAAACAAAAGGTTTGCAGGCTAAACTCCCAAACAACAGGAGCCACACGGCTAGTTAGCACCGAGCTGCTAACAAGCCTCTTCAAAGGACTCAAGGAGCGGCCGGTTTCCCTACAACGTCTGCCATCAGGAACACACAGCAAGGACTTCAACTTTTTCCAGTTTGGCTTTCCATCAGGAACCACCAGCCACAGGAGCAACACACCAGAAATTGACTTTCCACCAAATCTGGTAGTATGACCTGGGCCTAGTCAAGCTAAGCTAAACATAGAGTTAGAAATGTTGATTTGATGTGATATTTGTTTTATTGAGTTGTTTAGTATAGTGACTTGATGTTAGTTTAGATTATGCAACACATAGACTCAGGGTCTCTTGCATGCTAAACTAACCATCCTTTCTCTAACCTGGCACCTCTTATCACATTCCACAAAGGCATTCAGCCAGCACACGGCATGAGTGTCCCCACTCAGCAGCCATCTTGTTTCCTTTGTGTTCAAGACCTCAAAGCCCCAGCGGCCATCTTGGCACGCCCACAACCGGCGGCCATCTTGGCACGCCCACAACTGGCGGCCATGTTTGCACACCCACAACCAGTGGCCATTTTGACGCACACCCACACACACATACACACACACACACACCTGTATAGAGTAGACTGTAGTTAGCTTGTATGTTTGCTTTTATTCTTGTTAATAAATGTCTTTTAAACATACCTGTCTGTTTAATGTTGCACAAGAGTGAATATTGCCAACCTCTACACTGCCAAGAACTCCAAATTCCTTCAACTCTAACTAGTTGTTAACATGGTAATTTTGGTTATAGTTATTAAGTTAATTATTAATCCGAACTCCAAATTGACAATTTAGTATAATTTATGAGACTGTTTTGATTAATTGGCTATCTTTTCCCTTCCTAGAAGGGTGGTGCCCCGAGGTGATCTAGTAATTCAGATCCAATTATTTAATAATAAATAATTATTTTTGATAATTATTAATTATTCATGATAGCCAAACACCAATACTGAGTGCCTTAGTACCCAGGCCCAACAGCAGCAAGACACTGAAGTCCAAGTAGCTCCCAGAGTTAAATGTGACTGTAGCAACAGGTACACAAGTCCTGTGTACTGAACCAGACTCATACAGATTAACAGCTTATTATGAACATGTGTTTTACTGCAGTAGTATGTGAATACATACAATGATCAGCCATAACATTATGACCCATGTCCTAATATTGTGTAGGTGACTCATCAGAGAATGGACATGGGCCTTCTGAGGGGTCATTGAGGGGAGGGGCCTCTGTGGATCATCCCACAGATACTTGATCAGTTTGGGATCTAGTGAATTTGGAGGCCAGGGGGGTATTGCACAAAAGTAGAATTAAGACATCCAGGATAAGTTACTGAGCTGAGCTCAATGAATCCGAAACAAGAGCGTGAAGGCTTAATTGGTTGCACAAAGACCAAGCCAGGATGAACGGACACGGATTCATCAAGCCAGGTGAAACCTATCCTGGATAAGTGCGCGCTCACGGCTTCCTCAAATAGACCCCGCCACCGATCGCAGATTCACTGATTCACCATGGCAAATAGAGCGACGTACTTTTCCCCGTCGGAGGCGCAACTCCTCATGGAGGCCTACGAGGAGGTGAAACATATAATTAAGAAGGAAGGCAACACCGCCACAGTGATCAAACAAAGAGAAAACGCGTGGCAAAGTATTGCTGACCGCCTGAATGCGTAAGTAGTGCACAATTACACACTCACCGCTCCGCTGAAACATCACAATTAGCCTACAATCCAAATAGTTTATTCACATCTCCAAAAACGCAGCCATTTTAAAGTATGACCCCTTAATCTGCATTTAACGTGTCAAGTCAGGGGTTCCCTTTATTTGTTGGGATTAAGGGGGTAATTAAGGACGATTTAAGTATATCTTAATCAAGGAATTCCTGAATTAAAATACAATTAAGGGGGGAAATTAAGAGGAAATCGAAAAAGTAAGGGGTAAATTCAGTATTTTCAGATTCTTTTCTCCTTAATCGACATAAATCTATGCACATTTCTACTTAAAAACTACTTAATTATTGAAGGGTTGTAACGTTAAATGTAAGGTCTGAGGTCTATCAGTGCCTATCACAAGGTGAGCCATACAATCCCTATTAATAACCACTTTTTACATCATGGCTGTGTCAAGAATATCACTCTGTTTATGAGGTTGTAATGATGACATTTTGTGTTGACAGGTGAATTCTCTGGTGTGTTGCTGGGAGACAGGGGGTATGGCTGCCAGCCTTTTCTTCTGACCCCGTTCACAGACCCCCAGGGAGCACAGCAGGCCTACAACCATGCCCATGCCAGAACCAGGACCAAAATCGAAATGACCTTTGGCCTCCTGAAGGAATGCTTTCAGTGTCTGCACAAATTAAGGGTCAGCCCTTGGAGGGCATGTGACGTTACTGTGGCTTGTGCTGTCCTCCACAATGTGGCCTGCCTGAGGAAGGAGAGGGCCCCCAGAGTGCCACCAGCCATGAACTGGGACAATCCTACAATCTTCCCTGATGACGCCGGTGGTCGGCTGGTGAGGGACCAATATGTTAAAATGCGTGCTTCACATTTTTCAGTTCAATATATCCTGCAGTGGCAGAGGAATTTGTGTTTTTCTTTTTATTTACTTGAAATCTTGAAATTGAAAACTTCCGACTTGTGACCGAGGGTTGCCGGTTCGGACCCCGACCAGTAGAAAGCGGCTGAAGTGCCCTTGAGCAAGGCACCTAACCCCTCACTGCTCCCCGAGCACCGCTGTTGTTGCAGGCAGCTCACTGTGTCGGGATTAGTGTGTGCTTCACCTCACTGTGTGTTCACTGTGTGCTGAGTGTGTTTCACTAATTCACAGATTGGGATAAATGCAGAGACCAAATTTCCCCTCACGGGATCAAAAGAGTATATATACTTAGCCTATACTTACTTATAAATTGATTTGGCCTCTTATGGTGTTTGTGTTGTATACTGTGTGTGTACAAGCTTGCAGGGAGGCTACTGCATCCATTCATTTGTCTGTTCATTTCATGTGTATGGATTTGTCCTGCATTTATTTCAGTGTACAGACACGTGGGGTGTATTATACAGACCTCTGAATGTGTATTTCTCCTTGTGTTGTATAATATGCTTTTATTCTGTGCTTTCCATCTTGTAGAGTCACTGTGTGACTTCAATTTTGAAAGGAGCTGATGGTTTACATGTTTTGTTTTATCCTTATTCAATAAAAGAACATGATGTTACACTTTGATGTGTGCTTATATTTAAATGGGATGTGTATTTTATACCACGGAGTATTAGGGCCACACTGAGGAAGAAGAAAAAGCCATGAATTTATGACCCTGGTTCTTTCTGTGGAAAAAATGCATATTCTTTTTACAGTCCTGACAATTATGACAATGTGATGCTGTTGTGGCAAAAGATTAAGTATGTCCTTGTTTGTGAAGCCTATATTGAAGTACAATTCTGCGAAATGCTCCACAGCCCTCATTTTAACAACTGTCCCCTAAAACAACGGGTTACAATATTTGACTTTGTCAAAGTCTGTTTGTTTTTTTGTTTTTTTTGCTTGCTCTGTGGCCCTAATAGTCTGTGATTTTACATATAGCCCTATGGGAAACTAAATTATGTAATGATTGCAACATCATCTAAAATCATCGTTTATCCAAAATGATTGAAATTAATGATCACAAATGTTTAATAACAGTGGGTGTAATTGTATGTGATAACAATGTGTAGTGGGCAGTGGAATAACTATTGGTTTCCATTTGCGGTGACTGCTGACTGAGATCCTGGAACTGAGCCTGGTCTGGAGCAGGCTAGCTCCACAGAATAAATCTCCACGGTAATTTATACCATAACATATCCTACTGCTCCCTATCCCGCTTTTGTGCAACCGGATCACGGATAAATTGAGCCAGGATAACCAACATATCCCGGCTTAATCCCTTATCCTAGTTTTGTGCAATACCCCCCAGGTCAACACCTTGTGCTGTTCTTCATGTTTTTTTTTAGTTGTTCCTAAAGTGTTTTTGTGTGTGTGTCTGTGTCAGGCTGCATCCTGCTGGGGATGGCTGCTGCCATCAAGGAGTGTCATTGCTATGGGGTGGGGGTGCCTGGTCTGGTCTAGGTGGGTGCTACATGTCTAAGTAACATCCACACCAATGAATGCCAGGTCCAGAAGTTTCTCAGCAGAACACTGAAGTGTCTCCTGTCCTGGTCATAATGTTGTGGCTGGTTGAGGTATGTCATAGTTGTCCACTCTTTCAGTGCTTCATTATCTACTTATTGTCAAAAATAAACGTTGGTCTCATTTGTTGTTTTGTTCTCGTGTGGTTCTGTGGTTTTAACCAAAGTGTCAGATGGAAAATTTGACTTGTTCCATTTTGGTTATGGCTGACCGATACACACTGACACACACTGATACACACTGACACACACTGATACACACTGACACACACTGATACACACTGATGCACACTGATACACACTGACACACACTGACACACACTGACACACACTGATTAACACCTCTCTGCAGGGAACAGAAACACAGAAACCACAGCTGCAGACAGAAATAGCTGGAGCATCATTTAGCTGCTGGCCACTCTGCTCAGCTTTAGATCTGTGTCCCTGTGAATCTAAATCAATCTTCCTTGTGTATTTCTGCAGCTGTTTGAACAACAGTTGTTCTAAATAGATGTGTTCACCCCGACCTGTTGTAACACTGATCATGTGCTGCAGAGTCTGATCTGTTCTCTGCTTTTCTTTCATTTAGTTTAGCTCCCGTCCTCCACAGAGTTCTGATCCTGACATCAACACTGAAGCTAAACAAACTGAAAGCATCAGTTAAGAACACTGAGGACAGTAGTGTGAAGGTCATGTGACTCTGGTCCTGTCTGCTTAGAGACACCTGGACGCTAACGATGTCCTCGTGCTTTGTGTGTGTTAAACTCAGATTAAATGAAAGACCTTCAAACCAGATGCTGACAGCCCTCTTGAAGACTGATCAGACATGATGGATGATGAAGGACCTGTCGTAGTCGTTATTCTACTTTAGGACAGTTAACGTCATTAAATGAAGCAGAGAGACGCAGAAACCTGTCCATGGTCCCAGTAAGTGATCCAGATTTGACTTATGAAGCTTCTCATGTTAAAGCTCCTCCCCCGGTAGACGCCCATAGTGCTGCTGTCACAGGGTGTTTCTGAAGTCATTTCCTGTTTGAAGCCTGTGTCTTTGTCCTCGTGTCTCTTTGTCCTCCTCAGTGTGTACGTGTTGGACGCTCTCTGTTTGCTCCTCCTGCCTCAGTGTCAGAGTGTCCTGTGTTTGACTCGTGTCTCCTCTCTGGACACTGAGACAGTAGAGCTGACAGAGTGAGAAGTGATTAGATCTCTGATAAACTACAAACTCCTGAATGTGAGACTCAGACTGGATTCTGGATCTGCTCTCATGCTCAGACTCTGGCCTCTTTAAACAGTGAACCAGGAAGTGTCCTTTAATCACAGGTGGAGTCTGCTGCCATCTCCTGGTGATCCTGAGTATTACAGCTGAGTGCTGTGTGTAAAGTCAATCAGACACTGACTGCAGCTCCTTCAGTCTGTTACTGGTTCTTTGAGCCGTCAAAGCTTTAAGCTCCAATCAGCTCCTTCTGAACAAACATCAGTAATAAACCTGATCACATGGAGCTTCATTAACTTCACTGTTTAAGGTGAATAATAGATCTGTTAGGAGTGAAATGACCACTTTATTAGACTTAGATCTAGATCTCAGAACTTTATTGATCCTCAGGGTAAATGTTTGGTCACAGAGCCTCAGCTCCACATAAGAAACATCGTAAACCTGAAAACCACCAGTAAGAAGAATAGATGTAAGAAAGTTAGTAAAATAAAATAAAAATGAAATAAATAAAATACAATAGTATTAGCAAAATAATTTGTATATCTACAAATCTCCAAGAAATAGAAACAGACTTGGGTAGACTAGTGAAACAGTCCAAGTCTAGTCTTCATGAAGGTTCTGGTGTTCAGCTTTAGTTTCTGATAACTGAGAGAAATGATTATCTGTTAGAAGTATTCCTGTTATCTGACTCAACGTGTTCAGTTATACAGCAGATGATGAGAAGTAACTGAACAAACACACATTAACTGAAAAAACAAGAGGCAATAAAACAAAAGAACCATTGAAAATGGAATATAAAATCAAAGACCCAGACAGTTGAGGTTATTAAATGGATGAATGTTTAGTCTGGTGGTTTTAGTCTTGGAGCAAACTTGGTCTAATGTTTATTGGAGACAGGAACGTCAGTGTTTGAAAGGTTTCAGCTGAACAAGGAGAACTGGGACAGAGGTCTATTAACTATACAAGGACATGTCCCTTTACTGAAGTACTGAGGCTGTTTATAGAGAGAAGAAGAAGAAGAAGAAGAAGATCAGTTCATTCATACATGCAGCATATCAACATGATCCTTCACACTGTTTCTACTGGTTTCTATTAATCACCAGCTCCTTTCAGAGACAGCTCTCTTCCTGTGGTTTGTTTTAGTTTCAACACTACACTCGTATGTTCCACTGTCCTCTATCTTCACATTGTTCAGAATCAGAGACACGTCTCCATACTTCATCTGTCTGTCCTGTAGATCCACTCGGTTCTTATAAGATGGATGCTGGTTCTCTAACTGATCATTACGATATAAAAGGAGATCTTCTTCTGGCTTTGGATCGATTCTGCTCCAGTCTACAGCTGAGACAGGATAACTGTTGGACATGTAACATGGTAGAGAGACAGTCTGTCCAGGATCAGCTCTGATGATGTCTGTCCTGAAGGAAACAAGACAGAGCAGAGAGGTTAAAGGTCAACATGCAGCAGTCAGTCAGTGGGAGGAGCTACCAAAGAGAGGACACTGGTCTCTGGAGGACAGGACCAGAGGACACCAGAGGACAACAGAGGACACCAAAGGACACCAGGGGACACTAGAGGACAACAGAGGACACCAGTGGACAACAGGGGACACCAGAGACTGTGTGATTGTGGTTTGTCAGCCTTCATCAGTTTGTTCTTTCAGTTCTGGAGACTGACTGTAGATTGTAAATGTGTTCCAGACTAATGAGACACTAGGAGCAGAGAATATGGACAAATCATGATCAATGTAGATTTAGACCCAATGTTCATGTTTTGATGATTAAATGAACGAAATAGCTTTAAATCACAGTACTTCTTTCTATTCATTCAGAATAAATGATGACTGTATTAATATGTATCAGCTCATGTTCAGATAAACCAGCTGGAGTCAACCACAGTCTGTATGAACCATAGACTGAATAAAGATGGATGGAGGAACAGCTCCTCTACAGTGAAGACAAATCAACTAGAGCTCCCCCTGGTGTCTGGCTGCAGTAACTGCTGGAGGTAGAGCAGAGCGTTGGATTCATTCAATGAAAACTGGGACAAATGTTCAGGTCAGACTGGATATTTATTGAAACATTCAACAAAACTCATCATGTTTTCTCTCCACATATTTAATCAGAAACTTTTTACATTTTTAAACAAACTTTAGTTTCTTAAACTCTGAATGTGGAACAAGCAAAGCTTTATATTATAAACACATGAAAAATCTAATTTGAAATAAAAAACACATCAGTGTCTTTAGTTCTTATTGTTATTTAATGAAATAAATCAATCTCATGCCTCTCTCTGTCTGTAGTCTTTTGAGTTTATTTTCAGTGTAAACTCTTTTTCACAGGCCAACAACAAAACAATAATAATATATTCAAAGAAAGGAAAGGAACCAGTGGGTCTGGATTAGAACCCAGAACCTTCTGGCTGGGAGGCATCAGTGCTAACCACCACACCACTGTGCCGCCCTACAAATTCAACTCTAATACTTATTGTAATGTAATCTGATGATCTTCTATTTCTACTAAAAGAATGAAATGAATATTATTGGATGGAATTGCTCCTAAAATGTTCAACAGTATTTTTCTAAAATGCTTGACTCAGCAAAAACCCAACAAACTATTGTGTGTTCATCAACTGTAAACAAATGTCATTTCATTGTGTTACATGACAGGCAGGGTCAGGGGGCACAATTGTTTGTGTCTGTGTGTTTTCCCTCCTCTTCTCCTCTTCCCCTCCTCCTCCTCACTCCTCTCAGGTAAACTCCCATCAATTAGCCTACACCTGTGGATCCCAGCTGGCCAATCATCCAGGTTCCAGTAGAACAGGAGCGTACCTGCAGTCATGGTTCTCTGTTCTCTGCCTGTCTGCACTGTGCTATACTTGCTTTAGTAAACTTCCTAGTTTCAACCTGGAGCTTTGTGGAGTCAGTCAGTGTGACTAGGTAAGTTTTGGAGTACTCTCTACATGTTCCAGTCACGTAGTACTTCCTTGTCTATGAACACTAGGTTTTAGGCTTGGTGCCACTGTAGCCCTGTAGAAATCATTTAGGTTACAGTGCAAAAGAAAAATCCATATAGCATGATTTAATGTTGAATTAGAAGTTCATGGTCTTCAAAAGAGGAAGTTCATAATATTAAAATGTTTAATAAATTAGACTATTTACAGCTGAAAGAATAAATCTATAAAAGTCTTTTAGTTCATCAAGTTTCTATCAAATATCTGTGATTCTGAAGAAAATGAGAGACAGACGCTCTGGACCAGAGAGCTAAGACGGAGGCATGGTGGTGTGGGGAGCATTTCAGTTTAGTGGTGGAGGTTGACTACTCGTTGGTCCTGATAGAAACTTCTGTGTGACCTGAAGAGCTGAATATGATGCGTCTGCTTGTATCTGGTTCTATATCTAACTGTTCTAGTGTAAATGTGGTAGATTGATTTTATTAAAAAGCTGATAATGAAAATGAGTTCATGAGACAGTAAAAACAGCTATTAAAATCAATTTAAAAAATGATAAATGAAATCAATAATTTAGGAAAAACAGAGAAAAGGGAATTAGTTGATGTGAAGATGTAAGATTTGTAGTCCTCTTCTAATTGATGATTTAAAATTCATGTGAACAAGATCAAAAATGTGAGGTTAAAATACTAAAGTGACTTGAGCGAGATTAAAAATGGTTATAAATGTTCCTGTCAGATTAGTTTATCTGTCATCAACCTGTTGGGCCTTTTAAAAACTTATTGGTGATCGATTTCAGGTATGTTCAGAGTGTTTATGCCCCTCAACTTTAGATGTTGGTTAACACGTCGTATTGTGTATGTTTTCCGAACACTTTAAGTACATTGTGAGTACTTTAGGAGTATTTTCTTGGAGGTTTTAAATGATATAAATTCATTGGAGGGATATATTTCATTTAAGATTTTAAAATCTATCTCTTTATGTTTGGGAGGGATTGGAGATTGAAGGAATTTAGTCCTAATAGACTTTTTCCATAGTTTTGAAAACAGACTGGACAGGTAAGTGTCAAACACGAACAGCTCACTGTTCTCACTATTGCACCAACTTCCAGCCTGACCACTGATGATCTAACACCACACTTCTTTACAGATACTTCCTCACGCTTATGGTTTAGTCTTTAATCAGTTATATGCTCAATGTTGGACCAAAGCTGCGAGCGATGCATCTGTGGTGTCGGTGCAGGTCTCTTCTGCATCAGTGTTGGTCTGGTCTCAATCTTTCCTCACGTTGACGTGATGCCTCTGTCACTGGTTTACCTCTCTGGTAGCCAAGATGAACGTAGGAGACCAGGCTGGAGCAAGCTGATGCTTTAGGTTTTAGGTTTTATTTGTTTGCACAGTTAAAAAATTACACAAGTAAGAGTAACAATTATAACGATTTGAAGTGCAGGAAGAGGCGAAAACTCGAAGAGCTTATCACATGCCTCCACCTAACAATAAAATATTATATCATACTTAAGAAAACAAAATGTACAAATGAGCAATCAGAAAAATATGTAGATAAAAGAAAATATTACACAAAAACAATAATAATCAAAATATATCAATAACAATAAGGAATAACAATTAAGAAACCAACAAACAAACAAAAAACAACGACTAAAGGACAATACAAATAAAACAAACAAGAAATAACTTCAACTTGGCAATTGCACAAAAGGATAAAATAAGTGTCATATCAGTACCTCCATTACTTATGCCAGTTTCATTTACGAAACAAAATTTAAATGGTGTTTCAGACATCCTTTATAACCTTGGACAGATGAGCATTTTTTTGCTAAGTGGGAATATGTATTCCATAGTTTGACACCCCTGTACCGTATTGCATATTGAGCCCTGGTTGAAACACATTTTGGAGGATGCAGATCTAACGCTCGACGAGTTGCATGAGTATGAACCTGAGAATTTGTAGTGAAATAGTCTTTGAGGTGAGCAGGAATGCTTTCCTCCTTTAAGACCTTATAAATAAAAAGACATGTCTGATAAATATTTATATTATAAATGTTAAGAATATGAAGTTTATGAAACAGAGGAGTGGAGGGACTGTATGGATCTGAACAAGTTGCTAACCTGACAAAACGTTTCTGACAGACCAAAATTTTGTGTAATGTTGTAGGAAAGGTACTGGCCCAGACTATATTACAATATGAAAGATATGGGTAAATTAGACTATAATAGAGAGTGAGAAGACAATTTGTTTTAACCCAATGTCTAATCCGTCTAATAATGCCAAGAGATTTGTGAATTTTTGTATTGACACAATCAATTTGATCTTTCCAATTTAAGTTCTCATCAACAAGAACTCCCAGGAATCTGAATGAAGATACCTGGAGCATATCAACAGAGTTAATTTGAATTTTGGATAAATCTCTTGGGTAAGATTTTTTGCCACTGAAAATTATAAATCTACATTTCTTAATGTTCAGAGACAATTTATTTAACTTAAACCATTTCATATAAGCAGTTAGACCAACATTTGCTTCTCTAATCAATGAATTAAAATTACTGTCAGAGAAAACAAGGGTTGTGTCATCAGCAAACATAATTGGTGAGAGGATATGTGAAACATTTGATAAATCATTAACATAAATAAGAAATAGCAATGGTCCTAGAATAGACCCCTGTGGAACCCCACAGGTAAGTTTAGCTTTGTCAGAATAGCAATTATTAATGCAAACAAATTGATACCTATTGAAAAGATAATCCTTCAACCAATTGTATGTTGTGTTCTGAAAACCATATTTAACCAATTTTTGAAGCAAAACCTGATGGTTAACTGTGTCAAATGCTTTGGAAAAGTCTAAAAAGATACTACAAGTGATTTGATGATCATCGAGTGCAGAAATAATTTTATCAGTAAGGTGAAGCAGAGCCATATAAGTGGAATGCTTTTCCCTGAAACCATACTGATGTTTGTAGAGGACTGAATTATAAGTCAAATGAGAAAGAATTCTGTTATATACAAGTTTTTCTAATATCTTTGAAAAACAAGGCAGAATTGATATGGGCCTATAATTGTTAAAAGAACCTGGATCATCTGCTTTAAACACTGGAACAACTTTTGCAATTTTTAAATCCTCCGGTACAACTCCTGTAGCCAAGGACAGGGAAAAGATGTGAGTAAGGGGCTTTAATATAGACTGTTTCACCAGTTTGACAAGAAAAGCAGGAATACTGTCGTGACCAGCTGAGGATGTTCTGAGGTCATCGATTGAGTCACTTATCTCTTGGCTACTGGGTGGTTTAAAAGAAGTCATAATGGAAAAGGTCCCTGGTATATAGTCTAATGGACTGCCCGGACAGTCAGGAATTTTATCAGCTAAATCCTGGCCAATATTTACAAAGAAGTCATTAAATTTTTGAGCAATCTCAAGCGGATTATTTACAGCATTTTCACTATCATGAAATACTGAGGGTAATTTCGAATTTTTTTTCCCTCTTTGCAATATCTGATTAATCACTTTCCAGGTATTTTTAGTATCATTTGAAAACCTCTTAAATTCATCACTGAAATAGTTCTTTTTTGCAGATCTGATGGAGTGAATATATTTATTTCTACAACTTTTATATGCACCACGGGTAAGAGGTGTTGGATTAAAGGCATACTTTTTATAAAGTTTATTCTTTTTCTTTAGTAGCTTAAGTAGATCATCTGTAAACCAAGGCTTGCTAAAGTCTTGGCTGTTTTTCTTAGAAGAACTGCTTAAGGGGAAACAGTGATTAAAACTAGAGTTAACTATATTCATGAACTTCTTGTATGCTGAATCAGCGTTTTTTGTCACAAGAATATCATCCCAGGACATGTTGACAAGCATAGATTCAAATTTAGAGATGTTTGACTTACTCATGATCCTTTTGTACTTTGGTTGTGGTTTCTTAGTGTAATTAATCCCATCAGCCTGAATTAAGGAACACTGAAAAATAGGAAAATGGTCAGATAAATCTGATAACAGAATCCCAGAATTCATTCCTTTCCCTATGGAATTTGTGAAAATATTGTCAAGTAAAGATATTGAATGATCTCCAACTCTCGTAGGCCTGTGGATGAGGGGGAAAAAATAACTAGAGTAAAATGTATTTAAAAAATCACCCATGACATCATTCGAATCACATTTGAAGAGGTTTACATTAAAATCTCCTAAAATAAAACACAACTTATTTTCCTTGTTGATACACTCCAGACAAATAGCGAGGTTTTCAATAAAATCTCTTAAAAGGGAGTCAGGAGGGCGATATATAACCCCAACAATAATCTTCTTGTGGCCCAAGACCCCAATGAGTTCCACAAAAACAGATTCCACCCCGACAGTAGATTTAACAGTAAGATCATGTCTTAGTTTGAATTCATAGTCGTCATGAATAAAGAGTGATACACCCCCTCCAGGTCTACTCCCTCTTACATAATGAACTGCGTTGTATTTAGGCACCTTAAAGATCTCTCTGGTAATCTCTGTGAGCCATGTTTCTGATAAAGCAAGAACAGAAAATTTGTGATTCAATGAAGATAAATAGTGAATAAATTTATCATAGTTGCTGGGGAGACTTCTTATATTTAAATGAAAAGCAGAGAATACATTTAAAGGTAAAGTATCACAAAAATTATTAAATTGGGATTCATCATGCTGCACAAGTGTGTCACCACACACTGAAACTACTGCACCAAATACCTCAAATCCACCACCCTGTGTTTGGATTGTGACGCCATTATACAGCAACTTTAAGTCTTCATCAATTCTTTTTAATACAAAATCAACACCACACGCTTTTGCTATAGCAAGGAGTATGACTGCTGCGAGTTTTGACCTAAACTTGGGGTTTATGTTTCCTAAAGTATAATAAACCATCAGTAATTTATTTACTGAAGCATGTGACCCAAGGGGATTGCAGATCTCTATTTCGTCAGTGTATAAAATGATCTGTAAAGCAGAAGGTTTCACTGAAAACAGTGGGTGGGATCTGAAAAGGCTCCCATCAACAACATCATACAAAAATCCATCTTTGTGGCAACTCTGTGGCGTGGTGCGGATCATATCAAAAATCCTAGAATTGGACAACAGCTGTTCAAGACTCTTAACCAGGGACACATAGTAAAAACTTCTGTTTTTAATTCCAAGAACTCTTGATTGTCCTTTCTTAACTCGACAAACCCTCTGAGACATAACCACCTCCTCTGGTTTCACTGGGTTAAAAAGCCTCTGGATGGTGCTGTCTTGCATGTATGTGGTGGCCATCAAGGAGAAAGGATCTTGAAACTTGTCTAATGTAGCCAGTACTTCCTCTTGTAGCTGCTCCACGCTGTCTGAATGTCTTTCAAAGATCCTCTTCATTGTGTCCCTCAAGGTGCTCAGAAGAGTAGTTTGATACTGCTGGACTTCAGAAACAATGCTGTTGACGCTCCTCTGAAACACAGTCAAGAATGAAGTGTCAGATACATGATGTTTGTCCAGTACATCTAGCAGAACCATTCTTAAGACTCATTTGAGGATTTCACACCAAAATGGTCACTGTCCTTGAACAATGTGGATCATTTGCATATTCAAAATTACATCCAAATATGACCCCCTGTTGCTTGTAGTAACTGAAAGATGCTAACACTAATACAAACTGCATCCTAATAGCACCAGCATTACAACAATTAAAGCTAACATTAAGTTTTGAAAAATATTGAAATTGAGGATAACTATGGGGCTGTTGTTGCTCTGACAGTGGGAATATGAAATTATCCAGTTAGAGAAATGTCAGGTTACACCCTCTCAGGGTTCTTACACTTTTTCCAGAGTCAAAGCACTGTTCAAACACTTTCAAGAATTGTTTTCACACTGCACTTCTTCACAGTACTGCTACTGATGCAATTATGTGTATACATTTATAAAAATGGTCTCCTACTAAGCAGTTTACTGACTAAACACTCTCTAGTGAATCATTTAAGAATATAGAGCATTTTTAACACTTGCTTTATAAAATCCATTTTCCTACAGCACTTTTAATATCATTAAAGGATAAACATGTTGCCATAATGGTAAAATCATAATAATGATGATAATATTAACACTGGGTTATGTGCAATACCTGAGACAGGTGACATCTCTCCCTCACATTGATGGCAAATGCAGCTGCACGTCTAATATTTGCACTTGATGCACCAGCTCCTTCCTGTAAATATGTTGTGTTAATAATATACATTAATATACTCTGTACATAGAAGACTGGTTCACATCAAATGTTGGATAATATTATCATACTGGAGCTTAGCTGATTATCAGGGTGTGGAATCTGATGACATGTAGGCTCTGGGTTCAACATTTCATTGGAGATGACAGGTGTGTTGACTTCACTGTTGGTCCTTTGCATTCCCCGTGTTTCAGTGGCACAGTCAGAAAAAACTGGGTTGTCAAAATGTTCACTTCAACCCGAGATAGGTCAGATGCAGCTGGTGTCACCCATCCAGTAGGTGGGTGCCCAGTGGTAAAATATAGAGCATGTGTGCGTCTAATGTGGTAGTAAAAGGAGTTGAAGACTCTGTATTCAGCAGTACAGCCATCAAATCAGGACTGGGACTATGTGCTGTGCTAATATGGCTCCAGAGAGACTTCAGTGTTAATGCAACGAAAACCAAGCAAATCACAGATGAATGCTGACACAAGATGTTTAAGCCATGGGAAAATCTCCACTAATCTGAAAAATGAGTCTACACTAGAAAAACACAAATTGTAAAAAGGGAGTAGTCCAGGTATTTGAAGAGCAGCACTGAATTATTACCGCTTAAATCTGAATCATTTGAACTTTACTTTGGCGGGCACATACGAACTAGAGAGGTCAATACCAAATCTGGGCGGGAAGGGGGGTGGATCATACCAAGATTATTTAATTTGCATAGTGATGTGATTATACAGGGATCAACAACCGGCCTAGAAATTAAAATATAATTTATAGTTCTAGTATTCTCCAATTATGTATGTTTGTATTCCATTATTATCAGTTTTCTTACACGGTTTACCCAGACTGACATGGTCTGCACCACCCCCCCTTACTACCCTCATGTGGTCTCGTCTGCCCTGCGACGGTTGGGAGAAGGACCTGGACGGGATTCTGTCGCGGTAAGGAGAAAACAACGTTATATTAAAAATTATAAAGTTATAAGTTTTACAGTTACGTTACAGTTTTACTCTTCACATTTACTCCACTCATCGCGATGAACTGAGGCCGTATCAATGAATAAATCGGCCTCTTCAGTGTAAACTCCAGCTAGCTAGCTAGCTTAGCTAATGTTAGATGACTTTGCAGGTTTGCTGCTACAGCGTCGTTACAAGTGTTTTCTTGTGCTTTTTCTCCTGCGACTCATTGAAAACGTTGTCGATACATTTTCCTCATGATCTCCTCTTCATAGCCGAGGCTAGCTAAGCTGGAGTAGCTTCATGGAGCTAAATGGTTGAATAATGACATTTAAGTTCCTGTTTGCCTTATTGTTTGTCATGTCCCCATATTGAATTGAGCCTTTGCTCAGTCACCCTTGAGCAGCTCATCCAGGTGTCAGATTCTGTGTTGACGGCTGAAAGACTGTGAAACTGGTCTAGAGAGATCCAACTAGGGCTGCACGATTATGGCCAAAATGATAATCACGATTATTAGTGCCGAGTGCCTATGACACGAGGCCACTCCTCCCATAGCAAGCTATGGGAGGAGTGGCCTCGTGCCTATGGCACGAGGCCACTATTGATCTTCTGCGTGTTTCTTTGCAGTTTTATTTTTTTTTTTACTTATTATTCATTTTCCGCCCTTTTTCGCCGATTAATGCGGCCCGAACCGGCGAGAGGACCCCAACACATGATATATCAAAACGTGTGTTTTGATCCCGAATCCCGTGCTATTACTTTTATAAGGGATTGACGAGTTATTCGCGAAAAACCGCGAGAAATTTCCCATTGAAATGAATGGAGAAGCCCGAAAAAAAAAAAAAAATCAACAGACATTTTCAACAATGAACTGCTCTGGCATACTTTCACCGAGAGACTCCATTTAAATTTTAAAACGTAGGTACTCTTGCCTTCTCTTCAGCGATTCACTTCACTTATCGACAACTTTTACCGTTTTTAAACTATGAAGCCTCAGAGTTGTGTAGGTTTTTACTCAAATTTCAGGGTTTATAATGGGTGTGTATTGCGCGGAATGTTGGTGCTAGAGTGGCAGGTAGAGTGAGGAGGAGAGAAGAAAATAGGCAAAAAATAAAACAGAAACTGCTCCCGTGGCCACAAATTTCACACCTCAGACATAATTTATACATAGAAACGTAGGAAAATTTGTCTTCTCGCTCAAATTCGTCTGCTAAAGCTGTAAAGTCTTATAGTTTTGGCGTGAGACGCAAAGATGCGCCAGCAACACCCATCCACAGCTTCATAGACTGCCATGTTAAATTTCTGGAGCAAAGCAGAAGCAATCCTTTCTTTGAATCGCTCTTTATAGCTCACATTTCTTCATTTTACCCACAAACTGCATATCTAGACGTTCAGGAAAGACTCAAGATGCCCAAAGTGAAGTCGGTTCAATGATTGGAAACACGGTTTGGCCACAAGGCCTTCCTGTTCGAGGAGGTTTGTTTCAGCATTTTCTCTCCCTCTAGCCATCTTCTAACTGAAATTCAAACTGGTAACCGTGACAACAAGGCCCCAACGGGCATACACACGCTCACACGCAGCAGAAGAGGAGGGTCTCCACAGAAAGAGGCGGGAAACTTCCAACTGACATAAGTAACTGGTATGTGGGGCAGCCATTTTGGCTTTTGGCACCTAAGTTGAACAATGACAGGTGTCTGTCTGTCATTGGCTAGCGCGTCATGTTAATTGCTAACATTAGCGGCTAATGCTACTTTTTAGTGGCAAGAAATTGGTGGTAGCATTAGTGGCAGCATTAGCATGTTAGCGAATAGCATATTAGCAATTAGCATGTTAGCAATTAGCATGTATTTAATTTTTAGTGGCTTAAAAGACATGCTAACACTAAACCAATGTTAAAATTAGTGGCTAGCGCGTCATGTTAATTGTTACCATTAGCGGCTAATGCTACTTTTTAGTGGCAAGAAATTGGTGGTAGCATTAGTGGCAGCATTAGCATGTTAGCGAATAGCATATTAGCAATTAGCATGTTAGCAATTAGCATGTATTTAATTTTTAGTGGCTTAAAAGACATGCTAACACTAAACCAATGTTAAAATTAGTGGCTAGCGCGTCATGTTAATTGTTACCATTAGCGGCTAATGCTAATTTTTAGTGGTAGAAATTGGTGGTAGCATTAGTGGCACCATTAGCATGTTAGCGAATAGCTAGCCACTAATTTCTTGCCACTAAAAATTAAAGACATGCATTAACCTAATGCTAACATTAGGCAGCCATTTTAGTAGTTCTTAGCACTTAATTTGAATCTGCGTGTGTAAAATGACAGACAGAGAAAGCAGAGCAGCTAGCGCGTCAGCGCTAGCCACTATTTAAGCTCCCAGTGGAAAACAGGATCTGCCAAAACATTAAAACCCCCCAAACCATCCCTGTCTCCCTTGGTGCTTTCACACAGCTGCTGGGCCTCTTAGCTATTGCTCTTCTCATTGACTGAATGACAACTTCTCAGTCATGTTTGACCTTTTTTCTTTATTTTAAACACAAATTATATCTGGCTGCTTTGCTGAAACTCCTGACACAACATCCCTGACCCGTTTCCTTCATCTTATTAGGTCAGTGAATAGCTAAACTGCTAACAGACGCTAACGACTAGCCGTCCACCATAGCTCATGTATGTTAGCGAGCTAGCGGAGCTAACGGAGCTAGCTAGCCGCTACCTTAACGCCGCGGACTCAACCGCGGAGTTAGCCTCGAGCTAACCGCTAGCTAACCGCTAGCTAACCGGGATTTAACCGCAGACCCGCGGGAGTTAAACACGAATTAGCCGCGGTGGTTAGCCGTGAGCTAATGCGGAGGCTAGTGGGGTTAGCCGCCGGCTAATTCGCCGCGTTGCTCGCGGGAGCTTATCACAGTAATAATGTTGACGTTTTACAATTTAAAGGGAAGATATTTTTAAATTAAACTGTGTCAAACTGAAAAATATATTATTCCACCACATAAAGTAGGAAACATTTATGGCTTGCAACAACATTAATGACAGTATATATATATAATTGGAGTAATTTAATATATGATGTTTTTAATTAAATAAATAATGAGCTGTTGAACACTCATAAGAGTTATATTAAGTATGTTACATAACATTATTTGACAGGTCTATTTGTCTGCGTATAGTATTCCTCCAGCTGATCCAGACAGACTGCAGTGACGTCCAACGTGAGACGAAGAGCTGGACTCACAGGACAATTTGAAGGTCTTCACTTCATCGCTGATTCCTTGTTACAGCCTGGATGTGTTAAGTTTAATATTGATGTTTTTCTAACTGTAAGACTGTGCCGTAAACTGTTAAACTATTGCTCAGGTAGGAGTAATGAGTTTTATTGTTAAAATTATTATGATTAACGATCAATTGTTACGATTTGCTCGTTCTTTGTCTGGGGATCCTAGTGAGGACACCCCTCTTAAAGGTGGGGGTGTGACGATCCGTCTCGCTCTCTTCCTTATTTGATGCTGGCTTTCAGGTGGAGCTGGGAGGGGTCTGCTGCCTGTACCTGTCCTTCAGTTTGTAGAAGGCGAAGCATAAAGGACGACCCTTATCAGTGTCTCTCTGTCTCTCAGCCAGACCTACTGCATCCTCCTCATCCTGTTTGGTTTGTTGTACCCTGCATGACATCAAACTCACACCCCTCCTGTCAGTAGGAACCAGGCCTTAAATGACTATTTGAGTTGTGCTTTTTGTTATAGCTGCTGCTCATGGTAGTAAAGACATGCTACTTAGTAAAGACATGCTAATTGCTAACATTAGTGGCTAATGCTTTACTACCAAGAGCGGCCAGCGTGCTAGCTGCTCATGGTCGTAAAGACATGCTAATTGCTAACATTAGCAGCTAATGCTTGACTGCATGTAAAGACATGCTAATTGCTAACAATTGTGGCTAATGGTAGAATTAGTGGCTCATGTGTCTAAATATACATGTTAAAAATTACTATTTGAGGTGTGCTTTTTCAATACACAACCCCGGCAACAGCCCACTCGGCACTTCAAAAATTTCCGCGGGAATTTTCTAGTTTTGATCAATATTGAGATCACGATTAATTATCACAATTATTTATCGTGTTAAAGTTAGTTAAGTAAAACGCTATGGAAAATAATCCGTTCATATTTTTTCGAAAGATAGGTCCCATGACCCGGAAGTAGAGGGGCGGGACTTCGGCTCTCTATTATTGTATTTCCTATAGGGGGCAGTGTTCCCCGTGAAGGTCAGTTAGCTGGCTGTTAGCGGATTGTTAGCTGGTTGTTAGCGGATTGTTATCTGGTTGTTAGCGGATTGTTAGCTGGCTGTTAGCGTATTGTTAGCTGGCTGTTAGCGTATTGTTAGCTGTCTGTTAGCGGATTGTTAGCGGGCTGTTAGCGGATTGTTAGCGGATTGTTAGCTGGCTGTTAGCGTATTGTTAGCGGGCTGTTAGCGTATTGTTAGCGGATTGTTAGCTGGCTGTTAGCGGATTGTTAGCTGGCTGTTAGCGTATTGTTAGCGGGCTGTTAGCGGATTGTTAGCGGATTGTTAGCTGGTTGTTAGCGTATTGTTAGCTGGTTGTTAGATGGCTGTTAGCGGATTGTTAGCTGGCTGTTAGCGGATTGTTAGCTGGCTGTTAGCGGATTGTTAGCTGGCTGTTAGCGGATTCATACCTGCCAACTTTTCAAAAAACCTTGGAGTGAGATTTTGTCGTGGGTGACCAACATTATGCCGTGCACGCAGTCACACAAATTGGTGGCTCAGATATAAGATAATTGGAATTAATTTGATGTTGTACCCATGTTGTACCCATGTTGTACCCTACATTCTGGTGGTTTGTGGGGAGGTCCAAAGCTGTTGATAGGGGCAGCCCACTGAAGATGGACAATATTGGTTAGATTCTGTGAGGCAGACATAGCTGAAGGTCCACCCCCAGGAGATTCTGGATTAAGTAGATGTGGTTTCCAGCATTCTAGTGGATTTTTGGGCGGTCTGCTAAAGATGTGCAATACCTGAACTTATTCTGATTCATGTTCGGCATCATGACTTGTAGGTCTTAGTCTGTAGACTTGAGCTGAACATTCAACCAGAAAACTAAATGACAATAAAGCCTTATTCATAGAGCAGTGTTTAAGATTTGACCTAGGTAGGTTGATTGATATTTTGATTAAAATGGTATTAAACTAATTCTTAACTAAAACCTAACCTATGCTGTGAATAATTGTATTCTTAAGAGCACTTAATGATTTATGTTCAGTCAAAAACGACACAAGATTAGTTAGGGAGGGACATTATTCTTCATTCAAAGTCTCCCACCACATGGTCCATCAGAGACAAATAAAGTGCAACAAATAAAGTGCTTAAACAGTACAACTTTTTCAAGCAATAAAACAGATGAATGCATTAAAAAATAGCTAAAATGAGGCATAATCAGTATCAGATGCAGATCAGAAGCTGGGTAAAGTCCTTGTCTATGATCTGTGTGCATGGTTCTGGCCTAGTCTCAGCTCAGACTCTCTTCTTTATCAGACTTCTCAAAGAACCGTGTATTCTGGACTATAAGCCGCTACTTTTGTCACTTGCTTTGGACCCTGCGGCTCATACAACGGAGGATGGATGTTTACAGCTGACGGTCACCAGGGGCGACTATCATGTCATAGACCATGACACGAGGATTAAGAACTCAGGGCTTAAAGTATTCCGGCACCGTGCCGGATCTCCGGCGTGACGCGCTTGACTGCGATTAAAAAAACAAACAAAACAAAACAAAAACTTGTTGATGTGGGTTATTGTCAGGTTGGAGTCAGTTGAGTTCGCTGACCAATGGAGTGAGAGGAAACCAGCTTTAGCTCCTAACAAACTAATATTACAGCCAATCATCAGTAGGGTGGGGGCGGGTCCTGGAACATCTTGAGATCAGCAGCAGTTGATGCTGCGTTCAGAGATCTGAGCTGTGAAAAATTAATTGAACAGCGTCAAACTCGGGTCGGAAATAACACGCATACCGTCTTTCTCCAAAATAATCATAAACTGCTGCTGCTTCTGTTTAGTGTTCATCACATAGAGACAATATCCCAAACTGATTGTTCCTCCTCTGAGTTAACCTGCAGCTAGAACGCTGACTCATCGGTTACTGCTGAGTTGTCTTGAACGCAGCAGACACAACGCAGTTTTACCGAAGTCAAAAGATGGAGAATAAATTCATGAAGCCAGGGGAGGACGTCCTGACTGATAAAGAACTTAATAGATTCATGAAGCCAGGGCAGGACGTCCTGACTGATAAAGGACTTAATAGATTCATGAAGCCAGGGGAGGACGTCCTGACTGATAAAGAACTTAATAGATTCATGAAGCCAGGGGAGGACGTCCTGACTGATAAAGGACTTAATAGATTCATGAAGCCAGGGGAGGACGTCCTGACTGATAAAGGACTTAATAGATTCATGAAGCCAGGGGAGGACGTCCTGACTGATAAAGGACTTCATAGATTCATGAAGCCAGGGCAGGACGTCCTGACTGATAAAGGACTTCATAGATTCATGAAGCCAGGGCAGGACGTCCTGACTGATAAAGGACTTAAAAATGAATGGCGCTGGGCGTGGATGAAAAGGTGCCAGAAATGAAGAGAGCCAGGAGCTTGTTTCTGTGTGTTGTGATCGAAGAAGCTAATTTACGCTACTGGCGGCAAAAAACAGTTCCACGGCGTCACGAAGGAGACCCCGGTCACAGAACAGCTGTTCGCGCTCTCTAACACACAAGTCGTTTGCCGAGAGCAACATCCACAGCTGACGCACCGGCATCAATGACTGATCGTGTTTGTGACTTAAAAATACGTGTTTGCTCGTTCATTGCAGAACGTACATTGACGATCGCTCAACCGCTTGTTGATCGGTGTAAGAAGTAGCTGTTGATAAAAATGCATTGACTAAACTGCCAGTTATATGAACACATGGTATATCACCAGAGTAAGAAACGTCTGTCTGAGAAGTTCAAAACGTGTAGGTTTTCTCTAAATGTTGGTGAAGCCACTCCCCAGAGCAGGACGAAGTTCTAGTAACATACCAGATAACACAACATCTTACAAGCAGTTAAAGTTAATATCAATGCTTCAGCCCTGGAGCTCAAAGATGTCCTGCAGTAGTCGTGAGTGGAAACAAGTAGCTAGCCAGTATTCTACTGGACAGTTGTTCAGTTATCAGAGGTCATTGTTTGTTTTGAACAGAAAACTGATGGAAATGTTGCAGCTTAGAATCACAATATTATCAGTTCACTGTTGCTCTGTAACTGATTATACATTGTTTTTATATAAATTGTCCATTACTGATTGAAATGGTTACCAATAAAATAATTCCTGAATAATTCCTCATATTAATTAGCCTGACAGAGTCTCACATGCTCTTATAACATTAGGACCTTTAATTTCTAATAATCCTTTAGATCACTGGTGGAGCCGTGTTTCATCTCTGAATAATCCAGAGAGAGGTGTGAGGTACCCCACTATGTGTACGCTGCTTAAAGCTCTTCATTTTCACAGACCTTTAATTTCTAATAATCATATTTTAGATTGTAGGTCATCTTGTACCCTGTTTAGCACAATGCCAGAAAGTTGTTTGCAAAATTGCCTAGTGTATGCGTCGGACCCACTGCACCCCCACCCCCCAGAAAAAAGTTCAGGCTCAGGATTATTTTTTACTTTAAGCCCTGAGAACTGACTTTTCTGGTTAGTAGCTGGTTATGTTGATCCAGTAAACCGTGTTACTGCACCTTTACGGCTTATATTCAGGTGCAGCTTATATTCAGGTGCTCCTTATAGGGTGACCAGATCCCAATTCACCAGACGTGGGACAAAGACTACGTTTGTGTGGGACAATGTGGGACAATGTGGGACAATGTGAGATACCAATGCATCAAGGTCGTCTAAAAGAACTAACAGAAAAAATAAACATTTCTATTCTGCCCCTTTGCTTATAACATTACTGTGCTTTACCATCTGATTGATTCAGCACATAACAGCCTGCAAATAAAAACTTATAAATATATTTTAGAATATAAATAAATATAAAAACATGCTTAAATGCAACTTTCCCAAGTTCCCAAGGTGAGCAACACGTCTTTCATTGTCTGTGTCGTTTCACGTCGTATTCACCTCCGTGTGAAACGTAGAAATGACTCAAGCAAACTTCACAGCAAACTTCACCAGACTCTCCTTGCATTGGATCGTTCTCAGTCTTTATTATAGCTGCATTAACTCTTCTCAGTCTTTATTATAGCTGCATTAACTCTTCTCAGTCTTTATTATAGCTGCATTAACTCTTCTCAGTCGTACGGGTTGTGCTTCCCTCCATGTCTCTCGCTGCATGCCGTTCTGATCTGATTTGTATTGTTTGTTGTTGGTGAGCGTGCCCTTAACCTGCGTCCGCGTCCCAGTTTGATTGACATGATCAAACAGCCCGCCCCCTGATGACAGCCCTCACTGCTTTCTCCAAACAGCTATTTGATAAATGCCAGATTATAAAACATGCATTTCAAAACTGGATCTGACTGTCAATAACAATGTGGGACAACGTCTCAGTTTGCGGGACGTGTGAAAAGTAATGAAAATGCGTGACTGTCCCGCACAAAGCAGGACATCTGGTCACCCTAGCGCCTTATAGTCCAGAAAATACAGTATTTATGCGTGTTAACATTTTATTATTAAGCAAACAAGACATGCAGCGTCAGAATGAAGATGTAACGAGCAGAATATAACAGAAGATGCTGTTACGACTCAGTTAACCCCTTGAGCCCCACGGACCCGGTACCAGGTCCGGGAGAGCGTTTAAATGTTTACTGCGTATCTAAAGTTATTTACATGTTGCAGTGGGGTTTTTTTCCAAATGTTTCCAAAAGGCTTCGACGCTACCAAAACAACAGTCCAAGTGTATTTTTCTCAAAGACAGTTTGTTTGGCAGTAATGTAAACATTTGAATCAAAAAATAACAGCTGCGTGAAAATACGGGACAGTCGAAATGAAATGCCGCAGTACTCGATATCCTCTCGCTCGACCCAGTCATGTGAGGTATCATAACAAACTAGAGAAGTTAATCCTTCCGCTCATACCACGCAAAACATAGTCCGACCAAACCAGCAAATGTCAGCCCCGTAGCAACGACGCAGCAAAAGTTAGCATTTTATCGACAACACGTGAAATTCTGTGTTTATGTCTCAATATTCCATCAAATAACAAAGCACGTTTCACCAAAAGCGACTCATATTGTTTCCTTACCCTTTCGTGGCCATTTTGAGTCTATCGGTACAGTTCTCCGATCAAAACAGACGCCATGGCAGCCTGCATTGCATATACAGTGTCGTCACTGCTCGATTTTTTTTCGATGCGCAAACATACAGACGCTAGAGAGAGAGAACTGCCATTACGCATGACGCACAAGCAAGTCCACTTGTTAGCAATTTTGTATCGCTGAGACAACTGTTTTAGTAGCAATTGTCGTAGTTGAAGGACCTGAAGGACAAATGACACTCTCACTATTGTTATTCTACCTTTTCTTATTATTATTATTCCTAAATCTTCCGCCATGGGAGTCTATGGCTGTCACGGTTTATCCAAGGGGGGAGGTGGTAGGACCCAAGTGCAGGACAAAAGGTGAGGAGGCTGGAGTTGGCAACAGGTGTTTAATAAAACAAAAGGAAACAAAAGGCGCTGCTGGAAGAGCAGGAATTCCAAATACCAAAGGAAAACTAAAAACTCTCAAAAGACAAAAATGCAACATAAGACTCGAGACAAAAAACAGGGAGCACTAGAGACACACGGGAGTAGCAAAAACACTGGAGCAAAAAACACTAGAAGCATGGAGACACACAGGGTAACAAACCATAGGGAATGACGCGACAGCAACAAAGGGGAAGGCAGGGCTATATATGCACACACAAGGAACCAAGGGGTGACGAGACACAGGTGACAGAAATCAAGAGGCACAGGGAGAAACCAATTACTTAATCAACACAAGGAGTAAAACAGGAAATCAAAAACTCAACAAAGTAAAACAGGAAACGGGGAGACAAGAAACATGAACAAAAGTCAAAACGTGAACACAGAAACCAAACCATGACAATGGCAGCACATAGAACCGTATGGTCGAAAGTTGTGAAATTTGGCACATAGCTTAAGGGCAGTCTCAATATTACTATGACTGAGTTACATGTAAGCACTAAGCACGGTCTAGCGCCACCAACTGGTCAAAGTTTGAAGGACATTTGTGAATGTAACTTTTGAACCGTATGTCTGATTTTTGAAAACAAGGTATCGTTGGAATCCTTGGAGCATGACAATTCCAGCGCACCCTATGACGTCATAATGCGTCATGATAGATTTTTCGTAATTTACTATTTTGCTGAAAAACGAAACTAATTTTCAGCGGTGACAAATTTTGTCCGATTCTCACGGAAATTAGCACAGACTGTCTTCCGACCAATGCGCACAACAGTTACTATCAGGCGTCTTCACCTTCGAAACCGTTTGGCCGCAACAGCCAATCAAAGTCGGCGGCGAAGGAGGCAAACCGGATACAAGCTCATATCTCGGGAACGGTGTGACGTATCAAAACTAAATTTGGAAGTACGTTTACAAACCCCGTCCCGAGGGCACATGCCAAATTTGATGTCATTCGGCGACTAGGGAGCGCTGCAATTAGCGAAAGTCTCTTTTTTGCTCCAAATAGTGTGTCATTCGGCCACCAGGGGGCGATTCAATTAGCAAAATTGCGTTGTTGCTTATAATTATTATTATAATTATTTGACCGGTATGCCTGTTTTTCAAAAACATGATACTGTTGCTATCAGTACTATTGCTGCTCTATCCAAAACGTCCTGCTTGGACCCTACATTGCTGCTTGCAGCTATATTTGGTTAGGGATATTCTTTTACATATTTGTTTTTGACTGGTGATATTTTATATATTTGTTTATTTGTACATCGTTTACAGGATTCATTAGGCTACAGTTTCACAGTCATAGTTTTGTAGTCATTTATTACATGTTCGTAATAAAACTACTACATTTTGAGACAAAATGATAGTTTATTATTATTTTTTTTTTTATTCATCATCATCATCATCATCATTATCTTCATTTGCCAGACCCAGGATCCATAAAAGCACAAAAATTAAATATAATAAATTTCATATCCAAAAGTTACAGTAGATGGCAATAGACTCCTGTAATGGACATATGTTGTATTTTTGAGCCAGTTTTCTTTGGAAGTGGAAAATAACCTGTTTGGCACACTGGTGCCAAACTGTGCCAAACTGTGCCAAATGATGTCTGTCTGGTCCTATCCTTACTAAAACCTTTGTGGAGGCTTTGCCCTTTGCTCAAATTCCATCAAAGTTGTTACACTTGTAGTCAATACATTGCTGAAGGTGATCAGTGTGGTCTGTGTGCATGGGATTATTGTTAGCATAGTGTTATCCTCTTACAAATAGGAAAAGAAAAGGCGAGGATAGAAACTTCACATTTCTCCTTTCATTTATTGCAATTTACTCAACTACAGTAACAGACACAACATTTCTGACACTGGGGATACATTCCCTGAAGTCTAGATGTTCCCAGACTAGAAGGACATGCATGTGAAGCATGTAATTGTGTCACAATTCTTCATTTACTTTGGGTATGTATTTTTAGGTGTTTTTCTTAAAATAAAATCCGTTCGAATATCTAAAATAATCTAATTGTATTTGAATAATGAAGTTCGGAGTCAAAGGCCTAGCTTGAACCGTGGATCAAGTGCAGAAGCCATATCAAGCAGTTGTTGTGTCAGAGGATGGTGGTGTTTCTCATCCAGATAGTTCAGGATTCTTGTCTTGATGGTGCAGGTCAGCTCTGTCTCGTCATCATCCACCTTCAAGATGGAGGATCTAAAAAGGTGGAGGACTGGCTTCACCAAGGAAACGCTGACACGCTTCTCACTGGACAGAGCATCTGTAAAATCCCACAGAGGGCTGAGGGACTTGTTGATGGCCTCGAGGACGTCTGTGTCCTGCCACGTGGGGATGAGGTGTCATCAGACAGGACATGGGACATGGCCCTCTGCTGCTCCAGGACTGGTGCGATCATGTCCTGCCTTGATCCCCTCCTTGTGGGACACTCAGTCTTCAGTGTGTGCTCTGGAGGCTTCAGTTCTCGTTACGTCTCCAGCTCTAAGACAAACTGCTTACTGCCAGTTTATTGCAGAGACCCACTGCTCGGTCAGTCCCAGGATCTCTCATTGCATACTCTGAAGACATGAACAAATCACATGTACAATTAAACCACAGACTGGATTAACAAGCCCAGATATATTATTCTAGATTTAAGTTAGTCAAACGTTATGTCAGACGACATGAGTGAAGCAGAAACAACAGCTGTTATATCAGGCACACATTAGCACAATAAGTACAATTACAACTACAATTAATTATCACAGATAGCATAATAGTTCAGTTACAGTTCTTTTATTTGTTTCTATATAACTTTCACTCAGCTATTGCTAGATGGAGTCTGTGGCCAAAGCACTGGAGCCCAGTCCAGTTATTCAGAGAAGCTGCCTTCACCACATTAGCTCCGTTGTCTGTTGTAATGCAGACAAGCCTCTCCTCCTGCAAGCTCCAAGAGGCCGTCGCCTCCCTCAGGCCCGGGGCAACTGACTCCCCCGTCTGATCCTGTGGGAAGAAAGACGTTAGCAAGCATCGACTCTGAACTGTCAGACTCACGTACAAATCCATCGTCCTGCTTGACCACAGATCCGTTGTAGTTGCAAAGTACTTTACGTTGGCGAGATCACTCTCTGTGTCCCCTCTGAGTTTTCTGTACATCTCAGGTAGCGCCACCTTGGATCGTTTATCCAGAGTGTTGACCAGGGCTGCAGCTATCCATTCTTTTTGTCATCGATTAATCTAGCACTTTATCGATCGATTAATCGCATCAACCAAAACAAATAATGCATAATGAAAATGATGTGGCTGTAAAATGATCAAACATTTGCCTTTTATTTCTCAAAAAAACAGAGAACTCCAACATCTGGCTCCAAAGCTAAGCCCATGTATTGTAGTTTACCCATTAAAAGTGCCAGTGCCAACAATGACATAACAATACTGTAAAACCTGTATAACATGTAAAACTATTAATACAAACTTTAATAGTACAGTGTTTCCCACAGATTTGAAAGCAATGTGTGGAGGTCGGCTGGGGGGGTGGGGGGGATGAAAAGAAGGATTGGATAGGGGACCCCAGCCCGTTGGGTACCGTTGGGCTGGGGTTCGGACAGATATTTAGAAAGGATGCTCGGGCTCAGTCACATCAGCGTGATAAGGCATTGACCATTTAAAATTTAAACCTGCTTATGTAGGTAGCCAATGGGCCTGTTTCACTTGATGCAAAGGTTCGTTTTTGTGATTAAAATAAATGTAAAATATTAATATTATTACCCCAAATCCGTCTTCCTGTGTGCGGACATGTGTCTTCCTAGCCAGGACAACCAAAGACGTGCGTATTAAGCTACATGTGTGCGCCTGTGTTATAACGGCGCTTTTTGCCCCGTGTGCGCTGATGCGCTCATCTGCTGACATTTCAGAACACCTTCCTACAGTTGCTTAATAAAAGTGGGCTTAAAGTGCATGTGTCATTAGTATGAGAAAAAAATAGATTGTAACTGTGTCGGGCTGGGGTCGGGTTCGGACATAAATATCTTAATGCCTGTCGGATGCGGGTCGGGTTCGGACAGAACAATGCGGCCCGATCCACACTCTAGAGTGACAGAGAGACGAAGAGAGAGCAGGGAAAGGAAATGCAGCTGAACGATTACGCTGCGTGTTTTAAATAGCGTAAAAAAGAATAACGAAACGGTGCGCCACAGATTCAACTCCGACCGCCACAGATTTGTCTATGTGTGGGAAACACTGCAGTAAAGGCCATTTGGCCTTAGCTTTGTCTTCTTAATACAACATTATAATAAAGGATTGCACAACAGGTTTCATGCTGTAATGTAGCCCTGACATCAGAGTAAATATCTGTTTCATGTAGATTTCTACACCTGCAGCATTTACCATGTGGCTATCACGCGCTGGTGGTGTGCTTGCATAGGTGCTTCCAAAACAACGGTCCGTGTCTAACATTTGATAATCCCAATTTAAGGCCTTAAAAAGTCTTAAATACGAGCATATTTTGCATCGTAGGTCTTAAATTACATTTAGTCAAGTCTTAAATCCTTACGTCCATTTACCGCTTCATTCGCGTTTTGTTCAATGCGTCGGTGGCATGAAAGGGAAAGTTGTTTCCTTATTTTTCGTACTTGGAGTAGGTCTTAAATTTAACCATAATGGTCTGAAAAAGGTCTTAAAAAGTCTCAAACTTCACTCAAACCTGCAGAAACCCTGTATAGGGCGCGTCATAGGACTTTAACCAGGCTTCCAGGCAGAGTTTCTGTAATGGAGTTAATCCAGTAACTGGACGAATCGTTTCAGCCCTAGTGTTGACTAAGAACCTGAAGCCTTAGTTTGTCACCGTGTTTATTGGGCTCATGTCTTTGGCCAAATGAAATGCGACTGCATTGGTGATGTCACTGTGTCTTTGGGAGGTGGATGGGTACGGTGTTACGCTAAAGAGGCTCGCTTGGATGGACGCCTGAGTTGATGCTGTGGGACGATTAGTCTTTGTGACATCAGAGGTTCGTTGTGTTGCTTTGTGGCGCCAACACAACTTTACAACACTCTTTGCATATTACTCGTTCTTGTTTTGTGTCACTTGCCTTGAACCCAAAACGCTTCCACACGATGGATGAGGATCCGATTCTCGGGACAAGCCCCTCGTCTTCGCCCTCTGCTACGTGAGACATTTCTAGTTCTCTGTGTTCAGATTGTTTATAGCCTTATGACCGACTGCTGTCCCACGTTACTCTGGTCTCTGTCACTGTCTACATCTAGAAACGAAGCTGCGCGGTGCAGGGACCGACTCTGATTGGCTCATGGAGGCACGTGATCAGACAGGACGGAATAACGCTTTATAAATATTATAATTAATATTATAAATATCGCTCCATCACGCTGATCCGATCGTGGGAAGCCAAACTCGTGATGGTGATTAAACTTGGATTAACTGTGCAGCCCTAGATCCAGCTTTACCTGTCCAGACACATCTGTTTGTCTTCTTTAATAAAGGTGACTGGACTTCACCATCACTGTACAACATATGTTTATGTGTGTGGTCTGAAAATATAAAGACAAAGCAATAAAATGTACTAGAACATATTCTCATCAGATTATTCACCAGTTAAATCAGAATCATAAAGAAACAGCTGTTTAAGCATAATATAACAACAGACATGTCACAGAAGTGGTGGAGGACACTAGACAATGTCCCACATAACATTAGCAGAGACAAAGACAGCTTAACAGCACTGGAGCCTTACATATCAAGGTAACCACAGTGACTAATTAGACTTTAAACTCCTCATTAACAATAAGCTCAGTCACAATCACAACAATAAACTGAGTGGCAACGTTGGTGCTAGCAAATAAAATATTCATAGTTAAGCCATCACAGGCATCCAGACTTAGCTGCAGTGCTAGCAAGAGGCAGAGCTAACGACTACTGGGCTACAGGCTACTGCGCTAACTCACACTCACACAAGTTCTTCCCTGTGACACAAACTGGAATAAATAATCCAAACATCCACGACTAAGAAGCAGAAAGCACTGACATCTCCTCAAGAACGCACACGTGATACGAGAAACACACACAGTCCACGTAGCTTCAGTCTGCTCTCTAGCTGGTCTGCTCTCCAGCTGGTCTGCTGCTCTGTGTGGCTGAGCATGTCCTGACCTGTTCAGGCTGCGTTACTGCCTCTCACCTGTAGATGGCGTCTCACCTGCTGGGCTTTCTCACAGGTGTGTTGTGGTTCCTTCCAGGAGCAACTAAAAGGGCCTGAACATCATGGAGGAGCTGGATGATGCTACTGTTTCAGCTCTAAATGGTTGTTTAGGTGCTGCTGCATGTGCTACATCATATTGATGTGTGTTACCATTTAACTGAAGCATTGATGATGATGATGATACTGATCTAGAAACAGAATGTAATTCAGCTATTCTGCTATCTCCAAACTCCAAGTGTCTATTTATTGATTTAGATTTATTCTTTGTTTCCAGCTGCCAGCATAGATGAGGCCTTACTCCACCCCCTCAGTCTGGAGGAGTTCAGAGACCTTTGTCCTGGGACAGAGAACTTTCTCAGGAGGAAACAACTGTGGGCTCTTATTGGACAAGACGGACGTTTTTACCTCCTTGTTCTAAAATATAAAGAAATAAAAACCTAACACAACACATGCTGGGCCATGGTTTGTCTCCACTTCCTTGTCCATGTCCTGTTTTATTGTGAAGCTCCATGTCTTGTCCTCCTGTGAGTCCCTGGTGTGTCTCACCTCCACCTGTGTCTGGTGTCCTCATGTGTTTGTCCTCAGTGTTGGTCTGTGTCCATGCCGTGTGTTCCTGTGGTGCCTCCGTGAGTTCATAAACTCTGTTTTGTTTCACTGCACTAGTTTCTGTGTCTGTCTGCATCAGGGTCCAGGTCCCTAAACCCTAACATGCTGTTTCTAATTGTGTCTGTCATTTCCATTCTAATAATTGTGTTTAGATTGATTGATTTATTTATCTGAGGATGAGAATGCTGCTTTACCAGACAAAGCTGG
This sequence comes from Chelon labrosus, assembly GCF_963514085.1. NCBI lineage: Eukaryota > Metazoa > Chordata > Actinopteri > Mugiliformes > Mugilidae > Chelon > Chelon labrosus. The sequence continues at coordinate 36,375,753 of NC_140337.1, read as the reverse complement.
CCCAGGTGAAACAGGAACTGTGTCGTCACTTCAAGGATCACCTCCAGTACCCCCCCCCCCCCCCCAGCTTCCTGCTCCTCCACAATATGTGGTCTACACAGACACTGAGCTGGAACCACCATGTTGAGATGGTCTGCTCTGGTAGAGAGGAGGAATCTGCCGTGTCCAGAGAGCTGAGATGAGATGCAGCTGGTGAGGAACAATCTTGAGAGCAAGTCACCAAGGAGAGAAGTTCTCCAGTGAGGTCACCACAATAGCTGAGAGACTAGTGGAGTATTATCCCATGCTACAGGAGAAAGATGACCCATCAGACATGGAAGTGAGAGATAGATTATTTGATTGTTGTGTGATATTCAAAGGGTTTTTTCCAACCAGTGCCTTTTTCCACCACAGCTGAGCAGGTACAGTTATCTTCAGAAGAGCATTCTGAATGGGACGTCCCCACAGAAGAGGCAGGGGCCCAGACCAGAGAGAAGACGTCACATTGACTTGTCTCCAAGGGACCAGGGACAAGATGATGACGCAGACTCAAGTGGTGCATCAACAGTTCTTCTGCCACCTGGGAGCAGTTCTGAAGGCCACGCTTCAGGTGACACCAAGGCCAGGTGATACTGTCCTAGTTTAGTATCTAATGATAGATTACAGGTGTTTCAACTGTACATTGAAGTTATGATCAGGCTCTGATGTGTTGGGATGTGACAGTAGTTTTCACTTATTTGATTCCATTGTGTAGAAATGACAGTAAATGTTGTGTTTGCTGCTTCAACCTGTCGTATCATTCAGAGGACATGTCCAGTACCTGCTGCTGATTTGTGTCTCCTTTTAGTGGACAAAGACAGTCTGGCAACACAGGCCAGGCATCACAAGACTCTGCAGGAGACGGATCAGAAACCAGAACCCAACCAAGATGCTGTGTGCCAGATCCTTGAGCTGGAGTTTCAGGTGAGAAGAGCCTTCATTGACAGTGACGTTGTGAAAGAAGACGACAGAGCAGCAGAGGTTTCTGAGGCGTGTGCATGTTTCAAAGAGCTTCATCACGTATGCACTTGTTGTTTCTGGCTTCTCCACAGAGTTAGCATCGCTGCAGACTCTAACACTTCTTATTTGCGTCGTTGCAGGTGATGGATGAGCTGCGGCGGATTCTGGATGAGGACGACGGCCAGTTGATGAATGAAACAAAGAAGAGATGGGCCGACTTGTGCTCCACGGTGCAGTTTGATGGTGTTTGGAGGAAAGTGTTGAAGCCGCCCATGAGCCTGGGTGCAGGTAAGTAACTCTGCTGTCTTTAACACATGGAGCTGTCTCAGCAGACACAATTCATAGAGCTGCTGTCAATGCACAACACTGATTCAATGAGAACACAATGACAGTGCTGTTCACTGCAAAGCATCTTTTATCACCTGACCATAAAGAAAGCTCATCAGACGCTGACTTTGAACTAAAACTTGATTTATTGTGTTCCTTGTTCAGGGCGCTACCCTCACTCTTCCCCTCACAGTCTGCGCCGCCTCAGAAGATGGGACAGGCCAGTGAGGCGTTGCTTCATGTCCTTCAGCTGAGTTTGTTCAGAAGAATGAATCCTCTAAGTGTTTAGTGGCACACACTCTTTAAACAGTGACTGAGCCACAAGTTCTTTTCATGTTCTCTCCTGTCTTTAGAGCAGAAATGATCCGTTTGAATAAAGCACATGTCAGTATGGTTGTGTTCATAGATATATACAGCTCTGGAGACAATGAAGAGACCACTCCCACCAATGTTTCTGAAAGCAGCAGCATCTCTCCATCTATGGCAGCCAGTCCATCCCAGTGTTTGTTGGACTCCAACACAAGCCTCCTCACTCTGACGGAGACACTGATCAGCTGATCACCTCAACCACATCTGATTCTATCAGGAAGATTATAAAAGCCACTGCTGTGATTAAAGACTGAGATGATCCCACCAGTAATGATTTCTAACCTCAACATGTTTTCTTTTCATTATTCCAGGTCTGAAAACGCTGCGTCTTTATTCTGATTTTGACCACTTGTCATTTTCTGCCAATAAATGATCGAAATGGAAATATTTTCATTTCAGATTTGAGAGAAATGTTGTCAGCACTTTATAGAAGGAAACAGAAATGTTCATTTTACTCCAACACATCCCTATAAATAGCCAAACCATCAGAGCTGATCATGTTGCAGTGGTCTCTTGTTTTGTTCCAGAGCTGTAGATGAACACAACGGTGTTAAAACATCTCAGTCCACTGGCCCAAGCAGTTGTTCAGTTTGTCAGCGTACCCTGAAGAAACTTGTGTTTTCTGTTTCCTTCTTCAGCCGTCGACCTCCAGGAGAGAACTCTCTTCAGCCCTGTCCTGGTCTCTGACGGGTCCCGCTGTCTTCTGGCAGCTGGAAACACAAAGAAGAGCTGGGTGAAGGTTTGCTGGATGTGACGGGTTATTACTACACCCTGCATCTCACCTGTCCTGAGTGTGTGGCCACCCTTCTCTCTGTCATTCAGACACAAGTCTCACAGGACGGTGTCCACCAGCGACGAGACGCCACAGGCTCGTACAAAAGAGCCACGGCAGAGTGGAACGCTTTCACTAAGAAATAGACCTGTTCAGGCTTGGGGGGGGGACAAAACTGAAGCCCCTGTGTTTTTCTAAGTTTGACACATATACTGAAGGCTTGCTGTCTACTGTTGTTGATGCTAAGTAGTTTATTTCCTTGACTACCATGTTCTGTCTGATTAAATGTTCCCAGAGATAATGAGGTTCTAGCCTCTGTTACCTCTGAGGGTTCACAGGGAGCTTTTTGATGTTCTAATTGTAAACATTGTAATCCAGCTGTTCTGCAAGCACTTCAAATAAATGTTGTTGTCAATCTTCTCTGTGTGTGACTTTAATTTGGTGTAAATGCTGTGTATTGATTTATGACCAAAGCTGATCAGAACTGTTGAACTAAGAAGAATCATCTGGTTAAGTTGCTCTGGATTTATGGTTCTTTCACTCAGTCTGAGGAAGAAACAAAAAGTCAGATAAGAACTGAAAAGCTAGTTTAGAGATGATTTGACCTACACACAGAACTTGGAACGAGTGTTTAACTACTTGCTTGAAGAGATTTCTTCTCACTCGCCTAATATGTGTTTATTTTTTCTTATCTCAAGAAATCTCACCAAGTGTGATTCTCTCACTGCACTGGCAGATTATTTCACTTAGTTTTAGTCTATATCTGCTCAAACCAGGTATTTATTTCTTAGATTCAGACTATTAATTCATGCAGTGTGAGGAGGAGTCGTCATCTGGAGCCCACACACAATCACACAATCCCAAAGTGTCATTTGTGTAACAGGAGCCAGATGCTGTTGAGGGGGAAAGGCAGCCTGGCTACATAGTGAGTATTAATGGAAGGACTCTCCACTGTCTCCATGTGTTTACACAACTCAGGAGCTATCAGACAGTTGGATGCCAACCAGATCCAACTGTCAGATGTAGACATGCAGCACAAGAAGAAAAAGATGGAAAACCTTTCACTGGAGTCTGAAATAAAAAGAGGACGATTAGAAAAGTGGAGCTGGAAATAAAGCAAGTGGAGCAGGAGGTGAGTTCTGCCTTCAATGCTCACTGTATGCTGACTGGAACACAAACCCAGCTCCAACAAGATGACACATGTTCAGTACAAATAATCTTCCTTTCTGCTCTGACAGTGGCGTGGCCATTCTTGTGAGAGCCTTTCACAGCTTTAATGTTCAGGTGAACTCTGTCCATTGCTGGTGATGTGCACTGATTGGTTTAATAGTCCTCATCTTGTGATCTCAGATGCTCTGCAGTGCTGACTGTCTGATCACAATGGCCTGGCTCAGTCCATGACTCCAGATCTAGCAGCGCCTATCACAAGGTGAGCCACACAGCCCCTGTTAATAACCACTGTCTCTCTGTTTATGAGGCTGGAATGATGACATGTTGTGTTGACAGGTCAACTCTCTGCTGTGTTGCTAGGAGACAGGGGCTATGCCTGCCAGCCTTTTCTCCTGACACCATCCACAGACCCCCAGGAAGCACATATGCATGCTTTAAAGTTCAGTTCATGTGTCCTGCAGTGGCAGAGGAGGGTGTGTTTTTATTGATTTCAATGAAACAAACATAGATAAAGATATATGCTGTAGTTGTAAACAGATACATCTGACCAACATGTGGAGTGAACGTTCTCACATGACTGATAGTAATGAATGTTTCCTCTGAGTGAAAAGAAACTGATCAAACTCATCAAGTGATGTAGACCGGAGCAAACCAGCTGGAAGTGTGAAGACAACATTAGAATCTAGTGAAACAGATGATGATGATGATGATGATGATGGTGATGATGATGATGAGGAGGAGCAGCAGCCTCTAGTCAGCTTTCAACAACAACATCAACAAACACAGACTGATATCTGTCCTGTGAGATCAGACTGGAGCTGGTGTCTTAAATCCTGTGTCCCTGGTCCTGATCACTGGACTGATCCACTCAGAGGGAAGTTGAAATATTATCACCTGACTGTCTCACCACTGACAACGTTCCTCTTTACTAATAACACATCATATTTAGAACATCCTGCTGCTTGCTCTCTGCCGGAACCTTTAGGACTGAGTCCGTGTACCCGGGGGAATCTTTTAGCCGCGCACCCTGGAGCAGACACAGACTGGACAGGTAAGAGTTCAACTCCAACCACTCACTGTTCTCACTATTGCACCAACTCCCAGCCTGACCACTGATGATCTAACAGCACACTTCTTTACAGATACTTCTTCACTCTTATGGTTTAATCTAGTGATGGAGAAACTGAAGCACTGAATCAATCTGAAGCAGTTGTGTTGAAATGGTTCAGTGTTTGGAAGCATTTGATCAAATGAAATGTGGCCACATCTGCTGGATAATATTAGACATAGCATTCACATGAAACAGGACAAAGGCTTGTGAAACACAAAGACTCTGTTGTGTTTGTTCAACAATAAAGGATCTACAGTATGTGCATCTAGAAATGCTGGATTTCTTTTTCTTTTCTAGTAAATAATAATATACTTGTATGAGTTAGCCATCATATAATACTGTATGTTTTAGATGCTTTTATAAGATTGATAGAAATACAAAACAATGACTAAATAAAAAGTGAAATGCTTGTGCATCTAGGGACTGTGATGACAGTAGCTGTACTAAATGCTGGTGAGACTGGGAAGAGGATTTGGGTGGTTCACAGATTTTTATTTCAAAACCAGATCATTTAGTTTTAGTCTGTTCCTCTTCTTAGTCTGTTCCTCTTCTTACTTATCACCTCTCCAGCTTTGGAGAAGACCCTCTCACATGGGACAGACGTTGCAGGCATGTGTAAATATTGTCTGTCAAGCTTGTACAGATTGGGATAAACTGCCGCCCTTTGCTGCCAGTATTTCATGGGTCTTCTCCTCTGGAGAGGTAGGACTCAGATAACGACCACTGAACCTCCACTGTTTTCTGGACTCTCTGAGTTTCACCTGCAAGAAATCAGAACAGAAGAAGGTGAGATCCATTGTCTGTGTTTTTGTCTCAAAGAAGGTTTTTCTACAGACTAATGCAACCAAGCAACTCAGCAGTCCGGACGTTCCCACAGGTTGTCAGGGTCAGCCTCTTGTGTTGAGGGACCAGGGACTTCCTCTGTTGTGGACTGTAAAACAAATGGAAATCCATCCAGTTGTTTGATAGAGCATATATACAAGCAATGATCAGATAAAGAGAAAGCTATTAGCTGTGATGTTGAGGGTGGGACATGTTCTGATCTCCTCAGTCCTGCACATTCTGCTGTGACTCTGGTAACTGCCTCCTGTGCATTGGTCTGGTTGACAGATGTTATTGTTTTGAAACGTGGCTCAAGAACAGTGGACGTTGACAGGACCTGAATGTTTTCAACACTGCACCTTGACAATGATAAGTGCAGCAGATTTAGTCTCAGCAGCTGTGAGCATGGATGGAGTAGGGATGTGGACTTGATAGGAATGATGGGTATGAGCTTGGATGCTGACACCTTCTTCTCTACTGAAAGCTCAGTAGTAGCCAGAGACAGCGGCCCCAGAACCTCAAGGCATTCAGCCACAGCCTCGTAGTCCACACAGCTTAGTGGCACCACATCTGTTGTTAGTGATGCAAGTGCTGCTCCCACTGGCTCACGCTGCTCATGTAGACGTTGGAACATGAGGAAAGTGGAATTCCACCTGGTTTCAACCTCTTCAATCAGCTTAGGAGCTGCTTTTTCAAGTTGTTCCTGAACCTCTGTCAGTTTCTCCTTGGCCCTTGTGCTGGTTTTGAAGAAACAAACAACTTTTCTGGCTCACATCCAGATCTCTGCTAGTTCTGCTGTTGCCTCCACATTTAAACTGTGCCCAGAACAAGGTATGTTGTGTAGTCTAAGAAGCCTAGCACTAGCCTCCATATTTGCCTCATTGTCAGTGAGCAGACAGTGGATCTTGTTTTTAAGGCTCCATTCGTCAGTTCAGAGTTCTTTGGCATTCTTTAGGTTTTCAGCTGTGTGGGACTGAGGGACTTTAGTGACACCTAACAGAACACATGACACTTTCACTTCCTCATTTCTATAATGACAGGTGACCCCGAGGAAGGCGTCCATATTTCCAGATGTCCACATGTCTGCTGTCCAGCTGACTGCCACAGTCTTCTCCAGCTCTGCTCTAGCTTTCTCCTTGGCTTCTTTCTACTTTGTCTCCACCATGGCTCTCAATGCTTGTCTTGTGGGCAGGACATGTGTTGGCTGAAGCTTGTTAACAAAGGCTTTAAAGCCTTTATCCTCAAGCACAGAAAATGGCTGGCAGTCCTGCACCATCATGTCTACCAAGGCCTCATCCAGTTCAGCTTGTCGCCCTTTAAAGCAGAAAATGGAAATAGTTATTGACACAGAACTTTTTCAGATGTATTATTGTTGTTTTGTATCTTTTCCATTTTAATCTTGCTCTGTCTTTTTAATACATATCCATGCTAGTTGCCATAGGCTAACCATGTCCAGTTCCTCCAGGAGCAGCAGGAGCAGCAGGAGCAGCTGGATTGGGTGTAGTCTCAGGGTGTCTTGAGTGCAGGTGCCTCAGCATTGAAGAGGTGTTGTTATTAAAGGCCGGCTCTGGAGCACAGATCAGACACTTGACCTTTGTTGGGCTAATAATGTCAGATCTGGTTCTTTTAGGGGCCTCTCCTCCATTCTCCCTATCTCTCCTTTCCTCACTGTCAAACACTCAGACTATCACACAAACACACGCATCCAAACATCTTGTGGTGATACTTCTGCTTTGAAAGCTCCTCACTGTGTCCAGCTTTCTGCTTGGAGCATAACATCTCTAATCTAAGCTGCTATATGTTTACTTTTATTCAGTTTGTTAACTGTTTATTTTTGTAAGTTTTGTAGATATTCCTTTTTTTTCTCCGTTCTATGTATTAGTGGTGACACCTGGGCTCTGTGAAATAAACACTTTCTTTTGGACTGGACCAACGTTTTGAGTCTGTCTCCTACTAACTCCTACCGCTCTGGCCAGGCTTCCCTACACATCCTTAACATTTGATCACTCTGTCTACTTTTATACCATCATCAGTTAGTAACATCACATACTGACCAGACTTAGCAGCAGACTGGAGTCCCAGCATCCCATGCAGGCCAGTACACAACTGTGTGTTGCACAAGGCCAGCTCCTGTTAATCTTCTCATTATGGATCAATCAGCACCTTCCAGTCTGTCTGAAGTCTGCCTCCTTCATCTGGCACAATGAATACCTCCCAGACACAAGCTGACCATTGGACTGCTCTGCAGCTGAAGAGTTCACTTCAGTTGGTAGGGGAGGACAACTTTTGTCCTGGACGTCTCTGGTTCTTCTGATGGACCCATCATACAGGGAGGATCTTTCACATGTCCCTGTGACTGGACGTCTCGCTGCCATTCTGTCTCTTTGTGGCAGCAGTGGGAACGGGGACCTCAGGTTCTTAAGCCACTGCACATCAACCTGGAGTTCCTTCTTGGCTGCCAGTCTGATATGATCAGTGGTTGGGGACACAGTCTTCCATCATGTGGTTGGAACAACAAGTGTTTTGTGTTAGTTGTTAGTGCGACGATCAACCTGTCCAGCTCCATCAGAAATGTAACAGGTGGGAAAGAGCTTGAAACTTCTAGCAGCCCGTCTGTGTGGTCTCTTGCTGACTCCGTCCGTCCAAAAGAGAAAGTTGAGATGATATACAACAGCATGTGGACAGGAAGAATGAAGGACACCACCTGGAGAAAGACAATAATCAATAATGTTATTGGAAGGAAAGAAGAAAAGAAGACATTGATGAAGCAAGGTTTAACTGAGCAGCAGCTTTGTGTAGCTTGATGAAAAGCTTTGGGTATACGTCCTTAAAGTCTAAGAGTTCCTGAAGCCTGTTGATCATGTCTGCTGTTGAGCCCTCAGAGGACACACCAGGACGTAAGAAGCCTCCTGGAGTTGAACAGACACATTTACATCAGAGGAAGCTCCCATTACATCATGTGACATGTTACAGTGAACACACACAAAGAAGAGTTATCTGAGGACTGCATGGAGGACTATGTCTATGAGGAAGAGGAGAGGAGAGGAGAGGGAGAGGAGAGGAGAGGAGAGGAAGATGAGGGGAGAGGAGAGGAAGAGGAAGAGGAAGAGGAGAGGAGAGGAGAGGAGAGGAAGAGGGAGAGGAAGAGGAGAGGAGAGGAGAGGAAGAGGAGAGGAAGAGGAGAGGAAGAGGAGAGGAGAGGAGAGGAGAGGGAGAGGAGAGGAGAGGGAGAGGAAGATGAGGGGAGAGGAGAGGAAGAGGAAGAGGAAGAGGAGAGGAGAGGAGGGAGAGGAGAGTAAGAGGGAGAGGAAGAGGAGAGGAAGAGGAGAGGAGAGGAAGAGGAAGAGGAGAGGAAGAGGAGAGGAGAGGAAGAGGAAGAGGAAGAGGAGAGGAGAGGAAGAGGAAGAGGGAGGAGTTTTCCAACGTTCACTAAAAAGAGAGACCATCAACGACACCTGGGGACTTGAAGCTCAGGATCTAAAGAGCAGAAAACTAAACTAATGTGATGCAAAGAATAAGGAGACAGGTTGATGAGTGAGGAGGCAGAGACAGTAGATAAAGATAAGAAGTTGTTATTGAACAAATAAACCTGAAGAGAGAAGTGGAGAAAAGATAAGACAAGGTCAGTATGACTACAATGATTAGATTCATATTAATGTAAAAGGCTGACTACAATCAAACTAAAAGTCTAATGACTCCAACCAGTAGCTACCATCAGTGGGCTGGGGCCTCAGTGGGAGGCAGACTACCAGTTACCTTCTCCTTCCCAGTGGCCTGGGCTCCAACACTAAAATAATCCCATTAAAAGTCACCCAGTGTCTACTTGCATGCAACAGGAGTGAGGTCCTCACCACGGTGCCTAGCCTCCCACCTGACCACACCCAGGCTGCACTGACAATCAACAAAGGAACAACAACTCCCTGAAACACTAAGAAACTAAAAGGTTAAACAACTAAAAGCCACAACCCAAATGATCATTAAACAATATACTTTAAATAAACTTAATAAACCTGGACCAATCAGACCAAAACAAACGGAAAGCCTGGTCCAAAAAGAAAAGAAAAGATAACAAATGAAACAGCAGAGGAAGAAACAAGGAGAGAGAGAACAGCAGATGTTTGATTTCTGCTAGAGACGTCATGTGACAGAAACTTGGAACATGTTTCCTCCTTCATCCAGTGTTGGAGTTTAATCATTAATATACTAATGTCAAATATTCACTCAGAGCGTCTCTTTACTTTCTGTTTGTAGTGACTCAGTTCTTTATGGTTTGATTATCGCCCATCCCTCCATTGCTCCACCTCCATCGCTCCAACTTCCTGGTTTGTTGAGCGCTAGCGGCTGAAAGACAGACGAGTCGTCAGCGTCAGAGACTTTGAGCTTTATTTCAGTTTTATTTCAGTTTTATCTCAACCTTCCACTGAATGTGATCTAGTCAGGTTGATAGATTGAAGTCAGGGAAACAGAGGAGGAAGAAGAAGACAAGATGGCTGCTGGAACATCTGCGTCTCTCTGCATGACTTTACTGAGCGTCGTCCTGTCTGTCTCTGCTGGTGAGTTGAAACCAAAGCGTCTTTAGCTCTGACATGTTCAGGAGACAACGTAGAGTCTGACTGGATCTAGAATCAGGGCTCTCAAGTCTTCAACTTGTCTTCCAGGACAAAAACCAACAAGTGGAAAAAGACATTTGTCCATAAGTGTCCCCTTGAACAGCACTGGTCATTGTCTCCTGTGTTAATTACCGGATGTCTCCACCTCCATTTGTGGAAGGCGTGGTTACGGTGCTACTATTTCACCTGGCAACAGAAGTACTATTTTGTGATTGGCTGATAGGTCACTGATTCAAACAGAGCAGTCTGCCTTCTCCTCATCCAGTGATCCTGAGTAACCGTTCTGCACTGGAACCTCTTCATAACTGTCTTCAGGATATCAAAGAATGGCTCGCCCAGAATTTCCTTCATTTAAATGAAGGGAAAACTGAGTATATTCTTTTCAGCCCTGACTCACCACAAAATTCACCCTGTTTTGATCCTGTAACACCTCAATTCGCTCCCTCTGTGAGAAACCTGGGTGTTATATTTGACAACGGACTAAAATACGACAAACAGATAAATGCAGTGGTAAAGGCGAGTTTTTTCCATCTAAGACTCCTTGCAAAGTTCAAACCATTCTTGTCCCGACCTGACCTCGAAAAGGCTATTCACGCCTTCATCAGCTCACGGATTGACTACTGCAATGCCCTTTATGCTGGACTTAACCATTCTCTCCTCTAAAAGCTCCAACTTGTACAGAATGCAGCAGCACGCCTTCTCTCAGGCACCTCCAAACACTCACACATCACACCAGTCCTCTGTTCCCTTCACTGGCTCCCGGTGCGGTACAGGGTGGACTTTTAAGTCCTTTTATTTGTGTTTAAGGCCATTCATGGCTTGGCCCCGGCCTACCTTAGTGAACTTGTAACCCTGGACAACCCAGTTAGGAATCTGCGCTCCGCAGATCACACCACCTTGGTCATCCCTAGGTCCAAGTACAAGGCTTTGGGGGGGCGGTCTTTTGCTGTCTTGGGCCCTAAACTGTGGAACGCTCTCCCAGCTCATATTCAATCTGCCACCGAGCTCACAACTTTTAGGTCAGAGTTAAAAACACATTTATTCAGGCTGGCATTTCACACGTAGCCACTAACTGGGACTGTTGCTCCTTTATGTTACAGTCATATTCTAATTTTGTTTTAGTAGTATTGCTTTTATTCTTGTTTTTACCCTGGAAAGCACCTTGTGCACCATTGGGTGCTGGAAGGTGCTATACAAATAAATATTGATTGATTGATTGATTGATTCATAGATTATTAATCTGTGTTAATAATGTGAGGTGAGTTTTATCAGGTCTCAGTGTGATAAATGTCCTGTGTGGTGTGTGAACGTTCTACAGCAGCTCCAACATTAGTAGTCATCATTTTACTACATCAGCTTCCTCTCTGTTATTTCATCTACATTAGAGGAGTTCCAGTCTGGAACCAGGTCAGAGGTTAACTATCAAACACAAACACAGTGAGCTACGGTGTCCTGGAGTGGACAGAAAGACAAACATCTGTAGAATGAGGCCATGTTTCCTAAGCTGAGTGCTAGAAATGCTAGAAAGAAGACAAGAGAACAGAGCATTGACTTTGGACCCAGCCCCCCTGGACCTTATGGACAAGCAGACCATGAACATGAAGGATGTTTCTCAGTAACATCTTGCTCCAATCAGTAGATGTTCAATTCAATTCAATTCAATTCAATTTTTATTTATATAGCGTCAATAACAATACAAATCGTATCAAAACGCTTTACAAAAACCCGTCCTGAAACCCCCAGAGCAGCCTGAAGGCAACGGTGGCAAGGAAAAACTCCCTTTTAACAGGAAGAAACCTTGAGCAGAACCCAGCTCATATGGAGGGACCCATCTGCCTAAGGCCAGCCGGGTACAGACAGAAGAAAGAGAGAAGAGAACAGCAAAGACAGCATCTGTCATAGATACACATATCTGACTAAAGCGTACATGTGGAATCTTATGATACAAACTGACGATGTTACATGACAGTTTGAAAATGTAAGAGGAATCACAGGCAGGTTGGTGAATTGTTCATTCAGGTAGGAGTGGAAAACTGCAGGATTCCATGAAGACTGGGCAGGCTGATGAGACCACGACAACAGATGTAGTATAGAGCTCTACAGGAAACGCACAACTCCAGGCCAGAGATACTCACAAGAAGAGGGAGGACGGGAGGGGAGGGACACACAGCAGTAAACATTCTATATAGTAATAGCACAGAATAGCATGACTAGTAGTAGATAGGAAATTAGAGGGCAAGAGCTCTGTGCCAGAGAAAAGAAAATGGAGGATGAGAGAGAGGAGAGAGAAGAATGAAGGAGGACATGTGTTTGGTGCATCGTCCCCCAGCAGCCTAGGCCTATAGCAGCATAACTAAGGGATGGTTTAGTCCAGCCCTAACTATAAGCTTGATCAAAAAGGAAAGTCTTAAGCCTGACCTTAAAAATAGAGAGAGTGTCTGCCTCCCGAACCCAAACTGGGAGCTGGTTCCACAGGAGAGGAGCCTGATAGCTGAAAGCTCTACCTCCTATTCTACTTTTTGAAATTCTAGGAACCACAAGTAGGCCTGCACTTTCAGACCGAAGTGATCTGTTGGGATGATCTGGTACAATGAGGTCTTTAAGATACGATGGAGCTAGGCCTTTAAGGGCCTTGTATGTAAGGAGGAGGATTTTAAATTCTATTCTAGACTTTAAAGGGAGCCAATGAAGAGAAGCTAAAACTGGAGTAATATGATCTCTCTTGCTAATTCCTGTCAATGCTCTTGCTGCGGCATTTTGAATCAACTGGAGGCTTTTTAAAGAGCTATTTGGAGCCAGACAGTAATGAATTACAGTAATCCAGTCTGGACGACACAAATGCATGAACTAGTTTTTCAGCATCACTCTGAGACAGGATGTTCCTAATTTTGACGATATTACGCAGGTGAAAGAAGGCAGTCCTGGTTACTTGCTTTATGTGACATTTAAAGGACATATCCTCATCAAATATAACACCAAGGTTTTTCGAAGTAGTATTGGAGGCCAAGGTAATGCCATCCAAAGACACCACGTGATTAGATAATGAATCTCTGAGATGCTTAGGACCGAATACAATAACTTCTGTTTTGTCTGAGTTTAAGAGTAGGAAATTACAGGTCATCCAAGCCTTTATGTCTTTAAGGCATGCTTGGAGTTTAACCAGCTGATTAGTTTCATCTGGTTTCATAGATAAATATAGCTGGGTATCATCTGCATAGCAATGGAAGTTTATGCCATGTTTTCTAATAATCTTGCTTAATGGCAACATGTATAACGTGAAGAGTATTGGTCCTAGCACAGAACCCTGAGGAACTCCGTAACTTACTTTTGATAGGATTCAAACCAGTCTAACGCAGTTCCTTTAATATTGACCTCACTTTCAAGTCTCTGTAGTAAAATATTATGATCAATAGTGTCAAATGCAGCACTAAGATCTAGCAGAACAAGTATAGAGACAAGTCCACTGTCTGAAGCCATGAGGAGATCATTGGTAACTTTAACCAAAGCTGTTTCTGTACTATGATGAACTCTAAAACCTGACTGAAACTCTTCAAACAGACCATTCTTGTTTAAGTGGTCACATAACTGATTAGCTTAATTACAGCAATCTTAAAAGACTGAGGCACATATCCTGTTAATAAAGATAAATTTATCTGGTTCAATATGGAGGTGTTAATTAATGGAAAAACTTCTTTGAGCAATTTAGTTGGGATTGGATCTAGAAGACAGGTTGATGGTTTAGATGCTGTAATTGTTGAAGAGAGCTCAAGAAGATCTACTGGGGAGAAGGATTCCAGATATTGATAAGGTCTTACAGAAGTTTCTAATGTCACTGTACTTACATCTTTAACAGCTATTGGAAGGATGCCTTGAATGTTTTCTCTAATGCCAACAATTTTATTAGTAAAGAAGCTCATGAAGTCATTACTACTGAGGGCTAAAGGAATAGATGGCTCAACAGAGCTGTGGCTCTTTGTCAGCCTGGCTACAGTGCTGAAAAGAAATCTGGGCTTGTTCTTGTTTTCTTCTATTAATGATGAATAATATGCTGTTCTAATACTACTGAGAGCTTTTTTATAAGTTGTTAAACTATCTTTCCAGGCTATGCGAGCTTCTTCAGAATTAGTGGAATGCCAAATTCTTTCTAGCTTTCGGACTGCCTGTTTCAAACAGCGCAACTGTGAATTATACCATGGAGCTAGCCTCCTCCGATTCATGACCTTCTTTTTCAGAGGAGCAACTAAGTTTAAAGTTGAACTAAGCGATGCTGCAGTGCCATCGACAAAATAATCTATTAGTGCAGGGGTTAAATTGTGATTGCTGTCGTCCACATCATTGGTACATGGCACTGAGGTAAATAAAGAAGGAATTAATTATTTATATCTAGTTACAGCATCATCAGATAAACATCTACTGTAATGAAATGTCTTTTCAGTTCCTGTGTAATCCATTATTGCAAATTCAAAACTTATGAGGAAATGATCAGACAAAAGAGGGTTATGAGTAAATACTGTTAAACCTTCAGTTTCTATGCCATATGTTAGGACAAGATCTAAGGTGTGATTAAAACTGTGAGTTGATCCATTTACATTCTGAGAAAAGCCAATTGAATCTAATAATGATGAAAATGAGGAGCTAAGGCTGTCACTGACAACATCAACATGAATGTTAAAGTCACCTACTATAATGACTTGATCTGTTCTAAGAACTAAATCACATAAAAACTCAGAGAATTCAGCTAAAAACTCAGAATAAGGAGCAGGTGGGCGATACACCACAACAAAAAGAATTGGTTTTTGCGTTTTCCGGTCTGGATGCGGAAGACTAAGAGTAAGGCTTTCAAATGAATTAAAGCTCTCCTTAGGTCTAGGATTAATAGATAAATCAGAGTGGAAGATTGCTGCCACTCCTCCTCCTCTACCTGTGCTTCTAGGAATATGATAATTACTATGACTGGGTGGCGTAGACTCATTTAAACTAACATATTCATCATCCTGTAGCCATGTTTCAGTCAAACTAAATAGATCAATCTGATGATCAGTTATCAGATCATTCACTAAAAGAGATTTAGATGAGAGAGATCTGACATTTAAAAGACCACATTTAATTTTCCTATTCTTCTGTTCTACCAATGAACTTGTACTGATTTGTATCAGGTTCAAATGAGTAACTCCTCTGTTGTTATTTTTTGGTTTAAATAATCTGGGAGCAGACAGAACATCTATAGAGTTTATAGAGTTTTGGATGTGAGACAGTCCTAGAGAAGCGGCAGAGAAGTGTGTAAGACTACAACTCCGCCTCCTGGTCTGAACTCTGGGTTGTCATGGTTTCGGGGGGTTAATAAAATCGGCCATATTCCTAGAGATAAGCGCAGCACCCGCTAAGGTGGGGTGGATGCCATCTCGCCTAATCAGACCAGGCTTTCCCCAGAAAGTGTGCCAACTGTCAATGAAGGCCACGTTGTTTGCTGGACACCACCTAGATAACCAGCGATGGAATGACGACGTGCGACTAAACATGTCATCATTGGTCAGGTTGGGCAGGGGACCAGAGAAAGCTACAGCGTCCGACATAGTTTTAGCAAACTTACACACCGATTCCACATTAAGTTTTGTGACAAATGAGGTATATTTCAAAAGACGCATTCTGTGAAGTTAACCATTCATAAGATGTGGACCAAGGCAATGAATAAGGCAGTCAGTGTTTATGGTAGGGTTAAGAAATAGACGGTCCAACAGATTAAGAACAGAAGAAGAAGAAAAGATAAGGGACAGTTGAAGGACAAGCGGTTAAAAGTCAGGTGTGGAAACGGCCAGATGTTTAGGTTAATGTTTGGAGACAGGAACTTTGGAGTTAGAAAATTAATTATTAAGCTGAGTTTAAAGATATCTTTTCCTTGAGTAAGGAATTCTGTATGTTTCCATATGGTGGAGCGATGACCTTATCACCTGATGTTATGTATTTAGATAAACATGTTGGGTATAAAAGGAGACGACCGGAGGAGATCGGGAGAGTCTCAATTTGGCAGAAGGGCTCACCGAGCAGTTGCAATGCTTGTATCAGATGCTGTAGTCTTTTGTAATAAACCTTTCTTATATGCAATGGAGACAGTGTCAGCGGAGATCTTTTCCTTCATCATCTTCACATCATCACCGACAAATAAACAACAAAACTTTGGCGTCACGAACTCCGGACGTGTTGTGACCTGCAGCGTCGCCGTCAGCTCCAGCGAACCTTCGCTTTCTCACCAAGTTGGCCGCAGTGGGTGAGCATTGTTCGTTGGGACTGAGTGTGTGTGCGTGCGTGCTGTTTGGTTACACCGTAAAGGACTGTGTATGGGTGTGTGACATGTGATGTTGATGGAGGTACTCCATTCTAAATTTAGTTTTATTGCGTTGCAGGCAACGCAAAAGGGGGGAGTATAATAGAGAAGATAGAAAAAAAGTAAAAAGAGTTGAAGTTAAAGTAAAAAGAGTTGAAGCAATAAGAGTTGAAGTTAAAGGAATAAAGGAAACAGAAATAAAGAGTTGAAGTAAAGAGAAGTGAAAATAAAGGTTTAAAGAGTAAGTAAAGAGAAGTGAAGAATAAGTTTTAAAGAGGAAAAAGCCGCAGTAGTTATTTGGATAAAGCCCTCAGGGAGGCGATCTTAGATGGGCCGTAAAACCTGAAAATTCACTCGGTGGATTTCAGGTCAGTTCTGGGAACTGGGGATGTAGAATTAAAATTCAATTGAAGTTCCCACTCGAACATTAGTTGACGAACAGTGTCTGAAGCAGCCTCTCATTGAATTTCTACACCTCATAAGGTAGCATAAATTTAAAAGGAAAATAAAGAGAAAAAGGAGCGGCAGAAAAGCATGCTATAGGAAAAGTATGAATGAGTCGACTATGTGAGAATTTGAAATTGAATGTTGTCTGTAATTTTGCTGTGAGTTTTTGGTTTGAAGTGCTTGCTAAAATGTGTGTGCGCTGTATATGTGGGAAAGAGAGGAGAAGCTGCACTCTCCGCTGTGAGTGGAGCCTCCTTTTCTCTGTGTCTCTGTGTGTGTGAATGGCTGAAGCATGAGTTGGTATATGTGGTTTATAATAAGAATATATATATATTGAAAATACATACATAGGTTATGGTCGAAAATAGGAGGTGGTTTTAGTAATTAAAAGGGACATATTTGTTTCCTACTCGTTTATTATATGAGCCTCAAACTGAGAGGACTATATCTGCTAAAATTTATGAGCTTCATTGAGAAGACAGTAAATAAAAAGGACTGTATCTGTTAAAAACCTATGAGCTTTTTCGAAAGACTTTTTGTTAATAAAAGGAAAGAAATAAAAGTAATGAGCCTTTTGGGAAACATTTTATATGAGCCTCAGTTGAGGACGTATTAACACTGAGTTAACACACACTAACATTAAAGTATGAGTTCCCAAAGGACATTTATGAGTTGAAGACTAATAGAGAAATTAATGAGGGTGGTTAGTGTGTACACGTATGAGCAATTGTTATAATAAGGGATAAAGAAGTAAAGGAAAAAGGTATTATTATATATTGTTTGTGAGTAATAATAATTAATAAAAGATTTGAGGTGATTTTTAAAATAAAATAAATTAAAGTTTATGTAATTATGATGTTAGGAGTTCAAAGAAGTTAAGCAAACTTTAGAGGTTGATAGATAATAGGTGTGAATTATATTGAATTATATGTTAAGCTATTATAAAAGATTTGTGAGGAGAAGATACTGAGATCCTGTCTGTTCTTCTCTTGTTTGTTCTGTGGTGCATGAGAGTGGGGGAGAAAGCTGCTCAGGGCGTTATACAGAGCGCAGTGTGCTGATGACAGCAGGATTAGCTTATGGCTCCAGTGTGATCAGAGGCCAGTGACTGTTTTATCCACAAACTCTTTAAATGCTTGTTTATGTACTGAACATATGTGTGCATACTCAATTATCGCTATTATTGTTACTGTGTGGTTTTGTCTCTCAGCTTGAGAGGTAACGCAGTGTATTTCATTCTCGTGTGCATCTCTTGTGCTAGTGGTTAAAAGGAGGCTTGGCAACGGACTGACCAGTTGTGGTATTTAACTAGTTAATGGAGCATAATCATTTGATTTGAACTTGGTTGAGAGTTGTTGATGCAAGGTTTATAGTTTGTTTATGTGTTGTGCTGAGTTCAGTTTCGAGAAGGTTTTAAATTTAGTAAGTAGTTTCAATTTAAGTGTGTAGGAATACAGAACGGTATTAAAATGTCAAAAATAATTACTCCAATAGAAGTGGTACAAAAGAATAATCCTTTAATTAAAGGCATTGAAAGACACGTTTCCAACAAATGTGCATCCTGATAATATTTTTATTGAGCCATTGGGTCAGGAAGAAAATCCAAGGGCTTATGTGTCGAGAGCGCATCAGGTGTGGAGAGAAGGGACTGCCCCTACCTGTGAGGAGTAAACTAGCAGAGGTTGTTGGTCTTGGAAGTGCAGCAAAGAGAACGTACATGGATAACATAGCTCATCAAGTGGAGTTATATAGGAAGAAGGAGTTTGATCAGAAACAGCAGGACCAGGAAGTTCTTAGAAAGCTTAATCAAATACAGCTGGTGGATAGTAAAAAGAAGGAGAAGAAACAGGCTGTGGTTGTACAGGCTCAACCGCCAGTACATCAGATACAATCTCAGCCAAATCAAGTTCAGTTTCAATCACCACAGCCACCAGCAGTAGTTCCAGTTGTTTCTTATCCACAGCCAGCTCCGGGTCAAATGCAGATCTGGAGAGGACGAGGTCGTGGAATGTTTGGTAGAGGTAGAGGAGGAAGGTTTAATTCAAACTTTCAACAGTCTCCAGAAGCATGTTACAATTGTGGACAAATTGGACATTTCGCCCGTGAGTGCAATAGACAACGAGGAAACTTCAGAGGAAATTTCAGAGGAGGATTCAGGGGCCAGTCGAGGCCATTTGGGAGACTGGTGAACCCTTTTAGGGGCCCAGAACTAGGATTTTAAGGGTGCCCAGAGGATCCGAAGGGGGGATGTCAGCTGGTAGTATCAGGGCCGGAGAGAGATCCAACAATAGTGGTGAAAGTAAATAATAAACCAATGGAAGTAATGGCAGATAGCGGAGCTGCTTTCACCTGTATTCGGCCTGAAGATGCTACACATCTTCCCATGTCTGGTCAATTGATTCGGACGATCGGGTTTGAGGGAGTAAAACAGCTGATTCCTCTCACGGAACCAATTGAGCTCTGCTATAAAAATCTGAAAACTAAAATACCTATATTGGTGTCAGAACATACACCTATTGCACTTTTGGGAAGAGATGCTTTGTGCAAATTGAATTGCATAATAAAATGTACACCTGACAGTTGTTTGGTGGAAGTGCCAAATAATGCGGTTCGCCAATTGTTGGTGACTATGGAGACTGAAGCTTCCTCTGTATTTTGGATTGGAAACCTTAGTACTGATTTTTTAGAACCAGCGAAGCTGTGGGAAAAGTTCATTGTGGCAAACATGCCCAATGCAAAACCTCCAGAGTATCTGCTACATTGCACGCTTGAGTATTTTAAGAATGCTGATCAGACAGGTTCAGATGAATGGTTGAGTTGTCAGCCAAACCAGGTTCAACTCAGTTCAGGTTGTATAATTTTGGGACCACAAGGAGCAGCTATGAAGGTAAATGCAAGTGAATACTTGGACAGAGAATTTGATATTAAGAACAGTGTCTCACATGTGACTTTGTTGGTAACTGAAGAGTACGATCAGAAGCATGTAGGAGAAATGATGGCAGAAGCAGAGAAAGTTGTTTTTGTGCCGATGACAGAGAATTTGGCTATTTGGAAGAGTGAAGATCAACGATTTATTAAGATTATGATCTCTGCTCAAGGATTGGGACAGCCACAAATTGTACGGATGACACATGAGTCAATTTGTAATGTTAAAATGGACTCAGACCCTACGAGAGAGGAGATGTTGCAACAAGTTCCAGAATGTTTATGGTCTCAGCATAGTACTGATATTGGACTTGTGAAGTCAGCACAACCAGTGAGAGTGGAACTCAGACCAGGAGTTAGACCTCCGTGGAAGAATCAATACCCACTGAAAGAAGAAGCAGTTAGAGGGATTGAACATCAAATTGAAGGACTTATGAAGGCAGGTGTTTTGAAGATAACTCAGAATCCACAGAGTAATACACCTTTGTTGCCTTTGCAAAAACCTGATGATTCTTATCGCCTGGTACATGATTTGAGAGCAGTGAATGACATAGTAGCTGATTTTCCAGCAGAAGTACCAGACCCACATACTTTGCTAGCTCAAATTCCACCTGATGCGACGCATTTCACAGTATTGGATTTGTGTGGTGCATTTTTTAGTGTTCCACTCAGTGTTGAAAGTCAAGGGTTGTTTGGGTTTACATACAATGGGCAGAGTTATGAGTATGAGAGATTGCCACAAGGGTTCAAACATAGTCCTCATATTTTCAACAAAGTATTGAAGGATGATTTGGCAGGAATAGATCAAGTACTGAAAAGTACTGTTGTTCAATACGTGGATGATATCATTATCTGTTCACCAGATAAGGAAACATGTCACAAGGACTCAATTAAACTGCTACAGATACTGGCAGAGAAGGGGCATAAGGCCTCTCAGAAAAAGCTGCAGTATTGTCAGGAGAAGGTAGTTTACCTGGGTCAAACAATAACGCAGGGACATAGAAGCATTTCTGGTAATCAGTTAGAAGCTATTCGTAAGGCTCCAAAGCCTAGAACCGTCAGAGAGTTGATGACATTTCTTGGCATTGCTGGATATTCCTCAGCATGGGTAGAGGATTATGCTAGTCTGACAGGGCCTTTGAGAGCTATGATTAAAGATACTGGCAATGCTCAGCTTCATTGTAATCTGACCTGGACGCAGGATGGTCTTGTGTCATTTGAGACAATCAAACAGAGATTACAAGAGGTTCCAGCATTATCGCTTCCAGACTACTCCAAGAATTTCTTGTTGTATGTGTCTACTTCTACTGGAGGTAAATATGCGTGTGCAGTTCTTTGTCAGCCAACAGGTATTGGGACAAATCCTCAACCCATTTCTTACTATTCTACTGCATACTCAGAGGTAGAGCTAGGGCTACCACTGTGTTATAGGGCGATGGTAGGAGTCTATTTGATGTATGACAAGGCGTCGCCAGTCACGATGGGTTATCCGGTGACAATTCTTACACATCATAGTCTTAGAAATCTTTTGAACTATGGTAAATATACATTGACTATGCCTAGACTCAGGGATTACCATAGACTCTTAGAGCAGGAGGATGTTACTTTGGTAAGATGTGCTACAGTGAACCCAGCTGAAACTTTGCCAACACCAGAGGATGGTGAACCACATGATTGCGTTCAAGAAGCAGAGAGATATTCAAGGCTTAGATCAGATTTGCAAGCCCTCCCATTGCGTGAGGCAGACTTGGAATATTGGACTGATGGTTCCTGTTATCGTGTGGGAGATAAATTGAGTTCTGGTTATGCAATAGTAAGAGCACAAGGACCAGAATTTGTTGTTGAGAAGGCTGAAGTTGTACCACAGCCTGCATCTGCACAGCTTGCTGAAATCGTGGGGCTAACTGAAGCATGTTTGTTAGCAGAAGGAAAGCGAGTGACAATATATACTGATTCTGCATATGCACATAATGTGTGTCATTTGTTTGGAGCGGTGTGGAAGAGCCGAGGGTTTAAGAAAACTGATGGTTCTCCAATACAACACCATGCTCAAATAATGAAGCTGTTGCATGCTATGATGAAACCAAAAGAAATAGCAATAGCTAAATGTGCAGCACATCGGATGGATGTGTCGAGGGTCACTCGAGGAAATAAAGCGGCTGATGAAGCTGCTAAAGCAGTCGCAGGAGGGGACAAATTGGGTGAAGTTTTTCTGGTCACTCATGGAGTGGATTTAGAAGACAAAATTACCCTTAGAGATGTGATTTTGATGCAGGAAGCTGCTCCTGCTATAGATAAACAGTTGTGGCTAGATCGAGGAGCCACTCAGGATTCTACTGGTCTGTGGAGAAATCATGAGGGGCTAATAGTAGCACCTCCAGACTTGTTAGGGCTAATGATTCAGGAGGCACATGGGTTAGCTCATGTTGCAAGGGGGGAAGTTAGGAGAAAGATCATGAAGGAGTATGGCTTTTGGGCACCCTGTTTGCTTGAACAGATTGACTATGTCATAGGCAGATGCCTTATCTGTTTGAAAAATAATGTTCGAAAGGGTGTATCAGTTCCCCCTGGGTACATTCCCACTCCGAGAGGTCCTATGCGTGAACTAGTTGTGGATTTTGTTGATATGATAAGACCGGTTGAAGGGAAAAGATACATGTTGGTTGTCGTGGATAGATTTTCACGTTGGCCTGAAGCCTGTCCAACCAAGCGAAAGGATGCTCAGTCGGTTGCCAAGTTTTTGTGCAGAGAGGTTATAAGTAGATGGGGACTTCCGGATCGGATATCCTCAGATAATGGAAGGGAATTTGTGGATAAAACAATCAAGCTGATCTTCCAAAAATTGGGAATTAAACAACGTTTTGGAGCAGTTTATCACCCGCAAAGTCAAGGAATTTGTGAAAAGATGAATGGGGTTCTAAAGAATCGCATTGTTAAGATCTGTCAGCATACGGGCTTAAACTGGGTAGCGGCACTTCCGTTGGCACTAATGGCATGTCGCTCAAGTGAGCTGCGAGATTTGCATATGACATCTCATGAGCTGCTAACAGGAAGACTGATGCCGACACCTTGTTTGCGTACCAGTGGAAAGGGTCCAAGTCTAGCCCTTTTAGAAGACGAAATGCGAGCTTATGTAACATATATGGTTAGCTTACATAAAAGAATATCCACATATGTTTTTGACAGGCAGAGGAAAGACGAGGTGCAGCAGAAACTTGATGAGCAAAAGAGAACCACGGTGCAACCTGGAGACAAGGTGTTTGTGAAAGTATTTAGAAGGAAATTTTGTTAAAGCACCAGCGGAGGAGGCATCATGCTCCCAGAGCCAAGATGTTGAAGGCTCAAGAGAGTTGGGAGAAAGTGTGGATGAGCATGCAGGAGAAGAGATGCCTGAAGCTCATCAGGATCAAAACCCAGAAGAGGGGATTGTCTGTGATATGGAAAATGTTGATGATTCTGTGCACACTCTTGATAATGCCGGAAATGACATTACAGTTAACAGACAGGAAAGAACATTTGGAGACATCGATTTCCAGCAGGTTCCAGAGACAACAGAGCCTGTGCCAATTGAGAGCGAAACACCAGAGGTTAAGAAGGACTGTGAGTCAACTGCAGGAGAAGTTAGAAGGACAGTTGAGAGAAGAAGTCCAAGACCAGTTCGGAAAAGAGTTAGGCCAAAACGGTATGAAAACTAGAGTTGAGGAGGCTTTTGCCCCTCAACAGATTGTTACAACACAAACTCCTCCGAAGGTTGTTGTTAGAGTTAATTTAGGGAGATTGGTTGTTCTTCCCTGTAAATGTGGAAGATGGAATGTTGCTGGTAATAATCCTCCTACGTGGAGAAATAGTCAGGGTGAAGATCTGTTGTGGACAGAGTATGACGATGCAATTGAAGCGGGAAAACAAATGATGAAAGAGTATGTTGTAGATTCATCTGAGACAGCTCAGGAGGAAGCATTGGATACAGAAAGTGAGTTTTCTGATGTTGATCCAAATCATTCCTTACAAAAGAGAGAGACTAGGTGGAAGGCATATGGATTTGATTCGTCTGTGTTAAAGATTGCAGACCCATGGGCAGGTAAGAATTTATGGTTCCAGCAGATAACTCATTCTGTTAGATCAGTCAGAAAATTGAATTGTCCATGTGTGGTGAAAGTTTCGTCGCCAGGTACATGGCCGTCAATTTTAGAGACAGTGCCGGAACCATTAACTATGGAGTGTCAGTCTTTTGCATTAGGCTGGTTGTTGTTTCAGCAGAAGGTATCAACCGATAGAGTAATGGCTATGTCAGTTGGTTTGTTTAGGCCCAAAAATGATTGTTTATGGTTGAGAGGATTACCCTATGTGAATTTCTTTGATCAACATGAAAATATACTAACAGCAGTCCCTGAGCCGATGGAAGTGACACCTGTGAGAGCTACTGGGTGTTTTTGTTCCAATGAAACTTATACTGGTTCTGGGATGTTTATGGGTGTATCTGATTGTGACAGTTATTTGATGAATTTGGGTAAACATGATAATAAAGATGTTACTAAATTGTATGAAGTGACATTTCGTGTGCCACATCAGAAATATAGTAAAACTTTGATGGTGAGAAATCAAGACTTGCCTGGAAATGTGACAATAGGGAATTTTAAAGATATTTGGTGGATTTGCGGTGATAAGGCATATATATTTCTGCCTTATGGATGGATAGGATGTTGTTACATGGCAAGATTGAAACTGCCATATGAGGTTTTTTCTATACAGAAAGGTGACGGACTTGATAGAAATCAGTCGAATGTTGTTTCTGGTAATAGAGTAAGAAGGGACTTGGCACAGTTCCATAATTTGGAAGCCTATCATTGGAGGATAAGTCTAGGAGAAAAGTGGGGTATAGGACTGTTTCCATGGTATGGTGTGACATTTTTAGAAGATCATATTGATAACATTACCTATACGCTACAGGGTTTCGCTAATGAAACCATAAGAGGGTTTGATTTTCTGTCGAATACTCAAAGGAGTCACAGATTGACATTGTTAAAACATGACATGGCTCTAGACTATATATTGGCCAAACAAGGTGGCTTATGTGTAGCTTTGAACTTAACTGGTGATGCTTGTTATACTTTGATTCCTGATTCTTCTGACAATATGACTAGTGTTATAGAAGCATTAAGGACCATAAGAGATGCATTTGGTCCATCAGAAGGAGCTGGATGGTCTGCAAACGTTTGGTTGCAGGACAAATTAGGACCAATAGGAGCAGTGCTAGTGCAAGTTTTGGTGGCAGTTCTTCTAGCATTGAGTGTGATGTTTTGTTTCTGTACATTATTGTTGACCTTTGCGAAGGCAATGATATTGCGATGGGTTGGAGTAGTGATGCCTGGGGATCAAACTCAGATGCCACTATTACAAACAACTGATGTAGATGAAGTGGTATTAGGAGGTGAATTGGTGGAGAAATATCCATTTTGATGTCTAATCATATTATACTCTTTGTTATATTTTTTGATTATTTTTGCTTTCTCTTAGTTCCTCCTATAGGGTGTTATGATGAAAGGGGGGAAATGGAATGTGACTAATATGATATTGTGATTCATTTGTTTGTTTGTGAAGACGATACTGGTTGTCTTTTTCTTTTCTTTTCTCCTAAGAAGCAAGATTGGGGAGTTTGCATATATTCGAACATGGACAATAAGAAGGATTGGAAGGCTCTGAATGAGGATGCTGGGATTCAACGCATCAGCGATACCATACTGAGAGCCAACGCTGCAGAAGAGTTGCAGATGGATACCTTCTTTTCACATATATATGTTTTCATTATTGGACTGTATTAGCTGTATTATACTTGATGATAGTATTAGAGAATGTTTGTACACCAGCAATAATTATAGTAAGTCACAATAGTTTGTAATTTTCTTCTGTTATATGATGAATATATATGTATCATTTTAGTAGTAATTGTTTGAGGAATGATGGTTTATGCTGTTGGGCAAATATATTTGTACCTCAGTTTTTTTTCTTTTTCTCGATGTTTAGGGACATGGGAATTAGGCAGGGAAAGGTCCATTGGAAGGTCCGATGGGTTGACTAGCCGGAAGATGGACATTGGATTGATTTTATTTTCTGGGGTTTCATATGTATTTGCTTAAGTCATATCCTTAAACACAGTATTAAAGTTTGATTGGACTGGAGTGCTAAATGTGGCCACCTAGGGCAGAGGGGCCGTGAGAGAAGTTTTCCTGTCTTGATTGTCTGAGGGATGTTTAAGGATAAATAGCTGCCTGACAGGTTTTTCACTCTCACACTCCATAAAATTATTGCGTTGCTAAGCTTATGTGACAAGCAGAATTGTTATTTCTGTAAACAATGTTAAACATGTATGTTTTATTCCTTTGTTTGTCGAGGCTTGTTTAGCCTCGAAGGGGGGAAATGAGGTATATTTCAAAAGAAACATTCTGTGAAGTTTACCATTCATAGGATGAGGACCAAGGCAATGGTCAGTGTTTATGGTAGAGTTAGGAAATAGACGGTCCAACAGATTAAGAACAGAAGAAGAAGAAAAGATAAGGGACGGTTGAAGGACAAGCAGTTAAAGGTCAGGTGTGGAAACGGCCAAATGTTTAGGTTAATGTTTGGAGACAGGAACCTTGGAGCTAGAAGATTGATTATTAAGCTGGGTTTAAAGGTATTTTGTCCTTGAGAAAGAAATTCTGTATGTTTCCATATGGTGGAGCGATGACCTCATTACCTGATGTTATGCATTTAGATAAACATGTTGGGTATAAAAGGAGACGACCGGAGGAGATGGAGAGAGTCTCAATTTGGCAGAAGGGCTCTCCAAGCAGTTGCAAATGCTTGTATCAGATGCTGTAGTCTTTTGTAATAAACCTCTTTATATGCAAGAGAGACAGTGTCAGCGGAGATCTCTTTCTTCATCATCTTCACATCATCACCGGCGAATAAACAACAAACACTCATTTCAGGGTACATAGGTCCAAGAGTTCGGTGTTCACTTAACACTGTCAAAAGAGCAAAATATATACTCCAAATTAAGAGTTACATTTGAACACTTTGAGAGTACAAATATACTCTGGTACTGTTAGACACTCTTTCAGTGCTTTCCTGCAGCACCTGCAGCGTAAACCTTGAACCCCCAGAGAGTAAAAAGATGTACTCTGCGTTGGACTTCCAATGAGCGCACAGAGCCCTCGCGCCAAAACCACAGGATGCAACAGCACCTCCGAGATCCATTATTGTTATTTTTCTAGATATCAGCGTGAAACAAACAGTGCTGCAGCAGGCGTGGAAACATTGAGACATTCAGTTTCAGGGCCAGAGAGTGTACTTTGACCAGGATTACTCGCCCGACTTGCAAAGAAAAAGAAAGCTGATACGGGAGGTGATAAAAAAGCTTAAGGAGAAAAACATCAGAGCCCATTCACCCTACCGGCACAACTGAAACTTTTCCTCGAAACGGGAGTGAAAGTGTTCACCTCGCTGCTGGAGGCGCGGTCAATACTGAAGGAACTTGGCGTTGAGGTGGAGGTGGAGGAGCGTGACATACTGGAGAGTGAACTGACGCAGCACGGGTGGTCAACCCGGGAGAGACGGAAGAAAAACAAACAGCTGAACCTCGCAGATGTCAGAGCTTTCATCCACGGAGACAACGGAGCAGCATAAGCTAACCGGGAGGTCGTGAGTAATATTATGGATGTTGATTATAAAAACTGTACAGCGATGAGGGAACAGTCCCATCATCATTCGTCGGACGATAAAAAATAATTTGCAGACAGTAGAAAATGGCTATAGACTGAAAAATATGTAATTTTTGACTATTTGTTTCTAAGGTTAAATGTTTTTCGTCAAGCATGTTGATACTAAGAGAGTTTACTTGGGTTTTAATTTATACATGGCAAAACGGTAAGTCAAGGTACAAGCTAAAACATGAGGGATATACAAGCTTGATTCCTAATTAAACAATATCAGAGTATGAACACATTCAATTTTGTCAGCTATAATATAAATGGAATTAATCACCCCATAAATTATTAATCAGTTGAGAAGGTTAAATTGCTCTGTAGCGTTTCTACAGGAGACTCATTTGAATGTGAAGGAACATAAGAAATTGAGATGGGGTGGTTGGGGCAGGTTTTTAGTGCATCGTACGAAAGTGGCAAGAAAAGAGGGGTAGCAATTTTGTGCCACAGGTCCTTAAGTTTAGTTCCAGAAACAGTGCATGAGGATAAAAAGGGACGCCATATCATGGTTGTGAGTACAATTAGGAATGTCAGTATAACAATTTTGAACCTTTATGCACCGAATGAAGATAATCTGGGGTTCTTTAAAGAAATTGCTGCACTTTTAGCAGAACATGCAAAGGGAATCATTATAGTGGGAGGAGATTTCAATTGTGTGGTGAATCAAAAAATAGATAAACGCCTATATGAACAAAGCCTTAGAACACAAAAAGCTAAAGCATTAAACAGTATGATGGAGGAGCTTGGACTCGCAGACATATGGCGCGTAAAGCACCCTAGGGGCAGGGACTTCACCTTTTTTTCCAAAAGTGCATAATGGCTATTCCCAAATTGATCCTTTTTGTGTCTCAAAATAAGATGCTCATAAAGTTACTGATTGTCGCATTGAACCCATAAGTATTTTGGATCACGGACCGGTTGTAATGTCAATTATTCTAGAACCTGAAAAATATTCAAAACAGTGGAGGTTGAATGTTTCCCTACTAAACGACTCTGATGTGTGTTACGTGCCAGGCAGCAAGATGTGTGTTTTTGTTTCTCTCCTCCCCTTTCCCTGTGTTTTTTTTTTCAGGTGATCACTGCAGGATTGCTCCTCACCTGTGTAGGCAGGCCTTGCTGCTCACTGGTTCCCTCCATCCTTGGCCGGCCTATCATGAGGGAGGCTATTCTTTAAGTAGAGAGCATGTCAGGCCTTCCCTCTCTTGCTTTTTGACTGCTTGCCTTTGTTTGAGATCGGTGTGACTTGTGTTTTTGAAGGTATGTGGTGGGAGGTTTGTGGACTAGGTCAATTTGGGGTACCCTGTACATGACGCATTCACGTAGGTGAAACTTGTTAAAGACACTAGGTTGATTGGTTGTGCCACTGCTGTATTGTTTTGGTGAAGTTCTTTGTTTTAGATAAGCCAGTTAGGCATTTTGTTTGTGCTTTACTTTTTTAGAGGAAGTTTAGCCAGGCCTAGTTTTGTTATATTAATTTCATTTTATTTGGCACAACCACTTTGTCCTGTCCTCCCCCACCTTTGTGACCTTCATTATACTTTGCAGACCTGTGGTTTACAAGCAAATAAACCACTTTTGTTCACTGCTACTGAGTCTCATTTAATTTCTTGATTGTCGTGTTTTCATCTGTTTGCTGGTTTCAGCAAATGGACGTAACACAATTGGGGGCTCGTCCGGGATCCTTTTTCCTGAGCAATGACAATCAAAATTGATGAGTTGATGTGGTTGTGGCATTGTGAGTAAACATGAGCTTTAGTTTGCAGGACTTTATTGATGATCCTAGTTTTGAAAAACTTGACTCATGTCGCAAGGAAGATTTGTTGTGTATTGCAGCACACTTTGACATTACTGTACAGAAGTATGGTGTTAAAAAGGAAATCAAAAATAAAGTACGAGAAAAGCTAATGGAGTTACAGGTCCTTACAGACCCTGGTGACTCTGTTCAGTCAAGGGCTGAGGTTTCTCCAGACTTGGCTGGACCAGGTGCTTTCTCTGTTTTAGATGAAGGACAGCAGGTTGCACAAGCCACACCTCTGAGAGATAAGGCTGTCCATGAGATTCCTCCTGCAACGTTGCCTCGTTTTGAAGCTTTCTCCCCAGAGAGTCATGGGTTTAGTGGCGATGCCAAGTTGAGAGTTCGTTTAGCCCGCCTTCAGCTTGAGGCACAGGAAAAGGAGAGCGTGCGTAAAGCAGATTATGATCTTAGACTACAGGTTCGCAGGTTAGAGATAGAGGCTGAGAAAGAAATCAAGCTACGGCAGCTTGAGGTAGAGGCCATGAGAATCTCCCCTGCACAGATGACGGCACACACATCTGAGAAGTTATCACCTTCACAAACAGTTTTCCAAAAACAAGGTTTTGATGTCAGTAAAAATATTGCCCTAGTGCCCACATTTCGAGAGACAGAGGTTGACTCTTATTTCAGTGCATTTGAAAGGATTGCAACTGCACTAGAATGGCCGAGGGACATGTGGCCTATCCTGCTTCAATGTAAGCTGGTTGGTAAAGCACAGGAAGTTGTGTCAGCTCTTTCCTTAGAGAACAGTTTGGACTATGATGTGCTGAAAGAGACAATTTTGCGTGCCTATGAGCTTGTGCCAGAAGCTTATAGACAAAAATTCAGAAATCATAAAAAGTCAAGTGGTCAAACCTTTGTTGAGTTTGCACGAGAGAAGGGAGTTCTTTTTGACAAGTGGTGTGGTGCTAGTGATGTCAAGAAGAGTTTTGAAGCACTTCGTCAGCTGATGTTGTTGGAAGACTTCAAGAATGCTTTGCCTGAGAAGATGGTGATTTTCTTAAATGAACAAAAAGTGACTACACTGTCTAAAGCAGCTGTCTTGGCTGATGAGTTTGTCCTAACACATAAAAATGTGTTTATATCCTCTCGCCCTGACAGAGTCTCAATGTCTCGACCCATGAGACCTGACTCTGGTCATACTACTTTTGAAAAGGCTAAGGGACCACAGTCACCCCCACGTGACACTCGTGAGTGCTTCTACTGTCATAGGAAGGGTCATGTTATTGCTGATTGTCTTTCTCTGAAGCGTAAACAGCAGTTTTCCTCTAGCTCCTCACAACCGAAAGGCATGGGCCTGATTAAGACAGTTTCCCTTCCAGACACTGAAATGTCAGAAGATGATGCTGAAGATGATGAACCTGATCCCTGTTTTAAACCCTTTATTTCGGAGGGCTTTGTTTCACTAACTGGGGATCCAGAAGATCAACGGTCGGTAAGGGTGCTTAGGGATTCAGGAGGTGCTCAGTCCATTATTCTAGAGGGGATCTTACCTTTAACATCTGAATCATCCTGTCAATCAAGTGCAGTTGTTCGGGGAGTTGAAATGGGTTTCATACTTGCTCCTCTGCACAAAGTTCATCTTCAGTCACCTCTGATCAGTGGATTATTTAAAGTGGCTGTTCTTCCTGCCTTGCCCATTAAAGGTGTTGATTTCATTCTTGGCAATGACATAGCTGGAGACAAAGTTGTGCCAGCCCCTGAGGTACTAGACCGACCTGATCTAAACCTAGAGTCTGACAAAACCACCCAGAACTCTGATATCTTTCCTGCTTGTGTGGTAACCAGAGCCCAATCAAAAAAATACGGTCTTGACTTGTCTGACTCTTTTATGGTTACTGAGCAGGATCCTGATGTGCTGATGGCTCAGTCCAAAAATCAGGTAAAGGTCAAACCTGCTGATGCTGATCCATCCTCTTCTAGTTCAGAGGTTGTGAACCTGCCAGCCACCAGAGAGGAGTTCATTGCAGCACAGCAAGGTGATAGCACACTTTCAAAATGTCATTCTTTTGCTGTTAGCCAAGAGGAAGCCAAACTTAAGAAAGTGGTCTATGTTTATGATGACGGCCTGTTGATGCGTCGCTGGGTTAGTGATGTCTCTGAGGATGCAAACTGGAATGCAACATACCAGGTCGTTGTGCCTACGGCCTATCGTTTGCAGGTGCTGTCCTTAGCTCATGATCACGCATGGTCAGGACATATGGGGGTGACCAAAACCTATAACAGAGTCCTGAAACATTTCTTTTGGCCAGGACTCAAGACTGATGTAGTCCGATACTGTCGTACTTGTCATCTGTGTCAGGTTATTGGGAAACCAAACCAAGCTATCCCCCTTGCTCCTCGTTGTCCCATTCCAGTAACGGGAGTGCCATTTGAGAAGGTCATTGTTGATTGTGTGGGACCATTGCCAAAGACTAAGACTGGAAATCAGTTTCTTTTGACAGTGATGTGTGCTTCCACCAGGTTCCCAGAAGCCATCCCGCTCCGGAAAATAACAGCTCCAGTCGTCACCAAGGCTTTGGTAAAGTTTTTCACAGTGTTTGGTCTGCCGAGAGTAGTCCAAACAGACCAAGGCACTAATTTCAAGTCCAAGGTGTTTGCCCAGGTTCTTAAGACTCTAGGCATTAACCATGTAACATCTAGTCCTTACCATCCAGAAAGCCAGGGGGCATTAGAGAGGTTTCACCAGACCATGAAGTCCATGTTGCGCAAGCACTGCCATCAGTCTCAGAAGGATTGGGATGATGGTGTCCCATTTGTTTTGTTTGCTGCCCGTGAGGCTGTACAGGAGTCACTAGGTTTCAGTCCTGCTGAGCTAGTGTTTGGACATGAGGTTCGGGGGCCTTTAAAGGTCCTTAAGGAGCATCTGGTTACACCAGAAGAAGGAGTCACCAATATTCCAGAGTATGTTGCCAAGCTCAAGAACCGCCTCCAGCTAGCCTGCTCCTTAGCTAAAGATGCCCTGACCTCTTCCCAGGTGAAGATGAAGAAACATTATGATCAGAGAGCCGCTGCCCACTCATTTCAGCCAGGTGACAAAGTTCTGATTCTCTTGCCTGTTCCTGGTTCTAACCTCTCTACTAAATTTTCTGGCCCTTATGTTGTGGAGAAAAAAGTCAGTGACACAAACTATATCATCAAAACCCCTGACCGCAGGCGGCGGTCCAGGATGTGTCATGTCAACATGATGAAACAGTACTGCTCCAGAGAGAATCAGTGTGGGTCATCCACAGCCCAAGATGTGCAGACTGCTGTCTCACCTATGGCTTCCATCTCAAAGGTGAGCTCTCTTGATGATGATGATGATGACGGTGATGGTGATGATGGGTTGGTGATGCGCAGTGCTACACCACAGGGAGCAAGGCTCAGTAATACTGAGGTATTGTCTGATTTGTCCCACTACTTGTCTCATCTCCCTGATGACCAGCGTTGTGATGTTGAGAAACTTATCTGTGATTTTCCAGGTCTGTTCAATGACATTCCCTCCCAAACTT